>NC_133001.1:29019242-31519242 GCF_048564905.1 Vicugna pacos
AATCAAAGTAGTAAAATTACTCATAATCTTACCATTCGGGAACCATTATTTAGAAGATGCTTCTAATGCATTTGTCATTACTAATGCACCAGGACAGAAAGTGCACGAAATCCTGTGGTAATATTGGATTCCTGAGGTGCTTCAGCCTCTTGGTTCAAAAAGACAAACTGGAGAGATAGGGGTCTAGATGGCAATCACTTGTGGGTTACCACAGCAGATGTAATGAGTCATGATTCTAAAAGAAAGTGGGGTTTTCAGCTTGGCCGCATGGACCACCACACATTCCCAAAAGGCATTTCCCCCTAGTTTTCCCGAGGCTTATGGCTATGCTGTCCCCATAACTGTAAGCAGGTGACAAAGAAGGAGGAGTGTTGTGGATAGAGTCCAGCTTTGGCGTCGCAGGCATACCTAAGTTCAAATGTTGGTTCCTTCCCTGACTAGTTGTGCGGACTTGGGCAATTATGTAACCTCTCTTAAGTCTGTTTTCTCATTTGTAAAACAGTGATGATGATGGCCACCTTCTCAAACATTCTCAGAGCATCATTCACACTGCATTCTGAGTTGTGTCTTTCGCACAGCCTATGATGAGAATGGTGCCAAGAGTGGTGGAATCAGGTGGCTTCTACTTTGGAAGGCCAGAGATGTTGGTGATCTCGATATTCTAGGAGCTGGTCCTTCCAAATCCTCCACCCTCCTCAGACACTCACTCACACACACTAGAGCAGTGCTTCGTGGGGAAGGACCAGATTTTGTTTGTTTGTTTATAACCAATCTGTGGCAGACTGTTACTTTGGTAAAATACAATTACAAGTCAATAGACAAGTGAGATTTAAAAAGAAAAGACATTCCAAACACAAGTCCACTGAGCATATGCTCGGATGTTACAGTAATATTTCTAAACATTCACTTCAATTTCTGAACTCAGCTCGCTGCAGCTCACTAGCGTTCTGTTCACAGACTGGTACCAGCCCATGGCCTCTTCGTGGAGCAGCCCTGCCCTTAGTCCTTGTCTACCAATAACTGCAACCATGACAGCCCCTCTACCTTTCACAGCTCACCCCTTCCAGAGGAGACTCTAATTCCAACCATTCTCCAGTCCTACTGGCCTACAACCTGCTGGTGTTATCACCACCTCACCGTTCCTCTTCTTAACGTTTATCTTCCCTCCTTGCCCAGCTTGGGTCCCGTAGCCAACCATCTTAATTACTCCCTTGCACAGACCCTTCGCTCCCTTGGCCCTTTCTCACTTCCTCACCTTTGTTAAATCCAGCTCTCTGCCTGCTCTAAGGCTGCATCCATGCACCTGACTGTGGTTGGAGAAAGTACACAAGCATCCTGACTGACTTTGCTTTAAATTCATGACCATGAACCACAAGTGGATTCTTGATGTCTGGCAGTTACACTTCCATTTCCCTTGTCCATTTATGCTCCTGATCTCCCAGCTTGTTATTTTCCACCATCTTCACTTCTTTCAAAATTCTAACACTTCCTCCCTCGTTCTTACTTTCAGCTGATGACCTTGCTGCCTACTTTACCATCAGAATTCCAGCAGTCAGATGAGAACTTCCCCAAACTCCGACCACCACACTCACACTCCTCACAGCATCTGTACCTACATACTCTCCTTCCTGCCTCTTATCATGGATGAATTAGCCATACTCCTATCTAGAGCCAGTACCTCCTCTTACACACTAGCGCCACCCTCTTTGGTCTCCTGTAGGGCATAGCTCCAGCAATTCTCCCTTCTTTATCCTGTGCTATCCATTCTTTCCTCTCTACTGGATTATTTCCATCAGTATTCAAACATGCAATTATTTTCTCCTTTTAAAATATCCTCTCTTGACTCCACGCACCCTTTTGGTTATTGCTCCATTTCCCTATTCCTCCCCTGCAGCATAATTCCATGAAAAAGTTGTTTAAACTCTCTATTTTCAATTCCTCTCCTCCCAATCAGGCATTTGCCCCCAACATTCCACCAAAAATGTTCTTGCAGACCTACCAAAGATCTCCACATCGCTAAATTCAGCTCAGTTGTTAGTCTTTATTTTATTTGACCTACCAGCCCGCACCTCTCATATATCCAACTTGCTATTTTAATATTTCCACTTGGATGTTTGAATTGACATCTCAAACTTATTATCTCCAATATTTAATTCCTCATCATCTTTCCCCAAATTCATTTCATTCACTGTCTTTCTCGTCTTGTTAACTCTACCCTTCCAGCGGCTCAGGCCAAAACCTTTCACTATATCCTGGACTCTTACTTTTCTTTTACACGCCACGTTGAATATGCCAAGAAATACCGTTAGTACTACTTCTGAAATATGTCAAAATCCAACTTTTCTCTATCTCCACTGCTCCCACTCTGGTCTAAACCACCATCGTCTCTCATCTGAATTACTGTATAGTCTCCTAATTGGTCTCCCTGCTGTAACCCCACAGTTGCTGCTCAAGGGAGCAGCCAGAGTGATTCTTTAAAAATGTATATCAAATCATGAGCCTTCTCTATTTTCTGCCTCGTAATGGCTCCTCTCTCCACTCAGAGTAAAAGCCAAAGTCTTTCCAGTGACGTGTAAGCCCTGTGCAAGCCAGTTACTACCCTGACCTCACCTCCTAGTCCTCTCCCCCTTGCTCTCTTTGCTCTAGAAACACTGATCTCTTTATAATTTCTGGAACACACCAGGCGTCCACCTCTGCCTTAGGGCCTTTAAACTGGCTGCTTCCTCTGTGTGGCTGTTCCTCCTCCAGATATCCCTGTGGCTTGTTCCCTTACCTCCTTCAAGTCTTTGCTCCAATGTCTTACCTTCTCAGAGAAGTCTACCCTGACCATTCTATTTAAAACGGCAACCATTCATTTCCACTCCAGCGCTCCTGAACTCCCTTAACCTGCTCTTTATTTTTCTATAGCAATTATTACCATTTAACATGCTATTTAACTCAATGATTAATTTTTAAAGTTCTCTTTCTCCAGTAGAAGATAAGCATCCTGGGACAGAGATTTCTAAAATCTGTTTTATTCCATGAGGTATTTTCACCTCCTAGGAGAGTTCTTGACACATAATAGCTGCTCAATAAACATGTCATTTGAATGAATTGTGTATGAATATACCTAGCAGAGAGCCCGGCATACAGAAGGCACTCAAGAAACAGAGGTTCCTATATTAAGTTGTTCTCTGAATAGCATGTGTAGATTAGGTAGATATGGAGGCCACTTAAAATGCTTTCTGAGGATTTCTACTTCCAGTTAAGATGGAGTAACAAGGCCCTCATTTACCTCAATGCCTGAAACCACCACACACACACACACACACACACACACACAAAACCACACAAAATATATAAAACAATAGTTTTCCAGACACTGAGAATCAGCAACAAAGGACAATCTTTGAGAGGGGGGCGGAAATACCATCACCCCACATTACTGCCGTGAGAGAGCTTCCAGGCCACAGCACAGGGAGGGTAACTGGGCAGGAGCTAAGGGGGCTCCCTGAGCTAAGGAGCTGGAGCTAAGAAAGCAAGGCAGTTACAGTTCCCAGTACTGAGTGCCAGGGAGGAGACTGTGGCACAGACAGAGAACTCCAAGCATCTGTGCATACTCCCCCTGAAATATTCTGCAGAGGCCTGACTGGAGCATGTGCATGAGGAAACTACTTGTGGGTGGGAAAAGAACCACCTGAGAAGACTGGAGGGGCCTGGCCAGTGCTCACTCAGGGCCAGGAATAGCACCTGTTCTCACCAGCAAGACTAGAAAACCTCGTAATTCACAGGGTGCTGGGTACGGTCCTCAGATGGGTCTTGTCTCAGTAGTGGAGAATAATGAGCCCTAAACTAAATGCTGCTTTGTTTCTGCCTAACAAATCTTAAAAGTTATACCCCCAAAGAACAAGTTATTTCAAAATAAATGTGTCCCAAAACCAAACCCCGAGACGTGTAGAAGAATACAAAAGCAGTCAGATCCCAAAAAAGGTAAAATTCAAAATACCCGGCAGAAAGTCAAAGATTACCAGACACACGAAGAATTGAAATAATACTTTGCGCTTTGAAAGGTGCTAGGAAGAGAAAGTGAAGACAAACCACAGGCTGGGAGAAATATCTTATATCTTTGCAAAACATATATCTGATAAAGAGCTTATATCCGGAAGATACGAAGGAGTCTGAGTATGTTAATAATCAGAAAACAAGCAACCCAATTAAAAAAAATGGGTAAAGCATTTTAATAGACGCTTCACCAAAGAAGATTTAAGCGGCAAATAAGCACATGAAAAGATACCCAACATCATTAGTCATTAGGGAAATTTAAAACCCCAACGAGATACCACTATACACATATTAGAAAGGCTATAATTTAAAAGATTGATCACATTGAGTGTTGATGAGAATGTGGAGAAATGGAACTCTCGAACACCACTGAGGGGGGATATAAACACAACCACTTTGGAAAACAGTTTGGGAGCTTCCTTTAAAAGTTAAATATATGCCTCTATATGATCTAGCTGTTTCACTCTTAGGTATTTACCCTAGAAAAGTGAAGGCAGATAACCACACAAAGCAAATATCCATCTATCCATACGTGCACACAAATGTTCATTACAGCTTTATTTGTAATAGCCCACACAACGCACAAGTTCATCAGTGGGTGAAAGGATAAACAAACTGAGGCATAGCCACACAGGGGGACAGTACTCAGGAATAAAGGGAGATCGTCATACTAAGGGAAGTGAGCCAGAAAGAGAGAGAAAAATACCACATGGTATCACTCATACGTGGAATCTAAAAAAAATGACACAAATGAACTTATTTACAAAACAGAAACAGACTCACAGACATAGAAAACAAACTTATGGTTACCAGGATAGGAAGGGGATGGAGAGGGATAAATTGGGAGTTTGGGATCTGCAGATATCAACTACTATAAAAAAATTAGATAAACAACAAGTTTATACTGTATAGCACAAGGAACAATATTCAATATCTTGTAATAGCCTATAATGAAAAAGAATATGAGTAGGACTATATATACATATATATGTATAACTGAATCACTATGTTGTACATCAGAAATTAACACAACATTGTAAACCAACTTTACTTCAATAAAAATATATAAAAAATAAAAATTGTTTAAAAAAGGAGTTAAAAGGAAAGAACTACTGATACATGCAACAACATAGGCGATCTCAAAATAATTTTACTGACTGAAAGAACACTGGGTTCAAAAGAAAAAGTGATTGAGTGATTTCATTTATTTAAAACTAGAAAATATAAACTAATTTATAGTAAGGGAGAGTAAATCAGTGGTTTCCTGGAGAGAGAGGAACCTTCAAGGGTCAGAAAGGAGGGATCATCAAGGGTCACTAGGAAACTTTGGTGGGGGTGGAGGCGATAGATATGTTCAGTAGTTCGATTATGGTGATGGTTTTCAAGGGTGTATACAAATTGTAAACCTTATAAAATTCTACATACAGTTTATTGAATGCCAATTTTACCACATCAAAACTGTTTAAAAAAAAAAAAGAAAATGCTCTCTGAAAGAGAGCAGGGTAAATATAAACATATAGCTAGGTCTCTTGCTCTATGTGAGCTTTACAATCTAGGGCATAACATTTCCTGTAAAGACATCTAAGGGATGATTTTACCAAACACCCAAGTTATGTCAATATGCTACTTGTAATTACATTGACACTAAGGTAAAATGTATGTTGTCTCCATTTTATTTCATCATAATGTCAAAATCTTATTTGTTTGAAATTCATTACAAAGTACCTTTTACAGATAGAAATATAAAAGCAATAATCATTACAAACCTCCTTATGCTTTAAAAATCTTCATAGCTACAGGCATGTCAATCCTGGTAGGTTTACAGGTATAGCAGAGCAGAAAGAATGTTGGGTTTTGCAGCTACAAAGCTCTGACTTCAAATACTCCACCACTTACAAGGCTGAGAGAAGCTGAGTATCATTGCCCTCAACTGTAAAAAAGAGACAATGATGGTTGCATTGCAGGAGGATAAAGCTTTGAATGAGATAGTGTATATAAAAGTGCATTATAGGTGCTCAATAAATACTAGTTTCCCTTCTCTTACTCTTGCACTAACTTATGTCTTTTCATTCAACCTGAAACGCAAAGCCAAGTCAATTTCTGATAGGACTTCTACCCTGTGATTTAAAACTCATACTGAACAAAAAGTCTCTGTTTCAAGTTTGTAATAAAACCTAATGTCAAACATGTTTCACTTAATTTGTATTTCATTGTGGTGATCACAGATTTCTCTCTCTCTAGAGATTTAAAGCATTTCTTTTCTCATATTCCTGTGGTTAATACTTATTTACCATTATATTGCAGACCCCTGGTTGGGGAGTGAGTCACAGTTTTTAACTGTGCTGTTAACAAGGCAGTAGTGTACAGAGACAATTCCCCATTATGCTTGCTAAGGATTCTTCGGCAGTGGGAAAGGCAGTAGTTTTCTTTGCATGGATGTTATAGGCATTCTTCTTTGCCATGGACTCCAGTAGCCTTTCCCACAGTTTCTTCCATCTTACCTCTCAAAGTCTGTGTGGGCGGAGCTCTCCCTCACAGAGGGCCCGTTCGAGTTGTTTATGATGTTTCCTTACACTGGGAAATCATCTCTCTTCTTTTAAACAATTCCCTAGTTGTCGCTTGTCCCTTTATTTTTCCAGATCATTTATAGAGTTTCAAAATGCCATATGCTATAAACTGCTATAAGAAAATGTTTTAGATTCTTGGGGAAAAGGTGCCATCTAAGTCTGGAAAGAAAACTGAGAACAAGAGCGGATAGCAATCTGTTGATTTCCTAATTTGTGAGCCAGTCCATCACAAAGTGTTATTGAGCACCTCACTGAAGGCCGTGAACAGTAGTACAAAGAGGATTTGTTTCTAAGTAACAAAATAATTATAGTCGGAGGGAACATATGGTCTTATTTGGAAGACAAGACACTCCAATGAAACCAAAAAATTACTACAGATGGCCCTGCTGGGGGAAGGTACCCTGAAAAAGGCGAAAGGGGAAATGTGATCCTAAAGACACGGTTTGGGAAGAAAGAGGAAGAGGAAGGCCATCTTAGACAAAGCCTATCGAAGAGGCAAGCATTTGGCGGCTGGGATGGGCACATCACTGTTACGAGCTCTGCAAACATCACAGGTCTTTGTTCTCAGCCAATGACCTTACTGAGAGCCTGGGATTATGTGATATCATTTTTTCCTCTTCTTCATTTTTCCCTCTCCTGTTGTCCAAAAGGAAGTAAAGCCACCCATCCTTTCAAAGAGAACCCCTCACCTCAACCTGTGCTCAGGATAAAACCACTCCTTCCTCTTTCCTCCAGGTCAGTGGTTTCCAAACTTGAGTGTGCATCAGAATCCTCGGAAAGTTTGTTAAAACTCAGCTCACTGGATTTCAATCCCAAGAGTTTCTGATTCATTGTGTCTGGGGTGAGACATATGGAGATGCACGAGAATCTGCATTTCTAACACATTTCCAGGTGATGCTGAGGCTGCTGGTCTGGGGACCATACTTGGAGAAGCACTGCTCCAGATCGTTTTTCCATCAAATACTGCCCTCATCATACTTACTGCTTCTTCCTCAGCTATACTGACATGCCTGCCAACATGCCCAACTCTGCCTGCAACTCCACTTCTCTCTAGTCCACAGCCTATTTCTCTCTTCCTTTGCCATGAACATTTTGCAGGAGTCATCTACTCATGTTGATTCACCTGTCCTGGCAATATGACCTTTCTCACAACCATCACTAGAATTGCTCTGACACTGCTGATCACCCTCTCCTTGAAATTCTCTCCTGGACTTGCTTCCATGAAGGAGTGATATTATACCACACCACCTCGATTCAGCCTTCCTGTCTCCTGTCCTTTCTCAGCATCCCTTACGGGCCCCTATTCCTGGACTCCTGAATCATAGGCAAAAGTTCCCAAGATTCTGTCCTTGGCCATCTTCTCTTCTGACTCTCCAGTTTCCATAGTTCTGCTCTTAGCTCTTGATTTTGATCTCCAAATCTTCTAGCACAACACTTTCCTGAGATTTGAACTTTAATTCCTCACTGCTGGCTAGTCATTGTCACAAAGCAAACTCATATTTATGCTCTACATCCACCTCAAATGTGTCTTGTCCCAAATTGCTCAAAAGGTTAAACATAGAGTCACCATATGACCATATACACAAAAAAGAAATAAAACTTGTCACAAAACTTGTATAAAAATGTACACAGCAGCGCTATTCATAACAGCCAAAAAATGAAAATAATCCAAATGTCCATCAACTAATGAATGGATAAAACATGGTATATCCATGTGATGGAATATTATTCAGCCATAAAAATGAAAGACGTCTTGATATATGCTAAAACATAGATGAAACTCAAAACTCTATGTTAAGTGAAAGAAGCCAGAAATGAAAGACCACATATTGTATGATTCCATTTATGTGAAATGTCCAGAATAAACAGATCCACAGAGGCAGACAGAAAGTAAATTAGTGATTATCTAACACTGTTAATGGGTTGGAATTTCTTTGAGGGGGGTGGTGAAAATGCTCTAAAGTTGATTATATTAGTTGCACAACCCTATGAATATACTAAAGGGCACTGAATTATATACTTTAAGTGGGCTAATTGTATGGTATCTGAATTATAGCTCAATAAACCATTATTTAAAAAAAATCCCAGATAACATATTATTAGAATATAGAAGCACATTGAAAGAAAGATTAAGATACCATGACCAATTGATTAGAAATACAGAAATGTTTTAATATTAGGAAACCTGTTAATATGAGTTGTCATAGTTACAGGTGAACTAAGAAAAATAATTTGGTTATCTCTATACCTGCTGAAAAGACATCTGCTAAAGCTCCATATTTATTTATGATAAAATCTTTTAAAAACAGGAATCAATAAAAAAATTCCTTAATAAGATAAAAAATATCATATCTACTTCAACTCAAAAGCTAATGCATACTTAATGGTGAAACACTAGAGGACTCCCAACAAAGTCAGACTCAAAGATGCCTCGTATTTAAAGTCATTCTGGGATTTTTTTTTTTATCCAATAAAATTCTATAAGAGAGAAAAAGATACAAGAATTAGAAAGAAGTCAAAATTAAGTTGATTTATATATATTTTTCAGTCACAATGAAAATGCCACTATAATACAAATATCAACATGATTTTTAGAATATTTTATTAATTTTTAATGTGCTGAAGCTTAAGAGAACCCCTAAAAATACCATGCCCCCAAATTTTAAAATCTGGCTCATTTAAATACAAAAGGAGAACTCTACCAAAATATCTGAAACTGGATAACATTTGTTCTGTGAGAGCTTATTTGTTCAGTGCAAAACACTAAAGAGTAGGGACATGAGCCCTTCTATAAAAGTGTCAAGCAAGTAAAAGATTTTAATAATACAAAGTACACTCAGTAACTTCATTTTCCTACACCCAAGATGGCAACAGAAGGAAACAGGACTGTGGCATCTCTAGAATTCTCAGCAGTTCTTGAGATTCTGTTACCATAATTCTAGCAAAACTCAGTAACAGGTATATTTTATTGGAAAACTTCTTAAAGAGAGCCTTCAGCTTCCTTATCGCAGTTACCTTCTTCTAACCTTCCTCTTCAACCTGACAAAGGACAGATAAATGCCTACTCACAATGTCAGTTTGTCTACAGACACTGCATGTGCGTGCCTGAGAAGAAGCCTATCCTGAAATGAAAGTCGGCTATCTGATACACAAACTGATGTCTGAATCTCCAGAGCTTGATTTTCTTCTACTAAAAATTGTTTGGTTCCTTAAGCCTTATGGATGGATTCACTTCTTATCCTGTCTTTCATTTATCACGTCATTTATCACGTCTTTCAAAATGTGCTCCAAATAGAAATCTTAAAACCTTTCAAATACGAAGGATAAAGTATACTAATTGCTTCAAGGAACAGAAAAATATATTAAGCAGAGTCCTTATCTTCGAGAAAATTATCTGTCTCCCTTGCTAGAATATGAACTCCAAGAAGGCCTCCGTCTTCTCCATCATCACTACATCTCAGCAACCCAGAACAGTACTTGGCAGACAGAAGGTGATCCAAATATTTACCAAGAAATGAATGAACCAATGTAGCTGAAACAGACAACACACTCTGAACCAGACAAGAATACGCCATGTTTTCTGTGGGACTATTCTAGGGCCAGTGGAAGTTAAGAGAAGGAAAAGACTAGGGCAAGCTGATGTAGTCTGAGAAGGCAGGAGGAAATGGTAATTAAGCCATCCTAGAGGAAAGGATTTAGAAGGATAAGAAAGAGGGGAACAAGGCTGGCAAAGACCAGAGATGGTTAAGACCAGATGTGCTGGAGGAAAGCAAAGAGGCTCGGGTGACCCAAGGGAAGGGTGTCTGTTGGGAAACGGTGGGAGCCACACTGGATGAAGACGGGGAGGAAAGTGAGGGCAGACTGCAGAAGGTCTGGATCCCACTTGGTTGGGATTTACATTTTAAAATCATTTTTCATGTCCCCAATTTAATCTCAAGAGGAAAATAAGCCTCTAAGAAGACATAAATCTTAAAAAGCAGTAGGGCAATGGAGGCAATAGCCAATCCTGGGGGCCCACATAAAGGTAAAATTTGGGTTACAAAAAAAGTCTTAAAAGTTAATATGAGTCCAATACTAAAATTAATGGTTTATCAAAGAATGATAAAAAAAAAGTCACAGGTCTAAATTCACCAGCAATTTTCATGTAAAGATAAATTCTTTTCTTAGGTAGAAACTTCCTTTTAATATCACAGCAGGGTATATTTAATCGATTTAAAAAATATTGTAAGTATTAACTACTATTAAGCAGAGAATGACGCCATTCACCAATCTGGAACACCTAGAAATATGCAGACATCAAAAGCTCCGAATAGTTCTTTATTAGACAGTCACAGCTTTGAAGACAGCTTCAGATAAACCTAACAATTGAGAAGCTGTAAATATCCTTGCTCTTTCACCAATCTCTAGCTATATTTAGTAGCATGATTTTCTCTGTTCAAGAGTTATTCTCTACAACTTTATATTTAAGTTCTCAAAGGCAGAGTACCTTGGACTAAATTAGTTAAATGAATAGATGGTTGCATGAGTGGACCAATGAATGGCCCATCAAATAACTGTATTCAGATCTTTGAGATGTAAGGGCTATCTGCTTCATTTATGTGCAGCCTAGATTCTTCCTAGCTAGGGCTAAAGCTTCCAGGATTTTGCAAACACATCTTTCATATTTAGCAACAATCAGACTCGGATTAACATGGAACAGGAGGAGTAAGAAAGCTTGTAAGGGAGGAGCATTATTCTAGGCAAGGCTGATGGTGGTGATGAGAGCAGGGGTGGATTAACTGTCAAGCTAATGCAGTCTAAGCCTTGGGGGCTTCTCCCTTGCACAGGACCCACGAGGAGCCCCAGTAACGGGTTCACGTGGTTGTACACTTCTGTGGAATTTGCCTAAGTAAGGTATACTTGAATTCATCCTACAGAGGACCCTCAACAACCTGGGTTTTGCCTGTAGAAGAGGCTGGTAGCAGGAGGAGTGCTGGTTACTAGGAACGTTGGCAGAGCAGGGGGAACAGGAGCCGGGGAGGGAAATCAAACTTCTGGGTGCCTTTTTAAAAACACCATTTCCTAGGCTCACAGTTCTCATATCACGATTTTCCTTTCTGCTTTTACATCTTCTTTGCAAATGAAGCCACAGGAGACATTCAGCTGTTACAAACTTCATGTCAAGCTTTGAAGTGCTTTTTAATAGCAGAAATATTTGGCTCACGTGTGGGCTTTGTAGCTATGGTAAATACCTCTCAGTTATCTGTCGCTACTGTTACTCCACACCTCCAATTTGGAGGAGAAATTCTGCATATGTACTGAGGCACTAAAAAAGAATATTGAACTATATCTTAGCTCTTTTGTGAATGGTTTCCTTTTATTTCTTCTCACGTGGAGCTAATACTTTCATCACATTGCAGTGTTTATGGGTGGGAAGGCAGTGGATAGAATGGGACTGCTGATTATTACATCACGGGTTGGCAGTTTCCTTAGCTTCTTGAAGGTTCAGTGGTCAAGTAGCTCCTAATATGAAATCAAGGCATTTCAAGGACTGACACATCCACCTGTTATTCTGGCAAAGTGCTTTAGCTGACTTTGGACAAAATGCTCACAGTGGTTAAAAGAGTAGAAACTGACCACAGTCAATATGAGATAAAGACAGAAAAATACCCCTCATTTTGGAGGTCCCTGTAGGACAAATGACATAGACTATACATCCAGGTACATCTCAGAACAATATACTTAGAAATAGCATTTTTGAGAACAACAAATAGAAACAAAGACATTTTGGATATTTCCTATGTTGAACAATGACACCTTGCCTCTTTATGTAACTTCATCATTTTATGAAAAGATGGTAGGAAATACTATTGCACTCTGTAAGTTAAACGCTTGACATCTTTATTCCTCAAAATGCAACATTTTAGAATTCTAGGTATGTTTATTAATTAGTGATTATTAACACACAGTAAACAACATTATGTGTTGTAAAAACACAATCTCTCTTCACAGCATGAAGCTGAAATCTATTATTCCCTGATTCCATATGCTGAAATACACTCAAATGGTCACAAATGACCTTAAGCATTAAATAAATGTAAATGAGGACAACATAGAAAATGTGCTTTTGATTGATAACTAAAAGACCAGGTTGGAAATCACATCCCCAAATGAAGTCCTCCACAGAAGGCTATGGCAGTCTGCACTACGGCGTAAACGCTGTCCTACGAGTGAGGAATACACAGGTAACAGATTGTTCTTCCTCCCAACCTGCTGGAGGCTTTCTGGGAGACAGGACCAGTCTGCTTATTTATTTGAGAAACACAGAGCATACTGGCCCCTGTGCCATCAGCCTACTCTGAACATCCTAATGCAGGGTTGAAAAATACATTTATGGACACTTCATTACATTCATCAGCTAACATAAGAGAAAAAAAAATATTGCTACTCCATATCCTTGTCCCAATATATTGACCACTTTTGTCTTTAAGCATTGTTGCTGTTCATCCACCTTTTCTTTTGAGCATCCTCAAACAGAAAACTCAAAATGTCAAAGGATGACAGATAAATAGTAATAAACTAAATAATTAATTAAAACTTAGATTGTTCTTCCAAGAAAATCTGTAGTTAAAAATATACAGGAAAAATGCACAAATGCAGATATTTCATGTGAAAACCACTAAAAGATTACTCATTCCTTTGGGTCCATACCAAGAGGGCAAAAATAAAATGTGGCCTCACAGAAAACACCATCGTTTTGGTTGAGGATAAGCATTCTCCAACTTGGACAAGAACTAAGAGAATCTAAAAGGGAATGAACATCTAGACTTTAAAAATCATGAAACAGAGCAGGGTTTCTCAGTCTTGGCACTATTGACATTTTGGGCCAGACAGTTTTTTTTGTTGTGGGAGAAGGGGCTGTCCTGTGCACTGCAGGAAGCCTCTTAGCATCCCTGGCCTCCATCCACTGGATGCCAGTAGCAACCGCCTTGCCCTAGTTATGGCAATAAAAAAGGTCCCTGGGGCACCTGGGGCATCCCGTCTCCCTGGGGTTGGGAACCAGTGGAACAGAGCCATTCATAAGAAGGTCCCAGGCTGGGCTCCTCCCAACCTCATACCGTACCCTCTCAATCCTTAAATCATTCCCAAACCAGTGTTTAACATCTATTAGTTTTTCTCAACTATTAATTGTAGATCATGAAAACGCCTGCCTGCTTCATGATGGGTTCTTGTGAGCATTAAATAAGATACTTTAAAAGTGCTTAAAACAGTGCCTGACCCACAGTAAGTGTTTAATAAATTAAAGCTGTTATTAGTTTTAATAATTATCCATAGTACTGAGAAATACAGTTTCAACCAGAGTGGTTTTTTTAAAAAAGTTTTTTTGTTTAAAAAAAGGAAAAATTCACCTATTTTTTAATGGAGGAAGTGGGGATTGAACGCAGGACCTCATGCATGGTAAGCATGTGCTCTACCACTGAGCTATTTTCCTCCCCACACAACCAGAGTGTTTTAATGCAGAAAGGTATCTTACCAGCTTGATATGTTTCCAGTCTTAAACACACCAGTCTTCTGATTCCTTGCGATGATGTCTCTCACATCTATAGGACACAGTTAAGAAAGCTTCCGCAGTGACTGTCAACTGACTCCCCCCACCAAAAAAAAAAAAAAAGGCCCACGAACACTATGATTTTCTTATCATACTCGGGGTCAGCATGGTGAAAAGAGCTATAGGGTGAGAGGCAGGAGGAGAAGGGTCTAGCCCTGGCTCTGCCACCAAATGTTGAATTACTAGCCACAAGTAAGCGCTTTTAATTTCTGGACTGCAGTTTTGTCACACGTGAAAGGTACACTCAGGGAGCATGTTGGCAAGGCCCAGGGATCTGGGCACTGGTCGGGGGAGATGACTGTTCCCTGGGTGCCAGGCCCCATTTGCTTAAAAGAGTTAGGGACCCAAAGGTGAGCCTCTCTCAGTCCATGTGGAGGGCAATGGTAATCTCCTGAGACCCTCCAAGTTGAAGTATGTCAAATCTCCTAAATGCTAGTAGGGAGATTGAGGATGAGCAGCAGGGAAAGACTTGGGGGAAGTGAGAAGAGAAAGATGAAGAAAAGCTTGGAGAATCTTTGAGAGAAAACTAATTACTAAAGAAGAAAGTCAATCCAGGGAAAGGCCCCTTGAAGAACTATCTCTACAGACTTAGGGCATGGCCTTTGGCCATCTGCTGGCCTGTAAGGACTTGTATAGAAAGAGCCATGTTTACCGAAGCGATGTTTTGATTGAGGAGTTGGTCCGCTGCACCACACAGCGCCATGTTTATGAGGACTGATGGGAAAAATCATGTCAGGTTTCAGCACCAGGGAAAGCCAGATCAACTAGTTTTGCTTCAACTTCCAAACACTATATATCTTAAAACTGCTCCTCTTTCTCTTTTTGCTCTGATCCCTGTGCAACTCAGAGCCAAATGTGTGACCCAAGCTGAACAACCGCAGGGCTCCTCTGACATATCTTTTCTGTACTGATCCTACTCCTGGCTTCAGGAGGTTTTCCTGGCTTTCTACTGTACAACTGCCCTCACTTTCTCATTTATTTTATATAGTATATTCTATGTGTCACTGTAAGAAGCCTCAAAAATCCCTCTTTTGGAATAAGGAAAGGTTTAAATAAACAAGAAATAAAATAATTCCAGTGAAGGTTGCAAGCTGAACTAAATTGGGCCCATGGGGAGGACACCAAGCAGACAAGTGATGTTCCCCCATTGCTCAGAAAAACAGATTTCTTGAACGCTTGAAGCAAGCATTGGCCAAGATCCCCCTGCAAGAACAGAGCCACAGGACTTTTTAACCCAAATCTCTGCTTGAAACACCAGGCACACCCATTTCTTCGCTGAGTGAATAAGCAGGTACTGTGATAGCTTTCTTCCCCCAGGAGTGGGTAGGAAAAATCAATTAGGTCTCCTAATGAAGGGCTTTGTTGAGGTTTACAAAAGTGCTACAATGCAGACTTTTTTTTTTTCCTGGGTGAACTCTCCTGTATGCAAATTAAATACCGTTAAATTACATTCATTAAAAAAATAAAAGAGACTAATTTGCCTCCTTGTTTTGATTAACTAAAATGACACATCGGCCTACAGTTTTGTCTATTTCAGGAAGAAAAGTATTTCGGGAAAGTCTTCTAAATGAAATGTCTTGCAGAAAAGGACAGCTGACATCTTTATTCTGAGAAGAACAAAATTAGGAAAGAGTCAACTGACAATTGGTTTTGATTAAACTCCCCCACACTCTGGCCACACCCTACTCGGCGTTTCCATGACATCCAACCGTCCGCCATAATGTGCCCGGTACACCTGTAGCGTTGTACGAGTACATGACTAATCTATCAAGCAAAACATGTTATTTTGTTAGTGGAGGTAATACTTTTGATGAAATAGTCACAGGGAAGTTAAATTATATAACTCAGAAAACCTATTAATAATTTTTGGTAAACATCTTAACACTATATACTTTTATACAATTTATAAACTTGTGACTCCAGGTGGTCAGGCTGAAGCAAGCATATTTATTTATATTCTAGAAGCAATATTTTTTAATGAAAAAAATTCACAGTAGTATTTAGGCTGCTTTATTTTTCGAACCAGGAAGGAAATACATTTTGTAGTTCAGGAGGTGTTTTTCATAGTAAGTACAAAGAGAAAAAATGGCAATAGTGTATTACCTTAAGAGATAGATTCTGATGTTCTGCTCCCCACCCTTTACTTTAGGTCAGATTCTGAGGTGCTTTGACTGGTTGGCACTGTGTCCAATAACAGATTTTATCATTCTGTGTCACGTCAGGGTAATAAAGGAAATTCAATCAAATCGAGTCAATATGTCCAGGATAGTGTTCAACTGGATGGACCAAATCCTATTCTCCGAATGCACCCACCTTCTAGAAGGCTTCAGTGGGAGGTGCTGGGTGCAAAGAAAGCCTTAATGTGATTTCTGATTAAATAGATACAGAGCAATCACCTTCAATCTCCTGGTCTGGGCAACTGGACTTCCAGAGCTATGGGATATATGCTTGTGGCTAAAAGAAACCAGGCTTCTACAACCAGATTTTCTCCTCAGAAAAAGCATAGTTCAAGAATGGGGCTCCATCTGAATTTAGTTTCCATTGATTTTTATCCTTAAAAAATATATATCTGTATAACAATAGTTAAACAAATTATACATGTAAGTTATATATATAAATATTATTAAGCTAATTATACATAAATCTTGTTTAAAATATTAGCTGGCTCCTGCAATTAGTGACTGTTATGTTTATCAGTTGCTGCATATACATTTCGAGAGTTGCCACTGTTCATTAAGCAAGAAAAGGATTTTTACGGTAACATTGTGATTCACACAGCATTGCTCTTTTGGTTTATACTACCTTTATTTTCATTGGCCCATCAATGGTGAGGGTAGAAAGCTATAAAATTATCAAATAAGTCTTGCTCATTTTGATCTCTAAAGGGTTTTTAAAATGCCTGATGGGACAATACTTGCTAATTTAAAGTCTGCAAAATATTCTTAAATTTTGTGCTTATTACTCATATGAATTGAGAGTATGACCCAGAGGTGCTGTGAACTCTATTAGCAACGTCAACTGTTACATTTATGGACGAGAAGCCTTTCCCTCCAGTGCAAGATCACACTCATCAAATCATTCTAGTTTTTGGTGAAAGAGAATTGTTTAATGGGGGTGGGAGGCCAGCTATGAAATCAGATGAACTTGGCTTCCTGTGCTAGTTCTGATACTTAGTGACTGTGTGAATTTGGATGAATTAACTTCTCTGAGCTCCAACTCAAGAATAGGAATAATGTGCCTATTTTTTAGGCTTAATGGGGTACCTCATAGGATAAGCCTGACACATAGCAGGTGCCTAAATCAAGGCAATTCATTATCTTTTTCAATAATTCAGGCAAAAGCTCTGGAGGGATGAGAGGCTAGTGAGAGTAACTAAAGTGAGGTTTGGCAGTTAAACTTCATTTTCTTTCCCTGTTGCTCAAAGCTAATTACATGAACATTTTTACTGCAGAATCTAAATAACTGGAAAGAACCAAAGAACTTCTGCCCTGTAGATTTTCAGTGTCTTTCACATGTATAAATGTGCTCTCATCAAGGTACAGTCTGTGTCCTCTCAGAATAGGGACTTGGTCTGTCTTGTCCACTGCTGTATCTATAACACCTGAAATGGTGAGCATTTAATAGTGGTTTCATTCATTTACATCAATTAATTAGCTTAATTTATTAGTTAACTTAAGTTAAATTTTCAGAGCTGTTTGTTGAGGTCCTACCCAATGTGAGGCACACAGAGTGCATTTTGGCTGTATCTAGCAAATAGATGAACAGCTAACATGATATTGAAGGCAGGGGCCTGGACACAGGACGATGGCCTGGCATCTCCAAGGTCTCAACCATCCATAGCAGAGGCTGGCTGCACAGCCCACATGAAGCTTAATTTATTAATTCTGTTAATTAATTTTTTCAGAAATTCTGTTAAATAAACTAATGTTAAGCCAGGGGTATTTCCTTTGAAATGCACAGGCGATGTACCAGTTTTTGGAGAATCCTAAGCTCAAGATCATAATCCAGAGTGTGTATACTGTGGGGATAAGATGCTTGGGTCAGGAGCAGGAGAATGGGTCGCCAAGCATTGCCCTATTCTGCAGATAACTACTTGGTGTTTACTAAGGATGGGTAAAGGCAGGGTCATTGTGCTGGGGGAATTAGTGAGTGTACAGAGAGGTGTTGTACTTTTATTCATTATAATTGGGAAGAGGCTTTGCATCAATAACAACTCAGTATACCATCTCTCTCCCTTATTCTTATGCCATTGTCAACACCAGCTACAGAGTTTATTGAGTAATTATTATCTGTGGGCACTTGGAGATTTCTTTCTTTATTACACTAAAAGGACCATGCCAAAGAAAAAGGAACATGTTTTAGGATAAATTCAAGAACTGGATAAACTAAATGACCTCATTTCCAATTTATCCTTTGTTCCCTTTGGATGTGGATAAAACACCATCTGTAGGGAGAGGCAGCTCCCAGGTAGCGGGGTTTGGGGTTAGACTCAGTGGTGCAGTAAAAGGACCAAGGAGAACCTCAGGAACATCTACCCATGAGTCTGAGAAAATATTTAGGATTTACAACATTCCCTTATACCTCAAGTCTTAATCTCTTTTCAAATATCTCTGTTGAATAAATCTCCAATCCACATTTAGCTTTCTACGTTTATGACATAGCCAAATCTATCTGATACATTCAAGGAGACAATAAATAACCTTACAACTGGTTGATATGTTTCTATGATATAAAGATGTAGAATGTATCCATTCATTGCCTCATATATTCCAAAAATAGAAATGAGAAGATAAAAAGGAAATTTTAGAAAACGCTATATTTTTTAAAGCTTAAGAGACTAGGAAGTAAGACTCAGTGGATTCATTAAATTCAGATGCCAAGAGCAACAGAAATAATTTTTTAAATGATGAGAATAATATACAGGCCAATACTCAGATGCGATGTGTGATTGCCAGGTCGATTTTCAATTACATTTCACTGATGTATTCATTTGTTTCTTAATGTGCTCATCTTGCCCATTAAGAATAATTAGCAGCTTTGCTTAGAGATTTTCTGGCTTCTGGCAATATTTCTCCCTCTTTTTTTGTTGACATCCACTTTTACTTTTTAGAAAGTAATTCTTGGATAATATCCTACAACTGCTATATAATTTAGGCTTCCTAAAATTTTAAAGGAAAGATGTAAACAGTAATTTTTCAATGAGTTTGTTCCAGTCTATATGCATCAACAGTATGTGATTCAGCGAATTAGTTATGCTTACAGAAAGTGGGCACACAAATAGAAAAAAAATTTTTTCATTCATATTAACCTCACTCAGTAAAACAGCTGACAATGAATGCCAGTTGTAAGGTCTGTGAGCAAATCAAGAATAACATTTGTATTTAAAGCGGGAAAAACACACTGCCAATTTTTAAGGCTTTATGCGTGCTTTTTGCCTCTTAATTAAAAACATTAGACCTAGTTACAACAGAAAAAGGCACACCGACACAGAACAAGTGCATGGTAACAACTGAACTCTGTCAGGCAAATCCTAAAAGATGAAATAAAAAACTCTACCAGTTTTGGTCTGCATCCTGAAAGGACCTACTTTATCTACATTGTAAAGTTCTTCCCCTCCTGCCCTTTGGCACCCCGCTATATTAAACCCATTGTAAAACCCAGCACAATAAAGCACTCTCAGGGCTGAGCTTCTGAGGACCAAATGTTAAAAATCCATTTTCTTGGGAGGGGGCTGTACCAATCATTTCTTTGAAAGGCCGGCAGAGTGAATACAGAAGCTGAGGTTTCCTCTCTGATTTCGAGGGCTGGCGTGGCATCTTTGCTGTTTTAAAGCAAAGGTGCATTAATTAATGACATTAGCATTGCTTCCCTTTGTTGGAAGCTCTGTAGTTTAGCTCAATAATCATTTTAGTACAATTAAATTTACATACTGACCCCAGATGCTTCCCAGAGTTTTATAAAAGTTCTAATTGGTTTCTGATGCTATTAAATAAGACACCTGCTGACTTGAGAAAAACCTCAGGTTGCTGGGCCTAATCTGAAAGTTTCTGTGGCTAAAATGACCTTCTCTTTCCCAGTAATCCTGTTTCCCGCCCCCGCTAAAAAAAAAATCCACTGGGGCTGAGCCAGCATACCTGACTTCCTGTTGCTCTCTGTGTTCCCTGACATGTGGAGGAGGAGCGGAGTGAAATGATACAGTGCACGGAAGCACTCAGAATAAAGCAGAATGAATGAAACATCAGCTCATCCTCAGGAATATTTTGAGAAACTTGCGACAGTCTGAAGATCATGATTAAAATCCTGCATTTTAAAAAAGGAAGCACCT
Source organism: Vicugna pacos (assembly GCF_048564905.1). Classification (NCBI taxonomy): domain Eukaryota; kingdom Metazoa; phylum Chordata; class Mammalia; order Artiodactyla; family Camelidae; genus Vicugna; species Vicugna pacos. Next base: position 29,039,764 of record NC_133001.1, read on the forward strand.
TTTGTGATCTCTTTCCCTTGTGTGAAAGGCCACGATTGTGATTGGCTGTTTTTCCTTCCTGAATTTTTTTTTTTTTTTTAAAGTCTGTCAGGCAATTAGCTGGGTGGGGCTCTGGAGAACACAGGAGTGCTGCCGAACAATATTAGCTACTGTGCCTCTTGTACCTCCTTTCTCCTGGGTGAGCAGCCTGATAGAGCTGCTGCAAATTTTTCTCTCAAAAAATTATAGAGCAGAGGTAGAAAAAGAAAATGGAAAATAAGCTTTACAGAAGATGCTTACATCTTCACAAAAATCAAAACTGCTTTGGCATTTTGAGGGTCTAAAATGCAGACACGTAGATTGCCTCTTTCATAGTGCAGATGAAAAATCCAAAAAACCCAAAGCAAATAGATCCTCCACTTCTTCTCTCAATTTCTAACGGCTGTTAACTGCCCCTGAACAAATCAGCTCGATGGCTAAAGTAGCCACAAATTATGCTTGCTTTCTTAGTTAAAGTACAGTTCAATTTTCCTGAACTCTGTGTACATATTAGTAAAGCATAATCTGATATAATGGGGTTTGAATGGTAATAGCATAGCAGAAAAAAAAAGAGCTTTTATAATCCCAGATAAGAGGAAATAATGAAAAACTGATAGCTGTTTCCAGTGGGGAGATGTAGGGAACTCCTCAGGAATTACAGTAGGTACAATATTAAATGGTCCACACGTACAATATCAAACAGAAGAAAGGTAATAATGAACGTGAAGCTGGAAGTTAATTTTTGCAAGCAATATCCCATATAATAAATGTTAAATCATTTCTTTTATACTGGCAAATTTCAATGAAAATAAAAGGACAAGAAGGCTTGAAAATTATTATGAAAACAACTGTTCTTATTGCCTTAAGCAGTCCACAAATCATAGGCTCCTTTAATAAGAAGTGACTATAAAAACCCATCGAAATTTAAAAGAAAGACACTTAGTCGTATCCCATGAATTCCATATATTTCTACTTTTTCTTAATTACTTATCGTGTGTGTTGGGGGGAGGTGCGGGGAACTCTCTTTTAACACCCCATGCTGTCTTTCTTTATATCAATTGTTACTCAGCCGGGGAAAAGGAATGAGCACAACAAACCGGTTTTCTATCTGAATAAGGATACTTCTGATGGCCTTTTCATTCCCATCAGTTAACAGAACTTCTTTGACATCTGCAGAAATAGCAACCTGAAAAAAAAAAAAAAAAAAAAGAGGGAGCACAGCAAACAATGAGCAAATATGCTTGTCTGTGTAGAAGTGAAGACAGGAGTGACAAGCCTTCAGTATCATGCTTCCTCACCTATTTCTCTGTAACAATCTTCAATCTTTTTTCATTTTATGTCTGCATTATTTTAATCATTCAATCAAATCAGTCAATACTTTTATCATTCCATTTGCGGGAGCCTCTATCTTGCTATCATTCTGTTCGGTAATTGCATTGTGACAGCGGATGATGGTATTCTGAGAGGCTTTCATTTGTGGGCTTCTGTTTATCTAGGAGAGCCATCATACATGGCTGTCACTCTGCCTTTCAGCTTGCTTCTGTCTGACTGCCTGATGCCCTTCATATAACTTTGCATTGCAGGCAGATGGCTTTGTGAGGGTAATTTTTTTGTGAGCTTTGACATGCTCGCACATTGGGCTGTAACCCTGACACATTGTGTAAGAGCGACAGGTTTGTCAAATGCCAATCAGTGTAACAATATGCTTTTATTTGTAGAGACATAAAAACTTGTCTAATGCACTGTGCTGCTACATAATATCTCCTGAATACATGACTCAGAACCCAGAGAATGGGGAACGACGTTCCTGAATGGCCAATCTCATTCAAAAGAATCTAATTACTGAGCGCTCTGGATCATGTTTGTTGGTGTAATAATGCAGGCAAAACATTAGCAGCTATATCATGGTGCTCCAACTGTGATTCGCCGGGCTATTCCCATATCTTAGCAAATGGGACTCTAATCTGAAAAAAAAAAATGCTTTTGCTATGGCGAAGAAAGACCGTGCGAGGCCTGGAATGTCACAACAAGCGATATTGACTACACTGAGGTAAAATGTTTCTGCTCATCGAGGCAACCATAAAATCAATATGATCCGAAAGTAAGTCAATCTAGAAGGTCTCTCAAGACCCGGCAGCTTGACCGCAGCTGATGCTGTTGACGGTTCTCTGACCCAGCAGTTGGAGGCCCTGGAACATTTTTCCTTTTGTTCCTCCCTCTGAATGGGATTGGAATTGAGAAAAGACCTACCATGAGCCCAGCCAAGCATGTCATGCCACCCCCTAGCTCACACACAGCAAGGTCCCTGAAAGAGAGAAAAGAAATGGTAGAACCCATACAAATTAGATGAAAATGGTCAGAGAGATATATATGTTACAAGAACAAATTGCCATCTGCAGTAAGAACGGCGCTACCAGGAAGTTGTGGAGACAAGACTAGGCTACCTCATGTCGTTTTGCGTTTTAAAAATAATTATGAAATAGAAAAGTCACAAAGCAGGCGAATCAGTGGGGGTTCCCTCATTAGTGTTCACTGCAACATTACCACCGCTGAGCTGAAAAATCTGAGAAGGTTCCCTTTTTTCCCTTGTCAATGGCGCTGTCTTTTAGAACTAAACTAGCTAGAGTAGCGAAAGATAATTGTTAGGGAAGGATAACACTGTTAATCCACATTCATTCTTTCAAAAACAGTTAGACAAGTAAATGAAGAATATACGTGAGTGTGTATATACCTATATTTATAGTCACATACACTCAACACACACACACACACAAATACATGCAATCTTGAATTAAAAAAAAATTCTAAAACAAACTGAAACATTTGGGAAAGCTGAACTGCCCTCATAAAGAACAACTACACAAAGTGCATTTAGCAATTAACACTTAAATCACAATTAACCCCAACACAACACAGTGAATAAACAATGCGGGGACATAATATGGGTGAGCCAGCAGACCCAGGCTAAATAATGACTGGGCTCTGACTTCATCGCTCGGAAGTAAAGCAGCTCAGAGTTAAAGCTGACAGTCTGGGGTGGCGCTCTGCACGTACCTCCCCCTTTGTACCTAAATATCAGCCCTCAACGTGTGACATTCTTGCCCTGGCTCACTGCTCCCTGATTGGAGCTCCAGGCAAGATGAAGCCCAGCGAGAGGAGGAAATGCCAGGCTTCAAGGGCAGCGCTGCAGCCCAATTCAGCACTGCCCTGTTCTTCCCCTTATATGCTTAGCCCCTTAAGATTGTTTCTTCTTGTTTCTTCTTCCCAGTTTGGGAAGTTTATTACCTCAACAGGAGAAAAGAGAGAGAGAGAGAGAATCAAGGGAGAGGAGAGAGGGAAGAGAAGGAGAAGAAGCCAAGCCAGGGCGTTCATATTCCGAAATACATTTAATGAGTATCTAGGCGTTCAAAGCAATTACAGGCTGGTTGGTAAATACGGACCCACAGAGCTTCAAAAACTACATATTATTGACCCAGTCCTGTAAGTACATATTGTTAAAACACACACCCAATCTTATAAGTACATATTGCTAAAATGATCAGCTTGTCTGGAATCATAATGGGCTATTCAGGAAGCATGTATTGGATGACTTTTATAAAATGAGAATTAAAATGAAAAAAAAACCTGTATTTCCTGGGTCTGCCAAACATCTTTAGCATTTTTAAATAAAAGGAGTTTTTGTTTTCTTTTTCCTGAATCCCATCTATGGGTTTAATCCATAGTGCACATTGACAGTTGAAAACATTTATTTCTATAGCAGGAATCTGTAATTGTAATTTATATTTACAAATACATTTTGTGAGGTATATAAAATACCTTTACAATCAGGGGTGGGAAGGCATCTTTAAATAATAGCTGTGGGGTATTTACTTATCAAATATTCTGTAGTGACTTTCCTAGCAGAAGTTTAAAGAATGTCTTTATCGTTTTTGTTTTTTTGTTTTTGACCTTCGCAATCAGTAAGGATTGATTGGAGCTTCACTTTTGTTTCCCCAAAATCAAAGTGAAATAAAATGTCTTGAGTGGAAATCAAAAGCCTTTGACATATAGCAAAAAGCTTGCTGTGCAATATTAGTACCCAAAGGCAATTCAGATGTCCTTTTCAGAAGCAACATGTTTTCACCATGACCTTTTTCCCCTTTCCTTTCTTCGTTTTTCTTTCTTTCTTCCTTCCTTTCTTATATTTTTTTAAACAATTTAATTTGAAGAATATAATCATGGCAGTCTTTAATATGCAGATACAATACCCATAGCGGCCTGAACAAATTTTTAAGTGCAGCTTTGTACCTGAATACATCACTGTGCTTGAGGCAGTAGTAAGCCAACACCTCTTCAGCTGGCCAGATGCCTGGAAAACACAAGAGGATACAGACTTTTTGATTATAGAATTTTTTTTTCTATAATTGCTCTCTATAGTGATTTTCTTAAGAAATGGCTTTTCAAAATAATGTACAGGACAAGCTATTTCAACTTGAATCAAACTTAAATCAACATAATTGTTACCAGTAACGTGTCATATCACATGAGTTTCTCTGGTTGTTGATTATAACTCTTTTCCCAGGAAAATAGTAAAATATCCTAAAACCTTATACTAGATTTCAGTCACAATGAAACAGCAAAAACAATAACAACCAACATGACAAATATCAAACATTAAGTTTTAACAGTATTTTAGGTAGATCTTAATCTAGTACAGGAACCTTCTTTTTGGCCAATTCATAAGAATCAGTTGAAGACCTACTGTATACGCAGCCCATATTAGCAAAAATAAATGAAAAAATCACTTGCCGGAGCACAGATAGAACCACTAAGGTCATTATAGCTTTCTGTTTGATTCCATAATTTTTTAAAATATGCATAACTATTTCCTTTCTTTCATTACAAAGTCAAACTGGAATATAAAATTGAGAAATTTAAATTTCACCAATTTTAGTTCATCTTTAAATTTAACAATAATCCTACCCACTAAATTCCACGAAGGGGCATTTTCTAACATCATCATCTGTACCTCATTTATTTAGAAGACTTACATAGTTGTCATAAGTGAATATGAACTGCTTAAAGAGAAGACAAACATGCTTGGGAATGAGAGTTTCTAGTGGTTATCATAGTACGGTAGTAAGATTACAAGTGTTTTTAATGTTTTTCTTTACACTTTTTGTATTTTCTAAATTTTTACAGTGAATCACTCACAGAATCAGAATAAACTATACCCTCGTACAAATTATGTTTCCCGCATGGTCAGACTCAAAGATCGGGATCAGGCAGGGCACCAGGCATCCACACTGCCTGGGGTGGAGAATGCCACGCGGTCCTGGGAGAGCAGTGTGTGTTCACTGCCTTAGCACCAAGCACTCTTCTAATGGGCCCTGATGCAAAGTTGAAACACCTAGTGCGACTTAATTTTCTTTTCCCAGATGCATCTCCAGCTTTAAGGAGTAAGAAAGGCAAAGATTTCAGAGAAGATGATGTCAAAGAAATGGTAAGTAAAATCCTAGGAGAATCAATGGATAAACATACGAACAGCAAAGAACGACTCTAGAGCGTGTGCTGCAGGAAAGTCCAGTCACGTGTCCGAACTAGCTCATTCCTGGTAGAAATGACTTGTCGGGGGAGAAACAAAGGCAACCAGCAAGAAGTGTCTGGAGTCATATTTACAAGGAAAGTCAGGGAGGCAGTGGAGTGTAGCAGTTAAGATCGCAGGGACTTACGAAGCAGACTCATTCAGCTCCTGCCCCAGCTCTGCATTCCCTAGCTGAGTGACCTTGGATGGGTTACTGAACCTCTGTGCCTCAGACTTTTCGTCTGTAAAATAACGTAACTGTAGTACCGACCTCACAGGATTGTTGTGAGGATTAAATGAGTGAAGTATGTGAAACATACTTAGGACTTTCCAACTTACAACAAGCTCAAAGAAAAAGAAAATTATGTGTTGTTAATGCTATTCTCTTGCAAAGCAGGAGAGAAGAGTGGAAGAGAGACTATGTAAAGCCCAAACGATTATCCTAATAACCAGAACAGATGAAGAACGTTTTTGACCTTCTCCTAATCATGAACTTGGCATGACCCCAAAGTCCTAATATCTGGCATACCCTCACATAAAAAGAACTCCATAAACACTAAAGTATGTAATAAAATTCTCTAAGGGGAGAGCCCAAGACAGTGTTCTACACTAAGTGAATATAGTCACCACAATAATGAATTTCTTTATGCCTTAGTAGATGGTTTTGAGGTTTAAAAAATAATGATAGGGGAAGGGTATTTAACTAAAATTCACATCTTGATTAAGTACAAAAAAGGTGACTTCTAAAATGCATAGTCTTTTAAAGTAGTTTTACAATTTTCTCCCAAAAATTACAGAGGTTGATTTTTTAACTAAATGAAATACAAGAAGTTCAAAGAACAAAGTTTAAAAATCACCTAAAATCCACTACTTGTATCTAATCACTTAACATTTTGGACATCATTTCAAAAAAAGAAAATCTCTCTAGGCATAAAGATATTTTACATAAGTAGGATTTTCTTATGGAGGCATTGAATAATCTCATTTTGCCCCACTTAGTATGGAATGGATAGCATCTCATGACAATAAAAATATACTATGCTCGCATCATTATTTTTAATGACTGCCTAAATATTTTATGTTTGTATCATAATTTATTTAACCAGTTTCCTTTTGATAGACATTTAAGTTAACTTCTAAGGTTTTGTTATGCGATTATAAACAGTGGTACGATGAAGACACATTCTTTTTCCCCCAATGAAAAATTTTTCTCTGTAGGTCAAATACTCAGAATCGGGAGATCTGGTCAAAAGTCAAGTACATTTCACATTCTGATATATCAAACTGTCCTCCAAAAAATCTGTACCAGACCACACCCATAATAAAAGTGTTTATTTCTTCTAAGTCTTGCCCTTGATAGCGTTTTGATTACCTATTTTATTTTTGCTTATCTGTAAGCTTTTAAGTTATCTCAGTGCAAATCAAAAACTACAATGAGATATCACTTCATACCCTCTATGATGGCTGTACTCAAAAAGTCAGACAATAACAAACGTTGGCGAGGATGTGGGGAAATTATGTAGAATGGTTCAGCTACTTTGGAAAACAGTGTAGCAGTTTCTCAAAAAGTTAAATGTAGAATTACCATATGACCCAGCAATGCCATTCCTAGGCATATATCCAAGAGAAAAGAAAACATGTCCACACAAAAACCAGTACACAAATGTTCATAGTAGCATTATTCACCTTAGCCAAAAAGTGGGGACAACCCAAATGTTCATCAACTAAATGAATGGCTAAATAAAATGTGGTATGACCATGCAATAGACTATTATTTGGCAACAAAAAGAAGTACGGATTCATGTTACAACACAGATAGAACCTGAAAACATTATGCTATGGAAGAAACCAGACATAAAGGACCACATGTTTTATGCTTACCCTTATGTGAAATGACTGCTAATGGGTCCGAGGTTTCTTTTAGATGTGATGAAATATTCTAGAACTGATTGTGGTGATGGTTGCACTCCTCCATGAATATACTAAAACCCACTGGGTGAATTGTACAGTATGGGAATTGTATCTCAATAAAGCTGTTATCATCAAAAGTGTTCTCATTCCATTTGAGAGAGTGTAATGGCCTTTTAAAAATATTTTTTAAAAGAAGTTTTACATATATATAGTTTAAAGAGCCACTGAGTTTTATAAGACCAGTTAGGACAAACAGTAGTCCCCAGCCCATCTGCCCAAATCTTTCTCCTTCCTCAGAAACTACTATTGTCAGTTCTTTTAGCTGATTCTTCTGGCAATTATTCCATTTTTCCATAACAGGCTTGTACTATTACTCCTTGATTTTTCAGTTTTAGACAAAATCTGATGACCCTCACTATGGAAGAGAGGCATTTTTTACTTTTCTCTCTATTCTCTCCCCACACCGCATAAACCACGCTCCTTAGCCACCCATCACCACTGTCTTCCTCATATAGCTATATTATCATTTGGTAAGGTCACTACTCATTGTCAATTTTATTATAACCCTGAAATAGAACTGAGCCATGTAGTAAACCAGGATTGATTTTTCTCTCATGGAAAATTTTTTTCCCCTCTCTGGAGTTTATAATTGTATTTTTCCCTCCTCATTTGCTAAGATTTCAATCTCGAAATCCAGTTGTCAATTTCTCCTTTCAATACAGTCCCTCACATCCGGTGTTCTATCAGCCTCATGAGGAAATCTCTCCTGTGTCTCCTGACTTGCCTTAGCCTGGACTGAATGCCCTCTATGCTCCATGCACTGCTGATACACATCTTCACTACCATTCCAGCCTTGCTTTGGCCCTTCTGCTGTGTTCCATCTCTTGTTTCCTCTGTCCTTTGTCTTCCTTCCTTCATCTACTTCCTCAAGTATCTTCTTGAAGAAAAGTGCATGGAAGGTCAATGTTTGAGAACTTGAACGATTCAATGGGTAATTTCGATTTGGAAGAGCCAAGTTCTTCAGTTCTTGGAAAGGTTCTTGGGAACTTCCACTGATTATTTCCTTACCTCCATTTTTATCTGTCCTCTTTCTCTGAAACTCATGGTGTGGAGGTTGACTCTCCTGAACTCATCTTCTCATTTTCGTGTCTTTTTCTTTCCTGCTCTCCCTCTCTTACTGTTTTCTACTTTCTTTGAAATTTTCTCAACTTTCAATTCGAACCCTTTTATTGTTCCTTTCATTTATGCTGCTGTTGGTGGTAATTCCCTGAATATTTCTTTTTAGAGCATCTTACTCCTGTTTCGTGACTGCAGTATCTTCTAAAAATTATTTGAAAATATTAATTATAGTTTAACTTTTCTTCTCTTCACATAGTCTGCTTTCTTCATGTTGCTTTTTTTCTGTTAGTTTTGGTACCTGTCACATTAAAAGCTTTCCTCAGATATATCTGGTAATTCTCTGTTGTTTGCAGAAATGTAATTATGGAAGAGAAAAGGCTGATTGGAGGTGAAGAGGGCTGAGTGGTGTGGGTAGGGTGTGGGTGGCGAGGCTCAGCCCTCAGTGTCCATCGGTTCACCTAGTCCCTCCAGCCTGCCTTTGGTGCAGCCTCTGATTTCAGCTGTGCCTGTTGTCCCTTGATTTAACCCTTTCCAGAAAATATACCTCCTCTTCCGTTGGCAGTATAGAAGGGGCAGTCACCCAGCAGCCTGGAATGGGGAAATAACTGCTTCTTAAACCACTTTCAGTCAATCCTCCTTATTTTAGCCCCTCTCAACTCCTCCTTTTAGAATTACCTGGTGCCACCAGTTTCTGAGCCTTTCAAAATTTCAGAAGTATGATTGGGTTGGCTCTCAACTTTCCCTACTGCTGGCTTTCTCATCTCTTGCTAAGTCAATGACTTCACACCCATTTGCTTCCCAGCTTCAAAACTACGTTGTCTGTTCCTTCATTCTATCATCCTTGTGGGTTTATGTCTTAAAAGCATCCCTTTACAGTGGTTCTCTTTCATGAAACAGAAACTCATTGTAAAAGTGATGAGAATAATTTTTAGAAGGACACACGAGCTATGGCAAGGGTTTTTTCTTTTTTTTTTTTCCTCAAGATTTTTATACTCCATTAATAATATTGTAGGGTTCTATTAATCAATTATAGGCACTTCTGCTAGATTCTTAATGTCACCCGATGAGGCCAGGCAGAATGCCCACAGTGGCATTTAGAGTAGCTAAAGCATTGATCCCCCTAAAAGCATTGCAAAACATTTAAATTAATGGCTTATTTGTGATAACTTGTTTTCTAAAACACTTGCCATGAATGAGGACACCCTTGGCTGAGCTGTAGATTCTTTTGGAAGAAGAAGTGCTCTGGTGGATGTAACTAAAATGAAAAGCTGCTCATGCTGGAATGGGTAGGTAAATCTCTTGGGCTGCTTTCAGTGTTTACACTCTGTCTCCTCTTCCTTAAACATTCCTGCTTTGTCACTGATGTTTCATCCCAGAGCAGAAATCCATAAGGAGACTACAGAATGCTCCATGACTATTTACTGGGCATCTACTATGTTTCACGCCCTGTGGATCAGCAGGGAATGGTACAGCATGGGTCCTGCAGATTCAGTCTAGTTAGGGAAGGAGACTATTAAACAAGTAATTACACAAATAATGAGCCTAATTATAACTGTAAATAAATGTTGTATAGGAAACAATAGAGGCTGCTTCTGAGAACCCATCATAAGGGACCTGACCTAGTTGGAGGGGAGGTTGGGAGGGTTAGGAGGAGTCCCTTAGGGAACACTTCCCTGTAGAAGTGGCGTGTAGGCGGAGACCCAGATGACAAAGAGCTAAGGAGAGGAGGAAGAGGGACACAGGGCTGGAGGGAATGGTCCCTAGACGAGAAGCCCCATGAAACAGAGCTTTGAAGAGAAGAGTCTAATGTTCTCCGAATGGAATTAGGGTCAGTGGAGCTGTAGAGTAAGTGAGAAAGGAGGAGGTGATACAAGATGAGACTGGAGGGGTGTTTAGGGGCCAGATCTCACAGGTTCCAAGGCCAGATTAAGAATTTTAAATTACACCTAAAAATAAAGGATATGTTTTAAGCTGCAGAGTGGTAAGATCAGATGTACATTTTAGAAGATAAGTCTGGCTACTCTAGAGAAAACAGCTTGGAAGTGGGCAAGAGCAGGCGAGGGAAACTAGGTAGGAGCCACTTCAGCTGGCTAGGTGAGTGCTGAGGGTGGCTGGGGTGATGGTTATGGGAGATAAAGAAAAGTGAAAGGATTTGAGCTATATTTAGAAGGTATAGTGACAAGACTTATTCGTGAATTAGATGAAGGGGGTGGTAGGAGAGAGGGAAGTCTCAAGTATGACTTAGGTTTATGGCACGAAGACATGGATGGCTGATGTATAGCAGAGGCATATAGGATTCTGCTTCAATTTGATGTGTGCTCCTCCTCACGCTGAATTCGTGGTGCGAAAACACCAGCTAGGGGTCTGGGGTCTGACACTGGGTCTGCCACTAACGATCTGTGTGATACTGGGAAGAAAGTTAGCCTTTCCGAGCATCAGTATCCTCTGCAAAATACTAGGCTCAGGTGAGATTATGTCTAGGGGGCCTTCAAGCTATAAAGAGCTACAAGAAAGAAGGCAGATCTCATGCTCTGGAGTTAAATAGAGTTCAGCTTGAATATTGGCTCTTATTGGCTATGTGACCTTGGGCAAGCTACTTAAACATTAAGCCTCATTCATTCATTCATTCATTCATTCCTTCAATACACAGTTACTGGTGACCAGACTGGTTCTAGGAACCGGGGATACAGCAGTGATGCAATCAAAGCCCTTGCCCAAGTAACTTTAACAGGAGGAACAGACAATAAACAGAGTCATTTCAGATACTGATAAATGTTGTGAAGAAAATAAAACATTAATGAAATAGAGAAAAACTACAGGGGTGGGAGGCTGTTGCTAGTTTAGGCAGCAGCATTGCTGGGTAATGCCTCAGTTTTCTTATTTGCTAAGTCAAGCCACTACTTATACTGTTGTTGTGAGGATTAAATGAGATAATGCGTGCAAGGCACTTAGAACAGTGCCTGGCACATAGTCACTTTTCTATCATGTTAGCTATTGTGGCTGCTGCCACTGCCTTTGCTATTGGTTTGACACGTTTCTATCCAGGGAATTTTATCAAGCTGGATGATATTTTTATGATCCTTTCAGGGAAATCATCATTCCTAATTGATAATCCACAAAAATCAAACCAAAACTGTACTTGGGAAAAATCTATTCTAGCTCTGGGAACTTTGAAAATCAACCCTAAGAAGAATTCCATATATAAGGACAATAATGTTCTATACTTGTCCTTCTGCTCTGATCCATGAAGAGATCTGCTCTGAACAGCAACTTATTAAGTGCAGGCCTTCCTATGTGAAGCCAGATCGCTGTGAACTCGGGTCCAGCTGGGTGAAAGGCAACATCTGTGTGACCCAGTGCGGTGAGTGGTGGACACTTGCTCTGTGACATTCTAATATTTGTTGAATGCTGAATGCTGTCCAGGCGCTTTGAGGTAGAAGAGGAAATCAGGGCACTGAGAGACTGAGATCTTCCCCCAAATTAGTCAGGTATCTTGTCAGAGAGTTGGAATTTGACTCCAGGTCACCTGACTCTAGAGCCATTACCCTCAACCTCGGTGCTATCCTGCCTTCCCCTGGATTGCAAAAACAAGGGTCCAAATGAATTGTTCTGCGATTTCATTTCTTCTCCTGTTCCTGGGGAAGCCAACTGATACAGAGCATAAATAAGCATGTGGAAGTGAAGGCACGCAAAACATGACCCAATTATTTCAATAATAAATTCTTCTAGGACTACAAGCTGGGTCGGTTTATGGGTGTGATTTGATTAGAAATGCATTAAAGTTTAAAGCTTACATGTTAATTCAGATACCTATTAATGTGATGATTATGAGGTAAGGGAAAGAAGAAAGGAGGCCCAGATCCAGCATGAAGCAGGGAGGGGAAGTCTTCAGGGACTCGTGTTCCCCAGACCCCAGCCTTCAGTCCAATGGTCAGCTTTAGAGCAGATGCTGGGAAAGTAAGTAAGAGGCAGATGAGAAATGGAGACAGGATGAGGAAGATGCTGAAGCACCACTGAGAAAAAGGAATATGCCACAGCCACAGCCACAGCCACAGCCTCAGCCACTCATAGAGTGGAGACGTGAATTTGGAAGACAGCTCTGAGGCTTATTAGCTTGAGATCTTAGCAAGTCACTTAAGCTCTCCTTGCATCAGCTCCTTCTCTGGAAGTAATACTGTCTACGCCGTAAGTCTAGATGTGAGGACTGAATGAAGCAGAAGTCAGCGCAGTTAGTGTCTGCTGTTGTTATTATTATTAGCATCACTCATTGAACCCTTACTACTTGGCAAACACTGGGCTGTGTACTTTAAATAGATTATCTCATTTAATCCTTAAAACAACTCTGTAAGGTATGCACTGTCATGACCAGTTAAGGGGCACACCCAGGCACAGCAAAGCACAGAGCTTAAATGGCATAGCCAGGCTGACAGCCCACATACCCAGTCTCTGAAGCCCAGTCTCTTAGTCGTTACTCCAATTGCCGCAACTCCAGTGGCCGGTTCTGCAATCAAAAGAACTAGTTTCTTCTCATGACTCGATCAATAACTAATCTGGGGACTTTGGACAAATCATATTTGGGCTCTAGCTTCAAGAATAAAATGGAAGGGCCAAACTGATTTCTGAGAACTCTTCCAACTTTAAATCCAATGTCACCATTATATTGTGCATCTCCAAACTAAAGCTATAAAATTGTTAGTGGGCTTTAGTCCATGACATTTTAAAGAAATTAGGTTGGTTAAATATTTTATTTGTACAATAATCTCAAAGTTAAACCCCTAGTCTTCAGAGCATACCCATCTTAATCGAATCAGAACTGCCTTTGTTAATTAAATCTCATGGCTTCAGAAGAAAACTTTTTTTTTATATCTTTATATTCTAGTGGTGATAGCTTTTTATTTATTTAATCCAGCATATTAATAACAGACAACTTTCTCAAGTCCAATTTTCCCTTTCCAGTATTGAGCACAGTTCTCAGATACATGCTATATTTTTTCCTCAAATACATTTCCTCTTCCACAGGGTAACAAACTACCTTTTGGGCAGAAGAAATTCTTCCAAGGTCTCAAAGCACAGGTAGAAGAACATCTCCCCATGTGAGCTCTCTGGGTGAATAAATGCTCCATCTCCATTGGTCAAAGAGGATGTCAGAAAATGAGAACAGTCATTTCTAGGAAAGGTAGACCCAGAAAATCAGACCAGAGGGCTCCTAGCAGGAGGGAAACATGGCCTGGGTTTCCCCAGAAACACAGCATATCCTTCCCACAGGGGAAAAAAAAAGGAAGACTTTCATTGCCAGTTTTACTCCAAGTAACATCCTCCCCTATGGCTTTCTGTGCTCAGTGTCCTCAGGGTGGGATCCCAAGCCATCATTTTGATGAGATCACCCTGTTTCATTTTGAAACAGGACTGTGTTATGTCTTGAAAAGTCACGTACAAGCAGCAATGTGTTGAATGGAGTGGAACGAAGAGGCAAGTATTAGAAATAACTATTAGTGTTCCTTATCTTAGGTATGAGCCACTTCGTCGATGCACACACTCCTTACGCAGGACACCAAAGGATAGTGAGGAGGGTGTGGTCCTCCCCGCATTCCCCATGATTTGTGAATTTGATTTCTACAGCAGCTTCCTGCCTTGGAGTCCAGCTTTATCTCACTTCTGATTAAACACTGTGACTGAATTCCAAACAAATCGAAAGCCTTGTGTTCCATGTGGAGTGTACGCTCCGTGCATTTATGAAAGCCCCCCTGGAGAGAAAATGGTATTCAGGAGGCATGTGTTACAGGTGCCAAAGCCACAACGCACATGTATTAAATGGCCCTGGGAGTAGGCTAGTTAGGCAACAGAATTTATTTAGGAAGACACGCATCCTAGTGTTTCAAAACTGCCTTCATTCCGAATTCCTCCTCTTAGGAAGGAGGATGAGGAGGACCACTTCCTTTTCTAGCAGGAATTGCCATTAGCAAGTTCCAAAAGGTAAAACACCATTTGGCAAATTGACCTCGTGAATAAGGCAACATCTTGGTGAGGCTCAGTCTAAACCCACTTTAAACAAACCCCTGACTGCCATTCTATCAGAAGGAAGATGTATGATATTCAGAGAGCTAAAAACCAAAACAAAACAAAACAGTGAGAGACTTGGCTGGGGATCTCAGCGGTGCAAAATGACCAGGGCCCTATCCTTCCTGTCTCCTGCCTCATCATTATTCATTGATATGAGGGAAACATGAGGGTCTGCTCTCCAGAAATTTCTGCTGGTGCATGAGCTTGGGCAGCTCACTGCAACTAATGTGGAAATGTAGTGCGAGGCACGTCCTGGCTGTAAACACAGTGGTCCTGCTCTGTCGGGGCCATCTACAAACGGCTCCAACCAACTTATACTATTGTCTATTGTCTTTAACACCTTTTTGTATTTTTTAAAAAAAAAAGAATTTGATTTTATTTTCTTTCCCCAGTTTTCAAATAGTCATTAAAAATTAAACAACACTGGGGAAAGCCTTTTGTGATTATAGCCTTCATTCTCCTGCAACAAACTGGATCTATAAATTCACGTACCATTGTAGATGTAAATTACAAAATTTATATTCAACTATATTAAAACATCTATTCCAAAAATGATTACCAGTTGTGAAAAGCAGACAGGCTTATCACTTGCTGTCAGTTGTTCATGTCTAGTTAAGCAATAATGTGCTAAAACTGCTCTTTTGTTTTGTGTAAGAATTTTGGCAATAGAAGAAATGAACACTCGGTTAATAAAAACTCAGGCTGCTTTTTGCTTTGATGGAGGAAGCAGCTGCCTGTTTTCATTTGCTGCAGAGCAGCAAAACCCATCAATATAATAAGCAGCTTAGATGCATCCATCCACAGCATCTGTAAGGATATAGGGCTATTCGCTCAAAACCAATCCCTGGTTTAATTTTAACAAAGATGTGTCTGACATATTTGAAAATGCATTATAATAGGTTGTGAAACATGAACAATTTCTCTTTCTTTTAAATACTTTTTTTTTTTGACGGATCTGAAAGGGTGGTATACATAGCTGAATGATAGCAATGATAAAAACCAGTCCAAACTGTGATGCTGTCCTAAAACAAGACCAAGGAAGAAAGCAAATCAAGGGGCAGTTATTTCATTCTCTTCAAAGTGAAAGTAATTCATTTAAATACGATTTCCTTCAATTATTAATTCAAACAAATATTTACTGAATCCTTACTATATACTGAATTGGGCTAGATATGGAGGCTGCATTTCCTACTTTCAATGACTTCACTCTTCAGGGGAAAAGATGGTGACAAAAATATAAGGAAAACAATGCAGTAAGCACAGGGACATAGATATGCAGTTTTCTATTACCTTTTTACTTTTCAAAAATTCAAATGAGTATAGGAAACTGTGGAAACTATTCAACATAAAAATTAAAAATCAAATACTGTCTCCTCTATTATACAGTCACACACTTTGTTAGGTATACCCTTAAGAAAAGACAATCTGCTAAAAAAAATTGAATTATGTTTAAACACATGTCAAACTGTTTACTGGTGTAGCCAAGAATTATCACACTTTGGAGAGAAAGTTTTAGGATTTTAAGTTTTGTTTGGACAGCCTCTAATTTTACAGTAACCATTAGATACTTTCACACGATCATGAATACACCATGTGGCAAGTCTAATAGAAAACACAAACTTGAAAGCAACTCACAGTGTGATGCTGTATGCTCTGGCTAGTAAACATGCTAAGTGATTCTTCTATAATTTTAGTGTCAGGTGGCATTCCAAAAAGTCAGATAATTCTAAAACCCTCCTCTTTTTCTGATTCAATATCAGATAAGTGAGCATCTCAGTATCATCAACTAGAGACCTATCTGATGGTTTACATGAATGTAGGTTGGCCCTCAGCTTCTTAGATGTCAAATTTAAATGAGCACTCATTTGCAAAAACACTGAGAAGATGCTCCCATAAATGTAGAGCGAAGGGCTTTCTTGTTCAAACATGCTCACTATAAAACACACATACCTGGGTTTTAAAAATCAACTTTTAATTTTGGAATAATTCTAGATTTACAGAAAAGAAAAGAGTTGCAAAGATAATTCAGAGTTGCTGGATACCCTTCATCCAGTGTCTCTTCTTGTCAACATCTTACATTATCAAAACTAAGAAACTGATGTTGGTACATTAATATTAACTAAATTCATGACTTTATTTTTAATGGAATGGTTACTATTCAAGATGGGGGGTGATGAAGGTTTCTGTCAGGAAGTCACAAATTAAACCAAAAGGACAATACTAGCATCTGTCCTAGCTTTCCTTCCTTAATTCTCTTCCTTCTTCTTAAGTTACTGTAAAGAAATTCATACCAGATTTAAGAGCTAAAATAGGACATACAATGCATATACCTCAGGGTTTAAAATAAAATCTGACCCCATCAAGAGAATTGTGTAGCCAAGTGAGGCCTTGGCTCCCCATTCCTTTGTTGAATGGGCAGAATATTATTTCTAGGTCATTATTCACATAGAAATTCTGATTGCCCCTATTCAATTAATACTTTCATATCACAGTGTGATATGGACCTTATAACCAATCTGTGGCAGCATGAATTGTGAACCACAAAGAAGTCAGAGGTCATTTTCACCCATTCAGAGTGTTTATAAAGCATTCACTGTGCACCCTCTCCTCTCTGTGCCTGCTTTCTCCCCTCCTCTGCTCCACTGCTTAATGGCTGGGCACAATGCTTCCAGAATCCTGCTAAGAATCATGGGCTCTGTACTGGTTAATAGTGGTTTCTTCAAGAGCAAGTTGGAAAGACACTTTTAGAGAGATTCTTTCTAGTTACAATTGGCGGTTGCCATGGACTGAGTTGTGTTCACCCCAAATTCATATGTTGAAACCCTAAATTCCAGTGTGACTATATTTGGAGATTGAGCCCATAAGGAGATAATCAAGGTTATACAATGTTGTCCTAAGGGTGGGGCCTTGATATGATAGGATTAGCACCCTTATAAGAAGAGACTGCTCCTCCCCACCCTGTGCTTGCACAAAGAGGAGGTCATGTGAGCACATGGTGACCTGGTGGCCTCCTACAAGCCACAAAGAGAAGCCTCAGCAGAAACTGATGATGCTGACATTCTGATCTTGGACCTCCAGCCTACAGAGCTGTGACACGCCACCTAGTCTTTGGCATTTTGTTATGGCAGCACAAGCTAAGACAGTGGTCAACCTTTGGTGCCTGATGTTTGGGTGAACACTCCCTCTCAAGCCCCAGAACATTCTAAGCTGAAAGGATTCCCTCCTTAAAATGTAGACAGGGCCCATAGAGCGCAGCCATGGCCCCAGTGGAGCCCCTCACTCTGTCCATTACTTTCTTCCCTCCCTTCCCTTCAGTTTACCCATCTGCTCTTATCTCCTACTCTTTAATTTTCACTGCAGTTTTAGTCCCCCTTTTCCACTTAAAAGAATTCATACTAGAAAAGCAAATATTAATCATACTCTGATGAAGAAATTTTGCTGATCCTACCTTCAAGGTTTCATAAAAATACTTTGATCTGTTTCTTTATGGTGTCTTTGAACATAAACTCCTTGAGGACAGGGAGCTCACTACTTCTCTCACTTCTCTGTGGCATGTTTACATGGTGTATGTGAAGGCAGGCTGAATCCATGTAGAACAGTAGCAAAATGTTCTAAACGTGGAACTCACAACAATGAAAAATGAGTCCCTCTTCTCTTACCAGATCTATTTGCTGAGCTTTATATGCTGTATCTACTCAAGACCTGATTCTACCTGGTAATGCAATCACGGGTCAATTCTTGTGCGGATAAGTTTCTAATTGCACTCAATCCACTTTCACTGGCTTTCTTATCTATATCCACCATCTGCAGAGCTGGCAGGACAATTATCACCAGAAGACAGGAGAGATGCTCCGGGGAGTAAGGGCCTGAGAGGGGCATGCTTACAAGTTTCTAGGCAGCAACAAAGAATCCACATTCAATAGGCCATCTTTTTCTAAATCAATCCTTTTGCCTTGTTCAACAGAGCATGTGTCTTGGGTGCTCATATCTGGGGCTTATCTGTGGATATCTATAAACGTGCGGGTCTCTAATCACAGTAGCTTGGAATGAGTCCCAGAATGGGCCCTTTAAGTGACTTGAGATACAGAAAATGATTTTCTGAGTTGCCTTTTGGAGGGGGGGCTTCTCTTTGCTATGATAAAATCTGTAACCTTAACCCATATAGCAAGGCGTTTTCTCTGAGAATCACAACTCCTTGTGGAGGGCCTTAAAAATATACTATTTAAACCGAACTATTGCTCTGAACTTGACATCACAATTATCTTTCTGTTGAGAAAAATACAGAAATTCTAGAGCTGTTATACTGTTACCAGCCCGTTCACACCAGGACACACGAGTGTTCTTAAGTTGAGATCAAAGTGCACGGGCTGAGTTGTTGAGAGCGGAGAAGTCATCATGGTCTCTATGGACTCATGCTGGACTTCTCAGGACAGAAAACAGATTTCCTTCTCTCTCCAGCAGCAGAGTTCATGTTATCGTGAACTCCATTATTCCTCCTTCTTGGCCCCACCCTCAACAAATGATTGAAAAAATGGCTTCAAGCCCAGAGTGTTGTGTGTAGTCTGGAATATATTTTTCATCCATTTATGCTGCCCAAAGAGATTTTGGCTGAGCAAATACTAGAGTAAAAGTCTAAATTCATTCCATAATTGACACAAAAAACAATAGCCTTTTGGAAGAATATAAAATAGTATTCACATATGATGAGAATAATCAGCTACTGTTTTTTATGGGTGCTTTAGAGAAATCTCAATTTATGAAATAAGGCCTTTAGGTAAACACCTTCTTTAGAATTAAAGGGCTTATGTAACTAGTTAGTGGCTGAGCTTGGGTTAGAACCTCGGTTCCCTAATATCTCACCTTGCTTCTCTTTTCAGAGTAAGAGACTTGAATGATAGTGTAGGAAAGACATCATGATTTGAATTTGCATCCTGTGGAAAGATTTTACCTTTCAGGTGGAAATCAGTGCCTGAAGAAATAAATCATACTCATTCCAATTTTAACATAGTCTCAGACTCTTAGCTATCAATTTTAAGTCCTTTAGGTTTCTATTTCTAAATAAATAGTTTTACAGAAACACTTACTATCTCCAAGCCATGGCCTGGAAGAGACTATAGACATATTGAGCTGCAGCTCTTCTAATATCAGAACCTCTGAACTGAGGCCAGGAAGCAATGTGCAATCTTTGAAAACAGTGACCCCTTTCCCCAGAATGACAATGATTATGTGCCTTGCTTTATAAAATTGAGCTTCTGTTTGTTTTCAGGAAATTTATCATCTAATTGGTCACTATTCTTACCTATTCGAATGTCTCCATGTAATTTGGCTTGCAACTAAGAGTTTATAGCAGATTCCAACAATTCTTTTGATTACCAGCATTCCAATCATAATAAAAGAGTCATTTTATTTTATTTTGTTGGGTCTAGGGAGGGGAAATCATGTAATATATACAATTTTCACACACAACATGGCGTTAAGAAATGTAATTTTCTGTGTATTCTCTTCTAAGGATATTTTGAACGTTTCTGGATTGTCTCTGTACTCAGGAACGGGATTGAAATCCCCACTTTGGTATTTATCTGAGCTGTGATAGCTCAGTCATCTGCCGCCAAATGCCAAGATAGGGGGAATCTCATCATCCAGAGACCAGCTGCATGATGGGCAGTTAATAGATATATCAAACCTTAGGATATATGCTAAGCTGAAGAGATGATTGGTTGGTTGATACACTGATTGATTAGCATAGGGAGAATGGGTTTCTTCTTGACAACCTAAGATTATGCTTCAGCTAAGCTCAAATTGCTTACACCTCTTCTATTGGGTTTAAAATTACAGTCCTGTCATCTAAAATCTCTCTTCAATGAAATTTTTACCATATATAAAAATTAAAGGGAAAAAGAAAGTAGGAGCACAGGATAAGAGTAAATGGAGTAGATACATTTCATGCTACTGTTGTTGATTCCACTAGGAAAAGTTGATATGTAAATCCCCTTGAAAAATGTTACACACATTTCATAAATGATTACTGAATATTATACAGTAATTCCGGGGAAAAAGTTCAGTATGTTAAAGTCAGTGAATACTATATTTTCAAATACATTACAGTCAGATCTCTCCTATAGAAATATGAGCATTAAAGTAAAACCCTTTATTAATCAGGTTTACTTTCCGGGGCACATAGATGCCATCCTTGGACTTTCAATATTTTAACTGCTGGCATGCCTTTCAGGGGGCAGAGGGAGAGAAAGGGCAGATTTATGGAGACTGCGGATTAGCTTTGTTTTTGAAGCAGCTTAACGCAAGTAGCAACTTCTTTAATTAGCACTAATGATCCTAAAGATAGTCACATGTACATCTTGAAATATTTAATTTATTGTGCCTGTTTCTCACGCATGTGGAATCAGGTATGCCTTAAAATAAAACACAATTAGATGAATGAAGGAGGTACAACCCTGATCTATCACACTCTAAACTGACATTTATGTGGTTTTGAATAAAAAGCATGAAGACTTTGTACAAAAGGCCCACATCTAGAGCTCTACCAATGTCTGATAGTCTTAGTTAACAATAAATTCATTAAACATAAGCTTGGTTTATGATGTCCTGTTTAAAGATTCAATCGCATTGTACTCCGAATTGTCGGAGACTGGCTAAAGAAAGGGACTTGCTCTCTCTCCTTCCTTCCCATCCCCTCCCCCTCCACAAAAAAAAAAAAAAAAAAAAAGCTGGTAAGCTTTAATTCAACACTTTGAAGAACACCCCCTCCTCTCCCTGAGCAAATAAGGATTTGGTTGCCGAACCACACTGGGTAAGTGGTTCATTGAGAATGTTAAAATCTGCATTAATAAATAGGACTGGGCTTCTCGGATTTTCCCCCTTCCTATCAGCTATGAGCGGTAGGGGATCAGCTGCGACTAAAATCCCCAGCTGAACAACCCACATACAACTCAGTGAGCAGACTTAAAACAAGGCCATTTATTGGTGACTGTTATGCAAACAAAGCGTCCAAGTCTTAGAAACAGATGTCAACTGAAGCATATGCTTACTGTAAACTGGAATTTGATTCTCTTTATAAAAATAGACATAAATGGGCCTTCAGAAAGTAGACGGCCTCTTGTTGTCTACCATTGCCTAACTTGATTCAGCCTAAAGCTTTTACAGAGATGAATAGACTGATATGTGAGGGCCAAAGAATAAAACTTAAAAAAAAATTAAATTGGAAATAAATGATAACATGTTGGAGCAGTTCCCAGAAGCAATTTTACAGATTTTTTTTTCTCTAAAAACACAAGACAGGAAGTTAAAAGCTTAGTGCAGGTCACCCATGGCATGTCGAGTTATCATTCTCTACCACTTAGGGTGGAAAAGAAACGGCACATTCGGGTGGCCAGTTTAGTAGCACATACTTTTCCCCCTCCTCTCTCTTTCTTTCTCTCTCCCTTACCTCTTCTCACATCTTGATGTCTTTTAAATGTCACTTATTTTACATGAGGCAGTTGGTGGAGACATGAGTCAACAGCAATCAGAACCATTATCCCCTGCAGCGAGTCCTGGTCTTAATGCATTGTGACACCTTTGCTGGCCAGCCACCGATTTACCTTTCTGCTTCTTAGGGAATTAAGTGGCATCATGTGAAAATGGTTGTGATATGAACAGCATGGGCATAACTGGTATTAAATTTACCTCTCAGCCTAAGTGAATTTTCCTCACATGTGACTAATCAAAATGAAAGCTCGTGGACCCAGGCTGAGCTGGCCAGCACTTCCCCACCCCTGGGACCAGGGCTATTTTGTTTTATCTCTTTGTACAAGCTGGCAGAAGTTTAAAGTGAAGGGGATAATCCAGTGCTGGTGTCTTTATGAAATAACATCCTTACGTGAAGAGGCTTTTAACTGTCTGTCGCTGTCCTCTCAAAAAAAGAGTGTGACAATCTCATTTTGCTGAGCACCCTCCCATGAAAAGAGAAAATAATAGCCGTGGCCGCCGTGGCTAGTACTGACCTTACATGATCCATTATCCACTAAACACTTTAAAAGTCAGTTTTACATACACGGCAGGGGGAAATGAGGGAACTACCACAATCATTTTCACTTTAGAGAATTTGCCATCCATTTGAAGTCAGTCACTTGATATCCCAGCACATCCCAGCCAGTCTCACGGTATCACGCGAAAGAAAACACAACGGATTAAAAGATGCCAAGCGCAGACACCCTGGCACCCTGCTATTTAAGACACTTCCTAGGAGCGATGGCAGCAGTGGAATGGCTTTGCGTGAACTTTCCTCCAACTTAAACCCAAGGAAAAGAACAATCAAAAACTAAGCCCTTCAGATTTTTTTTTTTAAAGTGCTTGAGGTTCCTACAAAAATGTTTTACTAACCACTTAGCAGAGATCAGTAGGTGCCAAAGCAAGTGAAGGCAGAGCAATTATCATCCTGCACAGTCAGCCTGATGCTTATTCACCGACAAGAGTGGCTTGCCTTCCGCCATGAACCAACTGTGCATGTTGCTGATAATAGAGGAGGTATTGCTAAATTGGTACTGAAATAGCACACTTCGTTTACTTCCAGCAACTTATTTGTGGAAGGCTATGAAGGCTGGAATATTTTCTCATCACTACAAGAACATACTCAACTCATTGTTAACATTAAAATTAGTTTTCTGACATGGTACACGCTCTGCATTTACTTTTCCTTAAATAGGAACTTCCGTGCCCAGAGTAAAACCCTAATGGCATTTCTTTCCCCTTGTGGATAATGCATTGCTTCATTAATAAACCATCTAGAAGCCTGACTGGTAATCAGACTCTTGGCCACTTTACAGTTCTTCACTCTGAAGTTCAAAGTCTGTTTCCCTTCATTTTGGTAATACGTTTATTCTTGAACCCTCTGTTCTGAGGCAAGTACATGGAGTGGAAGAAAAAAATGAGGGGGAGAGATGGCTGAGAGTGGGGCAGCAGTACAATATCCAATAGAGTAACTGCCAAAACTTGAGCCATATTTATAAGATTTAATTTTACTATTTTAGGAAGCTGGGGCAGAGAAAAAAGAGAATAGCCAAAGAAACGATTACAACATCCTAAAAGAGTTTATTCACCCACTCACCCCACCAAAACCTTGAGTTTGAATTTTTGAATTTAAACTTTCATTCTGAACTCCATGACCCAACTCTAATAAACCATCTTGGAGGAAATCATAATGGTTTATTCAAAAGAATCTGAGGAATCCGATTCATAAAGGAATGGGAGGAGGATTCTGTTAAGGTTCTCTTGGGACCAAACTAACTTAAACCCCAAACAGTCACTGGATTCCTGGAGCTCTTCAACTCTATATGGAGACCAGAGAATAAAAATTCTCCAGAAAAACGAGAGTTAAAAAAGACCTGGGGGCAAGATAGTTATGGGCAAATAAGAGTAAGTAGCAAGCTCTGCCTAAAACATGAACAGAGACTACCAGAGAAGGCCATTCTTAGAGCTTATTAAGAGAAAGGCTGAGGAGAGATGGGAAGGGGGCCTATCAGAAGAAAAACTCAGAAGACAGTATACAAGCATTCACATTTACTCATAAGAGAAAGAGAAAACACAATACATCAGCAAGTAGCAAGTGAACTGCTAAGTTACCCACTCAGCAGCGCTGTCTGCTTTTGCTGAGTAAAACCTGCTGTGCAAAAGAAAAATAAGAACACCCGAGCAATCAGTCTTTAGAAGTTGATTACATACTTTAGGAATAAGACAGAAGTAATGAATCCAACCTAAGTGTTTGGATAGATTGACCATCTTAGACATGCCTGAACCATTAGCTTTAAACTGGAGTGTGGTACCAAAGGTGGTCACGCTGTTGGCTGATAAGTGAGCAGCCATCTCAAAGAATGCTCAGTTGAATTTAGAGAATTATATACACGGCTATGTCTGGATGTCTAGTAGAACATGGGGTACGAACTCACCCTAGTCTTCACTACCTCCTTCGCCACCATTCCAAAACATTAAAGGAAAAGCCCAATCTGAAGTGCTGCATCACAAGTCTAATTTTTTCAAGCTTCATTGTTATTAAAAATTTTCTCCAACCTACTCATAAAGATTGTTTGGAGGTTTTGTTTTCTGAGACCCAGCAACAGAGCAAGGTAAGGAACAAAATTAGGTCAGGATCCATACGTGGAATTTCACATCAATGCAGCTAGACGTGGCCTGGCTATACTGGACAGCTCCCTGGAGTGCAGATTGCTGATGAGGAAGTTGGGATTCAATTCACCCACATTTCCTTACTCCATGAACTGAAGACAATGTTCTACCTAGCTGTCCCTTCTGCTGAAAATGCACAATTTGGTCTGTTTTCTTACTAAATTGTACTTTGGCGTGTGTATGTAGAATATTTGCTGACTCCATTTATCCCAGTTAACTCTCTTAGTATACTCAAAGTTACGAATAAATTCATGCCACCTCTCCATTAATCCCTCCAACTGCTCTTAATCATAGAAATCTCACTTCACTGACTTCATAGCAGTCCTTTTAAAAATGAGACCGAGTTCAATAAATCTTGCAGATTTGAGTTGTTCTATACAAGACAATTTTGATGAGGCAGTTTAACAGATGGAAATTCTCTTCAAGATAGTTTTAAGAATTCTAAATGTCAAATCAAGTCTCAAACACAAATATGAAGGGTCAACCCTGAACACAATCACTGTCCTCTGATTGGTATCAGAATCAAGGGTACTATAAAATAACACATAATGCTACAATAAAGTGGTTTGTTTTCTGCAAGTGACTAAATACTGAAAAGAAAACTCCTTATGAGGGAAGAAGGCTAGTGAACTAGAAATAGGAAGATTGAATTTAAAAAGAGAAGAAAGAACTACCACTTAGCATCTACTAAGCTGGATACTGGGCTGGGCTATTTATAAATATTATTATGTTTATTGATCAAAATGCCTTGCACATTGGGTTTTCTCGCACAAATCAGTAAATTGAGGCTCTGTGAGGTCAAGTTCCTAGCACAACACCCTACCTTCCCTCCAAGCCAGTGAGTGGCCACGCTGGGGTTTGAACCCAACCCAAGCTCTTAGATCCACCTGACCGTAGGACCTCCCACTTCTACAGGGACAGTAGGGCAGAAATGGGTATGAATAGGATTAGGAAAGCACAATTGATAGGAGTTTATGACCCTGAATTTGGGGGATGGGGGAGAAGGGAGCTCATGGATAACTCAGAGATTTAGGTTCAGGTGACTGGGGAATTTGTGGTGTCATTAACAGCAATGGGGTGTCAGAACGAAGGCCTATTTTGAGGATCAAATGATGATGGGCTTGTTTTGTGAATGGTGAGTCAAAGGCATCAGAGGGATATTCTGGTGCATCTACTGGAAATATGGAACTAGACTCAGTGCCAAGGTTAAATTTAGAATATACATTTGAGAACCATAAGGAGATTATAATATAAGATATGGGATAAGATCAGCAAAGAGAGGAGAGGGAGAGAGAGAAGAAATAAAACTAAAGAAAGAATTTAGAAGAATGCTTCCATAGGGAAAAGCTATGTGATCTCAATAAGTTATTTTACTCATCTGAGCCACATTTACAGCATTTACATTACCCCTGAGTTTCACCATTTACAAAATGGGGATAATCAATGGATGAATGGATAAACAAACTGTGATATATACCTACAATGGAATATTATTCACCCTAAAAAAGGAAGGAAATTCTTTTTTTCAATCTTTCTCTTTTTTTAACATTTTTTATTGATTTATAATCATTTTACAATGTTGTGTCAAATTCCAGTGTAGAGCACAATCTTTCAGTTATACATGAACATATATATATTCATTGTCACATTTTTTTCTCTGTGAGCTACTGTAAGATCTTGTATATATTCCTCTGTGCTATACACTATAATCTTGTTTATCTATTCTACATTTTGAAATCCCAGTCTATCCTTTCCCACCCCCCACCCCCTTGGCAACCACAAGTTTGTATTCTATGTCTATGAGTCTGTTTCTGTTTTGTATTTATGTTTTGTTTGGTTTTTTTTTTTTTTTGATTCCACATATGAGCGATCTCATATGGTATTTTTCTTTCTCTTTCTGGCTTACTTCACTTAGAATGACATTCTCCAGGAGCATCCATGTTGCTGCAAATGGCGTTAGATTGTCAGTTTTTATGGCTGAATAGTATTCCATTGTATAAATATACCACCTCTTCTTTATTCAGTCATCTGTTGATGGACATTTAGGTTGTTTCCATGTCTTGGCTATTGTAAATAGTGCTTCTATGAACATTGGGGTGCAGGTGTCATCCTGAAGTAGGGTTCCTTCTGGATATATGCCCAGGAGCAGGATTCCTGGGTCATACGGTAAGTCTATCCCTAGTCTTTTGAGGAATCTCCATACTGTTTTCCATAGTGGCTGCACCAAACTGCATTCCCACCAGCAGTGTAGAAGGGTTTCCGTTTCTCCACAGCCTCTCCAGCATTTGTCATTTGTGGACATTTGAATGATGGCCATTCTGACTGGTGTGAGGTGATACCTCATTGTAGTTTTGATTTGCATTTCTCTGATAATTGTGATATTGAGCCTTATTTCATGTGCCTATCGATCATTTGTATGTCTTCCTTGGAGAATTGCTTGTTTAGGTCTTCTGTCCATTTTTGGATTGGGTTATTTATTTTTTTCTTATTAAGTCGTATGAGCTGCTTATATATTCTGGAGATCAAGCCTTTGTCGGTTTCATTTGCAAAAATTTTCTCCCATTCCGTAGGTTGTCTTTTTGTTTTACTTATGGTTTCCTTTGCTGTGCAGAAGCTTGTAAGTTTCATTAGGTCCATTTGTTTATTCTTGCTTTTATTTCTATTGCTTGAGTAGACTGTTCTAGAAGAACATTTTTGAGATGTATGTCAGATAATGTTTTGCCTATATTTTCTTCCAAGAGGTTTATTGTATCTTGTCTTATGTTTAAGTCTTTGATCCATTTTGAGTTTATTTTTGTGCATGGTGTAAGGGAGTGTTCTAGCTTCACTGCTTTACATGCTGCTGTCCAGTTTTCCCAACACCATTTGCTGAAGAGATTGTCTTTATTCCATTATATGTTCTTGCCTCCTTTGTTGAAGATTAGTTGATCAAGGAAAGAAATTCTAATACATGCTATGATATGGATGAACCTTGGAGACATTATGCTAAATGAAATAAACTAGTCACAAAAAGACAAATTCTGTATGATTCGACTTACATAAAGTACCCAGAGTGGATACAGAGAGATAGATACAAAAAGTAGAAGTGTGGCTGCCAAGGGCTGGGGCAATGGGGTAACAGGGAGTTATTGCTTAGTGAATAGTTTCAGTTTTGCAAGAGGAAAAGTGTTCTGGAGATGGGTAGTGGTGATGGTTGCACAACAATGTGAATGTACTTAATGCCAGTGAACTGGACACTTAAAATGATTATCATGATAAATTTCATATTATGTGTATATTGCCACAATTATAAATAAATCAGTAAATAAATAACATTTTAAAGGGAGTAATTATATTCATATCCTAGGGTTGATGTGAGGACAAAAGGAGATAATATTTGAAAATATGGCACAACACTTGTCACACAATTTGTTTTAAATGTCAATAAATACTAGTTTCTTTCTTCTCCTCTCTTACCAAAAGGAAGGAAGAAAAGAAAGAAGCAAAGAAGGGAGGGAAGGAAAGAAGTCATAAGATGAGTGAGAAGAAAACCAGAAAGGTAAAATGTCATGGAAGTTACAAAAAGACACATTTCAGAAAAGGGGCAGGTCAACCATGTGAAAGACTGAAGGATCAAGGAAAATGAAGATTCTGGAATCTGACAATTAAGAATATATCGAAGTGGGGGGAGGGTATAGCTCAGTTGAAGAATGTGTGCTTAGCATGCACGAGGCCCTGGTTCAATCCCCAGTACCTCTGTCAAAATAAATAAATAAATAAATAAATAAATAAATAAATAAATAAATAAGTAAATAACCCTACCTATGTCCCCTGCTCCAGGAAAAAAGGATATATCCATAATTTCTGAAATCACTTCATCAGAAAAGTCTGAGGGCATAAGAAGAATCAGCAATTAAGCTGAGGACGCAAGGAATGCAGATTCCTCTTCCAAGAGTTTAGAGAATGGAGAGGAGAAAGATGGCTGAGGCTTAGGGACTGCAGAACTAGGAAGGATTCCGGCACTCTCACTTGCTGATTTCCTTTTTTTTTTTTTTTTGGCTGGTAACCCCTGAGCATGTTTGTAAACAGAAAAGAAGAAATTAGTAGCGGGAGAGAGGTAAAAGACACAAGAGATAGACAAGGAAAGAGAGGAGGCTTGAGAGCACAGATGGAGGGTTTAGCTTAGGAAAGGAGGGAGTCGAGCCTTTCTCGGGATGGGAGAGAAGCGGAGAAGATGGTTGGGTTTGTTTTTTTTTCCCTTGTGGGGAAGAAATCATTAGGCGCCAAGAATGAGAGGCTATTAGCAGGGTAGAGAAACAACAAAGCTGTATAATCAACTCTTAATTATCAGCATTTTGGTTTATCAGCTTCAAATCTTGCTTTCAAGCAAGTTAGCACTTACTCAGCTTAATTACTTGCTTTGTTAGCATTTCCAACTCAATGTAATATAACTTTGTATGCAGCCTGCAGCCCAGCAGGGTAGCATTTTGACACCTGAACACTTAACCACTTCCGTTGTTCTGGGGAAGGATTTTTCTGTAGGGCACTTGGGTTGAGGTTGGGGGCTTCACAGCAGTCTGAGAGACAAGCAGTTAAGCTTTCCAGGTGTTACTGACTGTATTTCCATTGTGTGGAAGCATTACTTTGTTCACAGTGATTTCCCAGAGTGGATATATCTCTTTCTTCAATATTTTATTCAACTAACAATGATTCAACCCCAGCCAACAGCCAGAGACTGTGCTCTAGGTTTTGGATACTAAGATGGTCCCTGCAGTCCCAGCACTGATAGTCTAGTGGCAAAGGCCAACGTAAACAGATCATTATAATACAAGGGGTATGTGCACAATATCAAAGTACACATGCAAATAACCAAGTGTAAGTCACAGTGGGTTGCATTACCATCTTGGATTATCAACCTTTCCTCCCATCTTAAACAGTTCATATAATAATGCACTGACCATATTCTAGTTGATTCATATACAGCACAGTAGAGAAATGAGGTATCCTGCGAAATCTGATAGAAACGTCCAGTATAGTGAGCACTCTCAGTTGAGTGATTCTGCATAGACTTCTTTCATGGGGAAAATTCAGTTAACTTCTTTTTTCTTTAGGTAACACAAGGTTTTGGTGCATAAAAAACAGCAAACATGATTCAAACTTTTCTTCATTCCTTATAAAGGGGGTTTGCTACAAAGATGGATTACTGTGCTGGAAAGGTAGGAAGCAGAGAGCTCCTAGGTGCCTGGAGCCAGCCAGACACTGGATCTTCCACTCCGTGAGCCTGGCGCCCTAAGGGATGGGTGTCCTAAAAGGCTGCTCAGTTACCCTGGGCTGTTTGCCTCTACGTCTCCCAATTTCTTTGTAAGTGATGTTCTCATTTTCTTAACGTTAGTGTTTAAATCTTTGCTTCTCTTTCCAATGACCTCCATTGTCCTCTAGTCTCCCTTCATAGTCTTTCTTTTTCCCCCTTTCCTTTGTTCTCATTTTGCCTGGCTCTTTCACCTGACATTCTCCTGTGTTTCCAGGTTTTGCAGCTAGTGCCTTGGTTTGTAAAGCTACCATGACTAAACCAGGTCCCTTTTCCTTTTAATTAGCAAACCAAGCAATCACACTGGGCAAATATAATCTTTAGGTCTCCAGCTATTCTTTTAAACCACTCACTGTCTTAAGGCTTCTTTCTTTGCCCACAGGGCCAACTTTTTAAAACAAACAAGATCATATATATGGAGGTGCTCTGTCATCCACCAAGAAACACACAATTAATTAGGATTGTTAGTATTCCTTGTTTTAACACTGCTCTGATGTCTAAGGTTGCCTTAAGAAAAAATTACTGATTTATTTTGATTAGGTGGTTACAAAATATCTATTTACAAAACCAGCTACTTTTCAAATAAACAGCTACAAATAGAATTCACCTAACCCTCAAACTGTACAAAATATTGTTATTTTTCAGTCTTTAAAAAAAATGACTCACAAGGTACTTGTAGATCTTATAATGCCTCAGAGTTATAGTATCTCAACTAACACAAAACTATAAATATACAAAAGTACCCAGTAATCCAGAGCTTGGTTGATAGCTTGGCAAATAAAGCAGCTCTCAGTTTCTGAAATTGGGAAACATAGAGACAATGCCCTCCCAAGCCATATTCTCCCGCTGTGTCATGATGTTCCCTTTGAATGAACAGACGCCCTGCTCATGTCAAAAGAGACTAAATTGGAGAAGAAAGTCCCTGAACTCAACTAAAAAGGAGCAGTGCCCTAATGGTACAAATGGTTGTTTTATTCTGCAAACGTAAATTAAAGAGGGATTCAGCAAATGTCAAACTAAGAGCAGATGGAAAAAAAAAAAACCTCCACAAAATTATTTACTGTTTTAGCTACAGAAACTAGAAAAGTGGCATTTCAAATCAAAATTGTAAAAAACTCCACCCACTCCACTTGGGAGCTGTATTCAGTTTGAGCAGGTTGTTCTGAGAGCGGAATGCACTCTTCCCAAGTATGTATTGCTGCCATTCACCAGACCTCCTTGCTAGCCTGCAAGCAGCTATCTCCCCATTATACATCCAAAGAGTAATCAGGGTGAAAAGGACAGTCAGTGTAAGAAGAAATAATTGCAGCTTAAACTCCTCTTACTCATTAGGAAGCAAGACTCTTTGGGGGAGTGTGGGGGGTGGGGTGGGTCAGGGAGAACAGTATTGAGTTTTCATCATCCTGTCAGGGCAGGTCAAGTTTTAGCTCTAGCAATTTTGGCATGATTTTCTATAATCGCATTACAGTTAAAAGTATATTAATCACAGTAACTATCACCATCCCATGGTGAGATTAATACTTGCAGGAAGGACAGGAAAAGAATCTGAAGTCTGTCCTGCGGTCTGCTTCTGTGTGTTTGGAGAGAGCTGCCTTTTGTCTTGGAGAAATATGATTAAGGCTCAGTAAAGAACAGTTATGAAAATATAACCTCCTTCTTTCACTGTCGACATAAAAGAAATACATGAAAGAAAGAACTGGAGATGGTTAAGAAGGATTGGGGCTTGAAATTTAAAGGCCCCAACCAGCTGATAATATTTCACAAGAAAAATCCATGAAAGCTCAAGTTAAGCATAAGATGTCTCTATACCAGCAGTTCTCAACCAGGGGAGATGTTACACTCAGGGTACATTTGGCAATGCCTGGAGATGTTTTTGGTTGTCACACTAGGTGGGAATGGGGTGCTACTGGCATCATGAGTAGAGGCCACTGATACTGCTAAACATCTTCAATGCCCAGGGCAGCCCCACACGACACAGAGTTATCCAGTCTAAGACGTCAATACTGTCAACTGCTCAGAAAACTTGCTCCAGATAAACTAGAAGGGAGACAAATATTTGCATTTAATTTTTACTCTATATTCCTATTACCCATCTGAGTCTTTACTATTAAGATGTTTGAGACTGTTATGCATGTTGTAGAAAAATACATGGATGTCACAAATAGGGCTGGAGATGAAGGAGATTAACAGATGACAGAAAAGGATATAGCTTTTAAGTGAAATCTTGAAGGGAAAGAAAGGGGGATAGTTTTTGAGAAGGGTGCTTGGCATGGGAACATCCAAGACAATGAGCTTGATTCATGATTTGATATTGTTTCAAAATAACTTAATCACATAGTACACTCCTAAAGGAGACTACAAAGTCAGCTAATCAATAATACTGGGGCATTTTAAAAGCTCCATGTTAACTTTGAACAAAATGGCAGCACCTATTAACCCTGTAAGCGTTTCCTAGGCAGCTACCAGAACCTAGGACTGGGAAGGTCTGGTAGAGTCAACTAAGGTGACGCAGGGCCTGGAAAAGATGGATAGCTCAAGAACTTCCTTGGCAAAAAGGATGCCGTGGTTAGCAGGAGAGGTGGGCTATGTTTTAGGCATGGAGTGCAATTTCTAAGAAACCGCGGAGGAAGGACTGGCTAAAGGCGATGTTGAAAAGACAGAATGAACTGAGGTAGAATCTCTCAAAGTTTGATTCCTGGATCAACAGCATCATCTGGGAACTTATTAGAAACGCAAATTCTCACCTCCCACTTCAGACCTCTCAAATCAGAGACTCTGGAAGTGGAGCCAAGCAATCTGTGTTTTAATAAGCTCTCCTGGACCATATGGAATTTTACACATAGGTCAAAAATGATCACTTATCAGCATTTTCTTATAGTTGAACCTAATACATTAAGCACTTCTGTTCACTGTCACCATGACAGTGGTAAAAAGATAAGCTGAAAACTTGGAGATCATTGGAACACATAACTCACCAAGGATTAGGATCCAGAGTATAAAAAGAATGCTTTAAAAATCAAAAAGAAAAAGACAATCCAATAAAAAAATGGGCTGAAAACATGTATAGGCATTTTACAGAAGAGGAAACATGAAAGCTTACAATCACTGAAAGAACTGATTAGTAAGCAGGAAAATACAGATTAAGCCCATAATCAGATGCCGTTACTGAACTACCAGACTAGCAAAACTTAAAAAGTCAGATGGTACCAAGTTTTGGCAAAGAGGTAGAGGAAGAAAAACTTCCCCCCATAATTATAGTAATATAAATTGATAAAACACTTTGGAAAACAATCAGGTAATATCTAGTAAAACTGACCCAGTAATTCCACTCCTCAATAAATACCCTACAGAAATTCTTGTACTTACACACACACCAGGAGCCAAGGACAAGAGTGTCCATAGTAGCATAGTCATTAATAGCAAAAAGAAAAAAAATCCAGAAAATGACATCAAGTCCAGTTAAAATAGAAAAATATATTGTGGTATGAGCATACAGGAGTATTCTACATGGCAGCAAAAATGAATGAACTACACCCAATGTGGATTTTTTTTTTAATTAAAAGGTGAGTGACAAAGCAAGTCACAGGAGAATATATTAGATTCCATCCACATAAAGTTCAAAAACAGGCAAAACAAAATGTATTATTTAGGGATTCATACATACGTGGTAAAATTACAAAGAAAAACAAGGGAATGATAGCAAAACTTCTAGAGAGTAGTTATTTTGGCAGTGGAGGGAGAGGAATACCCTTGTGGAAGGACACACAGGAGGTGGGTCGTAAAACATTGGTAACATTCAATTTCAGGTGGTGGGGACACAGGTATTATTTTTCATTTCTCTTTGAATGAAGCACATACATTATATATATTCTCTTGTATGTGTATTTACCCCCTCAAAAGTCAAGAAAAATAAGAGCAAACTGGATGAGGTGGTAGAACAGTAGAGACAACCCTTTGGGTGCCTTTTGCTGTCAGGGGAGCAGAGGAACAAGATAGCTCAAGAAGTTACAAAGTCAAGAGAGTCTTCTCTTTCCTTTTCTTAAGATGAGTGATATCACCATATGCTTTTATGGTGATGGGAGTTCATCAGCAGTGAGGGAAATGTGGTAATGAAGGAATGATTATAGGAGCAAAATATGTAAGCTGGTGAAGAGAGCTGGGCTCTGGAGCATAAATGGAGCAGCTAGAAGAAGCCAGGGCAGTTTATCCATCACTGCTGAAGGGAAGATGGAGACACAGGCTCAGGTACAGTGGATGCCAGATTTGGTGATGAGATGAGGAGTTCTAGTGTAATTGTTTCTATTCTCTCAAGAAATATCGGCCAGGTCCTGATAGGAGAGGAGATGTCACAGGTTTGTGAAGAGCAAATTTATAGGGAAATGTAGCAGAATTTTTCAAACACTGATTTGAGATCTGTGGTCATAGATCCAAAGCAGGACTAGAGTTTAATTAGGGCTGGGTGAGGTTATTGAGGGGAGAGAGAGGGAGGAGTGTGGAGGATGTGTCAAGGATGAATTATACAGTGATGAGGATGGAACATGTAAAGATGAGAAACAAAATGAGAACCTGAAGAGGGCAGGAAGAGTGATGGGCAAAGAAAAATATACAAGGTCAATGGAGTTGGGGTCTGAAAAGGTTCCACATTGTTGGAGTGCAGTTAACCCAGTAATTTAGCTGTAGGAGGAAAAAAAGGTAAGGATTGGAGCTTGGGATGCTGGATTTCAGTTACTGGTGTGACAAGGTCTAGAGTGCAACTTGGGAGGCAGTACTTAAGATGGTATGGAGGCAAAGAACTATGGAGATTAGGGTGAGGAATGAAGAAACTAGGGCTGGATCATCTATCTACGTAGATGTTGAGGACTTCGAGAATAATAACAAAGACAAAGATAGGAAGCTAAGTTCTAATATCTTCAATACATGGCAGGCAGTGTCTTAGAGATCAGCAGATATTTACAGCAAATGCTTCAAAGGGGCTACAGGTTTTGAGAGAGAAGGAAGGAAGAGGAATGTGAGTAAGTGGCAACATGGAGCCTTGGTAGGTGGGTAAAAGAGAGAAACAACCTCCAACTTCTAAGAGGGCTGCAAGGGTAGCAGGGTCCTCAGGAGAGAGCCAGATGCGGGCGTCTTCTGCTGCTGACAGAGATGAGCAGGGGAGTGAGTCATGATGGAATTAGTCCACACAGTCTCCTAGAAGATGTGGCATCAATTCCAACTAGAGCTGGGAGGCTTTAGCTAGAAAGAAAGGGCCATTAGGAAATGGTTAGATCCTTGAGCTCCCAGAGTGGGGTGGTCTGAAATGGAGGCTCTCTTTCCAAGAACATAAGCTGGTGCAAAGGTCTCTGAGGTCTCATCTCTCCCACAGCTATAATGCCCACTTCAGGACATTTTATGAAATGCCTACATGAGTATGGCTACAATCTCAGGCTCTGTATATAACCTGTACAAAGCTCTAAGTTTTATAAGTCAGAAGATTTGAGCATAGGTGAAAGTATTACTTCTTTTCTGTGGATTCTTAACTAACTGAGATCAGATACCAGGAGACAAAAATAAATCAAGATACAAGGTCAGTTTCATTACTGGCAAAGTTGGACTGAAGAACATGATCGGTCCCCCTCCATCCTTCTGAACTTAGACCTTGGGCTTCCCCTATCTGCCCTGTCTGCAGGACAGGAAGCTTAAGGACACCAGGCCCTGCTTACTCTATGTATCACATGTTGGGGTCAGTAGCTCAGGAGGAATCCTGGACCTTTTCATTCAAGCTGAGAGTACATAGTATACTGGGAAAATGTTGTTAAAAGAAAAAGTGGCAGAATTTAGTCAAGTTTAGAGTAGAGAATACTTAAAAGCCCAATATTATTTCAGTATTAATTTCTTACACAATGACTTGAAGAAACTGCCTGAAATTCTGCTCAGAACCACTACCTCCCACCTCCCTTATTCAAATTGGACAATTTTGTGCCTCACATTTTATTTTTTCCTTATCTATGCTTAAGTTGTAAATTGAAATCTCATAACCTGTTTCCAAAGATCAAACTTGCATTTCTAATTGCCTGAGAAATAGTTCAACTTGGATGTACCTTTAAAGGTTCAAAGCAAATTATTTAAATTCAATAAGTGATTTGGTCCCCTTTTGAGGACATAAATATATACACTTCTTCTGCGGAAACTCTCACGTGGGTCTTCTCTTCAGTCCTGTAGCCCGTGTTCTCACTTAGGCCTTCGTATTTTAACAGTTTCCCAATTTGATATATGGACCCCAAATCTAATGAAACTCTGATCTTTGACTAATTAACTAATGAATTCAACAAACTTGCAATGGGTATATATATGTAAGATAATACTAGGTACTGAAGGAGACAGAAAGATGAATACAACCCCCTTTTCAGCCTTAGGATGCTTATAGGGCATATAAGAAAAATAACAGTAAAATAATGAGGACAGGGAAATCAAGGGACAAATCCCTTCAAATTCTTATCAACCATTCAGGAAGTTCAAGAGGGAAGACTGTCATTGCCTGGTTCAAAGGCAATGACTTGATAAATTAAAATCAAACTCATTGTTGTACCCCTGGCACTTAAGAGCACTACCTGTCACCTGAAGATGATCAACACACCTTTGTTATATAAATGAATGAAAAGATTTACAAACAAAATGATACCTTGAGGAAACAAGAGTTTAGATGGCTAAAGAGGATGAATGATAAGATGTTATAGGTGAGCAAAAACCCTTGAATCTAGACATGGGAGAATGACTCACATTTCCCTGAGGTCATGTTATGTGTGCAGGAAGGAGAAGAAAGGCTCACTTTCTCATGAATGCAAAGCTTATGAAAATGGACTTGAGTGGAAAGAGACTAAGACCTTGACAAAGTTGTTGCCCTCTGAAGTCTACAATGAAATGTCCAGAGTCAAGATGCCAAACAAGATTACACAGAAGGGGAAGCTCAGAGATACACAGAAGGGGAAGCTCAGAGATACACAGATTTACTTATTTATTTATTTAAAGATGGTAGTTAAATATTTGTTGAGTCAATGATGTGGAAACTACAAAGCATGGGGAAGCTCCATGACTACTATACAACTTCTGAAGCATAAGAACATCTTTATTAAGGTGGAGAAATGCAAACACATGCATGATCCTGGGTTGGATCTTGGAACAACATCCCCTCCTCACCCAGCCCCACCACACGCACACACATACAAACACACACACAAAATCTATGAAGAACTTTATTGGGATAATTGGTGAAATTTGAGTATAGACCATAGATTAGATAATAGCATTATATCTATATTAAGTTTTCTGATTTTGTAACTATACCTTGGCTATTTTGGAGAATGTCCTTAATTCTTGATAAATACAAAGTGAATATTTAAAGAGTCAGGATAACTGCCACTTCTCTCAACTTGTTCAGAAAAAAAATTAATACTTAACTATTCACATCTTATGTAATTTATATCACTCTACCCATCTAGAAAATAATAAAGCCAATGGGGTAAAATATTAACAATTGATGAATCCAGGTAAACAGTATATGATAATTCTTTGAACTATCCTTGAAGTCTTTCTGTAGATTTAAAATTGCATTAAAATAAAAAGTCATTTCTCCTATCGAAACAAAAAAACAAGAAAGAATACCTTCCTTTCAAATTTTAATGGATTGAGTTTTGAAGTGCATGTCCACTTTGCAAGTACAGGAGGAAAATACAGCTTAATAGTCACTGATGTGACTAAGACATAATTTCCATTGATAGTAAGTAAAGTATAAATCCATTTGATACAACTGCCAAAGATGCTACAAGATCTTCAGAGCCGGTGGCATATAATGGCAATGGAGACCAGATGGACCCACTCTCCTCTATAATGGTAATTCAGCTACAAGAGTACTGAGTGTCATTCTGAGTATCATACTTTTAAGATGGATACTGAAAACTGGAGCAGACCAACAGGAGAGAAAACAAGGATAGGAGCAGACCAACAGGAGAGAAAACAAGGGTAGGAAAAGGAAATTTTCAGATAAAGAGTTGACTGAGTCTGGGGAAGAGAAGTCTCGTGAAGACATAAGAGTGAAACATGGAAGTTGTCTTCAAACATTAGAAGTGATAAAGTGTGAAAAAGGGTATCTGTCTCAGCTCAGATTGAGAACAAGCTTTCCCAGTAATTGGATCTGTCCAAAATCATACAGGTTTGCCTTAGGAATCGCGAGGTTTTTATAATTGGAAATATTCAAGCAAAGCTAGAACAACTACTCATCTAAGACACTGTGAAGAGCATCCACAAGGAGAAAAGTACAATGATGTGATTTGAAGGTGACTCACAGGGCCCAGTAGGGAGTACTGCTGCCATTGGAGGTGGTAGTTGATACTTCTTGATCATGCTTATTTTATCACTCTCTGAAACCTAAAGA
Organism: Vicugna pacos; assembly: GCF_048564905.1. Classification (NCBI taxonomy): domain Eukaryota; kingdom Metazoa; phylum Chordata; class Mammalia; order Artiodactyla; family Camelidae; genus Vicugna; species Vicugna pacos. The sequence continues at coordinate 29,078,305 of NC_133001.1, forward strand.
GATTTGGGATATCTCATAAGCAGAAAATTCTGTCTATCACCTCTCCACTTCAAAGTATCTCAGACTTAAGTCTAATGCCACTGTTGGCCAAGTTAAACATTGGCAGCCTCATTCTCTCCTACTGAAATACTAGCAAGTTTACGATTGTTCTTTCCTAGAAAAAGAAACAGAAATTAATTACTGGGGCCAGCACCATCACACTGTACTGGATATTCCATCACACTGAAAGCAGAGCTGGTATCCTTCAAGATATACTGTAAGAGTATTCTTACAGCAATACAAAGGCTTAAACGCTTGCTCATAACTATTGCTACTATTACCTAAATAAAGAAGAATAAATAAAATACAGTAAAATTAAATGTGTTGTTCTTCTGTACTAAACCTAATTCTACTCTGTAAATTAGGCAAGCCATCTAACTTTCATCATGAACCACCTCACAGCAGGAATAAGAGAAATCAATTCATTCTACTCTAGTTATTGAATGGTATAAAGATGATAGAACAAGCAATACATACAAAAAAATAATGGTTTAATAAAACTAGCTTTACTATTATAGATTGGTAGGGTAAAAAAGCCAAGTCTTCCCATATGCCACAACTAAAAGGATTCTCTCTGTTCAATACATATATTTTTAAAAAAATCTACTGCCAAAAGCATAACATTGATTCCATATATCACTAGTAGCTTTCAAAATAGATTGACCAGATCTTAAAGGAAAAACCTAAACATTTCCCTCAAATGTAGTTTGATCTTAATGTTTCTATGAACTTTGAAAGAAGCATAGGAGGCATATTTTAAAAAATTTAGTAGCTCACTGAAAGGACTGAAAATTGAAATGTGGGGAAAAACATTACTTCCATTTCTCATATTGCCATTTTCATTGGCTATGTTCTATAGTAGCAGTTCTCAAAGTGTGACCCAGGGCCCTGAGCATCCTCAAGACAATAATAATAATAATAACAATAATAATAATAATAATAATAATGATATAAAAATATAATAAATAAAAATAAAAATTATTATTATTATTAGCAGTAGTAGTAGTATTTATTTGTCCTTTTCATTCTCATTTTCTTACGAGGCTATGTGATGTATGATACTGCAACATACTGAATGCAGCAGATAGGAGAATCTGGCTATTGCCTATTAAGACAAACATTAGTATGTTAACTAGACTTACTGTGGTGATCATTTCACAAAATACATAAGTATCAAATCATTATGTTGTACACCTGAGACTCTTCACTGAGAGGGATGAGGGGAATCACAGCAATGGTAACCTTGTCAAAGGAGTTTCACGAGTTATCTTATTTTGCAATTGAGAAAATGAAGTCTACTGGAGGGTAAGCAGACTGCCCAAGGTCATCCAGCCGTAAGTCTCAAAGCTAAGATGTGAATTAAGGTCTGCCTGACTTTGAAGTCTCTGTTTTAAACACTTTGCTAATCTGTCAGTGCATTCACATTAAATCACACTTTTCTAAAGAAATTTTTCAGAGGGTCAGCGTGCAACTGGGCACAGAGGCAGTTCTAATACACAGTCAGCTAGGCCACCACTTCGGGCAGTGGTTATCCTCTCTAGCACATCCAAGGCCCCCTTTTTATAATAACTCTCTTATGTTTCCTTTGATCTCTTGAAATGAAACCCATAAGTAATATCACCTACCTATGAAGATATTTTTAATACTCTAAATAGGACACTAGGAGAAAAGTAATTCATAATAAATAATATACATATCAATATGTAAATACGTGGGCAGGACAGCACTAGGAGATATATGGAAGCAGTCAGATGCTTGCTGTTAAGTGTAGAATCACCCTGAATTCAGCAACAGTAATTACAGAATGACGTAGGTGTTCTGTATTGGAGGCTCAGTTACTAGTGGCTTTTGCTATCAATTGACATGATATTCTGGAATAGAAAAGTTGTGAAACAAAACGAAATGCAGTCTTCCTTTGATTTCCAAGCAGCTACGTTTATGGAAAACTCAGGGAAGTAAAACTGTACCAAAAATCATTTGTTCTTGTACGTAAAATGGAGTTGAGTTCTCAGCTTGGATTTTTTACCATACAAGTGTTAGTTAAAATGTTCATCGTAATGGGAGACAGGAGACTGGTAACCTTTGACCCTCATCCTTGACCAGTAGCTTCTCCCAATATTGTGATAGTTTTAAAACATCCTACAAAAATTTTAAATGTAGTCTTTAAGAACCACTGGCCTAGAACCTTATAACAGGCTTTCCACAGTCATGAGTTAAATCACTGTAAATACCCTCTCCAGGCCCAACATGATACCGGGGAACGCACAATCAATTTTGAAAACTTAAAAAATTGGTTACTTTGGAAGAACGGAACTTACTTCATGAATAACTTTCTTCTGTAAGCCTCACCAATTCTAGAGCCACCCCTGACTACCATGTGCTTAATAATTCAACTTAATAGGGGTAAAGCTTGGACAATCATAGGGAACAAAAAGTAAACATATCTCTTACATCCATGCATTTACAGACTGGAGTACACACACGCCATCAGGGGTACATGGGTACACAGTGGTGTGCCAGGCCCAAACAGGGTACATGAGAATCATGTGGCACCACAGAGCCAAACAGGGTACATGAGAATCAAACTTAATCAAAGACTGTGGCAAGAGACACCATTATCTTATATAAAAACAGAGTATGGAGAAGAATGCAACATTGTGTGAATTTTAAAACTACAACCTAAGATCTTAAAGAAATGTAGAGTTTGCTGTGCTATTTTGAACTCTGACTCTTAAAGGTACAAGTTCATTTCCTTTCTTTGATTAGTAGAAATGCTTGAGAATCCACCATTGTCACACATTCTGTTACGTTAATCTTGTAACCTGCTACCTTGCTGAATTCTTCGATTATTTCTAGTAGTTTTTGTGTGGACCTTTTAGTATCATGTCATCTGCATATAGTGACACTTTTACCTCTTCTTTTCCAATTTGAATCCATTTTGGCTCTCGCTTGCCTCATTGCTGTGGTTGGGCCTTCCAAGACTAGGTTGAATAGGAGTGGTGATGGTGGGCAGCATTGTCTTGTCCTAGATTTTAGTGGGAAGCTTTTGAGTTTTTCACCGTTGAGTACTATGTTGGCTGTACGTTTATCATATACAGCTTTTATTATGTTGAGATATGTTCCCTCTATACCCACTTTGGTGAGAGTTTTTATCATAAATGGATGTTGAATTTTATTACATTCTGTTACTGAGATAAGATTTTTTTTCTGTCCTAAGAATCTACAAAGTAGTAAGCATGTAGCTGGTGAAGACAGATTCTGAACAACAGAACTGCCTTGCTTTCCTGTTTTAATGAAGTGGTGACCTACCTTCAGAAGTGGCCTCAGGAAAATCTGCAGTCAGAGGCACGACTTGTTCAGAAGAAGCTCCATGTTCATCTGGTCATGCGCTTAAGGGCCTAGTTGAATTCTAAACTTATGCAACATAAAGCATGGAAGCCCCGATCTTAGCCAGAAATATCTCAAGCACATGTAACCAAATTTCTTCAGTTCTTTAATGTACGAGAAGGCTCAAAATGTAAAATGGGTCTGGAACTTCCTCTAAAACCCCACTCAGAGAGAGGATGGTCTTCAAATAGCTCTCACACAGATTGGATTTGGGGTGGGACTGCACCCTTATCAGTACATTAGAATAAATTAGAAATTGTCTACTTCCTCACATATCTGAAAGAGTTAACTTGTTAAACATATTAATGTTACCCATCTGGATGTCAAAAATCAATCATTTTAGTTTTGTGGGTCTGACAACAGCTAGCCAAAAGGTTTTACTTGCTTCTTGAGGGCATTTGTGGCATTGCTATGTAAGAGGATGCTTACCCTCCTGCTTGCGGTAACAGAAGAGTATTTATCCAGTGCATCTGAAAGCTGTCAAATTGTCTGAATATGAGTGTGTGTTGTATCACTTAAAAGAGGAGCTTTTTCTGTCAGAAAGTCAGTTCTGCCCACACTGATTCTTGTAATTTTTTTTTTTCTTATTTTGGGAGTAATGGTGAGGGGATGGGAGGCATGTTTCTGGCAAAAAAAAAAAAAAAACCCAAAAGCAAACAAACAAAAACAACAACAAAAAAGGCCTTTTCTGGAGGCCTTCTTTAGTGTTATAACTGAAGGGATAATGGATTTCAGAGAGAGCTCAGTGAAACTCAGAGGGACTCTTCACGGTGGAATGGAAGAGGGAGGAGTCCATCTAGGTTTCAACAGCAACTTGTGTTTCTGTTATTCATTTCACTGCAGTGATGCAGCTTGTGAGCAACAATGCCCCAGAATTTACCTGTATTATCCATTCTTACTTCGTATCCATTCCTATTAAGCAGAGGCTTCCTAGAGACACCTAAAGAGGAACTATTGCTTTTGGTTGGTTTTTTTGTTTGTTTCAGAAGAAAAATGTTTGAGAAAAATTGAAATATCTCAGAGTCTACACTCATCGTACAATCTTACTTATAAGCCCCAGACTTCCAAACATATGTTTAGAAGTACCACTGTTTTGGCATAGCTTTTTTTTTTTTTTTAAGAAAGAACTACTAATTCCTTTTGAGAAAAATTTCTCATAGGACAGACATGTATTGTCTTACGAATGAATGAATAATTTAGTAAAACACGTTCACCACTTCCATCACAGCCTCACTTAAAGATAAACGAAATATTTTCAATAAATAACATTCTCTTATTTTCTTCAAGCAAAAACCACTTGTAGGCAACTTGAAATCATTTTCACAATCATACTTCTCTAATGCTGTTGAAAGAACTCATTTCATAAAACATAATCTTCAGCGTTTGGCTCATGCTCTGAACTCTTTTTCACTCGTTATAGATTATTTTCTCCATAATATCACTTAAAAGAAACTAATGTTTTGTCTGACCTACCCCCCTCACCCACATAAATCAACAAAACTGAAATGGAAAGCCTTCTGACCTATTTCTAATTTCATGTCTCTTTTAGTTAGCACACACAAAAAATTGTACCAGAAGAGGCTGATGTTTGCTACATGATAAATGAGGCAGGCTGGCTTCTCCAGATTCCAAGGCCATTAAATTAAATATAAAAATATAAAGGTTATTGCAGACTTTATCATGAAAATCATAATGTCATCAAGTTGAACAAGCTTGGTACGCACTGCCTCTCTCCCTGGCCTCCCCTCGTGTCTGCCCTCCTCCTAATTGGATAGTGCTCGCTGCTCTTATATCCCATCGCCTGCAAAACTGGAGAAGACTCCGTGCTCTTTACTTTAAATACTCTTCTAGAGTGGCCTTGCCTGAACAATTATATTCTCATTTGGGTATAGATAATGCAAAACTTATTTAGCAGATAAGTTCAGATTGTTGAAAAGCACCTGTAACGTGTCACTTTCATGTAATTAAAAAGATACCACCTTATTGTTTATATAATCAGCCTGGAAATGGGTAAAATCAGGGGGGAAAAAAGATTAGTGCATGGTCCAATGACATTTTGCCTTCAGCAAGAAACTGCCTCATGTCAACCAGCCAAACAAAGCATCAGCTTTTGAAAATAATGAAAGGAATCCAATCAGCATAATTTATTACTGTTATTAAGAGAACACCACCATTTTAAGCATTTAATTATTTGAAAACTACCTAAAACTATGGGCTTGGGAGATTATCATTTGCAACTATATCAATGCAGAATAAAAAATGTGTTCAGTAAGAAGAATAAAAATTAAGTACAAAGTCTCCAAGGACATTTTAGTCTCTTAAAGAATTTCAAAGTCTATATGAAAGTTTTCTTTTTGACACCTAAAAATTCATTTTTCCACCTTGACAACAGTATAACTTAAATTCAGCCATTGTGCTCAAAATCCATTCTAAGAATATCATTGAACATGTGAGTCAAGATGTATAAATAAGGAAGTTCACCACAAAATCATCCATAGTAGTGAAAAATGGGAAATTATCTAAATATCCAAAACCAAGGGATTAGTTAAGGAATTTTTATGGTACCCTTACATAGTAGAATACTATGCAACCATTAAGAATGGTTTTTAGAAATATTTATTGACATTGAGAAATATGCACAAGATATGAAAAAAAGTCAAGTTTAAAACAGTGTGTAGTATATGACCCCATGAACATGCATAGAGAAAAGGTCTAGAAGGGTATACAATTAATAGTTAACAGTTAATCTTTGACTCTTGGGGTTAATAACTGTTTTATTCTTCTTTATGATTACCTTTATTTTCTAATTTTTCTACAATAAACACGTATTAAGGAATGCAAAAAAATTTTTTAAAGCAATATAAATCAATCTGCTTTCATGTAGAGATTGATGAATTACAGAATTCTAAACCTAAATATTCTTTAAAATTACAAAAAGTTTCCCCCGCAACTGGAATTGGAAATGTAATCTGATATTTGAGATTCACCTTGGAAATTTATATTAATTATATCCGAACCTGAACATCTCAGGCTAAGATCATAAAATGTTCAACAGACATTTCATTTGTAAGTGACAGGGCACTAGTTTTCTCTGGTAAATTATGACATCCACAAACAGCTACTTAAATTCATTCTAATTTGTAGCTGAACTGTTTGTCCACAGTCAATTAAAATATGTGGCAAAATCAAGAAACTTTTGATTCAAGGAAAGACTTCAATATTTTTCATAAATGGGCTTGATAATGCTAGAAACAAGAGAATACGCCTCATCCTTAAAAAATGAGAGTTTTCATTTTATTCCTTCATTCGACAAATTTTGATTGATTCCAACTGTGTCAGGTTTGTTCTAGGCACCTGGAGATCTTTTCAATTCTTGTTTTAGATCAGCCTTTAAAACAAATAAAAATAACTCCAAATAATTGTAATTTTCCTATAATATCTATAACCCCCAAAGATGAACTTATACAAAAGAGGGATAAAATTTTTCTTTAATCTTGTTTACCTGTCACTAATACATCATCTTCCTCCCAGCAATGCACTCTAAGCCACTCCTGTTCTGCATACCTTCTCCATGACTCCACTTGGAATCTGGAGTATAATAGAAATAGGCTCTAAACACCTGAATTCTAGTCTAGTCTCTGCTACAAATGTTCTGGGTGATCAAAGACAAGTTACTTTACTCCTCTGGATTCAAGTGTCCCTATCAACAAGATAAAATTATCTCTCATGCTCCTTTCAATTCTTAAAGTCTGGGGTTCCCTTTTAGTTGATTTCTATAGCAAATGGCACTTCTGCTTACTGCTCCTTACTGTTGTGACTTTCTCCTGACTTATCTGGTTGAAATGATGATGAACAGTACTTAGTCAGCCAACAGCACTTGTCCCGCACCCACTCTGTGAAGAGCAGCTCTCTGGGCCAGTTGAAGAGGACATAAAAGGCAGAGAAGATGCTCCCTACTTTAAAGGAGCTCACGAGCAGGCTGAAGTGACAAATAATACTTCCACGAGATGACTAGAGGACTATTATGAGGCAAGGATCAATGAGCCCAAGATTGTACATTAGGAACTAGCCAAGGTGCCCTGTGAGGAATCAGAATATGCCAATGCCAAGTGACCAGATCTGACCAAAATGTGCACTGAATAAGTTTAAAGAGAGGGTTCAATACAGGTAGTAGAAATGGTTTGGCAGAACCATTGAGACATTTCGAGTATTTTCTCTGCTACTAAGAGGCAAAGCAGGCAACCGGCCAGATGGCAAAGGAGGAGAAGCATATGGCCCGGATAATCCACACTCCGGACAATCGGCCCCTGAATAACTGAGGGCAGGCTGCGTTTCACTAGGGAGCCAGGAGATGTCAATTGTCAGCACTGCTTTGCATGGATCCCCATTGTCTAGTCTTTACTTTGGAGACAGGGATTAACGTCTTTCCATCATTACTCCCACACCCACGCCATCAGACTCCTTTTCTCCTAAAAGCTATAAATTGGTTGTTTTGTGCTGTCTACGTGCACATTGTATGCATGCATGCAAGTGTGTGTGTGTGTGTGTGTGTGTGTGTGTGTATTCCTTGGGGAGGCGGTGAGAGGCACTACCACTGACTTTAATCTTCAGGTAGTGAATTCAGACTAGTGGATGCAAAGCCTAGTCAACCATAGAGGCATAATCTAATCAAGCCTGGGCAGTGGACGGCCCAAAGGGGTTGTCATCCCTGGTTATTTCTCACACCCCCAAAGAGAGTCGGCCGCCTGTGTTCCCTCAGGGACAGTGGGCAGCCCAGCAGCAAGCCAGGGAATACGCTAGGTACATCTCACCAGGGACAAGGAGCACAGCAAATGATCATGTTTTTACAGTTCTTATAAACTCAGCCTCCGAAAAGGGAGAAGCAACTCCTCTCTATAAGAATGCAAATAAAGAGATTGCTAGAACAGTGTCAACTGCATTGATCACCTGGCATGAAATCCACACTATTAAGTCATAACTACAAAGTCAGAAGAGATCAATTGTCATAGTGAAAGGAAAACTATTTTTTCTCCAGCCTAAGGGTAAGTTATTTTCTTTGAAAGTATGGCTTTTAAATCAGCCACAAAACCAAAACTGAAGTGAATGATGAGACAGGATTAAAATAATTACTCCACCAGTCAAAAACATCGCCATTAATCATGCAATGCACATATACTGTGTTAAAAAGCTTTCTTCAAATGTCACTTTTTCCTATCAAAGTACTCCTACCACTTAGTACAAGACTTATTTATGAAAGAAAAACATCTCGTGTGATTTACAATACTGCCGTGAGCAAAAAATTTTTTTTCCCAGAAAGCTCATTAAGTTCTCCTTACCTCTTAATGGTTGCATTAACATATGAGAAGTACAGGAGGATTTTACACCAAACAGTAAATTGAATATGCTCTAAAAATCTTTCAAATGACAAGAAAGTTTGGGAAATGATGGAAAAATGACTCATAATCATATCACCTTAACACAACTCCATGCTCCCTAACACCTGCACACTCGACTATGTCATCGTTGCTCTGCGTGCTTTTCAACTTTACATTATTGCAATCACATATGGCACTTTACAGAACATGTGGCTTTAAAACATAAGTATTTCTTCACATTGCCACAGGTCTTCATTATAATACTTTTTTTTTATAATACTTTTTAATGGCTGCATATTCCAACAAAAAGATGCATCAGAATTCAGCCATCCATTCCTCTACTGTCAGACAACTAGACTGCACCTAAGTTTCACTATTACAAAGGATTCTACAATTAATAAACATCTGCTGAAAGTTAATTAATAACTTTATGAGCACAGTTTTTTTTTCTTTGGGACTATTCACTTAGACTAAATTTCCAGAAATATTAATTGTATAAGCATTTTTGTAACTCTGGATGTATTTGCCAAATGCTTTTCAAAGGGACTGTATCAATTTATATCACTATCATCAATGCAATAATTTATCAGTTACACTACAGTTTAAATTGCACTTTTTAATTATTACTATATATTTTCCCATATGTTTGTTTAACAAACATGGTGTTTTAATGTATTGTCTGGCAACATCCTTTGACCGTCTGTCTACTGGGGTCTCAATAGTTAGTTACACGAACCTTTTATGTTCCATAGTATTTATGTTTATTGCCTGAATTATTTTTTGTAGCATTTCCCCACAGAGTTTTTCTTGCACAAAAAGCTTTAATTTCTATATAGTTAGAACTAGTGGATCTTTTCTTTTATGATTTCTACTATCTTTTTGTTTGTTTGTTTTCAACTTGTTGCAAGCTTTAATATTCACAGAACTAAATGCAGAACTTATCCTGGTATTTGTACTCAAAACATACACATCGATGTTTTATTCATATTTCTACTCCTTTTATAAAGAGCAGGGTTTGAAAAATTTGTCCAGGGGCAGTATTAATGAAGGTTTATCTCATTTGGTTCTGAGTATAACCATACAAATAGTCAAAAGACCAGGTTCTTTGTTTTTCTGTAGTTCTGTGACCTCTGCTTAACTTTTAAAATATACTTATTTGTACATTTTTTCAGCATATGTTATTAGGTATGGATTAAAAATAATTTTCCATAAATTTGTAACAAGTTATCTGAATACTATTTATCAAATAATCTTTCATATTGCTACAGTTTTATAGTTAAACAGGAATTATTTTTTAAATAATTAGGAATTATTTTTAATTTTTTCCTAAATTATTTTAGGAAAATTAGGAATTATTTTAACTACAAAACTGGAGCAAACTAGGAATAAAATAATTAAAATAAAATTAGACTTTAACTAGAAATAAAAATAAAGCTTTTAAAAGTTCTCTATAAAATCTAGGTATAAAGAAATATAATTTGGAAATAGAGAATTTCTTATTTATATCCCAAGTGCAAAGTAATGGTGTTATGAATTGTATTATACCTGCCCTACCAAAAAAAAAAAAAAAAAAAAGACATGCTTAAGTCTGAACTCCCAGTACTTTACAATGTGACATTATTTAGAATTGGAGTCATTACAGATGTAATTAGTTAGGTTAAATGGTCATACTGGAGTAAGGTGGGTCCCTAATCCAATATGACGGCCATGTGAAGACAGAGAGAGACAAGGAGAACATTATGTGAGGACAAAGGCAGAGACTGGAGTTATGCAGTGAAGCATAACCAAGGAATGCCAAAGATTGCTGGCAAACCAGCAGAAGCTGGGAAGAGGCAAGGAAGCGTCCCCCTACAGGTTTTAGAACAGCGTCTGCTGACACTCTGATTTGGGATTCTAGCCTCCAGTACTGCAAGACAATACATTTCTGTTGTTTCAAGCAATCCAGTCCGTGGTACTTGTTATAGGAGCTCTGGTAAATGAATACAAGTGGCAACGACCGTAAAAAGTAAGACCAAATTATTGCCCGCTAATGAAAAAGTTGTATTTCTTGCTCTGGCAGACACTGTAGATTGGCCAATTCCATTCACACTCTCCTTTTTCCTTACCTTCCTCGTCCAGAATAATTTTTCTGCCTCCCTCACAACTCATGGTGGTTGTGTGGACTTTATTTTATAATAAGAGATAAATGGAAGAATTGGGGGAAGGACTTTCTTTCCTTATAGAATTACGAAGCCTTACAAGGAGACGGCCTTGACTGAAGGTACAGGTACCCTTTTGACACCGAGAATGAAAGCCATGTGATAAGGACAGTGGAGCAGGAAGACAGATGAAGCCTGTGCCATTAGCTTCTACATCTCTAACCTGTTCAAATGATAACTTTTTGGATTTCCCATCACTACAACCAAATGTTGGGAAAAAGAGAAATCAAACTTATTGTCATTTCAGTTTTATAAGCAATCATGGAAAATTTCACACCAAGCATCAAGCAGTATCTCTTTCCATCCTCTGACAAAGGATTTCAACCTAGCCAACTTCTGTTCTCCCTTCAAGCTCCAGGTCAGCTGTTCCTTCTTCTATGAAGCTTTCTCTGGCTCCTCAGACAGATTTCAGTACACTTTTCTGCTTTCTCCATTAATATCATTTACATATTTTTTATTTTAACCCTAATCACATCGTATTGCAATTATCTGAACTTCTTTCTCCTTTTGACCCAGGAGCTCCCTGTGCACAGAGCCCCTGTTTTTTTCATCTTAGTACTACCAGCATGTAGGAGTGAACCTGGAACTTAGTAAATGATTGTTGAATGAACAAAGAATAGAGAAAAGTCTCTGAACCTCAAGGACAGGAAAACTGAAAGGAAATGAAGTCCAAGAGCACCAAGAGCGTGCCAGGTTTTTCATCATCAAACCATTTTTTCCCACCTACTGAAAGGAAAACCTGACAGATGTACCCCCAGAATCTTTAAAATGTCATCTCACTTATAATAGCATTTTGATTTAGTGGGCTACATGTATATATAATTTTTATTTCGTTGAATATTTACTCTGTGCTAGGCTTACACAGACTTGTGCTAAAAGTCTTACATTAATTATCTCATTGAATTCCCCCAACAGCCTTCTGAGGCAGCAGTGGCACTAGATGAATTTTTATAAAGAAAAGGTTTATATGGTAGCAATTTGGTTAGAAGTGGATAAATAAAGGACTTGTCTGAAAGCTGTATTCACTTAGCTGGCCCACATTTTTTCACTTAGATTGTATATTTACTTGGGGTGGTCTAGGGGAGCAAGCTGATGGAGATTGTGGAGGGGGTAGATATGAAACAACTCTAACTCCACCTTGAGGATATCATTGCTTGCAAAGATAGGAAAGCTGAGACCTATGAAGGTTAAGGAACACCCCCAAGCTTAGTAAGTGATGGTGCTGGAGTAGACCCAGGCAGTCTGACTCACAGCCTTGCTTTGAACTCCTACACATACTGTCTCAAGTAGGTTGACTCCAAACTTTCACAAGTGAGGCTGGAAGATCCCCTTCTAACAAGGGGGCCGAGCATGACCAAAACAGTGCCACACGTAAAGTACAGTTGTGAACAGCCTTTTAAAACCTGGTGACATTGAAAATGATTCCAGGCTTGCTGTGGCTGGTCTTTATAAATACAATTTTTAATTTTTTATATAATTTGAAAGTTACTTTCCATCCACAGTTATTACAAAATATTGGCTACATTCCCGGTGTTGTACAATATATCCCTGAGCCTCTCTTACATCCAATAGTTTGTACCTCCCACTCTCCCACACAAATATTACCCCCGGCCACCACTGGTAACCACTAGTAGTATTTAGATTATTTAGATCTCATGTATAAGTGATATCATACAGTATTTGTCCTTCTTGTCCGACTTATTTCACTTAGCATAATACCTTTAAGTCCATCCATGTTGCTGCAAGTCGTCTTTATATTTTTAACTTTTTATAATTTCAAAAATGTATCTCATTATTGCACCCATTGGCCCTATTTCTGCAGTTCAGTGTCTTTCAGAACAAATCTGATCTCTCTCTCAGTGGCCACCCTTCAACTCTTTAAAGGAAGTCATTATGCTCTCCTTGAGATAGGGTTTGCATAAGCAAAATAGCTTAACTTATTCCTTACATGAGATTTTAAATTAACAAAAGAATCATGCATTTAATCACAAAAAAATAAAGTAATACCGAAGTGTGAGAATATGAAAGTCTCCCCATCACCTAACTCCAGTCTCCAATTCTTATTCTTCAAAAATAACAATTGCTGACAATTGGGCTTTGCAGAGATTTTTCTATCAAATTTAACTAGAAACAGAAATATATATGTATTATATGCACCCCAGTGTTTGCAGCAGCACTATTTACAATAGCCAAGACATGGAAGCAACCTAAATGTTCATCAACTGATGACTGGATTAAGAAATTGTAGTCTATTTATGCAATGGAATACTACTCAACCATAAAAAAGAATAAAATAATGCCATTTGCAACAACATAGATGGACCTGGAGATTTTCATACTAAGTGAAGTAAGCCAGAAAGAGAAAGGCAAATATCATATGATATCACTCATACATGGAATCTTAAAAAATGACACAAATGAACTTATTTACAGAATAGAAACAGACTCACAGACATAAAACAAACTTACAGTTACCAGGGGGAAGGAGGTGGGGTGGAGGGATAAATTGGGGGCTCAGGATTTGCGGATACTATTATATATAAATAAAAAACAAGGTCCTACTGTATAGCACAGGGATCCATATTCAATACTTTATAATAGCCTATAATGAAAAAGAATATGAAAAGAAATATATATATGTGTATAACTGAATCACTATGCTATATACCAGAAATTAATGTAACATTGTAAACTGACTATACCTCAATAAAAAAAGACTATAATACAATGCTGTTAACTCTGTTAATGTCATCTATTAATTATACTCTATTAATAGTCTGTTAAAAATCTGTACATGCATATTTTCAAAGACATACAAGTAGATAAGTAGGGGGGAAAAAGCTAAAAGACCTTAGGCTTACTTCTGTTTTTGTGAATAAATTGTTTTTCATTAAAAAAAGAAATACGTATTACATATGTGTGTGTATATGTGTGTCTGTGTATATGAGTGCATGTATGTGTGTGTATGTATGTATGTGTGTATACACATTGTCTATGTACATGGGATTATATTTTACACAATGTTCTAAAACTAGCTTTTTTTCACTGAACAATATGCCATGGACACCCTTCCATGTCAATACATGCAAGACCTATCTCCCCCTTTTTAACAGCTGCATAGTATGAACATGCTTTCACTTAACTATTTCTTCATTCAGGTTGTCTGTTCTCCATGTAGGGAACATTCCTGTACAGGCAGTGCTTGCTCTTTTCTCAGACAGTGGTGGATTTACTGTGAGGAGCTCAAGCTCCCTGGCCCTCCACATGCATGGGCATCTTCTACGGCCCTGGGAGGGGCCATGAAGCTAAAGCTTGCATTAGCTGTCAAAAACTGAGAAGGCGTTTGCCCATTTTTAGTGTGATGGCACCTCTTTCATGCTCCATGATTTCTTAAAGATTTTTGAAGAGATGGTTCACACAGGCTCAGATAATGCTGTCTGTACTTACTAATTCACTCAAAGAAACACTTCCTACCTTCACCTCTGCGTTAAATGCCCCTTTTCAAGATCACCAATAACCTCCTAATTGCCAAGTGCATTGACCACTTTTGGGGCTTCTTTCCATTTAAGTTATTTGCAGCACTCGACAGGTCTGTTACTCCTAGCTTAAAATTCCCTCCATCCTTTACTTCTGAAATAATTCTGCTTCTCCTCTTACCTTAGGTGTTACCATGTCAGTCTGCTTCTCTTTCTCTGCCAACCCCCTAGGTGTGCTTCCCAGGACCCCATTTTTCTCACTCTATATCCTTTTCCTGAGTCAGGACATCCTTTTCCAAAGATATGACTAGGATTAATTTATTAGTGAGGGCCAAAGCTATGCCTCTAGCCTCAGGTCAAGAGCATCCAAAGCATATAAGACATCTCCACCAGTGTCTCCTGAACGCCTCAAATTTAAATAGTCCAAAGCTGAACTCATCTTCCCTTCAAGCCATCTGTGTTCTGTCGATAACCATGTTATCACTATCCACCAGGATGCTCTCATCTCTGACTCCCACCTCCTTCTCATCCAACCATACCTAACCAGGCACCAAGCGCCACCAGCTCTGCCTCTGAGACCCCCGCCCACCCGGTCTCTCCTCACTTTCACGGCTCCTGCTTCAGGTCAGGCCTCAGCCAGTTCCAGAGCAGGGTAAGCACCTCCTCACCAGCATCCCCCCTGCTGGGATTCCTTGTCATCTGTCCTCCATGAGGCTGATGCGGAGATTTGTAAGTACAGATCTGACTAGGTCACTGCACTGAACGCCCATGGCATACAAGGTCCAAACACCTTTTTTCAGACTCATTTTATGCTGCTCCTCTACTCCAACTGGATCCTTTAGCCCCAATGTAACTGACCTTTCCTAAGTCCGTATCTTTGCCTCAGATGGCTTTCTTCCCTTTTCCACCTATTCAAACCCAGCCTGTCTATATCATCTCAGGGTAGTGTCCCCCAGTTTTCCCAGGCAAAAGAAACTGCACCCTCCTTTCTGTTCACTTGGTCTATTGCATGCTGCTCAGTTGCACCACTTCTCACCGAGTCGGGCATTCAATAACGTCCATGGGATGGGCAAAAAGGAAGAAAGAAAATTACTGTCTATTGAGTCAGGTACTGTGTTAGGTACTTAAATATATATCATTTAGTTTGAAACTCTGAACAATGTTTTGAGCTAGTATTATTTTCTCCTTTGGATAGGTGAGGACTGTCAGGCTCTGAGAGATTCAGTGTTTGTTCAAGGTCAGGTTTGCTTGTAAAATGCAGCTCTAAGACTCACACCAGGTCTGCTTGACCCCAAAGCTCAGGCTCTTGATGGGAAGTAAAAGCTGTGATAATCCCCCTGACTTAAAATCCAATGGCAAATTTCATTCACTTTTACAGTAAAAGGCATGAAGTGGTAATATGATTTGTGAACATGAGCTTTTCTTTGCAATTAAGTACTCTAAGAGAACTCAAGGAATATTTTAAAAATAAATCGTTTGTAAAAAAAAGTAACCAGGAAAGACATTTTCTCTAATAGCCTTTTCATGTGACTCTCATTTTCCAAACAGAGAAGAGCACAGATCCATTAGTCCTCACCCTTCTTTCATCTAAAACATTAAGCAGCCCACATCGTTGGCCAATGAGAGACAATAAACAGGTCTTTAAAAAGCACAACTCCACCTTCCCTGACAATCTAGTATCTCTAAAGTCTTCGGCCTCTCACTGAGGTAACTTCCCTCTTGGGTTTTTGTTTTCTTTAAAGTAACTTGGATAAAGTGTTTCCAAATGATAATAAATGTTAGGTTATGGAAATCCCATGGTTTTAGGGGAAAAAATTAGACAGTTTCTCATGGGAAGGTGTTCTAGGCTAGCCTAAAGAGCAGGCTTGGCAAGTGTTCATCTCAGTACAGAGTGAGTTCATCACAGATTTGAGGGAGGGAGTCTGCAGGGCCTCATGCCCCTGGGTAGTGAACATTTTAAGTTATCTACTGGGCTTGATTGCAGTCAGTATCGATTCCACTTCCAAATCACTAGATGGAATCATAGAAATTTGTTGATGTTTCTCTTTCAGCCCCTCATTCTTCTGTAAGATCGTGAGCCTGATGAAGTAGCCATTCTACTCAAGTGACCCTTGAAACATCATAGAATTTCATATTGTTAAAAAAACCCAAACTCCTAGCAATGTCTAACTTTGTAAAGTTACAGGCACACAGGAAGCAAAGCCGACACCCACGATGCTGCTGTTCACACCCTACCTCAGCTGAACTACTCCCTTTGGTAGATGGAATCCATATTCTCACATACACTGGAAATGCTAAACTGTTAATAACTTCCCCACAACGTGCTTTTGGCTCTGATGCCTCCAATGAATTCATCATTATTTAAGCAGAGTATACATAATATTATCACAATTGATGGTCACAAGCATGACACCTTCTGACAGTTCTACCATCAGTTTTCTGTCTCAGTCCGATTCGCAATCTCTTTTTAAAGTGGAAAAATTCTTACACGTGCGCTGGGAACACATGTAGGGTTCTAATGGTTGTTAAGTGTTGCTATGTTTACAATGCTATAGAATAGAACAGTCTGACACTGAGCAAAGACAATTTCTTTTTCTGGTCCTTTAGTGAGACACCGTGCCTCATCACAGCCCATCTCCCTGGCCTTTCAAAAAGAGGATCAGCAAGGAGTCCTGAAGTTTTTCATCTTTTCTATTCATTCTCCACTGTAACTCTTTTTAGTTTTTTTTGCTGTTGTTTGCCAACGGATTTTGTTCATGAGGACCTTTTCCCACTTATGTGTGCTTTTGTTTAAGTCTTCTTTTCTGTCCAGTGATTCTAAAACCTCTCCTAAACTTCCTGGAGGCCAGACCTATGCTATTTTTTCCCTTTTCTGTGTGCTCAACTTACACAAAACCTTGCCCCATGCCTCTCTGCTGCGACTTACACATGATCTGAACATGCCGTCCAGTGGCATTTTGTGCAACTCTACCATCTTAAAGCACCATGCTGTATGACTCCATGAAGGCAGGACCAGGGGTGAAACTTCACGTTTAGCTAATGTTTACATTGTTCTTGTTTCCTTCAGTTTTTAGCCCTGGCCTCCTCTTTATCACCTCCTTCCATCCCCTGCCCCCAACCTTCTAGTTTCTATCCAGTCAAATTCAGACTAAGCTCGGGCTGTTTGCTTGCACTCCTACTAGAACAATGTGGTGCTGGGATTGCACGAGATGTAAAAATAACACTAACATTCAGACATAAACTACTTTTATCGATGGGGAAAGAATGTTAGAAGAAAGCAAGCTTTTCTATATCTTTCAATACAAGTCTGTCTGAGAGAACGACAGAACTCTTGCCTCTCCAACTCAGGGCTGAGCTGGTAATTATATATTTCAGAAGAATACCACATACAATTAAAAAAATCATAAAAAGCCTACCAGCATAAAAACGTGACATGACATGAAGCTCAATATAAAGTTGTTCACTGCACATACAGTAATTGCACCAATTACGTTTAGAATATTTATTTGCTTACCCAAAACCCCAAGATATAAAAGGCTAATTATCAAAAATGACACCAGTGAACAGTTTTACCCAAGCTAACCAAAAACAGAATATTAATAGTGCAAAGGAATGAAAAGAAACTTCAGTTTACATTTTGAATTAAAATGTCAACGAAATAAAACAGCAAATTCATCAGCCTTGTTGTTCACATACATGGCTTCAACATCTGAAGAAAATATAAAAAGCCTTTTCAGCTTTGATAATCACTTCGACTCTTTGGAGCTGATTGAAAAAGGAAACTACATCAAAACTTCCATGGGTTAAGATAGGTTAAATTAAATGCATAATTCAAAAACATGTGATAATTTTTTAAAGAACACACAAGCCTAGTTAATGGTTACCACTCTGAGTGCCTTGATAAGATCAACTTATAGACTTGTCTCATAGGGTCCATTTTTATTTCCAAACACTACATGAAGTGTATTACTCAGGACAGTTCTTTTTGGTTCACCTTACACAATATTTCTTTCAGAGTTTTTCAGGCCTAAAATTAAAGAATTATACATGATGACACTAAGGGGGCGATTTACTGAAATGACTGACATTCTCCACTGACAGCTCGAGATTGGATTCAAGTTCCTCTGCACTAGTACAATTTGATCTCTATGAACAATTAAATAATGGCACACAGACGATCATAGTCTTGTTAGTTAGAAACATCTCTGCCTACATTTATGCTTTGACTTAAAGTGAAGAAATATGAAGACACTGTCTTTTGTCACAAGAAGTAATCATTGTTTGACAGAACTGCAGCAACTCTCCTGCAATGGGCAGAGACAATGCTTCATCAATACCACCATCTCACCACTGTCTCTGTCTCTAGTTGGTCTACTTTATCGTACTGTATTCATATACATCATATTTACATAATATAAAATGTTAGCTGATCTCGGGTACAACGCTGTTATCTTTCCAGGTTCATGGGGAAAAGGTGTAACTCAAGGTCACAGTGATGTTCAAATACAGAAACATTCTGAATCATACCAGAAGGGTTAAAGGTTTCTTTTAAATAGAAGAATATTTAATTCTTTTCTGAGAAAAATATAGAAAATTTCTACAATTTTTAAAACTCCTAAATTCCTTTAGAAATATTTTACTTCTTCCCACCAGGTAATAAAGAAGAATGAGTATTTTAAAAGTTCAGCTTTTTAATCCATTGTTTTTAGGGAGGAGGTAATTAAGCTTAGCAATTTATTTCTTTTGATGGAGGTACTAGGGACTGAAACCAGGACCTTGTGCATGTTAGGCATGCACTCTACCACTGAGCTATACCCTCCTCCTACAAGTCTGGCTTTTTAAATGTTCCTAAGACAATTTTACAAGTTAGGTATTATTTCTTTTAGCTTGGAAGCTCTCTCAGCTCATCCTTGCCCAATTAGCTCCTACACATCTTTTAAGAACTGGCTTAGCTCTTTTTCCTCCATCAAGCCCTCCCTCCCTCACTTCTCTAGCCCATAATAATATTCCTCTCCTTTGAATAAATCCAACATAGTCCATTACTTAATATATAATTCTATATCTTCTCTTGTATTATTTTTCAATTGTTTTATAATGTGTCTTTGACTTTCCAGTAAATTGAATAATTTGAACTCCCTCACTTCTTACCCTCTCCATGCCCTGTAACAGTGCCCCCAAAGCTACCTGACTGATTGAAATATCTTATTTTCACTGTTTTCTAAAATACATTAAAGAGCCTAAACTTCACAAATTAAATGGAAGAGCCACCTTCAATATATTTACGGGATATAATTTAACTGGAAGTTCTTTGAAAAGTGTGATGGATGCTAAACGAAAGTAAGGTAGTATGACATTTGTTGACTGATATATTAATAGTTACTTATATCCATAGTGTTCTATGTATGTGTTTTCTGCCAATCTGGCTCGCCTGCCCATTTTACTGTCAGTCCTTCAGAGTAGGGATTAGGTATTCTTATCTTATGACCCATTAGGCTTACAACCACGCCATGAACACAGCAGACACTCAACATGAGCCTTTTGCTTGAGAGTCATCCATGAGTAATTGTACGTTCTGTTTATTCAAAGAAAAATTAACTGTTTCATGCACTGGATGAAATCCTTTACCAAATCTTCCCTGAGCCTCCATGCACCTGGGTCCCAGCGTGTCACTTCCTTTTGTGCTCTAGGAAGACTGGACCCAAGGGCACCCCCCCAACCCCCTGCAACCCTCCTCCGCAGTAGTTCAGGACACATTCATCAGGCTTGCCAACACCCTGATCAGGGCATGCCTTATTTCACAAACAAGAGAACTGGCGTAAAGAGAAGGTCAGAGATTTCTGAGAAAGTCACACATATTGTCACAGACACACAATGCAGGGAAGCAGAAGGAACGCTTCCTGACGACCAGTCTTCTTTTCAAATACCTGGATCACACTCATCCCTGAAATTACAATAAATGTGGATGAAAGACTTGTACCCTTTTCAGCCCCAGGAAACAGGGGATCAGGGAGACACTTGGCTTAGACTCAACACAGCTGCCTTATGCCACCAGTGCCACTAGCAAGCACTTGAGACAATTCAAAGGGCACTTTGTTCCTTTCCGCCAGATGAGCCTCTATTTCCTCAACACCCTTATTTTCCCTCTGCTCGTTCTTTGCTTACCCTTCAGGTTTGTTCTCATCTGCCCCTGAGGCCTGCCTGTACTACCCGTGCAGTGTTCAGACTGGTGCTCAAGATGATTTTTAGCTCACAAAGATAAAATTATCTTCCCTTATAAATATTTCCATTCATCATTTTTGTCTAGGAGGTAGAAAAAATACAAGTCAGTGTATCATTACCAATACACTACATCTTTTCTCATAAACGCAAACTATTAAAGTAAGAGGTCTGGAAACAACATAAACCTTTAAGAATAGTAGGCCAGAGAAGTCTTTCCCCCAAATTCCAGGGTGCCAGCTGGCAAGATGAGTAAGGATAGCTCAGTAGTTGCCAAAAAGGATATACTTAATATTGGTACAAGGATGGTAGTTCATTTCTAAAGCTCTGGTTCATGTCTGGGATCAGACAAAAAGATAATATCACAAAAATTCAGAACAACAGGACTCGATCCTATAACAGAAACACCAAATGATGGTCAGATGCATGTGTTCAAATCTACCGGTTTAGGTGGGTCACTTTTGCAAGACTAGGGCTACGCTATCACCTCAGCTGTGACAACTGCTGCCCCTAATATATGGAAACTCATGTTTGCCCAAGTAAGGGACCAGACTGAACGGGCTCATGAGACCACATTCTCCTATAATTATTTGAAAGGAACTTAAAAGGGATAACATCACAAAAAGAATGTAGCATGAATTACATATGCTAGAATCTAGACAAATTAGAAATGATGATACTGCTTTACTCTTGAATGTGATCTTCCTGAAGGAAAAGCTGACATTTAAAAAGATATTTATATTTTCATGCCATTGGAAGATTTCTTTAGGTTTAGAATATAATGTGTGAGATAAAGAGGGCAATTGAGTTTTACAAAAATCACTATCAGTGCGTTTCAAGATCAAAAGTGATATGCTCACCAAATCTACAACATGAAAAGACAGAGGGAGGCATCACCCCACGAAGCTAAAACAAGTGGCCTTGGTCACACTCTGCGTCAGGTTTATACTGCACAGAATAGGCTTATGGAACTAATTCTCCCATGAGGTGGAGTGAGCTGGACATGTTCAGAAGTTTTGAGGAAATGCATGGCTGACAGATTAACATTGGGATGTTAAAGGAAGACTGGAAATAGCTCTGATCTTTTCAATATTAATATTGCAGGAGTGAACTAGGCCGTCCACACAGCACTTCTTGGTGACTCTGTTAGAGACAAAAACCTAAAGTGAACAACGAACGGCATTCTTAGCAGTAGTAAGAGCAGCAGCAACTAACTTTTACTGAGATGCAGGCACTGTATCGTGGGCTTTATGGATCTATTATTAAAATATTCTCATAGCACTTCTATCAGGATGGTAGCTCCATTTTCTGTATGAGGAAACTGAGGTCTACAGAAGCTAGGTAACCTGCCCCAGTCACTGAGCTAGTAAGTGGCAAAGCCAAGACAGGAAGCCAGGCTTACGTTTTGCACCTGGAGGCTAAAGCGGCAGGGGAGTTCAGGCTCTCAGATACTTAAAATGGTACTTTCTGAAACAAAATTCTACATAAAACAGGAAGGGAATCATAGAAGGTGTTTCTTTGTATTACATTGTTACAAATGATGCCTTAAAAATATGAAGAACCACTCATCATTTCGGTTATGATGGTTCTATTTAAAGTACTATTTCGATTCCATTTTACCCAAAAGTCATATTATTGATAGTCAGGTAGTCATACTGTCTGTTTGATGACACATCAATAGTAAAATGACTTTTAAATTGTCTGTTGCTTAACGTGAATATTGGAAACCCAGGTATTAAGTGGAAGGATGTGTGTTACACAAGAAAAGCTCAGTTTTCAAACAGGAGGGAAATGGATGCTCTGTGGGTACTTGGTAGCCGCCTCCCACAGGATGGGAAGTCAAAACTGCAATAAAAACACGTCCAATCCCTGGGTCAACCGATTAGGGTGGGGGCTAGCTGTTGAGACAATCAGAAACATAAATCATTCTTAAATTTTTACAAATATATTATAAGTTTTTAAGTTACTCTGCTTGTCTTTAGATAATTCATAAAATTAACTTCTATCCCCAGAGTACCCAAGCAACTTCTATTAACTGAGGTGCTCTTAGAAAGAGGCTGAACAGAGTAAAACAGCCCAGCATTGAAATATCTCCATGGATAGTCCTCAACATGAGTAACCTCCATTTGGATTACTGAGGGTGGATTGACTACAAATGAAAAACCTAAGCTTACATGTCGGTGATTTGCCTTCCCCATACAGGATTAATCAATAGGGTGGAGTTAAACAGAGGGCTTTAGACTATCTTTAGTATCCAAATATTCAACCACAGAAGACAGGAGCTGGTGTTGAAAGTTACCCTAATGACATGTATGTCACACAAAAACCGTATCACTGCTACAGCTGTGCTTGTATAGTGCTTTCTATGTGCCAGGCACTATTCTAAGTGCTTTTACATTTACCAAGTCACTTATTATAATCCATTACAATCTTATAAAGTAATTACCATTACTATTCCCATTTTATGGATGGTGAAACTGAAGAACAGAGATTAAGCAATCTGCCCAAGTCCACCCAGATAGAAAGAGGCAGAGTTACAATTTAAACCCATGAGGGTTTATGTCCATAAGAACTGAATAAAAATCCCTGGGAAATCTAAAAGAAATTACCATTTGTGCAACAGAGAAATATATCTAGTTATATCCACTACCTTAATCAAAACACACTGGAAGTTCAGATGAACACAATTAACTAATACGAGTTCCCCATCAAACAGTCATTTCAATCAGACATCCTGACCTACATGGGCTCTGTCAATATTCTCAGTTGGTTTTTGGACTATTACCCAGTCTATCTAGTTTTGGTTGGAATATTTCTTGAATATCAAAGGACCAGTCTCGGCTGATTTTCTTGTGTCTTGTTTTCTCCGTGTCAAAAAAACAAAGGACATGAATGTAATTCAGGATATAATGAAAAGATCAAACCTGCCATGGAACAAACCATTTGGGGAGATATTGTGGCGGTTCAGACAACCCAGAGGCAATCTTCTCCACCACACGGGGGGCTTGGTCTTGCTAGTGACTACACAGATAGCTCAGAAAAAGAATAAAATATGTACATTTAAAAATTTTTAAAGAGAAATTTGCTGTTTCAGGCTGACGTTAATATGTGTGGAGGGGGTAGAGAAAAGACTAGTTTCCTAATGAAAATGGAGACCTAAATGATTTCTTTAAAACTAAACTCACATTGGGAAAATCCTGATTTAAAAAAAAAAAGGATAATAAAAAACCAAAAAGCATTCCGTGAAAAAAAAAAAAAACCTCTTCTGACAGACTAATAAGGACTTTAATATGATAATCTGGTGTTTATCTGCATTTGGCTTGTGAAATGCAGTTTTCTCAGCTATTATGCAAGGGCTGTAAAATGAAGAATACCTAATTGCCTCCTGGAGAAAAGTATTACTACTGAAATGACTTAAGCAAACACATTCTGAACTCACAAAGTATTTTAAAATAATTTCGACTGAAAAATGAATGACAGCTAAATGACTGCCATTAACCGTTCTACAGGTGCCCCTGGCCATGGCCTATTTTGGTTCCAGTGAACACCCACCAGCCTTAGGCCAGCTTCAGCAGCAGTGTGTCAAATAAATACTTTGGTAACCCAATTTTTCCTTCTTACCTGCCCCAAATGCTTGTCAGCTTAGAGTACTACTCTATCTACTGCCAGGTGAACTCATAATAGGAATGTCCTTAGCATCTGTTTCTAGAGCGAAGTGACGTTACTCAGTTGTTTGAAATAGGTTAGGTAACATGGAGCAAGAGGTAGGCACACTGGCCTCAACAACTGTTTAGGCAGGACACAAAATTAAAGCCAGAGAAAAGCTGGAAAAGGCAGCTGCACTCTCTCCTACCTCTCCTACCTAAATAAGTTTTCTGGACGTGGTTTTCCAATTCGTAGAAGTTTATATATCTTTGCTCTTAAAACTGCCTCAGAAGTGTATATAGAAGGATACGGTCAATACATTCTCCTACAATTTAGGAAGAACTTCTTTCATTCTATGAGATAATACTTTTTAAAACCCTAAATGGAAGTGTTGGGAGTTTGGAAATAAGAAATAGAAGCGTTCCGGCCACAGGATAAATCGGGGGCACACTGACTACTTCCAAACCAACTCTTGTTCAGCCTGTTTGTGTCCCAGTCCACCCAGGCTCCCCCTGGGCAGCCTGCCTCAGTGGTTGTACAGAGACTCTGCAGAGCCCCCTCTTCATGCAGCTTTTCCTTGGGGTTGGTTCTTTGTATCCATTCTCCAAGCTCTTGCAGACTTCTGGGTCCTAACTCTGGTAATTCTTTTTCTGGTTTGGAGGCACCTGGTCCTAATTCTGGTAATTCTGTCTTCCAGATCTATCTCCTTCTCAACCACCTGGCTTCTCATTCTGCCTGATGTCTTCAGCTGCTCTGACTTTGGCTTGCCTGCTAGCCTGTACTGCTATTTCTGGGGCCTCCAATACCACTCAGTTTTGTTTTCAGGGTCCAGCTTCTTGTCTAGTATGCCAAGCCTTTGTTTCTCTACTTCTGGGCATAATATGGGTGCATCCAAAAGTAATTGGTCAGAGTGCAAAGTGAGGGCTCACATGTAACAAAGCCAGTTTCAATGCAGGGAATGGTAGCTCCACACTGGATATTCTACTTTAAGCCACTTGGCCAGTCTAGTGTATTGCATCTTACTAACGCAACAAATGACCACAGTAGATTAAATTTCTAACCTCTTCTAAGGAGCAGGCACAGCTATTTAATTGTGGGATTGGAAGGAATTATACTAGTTCAGCTTTTCCTCTGCTTTTAAAAGCACTATTCAGCCTGACTAGAATAAAAGTTATGTTCAGAATCTTTATAACACAGAATTTTGATCAATTTCATTTCCTGAATAAGAATCTTGAAAGATTCCCATTGCCTCCTGGCCTACAAAGTGAGGGATGCGAGCCTCGGACGTGCAAGATGAAGCATGTACAGGAAGAGAATACTAGAATATCTGTGTATCCTTCCATTATCCTATTACATTTCACTTTTGTATATTTTCTAGTGTATATATCAATATAGCAGTAGTGCATATATATAGTTTATTAGTAAACAAATATACATAGGTTGGGGGTAAATATACAAAAAAATTTACAGGTGGGAAATGCAAACAAAAATGTTTGGAGGAAAGGGGCTTTTAGGGCAATGACTAGCCCCTTAGATCAGCATTTGAGGTACCTCACAGTCAGCCTTCAACCTGCCATTCCTGCCACCTCACCCATAAATCCTACCCCTATCTGGGTACCCTCGGCTCCATTCATACTGAAGTGCTAGACTATACGTTCTATGATGGCAGAGATCATGAACATCTTACTTGTCCCTTGGATATCCAACCCTTAGCACATTGCATAGCATCTACTAGACACCGAAGATATATTTACCAAATGAATGATTAATAAAACTAGCTTTATAAGCACATTGTGTGTGTATATCTCTGTACCTTTCCATTTATTGTGCCTGCTTGGAATGCCCGTTCTGCCAGCCCTCAACCTGGGGAACACCTATAAAACTAGACTAATTTCTTCATCAATACCTGTACCCCCACCGTTTAGTTACTTATGTCCTCATCTGAGCTCACATTCATCTTTGTAATTACTTATAATACATGTTTAACTCCTTTAATGTTCCTTTGTATCCTCAAATCCTGCCATGGTACTCAGCTCATTGCAGGTGCTTAAAAAACACTGTGGGATGATGTATAAATGAGTTTTTAAATAATTAATTACTGATCTTTAAAAGGCTTCAGAATGTTTCTATTTCTAATGATAATTGAAAACAGGTACAAGACTTGACCCCAAACTATAAAAAACTAGACAAAATATATGAAATCACTGCTTTCAGCTATTGGACAACAGGCAGCACAGGACTGTGATCTCCAGGAGAAGGGAGAAAAATGCAGTGAGTCTTATGATCACTCCGAGTAGAATGTGGATGACTTGCTGAGCTGAGGAGGTAGAGATGGAATCAAGGGAGGCTGAGGTGGCTGGAATTTGCAGGACAGAATACTAGGGAGGACAGAGCTATGCAGAAGAAGAGATTCAGAAATTGGTACTGGGTCCTCCTTGAACCTTTGCCTGAGCATTTATGGAGCTGTGCTTCCATAAAGTGACTCCAGGAAGCTGGACAAAGAATGCCAAGGTGGAAGATGTTCCAATTCCATCTAGGCATATTAGAGAGATATAACTAAATAATGGAGGCATTCAGTGAAAATCCCAAAACATAAGACCTTAGTAGTAAGGCTTAACTAGCCATAAAGTGAATGCTACTCTAGACATGCCCCAACAAAGCTTAAAAACAAAAACAAGCCTTGGAAGAATCGAGCTGATCCACAAGCAGCTTAACTGACTCTAGTGAGAGAAAACAAAATTCAGACCTTCAACAGTGTGATGTTCATAACATCTTGCATCCTCAAAAACTTATTAGACTTGCAAAGAGGAAAAAAAGATGTGATCAAAAACAGAAGAAAATCTGATCAATAGAAACAGGCCCAGAAATGACAAGATAATGGATTTAGCAGAACAAAGAGTCATAAAAAGATATTGCAAACATATCTGGGGATTAAAGAAAGACATAAAAATAATGGGAACAATGGAAATTATAAAAAAGGGATCAAATGAACTTATAGAGCCCAAAATACACTACAACTGAGATTTTAAAAATTCACCAAATGGGGCTTAAAATCAGATTACTCAATGGCAGAAAAGATTGGTAATAGTGATAGAAACTCACCAAGTTGAAAGAGAGAAAAAAGGATGAAAAACAATTCAACAGAGCTTCAGTGATATGTGGGACAATATCAAGTAGTCCAACATATACATAATTGAAGCCCTCAAAATGACTGGGGAGAGAAATGTGAGAGAAATACATTCAAAGAAATAAGCCCCAAATTTGATGAAAATTATAAACCCAAACATATATGAGACCAGCAAACCCCAAGCAAGATAATTGCAAAGAAAGTCACAGTAAGGCACATCATAATCAAATTCCTGAAAACTGATAAAGAGAAAAATCTTAAAATTAGCCCTTCTCCTCCAAAAAGACACAGTATATTCAGAAAAACAAAGATAAGAATTACTACTGACTCCTCATCAGAAATAATACAAACCAGGGAACAATGAAATGATATCTTTAAAATGTTAAAGAAAAAAAGCTATCAAACTAAAAGTCTCCAAAAGAAAAGAAAAGAAAAGGAAAGGAAAGGAAAAGAAAAGAAAGAAAGGAAGGAAGAAAACTAACTAGAAGTCTTTATTCAGAGAAGCGTGTTAAAGGAAAAAAGTGCCATCAACCTAAAATTCCATGTCCAGTGAAAAGAAACTCCAATAATGAAGGGAAAAACAAAGCTTTTTTCCTGACAAACAGAAGATGACAGAAGTGATTGCCAGCCAACCTGCATAATACGAGATGATTAAAGAAGATCTTCAAGTGAAAGGAAATTACATTACATAGAAATGCTTATCTACATAAGTGAATGAAGAACACTGGAAATGGTAAATATATGGGTAAGTACGAACATTTTTCTGTTTTTAAGTTGCTTTAAAAGATAGCTATTTAAAACAAAAATAATAAGAATGTATTAGGAGGTTTATGACACATGGAGAAGTAAAATGTGTGATATCAATAGTGTAAGGGGAGGTGGAAAGAGTGAAAATACATTCTTGAAGGTTCTAATATTATATATGAAGTAGTATATATACTATTTGAAGACAGATATTAGTTAAAGTTCTATAGTTTAAATCTTAGAGCAAACATTAAACAGAAAGTTTAGTCACTAAGCCAATAGTAGAAAAAAAAATGTAATGCTCAAAAAATAATCAAAATAAAAGAAGACAGGAAGAAAAAGAATAAATGTGACATATAGGTCAATGGAGCAAAAGAGAATCCAGGAAGAGATCTGAACACTTAGGGTCAACTGATATCCAACAAAGATGAAAAGGTAATACAACGGGGGAAAAGGAAAGTCTTTTCAACAAACAATGCCATAACAACTGGATATCAGTATGGGAGGAAAAAAATGAACCTTCACCCCTATATCACACCATATTAAAAATAAAATCCAAATGTATAACATTCCTAAACAGAAAAGCCAGCATTTTAAACTTCTAGATGAAAACATAGGAGAATAAGTTTCATGATGGTAGCAAAGATTAATTAGGACACAAAAGGCACTAGCTAAAAAAGAAAAATAAATAAATGAAGATAACTTAGACTTCATCAAAATTAAAAACTTCTGCTCTTCAAAAACCATCATTAAGAAAATGAAAAGGCAAGCCCCAGAAAGGGACATGTTTACAATTTACATATCAAACAAATGACTTTTTTCCAGTTTATATAAAGAAGTCTTACAATGTGATTAAAAAGAAGGTATACAATTCAATTAGAAACTACACAAAAAATTTAAACAAAATCTTTACATTTCACAAAAGAAGATATACTAACACATGAAAAGGTGTCAACACCAGTATTCATCAGCGAAATGCAAATATAAGTCATAATGAGGTAACATTACCAAGCCATTATAGTGGCTAAAATTAAAAAGACTGGTCATATCAAGTATTAGTGAGAATGTGAAGCAACAGAAACTCATACATTGCCAGTGGGAATGTAAAATGGTACAACCACTTTGAAAAAACAGTTTGGCAGTTCCTTAAAGAGTTAAACTTATACCATACGTATTATATTGATCCAGCCATTCCAATTCTGATATTTATCCAAGAATAATGAAAACTTATGTCCATAAAAGATCCTGTACGCAAAGGTTCCTAAATGTTCCTAACAGCTTTATTCACAACAGCCTCAAACTGGAAACAATCCAACTGTTTATCAATAGGTGAATAAATGAACAAACTCTAGTATATACTCATATAATGGAATACTACTCCAAAATTTTAAAAGGCTGAATTACTGATACATAACAATATGGGTAAATCTGAAAAAAACAATGATTTGAGGGGAACAAGTTACCTACAAAAGATTGCATACTATATAATTCCATTTATATAGAATTCTAGAACAGGTTAAACTAATCTTTAGAGATAACACACAGATCTCTAGTTTCCTGGGGCTGGGGCTGGAGGTTGACAAAAGGGACATAAGGAAACTTTTCAGAGTGATGAAAACATTTTATAACTCAATTGGAGTAGTGATTACGCAGTTTTAAACATTTGTTAAAACCCACTGAGATGTATATTTAAAATGGGTACATTCATCTGTACATTGTACATTTATAAGGTTGATTTTTTAAAGTTAAAAAAAGCATTGGACATAAATAAGTAGAAGTTTTCCTTGCCATCTAGCATACTAGGAGGAATGAGAAACCAAGGCCATTTTGAAACCAAAATGAATAATTTCATAGTTTACCTTGGATTATACCTTATCTTTACGTTTGCCTGCTTGGAGATTGTGGACTCTGCTAGAGAATGATTTATATAAATAACTCCACCATCCACCTTACTGTTCAAGCCAATAACTTAGAAGTCATACTTGATTCTTACCTTTCCTTCACCATCCCCTCACAACAAATCTATCACCATGTCCTCCTTTGAATTCCCAAACTATATCTAGAATTCTTTTATTTCATGCCATTACTACAGCCACCACCACAATCCAATCTAATTTTTCAATTAGAATAATGCAATTATCTTTTATCAACCTTTCCTCATTCCATTCTTGGCCTTCTAACAATTTATTCTCTGTGAAACAAAAAGTAATCTTCATAAAACACAAATTAGATCACGCTGTTCCTCTGGTTAAAACCCTCCAGTGGCCTCCCACTGCACTTAGAATAAAGTGCATACCCTTTACGGTGGCCTGCTAGGCCCCAATATGATGCTGGCTCAGCCATCTCCCCAACTCCATTTGAGTCATTCTCTCTCTTCTTGCTACACTTCAGCGTTCACTAGTTTCCTTTCATTCCTCAAAAGACCAAATAATTTCCTTCTTTCAGGGCCTCTGCACTAATTTCCTCTGCCTAGAATGTGTTTTCCCAGTTTTTCACTTGACTCATCCTTTAGATCTCAGGTCAAACGTCACTTCTTAGAGAGGCCTTCCCAGACCAACCTATGTAAGGAAGGTTCCTCCAGTTCCTTATGCTACTTATCACAATCAGGAACAAAAGTAAAGCCTTGGAAAGATAGCAATAACCACTACTACATATATTGTGATTTCTCCTGTGCCAGCCTCTGTTCATAGAACTTTATATATATTCAGTGACTTAATCCTCTTTGCAACCCTAGAGGCAAGAATATTAGAATTCTCATTTTACAGATGAGAAAACTGAAGCACAGAGGAGCTGAAAAACTTGCCCAAGGACACACAGTCAGGAAAGGGTGGAGCCTGAATTCTAAACCAGGCAATCTGGCTTCAGAGTTCATGGCCTAAAAACATTAATCTTGTTAGAAGAAGGAACTTTTTTTTTTTTTTTGAGACAGAGGGAAGGAATTAAAAATTAATAAAGATACTTTTAAATTAGGAAAAAGAAAGGACATTTGAAACAATTCATGACGATTGTCCTTTCTTAGAGAACTGAATTCGAAGTTATCTATTATTCCTAATGATATTGACTGGAGGCCAGTTTGGGGAATTGAGCAAAGAAGTATGGATTTGAAATAGCTCCTGTGGGGAATAGGTAAACTGACCACCAGGCAGTACCAAGGGGTCACATGAGGCTGGAAATCATAAATATAATAGTGCCATCAACAGTTACGCATTTGCCTTTAGTGGCATTTAACAGTCCAGGAGCAGAGAAAACCAATTGTTAGCTTTACATGCAGTTGGTGATTGGATGAAGAAGCATAAAAGAGGGTCAAAGGATGAGAGTTTTAGAGGTGTTGAAGAGAGTGCTATTGAAATGCTCAGCTAGGCTGGGCAGGATGAGGAGTCAAAAAGAAGCATCAAAGAACAATATGAAAATAGCTCTAAGGAGGAAAATGTGTGTGTTTAGAAAAAAGAAATATATCAACATTTTAACCATTGGTAATTCTGTATAACAACAACAAGCAATATCTGACTCTATCTTTGATGATATTGAGGAATTGTTCAGTCTTTTTAGATGTGTTAACAGTATTTTGGTTGTGTCATCTTTTAGCCAGATACTGAAATATGTATATAAAACTTAAAGCTTATCTTGAGTTTGCTTCAAAAGAATACAAGAGAAGACATGAATGGGGGTTTTGATGGCCAAGACTGGCCAGCCATGGATTTTATATATATATAATATATAATATATATATATTATATAGCCATGGATTGTTGGGACTGGGTGATGATTACATGGGGTTCTGACCAAACATGGATATCTTAAAAAGTAGCAAGGAGAATCCATTTGAAAATATGATCTGATGTTGAAAGATTTACTTTCTACACATTATAATTGCTATCCAGAGCAGTGTATATGTATGAAACCATAGGGTCATATTTCCAAATCCAGTGTTAACTATGTATACCAAAGATGCTCTGTTTATAAATCAAAGTCTACTGAAAGGACTTAACTACTGTAGATCACCAAAGCACTAGCTACAAAATTTTAAGTCTAATTCAGCAAAAGAGTACTTTCTAGCAGCCTGAAATAATTTATACATGTGAAATATTTTCATTTCCACCCCTTTAAAGGGGTCAGTAATTACCAACTGATAGCACCAGAATGTCTAGAACTTTGTCACAAAATATGAACTATAAACATGCACATATGTGTTTACAGATGCATATGAACACACCTACACAAATATAATCAGCTAAAATCATTCTTGCTTATAAAAATGTAAGAGTTAGGTCCAACAAATCGTAAATTATTATAAATGAGTTACGTGTCACATAACTCGGCTAAATATCAAAAACTTTAAATCAGAAATCTCAATTATCTGTATAATGTAGAAGTATGCCCATAACAGTCTTCTGAGGTTAGCAGAAGTTAAGGCTGTTCAGTAATCTTTAAGTGCAAATGCAGACTTGAGTTACAGTATTTTTAATGTCTCAAACAAGTACCCTGGATAACTTTGACCTTTTTCAAGGTCAAAAATGAAGCTTCTCAAAGATACCCTGTTTTTATTATTCAAGACAAGGTTAACTGCATTAGTATTACATCTGTGGTTCCATTCTTGTGTTTATATCCCTTCCATTCTACGCTGCCTCAGTTCCTTGGATAAAAGGGCATGGAGTAAAAACAACGGCACCCTTCCCCATCCCCGTGGTCCCCAAACTATTACGAGAAGTAAGTAGATCTGAATATACAGTAGTCTGGAAGAGAAGCAGGATGTCAAAAAGGCTCTTTAACTTTATCATAAATGAAGTAATCAATAACTGCATGAAACATTGTCATCAATTATATATGAAATAGAATAAAAGGTAGTTGTACAAAATAACTGCTTAGAGAAGCAAAAAAATAAAATAAAATAAAAAGTAGGTAGAAGCACTGAGAGCCTTACTGCTGAACTCTGCAGAAGGCGCCTTCAAATAAATATTTCAAACCTTCATATGAATATTTTAAGCATGACAACTACACATAAACACACAGCCAAAGTGCTCAAATCCACTCAAGAAAGACTATTAAGTCATCAACTTGCTCCTGACAGGATCCACTGAATATGGCAACAGTGAGAAGTCAGGAGACAGTTGGAATCATTTCAAGACTGCTAATTTAACTTGTCTTAAAACCAACCAATGCTCAACGTGTCATCATCAATGTCATCTCATCGCAGTCTGAAAAGCCTTCGACCTAAAGCAAAAAGGTCCCCAAGTGCCACCCTTCTTGTCTACTGGTTGAAAATCTAATTGGTTCTGCTGACAGGCTTGGGAATTGGTAGGAAGGCTGTTCAGTTAATCTCCAAGGGCCAGCAAAGAGCTCAGTATCCATCTCTGAGCTTTGCTCCCTGGCTGTCGTAAAATGACTCTGATGGCAGTGCAAGCTCTTATGCTTCAGCTGTCTTCTGACTTCTGTTAAGTCAAATTCAATAAAGTTTGTCACTCAATAATCTGAGAGCTACCCAACAAAACCTCTTTGATCAATAACAGCTTGCCTGCTTGCACTTGGGAAGGTGACCTATTAAAGATTAAAAACACACCTGCTGCTTGAAGCAGAGAACATCTTTTTATTACTTTTAAATGAAAATTCATCCATTAAAAGCAGTTTAACTATTAAAAGTGTACATAAAGCATTGCATGGGAGAAATAGGAATGAGATAAAGAGAACAGCTCAGACATCATACTTTCTTGATGTCTGACTAAAGGAAAGTTTGATGTTTGTATGCTTCTGCTAGATTTGCTTCTTACATAAGCCACCTTTATCCCATTTTTTTTGCATTTCAAGATCACACATTTATTTGTTGCCTGTGTATAGACAAAGCACTGGTATTGTAACATTTATTCAATCTTCAATCAAAACAAAGTAATCCCCTGTCCTATGTCATCTCCCTTTCCACAGAAACATCATGAATGCTCATGCAGGGGAAATGCACTGTATTTTTTAAAGTAACAACACTCTTTATTTAAGGGGTTTTCCTCACTTGTCCACATACATTAGATCAGGTAGTGATAAGTCAGAACTCCAGGTAACTTCCAAATTAAGAGACACAGCTCAGTGAGCCCAGGGTGCAACAAAAATTATTGGGGAAAAGTAAAGAAATGTTAATATTTACATCACACGCTCAAGCTTCCCATCTTGATGATTAAAACTCTCTTAGAATTTTAATAAAAGAATTTAATAGAACATTCCTGTAGCATTTAAAGTTTAGTCAAGATTTGTCCTTTTTTAAAAAAATATAAAACTATATAACTTTTTCAAATTTTTTACCGAAGAGCAAAGAGCAGCGTAGCTTGGGCCTTTTCTCTAAGGAATGCATGTTTAGGATGCATGTTGCTTACAATCCAACAGTAATCATTGAAATGCATTATCATATTACAAAGGACATGATATAAATAGAATAAGATAAAAACTTTTACAGAGCCACAATTATGGGTCAGTATTAATGAAAGGTCCTGTGAGGATGTGACTTGGAGTTTCCTGATTGTCAGCTGCTGTCATCATGTAGCAGATGAATTTCCCTGTAGAGACAAGCACGTCCATCTCTGAATGTATATCTATCAAACCAGTCTCTCGTGCGGGTATTTTTCATAAAGTTTAAACATGTTTATATTGTAAGCCATTAATTTTCTCCCACGACATTCAAGGGACTATCACATAGGACATATGTGACAGAGAGATATGGATTACATCTCCAGCAGCCTCTAATAATTTCATCAGAGTCTCTTTGAACTCTGCAGCTTTTTCCTGATCTGAATTAATCACTTCTCCCCTTCATTGGCTATTATCTCCTTAGTTTTGTGCTTCTGGCTTTCCAGTTTCTATTTGAAATGTCTTCATCAAAGCAGCTGCATACAGAAACATGAGTTCATTTCTGCTTCTGTTTGTTTCCTCCTGATTTGTGTGATATGCATAGATCAAGGTTTTTAACTCCTGGATGTAGCAACACATAAAGTCCAGAAAGGCCAACCTAATCTAATTAAGGTTTTCTGACTAAAATAAGGTAATTCTTCATGTCAGTTGAACCCTGGGATGAGGTGACTCATTTTAGAGGATATCTTGGTTTGCTCAAATGTATAGTTATAATGAGGTTGAGCTGAGGACAAGAAACATTACTGTTTGTGATCGCCTTCACCAAGAAATGATCACCTTTCCTGGTGAATCAAAAAAATATATAATGTTGAAGGTTCTTCTATTAGTATACATATGGCTTGTAATAGAAAAGCCTTTAAGTCATCTAAATCAAATGACAAAATAAAGTGGGTTATAGAATATAAGAATTAGAGACAACAAAGGAATAAACAGTCACTTGAGCTCTTCTTCCACGGGGAGCAATAGCTTGGTAGATAGATGCAAAATTTTTTATAGGTCTAAAATAAATTGGTGTGTGTACAGGCACCTTAGAGTATGTTTGTAAAAATACATTACAGCACTTTAAAATACCAACAAGAATTGAAGTGGACAACATTACTGTCTTTAATCTATATATTAAACCCTGCCCAGACCATGCCCGTTAGCTCTCAAATGCAATATGCCCAACCATTTTCATCATCTTGCTTTAGGTTTAGCGCTTAAAAATCTTTATTTTTCTCAGTGAATGGTGTCATTATCCATCCAGCTGCCCCAGGCGGAAACCGGGGGTCTTCACTTTCCTTTGGTTACCACATCGAAGCAATCGCCAAGTTCTGGTGAGTCTTTTCCTTTGAAATCTCTCTCAGTCTGCATACTTTTCTCCATTCCCTTGGCTGGGAGCAATCAAAGTTCGGGAACTAATCATACCTTACCTTGATTACTGCTCTTCCCCAACCCTGAATCACGGAGAATGGAGTCTGAATGAATCTAATTCATTCTCCATGGGGCAGCTAGATCTGTCACTGCCATGCTTAAACTTCTTCAGTGGTTCCCCACTGCCATCAAGACAAAGCCAAGCTCCTTAAAATGGTTTGCAAGGCCCTTTGTGATCTGGTCTCTGCGTCCTCTCCAGAATCATGTCTCAGTATGGCTCCACATACACCCCAAAGTTGCCCCTTTCTTTTAGATCATCAATCTGCCACTACTGTCCCCTCTCCCACCCAGCCTGCTACTGCCATCCCCTAACTAACTCCAACCAGCCATTCAGTCTCCTTGCTGCTCTATGAGCACACCAGTGACTTTCACCTCAGGAAGTTTTCATGTGGTATTCTTTCTGCCTGGAATATTCTTTCATTCTGGAGGGTCACAGGGCTTGTTCCCTTCATGGCTTGTCAGCATTTTATTCAAATGTCTCCTAACTGAAGCTTTTCTGGACCTCCCTATGTCAAATGGCAAGCTATGCCTCCCAACTCCAGGATACCCCACCTGTAACCCTGCCTTATTTTTCTCCGATGCACTTTTCATGATCTGTTGTACTCTATATTTTTTTGATTTATTTATCTTTTGTTTATCTTGCTCATACAAATACAGATTGAATGAAGACAGAAAGTTTGTTCTATTTTGTTCTCTGGTTTATCTCGAGCATTTTGAATGTATCTGGAACACAGGCACAAATCAGCACTCTACGTGCATCCTCCCATGCCCTTTCAGGAGTCAGACTGCCTGACATGTATCATGGTCTCACCTCTTATTGTTTGTATGACCTCAGACAAATTATTTAATCTCTCTATGCCTCAGTTTTCTCATCTGTGAAAGAGAGAAAAGAAATTCCTAAGGATGTCGCGAGGGTTAATGAGATAATACATGAAACATATGTAGAACAGTGCTTAGGCTTCTAGGCAGTGCTCAGGAAATGTCAGCTGTTGTTATAACTATTACTACTGATTCATCTGTGAGCTCCTTGAGATGAGGGGATGTGACTTATTCACCTTTTTATTCTCTGGTGAGCTAGACACAGTGTTTTGCATATAGCCCAGTGATTTAAATATTAATTTTAACAACTGGTGCAGCATGGGGACCTGCGCAATCAGAATGATGCTGGTCTTCCCATTAGATTCACGTCCTGAAGACCCTCTGCTGTGCCTTTTATTTTCCTTTTATTTACTGGATCATAGGGAGATCCTGAGGTTTCTGGAAGAGGGTCTGGTACTTCCAGAGCATGGAATGTGGGGCATGGCACCCATGGCAGCACTATTTCCCAACTAGGGGAGAAATATTTCAGTATTTTAATAACTGGTATACTTGTTCTGCTGTATACACTGCATATAGCTGATAGCACTGCATACAGTAGACATTCAAATACTAATTATACAAATAGAAAATAAATATGTGAGTTAAATTTCACATCACTGACACTGCTATGTTACCAAAATAATGTCAAACACAGGAATCTTACATTGCTTCAATAGACTCACTGAAACCTCATATAAATTTAAAAGAACCATGGATTCTTTATGCCCTTATATCCATCCATGTTCTCCTTTTCACCAGGATGCCTGCTGCCACATAATGTGTATGGAAGAAATGAATATGCAGGCAGCAGACATAGTAGATTGACAAAGACCTATTCATATTTAGAGAAATCCTGATTTAGGCTTTAAAATCCAGTAATGTTAATGAGTGAGAGAGAGAGAGAGAGAGAGAGGGAGAAAGAGGAAAGGGGAGAAAGAGAAAAAAAGAGAGGAAGAGATTGAAAAGTGAGCTCAACAATAATTAAAATAATCTTGCTAGTTATCAATTCAATGAGTTTTAAAATCACTTCTGAGGCTCTGTCATAATTGCAATAAACACGTTTCTTAAGTAACTTTGAAACCAACTCCTGAGTCAATCTTTCATTGGCACTTGGTCAATGATGTCAATGATTTTCTTCGCAGACTGGTTCAGTTGCAAGTAAGCCTTTTTCTATACCTATAATGGGAGCTAATGAAGTACTGGGCTATACTTCCAAAGCTCTGTAATTACTAAATAAATATTTCATCTTAAGAGTAAAAATACATTTCTAATTATCACACTATTTAGAGTAAGAGGAAACTACCAGTTCTAACATTCTACAATCCGTACTTCCTCAAAGTTAACTCTCTCCTCAGCTTTTTAAAAGTACTGCCTTTAGTCAATATGTACATCATTCCTGACAACTAAATCTATGGTGATGAATGTGATGCTACCTTTATTGATTGGCAGGGAGATAGGAGAAATTTTCTGGAAATCTTTAATTATCGGTAGCATATATTGACAGCTATTCCTCCTGAAAGTGGCAATATATACTGGGTTTTTTTGCTTTCATTCTTTGTTTTTTTGGCGGGAGGTAATTTGGTTTATTTACTTATTTTTAATGCAGGTCCTGGGGATTGAACCCAGGACTTAATGCGTGCTAGGCTTGTGCTCCACCACTGAGCTATACCTTCTCTCTATAATGGTTAGTTTATTTCCTGAATCATCATTTCTCTGCATTAAGTTTCTTTTTTGTGTAATATTATCAAGTTTTGATCATTTTAATGACAACAGCTTCCTGTTAGTTTGCAAACACAGTTCTAATACATAAAGTTAAAGGACTTTTTAAATTACATATGGTACTACTGAGGCATCATGTACAGTTTATTTGAAAGTCACCCAGGCTTAAAGGGCTAAAGAAAATGAACTCCTTTTTGTGGGTCCTTCAGAACCCAAGGTTTTAAATTAAGTCTACTAGGGATAATGTAACTTTATGATTTCTTCATTTTTCACTACTAATTTTTGTCAAAATTGGTCCATATTCTCCTTAAAGTATCTAAGTATATATTCTTTCAATGGATTCAGCTGAACCATGGAATATGCTTTCAGGTACATAAGAAAGCCCAGCTTCAGATAATACCCTAGGACCGCCACCCTCCCTAAACCCATCCCGCTTTTGCTCTGATTACTGGTCCTAGCACTGTTTCTTGGACTCAGTTTGTTAAATGTTTGTAGCTTTAAGTCTACTAACCTTCTCGCCATTTGAGGAGGGTTAGAAAGTTTGGTTCTGTTTTATTCTTATCTGTCAGGATTCTCAAAAATGGAGCTGTTGGGGCAGCTTCCAAGATTCCATGAATCCCTGAGATAGATGCAAACTTCTGTATGTAAACACAATGATTTTCCAAGGGAGAAAGCTCTATAGCTCGTATCAATTCTCTATAGAATCTCCAACTCAGAAAGGTTAAGAATTGTGGTTTTTTCCATCCTCACCAAAATAACAGAATGCAACTAGGGCTTACTACTCATACTTATTTTTACTTTGAGATGTTTCATTTATTTTTAGCAAATAGGTTGCAAGTGTAGCTTGTCAGTTTAATTGAAAGGGTGCATTATTTTGGTTGTTCTGAGAGGTTTTGTTCACCGGAACTGTAGATTTTGGTAATTTGGGTAATTTTCTTGTGTGAATCACAAATATGGAGGGAATGTAAGAGCTTTTGGGGAAGGTCACCACCTTCACTTCACATAATAAAATTACTACCTCCCAAATAGGAGAGGCCCCAGATTTCCGCAGAAATCCTTTGGCCTTTATTCTTGGTTTCATTCTGCTTCCTAAACTTTTTCACCTCAAGTCCCAATCAAATATTATCTTTCATTTTTATTTAATTCTGTAGTGTGTATGTGCCTTTTCTCTTCAACTAAACTATAAGCTCTCAGGGGACAGAGACACTGAGAATTTTTATTTCCTTTCCCCCTCAGAGATTTGCACAGTGCAACAGCAAGTAGACACTCAATAAATCCCCACTCACAGAATAAACTCATTTCTCTGGTCAGAAATGTATCCTCAGCCCTAATCTATTCTATGTATGTGACATTAGCCTTCTTAGTGGGGAAAGGGAGGCCATTATTGTTTTCTGATCTGTTTGTCTTCTTGATAGTCAACATCTTGGGATAGGATGCCTTTGAAAGTCAACTATCTACACTGCAACATTATACAGCAACTTTCACATGAAGTTCTTATGTAAACAGACTGTTGACAGTGGTTTCCAGCCTATTTTTCACCCCCTGTACAACTGATGGATTTTGATGATTAGCGTTCACTGCAGCCACAGTCCCCAATTCAGCAGGGCTGGGTGAAGAAGAGCTGTGGGCAATGAAAGCCTTACAGGTAAACCTGATATATCCTTCTGGAAATGAGTCCTTTCTCCCCTCTTCTCCTCAGCAAACAGAGGAACACTAAGTTGGAACAGTTAGGAAGAGAAGTGAATTGGTCCATCAAAACAAATTTTGTAATTTCAGAAACTGAATTCTACAAAAATATAATAGTCAATGAGTACTTAGTAATTAAGAATTTATGACCATAATGGGACTCACTTGCAAAGAACTAAAGGGCTTAAATGGCCTTTGTACACCTCAGTGGAACTCTGTGCTACCCACAAGTAAGAATAAGCTAAATTTTCTAGTGGGTTAATCTCTCTTTTTGAGGTTTGGGAGCAAGTGGGAAAGCACTCTTTTTATATGTGATTCTCTCTTCTAAAATACCTGCAAATGGATTGACAGTTATGGCAAAAAAAAAAAAAAAAGGCTCGACTCAATTTTACTTGAATGAAGTAAATGAAGTACTTTACTTGAATAAAGTACAGAAGTGAAGACAAGTTGAACTTTACATTCCAAGTCAAAGATGGAAGATAATCTTAAAATACTGAAGCCAGTAATTTAGGGGCACCTGTTAGCAACACCCCCAAAGGGGTACAATCAGAATAATCCAGAATTTAGGAAATTGTATAGGACAAATGATCCACTTTCTTTTATAAATGATTGTCAAAAAGATAAAAAAGGGAGGAGGAGGAAAACTGAATTTAAGAGACTTAGGGAAAAATATTAGCCAAATACAATTAAAATGTATGGATTTTAATTTGATCCAGATTCAAATAAACTGTATCAAAAAAAAAAACACACTCTATGAGATACTCAGGGAGGAAAACTTGAACTCTGCATATTTAATGGTATTAAGAAAAAATATTTTAGATATATTATTGGTATACAAGTTATGGATGAAACTATTTAAGGGTGAAATGATGTCCTGAGGATAAAAGGATGGTATTTTATTTGATATAATCTAGTGGGGAGAGAATGGTGAATGAAGACATAAATGAAACAAGATCAGCATACTTTGATTATTAAAGTAGGTGAGGGTAAGTTGGGCTCATTATATTACTGTCTTTACTTTTGTGAATGTTTAAATTTTTCATACAAAAAGTTTTTTAAAAATAAAATCCTGAGTGTATATATATATATGTAGTATTATAATTTGGAGAAAAATAGAGACTAAAAATTAAAATTTTCAAATTATAATTACTTACATATGCACAAATACAGACTTTATTTAAAATGCCAATTAGGCATCTAACTGTATCAATTATATATTTCTGCTCTTAAAACACATAGCTGAGGGTATACCTATTTTGGTTTTTATTATGGTACATAAAATAACACATTTCACTAAAAATGTACCAATAATTCATAGAATTTCTCATTCTTTCAATACATATTATGTAGACTTGGCAATAAACAGAAAATATTTTTGTGTTTATAAGTCATTTACTGCTACAATCCACAGTATATATAAATATGGTATACACAACTTAGTGTTCAGTTAAGAAATAAATATAGGTACTGCTAATTTTAAAAACATTTAAAAATATTCATATATGTGACTTCCTTCCCCAAATTAGCTTCCCAAAGAGAAAAACAGAGATTTCTCTACCATTTCACTGTGAGTTAAACCTTTTTATGTCATATGAAGACGATGGAAAACATGAGGAAAATGTTAAGAGTTAGAATGATCTCATCAGCCTTACGGGGGCATTCTGAATGTAATCAAAGAGGTAAATGGGAATAAAAAATATTCTTTGACAGATGAGCCTACCATGTCATGGGAATTTGCAGCCTGTCTGCACAGAATGAATTCCCTATTGAGGCAAAATGTTCCCTCTGATGATAAAGGAACTGCTACCAAAATAACTTTTTAAAACCAAGAAACTGTTACAAGAACTGTAAGAGGTGCTGCATGACAAATCACAATTATGAGCTACTAATACTGACAAACAGTTCAGAATCTACATGAGCAGGCCACGCTTCAATGAAAGCTTCAGCATGGTCATGAAAATGGAAGGGAAAAAAAATCACTGCCTAGAAATCGCTGCAACAAACTACTGAAGACAATAGAAGACCAGACTTTCAATCACCTTAGGGGTGATGGGCAGGGTCATATTAATAACCTTCAAAATAATTTATTCCACTTCTATTAAATATTTAAAGTTCTATGGCAGGCACTTTATTTATATTCTAAAAGGGAGACAACTGAACTGAAAGGCATCTAAGGCAACGGTATCCAGATTTTTATAATTTCCTGTATGATATAACTTTTTTTAAGTCCGGGGACCCCAACTTTCCTAAGTAAAAACATAATAAAAACAAACAGTAACAGCAAAGATCTATTATCACTACCATTTCAAAAGTGACACTTCAATAATAAAAAGCTGGGTGTATTTAGCTTTATGACAAACTTTACCACATTACCTTCCTCTTTTTCCTTTCACTACTGACAGGCTAAAGTGCTCTCCCAGAATGTCATAGTCAGTACCAGTCTGTGGACTGGCTTTGGATACCGTCACTCTAGAGTTTCTTCCAACAGTGAGTGAGAATCATACAATCCAAGATCTTTTAACTCTCTTCAGTGTTAGAGAAGCTGATCTTTAAGGTTATTTAAATGGAAAAGGATATTGGTTGTTTTGAGACACAATTTTTTCAGCCAATCTACTTCTCTGAACAATCATATATTATCATTTAATTTCCTGACCATCTGTTTTCTTTTCAAATCACCTAACAAAGTAGGTATTTGAGACTCATAGTTTATTATAGCAATAGGAATCACTTTTGGCTAATACGTTAGAGGCTCATTTAAAAGTCTAGATTTTGGAAAACATTAGATAGCTGATTTATAATATTCTTGAAAGGATAGATCTAAACACTCACAAAACACAAAAACATTTAACTGATATTCCTGAAGTAGTTCATTTTGAACAATACTCATGTGAATTATTTAGTTGAATGTAGCCTCAAATTCTTCAAATGATCATGAGATACACAGACATCTTACTTCCTTTTTTGTTTTTCTGATTAAAAGGAAAATTTGCCTATAGATTGTTACGATTCTATCAATAGAATCTGGAGCTATTAAAAACACTT
The DNA here is from genome assembly GCF_048564905.1 of Vicugna pacos. Taxonomy (NCBI): domain Eukaryota; kingdom Metazoa; phylum Chordata; class Mammalia; order Artiodactyla; family Camelidae; genus Vicugna; species Vicugna pacos. The sequence goes on from NC_133001.1 coordinate 29,121,617, forward strand.
TAAAGAAGCTCTCTGCATAAACGTGGCTGTTTTCTGTCACTGACATCATACTTTCTTAAGAACGTCTATATACAAGAACTCACTCTCATGTTAGGGAACTAGGACAACCAAGATGTGTGCTCAGAGATAAAAACCAGTATCTCAAGAGTTCTCAATCACTGACCATAAGTCATTTCATCTTTCTGTGTCTTATTGGCCTCAAGGTTTTGAAATAAATGACCACTAAGCCTCCCAGTTTTGACCTTTTGATTCTTAAAATTCTAAAGTGTTTTGCCTAAACACAACAAATTCCTTAGGAAACAACACTTTTTCAATGACAGACCACATATTAATTAGTCCCATTACTTTATGTATGTGCAATTGTATTCCTGTATGTGTGAGAAAATGTGCATGTGTGTGAAGACATATTACCCAGCATGAATCCATCCACTTACATCACCAATAATGATTGTAAATAACCTGTATCTGTTTCCAAAACAAACCTTACCCCTCAAGAAAACAGATTTGCCACCAAGTATATTCAAGAGGATATATAGTTACAGTTTGGAAAGACCATAGTAAAAATGCTTTGAGCAATAGTACAATTGGGCTAAGATGACAAGTATAAAGTGGGTAACACTCAAATGTGTAAGTATGTTTAAGTGCTATAATATGATAACCATTCTCAACTTTGAGTTCCCCTTAAGTGAAATTCACTTTCACTTACAGCTTCTTTATCCTCAAGAGCTTTAGACTCCCTACCCCACAAATAATTAAGAAAGGAAGGAACTGGAAGCTAGAAAAAGAAAAGCCACATAAAGTAAAAGAGAGCATAAGTTATTGCCATGAATGTCCTGGGAGAGGGACAGGAAGCTGAGAAAAAGTACATAAAAGCCTTGGAGTTGCACTTCATCATCTTTTAGGTTAAAGAAGCCAAGTTTATCAGGGACTAAAGGCACTCAGTTTGGAACTAAGGCAATCTAACACTCACACTGAAAGGTAGAGAACGAAATACTTTTTCCAACTGGTGACATAAAATGTCACAAATAGTTTACATGTCCAGTTTTCTGGGACCATGGTGGGAATTATATACTAGAAGTAGACAACTCTGTATCATAAAACTTGCTGGAGGATCAACAATTACGTTCAGAAAAGAAAAAAAAAAACCCAGCTTTTAGTATGAGCATCCTCTGCAACAAAAGCAAATTGAATTTGTAAGCAGAGTTAAAGTCAGGGATAATGGAGAGCCCGAAAAGTTTACTGCTTTAATTCTTCAGAAGTTAAGCCTTTAAAATCTTATTATAGCTCCTTTAACTTGTATATTTAGGGTGTGAAAATAATATTTTAGTGCCTGTAAAAAAATTTTAGATGCATTTTCATAAGTTTGCTTGTGACCACAAAATCCCCCTAACATATTTCCTTCAATATGCTGTAAATCTTCCAACTTTGAATTCTACTATGTGGGGTTTGTTGATAAGAGTTTCTGAATTTGAGAAAATTGGTTGTTTCCCCTCTAGTCACACTTTGTATTATAAAGGATGGTCAGAAATAAAAATCTGGTAGTGAAATAAGCACTATGGCAATTCCAGTTATGGGCTCTGTAGGCAAATATTTCAGCAGATAATACAGGATTGTGTTCGTGATAAACAAGAAGATAACTTCTAACCATAAATTTTTGGAAGAGTAAAAAGTAATATGAATTTCCAAAACAGTGACTCTACACACGAATCTATATATACTTTTCCTGAGGCTATCTAAATTGTATCTCTAATTCAAGGCTCAGATTAAGCCTCCCACCTCCTTAACAAAACCCCTAGTCTAGAGAACTTTCACGCAGCTCTTCTCTGAAATTCGGTGGTAGTCACTAAGTACTTAATTACTGAACACTTACTGGATGTCAAGTAATTAGTTTAGCCTATCTGCTAGAATGGGGGAAGAGGTAAGCAATTTGACAACTATACAAGGCCTTACAGTTCAATTTGACTATTTTATGTGTTGGTGTTATTTTCTCAACTAGATTACAATTTTCTGTAGATCAAAGACAATGTCTTGTGTTGCTTCCTTTTGTATTGTTCTTAATGCCTAACTCGATATACTCATTAAAATGAATCTAGCCAGCAACTCAAAAAGTTATTCTGAACTAAAATGACTTTGAATTTTAAAAAATGCAAAGAGAGCCTATGGGAAGAAAAACATTTTAAATAATTAACGAAGGCAATTTGGCTATGTGTATATATAACTTAATATAAAGTAATTCCAATTCCAGGAATTTATAAAGTAAGGACATTTGTTCCAGATGACTCAGCAGAGCTACCAGATGATTGTGGTTGTATGAGTAATCCCTAGGAAGGCCAGCAGAAAAATCACCCAGCTGAGCTCAATGTATACTGCTGACCCACAGAACCACGAGCAAGGAAAGTGTTTTTTGCTGTTAAGCCACTAAGTTTTGGGGTATTTTTTTATGTAGCAATATAAAGCTGATCCTATTACATTAATAAGTATGTTATTTTTTCCAATAGGTTAAAAAACAATTTAAATGTAAAGAGTTTTTAAAAACACAGGTTGGGCACATAAGTGAATATTGAACTCTAGTTAATGATGCTTAAGTACTTGGAGGGGGAGGAGTATACTAATGTCTACCACTTACTTTTAAATACATAAAAATACAAGATGGATTGATAGGTAGAGAGAAGGCTAGTTCAACTGATAAGTGATAAAGCAAGTATAATAAAATCTTAGTTTTAAAATCTAAGTGACGGGTATGTGTGCATTTACAGTAAAATTATTTCAACAATTTTGTAGTTTGTTTTCTTAATAAAAATGTTGGAAAACAGGTTCGGTTGTATTGTGCATTCACCCTATGGAATATTAGGTCGTCATTAAAAATAATGGGATGGAAGAATGTTTATTACCAAAATTGATTAGTCCTTAAACAGCTATATAAAAAATAGTATGTGCAATGTGTCATTTTTATGGAACAAAAATTAAATAGTACAGTTATAGAGAAAAAAGAATAAAGGGACATATACTAAGTTATTACTTCTGGACATGGGATTATAACTTTTTTTTCCTTTTAGCTTTATATGTTTTCCAAACTGTCCTACTTAATTGGGAAAATTTTTTAAATAATTAAAAGAATGGGGAAAATATTTAATAATGAGTTTAAATCCTCTAGTTTGGAAAATAACTTTAAAAAAAAAACAAAGGTGTTCAATATTTAATAGCAAGAGGAAATGAAATGAGAATGGAGCTTGGAGAATAGTTAGGAAGAGTTCGTTCCGATATGTGGAAATATTTGATAATAAAAGTAACTCTATGTTAGAACAGAGACTCTAGCTTTCCTCTTTCTAAAAATAGTCTCTCCAAGAAAGGAAACTATGTAAGTAAACTCTTAAGATTTCATACAGTTTTATGACTTAAAAAAGAAGGAAAGAAAGTAATGGCATAGCTAATATTTATATTCAGTCAAAGAGTGTCAAAATATAGCCCAATGTTATAATTAGTGTGGAGATGGATATTATTCCCTCCTTAAATTAGGCTATGACAGAAACCTGGTAGTTGGAAGAAGAAAAGAGAGTATTAACAAAGGAGGCTGAGGAACTAACTACAGAGTCAGCTAAATTGTTAGTCAAACTTATATAAGTTCCTGAGCCTACTTAATTTCCGGATAGTTTCAATCCCCATCTGATAGAAAATAAAGAGAAATGATTTCCCAGAAGTCACCATAAAACTCTAAAGAAATTTTAAAAATTAATTTTGATACCAAAAAACTATGGGAATAACAAATCAATTTCACCCTATAACCTCAGAAGAGTTTGCATGAGTGAGTGTGCATGTGTGTATATGAGGAAAACTTGCCAAAGTTCAAGTACTTAAGTGCGAAAGTGCAAAACATTAGGGGAGAGGTTTCCTGTCAAAAACCTGGTATCGGGATGAAGAAGCTGGGAACAGGATATTCCGAACAGAGTTTTAAACTCTGAATCTGACAAAAGGATCACTACCTTTTTTCATTTTGATTCAATGATAAATGTAAACTTCAGAATATAGAAACAAGGAACAGACTTTCTAACAAAATTCCTCAACCCACATGAGTTTTCCGTGAAGTAAAACCTAGGTTAAAATGAGAATATTGGATGCTTTCCATGACTTTCATTCATAAATCACCAAAAACAAAACAAAACAAAACAAAAACAAAAACAAAATCAAAAACAAAAAAACGATACTGAAAAACTGTTAGTTTTTCAAAGTCTTTCAAATTGTTTTTGAAGGAAAATTCATAAAATTCCCACACTGGAATGAATCTCTTCCTAGCTTCTTAAAGCAAACAATAAGATAAACATACAAGTTGTTTCATTCACCTTCCTGAGGCATCAACTCCACCATTAATATAAATTCTTCCTCAGGGATACAGTCAACCCAACCCAAGCTTGGTTACTAAGCTAGACATTTTAGAACCTAGACTGAAAAATGAGACCAAAAATGTGTGTGGAATCTAAACTCTAGACTCCCATTTCTAAGATTTTTAATGAGTGTATTTGAGATTCTTAAAAAAAAAAATCTATGGTTTCTTTTATTTTAAAAAAAATTTACATAGATTGATCTTTAAATTTTAAGAAATGATTCTGACAAATTACTTTTCATTTCCACAGAAGATAATGGCCCTATTAAATGAAATAATAATAGGGCATGGATTAAATGGGCTCTAAGAGAATATGATATTGATGTATCTACATTTTCCAGCTCATTCATTGAAAGGATTAGCTGTAACTAGTGCAGTAGCTATAAAATGTTGAGAGAGATGGGTTCCTGAGAACTGCCAGATGGTCAGCAGAAAATACCATACAATAGTGTTATTAGAGCCCTTCACACAAGGACAGATATATCCAGTTTTGAAAGCTGCCAGGAATTATGAAGTGTTACTTTCATTTGTAAATAAACTATGAGTTATTGTCACAATGTTTAAGAAGAGAACAACAGAAATTTCTAACAAAGTCCCAAAGCTTCTCATAGCTAGGCAATTTTCACTAGTTTTAAGTGTCTTTCCATGCCCTTTTAAGTGTTAAAGCTAACTGTTTAGTAAACAATGATCAAGAACCCACATGTGTCAAGATCCACAGAAAAATATAGGACTTTATTTCTACGTTGCTAACAGATTTACAGTTGGTCAGAATTTAAAAGACATGCCAAATGGATGAATCCTACTCAGAAAAAATGCATATTTTTTTTTAGGTAATTATGCCTTTTTATCAATTACTCAATCTAATCATGCAATGCTAGTTAGCAACTTGCAAATATGAGGTTTGGCATATGTACTGAACACCTGTGATAGGATGTAACTCTTGTGAACCTCATCTTTTGAAAATATGACTTTATCTTTTCCATCTTTTTGTTTTCTTGTATCTTCTTATCACCACCTACTAGGCAGGGCCCTTAACAAATAAGTTTCCAAGACATGACCCGAAGGACTTCAGATTTTAAGGGTCCCAAGCTTGCTGCCATTAGGTTCTCCTGAGCTGGGATTTCATATGGCATATAATTCTCTCCTTTATATCATTATATTTCTATTTTGTGCTAACATTCTGAATAGGTTTTACAGATTAAAAATGCTGAATGATTAAGTCATACTTGTCAGGCTGTTCATTAGTGGTTCATTGAAGAGGACAATGCTAATTCCAGCAGGGAGCAATGGAATGTAAAAAAAAAAAAAGTATATCAAAATGTTGAATAAAGACTTTCAACCAATTCTACAAGGAAACTGGACCTTCATTTTTTTTCTCCCAGACTCCTCCATGCTTTATTTTTGTGGAACTGGTTTTTCTGATTCAGAAAAAGTTTTCAATAAAAGTGAACAGAAGGTAGGCAGGGGTTCTTAGGATTCATGGAAAGAATCCAGGGGTCCATGAACCTGGATGGAAAAAATATCCATATTTTTACTAAACTAACTAAAATTTCACATTTCCTTCAATTACAAAGTAGGCTATGAATAATATTTTCATGTAGTATTATAGGTGTTTCAGTTATTTCAAAATGCCATTTAAAAGCTCATTCTTAATGAAAAATTACAATAGTTATCAGAGCTGTAACTAGATCTTATTTTTTTTGCACTAATAAGAAGGCACATATATTACTATATCACAATTGTGTTTTAAACATATTTTGACAGCTGTATTTCAATGTAATTGTGTTTTTTGTATTTCTATAATTTTATTAATACATTTGAAGCATTACTTTGAGAAAGGATTCATAAGCATCACCAGATACCAAAGGCGCTCATGGCATAAAAAAGGTTAAGATTCTCTGTGCTAGAGGAATTATAATATATATACTTACACACCATCTGCCACATAATATTATGTTTCCATTTCCTACTGAAACATAAAATTGGGATTAACCAAGAGCTCAGAAAATGACAGATTTTCTATAGAAGGTGGTGATATCAATGGTTGGTGAATATCATTGATTATAGATTACTGCAAATAATTACAGATACTGGTTTTTTTTTTTTAATGATTCTATACCTAGTAGGCCAAAATATAGCTATGTAAGAAGTTAGTACAAATTTGTTATTCACAAATTAGTACCACCTTTCTAGGAACAGAATTTAGTTGTGAAGATAGTTAACTAACCTGTGTGAAAGTCGGACCTTTGTGAAAAGTCACACCATATCAAATTCATCAAATATACATCAGCCAGTCAATTACCATGCATTTGGGGAATAGCCACTACTGACAACCCAGAAAGCTGTTCTCCAAAAGATAAAACTACTAACTTGAATCTACTGCATAATAAACAACCTCTAAGGTGACTTTTATCAGGGGAAATTTCACAATTATAAATTTTTAAGGAAAATGAGTTGTACCATGTTACTGATTAGCTAGCTCTTTGCTCTGATAAGGTTTGGAATGATTCAAATCCTTTTCAATAATTGTGAAACTATAATCAATGATACATTTTATATTTTTCAATGTTACTGTAAATTTTATTTTCAAATTTTAATAGTTTGTTGATAGTGCACAGAAATATAGTTGATTTTATGTATTGACCTTGTATCCTGCAACCTTGCTAAACTTGCTTATTAGTTCTAGAAGCTTTTTTTGTACAATTTTCTACATAGACAATAATGTTGTGTTTATAGGGACAATTTTGTTTATTTCTTCCCAATCTTGATACCTTTTTTTTCTTTTTCTTCCCATACTGGCACTGGCTGAGAACCTCTAGTATAGTGTTGAATGGAAGTGGTAACAGGGTATCTGTGTTTGTGAGGGATATTAGTCTATAGTTTTCTCATAATGTCTTTGATTTTTGTATCAGGGTAATGTTCTCATAAAATGGGTTACACAATATTCTTCCTTCTCAATTTTCTGAAAGAATTTGAGAAGAATTGGTATTATTTTTTCCTTCAGTGTTTGGTAGAATTCACCAGTGAAGCCATCTGGCCCTACTGAATCTCATTCTGTGAGTAAATTCAGAAGTCTATTTTTAATAAGCTGAGCATCTGATTCTGTGGTATATCCACATTTTGGAATCACTGATTAATAAAATGTCATCTCTTAAAGTCCAACCCAATCATCAAGCAGTTAGGGAAATGGCAGTTCTCAAGAGGCAATGGGTCATGATCAGCCAAAAGCTTTCAGCTTTGAATTGTGTTTTCGTCATTACAGACCTGTATCACTGAACTGTGTCTCCCACAAAGTCCCAGAGTTTGCAGAATACTCTGTCAGAAGGTCATTCTGACAGAATTGTGAGAATTGTAACAAGACTAAAGTTTACTTGGTAATTAGAAGTCATGTTTTCAAAAGATGAGGTTCACAAGAGTTGCATTCTATTGCAGGTGTTCAGTACATATGCCAAACCTCCTATTTGCAAGTTGCTAACTGGCATCGCATGACTAGATTGAGTAATTGCACATGTTGATATAAAGGCATAATTACCCAAGAAAAATGTAAAAAATTCTTAGGGATAAACCTGACAAAAGATGTGCAAGACTAGTACACTGAAAATCACAAAACATTGCTGAAAGAAACTTAAAATTTAAATTAATGGAGAGATATACTATGTCCATGGATTAGAAGACTTAATATTGTTGAGATATTTAGTCCTCCCAAATTGATCTATTGATTCAGTGCAATCTCAATCAAAATCCTGGCAATCAAATAGAAATTGGCAAGCTGATTCTACAATTCACGTGGAAATGCAAAAGACCCAGAATAACCAAAACATCTTTGAAAAAGAAGATCAAACTTAGAAGACTAATATTAACTGATTTTAAGACTTACTATAATGCTACAGTAATCAAGAGTGTGGTTTCAGTATAAAGATAGACAAATATAACATTGTGATCTATAGCAAGAAAACATACTTGGTCTTCAAACCTGTTTCTAGCACTGAGCTTCTAAAACCTTTGGAATTCCCTCAGTGATGAGAGAGATAAAGGTGTCTTTTGTTATGTTAATCAGGTGATTCTTGGAATGCCTCTAGATCACCTAAGGATGGAGGCTGGTTGCCAGAAGAACCTACCATGTGATTGGAGGGACTTTCAATCCCACCTCTTGACTTCTGAGAAAGGATAGGAGCTGGAGGTTACAACAAGCACCAATGGCCAATGCTTTAATCAATCATGCCTATGTAATGAAGCCTCCATAAAAACCCAAAAGGATGGGATTTGGAGAGCTTCTGGGTTGATGAACTCATGGAGATTCAGAGAGAGTGGCATTCTCAGAGAGCACAGAAGCTCTGTACCCTTCCTGCATACCTTGCCCTCTGCAAGAAGATACATAGATGGCAAATTAGCACATGAAAAGATGCTCAACATCTTTGGTCATTCAGGAAATTTAAATTAAAACCACAATGTGATACCACTACACAGCTATTAGAATGTCTAAAGTCTAAAAGACTCATCATTTCAATTATTGGCAGAACTCTCCCATATTTCAGATGGGAATCTAAAATGGGACCACCACTTTGGAAAACAATTTGGCAGTTTCCCCCAAAGTTAAACATTACCTACCATATGATCCAATGATTCTACTCCTAAGTATTTATCCTAGAGAAATGAGAGCATATGTCTTATCAAACCCTTGTACATAAATGTTCATAACAGCTTTGTTTGTAATAACCATACACTGGAAAAAAAAAAAACAAATATCCATTAATGGGAAAACAAACTGTGTGTGTGCGTGCGTGCACACACACACACACACACACACACACACACAATGGAATACTACTCAGCAATAAAAAATGAATAAACTACGTGGGGAGGGTATAGCTCAAGTGGTAGAGTGCATGCTTAGCATGGATGAGGTCCTTGGTTCAATCCCCAGTACCTCCTCTAAAAATAAAGAAAGAAATAAACCTAATTACCTACCCCTGCAAAAAGAAAAAAAAAAACAAAAAAACTAAAGGTCTAGGGCACTGGGCTCCACTCCAGTCCCTTGGTCTACCTAACTCTTATAAAAAAAGGAATAAACTATTGAAACACATTACAACATGGATAAAATTCAAAAAAGAAAATGCTGAGTGAAAGAAGCCACATGAAAAAGAATACAAACCATTTGATTCTATTTATATGAAATTTTGGAAATTGCAAATTAATCTATAGTGACAGAAAGCAGATAAGAGTTGCCTACGGAGGGGTGGGAGGAAGGGGCATGAAAAGACCTTTGGTGATGATGAATATGTTCATTATCTTGAGTGTGGTGATAGTATCATGGGTACAAACATAAGTCAAAACATCAAATTACACAATTGAAATATGTGCAACTTATTGTAGGTGAACTATACTGTTTTTCAAAAAATTCTATCCAAGCAATCCTGACACTGTCAGATTTTGGAACCACTAGACTAAACCAAAGCCTTCGACACCTATGCCACCTTAGGCAGAAGGCTGTCTATTCTGTTTTCAAATAGCTTTCAAGAAAAAATATTTCAGAAACTCTTTGTTAACACATCTTAGTGTTTAATGACCTCAGTAGTAAAAGGGTTCTTCCTCTACCTAATCAAACTCTTGCTACTTTTAAGCCTATTTGTTTTAATTCACCTCTGTGAAAATTAAAACAAGACAATCACTCCATAAACTTATTGTGAGATTCTGACATACAGTTGCTACTCAACGAATGACTCTGAAATGAAATAATACCTCATACAATTTGAAGAGGGGTCTCTCTTCTCTAGTCTGTACTTTAAAGAAACATCTATTCATCATCTTACGTATTTAGAATGCTTTTCTTTGGACCTTCTAGCTTCCCTGCAGGGGAAAATTAGAATAGTCCGAGGGTTGTGATTAAAACTGACTATTGCAGCGTAATGACTCTGGGCTCCTCATGCTTGCAAATCATATTCCTTTTTATACATCCTAAAATTATGTGTTGCTTATAAATAATAACACAGAATTGCTCAGCGATACATGGATTAGGTTCCACTATTGACTCAAATCTTTTTGTTATATTTAGGGCCACACTGCTCGTATCTTGTATCTATCTTTGGTGCTGCTCATGATACCACAGAAGGTTATTTTGAACTTGGTCCTACTGCTCTGCATAGGCTATATAATGATTCATTTTCATGGCTGAAGATCGTTTTATTTAACAAAATGAAATAGCCATAACAACCATAACAACCTTCCAAAGCACTTACATCAGGGCTTTCCTCAGAACAAGATTTATTGTTGATACTGAGCCCTTTGTAACCATTTTCAACTGTGACTTGTCCCTGAAGTGAGCCCCTTCCTGCAGGAATATAGGCAGGACTGGACCACATCCTTTGAGTTAGTGTTAAAATGTCATGTGTGACTGAATCAAAGTCCCTTCTAAAGTTCAGATAAATTACATATCCAGCCTCCTAAATGTCTGTATAAACTGCCAATCTCTTGAAGAAGGAAATTAAATCGATCTGGTACAATTTGCTCTTTGCAAAGCCAAGAGAGTGACGACTCAGTGCTTCATGCTCTCCTATGTGGTGACTAGTTGATTCTTCAATGATTTCATCTAGTACAGAATCTTTAAAGGTATCACAGTTAACCTGTCTGGCTTATAGGAGGTATAGTTTGCTCCTCTTTTAAAAATCTGGGCACTAAAGCCGCTTTGGTTTAATCAAGAAGCCTTTTTACTGTTTTTTTAATCATTTCATGCAGATACTCACTTTCCTACTTCAGACCACAGGACCTCCAGGAACTCCATCCTGCTTACCTTCTGCCTTACAGAAGTGAATACTATGCTGTATGTATAGCCGACATAAATATTTGTTGACTTGAATTCTGATTCTAAGAAGTATTATTGCATTCCCTAAGGACCCCACAATGCACAGTATCAAGTTAATTTAAATTTAGTGTCTCACATTCTACTCAACAATTTAGAGAGCACTTAATATTACCCATAAATTATCAGTGAAACAGTGTTTCTATAGGTAGGACTTTTTAAATAACTCACTTTCATTTGGGGATGAAAATGATTTCAATGTGGGTCATCATTCATATGTGATAAATACAAGGTATTACTCTCAGGTGCTCTGAAACACTTCCATAACTCACAAATTAAAATACACTACCACTTTCAGCTGACCCAGTGGAGAATAGGTTAAGGAGCAGCATTGCAATCCATTAACTCATTGGATGAGGTTATATTTTATAAACTATTCAAGTAAGATATAAACATCACTGAGGATACTTTAAGCAATTATCTGAGGTCAGCTTAATGAAACACTTTACTAACTAACAATGAAAATAATAGCTCTTTTTTATTAAGAATTTATATGGCAAGCATGTTGTTAAATCCATTATCACCATCACATCTTTTAATCCTCACAAAAACCCTAAGATGTAAAGCAATATAATCATCTCTGTTTTATAGGCAAGGAAATTGAGGTTTAAGGTGATTAAATGACAGGTGACAAAGCTGGCTAATTAGCAGAGATGGGACTTAAATTCTTGTCTGTCTTACTGCTGAGCCTGAACTCTTCTTTACCGGACTGTTCTGCCACTCCGAGGGCCTACTATGTGCCAAGCAAGGTTCTGGGTACCAAGAGAGACAGAAGAAGCAGTCATGGTCCCGGCTCTCGAGGACCTTATACTTGGTAGAAGAAGAGAGATGGTTCATTGCAAGGGTTTTTGCTGTTATTGTGCCCCTTCTCTGTGAAGTGGTGTGCTTGTCTGGACATCCTTAAGGGTTCAGTCTGTGGTTACATAAACATGAATGCACTAGAGATCTCTGCCTTACTCTTGGGAGGCTCTCTAAAAACTTCCCCATGTAAAGGTATTTCCTTAGAGATGGTCAGTCTCAGCTAGCCTCTCTTTAATTTCTTATTCTCGTTTGCCTTCACTTCTCACTTAACACAAATGTCTTCCTTTTTCATATGCGTACCTGAGTTTCCAGTTAAACAGTGCTGTCTATAGAGTCTAAAGAATTGTTGCTCGGAGGTCTGAAATTCTTCATTTAAAAAATACAGGAACCTCTAGGACTTCTGGCAGTGAGTTTACCCAGCAGTAAGAACAAGGTACGAGGAAAGTGTTAATTAGATGTGTTACACAGGCCAAATTTCTTTTCTCCACAAACCTTCCTTTTTCTACTACTTTGTTGGAGCCAGTGTTGATTAGCCAAAGGAAAAAGTTTATTTTCCTTTTCCTTATTTCTCTTTGGAATATTCTACTGCAACTGACACCTTATGATGTAGCCGATTCTTGACATACTCAGGCCACCAGCACCTACTACATAGCCCATTAGTGAAGACAGAAATCTGACAGACAAGACTTTGAACAAGAACAATGGTTTGTGTTTTTCTTAATTTTTACTGTAAAATAAATTTTCTAAATCTTAATCCTATAACTATAATTTTTTTTTCCTATTCATTTCCCAACTGAAAGCCAGGGCTAAATTTTGTTTTTCAGAAATGGGTCTCTTTATGTTCTGTATTTTCCCTTCTCAAATGCATCCCTTAGTATAAAGATGGGTGAGGTCTTTAAAAATTGTTAGAACCAACTTTAGTTTGGGACGGTGTGGGAATAAGAGATGGCTAAATGTTATCTGGGCAAACATAAGACAATTCCAGAGGAGAAATGCTATTTGAAAAACATTTCACATGTTACGTGAAAAGACACAGGGGCAAAACAGGGTGCAGCACTCCAGCCTTTGAGATAGCAGAACCTGACCAGAAGAGACAGGACTTATTTTAGAATGCTGGAAAATATAAGCTTTTAGCTTGAGGGCTAGGGTGAGGGTGGGAGGGTGTGATGTGAGGAAGGGGAGAAGAATTTGTAGGGCTATGAAGACCAGTAATGTTTGGACTTAAAATTGTTGGCCAAAGGGACCCACTGTAGTTTTCTGCAAAGGAGAGCAGAGTGGAAGCTTAGAATCAGAACTAGGCACAAATTCCAGTTCTACTGTTGGGAGCCTTAGTTTTTGTTATATAAAATGTGGTTAATGAGACTTACTCCCCAGAGTTAAATGAAATCATGTATGAAAGTACCTACTGGAGTGTCCCCAGTAAGAACGAGATTCTTTTCCTTTCAAAAGAGTGACAGGAAGAAAATGAGATGTCAGATTTATCTGGCAGGAGTGGAAAAAATTGAAGGTAGTGCTCAGTGAAAAAGAAAAACCAAGTTAGGAGATTGGTTCAGAAAAGCAGGTTAAGGTGATGAGAATGTGGTAGTGAGAAGTGAAAGAATCAAATCCAAGAGACATTCTTAAAAGATAAAAATACCAAACTTCATGAAAAATTAGATAAAGAAGAAAGAAAAGTCAGGATAATTCTAAGATTTGTAGCTTAGGCGCTGGAAGAATGGTAATGGAAACAGAGTTGAACAAGGGTGAACAGAAATGATGGCTTTGGGTTTTTTTTGATATGTTGGGTTTGAGGTAAAGTTAGGGCATCTAAGAGAATATGCCAGGAGGAGGTTGAGAATATATAGTACAACTAAGAGAGGAAGGCTGGAGCTTTCTAAGTCGTTAACCTAGAGATGATGGATGAAGTCAGTGGACCAGTGAAATTTCTAAGGATTAGAGAAAAGAATAAAGCCAATGTTGAGCCTAGAGCTGTGAAGACCCCCTCCCCACCCCATCATATTCATATAAACAACCGTATGTTCATCAGAATCATCTTTCTACAACATAAATCTAAAACATAAACCTGATCTTGACACTCTCCCCCACTAAAAATATCTTCATTTTGCCTTCAGAGTCCAACAATATAACAAAGAAATACCCAAATCTTCACAAGATAACTCTAGCCTACTTCTACAGCACACCTCTACCTATCCGATCTCTCAGTCTCTCCTCTCTTCCATCTCCCACCTATCCAGACTCCTTACCTCCCTCACAACATGTCACAGCTTCTGGGTCTGTACTGCTACTCCCTGGAGAAGCAGTGGAATGAAAACAGTACAAGATCATTTGTGCAGGGAGAGAAGTGGGGGATTGCAATGTAATTTTTCCCACCTTCTGGCCACACTGAGACACTACTGTACTTCCATATAGTGAGTGTTGGCAAAGCTATAGAGCAATTGGAACCCTCAAGCACTGCTGGTGGCAATGTAAAAAGATAAAACTATTTTGGAAAAACAATTTGACGATTTCTCATAAAGTTAAATATATACTTTCTATATTATCCATCCAGCAAATCTACCTCATATTTTCTCAAGAGAAATGAAAACGTGTGTCCACATGAAGACTTCTACATTAATGTGTATAGTACTTATATTCATAATCACTATAATTGGGGAGGAAACTCTCAAATGTCAATCAACAAATAAATGAATAATTAAATTGTGGTACATCCATAAAATAGAATACTAATCAGTAATAATAAAGGAAACACTACTGATACAAAAACATGGATAAATCTCAGAAACATCAGGCTGAGGAAAAGAAGCCAGACACGAATTATATATATTATGTGATCTCATTTATCTGCCACTCTAAGAAAGACAAATCTAGGGGCCTGGGGAAGGTCATGGGCTGTACACTGGGAAAGAGCACAAAGGTACCATTTTGGGATGATAAAAATATCCTATATCTTCATTGAGGTGATGATTATGTGGGTATATACATACGTCTGTGTTTATATGTACACACACTTATGCATATATACACATATATGTACATACTTACATATATGGATATACCTATATATCACTTATATACTTAGATGTACATATATACTTATAGGGATACATTTCTCTACGTGTGTGTATACAGTTGTCAATTAATATTGCATACAATACTAAAGTGAAAAATTGCATTAAACAGTTAATTATATAATTAGTTGCTTAATGTCTGTTTCACCTCTTTCTGATCAGGAGCTTTGAAAGCAGGGACTGTATGTGTCTCGTTCATTGACTACTGTATCTGATGCCTCCCACCAGGTCTCAGATATAGTAGGCACTCAATAAATACTTTGTGACTGAATGTCCAGTCCATTCTAATCCATATTTGAGTTACTTCTATATTCAAAGCATAGTGTTAAGCAATGAAGAAAATATTAGAATAGGTCAGATATGAAGAGCTAACAATACAATAGGATCAGTACACAAATAATGACTATTTAAGTGTCACGTGTGTTTTAAACTTGTGGGTGGAAAGTCTGAAAAAGAGAACTATTTTCTTTGAAATATTCCTCTGGTAGTCAGTGTGTCTTTCAACAGCCATAAGGTAAAGGGGAAATGAATATGCACAAAAATTAAGGCTTCCCTTGAAAGGCTTGAAATTCTGGAAACTAGAAGTTACCATTTAGCTATTTGCCCAATTTGGGTAAGATATCTGTTAAAGGAGTACTCAAACAGCTGTTTTCTTTGGTGCTCACAGAGATATAAAGCACTAAATATTTCGATTTCAAGCCACCTCTACATATAACTCACATAGCTCACCCATTATCTCCTGCAATATTTTAGGTAGGAGATCAGTCATTTTGGTCTTTTAAAACTAAGGCTATAAAATAGCTTTCAAGAAGGGAAAAATCATTGCCCACTCATGATTCAACAGCTGCAAAATTTAAGGGGAAAGAAGAATGTAGTACTGCTGGCCTTGCTTATAGGACTGCTTGCTGTGAATATGCCTTTAAAATACAACGAGCAGGTAACCACCGACCTTTATAATACAATGGTAGAGAAGTTGGCAGAAAGAATGAGACAGCTTACTGACACAACCGAGAGCATTTGGAGATGCAGAACGATGTGTAAGTGTCCCTTCATCTAGATTACTATTTGGAGATTTGAATTATCAGTTCCGAAGTGTTAATATTTTTAAGGCAATACACTGGTGGCAAAGTACACCCTTTTTACGCTTTTTTTCTTTTCAGAGAGAAAAGGTGAATATGCCATTATGAACACCATCAGGTTTTTTAAAAATACACGTGTGGGGTGACTTGAATATCAAAAAAAAGCTTCCAAGTCGTGTCAGAAAGGCCAGGTCTACGTATTAGGATGTAATGCCACGCTGTAGTGTTCTATGAAAGGCAGAATGATTCTACAGTGTTAAGACTAGCCAGACTACGAAAAATAAGAAATGGCAAAAGAAATAAGCTTGGAGAATTTTCCCACATGAGCAAAATGTTCTACTAGACACATCCAGATTTTAAACAGCCACCAGCTATAAAATTCACATTGCTCTTTATATAAAGTGATTTGGCCTTTTAAAACAGTCCCATGTTAGATGATGGCTCTTGGAATGCTATAAATACTTAATGGCTCAAACAGTCTCAAAAGCTACCCAATGCAATAATTTATTTAAATTATAGTAAGGTCTGTTTTTTTTTTCCCCCTCCTAATCTAGCTGGATAAAACGTTAGATCTTTCGTACACACATATTTAATGGTCAGGTCATATAATCTAATGAGGCAGAGCCACAGAACATAACAAACTTGACTTATATTCAGAGGGAAAAGACTTAATTCCTAGCTCTACGGGCGGCCATGAGATTTTAGCCCATTGCTTAGCTTAATCCAGGCCTTGGTGTTCTCATTGGTAAACAAGAATGTTAACCGACTTATAACTCTTAGTCCACGATAAAGTGCTGTATGCGTGTAAGGGTTCATTACTGTCATCAGTAAGATTCACGTGGGCCTTTTATCATTATATTCTTACGGAGAGGCAAATACAGCAAAGGTAAAGTCTTTGAAAATTTCTCTTTTTAATCTCACCTGAAAGATGCCTGTACTTTGCAATTTTCAGACCAGCGATATTCTGACATTTGTGTAGTCAACCACGACCACACCTAGCAGGATGGCATTTATCTTTATAATAATACGGAGTGCTCGGTCGTAAAGCAGGGTCACTGAAATGAGTAATAATCCCACCGGCGTCTAAGGTACGACCAGCAGGGTCCAGGTCAACAGGCAAGCAGCCGGTAATTTGCCCGACAACACTGAATTTCATCTGCCCACAGCCTCTATCTACTGATTATACAATCAATACACCTCAGACGAGAAGAGCTAACAACTGACCGGGGCAGATCAATGCTAGCAAATAAGCGCTTCATGACAAAAAGTTTGATAATTACCATTCTGAAGCCGTGTAAATGTTGTTTCTATTGTAACAACATTCATGATGATACTGCTATGATTGCACTGTTATTATAGGTTTAATGTTAGGCAATCAAGCTACAGTGGTCTAGATATCAACAAACAGCATCAAAAGAAAACATCAAATTGTCCCTATTCTTTTGACACTGTAGCTGAGAAATTTTTCTATGTTAGTGGCCTTAAATGAACAATAATAAGTGACAATTTAGTGGAAAACACTATTTTCACATCTTACAAAAGTCATGCAATATAGATTGATACAAGTATGATTATTTCTAGGACCACTTGAACCAGGGATTAAAATAAACTCAGTCCTGTGACCACGGTTTTCTTTCTTTCCCTTTTTTTCCACATACATCATTTAAAGAGGATTTATGTAAATTTTCTCTGTACTCATAATTTTTTCAAGCATTAGTGCAGTCATAAGTATAGGGCACCTTGACTTGATTTAATTATCATCGTTTCTACTACAGCACTTTATTTTTTTTTTATATTTTATTTTTAAGCCCTGATTGCTAGTTCATTCTCAGTCATTAACATTAAGAAGAACTAGTCATTACTGGTTGGTTTTCAATAGCTGCTTGGGTTCCCATGAGCACTTAAGAGTCTTAAAACACAGAAATAGAAAACAGACATTTCAAAGGTAGAACAAATCATGACTCCTAGAGGTAGGGTTCAAGAAGCCCTTGGTGTGTGGGCACCGACGCACACAAATTCTTAACTCTCCCATTTGCTTTTTTAAAAACCACAAGGAATTGGGTCTAAAAAATACAACTAGGACATCTCATTTCTATAAGATGCTTGCTCATATAGAAAAGTGTGAACCAATTCCAAAATGAAAGGCTTTTCAAAAGAATGGCAGTCACTTTGGACCATAATAATCATTTCTACAGAGGTATGTCTGACTTTCGATTTGTGTGACACATATTTTTAATTGTCACTTCCATAAATCCATGCTCCAGCTGCACCCAGACAGCAATAAAGTTACCTGTCTACTACTTGGTCTCCACATCCATGAGCGGTCACATCTCTCACTGTCTGGGGTAAATCAGCCACTTTTCCATGTAGATAAGAGATACTGGGGAGGAGGGGAGCCATGCTAAAGAGTTTGTCAATAGCTCAGGAGAGAAAGGGCAAACCAAAAACCTTTTGTGGGCAGCAGTGCGAGCAAGATTTCTAGTGTGCTCGGGGGTTGCTGTTAAATGTCTTTTTCAGCAGTATTCTCTCTTTTTCTGTGCAGCTTCTACCTCGCAATAGAGTCAAAGAATATGATGTATATTAAAATGCTTTGCCTCTCAGATGGGGCTCATTTTTATTCAGGGACAATTTTGCTGACTGACAGGTAAGCGTTTGGTGCTGAAATTGGACCTTACAAGAGCTTTGCATTTCATTTGCTCCATTACACCAGTGCATGAATTACCGGCCTTCCACGTTGGCATCTTTCCATTACTTTCAAATATCTGACATGAGCAAAATGACTCATCTGACATTTCATGTAACAAATTTGTTCCAAAAAGAATAGAACATTATTATACTATTTTGTATACCTGGGAACCACAACCTTCCACCCTAATCTGACCAGAAATTGTAAGTGTATAAATAGTAGCTGATATCAGTTTAAGGAAACACACTGCCAGTGACAGCTGTAAAATATCGCGGCGAGAAACAGGTCTGCTGTTTCGTATTACCCACTGTCACTTCAACCTACTTCCTGAAATGTTAGCAAACTTTAGTCAAAGAAGCAGCTTTGTGTTTTGATTTCATTTCCACCACTGAATCAACTTTGAGGCATTATTTATTCTGATGCACCAACACATCAACTTTTTCACCTTTAATCAGCTGCCTTAACATGTGTTCATTTTCCTTACAGAAATACCTTCCTTGAAACAGGACAGATAACTAGTAGAGTCAGGGGGTTAAGAGGCCTGTAACAAAGACTCACTCATAGTTGTAAGCTACTGTTTGCTGACTAGTACAGAATGGTCTCTTAATCCTTCTAGCTCTCACTTTCTCTTTGAATGCTTTTTTTTAAAGCAACAATTATACAGACCATGACTCAGAACCTTAAGCTATCTCCCCATTCGAAAACTAATATCACACCCAATTACCCAATTTGCTTTGTAGAACTAAAACGGTGTTTCAGTTCTTTGCTAAAGGCCAGTGCTATCCTAGAGAGCCTTGCTCTAAGTAGAAAATTAGGGAAGAAAGAATTCTCAGCTTTATGACTCAGCCAGGAGTTTTTCCCACCTCTTCACTTAAAAATACCTCAGTGACACATTACAATCTGCCATCTAAAGCTGAAGATCACAGATCTACACTCAAAGAAGGGTTTTTCTAGGTGACAGTATAACATTTCATAAAGTAGCAGCATAATTATGTGACAGCAAAATTTAAAATATCATGTTCACTGTTAGCATGAACACATCAAATTAATACAGTATTATTTCCATATGAAATTATTAGCCTCATTATTGTATAATGGTATTTTCTTTAATAAGTGGTCTCTTTTATATTATAAATGTTAATGTACTTTATATTATGGTATATCCTTCTTAACAATGTTAATTTACCTTCAAGTATTATTCATGTGCTGAATTTATATAAAGCTATAATTAAAAAAAGAGAGACATTCAAAAAGTCTCATTACTTTTGTCATTATAACTCACCTGTATTAAAAAAGCATCTGGGAATTCATGGCATTTCCCTGGTACAACCAGCACCAAAGTGACTTGCCTACTCTGGGAATCATTTAACTAGAACACTTACAGAAGATGCTACATATATGAATAACATATATGTCTGAAGAAAGAGTATTAATAAATGGTCCAAGAAAGTAAATCTTTTAGAAATACACTCCTTGAAATAGGTCCAGCATCAAACTCAAGCATTCTTTTCACAGAAACTGAATGAATGAATGTTCTTTGCCATATTTTTGTCTTGATTAGGATGAGTACTGAAGGTGTGGGGCTACTAAAGTGTCAGTGATTATCTTTTGAGCTGCATTTTTTAAATTGTGCAAATGAGGCTATTTGGGGGCACATCGTAAGCAGTCGCTAGCTTCAACAGTGCACTTACTATTATTCTTGGCTCCCCTCTCGCACTAAACCTAACAAGTTACTCCTCAGACCTGGGTACCCCAACCAGCCACGTTCTCCTCACCTGCTCCTATGACTATTAAATGCAATCAGTGTAAGTCACAAATCACCTGGACTTTAAGCAGTGACCACACTCATACCAGACCCTCATGTAGTCCAACACGCTTTCTATCTTTCAGTAAATATCCTTCACTATTCAAACTTGCCCCTGACCCTTCATTTTCAGCAGGCGACTGCTTCCCAAGTCACTGAAATATATTGAGGCCACTGAGCACTACTACATCTCATAACTTTTATCTTCCCTACTTCAGATTCCCTGGCTCTTCTTTCGCTTCTGCCTCTTCTCTCTTCTGTTTTTTATTTCATCCATTTCATCTTCTCCACCATCTGTGCCCTCTATATGTTCAACACCTCCATAGGGATGCTCACATCTCCCAGATTTGGATATAGCAGGTCACCAGGAAGGGAGATGCCTAGTGAGTAGCTTAAGAGTCTGACATAAACTTTATAAGGAGTCAAAAAAAATTGCTGGAAAAGTAAATGAATGACTAAATATTGAATAAAGTTCTATAAAGGTTTCATGCTATGTGAACCCATAGGCAAAAAAAAAGCAACAAAAAGTATAAGGATATTTATAAAATAAATCTAACAAAAATGAAAACACAAAAGAACACCTAAATAAATGGAGAGACACGCCACATTCTTAGATGGAAGCAGTCAGTATTGTAATGATGTTATTACTTCATTATCAAATTATAAGTTAATGCAACTTCAAACAAAATCACAATTTGTATTGACAATATACATACACTTTTTTTTTTTCCTGCACTGGTATATAGGGTCTTGATCCTGGAGAGACTGCTCCTTCTAGGGCAAGCTAATTCCTAGAGAAAGCAAATGACTCCCCTTGCAAGAGTGCCTTTGATATACAAACCAACCAATCCAGAGCCCACAACCCCAACCAACTCTTTTACCAAATTCTCACACATCAAATCAATATTTTCCCTGCTCTAAGCCACCCCAGGGTCAGGTACTAGAAAATTAGGGACCACCCTTATAGCCCAGAACCAACCAAAATTATTCAAACTACACAACACTAAGCTAACTCAACATATCTGCCCTGCTTCACCCATTCCTTCCCATGAAAACTCCAATAAAGCCTCGGGGCCATGCTCTCCCCTCTCCTCTTCTGCTTCCTATCTGACCCTGGTGCCTCCCCATGTGGCCCTGCATAGCATGCTCTGCCTCCTGCTCCTAGAGATCGGTGAGTATAAGCTTCTTCCTTCATGACAATCATTTCTCTATCTGCGTGTCTTACCATACACGATTAAAACAAATCCTAAGCACATTTTAATACTCAACTTGTATTTTTTAATTCAATAAACAGATTCAAATGTTCACCTGGAAGAATAAATAAAGACAGTCAAAAATTTTTAAATAGAAGACTAATTTTAAATAGAAGAATTTCTGCCTGATCAGAAATCAAAATATAACTATAAATATATATTAATTAAAGGAGAAACAGTCAAATCAGTGAAACAGAACACAGCATCCAGAAACAGACACACTTACATACATGGATATAGTGTATGATAAAGATTATATTTCAAAACAGTGAAACAAAGATGAGCTATTTAATACATTTTGTTTGAACAAATGGAAGACCATATAGAAAAAATACATTTGGAATCTTAGCTCATATCATATGCAAAACTAATTTCCAGATGGAATCATATGCTTCAAAATGTTTAAAATGAAATTCTGACACATATTACCACAAGGATGAACCTTGAAGATACTATGCTAAGAGGAATAAGCCAGTTACAAAGGGCAAATATTGGATGATTCCACTTATACGAGGTACCTCGGGTAGTCAAATTCATAGAGACACAAAGTAGAATAGTGGTTGCCAAGAACTGAAGGGAGGAGGGAATGGGGATTTATTGTTTAATGGAAATGGAGTTTCGGTTTGGGGAGATGAAAAAGTTCTGAGGATGGATGGTGGTGATGGTTGCACAACAATGTGACTTAATGGCACTGAACCATACACTTAAAAATGGTTAAAATGGTAAACTTTATGTTATGTATATTTTATCACAATAAAAATATTTTAAAATAGTAGAGTATTTGTCAATAATTCATGAAGATAGTTCATAAATGAGTGACATGTCAGACGCAATGTTCTAATGAATTATTTCATATGTTAATGTCATCTCAAAATAAGCTCTGTAAGACCCATAATTTCTATTTCTTGTTATTTCTTTATTTATATCCAAGATTATATCAAAGAATGCCTTCAAACAATATTATATGAATAATATTCATTATGAATGACTGTGCAAATAAATGAAACTCACTACATATATGGATTTGTAAAGTAGTTGTTAAGTCCTAGAAACAAGAGAATACATAGGATTGCTACACACAGATATTATATTAATTTTTTAAAAAGATGCCTAGCTACTAACTGAAAAGAGCAGACTAGATTTAAACTAGAACAATGTTTTAGTTTCATTTCCATAGACCTAAGTCTGTGTCTGTTTATTTGAATGCATATTAAAATATTAGTAAAACGTGACATCAAGAATTATCCCACTGGGACAAATTCTTGCCTCCCTCAAGTTTTAAGGAATTCTCACCTCTTTCATCTCACCTTTACAAATTCTTTATTTTTCTATCTAAAAGAAACAAGTAAAAATAAACTTCTAGTTAAAGTCTACATCTTTCTATATCACTATACAAATCTACCTTTTTATTCAGGTGTTACCTCTTAAATTCCATTACATTAGTAAAAAGGACTGGATTTAAAATATCAGCTCTAGTTCCCCCAAAGCAAAAGAAAGATTGCATTAAACATGGTTTCGTTTGTTGATCCTAAAATCCCTTTTAACCTTGCCACCATGCTCTGAATCTAAGCACTTATGAATTTCAGATTATCTAACCTTTAGCTCAAAACATTTTTAACCTTTATTTTTTGTCTCAATAAGTGCCTGTCTTAAAGTACAATAGGACTAAAAACCAGTAGGCTGTCTTTTGAAGTTAAAATATGTAACAGCACTCTGATACCCTACCAATCTCTGAAGATCTTCTTTTCAAAACATGGTCCTCCAGTCCGTGTATTCATAAGCTAAATGGAATCACATTATACAGTAGTACAGATTGTTTTCAAAATAGCCTGGTGGTCTGTTTTTGTTGGTTTGCTTTTAATCTTTTAAAAAGTAGAATTAGTCACACCAAACTATTTAAAAATTAGGCAACTTTGATCAAGTCTGAAAAAACAGAAGCAGGTAAGAATAGCTACCAGCGTTAGTAGCTTCCATCATAGATTGCTCCTGTTGTGGTTGGTATCAATAACAATAAACAGTTATTTAGCTCTGACTGCACAGAAGGAACTGCCTTCCCCCATGTAAATGAATAGATATCTCCGTTATGGGGAGACTCAGATTATAGTATTTTGTTAAATTCCTGGAATGCAATTGTTTGAAAGAAGATGATAAATCTATTCCTCTAACAGATTTAGTATTGCCACAGGGATTTCATCGTAGTTCAGTCATAAATTAATTGCACAGTAGATTTATTCATCTATCATTCTCCCATAACAAGTCTGATCATGATTGCTTTGTATGTCTCCATTTGGCACACTGGGGTTTTCTTCGTTTAACAAGATTATTTATTAATCAGGCATTTATTGAATAAGTTTTAAAGGAACTCAGTGGGTCTGAGACAGAGTGCATTAGATCTATCATTAGGATTATTTTAATTTCAGGTATTCCTTTAAGTGGGCCTCATTGTATTTGAGGGAAATATTACTCATAAGATGGGTATTTTCTCTTAAATACACTTATCCTGGCTTTATGAAATACCTGATATGGAGATAATCCACTTAAAAAGAAAAAAATTAACTATGTAGCATCTCTATGAATTTGGTATTTAGAGGGCAAAAACCACTTCTAAATTAATATCCGATAAAGAATAATCCTAGTTAAGAAATACAATCCTCCTTGATCCAAATGGCAACTTTGAAAAAAAGGAAACCAATAACTATAAAAACTCCCCACACAAATAAAATTTACCGGTTGCGATAAAATTCACATTATCAAACTGATATGCCATTTTGCCTTATCCCAGGCAAAAACTGTCATTGCAACAGAGAGCATTTTATTTGCGGACTAAATGAGTAATGACTGCACTTGAAGCTAATGCACAGAGAAAACTGAGGAAAGAGGATTGGCAATGACCAGGGCTCAAGCTTCCCTTGGTAACTACACTCCTTGAATATTCTAACCCACATCGATCACACCAGCCACCACCTCCACAAAGAGGGAGACATGAAAAACTGAGAGACGAGATGGGGGGAGAGATAAGAAGAGAGGCAGGAAAATTATGGAATTTGAGAATTGGAAGGGATTTTACAGAACTACTGATGGAGAGTGATAATAGTAATAGTATATAGATTGGGAATGTACAGTTATTAAACAAAATTCATTTTGAAAGTAGGAAAAATATCAAGGTGACTCAGAATCATCTGAAATGAATATATTCCATTGGATTACATATGCAAATTTTGTGAAATGCTCCAACAACACCGCCATTACTATAATAAGCTGTAAGAAGCCTATGATATTTGCATCTTGATGTAGAGACCTTTACCATATAAGCAGAAATATTGCAAGTAACTGAACTTAAAACTTTTGAAAATGAAAGCATTTATTTTGAAGCAGTGAGATGATATTATAATCAGTTATTAACAGTTTTCCTACTGAGTTGTCTCTGGGTACAATAGTTCTATGAATAAAAATCACACCTTCCTGTGTTTTATTCATGAGGCCGAGTCTCTCAGAACACATACTTAGTTTGGGGTTCTGTCAACAATTAATCTAAACAATCCAAAAATTAAGGTAAGATGGCCAGAGCGGTCAGCTGAAATTCTGAGACTGCCTTAAAGACAGGCATTTCAACCACTATCATCGCATCTAAGCCAAGACTTGACTACTCTGCTTGAAAAATATATCTTGAACGCTTCCACTTTTCTCCCTTCTGTCTCTTCCCTCACTGTCTCCCTTGTCCCTGTTCTCTGATCTGGGCGTCTGCAGTAGCCTCTCTCAGAATCCAGGCCCCGCTCCAGCCCTAGTCCTTTGTGCACTCTAACCAGGGGTTCTTTAAAAGTACCAGGCTGTGTATGTACCAGGCTCCCCCAGCTTTGCTTCAGTGTCTTCCCATTGCTTTTAGGATAAAGGCCAAAAATCCCTGCCATGACCCATGAGGCTCTGCAAAGTCTGGCTCTTTCTCTTTCCTCCCCTGTTTCGCTCACCTGCTCCAGCCAAGCTGACCTTTTTAGACTTTTAGTTCCTTCAGCACCAAGCTCCTTGCTACCTCTGCGACTTTGCAAATGCTCTGCCAGCCTCTACAACACTTTGCCCCACATTTTCGCCAATGCATCCTTTAGATTTAGGCTTAACTGTCATTTCCCCAGGAATGCATCCCTTGATCACCACAGCTCTCCCCTAGCAAAGTTGGATCTCCTTATAAATTCTAATAACAACTTTTATCATAATTGGAAGTAAACAACCTTTCTGAAGTATGCTTGTAACCTACTACACGAGGGCAGGAATGGAATTTTGTCTCATTAACCAGTGCTCCCAGTGCTAAGTAGGCACTCAATAAACACCTGCTGAATGAATAATTCTAGATCCACAGAGAGCAGTGAGCATCAACTTTGGAACTAGCTTCTACGGCTGTGCTGTTGAAGAAACAGTTAATGCCTGGCGTGGCTCCCAAATTTCGGATTCTGACAAAAGTTGTGCTAGCAGGGTTGTGCCAAGACAACAGATATAACTTCAGAAGAAACCTGACCTGGGAAAGCCTCTCCTTTCATCTTCTTTCAATTCTCATCCCACTCATGTCTGTCTCCATCTAATAGCAATCTTTTCCTTCCAGAAAACAAGCTGAGCCCTAAATTGAGCTTCCTCCAAAAGGGACCCCACTTCTATGAGTGCACTCGCTTAGACAATGTTTCTCAAGACTCTGTGTGTGTGTGTGTGTGTTGTATCCTTTCTCTGACTTTATGAGAAAGGATTTACATGCGAGAGAAGGGAAATGTTTTGAGACTCTCCTAAATGAACATAATTTTTCCATCACAGTTGATAGCTGTTGCACTGTGCAGTGCTTAGGGCAGAAATAGTATTCCTGTTCAGCAAACGTCATGTCCACACAGAGGTCACCCACAGCTCTGTGGTCCTGTGGAGAGCATTTTAATATGCTGCTGACTGATGGTTGCATTGCAAGTGTCACATAAGCCTGACAGAAGGGCTGAATTAAAGTTAATTAAGACAATCCAAGAGTTCTTTGGATAAACCAAGGCTGAGCCAGTACTGTTAAAAGAGCTGCAGGAAGGTTTCTGTTCCTCCATTAAATCATCCCAATAATTCCATACTGAGAATTGTAGATTTGACACTCTTTACAAACCCACATAGGAATCTTCTGGTCAACTGGTAACTCTCATAGGCAGAATTTACTTCTGGAATCCTGGTTCCTTTGGTGGCTGTCCTTCTCTCTCAAGCTTCTGACTTGGCTATACAATGACCCTCCAATTCTGCTGCCACTAGGTGTTTAACCCTAGACTCTTATGTCCCTGAGAAATATTTACAGATCAGGGCCCAACTCTTATAAACACATTTACGTCAATCCTTGTTATAAGCATAGTAGGCAGTGTCAACTGAGATGTTTAACAGGCATGCTTTCTGTTTGTCTTCAACTTTTTAAATTAAAAGCATCCACAACTCCTCACGCTGTATCTACTCATCAATGTCAAGTGGGGTTCTCAGATTGCCAGTCAAAAAGCCTAGATTTGTTTCAATTCTGCCACAACTTCTTAACCTCTTTTCCTACGGCTGATTTTTTAAAAAATTGTGTTAACATCATAATTCACTGCTGCGGAGAAGAAAGTTGCTTGATCCTTCCACCATCAGCTAGATGCCCCTACAGTGGCCTTGTGGTTCATAGGCCTTTAGGACTGCCCCTGTGTGAGTCAAACAATAGCTCACGTAGGATCCAGCAGCCAGACCGAAAAGAAATTCCAAATTCGGCCCAAATGGACTAATTGAACTTAGCAATTTGTTCTTTTTCATTAAAAAAATACGTGTAGTATCTTTTTGTAATGCAACAATAAGCTACAACGTGGATTGCTGCAGAATTCTGGAACAAAGCCAGAGCAACAATAGCTCTTTTTCTTGAGGAATAAGACCCGTATGTCAAAATTTATCTAGAAACTCAATTTGCCTTGCTGCTTCATCATGCTAGGAGAATAACTACAAAATTATATTACTGTTCATTATGTCCAGGGGGACCCCAATTTATTATGATTCGTGCCAGAGGAATGCAGTAGCCTCAGCAATGGCTATTGCTGTGTGGAGATGTGCCAGGCTCGTAATGGTTATGAGAGGATCATAATACTATACTTGGTTTTTTGCAAATGTTTAATTGACATGAAATATTCAACAGCCGGTAGAGTAATTTGTAATCCTCATCATTTCGGCCCCATCTAATTTATCCAACAGATTTATGGACTTTATACACCCACTCATGCACTCACACACAAATACATGTTGTTGTATGACAACACAATATTGGATGGCAAACTAGCTCTATGTGAAAAGAGCTGAAATAGCACTGTCAACTTTTGAGAATCCAGCCTTCCGGTTTATTATTAGGGTCAAAAAAGTAACACCTGTGGCATGACTAGGACTTGATCATTTATTAATAAGACAACTGGGAGACCTTTCAAAACGTGGTTTTGGCTGAACATAGACTCACCTAAGAGTTTGTTGCTTTTTAAATTCCAAACCCAGACCACACTCTATCTCACTTAAATTGAATTCCCTGGGGTGAGATCCAGGCATCTGTTTTTTTTTAAAGCTTCCCAGGTGATTGCTATGTGCAGACAAACTTCAGATCTGCTTTAGAATCTGTTTATTCTTGAGGTTGTGGGGTTTTGTTGTTGTTGGTGGTGTTTTTTTTTGTAAAGTAAGTACAGCTCAGGGTGTACATAATATTGAATTATACAATTCTCAAATGTCAGTTCTGTAAATGATCTAAAAAAATCACTTCATGTAAGTAGTTTCATTTTCAAGAAGGGAAGACAGAAACCCAGAGAAGTCAAGTGACTTTCCTAAGTTCTCTCAGCAAGTTAGTGACAAAGTTTTACAGCTACATCTTTGTGCTCCAACACAGGATTCTTTTCAAGAAATCGTATTGCCTGACTACTCACATTTTTGGAAAAAAATTTTACTTCTTTTTCTGATCCAATTTATGGACTTAAAAAAGTATTTGAAAGCATAGCCATTAAGCTACCTCTCTCATGTATTAATTGAATGTAAATTAAAGTTAAGCCATTGGGAAGGGCCCTCTTGACCTGCACGAGGCTAGGAAATGTGAGAGATACAAAGATGAGACTCTACAATCCAGCATAAAAAATCAGGACAACACACATGACTCTGACAAGAGGCGGACTAAGTGAGGAAACAATGGATAGTGCTGGAACGGCTCTTTGCACCATGATTCCATCCTGTACAACCTGAACAGCACCCCGTGGGGTGGCTCAGTTCATGAGAGTCACTTACAAATAATGGTGGACACTTGCATTGAGGTAATAATACCACAAGGCCCAACCAAAAATTAGAGTATTATCAGCTTGACAAATAATAGGAACGTAAGCCTTTACAGTCTGAAGAAAGCTCTAATCAACTAATGTGCTTTGAATGTCAATTGTATTAATAATGTGAAACTACTGCTTCTATACCTTCTGTTTAAGTTACTGTCTGTACTCTGTTCCCCTATGACAGTGTCAGGAACACAAAGGGTAATATTCTCAAAATGAAAAACAATGCAACTATTAAAATAATATTGCAGAAGAATTTTCAGTCACATTGAAATGGCCACAGTATATTTTGAAGTTTAAAAAAGTTACAGTAGAAAACAGTACTTATAGTGTAACTCTTTAAAAAATATTAATTTTTATACATGCTTGTGGAAAATATATCTCAAAAGAGTTATAGGATTATTTTTGTAATAAAAATATTTTAAAAGTTCAGTAGAGGCCAAGTTTTGTGAGGTTTAATTTAACCTCAGCCTTATTTTTCTCTTCATAAAATAGGAATAATATTAGTTACAGCCCAGGATTGTTGTTTAGGTCAAATGGTATAATTTTGGGTAGATTTTCTAAAAATCTTTGCATATTGTGAAATGTATACCTTATTATTTTTATCCATATCCCACCACCAACATCAACACCCCCAGTACTGATGGATGCAAGTCCTCTTAAGCAGGCTAGAGAGGTGGGAATACTATATTTTAAGAACATGGCTTTGGAGACATAGGAATCCTGGTTACTAGCTGTATGACCTTAGGCAACTTTCCCAGCCTCTCTAGAGCCTCAGTTTCCTCATCTGAGAAATGGAGATAATAATAATACCTATCTCACAGGGCTACGGTAAGGATTAAATGAGTTAACACTTGCATTTGGCATATGAATGAAAGCTCATGAAGTATTAGCTATTATTGTTGTTAATAACTGTGCTGCTGTTATACTACTAACAATTATAATTGTACACAAAGCAAATGGATTAGAAGACAAAAAAAGATAAACAGAAAAACAAAACTAGTTTATCGTGAAAGTGCTCTGGATTTGAAATTCTGATGTGGTACCCAGGGTGGAGTGGGAAGGGGTGAGGAGTCATTAGCCCTTCTCAGTAGTTCAACACATCAGAGGAATCCTGATTCAAAGTCCTCAGCTATGTGACAAGTTACAAAGCCCCTGGCAGAATATTCCAATAAACCTCCTACCAACTTGACCTTGTATTTTCATGCTGTTCACACTCATTACCGTAAAAGCAACACCACCACCACTGCTGCTTCACCACGACCATCATCTCTACCTTAACTACCCTAAATGGAGGCTTGATTTTTTTCTCCTATTTACATTCTCCAGCCCTGTCCAGGGATCATTTCTCTACTTCGTCACTGTCCTGTGACTTCCAAGAATTTCCCTAATCAATCCATGCCCTCCTTGCCTTGCACCAGATAATTCCACTTCCTTGTACATTTAGAAGCATCAGATCTACTTTATTCTGTCACAAGTGAGTAAGGAGGCCCAATGGGACCACATTCTAAGGTCTGTCATTCATGTCTTAGTTGCATGGCTGAACTGATTGAGGAAAAATAGGAATATTAAGGCCTACAGGTATGACTTAGAAGAATTATACTGGGAGAGGTCACCTGGTCATCTCAAGAGAAACCGCAGGGGAAAAAAAAAAGGTCAAATGCAGATTGTGATGCCCTGACTGGGCCATGGGTGCCCAGATTAAACATTATTTCTCCATGTGTCTGCAAGGGTGCTTCTGGGTGAGATTAGCATCTGAATGAATGGACTTGTAAATTGCCCTCGCTGTTGTGGGTGGGCATCATCCAATCCCTTAAGGGTCTGAATAGAACAAAAAGAGGAGGAAAGGAGGATTTATTTCCTTCTGGCATGCCTGCTTTGCTCTGACATGGTCTTCTGCTCTTGGACTGAGCTTTACACCATTAGCTCCCCAGGTCCTCAGGCCTTCAGACCTGGACTGGAATTACACCACCAGCTGTGCTGGGTCTTCAGATGCAGATGGCAGGTGGGGGGGCTTCCAACCCTCTATAATCATGTGAGCAAATTCCTCATAATAAATCTCCATCTATATACATATCTATCTCCTATTGGTTCTGTTTCTCTGGAGAACCCTGACTTACATACCTATATACCAATTTATAGAGATGAACAATGATTAAATCATATGTTAAAAATATATCCATCTATATAAAAATCTAATACAAAATAGAGATTAAGAAAGGAAAACAGTAATGATAGTCTTATGAGAGTATATATACTATAAACGACCAGTCAGATAAAGAATTAAGATTTAGAATTAAATCTAGACACAAAGTTGACATTTTGGTAAGATGTAGTAGTGATGACGAGTTTCACTTCACCAGACTTATGCTGTGGGAACCTATAAAACACAATGTCAGAAAGGCTAAACTCCAGAATGCTGAAGTTTGCAAGAAGAAAGAAAAAATGATAAAGATCACAAAAGTTGTTTGGAACAAGAAGATAAACAAGAATGTTGCAGAACCAGTGTCCAGGGTGTGCACTCTAATAATAAAGGGTGATAGGAAGAAGGCAGAACTTATCAACTCCTTTTTTGGCTCTGATTTAATTTTCTCTCTGGGATGGGTAGAATAAGAATCAAAAAGAAGAACTCAAAGCCCCAACTAAGATGTAAGATAGTAAGAAAACAGCATGAAGTCACTTCAAATGAATTCATGTTCGCAACCTGAGACCAACTGCATCCCAGGTTACTAAAAGAATTTTAGGGCAAATGTGTTGAATCAATATTAGGAACTTTGAGACATCCCAAAGAACAGGGGAGGTGCCAGGAGAATGGAAATGTAATAGGCTATGTTCAGATTCTTTTAAAAGGTAAAGATCAGGTAACAGTATAGCCAAAGGGCATAACCAGTGTCCATACCTACCCCCTGCCCCAAACTGTAGCTATTAATAAATGAAAGTATGCCAAACTCAACTCACATCCTTTTTTAATTATTATTTAACAGATCAATCAGGCTGTCATTCAGAGAATGCCAGAGTATCTCTTGATTTCAAGAAGACATTTAACTAACCCTCAAGAAGATCCTTATGGACAAGATCAAGACCAACCAGCCCAATTAGTTGACGGATGTCAACTTGTCTTAGGAGAAACTTCTTAAAATGATGTATTTAGATCTAGCCTATTCAAAAATTTTTATTGACAACTTGAAAAGAGACTTCACAGGCAAACTTACAGACTATTTTTCCAATAGCCCAAAGCATTTTTATTCTAATGAATAAAAATTTGAATTGACTTTGATTGGTATAAAATTGAGTTAGGAACCAATAAATTCAAATTCAAGTGAAATTCAGCAGGTAGACATATAAAGAAACTAATTTATCTTAAAACAACAAAAAATCAAACACCATGTACAAATTAGAGAAGATTCAGCTTGTTAGCAGTTCAAATGAAAAAGATGATTCTCAATATCCCTAAAGTGCTTTTTCATGAACCAACTATGTAATTCTAGTTCTACCAACCGTTTCAGGCACTGTGCTAGACCCTTTCACCTGCTCCCTAATTAGGCTTCAGTAAGTAGATAGAGGGTCCAGATGCACAGATGCAGTAGTCCATCATACTGGACTCTGTGCAAGACACATCTTTTAAAGGGATAACAGATTTGGCAGGGACAAGGGTGAAAAGTCAAAGACTATGTGAAAAAAACAAGTTTTGTGCAAAATAGAAATTCTAAGTCTGAAGAAATAAAGACTCAGAAAAGCCATGAGAATTATCATCAAATACATGAAGGACTCTCATGAAAACAGGGCAGGTCTCTAGAGAGCAGGACAGAATGTATATTATAACAGAGAGAAACATTTAGGCTCATTATGGTGAACATTTCTTCACACCTGCAACAGTTAAACCATGCGCACTTACTACTAGTGGAAATGCTCATTAATCTGTCAAGATGTTTACTGGAGGGGTTCCTGCACTGGGAGAAAGCTAGATGACTGTCCAGTCCCTTCCAACATGATCATGCCATGATTCTGTGAATATTGTGTCCTAATTAAAACAACACCATCACTAGGTTGTGCTCTAATCCAACAGCTCTCAAGTTGGATGGCTTTCATGTTTCTAAGCCTTTGAAGAATCATCTGTTGTAGACACTGAGAATTAATTAATAAATCTCTCTGAACCTTTTCCACTGAAGATGGATTTCTGCCTTAGGAATATGCTTTGAGGCCACAACAGAAGACAAAAGCAGTCCCTACATCCTTCCATATGTATAAATTGGCCAATCCCAAAGTCTACACTTAGCAAGCACCAAGGATGCTGTGACAGTGCAAAAGAGCTCTTAAAGATACCTGACAATACTACTGAAGTTCATCATCTCAAGGAGAAAGTCATCCCATAAGCTTTCCTTTAATGTTAGTCAGGGTCCTGCTAAAGGGCATTTTAAATTAAATTGGCTTACATGTCGGGAGTAGGGGCAACCTAAGTTGATGTGAAGCAGAGAGCTAATGTAATTCTTAAACTTCCTCCTATCCCTTAATATATTATTATTCTCCCTTAATAGTTTATCCTATACTAAATAAAAGAGACATTTGTCTATTCCTTATATTTTAAAAACAGCAACATGGAATAGAAAAATCTTGAAAACAAAAGTGCCTTGAAAAAAATCGTCTCTCCACATAAAGTGACTGTCTGCTGGTAACAAGCAAATGGGTGATGACTCAGATATATGGTACCAACCATTCTTTTAATTATTTGAATACTTTTTCTTTCACAAACCTTTCCTAAAGAGATTATTACTATTGTTATTGTTTCTGTTTTACACATGGATGAAGGAAGAGAGGGAAGGATAGAGAGAGGGAAGGCTGGAATAAATTAAGTGACTTATTTAAGGTATTCCAGCAAGTCAGCTCAAGATAAGGAGCAACACCACCAGACCATCCACTAATATTCCCCCTCTTCAAAAAAGGATGGCCAAACAAAGGACTGGCCTAATAGAACCACAAAATTAAGTGCTTTATTAAACACAGTTCAGTTTTGCTTCCTATGTGTTTCACGTTAGTCTTATTTCCTCAAGTGAGGGAATGCACTGGGATTTAACACAGGACCCTCCCCAATCCCCCGAAACAGAAAGAAAACGGAAAACATTCCCAACGCTTCCTTTCAATACTGTCATCCAACTGAGCTATGAATACAATTGAAGTAATGCCAAAACAAAAAAAGCCGTCATTACCATTACCATTTCCGCTGGACAGTTCTGTGACAAATAACACTTGCAAACCACATTATCATTAATTATGATGAATCCAAAGTATAGGTAAATTAATAAAGAAGGCATTTTCTCAGTAAACAGAGACAAAGCAAACCACATAAGCAAGAGTTTTAAAAATTTTTATATATTTTTTGCATGCTGTTGCATTTATGGGGGTGAGGCAGGTGGATATTTTCTGTATACTTTCTCCCTGAAATAATACTACATCCTCCTAATTTGCATCTATTTTTTAATATCTTTTCACTTTGCAATGAAGATGCCACTTAGGACTCAAGACAGCTATAACCCTACACTCCCCTTTCTGCTGCCCTGTGTCTTGATTTTCCTTTACAGACAAGCCAGACTTCCACTCCTCCCATTTGGTCCTCAACCCACTGCAATCTGGCTGCCGTTCCTTATTACCCATGGAAGCCTCTCCGGCCAAAATCAATAATGACCTCCTTGTTGCTAAATTCAATGGACACTTTTCTGTCCTCATGCTACCCAACATATCTGCAGGATTTGACATGGTTGACCACTCTCTCTCTCGAAAGTTTCTCCCCTCTTCGTTTCTATGACAACACCTTCTCCCAGTTATGCTCCTCTCTGAGCATGACTTTTCAGTCTATTTCCCATGTTTTTATGCTACTATCCACCCTTCAAATTAGCGATCAGCAGGAATCTATCCTAAGCTCTATTCTGCTCTTTCTTTATTCCTCTTCTTAATGTAACTCACATGCATTTTGAAGAAGACTCCCAAATCCATTTCTGTAGCTAAGACCTCTCTCTTAATCCCCAGACCTTCTGAACAACAAAGGGCATATTGGGGCAGCCCTTCCAACTGGCCCACAGACTCCACATGCTCAATATACCTACACTGAAATTCACTCTCCCATTCCACCCTTACCCTGATTTGTTCTTATCTTCTATAGTCCCTGCTTTAGCATTATCTGTCAAACAAGTCAGACACCTGGGAGTCACATCTGATTTCCCCTCATCTCTTTTCCCACACAGTCACCAAATCCTGACAACTCTTTCATAAGAGTTCTTTAATCAATTCCCTTCTTCTCCATCCCCATTACCAATACCCTTAGTTTAAGGTCTCAATGATATTATTTGAACTATGTCAACAGCCTCTGATGATCTCCCTGTCTCTGGACTAACCCCTTTCCCAATCTATCTTCCATGCAAATACTGTAAAAATATGAATCTGAAAATATGAATCATTGCCATGCTTTTATATAAGACAATATATAATGTAGTGTAATATAGTTCATGTTTATCTCCCCAGTTTCTTCTTTCATTGCTGCCACCTTTCCACTCTTTTTGGCAGTTCCAAGACCACGCTTGCCAAGTAATTTTACATATGCAGTTTCCTCTGCTCCAACTTACTCATCTCCCTTATTCCCACCTCAACCAAAACTCCATTCATCTGGTTAATTTCTACTTATTTGTTCTGATTTACTTATTTAACAGGAAATAATACTGCACTTGCTATGTACCTGGCATTGTTCCAAGGGCTTTATAAATATTAACTCATTGTTACTTTCATTTTACAGATGGAAAGATGAAGCACAAAAAGGACAAGTAATTTGTCTAGGGCCACAAAGCCAACAGTGGCAAAGTCAGGATTCAACCCCAGCTGTTCTGGGTCCAGTTTACTTAACCACCAGGAAGACTTCTGTGTCCCCCCTATGTAAAGTGCATACCTCTACCAGAATGCTAGACTATTGGATTTTCCTACTCTAATGTCCCTCTCCTCCATGAAATATTCTTGAAGGTAGAAACTATATTCTATTCATCTTTGAATGTCTAATAGTTATTCTAGTAACTGCTACTGAGTATACAGACACTTATTCAAATAATATGATATAATAAAGATATTTATTCAATGAATGAATGAGGTAGCAAAAAAGGTCACAATGGATAAGCAAACATTTTTAAAACTTAAACAAGTATCCATTTCGTAAGAGTCTCCATACTTCTTTATTTGCAAGTCACTTAATATTGATGCCTAGAACCTCTTTTTTTGTTGAAGTATAGTTGGTTTATAATGTTGTGTTAGTTTCTGATATACAGCATAGTGATTCAGTTATATATGTATGTGTATATATATATATTCATATTTCTTTTCATATTCTTTTTTATTATAGGCTATAACAAGGTATTGAATATAGTTCCCTGTGCTATACAGTAGGATCTTGTTTATCTATTTTATATCTAGTACTTAGTATCTGCAGTTCCCAAACTCCCAATTTATCCCTCTACCCCACTTCCCCCCCTGATAACCATAAGTTTGTTTTCTATGTCTGCGGGTCTATTTCTGTTTTACAAATAAGTTCATCTGTGTCATTTTTTTTTATTCTACATATAAGTGATATCATATGGTATTTTTATTTCTCTTTCTGGCTTACTTGACTTAGAATAACAATCTCCAGGTCCATCCATGTTGCTGCAAATGGCATTATTTCATTCTTTTTTATGGCTGACTAATATTCCATTGTGTATATATAGACAACAACTTCTCTATTCAATCATCTATTGATGGACATTTAGGTAGAACCCCTTTTTTAGATTTTATGTTTCACAGTACCAGAATACCCAACCAAACAATAAAGGTAGCCAATACACTATTTTTTTTTTTTTGGTAATACACTATTAAATGAAAGCTACTTCACATGTAAATCAATGATGTTAGAAAACCCCTCACACCATACACAAAAATAAACTCAAAATGGTTTAAAGACTTAAACATAAGGCATAAACCTCTTAGAAGAGAACTTAGGCAAAACATTCTCTGATATAAATTGTAGTAATGTTCTCCTAGGTCAGTCTACCAAGGCAATAGAAATAAAACCAAAAATAAACAAATGTGACCTAATCAAACTTATTAGCTTTTGCACAGCAAACTAAACAAAACGAAAAGACAACCTACAGAAAGAGAGCAAATGTTTGCAAATGATGAGACCAACAAGACTTTAATTTCCAAAATATACAAACAGCTTACACAACTCAGTAACATAAAGCCAAATAACTCAACCAAAAAATGGGCAGAAGACCTAAATAGATTTTCACCAATGAAGACATACAGATGGCCAGTAGGCACATGAAAAGAGATACTCAATATTGGCAATTGTTAGAGAAATGCAAATCAAAACTTCAATGAAGTATCATCTCACACGGGTCAGAATGGACATCATTAAAAAGTCCATAAATGATAAATGCTGGAGAAAATGTGGGGAAAAGGGACCCCTACAACACTGTTGGTGGGAATGTAGTTTGGTGCAGCCACTATGGAAAACAGTATAGAGATTCCTTAAAAAACTAAAAATAGAGTTACCACATGATCCAGCAATCCTACTCCTGGCATATATCCAGAGGAAACTCTAATTCAAAAAGATACCTGCACCCCAATATTCATAGCAATACTATTTATAGTAGCCAACACATGGAAGCAACCTAAATGTCCATTGATAGATGATTGAATAAAGAAGTTGTGGTATATGTACAATAGAATACTACTCAGCCATAAAAAGAATGAAATAATGCCATTTGCAGCAACATGGATGGACCTGGAGATTGTCATTCTAACTGAAGTAAGCCAGAAAGAGAAAGAAAAATATCATATGATATCACTTACATGTGGAATAAAAAAAAAAAGACACAGATAAACTTATTTACAAAACAGAAACAGACTCACAGACATAGGAAATAAACTTATGGTAAATAGGGGTGGTGGGAGGAGGGATAAATTGGGAGTTTGGGATACTAACTACTATATATAAAATAGATAAACAACAAGACCATACTGTATAGCATAGGATAGCTATATTCAGTATCTTGTAATAACCTATATTGAAAATGAATACGAGAAGTATATAGATGTATAACCAAATCACTATACTGTACACCAGAAACTAACACAGCATTGTAAATCAACTATACTCCAACTGAAAAAAAAAAATGAAGGCTACTTTGAAAGACAGATGTCTTAAATTTTAAATTCATTAAAATATCTTCATTTGGTAAATTATTCTTTTTATTTTTATGTAAAAACACAGTTAGAAACTCTGAGCTGTGAGAATAATTGCTATCATTTATTAGAATAGAGAGAAAAAGGATACAACTGTTGAGTATCTTACCATTCAACTCTGGTAGGCCAGAGGAAATACTATTCTCAGAGCACATTTCTAACAGTAACAAAAAACATAGCCCGAACAAAAGAATGCTAAGCCTTTTTAATGGATAAAGTGATATATGACAGAGGTTAGAAGTCAACTTGTCTTTTCTTGGAAGTTTTTATAGATAGTTACCCCAGAATCACAACACTTGTATGGGAGAACAGAGTATCAAATGAGGAAGGGTCATGTGCTGTCTACACATGACCTTCTAGGTCAATAGTCAACAGTCAACAGAGTGCCAGTAGTGTATTTGTCAATTATAGGTAGTTAAATAGGGTCTGCTACTTGCTGAAGATTTTACAGATTTTGAACAAGAGACTTTGATGTGCCATGAAACTTTAAATCATAGCACATGTCTGATACTTAATTTCTGTGATGAAAGAGTGTTCTGACCTTGAATGTTTTTGCTAAGCATCATCTTACCTCATGCCTAGTAGAATTTGGCATGTGGATGTTGCCCAACAAATGTCTGACATGAAGAGTTAATAAATTTTAATGAATCCAAAAGAGAATTTTATTTTTCAGGCTAAATATCTGAAAACCTCTGTCCTGTCAGCCAGAATAAGAACCAGAAACCTATCTCGTAAGCCCAGTGTAACAATATAGCGTATGTCCTGGTTCATGTCATTGTTCTGGCACAATTATTAACAGTACCCTCTTTCATTCGCCAAAGCATCCTTGTTAGCATGATAAATTACATGGTCATCCTAAATTTGCCCTGTCTGTTCCATGCACAGAAATGGATGTAAGACATCAGGCAGTCCAGTCCACACACTATCCGGAGGAATAATGAAGAACAGAAAATCATTCTCAATTACATACACGCAAACAAAGCTGAAGATTTATGACAGGTATAACAACAATTTCAGCTCAATATTAACACTAATATTACAAACACTGCCAACACAGTAATATTCCTTATACTACATAAGGAAAATGTAGACTGAAAAAAAGAAGTCTTTTCTTATTTTCTTTCCAACTTTCCTATTCTCTTCCTTAAAATATTTATCTTTCTTCTAAAATCATTACAGATTTGTCTATGACTATCAGGGAGAAATGTCCTGCTTAAACTACATAAACTTATTCTGTCCCTAAGGCTGAATAATGGGAGGCAAAGCAGTCCAATGCTTAAGAGTCAGGCTCGTGGTCAAACAGATCGGTTTTCATATGTCAGCTCTATCACCATACACTATGTGACTCTGGACAAATTACTTAACTTCTCAGTTTCCTCATTTGTAGAATGGCAATAACATCAGGAGGACAGTTGTGAGAATTAAATACGGTGATGTATATAAATTGCTTATCATGGTTCCTGATACTATATAAGTGCTCAAAATGGAAAATATGACGGTGAGTGGTTGTTTCAGAACTCATACCCGATTCTGAACACTGCTATAGCATTCTGTGTAGAAGGACCCCAACTGTATAAAATCCCAGGAGTTTAGAGCTGTTATGGACTGTAAAGCTCATCAAGTAAAATCTCCCATTTCTAGAGAAGAACATCAAGCTTTACATAGGTAGGTGACGTGGCTCAATTTGCATGGCTTGCTAATGAGAAAGCCAGAAGTAAAACGAGGTTTTTAAAAAAGTTTCCTTTCTGAATTTTATTAAAAATATTCATAAGTAGTAATGAGTGTAGGCAAAATATCAGCGTGTATCACTGTGAGCATATATCCATAACATGTTAGAAGCACACATCACACTTTGCCCTGAGTAAGTTAAACTGGTTTTGATACAAACAACAACATCCCCTTAAGGAAAGCTCTTCATAGCTATACAGAGGTAGATCATTCATAGGCCTCAGTTTTCTCTTATGTAAAGTAGGCATA
Organism: Vicugna pacos; assembly: GCF_048564905.1. Taxonomy (NCBI): domain Eukaryota; kingdom Metazoa; phylum Chordata; class Mammalia; order Artiodactyla; family Camelidae; genus Vicugna; species Vicugna pacos. The sequence continues at coordinate 29,162,084 of NC_133001.1, forward strand.
ATATCATAATATCCTAACAGGGCTGTTAGGAAGATCAAATGAAGTAACGTGCAAAAGCACTTAGCATGCTGTCTTACTGTGATGTCCCAAAGTTGACTATGCTGATAATGATCTCTATTCTTCCACACAAATTCATCCATAGTGACATAGAATTTTGACAAATCTTTTTCCATTGCTGTCATTTAAAAGCATTCTTTGGTTTAGAGCCCAGTTAGAATGTTCTGAAGAAAGCATGGCCTCGATGCTAATGGACTGGCGGTATTCCAGCGTCTTTTTGTTGGGAAATCTCTCTTGCAACTAAATGTTCAATACAGACCACAGGTGACCCTGATACAACTACTCAAGAAGGCGAATTTGACATCTTTTTTTCTTACGCTTAAAATCCAGGGAGCTTCAAGGCCCATCAGTAAGGGCCAGAGGAATACAAAGGGCAACATGCACAACTCCCTTCAGAACTTCCAACCTTTCCAACATTATGTATAAGCCATCTGCTTAGAGTCACTGGGACAATGGGAATTTAAGGTCTTCGTGCTCAGGTTTCTGGAGTAAAGTTATGAATTCAATTAATGTGACATATAAGGCATGCCAACCCATTGGATGACACTGTGTGGAGCCCTGCATCCAGTTCTTTGTCCTAGCAATGTCAGCGAGAGAATGAAGATCTTGCAGATGCGAGATTTTGCCCAATTACATAGTACTGTGTAATCTTGTGATTAGATTACTGCCAGGTACTCCACCTTGAACTCAGGAATACCTGGAATTATGCAGCTGAGTGGAACAGATGGAATGGTAGAACAGATAGCTTTTTACAAAACACTGAAGAAACTGCTTTAAAAACTATTAACTTTCAGGTCTTGCAAGTTGACATTTATTGTGTACAGGAATTCAAGTAGATGGACATTCGCTGATGGGTAGTTTAAAACTTTAACCCCACACCCCATTGTTGGCAGTCCCTGTGAAGATATACAGAGAATATATACAGGTAACATCTGCCGTTTCCTTTATATCTTGCAATGGTCCTCGTGTGCATCTTTAATCAACGTATGAGACTGTAAATCATTGCCTTAATCCCAAATTACAAAACAAGTGGAAAAGAGGGAACCAGAGAATTCAACTCACCCCGACACTGAAAGTTTTTAGAGAACTTTTTTGGTTTGGAAGACAGTGAACAGATGCTCAACAGATAATTGGTAACTGACTTCTTCCCATATTCACCACATGGAGGCAGAAAAAAAAGATAGAAGTTTTACTTCAAAAGCAAATAAACAAACAAACTCATAGAAGAAGAGATCAGATTTGTTGGAGGAAGGGAATTGGATGAAGGAAGTCAAAAGACAGAAACTTCCAGTTATAAGAGAAATAAGTATTAGGGATGAAATGTACAACATGGTATATATAATTAACACTGCTGTATGCTAGCTATGGAAGTTGTTAAGGGAGTAAATCCTAAGAGTTCTCACAAGAAAACAATATCTTTTATTTTGTATCTATATGAGATGACCAATGTTCACTAAATTTATAGTGGTAATAATTTCATGATGTATGTAAGTCAAATCATTATGCTGTACACCTTAAACTTACACAGTGCTGTATGCCAATTATAACTCAAAAAAACTAGAAGGAAAAAAAAAAGATGAGGAGCCTATAAGCTCCCTGTTCATTGTCTTCCGAAAGGCCTACCTTAATGTTAACTTTATAGTAAACATACAAAAATTGATTTAAATCATTTACCATCTCCACGTATGAAATTTTCATACATGCATTTTATATGTAAGTGCATTCTTAAATGCAGTCAGTCTTAAAAGTATATATGCTGATTTTTTTGTGTGCTGATATTATCTCTTCAGCAAGGCATTTCTGTGAATATGATCCACACCCCCACACTCCTTTTCCTGGCAGCTCCCTTCCCCATTCCCTGCCCACCTTTTAACATTACTTCCAAGTCAGGCAGATCAGAATGAATCTCTCATATTTTAAAAATCCTAGAATCTATAGCTAATAAGAACTATGCACTGATTAGGGGAAGGATGGAATAAAGATGCTCTCCACAAAGCTCCATGGCTTTTAACATGCAGAGCTGGGTCTGGGACAAAAATGTATGGCCTAAGTTCAAGAAGTTCAAGAAGATCCACTCTGTCTCTCTAAGATGACAGCCCAAAATGGGGTGGAGTTGGTGGACATCACATAGGACACAGGCTAAGTGGAGATTGAGGCTTTCAGGGTTCTTAAATTAAGCCAATAAACAAAAGGATAATAATCCTCTGGCCAGAAATGTTTTTAAAATACATGAGTAGTTCAAGAGGTTGTGGCAGGTGGCTTGACAGGAAAAAACTGAGTCTTCCTGCTGTGAGAGAAGGATTCTTCCCTTCCCTTGGGGCGAATCATGTTTACCACTCAATGTACATTTTCAGTGTTTGGGGGATTACATAACTATAATCACGGTACTCTTGCAGAGAATTTCCCTCGGGGGTGCCTGAGTGATTAGTCACCAAACAGAGTCCAAAGAAGTGGACAGAGCTGGTAAACTAAAGTAAGAAAGCCTTAGTCATACACTTGTTTCAGAAGATCACAGTCATCTCTTTCTGCAAGTGAACTAAGAATGTTTTCCTCCAACAGAAAGAAGAACTTAATAATTGACGACCCTGAAATGGACAAAGGATGTGAAAACAGAAAAAGGAGATCATGTTTTCTTCTGACAAAGGAGGAAATTAATGTGAAATGGGCAAGAGCCAAAGAGAGAAGATGTATTAGTTTTCTAATATTGCTTGGCCAATTATCACAAATTTAGCAGCTTACAACAGCACTAATTGATTAGTTCATAGCTCGCTGAGTCAGAAATCCAGTATGGTGTGGATGGGTTCTGTGCTCAGGGTATCACAGAATAAATCTAGGTATTGACCACATTTTCCCATCTGAAGATGCTGGAAAAATCCACATCCAAGCTCATTCTTACTGTTGGTCAAATTCAGCTCCTAGTGATTGTAGGACAGAGTTCCCCTACTCCTTGCTGGTTGTCACCCAGGGGCCGCTCTCAGTTCCAGAGGCCACCCACCCTCCTTGCCCTGTGGTTCTTTCCACCTTCACGTCAGCAGACCCTTCCTGTGCTTCCCATCTCTGACTTCCTGTCTCTGACCTCTAGACCCAGATTTAAAGGGTCAGATCCACCCAGATAATCTCCTTGCCTTAAGGCTGACTGATCTGGGGCCTTAATTATGACTGCAAAATCCTTCCACAACAATACATAGAGTAGTGTTTGACTGAATACATGGGAGAAGGTGTGTGCACTCCAAGGGCCAGGAATCATGAGGATATGTTAGAATTCTGCCTACCACGGGAGATACCTGCTATCAGTGCTCATGGTTTCATGTGAGCCCATGGTTCCCTGGTTGGGTAAAACAGGGGAAGAACCTGTACAAACCAAAGCCCTTGGAGAGAAAAGGGTCTTAGACAAAGGGCAGAGCTTTCAAGGCTCTGGGTTCACAGAGAACTCTAGATTGGGAATAGAAGTGGCATGTCTTTGTCTAACACTCATTCTATGATTATCCAACAGAGTCGGGAATGAGGCAGGAGGAGACCTGCAGCTGGCTGTCCACATAAACTATGCCAACACACAGAAAGCTCACTGTAGGGTCCTAAGAAAATATCTGTTGAATGAAAGAACTCAGCTTAGTTGGGGACAAATATTAATTAATGTTGGAATCACAAATCTAAACCCAGCATATTTCTATGCTTTTGTCTTTCTTCCATTTCCTAAAATCTACAGAAAAATATCCTGAGCTAAGGCTCTTCCCCACTTCTCCATCAGGATCATCAGAGTGACCAGTGTGCCTCTGACTGCCTAGCATGCCAGTGGCGGGGACAGTGCTGCAGGAGGGATGGTCAGGGATGGCCATGGTGAAGATCCTTTTCCACCTGAGCTTCAGTTCTATACTGTCCCCACACTGCATCATAGCTAACCAAATTAGGTCTTTATTGATAAAGAAAGAGAGAAGGAGAAGTAATATCATTTGAGCATCTCCTGTGTTTAGACACTTTACATAAGCTCTTACTTAATTCTCATCATAACTTTATGAAATGGGTATTATTTCTAATGAGGAAATTAAGGTACAGAGGTGGGATCTGAAACTCTGGGTCTTTCTGATTCTAAGCCCCAACCATGTACCAATCTTGTTCCACGTGTTGTTAACTGTTACCTTGTAATGATTTCATTCAGTCTTTTAAGTTTTAGGTTAATCTTTCACCTACTCTAGATTTCACCTATCCTGCTCTTCTTACTTGAACCCTGAATTCCCAACTTGATCAGTCCCCACTGAGGCACTATCCTTCCATATCACCAGTCTAGACAGCTTCTATTCTTCTTTTTCTCAAGCTAATTTCCAAGTGGCTGCCCAAAGGCCCAATGAGATTACTGATACTGGAGTGGAAGATTTTGTACCTGGATAATGTTCTCTTATTTCTAGCGGTTCACATTTTCTTTGGGGACCAGAGAGAGGTTTATGAGCTTGAGTTTCTTCTGCCCAATCAGGTTCTCTCTTCTCCACTCACAAGGCCCCTCAACACCAGACACAGTTTGCAGAGCCGGGCAAGCTAACTTAAGGGATTTATCCTTATTTACCCTTAGGGATTTACAGCCTATATTTTAAAGTGAAAAATCCCACGAAAAAAGGCAAGTTTACAGAGGGAGAAATGAAACCAACACCAAGTGATGTGTCATTTCGTGGTACGGTCAGTCTCTCAGTGTGCACTGCACTGTATCAGCATTAGGGAAAATTAAGTGAGAAAAACATTACAACAGCCCAGGGACACTTTTACCTAAATTTTGTGATTACATTTTAAGTGCTCTCTGTCACAGATATCATAAACTGATTAAATCATTTCATGCCTGACCCCTACTGACTATGCTAAGTGAAAAGAGAGGGCTATTAATAACTACCCATTTCTGACAGCTGCCCAGGGGCAATGCTGCCTTTTGCAGCAGTGAAATGACTCCCCAGCTCACTTACTGAATGCTGAATATTGATTCATATTATGAGTGTTGTCAAACACAGAGTGCAGTGCTGCAGATCCGTAGTGGCAGGTCATCAGGAATAGCATTAGCAAATGTCAGGTCAGGAATCAAAGGCCTGCTGGACTCTTTAGGGATGAGATTTATCGATTCCATAAAACGTGAAACAGATCAAGTACTTGTGATGATGGAAATGGTCGTGGCAGAATGAGGCTGAGCCTGCTCTGATGTAGACCTCAGGACAGATGCAACACACAAGTGACCACGGAAGAAAATGCTAAAAGTTGGAATGCCCGGGACAAGGACAACAGCAGCTCTGGGCTAAGGAGATTTTAGGGCTAAATGTCAGATCTCAGATGTGAAATTGGTCAAAGGTGTATGTGGGCTGTGTGTGTAGGTGCATGTGTGCGTGTCCTAGCAGTCTACGGTATTTCCACCAGGCAAATCTGAAAGAATGTGGTTAGATGCCGATGGACGTTACAAATATAATTCTGTTTGAAAAAGGTGCAATTTGTTATTTTACTGACGTCTTCTTTTGAAGATACTTAAAATATATCTAGCTTCTGGATTTCCATCATTACAATTAACTTTTGAATCAAAGGCTCTCATATTGTTACTCCATTCTCATATTATTCCACTAGGTGTCCATTAAAACTATGTCCTCATAATTCCCTTCCCTCCCCTGGTGCCTTCATCTTGATTGAGTTTTTTTTTTTTTAAGCCCTGGACTAGAAGTCGGAATACTAGATTCTTTTAATCTTTCTTCTGCCATGTAATGTGTGACCTTAGGCAAGTCACAACCTCCCTATATCTCAAGTTCCTCACCTGAAAAAACCAAAAACAAACAAACAAGCAAAACCAAAAAAGAAAACAAACAAAAACTATATATGTACTAGTTCTGCAAAAAGGTCCTGTGGAGGGGAATCAATAACAGATTGCAAATTCCATGATGGAGAACAGTTCATGACTATCACTCATCTTGATGTTCTCAATACCTAGTAAAGTGACCAGCTCAGAATAGTAACTTACCTTTTAATTTAGCTAAATAAAACATGGATATACTCTGAGACTGTAAAGGTTTACTAAATCGTATGCTGCTTTTATTACTATGTGTTTATTTGCTAAGTATGTAGCACGTGGTCTAGCATCACTGGAAATGGTTTGGAACTTGCCTTGCTAATGGAGGTTTGCAGAAGCCATACTTTGCTTTCACCTCTTCTAAAGCCCAGGCCACAAAGCCTTCTTTAATTTTGCCCCTTACTGTGATGGAGCCCTGAGCTCTACCTAGCAGCTGCTAAGTTCTAATTCTGTTTATTATATTTGACTAGGTAAATGTAAGTTGGTTGTTATCTACAGCTCAAAAGAGTTTCTGCTCTGTATGGAAAATGCGCTCTTTTTGGACCACTGTAGTGTCTTCATTGATTAGCTTTTATCTACAAAATGCACTTCAGAAAAGTAAACTATTCTTTAAAAAAACATAATAACCCAGTCATCATTGGTTTAAATCAGTTCATCCTGCCTTTTAACTAATTTTTAAGAGAAATTTACTTATATATATATTTTTTTCTTTTCTTCAGTTTTACTTAAAGTCTAAATTTTCCCCTGATAAGAAAAGAAAGAGAAAAAAAAATGGTATTAGGATCTCATGGCCTGCCCATCAAAGGATCACTGTAGTCTTGTTTTAAATGGGTTGATGAGAGAAAATGAACAGGTGCTACAGGTTACTCAGCTGTTCTAAAATTAAAGATTGACATTTTTCCTCTCGTTCTATTAGCAGACCTTTAGTGACATGTTAGCACTGGATAATGGTTGCAGCAGTTTAAGCCTCACGCTGTGATTTTTAACAGAAAGCCTAGCTACAGCCACAAACAATGACATCTCCCCATAGCCAGTAACCTAATAAGGAAGCATTCGCAGCCTTAGGCAGTTTGACTGAACAGTAAGACAAATCTGACTTCCAATGTACTGACTCCAATTTAAAGACAATGGCCTGGCTTAATTAACACGGTATTCATTTGTAACTCAATCAATTTAGAATTTTTGTCCTTTAACCATTGACTCTGCCAGCTTAAAAAGAAAAAGAAGGCTCAAGCTGCTGAAAATCCCTCTTGATTTGCATTAACAGTAATTTCTGAACCAGCAATGGAATAAATTGACATTATTGCTAAGTTTCCCAATGGCCAGGTAATCATAAAACCATATTTTAAATAAGAAGAAAATTTCATTGACTATTTTAGGAATAAACATGAGATATATTTAGCATAATACCAAAATTGAAATTATTAGCTCATACCTCTTTTTTGGGGGGGCACTAGATTTAAAATATTAAGCCTTGTCCCAAACATATCTGTTTCAAATTATTATCTCCAACAGTAGCCTAGGAGATTTTGTCTGGAGTACTTACGGGATTTCATAAACTTCATTTGGCCTTTCTTAGCCCCTTGTCTTTGATGTGACCAACATATACCACCCTCTGAACAGAAATTAAAATAAATGCTAACTTGGTCAGATTATTCATCTACACTGATTTTCATTTTAAAACACATCAGCCAACAAAAAAAAAGTTAATTAGATAAGATTCTAGACTAAAATAGTATTATAAAAACTCATAAGTGAGGATACCATTTTAAGAGAAATAAAACACATGATTATTGCATTAGATCAACTATGTTGTATAAATATATGGTCAGATTAGAATTTGCTGCCTTCTAAAAATAGTCTTTCCTGAAAACCTTTGTATCCTGCAAAAAAGTGTGCTCTAAAAAATAACGGAGCTTATGAGGAAAGTGGTTCAGATCACTCAAAACTTTTAACCAGAGAATAAATAAACATAATAACAATCCTAATAAAAATACTAGCATAGTTCACCTCTGGTGATATTTACACTTAATACATAGTCAATTCTTTACAGCCTTAAACCTTGAGGCTTGTAGACTGGATAATAAAGCAAGAACCTTCAATAGGCTGCATACAAGAGACCCACTTTAGGGAGAAGGACACATATAGATTGAGAGTGAAAGGATGGAAAAGGATATTCCATGCAAATGGAAAAGCCAAAAAGCAGATGTAGCAGTACTGATTTCAGACAAAATAGACTTTAAAACAAGGGCCATAAAGAAAGATAAAGAAGGACATTTTATAATGCTTAAAGGCATAATACAAGATGAGGATATTACAATCATTAGTATATATGCACCCAATATAGGAGCACTTAAGTACATAAAACAACTACTAACAGAGATAAAGGGGGCATTGATGGGAATACAATCATTGTCAGAGATTTTAACACCGCATTAACATCACTAGACAGATCTTCCAGACAGAAAATAAAAAAGGCAACAGAGAAATTAAATGATATAATAGAAAAATTAGATATGGCAGATATTTTCAGAGCATCACACCCCCCAAAAATAGGATATACATTCTTTTCAAGTGCACATGGAACATTTTCTAGGATTGCTCATGTACTTGGGCACAAAAGAAGCCTCGACAATTTTAAGAAGATAGAAATTATCTCAAGCATCTTTACTGACCACAATGCCATGAAACTAGAAATCAACAACAGAGAAACAAAGGAGAAAAAAAGGAAAGCATGGAGATTAAACAACATGCTATTAAAAAACCAATGGGTCAATGATGAAATCAAAGTTGAAATTAAAAAATACCTTGAGACAAATGAAAATGAAACCACAACCACTCAAAATTTATGGGACACAGCAAAGGCAGTGCTAAGAGGAAAGTTTATAGTGATTGTTCAAAAAATAAGAACAATCACAAAAAGACAATCTAACCCACCTGCTAAAAGAATTAGAAAAAGAAGAGAAAAAACACCCAAAAGTCAACAGAAGGAAGGAAATAATAAAGATCAGGGAGGAAATAAAATAGAGATTAAAAAGACAATAGAAAAAAATCAATCAAACTAAAAGCTGATTTTTTGAAAGAGTAAATAAAATCAACAAACCTCTGGCCAAACTCACAAAGAAGAAAAAAGAGAGAGCACAAATAAACAAAATAAGAAAGGAAAATGGAGAAATTGCAACAAATAACATAGAAACACAGAATATCATACGAGAATGTTATGAAAACTATATGGAACCAAAATGGATACCCTAGAGGAGATGGACAAGTTTCTGGAAACATACAGTCCACCAAGACTGAATCAAGAAGAAACTGACCACTCGAACAAACTGATCACTAGAAATGAAATTGAATTAGCAATAAAAAACCTCCCTACAAATGAAAGTCCAGGACCGGACAGCTTCATCGGGAATTCTACCAAACATACAAAGAACCATACCAGTCCTTCTCAAACTCTTCCAGAAGATTGAAAAGAAGGGAATACTTCCAAACCCATTCTATGAAGCCACCATCACCCTGATACCAAAACCAGGCAAAGACACCACCAAAAAGGAGAATTACAGATCAATATTACTGATGAACATAGATGAAAAAATCCTTACCAAAATACTAGCAAATAGAATCCAACAGCACATAAAAAAGATTATATGTCATGATCAAGTGGGGTTTATCCCAGGAACACAAGGATGGTTCAATATATGCAAATCAATCAATGTAATACATCACATCAACAAGAGAAAAGACAAAAACCACATGATCACCTCAATAGATGCAGAAAAAGTCTTTGAGAAAATGCAACACCAATTTATGATAAAAACTCTCACCAAAGTGGGTATAGAGGGAACATACTTCAACATAATAAAAGCTATATATGACAAACCTACAGCCAGCATAGTACTCAATGGTGAAAAACTCAAAAGCTTCCCACTAAAGACTGGGACAAGACAAGAATGCCCACTTTCACCACTCCTATTCAACATAGTCTTGGAAGTCCTAGCCACAGCAATCAGGCAAGCGAGAGAAATAAAAGGGATCCAAATTGGAAAAGAAGAGGTAGACGTGTCACTATATGCCAATGACATGTTACTATATATAGAAAACCCTAAAAGGTCCACACGAAAACTACTAGAGCTGATCGAAGAATTCAGCAAGGTAGCAGGTTACAAGACTAATGTTAAAAAATCAGTTGCATTTCTTTACACTAATGATGAATCAACAGAAAAAGAAAGTAAAGAAATAATCCCTTTTAAAATAGCACCCAAAGTAATAAAATACCTAGGAATAAATCTAACCAAGGAGGTGAAAGACTTATACGTGGAAAACTATAAAACACTGATTAAGGAAATTAAAGAAGACTTAAAAAAATGGAAAGATATCCCATGCTCCTGGATTGGAAGAATCAATATTGTTAAAATGGTCCTACTCCACAAGGCAATCTACGGATTTAATGCAATCCCTATCAAATTACCCAGGACATATTTCACAGAACTAGAACAAATCATAATAAAATTTATATGGAACCATCAAAGAACTAGAATTGCCAAAGCATTATTGAAGAGAAAGAAAAGAGGCTGGAGGAATAACTCTCCCAGACTTCAACAATACTATAGAGCTACAGTCATCAAGACAGCATGGTATTGGTACCAAAACAGACAATATAGACCAATGGAACAGAATAAAGAGCACAGAAATGAACCCACAAATTTTGGTCAACTCATCTTCGACAAAGGAGGCAAGAATATACAATGGAATAAAGACAGTCTCTTCAGCAAATGGTGTAGGGAAAACTGGACAGCAGCATGTAAAGCAATGAAGCTAGAACACTCCCTTACACCATACACAAAAATAAACTCAAAATAGATCAAAGACTTAAACATAAGACAAGATACAATAAACCTCCTAGAGGAAAATACAGGCAAAACATTATCTGACATACATCTCAAAAATGTTCTCCTAGAAGAAATAAAAGTAAGAATAAACAAATAGGGCCCAATAAAACTTACAAGCTTCTGCACAGCAAAGGAAACCAGAAGTAAAACAAAAAGACAACCTACGGAATGGGAGAAAATTTTTGCAAATGAAACTGACTAAGGCTTGATCTCCAGAATATATAAGCAGCTCACACAACTTAATAAGAAGCAACCAAACAACCCAATCCAAAAATGGGCAAAAGACCTAAACAAGCAATTGTCCAAGGAAGAAATACAAGTGATCAATAAGCACATGAAAAAATGCTCAATATCACCAATTATCAGAGAAATGCAAATCAAAACTACAATGAGGTACACCTCACACCAGTCAGAATGGCCATCATTCAAAAATCCACAAATGACAAATGCTGGAGAGGCTGTGGAGAAAGGGGAACCCTCCTACACTGCTGGTGGGAATGTAGTTTGGTGCAGCCACTATGGAAAACAGTGTGGCGATTCCTCAAAAGACTAGGAATAGACTTACCATATGACCCAGGAATCCCACTCCTAGGCTTGTATCCAGAAGGAACCCTACTTCAGGATGACACCTGCACCCCAATGTTCATAGAAGCACTATTTACAATAGCCAAAACATGGAAACAGTCTAAATGTCCATCAACAGGTGACTGGATAAAGAAGATGTGGTATATTTATACAATGGAATACCACTCAGCCATAAAAACCGACAACATAACACCATTTGCAGCAACATGGACGCTCCTGGAGAATGTCATTCTAAGTGAAGTAAGCCAGAAAGAGAAAGAAAAATACCATATGAGATTGCTTATAAGTGGAATCTAAAACACACACACACACACACACACACACACACACACAAATGCTAAACAGAAACAGACTCATAAACATAGAATACAAACTTGTGGTTCCAGGGGGACAGAGGTTGGGAAGGGACTGACTGGGATTTCAAAATGTAGAATAGATAAACAAGATTGTACTGTGTAGCACAGGGAAATATATACAGGATCTTGTGGTGGCTCACAGCAAAAGAGAATGTGACAATGAATGTATATATGTTCATGTATAACTGAAAAACTGTGCTCTACACTAGAATTTGACACAACATTGTAAAATGACTATAAGTCAATAAAAAAAATATTAAAAAAACAAAAACAAAAAACCTTGAGGCTTGTGCTTCCTCCTAAATATAGGTCCTGGGGGGCATTTGATTCTAAAGAGATCATATTTAAAAATTAAAAGTATGAATAATCCAGAGCATAGTATTCTTCATTAATTCACTGTTTTAATACAGAGGAAATGTCTTTGCAGCCTCTTCAGCACTCACAGCTACACCACATGGCTTATTCCAGTGGAAGGAATAGAGGTTCTTAAAGCCACTAAATGAGCCTGTATTTGAACTAAAGAAAGGTACTTCTGTAGATTTTCAGCTTTTCTCATGGGGTCTTCTCATAAAGTGCTCAGGCTTTCTCTTTAATTGGGAGAAAACTTGTTCCTAATGGCTTCAAAACATTAATCAAAAAGTGGGAAAGTCACCCATAAAACAATACAACTTCCATGTGTTATTCTACTTCATTCCCCTATTTACCAACTAATAAGAGATAATTTGCATCAAAGAAACTGTGTGGTAAGAAAACCATGTTCTCTATGATAATAAAAAAGGAAGCATGGCTTCTAAAAGCTAATGAGGGTGGGGAATGAAGGATGAAGAGAAATGGAGATCAAGCTCTCTAACCTGGTACCAGGGTCTCCCACCATCCGACCATTAGTCTGGGCTTCCAGTTTTATCCTCCTCCCCTGCTTCCCCCAGCTCTCCAGATGAAGCCATTGACCTTTTATTTGGTCCTTGCCTTATGAATTTGTTGGGGCTCAGGGCGGGCCACCCCAAATTATGCTGCAATGGCATATATTTGTTTTGAATTAAAGCTACTTAAGAAATGGCCAATGCAAAAGGGACACTCTGACCCTCCTCTCTGTCTCCCTGAAAGCAGGAAATAAGTCTCTCATGTGAAATGTGTCCATTGCATCTGGAGGCAGAAGGACACCCTTATTGCCAGAGACAGGGAATTTGGGCTAGAAGTCTGCATAGACAAAACTGATTACTTCTTTAATTCACCATCCCAAGCTCAAACTTTGTCTAGATTCTTCACTGATTAAGTACCCAAAGCTGAAGTTTCTTTGTCCAGTCAATTGCTCATAAATTTATTTTTTTTGTCTAAAAAGGTTAAAAGCTGCCTGATTTGGCCACCTCTTAGGTTCTGTTTTTATGAGATCTCCATATGCTTGAATTAAAATTTATCAATTTTTTTCCTATTATTCTGTCTTATGCCAGTTTTATAATTAGTCCAGCAACAAGAACTCAAGAAGGGTAGAGGGGGAAATTTCCCTATGCCTACACATTCCATAACTGTCATCCTGAGACTATGGCCTCTATGAATACGGTGCCTACTTGTAGGCCAGGCAGTGGTCCTGTCTCTTCCATAAGCCTTCCTCATTCCTACTCCCTCCTCTGACCCTCTGTTTTGCAACTAACTCATTTAGTTCTTTCTATATAATCCCTTGACCTGCCAACCAAGTTTATATATGTGCATAGAGAGAGAGAAAATCTTGTCTCTTAAGTTAGACTCTCAGCAAGTTGAGTGAAGGTCTTCATTGTCATCTTCCTCTTTTTTTTTGTTTTTGTAACCTGCAAGTACCTCGCACTGTTCACATATGGCAAAAGCTCAATAACTATTTGTTCTAGATTTTTTAGCTAATTTTTGAGGGGCTTATATAGGACTAGATAATGATCACTTTACACTTGATAAGTATACTCCAAAAGACTTGAAAGAAGTTATGCATGGAACAGTATCTAAAAATAATTTATGCACACAAACTTAGATTTGAGCTGACTATATTCACAGAGATAAGGATGTGACTACCTTCAGAGGCTGTTCTGAAATAACAGTCTTAGCAAGAATATATATGTGTGCTTAGTAAAAATTCAGTAAGGAAGGATATAAAATTATATACAGAAATTAATAGCCTTTAAATACACATATAATAGCCAGTTCAAGGATATAATGGTTTGTTGCCCCTTCTAGTAGCAACAAAGAAGATAAAATATGAATAAACTTTACAAGAAATTTGCAAAATTTATATGAGGAAAATTCTGGGAAAAACCCAAGAGTAAACATGAACAAATGGAAAGCCATTTCCCCTGTCCTTGGACAGAATGACTCAACATCATAAAGATGCCTGTTTTCCCTAGCTAAGTTATAAATTCAATTGCAATCTCAATAAAATACTGACAATTTTGTAATGGAACTAGATAAGTGTTACTAAAGTTTGTACAGAACAAGAACCTGCAAAATTAGTCAGGAAAACCCTGGGGGAAAAAAGCTATGAGATGGAACTAGCTATATCAGATGCTAAAACATAAGGTGAAGCCTCTATAACAAAAACATTGTGATACCAGCACATGTGTAGACAGGCCAGTGGAATAGAATAAAAGGTCCAGAAATAGATCAAGTAGATATAAAAATTAGCATATAAAAAAGGTGACATGCCAAATCACTGAGATAAAGGTGGACTTTTTAGTAAAGAGTGCTGGAATAATTGGGGAGTCACTTGGAAAAAAAAATTAGAAACATATTTTACATCATACACAAGAGTAAAATTCAACTGGATAAGAGATTTAAATGTACAAAATTAAAGTATGTACGTAGTATAAGAAAAAATGGGTAAATTCCTCTATAACCTGAGTGCAGGGAAAGACTATGACTCAAAATCTAGCTGTAATACAAGAAAAAATTTGTAAATTTGACTGCATGAAAGTTAAGAAAAATAAAACTTTTGCATGGCAAAAGAAAAAAGAAGCTCACAAACACTATAAACAAAGTCAACTGTGGAAACATCTGTAACACGTATCAAAGATAAACAGTGAAAAATTGAGGACAGAAAAAGAACTAAAGTCACATTAGATAGGTAGTGATAGATGATAGATAGATAGACAGACGGACAGATAGATAGATAATCTCTTAAACACAGGAAAAGACATTCAACTTAACTCATAATAAAATAAATAGAAATTAAAACTACACTGAGATAGAATTTCTTACCTATCGGATAAGCAACAAAAGGCTTGACCAAACATTCTGGTGGCAAGGCTGAGGGGAAAGAGGTACTCCCACAAAATGCTGTTAGAAATGGAGGCTGGACCAACCCTTACAAGAAGGGAATTTGGCAATACGTAATAAAGCTACATTTGCATTTACCTTTTCATTTTGCAGCCCCACTTCTCAGCATTCACCCTAAAGAAACATCTAAGTGATGCAAAAATACATATGCATAAGGTTATTTATTGCAGCATTTTTTTAAGTTCAAAATATTTGAAGCAATCTAGATGTCTATACACAATAGAGTGGTTAAATAGACCATAATATATCAACACAATGGAGTAATAAATAACTATAAAAAAGAATGAGGAAGATCTCTATGAACTAATACAATGATTTCCAGGCTATATATATATATTTATTTATTTATTTATTTTTAATGGAGGTACTGGGCATTGAACCCAGGACCTCGTGCATACTAAGTATGCACTCTACTACTGAGCACAGTGGAAAACCTAGAAGACATCACCTTGTACAGTGATCAGAGGCAGCATCACTAGTAATGGGACAAACCAATATGATGCACTGATAAGGACAGCATCACCTCTGTGATATGTCTGCCAAAAGGCATAACCTGAATTAGATCCTAAGAAAACAGTAGCAAACCCAGATTGAAGGACATTCAACAAAATAACTAGCCTTTTTTCACTTTTCAAAAATATCGAGGTCACATGAGACAAAGAGAGGCTGAGGAACTGTTCTGGATTAAAGGAGACTTTTCAGATTAAAGGAGACTCTTAAGAGATATGACAAGTAAATGAAATGAATGATCATGAACTGGATACTGGTCTGGAGAAGGTAACTATAAAGAAAATCATTGAGAACTGATTAAATTGAATATGGATTATGGGTTAGATAATAATTTTGTTTCAATGTTAAATTTCCTGATTTTGATACTGTGCTTATTATGCAGGAGAATATTCTTGTTCCTAGAAAATTCGCAAGGAAGTACTTAATAGTAAAGGGATACCACATCTGCAATTTACTCACAAGTTAGATGGATGAATGGTTAGATAAATAGATATTAGACATAGATATAAAAAGATAAAATATATATAGAGAGGTACTATATGTACACAAAGATTTTATGTATATATATGTGTATATACAGAAAAAGAATGTTAAAGTGAATGGAGTAGAATATTAATAATTGATATTTCCAAGTAAAGGATTTAGGAGTTCACGTAAAGGGTGTGAATGAAGGAAAAAACCAATCTAGCCCCAGAGAAAGAAAGCCATTGGAACACACTGACTATATAGGTCTTCTTGGTATAAAATAAAAAATAAAAGGAAAGAAAAGGAAGCAAACAAGAACACAAGAAGCCAGATGGAGCACCGACAGAATCAATCGCCCATATGAAGAGTCCCTCTGAAAACAAGTTATCAGTAAGAGAAGAAAATATTCATAGAAACTCTAAGATGACAGAATAATGAGTAATCATAGGTCCTGCTTTGCCCAGGATATCCCGATTTATGCCTGTCGTCCTGGCATGTTATTAATCCCAAAAGTGCTCAAGTTTGGACGATAAAATATATGATCAGTCCACAGAGAATGAGCCATGTCTTTCATTTTTGTAATGGTTTTTATTTTATTTCTTCTTTTCTAAGCTTTTTGCAACTCATGCTTCATTTTCTTCAGCTGAATCATTATACCCTCTGATTTCTTATTTCTCTAATCCTGGTCTTATTTTATAGAAGCAATTACTTTCAATAAGTTTTTTTGTTTTTGTTCCTTCCCTCCCTCCCTCTCCCTACCTTCCCCTTTCTTTCTTTCTCCCTCCATTCCTCGCTCTTTCCTTCCTTCTTTCTTTTATTTATGTATTTATATCTTAAATTCATGACTATTGTTTCTGCCTCTACTCCAACACTTCTCCAATAAGTGTTTGTTGCCACTTGTTTTTTTCTGTTTCTTTCCTTCAGTTTCCTTGTTTTCTGTACTGATCATGCTGACTTTTTTTTTTTTTTAATTACTCATCTTTGAGCCAGGTGAATTTTTCCAAGGCCAGCTATTTGTAGGAGGTTCAAGCTGGGAAGAGCCAGAGCCACAGTCCAGGCAATTAGGCTATTCAGATTTCTTTCTTTTTGAAGGGGGGGGGGGTGATTAGGTTTTTATTTATTTATCTTTAACAGTGGTACTAGGGGTTGAACCCAGGACCTTGTGCATTCTAGACACACACTCTACCACCAAGCTATACCCTCCCTCAGATTTCTAATAGAAGGTAAGATTGAATAAATTCTGAGCCTTTCCTTTCCCCAAGCCAAATGAAGTTAGCACTCCAGGGCTGCTCAAGATACAGTCTCTTTCCTCAACTCCACCCCGCCTGAAAGCATGCTTCCTATAACACGCTTCACCCTATCTGCTCCTTAAGACTTCATGCCAAAAATTTTTATTAAGGCTCCTACTATCAGCCTATTCATCCATTCCCATTATTCTAAAAATGAGATTATTGGATTTGCCCCTCAGAGTAAAGATGGTGGTTACTTCCATCTTTACTCAGCCAATTAAAAATGTATTTCTAACACACAAATATGATCTGTCACCTGCTAAAAAAAAATCTTCAATGGCATGCAATTACTTTTCGGATAAAAGTCAAATTCTTTAACATGACCTTACAAAGTCCTCATAAATAGTTTCAGCCTCAACACTTTCCTTTTCTGCTTTTCCAACAAATATGCCTTAACAGTGATGCCTTCCCTGGCTCCCACAGAAAAATAAATTTGTCCCCTTTCGTGTCCCCATTGGAAAGTATGCATCCTATTGTATCTATTGCGCACTATTTATTTGCATGCCAGCTGTCTCCAATATACTTTAAGCTCCACAAAAGCAAGTAAATTGTCATACTCATTTCATGTACCAAGTACAGAACCTGGTATGTAGAAGGAATTCAATACGTGTTTGTGATACAAGTCTAAGTGTATTCCAAGTTCAACAGCACACAAGCAGATATTCCAGCTTTTGGATTTCTGGATTTCTTCCAACCCATGGTTCCTATTGTATTAACTATTTCCCTTTTGTACATCAACAGATCATCAGGTTCACTTCCTTTTGAATTCATATGCCCATGTATTTGTCAACATAATCTATATGTGGTAATATTAATAATCATGATTTCTTGGACGTTTGTATATTATAACTTTGATCAACAAAATATCTTATTATTCCAACATATTGACACTTCAAAAGCAAATAGCCTCTCTCTATGCTGTAGGTACTATTTTTCAGTCACTAATTGATAAAGATTAAACAATGACACTGGGTCAGCAGGAAGCCATATTTAGAAAATGCATGTACATACATACATAGTACACATAGGACTGTAGGAAAGCACAACAAAAATCAGAATCAAGAGTTTTACTTCTCAATTACTATGACATAACATTTGTTTTAAGTTAGTTGAATAGTCTCTAAAAAAGATCCTTTCCTGTCTTTTATTTTCTAATGCTTAAACTCTTATAGAAGATGTTTTAGAATGACATAGCACTTGAACACTGTGCTAAGATCTCCCAAAATGCATAAATTATGTTCTTTTAAAATGTATTCAAAAATATTTGGCTTCCTTTTCTTAAAGGGAATCTGTATATAACCGAGAAAACACAAGTATATTCTCATGATATTCAAAGGTTTATCAGAACTGCCATGACATAGACAAATTTCAAATAAAATAGATTACTATACACCAAAGAGACCTGTGGTATCACCATTTACTTTACATAAGTAGACATATGTATATTAATAAACAATAACCACAAAATAGGAAGTCTTAAGGAAAAAGAGATATACGACTAGAACCAAAACACTGGCTCCTGTGACTGATAATGTTATGTCTTTTGATCAACTATGAATATATTGTCAGTTGTCTTTCTCATTCAAATGAAATTTCTTTATCCACATCAGCACAGCAGTTGTGGGCTGTCGGCCAGGACATTTAAAGAACCTTAAAACAGCTGGATTTTACCCAAAAAAATCCTTTATAACATGGTTGTGCAGTCTCAAATTATACCATGGAATATTAAACAAGGCAATTTTAAAGAGGAATACCATATAAAATAGTGTGTAAATAGAGTCATATATTTCTAGGATTTGAACTCCACATAACCCTGCTGTATTGGACCCACTATTTAAAAGGAGATCAGTTAAAATTGGGCTGAATTCTTAACCTTACAAACAGAGTGGGACCACAACTATTAAAATCCTTGGAATAATCTTTAAAAGAATAGGTTTATTAACTACCTAACAGTATAATCCAGAGAAGGAAGAATCGATCCTCAGTTTATCTTGTGACTAGAAAATGAGATTTTCATAAGTCATATATTTAAAAAGATCAGTCTCTGTTCTTTATACTAATATATACACCAGGCCCCCAGCAAGTTCATATGCACTATGGGGACTGTCCTCGTCATCATCTCTTGTTCTGTTTAAGGCCATCACAATATTAAACTATTAATAATAACTTTTAAAAAGAATCTAGACCTGGAAATTATTGTAGTATTATCAGAGGTTAACAAATAGTGGACATTTTCAGCACTTCCTATACAATAAAATTTCAGAATGACTTTTTAAAATAAGAATTTAAACGATTTCTTAAAATACATCAGATACCCTCTCCTTTTCTTTTCTCTCATATATAAGATAAGAACATTGGTATTGGGGGAACATCACCCATGACCATCAAAAACACTAAATCATTCATCAAGTGAAATGTGTTTTGTTTTAGTAATAGTAATATTGCATGTGCTTTGGCCCTTTAAGAACCTTAAAAGTATTCAGTTGGAGAAAATGCATTGACTGAACATTGACAAAGTACAGTGCTGTTAGAATCATTCACATCAAACACATCATCAGGGATTTTCTAGATAAAATGCCCACAATATAGCTAATCTTTTTGGTTAAACAATGCTTTTAAAAGTGCCTTAAAAGCTAAAATGAGTATCTAAAAATTCTTTCAAATGCTATAAGGCCATTAGTTAGACTAACACATTTGTCAACAATTTAATTAAATATTTTTAAGTCATCTCAAAGTCACATAGTGGTAGATTTTTTTGTTTTCAAAGCATCACACTTGTTATTGATATGCTATATAACAGATAATACATTCTGAATTTTTCTTTGTTTATTAACAAGCCCTTGTAATTAACTTGCTTTTAAATCATAAGTATGATACTATTTTAATTTCCCTCACATTCTCTACCCTATCATTTGAAATCACATTAAGCTGACTCTTAGAAGGCCACCTGGTGTAATACTATGACATTGAAGTGAGCTGTTCTGGTATGCAGGAAACACTGACAGTCTTCTATGCTAAAATCCATTTCTCTAACTGATGACAGAACTAGGGGAAATTAATTTTTGCTATTCATAAATACCTGACAGGTTTAATGTAAATGTTTTGAAAAAGACCTCAGCATATGCTGCACATACATTATATATGCAGCACGGCACTGGAATATTGTATTTGAAACCCATTCAATTTCTAGATCACTACTGCTGAAACTGTTGAAATTTCTCGAATTACTCACAGATTGCAATTTTCTCCATATACATGTAAATAACAACAGAAGTCCCCATGAAACCTTTCAGTCACTGGAAAAATCAGCAATTTGACACTTAGGACAAATTTCTTTGATAGAAATACTATGAAAATGCAGGTAAACCTGACAAGTCACTGAGTGTTAGCCTAGCTCCCCTCCTGTGGCCAGAGCCGAAGAGCTTATTCGCAGGAGGAGGCTGTGCTCATATGTTCAAGATCCAGAAGAGCTGCTACAGAACGGCTCTCACCTTAGACACAAGGCTAGCCCAAAGCAGATGGCTCGGATCTCTTTCATAGAAGTGAACATGTCATCGTTCCTTAGGATACCATACACAGTCCCAGAGATACACACACATTCGTTTAAGTATATGTGCATAAGAAAGGCCCTATGCAGGTTCAGTCCACTTTACGTATAGGATGTATTCCTGGAAAATCATGTGTAGCTGCACAGGGAAGCTTTTTTTAAATTAAATTCTATGGGGGAAAACCATTTGTAATGGAATCACCCTTAAATGATCCAATTTTTAAATTTTATGTTCATTTTCGAGTTTGAATAGTAACTGCCATGGAAACACATCAAATAGGTTAAAAATCTATGAGTTCATATTGATACTAAAAAAAAAAAAAAACCAAATATAACCTGGTAGGTCTCCTTTGGAGCATGCTAGAGAGCTGACTCACTATTCTGAAAACTGGTAGATAAAGAGAAAGAAATCAAGCATTTAATCTGCCTTTCCTATAAGAACTGTACTACAGTTTACCAATAGGAGAAAGTTTCTCTTTTTCTAAGTATTTCAGCTAATAGATGAAGAAAGATAAAAGAATTAGAATACAACCACTTTGCAAATTGGTAAGGAAATAATGGCCACTGAATCACAAAACAAAGACAATCAGATACTTGGTTGAAATGAAAATTTGGAATACCACCAATGAAATCTTCCTGCCAAAAAAATGAACCTGAATCAGATCAAGTTTCTTAAGCTAACCACCAGTTTACAGCAGAAAAATGTATTAGACAATACCGCAGGGATGCAATGAGCAATTTCTGAATGTGAAAAACAACAAGAATGCCCAGTTTTTCTAACAAATGAGGAGCAAGGGAGTACGGGGAAAGAAGACAGAGGAAACTATAGATTCAAACCATAGATTAAAATGCAATGGGTACGTTGTTTGGATCCTGATTCAGACAAACTGACAGTTTTTTTAAAAGTTGATATATTCAGGGAAATTTGAACAATGATTAGCTGTTTGATGATTTTAAGGAATTACTGGTAATTTTTAAGGTATAATAATGTCATTGTGTTAAATTTTTTCTGAAAGTCTGTATCTTTTAAAATACATACTGAAATATGTATGAATAAAATGAATGAAGATTGTGAATCACTTAGAAATAATTCAGTTGGGGGGAGGGTTGCAATAAGCAGAAGGATAGATGAAAAAATATTTCTAGTACTACTACTATTGCTGTAACTACTAATATTTGCTAAATATCTTAACCTCACTTATTCTCACATAAAATAAAAAGTTTAAAATGAATATTTAATGAAAATAATACAAAGGGATGCTTAACAAGCTAAACTGGTTATTTTATTATGATACTTTGTATTCATGCAGAGGCCCTTAAATTACTTCAAGTAAAAAGAAAAGATTTTAGGAGGCATAATGTCTACTGTTTAGAAGAAAAACAGAAAAAGAAAATCATTCATTCATTTAACCATTCCACAAACATTTGCTTAATTCCAACACGGTGCCAGAGCTGGTAGATTAATGATGAATTTTGCCCACCAGGAGCTCCCAGTCTACTATCATATTCAGGTCAGTAAGCAAAGAATTCCAACAGAATGAGCTAAATGTGAACAGAGGGATGCACAAAGCATTCCTAGAGTATAAAGTAAAGCTTGGCTAGCTGCAAAAATAAGCAATTCTTCAGTACCTTGGAGTATCACCAATGAGGTAAAGGACAGAATTCTCAAGCCCTAGTGTCTAGTTCATTTATTTACCAAATATGTACAGGTACTGAGGATACAGAAGTAAACAAGATAGACCTAATGTTCCCCAAGGAGCTTCCGGTCTAGTGAGGCAAGCAGACAATGTAAATAATTACATTAATGTCTAAAGTGTTAGAGGAGGGCAATTAATGGATGTTACCGGGAGTGTGTGGCAGAAGAAACTTGAGGCAGTTAAGTTTGCATTGACATTTCAAGTTATTGTGCATTTTTGTGACATCAGCTATTTGAGTTATTGAAAAATGCTATTTTAAAATTCCTGTTCAACTTCACATGAGTCATCCTGACTCACCTAATTCATTTCCAAATTTAACATTTTCTCTCTCTCTCTCCTTTTTTTTTTTTTTTTTGCAAAGGCATTGTCCACTTAGTGGCTTATCAGCTTAAAGTTTTAAATATTAGGCTGATTACTGATTATTTACCTGCTATCTAGATGGGCCCCAGTTTACTCTTCACAATATAAATTGGTATGGGTTGAAATAATATGAAGCAAGTAAAGCATAACTCTAAATGATATTTGAGTATTGATATCCCCACACTCCTCCATTTGTATGCATGACTGGCAAATGACTCAGTTGAGTTCACAAAATGGGTACCATAAACCTGTGCTTTTCTATACTCATAGGATACTCACAGGTTCTTCTGGCCAATACACCTCCCCCAATTCCATTTACATTTTAAGTGATTTGCACTGACAGTATAAGAGGATTTGTGTGAGGTTAGCAGTTACCTTCTCTCATTTTTATGAGAAATGCCATATACTGGTTACCCTTGGGAAACTGGGGAGTCCAAATAGCTTCTCATACTTCATCTCCCCGGAAGTGAAAACAACAGACTGTATGTTGTTTTATAAGAATTTCCTTCAGCTTTACTCCTTACCGATACAGTGCACTCACAGGATGAAAATGCTCTCCAACATTTCTCTCCCCAGCATTTTATCCTATTTATTTCTCCATTGTGCTCTTGTCCTCTTTTCAGATTTTACAGCATGAGATATGTTATAGATTTCAGGTTGTCTTTAGAGCTAACAGCCACCAAACGACAACAGCAAAAAATGAAAACAGATACTAAGGAATGTCCAGTATATACTACTTGCTGATGAAGAAAATGATGAGGGAGAAGGAAGGCAGAAGAGAACTAGGGGAAGGAAGAGGAGGAAAAGAAAGACAAAGGAAGGGGGAAGAAAAGAGAAGAAAGGAAGAAGATGAGGAAGATAAGTAGAAGATCGTTAGCAAAAGGAAGGCAATAATAATAATAATAATAATAATAATAATAATAATAATAACAACAACAACAACAACAACATAATACCACCTCAGGATAGAAACACTCTCATCTTTAATAAAATACATAATATATTGAAACCTTCCATTTGGCCCTGGAAGGAGAAATTCCTGAATGAGGAAGAGGTGGATGTGGGGGTAGTAGGGTGAGAGAGAAGTTACTGGACCACAGTGCCAGACTATATTACCTCCTGAATTTTACCATCCTGGTGGTGATTGTAAAACATGAACCCAAAATTCTTTGACACTGTTGCCATCAAGAGGTGAGTTCTATGTCTCCTTCCTCTGAATTTGCCCAGGCTTATGACTGCTTCAACCAACAGAATTCAGTGGAAGCACTACTGTGACCTCAGAGGCAGGGTGAGCAGAGTCATACAACCTGTGCCTGATCCTTGCTCTTGAAATCCTTGCTCTCTGGAGGCTCCCTTGTAGGACCCTCCCTCCAAGAACCCAGCACACTGCTGAAGAAACCCAAGCCACATAGGCCATAGAGAAGTACTCCAACCAGCAGTACCAATTAAGTCAGCCTTTAAGTCATCCCTGTTCAAGTACTAGACATGTGAGCAAAGAAAACATCTTAGAAGTGGACCCTCCAGCCCTCAGTATCCTCATCTATGAAGCTGGGGTAACAGTACCTACCATGTGAGGTTGTTGTGCAAAACTAAAGAGACAAATTTAAGGTGTTTTGAACAGTAGCGACCTTGTGGGTGAACATTCCACAAATGTAGATACATATGGTTTACCACAAAAAATATTCACCTCTATTATCTCACTTTCAATTTGGTCCTCAAACAACCCTGTGGAGATAGGTTGTACTGATACTATTATTCCCAAGGTATATCCTGAGGAAACAAGTTTACAGAGATTAGGTAAATAATGTGGGGTCCTTCAGCTAATAACTAATAGTCAGTCTTTGAATCCATATTCCATGACTCTAAGACCAGGGCTCTTTCCAATGAATCATGTTGCATTTGAAATAAAAGGAGCCAGGACCATGGCCACTGCTTGATAGATGAAGAAACTGCTTCCCCCAAAGTCTAAATAACTTACCCATGATGATTCAACAGTATCATGGGACAACGATACTGGACAATATAATGGTAGAGTGCTGATGAATGGAAGTATTGCAGAGTGATTTTAAATGCTTTGGTTTCCTTGTGTACAAAGTAAAAACAATATAATAGAAACTACCTCACTGGGTCGTTAGAATCAAATGAGACAACGTTATGTTGTGTTCTAAGCACAATACCTGGCACATAGTAGAAGTATTTAGTAAATATACATTTCCTATGCTTTATGTCAAAAAAATTGTTTAATCCAAACCGTGCTGACTCAGCTCTTTCATTTCTTCAGTTTTTGTGGCAGAAAAAATTCACTCAAGACTTGTGGTTAATTATCTCTAGTAAATTATTCTTGGCACTTTGCTATACATGTACTAAGGTGGAGAGAGAAAAGCACTTAAAAATGAATATAAAGTATTTTCATTTATTAGATGGTCTTTCAGTTCAAAGGAGGAGAAAATCATGATGAAAATTATACAGGCTCAAAATTACAAACTGGAAACCAGCTGTTTTGAAAAAGAAACATTTAAGTATACACATAATACTCTCTATGAACAACATCTCTGCTTCAAAACATGTTCCAAAGGAAGAGTTTGTCTCAGCTTATTTATAAACACACATACAGGGGGAAAAAGTTCAATTTCCATCAGTGGAAGGAAGCAATCTATCTCACCATGGGTCTGGAACAGCTTTAACAAGTCTGAGATACACAATAGCAGCAATTTCAACTTTCCTAGCTCTCTATTATGCTGAAGCATCTCATGGTGTTTTTTGATAGTATTAACAGTTTATTCATCTTAGAGGTTTAATAGTTAAAAAAACAGTTCCATACCACTTTCATCATATTTGGCCCTAAAACAGCTCAGAAAAGTGGTGGTACGGGTTTTACTTCTTCAGCATCATTATAAAATAAGAGCAGATGACAAGGAAAGAAGTTATCATGTGGGAGGTGTGTCCTGGACTATCTTCCCCCCAAAAGCTGCTGCTTATCTTCCCCTTTCAGTTTTCAACCTGCAGTGCTTCATCGTTGTCTCTTCGGGATGACATGTTCTAAGATGTTTCTCCCACTCACATTTGTCACGAACACGCACTCGCTCGATTTCATGGAGGCACATCTACCCAGTTAAACTCCATCTATCAGAAATATACATCGTAATCAGACAGTGAAGGACACTTGTATTCTGAAGAAACCCAGGTATCATTTACCTTGATGTCCTACAGGTTTGAGTGGGAGAGAAGTAGCTTTCCCACACTTCTTTGGTTTAAAAAACAAAATCCAAAAAACTCTTTGCAAAGGGAAATCGTCTAAGGCAGGGGGTTTGAGGTTTGTATAGGGGCAATTAGAGTAAATAATTTAATTGTATTGACTAATTTTTCTAAAGTCTATTTCTATTTGCGAGAATACATAGTAGATTCATACTTTCTATTGTCATGCTGGATTAGTCCTCCTACTTTCACAGCGGCTGTTTTAGTAAGTGACCTTTAGCAAACATTATGTGTTTTATTTTCAAAAGCAGCACTGCAGACATTACATTCATACACAACATATCTTGAAGGTATGCAGAAACCAAGAAAGTCAGTAACATATAAGGAACAGTGCAAATAGTTATCCCACATGACAGGTGTGACTACACATAATGGCCCCTTAATGATCCTTTATGACTGGAGTGGCCAAAGAGGCAAGACTTGGGTATTGGTTTAACAACAACAAAGCACTCTATTTACTCAAAAAAAAAAAAAGTGTTTCTTTTCCATGTTCCTACGTTGCGTCTCTTCTAAAATTGAATAGTGGAGGAAGATCTACAGCGCTTCCCAATTTTCCAAACCCTAGCCCCACCCCCTGAGCCCCACCAAACACTGACTAGCACCAGAGCCAAGATGGGTAGGTCATTTATTAAGGGCAAAGGAAAACGACATGGTTTCCTAAGAAAAGAAAAAGAAAAAAAAATTCCAGTGTATGGAGATGGCGTTTTGAAAAATCACAGTGTAAAACATCATTCACTTTAGGAAACAAATTAATTAAACTGTTAAATGTCAAACAAGACCCCTTATTATTCATGTCAGCGAAATTTCAACTCAGTAATAGGTGTGATAGAGATGTCACCTAATTGTTGATGATCTTTCTAGCTAAATTGTTCTCACACAGTAGCATCAGGGCCTTGAGAGATGAAATATTTATGGCTGTCAAAATCTTTCTCTTGGGGTTATCCATTTGGCCTGTAACTTAGGATACTGCCGTCTTCCACTTTGTTCCCCATTACACCTTTCAATACTTTCTGACTACCTGGAGATTGCAAACAGTCTGGACCATCCTCTCTATAGGCTGCAAGTTAAAATGAGGAGAAGTATTCCCTGTTGAGACAGTGTGCAGAGGTATTATAGAGTTCTGTGCAAAAAGAAAACCGTCTTTGGGGCATTTTTCCTTCCAGGATTAAATCCCATATTTCTAAAAGTATACCACTGGAAAATTATAAGAGTCTTGAACAATTTAACAGTGGGAAAGTATTGCTGTAATTTCTCTAACTTTATATTTCATTATTTCTTAAGTTGCTCAGAAAGTAAATTAATGAAAGTTGGAGATTTCCCTCCAGACGCAATTCATGTTCTCTGACACATTTTTACATTGTCTTTACTCCAAAATATTTTTTCTTTAATTTTATTTTTGGTTCCTTTAGTAGCTGCTTTTAGTCAAAGAATGTGCTTATAGTTTCTTTTAAGGAATTTTATTAATCAGAAACTCGATTAATAAATGCTTACACACATTTATGATATAATAATTATTTAATTCTCCTAATAATGATTCACGGTCCTTCAAGATCCCCAAAAGCTTTCTTAATTTTAAAGATTAAGCTATGTTCAAGATTTTTATTGTTAAGGATGTTTATTTTTAATAGTACATAATAATACTTTTCTTTAAAGTCATTATATAGTTAAAATCAAGCATATAGAATTTTTCCAAGCATTCAAGGGTAATGAGTTAATAGTATGTCTCTTCAACTGTGCCCAATACAGTTATTTCGATATTTAGAGAGGCATTCTTATCAAACAAAATTTTTTAACCTCTGAGAAAAAAGTAATTTCTCTTGGTTATGTGTACTAGGCATTAAACCCAAATTTCTCTCCCACCCTGTCCTCTGTCCCCTGAACCACACTTCTGGCTAAGACTCACACCCAGATCAAAAGAAACCAACAAAAATTCAACTAGAAATGCATGCTAAAAATAATTCAATAGCATGGCTCCCCTCTGACCGAACTGTGGCATTTACTTCATTAAGTGTTTCTAAAAAACTCCCAGTGGGAAAGGTACTTAATTTATTTACTGCATGAGTCTAACGAGAATTGTGAAAGAAATTTTAAGTAAACCGGTATGGTTTGGAAGATTACTAGAACATTTGGTGCTCTATATGAGGTTCTTTTTTCACTCATCAGCCTCCCTAATGCATTTCACCATAAGCTGTGAGGCATTTTTGTTTGTCTTTGAGCATGTATTTCCTGATAGAACCTTGAGAATAATGAGAAGTTCTCAAGAAAAAAAAAATAGCAAAGAAAATTGATCATCTGTGACTCTTGTTCTTTAGAATCCCATTCTAATAAATGGAAGTCACTGCTCTGTATTCTCCCCACTTCATTCATCACAGCAATGTTCTATGCTCTTAGAACACACATAGGTAAAGGGCCCAAAAATCCATGTAGCAAGAGGCTAAATGTGGGATCTTTAGTTCACAGCTTTCCCAGGGCAGTTGGACAAAGAGCAAAAGGCCCCTAACTTGTCTTTTTACCCAAGTTTTCCTCTGTTCTTCCCAGCTACCTACTACACATTTCAACATGCCATGCTGTCATTTTTAAACTCAGGATTTCTAAAACCAAAATGTCCATCCTTCCTCCCAAACCAATCCCCCCTTCCAAATTCCCTGACTCACTTATTGGTGCCATGATTGCCCCAGTTTCTCAAGTCATATCTTTGAATCATATGACAGAGTCGATCTCTTGATTTCAGACGTTCCCTAGAAGTGGGTAGGACCTCTGTAACTGACAAGTGAATAAATTGCCTGTTCTGCTGGTCATTTACTGCCTCTAAAGCCCTGTCTTCTAGAATATACTACAGACATTGCAGATATTCCACCAGAGTCTGAAAGGCTACTTTAGTCTGGCTCTAAGCATTTTGATCCAGTGTCACAAGTCTCTTTATATCCAAATCCAAAATTCCTCCTAGCCTCTCCCCAGTCCCTGAAAAGCCCCCACTGGTGACCAGAGCCACTTTCCCAAAAAACTTTCCAGACACGAAAGCCAGCATCTGAAGAACTAATCTAGCAATAGATCAAATCTCCTCTAATGGAAATGGGAACCACAAGTGAGGCCCCATTCACTTCTAAGTACAACCTTTATAGATGACATCATGATGTAGATGATGTTATGACTATGAAGATGATGTTAATCCTAGGGTCCTCTCCTTTTTCTAGCCACTCCCTTCTCCCACTCCTTAGAGTTATATAGAGGTACAGGCCTTGTACCCAATATTTTTTCCTCCCTTGTGAATATACTAAACCATCTCTTGTCCCAACTTGTAGATCATAGCAACTATACCATATTACCTAATATTCCTCCAATACATACTTAATTATCTTAAAATAGTCAGGAAGGATTAGGAAGAAATCTAGACATGAATTTCACTGATAAAGCAATAACTCTTGTGTATAATTGACTTTGTAGTTAATCTGTTGGAAGGTTCTCCTACAATCATTCAAAACTATCTATTGAACACCTACCATGTGTCTGGTCCTAGTCTATGAGCTAAAAACAGAGCAATGAATAAGACAAAAAAGATCCCTGCTCTCATGGCATTTACAATCTTATTGGTTCCTCCTTTGCCTTTCTTATCATCTTGGCATCTTTTGCTTTGGAATGAGACACCCATGATTAATCTGCACAGCACTCCCTCTTTTGACTTTCTACCTCATACAAACTACCAGCTTTCATAAACCAATGCTCACTTGCTCTTAGAACAAGGTCTAGGCTTGCTTATTCCTTAGAGAAAAGAGATCTTGGATATAGTTGGACATTCTGGGCCATTCATGGCATGCCACCCTAAAAATGCCTCATTTCACCAATTTTACCCCTCTATCAAATGCTATCTAGCCAGCCACCAAGGTCTGGCCAAAGGTATTTTTGGTGCATCACCTGGCAAAAACATTAAGTAAATTTGATGTTACTCCTAAAAGCATCTGCCCTTCTTGGATACAGGTCCTAACCCTGTACAGCTAATTCAGTTTCTTCATCTCCTCTTGTGGTGCTTTTCCTGCTGGCCTCTACATAACCATGAACCCTTTGATTTCTCTAAGTGCTAAGGGATTCTCTTTTTAACATTTTCTCTTCTGTCTTGGAAGCTGGGGGAAATGTCTGCCCCAGCTTTTACAAGCTCTGTTCTATACTGTCAGATTAAATTGAGCACTGCAGGCTGTATTTAGAGGAAGGCACAGTTGGAACTGACCCATGGTCCCCAGAGGAGTTCTACTTGCATACACACCATGCACTTGAAACCAAACTTACTTTAAGCCTCATAGTCCAAATGTGGGAGGGAGCTTATAATATTAAAGCAACCATAAAGCAGGATAACCAAAATCTAAAAACAATTAGGACTAGAAGGAATGTAGTGTACAACATGACAAATATATGAAAGTTGTTGAGAATAAATCCTAAGACCTCTTATCACAAGAAAAAAAATTTTTCTATATCTTTAATTTTGTATCTCTATGAGATGATGGATATCACTAAACTTGTGATAATCACTTCATCATGTATGCAAGTCAAATCATTATGCTGTACACCTTAAACGTACACAGTACTGTATTTCAATTATATCTCAATAAAACTGGAAGAAAACATTTTTAAAAAAGCAATCAGGAATAGGAATACAAATGTATCAGACAGCTATCTAGTTGCTATAGCTGAATAGTAAATTTAGCTCTGACATTTCTAGTTTGTTCATTAATTCAGCAACAATTACTGAATCACTACTATGTATGGGTCATACTCCTATGCTATGACTGCCTTTCCTCTGGCTCCCATCTAATTCTTTGTGAAAAACAGGGGTAGGGGTGCAGGTGGGGATCGGGCAGTGGGACAAGCTGGCTGACTATAGTGGGCTACCAAGAAGAGCTGCCTGAGGCATTTCTCCCAATGCATGGCTTGGAAATTACGATCAACAGTCAGCACCAACTATGAAAATAAACACAGATAAGAAGTCATCAAAGCTCTCATCAGAATGTTTTTAATTCCATGAAAATGCATGACTTCTCGTGACTAGCATTAACACCAAGTGTAACTAAACAGGTTTCTTCTGAACTGGCTCCACACACAGCTAGGGGATAGCATGGATCGTATCATTGCAAGTTTCTCAGGAAATCCTGGGACAACCTGCCTAGCCTCCAAAAGTTTGTTTACATTTACCTTGTTTTAAGAAAAAACTCAAAAATATAAATTAAATTAAAATTCAATTTTCAGCAAGTATAATAAAACAATCTTAAGTTAGCAATATATTATGCCTCTCAAAATTTGGTACAGATATAGATTTAGATATAGATATGTTTCATGTTGTCTTTAACGAGGTCGCCTTCCAATATAGAAAAACTACTAGTTTTATTTTACTATAGTTCATGCACATCATATCCCAGGAATTGAGATAGTGCAAAAAAGATAGGGGACTCTTGAAAGGCTAACAATAATAAAAGGGTAAAAAAAAATGTTCTTTAAATTTCAGTAATGCAGGTCAGAAGAAGAGGTATACTGTCAAAATAAGATAAATGAAAGTATGATTTTGTGCCATGTTTAAAATTAATCCATAAAAGTTAGATGATGATGATAATAATAATAATAATAATAATAATAATAATAATAATAATAACTGGCACTCATTGAATGCTGACAGCATGCCAGGTGCCATGCTAAGTGCTTTATGTGTGTTTTCTTATTTCATCCCTACAGCAAATCTATTATTTATTTGCCTCAGTTTATAAAAAAAATAAGACATACTGTCCAAATAAAAATGTTGGTTAAAGGGAGGAGTTAATAACTTTATGCTCTGTTTTTAACCACAACACCACTGCTTCGTCAAAGAGAAAAAAAAAT
Source organism: Vicugna pacos (assembly GCF_048564905.1). Lineage (NCBI taxonomy): Eukaryota > Metazoa > Chordata > Mammalia > Artiodactyla > Camelidae > Vicugna > Vicugna pacos. The sequence goes on from NC_133001.1 coordinate 29,194,053, forward strand.
AGGTAAAAAGGAAGAAATTTTGTTTGATGTACAAAATTATATAGAAGTGGCCAAGCATCAGATGATTTTTTTCCTGCACGCTGGTGGCAGCCTGGAGCCTGAGCTCCTTGGGAAGCCACAGCACCAGGAACCACAATGCCACAGCTGACTTAATTAAGGAGGCAATGTTAAGAGCAACTTGGCTGGGCGTGTCTTCCTCCGCCCACCAGCAGAGAAAGTTCTCAGAATGTTGTCATTCATATCTCACTGTTCAAAAGTCTGAAATTATAAGGAGATACAAGAGGCAAAACCTAAGTATGCAAATCATGGAGTGATGTGAGAAGATTAGTTCTACAGAAACAAGAAAAAGAGGAGCAAGGCCATGGAAATGGAGGGAGGGGAAGTGAGGGCACACACTTCTTTGGGTGTAAGGAAAGGAGTCACAGTACTTCACCTCTAGATGGACATCCACAATGGTCCCTTGTAGGCATGGATGTTTGTTCCCACCTCCCCCTTCTCTCTGCAGATGAGATCCTTTCATCAGGGTGAAGTTCAGAACTTTCAACCTGACACTCAATCTTGAAGGGCGAGGAAAGCAGAGAGCCAGGCTTTCCTGCAGTGGGAGCAGGTCCACTGTGCATAAAGCTCAGAGTTCTTAAACTCTGTAGTGGGGAACTCCCTTCCTGTGACCAGTTTTCCTATAGGTTTTCTGCCCTGTGTACCTATAGGTTCACTCCCTTGCTGTGACTGGCCATATGCAAACCAATTCAACCAATGGTCCTTATCCTAAGCAGGATTAATACCTAGATGTCCACTCTGCTATTCTCCACCATGGGACCATAGGTTTACTATGCAAACCAGACACACTAATGCTGAATAAGATACTGTGATTCTCATTAGAATCTAGAGTAACAGTTTATACACTAATATGCTCTATACCTGTGCTTCTCAAAGCATGGTCTGCCTGAGCCAGTCTGAAATTGTTTTGGTCCAAAACAAGGTAATTAGAGAAGAAGTATAGAAACTTTTGACATTACCACAACATTTTTATTGCATTCTATGAAAGTATCTGTCCACAAGTATTGAACATTTAAAAAGAAATCCACACACAATGGTCCTTCACTTCAGATAGTTTGAGAAACACTGTTCTGGAACAGTGCTACTCAAAGTTTGGTTTCCATGTAACCAAGCAGGATCCTATGAGGACTGCCTGGGACAAATCCCTCCTCCGTATTCTTTGTGTTAGCTCTTCTCTGAAGTACCCAGATAATAGTATCTGATGCCCATTTCCTGAGTTGTTTTACAGATGCTAAAAACCCCACCAAATAGAAGAAATTGACTACTTGATGACCATGAGCACACAGCTCCCAGACCTACTGGTGCCTAAGGACTGATAATGTTAACCCTGGTGACACGGCCCTGTTACCTCACCATCAACCAATCACAGAATTGTGCACTGGCTGATCAGAAATCCCTCTCCCTAACCTTGCCTTTAAAAATGCTTTGCTGAAACTCACTGGAGTGTTTGGATTTTTTGAGCATTAGCTGTCTGGGACTCCTTTTATAGCAGCTTAAAATAAACACTGAGCTTTTCTTCACCACAACCTGGTGTCAGTAGACTGGCTTCACTATGCATGGGTGAGTAGACCTAAGTTTTGGTTTGGTAGTATACAAACTGGCAATGAACTGGCTGTTACCAGTCAGTGACTAAATTCCTTGTATCAGAATTAAAATCAACTATATCATTAGGCACACTGTTTAGCTGAACAGATAATTTTTAATAGCATGACTTTCTTGATGAAGGAAGTACTAAGTTGATTTAATTCTGTACAAAGTCCTAATTTCATTGCAGACTCATACTTTGAGTAGCACTGTTCTACACTTCACCAATAAAATGAGGATAATAAAAATACCTGTCTCAAAGGGATGTTAAACATTTAACTTAATATAATATTTTAGAGTGCTTATAAAAAGCACTAAATAAATATGAATTATTATTATTAATTATTATTATAACAGAATTTCTAAAATGATGAGATCAGAGCAAAAAGTATAAGAAAAAAATGAGATAAAGGCATACCACATAATACAAGATACCAATAGAGCCTACCAATTTGGTTCAGTGTTTTTTGTAGTCAATACAAAGAAGAAAATGTTACGTGTTACATGATTCACAATGTCCATAAAATTTTTATTTTAAGTGCTCCAAAAAAGTACAACTAGTCCTTGTTCTGAATGAAGGTCACTAAAGATTTAAGGTCTGAATTTCAAAATTGAAATTAAAACTACTTTGCCTTTTGCCTTCAATTTGTAATGACAAAAAGAATTTACTGAAGCAAGCTAGAAGTTTTAACAGACTTGTTATAGAAGAAAATTTAGCCATTAATCTGTCATTTCAGTCAAAGCTAAGCTCATTAATAACTTCTATTCAGCTGCAAACTGCCTTCATTTTTCTATTCCTTTCTGATGATAAGGACCCACATATTCAAATTTCAAAAAAAAAAAAGACCAAATTTTTCAAATTCCAAAATGAACAGGTAAATAATATTGAAGCTAATGCTTTTCTTGTAGGCACTACCTTTCTAAATGCCTTGTGAGCTTTTAAAATTAAAACATTTTAAAGAGTATGTTTGCCATTCTGTCACATAGTCATTTTTATAAACATTTCAAATTTGAAGATTTTTTGATCAGCATAAATTTGCAAGATAAAAATGATACCTTGATTATTTAAAGTAATATTAGCTAACACATTTTGAAATATGACAAAAAGCAAGAATGGTTTAAACAGTTAATTTTGGAGGAAAATTAGTCAGGAAAGTAGACTTATTACAGAAATCCAATTTGGTGTATAAGATGGGTATCCTGAATTATTTATACTACAAGAACTACCTCATGTTATTACTCATTATTAGCACTAAAATTTTGGATTTGTGGGTATCTGTATTGATGAAGTTCCCCTGTGATGAGAAATCAGGCTTACTTCAAACCAGATCATAATCAAGATTTTAACATAATTAAACCCCAACAAATAAAGAATAAATTACATAGATATTGAATAAAACCAACCACTACTATCCCCAAATGTCAAAAATCAAGTATAATCAGTAACAAATAAGAAAAATAATGTACTATATTTAAGTAAAAATCTCTGAAAACTGTTTCATATACCAGGAAGAGAATCACTGACTCGTATTACAAAATCCTTAAGGAATGAAAAAAACTCTTGAATAGAAATAAATATATTCTGCAGAAGGGATGAAGTTTACAAGTAGTCCTCACCTCTTTTTCCTTGAATGTTAACTTTCCTTATTCAATTATCTCCCTTTTATACTTCTACCATTTAGCCATTTAATCATTTTCTGGCCCCTTCTTTCCTTGGAACAAGCACAGATTAAAACTCCTTGTTTCTCCTCAATTTATCTGAGACAGCTGACATTTTAAACTGCAACTGTATTTTAAAACTTAAAGGAGCAACTGGACCTCCATCAGCCAAAAAAAATGAATCGTAACCAAAATTTCACACCATATATAAAAATTAACTCAAAATGGAATATGGACTTAATGTAAAACATAAAGTTATAAAATTTAGGCAAAAACATAGTAGAGAAAATTTCAGGATCTAGGGCTACGAGAATAGTTCTTAGACTTGAAGCAAAAAGCACAATCCACAAAGAAAAATAGGTAAGTTGGACTTCACCAAAATTAAATAACTTTGCTCTGCAAAAGTTGTATTAAAAGGATGGAAAGATTAAAGGAAAATATTTATAAACTACATATCCAACAAAGAAGTAGTATGTAGAGTATACAAAGAATTCTTAAAACTCAACAGTAAAACAAAACAAAACAAAAAAAAAACACAAGTCAATTAGAAAATAGGCAAAAGACATAAACAGATATTTCACCAAAGAGAATATATAGATTGCAGATAGGCACATGAAAAGATCTTCAACATTATTAGCCATTAAGAAAATGCAAATTAAAACTATAATGAGATATCACTATACACCTGTTAAAATGGCCAAAATAAGAAATAATTACAATATCAAATCCTGGCAAGGATGCAGCAAAACAATCACTCATACATTGGTAATGAATAATGGTACAGTCACTCTGGGAAATGTTTGGCAATTTAAAACTAAAATGCAATTGCTGTATAACCCAGCAATTGCAATATTATTTATCCTAGAGAAATAAAAACATATTTTAAAAAACTACATGAATATTCACAGCAGTCTTATTCATAAAAGCCCCAAACTGGAAACAATCAAGCCAACAAGTAAACGGCTAAACAAACTGTGGTACATTCATACTGTGGAAGACGAGTCAGCAATAAAAAGGAACTAACTATTGATAACACACAATAATGTGAGTAAATCTTAAGAGAATTATTCTGAGTACAAAAAGCCAATACCAAAAGGTTATATACCACATGATTCCATTTATACAACATTCTTGAAATAACAAAATTATAGACATAGAGAAAGGATTAGTGGTTGCCAGAGATTAGGATGTGAGGAGATAGGTGTGGTTATACAAGGCAACATGAGGGATCCTTGTGGTGATGGAACTGTTCTGTATCTTGCCTGTGGTAGTGGATACACATACCTATATGTGGTAAAATTGCACAGAACTGAATACATATGCACACAAAAATGAATACACGTAAAATTGGGAAAAGTTGAATACGATTGGTAGAGTGAATCAATCTCCTGGTTGTAATATTGTACTATTATTTTGCAAGGGTTGCCACTGGGGGAAACTAGGTAAAGGGTACATGGGATCTCTCCATATTATTTCTTACTACTGCATGTGAATCTACATTTAATTTAAAATTTTAAATAAAAGAAAAGAAAAAGGAAACAAATTTTTAAATTTTAAAACAGTTGAACTAATATAATAATTATTTGTGATCTTAATAATTCCAATAAAAGCAGAAAAAACCTTACTAGGTTATTTTAGGAGAGGGCTATCCTTCTAAAAAAATCACCATGGATTAGCCAATATAGCACATTAAAAATGGCTTCAAATTCTTTGATAATGGTCCCATTGAGAAGTAAGGTCTATTCTCCTCCTTTTGAACCTGGGTGGGCCAAAAGAATATGATGGAAATGACACTGCCAGTTTCTGGGCAACTTCTACTTCCTATCTCTTGAAACACTCATTATTGGAAGCCAACTGCCATGGAAGAAATGTGACCATCCACCCAGAAACCATCGCGTTATAAGGAAAAAAAAGGTCAAGCCATGTGGAGAGACTGGATGATGACAACACATGTGGAGACAGAGTGGCCAAAGAGCTCTGAGGCACTGACATGTGGGTGAAGAGCCATCTTCACTGACCAGATGAGCCTTTCCAAAATTCTTAACCCACAAAATCATGAGCAAAAATAAAATGGTTGCTTTAATCCACTGAGTTTTGGAGCAGTTTATTATGTAAGCAATCAATAACCAAAACAGCTGACGAAGCCCACAGGCACTTTGCCTAGACGTCTTCCCTCAAGTAGGCTGGCCTCCAGATAACTGGGACCATCTTTTTCTCTGACACCTATATGCTGTCTACCAAAACACACTGCTTTCTCAAGGTCAGACACCTCCTCCTCCAGTTTCTGATTGTAATGTCTCCTCTTCCCTGGAGTCCTCTTTCACTTGGCTTCAGATTCTAGCCTGAGGGGTGAGTCTATCCATCAGTCAAAAGCAGAGTTGACCTACACCCTTGAATCCCAGCAAGATATCTAGTCTAGTATCTTTCAACTTCTTTTTGTCCATGACCCACAGTAAGAAATGTGTTTTTTATAAAAACAAATACATTAACATACACACACACCTGTAATTGAAAGAAAAGTTTCAAAAAACGTTGCTTGCCCTTACTGTATGTGATAGATTCCAATATATTCTATTTCATCACAGTCTATTCTATTTCATTATAGTCTCAACTAGAACCCAGTTTTTTGGTTACTAGGCTTGTTTTTTTTTTTCCTCCTTAAGTTAGGGCATTATAACTATTGTACTATGAAAAAATAAAATTCCACATATCTTATGGATAATTTTCCTGAACAGTATGTGTTTTTAAAACTGTTGTATAATGGGAGAAGGATAGATGTTGGCAATCTAAATTTTGTCCCTTAAATAACACAAAACTGATCCATGAGTTGCTTTCCATTGTCTTAGCAGAAAAGAACATGTTCCCATTTTAACAGTAAGATCATCCTTGTGTTCATTTTCTACTATTCACAAAGCTCCATCTGACTGGTAAGAAGCCTCACAGGAAAATCAAAGGTGCTCACTAGAAAAAAAAGAACTGAACGCCAAAGGCATCCCTACCTAGAATATTCTCACATTTCTTAAAATTCATTCAATTCTTTCCTCAGGTGGATCTTTCCACTGTACTGATACTGCTGTCAGCCCACTGCTTCTTGAAATTCATGACTTTCTGGTAAGACAAAGACTGTTACTGCTCCTGGAGTCCTCTGCACTTCCCAGCCTCCCTTCCATTTAGGTTGGGCCCATGTGACGAGGTCTGGTCCAAGTAGTTCAGGCCAAGGCAGCAAAGAACTAGTGCCCCTCCTTCATTTCATTCTTCTCCTGACAATGTCACCATGGCAAACTTGAAGCCCACAAGTTCCACAAGATGCAGTTAAAAAATGGAGGTGATAGAATATTTCTCTTTTGTTATTTTACATTCTCTGGTACATACACACATAACATACCATCAACAGTTCTATATCATCCAATGAAAAGTACCTAGTAGTAATAGTGTCTCAATGCTTTCTCAAAAGAAAGATACCACACATGGCTACAAACAAAGAGATATAAATCACTGACTAAAGAATTAACCAGGCTTAGTTTGAAAAAAAAAAAAAGAAACAAAACTACCCTTGAAGGAAAAAAAAGAACACTGTTATACACATATATAAAGATTAAGATTTGTCATAAATATGTAAATATTCACATCAAATATATTAATATATAATTAAGCAAATTGAAAATTAGTACTAACTACAAGTCTCGAGAAAATAAAACATGTTTTTTTGAAGAGCTAAGAAAATGCTAACAAAATATTCTCGACATCTTTAATCTTCAATCAAATTGAGAAAATGGTGAAACGCTATATTTTTGATGGAAAGTGTCATCAACTATTATACGACAAAACAAATTAATGGATTTATATGCATAGAATTTAATATATGTAATAACCTGGATCAAGCTTTTATGGTCTAATCAAGAGAGAATGTGTAATCTTAGAAAAAAATGATTTTTTCTTACAATAATCCAGAAAAGTAATCTCATAAGATAGATGATTAGACCAAATATCTTTGAAAATTTTACAAATATTATGGAATTGAAAAATAAAGCCCAAAAAATGCTTTCAAAAAATAACATCTGACAATTCAGACTTCAACATACTTTAAATAAGACATAAGCTCAAAAGAGTCTTTTAAAAGTAGGATAATTCAAAATGTATTATGGATTTAACTGTATGTTTATATTATCAGTCTTAGATGGAAGAACTTCAGTAGATACTGCAAAACCCACACATGAGAACCAGATTAATGATGCTGAAGACACATGTAGGGACAGCAACCGCTTTGAACCTATATTCTGTGGCTTTGAGCTTTTGTTTTTGTCAACAGTGTTGCAGGCTATTGTCCTGTTCATATATTTTAATATTTTCATCAAGTGAATCTTATTTGTATTTACTTCCTGAAGCTGTGAAGGAAGCTATGAAGCTAAACTGAAGAGTGAAATTCTGAAAGTCTAGAACAGATAATAAAAATGTACATGAAATCCAACTCAAGTATTATTCTAATACATAGTACAAGTTTTCATATTCAATTCAACCCAAGGTGTAAAACCAATGTCATCTCTATGCATGAAACATGGAAAGACTAATCCTGGGTAAGAACTATAACCTTCCAAAACTATCACTAAACAGATTTTACCCAGTACTATACTGCCAAAAGCCTTTCATGTGAGACTCTTGCACATGGTTCCATAGCACAAAAATCACAAACAGTCACATGTCAGAACCTCACATTCACTCAACTAGAAGATCTGGGACACGTGAGTAATATATTAGAAGACTTTCATCAGTGTTCATCACCAGGCTTGTCAGAGGACAAGAACAGTGAATTCCCATTTTGTTTTAAGGGCATTAGATAATGTATCTCTCTGATTCACAATAAGTATTTAAAGGACATACAATAAAATTAGAAAAGACAAATCCCATTTTGTAAGGATTTTACTGATTTCTTAATGTCTTTCACCCCAGAGGAGAACAATTATGAAATATGATATGAATACACTAGAACTTGAGCCTGACTATTTAAAAGTTTCAATTAATTTTAAATGATCAAACAACTTCACTGTTGAAAGACAAGAAATCACAGGTCTTTCATATGATCCTATAAAGTAATAGGCAGAAAGAGGTCACTCTCCAAGGTCAGCATATGTACCACCATAGATACACCCACATAAATGGCTACGGAGTCCTGAAGACAGTCCTTGTTAGCATAATCACTCAAACAGAACTTGCAAGTTACTCCTTATTTCTGCCCACTTGAGGATAAATGGCTGATTATACGTATTGTATTTTCTTATAGACATCAAATAATTCAATTTTTTAAAAAGACTGAGTTATAATCGCATAACTGTAACTAGTCTTAAGTAACAAGATCTCTTACAATGCAAGAGATTTTGCAAATACGTAGTTCACCTATATTTTTACCCCCCCCCAAAAAAAAAGCCATAGTGCCTTCACTATACCAACCCAAATGGGTGATTTCTGATTATATACTGGAGAGAAATTCTCCCACTCCGCATAATCACCACCAAATTCAAGGATAATTTGGTTATTTCCAACAATCAAAAGGGACCAATCTCATATGGGAATATTGGCCAACAATTAAGGAGATATCAGTTGCCTTAGCAACAGATTCCTTCCCAAATAAGCACTGTTTTCATTCAGCAGCCTTTAGCCAAAAGAGGAATTAAATCACTGAAATCAACAATTCCTTTGTTTAGCAAACAGAACCACTTTCCAGGTCTCAAGAAAAGAGACCCCTCACAGTTGGTCCAGCATTGCCCAAGGTAGCAGTTATTTAGTTGAATAAGCCAACCTCTTGAATTACAGGATTTTATCATCAAAACCACTGCTAACAGAACTGCTAGCTTTTGCCAAAGAAATATGACAAAAGAGAGAGAATCTCCTAAGTGATACTAATGAATATATTTAGCTTTGTAAATCTTAACCTTACGGAGAGAATGTATATGCGTGTGTTTCTGTCTGTAGATACTGATGTAGTTCCAGATGTCTACTTTAGCAAAGGATTAATCAATCCACTCCATTAGCTAATAGTTTCTTCTATTTCAGTTTCTAGGTGTAAGAGCCTATCCTCGTATTAGACAATTTAAAGAATATTTTACATGGGTCATCACCAAAACTGAAAAGAATGAGTAACTACATTTCTAAATGTTGATATAACCCCAGCCAACTTTGCAACCTGCAGTCATGTCACTATATTGAAGCTGTGAAGCTGACTAGGGAGGTTAAGCATTGCTCATTTTCCGATAAATAGTAATAATAATTATTACTAAATTGTTATATAATGTTGGTTATTATTAATGATAATAATAAAGGCTCACTATGACTGATCTCTCTTAATAGAAACACATACTTGAACTCCCAAGGGTTCCCCAGGTTGAATGATCATATCCTAAGTACACTCCATGATCGCTGATGCCTTTATTTCAAGCTTTCCCCATAATGAATCACCTCACCTTTCCAATCTTCCTCCACCACAACATGCCACTCTACAGTCCTACTCTCTTCCCCACACAGGCCCCTGCTCCTTCACCACTGGCCTGGGCTCTTGATTTCTCTTCTTCACCCTGCTCCCCACAGCCAGAAAGGTCTGAGCTGATGTGTCAGAATCCAGTTCTGAGCCCCAGTCTTTGCCTTTCTAGCCCTTCCCTGACTTCCTATAGCCCTTCATATTCTCTGTCTCTGCCCCTAATCTTTTTGCTTGTTTCCTTAATATTTTTTAATTATAAGAATAATATATGCTCCTCAAAGTAAATTCAAATAATTTGGAGGTGTGTAAAATTTAAAGAAAGAAAGAAAAGACCCTCTGGTTAGAGGCTTGATCCCCAAAGGTAGTCACTGTTAATAATTTTGGCATGCAGCTTTCAGGTATATTTTTTTCAGATACATGTTTGTTGTTTTGGTTTGTCTGGTTTTTGTTCTTGTTTTCTTCACAAGAATAGGTCTTTGTTACTCTTTCTCTTACCTTTTGTCTTGCCTACATGGAGAAAACTGAGTTTAAAAATGAAATAAAAAAGAATGAATTCCCTGAATCCATCCCATCCCACACATTGAGCTGTACACACACCCACTTTTTATTCCTTTTCCCAAGTATTCTGTTCCCAGTACTATACCATTTACTTTTATGACTATGAGAAATAGAGACTAATTATTTCCAGTCAAATAGAAATGTCTAGTTATCTGTCAACATCCCCAGTATTAATTAATGTGAAATACTCATCAGCTAATAAAATTTAAAACCATAATTTTTGAAGATGTATAAAACCAACCTTTTAATTTACTTTGGAGTCTTTAAGACTGTCTTTGGTTTTAATTCACATTTTGTCTCACTTTTAACAAAGGAATCATAACAAGTACTGCAGCTATGAATAATAAATGGGGATATTCTCCCTTTTCCAATTAAAAAACCCAAATATGAAAATGGCTAAGGTTCTTTGGCTACCAGATAATTCCAGCCAAAGGCTGATACTTAACTTTTAAATCCACTATTGCACTAATAATGCAACAAATGATGCCAACAAATAGCACTGCCAAGAGCACTGACGGTTCTCACAAGTAAATGAGCATATCAGAGTCCCCAGATGCCTACACATTAGACCTAAATGCCTAGTAGAACTAAGCATTTACATTACCATGCGTTACCATTACTTAGTTAAATGTCATTTCTCAAGTCCCAAACTGGGACAACTACTTCTGTGACTTTACAAATTCATCTATGATGAAGAGAGATAATTCAAAGACACATTCCCTCAGGAAGGTAGAAGATCACCAGATATTAATTTAACTCTACCTAAAAGGCTTGGTTATCTCAGGTGCAGAACTGAAAAGTGAGGATATTCATCTCTCATCATCAGTTAATATTTATTGCGTGCCTGCAGGGCATATGACATCGTACGAATCACCTACAAGGGTGGGCTCTAAGGGCTGTATTAGGCAAAAGTGGAAAATGCTGTTGTTACTCTACAAAATATACATGAAATTGGACCATATTTTCTACTGAGCTCTCCTTACATATACATAATAAAGTAGGGTGCCGGTGTTTCTTTGAATCAGCAGGGAGTGTTTGCCTTTAACCCTCACTCACCAGACAACAGCTGTTCTTCTCTTCAAGTATTGACAATACTGTGCAATGGTGTCTGAAAAATATGACTGCTGCGTATGCTTTATTGTCATAGGACAGTAAAGAATCAATTCACTTAAAGGGCTTTGATTTATTCTAGAGGAAAAGTATAATAATGTTGGTTAAATTAATAGTCAAATCTTCAGATCAGTCGATATAAAGGATAGTGTAAAATTGTACTGAGGACTTTAACAACAGAAATCTGAAAAACTTCAAATGCTTTGACATTTTAAAAATTACACACTTGGTTTTGGTGCAGCACAACCATGGCCTTATTCTAAATATAAGAGAGAAAAGAATTTTGCTGATGAGGTGTAGGATTATTTATTGCTCTTTACTTTGAGCTACTAGATACCAGATTTCATAAGAAAATACGAGATTCTGCCAAAACATGCATTTATACGTGGAAAAAGTCTAATTTAATCATTAATAAAAATAAAACTGAATCTATTCAACAGCAGCCGAATATAATGAGAGTCAAACTTTTGGCTGGTGCTATTCACTGGTGGCTTTCTTTGTGATCTCATACTAATGAGGAATAAGAAATGTGCACATCACTGCTTGAACTAAAGAATGGGGCCTGACCAGTTATTTCAGCCTGGGTCCAAATCTGCCTTGCTCACATTAGCTGGTCAGCAATTGAGAGTGGGTATGAATTGCTTCAGACTGATATCCTTCGCCATGAATAAAGGACAGTATCAAAATTAACACTGCAGAGGTTTTAAAAAATTCAAAAGCAGTCAAGTTATCAGAAAATCAAGTGACAACACTTTTTGGTTTAGTCTCTCTTTTTCCAAACTTTTTTTAATTTAATTTTTTAATTTTTTAGGTGGCAGTTTCTTTTTATTTATTTATTGGGGGAGGAATTAGGCTTATTTATTTACTTAATGGTGGTCTGTCCATCATCTCACTACACCTGACATCATTCAACAGGTATTTCCTGAGCAACCACTGTATGACATGGGTGACAGTACTAAGTCAAACAGTCCCTGCCTTCAGGGAGCTCTCCACCCAGTGATGTTGTGCTAGTCATGAGTGTGTGTCTTCAACAATGAGAGGCAGACCCAGAGCATGGCTCACAAGAGCTTCACAGAGAGGCACCCAACCTAGCAGGGGCAGCAGATGAGAGAAGTCAGAGAAGGCTTCCTGAGGATGTTTTCAATTTGTCTAATTCGCCAATTATAAATTTTACCTAATCCGTATTTACCATAAAGGAGCCCCCTCTTTCCTATCCTAATAAGTATGTTGTAAGTAACACTAATTCATATTCTTTGAAAGAAACCACATTCTCTTGGTATAATTTAAAGTGCAAAAGGAAAAGGGCTTTAAAAATATTTCTTTTTTTTTTTTTTTTGCAAGAAGTGATCCTTTCTAACCTCCTAGTGCACTACTGTCTCAGAAACACAATGAAGCTCCAGAAGAGCTTTTCTATTATTCCTCTACATCTTGCCCTGTGATGCTCTTCAATCCAGTAAATATAGCAGACAGACAAGGAGAGTAAACTGGCAAACTGGCCACTCAGGTAACAAAACATTTCACACTCATTCCAGACAGAGAGATTGCCATAGAATCTGCTGCAGAACCCTAGAAAAAAATCAGATCCCTCTAAGAAACTTTTCACATTGTAGGAAAATACAGAAAGGGCTGTAAATACATATGTGTATCTAGTGGTACACCCATCATTGTAACAGCCGTGCTGCTTTTTAATTTGAGAAAAATAGTAACCCATCTTTTGTTGATGACTACTAAACTGAATTTATAAGAGGTATAAAAGAGAAAAAGATGGAACATACATCTTATCCCCTGTTTTTAATAATCCCCTTTCCCCAGATAATTTTATTCTACCTAAGGATACTAAATCTGAGGCAGTACTCCTTATGCACCTCACCCCTCTGGCCCCTAGAGATTACCACACCATCCTGCAGTGATTCTGCACCATCCTGGCTGTCATATCAGAACTTAAACTGCTACACTTAGAGAGAACTTGAGTCCCTGTGGCTCAGAAAATAAAATGGCTTGCCCAAGGTCACACAGCTAATTAGAAGCAAAACAGGTGTTAGTATCTATGTCTGCTAATCCCTTCACTACTCTGAATTCTCAACCAAAAAAACCATCTCAAGTTCCCAAAAGTAAGAGCAAGATGCAACAAACTCTATTTTGCTCTGAATTTCTCTAACATCTGATTCACTTCGTTATATTAAAAACAATCTAACACTTTAAACTGCATCTTAACATTGAAAAAGTTTCCAGGTTTATGTCCTAGTCTTTTATGTTATTAACATTTCACATTCTATATGTGTTATCCCTTGGCAACACACATTTTTAAAATTTGGACCAAATTCTAGAAAATGAGTGTGTCTAAATTTTTTTAAATCAACAGCAAGAGCAGGGGAGGAAATGAGGTGGTATCTCTCCCTGATCCACCTAAACATAAAGGAAATATATTAAAGTACCCCTCACAGAATTTCAAGAGGACACAATTCAAAGAATAAGAATAAATGCAAGTCACAGAGAGTTGACATTTCCGTGACCTAAGCTTGTTGCATGCTGTACCTCCCGCTCATGTCTACTGACATCCAGGAGTAAACCCTAAGGGAGTTGTTTTGAGTGAGGGTTTCTGTATGTCTCTTTGAATAGGAATACAAAGTGACAGAAAAATAACTCAAAATTGCTATAAAATGAATGGTATTTCCAAATGCGCAAGCAAACAACATGCACTTTAATGTAACACATTTCTTCTTATTTGGCAGTAAGTTAAAACATACGTTGTTTGAAGTTTATATAAAAATGGATGAAAAGGTGCTATTTGTGTTAAAAATGAAACCAAATTACTAAGTGGTTTGAAATCCATGGCTTTTATTATCCAAATGTAGCCAGTTAAAAGTAATGTCACTTGAAGAGTAAAAATAAATTAGGGTTAACAGTTACTGGTTTGCTTGGGGTTTTTTGTTTTGTTTTGTTTTGTTTTGATGAAGGGAATAAACAAAGTAAAAACCTTCAAAAATATGCACTTAGTCATTACAATTTCACAATTTTCTTTAACACAATTCCAAAAAACAAACAACAAAGAAATTTAGTTACCCCTTAAAGTCAAGTACAAATATTTTTTCCTGAAGGCTTTTTCTTCTATGAATTACCAAAGAAAGAGCTGTCAAAAGCTTAGTCTCACTTCAAAAAGGAAAAGTCAGTGGCAGCTGGTAAAAATCAGGTGGGCAAAATGTCCTCACCAACTTGCCCAGGGAAAATTTTCATTAAGAAGAACAACAAAAAAGCAAAAATCATTACTATCAAAAAAATTATTTTTATCATCAATAATGTCATATCAGAACTTGTCTGTCATATTAGAACTTAAACTTTTACAGTTAGAATATCAATAGTTTGATTAGTGCTTTGCAACACAAAAAATAAGAGTACGTACTCTTGAGTTGTTCAGATGGAAAAGACAGAGAAGGAGCAAGTTTTCAAACAGGACTGGAAGAGTAGAAATTCAGAACTAAAACTTAAAAGCAAAAAGAAGTTTTGTTGCTTGGTTTTTAAATACACAGTATACCCAAGGGTATTTGTTTCTTAGGCCTAAGGTTCTGGCATAGACGACTTTCTTCTAAAGTCCTTTTCTAGAACTTCTTTAAGACTCAAAGTAATTTTTATTTCTGTTGATCATTGTTTAAAATAGCAAATAATAAGATACAGTATGTCCCCAAAAGATCTGATAACTTAGCCTTAATAACTACAAAGAAGCATGTTCTGCTACAAATCCCTAAAGGAGGTACAAGTGCCTTAAGGAAAAGCCTATATTTTTATGTATTCTTTAAAGAATGGTATCTCATTTTCCCACTGGGGAAATATTCAATAAAAAATATTTTGTCATTAATTGCATCATCATCATCACTGATCAGATCTGAAGATGGACCAAGTAGTAAAAGAAGAGCCAACCTACAAATCAACACCATCACTGATGCTGGGTCCAAGGAAGATGTGTCAAGAGATGTCATCACAATAGTCAATCACTGTTTTTGCCCTCATTATGTTGGCCAAATATACTTCCAGGTGCAAAACAGCTTAGTTACATTGCTTACTATGAGCAGCATTTTTTTTAACTTCCGAAATATTTTTCACATTTTTATTCTTAGCTAGAAATAAGAGAAATTGAAAAACTTAGAACACTTTAGAAACTTAACAGTTTAATATGGTCCATGTTGGATAGAAGTACTGACATCAAAAAAAAAAAAAAAAAAGAAAAAGAAAAAGTTTTTAAAATAATTTAAATTAATAGAAGTTGATAACAACCTTAAGAAGAAATAAACTCTTAAATTATCCATAGACTAAGCTTCATTTGCAAATATGATCAACTTCTGTTTAAATTTCAAATGAATGTTAGAAAATATTAGTGACTATCCTTCATTCTCACATGCTAGCATTCTGTAGACAAATGAGAACCCAAAAGCTTTATGACAATTTCATTAACCTTCACATAGTCTCTAAGGTTTATGTGTAACACCTCCCTTTTTTCCCTCTGTCCTTCAAAATCCAAAGAGCAATAAAATCATAATTAAGATCTAGAATGATAACAGTCTCACATCGGTAGTACTCAAACTACTAGTGAGTGCATCACATTTCAAAAAGTTGGTCAGCGGGCATCTGGATTTAAGATGAATCAATTATATGTCAATTATATCTCAATAAAGCTGGAAGGGGAAAGATGAATCAACAGTGTTAATAGAACTAAGTCTGGCTATTTAATTTATTTAAAAAGAAAGAAGGAAAATGTTTTCTGAATTTCATACTTTCCAAGATTTTATGTAAATTTGTTGATAGTTTCAGATAATGTTTATTCTCAACTTACCCTTAAGGCAATTAGTTACCAATCAGACAGGGGGTGCAATAAGCGAAAGAACAGCAACAAGAAAAGTGTGTGGTTCAGGCTTCACAGTCACAAAAATCATCAAACAGAGGTCATATTTATAGTCACAAGACACAGACAGACCAGACTGAAAGAAAAACCACCATTACTGTGTACTGTGAATTAATATTTTTATAAATTATGCAATCACCCTATGAACAGCTCAATTAAATTGATTTTTGTACTAGAAAAATTGCTTTATTAACTTAGGACATTTAAAATATTCCACAATTTTTGTAACCTTCTTTAGGCATTTTCTTCATTTTTAAAATACATTGGAAGCCAATGGTGCACTAAGGGGTGGGTCATGGTAGAAGTGTTCTACCCCAGTAAAGAGAAATGTTTTTATCACTGCATTTAAAAAAAATGTTGGCACACGGTGATAATTAACAGCAGATCAACTTTCAATTTTACTATTTTTAAAAATTCTCTTAATACCCCTTATGGCCCTCTACTGGACTTCCCCTACCACCCCCTCCAGTCTTTGGCATGCTCTGCTGGATATCTCAAAAAATGGAAACAGCTAAGACCTTGTCACAATCTCTGGCATACTCTCCATTTATTTATCATTCTCAACTGACTTCATCACTGTTTCCATTTCTTCCTTTTCTTCCTTCTGTTCGTTTAATTTTAAGCATTTTACAAAGAAGACAGTAAAGCTGAATTTAGATCTTATTGAATTATTAGGCTGGAATGGGGAGAAATAAAACTAAAATACTGCTCATTTAGTAAAATACTGCTTTCAGAATATGAGTTATAATACTCATGTGCTCAAAATCCAAAACACTTCAAAATGAAAATAGAGCTTTTAGTTGCCAGAAAAAAGAGAAAGTGAGCTGTTGGAAATTAAATAATTAAATACTTTTGGAACAGTCTGATTCAAGAGCACTTAACTATTGCAAAATAATCTGTATGTTTTTTCTTTTCATACAACATATATGTGTGGAAAAGGATTCTTAATTTCTATGCATCAAAACAAAATACAATAATATAACTGGATGTTGCACCTGGTAACCAAATCCAACTATGATACATTGTTCCTGTGTTAAATGGATAAGATGACATAAAAAAAAAAAACTTGTTCTCATTGAAAGCCTTTTAAAACTTCATTTTAAATTGAATTTTTCTTGTTCTCTATACAATAATCCAATTTTTCTAATATGTTACCATTATTTCTTCCATTCTGTTATAAAATTTTCAAAGCATAAGAATCACAGTTATTACTTCTCATAGTGATTCATTTGTAAAGTTTGTTTATTATTCTGTCAATGTTAATTCAAGTATTATAATTCTCTATATATCTCATGAGTTCATTTTGGAGTTCTGCCATGACATCATAATATAAAAAGTGTTCCATGAACAAATAGATCTGGAAACCACTGGAGGTAGAGGAAGAATAAAAAATTCCAAAACTCAATAGTACAACAAAACAAGAAAACACTGCCTAGTGAAATCAGTCCAAATTTAGAAAAATAAAAATAGAAATGTTAATAAATATTTTAAATGGGCCTCAAAAAACTAAGGCTTTTCTAATTTGTAATAAATATAGTTGAACTTGAAAAATGTCCTGGAGAAGACTTTATTTCATAGTAACACAACTGAACATCACTCTACAAATAAGTTACTAAAATAATACAAATATTATTGAATTATATACTACTGGCAGACTTACACATTTCATACCCCTAAAGATAGGCAAAATAAACGTATGAAAAACAATGTGTTTTTTGGAGACCTAATGTTGTTACTGCTGGTAGGAGACGTATATTCCATGCCATTCTTCCATATAGCTAAAATATTTTTACATATAATTATATGTGAAAAACCTCAATTTCAGAGCTTTCTTACACACTACAGAAAATTTAATAAACCTACTGTGAAGATGAGGCAAAAACTACCCAAAACCCAAGTGCTCCATGATACAAAGAAAATACCAAAGAGCATTTGGAATCTGGACTAGAGGCCATGAGTATGAAACTCTACCTGCTGAAGCAGAATTACTTCATTGAGGAAGAGGTGATATCAAAGACTTTAGAAAAGGTGACATCTGAATCCACTGGAGAGCCACCGTATTGAGTGGCCTCATGGTCTTCTGTCTGTCCACTTGAATGCACAAAATGATGAAGTGTGAGGACTCACATCCACATCACATATCTCATAATTGCCTTCACACAACAAACAATACAAAAGGAAGAATTTCATTTGTTTTCACTCTAGTTATCTGGTTTTGGCACTGTCTTTAAATTAAACAGTTTATATTTGTGATATGACATGCATCTCTGTTCTTAGGACTCTAATGTCAAATTTTCACTTTTACAAAACACAGTTAATTTGACAGAAAGCACACCAATGGTAAAAATATGAAATTCAAGCCTAGCTTCTCTATTTGATTATAATCATGACTATAGTTCATATTTCAACTTTGTACAATAAAGGAAATACCAAAAACCCAAAACATTTGGGACATTGTTATCTGTAATAACTTTGTTATAAAGTTCTTTTCTGGCTTTAAATGATTCAATGGCAATTTAAAAATAACACTAAGTTGTATATTATCAGGAAAAAATGATTTCACATATTATAGAGTAACAAGAGACTTTCAAGAAAAGAACACAACTATTTTGAGAAAAGTGCTGTGTTCTGGAACCAGGAATACCAGGCCTTTTCAAGTTTCTAATTTACTGTAAAACTTCACTACAATAACTACAATGAAAGGCAAGTACCTGAAAAAAGAGTCCCAAATTCTTCTTCCTAATTTTAAGTGCTATCAAGAATTATATATTTCCTAATAATCAAACTATCTACAAAATGGTTAAACACTGGCACTGCTCATGCTATGAATATCTGATTTACATTCATTCGGGTAACTGTTTTATTCAGTACGAGGCACCATGCCGGGCTAGCACTGGGATTTGAATTGTAAACAAGACAAAGTTACTCCCTCAAGAATCTCACAGTGTCTGGAGGGGGTTGGGGTACACATGCCAAGGACTGGTAATGTGGCGGCACAGAAGAGGAGCACCTGGCTCAAACTTACAGGTCAGGAAAGGCTTTAGGAAGCAGTGGCATCTGTGCTGAGCAACATGTGCTCAAACTCAATAGCTCTAAGTTCTATGACTGAAGCTCCTGGCCTGGACAACATTCAGGTCCACAGACACTACCCCACACAGGTAAAGAAGGGAGCCCGCGGCACCCTGTAGTCCTATGTATGGCATTCTACGAATGACATCAGTACACGCTATGAACTGGTGGCTGAGTGAACACTACTGATGATCTCTTTTGTAAACCACCTCCCCCAAGTCAGAAAAAGGGCCTCCAGAGTTCCTGATCCACTTTCTGGCCTATTTTTCCTCTGCTCTCTATTTGAAAAGCTTAAACAAACAAACAAACTCCTGTCACCTCTCTTCTTTTTGTTGTTGTTGTTGTTGTCATAATCTTATTCCGTATCAAATTGTCTTTAACATAAGTTACAACCTGATTAAAATTGATAGACATTTTTTTATCTATTTAATGAAAAAAATTACAGCCTCTTTATATACAATATCTTTTGTCTAGAGTTTAGCAAAATAGTACCTTTCATGTAGGAATTCTGCTTAACATAATAAGCAAAAACAAACAATGAAAAAATAAATAAATAAACTAGAGCAAACCCAAATCTCCAAACCCCTTACCTACAAATATCAATATTGAATAAAGCATTAATAACACAAACATAGAATAACTTATTTTGGTTAGAAAGCAGAATGAATACTAAAATTAGTGGCAAAGAAAACCAAAAAAAAAAAAAACCGAACCCCAAGAAAATAACCAACAATCTTCAGGGGTAAATTCTCCTGCTCAGGGGTCTTTTTTTTTTTTTTTTTTTTTAATTAAACTTGTTTGTGGAAGTACAATCTACATAACAGAAAAACAAAGAAACAATAAAATTGTGGCTGAAAGAATGATCACAAAGTGAACACATCCACATAACCACCACACACTTTAAGAAATGAACTATTACCAGCACCCTTGAAGCCTCCCTTGGGCCATTTCTCTCCTCCCTAGATGTAACCATTATCTTGATCTCTAACACTATAGTTCTATCATCCTTTAAACTTTATATAAATGGAATTCCATTATTATATTGTGTTATTTTGAGTTGGGCACCTTTTGCTCAACCTTATGTTTATGAGATTCATCCAGATTTATATAAAAGTAGCTGATTAATTTTCTCCACTTTTACACTATTCCATTGTACAAATAAACCACAATTTATTTATTTATTCTAATGTTGATGAGCATTTGCATTATTTTCAGTGTTTAGCTACGTGAATAATACTGTGAACATTCTTGTATATGACAACAGTTGGTTTTGTCAGTTTCTTAAATTTTACTCATTGTCTTGGGGGTGCACTGTTATCTCATTACAGTTTTAATTTGCTTTTCTGTGGTGACTATTTAGGTTTAGTGTCTTTTTCTTTGTCAGCCATTTGGACATCCTGTTTGTAAAGTACTTGATCATGTCTTTTGCATTTGTGAAATTAGATTCTTTCTTTTTCCATTGACTTGTAAGAATCTATTGTATATTCTTGAAACAAGTCGTTTATCAGTCATATATATTGCAAAGATCTCCTGTTCTGTAACTTGCCTTTTCCCTTTCTGAACAGTATCTTTCAGTAACAGAAGTTTCTAATTATAATATAAACCAATTTATCAATCTTTTCCAAATGGTTTTTTTTATTCTGTTTAAGAAATCTTTGTCTACCTCAGTCATAAAGATATTCTTACATGCTTTTTACATTAAGATACTCTTACATTAAGATACTCTAACTTTATTTTAGAATACTTCTGTTTTATGCTTCACAGTTAGATCTACAATCCACTTGGAATTGATACTTGTATATGATGTGAGGTAAGGGATCAGGATTTTTTTTTTCTATAAAGCTAAACTGTTGGCCCAGAATGTTTATTGAAAACACTGTCCATCTCCATTTTTCTGCAGTGCACCTATGCCATTTAATCAAGTTTCCATATATACATGGGTCTATTTTTGGACTCCACAATGTTCTGTCAGACTCTCATCAATACTTACACCAATACCACACTCTTTAAATCACTGTACCTTTATAATAAGCCTTGATATTCGGTAGTGTAAATCTTCCAACTTTCTTCATTTTTTTCAAGATTACCTTGACTACTATTGGTCCTTTGTGTTTGAGTATAAATATTAGAATCATTTGTCAATTTCTGCTAACAGTACCTCATCTGTCTCCTGCCCAATATCCTCAGATCACTTTGGACCATATTTCTTCTCATTAGGACTTTGTGTAATAAGGAGCACTAATTTCTACAAAGGAGGAATGGGGTACTAATATGAGGTGCTTCAGATTGAAGGCTTACAGCACTGCTTGAGGAGCAATCCCCTAATTCTTAGCAATTTGCTTCAGCCCTTTAAGGATTTTGTGAGGAAACATTTTTTAAAGAGACAACTATTCAGATTTCTCTAGAAATTTACTTTTATGATTGCCAGCATTATATACTACTAAAGTCTCAGAGGATATTCATAAGTTCTATTCATATCACCCCTTAAAATTAAAGGGAATCACAAAATTGTTGGAATTTTAGGATGCAAAGGGTATTCTGGGGTTACTCTTTTTTTGATTAAAACCAGTTTTACTTGAAAGGAATACTACTTACTACAAAAAATAATAAAATAATGCCATTTGCAGCAACGTGGATGGACCTGGAGATTGCCATTCTAAGTGAAATAGCCAGAAAGAGAAAGAAAAATACCATATGATATCACTTATATGTGGACTCTTAGGAAAAAAAAAAAGACAAACAGACTTATTTACAAAACAGAAACAGACTCACAGACACAGAAAACAAACTTATGGTTACTGGGGGCGGGGAGGAGATGAGAAGTGATAATTTGGGAGTTCAAGATTTGCAGATACTAATAAATATAACATAGATAAACAACAAGTTCATACTCTATAGCACAGGGAACTATATTCAATATCTTGTAGTAACTTATGGTGAAAAAGAACATGAAAACGAATATATTTATATTCATGTATGACTAAAGCATTATGCTGTACACCAGAAATTGACACAACATTGTAAACTGACTATACTTCAATAAAAAATATACAAAGAAAAAAAGTAATTTCTCATATAATCATTTTTGTTTCATATTATTATGAGAACTGCTACAGCATTATTTTCCCTTAGAACTTCAGCTACATAAATACTTTCATACGTTCATATGCCTCTGAATTCTCAACACTCAACTCACAAACTTTGGAAGCACAGTGGTCTATGATTAGAAGTCAAGAATTTAGGATTTCAGTTTAGGCTGTGCCATCAAGTATTTACAACTACTCCTTTAAAGGCTTTCTATACATACAAGAGCAATTATTGCCTGTTTCTGTATTACATTAGGTGATACATTGGGTGATGACTTTACGACTGTTACAGTCCATTAGACTCCAAAGGACTTCAGGACAGATACTGTTGGATCCCTACACCTTAAAAATTCTGAAGCTCAATGACTGCAGTTGAATTCGTGATTAATTAATTTTGATCTCATCATTGTTTTTACAAAAGGACATAAGAGAGACTAAGAAAAAAATTCTTAAATTGAACGTGTAGTTGGCTTTCAATGTTAAAATAGGGAAGCTTAACTTTACACTGGGCTTTGTTCTCCCCATACTGCCTTTTTAAGTGCGAGAGCAGATGGGGCAGGTGAGTCAGGCCTGAAGGGGAAAATGTCTTGCAGCAGTTTTCATTGTGTTTTCATACGATGCTAAGCGCGTGTCTTGCCCACAGCATGCATGCTATGTATACTTGTCGATTTGATTTAAGAGCACTCGAAGCTATAGCATTGGCATCATAATTCTTTATGGTAGAGTTGGTGCCTTTTACGATGTTAACTTTAGGCAGAGCCTGATTTTATATGCCCAGGACTCAACGGGCCCTTTTTGTGGGTCATGACATCAGATGCATATGAAGACAATGTGCCATCCACGAAAGGAAAGAACAATTTCCCCAGGCACTGGAATACTTGGCATGTTTATGATACTAATTGCCCTTTCCAATCATCACTCTCCCCACATAGAAAAAAAAACTGCTCGTTAATAATACCCAACATGGATTCTAAAGAGTTTTAGGCCTGTGAAAGAACACGGCTCTCCTGGGATGAATAATAAGACAATTTCTAGGACCCAAGAATTTGTTGAAAGCCACTGGGGGAAAAAGGTGTCTGAGGCCCTGTTATTTTAAATTATCCTACTCAGAAAGGAACTATGCTTATATAAAATATTTTAGCTCACTGTTTTTAAATAATAAATATCCTTACTTAAATTTACAGAATTAATATTTTAACACTTTCATTTATTGGGAACCTAAGCAACCAGAAAACTCAATCATTATCCAATTATTTTCCCTCATAAACAGGACTCTCAAATAGCAAAAGATGATCATGATGGTAATCGGTTAAACTAAAGATCCCAACGGGCCTCCTGAATAACTTTTTTTAGAAGCAATTACCTTTTAGTATGTGTCTAAAGTTATCTTAGATTCTAAAGCTTACAAAACTGGTCACATGTGTAGTGTGTATGGATGGATAATTGGTTAAACAGAAAAACTCAATTAATGAGAAATTCCACCCATCAACCATTACATAGAATCAAGGGTTTATTGTATCTGCTGCTTTCTCCAATTCAGACCTATCAGTCACTGTGCTTCCTCTCTGGAAAGGCTTTCCCTATCAGTCTGTCATCTTAAGCCGGAAAATTCCCCTCAGAATATGCAAGTTAAACTTATTCTGTCCTTTGAAACATGTAAACAGTTTCTGTGAACATCTTTTAGGTAACGTTCCACAATATTAGAGTTTGCTATTACTGAATATGATGAAATAAAATGCAAAATCATTTTTAAATAGGTCAGCAGAACTTTTAATTATAAGAAATTGAAAAGAAATACTAACACTTGGGTTTAAGTGAGTCTAAACCATTCAAGAATAACCAAATATCTCGTTTTCTTTTTCCATATTTATGATGCCTAAAATATTTTTACTTTATTTTTTAAATCTACATACATTTCAATTACTGAAAACAATTCCAAGTAATCATAGTATCTGACTCATCAAAAGCTTTTTCATTCAGCAAATTAATTTTACTTACAAAAAGTAAAATCAACTTTAATATTAGGGAATATCTTGTTAAACAGCAATATAAATTCCTTGAAGGACATAAACCATGTTACTAAAATACTTCATAAAATTTACAAACTAGAGCTAGGTGATCACCTTTATGTTAACAATTACGTCAGAAACTAAGAAATTGAGATCGATTTTAACAAAAGTTTCTAAAAAAAGAATTGCAAAAAAAAAAAGAATTCATTTTGTAATATCTTGGTGTGTATCTGGCTGAAATATTTTTAAAGAGAGAATACAATGCTAACAGATAACCAAAAGAGCCTTGCTGTAAAGTGATGAATTTTGGCTATGCCGTTAGCTATTTTAAATATGCCAAAAATAACAGCAAGGACAAAAGAAATATATTTATACATAATTAAATTATCAATATGCCATCAAAAATAGATTTCATGTGAACATATAAATTAAGAGTATTCAAAAATAATTTGTATTCTTGCTCCTAGTAACTGCTTTAAAAACAGCATGGATTTGTTAAGCAGCAGACAATAGATACACAGTAAGAGCATGGAAGGTTCCTAGCAAACATTTTTCTTTTATAATTCTGTTTCCTTTCATACCCATCAAATGGGATGTGAAGATATATGTAACACTCATCATTCTTTATGAAAAACACCATTCTGAGCATACAGGTGAATGAATGTTTTGATATGTGGAATGATAGATACATAGATAGATTAACTTGTATAATCCAAATGTTTCATACTTCATAAAGCTACAGTTCCTTTATCTATAAGAAATGTACACACACACATCTGTATATGATATATATAATGTATATAAATATGTATGTTTTAATTTTAGAGTTCGATAATGTATTACTTCTTAGAAGTACGTTAATTCCAAAAACTAAGATTCAATAGCACTTAAAAGGTGTCTAATTAATAAAAACAAGTCAGCTTCAAAAGAGTGACAGTTTAACTTCTTCCTTTCAAGATATATTAGATTCTCATATATTGAAGTTAATTTACTATTCTGTTATCTCAAATGATAAAGAGAACCTAGTCTTTCCTAAATTTAAAAGAAAGATACGAGTTCCCAGATTTTGGTATTAATTTAAATAAATTATGGTTTTAAAGTTACTGGATAATGTATTTGAACAATAAGGCGAAGGTTAATAAATTTCTGAATAAACATTTCAGAGGTAAACTTAACTATTTTAACCTGAACCAAAACACTAGTTTCATTTAGGATTTTGCAACACTCTGAATTAAATAACTGACAAGGAAAAAAATTTTAAATAAATCACTTTGGACATTAAAATGAAATGAGTAACAAACTTTATACCTAGTGCAGTTTATCTTTGAGGTCTGTGTGTGTGTGTCCCCAGCTATACTGATAATGACTCTGCAGCTTCTCAGAGGCAAGAGGTGACTGAATCACTCTAAGAGTGCTTACTTACTTCCTCAGTTCTGAGTCCACTAGTGGGAAACCACGGTATTTATTAAAGACAGTTACAAAATCACTTTACAGGTGCTACAATTTGGTTCAAAGCCTCCTAGAAGTTGAATGGCAATGTTAAACCATTAACCACTCAGCTCCTGAACATGAGGAAAATCATGCCTGTATAGCAACCAGAATTTCCTTCCCAAGACTGCATCTGCAGTAAAAATCAATCATGGATTATTCTTGTAATTAATGGGGAAAAGGGAAAAGGAAAAAAATGTTTCTATCTTGTTTTTCTCTCTGACTACCTAGAGATTTATACTTCATAAAGTAACACCATAAAATTATGGCTGTGAACGACACTTGTTTGGGGACATGATTTAAAATATAAAATGGAATTTGAAAGAAAGAAAGGCCACTTAAACCTTAAAAGAGACACTAAAAACTAAAGGTAATTTTCTCATGTATCACATTTCAAAGAAGAGTCCTTACAGTACAAAGATCCCATGAGTTCATGACAGCTTTATTCTTAGACCCGCAAATCAAGCCATTGTTGTGCTCTGAAACTACGGGAACTGGTGCCACCTATAGGATGTGAACGATAATGACAGTGTCTTACTCAGCAGTACCCTCTATTGGGGACGGAAAAGTGCTGAAATGTGTAAGCATTTTTCTTAACAGCAGGTGGCCTCACTTTTGCTACAGATTTACCTCAAAGACGTTGGTTTAAAAGCTTTTTCATGTTTTGTAAAATAAATTCCAACTTCTGCCTGAATCTAAAGTTGCTAGGTGATTGGAGATAGGAAAAAATACAGTCTTGAACTGGGCAAATTCACTTCCATAAACAGTTTCACAAAGTGTTCCCCCGTTGCTAATCTGATGTCACTTGGTGCCAAGCTGCACCAACAAGGCCACAAAAGAGAGAGGCATTCTGCTGTACCTCACTGCAAAAGGACAAGATTAAGGAAAGTGTTTATAGGGTGTAAAATGCAAGTTACCACAATTAGTCCCATTTTCCTAGAATTTATTATACTTTGTAATGAAATAACCACAAAGCTGACAGTTTCTTGTGGCATTCTTGGGTAATTTTAAGCAAATTTACACATTGTTTACTACTGAGGATTCAAAAACTCAGACCTTCATGTGCAATAACATATACAAAAGAGGCCAACACAATTTCTCTTGGAAAAGAAAATCAATTAATTTTCCTATGTTTTTATCATAATCATCAAATGACAAAACAAAGGATTTTCTTTTGTTTTATTTTGTCCATACTAATTCATTAAAATAGCCAATGCCTTTACTATTGTTAAAGATTGGAGAGCATTTTGAGTGTTCAAAAATAAAAGGTGTTATAACCAAGGGCAGAAGTAAAGAATTTTGTTTGACATATTCAAGAGCCAAAATAAAGTAGGCTTATAAAGCAAAGAAAATCTTCTGACAAAAAAACATTCAGACAGAGTCAAGTAGCACTCGAAGTATGAAAATAAATAAATACCACCCACTATATTGCTATCGACATGCCATCAACTGACAATTTTGAATTCAACAGCAAGATACTGCAAATACTAAACTCTAACCTTCCATCTGTAATTACAGCAAATGCCAAGAAAAAAATATAGACTTCAGGACAAAACACGGAAACAAAACAATACTATGAAAAACTAAAGAAAATTATTATAGAAATGTTGACTATTCCTGAAATTTTAGGTGAATATTGAAAAGTATGGCCAACGCTCCAGATGTTTATCATGTTTCTGTAGAAAAAAAGCTTGTGATTTGTTAATGAGTATCATTCTGATCTTTGGTCACAAAACCACAGATTCTCACAAAACACAGATACACATATTAATACACTGGCTCTTAATTTTACACTCATATAATTTATACATGCCATATAATTAATTAACTCTACGGTATATATAAACATTCTTTAAGGCCACTGAAATAAACTGTCCCTGCAGCTCACATACACCATGTTTATTTAAGTCTCTACACAGAAGAATCATCCCCCTCTTCGTGTGACATAGCTTGCTAATGCCATGAGTTCTCACGCTAACATCTTCCACCTGAGATGAGGCTAGCCCACACCCCCCCATCATAAACATGCTGATTGTCCTGAATTTAGACCTATCAGCTTAATTTTTTCTTTATGTGTTTCTACATGTCTGGCCACCATCTTCTTAAAATGACTATTCTGTGCTACTGACAAAAGCCCTGGCTGTCTTTCAAACCCTTCATAGTTGAGAAGTGGCAGCTAGATAAGCAGAGAATAGAAGAAGCTGTAAGTGATCAATCAATGTACTAGTAAAACAGAATTCCAGATAACTGGGATTTACATCTATACTTTCAAGTTTTAATGTTTTTTTCCAGCTATCTACACAAGTTATTTTTGAATTATTTATTCAATCATTTGTTTCAACTTTAATTTTTTTTTAATTTTCCCAACCAGAGAGGGTAAGTATAGTTTTAGAATAGTTTTTATTTGTAACAGGGTTAAACAAATTTATCTGATATATTTGAATGTAAACACAATCATTGTACTGAAACTAATATACCAGCTCTTACAAATATCCACTGGTTCTCAGGATGGATATATGTGTATACCCTGATCCTAGGCTTTTCCAAACTTTATAATGGCATTGTGGGTTGGTCTGCTATAAAATGATCTGCTTTATTAGGTCAAATCTCCAATTTCCTATTAACTCAATAATGAACTGTATTAAAATGGACTTTTATTGCGTGTTTTTAAAAAGACTGATTAGATATGCAGATGGGCAGAACTGTATGAGGTACTTACATTTTCAAAAAGTTTTTCAAATTTCATTTACATGTTATTTTTATTTTCCTAAATTCTCTATATCCTTACTACAAATACTTTCTCAGAGTCTATGACCCAGAGCTATTGCTGATGTAACTGTGTAAAAACTTAATTACTTCAATAATGTCACTTGGATAATAATAATAGCTATGATATAGTTTGTACCTACCATTTGCCATGTGCTAGGGGCTTTTTACTCAAAAGCATTGATCCTTATACCAGTTCTATGAAATATTGTTTCCATTTTACAGATGAAGAAACTGAAAGACAGGGAAATTACATGACTTGCCCAAGGCCACCAGGCCTATAGATAACAAATATTTTTTTAAAAATTATTATTTTGTTGTTGTTGGGGGGGTGATAATTAGGTTATTTATTAATTTATTTAAATGGAGGTGCTGGGGATTGAAC
This sequence comes from Vicugna pacos, assembly GCF_048564905.1. Taxonomy (NCBI): domain Eukaryota; kingdom Metazoa; phylum Chordata; class Mammalia; order Artiodactyla; family Camelidae; genus Vicugna; species Vicugna pacos. The sequence continues at coordinate 29,223,187 of NC_133001.1, forward strand.
CCAGGACCTCCTGCATGCTAGGCATGCACTCTACCACTGAGCTATCCCCTCCCCCTAGATTACAAATTAAGTGCTCCTTCCATAAGCAACTATGGATATAATTTAATTCAATTGAAAACAAAAATTATTTGAGTAACTGCTATATGAAACACATGATGCTAATGCAATTTTTTTACAAGACAGTTTATTTTACAAAGCTGGGTCACTCAAAATTCTTAAAAATGCATAAAGCATCATAAAAACCTAAGTGTAAAAAGATTTAAAATTTCATTTATATTCTTGATATACATTATCACACAGCAATCTCAGAGCAAAAAAAAGGGATTCATCAGCTTTGTAGCTGATGCTACAAAGTCATTATCTATTCCATTTTAAGAACATATTGCAATATGCAAACCCATAAAGGGACCCCATATTGATAATGAGTGGGATCATTTGAATTTGCAATGTTCTTGATCTTGAAGGAATTAATAACCTCCTACCTCATTTTTTCCAACAACATACGTTTACCACTTTTGCAGTGTCTTCATTTTGAAAGCACTTGGAATAAACAGTTTAAAAACTGTAATTTTCTTTGTAGGTGCAGTATTAAATTGCAATATCAACTCAAGCACCAAAGAACAGTAGTGCTACCCTGAGGAAAACGGCATTTTAGATGTCTTAAATATACTAAGAGGAAGGCTTTTTAAAAAATCAAGTAAAGGCATCTCATTCTTTTTTTAAAGTGATTAATCCTGTTTTACACAAAAAAATCAAGTGCAATAATATTTCAGTCATATGTTACATAATAAGAAACAAAAGAAAAGGTTTTGAAGGATATCCTAAAGCTTTGGTTCTAAGGGACATAGGTAGGTGAGCAGATGGTTCTTGGCAAGTGCAGTCAGACTATTTCCCCTTCAGAAATTCCTAAATGATGATTCATTTTGATGTGAAGGGTACTGTTGATATGCCTACCATATGCCTCTAGTAAATCAAAATGAAAATGAGATCAAGTATGAGGCTTTTTGAATGAAATTTTCCTTTAAAATAGTGGGTTATTCAACAAGCTTCTCCCCTTTGGGGGCTATCCTCACAACATACACTGGATATTGCTAGCTCTGCTTTGGGGACACCAGTTGATTCTTTCCAAAAATTCTACCCACTCCTACCTATGTTTACAAACTCCTACTTTAAAAATAAGGCCAGTCTTACATTCCTCTATTCAAGATAACAAGTTCCTATGATTTACTAAGACTTTCTTTTTATTTTTGTTAAGTCTTCATTATCTCCTTTAAAAATTTAAATCAGATATTAATACAATTTATTAAATGTTCAATGGGATATAAAAGAACATGATGGATACTAAACTAATGTCACATGCTATACAGAAAGATTATATTCAGGCTCTCTCAACTATATATATTTTTGGTAAATACTAGAATCAAGTTTGTTCAAATAACAGTAATAATAATTTTCCTGAATCATACCTATCACTATGTCTCAGGTCTTATTATTCTTGTGCCTAGGCAGTGTTATTTGTAAGTATTCAGTTTACATATTGAGGTATTAAGTAAGGCAAAATTACTAGCTTGAGGAGTTTATATTCTAGCAATATAAGAGAGCAAACGTGGGCTTTCCAATAGAAAGTGTTTCAGTGAATTTACAGCGGTGTCAATGTAATTGACAGAGATAATATAAAATGCTATTTGGAATACAGAGGAATAGCACTTCGTTTAGGGGGGTGAGGAAGATCAGGAAAGACACCCAGCAGAGCTGTTTGCTGAATTTGAATCTGAAGCAGTCACTGCTTTAGAGATTTGAGATACAGCTGGGTTGACATATAGGAATTAAATAGTAACAAAAGATGTTGACCTGGTTATATAAATGTATATTTTTAAATTATTCTAGCACATGACTAGTTTTTTTTCTTTTTTCTTAAATGTTTGTTTTGTACTCTTAATTTCTATTAGGTTCAAGAGATATTCTATAATTCCGAAGACCTATGATGTTTATTGTGATGCTCATATATCATGTATGATGTGATGAAACTAATGGAGTTCCAAAACAATCATTCTTTTACCATGTGCTGCTAGTAGGCAGATAACCTGTGCTAGAGCTCATGTAATTGCTGCTTGATAGTATTCAATTTGGATGGCGCTTGACAGATAATCTCTAAATGGGAACAATTGGTTTCAGTTTGCTGGTTGAAAGGCAGTTGAAAGGAAGGGCACAGATAAATGATGGGTACCCCATTAACAAAAAAATCAGCCATAGAGGACTATGATTCTAGCAAGTTTACTACCTCTGTGGGTAGTTAGATTTTCTCATAAACTGTTTTAGCTTTTGTCATTTAGGTTTCTACCACATAGTTTATTTATCCCACATTAAAGTGTAAACTCCCCAGGGATAAACGGTTGCTTTTATATTTTGTAACCTCAGAGTATCTATTTAAAAATTCGACACAGAGTAAAATCATGGGATGGAAATATTTCATTGTCCAAAATGTTATTTCCTATTAAATGGAATTTGTTGTATATAACTTAAATTTTCTCCAGATAATTTTTTTTCTCTAAATCTATTTTTCTTTTTCCTTATATTTATTTTTTATTTTTATTTTTTATTGAAGTATAGTTGATGTACAATACGTAAGTTACAGGTGTACAGTATAGTGATTCTCAATTTTTAAAGCCTCTAATTTCACATTGTAAAATTTAAAGTTTTATGGAATTATTTCTAAAACGTACTAAACACAGTGCTCTTTATAAAAAAACAAGTACTGTATTAACCCATCACTATGATCCTTCTCCAACAATAAAACTGTTTGTTTAGATCTAATTTGTTAGTGATTCAATGTTTAAATTTTTAAAACAGATTAAAATCTATTAATAAGGTTTCAATTATATAAATTATTTGATTTCTTAATACGAGGGCTATACGTTTTCTTAAAGTGAAATGGAAAGCAAATGCCCACAAAAACATACTTTGGCCAATGACAATCCATGTCCCTGGTTTTCTTTTTAGTAATGATTGATAGGAGGATGTACCACACGGCAGTTCAATTTCCCCAATGGAAATATTCCTTCTGCCCCCCTCCTCCAAATCCAAGAGGAACTGAAAGAAACATGGTAGAGCTATCCATTCGGACACACTGTATTCAAAAAGTGAAGGCTAAATCAGCTGCTCCCCAACTTTCCTCTCCTCTAGTTCATTCTTCATGATGGTAACTGAAAAGGTCTGGTCACATTATCAATCTTAGCAGAAGTAGGAAGGAAACGTGCTCAGATTTAAAAGCAGCTAGGAAAAATACAACTTGATGATTATGGAAGGAGGTAATAAGTGTATATAAATAATTATCTTATTATTTGACTCCATCATTTATCTCATCAACACATAACTTGTTTTTGTCTGGAGAATTTCAAAAGGCTGTTTTCTGACCTGCATTATTTCAAAAAAGCAATCTCTTCTTTCTTATACCTGCCTGCCCCCTCTACCAATGGTGGCCTCTACATGAAGGAACCATGTCTTACTTTTCTGTATCCTCAGGGTCTGGCTTACATTATCACCTCTAAATATTTGTTAAAGTGAAAGAGAAGACATGGAATATTTGTGTTACAAATATTTTGGATAGTATATTTTAGTGCAAAGAGTGTTTTGAAGGCTGATACACAAGTTCAAACCCTGGACAAGTTATTAGATTGAGCCCCCTGACAATAGAAGTAATAGCTACCATTTATTAAATGTCTACTATGGTATATACTTTATATACATTATCTCATTTAATCTTCACAACAAGAAATAGTAACCATTCAAATGAACTTCAAAAGTGAATTCCATGTACTGGTTAAAATAGGTTGCTTATTTTATTATTCAAGGAAAAATCATAAAGAATTCCTTTGAAAATCTTCACAATTCCTTGAAGTAAGGTGCTATTTTTAATCTTCTTCTTACCTATGAGAAAGCCAAGACTGAGACAGCAGTGATCTGATCAGTCACACAGCTAGTCAGTAGTTACGTTTACTCCATCTAATTACTCAACTCCGAAGTCCACGTTATTTCTAATATGTCAATTTATTTTCCTAATGCCTACAAAATGGGGATAATAGTATCTACTACACAGGGTTATTGTAAAGTTTACTTCTAAAAGAAATATGTAAAAACACAATGGCTACGCACAGAGTAAACATTTTATACAGATTAGCTTTCTTACTTCATCACCCAACTGATCCCCTTGTTTTGAGGGTCTATAATACCTAACAAATACCCAAATACCTGCTCTCTCTCTATACACACACACACACACACATATACACACATATATATATCTATACATGTACATAAAATAAACACATATTTATGCATATATATACATATATCCCTTATTTAAATTCTGTCTTCCTTTGTGTTTCATTGATTTCTTTTCTGTGGGGTGACATGTTTCAATTCACTTCTCATTTTTTTGTGTGCATCTTTTATAGGTAATTTCTTTGTGGTTCCCATGGGGATTACATACACCATTTTTAATAACAATTTATTTTAGACAACTTAACTTTAATCACATACAAAAACCCTACTTCCCCTTTAAATCTCCCTCCACTATATGTTATTGATGTCACAAATTACATCTTTTTATATTTTGTATCCATCCACAAGTTTTTATAGTTTATACTTTTATCCTTCAAATTCTATATTTAAAAGTGACTTACATACCTATTACAGTATAAAAGGATTCTCTATTTGTCTATATATTTACCTTTATCAAAGAGCTTTATATAGTCACATGCTTTTTTGTGGCTGTCTAATGTTCTTTCATTTCAACTTGAAGACTCCTCTTAGAAATTTTTGCAAGGCAGGCCTAGTGGTAATGAACAACCTCAGCTTTGTTTATCTCTATCATTTTTGAGAAACAGTTTTGCCAGATATAGTATTCTTTGTTAACTTTTTTTTCTTTCCACACTTTAAATACATCATCCTACTCCTTTCTAACCTGTAAGGTTTCTGCTGAGAAATCTGTTGATAATCTTACGGGATCTCCCTTGTACATGACAAGTGGTGTTTTTGTTTGTTTGTTTGTTTTTGGTGCTGTTTTCAAGATTCTCTGTCTTTGATTTTTGACAGTTTAATTATGTGTCTCAGTGTTGGTCTCTTTGAGTTCATCTTAGTTGAGGTCTTTAAGCCTCCTGAATTTAGGTGTCTAATTTCTTCTTCAGATTTGGAAAGTTTTCAGTCATTATTTATTAGATAAGCACTCTGCCCCAGTCTTCCTCCCTCACTCCTTCTTTCTCTCCCTCCCTCTCTCTCTTCTGAGACTCGCTTAATGCAGTTATTGGTGTATTTGATGGTGTTCCATGTCTCTTAAGCTTTCTTCACACTTCTTTATTATTGTTTATTTTTGGTCCTCTAACTTAACAATTTCAAATGACCTGTCTTCAAGTTCACTGTTCTTTCTTCTGTTTGATCAGATCTGCTCTTGATTCCCCTCTAGTGAAATTTTTAGTTCAGTTATTGTATTCTTCAGCTCTAGAATTCTGTTAGGTAGTTTTTACAGTTTTTATTTCTTTGTTGGCATTCTCATTTTGTTCATGCATTGTTTTCCTGACTTCATTTAGTTATCTGTGTTCTCTTGTAGCACACTGGACTTCTTTAAGATATTTTGAATTCTCTGTCAGGTAATTCATAGAACTCATTTCTTTACAGTTAATTTCTGGATATTTCATTGTTTCCTTTGATTTGGGCCACTTCGGTCATGTTTCCCTGTTTATTCCTGTGCTTTTTGTTGTGATTTATGCATTTGCAAAAACAATCACCTCTCTCAGTCTTTATGGACTGGCTTTCTACAGAAAATAGTATCATCAATCATCAATCAGCTCAGCTACAGAGTCTGGGGGCCTCTCAAACTTTTTGTGGAGATGTGTCTTCTCTGGGTTTGTGTATGTAATTTCCCAGTTAGAGAAGTTTGCCATTTTCCTTTTTAGGAGTCTGTAGTCTCTTGCTTCCTCTGGAGTATGTCTATGATACTACAGGTTCTCTGGCATTGTAACAAGTCACTGACCTCTCTTTTGTACTCTGTGGTTGCCGGGCATCCAAGATATGCCAGTTCAGTCAGTGCTTAGATTCAAGTGCGATATAAACTAATTACTGAGGCAGTCCCCCAAAAGCTAGAATTTGGATGTACATTCCACTCTTCTCTTTCCCTCCAAAAAAGAGAAGCTAGAAGAGAAGTTGGGCTTTTCCTTCTGACCATGATCTATGTCAGCTTGAGGAAAGGGCTGACATGGTTGAAATGAAACAGCTTTTCTTACTCATTTCAATATAGCTATTCCTGGCTTTGAGTTTGCCTGTGGCACTGCAGCCTCTTAACTGGTTTCTGGAGTTCTCATAAAGGCTTTCTGGACAGTATATTGTGTTAAACCAGTGTCTCTGTGAACACTGAGGTCTGGGACTTCCTATTCTGCCATCTTGCTGATGTCATTCTATGCCATAAGTTTTGAAGTAGCTTGTTATACAAATTCAGGAACAAGAATAACAACTCAAATGATTGGAAAGATATTAACTTAAGGACTGGTGGCATTAATCAAGAATGTGAACATTATAATATAACATTCAACCAGACATTGAGTCCTTCCTGGCAGAGGAGAATAACACCCTCTCTGGAGAAGGAATGAAAGAAGGAAAGAAGGGGAGGGGGGTAGGGGAGAAGAGGGGAGGCAGGGAGAGGGGAGGAGAGGGAGGGAGGGAAGGAGGAAGTAAGGAAGGAAAAACTTGAAACATTGCAAGCTTCTAGATCTATTAATTTACAGGGAATACAGAAGATAGAAGTTTATGTTAAATGACAACCTGGACATGTAATAGGTAAAACTCAAGAGTCTATAGGAAAATCCACAGGACAAGTAACTCAGTTTCTTCAACAAACTTCAAGCAGAGAAAAATAAAAGAAGATAGGAAACAAACATATAAATTAAGTGACTTAAAGCATTCTCTAAAAATATCTGATATCTAAATTATATTTCTATTTACTCATATAATATTCCTCTTGCACACAGACATTCCTTAAGCAATAAATACAAGGATTTTATACAATGATACACAAAATCTTTGATCCAGCAACAATTTATATGTGTGTATACATGTCTGTGTGTTTGTGTGTCCACTGCAGTTTTCTTTGCAATAGCAAAAATAAAAGGAAGAAATAAATTTAGGTCTATTATTAGGTATCCAATTAAAGATCCAAAAATAATTATGATGTTCATATAATGTTCATTGCCATGAAAAAATCCAAAATCGATTGTTTACTGGAAAAATGCAGGTGACCCAATGATGCGTAAAATATAAACAGATTTATTTGAAATACGTAAGTGCCTAAATTGACATACAGAGTTATCTGAAAGAATAATTACCAAAATATTAACATAGAATTAATAACTTTGAATGATGAAATCATGAATCATTTTGAGTAATGAGAATATGATTTATTTTTACTTTATTAGTTATCCAAATATTTATTGGGCAACCACTAAAGCCCAGGTTCAGTGCTAAGTGCAAGGACAGGGTTGAACAAAATAGACATATTCCTTGACCTCCTAGAACTTACATTTTAATATAGCAACACATTTTCAGCTAAAAAAATTTCTTCACATTGACACAGAGTAATAGTGATTAAGAACATTGACTCTGGAGCCAAACTATCCAGGTTTTAATCCCACCTCACCCATTTACTAGCTAAATAACTGGGCAAGTTATTTAACATTCTTTGCCTTAGTTTCCTTACCTGGGAATAATATCTCCTCTTAAAGTTTTTTAAATAACTTAGTAAGTGAGTAAAGTGCTTTGAAGAGAGTTGGCATATACATTAAGCATTTGGGGGAAAATCACACATATAGAATTTTATTAGGTTTTTCTTAGACATATCAGTCTGGATTACAATAAGGTACACAAAAGTACTTAATTTATACCTATGACCTTTACATTCAAAAAAAATTTGAGACAGTCTGGAAACTCTGGGTTGAAAAAACAGCATCATATTTAATATCTGAGTCTATTTGGCAGAAACATGATTTGAGTGGACTCCCAGGTGGAACAGATTCCTCTTAAGAACCCATCATTCTCTGAAATTATGTCTTTGTTAACTTGTTTGCTGTGTTTCCTCTATTAAAAGAAAAAAAGTAAGCTCGAAGAGGACAACCACACCACCAGTGCCCAAGACAATGCCTGAAACAAATGTTTCTTAAATGAATGAACAAAAAGAGCTCCAACATCACAAGAATGTCAATAGAATTTGAGTAAATACCCTCAAGTAGATATTATAGAACGTTAAATATTATATGAAAATAACTTTTTGAGGGGAGGATATCGCTCAAGAAGTAGAGTACATGCTTAGCATATACGAGGTCCTAAATTCAATCCCCAGTACCCCCTCTAAACATAAATAAACCTAACTACCTTCCCCCAATAATAAAAATAAATTTTTTTAAAAACTATTATACTATAGCTATACTGTACTATACTATACCTTATTATATATGAAAATATTTATATTTATATAAAATAAATAAAATTTTATAAAAGTTTTTATAAAATAAATAAAAGTTATATAAAATAAGAGTTAAATATAGGACTGTTCTCCATAGCTGTAATGTATTCAGATAAAAAGGGAATGAGTAAAAGGAGTAAGAGTGGTGTGAGTGAGTAGAAGCCCCCTCTTTTTTATAATACCACAGTCCTCTTAGCAGTTGTGCTGCATAAAAGTAAATAGTGTTTCTGGATTCTTTCCATTCTGATGTTGTTCATTGTAAACTGAACAAATTATGAAACAAATTAGCTCATTTTCTCTTCTTTTGGAGAAAAAGAAATGATCAAGTTTCTGTCATTTTGGTCATAGTATTAATCTACACGTACTATTTCAAAGCTCATGCATTAAAAGAAATCTGACTGACCACAGGCAGCAAGTTTTAGTCTTTGAACCAAATCACTAAGAAAAGCTCACAAATTTTTTAAGAACTTTTTTTACATTTCCAAGCCCCAAGATCCTCATTACCAAACCCGCATAACTGTGCCTATAGTTTAATTCCAAAGAAATAACACAGAAAATCTTTCAATTATGCTCTTTTCTTTTGAAACAAGTTATTTACATTTTTATGGAAATTATTTGCTGTGATTCAAGATTAACAACATAATGGAAGTAGTCACAGCTGTTTGTTTTCCCCTCTTATGTTATCTATAGGTGGAAAAATGAGAAGCTTTGATTATGCAAATTAAAACAGAATCTATTATCTTCTTCCTGATCTACGTCCTGATCATAGAGGGTTTTTAAGCAATGTTAGTTTCGCACATTAGGAATCACAGCTAGTTAACTACTGCTGCTAACCAATGGGCTATATTTGCAGACTCTATCAGTTTGACCCAGCTTCCAGAGCTTAATGGTCCTCCAGGCTAAAAGAGAAAGCTGATCCATCAGGCTTGCATTAGCATAGAATCACACTCGAAGCTTATTGATGTGTGTTCAGCATAACTACCATCCCCAGAACCCAGCTCAGTCCATTATTTTCATTTTATCTCAAGTCATTTGTATGGTTGTCTGCCCCAGTTAAAGCTCCAGCAAGACTGGTACTTAAATGAATTTGTGAGAAAGGAGACAAATGCCCCCTGAACTTTCAGCGCTTTGCTATCAAGGCTTGCTAACATAAAATATACTGGTACTCTTAGGTCCACTTAGTGAGCATATCAAGAATAGCCTATTGCAGGGGAGAAAAAAGTCACTTAGTATCCTATTAGCCAACAAGGAGTGTGATGATTAAATGATTTTTTTGACTGTAATTTTAAAGCACTGCTCTGATTTCTGCTGAAAGCTATTTATAAAAAAATAAATTTCTTAACAGCTACATCTTTGCTGTTTAAATACCTTTCTCTTTTAAAATACAGAACACACACTAAAATAAATGTTCCCAATAATAATACATTTCATCACCTAGGGAAATGTTACATTTAACGGTAACAAGAAAAACAACAATCTATAACAACCAGGCATTTAATGTGCACAAAACCCCATAATAAGGAGAGATTTAATGTGTGCATAAACCCTGTAATGGGTTTGTATATAATCAGGCATTTGAGGTATACATAAAATCACTTTAATTGTAAATCTTTAAAATGAAAATAAAGTGCTTCCATAGCTGTTTTGAATATACAATAACCATTGAAATTCTAAAACTGGTCTTCAAAACTATTTTTTATAAATTTATATACTGCTTACAACTATAATTCTGAGGAAATCTGAAAAGGTTACTATTCCCAAACCCATTTTTTTTTTTAATTTAGAAGTAATCTAAGGACTACAAAGGTGAAGTGACTAGCCCAGATTCCACAGCGAGTTAGTGTAACTAAAATTCAAAAAGTTGGTGGTAAATTTTCAATTTGCTTATCTGTCACTTAAAATTCAGCGCTATTTTTGCCTCATTATTTGTCTTATTACTATACTTGGGAAGTTAAAATCTAATCTGAGAGTCTTGGCATCCCAGCTAGTCATTCTCTTTATGTCCATCACTAGGCCTTTGGAAGCCCTATACTAGTAAAACTGGGGTAAAAAGGAAAACAAACGTTTAAAATAATTTAATCTATCAAATATTGCTAAAGTCGTCTTCATCTGCAATCTCCTTTCATCGACTTCTCTCATGTCCCTCAGAGATTAGTGAGAAAACAGAAAGTGAACTTTTGTAAGCTGCTAAAGCATTATGAAAAAGCTGGTTGTTAGGTTTAAAAAAATTCTGATACATGCAAAATGATCATCTAAAATTTCTTTTTTTTTGATAACAAATGTTATAATCTCATAGTTTCCATGGGTGAGGAGTTCAGGAATGGTTGGACCCTCTACTCGGATCTTAAAAGGCTACATACAACCAAGGTGTCTACTGGATTGCAGCTCTCACTTGGGGCTCAGAGTCTTTTGTCAAACTCATTCAAGTTGTTGGCAGAATACAATTCCTTGTGGATGTACAGCTGATGGAGGTTGTGTCTTCCATGCCAGCAGGAGCCTAAAACTTCTTTCTAAATGCTGTTTTAATTCTGAGAAACACAGTTAAGACTAAAGACCATAATCCAATGAAAGTAAACCTTTTTGTCTTAAATATAATGGTGGACTGGTTAAAAAAAAAAAGCAGCTAACATTTATTGAGGCTCTATTTTGTGTCAAACATTATTTCACTTACATTTTCTCATTTAATCCTCTGAAATACACCACATGGCTGTTTGATTACTCCCAGTATACAGAGTCTCAGGAAGTGACTCAGGCACTGGCTAAAGGTCATGAAGCTACTAGGTCCTCATGCTGGTCTCCAAACCCAGATAAAACTGGCTCCAAAATGGTGCATGCTCTTCTTTATACCCTTGTGCATGCTGCTTTCAAGAAAATCTTGGGGTTTTGAGAAATTCTTGGGGTTCACTGTTAGTTTCCAGACTGTGTGATCGTTCCACAAGTTACAGAGGAACTAGCTATCTCAAATTGTAAAATACGGAATTTCTGTCTTGAGAAGAAAATTTTCAAGAGGAAAACACTTACTGAGACTTTCTAATCCATCTTTGGTTTCTCTTATTTATTTCTGTTATCAAATACTCTTACACACTAGGTCCTTTTAAGGAATATGACTTAAGGCAAGTTGACATTCACAGAAGGAGCACTTGGCCTACCTTGGCTTTCATCTGTTGGCCTTTCAGAAAGTGATAAATTTACAAAAGGAAAACCGTCTTCATTTTTTAAGCATACAAAAATACATCGAATATATTTGTTTGTTTGTAAAAAAAAATGACCCTGGAAGGATACAAAAGAAACTGGTCATCGCAGTTGCCTCCAGGAAGGGGAAATGGGTTGAAAAAGGCCAAGGATGGCAAGGAAACTTCTCACAGTATATATACTCTTTTGGACACTTTGAACTTTGAATCATATGAGTGTACTACCTACTCAAAACATACCTACACACCTCCAAACATAAATAAATCACTTTCGTCTGTCTATGATGAATGTTAATCAGTATCACTGCAGCTGCAACCTAAAGCAATAACCATCTTACGAATTCTGTATTTCACTAAGTATTTTAAATAGAATTCATTCTAACAATATAGCATAGAAGCTTGCTTGAATGAGTTATAGATAGTATCCCAGACACTAGCTTTACATAAAACATACGTGGGCTGGAGAAAGAGAAGTCTTAAATTAGAAAAAATAGGATAACTGATTACTGATCTCTGAGAGAAGGAAAAGAAAAACATGTTGCTTGAGGACTTCAGCTCCAATTGTAGTCAAGATCACGAAGGTAAGGACAGGTAGGCTGCCTCAGCCAAAATATTTTCTTCTGAGCCCCTTCTCCCTAAGCATATTTACCACTAAACCAAAAAAAGAGGAGGAGGAGGAGGAGGAGGAAGAAGAAGAAGAAGTTGAAGTTACTGGTGATGATTTCTTTCATTTTCTCTCCTAGTTGCTTTCCCCTAAAAGAGAGACGGATGACATATAGAAAAGGTAAAACTGGCTATAGCTAAATCTTTTCATTCTAAGGTCTTTTTTGCTTCTTCTTTCACAAGGATGTACAAATTTTAATAAATTTGAGAATTATAGGGTAAGAGGGCTTGATGGTCCAAGAAAGATCTAAACCTACAGTAAATAGTTAAATATCAACTGATAACCTATTCTTTACAATTACATAGATTCTGTTAATTCTCTTAGTGGAAGACTGGAATGTTTCCCAACCTTATTAGAGTCAGAGTGCTTCTAATTCTATCAGACCTAAAATTCTTACATTTAAGTTCTCCAACAATAGTGAAAATTTATTTTCACATATACACAAATACCCTTTCATTCAAGTTGAACTTATCAAGCATCTAATATATACTAGCAATATATAAGGATTCATGTTCATCTGACTTTCACTGAACAAATGTTTGAATTATAGAAGCTACAATTTAGGTTACAAAGATAGGCAGCATATAGCATGTCCTTTACTCTCATGGAGTTTACTAGAAGGTTAGAAGATATGATTTTAACATTTTATAAATCCCACCCCATGCTACTTAATATTTATGGTTGATAAATATTAACCAAATTAAACTGAGTTCTTACTTTGACTTTCTGTTTCCAAAGTTAGAATTCCTGATGCCTTTAACCTTCAATTAAAGACCCAAGTCTTTAATAAGGACCATTCCAGCTATAACAGATTCTGAAATTATTTCTTTAAATTATACAAATGTAAGTTTAAGTAGAAAATTAACCTTGGCACAAGAACACGTACTAAGCTCTTTCTAAATGCCAGACATTATTCTAAGATCCTTATAACCAACCTGGAAGTTAGATGTGATTTTTGTCATTTTAAGGAAACTGTGGCACAAAGTAGTTATATGAACTTGGTCAAACTTACACAGCTAGTAAGTGACAACAGTCAAGCCCAGGCAGTCAGGGTCCAGATAGAATGTTTCTTAACTATCACACAATATTGATTATCAGGACACTAGAGTCTACTATAAGAACATTTCAACGGGTTTGTTTCATTGGACCATATCCCATTAAATTCTTCCAGCTGCAATGAATGATAATTGGGTTGGAAACCTTCTCAGTATCTTGCAAACCACTGCCATATCATATTTTTCTCAAGCCCTCCATAGTGTATAAAGGGTACACAATTTCTTCTCCCTTTTTTGCACTGCCCAGAGCTGAAAGTACAGCTCAAAAGATGAGAAGACAGAAAAATAAAGCCAGATTTTAACATGGAAAGCATTTATTGGAATTACCAGTAACTTTCTTCATCCTGCCCATCTTCAGAGCTAAGCATCCTTCTAAAAAATAGATGTCTGGGCTTGGTTTTGGCAACAACAGTCCTGCTTTCACATTGCCAGTCGTTTCCTCCCCATGAATAACAACACCATACATAATAAATTATTTTATTATTTCAATATCTGACTACCTGGGTGCCTTTTCAAATTATTCTGGCATCAAGAAAGTGAAAATATCCTTCAGGTACTTGAGCTAGCACCCCATGATGCCACAGAGAAGCAGGACTGATGTGATAATGCCCTTCTGCCTCATACAAGGTCCTCTATTGATGGGTAAACCTAGATTTCAAGAGGGTCACTTCACAACAAAATCAAGAGCTCAAAGTTCAGGATACAAACGGAAGGCACTATTGCTAGAAATAAGCTAGCTCCTGTTAGATGAACAATATCCTCTCTAGGTTTAAATAAAATGTTTATTGAGGTGCACCAGTTCCTTCATGTCAAGAAATTCTTTTCATTCACTGATATGATACAATTCTAAAGAGTACAGTAGTGACCTAACACGAAAGCCTCTCCAAAAATGCTTGACTTGGAGACAGATTCATTGCTACATTATGTTCAGGGGCCATTACGCTTTTCAAGAGATAAGTAAAATAGGGAAATAGATCAGGAATAGAGAAGTCTCCTGGCTATTAAATATGATTTGCTGCTTTCCTAATTTCAGGCATAGTCTGAAGTAAAGATAGCACTCAGGTGCTAGCCTCTTGGGGACCCAAAGGAGGGTCCCTGGAAGCATGGAAGGGTCATGAAGATCCATGCATGGAGGTTTCTGGCAAGATATTCAGAAGGGATGACTCTGACAATTTTTTAAATTTCCACCACTGCCTCAGACTTAAGTTGTTTTATTGAATTGGGCCAGAAATGATTGGCCCATTTTAGGTCAACTATTCAATTTAATTTAACTCACTCAAATTTAACTGAATAATGTATAGCTTGTTTCTTGTTTTTTTGTTTTTTTTTTTTTCAGGCTACATTTAACACAAATCCTCAGTGTTGAACCTAAGATTGCTATCTGAAAAGCCCTAATAATTAGCTACACTTAGGAAAAATAGCAACTAACAAATTTTGCTGTAAACAGGAAAACATGAAATAATTCACTCTGATTTACCCTCTTCTTTTTTATGGTATGAGTTGAAAATATACCTGTTTTATTTAAGAACTGTAGAACAAGTTTCTCCAACTTTTTCAAAAGTTGTCAAAATCAGATGTTACCATCCCCTTATCCCTGGTAAAAGAAGTTCTCTAAAATATACAGTCAGGCAGATAATTTCCTTCTTTCCCTCCATGCTATTCTATCTAATACTAACTTCCATTAACACCACACTGCCTGAAGCTTTATGTACATTTCCAAGACTCCCTTATTTCTAAAAAGCTGCTTCTTTTAAACTCTGAAAGACTAAAAAGCAGCATTGAAAAACACCTTTTATAGTCACTCTTATAGTCATTTGACTAGACTGAATATTTCACCCATGGCAGGAGAGAAAAAAAAAGGAAATCTGATTTTAAACCTACATTCTAGAGATGATGTCTCAGCAGTTCATTAAAATATGCATTAAAGGCTGATTCCTTATTCTAACAGTAACATCTGCCCCCAAAATGGACAACAAAATTATCTTTTTAATAAAAATGTATGCTCTATAAACTACATGATACACCAAACTGAATCCATTCTCTATACTAAAGATGACAAAAATTATCCCACTTGCTGAATTTCATTGCCACGCTGTCAACCTGAATTTCTTCTGTTTAAAAATAGCTGTTCATTACATTCAGTAATGGGCTGTCAAAGCACTACAATACTGAACCTGTATCATACACAGAAGCAATTGGGCAATGTGCATTATTATGTTTAGATTATTTGCATTCTTTACAAGACCCCTGGGCTAATTTTAAATGAGATGGTTCACCTGAACTAAATCAAAATCTGTTTTGTTTTACCTTAAAGCTAATACGTATTTTCCATGTATGACTCACTAGTGTAAGCATTAATAGTAGGTAAGACAAAAAATTCACTGAATATATATGTGAGGATAAGTAAATACACACAGATGTGGGTTTATGGGTTTGTATGTGGTTTTGCTCCCTATAGTCATATCTATTTTTAATAATAGATGATTGAATTACAACACAGGGCACACCAAATTAGATAATATTGCCAATATGTGAGCAAGCATTGTCGTCTCCATGAATACATGATAGGTTGTTAACTGGAAACATCACTCCTGCAGCATATAGTCTTTGATATTTTAGCATAGCGAATCAATTAGGCATCTTTTTAACTAGCTAATGTACAATAATTCACCACATAATTTAGTATGAGATATTGTGAACAACTATAAAAAAGCACATAACACTCACAGCTGATCCATTCTTCCACAGCATGATATCATAACCCCAAAAGCATGCAATAATGGCTACAGGATATCAAAGAGATGGTAACTAAACTGATCACAGATGACTTGTAAATATATCTAATGAATGCAAGGACCAGGTTAATGTTTTTTTTTTTTCCACAAGTCTTTATTTTCATTGATAAACAGAAGCTACTACCTGAGTCACATAAGAAGAGAGAATACTCATGACATTAAAAATAAATTTTACTTTTAAAAAAATCACTTCTAGACTCCTACATTGGAAAATAAAAGGTATAATGACTTACAAACTCATAGACCCCATTGTTGGTGAAGATAAAATAAACATCAATATTTCAGCAAGATTAAACTTTGTAAGCCAAGTTTACCAAAAAAAGAGATTTCAGGGCAGGAACAATAGTAAATTTTAAGTGTGTTAAAATAAAGGGGGGCATACACACTACACATATTACATTTCAAGATTGCTTCTAGGAGTCAATAATACGTTAGGCACTTGTGCAACAAACAGTTGAATGAAAGCAAGAAGAAAAACACCCAAAAGATGCAGCTGTTGTATTTATTTACTGTAAGGATAAGATATTCCCTCTAAAATAATAATCAGCACTATGTCTAGTTAAAAGCTTGATAAGCATGATTTACCAATATTCTTCACACTCCAAGGCACATTGGAAATAACTAGGAAGAAAATTTACTCTATATTAAACTGAATCAGGTCCTCATACACATCTATATTTTATTCCTAAAACACTCCAAATATTTCACTTTATTGTGGTCACTTTAACAACATGGGTAGTGAGTCCAGCTAAAATCTATTTTTGATGTACATGCCTTGATTCAGTCAAAAATGCCCGAATTAGCTTTTCAACCACCAACCAAATATGAATGGGACACAGAGAACAGATTTACAATTAAGAATCAGTTTTGTGTTTTACTGATTAAATATGTGATATTAGTAATACATAAATTATATTGTATGTGCATTACATTGTTTTGCTGTAAAGCAAAAGAAAATTAAAATATACTTTTTCAAAAATGAAATGTTATTTTGGCTGTTTGGCCATGGCATTCAATCAAAATAGAAAGCTTTTCCAAAAATTTTATTATTAAAAATTTCAAATATATAGCAAATTTGAAAAAAATTTATAGAGAAGACCCATATAACCTCCATCTTGATGTTATCATTAACATTTTACCATGCTTGAATTATTATATATCTACCTGAAACAGAATTTTTTTTTTTTTACCATTTTTTTTGGTTGAAGGGGATGGGTTTATTTATTTACTTATTTTTTAATGGAGATACTGGAGATTGAACCCAGGACCTCGTGCATGCTAGGCATGCATTCTACCACTGAACTATACCCTCCTCCTAAAACAGAAACAGAAATTTTTAATGAAAGATAAACATACTTCATAAGAATAAATTAAACAACAGCAAAAAGAGTATAATGCTTTAATGAATAGTGAACTTATAAGGATAACAGCTACTGCTTTTGATTGCAGCTAAATTCTCATAAATGATCATCTCCATTTTTTAAAACTATGACTTTGCTTTGTCTTAACAGAGACAACCAAATCTCAATTAATTCTGTGTTACATTTTGACTGATTATTATATCTTAATATGAAAGGCAAGATATGACAGTAACAGTGGAACATATTTTATCACTTGGAAAGAATAAGGACCTCCAGGAAATAAAAATCTTTTGTTTGTTTTTGAGTTACAAAATGAGAACTAGGGTAATGATTTTTCTAATCACTAATGTATCAGAAACTAAAACTATTCTAATTCAACACTGTGTCTAGCATAATACGTGTATGTTATGAAAAACAACTATTCTATTTCAAATCTCTATTTCAACAAAAGAATACCACCCATGGTCCTCTCTCTAGGAACTAAATGTGTTTCTTTTGCTACAATAAAATTATCTTTTCATTAACACACATAAGATTCCAGCAGATGTAGAGAGTTTACATCCCTTCTGCCTTTAACTTATTTTATTTAAATGGGAAATAAATTTTAAAATTTGAGTCACAAACAATACCACCTTAGCCTCTAACTTTCATTTTCTCAGATGAACACTTGCAAAGAATGTTCAGAACCACTTCCTCAAATCCTTTGATTGGGTACTTCCTGCAAGACTTCAACAGGTCAGAGAGCACAGGGATTGAAAAACAGTAGGTAAAGCACATTTTTAATGCTCAAATAATCGTTTATAAATTAAAGACTTAAGTGGGAGAAAACTCCCTAAATCACAAAGCTATTATTTAAATAATTGTTAACAAGTAGAACTAAAGCTAGAACACTGTGATTTTGTTTTATTGAAATATTTTTCATACCCTAAATTATTCTGGGCTCCACCTAGAAATAGTGAACTGAGCTTTTTATTCCTCTCTTCTCAAATGATAAAAAGTGTATGCTAATCAAAAGTAAATAAGCTTTTCAATATTTATTCGCCAAAGTTGAAAATAACTTTAATTTCAATATTTGGTTTTGAAACTACACATGAACATGCATGGGTAAAAGTGTATCTTAGAAATATGTTAGTGTATACAAGATATTCTTAATCACCATAAACTATGTTTAAGCAAGTTTGGAATGCTTCATACCACCTTTTAACATTTTTATTTGTTGATGAACCAACAATGTTTGGCATAATTAACGCTAAGATCTCCAAAACTCAATGACTGAAAATAATTGCTTCTCTTTTCTTTCCTGAGTACTCTGAAGCCCAACCTAAAGATTTAGAGCTGACTGGACAAATATAAAGGATGTCAAAAACAGTGACCGCTGACATGCCATTCAAGGCACATGGAAGAGAGTTCAGGCTTGAATGCCTCTAAACTGCTCATTGGTAAGATCAGCTATCAGTGAGACGCAGTGTAAGTCAGCATTATTCACTGAGCCTGCTATGACCTTAAAATCATTGCTCCTGGGGCATGTTCATCCACCAATTAGTTTATATGCTCACTGGAAATCCACTGCTCAGTAAATGCACTGGTCTCTCATTCCACAGTGTTGATGAAGTGTGTGTGATGGCTTTCTCTTCACAACTTGACCCCGAAAGCTGACCCATCTCAAGCTGAAGCATTCAAGTCATTTGAGCACCCTTTAGTTATCAAGGATTTTGATACTTTTCTTAAAAACTACCATCGATTTGACAAACACAAATGTTATGGTGACTATGGGATGACATATGTAAAATCAAGTAAAAATGAGGACTGAATTTTCCCATTTTATTCATAGAAGTGTTATGTCAGATATTTGTTAGTACTGTTAAAAGAAAAAATTTCCTTGCTGTTTTTAAACCATTATTATTAGCACAAATATGCCAATCCTCTTTTCTGAAATTTTGAAAATTTTCTACTTTGGGTCAGAGTCGAGTCCAATGAGTAAATGAAGGCATATTTGGAAAATAATTTCAAGATAACATAATATGACATGATAAAAGGTTGGATCTAGAAATAAGAAAAAAGAAAAAAGATGCCCAAGCTTTCTGAATTTTGAGGTATTAAAACTGAAGGTAAAGCAAAAATTCAATATTGAGAAGAGAACCAGTGGCGGGTTATATAAAAATGTCCTGGACATACCGCAAACAGTTAAAAGCTGAGGGCTGGGAAGGATAACAGCACAGAGACTGTTAGTTGAAATAACATGCCTGGGTTTATTTTCAATCTGAGGCTAGAGCTCAGGGACAAAACTGTCCTGATTCTTCCTCGTCAGGTTTTCACAGGAGGAGAAAATGTTCCCCTACTCTTTCCACAAAGGAAGAAGGAAACTAAGGGGTCAGTCTGGAACTCATTTTCAATCTGCTTCTTGGAAAATGATCCATTTGAGGTGTTCTGTTTTTTTTTTTCTTCAGACAACTTTATTAAGATATAATTTACATGCATGAAAGTTCACCCATTCAAAGCACGCAACTCAATGGTTTTTCATATATTAAGAGTTATATAACCATCACCACAATCAATTTTAGGATATTTTTATCACCCCAAAAAGAAACTCCATATCATTTGGCACGCACTCCCTAGTCCCTTGCCAGAGGCAACTACTAATCTATTTTCTGTCTCTATGGATTTGCCTGTTCTGGATAGTTCATATAAATGGTATCATCAAATATATGGGCTTTTGTGACTGGCTTCTTACACTTAGCTTACTGTTTTTGAGGTTCATCCAGTTCATAGCAGGTATCAGTAAGTCATTCATTTTTACTGCTGAAAAATATTCCATTGAATAAATGTACTGCATTTTGTTTATCCATTTATGATGGAGTTTTATAGCAATATAAAATAATGCCGGAGAACAGTAGTTTATAGCATATGCTTATATGTAACAATTAGTGGGAAATCTCTTTATAGATGTGAATTACATGTTAACATTAGTTATATGTGCATTCTCAGCTGGGTGGGCTTGATTGACTTACAGAATTAGTAACACTGATTTATAAGATACAATACATAAAATTGCTAAACTCCAATAACACCAAGAATTAATACTTCTGAAATGTTCGTGAAAATATTCACAGAGCAATACTTAACCAGTTCAAGTGAGTATATAGCCCAAGGAAATTCTCACACAGCACCACTTACTGTGGTAGAGAATTGAAGGTAATCTAGGGGAGTGGACAGGCAAAGCGTGGTGGATGTTTATGAAACACTATGTATTCACCAGATGCAACAAAAACTGGGTGAACACGCAGCAATGTGGATAAATCTTGTAATATAACAATAAATTTTAAAAATCAAGAAAAAATACAACCTCTAACATAATGCCATTATATAAATTCAAAATACATATCCCAAACAACAGTACATATTTTATAAGAATACACTAAACAAACAAATAACATGAATAAAAAAAGAAAGTGGCCATGCAGGAACCAATGATGATAGTGTGTGTGCCACAAACTGAAAACTAAAATACTCAACACTCTCTATGTAAGGTCACGGTAGATGGGTTTTTGTATTATTTTTCAAAAATATTTGCTGCCCCTGCCTTGAAAAGGATTATACTTTTCCTCCCTATTGGCAAGGGAGGCTTTGCCATGTAACTTGCTCTGGTGAGACCCAGTATGTACATGTTTCACTGTCTTTTTTCTGTCTCCTACAATTGCTCCAGAATTTGTTTTATCATCTTGGGCCCTAGACTGAGGATAACAAGGAACAGAGCCACAATAAACCCAAGATAAACATGCAACATAAAAAAAACTTTGGTGTTATGAACCACTGAAGTTAAGGGGGTGGGCTGGTTGTTATTGAGCATAACTTATCCCATTATGACTGATATATTCACATACATCTACATGACAATTAAATCTCTTCCCAGTTTACTTTTCTGAAACTACTGTGTGGCACTAAGGTTATGGATATAGGGGCAGTGGGGTAGAAAATACAGCTCTTACCTTTAGAGGTATTATAAAAGAGACACATAAAGCAAGAGGAGAATAAAAGGGATCAATTATTCTAGCGGAAAGCACACTCGATGATGAGTTGTAAAATGTGGGTTTTAAACCTGCTCTTCCTACTTATTAGTCAAATGCCCCAAGCCAAATCTCTTAACCACTCTGAATCTCAGTTTCCTTACCTGAAAACTAAGGAAAGAGAGTGTACTCAAACATTTTTTCCGATTCTGAGGTTCCACGTTTCTATAACAAAGTAGTGTTAGATAGGTCACATGTGCACTACATAAAAACAGAACTTCAAAAAAGGTGAATAAAAATTGTTTACTCTTGATTTAAATGGTTGAATGTACCAAAATTTTTTACTTGTCAGAATATGACATCAGAGAAAGAAACCCTGGGTAATCAAGTATAGGCTGTCTTCATAAACACTAAAATGAAAAAGGAATAAACATAAGCCCAGATGTAGGAATCAACAGTACATAGGACAACGAAGGCAAAGACACAGGTGTGGACCCAATTCCTTGTGGTTATAATGAGGAATGACAGAAGATAAACATTAGAGCAAAGACTGTGATTGATAAAAGGCCTTAGTCTGGACAAAGACGTGTGGATTTGCTACCACCAGTCCCTGGCAGCACACAGGGTATGCAAGTGGTAGAAGACAGAGGTGGAAGAAAGCCACTGCGTTATAAATTTTAGTTGCTGAAATAAATGAGAACACAGGGAAAGAACAAATCCAGAAGATGCTGAGAATGAATAATCAACATCACTGAACCTGACAAATAACTGACATTCAATAAATACCTGCTGACTGGATACAGATCCTGTAACCTTTCAACTAAGAAATTTTACTTCCCCTAGTAGCTCCAAACTAAACACAATACCAACTTACTGATGAATCATATTACCAACATCTTCTCTCTTCTGGTAAACATCACCTCCTATGAGATAAAGATCCCAAATAAGCTGTTTCAGGCTTCACCATAAGGCAAAGAACAGGGTGTGCTGAGGAACAAGCTGCTTTATTTCAGTCAAGGCCTCAGCTGCTCCATTATGTTCCCTGAGCGATGTCCCACACCATCCTCAACCCTAGCTATAATGCTAGTTACCTGCCATGCTTGGCAGCCTCTTGATAATTTTTACACATTTAGCTATCTGTATATATGGGAGAAGCATTGCTTAAAGGAAGAGAAATCTATACATATTAAGCTCTTATTCATAGTTCAGCAAATGAATTCTTGCCTCAAAGCTACATATAATAATGGATATTCTGGTTATCAATTCTTTCTTTAATCTCTTTATCATCATCCAAGGGTCTCTTGCTTTGAGGTTAGTCATGTCTCCTCTTCATACAATGGTGTGTCCTTCCCAGCCTCTAGCCATTATTGATTCCTCTATTCGTAATAAATGCAGTCTCTGTTTGGTAGATTTTACTCTGGATGATAATCAATTTGGCACTTAATTTTGTATTATCCTGCACTATTTTTTGTCTGTTTATTTATTTTAGGTCAAATTGTGAGAGTACGCAATGGCTATCTGGTCAGATGGAGAAGAAGGATATCTTTCTCAGAGAGACAAAAGTTCTATAAGAGAAAGCAAGTTATAGGAGAGAGAACTTAAAGTATCCTAACACTTCAAAAGTAGAGAAATCAATGACTATTAATATGGGCTTAATTCTAATCAACATCTTGAAGTTCATAATGGTGTTTGGCTTATAATAGTGGTCAAAACATTTTAGCATCACCTTCTTGGGGTAGATTATATTTTAAATTTTTTATTATTATTATTATTATTATTATTATTATTATTATTATTATTATTATTATCATTAGGCAATAAAACATAGTGGTTAAAAGATCCTCCAAGTCAAACCTTCAGAGATGATTGCAGGCCCACTGACTGCAACCTCATGAGAGACCCTAAGCCAAATGCCTCTCTTGAGTTGCTGACCGCAAAAACTGTGAGACAATAAATGTTTACTGTTATTTTAAGCCACTAAGTTTTGGAGTAATTTGTTATGCAGTATCAGCTGACTAATATACTCCACCCAGCAATTTCTCCCTACATTTTATTGACCAGAATGTGTCACAAGGCCACCCACAAGCTCCAAGGGTGTCCAGATAGTATTTTGACTGGGCACATTCTTAATCTAAACACAACCTGAGTTCTGGTTCTGTTATTAAGGAAGAAGAGAGAGGAAATGGACATCAAATACAGCTACTTCAGTTCTCACCTTCAACTTCAATCCAGTCTTCCCTGGGAAGAAAAATGGTCTTCAGAAAGGAAGAAAAAGATAAAGCAACAATAAAGAAGAAAATCCTACAATAAGTAAGGAAATCATAGAGGATCTAGAAGCTGCTTTTAAGAAGGACAATCTACATTCCACCATGCTAACTAAAATTAAAACTTGTATCTGTAATTTTCTGTCAGTAATCACACTGAGGAATCATGACAAATGGAAAAAAAAAAGAAAGAAAGAAAGAAAAAGAAATACAGGTATGGAAATGCTGTTGGGATTTTTAGTAAAAGATAAATAGGTATATATAAGAAACCTGAAAAACAGCTTAACACTCATGATAAAATTCTGAAACAGATTATTAACTAGGTGGTTTATACGTGTTAAGAGAATAACACATTGTTCAAGAGCAGATAACAAACACGTGCCAAGAACATGCGTGGGAAGTGTCAGAAGTTCTTTCTTGCCCCTAACCTTGCCCTTGACTTCTCAATATTTTTAACAGTGACTTAAGACATAAAAAGGGATGCCTATCAAATGCTCATGTGACACATCTGGGGATGATACGTATAATAACAGAATCAAAATTTTAAACGATCTTGACAGCTTACAATACTGTCATTCATACATCTGACAATTCTAAGAAATTACTTCATGGATTTAATTTTCATCTCCTCAAAAAAGATACTAAATTCATCAAGGCAGGACTGAATCACACACTTTTTCAAAACCTCCTGTAGTATCCAACATAAGTGTTGGGAACATAGAAGGTATTTCATTAATATTTAGAGAACTGAGTTGAGCTGTATCAAGAACAAATGTAGAAAAGTTTAGAATAAATCTGTCACCTATGCAACATAATATCCTCTTTTTTTTCCTTCAGGCCATATTATTTATGTTTCAAAGACCTCTTCAAAATTGAATTTTTCCAGCATATCCTTCCTGAACTGCCTTCAGTCCTTTAAAGAAAGACTGTGATGGATAAAACTACTTAAAAGCCTTTGCAATTTTTTTGTTTATTTATTTTTATTTCAGTATTATGCTCAGTCTGTGCCATTAGACTTTAAGCTCACAAGGCAGCTTCAATAGTGTTTTAAAGCTTTTCCCATACATGTGAAGTGAGAATAGATGCACACCCCCTCTGCAGAGCTGCACAACATAACATTTTCTTGTTACAATTCAATACCATTGCAGCAAGATAAGCACACCCCATAGTCTAATTTAACAGACATGAAGAAGTCAAGCTCTATTGTTCAATGTCACAGCCAGCCAGCCCTGCATGATCAACCTTTATTCTTTTCTGGCTTCATTATGAGGATGATGCCTTTCAACTGTAGTGACTAAACCTGTTAAACTACAAAGCCAGAAATTTATAGAACCTTTATAAGAGTAATACTGAACAGCTTAAATGTAAAACCTACAATTAAATTCCAAAACTAAGCACTTCACCCCCAAGAAAATGCTAAGTAGTTCTTCAGCAACATTCCTGATTTACATACCCCAAAGATGACAGGACCTATATACATACATGCTGCAGTGATATTAATAGCAATTTTCTCAAGTAATGTTCACTATAAAACATGGTAATATTAACCCATGCATTACAAAACTAATAAATTGCCCCTTGGCATACCAAGGACAGAAATATGCTTTTTCATTTTTAAAAAGCCTCCTTTTGTCATATGAAAAAGCCCCAAGAGTAAAATATTTCGGTATAGTTCAGTGATAACAATGGATATGCCATTAGATTACCATACAAGTGAATAAAGCACCAAATGATAGCGAACATTTTTTCACACTTTAGATTTTGATGTGAAATGAGTCTAATTATTTATTCATAGACTTTTCCTCTAAGGAGTTCAAGGCACTATATTTTAAGTCTTTAAACACATATTTCCTAAGCTCTAAGATCTACCAGGTGGGACAGAAGAACACGTGACAAGGAAGAAGATAAAGACAAGTAGCACAAAAGAAAAGGCCGTTGGAAGAACTTAACCACGTATCAAACGTGAGGTGGTATGTTTTATTCACTCATTTATTCTTTCAGTCAAGAACCTATTGTAAGTCTAGGTCTGTGCTAGATGTTAAGGATATAAAAGCAACCCCTGCTTCAGAAACTCACCACACAGAGAGATGACATATAGAGTGATAAATACATTATGTGCCAAGTGCTGTAACAGAAGAATAAACTACTGTGGGAACATAAGGAAAGAAGCCCTGGCCTAACGGAATCTGGGAAGGCTGTAATAAGAAGGCAGCATTTCAGTTGTATCTAAAAAACTAGCAAAAGTCTAACAGAGAACTGAGGAAAATCCTCATGGCAGAGATACAGAAAAAACATTATACTGAAATGCAAGTTGTAGCAAAAAAGTTTGACCTACTCTGGAAGTGCTGAGAAATACATGGCTTAGAGGCAACAGATGACACTTAGTACTTAGAAATCATAGGTTTCAAGTTTGTTCCGTGAATAGACTCTAAGGGCGCCATATCATGAAAACCTTGGCACTAGACTAATCAAAGAAATATGAACAGATATGAACAATAAATATACTTACAAACTATGTATATTTATATATATATACACTACATAAATATATAGTTATTTGGAGATTGTCATTCTAAGTGAAGTAAGCCAGAAAGAGAAAAAAAATACCGTATGATATCACTCACATGTGGAATCTAAAAAAAAAAAAAGAAAGAAAAAAAGGACAACACTAATGAACTCATCTACTAAAACAGAAACAGACTCACAGACACAGTAAACAATCTTATGGTTACTGGGGGAAGGGAGTGGGAAGAGATAAATTTGGGAGTTTGAGATTTGCAAATATTAACCACTATATATAAAACTAGATAAAAAAACAAATTTCTTCTGTATAGCACAGGGAACTATATCGAGTATCTTGTAATAACTTTTAATGAAAAAGAGTATGAAAATAAATATAAATGTATATATATGCATGACTGAGACATTATGCTATACACCAGAAATTGACACATTGTAACTATGCTTTAATTTAAAAAGAATTAATTACAAATACGTAGTTTTGTTATATGTATTTATGTTTATGTATATTTATTATATATTTTTATATACATAATAAGTTATAATAGTTATACTATAAATATATGTACCAAAAGCATATTTACATACACACACACAGCTCTTTGGGAAACTATAACCAATGCTATTGGGCTTCCGACCGGCCATCTACTAGGGTGACTGATGCTTTTGCAAGATAGTTGCAAAAGCTGAGTCACACACATCTCCCTCATTCACCTTCTCTACACAGTTCCTACTTCTCTTAGACTGAAGTCTCTCAAGGGAAGATGAATATTTCAGGCCAACTCTGCTGATGTTTTTTATCCCTAGGCTGCTACCAGTATGTCCATTCAGCAGTGAGGGTGCTATAAAATGTGTACTGTGAAAAAGAGGAACTAGTAGTCTGCCATATCAAAAATATAGGAACAAAATACTAAGCTCTCAAATATCAAGGGGGTAAATTTTTTTTAAATAAAATTAAACACTTGGCATATATCCAGAAGGAACCCTACTTCAAAATGACACCTGCACCCCAATGTTCATAGCAGCACTATTTACAATAGCCAAGACATGGAAACAACCTAAATGTCCATCAACAGATGACTGGATAAAGAAGATGTGGCATATTTATATGATGGAATACTATTCAGCCACAAAACCCGACAACATAACACCATTTGCAACAACATGGATGTTCCTGGAGAGTGTCGTTCTGGGTGGAGTAAGCCCGAAAGAGAAAGAAAAATACCATGTGAGATCACTTATACGTGAAATCTAAAAAAAAAAAAGAACAGAAATACAAAACAGAAACAGACTCATAGACATGGAATACAGACTTGTGGGTGCCAAGGGGGGGGGTGGGAAGGGACAGACTGGGACTTTAAAATGTAGAATAGATAAACAAGATTATAATGTATAGCACAGGGAAATATATACAAGATCTTGTGGTAGCTCACAGAGAAAAAAAAATGTGACAATGAATGTATGTACGTTTATGTATGACTGAAAAATTGTGCTCTACACTGGAACTTGACACAACATTGTAAAATGACTATTACTCAATAAAAAAAGTTTAAAAAAATTAAACACTTAAGGATGAAATTAAAGTAGTATGTTATAAATTCTGTAACTGTCAAAACCTACTTATAATCTTTCGTTTTTGCTGTGATAAAATGTATAGTTTCAAAACATTGAATCTTTCAGATATCTAAAAATCATGAAAAATATTAAAACTTTATTTTGATTTTTTTAATGAAAACCTAAGATGTCATGCTTTCATGCCCTCTTACATAGGGTATTAGCGAACCCAATCTGTCCATTTTCTTGATGTTGAAAGTCATTGTCATAAATTATCTTATTGTTGACAATAATTACACAGTCCTGGCACTGTCCTAAATCAGAGATTAGCAAACTAAGAACTTTTGGTCAAATCTGGCCCTCAGCCTGTTTTTATATGGCCCTTGAGCTTTAGAATGGTTTTTACATTTTTAAAGGTTTGTTAAAAAAAGTAAAAACAAGAATATGTAATAAAGACAACATATGTGTGGTCTTCAATGCCTAAAATATTTACTATCCAATCCTTTACAGAAAAAGTTTGTCAACCCCTGTGTGAGTTAATATGTTCTGTTTCTTTCTCTCCCTATGTGAAGAGGCAGAGGCTGTAGAGTGAGAGCTGTGTTTGTGTCCTAGATTAACCACTGCATGTTTTGGGGCACTAACTTAACCTCTCTGAGCCTTTGTTTAAGTGTCTGTAAAATGGGAATAAACAGAACAACTTGACAAAATTTACAGGATAATGAATGAGGTACTATAGTAGATATTCAATAAATGAAAGCCATTACTATAATCATGTTTCATTAGAAAAAGACTACCTCCCAACAGAGGGTATACAAGTTTGTAAATGGAACAAAGAAGCAGAATTCAGTAAACTTTGTTTTAAATTTTCTTAAAAAGGTTCTTTAGCTATATAAATTAAAACATCATGAACTTTCTTCAACCTTAATATAAAACATTCTCAGTTCTTCAGTAGTAAATTTGACTAAAAGCTAAAGACATGCCAAATAATAGCCATGACAGTCAAGTAACTTTTGAATTCAGAAACATGGTGATTAAGTCACTACTGGAAAGCCAGAAACTATTTTTTGATTCACTTGGATCACCTTTATTTCATTTTACATTTTTTAACATCAAAGCAAAACATGGCATAATTTTAGGCACTGAATCATCATCAGACTGAGTTGCAATTAAGGATAAGAACATCATTAAGTTTTAGGTAATGCTTGCAATTGTAAGTAAGCAGTGCCTTTCTATTCTTCTGGAAAATGTCATTTAGGAGGTTTCAACAATTTTCCTAAATCTAGACTGTAAGTGCCATGCTTGAATTTTTTTTGGATGCATGCCCAACAATAAATGATCCACAATGATCTGAGGACAGCACTCCCATCCAAGAACTTAATCAGATTAATGATGTATTTGTTTTATAAAAATGAAGTACATTAAGCCTGAGAATACCTAATTTACATACTAAATGGTTGCTAGGGACCAAAAATACTAGTGGTTTTTATAAAACTGAGGTTACAAAATTGTCTATTGTCTTGAAATCTGTTAGCAAATAGCAATGAAATGCAAAATAATAAACAAATGTTAACCAGTAGTATTCATGTATGTAAATTCATGAGCTGGTGTACAGTTGTTCAAAGGAACCTAACGATGCTCATATTCCAAAACATATGTGCCCCCAAAGACCATATGATACCATTATGTGAAGCTGGAAATAACAACAAACTTACTTATAATGTTTTCTAATTGATCTGACCTCAAATTGTGATTAACATTCTACTCTAATTTTTTTCATTTGGGGTCCTAGTTTAATATATGCAAACATAAACAGTAAATTAGCAGTCTAGGTTTCTGCCATTTTTGTTGGAAACCTATTAGCAACCTTTATCTAAAAAGAGGAGAGCTTTCATAAAATAGCTGAATTTCATCAAATCCTTAAGGACGAGAATTAACGGCATCTCTGGATCTCTCTGATCTCTCTCTGATGGATCTCTCTCTCTTTCTCTCTCACACACACACACACATACAAGACTACTTCATTCATTCAACAAACTTGTGTTTATTGAGTTTGGGGAGGCAAATGAGTAAGACATAGCCACTGCCCTGTCTGCTGAAGAGACTGGCAGGTAAGCAGATAATTACAATATAATAGGAAACGGTTACAATTAAAGTATAAACAGAGAGCTCTGGACACAAAGAGAAGCCAGCCACCAACGCTGCTAGGGGACATGAGGTAAGCCCTTCAGAGAAAGTAACAGTTCACAGTTTCGGTCATCTGAGAAGATGGGGTGATATGTGCAGGGAACAGAGAGAGCAAAGAATGGGGGAGAGTGATGATATCTATAGGCCTGCGGATATCTACAGATTCCTTTAGCTAAAAAAAAAAATTCAAATTTCATGTATATCAAGCAGAACTTATAAAAATTGAGGCTACTTTAAATTAGGTTAAGTATTTTTTTTACAGAAACTTAATTTTAGTAATTTGCATTTGTATCAATAAATAGTAGATAAGGAAAGACCAGAGGTTAAAAAAAGCTGAATTAAAAAAAAAAAACCTGAAAGAAAACTTTCCTTTACTTTAATAAACATGGAACTTCAAATTTAAAAAAATTAGTTGAATTCAGGTTAAAATATCAATTTTTATAGACCTTATACATGCTAGAAAAGTTAAAAATTTGAATACCTCCAGACAAGCCTAGAATGAATATAGATACATCAAATAGGATTAAACTATGATATTGTTTGCTTAAGAAATCTGGGAAATGTTAGGATAAGAGTGACAGAAAGAACAATGACTTGAAAAAGAGTACAACATTTAATAATTGATAGAAAAATTTTATAGAAGCAAGAGCTAGAGGAATAAGGAATAAAATTATCATACATAATGATACCACCGTAAAAATAACAGCAGTTACTGAACTTTTGTCTGGGTACTTGGAATGCTATGGAAAGTGCTTGCATTTCGTTCAATGCTTGAAACGTTGGCCATCTGGCTTAAAACCATCATACTTAGCAGAGAGCCTGCTCCCCAGCTACTCTGGCCAAAAACTTTGTTCAAAGAAAAAGGATGGTCTCCATAGCAGTTTTACTAGCTAGGACGTGGGCTAAGTATCCATTTCTATGAAAGATTTTTCTGGTCCCAATTCAGTCAGACACATTATCCATTTACCCCTCAATATCTATACACATGCCCCCATCTTACTACCTTGGATAATTAACTCACTCAATGTAGTGGATTCATGCACGGATGCATGTTGTTCTGTTTGTCTTTATCTCTTATATGTGTTATAAATATTATTTGGTACCTCTTCACAATCTTAAACAAAAACAACATATTTAAGTAAGTCTGCAGGAAGATAAGGAAGCAGGGTACCATTCTTACAGAACTTACAGCACACCTCACAAGAAAGAAAAAAATAATTCAAGGAAACACAAGAGATGTAAAAAATTTAAATAAAGGCAACGTAAGATGAGTTATGTACACAATAATACAGAGTTGACTACACATTATAACTTTTTTTTATAGGTAGTGCATGTCAATTCACTAGGTGCAATCATAGAGATAGAGAGTAAATATATACAACCTTAGGATTTGGCAAAGTCCTGGGCACCTAATGTTTTCTGATAATAATTCTGGTAGACAATAAAAAGTATCAAATACGTCAAAGGGTGGAACTTGAATATAGCAGAGAAGCTGATGATTCAGAGCAACCAGGCAGGTTTTAGTCATTTGATGAGAGATATGTAAATCAGATTGCCAAAGAGAGCATCACTTTAGAAGGAAAACAAACCTCAGTCAAATGTCCTAAGATGTGTTAATACTGAAAGACAAAGATTTGCTACTTTTAGAAGCAACAAATTCCTACAGAAGGCTAAATCTATTGCTGAGCCATCTGCTATTTGCAATACGCATAATAAATTCAACAGACGGGTGCACCCCCTGTGTTTCCTATAAACAGATGGTTTTTTAAGTCTAAAATATCCTATCAATGGGGACCACAACCAACACCAAAAACAAACAAAAAATCCCTCACAACCACACAGCCCACGGTTGAATACTTGGTTTCTTTTCATTCAGCATACACATAATAAAGATGGCACTGCAAACCCTAGACTGCCATCCTTCTGTTACCATGAGAGCAATATCTTTTCTTTGTGAAACACATGTGGAGACAAAGGAAGACTATTCAGCTGAACTGGTTAAGCATCTTTTGTACCTGGAATGTTGATAATACATCTAGTTGGCAGGCAGAAGCAGTACGGCCAATAAATAGCTCACCTACTTCCTTTATTTACAAAACACGCACACGCACAGCGCACAGACGCCACCACACAAATGAGTGTGTTCAGTATGTAAAAGGACATGGCAGCAACCTATTATAGCAAGATATCTGATACTAAGATACTTCCCTTAAATTTATGAGAACACAATACTTTTGAATGAAATATTGATATCCCAAATTTTTTTAAATCTCCTCAAAAGCACTTACTTATGTAACTACATTCAAGCATGTTCTCGAAAGTTAAATATTAGCATTTACATCATAACCAAGTCATTCATTCACATGACATTCAAACACACAGTAGTTATTTTTTGGTGAACAGTTTGTGGGCCAGCAAAAAGAAAATATTTTATATGGAACAAAGGCAAAATTGAAACTTCAGACAATTTTTTTTAATCTAGGCTAAATATGAAGTGCTGTGAATTCTCAGAATATCACATATTTCCATTCTTCTCATACGAAACATAAAATATCTTTTAGTACACAAGCTTATGAAAGTCTACAAAGATCACTAAACACTTCCTATATCACTGACAATTTTGATTTAAAAAAGCACATAAAATTTATAAACAGCGAAATAATAAAAGCTCTACTATATTTATTACTTATTATTTTAATTAGTCTGTCTTAATTTCAATTATATCAGTCACAAATGCCCAGATCTTGGCTTATCTAAATCAATTATTTGCTCAAAATCAATTAATATAGACATTTATATATAAGATATGCCCTGGAAAAGAATACATAAATATAAATACATTTCAAGTCCACAGTATTTAAATATTCCCCATTATTTTAAATTGAACTAAAATTAATAAAAAGATGTAAACCAATAAATAAACCAGCTCTAATGTAATATAACTACAGAAGAAAATGAACAGGGTGTCAGATTCTTCCCTCCGTGTAGACCACATTAGTGAGGTAGCAGACAAGGAAATACCTTTTTGACGTTTAATGATTACTATGTCATGTTTCAATATAGCTGATGTTTACCATGTGCCAGGCATTAAGCAGTTTTCACAATTTAACTCATTTAATTTTTTAGTAGCCCCAGAAATCAACAGTAACATCTCAGTAAGAGTAAAATACTACTTTGAAAGCACGATTTTGTTAAAAAGAAATCTGCATGAAAAAGGTAGCCCAAATAATCTCTATTAGCCATCAAAAGACTAGTAGTTTAAGAAATCATCTTAGCCTATTACAAACGGAGAGTTAACTTAAAATTAAAGGCAAATTTGCAATACTATTCTAAATGAAGACTTAGTCTGACCTCTGTCTAAAGTATCAAACAAAGTTTCAGAGAGCCATAAAATAATACACATCAATTAATCATCATCATCTGCTGAGTCAAACATTAGAAAATAATGTCAAGAAGTTACCCTGTAATTACTTTGTGGCTCCTTGAAAACCCATTTGACATAATCACTCTCTGACAGCTGCAAGGGGGAAAATGTTCTATTTCTTCTCCCACCAGTACCCTCTTCTGAGAGCCAGGGGCATCGCTTCTCAGCACTTCCTGATCTGCCAAATGTTTACGAGGGAAGTGTGTGGGGTGCCTCTGTAATCAGTGCTCACGAGGCCAGTCAGGGGTTGAGAGTTTCCAATCAAAGCTGTGGATTCAGAAGAGTCGCAGTCAGGGGACAGGCAATGGGCTTATTATTACCAGTGCACAGGGAGGAAAATTACTCAAGTTCAAGAGAAGAGTATCTGGTTTTATCTAAAACACCACTGGAACATTTCCCTCCATTCTGGCTATGATGTTACCTTTCCATTTACAAAAGAAACCTTCAGTATCCACTAGATTGTAATATGTAAAATGGGTTACTTGCCCATATGTGGGTTAAGAGTTACATTAAACTATTTTAAACTCTTTCATGTAAACTAGGTGAGAAGTTACATCATCCCGAACCCAGCTGACAAAGCCTGTACTTTCCAGCTAAGGTTTTCGAACCTAGGACCACAATTGGGTTTTCTGCCTACACTTGATCTGACAGAGCCTAACTAAAACTTGCTCTGAAAAAAAACACTGCTTCTTTGACAGCTCATGTCCAAGATGTGAATGCAGCACTCCATTTCTTCTCAGAAGACTTACGTTTGAGCTGACATCTGAGGCTAGTTGTCTACCTCCCAAGGGGCGTGTCCTCTAGTTTTCTATTATAATTACCACTTGGTTTCCATCAGGTGCATCCACTGGAAGAAAGGCCTAATTTTCTAATAGCACAATGTGATAAGCTTAAGACCCCAGTTCTCCAGCAACAGAATATGACAGGAGCCTAGAAAAAAATCCTGCAAAACAATCCTATCGTGAGAAATTGAAGATTTATATTGCACTGAGAATACCTGTGTTCTTAGCATGGATTTTTCATTTTTTCCATCAGAAGAGATGAGTTAGGCTGGTGACACAGCAAGATTTAGAAAGCCTATTACATTAATGAAAATGTCATTGGTGCAGTATCTCTACAGTAAAAAAGGAAAAAAATAAAGACCAGGAAAAGAAGAAAGCAATAAAGGAACTAACGAGACAACACTATAATAAACACCAGTTACTGGCAGGCCATTTTATCCAACTGAAAACGACAAAACAGGAAAAAATCGTTCAGTTTGGTACGTAAAATTGAACTGGGAAGTGCTAATGATAGTATTCTCATTTTCCTAAGATTCTGAGCTCTTCTTCAGAAGTTAGCACAAAGATAATTTATCCCACTTCTCAAATTGAAATGAAAACTTGAAAGAGGAAAAAACATCACTTTGTCAAAAAAAATTTCTATTTACAGTATATTCAGGTTAAAAAAAACAAACTCATGCAGAATGGAAAAAAAATCTTTCATTAAAAAGGAACAGGTTAATTGTGCTTGCCTAATTTAAGTCAATATCATTCTTGCTTTTGTCCCCAATAATGCCACTTGCATATTTATGAGTAAGAGAATTCTGCATGAATTGACTATTTCATAGCTGGCATTTTAAGATAACTTTTTAATAATAATGTGCTACAACAATGATAATCTTACTTATTAAAGCTTTATTTATTTAGTGTTGTTATCTCTTATTGGACTTCAGCAAATCTTTACTAATTTAACATTACAACTTCATATCTTTTCCTAATCTCATGTAATTTACCCTACTTAATTCCTTGCTTCTGGATATGCTACATTTGCCACCCAATGAGTTT
Source organism: Vicugna pacos (assembly GCF_048564905.1). Taxonomy (NCBI): domain Eukaryota; kingdom Metazoa; phylum Chordata; class Mammalia; order Artiodactyla; family Camelidae; genus Vicugna; species Vicugna pacos. Next base: position 29,258,535 of record NC_133001.1, read on the forward strand.
GTTTCACTGGTCATTTACTTTTAACAGTAAAGCCAAACTATTTGAAGGGAATAATCTCCCTTCAAATCCAACATACGAAAAAGACTCTTATTTATCCAGCATTTTGTGCCATGAATTGAAGCTTTATTGCAAAGAGTAAGCAATAAACAAAAACACCTCAGGGGCCTGGGAGGAGCAATGTAACCAATTACATTTAATTAAATCAAAGGATGGGAGCCCCAGGGTTGAATGAGCTGAAGAACAAATTTGCATTAACACCTAGCAGCCAAACAAGTAGCTCTGGGTCTAGTCTGCAAGTACAATCGTTGCCATCTATTCTCTGCACTGAAGGGGGGCCATTAGCTAAATTCTTAGGCATTGTTTGTCCACTGATGAGAGGCTGCCTTCTCAACATTTCACTCCATCATACATGAAAATTGCCTACTAAAATAAACAGCTTCCTCTGAAAGCTCAGAAACAAACATTATTACCTGACTCCAGTTTGCAATTTAGTGAAAATTCTTCAGGGCTGCTAAAGGAGAAAAAAAGAAAATGAAAGGTGTGATTCCAGGCCCTAACTTTACATTTGATGGAGATCATATGTTTGAGCAGATTCTTTTATACCATCAGAGACCACAAGGGAGGTTATTCCACATGCTCCACCAAGAGGACCTTTGCTTCAGATGGAACACGTTGACTTGATCCTACAACATGAGATTCTCAAACATACAGAGCTGAAAGCCCATTCTGCTATTCAAGTCACAATTCCCAAAACAATGCTCTCACTTTATAGAAAACTTCTCCCTTGGTGACTTACTATTTTTATTATTCAGGAAATTTTGTCTTAATATACTTTTACACACACACACACACCCCATACATGATTATCTATCACAAACTCTATTTAACCCTATTTAATGAGAATCTACCTAATTATGATAAGTTAACCTAATTCTGGTAGGTTTCGTTCTTTCGTCTTATACATTCCTCTTTTAGTCTCCTTAAAATATTACATTCTCAAACAAACAAACAAACAAAAAAAACAAAAAACAAATCCCCAAACCTTGGAAGGGTAACCCGGTAAGTCATTAGTAGTTCTGCTTTGGTAGATGATGAGAAAGTGTGATAAAATAAAGATCAAGAAAGAGGCAAAGACACAGGTCTGGCTAAGGCTAATTCAGACTGAACAACCAACCAAAATTATAGATGGAATATGATTTGTATCTAGAAATATTAGTTTAATTAACAATATTGAAAAGGTTATTTTTGTTTTTAAATAAAACCACTTGAGTTACCAAACTAACAATTTCACATTGCTTCAAAGTCAGCTGCACAGCTTGTAGGGTAGGGATGCCAACTCGAGTCCACGTGGGATTCATATATTTCTGAGCTGATCAGGTGAACTCACCTGATAAGAACTGTTTTTGGTGGCAGGGTCCAAGGGCCTTACAAGAAGGACGAGGCTCCTTGACTTAAGTTCAAGATGGCTAGAATACTCTCACAACCTGTATTTCAAATCCCTTCTTTAGACTCAAAGTCTTAAAGCCCCCAGTGGATGAAGAAAAGACAGGAAAAGGCAAAATAACCTGCTGCAACAGTACCAGATTCATACAGGCACTCTAGCAACCAGAGCACATCACACATATATTCATTATAATATTAATCTAGTATATTTTACAGTGGCTATTTATCGGCATCTTGAGCTCCATGTTAATTTACATATGAAGCCTGTTAATACTCTGTAGGCAACAATCTTATGCCAAAGTGTTATTCATTTGCTTCCTAGTTATATATGGCTGGAATACAGCCTCAAGCAAAACTTGCTAAGTATCTTATTTTGGTGTGATTGTTGGTAATCTGACTACCCTAAATCACAAGTACTCAAGTTTCAACAGACAACTGATCTTGGGGATGTATTTGATTATTATAATGTATACTAACAAATTCTTAGCATTTTTCTCCAAGTCAAATATTTTCCCAGATATTCTTAATCACTAGGTATTTAGATTTTCCTAATTGCTAAGAAATCATTCTCAATGGTAGAACCACAAATTTTTATTTGTGCCGAAATTCAAATAATTATTTTACTTACAGTCAAGTAACCCTTCCACTCAGTATATTTTTCTTTTACCAATTATGCTGACTTGCCTTTGCTTAATTCTGTTTTATACAAACACTAAAATTATTTTGAAAAAATTTAAACTATACTTTAGAACTGGCAAAATTTCTAATTATTCTTCTAAAGCAAATTACTCGGCAAAATGATTCTCACTTTTTTTAAAGTCATGGACAAAGCCATTAAGTTTTTTGCTTAATGGATTCAATCCTAGATAGAACCAGAGAGAGAATCAAAATCAGTTTCCCTGAAATAGTCTCCATTTTATACATATGGTTTTTGATTTAACAGTTCTTTTGCCCTTGGAAAAATGTATCATCATTTATTCATTGAGTTACCAAAAAAAAATGCATAAAGAGTCAATCTTATAAATCTGAAAATTTTCTAGTAGATATATGAATGTAAAAATGAGCCATAGCCCTTTCTGTAATCAAAACAGTTCATACCAAATGTCATTGCTTTGATTGCTCTATTAATATCAAAGCATCTATAATGACCTTATCTTTATATTCCTATGATAATTTGCAATCACTGTTTTCTTCTTTTAGTCATGATATTCTTTTTCTCACAATGTAAGTAAATTTTCTCCATCAAGATGGGTTTTATAACAATGGATAATAGACAGGTAGATTCATTAGTCTCTTCTCAGCTGGTTTTAAAATACTGTTGTCTTTGGTAAGATAAAGTTGTATTCATTTAAAAACTTGGCCATTATCTATAGTTAAATAGCTTTCTTTTTTTTTAATTATTATTTATTTTTATAACTAATGTAAATGAAGTCATTATAAAAATAAAAATATCATTTTCTTTATTAACTTTATGTTGAACTCCTTTTATGGGACCAGGTACATAGGCCTATATAATACTACAAGTATCTTTATCTTTATAACGCTGTATCATTTGGTTAGAAATATTCTTCAAAACTTCCCCTGAAATGTGTGCTGAATTTTTCACATTAAATGCAATTAAACATTTACTTCTTTAAGCAAAGAACTATAAGATTCAGTGAAGCTTTAAATTCGCAATTCTCTAAGGATTAGGACGGAATGGTAGTAGGGAGCAGATTCTGAACCAAAGTCTTTCTAAAGGAGTCTGTGCAATTTGAAAACAAAGCAAGACTTTGTCCCTTAACTTTGAGTCACAGTATTGAATGTGTTCAAATTTTGAATACTATTAAAGGAGGGTGTGAGATTTTACTATTTAACAAAGGGAGTACTTTTTTTAAATTAAAGGATTTGTTTAATGTTCTGTATCATATATTTTAAAAACCAAAACCCTAAAGGTTTTGTTTTGCCCCTATTCTGCTCTCAGCTTTCCAAGTGGAGCTGGCTGAGTCACACAACAGACTGCAAAGCTCACACATGCAGCAGCAGAATTCTACAGTCAACAGCAGAATTTGTAACACTGAAAGCATACATTTACCTCCTCTTCCTCTAGAGGTTCCACTAAAATGGCAATAAAGGAGTTAAAAACTACAAACCCACAATACCAAAAAGAAATTAGAAGGTAACATAATAGAGAAAAAGACTATCCCTCCCATGTCCCTATGGAAGATGGGAAGCAATGGAAGAGTGACAATTAGTGAAGCAACGCAAAGGAACCCAAAAATGGAGAAAGAAGACATTGTACCATCAGAATCCTAGAGACTTCGATGTACCAGATATAAGGGAAGAGGGGTAAGATCAGAGCTAAAACTGGAGGGACTAACTGGAAGTCTGTATATAGGGTAGTTGATCTCCTAGAGCCATGTGTCTACCCAATAGAAAAAGAACCTGAAAAGCCCACAGAGGGAACACTGCTTTTCACACATGAGTTCTCCATCTGGTCATTCTAAAGCAGCTCCCTACCCATATATCCACGGAGCTCTCACTGGTTTCAGTGGTCTCATTCTTGCATATGACTGGACAACTAAAGCTCAACAACAGTTGAGAAAAAGCTGAAACTAACAGAGAAAGACCAAGGCAAACAAAGACACAGGAGAATGATCTGGGAGAAATTAGAAATAATTTTGGAAATAGATGGAAAAGAAATTCTGAAAGTCTCAGAGAGATTCAAGAAGATACTGCAGATATAAAGTAAGAACTTAGTGCATTAAAAGGAAAAAAATTATAGAACAAGAAAGAACTGTTAGAAATTAATAATTTGCTACAAAGGGTAGATAATAAAAGAAACTCTCAAAAATAGTGAGGAAAAAAAAGGAAAAGAAAAAGAAATGCAGAGAAATGATTGCATTTGTGTATTAGGTAGAGCTACATAGTATCACCCTCAGACCCAAGAGTATTTAATGGCTTAAATATAATGGAAGTTCACTTCTATTCCCGGTCAATGGGCAGCTTTCTTTTAAGCAGTGATTTATTAACCCTGGATCCTTCTGTGTTATGGTTCTACCATCCCCTAGAGGCCACGTTATTTACTGCATCTTCCTGGTGAAAGAGGAAAAAGAGAAGACCCAGAAACTAGTAAAAGCAAAGGCATTCCAGAAATAGCACACTTCACTTCTGCTCACATCTGTTGGCTAGAATCTAGTCACATGGTTGCATCTAACTGCAAAGGAAGTTGGAAAATTATAGTTCAGCTGTCTTCCTAGGAAAAAGGAAACAAGTATTTTGGTGTACAATCTCTGTCACAATATGCATAAGCTACCTTTAGAAAGATTAGAGAAGAAAAAAAAAACTGCTATAGTGCTATTCTCAGGGAACCAGGGTAAATGTGATCATGGTGAGAATTTATGTTTTACCATAAACCAATCTGTATTATTTTAATTTTTATAGTGATATATAGAAGACAGAGAGAAAAATAAGAAACAGGTTCAATCTACTTCATTCAATGTTGATTAATAGGAGTTCTAAAATGGAGAACAGAGAAAATGAATAGTCAAGGGATTAATACAAAAGAATTCAGACTGAAGGATATTGGATTTGAGATTAAAGAGGCCTATCTATGCACAGAAAGAGTCAATTTTTTTTAATTGAACTTTAGTCAGTTTACAATGTTATGTCAGTTTCTGGTGTACAGCATGATGCTTCAGCCATACATACACATACATATATTCATTTTCGTATTCTTTCACAAGATAATGAATTATATAGGTTACTACAAGATATTGAATATAGTTAGTTCCCTGTGCTATACAGAAGCGTGTTTTTTATATATTTTATATACAGTAGTTAGTATCTGCAAATTTCAAATTCTCAATTTATCCCTTCCTACCCGTTTTCCCCCTGGTAATCATAAATTTGCTTTCTATCTCTGTGAGTTTGTTTCTGTTTTGTAAATAAGTTCATTTGTGTCTTTTTTTTAAGATTGCACATATGAGTTATGTCATATGGTATTTTTCTCTCTTTCTGGCTTACTTCACTTAGAATGACAATCTCCAGGTCCATCCATGTTGCTGCAAATGGTATTATTTTATTATTTTTTGTGGCTGAGTAGTATTCCATTGTGTAAATATACCACAGCTTCCTTATCCAGTCATCTGACAATGGACATTTAGATTGCTTCCATGTCTTGGCTACCATAAGTAGTGCTGCTGTGAACATTGGGGTGCATGTAGCTTTCTGAATTGGAGTTCCCTCCAGATATATGCCCAGGAGTGGGATTGCTGGATCATGTGGTAAGTCTATTTTTAGTTTTTTGAGGAATCTTCACTTTTTTCCGTAATGGCTAAACCAAACTACATTCGACACCCTCTCTAGCATTTATCATTCATAGACATTTTAATGATGGCCATTCTGACTGGTGTGAGGTGATACCTCATTGTAGTATTGATTTGCATTTCCAGAAGAGTCGATTTTTCATATCTAGGTTTTTCACTGAAAAATTTCAAAGAAAGGACAAAAAGAAACCCTAAAAAACAAATTACAGACTTTCCATTTGCCACACTGGATGCTAGAAGGAAACACACAGGGCTTTCAAGTTCTAAAAGGCAATTATTTTCTAAGTAGAATTTATACCCAATCAAATAAACAATAAAGTATGAAGGTAGAATACTTCTCCAGATACACAAGGACTCAGAAAATTTCCCTCTTTCTTTGGAAGTTACCTGAAGATGTGTTTCCATAAAACAAGAAAGTACACCAAGAAGGAAGGCACAAATCCAAAAAAACCCAAGAGATTCAGCCCACGAGAATAGGACCCCCTGTCCTGCTTCCATTAAAACTAAGATACCTCTTCTTGAGGAATCCATTAAAAAATCATTAATGATGCTTTCATTATTTCTGCAGGTTGAGGATACAGTGGAAAGATGAGAAGGAAAGAAAAGCTGATACAAGGTGTGATGGGCATTTGGTATATCACAGTACACTGAGTCTGAAAAAGGATCTCACTCTACATTGAAAATGTAAAGCTGTAAGCTGATAAGCCAGGAAATTCACTGTATCTATGTATACCTTCATGAAAAAGCAGCTCACCTTCTAAAAAAGGTGGAGACTGATCCGACAGATTGATCTGCAGAGGTTCCTGGGTCCAGCCTGCCTTGTTTCCTGTCCCAAGCCTCATTTTTCAACCTTCCCCACAGATTCTGGGAACTGCCCAACATCCAATAAATTTTATTTATATTCAAGTTAGTCAGCGTCAGTTTCTGTTATTTTGCAACCAAAAACTAGACACAGAATGGAAATGATGAAAAGTCAGAGATGAATGGATTCTTAAGTCTTTAAAATATTCTTACCTATTGTTGTTCTAAAAATTATAACTGAGTCATGTGCTTTAAGTTTTCTCTGTTTTGATTTAGGAAGAAAAAGAGAATGCTTTAGAAACAAAGACAATAGTATTTCACCTGAGTAATTAAGATGTCTATACGCCTGTTCATAAATACTAAACCTGCAAACTTGAATTATAAGAAGCAAGATAATTTTTCATTCATCTCTAACAACCTGAATCTATGTTGCAATTGTTTTCACTTTGTATTGTTATTGTGAGTAGTAATATCATCTTTTAATTTTTTTTAGTGACACATTGCTGAGTAAATTTGAAGATATACTTATTTATTAAAGGATAATTACATTTATACATTTGTAGAAAGATATTCTTAGCTGAGAGAGCATTTTCATTTTATAACTTCAATTTTTACAGTTTTTTTAATCTTTGAAAGAAATGTCCATGGATGTTTTTATCAAACATATAAATATACTCACATGCAAAAGAGTAAAACTAGACCCCTATCCTACACAAGAATTACTCAAAGTGGATTAAAGATTTAAACATAAGACCTGAAACCATACGACTCATAAAGGAAAACACAGGGAAATAATTTCCTGACATGAGTCTTGGCAATGATTTTTCTGGATATAATATCTAAAGCACAAGCAACAAAATAAAAAACAAATGGGACTACATCAAACTAAAAAGTTTCTACACAGCAGAAGAAATGATCAACAAAGTAAAAAGACAACCTATAGAGTAGGAGAAAATCTGCAAACAACACATCTGATAAGGGATTAATAGTCAAATAAGGAGCTCATACAACTCAATAGCAAAAATATAAATAATCCAACTTAAAATGGGCAAAAGACCTAAACAGACATTTTTCCAAAGAAGATATTCAAATGGACAACAGTTAAATAAAAAGGTGCTCTATATCACTTATCATTAGGGAAATGCAAATCAAAACCAAATATCACCTCACATCTGTTAGGATGAGTGTCATCAAAAAGATAAGAGATAACAACAACAACAAAAGATAAGAAATAGCAAGTGCAGGTGGGAATGTGGAGAAAGGGGAACCCTGGGTGCACTGTTGATGGGAATATAAACTGGTACAGCTATGGAAAACAGTATGGAGGCTCTTCAAAAAATTAAAAATAGAACTACAATATGATCCAGCATTTTACTTCTGGGACTATATCTGAAGGAAAAGAAATCACCATCCTGAAGTGGTATCTGTACAACCATGTTCACTGCAGCATTATTTACAATATCCAAGATGTGGAAACAATCTAAGTGTCCACTGATGGAGAAATGGATAAAGAAAATGTCGTTTATAAATACAATGGAAAACTATTCAGCCATAAAAAATAAGGAAATACTGCCCTTTGCAGGAACATGGACAGACCTTGAAGGTATTATGCTAAGTGAAATAAGTTGAGAAAGACAAGTATTGGATGATTTCACTTACATGTGAAATCTAAAAAAAACAAACAAACACAGAAACAGAGATCAGATTTGTGGCTGCCAGAGGTAGGGGTTAAGAGATGGAGAAATTGGGTAAAGGTGGCCAAAAGGCACTAACTTCTAGTTATAAGTTCTGGAGATGTAATGTGCATAATGACTATAGCTAACAATACTGTTTTGTGTATTAGAAAGTTGCTAAGAGAGTAAATCTTAAAAGTTTTCATCACAAGGTAAAAAAAATTTTTAACCATGTTAGGTGGTGCATGTTAACTAAACATACTGTGGTAATCATTTCACTATATATATATATATCAAATTATTATAAACTCATACAATGTTAAATGTCAATTATATATCAATAATACTGGAAAAGAACACATGAAGTAAAGAAGTTGATTAAGAATAAAAAAATCAATAAAATTTCTTACATTACTAAATTTTTTTTAATTTTTAAAAAAGGAAAAAGTCTTTTCTTACTTCAAAACTTTCAAGAAAACTGTTAAAAAGAACTACATGAATAGGAGAATAATGTAAGTGGTTCCGAGGAAACAGTTACATATCTTAATGGTTTTTGTTCTACTTTATGATTTATTTGATATTCAATATTGTTCTGATATCAAATCTTCTCCCACCAACACAATACTAAGAATCACTTTCAGGAATTTAATTTAACTTAACCATTACTACCCAACAAATGTTCAAAGGAAATACATATGCAGATATAGGCAGCAGCCAATAATAAAGTCTCTTTGTGAATAAAGATTTAGTACTTTCTTTGTGATCCTCTTGACAACTGTGATGGATAATAATAAAAAATTCTAGACATGATCAATAAAGATGAAGTAACAGTTAATCCCTTAGACAAATTAAAAAAAAAACAAAACTCTACCTAAGGGGAAAAAACAGGTAAGCTTCTCCAGCAGAATGCAGGCACATAAATAGATGATACTCTGTCTTGAATAATAGGTCAGCACACTCCATCGAATTACTATTTTTAAAAATGTAATTAAATGCTTTTAGCCCCATATTCACCATACTACTTTCAAGGGCCTAATAATGCTTTTAGCCCCATATTACTTTCAGTAATAACAATCCAAGTAATATCTCAGATGCACCTCAGCGTACCCAGGTTTTGTATATTCTTTCTCTTTACATATGTATTCCTTCTCTCACAAATGGGGAAAAAGCACTGTTTGGGTCCTTAATAACCGTTGTTGCTTTCATAAAACAGACAAGAAAAGAAAAACTCATGAAAGAAACAACAAAGATGAATTCTAAATAGTCTGAGACTTGACTGTGTAACTTATACAGAAATATGCAAATTATACACAGATGACTATGTCACCTTATTTCATACACCTGCATGTGATCCTTGGAAATTTTTAAAAGCCAGAGATTTAAGCTATATCCTATCATTACTAAACTCTTGTTAGATTTTTATAATTAATAAATCTTCATATATAGCTACTTAAAATAATTGTATAATTTTCTCTCCTGAGTATTCATCTAAGCTTGGATGATCAGTGATGCTGTATGAGTATTTCTCAGATAGCATAAAAACTCTAAATACTAAAAAGAAGGAATGATGGCACTACATCATCTACTGTGTCTGGTAACTATGATACTCTTTGCACTTTAAAAAGTGATTACTACCAACCATGGAAGAAAAAACATTCTTAGGCTCATTTCCTGAACCTCATAAAATGTATACAACCGCTTACAGATTTATAAGAAAACGAAAACAGAAACGGAAACTGGTAAACCTCTTTATTCACAAAAGTACTGGGACTTTTCAGCATTAGGTAAAACACAGAAAAATAAATTCTGATTAAATTGTCACAGACTAACAAGGCTGATCAAAGGAATGATTTGCTAATTTTGAATAGATCCTTGCTAAAAAAGATTCCACAGTAGACAAAGGGGTTTTTTAATCACTTGCTCCCTGTTTTGAAATACCTACGTTGGCTTGGTTTGATTTTGTGATACAGATTATTTTACATATCTACACATTCTTTCTTTTATGGCACCTTATATGTTAATTTCACAGTTCTCATAAAACAGTTATATCTTCCAAGCCATAAGAAAAGCAACTAGCTGTGTGTTCCTTTTATTATGCTGTACACATACAGATATCTAACAGCCTGACTCTTGTCTCCTCCTCTCCCCTTAAGGATCCCATCACTTATTACCACTATTGTACAACACTGTCTTGCTGGGGGAGGCCACCAATATAACCCTTTGGTCCAAGTTTGGACAATGAATTCCAAACAGAGCATTAAGGTTGTTTGATGCTTTAGGCACTAGAGACACACTGCTCAGGGCCTATGTGCTTTCCAAAGACTTATGAAAATATTTGAAATCTAAAAAAAATATTGTGCCAACATACAAAACAGAAACTATAGGATCAAAATTAACAAAGTTCAAATAAATGTCTACACAATATAAGTAGTAAACTTCAATTTAGCCCATGTGATTATACTTAAGTTGTATCAATATGTGCACTTTAATGAGTTTGACATAGAGTTTGCCTCCGAATTCCTAAAGCCTACAAATGTCCTAAAACAGTCCCACAGTACACAGCTGAGACAAGCTAGACTGTTTAAATGAGATCTACAAAAAGCTAGGAGTTGACACATTGGAATTTAGATATGACATAACAGAGCTTATTTGTCCTCAACTTACTGCTCTCCATAGTGGACATCTTCACGTCTTTGGATACTCTCTGTACCTTCCAAACATCCTTTTAATGTCTGGAAATTTTTCCACATTGTAAATGCCTCCTTTCTAGAGTAAAAGCCAGAACTCAATTTCCCATCTTACCCTGCTAATAACAGAGCAGGCTCAGCCAATCACACACCCCTGCACATGACTTTAGTTTACTAGTGAGCAAAGACGCAGTGTCCCATGGGATTCAACACAGTCTATGGATGCCAAGTGGTGGCATCAATGCTGCCTTCACTGAAGCAGTTTCCTAATGTGATCTGGGCATTATATGTGATATATTGCCCTTCTGCCTCTCCTAAGATTCCATAAGTTACCTTGATACTTTAATAAATTCCTTTTTAGTTAAACCAAGTAGCATGGGCTCTGCTGCTTGCTACTAAGAACCTGATTCAGATAGAAGAACTCATTTTCCTAACTCCTGGTCAGCCTCCATGCAGCAAACACACATTAGCAGCAATCTTTCAGTACATGGCTAGGTATCTGTGCAAGATATGGTGAAACAGAAACATTCAGCATACATTCCAAATTCCTCTAGACTGACTTTTTGTATTATAGAAGCAGGAAAACTACTTTCCCAGATTCCACTATAGCTAAGTTTCTGGATGGACAACAGATTGCACTACTTAGATTTACTTACATGAGATTTGAATGTGGACATAAGATAATGCTTTGGCTAGCTGTTGCAAGTGGAAAGCACAGTGACGGGTATGTTGAGTTCTTTTGCAAAAACACTCGTGTCCAGCCATGAACTTTATGGATGAAAGAGGAAGGTACATAGGCATCTTTCTGATCTCTAAATCTCAGGTATACATTCTTGAACTCAACAGTTCCAGTGGCAATTTCCTGATTCCCCATCTTGAAGACGGAGGAAGAGGGCTATGAGCCAAGGAATGAGGAAAGACTCTAGAAGCTGATAATGGCAAGGAAATGGATTTGCCTCTAAGCCTCCAGAAAGGAGGCATAATCTTGAATTTAGCCCAGTGTGATTTGTATCAGACTTCTGTCCTATAGATAATAGTAAAATAATAATAAATTTATGTTGTTTTAAGATACCAAGTTTGTGACAATTTGTTAGAATAGCAATAAAAAATTAATATAAGTGTATCCCTTGAAGTACTGTTTAAAATAGAAAGTCAAGGAAAATCTGTCTGTCAATAGGGAGTCTAATAAACTAAGGAACAGTTTACAGTGCAAACTCTGCAGCCATTAAAAAGATAAGCTAGAAGTTTGCTGGTTTAATATGGTGAGATGTTTAATATTTACCGTTAAGTTAGAAAAAGAGTACAGAATACATACACAGCATGGTTCAACATATGTTTTTAAAATTATGTTTATATATGCATTAAAAAGTCTAGAAGGAAATCCACTAAACATAAACAAATGCTATCTCTACGGGATAGAATTTCAAGAGGACTTTCACATTTTTACACTGTTGGGTTTTTTTTCAGTGAGAATGTATTATATGGAGAAGCAATAAATATATTTCCATTTTTAAACAGTTAACTAAATACAATCAATTTTATCTATGTATTAATATTTCTAAAATCTTCATGGAATTGAAATATAAGTCATGGAATATACTATTTCAAAATCTTACCCTGATGTGGTAATATCTCCACTCTGATAGAAATGATTCAATATCCTCTGAATACATTGTGCCATTCAAACTATGTTACTTAAATGCAGTTTTTGTTCAGATGATTTCTTACTAAAGGGAAAAAAAATGCAGTACTAACATACTCATAGTAAGTTGATAGAGAGCTAAAGTAATAAATTAGTTAAAACTAAATTTAAATAGTTTAAAATTAAGTTAAATAGTCAGTCAGTTAAAATTTAATCAGTTAAAATTGAACGTCTGTAAACAGTTGTTTTACATTTCGGATTACATGCTAAATTCAAAATAGGTCCAGACGATGTTATACTTGGTCAGATGCTTTAGCCAATGGGCTCCTAAGGCCAGTTCTAAAACATGAAAGTTTAAGTACCGAAGGGGCAATCCTCAAATCTTTATGTTCACTTATATTTTAGAAATAGATCTCAAAGGTAATTTGCAATGAGTCTAAAGTACTTAAAGCAGTTACGTGAAACCATGCTCCTATTTATATTGACATACTCACCTAAGTGTAAAGATCAGTTAAACTTGACTATTTTAGGGTTAAAAATGAATGATGAGGGAAAGGAAGGAGGAGCTAACAGTTAACATTATCGGACACTATACTAAAAATTTTCAGAAATAATCTATTTTTGTCATTGTACTTTGATATATAATCATTGGATTTTTCATTAACATTACATTCAAATATGTGCACACGGTTTACTAATATTGAAGATAGTATGTTCATGGAAGTAACTTGTTAGGCCTTACATCATGTTATTTTATAATTATTTTATATATTTATAACTTAAATTACTTTTATTTTTTTGAGGGGGGATCCAGCCAACATTTTATATAGTAATATCGTAGAAAAGAAGACATACTATCAAGAACTTTTATTACATAAGCTAAAAGCAGTAATTTACCTAAATGTAATAATTTTAGCTGCCGTCTCAGGTTTAACAATTACAAAAGCCCCAAAAGTAACCAATAGCCTCATTTTAAATGTTACCTGGTATTACATTGAACACACACAAATTTAAAAAACACTGTATCTATTGAAAAGCATAGATCATAAAACAGTAGTAAATTTACCCTTTTAAAAATTATCCACATCTTTCAAGATAATTACAGAACAAAAATTGGCAAAATTTGCTTGATTTGGCCAAGTTATTTGGATCTCAAATGTAGAGCACTTTTTAAAATAATTTACCTCACTTGTATTTAAAATATATTCCTGATTACAATAAGCCAATTTCTAACAACAAGCATCTGGAAATCAAAATGTAAAAAAAAAGATTTAAAATACAATTTTGAAAAATGCAATATTTAGGAATACATTTAACAAAGTATTTCAAAGTCTGCAAAATTAAACTACAAAACTTTGCTGAGAGAAATTAAGGAATACTTACATAAAGAGAAAGCCATACCATATTCATGGATTGCATGACTTAATATTGTCAAGATGTCAACTCTTCCCAAATTCATCTACAGATTCAGTGCTATCTCAATCAAAATTCCAGTAGACTTAATCGAAATTGATAAGTTAGTTTTAACAGTTATATGGAAATGCAAGAACCCAGAAGAGCCAAAACAATTTTGAAAAACAAAAACAAAGTTGGAAGACTAACCCCATTTCCCTTTTACACCAGGAAGCCACAACAATCACAACAATGTGATACTGGTATAAAAGACAGATCAATGAAACAATAGGAAGTCTAGAAATAGCTCTATACATATATAGTCAATTGAAATTGATTTTCAAAAACAATGCAACAGTAAATTAATGGAAAATGATAGCCTTTTCAGTAAATGGTGCTGGAACACTGAATATCCATGTGCAACAACAACAACAAAAAGGAACTTTGACCTCTACTTCATGTCATATTTAATTCAAAATGGACGATAAACCAAGCTATAAAAGCCAAAACTATAAAACTTCTAGAAGAAAATACAGGAGAAATTTCTCATGACCTTCGTACAGGCAAAGATTTCTCAGATAGGACACAAAAAGTAGGAACCAGAGAAAATAAGTTAATAAGCTGGATTTTATCAAAGTTAAAAACCTTTGCTCTTTGAAAAACACCATTAAGAAAATGCAAAGGCTAACCATCAAGTACCCGACAGTGAACTTGTATTCTGAATATATAATGAACTCCTACAACTCATTAAGAAGACTGACAAACTGATTTTAAAATGGGCAAAAGATTTGACATACACTTCACAAAAGAAAATATACAAATGGCCAATAAGCATATGAAAAGATGCTCAACATCATAGTCATCAGGTACATGCATAAAATCACAATGAGATAACACTACATACCCAGTAGAATGACTCAAAAGATTGATGATGCTAAGTGCTGGCAAGGATATGAAGCAACTGGAATTCTCACACATTGCTGGAGGTAGTGTAAAAGTATAAGTACTACTGTGGAAAATAGTTTAGTAACATCTTCCAAAGTTAAACATCCTCTTATATAATTCAGCAGTTCCAATCCTAGGTATCCCAGAGAGATGAAAACATATGCCCACACACACACACACACACACACAAAATCTATACATGAATGTTCACAGCAGTGTTATTCAAAATAGCCAAAAAAAAAAAAAAGGAAACAATGCAAATATTCATCAACAGATGAATGGATAAACAAATTGTGGGTATATTCATACAATACTACACAGCAATAAAAAAGAAATAATAGATATACACAGAAACATGGATGTATCTCAAAAACATGCTAAGTGGAAGAAGCTAGAGGAAAAAAATAGAGTACATATAAGATGCATTTATATGAAACACCAAAAGAATCTAATCTGATCTATAGTGACAGAAAATAAACAGCTACCCAGAAGGAGAACTGGGGATTGACTAGAAAAAGGCACAAGGAAACTTTCTGGGCTCATGGAAATATTCTCTATCTGGATTGTGATAGTAGTTACATGAGCATATAAAATTTTCAAAACATCAAAATGGGTACATTTTATTTGCATAAATTATATCTCAATTAAGTTGCTCTTTAAAAAAATTAAATGACAAAAGAGGAAACTAAGTCATATATTACTTGAAAATTTTTCAATGATCTACCATTTAATTGTTCTGTTAAGATACTAAATTGCCTCTTTCTCTAAACACTGGTCTACTAAAAAGATATCCATTAACATTTAATTGTATAGGCATGCACCTATTACTTTTTCCTTTAAATAATAAATGCTCTAAATTCAACTACAATTCATAAATTGATATTATTTGGCAAAGCACTCAGTTAACTGAAACAATTATTCAATATCTTACAAGGATTTTGAATAACATTAGTTCACATTTAGATTTGAAATGAGAAGAATCAAACCTACAACCATTTACTAAACTATTATGTGCAGCTTAGCCAACATTAGTAGCAATTTCCCTTTAAAAACAATATTTGAATTTAAAACATAACACAGTATTATGAAATCACAGCATGATTCAGTGTGTAGGGGTTAGAAATGAAGTACTGAATATACGTATAAGGGGATGCAAAATACTTTGAAAAGGAATACTATGATTTCTAGCACACTTCCCACCCAGGGATTTTAATTTCCATTCTATGGCAGCCACTTGAAGAAATGTGGAATCATTGTTTTCACAAAATTGAAGACTTTAAACGTATAATTCCTTCTCTAAACTGCGATTTCATTATAGATTTCACACACGTGCACACATGCACACACACACACACACAATTTGCTCTCTCTGTTTACATTAGAAATTCACACAATGTCACACAAGTAATGCCAAATAACCAATTAAAAATCCGAAGAAAAAAGTCTCAAAGAAAGTATAACCGTTAACTTATCCAAGTGATTCTTTAATTTGTATCACCATCACCATAGTCTGTAGACAATGGAAATAACTAATTAATACAGGATTGCCAAGACTGACTCGTAACTATACAATGCTATAAAAAATTCATGTCTACACTGGCTAAATCACAATGGTGGCTACACGGATGGTTCTCATACTCTCTTTACTTTTGTGTATTCCTGGAATAGTTCATAACTTATAAATGTTGAAATTAGAAGTAAACAGAGAATAACAAACACAGCTAAATTCACATAAAAGAAGCTTAAAAATGGAGAATATTACAGAATGGAAAAGAAAAAACAGCAGCAGTTTTTTGTATATAAATTCCCTCTTCTTCAGCATCTCCATACTTCTATTCATATAGAATATAATTTAAATATTCTGATAGTCCCAAAACAATTTGTGGAAAAGTTATGCTCTCCATTATTTTGATTATTCATTCATTCACCAAATATTTGCTCCTCCACTGTATGTATAAACTATACAGTAGGTTCTGCAAGGGATATGGAGTAAATAGACAGACTCTTTGTGGGTTATCTCTAGCTGTTTCATTCAACTGGTTGGAACATAATGCTCATGACAATCAGTTCCATCTCCTTGTGGTTACTTTTACATGCTGTCTTTTCTCAACCACATGCCTTTACTCCCAGAGTCCTGGTAGATTTATGGAGAATTGAGTACAACTCTATACTATTTGCTCAAGAAAACAATTTTAAAAGAATGTTCATGTACAGTCTCGAACAACTCAAAATCTGTGGAACCCTGAAGACAACAACAGCAACTATAAAACGTAAACCCAGCTCATTTATTGACCAGATTGACTGAACACCCTCCCTGCCCCACCCCCCACCCCCACTGACCGAACAGAAGAGGAGGCATGTCCACTTCTGGGCATGAATAATATTACCTCCAGTTCCTGCTGTCCTTTCACAATGTTTGGTATTCAATTATAAAGTACAATAGATACAAAAATTAAGGAACAATAAAACATTATCAAGAGACAAAATAATCAAGATAATAAACACATGGGGAATGTCAACAGCAAGAAGAAAACATTTTAAAAAAGAGTCAAATGGAAATGCTAGACATGAAAACCATGATATTAGAGATTTAAGAAAAAAAAAAACCTTCAATGAGTTTATCAACAGACTAGACACAGCAAGAGGAAAGGACAATGAACTTGATTATAGATAGGTAAATAGAGGTTACCCAAATTGAAACACAAAGAAAAAAAAATGAGACAAACAGAATAGAGCATTCAAGAGCTATGGTATAATATCAGTGTTAACACATGTGTAGTTGGAATCAACGAAGAGATGAGAGGGAAAGACGCAAAAAATACATGTTAAGAGATAATGGCCAAGAAGTTTCCAAAGTGAATGAGACAAAAATCAACAGAATCCAAGATATAGAACCTCTAGCAGAATAAATATAAAGAAAACACATTTAGGCACATCATAATCAAATGCCGAAAACCAAAGATGAAAAGAAAATCTTGAAAGCAGCCGGGGTAGGGGAAGGGAGTATTATATACAGAAGAACAAAGATAAACATTACAGAAGGCTTTTCATTGAAACCATGCAAGCTGGAAAATAATGCAGCAGTGCCTTTAAAGTACTGAAAGAAAAAAAATGTATCCTAGAATTCTATACTTAGTGAAATGTCTTTTAAAAAGAAGGCAAGAGATTTCTGCTTCTGGCTGAGATAGAATAATGGGAATTGAATTTACACTCCCTCTTTAAACTACTAAGAAACCAGATAAAATATGAGGCAATGGTTTTCAGGCATTAGACAACAGGCAGCACAGAAGTGTGATCCCTCAGAGAAAAGAAACAAACTAAGCAATCCTTACAGTTGCACCAACCTACTACCCAAAGAAGTTTCTAGGCCATAGCGCTGGGGAAGGGGGATCCAAACAGAGTCCAACAATCTTTCTGAGTTAAAGAAAGAGAGATTTGATTTTCAGGAGGGCAAAGCAGCTAGCATTTGTGGAACAAAAGTAGCAGAGAGAAGGGAGCTGCACAGAAAAAGCTCTAGAAATCTGCAAAGAGGTCTCATGTTGTTCTTTCTTCAGCTGAGAAGTGATCTGTGTATGCATGAGAGGAAAGTACCCAAAGGAGAAAAAAAACTAGAAAAGTGTCTGTAGAAGAACTACCAAAGCTTACACAGGGCTAGAAATAGTTAATCTTCCCACAAACCAGAGAGATCAGACTTTGTACTACATAAGACACTGACTAGAATCATCAGAAGGGTATCACCTTAGAAATAGGATTAAATTAGCCCTAGAATGAAAGTCTCCTCTGGATCTCACCCTAACAGAGCATAAAGCAAGTCACAAGAGGATTCAACTGATTCTAATTAACTATATGCTAGAACAAAGTCCAACACAATTTAAGGAAATATAACAATATCTGGCAAACATAAAACTCACAGTATATGACATCTCATTTTAAAAAATCATCAAGCATGCAAAAAAGCAGAAAAATATGACCCATTACCAGGAGGAAAAAAATCAATCAACAGAAGTTGAACCAGAAATGACAGAGATGACAGAACAAACTATCAAGCAAGGAAGTTAAAACAGTTAATGTAAATAACCTCTGTATGCTCAAGAAGATAGAGGAAGACATGAGCACGATGAGAAGGGAGCTAGAAGACATAGGAGGTTCCCAAATAGAACATCCAGAAATGAAAAATATGGTATCTGAAATGAAAAATGTGCTGAATGGGACTAACTATAGATTAGAAACTACAGAATATTAGTGACTGTGGAAGCCTGGCAACAGAATATCCAGAATGAAGCACATACAGAAATGCACAAGGTCATGGGTTCAATCCCCAGAACCTCCATGAAAACAAACAAACAAATTAATACATTTAAAAATAAGTATTGAAAAAAAACTGAAAAAAAAAGGACATCAGTGACAATACCAAGCATTCTGACACACATATAATTAGAGTCCTAAGGAAGGAAGAAGAAAAATATTTGAAGAAATAATGGCAGAAAATTTTCAAATTAGGTGAAAACTATAAACCTACAGATGTAAGAAGCTCAACAAATCCAAGTACAATAAACTTACAGGAAACCACACTAAAGAAAACAATATTCAAACTGCTGAAAAAGAGTGATAAAGAGAAAAATCTTCAAAGCAGTTAGGAGAAAAAAATTACAATAGTAGCTATGCTAACATCAGACAAAATAGACTTAAGAACATGGAATTTGGAGTTATAAGCACTCCCACAAAGAAAACTCCAGGCCTAGATGACTTCAGTGGTAAATTCCACCAAATTTTTAAGGACAAAATAGTACTAATTCAACACAAACAATTTCCAACTAGGAAACAATTTCCAACTCATGAGACCAGCATACCTAATGCTAAAAATCAAGTGAAAAAAAAAATACTACACAGAAAGAAAACCACAGGCTAATATCCCTCATGAACATCAATGTAAAACACCTTAACGACATATTAACAAGTCAAATCCAGAAATACATACAAAGTTAATCAAGATAATCAAGTGAGATTTATTCCAGAAATGCAAGTGATGTGGCCAAGACTTCTCCACTAAGAAGTGGCAGAACATGGCCTGTAGTCAGATGTTTTAGCTTCAAACCTGCGTTTTTGCCTGCCTCTTTCTGTTGTTTCCAGTGTACCAGTCTCTGTCCTAGGTACTTTACCCTTAAAGTTAATATCACACAATATTGCATTTAAATTTAAATAATAGTGTCATGTCCGTCATCTTATATTATTTCAAGTGCCCTTGAAGATTATTCAGTACATCATTCTCACAAGTCTTTGCTGAATCCACCTCCCACTTCCAAAAGGTATCCTCCTTCTCCTAGGCTTTGATAACATTCAATGTGTATCTCTTATCTAATTCATTACAATGCACTGTGATCTTGTCCATACTCCTTTTAGAACATAGAGTCCCTTAAGGTCAAGATATTGCCTTTATCTATCCTTGTGTTGATCACACTGCTGCATATCATAAATGCTATTCTATAAACAATGTACTAATTATACACTTTCAGAGCAGAGACTATGTCTTAAATTATTTTTTTTCCTGTATAATAAACAGTCAGGCACTCATTCATTAAGAAAGGATTTATTACACATCTACTATATCCTTAGTAGTGAATTGCTAGAAAAGGAGACAGTAGCTAAAGCAGAAAATATAATGGGACAGTAAGGAAAGTGACCTCTAACTCAATTAGTTGCTTCACAAAGCAATTCATCAAAAACCACTGAAAATTCAGTTTTTCTATCCTTATCTTCCTAAAACAATCTTTTTATATGGGCATCACATTCCATGCTGTTCCTCTCATTTGAATATCTGAAATCTCTTTTACTGGGCAACCTCACAAGTCCTAAACATAGATATAACTGATGGCTCAGAAGAAGGTATACTAAAGTGTTAATAAGATGAAAAAGTATATTTTTCAACTGACCAAGTTTTTGAGGTTTTACATTTTTAATTGTAACAGATAGTATTTCCTTGACCTTCCTTATATAGCTCCATCTAAAAGATGCAACATACCTATACAAAAGGCAACAAAACTACGTGTTCTTGGTCAGTTAATATCATAATAATTTTGCAGCTTCTCTGACATTTTTTTTGGCTCAATGGTCTGAGGTTGCTACAATGTCAAAAATAATTTAGGATGATTATTTAAGAGTTGATTCACAGGAAAAAGAGGAAGGGAGAAGTGGGAAGGAAGAAAGACTATTTGGAAGGTCTGGCCCTGAACTTGCCACTGACACCTCCACTCCTACTGCCAGTTAAAAGCTTGGCCCCAAAGGAGAGAAAGGCTCAAAATGAATTAATTTTATTATAAGTATAATATACTCTATATAAGTGCAGTATTACCTATATGTGGTACACAGGGAAAAATTTTATGCTTCTCTA
Organism: Vicugna pacos; assembly: GCF_048564905.1. Lineage (NCBI taxonomy): Eukaryota > Metazoa > Chordata > Mammalia > Artiodactyla > Camelidae > Vicugna > Vicugna pacos. Next base: position 29,279,813 of record NC_133001.1, read on the forward strand.
AATGAAAAACACTAAGCTGGCCTTTTTTTTTTTAGTTTTTAGTTTTTAACATAAATAATTTACACATGTACATGTAATTTATATATACATATAATTATTATAATTTATAATAAAACTTGTGTTAAGGCCTTTTTTTTTTTAGTTTTTAGTTTTTAACATAAATAATTTACACATGTACATGTAATTTATATATACATATAATTATTATAATTTATAATAAAACTTGTGTTAAGGCCCTTAGAAGAGTGTGTTGTTAAACATGGACAATTAACTTGAAAAATATAGTCAAAATTAGCATGCTGTTTCTAAAGGGTGAGAAATTTCTGGAAGAATTTATTCCGTAGATTTTTTTTTAAGTCATAATGCAAAATCAGTCTGTTTCAGTTAAGTAGATAAAAATTAGAAAGAATAGCATAGCTATAAATTTATAATTTAACATGAAAAAGCATGTAAAATGAATCTCTCTGTAAATTCTACCAGTAAAACAAGAAACAAAAACCAAACAGCTATGCTACACCCAAACACACCCACCCACACACATACATACACACACATACACACACACACATACACACACACACACACAAAGACACTGATGCAATATTAAAGAAGACTCAGTGCTGACCAATCTAAAATAATATATGTGGGTTAAGGCTATCCATAATTACCTGAACGTTATACCTCTTACAATAAATGAAACTATAATTCCAAACTCATCATTTACTAGAGTACAATTTAAAGAATAGATGCTACATAAGTTTCCCTTTAAAAAAATTATTTTTAAACTTAACCCTTAAAAGGCCAGATACAAAATATGCTTGTCTAGGAATGTTCAGTGCAATGCTGTAATTAAAAGTGGGAAATATACTGCATACTAAGACAAAGCAAATCCTCAATTCAAGTGAAACTTAAATTCTATTACCTACTTGATATCCTTCCAATACATTTCTTTTTGCCTAAGTTAGCCAGAGTCTGTTTCTGTTGCTTGCAATCAAAGAACTCAGTGTACCCTAGTTCTAAGTTAAACTAGCCACTTGAAAATGGGACATCTTTATTTATGAAATAGATTCGTTCAATCACTATAACACAAAAAGCTAGAATTTTAGGGACAAATTTTTAGGGACTACTGAATAAATGTAGAGGTGGCCAAATGTTCTAATTGTCACCAGACAACTTCCGTTGGAAGATTGGGAATAGAGTCAGAATTCAACATCAATTCATTCCATAGACATGAGTATCAACAATTCATTTTTTTTCTTTCTGAAAGAAAACTATGATCTAATTCATCACTGGTTTCCTATGCGTATCACTTTCCACTTCTCTTTAAAACAAAGTGAGTTTTTATTATCATGAATTAACTGACACTCATTTTGAAAATATTCTATTTTTACATTTATCTTAAAAATATTTACCTTTCCCCCTTCAAAGTAATATATACCTGAAGCAAATTAAACAATATAAAGATAATAGAGAAAAAGTTAATTTTTTCTCCATTCCATCCTCTCAGGTCCCACTTTCCAGAAATAATACTGATAATTTTGTATATATGTTTTCTCAGTTTTTGACATATTCACACAGTTTCTTTTTATAAAAATAAAATCACACTACACACATTACTCAACTTACTTAACAAATACGTCTTGGCTATCCCTCCAGAATGTAGCATATAACTCAATTCATTCTTTTTAACTGCTGCATAAAAATCCATTTTACAGATAAACCACAATTCATCCAACAATTCCACTAGATAGGAGTAGAGTCATCAGACTGTTTCCAGGTTATTTTCCTTTCCAATCCAAATAATACTGTAATTAACATCCCTGTACATGTGTCCTTAGGTACTGGAGGACAGATATCAAGAAGTGGGATTGCTGGGTCAAAAGGAATGAAAAGTGACACTTGAAATTTTTTTAAGCCTTGTATGGGAAAGTTTTAATATACACAAAAATAAAGTGAATAGAAAATAATGAACTCCCATTTATTCATCATTCAACTTTAACAACTGCCAGGTTTTAATGTTTCCTTTTTCCTCTTATCTATGAAATTTAAACAAATCCGACTTTAATAGATCTCCATAAATGACTCTACAAGTTTATCAAAATCTTTTTTGAAACACTAGTTAGATAGTAACCACCAACATTTGTATTCTTTTTAATATTGTACATACTAACTTTTTAAAAAAGTCACCAGTAATATTCACTTCCTCCCTGCACTAAGCTCTTTGCAATGAAGAAAGAGCAGAATCAAAGCACCTAAGACAGTAGAAAAAAAGACTAAGAAAGATCATCCTAAAAGCATAAAAAGACCTTGAAAAGGAACAATATCAGCCAGGCATAGAGGTAGATTAAGTGACAGAAGCAACAAAGAGAAAGAAAGGAATAACATTAAGTAGATTTTTAAAAGCTAGCATTAGCTGGTAGGAGAAGTACTTAAGGGATTGCTGGTGGTCCGAGTGGGGAAATTTAAGCAAAGAAATAGCAATTCATGAGGAATAGGACATGCTATTTGAATGTATTTTGGAACTAGCTGCTTAAAATACATTGCACTGATCGGAAAGCTAGGTAAGTAGCCACTTAGTGCTCTCCCAGCAAAAGACATTTAGAGGGAAAAACATCACCAATGTCTAACAAAATAACATTTATTTCTTTTTAAATATAAGTAACATTCCTACTAAAGAAGAATATAGAATGCCTGTATATGTACACAGCTATGCAAAAGACACAAGACACAAATGTGTTCCTCAAAAAAAGCATATAATGAAATTTTAAGTGCACTATAGATATGGGCTATTTAAAGGAATCCTAAAGTAAATTATTTTTCACAGTGAACATTTTATAAAATAATCATATCCTAGTTTAAAGTGTGCCTTCCTTTTAAAAATATTAAGTTCACTAATTCACAAAGCATTTATTGATTATTCACTATATGCCAGGCACTGTGGATACAGACAAAACATCATTCCTACCTCTAGGAGCTTACAGCCTAGTGAGCAATTTAGACACAATTATAATACAATGTGATATGTTTTAATAGTGTCTTTTTTTTTTTAAGTCTACAAGTAAACATAACAAGGACCAATGAAGTTTAGCTTAGGAGAGTCAGGAAAGGATTTATAGAGGAGGCAACATTTGAGTTGAATCTCAAAGGCTAAAGAGGGATGCAGAAGTGAAGAGGAAAAGAATTTCTAAAACTTGCACAAAGCCTTGGTGATTCATCTCAGTATATTTAAACTGGAAATATTTTTCTACAGTGCAGAATAGTGTAGATTTGACAAGAATCATACGTGATCTACTTAAAAATTGTTTTTAATTTTTTATTAAGTTATTTTTAAGTTGTTGCAGCATTTATGTGAGATTGATGTATGTGTGTGTAAATATATATATGTTAAAGATGGTACCTAAGATGTTAAGTTAAATCTGTATACTAGGTTCACTCCCTTCCTGATACCCCACCTAAAACAAAAGTAAGTAGATGTGAAAGTAAATCGAGGGCTTATAAAGGTACAAGAAGATAACAGCAAAAAGCCAAATTCTAAATTGGCAGTGGAGAAAGTATCTACATCTCTGTGAATGGAAGTGAGAATGGGCTAAATACAGAAGGGTTTATTGAAAATATATTCACAGAGCAGTTAGACCCTGAAATCTTATCTCTCACTCTAAAACAACCAGGTAACTACTTGTCCTCCCAGATGTTCTCCCATCTAGTCTCCAAAAAGTATAAATCCAAGGATCTCTGAACTATGAAGCAATAGCCCAGTTGAGAGAGGGTAGTGAAGGATAAGGTAAAATATATTTTTTTAGGTGAGAAATTGAGTAACTGAATGTTGAGACTCTTCTTTCTATCTAACCCAAAATGCTAGCAGCTAAGGTATACACACATTCAAGGCAGCAGATTCAAAAGAGTTTTCTCTGGGAAACTGACCAGCTCGAGAGAAACACCAAAATATATGGACATCCAAGGTTCTCCAAAGAACAGCCCAGCCAGATCATTCCACAGAGAAACCTGTAATCAACAAGCTAGGATATCACTGTAGCATCCAATCAGTTTCGTAGTACACAACTCTCAAATCTCACCAGATATCTGATGAAGGCCTCTATTAGAAAAGACAGAGGCCAAAGAAAACAGAAAAAGTAACGTGAAGGAAACAGACAATAAAGAGAGAAGAAAAAAAAGTAGCAAAATATTTAAAAATCGAAGAGGAGCAATCAAAAAATAGAAAAGAATGCAACAGGAAAAACTAAGAAAAAAAGTTTTGAGTCATTAAAACGCATAAAAATAGAAATGAAAAATTAAACAGAAAGGTTGAAAGATAAAGTTATAGAGATACTCCCTGAGAGTAAAGAAAAAGTCAAAAATACACAAAACAGAAGAAAAGATAGAGTACCTGTCTAGGATGTCCGACATTTGAAAAACGGAAGTTCCAGAGACAACAGAGAAAACACAAAGGAGGAAACCATTAAAGAAACAATTCAGGAAAACTTGCAAACTGAAAGACATGACTTTCTACACAGAGTGCCCACCAAATGTCCAAACACAATATTTGAAAATAAGAGTTACACCAAGATAGCATATCATCAAATTTATAACACTGAGAGTAAGAGAAGATTCTGTCAAATTCCAGAAAGAACTAACAGGTTTCATAAAAAAGATAAAGAATTAGAATAGCATTGGACTTCTCAAGTGAAACACTAGAAGCAGAAATATACTGCTTAAAATTTTGGTGGAGAAACTATTTCAAACTCTATTATTTTATTTCCAACCAAAGTATCATCAGATCTAAAAAGTTACTTCCCCTTACTGTCTCAGGAAGCTATAGGAGTTTATCATCACCCAAAATGATGGAGTAAACAAAAAGAAAGCCATGGTATTTGGGAAATGAGATCCAACAAAACAGAGAAATGATAAGAATCCCCAGAATGACAGTGAAGGGAGATTTCAAGATGAAAGATTTGCAGAAGGACCAGAGATCAGAGTGGAACAGGTCAGAAGGCATCAGAAAAGACTTCATGAACATGAAATTGATGGTCTACATATAGATAATTTTAAGTGAAAACCTTTTAAACCTTAAAAACATACAAAGAAAATCATGTCCTGAGACAGTATGCCTACATCATTAAATTTATATTTAGTGTAGTTAGACTAAGTCAAGCCATTTTCTCGCCAATATTCTAAAAATTGTTATCAGGGTGAATTCTTCATTGATGAAGCAATGTAGCTATTTTAAATTATTTTTAAAAGACGTTTGCTGGGAGGAGGATTATAGCTCAGTGGTAGAGCATATGCTTAGCATACACAAAGTCATGGGTTCAATCCCTAGTAATTCTGTTAAAAAAAGAAAGAAAAAAAAAGTTTGCTGATGAGACTTAAGACACAATTCACAGAGATCATCCATGTACCTGTATGCATCAGACAATGAGATATTTATACAGATTTTAATACACAGTAGTTTCTTCAATATGTGTACAAAGAATGTTTTATTTCTTTGTAGTAGTTTAGACAAAGTTGAAAAATCGTTTTGAGAACTGAAAATGTAGGACAGCACATAATAGGCACTTAATAAACACTTGTTGAGACTGCTTTTTCTTTTCCAATCTATAAGAAGAGGCAAATGAAGATAAAGTTAACTACATATTTTACATATATATACATACACATGCACATAACACATATATACATTCACAAATATTTAAAATTTCTACTATAGCTCTACATTAGTTTCTAATCTTATATTTTCAGTATATTTTATAATTTTAACTGAAATAAGTTTCAAAAATATGTTTCCTTGAAGGTATTAGTTGTTGAAAAATATTTAAAATAGTATCTTATTTTCTATTAAATATAACAATATAAATATTTGTTCATAGTTACTGATATTCTTAGACAGCACAGGGAAAAAATTTCCCAAAAATGAATTATTAACCTGTTGCATTTTAAAAGGCTGATCTCCAAAAGAATTTATAAGTATTTTATTTAATTAGCTTTGATAAACAAAATGACTAACCAGAATAACTCTTCTTAAACATATAACTAAATAATCTGAAATAATCTGAAAATTTTACAAAGATAAAACCTGTCTTAAATGCCTCCAAATACAAATGTCCATGGGTGGGGTGGTAAGGACACAAAACGGAGAATCTGCTCAGGTCCAGATAACGATTACTGTGTGAGCTCAGACTCAGTCTGCTAGATCATTACTTGTCTCAGAGAGAAAGCAGAAATCTAGGTTTTTGTATGAATTTTCCTATTTTCAAATCTTGGCAGTTAATTCAACTTTTTTTCAATTACTGCACTAACCAAAAGTGTGTGTTCTGAATTCACTTTCTATTAGTTTATGGGGACTGTGGTATATGTCCTCTAAAACTGAGACCTAGATTTACCTCTCCATTATGTATATTAAATACAAATACACTTGTGTAGAATGTATGGATTCATTTGACAGTGACTAAGGATTCAAATGAATCAATATATATTGAATACTACTTGAGTCAGACCTTGTTCAAGGTACTATGGTAGAATTAAGAGGTAAGACTGGATATAAATAATTAAATAAGCTTCCAATATTTCTCTCTTTCCTGATCTTCCAAAGACTGGCATATAATTTATCAACCAAACCAGGACACTTTGGGGAGTGAAAGGAGGTACTGTTAATAATCATGCTAAGAATAGGTGTAAACTGGGATCATGCCAGACAAACCTGACTGTACCATCACCCCAACTAAAAGCAACCTTTGATAAGCTTCAGCCTCTTGTCCCTGCCTACCCCAGGCTCACACCCTCCAAGGAAGATCCTATCTTGACAGACTCAGTGCTATGATGGAGAATCAGAAGGGAAGGGGGGGAGAGGAGGGGAAGACAAGAGCTGCCTTATGATAGATACAAAAGAATTGTTTTCTAAAGCTTTTTGTTTGATTATTTTGTGTGTACAGGTGCAGAATCAGCATCAATATGGGATGATAGTGGACAGGAGAAGGGGAAAAAAGGAAAACTGCTAAAGACTGTGTTCTTTCATGTCACTTAATCAAGAGAGGTAAAATATTCCATTTATTTGAAAATACTTTCATTGCATGGACTTTAGACCAACACCCCTTGAGACTGAACCAGAGAGGCTATGGTGCCTGCAACCAGCAGGGTGGGGGTGGGGGGTTATATTTTAATTTGGGAGAAAAAGATTAAGAAATGGTTAATACAATATGATATGAAATTCAGTGCTAAATTGTAGAACACAAATTACAAATCTGTAAGACTTAAAAGAGATAGATCAAGGGGGAAATATGAATCAATCTTTCTCTTCTAATTACTCTAATTTCTCCTTTAAAGGAATCAAGGGGATAAACTTAAGCAGAGAAGTTGTGGTTTACATAAATAAATGCCACTTCGCAATTGTACCTAGCAGCAGTGCAACAAATCCCCACTAAATTCTGATTACGTTGTCAAATATCAAAATAAAACCAAAGTTCAGGATTAATCAAAATATTACTTAACTTTCTTTGACTATCACACAATTGAAAGTGATACTTAAGTTGTAAGTCAAGGTTCCACCACATTTTTCAGTCAGAAACTAAGGGACCCCTGGGCAATGGCAATGACGCAGAAGTCTGGCCTCCAACCACCTGGATGGGCAAAGGCTTCAGACAAAACATGAATCTGCCACCAGGAGCAAAGACTGCCTGATCCAGCACACTAGAACAAGGAGACTGTAAGCATGTGAGCATCTACATCACATGTAAGACATCTACATTTACCAACCCATATACACAGGCAGAACAATCGGAAACATTCCCTCATTTCTTCCATAAACTGTCCCCACCTCCCCAGGATAAAGTACAAATACTCAGACTCAGGACTGGGAATGGAGGGTGAAGGGTGAGAGAGGAGAACACAAACAAGACGAGATACATAAACACAAATGCTAAATTCATTCAATCACCAAATAATTTTTGTTCATATCATTCATAGAGTAATACAACACACACAAGCCCTACAAATGTCAAAATATACACAATTCCTTGTGGAAAGGCTGTCCTAAAGACAGGAATATCCTTTTAGCTGAGCTTTTTGTGTGACTTATGTTTATGTAAGCAATTTTTACATATCACTATAGCCATAAGCTTGAGAAACACATTAAATACCTTAGAGAAAGGGCCATGCAAAAACACAAATCAGTAGTACTATTGTATTATTGTGCAAAACCCAGCACTTCTCCAAAAAAGAAAAAAAAAATCTGAAATAAAGCAAAACCCACATTCAGTTTTAGACTATTAAAAGAAAATGCATTCTCTCGCCCCTATCCTCACTCCCCAAATCCCCACTCCATTAGGTTGTCAACTACCTTTCAGAAACCCTAGAGAGCCCATTTTCCAGTGACCTTTAATCAGTCTCTTCTGAGACACAATCCACTGGACAGAATTCTTTTCCATTTACCAAAGTTATTTTCTAGCACTCCAAGTTACTACTTTCAGTTTCAATTCCCACCATGAACTTTTAAAATTCATTTCTCATCATTCTGGAGAAAGGCTACCTTTAAGAAATATGGTAAAATAGGTATAAATTCCTGTGTGACCATGTACTAAATAAATAAATTTATTAAAAATAAATTTTTAAGCAAGTCATCTTTATATGAGTATCATTTTCCTCACCTCTTGCAAAATTGTTAAGAAGATTAAATAGGAATAATATTCACAAAGTTCTTAATAAATACTGCAGGGGATGCAAAAGAAATGGTAGTAATTTAAAAGAAGATAAAGAAGTACTGCTCACTATTTGCTAGGGGAGAGGGGAGGAGCCTTGTGTGGCATACCTTCTGCTAAAACTTGGAGACACCTAAATTAGGAACATCCCTTCAAATATATAAAGGAAGAAAAAAACTAGCAAGTTTATGACAAAGACATGAATTACCTTCCAGTATTATTGCACTGGTTAAGCACTAATACGTGTTATGAATCTAGAAAGGATTATTGGAGTTTAGTGGATTATTATGAAGTTTATTTCAGTCTTTTCTCACAATAGCAACACCTTCTATTATCAAAGAGAACCATCACAACCCTATAATTTTTAATTTCAATTTTTAAAATTTTAAGTGAATTAGAGAGATGTCTTCTAAATGTTTCTTCCCTGGTAAATAGTAAAAACAAATGTGTAGCACTCTGTTTATGGCTTTAGGGGTATGTTTACCCAATATTGTGTCAAAAAACAAAACAAAAAAAAACCTGCCCTGACAACTTGGAGCTAGGAAGTCAGAGACTTGGAGGTACACAGCTAGGAAAACTACCATCCAGACACCTAACATACGTTCCAGAAATCTTTTCTAACATACCCTCTAGAAGTCTGTCTAATAAAGACTACACATACGTTGCGATTCTCAAGAGGGGCTAAGAGCCAGATCCAGAGCCAGTGCTGAGTACTACCACCGACCCCCTACTCGCAGTGGGGCCTCCTGCAGTCTCAGGGCTGCTGACCATCACCCACACACACTAACCATGTAATAAACTGAATCTTCAAGTTGAGTTTCCAACAGAACTTATAAATTATCTATGTCTAAACTCAACATCCTTCCATTGACTGAGCTTTTAATCTCTTTGTACTCCTATGATCTGATATGGGGCTAGAGTGATTTGATCTTTGATTTTTTTTATCTCGTAAGTGTGTTGGGAGACTAACACATTAACATCTAACATGGTGTGAGCTCCTTGGAGAAAAGTGTGGTTTACAAATGAAATACTTTATACTTTATATTTTTTTCCACTGATAAAATGGACTGCTCTTTTTTTTCCACAGTACTGTCCTAAGCAATTTGAGATTTTATTATAGCTTTCAGTCAAAAAAAAATTGATATTAAATTTGGAAATTAAAGAGTATTTACTTTTTTTCCAAAATAAAAATAATATTGCCTTTTCCCGTTATAAAACTAAGCCATTAAAAAAATAAATACTAAAAAGCATAAAGTAATAATCATCCATAACTCCAATACACTAACAAAACACTATGAACATTCAGACCGAGTTCTATACATATACATACTGACTTAATGGGTATGTATCTATTTTACAGAAATAGAATCATTTTCCCTGTAGTTACTTTTTAACCGAATATGTTCTAGAGATCTGGAATAGCTATAAAATATTCCATTTCATAAATTATCCGTAATTAATCAGTTGCCTAAAATTAAAGATTTATTTTTTTTTATTCACTGTGCTACAGTGAATTCCTTTACATTCAACCTTTCCATTGGTTTCATTATTTTTTAGAAAAGGAATTATTAGTCAAATGATATGGATTCTTAAAATTATGAAAGATATTGCCAGACTGTCTCTGGAAAAGTAGGATCAATTTACATCCCCTGCCAACAGTAGATGAGAATGCCCATTTCCTTACAATTCACTGATTATTGCTAATCTTCTCTCATCTTTGCAATATGATAAACAAAAATTCTATCTTACTGTTTTAACTACATTTTATTACTTCATTACTAGTAAAATAATCATTTGATGTATTTATAAAGCATTGGTATTTCTTCTGTGAAATACCCTTTTCTAATTTTTGACTATGGTTTGTCTTTTTCTTACAGATCTACAGCCTGTTCTTGCTATTTCTTTGTGGGAGCTATTTACACAATAAAGAGAATATATCTTTATCTGCATATATGTCATAAATAATAATTACCAGTGTGTCATTAGTCTTTCAACTTTTTTGATGCTTTTTGAATAAAGTAAATTTAAATTTTTGGTTACTCAATCTGTTCACCTTTAAATTCATGAGATTTGGGTCCCACTTAGAAGGGCCTTCCATACTTCAATATCTTAAAATTATTCATCTGAAATATCTAGGAGTTTCAGAGTTTTTTACTTAAATATTTAATCTATCTTAAATTTATTTTGGCATATAATATAAAGGAGAGATTTGGTTTGTTTGTTTTTTTTTCTAAATTCTTAGCCATACTATTTATTGAAGAATCCATCCTTTCTTCTCTCACTGAAGTTCCATCTTCATCTTATGGTAAATCGTATATATTTCTGTCTTTCTGAAACTACTATTCTGAAACACTGGTTTATATCTGTATTTCTGCATAATACTATATTTTTAATATTGTAGCTTTGCATTATGTTTTTTCATGTACAAAACAGTGTAAAATATTAAAACAGGATTAAACAAGATTACACTGTGTAGCACAGGGAAATATATACAAGATCTTATGGTAGCTCACAGAGAAAGGAATGTGACAATGAATATATATATGTTCATGTATAATTGAAAAATTGTGCTCTACACTGGAATGTGACACAACATTGTAAAATGATTATAAATCAACAAAAAATGTTAAAAAAAAAAACAGGATGGCGCACACCAAAATTATCTCCTATTTCGTGTTATTTTCCAATATCAAAGGCATTGAAAAGGTCCAAGAAAAATAAATGAGATAGATAATAATACTAACAATAAAAACTAATATAAATATTATCTACAGTTTACACAGACATTCACATTATCTAATACTACTTTCACTACACTACGAGGTAGATAATTGTTTTAATTAAAAGTAGTTAAAATTTGTTCAAAGACTTGCCTACAATCACACAGCTAGTAACTAAGCTAAAACCTGAACTTCATATTCCATGATCCTTCCATGACCCCACTAAGTTAAAAATAGAGCAATTACCCATAAAAGCCCAAATTTCTCATTTTTAAATCAAACTACCTTACCAAGTATGTGTGTATATATAAAATACATAAATGCACTATATGCCTATACACATAAACACACATATCTATTTGTTTGAATGAGGAAAAACTTTAAATTCAAGCTGACACTCCTGAAGCTTTAATAATTCCACCAATATTACAGACCTTAACTACATAACACAATAACAATAAAATAGAAAAACTAAAAAATGTGAACTACATTTCTTGAGAGATAGTTACCTTTGGCTTCCCAAATACAAGTAGAAAGTGAAAATATTCTCTATTTTAATACGACTATTTCCTTAGTAATAAGTAATTACTAACCCAAAAGAGATCAGTTTTGGATATATCACAAAACAGGTTCCATTATGAGACCCCTAGGAAGAATGTAGAAACAGGAGACTGTAGCTGTGTGCAGTAAAACTGCAGGTCAGCCCCAGTAATCATTGGGGGGAAAAAATCAGCACTGTCACGTGTAGGATTATATAAGGCAGAGGGACTACAAATTTCTCCAGAACCATGAAACGCCAACTATCTCAGGGCCCTGTCATGTAGCCCAGCTAAGAGGAAAAAAAAAATTTTTTTAAGAATGGCAGAAGGGATATTACCAATTCATTTCCCAAATTTAAATCGCAATGTTAGCCAGGACTCCTGATTCATACTACGGTATTGTAATGAAATACAATAATTATTGAGTCCCTAAGCCTTTAGGGGCATACACACATTATATTGTATACACTGTATATAATAAATTATGAGAAGTATTAATCATCTGTTCGTGCTGTCAAGGATGATGTGCTAAAAAAGAGCAAATGAAGCAATTATATGTCCAATTACTGATGAAATTTTACACATACCAAATAGTAATAGCAAATAGTTGTAATATGATAGTAAAATTTAGATCAACTAAGTGCTGAAGAGAATCTCATTTTTAAAAATTTTCATTTCAGTAGAGGAAAGAAATGACTTGGAGAAAGAGAAAATGGTTTCGGAAAAGATATAGCATGATGGGGTTTTTTTGATTGGAGGTCAGGGACTGGCTAGAAAGGAGACTCTGCCCACAGAGAAAACAGAAGCAAGAGATCTGCTTCGTGCTTGCAGAATACCCTCGTGACCCAAGGTATCTGAGTGACATGCTGCATGAAACACAGGAGCAGCCAGCAACTCGTTTGAGTGAAGGATGCATCCTGTACTTTTCCCCAGATAGCTTGAGGGCATCTCTTTCCAGGCATGAAGAATCAATAGCAGACACAACCTCTCCACAGAGTAGCTTTGATATTTCAAAAGGAAGTAGGTTCTTAAGTAGTAGAACCCAAAGACTGGAATATGCACACCTATCCCTAGTTAGAAGTAAGCAAAAAAGAAGCTTGGCTTTCAAAATAATTTGTTTCCCACAATAGCAAATATAAATATATAAAAATAAGATTGGGGTCATATCCTATAGAGCAATGAATCATTATGCAGAAATGACTGAGATTCATTTTAATTTCTTCCTACAACATCTAAAGGAATTCAAACACTGAAAGGATATCTCAAAAATATAAAACACTTTGCAAGTCACGCATTTAAAAATAATAAGGGTAAACAAAAAGAATATTTCATTTTCTAATATATCAGGAAATAAGAAATGATCTGGAAGCTTCATTTACTTTCCAAAATTAAAGGTTTTTCCATATCTTTTGGTTAGAGCATAAACAAATTTGGGAAGTAAGATTGATCCTCACATCTTTGAAAATTACAATGAGTAAAAGCATTACTTGCTTTTAAAGTTAACTTAAAATTGAAATTAATGGTTCTACTAAGCATGAATATATGTTGTATATACACATTGTATATATATATATGTATATGTATATGTATATATATACACATATATATATGTACAATATATATATATTGTACATATATATATACACACACACACACACACACACACACTATATAACACATCTCAGGTTTTCTGTAACTATAAAATATTTTAATTAAGTTATTTTTTTCTATTATCAGGAAATTATGTTAACCTAAAAACTAACTCCTGAAATAAATGGATAATTCCATCTATTGGTTTTCTCATAGTATTAGAAACTTTTCCTCATTCCAAATATCCTTCAGTGCGCCATCAGTGTATCAGTGTACTACCACAGTGGTGAGTTAGGAATTGATATTCTTTTTTTTTTTTTAAATATAGTTGATTTACAATGTTGTGTTAGTTTCTGGTATAGAGCATAGTGATTCAGTTATATATATATATATATATATATATATGTATTCTTTTTCATTATAAGTTATTACAAGATATGGAATGTAGTTCCCTGTGCTATACCTTAGGACCTTGTTGTTTATCTAAGGAATTGATATTATTAAGATTAACAAGACCAAAGTATTATTTTACTTAAAGCTACAAGTATAAAAATTAAACTGATATTTAAAACAAAAAATGAAAAAAATGAACTAAAAAATCAGTCAGGAAAATCTATTTTTTGCAATAAGGAATTAGTGAATATATTAAATACATAAGAAATACATCAAATGGAAATGTTTAAAACATATCTTTCTATGTTTACATGATGAAACATAGCTAAGCGTTCCTATTCAAGTTATTTATTCCAATAATATTGGACTGTGAGACACAATTACGGTTGTAGTGCCCTCTGCTGGGCTTCCCAGTCAAAAACTCAATCTATTATCACAGCGTAAAATCAAACATTTGAGACATCAAGTGAAAAATCACTTTTTCAATCCTAGATCTTAAAGTGATCTTAAAGCCTTGGCAAAGATTATATAAAAGTTATAATCAATATTTACTATATTGTAACAGTACTTTACAAGTTTATCATTAAGTTGAAATATCATTATAGATTTTTCTTAAAAGGAGTTAAAAGTTACACTGAACATGTTTTAATAGGACTTTTAATCATGTCTTCTATCATTTGGTAATGTAGTCAGGTTTCTAAGACTATATTTACGATAAGACATTTTAATAAGTTACTATTTTGGTAATTTGATCTATTTTTCCTGCTTGGTTAGTTCAATCAAAACAGTTTATTTTAAAACATTAGAATAATCCTTAATAGTATTATCTTCATTATTAGAAAAAAGCTGAAAAGTTTTCAAGGTAGTCATCACCAGTAACAATTTAAAAAGAGCTTCCATTTACTGAGTATCAGCTATGAGGGATGCAGTATATGTCATAAACTTTTTATACATTATATGCAGTTCTAAGAGATGAAAAAAAGTTGAACTTCATGGGGATGATATAAATTGCTTCAGATTAATTCAGAACCAAGACTCAAATGTAGGTTCGTCTCATTCCAAAGATTAAAACCTTTCTACCAAACAATAGACAGCAGTGAAAAAAAACTTTTCACATGCAGTTTCTCCATTTGTCAACACAACAACAGCATGGAGCACAGGGTAGACAAGTTGATGGGGAAAAATGTTACAGAAGTAAAAGATAGTCATCCATGTATAAAACAATAGCTTAGACCTTTAGGAAAATATTTTTATTTTACATAATGCTGCCAGCTAGTGGCCCTATTTCATACTGAGCCACTGGGAACAACACTTGATTTTTACACTACCAAATCAAAAAATCCACATTTTTAGGAACATTCTAGGATCATGTTCCTAAATTACATATGCATAAGCCTGACAGTGATACTTTACACAATGATCTTTACCACAGAGCTAAAGGACAAAGTCTCCTCAACCACCAACTTGCCCCAATCCCCAGTAAAGACACTGGGGAAGAATTCAGCAAGTGCCAACATGTAGAGATGACAAGGTATACCTGTCACTACCTGTGAAAAAAAAAACCTACATTATTTTAAATATATTAGGATAATTTTAGGATATTTATAGATTCCTTAGGACAAAATACATAAATATTTTTCTGTACAATCAAAAGCTTGCCATAATGTGGGCATAAGAACAAAATTATTGCCTAAATATTGTTGGAAATTATTCTGTGCAGATCTAAAATTAGCATTTGATAATGTAGTACTGTTAGCAGAGTATGTTATTTTAGTTCAGACAATAAGTAGTTACAGTGGTAAAATTTTCTTTGAGAAGAAAAGTACTTAAGTGTAATTTTTACATTTAAAATGGTCACATTTCATTGATAATTGACTACTTTAAGAGAAATAGCTTATGCAACACACATAAAGGAGTAGACAGCTTCGACCGTGGTATGTTGTTTAACACAGTGATACAAAGATATTCTTGTTTGATTTCTCTCATTAGACTATGTAACTATTTCAATGATTTTCTCAGTGGAGAATTCTATCATGACTTAATCAGAGGCTTAGATGAAAATATATTCTATATAACATTATAATAATGTATAAAACAAAAAACATCCTGATATTAAAATACACTAGCAGCGAGGAAAACATGTTCTGGATTTATTCTGTAGTGAACGAAGGAAGTAGCAAAAAGTAGAAAAGCACACGCCCAAAAACACAGCAAGAAGGGAGAGAGCCCCTCTGCCAGACTGACTAACCGAGAAGGTCAAAATGGAGCATGAAACAAAAGGGATAGAACTGGAGAATCCAGTGTTCCTTCAGGCCTACGTTCTGTCAAACACATACACACAAAACTGCCGAGGAGAAACCTGCTTTATCGCATTTAGTACGTGCACCTTATATGAGGCTTATCTTGCAGCTAAAAACAGCCGAAGTTTTGATTATACACACACTCACGCTAGTCAATAAAATAAACATCAGTAAAAAAACAATTAAAAATTCACTTAAAACACTAAAAATATTTCTACACAGTGAGAATATAACTTACAAACATTTCCTGTATTGTCAAAGCTGGTAAGAACATCTTCAACATTCAAGGATCCGTTATTATGCCTGGAAAGGAATAAAACATTCTCTTTAATGATTCTGAAATATTAACATTTATTAATTTTTTTAAAAGATGAGACTATGCATTGTGATACATCCAATACTAGTAAACTGTTTCATGTTGTTTTTTAAAAATATTTCTGCCCACTAGAGGGAGAAGGGACAGAAATAACAGAAAACAATCTTTGGGATATTTAATGTAATATTTCTTGATGATTAATCTACATTTTAAAGTATGCATAAATATTTTATGGTTGCTGTTTTAGTTATAAAATGTGAGATAAATTATTAACTTTCTTAAAAACAATATTTTACACTTTGATAATCTCAAAAGAAAAATAATCAACCTCCATAACCATACTCCAAAATACACAAATGCCCTTTAAAATGGTCCAGCAAATTCAGAACTTCAGTCACAAAGAACTAACCAACCTTCAGGCCTGTACATTCCATTTATAGGCTGTTCTGAATGTCAGAGGACAATGTTTCACATCTTGCCCACTGATTTTAATTCTATTCCTTGTAATTCTAATCTCCTTCTACTTGACAGCCCTATAAATATTTAATTCAATTACTAATATTATTAGTAGAAAAGATATTATTCTTCATATACAAATGGACCAAACTGTCAATAGGTCATAAGGCCTAAGTTACTTTTCCAGCGGTAATAAAAAAAATTTTTTAATTGGTGCTAATGCATCTACAATCTTCTACATTCTTCCCTATATACTTACACCTGTAGTTCCTTAGGTTGTTGTAATAATTTATAATAACTATTAATAATTCACAATAAAATTTATTTTGTCAATATTACTTTGTCATTAAAACTTATCATGAACAATGTATATAGTGTTATGGGCTGAACTGTGTCTTCCCCAAAAGTCAAATGTTGAAGCCCTAACCCTCAAAACCCCAGAACATGACTGTATTTGGAGACAGGGCCTTCAAAGAAAGAATTAAGTTAAAATTGGGTCTTAGGGTGGGCTCTAAACCAATATGACTTGTGTCCTTACAAGAAAATGGAGATGAGGACACACGAGACAACAGGGCACATGCACAGAGAGACAACCATGTGAAGAGGCAGCAAGAGGGCAGCCACCTGCAAGTCAAGGAGGGAGCCCACAGATGAAACCAAACCTGCAACACCTAGATCTAGGACTTCTAGACCCCAAACTGTGAGAAAATTAATTTCTTGTTTAACCCATCCAATCTGCGGTGTTTTGTTTTGGGAGCCCTAGCAAGCTAATATACACAGTAAGAGAATACACGTAAACTGTATTACTCTTTTCAGAAGAACTTTGATTTCTATCACAGAGAAGCAGTTCTTTGAGTGACCAAGTGAGAATACAAAAAGTCATTTGCAATAATCACTGGCCCGATAACCATTAGGCTCAACAGTATCATAATCTAGGGCAATGAAGTTACCACAAATCCAACTTTCATCATCACAACATAATGATTCTGTATCTTCTCTGTGGATGCGAGATTATAGGCATAGAAGAGGTTATTTACACTAACATGGAAAACTATAGCATACATATGAGACAAGAAAAGAAAAAGAACAAAGCATTTATATATAAAAAATAAGGTGAAGCTATTAAAATGATCAGCAATATGGCATAGAACTCAAAAAACTTCTTCCTAAATGTAAAAGCAATATACAGTTTCCTCAAGTAAAAAATGCCCATAATCCTATCATGCAGAGATAACCACAGTTAATATTTTGGTATACAGCCTTCAAATTTTATGCTATGCTCATACACCTATCATTAAATTATTGAAAGCAGAGTGTCCATACTGTTTTGCAATTTGTGTTTTTTCATTTAACATATTAAAAAGTTTAACACATCATTAAATATTCTCCTGCAACATGATTTTAATGGCTGACAAATAGTCCAATGAATGACTGCACCATAATTTATTGAACCAACACCTTATGCTGAAGTTTTAGATTATGGCTACTTTTGTGCTATTATGCATATTGCTTCAATGAACATCCATGTAGAAACATCACTGAGCCTTTTCTGATTATTTTCTTAGGATAAATTCCTAAAAGTGCAATTGCTTTGTGGTCTAATTTTAATATGGACATTCTCTCATTTACGTGTTCTCTCTCTCTCAAATCAGGATGAAATAGACATTTGAAATGAAACCTGAGACAAGACTAAATATAAAGGTGCATATATTTTTCAAGAGGTTAAATATTTCTAAAAAGCAAAAACTGGGATAACTGAAGTGAAATGCATGTTTAAAAGTTAAAAGCAGTATTCAAACTATAATGTGTGACACAAAACTTGTCTTCCTGAAAGCACTATTCTTGAAGCCAAGAAACAGAAAGTACACTCTATCACTTTTTTTAATGGGATCAGGGGTGGAAAACCAGTAAAATTAATCCTAAGCCTCTAAATAACTTACAAAAGTGAAAATCAATTATCTATGAAGTCTGTAGAAACCCTTAAAGATGGCATCTCATGAAAGAATAATGTCAACAATCATCATTTTCAGTGGTACAAGAATTAGTGCTTAATTACAGGAAAACTGCCATGATGTGTGTGGTAGTGTAGTAAAGATTCAGTTTATTTCAAGTTCCTTTTCATTTGCCTGAAACTCAAGGACTATTCTCTGTTCAGTGAGTCATCTACTTTATTCAAGTGACAGCTCTTAAGTTCTTGCTTACCCTTAATTTTTCAATTGTTTTCCTATGTCCTGCCTAGACAATGTGGTTAGATATTAACACCTACAAGGAATGGACCTTATCAAACATCAGTCTAAGCATTATACTTAAAATTAATATTATATAACAATGACAACTTTTTGCTAAGGTATCCATTGCATAAAAAGTTCACTCTTAAACTCTAAAGCGTTAACCTGTTTCTCAAGCCTTTAAATATTCGTATGACAAAAAAAAAATTATGTGACATGATAGATTAGCTAGTCATATGGTGATAATCATTTTACAACATATAAATATGTCAAATCAACAAAATGTACACCATAAACTTCCACAAGGTTACACGTCAAATACATCTCAATAAAGCTGGAAAAAAATCTATCAATAGCAAGTTTCTTCCTCCCAAAGCCAACCAATTTTCTTCCAAGGCACCTAAAGCTATGCTAGAACTGAGAACCTTTGAGTTTCTCCTAAGAATGGCCTATGAAATAAGGACAAAGAAGCAAGTCACTGGGGCAAATAATTATTTGAAGACAGAGGGAAAAAAAAGAAAAGCTACTAGAGAAAAAATTGAAGCCTGAAGGTATCAATAGATTGAAACTAGAGGTTAAACACAAGCCCGAGCTATTCTCAACAAAATATTAGCAAACTGAATCTAACAACACATCAAAAAGATCATACACTATGATCAAGTTGGATTAATCCCAAGGACACAAGGATGGTTCAACATATGGATATCAATCAATGTGATACACCACATCAACAAAAGAAAGAAAACCACATTATCATCTCAATAGATGCAGAAAAAACATTTGACAAAATTCAACAAAACTTGAAGTGCCTCAGGCACTTTTATGGTTTCAAATATCATGGGAGTCTTCTAAAGCTCTCAGAATATGCAAATTCCTACTGCACTAAAATAAAGTTAAAATATGGGGATGGGGAACAATTTCTAGTATCTATACAGCTATTTCTATACAATAACAAATTGCAGCATATAAGATAGGGAGAAGGAATTTTTAATGAAAGATTTTTAGTATAAACACTTACTGGTATATATTTGTTTTCTAAACATGCATCTGTTTAATAGCAAGAGTCTCTTTTATAAAGTTATAAGAAATGAAACACTAGAAAATCAAGAAGACTTTGCTAAGGAGTAAAGTAGGAGTCATACCCTGGATTTTAATTTACTCTGAACACTCACTCTGAAACAAAGAGTGGACCATCCTCAGATATATAGAAAAGACAACAGATATTGTGGAATTCATAACCTAACTTCTACATTGTCCAGATTTTTGCTTCTGATGAAAAGTCACTAAGAGAAATTCTTTATTCCTTCATCATGTAAAGCTGACAGAAAATAATGATCAAATTTTAATTTAGGTCACTGTTTATATACTTTTTAACAATATAAACGATATACAACTATGGTCTTAGAATTCACAATATCTAGTTATTTACCCTCTTAGGGTATTCATTTCCAGTCTAATAAAACTTTAAAGGAACATAAATCTTTAAAGGAACTTTAAAGGAACGAAAAATACAGAGGATGATGATGGTACTCCATTTCAAAACTACTTTCTAATCACTACTTTTGGCTATTACACGTAATTTTTTTAAACTTCATAATGTTCACAATTCAAATAACTGAAGAAAATAGATAAATGTAGCTAAAGAAATGTCATGGAAACACATTGATAAAAGAGTTATCTGAAATATTAAAGGAACAAGAATGGAAATTCATGTTGGGCAGATAACAGTAAACAAGGAGAAGTTGTAACCATAAGAAATCAATGTGAACAAAATTGGCAATGGAATGGAATGAACTGTTCTTGGCAGAAATCCTCCCTTACCTAAGCAATTTCAGTAGTATCAGTGATTCCTAAATGGTAACAGGATTATGGAGTAAAAAGTGGAATGCTCAGAATAACCAATCAGGAAATCAGTTTATCTAGGGCTCAATCCCTTCATCTGAAAAACAAATAGATGGATGCGTGATTGCCTCATGAGAAGCAGGATGTATAGAAAAAGAAGCATAGGTGGGGACTATCATTATATAAGATGTAACCAAGGGAGAGAGCTAGGTGAAGGGTACATAAAACTCCTTGTACTATTTTTGCAACTTCCTGAAAGTCTGTAATTATTTCAAAATAAAAGTTTTTAAAAGTACAGGCGTGGAACCAGATCACCAGGGTTTGAATAGGGGCACAATTATTGGCTGTGTTACCTCAGTAAGTTATTTAACCTCTTTGGGCCTCACTCTTCTCATTTATAAAATGATAATAAAAACAGTATTTACCTCATAAGATGCTGTGTGAATTAAATGAGCTAATACATGTAAACCACTCACAACAGTGCTTGTCACATAGTAGGCACTCAATTATCAGTCATTATTAATGTTATGATTACTTATTCAGAATTCAGAATCAGCTCTAGGATTCTGAATGTTTAAGCTATCTTATTTTTACACTACTGATGTGAAGAGATATTAATTAGTTTGAAAAAACAACAAAAAATTGGTAGCTATTGTGGTCAAAATTTTAGCTCAGTCATCTATCTTCTCTCTATAAACTAGAATTTGATGACATATTTATTCTTTCAAAAATGGATATATCACAAAGAACCAGGCTATTGGAGAGGAGTCTAAGTTTAACCACTCTAGCCTGGGTTCCTGCTACATCAGGGTCATCTTCACTCCGTCAGGTAGAGAACCCTGCCTTATTTTGAAAGCTCTCAAGAAAAGAAGATTTCACACTTTTCTCTAGCTAACCTTTGCAGGGACTTGAAGATGTCAGGAAGTCATTCTTGGTACAGTTTATACTTGTTGCCTCCTGTCACAGTGGATATAGAAGATGAGTTCTAGAACTTTATACATGAAGACCCCTGCTGGACCACTCTGTTTCTCCTTCCCTTTGATTTCCTTATAGATACCATCTTCTAATTGTTACATCATCTTCATCCCTACTTCATATAGTTATTTGAAGATGTACATAAATCAGAACACATCAAAGCACCTAGTACATTCCTGGCATACAGTAAGCATTTAGTAAATTTTTTTTCTTTCCTAACCAAGGACTAAACTAATTACCTCCAACAGAATGTCAAGCAACTGAGGTATTCTAATTAGAAACTCATAATGAATGTACAGGCAAGCTCACAAATCCCGAAATTTTTATCTTCTATTTAGTTTTCAATAAACCAATATTATGAAACCAGATCCTAATTGTACTGCCTTGCCCATCCTAGTCAATTTTTATCCAAATCTCAAATTTTAAGCTGTTATGGTATCTTTTAAAGCTTAGATCTCTTAAATTAAAATAGTTCAAGAAACATATGCTATAAATAGACATCCTTTGTGAAAACTTTTTTTCTTAAAATTATTCCTAACCTTGCCTAAACTGTATTCAGTCACATTTCCACTTAAAATGTTTTTTGCTCTTCTTACATTTACTGTAAATGTGCTCCTCCCTCCCTTTCAAAATGTGAAATCTTGTCAAAAAAGGTAGATTTTATAAAATCAAACACCTGCAGTAATACTGCAACATGCTAGACTTGTGAGAGAAAATTAATTCAGTAAAAATCGTATCTTGTTACTGTAGTTTGCAACTCTCTTATCTCTTTTCTAATGATTGTTAAAGCCAGGACAGTCTGTATGCGTCTCACGATATCAGTGTTTTTGGCTAAACTTCCTTCTCCTAGTCTTAGGATTCTATTCTGAAAGTAACAAAACATGAATGGGAAAAATACAAGGCTTGATTTTTGAAATACCTACTACTGGAAGAGCAGCTTGGGAAAATTCTGTTTTCACTTTTAGCCTTCTTCGCCTCAAAAAGAACCTGGCTTCTTGTCGTAAACAAATGCTATGAGAAAATGGTTAAATGAACCCTCTGATTTGCAACCCATTTTATCGTCAAATGCCGCTACATTCCTGAGAATGCTTTTTCTTTAGTTCTGAGAATACAGCAAGACCCAGTTAAGCAGCAGGATTTCCAAACACAAAGTTGCAAAACCTAAATTCTGATTAAGACTGCCTGTGAACTCAAAAGAATGAACAATGAGATTCTTATTAGATTGCTTTTCTTCTACAAAAGAAAAATACTTTTAAAAATATCTTAACTATAGTGATGTTTACCTTAAGGAAATACTGTATTCAGGATAGAAGACACTTGTATATTGGACCCAACCACCAACTTCCTCTTCAGTGTCCCCTTTTTTTGCTTCTGTTACTGAAAACAGATTAAATGATTCAAATCTTCTTACAGATATATGCCGTAGATGATCATCCAGATGTTTCTGCCTCAGAACCTTTGAAATAAAACCAAATATTATGGTCATATTATATAAATTAAGTTTTCAAAGTTTAAGTGGTAAGGGAATTTTCATTTCCAATAATAGAAGATTAGATAATTCAGACCAATATCTTACTGAAGACAACTAGAAAAGATGTACAAAATATTTTAAAACATTACTGGGAGGCATCAAAGAGCAAAGAAGATAGTGAAGATCTACCAGTCTAGGATCTTTAAAAGGAGGTAATTCTAGAGAGGTGAGCCTGGCTTTCGCAACCACTTTTCTTGTGAGACGTTTGTCAATTCCTCGTGCTTAGCATACATGAGTTCCTGGGTTCAATTCCCAGCCCCTCCATTAAAAAAGGAGACAAATAAAAATAAATATAAAATAAATTTAATTATCTCCCCAAAATGTAAAATATAGGTAATATAAATTGTCTTAGATCTTGTCCAATTAATGCCCAAAATATAAATGCCTTTTTATACTAATTCAATTACTCTAATGTCAAGGTAATGTCATAAGTCACTAAGGTAAAAAATAATTTGTCACCACATGTACAACATTGGAAGGTGCTTCTACGGTTTAGTAAATCCTATCATCTACAATATGACAAGGTGATACTCAGTGAAAGAAATAGGCAATATATTTAGAATAAATAAAAGGAAACATTTCTTTATGTAATTTATATTGAGTAAAGGTAATCACAATCAAGATCAAATCAAACTACTTTTGATGTTTGTTTTTAAAGATTCAGTTATTTTTAAGGCCATCAATAATATTTGTAGCTTTGTGATTTGAGAGGATACTGAATTCTCCCAGCAAGGTATAATCTTATCACTTACCCTTTAAGAATTTCTACTTCTAAGCCCCTATGTATATAATTAAACAACATTAAAATGGGGTTATCAGGGGTGAAAGAACATGCTCAAAGTCAAGGCATTTTTTCATCCCTGTAAATCAATGAGCTATTTAATCAAATATCAATGTTATATTAAATAAGTTTATGTCCAAATATTAAATATCTTAAATTAAAAAAAAAAGGCACTTAGTTCTAGGCCCATCAAGTAAACAATGTATGCAACAACCCAATGGAAGAAACCCAAATACTGGTTTGTTCCAGAACTAACTAAATTGAACATAACTATGCTGGAACCCTAATAACCAATATTCTACTAAAAGCAGAGTCACTCAGAAAATAAGTAAGGGTACTGGAAAAGGGAGAACCTGTCTCTCAACAGTTACATGAGTGTGAGCACTTTTATAAGACAAGAATAACAATGCTTACTTTGCAGCTTCTAATATAGTACCTGACAGACAACAGCTGTACTGACTGCAAGGCTTTTGTGAAAACTGGGTAAGACAGTGTATGCTACATGGAAAGTGTCTGATTTGGAGTAGGTGCTCTATAAATAGTTAACTAACTTCTGGTGAAAAGGGCAGACAGAACACACACAAAATCTGAAAATGAGTAGAGGAAACCTCATTCAAAATTGGAGTCAGCATGTAAATCAATGAAGTTAGAACACTCCCTCACACCATACACAAAAATAAACTCAAAATGGCTTAAAGACTTAATTATAAGAGAAGACACGGTAAATCTCCTAGAAGAAAACATAGGCAAAATATTCTCTGACATATATCTTAGCAATGTGTTCCTAGGGCAGTCTACACAGGCAATAGAAATAAAAACAAAAATAAATAAATAGGACCTAATTAAACTTATAAGCCTTTGCACAGCAAAGGAAACGATAAGCAAAACAAAAAGGCAACCTAAGGAATGGGAGAAAATATTTGCAAAAGATGAGACTGACAAGGGCTTAATTTCCAAAGTATATAAACAGCTCATACAATTTAATAATAATAAAAAAAAACCCAATGCTAAAGTGGGCAGAAGAACTACACAAGCAATTCTCCAATGAAGACATACAAATTGCCAATAGGCACATGAAAAAATGCTCAATATCACTTATTATCAGAGAAATGCAAATCAAAACTACAATGAGGTATCACCTCACACCAGTCAGAATGGCCATCATTAAAAAGTCCACGAATGATAAATGCTGTACAGGGCGTGGAGAAAAGAGAACCTTCCTACATTGTTGGTGGGAGTATAGTTTGGTGCAGCCATTATGGAAAACAGTATGGAGATTCCTCAAAAGACTAAAAACAGACTTACCATATGATCCAGTAATCCCAATCCTGGGAATATATCCAGAGAGGACCTTAATTCAAAAAGATATATGTATCTCAATGTTCATAGCAGCACTATTCACAATAACCAAGACATGGAAACAACCTAAATGTCCATCAACAGATGACTGGATAAAGAAGTTGTGGTATATTTATACATTGGACCCCTACTCAGCCATAAAAAAAATAATGCCACTTGCAGCAACATGGATGGACCTGGAGAATGTCATTCTAAGCAAAGTAAGCCAGAAAGAGAAAGAAAAATACCATATGATATCACTTATATGTGGAATCTAAAAAAAAAAGATAAATGAACTTATTTACAAAACAGAAACAGGCTCACATAGAAAACAAACTTATGGTTACCAGAGGGGGAAGGGGGTGGAAAGGATAAATAGGGAGTTTGAGATTAGTACATACTAACTAATATACGTAAAACAGATAAACAACAAGTTCATACTATATAGCACAAGGAATTATATTCGACATCTTATAGTAACCTATGGTGAAAAAGAATATAAAAACGAATATACGTCTGTTCATGTATGACTGAAACATTATGTTGTACACCAGAAATTAACATAGCATTGTAAACTGACTATATTTCAATTAAATACACACACACACACACACACACACAAATGGAGTCCGTAGACTTGAAGGGGGAGCTCTCACCTGAGAATCACTCAAGGCAGTTTACTTTATGTACCCCGGCAGGAAGAAGGAAGATTTTCTCCCTGCCCCACAACAACCCAGCCAATGAGAAACCACAACTCAATGAGAAACTTCCACATGCCTGAACTCTGGCTCTCCTCCAATGAACTTTCCGTCAAAAGAGCCCCTACCAACTTCCTCCTTTCTTCAATAAAAGAATACTCATCTTCTCTGTTCTCTGGATTTGCCTATTTCTCACCAGAGCCTGCAGACCCAGAATTGTATTTCTCTGCTATTCCCTGATATGAAAAATGTTCTGAAGATAATCGTGGTCACTGTAAAAGAAGTTTAAATACAGAAGAGTAAAAACTCAAAATTCTACCATTAAGGGAAAGCACACTGTTAAACATCCATCTACACACATACATATAGGTATGAATAATTCTTAAAGAGTTCATACTATACATACTGTTTACATCCTGTTTTAGATTGCTTTCTTTAATATTGCAAAAATCAGCTTTTTGATGAAGGTACTGTGATGATCTCACTTGCACACACATTTTTGCATATTTATCCAGTATGTAAGCTATGTTTAAATGTTAAAAATATATCAAATTCTTTGTTAGGGAAACATAAAATAATAGTATTGGAAAATAAAAAAATGAACTGATTTCTAACCCTGGAAAATAATTTCACTTTAAAATAATCAGAGATGGAAGAGATCTTAAAGAAATCTAGTGCCACTCCGGCATTTATAAATGAAAAAACTGAGGTCCAAACAGTTTGCTCACCATTATACAAATAGTTACTGGCAGATCTGAGCCTAAAATCAAGTTGTATTAAATTCTATTTCAGAAATCACACTGCCTCTTTCCACACTGATTGTCTCAACTATGTAGCAATCTGCTTTAATTTAAATTGTACCCTGAAATATTCCATTAATCAGATTCTTCAGCCAAGTATTCAGACCTCTAGGTACCATTATTCATTCTGCAGGTGGTTGTGAGATGTGTGTAAGTGTGTAACGGTCACTGCCACTTTTTCATCTGCTCTGTGTCCCTTCCTCTTGGGAAATGCCCCTTCCTCAAGCTATGTAATAATGATGGGGTTGTTATTTTCCCTGCCACAGGGTGGGCTGATGACCCAGGTTAGCCAAAGTGCACCATTCTCCTAGACACAGCAGTTGGTTCAAACTTGGCCTATTAGAGTTGTTTGGAGGAAATGATTTCGGTATTGGGGAAAAGAGTTACTTCTTCTGGATCACTAGCTAGGTGGATGATGAAGTTGCCAATAGCTATTTTTGCCATCCGGTAACAAGACCCAACAAAGAGGAAAATAGAACAATATTGATATTGATATTGATCCATAGACTTCCAGACCTCATCTGATAAAAGTAGGCACTAGACACAAAAGTCAGCAATTTATCATGTGACCTTGTATCAAATGATGAACTAGATCCACCAGGTTTTCTCTCAAAAATGTTAATTATAAAACAGAAAATATTAAACAGTTAAGGTGAAAGGTCACGAGATAGCACTGGAGCCCTACTGGAAAGACAGAATTGTGAGGAAGAAAACAAGAAAACATAAGCAGATGTCATGAAAATGTCCCATAAGAGAAAGAGAGTTGCATCTCTAGCATGATTTAGATTTCTCACAGTTTTCTAATTCTGGACACATTCAAGATGCAAATTGTCTGTTCATTTGAAACACATTTACTGAAAGCCTGCAAATGTTTAAAATACATGGTAGATTCTATTATTATGGAAAAATACTCATTTCCTCCCCGTCCCCTTCAAGGAAAAACACACTTCTCTTCCTCCTGACTTTAGGCTTGGCCAAGTATCTTAATTTGGCTAACAGGATGTTAGCAGGGGCTTAAAATGTGTTTTGGTGGTTTGATTTTCTCTCTTATACCTCTGTTATCACCATGAAAACATCAGCCAAGAGGTCCCAGGATGAGAGGCAAGTGCACCAAGCATGCAGAATAGTTACTTAGCTGATCAAAGCCTATGTCAATTCCCAGGTGGCCCACAAACAGAATAAACGCTCACTGCTACATGCCATTGTGATAGTGTAGTTGTTTGTTACTCAGCAACAATTAACTGATACAATACACTGAGGATGAGGTGCTGTGGGCCACTTAAAGCAGTCCTTACTCTCAGGCTTTCGATAACACATAACCGTATTTACTAAAAATCCACTAGCCAGGTCCTGTGCAGAGGCTGGAGATTAATAAAACATCAACTTTTCCCACGGAGAACACCTTCTAGTGAGAAAGATGGACTCTGATCAAATGTAATGTAGGCAGCAAATTAGAACGAAAATAAGTGGGGAAGGGTATAGCTCGGTGCTAGAGCGGGTGCTTAGCATGCACGAGGTCCTGGGTTCAATCCCCAGTACCTCCATTAAGATTTTTTAAATAAATAAATAAACAGAATGAAAAAAAGTAGTGGTCAACTAGAGTTTTTACTATATCAAGTTATCACTGACGTCATCACAGTAAGATTTGCTTGATCATTTTAAAGCCCTAATTTACTATTTTGATAATTCAACTTTAACTGATGTTTACTTTACTATAAAAAGTTCCGACGATAATGATCTATGAGAACATGGATTTTATTATGCTATCATACCATTTGTAACATTAATAGCAAAACCAGATCATTAATGCTCTGCAAAGGCTTTCAATGCATCAGCAAAGAAATGATCTTTGAGTTGTGTCATGACAGCACTCGAAGGCCACTGCATGAAAAGATGACCCGAAACAATGGCAAACAAAGCAACCCCCAAAATACTTAACGCACAATCTCAAGTGGCAATGGCTGGGAAAGCCTCCTCGAAATACAAGTCGGAAATGCCAAGTCTCCTATTGAATAGTTTTCGGCAGGAATCCCGAGGCAGAAGCCTTAACACTGGGATATAAACAATAAACTGATTTCACTTCAAACAGTTTAAGAGCGTCAGCGATGTCAAATCAGAAATTTTTCGAACCTGCACACGACTGAAGTTACCAGCAACCGCAGAAACTTTCAAGTACTAGAAGATAACCACCATTAAACAAATCAATACACTCAAAACTAGTCCACCTTAGACACCGAGATTCTCGCTGATCACCTCTAACTACAAGATAAGCATGTCACTCACTTACACAAGAAAAAGGTGGGGGGCAGCTCTTGCAACTGCCTTCACTCTCCGCTCTACGGAAGAAACCGAAGCAACACGTGCAACGTCACAGTCCCAACAACAGTCAACCACGCTGATCACCAAGAGAGGGGCCAGACTTTGGACTAGAATCAGGCAAGGAGTTAAGAAGCAAGAAGAAACCTGGGGGAAAAGTAAAACAGAGCAGTATGGGGTGGTGAGCGGCGGACCCACCAATCCTACTGGCGAGCAAGGAGAAAAGACCCTCAGATGCAGACTAATGTCTAGAAAGGGACCTTCTACTTCGATCTGAGTTTCCTAGCCTTGGCTGCCTCCTCCCCGCCCAACGCCACCAGATTCCTCCCTTTTGGTGGGACGCTTAGGTGAAGTAAGGCGGCGCTTCTTAGCTGGCTCCTGGCAAAACTGCGAGGGCACTCCGGGAGCTGCCAAGGGGAGAGTAGCTGCTTGTCCGCTCGCTCCGTACCTGCGAGGGGAGTGGCCAGAGGCAAAGGTGAGTCGAGTGGCTTCTCCCTTACCTGCCGCAGTAGCTTCCACCGGGCAGCACCCAAGGGCGCCGAGACTGCGGGCCCCTGAGCGGCGCCGCTGCTAGCCGGACCCTCGCCCCCGGCGCGCTCTGCCTGGTTGGCCCCGGCGTCCGGGACTCGAGACTCCATCCCGCTGAAACCGCCTATACCCAAGCTGCCGCCGCCACAGCTCTCCCCTGCCAGGACTTACTTCTTTCCTGTCAGGACCTGTGACGCCAGGCCTCCCTCCCACTGCCCAAACGCGCGCGCCCTCCCCGAATTCCGCATTTCCGGTATCGCGTCTCCGTGGCAACCAGGGTAGCGCGGCTCACGTCACTGCACCATTTTGATGGTGGCCATCTTTACTGAGGGCAAGCCAAAGCGTGAGAGAACAGTGGCAGACCTAGTGGGACGGTGCCCCATTTGTTCCCCTCTCCTCTTCCTCACCTCAAGCTCTGAAGACTATCAAAGAACAAAAAGGCTTGTATCTTTGAAGGCTAAAGAACCCAGGAGGAGAGAAGTATATATAAGATGTCCATTTTTTTACCGCAGTAAAGATGGCGGAATCAGCTTAGTGCTCGTGCTACATAGGGGTTACGTAGACGGCGTGCTGCAAACCACCTCCCGGCGGCTCTGGGTAGGTTGTGGTGCTGCTAGCTGCAGAACGCACACTTCGGCAGGACGCGGCGGAGGTGGTAGCTGCTCTCAATCCTGAGAGCCTCTTCTTCTTCAGCCTGCCTTCATTTGTTTCGGTGTCTACAGCCAGATTATCTCAATTTGCGTATGTATGGGGGGCTTATGCTGGGAGTGGGTGTCTCTTCCCTTCGCCCCTTCCTTCCCCCACCCAACCATCCCTCAGTCCCTTGGTCCTAGCTTTTTAACCCCTGTCCCTTCACTTCATGGCACATGGTACCACTCCCTCTCGCAGTCGGGTCGCCTCATCTCTGCGGTGGAGAGTTGCACAAGGAAAAGGAATAGTTTCTTCCCGAAACAGCCATTCGTCCACCCCACCCCCACCCCTAGCTTTGCATATTGTTTTCTCCCTGCAAGTGAAAGATGGGTGGATTGAGGCTGCCGGCATGGATGTAGTGATTTAGGGATTTTATTTTATGTATCTGTTTTTCTTTTTGTTGGTGTCGGCTTCTGATCCTCTATCCCCTCCCTCCCGTTATTTTGCTGCGACATAGAAAGAGATTAAGGGGGGCAGGGGCGTCGTAGCGGATCCGAGCTGTGGTAAAGCTGACGCAGTATTGTGCCTTTGATACTGAGGGACATTTTATGGGAGACTTCCATGATAATATTCAACAGTGCGACGTAACCAGATTTTTCCTGTCCTAAAAATAATAGCCACCATTTATTGAGTGGTTACTACGTGCCGGATTGTATTAAGATCTTAACATAAATTATCTCATTTTATTCTCAGAACTACTACTCCAAAGAGTAAATGTCGTTATCTCTGTTTTGCAGATGAAGAAACTAGGCACAGGTGATAAGTGCAGGAGTGAAGACCTAAACGCAGGTCTCTGACCTAACTACTTACTAGCCTTACCTTGATTCATTAACAAGACCCAGCTTCCCAACAGGAAACAAGAGATGGCCTCACATTTCATTTGTGCTTACTGAAGTGTTGTTTTTTTAACTAAAGAGCTAAATACTTTTTTAACATTGAAGTCCAGTCATTGTTATGTCCAGATAGACTTAACTGCCCTCCTACTAACTGTCCAGGACTTGGACAGTTACCTGAGTCACAGTTTGCTCACCTGTAAAATCAGTGTCACTAATAGCTTCTTTTTGAGGTCCCTATGAAGTTTCAGTTAGATGAAGTATATAAAAGCATCTGGCATGTAGCAAATACTCAATAATCCCTCCCCCTCTACCTTTGTTAAGTAGGCTTTTCCAGTTTATCCTCCATACATACCAAAGATAAGTTCTGAATTATGTAAAATCAAAGCCATTTTGCCTTTTAAAGCCTTCAGTTCCTGAGATTCCTCCATTAAGTATGTGTACTTATTTGCAAATTTTTCTTTTTTTTGTTGTTTTCTGTTTTTTGTTTGTTTTTGTTTTTGTTTTAGTTTGCCCCTGTGTGTACCAGAATCAGTGCTTCATAGTTTGAGCCTGATAGGATTGACTTTACAAATGAGACGTTTAAGTCACATCCACCATGAAGTATGATTTGAATGAAACGTTAACTTACACAAGTTTTCTGATATTTTTAACTTGAGTTATCAGCTGTCTGCAGTTATTCACAACCCAAGGGGTACATGGCCCCAAAGGCAAGGGATAAGAACTGCAGATCCTAGATACTCTGAGAACCCACTACTGTATAATCATTCGTATGAAATCATTCATGTGCTGGCAGCCCCAAAGGGAACATAAACCAGGGAATTTGATACCATGCAGCAGAAGAGCAAATTATTTCTCCAAGCTTTGAAGTATAGTATTCCTCACCTTGGGAAATGCATGCAGAAACAGCACTTGAAACACTGTAACTTCGCTGATCGTTATTACAATAGAATAAAATTGAAAAAATATCACCTAACCAAGTGTCTGCAGAATAAACCCAAGATATCAGAGTTAGCAAGAAACATCCCAAGTCGGAGCTTCTCATGTAAGGTATGGACTGTTTAAGTTAACCTATTTGTAGGCCATTAAGATTAATTTTAGTTTAAAAATAAAGAATGGGTAGGAAATCAGTTACTAATTTTGTCAGTAATTCTGGCTTGATTTTTTAAATGTTCATGCTTAATTGTCTAAAGTCATATATAAGTATAAAAGAATATATACATATATTTGAGTTCCAATGTAATATATTAAAATGTAGATTTATTTAAAAAAATGATTCACCTTAGGAGTTCCTTATTGTGCCTACAGTGCAATTCAAAGTATAATTCAGCTTTCTAAAATTCCTAGACCATCATAAAAGCTCTTAATAAAATCCAATAATGTGCTGATTGTTTTATGAATCCCAAATTAGTGAACTTAAGTAAAATACTGTGTAACTGTGTTACTTTTTAGTAAAAAAGAAAAAAAAAGACTTGCATTTTGGACCACTTGTGTCCTTCAGGAATATACTTTCAGACCATTGTACTCTGTCCAGACCCCAAGCTGTGGATATGACCTCAACTTTGAGGACTTATTGCCCATATATATAGAATGACCACATATCCTGGATTGCCTCATACAGTCTCAGTCTACACCTGTTGTCCTGATGTAATTATTAATAGTGCCTCCTTTCCTCTCAGAAGTGTCCTGGTTAGGATGATAAATTATATGCTCATCCTAATTGTTTGAGATTAAGCTGTTTGTGCTGGTGCCTCTTTCACACCTCTCATATCTTACACTTGCTATACTTCTTAGATTCCTTGAATTGCATTTGGGGTTGATACTCCTACAATATTTTAGCATATTTTAATATTTTAATTTCTGGTTTTAATAGTTGCATATTAATTTTTTTAGTCTGTTTTGACATCCTTATTTTTCATTGTGGTTAAATGTATATAACAAAATTTGCCATTTTAACCATTTTTAAATGTATGATTCAGTAGCATTAATTACAGTCACAATGTTTTACAGCTGTCACCGCTATTTCCAAAACCCTGTCATCACCTGAAAAAAATATACCCATTAAGCACGCACTCTCCACTCCTGCCTTTCCTAAGCCCCTGGAAGCCTTTAATCTACTTTGTCTCTGAATCTACCTATTCTAAATTATTTTATTTTATTTTGCTTTGTTTTGTTTTTTTGTGGGGGAGGTAATTAGGCTTATTTATTTTTAGAGGAGGCCCTGGGGATTGAACCCAGGTCCTTGTGCATGCTAAGCATGTGCTCTACCACTTGAGCTACACCTTCTCCCTCTGAATTTACCTATTCTAGATAGTTCATATAAATGGAATCATATAATATTTATCTTTTTGTGTTTGGCTTATTCCACTTAGCATATGTTTTCAAGGTTTATCCCTGTTAGCATGTATCAGAACTTTGTTCTTTTTATGGCTGACTAATATTCCATAATATGTGTATACCACATTTTGACTATCCCTTCATCTGTTGATAGACACTTGAGCAGCTGCTGTCTCTAAAAATGATTTTTTAATCTTCACTTTACTCAGTTCTTATGATTTTTTTAATTAAATTTTTGCTCTTTTCTTAGCTCATACTTAATTGTTGTGAGGGTTTTGGGGGGATTTTCTTCTTGTTTGCTTTTAACTTTTTATCTATTAGTCCTAGACTTTTTATGTTTTAGTCTTTCAAATTATTTTTCTGTTCTTAGCATCTTACTTTAGCACTTGATTTCTGAGTGAGTAAAGAAAGAAAGAATATTTTCCTTTTATTTCATTATTACCCTTTGTGTTTGTTTGTGTATTTGCACACATGTCCTACTTTAGAAAGATAAACTTTAAAATTTTACCAGTTGGACACATTTTAAACCTTCAGATCTTTTTACTTTGTGTTTAGGACATTTTGTCATCTTGTAGTTTTATCTTGTCTTAGTTTATAAATAGTAGGCAAGAATTACCATCAGAGTGACAGCTGTGAGGTTAGCTTATACCCTGTGCAGGAGGTTGGCTATTTTTTTCCTCCATATGTCCCTGAAGCAACTTTTCTCTTTCATAGATTACTGTCACCTAGAAACTTTAACCTGACTCAATGACTCCAAGAAAAGGAGCTCTTTTAATAATTCTTTCACCTGATAAAATGGTCCTGCTTTCACATGTCACTGTATCAACCATTCCTTTTATGAGAAATGATGTGATCTAAAGGCTGTGGTCTGTGTCCTTTGTGGTCACTGGGACCTGGGGGAGCTGTGAAGAGACTTGTAGACAACAATGCACATTTAAGTAAGCATCCACTCAGTTCCGACTTGGTCCACTCTTATGGGAACAACAAAGTCGAAAAAGCAATTAGTCTTGTAGACAAATTAAAATATATTTGCTTAAAGTATTTAGATTAGTTAACTAAAGAATAAGAGAGCACACCCTATGTAATAGAAATGTCAGAAGGGAAGTGACCTGGCCATGACTTGTGTGTCTGTGACCCAGGCAGGACTCTATAATCTTTCTGACTGGGAAAAAGGATGGGGGGGTTCAACTTGGTGGTCTCTAAAAGTCCTCCAAGTGCTAAAATTTCATGATTTGATATTTCTACCTTATTACTTTACCAACATATTGTCATCTATATATTTGGGACTCTCTAGACTATTAATGTATTAAGATACTTGGCTAAAATGGATAGATCTGCCTGCGTACCCTAATGGTAATGCTAGCTGGCATTGAAATGAAAGCTTAAAACACCCAGTGGTTATTGCTGGGGAAGAACTTAACCAAAAGCAATTTGGAGTACCTTATGAATATTCTGTAAAATCTCAGTTTCCCTGAGAGTAATTCCTTTTGAGGAATTATTGTGCAAAACTCTTGAATTCTACTTCAATTTTGTTAAGTTAGTTAAAAATCCTATTGCTTTCAAGGTTGTTTTAGCTCAGATAAGCTCAGTTTATTTGGATATCTGACACAGAAGAAAGTTAATCAATAATGTAAAATAAGTTCACGAGGGTAGGTACTGGGCCCAGCTCTATTGCCGTTAGCCCTGCATTGGCCATGGCGCTCAGTAAGAACGTGTATTTAAAAGTGGCAGAGCCCAGCTCCTGACCTACAGTGTGTTAGGAGCTACAAGGTGGTAGAAGGAGGTACTCTCTTCCTAGCTATCCCGACTCTACTTCAGAAGTTCTAATGGGAATTACAGAACAGATAAGCATAGATCTGGAAATGAAAAGTCAGCTTGTACCACTGTGTTATACTGTCAAGTTAAATTTCTAGTGGTCTTCTAAAGATTTGTGCTTTGGATGATAGTAGGAAATTATTGATACAGACATTTTGCCTCACTGCTCTTAAAGATCACCACCAGATTTTGTAGGAAAAAAAAAAAGAAAAGGAAACATGGGCTTTTAGTATTTGGATTTGAAACAATGACTCAAGCATATTAATTATATGATTGAAGTAGAGACTGAATGATTTAGACTACTGTAACAACCATTGTTGCTAATGTTAATCTAATCCAAATCATAAAGCATCTCAAAAAATCTACAAAACTTTATGAAATTATATTTCCATTTTGTTTCGGTGATTTTTCTATTTTATTTTTGTTGTATTTAATTTTAGATTGTAAACTCTTTTTGATATAAACAGTATTTATAGCTTAGATTCCCTACACTGTTCGTAAAGTATCATGGACACACTTGTGCAATAAATAGTTGTCAGCTGTTGGGGGTCCTTACCAAATGCTTAGTGCTCTCTGGCACAAATCACTGTACAGTTGTCATCTTTGGCAGAAAGCTGACATTGAAAATATTGGCTAGAATTCTTTTCCTTAAGCAAGACATGCCTGTAGAGTGTTGAACTATTGAAACTTTTTTTTTTTAATTTGACAACAGCTTATTTACCTTACCCGAATTTTAATAATTCATACGGTTTTTACATGCTCATCAGAGGTCAACCTAAGCTCTTGGCTTCTAGATACTCCTAATAAGGTAGTGAATGCTTTACTTGGCTTTCACCTATATCTCTACTCATTATTATATTATATATAATATATATATAATTATATATATAATATATATATAATATATAATTATATATAAATATATTTATGTAATTATGTATAAATATATAATTATATATGTTATATATAATTATATAATAATAATATATAAAATAAATATATCTCATTATTTTTGTTCTTCATTTTTTAAGATGAGTATATTATTTTTTTCTTAAAAATGAGCTCTGTTTTATAAATCATTAATTCACCTTTTGATCTGATAAACAGTTTTGTTTGGAGGATTCCTTGTCTCCCCAGGAGAAGAAAATTATGGCTAATGAAGATGTAAAGTAGGAAATACTTCTTACCATAACTCTCACTGTGAATAAGATACAAGTGAACATTTATTACTAATGATAATGTCTTCCTCTCTCTTTGACATTTCCCTCTTTTTAGGAGGTATTTTAGTACTTTGTAAAACTAGTAGACTTTTCCTGCTTCTCACACCTGTTGACTACTAAATATGTAAATGTACATAGGATAGCCTTTACTGCTTTCCCGTAGTATTTCGGAACACTCTCCAGCACTTCTTAGTACTTCTGCATCTTAATTTAATTAATTAAATTAATAATACAGTCATCAAGTTCCACCTTATTTTCTTTGTTTACATTTTTAAATGAGAAAGAGGAAATAATTTATTGAGCTTATAAAACAACATTTGAAGTCTGTGAAATGCATAATATTTCATGGGTATAGACCTAACATTGTAGTACTTGTATGAGAAGGAAATAAGAGTTATCTTTAGAAAGCAAAGATTTTTTTCATAGTTGAAATATCATGATCATACCATTAAAACTTTTTCCAGAATTTTCTGCCTATTAAACAAGAAAACAAAAAATCCCTTCCGGAAAACATGGATGCGTTTGAAAAAGTGAGAACAAAATTAGAAACACAGCCACAAGAAGAATACGAAATTATCAATGCAGAGGTAAGATATCTCATGTCTTCTCTTTTTTTATCTGATATTACCAGTTGGGATAAAAATGAAATACCTTGTGATTTATAAACATAATCCTGCATCAGAATTAGACTGCTTTTAGCGTTTAAATTATGCTGAAAAACTTCAAGAACAAAGAATAAGTTGAGTCTGATCCATAAAATAAATTATAAAGATCAAAACCAAGGTGAATTTCCAAGCGTATTATGTTAATTCTGGTTTTTGGAAACAACCAGTTCTGTTTTTAAATAATTCCAAGGAGAAATTCAAATGAAACTAAGTCATAATGCTTTATTATTTGAAAAGTATTTGATTGCTCTATCTACACTTCTTTTAATAAAAGAAAATTCACTTTACATAGTGTAATACCATGAAAACCAAGTATTTGCTTGACCGTTTTGTGTTCACCACAATCATAACTATTCAATTAAAACAGACTGAGCATGCATGTTGAAAACTTTTGGATAAGATTGGAAAACAGAACTATAGCTATGAGTGAAAATTGCATACACAATAGAATGGAAATAACAATAGATTAAGAATCAGAAATTCCAGAGTCAAATTATGCCACCTACTAGCAGGTAATAAATGCGTCTTAAGCTACTTGAAACCATATCATTCCACTGCATTTAATATGTAGGTATTAGACTAGAGCACAATTTATATATTGGTAGTAGTCTCTCAGTCTCAAATTGTCTGTATCTGTTTCCCTCACAGAGGATAAGATGCTTTGTGTAAAACCAAAGCAAACCATGAACAGTTGGCAGCAACAGCATGTTAGAGGAAAGAATCCCAGAAAGTTATTGACTGGATTTTCAGACTAGTCTAAGTCACAGTTTCCACATCTGCATCAGTTTGGATTATCTTAAAGATGCCGCTTGATCTCTCTTAATTGTCAGAAGTTCTGTTCCCAAAATAAAGTGATTTGTATAGTTGCAAGAACTAACATAGATTTCATTATGCATTTTCTTTGTTGCCTCTTACATTTATGTATTAGAAATTCCTCCAGTGTTTGTAAACATAGAAAACTATATCTTAATCACAGTGTTGTAAGAAGTGATCCATTTTATATTTTTTATGTGTTCATTCATAAACTTGAACAGGTCTGCTTTTTATGAAAGATCTCATTTCTTCATCGTGAATAGTCAGACCATTAAATACTTGATTAAATTATGTTTAAGTTATTAAATAACTTTTTTTCTAGTTTTATTATGTAGAATTATTACAGTTCAACTGCACATACACATTATATTGCATATAAATACATATAAACAGTGTACTGCACTTTTTTAGTTTTTATATATGTATTGATTATTGTGTAAAATCATTGAATAACTTATTAAATAAACCATTTTTCCTTTTCATTGTCAGATTAAACATGGTGGTTTTGTTTATTATCAAGAGGGTTGCTGCTTGGTTCGTTCCAAAGATGAAGAAGGTACACAACAGTTTTTCTTTTAAAGAAACATCTAATTTTTCATAGGAAATTCAGTATTTATTTTTCTAAGGTATAGAAAACACTTGTTTTAGATTTCTGATTTTTTTTTATGACTAATTTTAAATATCTGGGTTTGCTTAAGATATAACTAACAGCTACACTCAAAAGCTTTGGCAGAGAGAATGGGGTTGGAAACCAGCATTTTTTGAGCATCTACCAAATCCCAGATTCTGTGCTAGGCACTACATAGATTATTCAGTGTCACTTACATTCTGTTGCTTTTTTAGGTTCTATATGGTTTAGAAGTACTAGACTATAACTGTATCAAGTACCATCACGTAGGTTGATGCATAGAATAATATTGAATAGCATAGAATAATATTAAATTACCAATGCTGGTTTCTGTAACACATTAAGCTGCTGTCAATGCTAAAAAAAGACAGAATATGACATCTTACAGAAGGGGAATGCTAATTTGAAACATTGAAATACAATTTAAAATTTTTTAAAGTGTATCTTTTGGAATTATCTCTTTTATCCTTTTCTTTATGCAGCAGACAATGATAATTATGAAGTTTTGTTCAATATGGAGGAACTTAAATTAGACCAGCCCTTCATTGACTGTATCAGAGTTGCTCCTGATGAAAAATATGTAGCTGCCAAGATAAGGACTGAAGATTCTGAAGCATCTACCTGTATAGTTGTGAAGCTCAGTGATCAGCCTTCAGTGGAAGCTTCTTTCCCAAATGTGTCCAGTTTTGGTAAGCCACCAACCAAAATAGTCTTCTGTATAGAAAAGGCAACAGTAAGAGAATTGTCCACACCTTTGAAACATTTTTACTTGCCCGTGTGAGTGAATGAGAGGATGAATGCCTGTCTGTTTATCCCTGTGGACTCCATGCCTTCCTCTACCTCTTATTCAGGAGACTTTCCCTTCTTTAGTTGTATATCCAAATTCATGTTCATATTTTTTGAAGTATTATAATCAAGCCCAGGCTGTACAGTGTATGTTAAAATACATCAGTAATTCCTTGCTAACTTATTATTTAGAATATAGTTTTGCATATAAGCTGTATCTCAAAATTTTATTCAGCCTTAAGCTTAGGTATGATTTTTTAAATTTCACATCATGTTGTCGAGCCATTACAGCAGATTGCTCAAGGTCACTACCAAGGAACTCTGGAACATATTGAACTAACTTATTCATCAATAAAAGTCGTGATGAGGGGAGGGTATAGCTCAAGTGGCAGAGCACGTGCTTAGCATGCACCAGGTCCTGAGTTCAATCCCAGGTTCCTCCTCTAAAAATAAATAAACCTAAAAAAAATAAATAAATAAATAAAAGTTGTGATATTTTTACCAGTAGAACCAACTTTAAATTTTATCATTTACCATTGAGTGACACATACGTTTATACTTTATCCCCTCTTTTCATTTTCTGCCATAAATTTCCCCACTGTTTAATAACTGAAGGCTTTTGCAATGAATTGAAATTACACCCTGTCTTAATGATTCTTAAGACATACCTCTTGTACATTTTAACCTCTCTAAAATCAGGATGCATATTATACAATGATGTCTTATAGTCCTTGTCAGCCAGGTGGCAGTCATGACGTAATTGGTGAAAATTTCCGTTGACAACTTCTGGTAAGATGCTGGCAAGAAAACACCAGCATTAAAGTATATTTGGTAATTTGAGATATCCTGTGGCTTGAAAACAGAAAACATTTAGGCATGAGGGAAAGTGACCCAGTATTTCCTCAGACTTAAAGTTAGAGGTTGTAGATTTAAACATAATTTAGCTCCTGAAAGCAAATGTGACTTTACTGAAGTCTTTTCCTAAATGTTAAATATTCAGCTCTTATTTGGAAACTTGAGTACCCTGAGACGGATAACCACTTGAAAACTTAGAACTGATAAAGTAGTAGATATTTCTTTGGAAATATCTCTCTTATAAATAACAGGGTTAGATAAAATCAATCCTATGTTAGATTTAGATTTCCAAGGATAAACTTGCATCCGTCTTCTATTTGGCACTCAAAATTAGAATGTACTCTGCCTCTGTTTTGTTGTGTTTTTTTCCGTAAGGAGTTAGCTATGTATAATTCCCTAATTATTTTCTTTCAGAATGGGTAAAGGATGAAGAAGATGAAGATGTTTTATTCTACACCTTCCAGAGGAATCTTCGCTGTCATGATGTATATCGAGCCACTTTTGGTGATAACAAACGTAATGAACGTTTTTACACAGAAAAAGACCCAAGGTACTGGAACAATGCAATTAACTCTTTTTCTTCTTAGATTTCTGTAGTTATCTAAAGTGCTGCTCTTGGTAGGACCTAAAACATGATTTCGACTGGAATCAGTTATAAGGCTAAGATGAGCATAATCATTCTTTTATAAGTTGTTTACATTCAAAATTGGAGTCTAGTTATATTCAAACTTCAGAGTGAACACAAAAATATCATTAGACTACAAATGCTGAATTACTAACATTCTTTCTGGACTATGACACATGAGAGGAGTTGTTAATTAAACATTTAATAGGGTTGCCATTCAGCTGTTAAGACTCTCTTGTAAGTCATACCTGGAATAACCATGGTGTCAGTTACCCAGAATTCACTCTTCCACTTGTATAGATTATCTGAATTTTAAATTGCTTTGCTTTGAGCTATGAAAATATGTTGGTCTTTAAGTTTTACTTTCCCCAGTACTTTGGGAATTCCTCCTCAAAGCTAATTCTTTTTACTCCAGGGCTCATGCCTAATACTACCACTTAACCAGGCTTGGGAGGAAATGGTAGTAAATTTATCTGGCAAAATCCCTGAACTCTTACCCAGATACACTTTTCCAAATGATGTATGAGAAACAAATTATGTCTTAATACCAGGGTACTGTCCACGTACATCAATTAACTATATACTTTGGACAATGTCTGAACAGATTTTGAAAGGGAAAAAAAATGAGCTTTAACACCAAATCTATTACAGTTAAATTGATAGCCAGAACAAGAAAATTAACCCATAACTTAATGAATTCTCAGAGCTGACAAGGACCTTAAAGAAAATCTGGTACAACCCTTGGTTTATATAAAAAACTTAAGGTCTGGAGAAATTGTATTATTCCAGTCCATAGAACAACAGTCTTGGTCCAGTAATGCTGTCATTGCTTTTTTTCTGATGACTGTTTTAATGAGAAATTACTAGAACTAGTTATTCATATGATTCCACCATTACATGTCTCATTTGTCAAGAATATCTTTTGAAGATGACAGTTTAAGCTAATAATTTATTATACTATATCAATGACTTATGATTATGAATCATTTTCCATCTTGTGAATAAAACTCAAAATTAACCTAGGGAGCTATACCCTTAAATAAGGTACTTGGTTGCCATATCTTGGTTACTGTCCTAAGTTCTAAGGTTAAGTGAGTTATCATACATACAGTTAAGATTCTTGGTAAGTTTGGCTTGTAGCATGCTTTTTCTGCCCCATAAAGAATTAACCATAATTAAGTATGCTTAAACCTAATTTGGCATCTGATCTACAGCATAAACTAGTTTGTGGATTCTGAATAGAGTTGATCCTTGAACAACTAGGAGTTAGTTAAGGGCACTGACCCCTGTGTAGTGACCCCACATATAACTTTACAGTTGGACCTCTGTATTCACTCTTCAACCAACCACAGATGGTGTAGTACTGTGGTTTGTATTTATTGAGAAAAATCTGTGTGTAAGTGGACCCTACAGTTCAAACTCATGTTGTTCAAGGGTCAATCATACCCGAAGTAGCATACCTGAACAGAAAATGGAATAAAGGTCTTTGTAGAACTTCTAAAACCGAGCTGCTTTTTACTGTGTTGATTTTGATCTCCAGGTTTTGGTTTTCTGTTCTCACAAGTAAGTTTTGCCAAATGACTTTATAACTTCTATCTTTTTCTAGTCCCTTATGGTGTAAAGTTTGATTATTTATTTGAGACTTTTCTTTTTTCTTAATGTAGGCGTTTATTGCTATAAACTTCTCTCTTTTGCTGCATCCCATAGGTTTTGGTATGTTGTATTTCCATTTTCATTTATTTCAAGATTTTTTTTTTTCATTTCCCTTTTGACTTTTTCTTTGACCCTTTCTTTGTTTCGGAATATTTTGTGTAATTTCCATGTATTTGTGAATTTTC
Organism: Vicugna pacos; assembly: GCF_048564905.1. Taxonomy (NCBI): domain Eukaryota; kingdom Metazoa; phylum Chordata; class Mammalia; order Artiodactyla; family Camelidae; genus Vicugna; species Vicugna pacos. The sequence goes on from NC_133001.1 coordinate 29,322,956, forward strand.
CAGTTTTCTTCCTTTTAAGACTTAATTTGTGACCTAACATATGATCTGTCCTAGAGAATGTTCCATGTGCACTTAAGAAGAATGTTTTTGGGGGTTTTGGGGGTTTTTTTTTTGGTTTTTGGTTTTTTTGCTGCTGTTGGATAGAGTGTTCTGTATATGTCCATTAGGTCCATTTGTACTATAGTATAGTTGAAGTCCAAGGTTTCCTCACTGATTTTCTGTCTGGATGATCTATCTGTTGTTGAAAGTGGGATATTAAAGTCCCCTATGATTGTTATGTTTTCTATTTTCCCTTCAGATCTATTAATACTTGCATAACATATTTTGGTGTTCTGATGTTGAGTGCATGTATATTTGTGATTGTTATATTCTCTTGATGAATTGACACCTTTATCATTATATAGTGGCCTTTCTCTTATTACAGCTTTTGAGCTAAGATCTATTTTGTCAGTTACAAGAACAGCTACCCTTGCTCCCTTTTGGTTCCACTTGCATGAAATGTCTATTTTCATCCCTTCATTTTGAGCCTATGTGTGTCTGTGAAGTTGAAATGAATGTCTTATTATAAGCAGCATATAGTTGGCTCTTTTTTTATCCATTCAGCCACTTCATGCCTTTTGATTGAAGAATTTAATTCATTTACATTTAGAGTAATTTTTAATAGGTAAAGACTTACTAATGTCATCTTATTTGTGTGTTCTAGCTGTTTTGTAGTTCCCATGTTCCTTTCTTACTGTTTTCCTTAGTGAATTGATGATTTTCCATAGTGATGTAGTTTGATTCCCTTCTCTTTATCTTTTGTGTATCTACTGTAGGTTTTTGCTTGGTAGTTACCATGACCTGTCTTCTCTTTCTAATAAAACTGTTACTTATAGAGCTGCTTGTGTTCTTACTTCCCTGTAACGACATATCTGCAGTTCAAATAATTGATTAATTTATCTTTTGATTACCTGTGTCATCATCACACATAAATAAGTAGATAAAAATAGCAAAGGAAGTGTTGAAATAAAGAGCAGAGTAGGGAAGGGGACTTGCCATACAATGATATGTTAAAACAGTTAAAATAATACAAATTGACAGACAAATAAAAGAGACCTGAATAAATAACTCTAAAACAGACCCTATGATGTATAAAAACTTATAAAAGAGGTATTATAAACTAGTGGAAAGTGAATGGGTATATATTTTAATGTGAGAAATTCTGAATATTTGGACAAAAGTAATTTTCATCAACTTCATATATCAGCATATATTACTAAAAGATTTAAAGGATCTGTTGGTAAAATAATAAAAACATCAAAAAAAAAAAAAAAAACCTAAAACCTAGGTGAAAATATAAGCATTTCACTCAATTGGTTGAAATATTTCCAGAGCATAAAATCAATAGAAGAAATTACAAAGGTTAATGCCAGTATTCTTGATTACCTAAAATATCAAAACTCTTATGTCAGAAAGTATTGTAAGCAAATAAATTAAAATCCATGTGACAAAATGGGGAAAGTAGTTTCAATAAAAGGAAAAGTTAATGTCTTTAATTTATAAAGAGATGGTTATAGATCAGTAATTGAAACTACATCACCAAGTTTAAAATAGACACTGACGTGTTACAGAAGAAATAAAATTGACAGTCATGGTATGTAATCCATGGTAAGATAGGAGGAATTTACCAAAGCATTAACCATGCTTATCTCTGGATGGTGGAATTTAGGGTTATCATCCTTTATATTTTTCAGTATTTTCAGCATGAATTTCTTTTGTAAGAAAGAAACTTGTAGACATAACATTTAAAGGCATCTGGTGTATCAATATGACTTAGTATTATGCTCTTGGAATATTTTATTATATTTATCTAGAGTTGTAAAAATACTCTTAATCATTAAAATAGTATTTCTATTACTAAATTTATCCTAAAGAAGTAATTATAAAAGTTAGGGAAACTATCTTCATGATATGTTTCCTTTTCTATTTATTACAATGAAACATAATCTAAATTTTTAAGAATTATGATAATTCAACTTGATAGAATATTAGGTAGCCATGAAAAAGTAATGATTATAAAGACTGTGTAACTAATGCGCAGGGAGATGATGGTATTATGTGAAGTAAGAAATGCAGAATCCAAAATTGCATCTATATTTTATCTATTTAAAGACATATATAAAATACAAATAAGCCTTAGAAGGAAAAACAGAAAAATTAAAATAGTTAATTTTCAATATGTTTTAGGTTAGTGCGATTGTGAGGGGTTTTCTTCCTAACTGTTGTTTTGTTGTAAAAACTAAGAGTAGGAAAACAGGATATCTAACATACAGAGAGGAAAAATGAAACTGTGTCCCTTTTCTTCCCTATAATTATGTATCTCCTCTAGGAAGTTTATTTCCTCTTCTCAGCAAAAAGCCCTATAATCTATTAATGTGGTTAATTGAGAGTCAGATGTTGTCAGTAACTTACATTGAAAAGCATTTTTTAAAAAATATATTGGTCCCCTGAGTCCAACTGTACCCTGAATTGTATGGTATATAAAATTTGTTACTTTGAAATTCTTTTAAAATATGGAGAGAATAAATCAGCACTATATCTGCCAGTCATAGATAATAAATGTATTACTTTGCAAAAAAAGAAGTATTGATGCACGTATAGATATATGATAAAATGTAGCAAAATGTCAGTGATTGAATCTCGGTGGTGGGTATATGGGTATTTACCTTACATTTCTTTTAACTTTTCTGTATGTTTGAAAAATATTCATTATAAAATGTTAGCGAAAAAATTGTTTTGAATGCCTTTGGGGAGGAAATGAGAAAAATAATAGCCAGTTTTTGTAAGCAGTATTCACTAAGGAGTTGTTTTTATTTTGTCTGCATTACAAATTAACATGTATACTGAACAGTGAGATACTATCATTAACAAAGAGCTTGCAATTGAAATTCATTGGATTTTCATCTCTCTTTCTCCCTCCCCTCCCCCCCTTCCTCTGTGTAGCTATTTTGTTTTCCTTTATCTTACAAAAGACAGTCGTTTTCTCACCATGAATATTATGAACAAGACCACTTCTGAGGTGTGGTTGATAGACGGCCTGAGCCCTTGGGACCCACCAGTACTTATCCAGAAGCGAATACACGGGGTCCTTTACTACGTAGAACATAGAGATGATGAATTATACATTCTCACTAATGTTGGCGAGCCTACAGAATTCAAGGTAAATTCTGTATTCTCCTTGTCCCCACTTAGGCTATTAAGAAGTGTCACACTAACATCAACAACTTACTCTAAGAGTTAATTGTTTTTGTAGGCGTTGAGTAAAGTGTAAAAATTGATGCTACCTTCCTATGCATGAACAATCCCATTTCTCTTCCCTTAGAGCTAATTCCTGTTCATATTTTAATTGTACCTAAAAAGGTTAGTAAATGAAAGCATAGTCTATTGTGTATGTATCAGTTATCAAAGCCAAACTTAGTGGCTTAACAAACTTTTATAAACTCATAATTTTGTGAGTCAGGATTAAGCTCAGTTAGGCAGTTAGTGCTTCTGCAGGTCTTGGTTAGGCTCACTGATGGTTCCACAGTCATCTGGCTGTCAGCACTCTCACTCAGATGTCCACTGGTTGACTGTCAGCTAAGCACTGGGCCATACCCACCCCACAGGCTAGCCTGGGCTTATTCATACAGTAATATTCACACTTCAGTCCTGGTGCAGAGTTAGTTCCTTCAGCTCTTCATAAAACTGAAGGCTAGTATGGTCTGGTTTCCAGTGGTTTTCTCTCAGGATGTGGTAGTCATCGTGTTTTGGTACCTAGATGTCTTCTATTTTGTTCCATACAGCTAATGAGAACAGCAGCTGATACCCCTGCTATTATGAATTGGGATTTATTTTTCACAATGAAGAGAAATACCAAAGTTGTCGACCTGGACATGTTTAAGGATCACTGTGTTCTATTCCTAAAGCACAGCAATCTGCTTTATGTTAATGTGATTGGTCTGGCTGATGATTCAGTTCGGTCTCTAAAGGTATGCTTAATTTCCAAAAGATAATACTGTTAATCACAATACATGCAATTTATTAACAGAACACCAAATTTTGAATAATCACAGTGTCCTTTTTCTTTAAAGGAAATAAATTCAAATGGAATTTAGCATATTGGGTCTTAATCAGGTTTAGTAGGTTTATTTTAGAATTACTTAGGGGACCTTGCTTTTAATGCACTTTTAGTTAAAAATACTGTCTTATAGCATGAACTTCAGAAGTCAAGTTAAGTGCTATTATATTCCTCTCTCTACATAACTATATATCACAGATCTCTACAACTTCAGATGTAGTAATAACTCAGGCCCACTTGGCAGCTAGTGTCTAAGTACTGCCTCCTGTTCTCGTCCCACACCTTCTTTAGGGATAGTAGTCATGCCGCTGTGTTTCTGCCGCTGCATCTTGTGCCTGCATCATCTCTGCCAGTTTTCTCACCTGCAGGAAGTGGGTGAACTTTAGTTCTTTCAACAATGAGGTAGCAGAGTTCACCACAGCACAGCTGTAAGGTTGGCACATCTCCCCAGCAGGCTGACTCACTGATATTGCTGGTGGCTGCCAGGAAAGATAATCTGCCTCCAGAAGTGAACTTGCTAAAATTGGTGAATGGTAACATTATTGCCCAGTTTTAAAGCAGCATTAACGAGTGAGTTAAGATAACAGGCACTGGAGGGAAAAAGAGAGGCCTCTGTTTCACTTGATGTATTAAGAGTTATGGAGACAATTAACCAGCAAACATAGACCACATATACCTCCCTAACTGCAGTATTATCACAATTTTTGTTAAAATGCAGTTCCAGTAAATCACTGAATGTTCACTGAATTTCTTTGTTCAGAGTTCTGTATTGAACACTCTGGAATGAAAAGATAGCAGGACAAAATATCTGGCGTTAAGGAGAATAGTTTATCATGAGATTAGACTAATACACAAAGAATAGGTATAAGGTGGGTTTAAATAGTGGTATCAAAAACATAAAATGTGCTTTGGGGCCCAAAGGAAAGGAAGAGGGCACAGGAAAGCTTTGGGGGGAGTAGAATTTGAGATAAACCAAAGAGGATAGATAGGATTTTGATGTGTAGGGAGGGGAATAGTATGAGAAACTTCATCAAGTGAAGCCCTAAACTGGAAAAGTTCAGAAAATATTCAGGAAACTGTTAATAATTCATTTTTATGGAAGCAGAATAAATTTCTAGAGGATGAAGCTATGATTTGATATGTTTTAACTGTCAGGGTGATGAATTTATGCATAAATTATGAAGAGCAGAACATTTGAAGTTTGGGGGCAGGGGAATAATTTGAGGAGTCAAGCTATACTTCACAAGGTTATCTGGCAGCCATGGTAGAGTACATCAAAGCACTAGGAAGTAAGGGACGAGGAGATTAGTTTTGACGTTATTACAGTGGTGTAAGTAAGAAATAATGAAGGCCTAAATGAAACAACCAAATTTTTCCTTCTGCTTCATGAAATCAAATTTTGAAATACAATGTCTGGTGCATTAGAAGGCTGTTTAGGTGTCCTAAAACAAAAATGATGATTTTAACTCTAGCAGTTTTCTTCTTGCCTTCATCTACTAGACTCAAAGTGTGTCGTTTCACTTGCTAATTGATGCCAAATTCAGGCATCTCAATCCAGAAACTGGCAGAGCATCTATTTTTATTGCAGTCTATAATAAGAATAGGGCTGGGAGAAAATATTTAATTTTTAGCAATGCATTTATTATAATAAAATTCTGTCAAAATTAGGAATGTCATGAGTTTGCTGTAAGATTTAACTTCTAAGTAAATATGACCTTTTATATTTTTGTAAGTATTGTGTATTTTAATGATAAACCTCAGTTTCCATGGTTTTAAGTTTCATTAGAACAAAATCATATTTTCATTTACTCCTCTATTTCTTTATTTGACCTTTTCCAACCTGTAGTGGCTGTTACGATGTTCCAAGTATGATGTTCTGAGTCATCATCACAGAATAATCAGATACTACATTATAGACCAGGTGCTACTTATAGAGAATTTTATACATCAGAGCCTTTCTATGAACTGGGTAACACTGATTAATACGCACAGACAATGCCATATACAGAGGACAAAATCATTAAGCCATACTGTGAGTGGATTTTAAAGTATTTCTGTATGTAACATCTCTGCCCAGGGAGCACTTGACTGACTAAAAGAACTTTGTAAACTCAAACTCAGCAGTAAAAATGTAAATCCCTTAATATACTTGCCTCCTATCCTTGGTCATCATGTCATCAGTATTTCCTAGTCATGTTTTTTTTTCTTCGTGAAAAGAAGTTAATGACATTTTAATTGGTTATGATATTTAAGCAAATTGGGAACTATGTTGTTTTATGCTAATAGCATCAGTTCATTTAGAGGAGTCTACATGACTAGGCCAATAATGCTTGAGCTAAACCTGTTTCAAATATCTAAGAAATAGCTGCCTATTACCTGGCCAATTTATAATTTTGCTCAGGTGCTGTCCATTAATATATATAAATGATACTGTAGGCTTATCTCAATAGGAAAGGTAGCTTAAGGTATCTTTGAGTTAGTTAATACCTAGTTCTGTATCAGCAGGAAAAACTTTAAAAAGTCCATAGCTTTGGATCAGTTTTTTTTTTAATTAAAACTTTAACCTCACTCCCATTAGTTTAAGAAATACATCCAAAAGACTTTCTGATTTATTGGAACCATTTAGTCAGAAACTAAGCTTACTGCATGAGTCACATGGAAACTGTTTTAAGGGAGAGAAAAAGTTGTGCTCCTGTGGGCTGAGGAGCCTTATGCCCTCAGACTGAACATCTTGTAAGGTTAGTAGCAATGCTTTTTCCGTTTTTTCTCAATAAGGTCTCAGTTTACTCATTTCATTTATGCTACCAGATTTCCCAACTTTCTTCATTATACTTTTCTTTCCAATTATGGCTTGTATTTATTTATATATATTTTTTGTTTTGTTTTGATTTTATATAATTTTTAAAGGTTACCTTCCATTTACAGTTATTACAGAATATTGGCTATATTCCCCATGTTGTACAATACATCCTTGTGTCCGTCTTATACTTAATACTTTGTACCTCCTGCTCCGCGTCCCATGTTGTCCCTCCAGCCTCTCCTGACTGGTAGCACTAGTTTATTCTCTATACCTGTGAGTCTGCGTTGTTGTTGTTATATTCACTAGTTTATTGTATTTTTTAGATTCCACATATAAGTGATATCATACAGTATTTGTCTTTCTCTTTCTGACTTACTTCACTTAGTATATATAATATGGCTTGTATTTAAATAAACAAATTATCCTTGAAAATAATCCTCAATCTGAGGAGAGTAAATAAGGAACTCTTTTAGAGAGACATTGCAAATGTATGTCCTTAGTGTTTCAGGGCAGTGGATTCTTTGGATTAATTACAAGAAATTTGCTATGTGAACATAAGCTCTTTGGCTGTATGTAGTTTCTGCAGGTTAAATGGTACATACACTCTTTATGCATACATCCCCCACCTACCCTTTCTGAATAGTGCCCACCAGTGACGTTGCTATGCCAAGACCTCTGATTTTGTAAGGAATTTGCTCTTTCTACAATTACTCAGGAAAAGAAAGGCAATTTTCTTTTAATGTTCTGACTCTCAGTACCATTTCTAACATACTGTCAGCCTGCTTACTAGAGTTCTTTAAAAGGTTGTAAGAAGGATGTTAGTGAAGGCTTGAGGCTGGACCCTGCTGCTTTTAGAGAATAAATTTTGATTTCTTTCCTTTTTTTCTTAAAGTTAAGAATCTTAATCATAATAGCTGTGAGTCTCTCAGAGTGGATGTGCAGGAAAGGTTTTGTTCTGCACAATGGTTAGCCTGGGAGGTAAGTTAAAAACAAATTGTAAATGCTTTAGTGCTGCTGAGCCAGTTTGTAGCCCTGGAATAATAACTGTCATCACTGTGGCTGTCGGGGCAGTAGAGTTAGGGCTGCTGGGTAAATTATTAAAAACACATGTGAGAGATTTCATGTTCTATGAGAACAGAGATCTTAAGAGATGTCTCTTGGTTCTGGAGTTACTATTTGATTTGCTATTATTCTTAATCTTTTGCTGTTTCATTGCCCAAGTTTATATACCCCAAAATAGACTTATTAAAGGAGATTTCTTGTAGATCCAGAATCATGAAAAACCATTTTCCTGTAATTTTTCCTTAGTTTATTTTATTGGTCATTAGTATAACTGAGTTTTCATTTTTTACTTGAAATGTTTTTATTGTGCTAAAGTAATCCTTAAATGAGGCATTAAGTGATAATGGAGTTAAAAAAAAAACAAAACTTGATGTCCAAATCATCTTGTTTGGAGCAGACCCAGAAATTTAGTGAATACTTACTGTCTAGGTAAAGAATGAAAAATAACTGTTTTATTTCCTCAGCTCCCTCCTTGGGCCTGTGGATTCATAATGGATACAAATTCAGACCCAAAGAACTGCCCCTTTCAGCTCTGCTCTCCAATACGCCCCCCTAAATATTACACGTACAAGTTTGCAGAAGGCAAACTGTTTGAGGAAACTGGGCATGAAGACCCGATCACAAAGACTAGCCGTGTTTTACGTCTAGAAGCCAAAAGCAAGGTGAGTCTTTGTAACCCACACTGTCAGCCCTCGTTTATTGAAAGCATATTTGTCCAGTACTGTGCAGTTGCTGGGATTACATTAGCATAGTTTTGTAAAGTGGATCTCACATTCCATAGCAAGACCCAAGTGATTTTAAGGGGTACATGGACTTTGTTTTTAACTTTAATACTCATGCATTTATTTTAACATGGATTAGAAAATTTATAACCAGGACATGAAGCCCTTGATTTCATGTGTTGTGTATTTGAGTATTCAAAGTTAGTTTAAAGAAAAAATAATCAAAGTTCGTTTACAGTTATGGCAAAAATTACGAAGGTGGTAAGCAACTGACTAGAGTGAACAAGACTAATACAGTCCCTGCCCTTGTGGAGCTTAAATCTCGTGGAGAAGGTGCCAGATTTTGAAGAAGTAATTACTAATGTGCTAATTGCTGCATAAGAAGACGTACTGAGTACAAACATCTGGTAAATAGGGACCTTGCCTGGTCTGGAGAGACTGGGGACAGCTTCTCTGAGGAAGTAGCATATCAGGTAAGGCCTCTAGGATGATCAAGAGTTAAGCTAGAAAGGGGGGAGGGAGATTCTGTTCTGTGCAGAGGCTCTGAATTGAGGAAGAAATGGCGCATTCAAGAAGTGTAGGGGGAGGGTATAGCTCAAGTGGTAGAGCGCCTGCTTAGCATGCACAAGGTCCGGGGTTCAATCCCCAGTACCTCCTCTAAAAATAAATGAGTAAACCTAATTACCTCTGCCCCCCTGCCAAAAAATATAAATAAATAAATTTTTTTAAAAAAAAGTGTAAAGGAGAATAGTATGGCCAAAAGTGTAGACTAAAAGAGGGGAGATTGTCCAGGGGAGTAGGAGGTTGGGGAGGTAGTAAATAGAAAAGAAAATTTGTGCAAGTGAGGAACTAATATAAATGGTGGCCTTGAATTTAAGGAATTTTCAGACCTTAGCACATCATATATCAGATAATTTCACATGTGCTGACAAGGAATGAATTGAGACAAGCCTTTTTTACTTACGAGTTTTTTCTTTAAGGTCATTTTCTTTTAATATCTTAAAGCAAAGATTATTTTTATATTACAAAAGCAATACATGCTTAAAAATATGGAAAGTATTAAGTTTAAATGACTATTCTCCAGTCCCATTTGCTGTACCTCATAGTATTAATCATTTTTAGTGTTATCGCCTTCCAGATTTTTTTTTGTCAACAAAATACATATGTTTAAGCTTTGTTTTATTTACAAACATGGGCTTTATACCAATCTACCAAAATGTTGTAATTATTATGCCCCAAATGGAAAGAACAGTGAAGCTAAGCCCTTGGAGAGCCAAGAGATCCTTTACATACTGCGGAAGAAGGGAAGCAACTGCCAAAGGGAAGCTGCGGTAACTTCACAGGGGTCTTTGCACTGCTGACCAACTCTAGGATTCAGGCCATCACGGGATTTGCTACATCCTTACCTCTTCCTTCTCCTAAGTTTTCAACCAGCAAGTTTTTTCTCTGCGTATTCAACTGAAGTTGGGAAGGAGGCAGGAAGATAAAAACAACTAGATTATTTTATAGAAATTAATCTACATCATTTTATAAGAATGAATCTGAGAAGTGAAAATTCAGTTACACTGTCATAACAAGTTAAGCATAATAAAGAATGAGAAGAGTTCTTCCTTATTTGATAACACTCTAGTGCCCCAAAGTGAAGTTTTCAAAATGAAAATGAAAAAAAATAGGGAGAGTGGCCTGGTTATATTATTTTCCTTATGTAAACTGCTATTTCATTAGTTTCTGTAAGTGGGGTGAGAACCAACTTTTCTACCCTTTTTCTGTGGCAAGGAAGGTCAGGCGTAGTTCAGATTGTCTTAATTTTGTCTGTCCAGAGACTGCCTAGGTTCAGTCAATTGAATGTGAATTACGTTGGGGAATACTTATTTGCCCTAAAAATAATTTAGGTGTTAAAATTTATAGAACTTAAACCTCTTTTAAACATTTTTTAAAACAAAGCTAAATAGGTCTTTGAAGAGGATGTGGGAGGGTGTTAGGTCAGTAAGAGATTTCAGGTTTTAATAGTTGAGAATTCTGACTATTGAGTGAAGAAAACTGAGTTGTTCAGACTTTTTTAGTTAGCACATGTGTAAATATTCAAAGATGAGAAATGGCACTATGTAGCCTGAGATACAGGAAGAATGCTATGCTAGTATATCTAACCTTGATAATAGGTATTTTGGCTTGTCCTGAAAGAAAACAATTACAGTTATACAGAGTAGTGAAGAACTCTTTAAAATCACTTTACTGTCATGAAAATCTGCATTTAATAAGCTGTTTTCAAGCCAGAGTCTTGCTGCTCTTTTCTAGTTACTAATTTAGGTTGGCAAAGTAGCTGAAAATTAAGGATATGGATTTTTACAGACCATGACTCTTTTGTCTTAATTAAATAAGCAGCACGTAAAATTGGGAATAAAACTATTTCAAACGACTTCTTAGCACACATAGTAAATCTTCATTTCCAGGATGGAAAATTGGTGCCAATGACTGTTTTCCATAAAATGGATTCTGAAGACTTACAGAAGAAACCTCTCCTAGTACATGTATATGGAGCTTATGGAATGGATTTGAAAATGAATTTCAGGCCTGAAAGACGGGTGTTGGTGGATGATGGATGGATACTAGCATATTGTCATGTTCGGTGAGTCAACACATATTAACTGGCATGTGAGTGCTGGAGCATTGTGACATGTACAGTATAACAGTATACTGGGGAGCGGAAGTTTATTTTCTCATTTCTATTGTTGAATTTGTGTATCCTTACACCTGTGCTGGTAGAACCTGATTCAGTAACAGATTAATTAATCCCAAAAGCAAATGAGTAGATTTTAGGATTTTACACCAGATTTTCAGGATTTTTAAAACAGATATACAAATCTCTGAACTTACTTACATAATTATTTCCATTTAATTCTCCTGAGTTTAGGTTTTTCTAAAATAGCCTCTTAAGCTGGACTCCTTTTTTTCCACTCTTCCAGTTTATTTTAGCTGTTTTTAGGAAACAAATAGTGTTTCATGTTTCTGCTTAAAATTCTTCACCACTTCCCCGTTACCTCAGTAAAATCCAAATACCTCAGTATAGTTTTTAACCTCCTAATGATCTGGCTTATCTTCATAGTGGCATTTGTCATCACTCCCCAAACACGTCCTGTTTTCCAGCCACGCACATCCTACACTTCCAGCCTTACTACATCCTTTCAGATGACAGCCTCTTTCCCCTCTGTGCCCTTGCACGTGCTGTCTTGATGCCTTTCTGTTCTTTGTCCTTCTAGGAACTCACATTCTTCCTTCAAGACTCCTTAAGCATTCATGTTCCTGCCTCCTGTGTTTACCCCTAACCTGACAGGTGGATATTCTCAAGTCTCAGGTCATAGCAGTGACCACATTGCTTGGAAGCTCTTTACTTTTCCCACAAATTATCTCCAGGACAGAGGATTTTTGCCTATGCATATTTTTAAAGCATATATATTTAGCACAATGCCGGGGCAATAGTAAGCAGACACTCAAAACATATTTGTTGAATCAGATTTTGATTGCCTATGTCAAGAGTTGGCAAACTTTTTCTCTGAACAACTAAATAGTAAACATTTTAGACTTTGCAAGCCAAATGTGGTCTCTGTTGCATATACCTGGTTGGTACTTTTTTCTCCCAACCTTTAAAAATGTAAAACTCCTTCTTAGCATAGGGCCATACAAAAACTGGCTTCTGGGTAGATTTAGCCCATAGGCCATAGTTTGCTGACCCTGGCTTATATCGTGAATGTTTCTTTAACACTAAAACTTTTTTGCCCTTTAATTTCAGGGGAGGTGGTGAATTAGGCCTCCAGTGGCATGCTGATGGCCGTCTAACTAAAAAACTCAATGGCCTTGCTGACTTAGAGGCTTGCATTAAGACACTTCATGACCAAGGCTTTTCTCAACCAAGTCTAACAACCCTGACTGCTTTCAGTGCTGGAGGGGTGCTTGTGGGAGCATTGTGTAATTCTAATCCAGAGCTGCTGAGAGCTGTGACTTTGGAGGTAAGTACTCTGTCTCCACTGTTTACAGAATAGGGAAGTGTGAAGCCATAGATGCTCTTAAGAAAAAATTTCTGTTAACAGTTTTTACCATAGCATAGGAGTATAACAAAGCTTGTACATTTTAAACACAGAATTATACCCCCAGGAGAACTTCCCTGACAGTGTTCTTTATTAATTTTTAAGAATTTCCACTGAAAGATATTAATGGCTATTCCTGTTGATCATTTTTTATTTGTAAGAACATTCAGAGTTGGAGGGAAAGAGACAAAGCATATATGACACACCAGACCCAGGAAGTCAGACAGAGCACACTGACTCTGGAATGTGTGAAATCCTTGGACATTTACTGACCAACATTTCAGTCTTGGGTTTAGGAGCTCTCTATCTTCAGCTCCTCCATTCTTATTAACAGTCTTTAGGGGTAGTACTTCTGTCCTTTAATTGAGATACAAAGTTGTATTATAGCAGCTCATTTCCTCCATCATTCTCCTGCTTCCTGGTTAGTGTCAGGGAGGAAGAAATTTTCCTCTTCCCTTCTAGGTTCTTCTCGCCGGTCTAAGAATTAAGTTGACATGAGATAGATTTACAGGAGAAAAGTCAAACGAGAGCGTAATAATATGTATACATGGTAAAGCCCCAGTAAAACTGAGTAACTCACCAAAATGGCCGGAGTTCTCACCTTAGACACCATCTTCAGCTAAAGAAGATGTTGGGGTTTGATTTGGGACTTCACGGGGTGGAAGGCAATTCACATGGAGATGGAAAGCAAGTGTTTGGTAAACAAACGTTTGCTGGTCTATGCAGAGAGACCTTGGGACACAAAGTGGACCCTGATCTCTGTCCGCCCACTGTACCTGGCCCACATGCACTGTCTGCTGATGGCTCTGTTCCTCTATCTGAATTCTGCAGGCAGTTCAGGACAAGGTCAGAGTTTCTTCCTGAGTCTTTTGGGCCTTGATTGTTTTCAGCTTGAAATAATTTGGGGGCGGCAATTTTTGTTCTCCTACAGTAGATACTCTAGAAGACAGTCCCTAGGATGGAGAGAATAAATTATTTTCAGGTTTTTTTTATTTTGAGGGTGAGCGGTATACACTGTGTGCTTCTATTAAAGTAAATAAGTGTTAAATAATCCTGATCTGTAAATCTATTTTTAATAGAAAATTAAGTATATAAGGAAAAAATAAACCCTATGCACAAAGATAATAATGCAGAATTACAGTATAAAGAAAATGCAAATACCTTTGACTTCTAGAAATAACTTTGACTTGTCGAAATCAGGAAGTAATAAGAGCTGTATGTGTAAGGACATTTATTTATCCCACATTGGCTTACAATAGTGAAGAATTGGATTTAACCTAAATATTCAACAATTAATTCAAAGTTTGGAGCACATTATGTCTGGTAAACCTGAGTCACATGGCTCCTCTCACTCTGAGGGAATGCTGGGAAAGGGAGCTGTCTGGCATGTATTTTAGCACCTCCACAGTGAGAGGCAGTCTCTGTCTCATAAAGTTAGGGATACTCTAAATGCAAAAAAGAACTAAGATGCTAGGCAGCCAAAAAGAATTACATTTGGGCACTGTACTTACTTAATGTTGATACAAGAGAAAGTAGTATACATGGTAACAGATTATAAGGCAACTGCCATTTTATTAAATGTTCTAACACTGGTTATAAGCCAGTGAGTGATTTTCTCTTCTTTCAACTAGGATATTTTCCAGATTTTCTTCAGTTAGCATTTATTATCTTTTTTTAATGTAAAGTGTCCAACTGAGTTTATTCATGTGTCGTTGAGATTTTATTTTTAATTTTTAATTGTGATAAGGTAACGTAAAATTTACCACCTTAACTCTTTTTAAGTATAGAGTTGAGTAGTGTTTAGTACATTCACATTGTTGTCCAGCTAGTTTCCATAACTATTCATCTTGCAAAACTGAAACTCTGTACCCATTAAATAGCAACTCCCTAGTTCTCCTTCCCCCAACTCCTGGGAACCACCATTCTAGTTTCTGTCTCTATGAATTTGACTATTCTAAGGTACCTTCTATATAAATGGACTCATACAATACATGTTTTTTTATAACTGGTTTATTTCACTTAGATAATGTCCTCAAGGTCCATTGTGTTATAGCATGTGTCAGAATTTCCTACTTTTTAAGGCTGAATTTCATTGTTTCATTGTATTTATATATAATTTGCTTACCCATTCATCCATCAGTAAACACTTGATTTACTTCCACCTTTTGAATATTGTAAATAATGCTGCTACAAACAGAGATACTATAATCTTTAAGACCTTACTTTCATTTCTTTGGGATATATACCTAGAAATAGAATTGCTAGATCATATGGTAATTCTAAGTTTAATTTTTTGAGAAACAACATACTATACCATTTACACCCCCACTGACAGTGCACAAGTATTCCAGGTTCTCCACATCCTTGTCAACACTTGTTATTTTTTGTTTTTTTAATAGCAGCCTAATGGATGTGAAGTGGCCACATTTATTACTTTTATATAAAATATATATATGTATAGGAAACCCTAAAGACTCCAACACAGAAACTACTAAAGCTGATAAAACAAATTCAGCAAGGTAACAGAATACAAGATTAACATACATCTATCTCTTGCGTTTCTATACACTTAACAGTGAAATACCAGAAGAGGAAAGTAAAAAAAAAAAAAAAAATGTTTTTAATTGCATTAAAAAACTTAGGAATAAACCTGGCCAAGGAGCTGAAATACACTGAGAACTATAAAACATTGATTAAGAAAATTAAAGATGATTTAAAGAAATGGAAAGATATCTCATGCTCTTGGATTGGAAGAATTAATATTGTTAAAATTGACATATTACCCAAAGCAATATACAGATTTAATGCAATCCTTATCAAATTACCCAGGACATTTTTCACAGAACTAGAACAAATAATCTTAAAATTTATATGGAATCAGTAAAGACCCAGAATAGCCAAAGCAGTTCTGAAGAACAACAACAAGGCTGGAGGCATAAGCCTCCCAGACTTCAGACAATACTATAAAGCTACAGTGATCAAAACAGCGTGGTATTGGCACAAAAAACAGACGTACATAGGTGGAACAGAATAGAGAGCCCAGAAATAAACCTACACACCTACAGTCAATTAATCTTTGATAAAGGAGGCAAGAATATACAATGGAGAAAAGACAGTCTCTTCAGCAAGAGGTGCTGGGAAAGCTGGACAGCCGCATGTAAATCCGTGAAGTTAGAACACTCCCTCATACCATATACAAAAATAAACTCATACTGGCTTAAAGACTTAAACATAAGACAAGACATAAGTCTCCTAGAAGAGAACACAGGCAAAACATTTCTCTGACATAAATTGTAGCAGTGTTCTCCTAGGTCAGTCTACCAAGGCCATAGAAATAAAAGCAAAAATAAACAAATGGGACATAATTAAACATAAGCTTTTGCACAGCAAAGGAAACTATAAACAAAAAGATAACCTATGGATTGGGAGAAAATACATGAAAATGATGTGACCTACAGGGGCTTAACTTCCAAGGTACACACACAGCTCATAACAACTTAATAACCAAAAAACAAACAACCCAAGTGAAGAAATGGGCAGAAGACCTAAATAGACATTGCTCCAAAGAAGACATACATATGGCCAATAGGCACATAAAAAGATGCTCAATAGTGTTAATTATCAGAGAAATGCATATCAAAACTACAGTGAGGTACCACCCCCACCAAAATGGCCATAATCAAAAAGTCCACAAACAGCAAGTGCTGGAGAGGGTGTGGAGAAAAGGGAACCCTCCTATACTGCTGGTGGGAATGTAGTTTGGTGTACCCACTATGGAAAACAGAATGGAGATTCCTTAAAAAAACTAAAAATAGATTTACCTTATGATCCAGCAGTCCCACTCCTGGGCACATAGCTGGAGAAAACTCTTAATTCAAAAAGATACATGCACCCCAGTGTTCATAGCAGCACCACGTACAATAGCCAAGACATGGAAACAACCTAAATGTCCATCGACCGATGATTGGATAAAGAAGTTGTGGTATATACGTAGAGTGGAATGCTGCTCAGTCATAAAAAAAAAAAAAAATGAAATAAAATGCCACTTGCAGCATCATGGATGGACCTAGAGATTATCATAAGTGAGGTAAGTCAGAGAAAGGCAAATATGTGATACCACTTATACGTGGACTCTACAAAAAAATGACACAAATGAACTTATTTACAAAGCAGAAACAGACTCACAGACATAGAAAACAAACTTACAGTTACCCAAATGGGAAAGGAGGGGAGAGTAGTAGTTTGGAAGAAGTAGTAGCAGATACAAACTACTATATATAAAATAGATAAACAACAAGGTCCTACTGTATAGCACAGGGAACCATATTCAATAGCTTGTAATAACCTATAATGAAAAAGTATATATATATATACTTTTATATATATAATTGAATCACTAGGCTACACACCAGAAACTAACATAACATTGTACATCAACTATACTTCAGTAAAAATAAATAAATAAAAAATACAAACAGCATGATATGGTCAACTGAGTTTCTGCAAAAAAAATATATATATATACACACACACACAGAGACATACACATATATGAATAAAAGACACAAAACTAAAAGCAAAAATTGTGAAATTAGAAAATAACCCTTATGTCGTTTAAGGAGTTTGAATACCTTAAAAGCCAATTACATCACAGGCCCTGGTGATAGACTGGCTAATTAATCTGGCTCCTGGGAATGTGCATTCCTTCTTGAGCTTTGTTCTCATGTCAGCATGTATATATTCATAAAGTATAGTATTTTTCTGAAACTCATTTTACCAGCTTGTTAACTGAAGTTTAAATTCCTTTGGCTTTTTTTTCAGGCACCTTTCTTGGATGTTCTCAACACCATGATGGACACTACACTTCCTCTGACATTGGAAGAATTAGAAGAATGGGGGAATCCTTCATCTGATGAAAAACACAAGAACTACATCAAATGTTACTGTCCCTATCAAAATATTAAACCTCAGGTAGTGAAAGGACAGCTTTGATAAACTACTGTCATGAAGTGATAAGAGAAAATAATCAGAAGAATATTTACCTGAGCTGAAGCAAGAATTCAGTTAAGGCCTTAGATTGATTCTCCTTGTAGCACTCAAAACACCTTTCAGCCCCATCTCGGCTCGTACTCCATTAGATTAGATTAAGGTCTCACTATTCAAGAAAAGATGATTCCAGGTAACAAGTAGTCTAGAATTGTAATGCTATAAATCTCTCAAGAATGTCAAATTAGAAGAAAACATCTAGCACAGAAAAAAAATTGGAATTACCTTTTATAATCCGTAAGGTAGAAAGGGACCATGAGGAATAATACAGATTCTTTGTACATGTGTTTTCTTTCAGCATTATCCTTCGATCCACATCACAGCTTATGAAAATGACGAACGTGTACCTCTGAGAGGAGTTGTAAGCTATACTGAGAAACTCAAGGAAGCCATCGCAGAGCATGCTAAGGACACTGGCGAAGGTAAGAGATGGACTATTGCCTTCAATGTACTGCTCAGAATAGTACATTTATGCTGCACACCAAATCATCTGCCCCTGATTTTAGACAAACCATTGTTTTGCCCATGTTGATTACGCAGTTGAAGCAAATGTAATAACTATAACTGCCTTGCCCCTTTTCAAAGGATGTTATTAGAATAAGTTAGGCAAGGCACAAAGAAGAAGTAAATTGAGATATCAGACATAACGTGGAGGTATACTATCATGCAATCATTCATTCAGCAAAATTAATTGAGCCATTATTCTTGGGAACCTATAAAAAACAAATTCTGAAGTTTTTGCTCTGGAGCTTCAGTGCCCAAACTAGCTGCTTTAATTTTCTCTAGATCTTTCAATTTTATTAGACGAGAACTCTTACCTTCTTTCCTTACCAAGACATGCCAGTACCTTCTGAGCTCAGAGTGGGAAGAACCCACAGACAAGTTTTCAAACATTTGCCCCTGTGTTCAGTTCCATGTCTCATCCTCACCCATTGCTGTAGTTGGTGTTTCAGGTCACAAGGCTCACAGATTCTTTACGACCTATTGGCTTCCTCCTAGGTTACAGCCTTCTCTGTGTGTCCCTACAGTCTCTTCCATCCCACTTCCTCAGCCTCTTGTCCTCCTGCTTTTCCTATTTCAGAAATTTCTTTGCTGCTGCCTGCCCTCTCCCCTCTCTTTGTTGTTGGTGGTGGTTTATGCCTTTATCCTTCACTATTATTTTAATAGAATACTTGGAGGGAGAGGGGTGAAATGGGTGGGTCTCAATCGGCCCAAAACCTTCTAATCGTTTAATATGTTAACTCTTTCAGGCTATCAAGCCCCCAATATTATTTTAGATATTCAGCCTGGAGGCAATCATGTGATTGAGGATTCTCACAAAAAGGTATGTTATCAAGGCCCTCTAAGTTGATAAATCCCCAAGCAGTGATGTGTTATACTCAGCCTTTCAGTGGTCCCAGCAGGGTTCATGCCAGCTTCTTCACCAGCTGTCAGGTCTGTGGCTGAGACCCGACAGGGGAAGGAGGAATGCAGAGTCAATAAAAAGAAAAGTTTCTCTCTTGTACTTGATAAGTGAGTTCTCTTAGAGAAAGTAATTGAATCTTAATTGTTGGGAGCCTTCTGCCTCTGTCCCAAATAACAAATACCCTTGCCATAAATTGCTGGCTTCAGGGTTGGGTGAAAATGGATGGACAAGGAGAGACTTGAACACTGGAGTTTTACCACAAAGGCCTTCTCTCTAATGTTTTTTCAATGTGTTTCTTTTAGATTACAGCCCAAATTAAATTCCTGTATGAGGAACTTGGACTCGACAGCACCAGTGTTTTTGAGAATCTCAAGAAATATCTAAAATTCTGAAATGCTACTTCAGTGGGAACTGGAAACACTGAAATATTTCATAGTCGTATTGCCAGCTGTGTTAAGAAAAGTGAGTTTTTTAAGTTGGTAAATAATTTTTTTATATTTGCTTCTCCATCCAAATTTTGTTTAGTATCCAGCTCACTTATACTGTTGTCTCCATTGATGCACATGCCCCTTAACCTAGGAAAGTAGTTTTCAAATCATGCTCTGTAGGACATAGAGAAGGGAGT
The DNA here is from genome assembly GCF_048564905.1 of Vicugna pacos. NCBI lineage: Eukaryota > Metazoa > Chordata > Mammalia > Artiodactyla > Camelidae > Vicugna > Vicugna pacos. The sequence goes on from NC_133001.1 coordinate 29,342,794, forward strand.
GAGGGAAGGATTGGTGACAGCAGAAACTGCCCCCTTCCCCCATCAGAACAGCTTTGTTTTTATTTACTACAATTTTCTTTGAATGGTTTACAAACCAAGGTTTTGCCTCGTTGCTAGTGAACATTTTTAGATACTGTGGCAGTAAGTCATCATCCAGTTTCTGTACCTGCATTTTATGGAAGAAGATAACATTCTTAAAATTCATTAGATCTTTCTAATAATTGGGAGTCCTAAGGTGCTCAGTTCATCTCTAATTGATGCTATCTCAAAAAAGTTACAAGTTCCTGCAAGTGACAGTTTTCTTTAAACATTTTATTATTCTTGAAAAAACATTTGAGAACCTTTCCTAAAGCATTTACATTCAAGCTACAGAAATATCTAAGAATTAATGACTGTTCATAAAGTTTACCCGGCAGTCTGCAGTAATGTGAAGTTACTGCAAATGCTTAGAATAGAACAGAATGCCCACGTCTTCATCTCTTTCATAGAGGTGCCTAACACGAGTTGTACAGTATGTTGAGTGCACTGGAATAGCACGCCCGGTTGGAAACAAAACATCTGTCTCTGAAAGCTGTTTGGTGATGAAGGAGATTCTTCGATTTGTATTCAAGGATGAGTCCTTCTCCTTTGTCCAGTGTAATGGCATATGTATCAATTTCATGGCCTTTGTAGGCAGAATTGGTACTTAACTTTATCCTCACTCTTGTGGGAATATTTGAAATCATTTCCTTTAGATTTAGCTGTGATAATTCTCCAAAATTCAGAACCATGAGTAAGACTCTGTCTGTGCCGTCCAGCTCTCTTGTGTACACAACAGAGTGATTGTCACTCCTCAGGTAGCAAAACCAGCCCCTGCTGAGGAGCAGCTCGTTGGCATGAAGCAAACTTAATTCTTGATATAACTTCAGTGCTGATCTGGGCTGAGTCTTTTGGACCTAATTTTTTTAAAAAGAATATTAATAAATGTTTGATTCTAAGAGGTTTTTTTAAAAAAACATTTTTAGCATCAAATAAGGAATTAATTTCCCTAAAAAAAAAACTTGCTCCAATTTTGCCTCTTAAAGTAACTACCAAATTTTAAGTATTAATAAGTAGATAAGAATAGTTATATTTAACTACTAAATAGAGGCTGCAAATGCAGTTTCACCATATCTGGGAGTCGTTGCTGTGTGCACAGTTTTCCACTGCATCTTGGCCGAATTTGACTCCACTTTAGGAACCCCCCAAAAATGTTCATGTCTAAGTTAATGGATATTTAGCTTGCCCAAATAAAGTCTCTTGATGCTGTACTGTATTATAGAAAAGCAGCCACCATGGCCATGGACTCTGAGAACTGGTGAATTGGGGCTTTTCTGTTCTCTTGTAAAATAATGTGTAGGTTGGTGTAACTTCAGCAGGTATCTATTTCTTGCATAGCTAACTATGAACAGAAAATTACAAAAAGAATGCAAAAGCAAAATGCAGCCAACAGTGAATGTTAAAGATTGTACTTTTTTTAACCATAAAAGTGACATATGTTCATTAAATAGCAGCTACATAAAACATATAATCTAATACTGCTTTTTTTCCTTTAACATTTCAAGCATCTTCTGTTACTATATGAAATGTCCTGTTAATGGCAGAATAATACTCTATTGAATGGTTATACCATACTTAACCATTCCCTTTCATTTTGACATTTGAGTTTCTAATATGCTTCCCTCATATTTGGATTATTTACTTAGGATATAAATATCAGAAAGACAAACCCTATGTCAAAGAGTATGGATACTTGACACACAATGCCAAATTTGTCTTCATAAAAGCTGTTGCCAAATCAGTGAGATTCATTTCATTGTACTCCGGCCAGCCATGTTGACTTCAGTGGTAGTAGTGGTTGTTGGGGGGCAGGTGTCTGATGTGTGGTGTTTAATGACTATCTTAGTAAATGTCTGAAAAAATACTCTGTGTTTATCAGGTACAAAGGTATTTATGGTACATGTGTATGGTATATGACTTGTCATACTATTAACATTTTCTGTAGTCTTTAGATAATGCATGAAAAAGCATAGTTCAGTGCCACTCACAGAAGAAGTGCAAGTAAGTGTTAACTATTATTTTTGTCTACTTGGTTTACCACTTTCTAGAAGTATGTTGAAGTGTCTCTCTGTCATTGTGGATTTACCTGTTTCTCTATGGATTTCTCACAGTGCTTGTTTTATATAATTTGAACCTATTGTTAGATGCACAGATTTATGATTTGTAGTGGAGTGTTCTTCTATCAATTTTTCAAAATTGCCTTTGTCTCATAATGCTTTTCATATTGAATTCTATTTTGTCTGTTATTAAATATTTCCACACCTGCTTTTTGTAACTTATTTTTTTAAATAGAAAATGCATGCATAGAATATAAAATTCGGTTATAAGAAGAATAGATAAATAAAATAGTTTTCTTCAGCACCATCCCCTAGCTTCCCATTTTCTCTCCCAGGGGTGTTTATAAAATCTTTCATTTTATAAATTATATGAAATGATACACTCTGTGCCTATGCAAACATATGTAGACACATTTTCTTTCTTTACACAAATAGTGGCATGTTACCATTCTGTATTCTGTTTTTTTGAATTATTTAGTACATGTTAGAGATGGTCTCATATCAATGCACAGAGAATTCTATCCTTTTTAAAAGCTGCATGCTTGTCCACTGTACAAATTAACCATAATTGATTCTACTAGTTTTCTATTGATAAAATATATAAATCATTTCCACATTCTTCTGCTATTAAAAACAATGCTGCAGTAGAGATCCTTGAACATTTATCTTTTTCCTCATGTACAAGTATTCCTGGATACAAGATATCTGGGAATGAAATTATTAGATTAAGAGGTATATGCATTTTTTTTGTTTGTTTTGAAAGCTATAGTCAGGTGGCAAGGTTTCTTTTTGTCAGATTTTGTTACTGTTACCTAATCCAAGAGTTTTCTCTTTTAATAGGTGAATTTAATCTATTTATATTTGTAATTACCATATGCTTAGATATAATCCTATAGCCTTATTTGCTCTTTTTACTATCCTTTTTAGCTTTTTATTGGATCAGTTGGTTTTATTTTAGTAATTATTTTCCTTCTAATATCCTTGGAAAATTATGCATTTATATGTGTTCCTCTAATAGTTAACTTCAAAACTGTAATAACCATTTTAAAATATTTTTCTCAACATACAGAGCAATGTTATCCAGTAGAACTTCCTGCAGGGCTGCTGAAAGTTCTGTATCTGTGCTGTACAATATGGTGGTCACTGGCTGCGGAGCACTTGAAATGTTGCTAATGAGGCAGAAACTGAACTTTTAATTCTGGTTAATTTTAGTAGTCACAATGGTTAGTGACTACTGGACAGCTCAAGTCTAGAGTGAGTTACTCTGTGTCCATCACTTGTAAAGAAAAGTGCTTTAGCCTTTGCACATGTGCCTCCCCCCCGCCCCGTACACACACACAGCCTCCCTGCCACCACTTCCCATATAGAAATAAATCATTACAATTTGTACTCCAGGAAAATCAAATCAAAAATTATTCATTCTTAAATTTTGTTGGTTCCTTTTGTCACTGTGTTTTATGTATCATGTCTTCCTTTTAGATTCCTTTTTGGTTTTGTTGGAATCTCTTTCAGAAACTGGCTACACATGGTAAAATTTGGGTCCATTTCTGTTTTGCTCTTGAATGCTAGTTTGAACGGATATAGGAATCCAGGTTTAGAATCAAGTATCCAATACAACTTTGATGGGGAAGTTCTAACGTTTTCTAGTATCCATTTGGGAAGCCTGATGCCAGTCCAATTTTCAGTCCTTTTCTCGGCAGTCTGTTTTTGACTCTGGTTTCTTTCTGCATGTTTTTAAGGGTTTTCTCTTTATTCTTGCCATTCTAAAAGAAGATGAAGTCTTCCATTATCTCTGGGTTGCTTTCTTTATTTCCTTGATTATATGTTTTCCCCCAGTCTCTGGTCTCTTCTAGAACTTCTAGGTTTATCCTCCACATACGATAAATTTTCTCTTTATGCTGTTAACTACTTTGCTTTTTTACAGTACACTCTGAGATAAATCCTTGCATCAGTTTTCCAGCACACTAATTAGAACCTATGTCTAGTTCATTTATTTTGAAAATTTCTAAGATACTTAATCACTTCCTTTAAAAGAGAGTCAAGGGGCCACATAAAACAACAGTCTGTCAGGGAGGAGGCAGTTTTACTAATAGTGAAGTCTTACGTTTGTTATATTTGCTTTGCTTTCTTACAGTGTTTTGTTAGGAATGGTCTCGCTCTCTCCTGGTCTTAATTTTTCTCAAATGTAGTGTGATTCATTTTGCATTTGGTACTCCTTGTTTATCTGTCTTTGGCTGCCTGCCTCTAGTAACTGTGAGAAGCCAAGTTGGAGGTAGGTTTGGTTTGTCTTTGGGGTGTAGGATTCTTTTCTTAATGGTGATAAGCTACCTAGGGTCCTGCCCTCCTCTTCTGGCCTCTGAACTGAGAAGTACAAGCTCTTGTTCTGAGAGCTTGAGTTAAGTTTTCTCCTTTTCTTTCTTCTGCTGTGCTTGTAGAATTTTAACACCGTTTCGAGCTTTTCTCTCCTCATTTAGCACGAGCATGATCACCAAACAGGCCCTAGGTTTTCCCCTCGGGCAGGTGCTGCGGCAGCCAGTCGCGGCAGCTGAGGGACATTCCTGCGGGGCTCTCATCTGTGCTGTTAGTGCCATTTTCTCCTGTGTGCTGCAGACTGCTCTCTAGGCAACCTTATTTTTCTGTCTTCTGGAAATTACTTAAATTCTCACCTGATTCTAGGCTGTTACAGGTGTATTTTATTAAAATAGCATTGCTGAGACTTTTGATGATTTGATTTAGCATCCCTCCAAGAATTACTGTGGGTCTTTCTAAAGACTTGACTAATCTGACAGAAATTTTTTTTTTTTATTTTAGTTTGCATTTGCATTTTTCCGTCTTTGCTGGTGTACATTTTTATGTAGGATTTCTTACCTATTGGATTCAAATTGGCCTATGGGAATATTTTGGACATTTGGACATAAATGAAAATCAGTAAGTGCACTTAATCCAAAACACAGTTTTTGTGTTTCAAGGAACTACAAATATATAAAACAAAGCTATCCCTGGGGTGCCTGAAGTAGGGAGTTGTGGGAACAGGAGGGTTAGCTTGAATTTCTGTATCAGAATAATCTGCGGAGCATCTAGTAGATGGGGCTAAAACTTTTAAGTATCCTCATGTAATGCCAATAGTTTATCTTCCCCTTAAGTAGTTTAGATTGTGTTTTCCACACCTGAAACTCACTTGAATCCATTTCACATTTTTCTGGTGTAAGGAAATGTATTTAACACTTTGGTGGAATTAGTGTGTTCCTGTTTAGGAAATTTGTTAAGCCGAATTCGGCAAACCTGATCACCATGAGAACAGAAAATACTATAAGCAAAAGCTGAACGGTGCGCTTTTCCAGAACAGCTACTTTTGGGGATTATTCATGTCATCAGTAGGTAAGCAGCCTTGCTCTCAAGTCCACATTACCCTAGATTGATTGATTATACCAGCTCTTCCGTACTTGTTTGTATTTTCACAAAAACATGACTTGCAAACTCCTTAAAAATGAAAACTACAAGAGACATCTATGTGACTGATTTAAAGAGCATAAGTTAAGGTTTTAGGCAACTCAGGGTGAGTATATATTGTCAGCAGCGGAAGCTCATTTCTGTTCCTGTAGCAGCACGAAATGTTCATTGATACTTACGTCTACATTCACGGTATGGTAGTCTGAACTGGTGGGTAACCAGGTGTGACTACCTTCAGAAAAACCAGCATTTGAGCTGTTGTCCCACTGCATTGGTGACTTTGAGAGAAGCGTATCCTGTGTCAAAAGGCCATAAAGAAAAAACAGTGATCTGGTTATTAAAAGAAATGTAGGGGAGTAGGGTATAGCTCAGTGGTAGAGTACCTGCCTAGCATGCAGGAGGTTCTGGATTCAATCCCCAATACCTCCATTTAAAAAAAAAAAGCACCTAATTACCTCCCCACACCAAAAAAAAGAAAAGAAAAGAAATGTAATTTGGCCGTGACTGACTGCATAATTATTTAATTCCCTGTATTTCTCAGCTAGTACTCATTCATAATGCAAAGGCCTTAACACTCAGTACATAAACCAGTTTTACACTTTCAATAGGAAAATAGTTCATGACATCTTGAGTGTGAATAAGCTGTACTAACTAAACATTGATACATGCTTGGAATCTTTCCTGCTTTTCCCTAAAAATGAGTAACATAGGATTTCAAAATGTGCCACTTAAAAACTCATCATACTGTGATAGTGGTGATGGTGAATTCAAGGATGCAGGCATGTATACTGAGTCTAGATTCTGTCCTCTTACCCAGACTGGTTATTGCATGAGTGCTCACACAAATTCAGGAGCTATAGAAAAGGTTTCACTTCGGCCAAATATTAAGGAAATTGGATCTCATACAATTGAAAGCTAGCCATACAAACTACAGGTTTAAGATCTCATTCTTCTGCCCAGGAGCACAGTTGGTGATCTGTAGCTTCAAACAAAAAATTTAAACCTCTCAGGCCTAACCCTGTACATTACATTTGTTAAATAAAAGGAAGAATTTTGTGCTGTGGTCAGACAAGATCTAGCAATACAGACAAGCACTACAAGAAATGTTCCTAACTCTGTGTTCCAGGTAGACAGGAATGAATAATATTCCAAACTCAAAACATGGCTTTTCAAATTTTAGTGTACCTAAGAATTAGTTGGAAAACGTGTTTAAAATGCAGTTGTGTGGCTCAGGAAACTGCATTTTTAACAAGCTCCCCAATCAAAAAAGCTGGAAATTCTCAATATCAAACAGTAATAAATAAAAGCTAGCACTCATGATTTTCAGCAGTAGACTAGAAATAGTAAATTCTCTGATTTGGCAAAAAATGAGGATTTGATATGGTGTGTGGTTAAGTTATATTAACTTACAGCATCGTAGGTTTCATTGAGATTTGTGGCTAAAATATTTCTCATTCCTATTTCTTCTCCGTAGTAAGTTATGGGAGTTCCAGGCAGAGTGAAAATGAGCATGTTCATGATGTTGACGTATTTCTCTCCCAGACGAGAAGTCAGCCGGGCATTGTCTGGTCCACCAGTCTGAAAGGCAGGTCCTTTTTTTAAAAACATAACTCTATACATAGTTTTCTGGAAGGTTTGCCCCATTTCACAAGAAGTTCACCAGGCAGAGAAACATGGTTAGCCATGGGTACCTTGGACTCAGCGAGCCTGAACTTCAGTCCTAACCATGCTCTTTGCTTTATAATTGACCAATTGACTGTCTTGGCTATTATACTGAAGAAAATGGTGGTAACAGTTTACTTCACAATGACATTGCAAATAGGACGAAATTTATGAGGGTGCATATTAATATTTTCACACATTTGGATAAAGACTCTTGACAGGAAAGAAAGCAAAAGTGTTTCACCCAAGAAGGAAACAGGTAGAGGGGAAGGGGTGGGAGAAATACTTCTAATGTGTCCCTTTGTGTGTGTGTGTGTGTGTGTGTGTGACTTTTCAAAACAAATTTTAAGTTAAAAGATAAATCACTTGTAAAAATACATTTAGAGTCCAAGAAGAAATTTTGTAAAGGGTTTTCTATTTTTAAGTACAGTTCTCTGTTAAATGTTCTAATTATGTATTTTGACATCTAGTCCTTAGTTAAGAGTTTATTTAAATCCCCTGACAGACCTTCCCATGTTCCCCAGCTGTTTAACGGACTGGCACACCCATGGTTTAGTCTGCTTACCCCTCCACTGCAGAGCTGCCAGGTGTTACCTCCGTTTTACAAATGACGAAACAAGCGCAGTTTATTCAGGTCAAGGTTATGAGGCAGAACTAGCCTTTGAACTTGAGTCTGAGAATAGGAACTCGGTTGTTAGAATTCAGGGAAAGGGAGGTTGTTTTTATTTTCCCTTAAATCTATCTTTACAATTAATATCTTTACAATATCTTTACAATTATCTTTTTACAGACCATTGCAAAGTATTTTTCTATTTTCATGGCCAGAAAATTAGGTCAAACTTTGCCACTGTTTAGTATTTTCATTATCTCAAAAGCATCTGACAAGAAACCCTTCTGGACCTAGAGCACTTTGCTCTTTCAGAACTGAAATCAAGATCACCAGTGGACAGAGATCAGGGCCCTTCATAGTCTTGAGAGAGGTCCAGTCACCTGTGACACGTTCAGTGTATTAAATATATGGGGGGAAAAGTGCTTAAAAGTGTATTATAAAGTTTGTGATATAGGGGTTACTTCCGGAATGGGTGGAGTAAGCACCTCCAAAAGTGTCTTCCACAAAAGCAAGGAGAACACTGGCAAAAACCAAAAATCCACTTTAAAACTCTGGGAATTGAAGGTTTACAACCATCCAGGAGTAGTTAAGAAAAAACAGCTGCATCTTGTAAGGACAGCAAGCTTTGTGTCATTTTAAGTGGCCCTAATCTTATGCTTCTCCCCCTCAGATCCTTTTACAGTAGGTGTAAAAACCAGCAGCCTAGAAGCCACTGGAGGACGAACAGGTTTAGAGTTCACCAAGCGCTCCATCTCTAGAGAACTCACATTTGACCTCTCTAGCAGCTTACTTTGGGTTGGATTTTTCTATCTGATCTGACTCAGAGCTGACTGAGTAGCTAGTCCTGTCCCCAAGGCATTTGCCAAAAATCAGCAGTAATTGATTATCATCACACCTGCCTAAAGTGGGATTACCAACGGGCTGAACAGATTGACCAAGAAGTTTACAAGCTAGGGAATGAGATGACCTTAAAGGACTTTGAAAGACTCATACATCCCTGGAATTTAGAAGCCTACACACACATGCAGGGCTGTGCAGGTGCCCGGAGAAGGCTCTGCCCTCTCACCTCTGGCTAACCCTGAAGCTCTGTGCAAGCAGAAAGTGAAGGCTCAGAGTCGTACGCTGCCTGCCAGAGTGCTGAAAGCATGCCCCCTACACACAGCCCCTCAGCAAAGGCTGGAACACCTAACTGGTTCAAGGCATTTAAGGAATCTTTCTAGCCATTATGCTGACCAAGCAGAAACATCAGTGGCCACACACAACAAATAACACAGATTTAATAGAATTAATCCAAGAAAGTCACTAAAGAGACAAGCAGAAACAACCACCACTGGAGAGGGGAGAATGTGATTTCCAGAATGTCTACACTTACTATTTTAAAGCACCCAGTGTTAAACAAAAAAGAATACAAGACATTCAAAGAAACGGGAAAGTATGGCCCATGCAGAGGGGGAGAGCAAGGGAACGGAAGCCCAAACACTGGACTGAGTGGACGACTTTAAGTCAGCTGTACACGTGTGTTCACAAACCTAAACGAAATCTACAGAATTCTTTAAAAAATATGAGAATAACCAACATCTTATCTAGTAGATACTATCTATAAAGAGAAATTATAAAAGCCAAATAGAAATTTCAGAGTTGAAAACTACAAAAACTAAAATGAAAAAGTCACGAGAGGGGCCTAACAGATGTGAACTGGTGAGGAAGTGGCCAATAAGGCAGATGAGTTGAGATTATCTTCTGAGAACCAGAAGGAAAAGAATGACAGGAACTGGTCAGGAGCTGGGACGGCTCAACACACAATCACAGAATAAGGGAAGAGTGAAGGTCACTTACGGACAGGTGTACCCCTTGTTTCAGAGGTGACTTTTTCCGCAAGCATAAGCTGGGCATAAGGACTTACCATCCAGTTAGGCCACTTTCCTTCTGGCATGTTTTCCATCCAGGATGTGATAACCTCAAACACTCTGTTCCCAGAAGGGGTGTCTAGCTTACTGAGGTAACTGTTCAAGGGAAAGTTGGCTTCCTGGATAAAAGGCAACCCGTAGTACATCATGGTCTTGGCAATGCTCTCTCCATGGGCTTCCGTCCCCAGGAACCTGTAAGAATCGGCAGGTGTAGCACCTTCAGGGTCTGTCAGGAGAATGGGAGAGCGCTCTGCAGCTGCTCACATCCAACAGACAGAATGTCGGGGGTAAGTGCACACTATGACCGTATCAGGCTAGGGCTCACTGGGCGTGCACTCAAGCCGGATGACCGAGAAATGGCACGCTGGGTCACTTGGCAATTTCTCATCATAATAGACCCAAACACTAGCCTAATACCAGGCACTGCTGTCTAAAAGTTAAGAAACACATTTATTTGGATCTCAGTCAATACTGTCCTTTTCTTTCTAAAACTGATTGAAACTCATTAACTTCCAGGAAGACATTCTTTAGCAATTCTCATCACTCCATCTAGACCGTACAGTATATGTCTGTATATAAGGTAAGGGGGGAGGTTCCCCAAAAACTTCCCCTTGTAGTGAAATCCCTGTAAAGTCTCATTTTATTACTGGAGTGTACTCTCGATTGTTGAAAACAACTCTTTGAGGAAGACACATTTGCCTGAAATGACCCACATCAATGCTAGCTTTAGCTGTTTGAGGTGTTATGTTAATGGATAAGTACATAGTATCTGGAGCTCAGGTGTTTCAGTTCCATCCTGTCTCTGCCATTATTATCTGACCATTACCTACATGGTCAAAGTGTCAGTTTTCTCGTCTGTAAAATGGGCACAATGATACAAGGACCCACTTTAAGGAGAAGAAATTTCTTTAAATCCTTTTCTGTTGATTCTGTTGGGTGATCTATATAAACATGGTAAGAATTAAGTTGACTGAGTGTTTATTATGTGCCAGGCACTTCTTTAAGTGCTTCACAGACATTATCTCATGTAATCTCACGATAGTCTTATAGGGGTAGCCCTATCACCTTTTCTTAACATTTTTCTTGGGGTAGGGGAGGTACTTAGGTTTATTTATTTTTTAAGTGGAACTACGGGGAATTAAACCCAGGACCTCGTGAGTGCTAAGCACACACTTTACCACTGAACTATACCCTCCCCTCATCACCTTTTAATTTATGAGAAAGCTGAGACTTAGGTTAACTAACCAGTCCAAGGTCACAGGAATCCACCTTAAGCTCATCTGATACCAAAGATGCTCCTCACTATCATGCTGTACTGACAGTTTAGTTGGAACATTTGGATTCATACTATACAAAGACACTAACAGGTCAAATAATGATAAAAATAATAGCTAATGGCTAACATTTAAATAATGTATTAATTAATCTTTTAATTAATTTTCAAAAAATTCCTGTGAATAAGTACTGTAATTAGCATCATTTTATAAAAGAGGAAACTGAAAATCAGGAAAATTAAGCAACATGAGATTATCCCAAGCCTGGCATAACTGAGTTACCATACATTATAATTACGCCAGTTTGTTAAATTATAATTTGAACCTCTTGAGAATGCCTGCTTATGAGGAATAAACTGCAGATCACACGCTGCGCCTGTCAAGAATAGAAGTGTGACCTGTGGTTACCTGTATCTCCCAGGCTCCCTGCTATACTGGTCCATTGTCTGCCGAAAGCTGCGGATAAGGTCGTGCATCCCCACTTGTGTGGTGGTGAAGTCATGGTACAGCTCTGAGTAGTGTGTGACCATGTCCTGTGAAAATAGGACAGCCCGGTTACCATCATGTCACATGTCAAATGCCCAACAACCAGCCTTATGTGAGTATGGACTGTCTCTTCAAAGGGCCAAAGGCTTCAAGCTGAAACACACGTGCTCAAAGATGGTCCGAGGACTTTCACTGCCTAAGGGATTTTGTGGATGGAGAAGAACATTCAGAACTATTAGCATTTCATTTGTTGCTTAAATTACTAACTATAAATCTAGTAAACAAGTTAAATTTTATCAAACATCTAAACATTGATTACAGGTGTCTTTAATAAAATCCTCCCCTTACACATTTTATTGTCCCAAATGCTCCAAGAATTTCTAAAGGCAAACAAAATAAATAATGTTAATGATTATAGAGTGCATTATTACACTTGTACTTGATCGGCTCACAGATTATTAACATCATGCATTTAAATTTGATTCTTTACCACTTATATCCTTTATTCTTAACTGTTATACTTTCCCGGGTTTCAGTAATTTTTCTTCTAGAATTCAAAATAAAAGATTATGTCTAATACAAGCTCAGGCTGTAAGTCCTGGGTTAGGACATGGACAGACTAGGCAGTCCATGTGTTGCCATCCATTCAGGGGAACCCCTTTTTTATAAGTGATTTTCCCTTGCTAGATCAAGTGAAGTTTTTTGAAATCTTAGATGTCGTTGTGAAATTACATGCTCTTTATGTTTTTCTTAGGTAGCACACAAAACCCATTCTTCTGATCATTTGCCATGACTGGAAACGTATGTCTATCTCATGATATCTCATTATAATTAGTAAGGTTATTTTGAGACTTCTCCAAGGATCAATGCTTCTCTTGGGCACAACTGGCTAATACATGACCTTTTTCCCCCTTCATTTTTCCTTTCTACTGAAGTCGTGTGCAAAGAAAAAAAATGGCTTAATCATAAGCTTTGGTTCATAACATGGCCTCACAATTAGCCTATGCATGGCCAGCCTCCCTTTATTACTCAGAAAAAACTATCAAGTTGATAATAAACTTGATAACCATGTGAATTTCATTTTACTTACTTTCTAGAAAGGGCATCAGGCTATATATAATAATTTTAGATTTTTTTTGCTATAAATTACATCACTAAGATTGACCAATATAGCTGTGTGTCACTATAACTCATTATTGTTTTTTTAAATTTTGGGTGGGACGGAATTAGGTTATTTATTTATTTATTTTACTGGAGGTACTGGGGATTGAACCCAGGGCCTTGTGCATACTAAGCATGCACTCTACCACTGAGCTATACCCTCCCCCCAATTCATTTATTTTGACACTCCATGGCATAAATATACAAATCCTTTATTTCAGGATATATTTGAGGACTACTGTCTACTTGGCCACTGAAAACAGAGCCACTGTAGAATAGTGGTCAGCAAGAGGGATGGGGGTGGCATGTGCTTACTACCTGTCACTGGGGAAGGCTGAGTACCCTGGATGTGGAAGCACAAAGAGCCTGGATTCTGCCAGCAGAAGAGATCGGCCCTTGGCGGAGTCCACACTGTCCATGCCCCTCAGAACCCTTGTCACCGAAGAACTCCTCAAGGGATCTCTCCAGAGGAAACCAGTGGAAGGAAGCATGCATTTGAAACTCCTCTGTATTTCCTAGAGAAAATGATGCAAAGCTCTTCTCATAGGCAGGACAGAACTCACCTCTGGTAAGAGGTGTCTCAGGCCAAAAAGGAAAACATGCGACATTTTTGGAAGAGAAAGAGTATATATAATATATATATATATAATATATGTAAACATATGTTTAAGTATACTTTTAAAAAACGTGTGTGTGTGTATATATATATGTTTAAAACAAAACTTTACCGGAGTTTGGGTCTTATTCACTTGGGCCTCGTCTCTCAGATGTTTTGCTTCTAGAAGAAATTGAACAGCATCGAAACTAAAGCCATCCACACCCTTTGAGAGCCAGAACTGTATAATTTCCTAAACATAAAGAAGCAAAATGCTTAGTTACATTAACTACACATTGTTTTCATAAGGTTTAATAGAGGTTTTGTCTGTTAATGACTTTCCATCATAGGTCACCTCCACATACAAAACAAGCACAGCCCTCAGTAGCATATTGTGACCTATGGAGCACAGCAGGGTCTGAACATGATGAACTTTGAATAAGTGCAATTACGCGCTCCCATTCTTCCCTCATATTTGAATTCAGAAAATGTTACACTGGTAATTGATGCTATGAGCATGCTCCGAAAGTTTAAAGAATCCACTTAAAATGAAAGCATGAAACCACAATGAAAGATAGGACTCGGGAGAAACTGGGAACATAGCTCTTCTCCTCCATGCCTAGTTCCTTAAAGGTCACTCCAAAGTGAGAGAAAATAACCAACTAAGCACCCAGTCATGAAGGGCTCTCCCACCAGACGGGGAGAGTCTTGAGGGAAAGACTGCACCTTTCATTTCTGCTTCCCTTGTCACCGACACAGCACCCTCTACTTAGGGAACCAGTCGTGGAATGAAAGAATGAGGTATCAAGCCTGAATGAGTCAAACGTGGTGTGATGCTGCTGGGACTGAAAAAGGACAGAACGACCCCTGGCTGCGAGGCATCTACAGAGTTGCTGGGGACTCATGAGACATGAGAAGTTTACCTAATGCAAGGCAGGATGCTATTCAACATCACAAGAGGAGATTTCTCCATCTGAGGGCTGCTAGAGCTCCAAGGTCAACTTTAACAGGGGTGGGCTCCACCAGTCAAGGAAAAGCTAGAGCTTGAACTTGGCCAGTAGGATTTCGTCAGGGAGTGAGATCTGGAAGAACGTTCTGGGCTGGTGGTGGGACAGCATGAGCCAAGCCTGGAGGCAGAGACTGACTTGACCTGTATCGGGGCGGTTAGGAGGACCAGGGGACCTTGAAAAGCGGAGGGCACAGGTCTCAGCTCCCCTCCCCACCCCCAGGCAACCCCTCCCAGCTGGGTCTACTCCTGCACCCACCGAGAGCTTCCCTTCTGCAAAGGGCCAGTGGCCCTCCCACCTCTCCCTTCAGCTCAATCCTTGCTGAAAGGAAGATTTTACAGGAATGTGTGTATATCACATTAGAGTAGAACCTCCTGTTATTTAAAGTACTAGGGTGAAGTCGCCGATTTCATCTAGTGGGGGGAACAGAGCTATAGATCCCAAAGGAGCACTGTCCCCTAAATCACTTGTTTGATTTTAAGTGTGTTTTTTCAGAAACAGATTCACAGACTTAGAAAACAAACTTACGGTTACCCCGGGGCATAGGGGGTGGGAAAGGATGAATTCGGAGTTTGAGATTTGCAGATACTATCATATAGAAAATAAACAAGTTTCTTCTGTACAGCACAGGGAACTATATTCAATATCTTGTAGTAACTTATAATGAAAAAGAATATGAAAAGAAATACATGTATGTATATGTATGACTAAAACATTATGCTGTATACTAGAAATCGACACAACACTGTAAACTGACTATACTTCAATTAAAAAAAAAACAAAGAATGAAGTGTGTTTCTTGTATCTACATGTGGATATGGGGTCTCTGGAGTGCTGCAGTTCAAGGGTCCAAAGGTCTCTCTGTGCAGAATACAGGCTTAATACTGCTGTTGTCAATTCCCTTCAAGGTGAGATTTTAAATGGCAAAGCTTGAATAAATTTTTCAAATCTAAGAGCAGGCTCTGCTGCTGACAACGCTTGTCATGGACACAGATGACCTGAATAATCTTAACCTGGCTCTACCCAGTGGAATTTTTATTTGGGGCAGAAAGCCCACAGATTTATTCTTACTAGCATCTTTACTCCTTATCAAATTGATTTATACAATAAGTATTGGGAATCTATATACAAAACAGAAACAGACTTACAGACATAGGAAACAAACCAAAGGGGAAAGGGAGGGAGGAGGAGCTTGGGGTTAACAGATACAAACTACTATACATAAAATAGATAAGAAACAAGGATTCACTACACAGCACAGGGAACTATACTCAACATCTTGTAATAAACCTCTCATGGAAAATAATCTGAAAAAAAAAATATATATATATATAAAACTGAATCATTCTGCTGTACACCTGAAACTAACACAATATTGTAAATCAACTATATTTCAATTAAGAAAAAAAAGTATTTGAATTCTAACTGCGACTAGGCACTTAGCTAAGCCCTGGAATTACAACCGTGAGCAAAATATGATACAACGTAGACACAGTCCTAGGTCTCATGGATTTTTTAGAATCCCCAACTAGACAAACAGTAAGGCAAAAATGTTTAAACCACAGGTGTGATCAAGCTTTAAAGGAGAGGAACATGGTAATACAAGCCTGCGAAAGAGCAGGATCTGCCTGGGAGATCAGCACAGCGGGAGGGCAGGAAGTGAAGGCAGCTGGTTAGAGATTCGGCCAGAGAAGACACCAGATAGGAAGGCACCTTATCTGTAGAAAAGGATCTGTATGGAGACTTTCCTCATCTGTGGTCGTGGGCTCCAAGCGCCCACTTAGCATGAAGCTAACCAAGCTTACGTTTCAGGACCCTTCACTGTGTGAGCCCCTTTCAACCCACATTCTTTTCTCCTTCTAAACAAACACTCATTTTTTTTCTGTGCCTAATTTTATACTCTCTTTATTTTCAGAAGGCCCCATATTTTACAAGCTTCAGATCACACACAACCCGGGTCCACCCCCAGGTGGCGCTGTTCTTTACCAGCAGGAACTTTGGAAGAGGATCGGGGTGGGGCTGGGGCACAGATAACCATAATGGATCCAGGCAGCCTCTGACAAAAACGTGGAGAAACATTAAACACCATGCCGTTTGTAAACAGTAAGCTTTTGAGCACTGATTTCCTAGAATAAAGCTACTTATTTTCTTCATGGAGTCCTCATTCATGCTGGGGATCTCAGCATTGCTAATCACTGACCCAACTTTAAAGAATGAGAAATGGGCACCCCAGCACAGACATATGGCCTGGCAGGGATTTTCACTGCAGTCCAGTGAGAGGTGTTATCATTGTCTGATGAGACAAAACAGCAAAACCTGGATGCTTGTTTATGAGGGTAAAATTTCAAATGCTGAGGTTTTTCACCCAGATAATCTAAAATTTGATCTCGAAAAATATTTGCTTCGTGCTACTTATTCTCAACCAGGTGAAAAAAGAGAGCTCCAGATTTTAATCATTAACCCTCTCTTCATGCCAATTAAGCTCCCCCAGGGTGCCGGACACGGAAATGGGCACACAGCCTGATTCCTCCTGGTCTGGGTGACACATGCGGGGACCATGGGACTCTGAGGACAGTACACCATGTCCCCGATTCCCATCCAACTCCCACAACATCACACAGTCCTGATTCTTCCACTGGCACATTTTCATTCTTTTCTCCCTAAACAACTCGCTGCTCTGAGTAGAAAAGGGAGTCAGTTGGACATTACTGACACCCATATTCTCAAAACCCTGAGGCAAACCCTTCCTTTTGAGATGACTGAAGTTACTGGGTCCATTTACCTAAAAAGCCAGGCTTGAGACAGAGAAAAGCTCTGCTCTTACACGTGATGATATATAAGACACCCTCTTGAGAATGACATAAATCCCAGGTCTCCAACTCAAGAAGGAATGAAACAGCATAGAAGGTTTCAAAAATACAGACAGAAAACTGCATCCTCTGCTTAGGGGCAGAGGAAAGAAAACTGACCCTACTGTTCTTCAGAAATCTTGGTAAAATTCTTCGCTAACTCCTCCAGGAGCAGGACAGAGAGGAAGGCTCAGGGGCTCAAGAATCTGACCCATCTGGGTACCATCCCGTCTGCCCCAGTGTTCAGCTCCCTGAGTTAGGTCATCTGCGTGACCTCGGTAAACCTTAGTTTCCTCATCAATAAAATAATAACCTCCCTTGCAGGGATTTTATGAGGATTAAATGAATTATTGCTGCCAGAGTCAACTGACACTTTGGTCTTTACATTACTTGATCTCTCTGCCATGCTGGACACTGCTGACTAACCTTGTCTTCTAGAAATACTCATGGCCCTTAGCCCAGGATACCACGCTCCTGGTTTGCCCCTCCTCTGTCTGCTCTGCAGTCCTTTAACGATTAATACTCCTCTGGGCTCCATCTTACACCCTCTGTTCATTTCACTTCACAGCTGTATTTACTCATTTATCTATCATTTACTGATTATTTAACAAGTACTTACACAATAAGGAACACACTGTCCTAAGAGCTTCACAAAGGTTAAACCATGGAATCCCGAAACAACCCCACAAAGTATGTACCATTATTGTTCCTATTTTATCATCGAGGGAATTGAGGCACAAGAAGACGATGTACCTTGATGAAGGTCATGTGGCAAGTAAGTGGTGCCTCAGAACTGGAACCCGGTGGCACTCTTATCCATTTGCTGTGCAGCCCTCCTTGATTTTCATTTTTTAATTGGAGGACCTGCTAACAGCTCATTCCCACAGACCACAATCCACTCGAGCTAAGTTACAACTGGCCCCCTTGTTCAACTCAGCCGGCCCAGTTCTCCCACTGATATTACCTGCCTGACCTCTGTGGGCACTGTCCATGTCGACAAACCCCGAAGTTTTATCTCTAGACCAGAATTCCCCTGAGCTCCATGGCATTATATCCAGCTGTCCATTGAACACTCAGATGTCTCACAGACAGCTCAAACTCCACACAACTAAGACCATGCCCACCCGCCGCCCCCAATCTTTCTGTGTCTCCCATCTCAGGAAATGGCACCATCACCCAGTTAGCTTTCGAATCTGAAACCTGGGGGTCACACCAGGCTCCTCTCTAAAGCCGGATGACTTCTCTGCAATCCCACACCACCCTCACTGGCCCGAAGTCCCCACCATTTTTCCCTGATGACCGCACCACCCACCTCCCCGGTCCCTGTGCCTTTAAACCTGCCTTACTCAAACCCCTCTCCAAAATTAAACTGATTTTTTCCAAATGCAAATCAAAAATTATTTCCCTGCTTTTAAGCCCAAATCTCTACCATGGCCTCCAGTGCTGCTCATGACCTGGTTCCTACCAACCTATCTAGTCTTGTCCAGTCACATCCCTTCTCTGTACATGTGTCTCTTCACTTGGCTCATTTTTATTCATCCTCTAGGTATCACTGCTTCCTCTGAAAACCCTTTCTTAGTCTCTCCTACTTTGCGTCCAGGTGAGGTGCCTGCCTCGCATACTCTGACTTGCCACTGACCCCACTGACAAGATCACTCAGTGCACTTTGTTGTAATTTCCTGTCGGTCCACCTTGCCCTCCATAAGATAATGTGATAGCCCATGACCGCCACAACCCTGTGTCTGCCTTACCGACCATCAGACCCCGATGTTTGGTTAATACACAACACACATTGTTAAGTAAGTGAATGATTTATAACGAAGTGCGCGGCATATTGGCAGGGCAATAAATGGGGCCGTTATTAGCATGAAGCACAGAGCTGGCTTATAAAGCAGGTAGTGAGTAAGTCTGATTTTGAACTGAGCTCCTTGTCCCTAGCAATGCCATGCTCAGTAAGCGCAGAGCAGAGCCAACATTTATGCTCTGGAGGCCATCGTAAGCCAGGAGGGCATCTTGGCTCCTGGTCCCCAGCTGCTGTGAACACCCTAACTCAGTGATCCCCATAGTGGGTCCAGGCCAACCGGAGTTTCTTCCCTGCTCTGCACCTAACCCACTGGGTCTCTTCACCTCTCCGGGGGTCAATTCCCTCCTTTGTCAAATAAGGGATATGCAGGGCAAATAAAAACTGAAGTGATTGGGAAAAAAATACTATACAAATGTAAGTCCCTACCTCCTCTGAGAAGACTTCCTGACTTCTCTAGCTGAAAACACTCAAGCCCCGAGAGATTCAGGGCAGGGCCGAGGCCCCTAAGGGCCAGCGCAGGGGGAAGGACAAAGAGGAGGGAGGAGGGTGCTCTGGGCTCTAAGCCTCGGTTTCCTTCTCTGTAAAGTGGCCCAGGTGGGATGTGCCCAGCACGCCAGCCTCCCAGTGTGCAGAGAAACTGAAATCTGATGGGAATCAGGAGGAAGAAGGCTCAGGCTCTGTGAGCACAAGCAGGAGTCAGTCCAAATGCCTCCCCACCACAAGCCCTTGCGGCTGCAAATTATTAACCTCCTTAACTCTGCGGCAGAGATAAGTGCTGCCGGAGGGCAGGAGGGTGTCAGAAGTCCCCTCGTGTGAAAGGTCCCTTTCCAAAAGCAAAGAGCCCTCCCTCCCTTCCAGCTTTCAGCCTTTCTTATTTACTTCTAATAGTAAATCTTTTAAACCAGCCTTCCAAAAATGGCTAACCTCTCAACCAGAGGCAGTAATGATTCATCTCAAGAAGGATTCTATCCTGCAGGACTAGTAAATAAGGCTCCTATTCACATCTTCCATTACTTGAGTGACTGCAAGAGAACAGCTGGGTTAGTCAAAAAATAATTAACGTATTGCGGGCACATTACAGCAAGATCTCTCACACTCGTCTAAACATCTCCAAACAATCCATCACTACTGCCCCAAGGAGCCTAGAGAAATCTGCTGCCTGATAAACCATCTGGTTCACACTCTCCCATTTATGACTTTCCAGTTGAAAACCTCCTTGCAAAAACTGTGCTGGAAAAGTGAAACACACAGAGAGAAACAATGTGCGCCAAATCAGGTGTGGAGTTGTGAACAAGAACGTGGACTCTGGAATCACGGTGCCTGGGTTTGAATCCTGTTCCCTCACTCCCAAGGTGGGTGACTTCACCTCTCTATGCCTCAATTTCCTTCTGTGTAAAATGGTCATAAAATCTCCTAAGTTAGGCTTATTCTAAGCATTACTATAGCAATGCAGACAACATGGTACTGGCATTAAGGACAGACATACAGATTCATGGAACAGAACAGTCTAGAAATAAATAAACCCTGACATTGATGATCAACTGATTTTCACAAGGGTTCCCAGACAGTTCAACGGTGAGAGAATAAGTTTTTGTAAACATGTGTTGCTGGGATAACTGGAGAGCTACATGCAAAGGAATGAAGCAGAAAGTTAAAAGGCAACCTACAGAAAGGAAGAAAGCTAATTGCAAATCACATACCCAGAGTATATGAAAAACTCTCATAATTCAACAGCAAAAAAAGACAAATAACACAGTTTTTTAATGGACAAATGATTTGAATAGACATTTGTCCAATGAAAATAGACAAACTATAAGCACATGAAAAGATGCTCAACACCATTAGCTACCAGGGAAACGCATGTCCATGAAACACCACTTCACACCGACTAGGATGACTATAATCGAAAATACAGACAGTAACGAGTGTTGGTGGGTGAGGATGCAGAGAAACCGCAACCTACGTATATTGCTAGTAAAAATGTAAAATGGGCCAGCTGCTTTGGAAAACAGTTTCTCAAATATTTAGATACAGATTATAACTACAGCTATATATCACAGCCATATAGATACTGTGTGGTTCCATTTATACGAAACGTTCAGAACAGGCAAATCCAGAGAGGCAGAAAGCAGGTTAGTGGCTGCCACGGCTCAGGGAGGAAGTAACTGGACCACAGGAGTGACTTCTAATGGATATGGGGTTTCTTTTGGGGGTGATGAAAGTGTTCAGAAATTAGTAGTGATGCTTGTGAATATACTAAAACCACTGAATTATACACTTGAAAGGGGTGAATTTTAAAGTATGTAAATTATAATGCAATAAAACTTATTAAAAACAAAATGAGAACAAAGTAAGGGAAGCAGGTGCCCTTATGACTCCAACGTGGCAGCCTGCATCCTCTTCCTCCGGCTGACATGGCGAGCTTTAGAAAGGGACCCGCATCTCTCTGATGTGTTCTGTTTGGATCTCCTCCCGGCCACCGCAGCATGCCACCCCAGTAACCTAAAGTCTCGCCCATTATGGCCACAGCAGTAGCAGTAATGACAGCAGTAATATGGCTGATGTGTACTGTGAATTATGTGTCAGGTTATTGTTGGCACTGCTACCACACAGGTCACCTCACCTGGGTCACTGTGGGAAATCTACTCTGTATGAACCACAGAGGAATCTTCTGTGGCTCTGCATGTCTCCCTTACAAAGCAGTCAAGGCCTTATGGGCTTCAAGGCCCCAGCCTCCTTTCTGCACCCCAGCTCCCTAACTCTCCCTCATTCCACTGCAGTGCACTGGTAGGGTTGCCAGGTAAAACACAGGATGACCAGTTAAGTTTTAATTTCAGGTAAGCAATGAATAATTTTTAAGTAGAAGCAGGTCTCAAATATTACACTATCCATTGTTCATTGGAAATTAAAATTTAACTGAGTGTCCTGTAATTTCATTTGCTGTATCTGGCGGCCCAGTGCACCAGCCTTCAGGTCATTTCTGAAACACGAAGAGCTCAGTCCCCCCCACCCCCAAGAGAACTGTGCATTTGCTCTTCTCTCTGTCTGAAATTCTCTTCCCCCCAGATGTTCACAGGGCTCCCCTTCAAACATCAGGTTTTTGTGCAAACAGGACCTCATCATAGCAGTGTCTCTGAACCAGCTTCTCCCTGGCACTCCGAAGCTCTTTACCCTAAACCTTCATCAGCACCTGACGTGGTATATATTCAGCCGTTCACTGTCTGCCTTCCCCTCGGTATGCTGGGAATTCCTTGCGCGCAGGGCGCCTTTCGCTCACTGCCGCATTCCCAGCGCTGAGAATGGGACCCGGCGTGGCGCAGACAGTAAGTTAATACTTACTGAGTGAACACAGAAGTGTTGTGCATGGGTTATCTCACCTCATATTCCCAAAAGTCCTCTGAGACAAAGCCTGCCATCGATTATGTTTCATAGATGAGGGATCCAAGACACAGAAAAGCCCAGTAACTCACCTAGAAGTCCTCTGCAGCCGATGGTGGGGCTGGGTCCAGTCACGGGAGCTGGATCCGGGAGCCCCGGTCTGGCCCACCTCACTGCACCAGCTCATCACAGGCAGAGGGGCAACTCAGAGCTAAAGTAACAGGTGTTTTCCTCTCCCTCCCATTTCGATTCTTTGGGGTTAGAGGAAGGAAGGGGCCACCGACACGCCTCAGAGTCTCTATTGGCATCAGACACCCTAATTCCAGAATTTAGTTATACTGCCTGGTTTTGCCCGCACAATTACCATTCAACATAAAGTGTATCAAATAACCACTTAAGCACCTGTGTAATGGAGAAGTTTGTGTGGGTGGCTATACTCACTTTTATTTCTTCTTGAACATCAGGATTACGGAAGTTTAAATCAGGTTGCTCTTTTGTAAACTGGTGAAAATAGCATTGGTTTCGTACTCCATCAAAGTGCCAACTGGAGTTTCCATATACGCTTAACTAGCAAACAGAAAAGAGCACACTCGTTACTTAGCATAGTTCCTATGACAGCATCGCCCACAGAGAAATGATCGCTGCCATCCCCAGCCCCATGCAGACTGAGTGACTGCACAAAGTCCCAGAATCTTCCTTCTAACAAAAGCAGTAGGTAAATTAATTCCCTAAAATGCCACCTGCTGGCCTAATAATGCCCCACAAATGAGGGTGTGATGTGTCTGTACGCAGGAGCTGTTCATAACAACCACAAAATCAAACCAGTGCTCTCAAATGCAGAACAAGGTCAACTTAAGGAGTAGACATTTCTAATGCATTTTCTTGAACTTTCTGTCCAGGCTCTGGACTCCTGTTTGTGAAGAAAAGCAAACGATGGTCAATTTTGGAGAAAGACACATTCCATTGTCTTGGAGCTTGAATCCAGGTAGGGTGAGTAAACTATATCCTCAGAAAAGTGTTAGGATCATACAATTTAAAACTCTACTAGTCCTCGGAGAAAAAAGAAACCTAACAACTTCAAGTGCTGGTACCCAGCAGCCTTTGCTAAGCTTTCCTCCTCATAGAGATGCTCACGTCCTTGGCTCCATGATTGGCCCTCACTGCACTTCTCAGTCTCCTCTGAGGGTCCTTAAATGTGGGAGTTATCTGTCTTGGGACATTTGTCCATTTCATGCTAAAGAGAACATCTGGACAACATTCAAACATTGAGGGATTTTGCATAAATATTTTCTTTTTAATTGGAAGACCTTGCCACACTGGAACAACCGGCCCAAGCTAAGAAGTAGACTCTGTCTTTCAAGGAAACGTGCCCTTGTCACCTCATGGCCCATCTGGATATACATACACCAGGGTAAGATTTTTATAGTATATATAGCTAAGAAAAGATCAGTATACAGAATATAAAAAAAAAAAAGAAGGAAAGAAAGAAAGGAAGGAAGGAAGGAAGGAAGGAAGGAAGGAAGGAAGGAAGGAAGGAAGGAAGGAAGGAAGAGAAAGAAAGAAAGAAAGAAAGAAAGAAAGAAAGAAAGAAAGAAAGAAAGAAAGAAAGAAAGAAAGAAAGAAAGAAAGAAAGAAACCTCCTCAAATCTATTTCAAAAGGACAAAAAAATTCAACAAAAAATTGGGGAAAGAAACCATACGCAGGTGTTGCACAAAAATGGAAGCTCACATGAAGAAATGTATGAAATGATGTTCCACATCATTAGTAATTAAATAAATTCTACATTAATAATTAGTAATTAGATAAATAATCAGTAGCATTTGGATATATGTAAAATTAATACCTCAGTGTGATATCAAGTTGTTTCCCTGGTAAAAATCACAAAGTATGGCAGTACCAGCAATTAATGAGATTATTATTTTTTTGTTTTTAGAGATTGAGGCTGAATTTACTCGCAAATTAATTTGTAATAGAAAGCTAAACTTTAAACTGATTGTTCAATTTTATGGTTAGTAAAATTTTTTTTTCATCTTTATTTCATTTTTTTATCTTTAAATAATTCTTTTTAAAATGTATTCTTATGGAAGTATAGTTGATTTACAATTTGTATTAGTTTCAGCAAAGGGATTCAGTTATACATATACATGTATATATTCTTTTTCAGAGTCTTTTCCATTATAAGTTATTACAAGATATTTAAGTTTCCTTTGCTATTATACAGTAGGTCCTTGTTGTGAGAGTATGTATTTTTTTAATCCTACTGGAGGAGATATAAACAGGTACAACCGCTTTGATCATCAGTTTGCATTATCTGGTAGCACTGAGCATGCAGTATCCTGCAACCAGCAATTTCACTCCTAGCCATTTGCTTTAAAGAAGCTTTTGTACCTGTGCCCCAGGAGAAAGAGATTAATGAGAATGTCACAATGTTTACTTACTATTGTTAGTAACAGTAAAAACTGGAAACATTCCAACTGGCCATCAGTGGAAGAGTAGATATTCAAATCATGGAATAGTCACACAATGACTATTAATTATACAACAGTGAAAATGTGTGAACCACAGCTACCAGAAATTATGTGAGTAAACATTAAAACACTAAGGGAAAAAAGCTAGTTATAGAAGACTACATGTAGCATGACACTTCTCATAAAGTCAAAACAGGAGAAACTAAATAATAAATTTGTTAAAAAAAAATACATATCGTATATAGTAAGGCAAAACAAAAAGGACTTGGAAAACCCCAAAATTCAAGATCTTGGTTACCTCTAAGAGGAGGCATGGGGATGGACAGGGAGGAGCCCTCGGGTGCATTCAGCACTGTGGGTGACGTTCAAGTTCTTAATTTGGGGATGGGTTCACTAATTTTCACTACATTATTATTTTCCCTAGCTTAGATATATAGCACATATATTTTTATACAGTTTTTATTCAGATATAATCAAATACACATATTTAACTGCACATATTTCAAGTGTAAGATTTGATCAGTTTTGGCATATTACTCACATGAACTTCTCACCATTATCCAGTGAACATATCCATCCTTTGTAATCCATAATCTCACTCTTCTCCCCATCTCCCTCCTATCCCCAGACAACAACTGATTTGCTTCCTGTCACTAGAGGTGAGTTTGTTGAATTTTCTAGAACTTTACATAAGTAGAATAATATAGTACCGACTTCTTTCACTCTGTAGATATTTTGAGACTCATCCATTTTGTTACTTGTCATCAATAGTCCAATCCTTTTTATTGCTGAGTAGTATTCCATTGTATGGCTGTATAGGGGTTTCTACATCTTTCATATGTTATGTGTATTTTTGTAAGTATCAACTATCACTAAAAAAACACACAATCCTGGCTACAGTGGAGAAATGATGGAAGGATGAAAGAACTGAATACCAAAAGATGAAGCTGTTACAGCCTATGGGCACAAGATGATATAGTCTGAAGTACAGAATGGCCATCATCTAAAAGTCCACAAATGATAAATGCTGCAGAGGGTGTGGAGAAAGGGAACCCTCCTACACCATTGGTGGGAATGCAGTTTGGTGCAGCTGTTACAGAAAACAGTATGGAGAGTCCTTAAAAAACTTTAAAAAGACTTACCATGTGATCCAGCAATCCCACTCCTGGGCATATATATGAAGGGAACTCTAATTGGAAAAGATACATGCACCCAATGTTCATAGCAGCTCTACATACAATTCCCAAGACATTAGGAAGCAACCTAAACATCCATCAACAGATGACTGGATAAAGAAGTTGTGCTATATTTATACAATGGAATATTACTTAGCCATAAAAAAGAATAAAATGCCATTTGCAGCAACATGGATGGACCTAGAGATCGTCATTCTAAGTGAAGTAAGCCAGAAAGAGAAAGAAAAATACCACTTGATATCACTTACATGTGGAATCTAAAAAAAAAAAAAAAAGACACAAATGAACTTATTTACAAAGCAGAAACAGATTCACAGACATAGAAAACAAACTTAGTTACCAGGGGGGGAATAGGGGTAGAAAGGGATAATTGAGAGTTTGAGATTCACAGATGCTAACTACTATATATAAAATAGATAAACAACAAGGGTCTACTGTATAGCACAGGGAACTGTATTCAATATCTTGTAGTTAACTATAATGAAAAAGAAAATGAAAATAAATACATGTATGTATATGTACAGCTGAAACATTATGCTGTACACCAGAAACTGACACAACACTGTAAACTGGCTATACTTCAATTAAAAAAAATTCTTTTTAAGGCAGACTGTGCAGCTAGACTAACTAGATCCAGCCCTCAGCCCTTTCATGTATTAGCTGTGTGAACTAGGGCAAGGCGCTTAACATTTCTCTGCCTCCATCTGCTCATCTGCCAAACAGAAATTAAAGCCTAACTCATAGGATTGTAGGGTGGATTAAATGAATTAATGAATACAAAACACTTAGCACAGAGCCTTGCATATAAGCCTTAAGCAAATGTTTGCTAATGTCATTATCATTTTAAAAAGTGGTGGACTGAGGAAAAGAAAAATTAGCGAGGTAAAACTGCCAGGACTTGCAGATGACGTGTTCACCAGGCTGAATATTAGTGCTACTCACGGAACCTGGGATCTGGGAGGTTGAGGGGAGATCACACAATCAGCTTTGATATGTCATCTGAGTGCCCTTGGGTCATCTAAATTTGATGCCTGGGAGTCAGCCTCGTTAAATGTTTATGGAGGTCAAAAAGAGAGAAGGCGGCACTGGGGTGGGGAGAGATGACCCAGAATGGGTGTAAGGACTGACCTGGGACAGGTGTAGAATTGCCAAATAAAATACAAGACATCCAATTAAATCTCAGTTTCAGATAAACAATGAATACTTTTTTAGTATTAGTATGTCCCATGCAATATTTTACACTAAAAAAGTATGCATGGTTTGTCCAAAATTCAGATTTGGGGGGGGGCTTCCTGGGTTTTTACTTGTGTATCTGGTAACCCCAGACAGGCGAGACACAGTCTTTGCTGCCAAAGAAGTGAGAAGGAAAAGCAGGGGAAGAGGGGGCAGGCAGGCCTGATGGCTTCTGTTCTCTCTTTGAAGTAGAGTTTGCTGCTGAGAACGATAAGATGGGGAGAAGGCAGGTAGGATGTTTGAAGAGAAAGGAGGGCATGTAGATTAGTTGGATTTAGTAAAAGTACCAAAAAGACTGAATGGCTCAGTTCAGGCCTAGGCTCTGACACCAAGGTTCAGGCAAAGAGAAAACAGATGGTTGGGCTCATTCACGGCTAGTGTTTTGCTGCAGAGGGGAGTCAAAAAGTCAGAGTGGCAAAGGAGTCTGGCGGGTAGCTAGACAGTTACTGAACTAATAGGACGTGGAAGCTGGACAGGGTGGGGAGTAACGGAAGGAGAGGCCAGTAGAGAGCATGGGGCTCGTTTGCTAGAACACAGCAGCTCTACGATGAAATGAAAAATACACACGATTAGGAGACTCGGGACTTCATTTCTATTTCCTTGGGAAACTTGTTCCCCTTCCCATAAACGTATACCCATCAATTATTTCCTTTAAAAAGGCTTTATAAATAAGCTGTTTAATCACTGAAGATCTGCCCTTTTTCCCTTTGTAAACCAGGCACGTTGGTACTTACCCAGTTGTTGGGTGGTGTGGTGGTGCCATTTCCGTGGGTACAGTCATGCCAGATATAATAATCAGTATATTTCCCTGTCCGGGTCCGACTCCATTGAAACCAAGCATGTTTATCACTGGTGTGGTTTGGTATGAAATCTATTATTAATTTTAAACCTAATGAGTGAAAATATTGCAAATGTTAGGAAAAAATTATATTAGACTAATACATGACAGTTAAGGAAAAAATGCTTTAAGGTAAGCATTTGGAGAAATGCTTTTTTAGGGGGGTAGGTAATTAGGTTTGCTTATTAATTTTTTTTTTAATGGAGGCACTGGGGATTGAATCCAGGACTTTGTGCATGCTAAGCATGCACTCTACCACTGAGCTATACAAGAAATATTTTTCTCAACCCATCCCACCCACCTTCCATTCAATTTACCTTTATCATGTATGGCTGCAACCAGATTCTCAAAATCTTCCATTGTTCCAAAAATGGGATCGATTTCTCGGAAGTCTTCAATAGCATGTCGGAAATCTTTAAGGGATGATTTATAAAATGAAGTAATCCAAACAGTTTTTACATTTAAAGTTGCAATGTAGTCTAGTTTATCTTGAATACCTTAAAGAAATAGTCAAGGCCATGAGAAATTAAAAAATTAAGTTTGGGGTTTTTTAGCTGAAGGATTAAAAGTAAAAGGAATATGCCTAAGATCAAAGTATTTATATTGAGACAGAAATATTTGGAATTTTGTTGAATTGGGGTGACATTCAAACAGCAAAGTCTAGTTCTACAAACAACAGGAAGTTAGTCTTCTAGCAATAGTCTTTGACTTTTAACATAGATGTATAACATTAAAAAAATTTCTCTGTGGCTTGTTCATATTTTATATTTAAAACCAACACTACAGTATTGTTAATTTATTCTACACATGGTTTTTGAACATCCAATCCAGGCCAGATGCTGGGCTAAGTGCCAATGTACAAATAATAGTATATGGCCCCTAATGGTCACATGGTCTAAGCTGCAGTGTCCAGTGTGTAGCCAATGCCACATGTGGCTACTGAGCACTTGTAGTGCGACTAGTCTGAAATGAGAAGCACTGTAAATGTAAAACACACACCGGACTTTGGAGACCCAGTACGAAAAGAAAGACTGTAAAATAGCTCATTCATATTTATATAAAAATATAAAATTTAATAATAAATAATGATAAAATATAAAATAATAAAATTTTAACACATAAGCAGAATAATAAAAAGTTCTATTTATATGTTGAAATGATACAGTGAATATGCTGGATTAAACAAACTAGATTATTGAAGTGAATTTTACTTGTTTCTCTTTTACTTTTTCTTAATGTGGCTTCAGGAGAATTTACAATTACATATGTGGTTCACATTCTATTTCCTTTGGACAGTGCTGAAGCCAAGAATTTATACAGATGAAAATTCTAGATTTGGCTGAGAAGAGATACAGGAATGAACCTCTCTGTACTTAGGACCTTGGAGGATAATTAGCAGATAGTCTGGGGTTTATGCTTCTAGCTCAGAGTCCTAAACGCAGATTCACAGGTAAATCTAGTACTCAGTCTCCAGTAACTTTCTGTGGGACCCTCATTGGTTTCCTACAATCAGAGCCTGTCAGAGGTCACTGAGACCAAGGCACAAAGTCCCCTGCCTCCTGGCCTTGGGTCTCTTCCCCTGTAACAGGCTGCTTCTTTTTGTCCTCATCATAAACATACCTCAGTTCCCCCACTTAGGGTGTGTGTTAGCAGGCAGCAAAAGAATTGTGATTTAAGTCAGAGCAACAATACCTTAAATGAAAACTAGGCACAGAGGAACAGGATGGTAAAAACAAAGAGGCTGAACAGACACGAAATAAGCACGGGATCCCAGCCCACACTCCAGGGGACAAAAGGCAACTGCCAAAACCAGGCTGAACCCTGGAACAGTTTCTTCAAATAGTAACAAAATCCCTTCAACTCTGTATTCTCTGCTCAATTCTGCTGTAAACCTGAAACTGCTCTAAAAAAATAAAGTCTATTAAAAAAAATAACAAAATTCCTTCATCCTCAAGGAAGAACACCTATGGATTGGAAGCAGCCAGTCCAGTCCCTCAAGGAAAAATTATTAGAAATGACTAATGTGAGAGGTGATTAGAAGCTGCCCTGTGTGTGAGAATTTGGGGTCTATCTAAAAGATTACAGTGGGAGGGCAAGCAAGTGAGGAGTGTATCTTTGAGTTTAGGGTTTGGGCTCTATTCCATCAAAATATCACTTTTGCTAAGCGCTTACTCTGTAAGAGGCAGCAGGTGCTCGGGCCATGCCCGGGATGGGGGAGTTGGAAAGAAGTGACTCAGATATGTTTCAAGGTAGTATCAGAGGTACAACAAACACAGTCCAAAGCATCCCTGCACCTCTTTGTTGAGGAGCGAATGATTAATGAAGGAAGTGGGTTTGAACTGCACCTTGAAGGACAGATAATATTTCAATTAGTTAAGATGCAGGATGATTTTTAAAAGGGAGAAAAATGATGTGAGTATGACCGAGAAAAGTCTTTAGTTTGTTATGAAGGAAAACTGGAGACTGCTAGAGTGCATCTGTAACATTTTCCAGTTCAATTCAGCCCATTCCGACTTCCTACACTCCATTAAATCATTCTGTTTTGTCTCCTTCAAACCAAATATCATTATCAGAAATTACCTTATTAGTTTATTTGTTCCTTATTGTTGCCCTTAACTAGGATAACCATATCAACCAATTTGCCTGGGGCAGTTCCAGTGTATGGTTTGTTTCTTGGTTGAGCAATAAATTATTAGGACATTCCATACATAACACATTAGGAAATTAGTAGTATTAACTGATTGTGGTCCTTGGACTCCTTAATCAGTAGAAATTAATAAGAGGCCCCAGAGGGGGAATTCAGCAAGGGTTTGGGGCTCTTCCTGCTGCATGAGGGAACGAAAACAAGTAACACGTGCCCTTGCTTGCTCCCTGAGTGGGGGCGAGCTGGTTCTTCAAATGGGGTGAGGGTAGGGGTGGATCAACGGGCTGGGCCAGAGGGGTGGCTGAGGTGGTCTGCCTACCGCCTCAGTGGTGCTGAGAGCAGGGATCATGCGCAGTGCCCTTTTTCTCCCAGCACTCAGATGTGACAGTTGGGTTTTGGCCTTTTTGTATCTTACTGTTCATAATTTGCTCAACTGTGCACGCCTGCAGGTCTGTTTAGTCCCTTATAGTTTCTTTGTATTCTGTTGCTCAAGGAGACGTTTGTCAGGTATGTAAGTGCAAGCACACTGGTAGAAGGTCCCAGGTCCCAGCCTGTCTTGTTAGTATAACTTTAAAAAGTCATTTTTCCTTCTTTTTTATATTAATATGGATATTGTTTTAAATAATCCTTAATGCAACTTTTGACCAATCCACTGCTTTGCCTGTTTTTTCTTTCCTTCATTTCTCAGGATTTAAGATTTAAAGACTCAGCCGATACCCTTTAAATGTATCACTTAATCTTTTCCTAAAATATTATTAACACTTCGTTCGTTAATAAGAAACCCTCAGCCAAACTAGCCACTGCGCATACTGGGAAAGGAATTCTAAACAGTCACTCTGAGATAATCAACTCCAAAGCGCAGAGAAGCTGAACACATTTCAGGAAGGAACCTGCTCATACAAGAAGTTGGAATTGATGACCAAGTAAGCATAGGTTTGCAGTGGGCAATAAAATGAACAGCTCTTTTGGGGCTCAAAGGGCTCCAGGAAACAACACCATCATACGGGAAGAATTGCTGGATTCTGCTGAGTGGCTTTTTTAAGTATCATAAACAAAGAAAACTTAGTGTGACCAGTCATACAGGATGGAATGTCCTTACCGCACAACCTACGTGTATTTAGCTCTCAAGGAAAAGAGCCGTAAACCAGCCTCATTCCGACCCCGCCCTAAACCCTCCCGGGCACTCACCTTTCAGATCTGCGTTCCCATCCTTGTCGCTGCCCCGCCCTAAACCCTCCCGGGCACTCACCTTTTAGATCTCCGTTCCCATCCTTGTCGCTGTCCTTGAAAGACCTTGGGTAGATCTGGTACATAGGTCCCGCCTGCCACCAGTCGAGACAATTTGGAGAGATGGCAATGATGGCTATGGTGGCCCCGATGAGCACAAGCACAGAGGCCACGGTGAGCCAAAAGAGGACCTCCCGGGGCACCCGGTAGCGCGCCTGGCCCGAGAACAGGAACAGCACCTCCTTGGGCATCCCGGCGTAGGGCCGGACGTCCTTCAGGTCGGGCCCCGCGGGGCCGAGGACGTCCACGGTGTCGTGCTGCGGGCTGTGCTCCGGGCTGCCTGGATCCGAGTTCCTCTCCAAGGTGTCTTCATTTTGGACAAACCCGTTGTTTGTCCGGCCTCCCTTCATACTCATTCCAATGGAGTCACTGGTGCTTTTCTCCTCAGCCATGTCTCACAATCTTACCCCTCGGAGTGCCTTCCTGCAGCAACAAAGGTGAGAAGGTAACTTGCTGAAGTGCTTGGTCCTATTAATGAGCTTTGTGTGGTTTATGAATAAACCTGGGCTGGACAAAGTCCAGCCAAGGAAGGAAGGGTAAAGGTAAAGGGGGTTTAAAAAAATTCTCTTTACACTTGTGAAGCTGATGGCAGCTACAGCCACAACACTGAGGGATTCCAATCTAGACTGGTACAGGGGCACAGAGGAGAGGAGACGGGAAGGGGAGACAGGGCTCCACTGCAGTTTCAGATGTTACTTGGTTGGGTACACCCCAGCGTTCACAGCAGCATTCTTTGTAACAGTTAAAAGGTGGAAACAAGCCAAGTGTCCATCAATGGATGAATGGACAAACAAAATGTGATTTACACATTTCAAAGGAAAGAAATTCTGACTGTGCTACACAAGGATGAACCTTGAAAACATTATGTGAAGTGAAAGAAGCCAGATTCAAAAGAGTAGAAATTGATTCCACTTTTATGAGGTACCTAGACAAAGTCAGAGAGACAGAGAGTAGAAGGGTGGTCACCAGGGGTTGGAAGGAGGTGGGTAATGGGGAGTTCTCTTTAACAAGTACAAGGTTTTCATTTGGAATGATGAAAAAGCAGGAGGTGGTTGCACACCAATGGAAATGTACTTAACGCCATTGAATTGTACACTTATAAATGGTTAAATTGGTAAATGTTATCTATATTTTACAATAATAAAAAATAGCTTAAAGTTTTTTCTTTTTAGCTAGGTATGAGAAAAAGAAACAGTGAATTTTGCAAGGGGAAACAGGCGTTTCTTTATTTTTTGTTTTGATGGTCTCTTCTGTTCCTACGAATCCTAGAGGAAGAGGATCTGGAGACAGGGAACAACAACACCTTTGTTACTGAAGCTAATTTTATTTTATCTCAGTTCAGGCCAACTCTATAAATATCCATTTGTACACTCAGTTTGACCCCAGGTGCCTTCAGTCTTATTTCCTATTTTCAGAAAAGAAAATGGCCGTCCATTCTTAGAAGCAGTCTCTGAAGCGGGGATGGCAGAATGGGGAAGGATTCTCTGTTCTAGCAAGTTCAAGTGTTTTATTATAGGTGATCAATTCTGAACACAAGCACTAAAGAGTTGTTTAATCATTGACAAGTATAAAAGACAAATTTGCGACCCTGAGGAAACTGCATTAAAGTTAGGTGTGCTTTCCTAGAAGACCATGCAAGTCCTAAAATAATGTGATGATTAATTGTTTCCATTCAATCAGTGGTACAAATATTAAAGAGCCCTATGACTTATCTGACCAAATAACAAGATTTTTTTTCTTTTACACAAGGAAAATTATATGATTTCCTAATATTAGTTATTTTGTAGAGTGATTTAGAAGCAGTAGAATAAAATAATTGGTACAGAGGAATGAGCTATTAGTTTTTGGCCAAATTATTTTAAAAAATGAGTAAGTCCCAATACCTAGCTCGTTGAATGCATCCAACAAGTGGTGCTGCTCATCATTATTAATTATGCAGATTGTGTGTTTTTTAAAAATCTAAAGAATTTAACTTTTATGTCTTGAAATTGCTCTATCTCTCAAACATATAATGAGAATTTTCACAACAGGAGCTAATTTTTGAAAAGCAGTTACTATTTGGGGAAGAAAAAAACATATGCAGAAATACCTATACTTTTAAAATATTTTTAAGTTATAAAAATGAATAACTTTTCATTATAAATCATTTGATTTTAAGTGTTCAATCATAAAAATGCAAAGAAAACGCTACATCATAGCAATACACTTTTATGACAGAAATGCTCCATTTGACTTCTCCACTTTTTTTTTTTTTTTTTTTTTTAGTAGAGGCACTGGGGATTGAACCTAGGACCTCGTGCATGCTAAACATGAGCTCTACCCTAGAGATCTACCCAACCCCTCCACTTCCCCACATTTTATTTAAAATAACAATAACAACAATAAGACTGCACCTCAAGAATATAGACACTAGAATCTTTAAAAAAATAATCTGGAATAATTGTCAGGTCTCTGGCAGGAGGATTTTTTTTTTAACAATAAAAGCAATCTTTTAAACAAAAGAAGATTGAATAAAATTTTCTAATTTGTTATATCACAAGGCATACTAATTGAAGAGCATATGGCAAATTGGGAAATTGGTAATAAGGATGCCAAAGAACTTACATTTTTAACATTAAAGGTGTGTATATGTTGTTAGACATGTACACATATATGAAATTTCATGATACCAATTAAAAAAATATAAATATCCATAGAAACTTGGAAAAAAGAATGTAAACAGACGTTTCACAGAAATCAACTCACTAATATTCGAAAAATAGGTAAGCATTTTCAATCACATTGGCAAAGAACTTCTAAAAAATAATAGTATGGGGAAGGATCCAGTGTTGACATCATAATTCTGGAAAGTAATTTGGCAATGTGTAGCATGAGTTTTAACATTTTCAGAGTAATAAATGATGCTAGCTTTACCAGATTTTAAAATAGTAACTCCAGAAAAATGAAGAGTTGATACTAAAGAGGGACAGGTCAAAAGATCAATTAAACAGATTGGAGTCATCAAAAGTAGACCCCTATACAGAAGGAAATTTAGAATATGAAAAGCGAGGAAATTCGTGGGGAAAAGAAAGATTATTTAGTAAGTAATGTTGGACAATTGGCTAGCTATTTGGAAAAGAAAATAAAGCTATATAGGTTACCTTATTCTTTACATCAAAATAAGTTCCATGTGGATCACATTTAAAAGTAAAAAAATAAAACTGTGAAAGTGTTAGACAGAAATCTGTGTATTTAAAAAATAATCTTGGAGTTGGAAAGTCTCTTTAAATATAATACAAAATACAAAACCTTGACCACATGAAGGAAAAGATGGATAAGTTTTATTCCAAAAATTAGAAACAAACAGAACAGTCCACAAAGATAAAAGGCAAGTGGCAAACCAGAAGAAAATATTCGTAACACGTATGACAAGTTAAATTCCATGATATAGAAATTGATTATACAAATTAACACCAACAAATAGAAAAATAGACAAAAGATATGAACAGTTGACAGGAAAGAAATACAAGTGGTTAATAAACATAAAATATAAATTTCACTCAAAATTAAATAGAAACAAAAATTTAAAGGATATACTATTTTTAAACTATTATGGCAAAAATGAGAAATCTTGAAAATACCCAGCATCAAAAAATATATAGGGAACTGGCACTCTTATACATTTGTGGCAGGAATATAAATTAGTGTAACTTCTGTGTAGAACAGTTTGGGAGTGTATATTAAAATTATAAATTTCATAACCTTTGACTTAGAAATCACACTGCTAAAAATGTATCTTGATGATGTAATGAAGAAGATATATGTTCAAGAATGTATTATAGGAAAGAACAAATCTGACTCCTTGTTGGGTCTGTTTCTTTTACTTTAACCTTTGTGTTCTATTGCTCTTGCTACAAGTTAATCACTAAAGGGATGTTGCCTATAATTTAAAGTATATATAATGGCCATCTCTGGGAACCCTGCCTCCCATGCCTGAGCCTTAAGCTAAAATACCTTTCTTTAGCTCACTGAAAACATCCTGACCAGGCCCACCTATGAACGGCTGCAGGAAAGAAGAAATTAATACATCTCCTCCAGAGTCTGGCTGCAACCAGATCACATTTTTTACTTTACTTCCTCACATCACCCCCAACCCCCTGCCTTTGCTCTGTAAAAGAAGCTAGCAGCCAAACCTGGTCAAGGTGGTTCTTTGGGACACCAATTCACCACCTTCTTGGTCTGCTGGCTTTCTGAATAAAGTCACTATTTCTTGCCACAACAACTCGCCTCTCGATTTATTGGCCTGTCCTGAGGTGAGCAGTACAAGCTTGGACTCAATAACAGATGTACACAGCGACAAAATTGGAAACAATCTAAACAGAATCATTTAAATAAATCACAGCATATTCAGACAATGGAATACCAAGTAACTCCTATAAAGAGTGAGTTTATCTAGGCTGATAAGGAGAGTATGTATAATATCAGAAAAATGGCATATGCATTTGTGCATGCATGTTAAATTTCAGCTACTGGTTGCCTGGAGACTGAGAATAAGAGATGAGGATGATAATCTTTGGACTTTTACTTTTCACTTTACTCTGAGTTATTTGTCCTCAGCATGTATGACTTTCATAATAAAGAGAGAGGAGAAAATGTTTATATCCTTTAACTCAGCAGTTCCACTTCTAAAACTCTACCTTAAGGAAATAATCTAGGGACAAAAATTTATGAATAATAAGGCTTATTAATTATGGTATTATTTATAATAGCAAATACTGGAGATAGCCAAAATGTTCAATGACACAAGACTAGCTAAGTAAATGATTATATATCAATATTATAGAATATTAGTCATTGAGTATAGTATTAAAGACTTTTAACGACATGGAAGAAATCCACGTTAATGTGTTGAGTGGGGAAAATGCAGAATATAAAGTAGCTATCCCAATTATGTAAAGAAAAAATTTATCTATGTTTGGAAAATCCTATTAGAAAATATGTCTAGAGTGTTTATCTCTGGGTTCTAAGATTATGAGTGATACTCATTTTGCTCTTTAAACTTTTCTGGATTTTTCTAGTTTTTCTATAATAAATATGTACTACTGTTCCATTGGAAAAAATTAAGTTAGGGAACCCTGAGCTTGGAATCTACCTAGAACTTCCAGTCAGGCGGGAGATTTCGGCGTAAGGTGACTCCTCCTAGCATGAGCCACCCCAGAACTCGTAAACATTCCATACTCAGAAATCAACGGAAGAGAAAAAAGCAAACTCCCAAAAGCTGAAAGAAAACACAGATTCAATAAACGAGCATGAAGCGCTGGAGGGAAGAGTAAATTGACCATAAACGGGAGAAGGTAGCCACAAAGTTAAAAATTGTGAGCAAGTACAAAGGTATCAGTGTTACTTTCAAGGAGACAGAAGGAAATGCTGATTGCAGAGAGCCAAGCACACTACCTGTTAACTTGCAAACATGAATAAGGAACAAGGACACCGAGGAAGCTTTAAGAAATAACTGAGATAATCAGAACAAAGGATCAGCGATAATGAAATGAAGATAAACTCCCTCAGTAAATTCAAATCCCAAGTGAGTCAGTACTCAACCACGGTAATAAGCAAAGAAGAATGAAGTATCTAGAAAACAGGTAATACAACAATGGGGGATATCACAGGACCCAGAAACGTCTTGCAGTTAAACAAACAAACATACAAAAAGCGGTAATCAATGGGGAAAAAAAGTATTTTTATATTATATATATTTTAAAATGTATATATTAAAATTAATTAAATGAATTTTAAAGCCATCCAGTCACAAAAACTTCCACTCAGCAGCAAAACCACCAAAGTAACTTGCATCACGTAACATGTCAGATTAGTAAACATTTCAAACAGAAGGATTTTCCATATTGCATTTACCTGTTCACAGCCTCTGTGACCGGAGCATAGAAGCTGCTGCATTGTCATCTTTAAGTTCCCAGCAGCTAGCTCAGTACCTGGTACATTATTAAATGAATAAAAGAAGAGTTATTTAAAGACAGATAGACCTAACCCTATGCTGAAGAAAAAAGGAGGAGGAGGAGGAAGACGGGGAGCAGGAGGGGGAGAAAAAAAGAGAAAAAGTACATTCTGCACAAAAATGAAGATTTTTATCTCTGAGCCAAATGTTCTTACCTTGATACACTTTCATGAGTGAAATTTTAAGTCAGAGAAAGTAAGATTCAAGCCTTCCTCCACCACTTGCTCTGTGCTTGATCTTAGACCAAATATTCTGTCAGACTCTATAACCTCAGCTGCAAAATTAATTTGGTTCTGGGGTTAAATTTTTAAGTATAGCTCAGAGTAAAATGTTTCTGAAAACAGTTCTAATTAGAAGGAAACAGAAAAATAGACGTAGCCCAGCTAGTGAGGAAAGTTCAACTTACATAACCATTGAAGTCAAAAGAAAATATTTAAACACATTTTACTGGAAGTTGAACCAAATAACAAAACAGCAAAAGAGTCATTTACGAGAACATGAAAATGTGACAAATGTCACAACAAAACTTAACAATTTCTATAATCAATGCAAATACATAAAATCAAAAACTACATTCAATAAGAGATTAAAAGGGATTGCAAATGATATATAAGACAGTAACATCATGTAAAAGTCACTGAACAAAGGTACATTCCTGATGGAATTAAAGAAGTACAAATTAAAAGATCATTAAGGACATGATGGATTAAATGCATTAATAGCCCAATTAATGGCATCATTGTATCCCTGTAAATAATGGCCTTTTGCCACATCATTCCTTCATCCCTTACCACACTGAGTCTGGACTTGCACACACGGCTTGCTTTGGCCAAGGGGACAAAAAGAAACTTGACAAAAAAGCAGCTTTAAAAAGTTCCCCTCTTCTAGACCACTGCCATCACCATGAGATGATGCCCAGGCTGGCCTGCTGCAGAATGTGGGAGATGTGGGAAGGAGTATGGAAACTTCCCATACAGGGTCCTCTAGATTAGGCAGTCCCCAGGCAGCCAGCCAATTGACCACGGAGGCTTGAGCGAGCCCAGCTGGGATCAGTGGAGTCTAGTCCAGGTCAGCCAAACTGTCCTATGAACAACTTTAGCATCATGAACATTAATAAATGGTCTGGTTACTTTCTGGCTTTGGCCTTTAAAAAACAGATTTATTAAGGAATAGGTGACATGCAATAAACTGCACTCAAAATATACAATTTGATAAGTTTTAATGTGTATATACCCATGAAACCATCACATCAAAATAATGAACATGTCTATCACCTGCAAAAGTGTCCTCCTGCCCCTCTGTACTCTTTCCCTCCTACCCTTCCCTACACCTCACCCTCATCTCCCCACCCCACTCCTGTCCCAGGCAACCACTCATCTGCCTTATTCACTATACATTAGTTTGCATTTTCTGGAATTTTATACAAATAGAATCATACATACAATGTGTAATTTTTGTCTGATTTCTTTTACTCAGCACAATTATTTTGACATTTATCCATCTTGCATGTAATATTTCATTCTTATTAGCTAATAAGCTTTTTTAAAGAGAAAGTTGTAGTTTTACAGAAAAATTGAGCAGAAACTACAGAGACTACCCTATTTCCACAATTTATTAGCATCTTGCATCAGTGTGGTACATTTGATGTACAATTGAGGAATCAATATTGATACATTATTAATTAAAGTCCATAGTTTACATTAAGGTTCATTCTTTGCCTTGTATAGTTCTGAGGGTTTTGGCAAATGCATAATGTTATGTATCCACTATTATCGTATCAAATGGAATAATTTCACTTTCTTAAAAATATTCTGTGCTTCACATATTCAACCCTGCCTCCCTCCCTCTGAACTCTGATCTTTTTACTGTCTCTGTAGTTTTGCCTTTTCTAGGATGTCATATAGTTGGAATAATATAGTATGAGCCTTCTCAGACTGGCTTCTTTCACTTATTAATATACATTTAAGTTTCTTTTATGTCTTTTTGTGGCTTAACAGATCATTTTTTAGTGCAAAATAATATTCTATTGTCTGGATGTACCACAGTTTGTTTATCCATTTACCTATTGAAGGACATCATAGTTGCTTCCATAGTTTTGGCAAAGTTTTGGCAATTATGAATAAGACTACTATAAACCATGTGCAGGTTTTTGTGTAGACCTAAATGTTCAGTACCAATACTTTTGGTAAATACCAAGGAGTAAAATTGCTGGATTGGGTGGTAAGACTCTTATTTTGCTTTGCAGGAAACTGCCAGACAGTCTTCCAAAGTGGCTGTGCCATTTGACATGCCCACCAGCAGTGGGTGAGACTTCCTGTTGCTCCACATCCTTGCCAACAGAGTAGTCACTGTTTTGGATATAAGTCAAACTAATTGGAGTAGAGCAGCATCTTGTTGTTTAGTTAATTCCTCTTTATCAGGGAGTAGTATTCCATTGTATGAATATACCACTGTTGATAACCAAACACTTGGGTATTTTCCCGATTTTTACTGTTAGAAAATAAACTGCTGTGAATAATCATGTACAAGTCTTTGTAAGGATAGAGTTTTCTTTTCTTTTGGGTAAACATCTAGGAATGGGTGGCTGGGTCACATGGCAAGTGTACATTGTGTATGTTTAACTTTGTAAGAAACTGCCAAACTATTTCAGAAAGCGCTGGACCATTCTACATTACCGTCAGCAATGTAGGAGGTCCTAGTTCTTTCACATATCTGCCAGTACTTACTACAGTGGTTATTTCATTGTGATTTTAATTTGTACATCCCTTTTGACTAATGATGCTGAGTACCTTTTCAGTGCTTATTTACCATCTGTGTATCTTTTTAGTGAAGCTGATGCTGGCAGTCAGCTAGCAGGTCTCGGTTCTCTCCGCAAGGATCTCTCCATGCAGCCTCTCCACATTGGCTACTTTGGGCTTCCTCATAGCATTCTGGCTTGGTCCCCAAGGTGAATGTCTCAAATGAAGAGAGAAAGCAAGGCAGACTGTATCCCTTTTGTGACCTAGCCTCAGAAGTCACATAGCATCTTTTTGACTGCACTTTATGTACCAAGCCCAGAGTCCATGTGTGAAGGGACTGGGAAGCTATAAGGCAAACAACATACAGGGAACCCATTAATTGGGCTTTTAATGCAATTAATCTATCATGCACCTTAATGCTTTTTTAAATTGTGGTTTAAAAAACACAAAAGATATATCATCTTAACCATTTTTGA
Source organism: Vicugna pacos (assembly GCF_048564905.1). NCBI lineage: Eukaryota > Metazoa > Chordata > Mammalia > Artiodactyla > Camelidae > Vicugna > Vicugna pacos. The sequence goes on from NC_133001.1 coordinate 29,383,985, forward strand.
GTTCAAAATTCTCTACTGTTAAGTATATGCACATTGTTGTGAAACTGATCCCTAGAACTTTTTCATCTTGCAAATGTGAAACTCTATGCCCATTAAACAAACTTCTTGTTTTTCTCCCTATCCCCAGCTACTGGTAACCACCATTCTACTTTGAGTTTCCTTGAATTTGACTACCTTGATACCTCATATAAGTGGAACCACACAGTCTTTGACTTTTTGTGACATCATTTAGCATAATGTCCTCAGGGTTCACCCATGTTGTAGCATGTGATAGGATTTCCTTCCTTTTTAAGACTGAATAGTATTCCATTGTATGTAAATACCACATTTGTTTATCCATTCATCCCTCAGACATTTGGGTTGCTTCCATCTTTTGGCTATTGTGAATAATGATGCTATGGATTGGTTGTGCAAATATGTCTTCAAAATCCTGCTTTTAATTCTTGTGGCTATATACCTAGAGGTAGGATTGTTGGGTCATACAGCAGTTCTGTTTTTAATTTTTTTGAGGAAATACCATACTGTTTTCCATAGTAGTTGTACCATTTTACATTCCCACCAACAGTGCACAAGGGTTACAATTTTCCCACATAGTTGCCAGCACTCATCATTTTCTGTTTTTTGTTTTTGTTTTTGTTTTTGTCTTGAAAGTGGCCATCCTGATGGGCGTGAGGTGGTATCTCACTGTGGTTTTGATTTGCATTTCCCTGATAATGAGTGATGCTGGGCATCTTTCATGTGCGTATTGGCTTTTTGTATATCATCTTTGGAGAAATGTCTATTCAAGTCCTTTGCCCATTTTTAAAATCAGGTCATTCGATTTTTTGTTGTCGAATTGTAACGATGTTTTGATTTGTATTTTCAACAGGCACTTACAACATCAGGTGCAGCCCTGAGCTGGGTGCTTCAGCTTGATGAGAGGCAACTGTGTTTCTCAGACTCAAGTTTGTGATAATCACAGCTTGGGGATTTCTGTGGCCATTGTCAACCCAGAGCCACTTAATAGTAATACTTCATCACTATGCCTTCCTGGTGGCCAGTCCTCCACACGTTACAAAATAGAACAATGTACACACAAACAAAAAAGCCTAATTAGGTCCTCACTGGCCAACAATGTAATTGAATCCACAGTGTAATGGGCTGATTTATAAAGGGTTTTAACCTTGGGGTGTTTCCATTCTTTACTGCTTTAAGACTTTGTTCTCCAAAACAGTCCAGAATCACAAGAGAAAGAGTAACACATATTTGGTCTTTGACAAAGTTCTATTGAGAAAGATCACCCAACAGCTAAATGCCAAGTTACCTACCCTGTGACAAATATGTCAAATTCAGACACACTGAGCTGTTCTTTAAAACTTGTAATTACTAGCATTGATAGACACTGTACTGTCACAAATAGTCTTGATGCAAATTCAGAGAGCATGAGTCACATGCTACTTTTGAAATGCTACAGTCATCTGAGAACACTGAGTCTTAGAACTTCACTGGGACACAAACATCGTTCTCTGCTATCTACAGCTGCAGAAATGTGGTTCTTGGATGTTAAGCGAATTCTTCAATTCCCAGGCCAGACCCAGTACTCCTGGGGGAGCTTTAAGATTCCCTGACCTTTAATTGACACTCTCTGGACACGGCCTGACTCAAAGCTAGGAAGTGTTCAGCATGATGTGGGCACTGGGTCGGGGTCTCTGAGAACATATATCAGAGGAACAAGTGCCAATATAGGTAGAAAAAACACAAACCATGACCTACTTTTGGGAAATCGCTTTACCCACGTCGAGGCATACATAAAACAATTGTGAACGTGTCTCTTTAAGATGAAGCCCGCTTAAATCTAAAAAAACCGCAAACCACGGAATATAACAAAAAAGAAGCAGACACGTTGTAATCGACTGTACTTCAATTAAAAAAAAAGCAGCAGCAGCAGACTCACAGACATAGAGAACTCGTGGTCACCAGCGGGGAGGAGGGGCAACATGGGGTGGGGGAGGCGGGAGGTACGAACTACTGGGCATAAGATAGGCTTAATGATGTATTGTACAACAGGGGGAATACAGCCAATATTCTGTAATGACTGTAAATGGAAAGCTACCTTTCAACATTGTATACAATTTTTTTTAAATGAAGCCCTCCTATACTCAGATCATTAATATACTCAAAACACTCCTATTCCAACTGGTAAGCTGTCAGTGGCGTCTCACTATAGAGAGAACAAACTCTAAACCTCTCAGCCTGAATGTCTAAGCTGTAAGCTATGCCCATACCACATTTCTAATCTTACTTCTCTCTTAGTATCTCCAAATCTGGACCTCCGCTCCAGTCAACCAGTGGTGCTCACCGTCCTCTCGTTGTAGGCCAGGAAGACCTTGTTTGGGACATTTGTTCCTGTCTCTCTTACAGGTCTGCCTTTCCCTCACCACCACCATCACTCCAGTGGACACTGATCTAGCCCTCCCAGAACTCCTGTGTGATTCATTTTTATGTACATCCTTAGAATGGCGTTTATTTGAATATATGACTTTATTTGGTTTCCCCACCCTAAACAACTGAGACTTGTACCTATTATTAAAGTGAGCAGTCCAGGGCTTGGCCCATGGTCAACACTCAGAATCTTGTTGGGGAAAGGACTTTGCAGAACATTTCTGGTAAGGCTTCTCACACTTTAATCTGCATATGAATCTCTTGGACATCTTGTTAAAATGCAGATTCTGATTCAGAGAATTTTGGGTGAAGCCTGAGAGTCTGCATTTCTAAACACCTCCCTGGTGATGCCGGTGCCGTGGTACCTGGACCACACTTGCACGAGGCTGCAATGGTGCACATAAGTGAGTGAAGCAGGCAAGGTGAGACGTGATAGAAAGTGGTGGGGATGGTGGATGGTAGCAAACCAGGAGGCTCCTTCCCTCCCTCCCTCAAGGGTCAAGAGCCACTCAGCTCCAGCAACAAGGAAGAACCAAGACTGACACAGCTACTTCTCAGAGAAGCTGGAAATCTGTATTAATAGGTATAATTCCCCAAATTTTGTATGTGAGAAGTTCATTCAAATTTGTTTGATTGAGAGGATTTGAACAACATGTCCCTAATCTCTTTAAAGGTTCTCTGTGACTGAATAATACTGTCTTTGTTTTTTCTGAAGTTTTAACTTTCTTTCTAGACCAAGCTTTATCTACAGACTGGAGTTGTTCAAATTGAAAAAATTTTTTTTACTTAAAAAAAATAATCTATGGCCTAAACAACAAATATTCTACCTGCTAGTTTGTGTGTAGTTAGAAAAATGATACTCAAATTTTGGGATTTTATAGGCAAGGAAAATCAAAAAAGAAAAAATTGGAAACAAAAATATGGTACCAACATTCTATCTTGCTCAATAAGGATATTAAAAATAATCTAGGATTCAGGCCAAGATGGCGGAATAGGAAGACCCTGAGCACAACAAAATTACAACTATTTATAGAGCGACTATGGATGAGAATCACCTGAAGACTAGCAGAAAAGATCTTCCACAGCTAAAGATCCAGAGAAAGAAAGAGACGGGTAGGAGGGGTGGAGACATGGTACAGTCAAGACCCGTAACCCAGGGTAGGCGACCCACAGACGGGAGGATAATTACAATTGTAGAGGTTCTTCCCAAGGAGCGAGGGGTCTGAGCCCACGTTAGGCTCCCCAGCCTGGGGGTCCTGCACCTGGAAGACGAGCCCCCAGAGTGTTTGGCTTTGCAGCCAGCAGGGCTTACTTTCACAGAGGACTGTGGAAAGTAGAGTTTCCACTCTTAAAGGGCACACACAAAACCTCACATGCTTGAGGACTCAGGGAAGAAGCAGAAATTTGACATGAGCCTGGGTCAGACCAATTTGTGGATCTTGGAGAGCCTCCTGGAGAGGCAGGAGACAAATGGGACTCACCCTGGGGACAAAGATGCTGGCAGCAACCATTTCTGGGATCTCATCCCACCACAAGGACACTGGTGCTGGCAGTTGCCATTTTGGAATCCTCTCTCTAGCTGACTAGTGCTGGGACCTGGTCCTGCCCACCAGTCAGTTGGCCCCAGTACGGGACACTCCAGGTCAGGCAGATAGCTGAGTGGGGACATGGCCATTCCCACCAGCAGACTGACTGCCAAGAGCCCCCTGAACCCATCGTTTCCCTGAGACCTGCCTTGCCCACCAGAGGGACCATGACCTGGCCCCACTCACTAGTGGGCCAGTATTAGCCTGGGACCAGTCTCACCCACCAGCGGGCCAACACCAACCCTGGGACCACAGAGCCCCATAGCCAGCCATGTCAAGGCCTGACCTACCCACAAGCAAGCGAGCACCACCCTGGGATTTCCTGGGCCCCAGGTTTACCCAACAGTATGCTGACACCAGCTCCAGGTCACCCTGGATCCCACAGCCAGCACTGGCAGGAACCAGCTCCACCCACCAGCAGGCTGACACCAGCTCCAGGATCCCTGACCCTGCAGCCAACCGACCTGGCACCTGGCTTGCCCATCAGTGGGCCAACACTAGCTACAGTAATCAAAACAGTACAGTATTCGCACAAAAACAGATACATACATCAATGGAACAGAATAGAGAGCCCAGAAATGAACCCACTTTCATATGGTCAATTAATCTATGACAAAGGAGGCAAGAATATACAATCAGGGAAAGACAGGCTCTTCAATAAACGGTGTTGGGAAAACTGGACAGCGACATACAAAAGAATCAAACTGGATTGCATTCTCATACCATATACAAAAATCAACTCAAAATAGATTAAAGACTTAACTGTAATACCTGAAACATAAAAATTCTAGGAGAAAACATAGGCACTAAGCTCTTTGACATCAGTCTTGGCAATATTTCTGGTTGTCTCCTCAGACAAGGGAAACAAAAGCAAAAATAACCAAATGGGACATCAAACTAAAACGATTTTGCATAGAGAAGGAAATCAACAATTTTAAAAAGGCTTTCATCTACTGAATGGGAGAAGATATGTGCAAACAATATATCCAACAAGAGGTTAATTTTAAAATATACCAAGAACTCATACAACTTGACATCAAAAAAATAAACAACCTGACTGAAAAATGGGAAGAGGACCTGAATAGACATTTTTCCAAAGAAGACATACAGATGGCCAACAGGCACATCAAAAAGATGCTCAGCATCACTAATCATCAGGGAAATGCAAATCAAAACCACAATGAGATGTCACCTCACATACGTCAGAATGGCTATTACCAAAAAGACAATAACAAGTGTTGGAGAGGATGTGGAGAAAAAGGAGCCCTCATGCACTACTGGTGGGAATGTAAATTGGTACAGCCATAATGGAAAACAGCATAGACATTCCCCAAGAAATTAAAAATAGAACTACCAAATGATCAAGCATTTTCACTCCTGAGCATTTATCTGAAAAAAATTGAAGACACTAATTTAGAAAGATACATGCACCCCTATGTTCATTATTTACAACAGTCAAGCTATGGAAGCAATACCAGTGCCCATTAATAGATGAATGGATAAAGATGATGTGGTAGACACACACACACGACTTACCACTATGGTCACTTTGTAATATACAGAAATACTGAATCACTATGTTGTATACCAGGAACGAACATAGTGTTGTAGGTGAATTATATTTTAAAAACAACAAACAAACCATAGAAAAAGAGATGAAATTTGTGGTTATCAGAGGCAGGATGTAGGCAGAGGGGGAATTGGGTGAAGAAAGGCCAAAGGTACCAACTTCCAGTTATAAGATAAGTAAGTACTAGGGATGTAATGTACAATATTACATTTAACATTGCTGTATGTTATATATGAAAGTTGTTAAGAGACTAAATCATAAGCGTTCTCATCATAAGGAAAAAAATTTTTTTCTCTTTCTTCAACGTTGTATCCATGGATATTCACTAAACTTAATTGTGGTAATCATTTCATGACATATGTTAAGTCAAATCATTATGGTGTATACATTAAACTTATACAGTGCTCTATGTCAATTACATTTTAATAAAACTCGAAGAAAAAAATCTCTTCCATCTTATTATCAAGGATATTGTAACACCAAAACATGTAGGAAGAATATAATCTTAGATCAAAGGATAATTCTTTAAGTAGAATTAATTGTAGCCTTACGAGAAACTACATCGTCCTTATTTTTCTAATTTTGTGAGGGACAAGTGCAGACTTTGATTCAAGTCCTGGCTTGGGGCAACCATTGATAATCTAATCCCTCCTATTTACAGGTGAGGAAACTAAGATGCAGAAAGACTGTGTGACTTGCTCATTGCCCCTTGCTTTAGTGGCAAAGCTCAGTGCTCTCTGCTCTTCCTGCTGGTGGAATTACAGTTTCATGGAACTCATCTTCACTCAGCATAGTGAGATGGGAAAGTCTTGGGCCAAACAGACGTGGGTTTGAATCCCAGATCAGCAGATTCTAAGCTTCATGGTCCTGGATAATCCATTCAGCCTCTTTGGATGGATCTCAGCTTTTTCATTTGTTACACGTACTTCATAGAGTTGTTGTGAAGATTAAGTAAAATAGATGAAACATTTAAGTTTATTTTAATTAAATTTAAATAAAGTCTGATTAAATTTTTAATTGAATTGAACAGCATATACAAACTACCTACCAGTGGTAACAGGCTCCTCTTGTAAAGGCTGGTCAGCTTCCTCCCCAGCAAAGAGCTTTGCAAAGTGAGGCCTTAGAGTCATTGATGAAAGTTGCTATTGTTAACATTATAAATATATTAATAACCACTAGTATTAAGTATCAGGACAATGGAGTCTACTTACTGCATCTACAGAACTAAAGGGAACTTCTTTTCTCTAAAGATTCTTCACAAAACAAGAATGATGCACTTACAGGTAATTTGTCTATCCTCCATTATCCCAAGATGCAACTAGGATGTTCTCTCACTAAGTAAGGCATAAATACTAGTTGTAATAAGTATTGGTTCTAAAACTAAAACTAACAAATATTAGTTCTCTTTGATAGTAAACACTGAAGAGAAGTAGAGGATAATAATATCTACCATCATATCCTTTTTGGTTCTATCTCCTCTATTTCCACACTTAAATGTCTATTTGTTTAATTTGAACGGTAAGACCATGAGGACAAGGACTCTTAGTTCTTCCAAGTTCTGTTTAATAATAGTACCTCTACATGAATCATAATTGATCACTGGCTAATCCTTAATTAGTAACTCCGCTTTAAACTGGGGGGGAATGATCTAAATATAGGAAGCACCACAAACTGTATTCAAGTTCTGGTCATCAGTGTTAGTCACGTCCTTATCTACTCCTTACCACCAAGGGTGAAAAATTGTGGAACTAAACCTTCAATAGGAGTGAATTTGATTTGCTGGCATGTTTTAACAAAAATAGTGGTCATCTTCAGCTACTTGCTAAATATTAAAAAGTATAATCTTGTAGAAGGGGAAACAAAAGTAAAACCTGCTCTCTGAATTTTACATTCGTAACTAAAGCATGCTTTATCAGGCAAAGTCATAATCAAATACATTAAATAGTTTGTAAGCTATGTTGGACAAATATCTTTGTATTTTCTAGAAGTGAGAGAGTTTTGCACACAGTTAATCACAGTCATAGAATATGCAGACCCTGATTTTCTGATATGGAACTTTCCTGATGAACACTTTATTATTGCAGGGCAGGGAAAATACCTTTTTCCTCCACCCTTTTAAGCTCTCGGTTGAGACCCCTGTAACGAAAGATAGATTAACAAGAAAAAAAAAATTGTTAAAGCTTTATGTGATATGGGACCTTCATAAGGAAATGAAAACAGGAGGAAACGATCAAGCCTGAGTGTTTCCATGCTAAGTTTGCTGAAGAGTGGAAAGATAGACTAGGACAGAGGGTGTGAGGCAAGGGTAGTAAACTGGGAAAATCAGCAAAGCTAAACTTCATTCAGATTCCTGAGCCCCTTTGTCTTCAGAGATAAGGATGCTTCTTTCCTCCTGGTATAAGGAGGGTTTTATGAACTGCTTCAGAGGAAAGACAGAAGGCCCTTCGTGCACCCGTCATTTCTCAGATTCCTACAGCTTGGAGTATGCAACATGCCCAGGTGCCATGTTTTGGGGTAGCATGTCCTGAACCCTGCCGTTATCATTATTCATTTTCTTCATAGATGTGCCTATGTTAGTTGAGTATACAAATATGCTATTCGAGTATACAAACATTTTGTCACAACAAGCAGTGGTTTTACTTTGGGGGGTCCAGCCAGGGTCACCAAACTCTGTCCCAGGTCAAATCCAGCCCAACACACGTTTTTGTAAATAAAGCTTGGCTCTAACACATCTACTTTCACTTGTTTATATCTGGGGCTGCTCGCCACAGTAGAAGAGATGAGAGACAGACCAATGTGGTCCCCAAAGCCTAAACCATTTACTCTCTGGCCTTTTACAAAGTGTGTTGACCCTTGACCTACAGAATAAAGAGCAATAACTAAATATGTTAAGAGATTATTATTATTATTAAAAAAGTTATCACTCCAAAAGCCTCAAAGGATGCTATGCTAAGCCTATATACTTTTGTACCAGAAAGACAACAGCCTTTGCTTAAAAGGTAGAATTCCACTTTCGTAAGCTTGAGGAAACTTCAAAACGAAAGTCATAATTAAAATGGAAGCACTCTACTCCTTATAAGTAGTGAATGAAATTGTTTTTGGTTTTGGGAATGTTGCATTAGAAGGATGCCATGCAAAAGAGACATTTCTAAAAAATTACAAAACTGGCTCTTGAAGACAGAAGCTCAACTATGGGCATCTTCTATAGCTGAATTTCAAAAAAAAATTTAAATTACTCTTAGAAAATTTTAAAGTTATGGTTTATTAGTAAGTCTTCCTGACTGTCAGGAGAGGGTAGCAGATGGGATTATATACCTAAAGTGACCTTGATTGGTTTATAGCCATCAATATCATATAATTCAGTCCATTTAAAGATTACATAGCAAAACTTCCTCCTCATCCAACCCCATCATCCCAGCAACTACTCAAGAAAAGCATTAATCAATCAAATAATAAATACATTCATATAGATAACTACTAAATAAGTACATAAATAGTAAATCCCTGGTGGTACTTACCAGAGCAGCACATGTGAAAAGTAACTTTTCTTGTGAGTTTTACCTCATTTGTATCTTTTGAAATACGTTAAAATGAAAATTATTAAATATAAAACAGATGTGAAAGAATGTTACAGCCAAGCCCAGATCTACATTAACACATTTTTATTCTTTATATTCTTTCTTCCTTTCAGTCAGACTAATGAGGTATAAAACACAAACTAGGTGTATGCTTGGATGAGTCCTGACAAGTGCATGCTCACGTAGTCACCACCGCCATCGCAATACAGCACAATCCCGTCACTCCCGGAAGCCGCCTGCTGCTCCTTACTAGTCAGTCCCCTCCCCCTACACCTGGCAACAGCCCATCTGCTGTCACTAAATCCTGCCTTTTCTCCGATTTCAGATAAATCAAATCATTGAGTATGAAGTCTTTGGGGTCCGTCTTCTTTCACTTAGCATGTTTCTGTAATTTACCCATGTGGTTGCATGAATTAGTAGTTCGCCCTTTTCATTGCTACTTCGTATTCGTTAAATGGATGTGGTTTATCCTCTCACCAGCTGGTGAACTTTTGAGGTGTTTTCAATTTTGGGCTATTATTAAAAAAGCTTTTATAAACATTCATGTAGATTTTTGTGTAGACGTATGTTTCCATTTCTCTTGGGTGAAATACCGAGTGGAATTGCTAGGCCATAAGACTAGTGTAATGTTTCAGTTTGTAAGACATTGCCAAACTGTTTTCTAACATGGTTGGACTTCTACCTCCCCGTGAGCGATGTGTGAGAGCTCCGTTTGCTCCGCACTCTCACTGACTGTCTGCAACGCCAGTCTTCATAACTCTGGTCCTTCCAGTGAGTTGTGGTGATAGTACAATTTGCGCTTCCTTAATGATTAATACCTTGGAACAGTGGTGTATTTGCCATTTGTGTGTTTTCTTTGGTGAAATGCTCAGTTTTTCAATATTATACCTATTTAAAAAATTTATCTGTTATAAACACTAGTCCTTAATAAGATACGTCTTGCCTAAGGCTTGCCTTTCCATTTTCTTAACAGTGTCTTTCTCTCTCTAGTAGAGTAGAAGTTATTCTTACCTGAGCTTTGCCTAACCGAGATTCCTCCAATGTCTTCATCTCGAAATTTTAGTCTTAGCTCTTACAGTTAAGTCTGTGATTTGTTCCAAATTAGTTTTTGTGTGACATGAGATAGGGGATAAAGGTTAATTTTTTTTTAATATAGCTATGTGTTTGTTCCAGAACCATTTGTTGAAGAAACTTTCCTTTCTCCTATCGAATTACTGTGTCAGCTTTGTAAAAAATCAACTGACCATATAAGTGTTACATAGTCTATTTCTGGAATCTCTACTGTGTTCCTCTGATATGTGTGTGTATGCATATGTATATATATAGCCTGACGTCAAAAACATGTTATCTAAATTACTGTACCTTTACAGTAATTCTTGCAACCAGGTAATACACATCCCTTAATTTAATCCTACTTTATCAGTTGTTTTGACTATTCAAGGTCCAATTGTATTTATAAATTTTACAATCAGTTCGTCAAATTCTATCCAAAAAATTGGCTGCTAAGCATTGTGATTAGGGTTTCATTTAATCTTTAAATCAATTTGGGGATAACTGACATCTTAACCATATTAAATCTTTCATTCAAGAACATCGTATCTCCATTTTTTAGGTCTTCTTCAGTTTCCCTCAAAATGGTTTGTAGTTTCCCACGTTCAGGTCTTGGACATACTTCATCAAATTTAGCTCCAATTGTTTCAAGGTTTTTGATGCTATTGTAAATGTTATTGATTTTTTTTCATTTCAATTTCCAATTGTTTCTAGTATATATAAATATAAATATTTTGGTACATTGAAGTTGTATCCTGTGACCTTGCTAATTAGAGTTGTAGTATATTATAGTTCCTTTTCACTTTCTATTTACACAATCAAATCATCTGCAAAGAAACAGTTTTGTGTCTTACCAATTTGGATGCTTTTTATTTTTTGTCTTGTTGCATTGGCTAAAACCTCCAGTCAACATTGAATACAAGTGTATTTTCGGTTTATTAGAGGGAAAGTATTCAGTCTTCTACCATTAAGTATGGTATTAGGATGAGGTATTACATAGTCACCTTTTAACAGGTTGAGCAAGTTCCCTTTTATTTGTAGGTTGCAGAGAATTTCTACCATGAATGGGTCTTGAATTTTGCCTTTTTTTTTTTCTGAATGTGATGAGATGATATGGTTTTTCTTCTTTACTCCAGTGTGGAATTACACTGATTTATTTTCAAATATTTCCTCTCAGGTGTCAATTTCATTGGCAGAAAATACTTCATAATATTCCTTTCATTAAAAAAAAAGTCTATAGGATCTGTGCTATCTCCCCTTTCATTTCTGATACTGATAATGTCTTTCTTTCCTGATCAGTCTGGTTAGAAGTTTATCAACTTTACTGATATTTTCAAAGAGCCAACTTCTGATTTGATTTTTCTTTGTTTTCTAGTTCACTGATTTCTTTTATTCTTGTTTCCTTCTTTCCCTGCACTTGCAGTTTCTTAAATTTGAAAATTGAGAACTTATATTCTTCCTAATGTACGTTTAAAGCTATAAATTTCCCTCTAAATACTGCCTTAGCTTTGGTCCACAAATCTTGATATGCTGGGATTTTCATTTTTATTCTAGTCAAGATATTTTCTAATTTCTCTTGTAGTTTATTTTTTGACACATGGATTATTTAAGTATGTTGTTCTTATCTTTCTGTTACTGATGTCTACGCTAATTCCACTGTGGTCAGAGAATATGCCTTGTATGATTTCAATGCCCCTTAAATTTAGTGAGACTTTTAAGAAGCAGGGGTGTCTTTTCCTTGCCTACTTTCCCCTTCTGCTAATTGGATACAGATAACGAAGTGATGATAAAGCCACAAACAGAAAAAGCTTCATACCTGAATCACCAATGAAAGACAGAAGCACAACTTACCTGGAACACCCACCTCGGTCTATATACATGAGCAAGAAATAAACTTCTATTGTTTGAACTGTTACAGGTTTAGTTCTGCGTGTTGTAACAGTTCAGCTTACCCTGATTAAAATGCTGCCCATCTTTTTAAGGTTCTCCTCTGCCTCCCACCTCCCTGAAAGTGAATTTTTCACAAAACACATAGTCTACATTTTAGTTCATACAACCTAAAGCATACCTGCCACAACTATTCAACTATTTTCATGTGTTCCATTAACAGACAAAATCTTCATATGAATAAAATATATATGAAGTTTACTGTATCAGCCAAGGTTCTTTCTTAAAAATATTTTTATTGAAATACAGCATGTATACAGAAATGTGTGCCAAGAAATGTACTACCTATATATACATGATATATAATTCATCTATCTGCAGAAAATTATGAAGCTGTCTACATCTGGGGTATTTTCTTCCTTTCCATTCTTTCTTTCTTACGTGCTATTTTTGGAGCCTTGGCAATCAAGAAAGTCAAGAAAACAAGAGATAAAAGGGCACCCAAAGTGTGTCACAGAGAGGCTTTTCCAACTCAAGGCTAGAAATACAAAGCCAGTCCTGTACAATCGCCTACATGCTGCTCAGTTCCTCTGCCACACTACTGCAGTGCAACTCTTCCTCACTTTTTAAGGGGAAGAAGATGTAATACAGGTAGGGAAGGATGTAAAGAGAGAAGCTACACTTACTCCTTCTGCAGAACAAGTGCTACACTCCAGGGCCACTGCTAGCCCATGTGGTATCTTCGGTAAAAAGCCAAAAAGCAAAAAAACCCCAAAACTCTCCAGAAAGATTCCTTTTTCCAGTCACTTTACTTCCACCTGACAGATACTTGTTGCAGATACAACTATACTATTAGTAAGACCACCTTCCTGCCACTTGCTAGAAAGTTGTACAGTTAAGTCCCCCGTGTCTGTGACGTGAGAAGCACCCTTTGGATGTGGCACTGCTCTGTTCTGTCCAGTCTACGTGCTGCACTTCGCCTCAGGCTGTGGAACAAGTTGTAGTTTTGATTTTTTTGCTTAAATGCATTGGGGCTATTTAAAAAAATTTTTTTTTAAATTGAAGAATCACATACATACAGAATAAAAAGGGAGATGTACCTAAAAAGAATAAACCACCACCACAAAACGAAAAGAAGAAACTACCAGTTTACAAAGAAATGTAACAAGTTCAGAATCTCAAAAACACATAAATGATGCAAGAAACATCATAAGCACAAATAAACACCTAGATGTGCAAGGACCTAAGGGAACAGGGTCACACTGAAACCTCTAAAAAAGTTGACTTATACACAAGTGATAGGGCCAGTAAGAACTTTATCTCCTATTTTACGGTAATGGAAAACAAGAAAATGATACTGAAAATCTAAGACTACTTCTGGCCGACTGTAGTTATAACGAAGTGTGGAGAGGCCACATCAGAAAGGATGTCATCCCAGTGTTTGGAACACATGAAAGATGGCAACAAATTGATACTGATCCCAGGAAAGGCCCTAGTAGATCCTTATTATAATGATGTTTTTAAACCTTTTGGAAAGAGAACGTTGTTCACTATGTATCAGCAGGTTTGACTTAATTTCAAGAACTTCTGGGGACAGTTACTTGATTAACACTTGGAAAACGCAGGACTTCAGCAAGGAATGTAAGATCCCATGACATCCTGATAGACAAACGCGGAGAGAAATGGGCTGACAGATGCATCAGTAAAATGCTGAATTCTTACCTAACAGGTGTTGACTGATAGACTGGCCAACTTGTATCATACCAAAGAGAAGTTTCACAGGCTGCTGCCTTCAAACTTGTTTCATTCAATAGTGAATGTTTACATATCAAATTTTGAAGTGACCGCAAAGAATAACATAGCATATGTATTTCAGACGAATCCAAAGACATTTCAAAAGGTTAATAAATTTAACACAAGAAAATTTACAATAAATAAAGGTCCTGCAAAGCAGGTTAAATAAAACACTAACTGCACAAGTGCAGGAGAAAGACTACTTAACAGCAGTAAAGATAATTAATCTCAACTTAATCAGTATCTCACTGGTAAGTATAACTCAAGACAAGTAATCTCAGTTCACCAGTATCATGTGGGTGTCAGAAGAGCTGGCTCAACATTTGGGTGTTAAATAGAAAAACAAGAGTATTAACAAGAACAAAGGACAACAGTTCTGCTACCTATAAATGATCAGTTCTTGATTATATAGCTTAAGGAAGATAGAGAAAAAACAAAAGCCTTTGGGGTTTGGATGGTAAAGACAATGGAAGCCAGGATATATGAGGGAAATAACTAGGGAAAAAAGAGAAGTTGCTGGGAGTCACCGTATCACCGGTGCTTAAATGTTTGGCCCCAAAGGGTTAATAAGACAAGTGACGGGAAGATACAGAGAATGAACCAGGACAGGCAGAGCTGCCCCCAAATAGAAGTCGATCTTGTCCCTGGTGAATCGGATCAGAGCTGCTAAAGAACCATCTGGCACTTGGGGATTTTCCTACTTTGAGATTTCATAAATACATATTTAAAGATCTATCCAGCTATAAAATTTATTACTCTCTTTGAAGAACACACAAATGACAATTCTTCAGAACTACTATGTTAAAGATTTTGAGGATGTAAATCTACAGATCATTCAGTTTGCTTTATTGGTCACTCTATCTCTCAAGTTGGCATTTGTGTGTGTGTGTGTGTGTGTGTGTGTGTGTCTTTCTGATGTGCAATTTCTCCTAGTGTTAAAGCAGTTGGCATTGACGTGTAAACTTTTGATGCTAAAAGACAACTGACTAGTGCAGTGCATACACTGTTACACTGTAATAAAGACTACTGTCTTAACTGCCAGATTCACGTGTCCCATCCTGAAAAGCCAAAAGCCCTAAAAATACACACACACACACACACATAATCATGGGTTATTAGAATTCCTTCCTTTTCAAAGATAATTTTACATAGCCAATCTTCCAGGTGTATTTAATTTATGGCTTTCTTTATATAATTTAGGCTACCCATTAACTATATGGAAATGTGTGACATAAACCTAATTCTAACCAATTTTGATTCTGCCTTATTAAAGGTATGTCTTAGCACGCTACGTGAAAGCTCTAGGCATAACTACTGCATAGCTGAGATTCCCTTAAGTCCGTTTCAACATTCATTCTCAGCAATTACACAAAACATGAATCCATGCAATACACAAAAGAAACTAGCTATTCCACATAACTATATCCTAGAATTATCAGGGATTGAAAAGGGAAACTTTCCCATGATCTTCCCTAAAAGAACTTACCTAGTGTCTGTAAAATTTTCTGTTACCTCCTAGAATATTTAATTTTCTTTGGAAAAGCAAGTCAACCTTGGCACACCTTTGTGCTCAAGGACCAAATGTGTTCCCTTTGTTCTTCCTATACTTTCTCACACCTTTCAATCTCAGAGTGGAAATAAAATCTCTCAGAAAGGGAATGGACATAATTACTGCCAAATCACAGTCACTTACCACTCCCTGATCATATAAATTAGCAAATGGAATTGCAATAAAAGGTACAAAAGGGGAGCTTACCTAGGTGGTGTATGGTTGTCCAAAAGTACTCTCTTTTGGCAACTGGGACAAGTATCCATGAGAAAACACCTGAGCTGATTCCTTTTCTGATGAAGAAATTCATTGCCTTCTATATTCCTAAACATAGGGCTCTGAAGTCATCAAGGTGAAGCTAAAAACTATCTAATTTAAGGGAGTTATTAAGATTTGCATTCATGTAAAACAAGCCAGTAACAAACCTATCTCCCTTTCTATTAACTATAAACACTGTACTTCATATTTCAGAAGAGATCTGGGCATCATAAAAGCCACAGTCACAAGCTACTCTTACACAAACATTTAGAAACCCAGTAACTTGTGATTTAAATAATGCCTTTAGGAGAAGGGAAACAACAGTGACAGATTAAAGCCTGCCTTTAACCATGAAAGTCCCTGGAATAAAAGCAGAAGTGCTGCCAAGAAGCCACAGGTATTTTTCACATGGACAGAGGAAAACAGGATTTTGAAGAGTGCAGTGACAGTTCTCTGCCTCCACTAATGGCCTATAAGGTTAAAGGTTAATAGCAGTATAAATCCTACAATTACATAATGTGGGGTTCGTTTTTATTTCAGATTTACAAAAACCTTTTTGTTCTTGTACTTTAATGGCCTTGTAAGGTCTGCCAGCCACTGCCTTTCTTGTCACCAGAGCGCTCAGCAGGTTTACAAGTGGACGTGCCCAAGACTGCCATCTGGTGGAAATGATAGAAATTGAAATGATTTTTGTAAGTGATTAAGTCCGTTGTCTACTAAAAAGGTATGAATTCAAAATATATTGGAACAAAACTAGTTACTTCACAACACAGTAAGAAATATAAAATAAGGATTTAATTAAGAAATGCATAGAATATATGGAGAAAAAGATAAAACTTTACTGGGGGTATTACAAAAAACAAACACTTGCATAAATAGAAAGATGTAGCATTTTCCTGGAATGGAAATTATCTTTGCTAAAGATACCAATGACTTCCAAATTAATGTACATATACAACAAAACAAAATCAACAGGACTTTTATCTGGCAGGGAAATCTTGGCCAAATTATTCAAAAGTTAATCTGGAAGAATAAACATTCAATTTTTGTTTAACTAAGTTATTAAGGGAGCACTCTCCTTACCAGATAATAAAATATATAATAAAACTATGATAATAAAGATGAAATACAGATACATAGTATAAAGTAATGAAACAGAATGCCCATAAAATACAAACATATACAAGAATATGCAGTAAAAGGGCATTTTCAAATAAATTTTAAGACTGGCTTATGTGTTAGCTACTGTGAGAGAATAGTGGGAAATATTACATGATTTTTGCCTTGTAGTAATATCCCAAATAAGTTCCATTTGTATTATATATTTATAATAAAAAGGCCAAAAGTCATAAAATATATGTAAATACTTACTCAGAATGTGAAAAGACCGTCTAAGTATACAATTGAAGGTTCAAACTGTTAAAGAAAATGATAAAATTCTAAAACTATTGAATGCATGAAACCAAAAGACACTTCTCAAAACTCATCAAATTGAACACCTAAGATCTTTGCAAGTTTACTTGACATAAATTTAACTTTCTAAAAAGGTAAAACAAAAAATAAACTCCACTATACTTGACTTAAAACAGTATATGGAGAATAAAAGGGAGTATTTTTGACCTAATACTCTTCAGATCAGAGCATCATAGCTCCCTCTAGTGCCTCTACTATCAGTGATTAGAAAGCCTTTACTCTGCCTATAGGAAAAGCCGGCACAGAAACAAAGTTACCGTGTAAGAAAAAACACAGAAATAGAGTAGCATGATATAAGATTGGGGGGAGGGGAGGCACGGGGGGAGAACCTACACCATTGAGCTTGTAGCTCTTCGGGAATTAGGACGTTTCAGTTATTGTTAAATGTGTTTTGTTTAGTCCCATTCATTCTTTGACATTCTTATTTAAACAAAGAGCATTAAAAGGCAACTGGTGAACTCAGGAAAATAATTTGTAACATGTAACAGAATAATGGCTAATTTCCTAAATATATAAAGAGCTCTCACAAATCAGTAAGAAAAATGACCAATGTGATAACAGAAAATAAGCAACATATATGAACAGGCTTTAATAAAAGACATTTAATTAGCAAAAAAAGAGAAAAAAAAAGAGAAAGTTCAATCTCATTAGTAACCAAATAACTGAGAATCAAGAAAATACCGTAAATTACAATATTTTACCCACCAGATTGGCAATGTGCAATACTGCCAAAAGAGCAGAAGATATGAGTATTTTTATATACTACTGGGATTATAAATTGGTACCATTCCTGGAAGGCAAGCCAGGACCACTGAATTCACTTAGTTTCTGCATTTTATATTTAATTCAAAAGTTTATTAAAAATCCAAACATACAGAAAATTAGAAAATATAGGACAATCTTACCTACTACTCAGATTTAACAGACGTTAATATTTTTATAATTTTACTTTTGAAGGAATATTAAAAAAAACTCTTTCCAATGCTTCTGAAGAACTACTGTCCTAAATTAATGTGTCATTTTCCCATGCATGTTTTATACATACTAGGTGCCTATAAATTATACACATCATAGTCCATCAACTCTAAGTTTCCATTATTTTATGTACCATTCCTTTATGTATGATTAAGAAATGTGCTATGAAATAATGCCTTAATAATATTTAGGATTATTTTATACTTATTGTGATAGGTTTTTCAGACTTTGACTTTAACAAAACCCAACTATGGAATCAAAATATGAACAGCTATGACCAAGTTGGTGCAATTGTAAGATGTCATGATCTAAGATGCTTCTCAATTTCAAAGATGAAAATTCATTTTGAAATAAACTTTGGAGATTTAAGCTTTTACATAAACGACATTCTTTTGGAACTTGCTGTTTCCCTCAGCATTATGTTTTCAGAGTATTAAAAGATGGCTCACTGCCCAAGGAAGCAAAGCCAGTAGCAACGAGCTGCTGCAGGAGCACCAGATTCTCTTCTTAGCCCAGTCTTTCCTCCATTCCTCTAAGTGTTCCAGAAAAAACTGATTTATGCTAAAGGGAACTAATAGGGAAGAGTTATTCCTCAATGGAAACATCTGCCTTCAATCAGGGAAAGAGTCTAGAGACAGTCACTTCCAAGGCCCAGGAATTAACATACTTATCACTTGGGACCAGGGTGATACAAGTGAGGCACTCACCTTGGAGACAAAATTTAAGGGGTGCCAAAAAAGTTCAGTGATCAAGAGAAATATTTTAATGCAACATTTAAAAGAATCAAAGTGAACACAACAACCATGATGCACAAAATACCAAAAAATTTCAAAAGACAATTATTGTTGCTTAATTTTCCTATTGCCTTAAGCGCAACATAGCATTGCAGGGCACTCTTACTCGTCCAACCTTACAGGGGAAGAAAGGGGATCACAGTGATGGGTGTGATACTACACTACAGTTTAAAATGTCAATGTGAAATGGGAACAAAGTGATTTTCATAGGTAGCGTGAATAATTTTCAATATTAGGTCCTCAAATAGATGCAGGCTATTAAGAATTACAGAACGTAGATTATTAATTGTATTTTTATTAAAATGAACTAGACACGTAAGATGAAGACAATGCCTGCCTGCCAGGTATCAGCATTTACGAGGCAACAGCAATTAAAATGGTGTGATGTTTGCATAGTTAGACAAAAAGACAATAGAACTGAATTTAGAAACTAGAAATGGATCATACATATATGGGAAATTGGTATTAGGCAGGGCTGAAATGGTGTTGGCAAAATTATATTAGATTCCTTGTTTCATATAAAACAGTAAATTCAGGATGAATGAAAAACCTAAGCATATGTGCTTGGAAAGATGACTTTAAAACTCCTGAAAGAAAATAGAGATTACAGAACTTGAGATGGCAATGACTTCTTAAACAAGACAATAACACAAACCCTAAAGAAAAAGATGGATAAGTAACAAAAGGCTCCATACTCAAAATAAAAGAACAAAATAAAGACCAGGTTTTGCAACACATGTAACAAAGGACTAGTATCCTGACTACATAAAAAAAAACAAACTACGAATCAATGAGAAAAAGACAACCCAAAAGAAAAACAGGTAAGATTTAGAGAAGAGGAAACTCAAATGGCTCATACAGGAAAAGGCGTTTATCTCAGATGTAATCAGAAATGCAAATTAAATATTATTTCACATTCACCTGACTGGCAAACTTAAAGTCTGACAATATTTACTGTTACTGAGGACGGGGAGGGACAGAGGAACAGGGATTTTCACACATTTCTAGTAGAAGTGCAAATTAGTACATCTTTAGCATAATGCATTTGCAGTATTAACTGGAAGCGATGCATACTCTATAACCCAGTAATCTTATTTCTAAGCAACTACTACAGAAAATGCTAGTACAAGTGCTCAAGGGACACATGCCAGTCATTAGTTTTTTTTTATAGTAAAAACTTGCAAATAATCTTCATCTCTTTTCAGTGGGGAAATGGATAAGTTGTGGTGAAGTCACACAAAGGAATACTATACCAGTTTATTCTTTTTATTTAACCTCTCGTTTTATGGAAGAGGGGGATGCAGAGGCAATAATGTGAGCAGATAAATTCAAACCTGAGGTTGGGAATAACACCCTTTCCTCTCCCATATTACCCCCAGCAAAATCAAAACCAGCCACGCATGGTGGGTGATGTGTGGGGGAAGGGCTAATGAGAGAACTGACCTCTTACGGTAGGCAGTATCAGACTCTTATTCCAACCCAGTGACCCCTTCCCCACCTTCTAAACACAACTAAGTAACAATCCTTGGGTAGATCACCAAATCAAAACCTGTAAATATTGTTTACTGCTTGGTCAAACACTGTTCTTACTGAGTCTCCTTTCTTGTAAGAGTATATCTAGTTTCACTTGCACAGACTGGTATAGTCACATGTACTCTCTGTGCCTAGTGATTTTCAAGCTTTTCATAAAGTCAACCTTTCTTCAAATGAAATCTTACATGGAATCCCAACAAGTAACAGAAAAAAAGCAGGACCACTCTGGAGGTTGAGAAATGGTACCCTAGAACTTCCTCTGGCAATTACAACATTTTAAGGAGAGTTTAAACTAGATGAAAATTCTTAAGATTAGTTTATTTTTGACTACATATAAATTTTAAATGTGAGCTCTTCATGAAGAGATTTGTAGGTTCCTAAAGAAACTATAACAATTCAATTCACTGACTTTCACTTCAGGAATATACTTCAATAGCATCAAAATAATTATAGCTAGTCTTGTCTAAGACCAATTTTAATAGCAAATATTAAATAATTTAATTTATATTTAAATAAGCTTTATACTATTGTGAATTTACTTACAAGATGCTTATTCACAGGCAAAAGTCTCATGAAAATAAACTCCATGGTCCTCTAAACCAAGTTTCTGTGGAATTTTGTCAAAATAAATTGCACTTCATGTCTCCAAGACAGAAATGAAGCAAAACCACCTCATTATAGTGAGCGCGCAAGTGAAGAAAACATTAAGGACCCAGGAAAGGGAAAGGAGCTCCCAGACCCATATATTAGAGTAGCTCTTGGATTGTACTGGTGCTCTTCACTGCAGATACACGCCCAAGTATTTTCATTAGAAGTGTATATTATGCCGACAGAGTAAGAGAATACATTGGCTGTACAGACTTAATCATAAAGATCACTATTGCCAACATAATAACATTAGGGTTTTTAGTCAAAGGGGAAAAACAAATCCAAAGCTTTGATTCTACCCATAAATAAAAGTTACGGTTCTTTTGTGCCCCACTAGAGTTGTGGATACTAAGAGGAAAAACAGTAACTAACCTCCAAACACCAAGCTCATGCATGCATCCCTCATTCCTGAACTAGAAGAGCACAGCTACCAGTTATATTGAGTGGGAAACGATGTATACAGTTAACAGAAATGTTTGCCAGGGAGCATGAAAGTGAAATGGAAAATAAGGGGAAGAAGACACCACAGCCAGGAAAGCCAGCAAGAAGTCAGAATCAGTGCTGATGGTGCCTGAGAAGCAACTTACTCTGTATAAGTAGTTACACTGTTTTACTTCTGATTGACAATATAACATATATAAATCACCAGAACAGTGGGCAAAAATAAACTTGCTCAGCATTTTCATTAAAGCTTACAGAATAATCCTCAAAGTTGAACAGAAAAAATAAAACAACAATTGAGCATAAAAAAATGACAACGCAACTTTTTATAATGCATATCTACAAATTTATTTGCAAAAGCAAGTAACTCTCAGAATTACTTTGAAATAACTTAAGTTCTCGTCTTGATGATTACTACATTAGCATTTGACTACCTTACAGATTTCCTGCAAACTGTGCACTGTTTTAATAGGTGAAAATTACAATAGACTATTTTCCAAAAATATTATTTAGCTAGGCAAAACAAAATGTATTCTAAAATCTTCATCAAATGCTTTCCCTTATCAAACCAGATTAATTCCAAAATACAAATAAGGGCAATTTGGAAGAGGAAATGTGTATTTGAGACATCATTTAAAAACGCAATCTAAATTCAAGGTAAGAGTAAGATTTGGCTAGCAGAAGAAATTTAATGGACATCTTCAGGTTAATTTCAATGATGGAAGCTGAATAAAGACTCAGTTTAACACAAGCAACATAAACTGCCTAACATCACTATTAAAAGACATCAAGACCCAACTGAATCCCATACATCTGAAAATAAACCTGACTTATGGAGAAATGAGAGCTGCAGTCACTTTTGGCTACCCAAATACATTAAAAACCAAACTCTCATGTAACAACTATCTTCAGTAAATATTATAATTACCAAGCCTCATAATTGGGCAAGCAATGTGTGACAGAAATTATGAGTGCTTTAAAAAAAACCAAGAATCTCCATGGTAACTTTCCCCAATCTTGTTGAATGTTCAGAAAATTGAAAAGTCTAACCAAAAAAACTCAACATAAAATTCTGATCCACTTAGTCATCATTAAAAAAGTCCCATCTTTATCTGACCAACCTGAAGTGACATCTAATGTTAAAATGATTTTATTTAAAATATACGAATTTTAAACTTCAACATAAAAGTGAAACCTTCTCAAAGAAATAACACAAATCTACAATAATTGGAAGACATCTTAAAAGATTAAAATGACCCAAATATATGCCATAAAAAAATCAAGCTCTACAGTTAAACAACCTTAAATCATGAGTTTTCCAAGTTGAAACACATCACAGGAATTTTCTGGGAGAAAAAAAGCACAATAGTAAAGACTCCACCTTCTTTACTTTGCTTTCTAAGTATCAGTGTAATGGTAACCATACAAACATCACCTCTCCCCACAAGTAAATTTTACATCAGATCTGTCTTAAGATTCATTTACTGTTATACTTGGTATACTACTATATTATATAATAGTATATTACAGTACCGTAATACTTGGAATAAAAGAACACTCTGTGAAGCTGTCCAAGAGGATGAGGGTAGCAACTCCCAAAGTCTGGGAGTCCCAGAGAACCTTTCAAGGAGGTCTATAAAATCCAAACTATTTTCTCAACAATATTAATACTTTTTTTCCCCCAAAGTATTGACATTTGCACTGACTGTGCAAAAGAAATGGTGGGAAAAATTACAGACACCTTATTAGCATGAATAGAAACAGTATTACCAAACTGGTCACTATTACATGTTCATCACTGTACTCACAGAGAAAAAGGGGCAGGGGGGACCAATTTCAGTTAACAATGTCCTTAAGCAGTAAAAATTAATTGCATCACACCTCTACCCTCGAGCACACATCTTTTTAATAGCTTAGATGATGAAATGGGAAGTCCTGGGTCTACAGCAGGCTGAAGTATGATGGTTGTCTCATGCTATTATTTGAGACGTGAGCTGAACTAGTAGCCACTTTTCAAGGAACGCCATTTTACTTGAAGGAATGACTGACAGACTGTGGTTATTCAACAGACATTTTCTCTGAAATGAATGAAATAAGCCTGTCACTCAAAGAAAACAACTGACAATATTTGTTGCCAATGATAAAATTTCACCTTTCAAATGAAAATTAAAATTTTGAAAAGTCTGTATCCATCACCATGTGCTTGACAGCGTCCCAACACTTAAGATTTTTCTGATGAGATCACAACAAAAATTATAAACACAGCATAATAAAATGTTAATATTCTAAAGAACTGCATACTTCTATGAACCTGTATTTTCCAAATGACCAATGCATGTTACAAAATCATGTAAAAGTAGAACCCTTATTCAAACCGTAAGACAAATCAAACTGATTTTAATGTAACAAATACAAAGTTGATTGACAGTTTGACTTCACATTGCAACTAACCTTCAAGAAACTACCAGTTCTGAAGTTTAGATAAAGTATCAAAGAATAACTACAATTATCTAAAGCTTAAAAGTACTTTTCCACAAACGTGTTTGTGTGAGGCCAGACTTCTTCATCCCCTTCTAACACAGTGCCACATTCCAACAGACTGAATGTAAGAGCAGACAAAAGATTATCCAGCCCAACATTAAAATATTTATAAAAATTAAAACCAACGCTACTTTTCACACTAAATTTTTTAGATTTTGAAAATATTTGCATAAAACAATGCTATTTATGTTAACGTAATTAAAAAAAAGAATTAAAATAGCACATCAAATTTCTTTAATTTCTAATACAATAAATATCAATAGATATAACCCACAAAGCGTAAGTTCTCTGGGATCTTGAATTCTGAGAAATATAAATGGGTGCTAAGATCAAAAAGGTTGAGAAACAGCTGGAATAGGGAATTAAAAACAGTAAATATTGGATATGGGTTTTTCTCTTGCTACTCCACACATTATTTGTATTTCCAGGGCCACCAAACCCCCGAAGAGGATTTTTTTTTATAAGTGATATAAAAAATGTTTTTGGATTGAAGAAGGGGTTAATTAGTATTGTTCTATTATATAGTTCGGTTAACTCCTCCTTGGAATTATAATTCGCCTACACAGTTTTATATAAAATTTTTCATGATAATTATTCCTACTATATAAAATGTTTAAAGTAACATTCAAAACTGGACTTAATCATTCTTAAATATCATATGAAATAGTAATTATGTCACACTGTTTTTATCAATTCTTTATTTAGGTAACAAGTTGGTTATGTTCACTGCATTGTATGAAACATCACAATATCATACGGGAAAGGTACTATCAGTACAGGGTTGGATCAGAGTGGACAGTTTGAACAATAAACCGTTTTGCATTCTTCATTCCCTATCTTTTAACAACCCGCCAAGCCCAGTCAAGGGACAAATAGCTTTTAACATCATCATGGAAAGCACTTTAACTTACAAGGCTAAAATCTAAAGAATAAATAAAATATGTTGTGGCATTAATTTCTTTTAGACCAAAAATCAGGTGCACAATAAATCAAATGATCAAGAAAGCTGTATTCAAATGTGTGGCTCTCCAGAAACAACTTCAGGAAAATGTTACAGAAAATACCATGAATTCCATTTCACACAGGACCAGATGATGACTCATTTTAACTATACACAAGGGCAATTACATCCTGCTGAAACACAATTTAAACAGATAGGAAAATGTTTACAGAGCATCCACCACACGTAAACCATGTACAAATGGATACATTCATTGCTTCTCCTACCCCAATAGCTTCTTTTAGATAAATATTTCACTCTTCATGTTCAGTATTAATTGGAAACATGCAAAACTCAAAAGAATTCAAGGATTCAAGGTTATTGTAAAAATAGAATTAAACTAATAGTCTTCAAGTACCTTATGTGATAGCCACTCTGTACCGTGCCCAATGTTATAAAATGAAAGGTTACTGAACCCATGAAAATATCTCTGTAATATTTCCTTAGACCTAAAATAGATAATTTTAAATGTATTTATAGTCATTTCAATGTGATATTCTGAGCTTTTAAAATAATGTAAACAATTAAAAATTATACCAAATTACACAAAACTTGTTTTATCTTAAAAGCTGAAAAATTAAAACTATAGAAACCCACATGTAAAACAAAAATCACAATTTACATTATAAAGGCAAATCTCATCATTTAAAAAAATTTGCAGCAGTGAGATGTCAAAGCAAATTATAAATAGCCATAAATTAATCCATTTGGTTTCAAGAGATTTTTCTAGTGAGAGTTGAAGGATGTAGTAGACACATGCATAAAATTTGTCAGGGTTTAGAGTATTATTGCCAAAAACACTTTATCTTGAAGCAGGCAACATTACAACTTGGACATTATTGGAGAACCCAGTTTGATAATACAGGTAAAATTGGAAAAAAATTAAATAACAATAATAAATATAAATCCTATAGTAAATTGCTCAAATGAAATTTTAAGCCACAGAGCTGCAAAAGGCTTCCAACTTGGTGAAATGAAAGAAGGAGCATCTCATACAATTCTTTGCTCTTACATGCTTATATGTTGTGTGTCTTGTTTAAAAAAAAAAATAATGTGTCTTCAGAGGATAGCTAACTATATTCCCATGCACCTCAGGCATATGTTATTTGTGGTGAAGTAACTCCATTGGTTTCTAGGGCCAGAAGTTCAGTACAGTTGTAACCAGTACGCCTGAGGCTGGCAAAAAATACTGTAGTACAGGCAATGCTACAAGTGGCAATTATCAGAAAACACAAATATGAACAAATGATGGGAAATGCTAATGATTTTCTGCTCATATCACAAAACGCTGGGAATCCACAAGAATATTTTTCCCCTTGTATTGAAGAAAATTGTGATTAAAAGTTTTTTCCCCCAATTTTCAGAATCAAAAGCATTTTAGAAGGTTTATAAGGCTACCATGGGTCTTCTAGATCTCCAGCACCCTACAGGAAGAGAAAAGGAAGAATATTGTTATTATTTACCTAAACCACTTCCAGGTTGGATTGAATTTCAAAAGAAAACAAAATTAGATGAACAAATTACCTTCCTTTCTTTGAAAAGGTACTTTTATAGAGAGGTGTGTGAATTGTACATTGTGTGTATACACATGGATCTAATATAGATAGATAACTGGCTGGGTTTTTCTCCCCTCTCCACCAAAAGCCTTCCTGTTTCTCAAACCACTTAAAAACATTCTGGCATTGGAAAAATAGATCAAAACATCAGCTACACCTGAAGATTCCAGTTTCAACTTATGGTACCTTAAGCAACTTTAGACACACGATAAACGTAAAACATGAAAAAGAAAAGTTAATGTTCTACATTCACAAAATAGTTGTTTTAAGAAACACTTTCCCATGTGACTAACAGTCATCTGTATTTTAAAGATTCATTTTAACAAAAACCAAACTCATATCTGCTACTATTTAAAATATCTCATAGTTCTCGCATTTATTAATATCTGATGAATGCTTAGAGCAAAGCTGACAGTCTTGCAATCTTTAAAAAGCTCATCATGGCAATATTCTAACATGTCTAAGTGTGTCCATTCTGTCTAAAGATTAGTATTTTACATCACAAAAAGGGGATAAGAAACAAAATAGATTTACTTTGAGTAAGCAAGACTTCTCAACATTTTTTTCCTTTCAGTTAATGAAAAATGCATCAAGCCAAAGTTTTCTAAATTTTATATATAAATACAAATGAAATTCTAATGGGTATTTTTCCAATATACCAAACCTGGTTGTTTAAAAAATAATAATTTAAAAATAAGTACAACATGCATAGGTTATTCCACATCACATGCTTTATTTGGACTTAAACACTTATAATTTCATTCTAAACACTTGGTTGACATACATTTTGATGTATGTAGTTAGGCTATACAGAATATACAAACCAAAGCTGCATGAATAATACATAGGTTTTTCAAAAATTATGTTTCATAAAGAATACAGAGAAAGGGAAAATAATCACACATCCAATATCTCAGAACTTCTAAAAATAAAACTACAGAGAGTGAAATATAAACAACTCAAAGAACACACAAATGATCATTCTTGAAAAAAGAAATTACAGGCCAGCATCTGCCATTCTTTGAATAACTAAAATTACTGAAGAAAACACAAATTTATTACATAGCTAACTATGAATGTACTATTATGTAAAATAATGTGAAGCAGTATAAATCTATATTAACAAGTTTTCCACAATATAAAGTAACCTTGCTATTCAGTAATCTCTAATTCTATCTAGTATGAATTTAACTACTGACTTTAATAACTGGTGGCCTTATTTCCAGCATACAACATGAAAGGACATATGATTTTATTAAATTCAAGGTACTATAAATAGCCGATTTTAAACTATCTGATAAAGATGTATGCAAAGGCCTTCTTAAAAAAAAAACAAGGCTATATGAATATAATAAAACTAGTTTACCAATATTCAAGTAACAAAACGGTTATATAAACGCATACATTATATTTCCTAAGTAAAAACCATCAAATCAAAGATCACAAAAATATTACCACAAAGTAAGGTCATATTTTTTCACCACTCATCTTTGTCCCTGCATCTTCATTACAGCTGTCTAGTTCAGCAAGATCACTCTTTGATTCAGTATGGCTTTCCTGCATTGCCACTGGGTTTCCAGCATCACTGTTCGAAGAAGCAGCGGCAGCAGCTGGTTCAGCAGGGCTTTCTTCTCCCTCTACTTTAGCTAGCCTGTAACTAGTCAGCATCTCCTCCAGAAGTTGTCGGTAGTTGCCCCTATGATTAATTCTCATTTGCCTGAGAGCTTCCACCAATTTTCCCTGTGATCCACTTTCCTCTGCTTCATCGGAGGCCTTTTTTTAAGATTCAAGACCCCAGTGTCAGTAGACAAACTAGGATATCACATGTATTTCATAACATATCACAGCAAAACACTCATTTGTCTACCATGAGTAATATAGTCTAGGCATGAGAACATTTCATTAAATAAGTATCAAGGCTTATTTGTGTCAATTAACGAAAATTTCCAGTTGAAGTATCTCATTATTTTTAGCAAATTATCACGAACTAGTTCACGTTTATTTCACATTGATATTCGAAGTTTAATCTGAAATTTACTTGGCTATTAAAATTCAAAGGCAACACAAGCATCTCCTAAAGCTGACTTACTTAAAAAAAAAAAAAACAATTGGCTATAGTTATCTAGTACAAAAGGAAATTAGTGTTTAAAGCAGTAGGAAAGGACAGAAAAGCAGGCCATGAGAACATTAGTTTCTTCATTTCTGCTAAATGATAGGAAGGAAAGGAGACACAAAATGTAAAACTATAGAAATTTAAACTAGATACTGGGGAAATTGTAAAGCTTTTGTGGATAAAAATATTACTTTTTGTCTTTAAATATTTTAATAAAAACAATTCTAGATAAAATAGACCAATTATTTAAAACATAATTAAGTTGCAAACAGTACACTACTCAATCCTTTTATAGAATTTTATAAAATCTACAGGTTTCTAAAATAGTAGCTACTTAATCTTGTTAGCAGAACAAGCTCTAATATCCAATCTGATTATAGTTAAACTGAGGGACTAAAAAGCAAATCAATCTTATATTCTGTGCCTCCTGATGTGATGCATCAGGGAGGACAAAGCTATGTCCTGTGTTCTTGCCAAAAATGTTTAATAACTAATGAAGCTAATTCCCAATTTACAGGAAAACAAGGAATAGAGGATCATGTGAAAGGACACCACAAAGAATCATATGATCCAGAATGTAGGACATCCTATAAAAAGCTTGCTCAGTCTCATTACAATCAGTGTCAAGGGGAAAAGAACTGGGGGCTTGGTCAAAGACTTGCTTAATAGGCTTGACTGGTAGCAAATGGACTAGTAGTCATTCTAGGCACAACTGGGAAAATTTGGGATCAATATTAGATGACATTAAATTTTATTATTAATTTTCTTACATATAATATTATGGTTATGTAGAAAAATGTCCTCATTCTTAAGAGCTGCATGCCAAAATATTTAGAGGCAAAATACTATGATGTCTGCAATTTGCTATCAAAGGGTCAGTCAAAAAAAGTCATGTATGTACATACACACATATATATATAAAGAGAGATAAAGCAAATATGGTAAAACATTAAGTGTTGAATGTAGGTAGAAGGTATACAATTGTTCATTATGATCATTTTAATTTTTCTATATTTTTGGAAGTTTTCATCATAAAATGTGGGGAAAATAAAATACAAAAAGGTTACTGATATAGATGATCTGACACAAACTCTTAACCATCTTTGAAGGCTGTTACTCTATAATTCTATAACAAAGATAATACTACTATAACCACATAATAAATGGCAATGCTTATTAGAAAAATGAGAGCACGTGAATGCTTTGAAAAGAAAAAAGAAAAAAAGGAAGTGTCCTTGTGGCAAAAAGCAACAGATGATACTGTGTACAGCATATGTTTTATATGTACATATATGTCTGTGCACCTGTCCATTTTAGGATATTATATGTAAAATGTCTGGGAGGAAAGAAAATACAGCAATATAAAAATGGTAATATTAAGTAGTGAAGTTTCAGATGCTTTATTTTCTTTGAATTTTCTAATTTTCTATATCAAGAATATTAACTGTCAAAATCATTACATTTTAATTTGCAAAGTTTATTGTGTGGGGAGAACATAATAAAATGTGCTGTTAAGATTTTTCTTATTTTTCCCCTTACCTTTCCTTCTGAACTAAAAAAATCTATTTCCCTAAATAAAGTCTCTCATGTGAATCTATTCAGGAAAGGTTAAGATGGAACAATGAGTTGAGTCTTGCTATTCACAAATCTTACCAGTCTTTAATCAGGTCTTCCAAAAGGAAATTTTCTACTTGATAGTAAATCACAAAGAACTTTTAATATAGGGCATAAGACTCCTACCTGCCCTCTAAAGAAAAATCCCTCAAACCAACAACTCTCTTTTTATTAAAAAAAAAGAAAAAAAGAAAAAAGAACTTCCAGGACACTGAAACAGAATCTGCTTCAAGTGGGCAGCTGATTTACAGGCTGAGACCTCAACCCTGGTTTCACACCAGAATCACCTATAGAGTTTCTACAATTATACACATGCCAAAGTTCCATCCCATTATATTCAAATTCAGTGGGTTGAGGCGATCTATTCTTAAAGCCTGACAGGTGATTCTGATATATGGCCAAGGTGGAGAACCACTGATAAGCTGTCTTAACTCTACCTACTTGAACTTATTGATACGGTTGGATCAAAGGTTGTTATACTCATTGTATTTCAGTCAATTAGGGGGGGAGGTGGTTTTCAAAGATAAAGCACCTCTTTCTCCATCTGACACATTTATTTTTTACAGTAATCATCTATGTTTCTGTGAACTGCAGAGCAGCTGGGAAGAGAGAAGTAGTTGCTTTTTGAAAACTGTAAATTAAGTAGCATGGATTTACAACAACCAATTGAAAAGAATTTGAGCTAATGGCCACATTTAAGTTATTTTATATCATCGCAAATTATATTCTTTTGTTGTGCTGCATAGACAATGGATGGGTGAAACCTCTTTCCCAGCCATTTCATTTGACTCTTCAAAATATTGTTACACAACTCTGTCGTGGATTTTCATTAGTATCAGAAAAGGATTGTTTTGCTTAGCTACACCGTCTTTACCTGAACTCATAAAGCACATCATGTTTGCACATCCATTATAGCAATTAATTCCACCTTGCTACTGTTCACAATTATGTCTCCAGTTAGACTGTAAACTCTTTGAAATAAAGATAATTCTATTCCTTTCTGTATCCTCCCTACCACCTAGGGAAGGAAAATTAGTGCTTGTGCTAAGAATTTAAGAGCTTTATATATATAATCTCATTTAATCCTGTAGGTACCCTATGTAACAGGTACTGTAACTCTAATTTTTATAAGTGAAGAAACTAAGGCTCAGAGAGATTTAAGTTGTTTGTCAGGGTGACAATGCTAGTAAGTGACAGAGCTCAGATTTGTTTACAGGTGCAACTGACATCAACGTCCCTCTGAATGCTCTTTTGAATACATTATGGTAACAGGTTTTGCATATAAGTGCCCCATATAAATAGACGCATACTAAATAAATACTGCTTAAAATTACTGTAGAATTAAAACATAAATTATTTCATATTGAAGTCTATAATGTATTTCTCCTTCATATAGAAAAATTAATGAAATTATAGGACAAAAAATCATTTATTAGATGGGATGGTTAAATTTATTCTCCAAAATAAATTTAAGGCAATTATGGAGGTAGGAATTTAGGACATTTCCTCAGATTTTGTTTTTAAGGCTTTATTATCATCTAGACTAATACAGCTTGAGAATCAAATTTCTCATTATAAAAACACTGCCTTGCACCACGTAAGGCACAGGAATATGGATAAATCAGGCAGAGAGCCAACAGAGGGGAAGGAAATCTAGGCACATTTAGTAAAATTTAACTAGCTAATATTTATTTGCAGCAGTTTTTTAAAAACACAGTTGCCATAAGCAAAATTCCTCAAAAGACTAGCTAAAACAGTGGAGAAAAAGAACGCCAGCATAAATATTTACTGTGTTAAGAGTCCCCATGCCCTGCTTTGTCAGGTAAAAATAATTTTTAGACATTTCTCAAAAATGACTTCATGAGATACAATTAACAATGACTAATGGAGAATCTAATAAATTATACATTATCTGCAAGATTCTATAAAATTTAATCAGTTTGAAATAATTTAAGAGTCATTTAAATGGTCAAGACCACAAAGCTGTAAGAAGTGGTATATCAAATGACACCTAAAAAAACAGTGACTAAACTTAGTGCATTTTCCAACAGTGTAGGTAGGTCTTCTCCATAAGAATGCTTTGACAAGTGAAAAAGTAAAGTCCTAAAACTGTGATATAAAAATATACTTGCTTTATTTGAAATAAAATAAAAAAGAAGATTGTACACAAAAGTTAACAATGTGAAAACAGGGAGATTCTTTTGGGCTTTTTGTCCTGTCCTCCTTCCCCCCTCTCAAAATCCAAATGTCTTAAAATAAGTTTTTTGAATCAGGATAAATAAAAACGTGTATTTAAATGAAAAATAACTAATAAGGCACTGAGCCTGACTGCTTAGTCACAACAACTTCCTCATCAAAAACAGAGCACCTTAAGACTATTAAATAAAAGATTCACAACAGAATGGGCAATGATTTTTCTTGCACAGTGGACAGAGTGGGGGTACAGATACATACAAACTCTCTATCTTAGGCTGCACGGAAAGGTATAAAATAAAGGGAATAGTTTTTTGAGTCATTCTGACTTAGATTCAAATTCCTGTTACTCGGTTTATCTAGCTGTGCAACCTGGGCAAGCTACTCCATCTCACTAAGTCTTAGCCTTCTCTGTAAAAGAAGGGTGTTGAGGAGATAACCTATGATCAATATTTAGATACAGACAAACAGATACGGCTTGGCACAAGTAGGAGGAAGTAGGTGTATACAAGTTTCCCCTTTTCCCTTGGAAAACTTCTACTTACACAGCTACTTGATCAGTGGTGTACTAATTCAAAAGCACTCTAAGTCTCCTTTGAAGGAAGAACTTCACATTTTGGCACAGAAAATACAAAGCTCAAAAAAGAAACTTCCATACCAATTAGCAACCTCTAATTATTTTTTGAAATATATGGCTTCAGGATAGTCTTAGCAAACTACTAGAAAGAAAGAAATAGAAATATTTTTTATTTAACTAGTATTTATTGAACTCTCACCATGTGCCAGGCATTGCTATAGGTGCTGGGACTACAGCCATAAATAAACAAGATAAAGTTCCAGATCTCAGAGAATGTACATTCTAGTTATAAAACCAAGCTAGCATTTAGAGGAAGAAAAGGGGGTGGACCAGGAGTGATCTCATATAACAACAACTTAGAACAAACGTAATTTTATTTTTTCTGGTCCTCTAGGAGATCATCCTTTTGGGGTTACAAACTTGTTTGAGGAACTGATGACACAACTCTAAATCATTAGAGAATGTGTATGCACACACATAAACATATCTGCAAAGACTTTTGGGAGGTTCACAAACCCCCTTATGCTAGAAGTTTTTTCACAGATTTTGATTTTAAAGCTGGGAAAATATCAATATTGCTTACATTAATTGAACATATTCTAAAAAGTTGAACTAAAAAATAACTTAATAGTGAACTTTCTGAATATATTTTAAATGACCTAAGTTGACATATATCCAACTCAGCTTTTAAAAATACATTTATTAACCAAAAGATTTTAATATAAGAAAAATAGATGAATCTCTATCTCTAATGGTACTGTGTATAGGCATTTACAGCAGAAAAATTCTGTATGTGATACAAAGTAGACATTTTAGGAATCTAAACAATCGCTGTTAACTCTGGCTAGCTTCTTTTAAAGAAAAAAAACTGAATAAAAATTATTTTTGTTATTTAAGCAAAATTGTTTTAAATAATACCTCCCAAGTGTCTTCTTCTCTGCATTTCTACCAGACTTTTGTCTTTCCCATTCTGCAAGTTACCTGTATCAGCTCCTGCCACTGTGTACTTCCCGGCAACATCTTCCAGATGGCACAGATCTAACCAAGTTGAAAAGCATTTGCGAAGCACTTCTGTGCCTAACTCACTGCTTTAGTAGGTCAAGTTAAGAGCTAAGAATTTAATCAAACATCTATAATTTCTTCATTTTATGTTTCTTTTATATTTTTAGTACATTTCTGCTACTTGTGATTATTGTTCAACATTTTTCCAAGGTCATAATTACTCTGAAAGGGTAATGTTTCCTAAAATGGGATTCTGGGCTGCAAAAGTGAGGTTTTTTTTTTTTTTTTTTTTAACAACAAATAGGAAAGGTTCTCAAATCCACACATCTATCTCTAACGATGGGTTTACACTCATGTGATCTCTGCAATCATTTCACAACTATTTGACTTCCAGCCTCTCTTTAATCTAATACTGCACACTTCTAACAGAGTAAAATACCACAGATATCCACAGATATTCCTTTGAGTCTATCATTTTAATGCTCCAAACATATGGTGGCTCCTCACTTTAAAACACAAAGTTCAAAAGTCCTCTCTAGTCTCTCCAGAAATACTTCTGGCACCTGAATTCTTTGTCACCACTGCAGTTCTCTGCTCTAGCCAAAATGATGTTCTTCCTTTCAAAGAACCATTACCTTCCTCCTTTCATTTCTGCCATTCAAACCATTCTTCAAATCCCATTTTCTCTCTGAAAATCTGACTTTGCAAGCAATCATTGTACAATACATATGGCAATTAATCACATTCTATATTTCATCATCTTTTTATTCTTTAGTAAATAATGTGAAACCATTTATTATTTACCTTTTGTTTTAAATCTACATTGCCAGCTGCACTGAGAGTAGGGATGGGGGACCATGCCTTACGTTTTGTGATCAGTCTCCTCCCCACATCAATTCACTACATGGTAGATTGTCAGTGCTTGATCTTAGAAAGTTTATATATAAAGGTAATTAACTATACATCTCCTTAATTTATACAGTCAGATAATAATCATATTTAAGGCAATTTAATATTCTGAGCATCTCCCCTCAGTTTCATGGTTCTGTTGCCTATTTATTCACAGTTTATATAGCTGCTATGTATAAGCATCTCCTATTTTTTTTTTAAAAAGCTTCAAATTCATCCTTGGTATGTTAAACAGAAATTTCGGGTTATAAAACTTTTTTTTTTTTTTTTGGAGTGAAAGCTGCCAACTTTCTTGAGAGACCAAGAAATTCAGCGAAGTATAATGAAATAATTTTTCCCGATTACACACAAAGGTTGAATTTGCAAAAACATAAGGAAACAGGAGTACTTATAAGGCCAATAATCAATAACTATTTGAGGGCTTATTTCCTCTAAACATGGTGGCGAATGCTGTGAAGAATCTATGGCTAGCTGAAGAGGTAAGACTCTCTTTACCTCCCAATTACCACCATCTTTTTAGCTGTTATCAACATCCTATTCTCATTTCTTTTAGGATTCTCTAAATGCATTACATAACATATCTTTAATTTCCACAGCTTTGAATATAATTCTTAATACTATGAGGCACCTGTCACAAAATGAAGACTCATAATCACTGCTCCAGACCAAGATATAAATTGTTAGTAGTAATATATAGCATCACTGTGATTCCACTAACTAAAATGTATACTTGTAAAATTTCCCCTTTTGTCAGAATACTTTTTATTGTTAAGAAAAAAATAAATTATGTGAGACTTCTGTGCAATAAAGAACCCTGGGAAAACAGTGCAATTGAGATGATATATAATTTTTCCCAGTGACTAATGTCTCTCTCAATACCTGCCAAGAGGAGCTGGAGACTCAGAAGGTGAGTCTATTTCTTCTCAACAAGTTTCATTATTAAGTTTGGCTCCCTTAAATCTTTGCAGCATACATGTTAAAAATTAAATTATTCATTTTTAGATGTCCAAAAACCTTGAAAACTCTATGAGAAGATAGTTACTTGAAGTACTGACTTTGAAATTTAGGGCAATTTTTTAAAATGACACTGTTTTGACTTCTGGTACTAATACTAAAATAAAACAAACTACGGAGGAGCAGCAGACAGCTCATCCATATTCCTAAGGAAGGTAAAGGGACAGACAAAGCGTTTTGCTCTGGTGAAGCACAGCAGGGTACAACAAAAATGGTTACCCCAGTTCAACACACAACCCACAGCACAGTAAGAATATTAGAAAGAAATTATCCTCAGGTGTTCAATTGGGCACACAGGGGCACTAAAAGGTCGGGTCTTTAAAATAATAACTGATTTTTATCACTGTCAGTGATGGTAGCAGCCTGCTGGAGAAGAAACTAAGATATTGCAAAGCACATTTTTTGACTCAAAATTAAGGCTTAAGGGAAGAGAAGAAGGAAAGGCAGACACACAGGGAGAAAGTAAGTACAGCCCAAACAAAAGGGTATTTGAAGCCCATTAAGTGACAACAAACCTATCTACAAAGCAGAACTTTCTCTCTACCTCGACTTCATACATTTCTTTAAACTTTAACTGCCTCCTTAAAATGAAAAGCAGTCATAAATTATTATAGATTTCATTGTGTGAATCCATTCATATCTAGCATTTATATTACAAAGTTATTTAAAATACTTAAGAAATAAAATAAAACTTACCCCATCACTTTCTCTATGTGGATTCAGCCTACTATAAACAGCTTCAATAACGTTGCGCCTAAAAAAAATTATGCTTTAGTTTTATTAAGTTACATACAATTATTATTAAGCCTCTAAGTATTTAAAATAATACTTCACATCTTGACTATACTCAAAAAAAATTAACTGCTGCACTAAATACTTGCCAAGAACACAGTTTATGAATTTCATGCAGAATTTGATCCTGCACAATCCATTTCTCACTTACCAAGGAAAGAAGGGCCTTCATCCTCAAAGAGTAAAATAAATAATTCCTTTAAAAAATTCTCTTTTGGATGGAATTTTAGAGTTCTTCTCTGATATAAGAACTATCAACCCACTTCATGTTTAGATAATTGATGTACTTCTTCCTAAAATTATTTAATTACTAAGTATAAATGAAGTCAAAATTAGTTCTTTTTGTTCTACTTACTTGCCAGCAAGACCTCCCCCAGGAGGCAAATTTGGGATATTTTCTGCAGACAAGATGCGCACGACATGGGCAAGATCAGGCATTCCTCCCTCACCAGACTTCTTCATAATTTCTGTAGGTTTTGAAAAAGAGTTTCTAAATTAATGTGATAACTCCTATTCACAAAGTGAAACGAGCTACTATTGGGTAGTGCCTATTTTAAAATATGAAAAGCAGATATCACCTTACTACCACACAAGGAACAAAAAAAGATTAAAAGTTATTTGCATATATATGCTCTAGCACTATTCATAAAAGCAAAAATTGGAACAAATTAAATGTCCAATAAAGGGACAGTTAAGAAAATTTGTGTATAGCCACTGAGAGAAATGGTTTTTAATCACTAAAAATGATCCCTATGAACATAGCACAGCTACATGGAAAAACAGTTTTTTTCTATTCTATGTAAAAATATAAAAGTTATTAATACTGTAATTCAAGGAAAACAAAAGCAATGGATGGATAAGGATTATAAAGAGAAAGGGGAAAATTAAAGTGTTTTTACAGATTTTTTGATGCCTAAATAGTTATGCTCCACAATAATTTAAAACAAAAAAGAAAAATAAATCTCAGAACTTGCTAATATTGAGAACAAAATAAAACATTTACATGTTCCATTTATACTTACAATTTACGGAAAACAGATTTTTAAGGCATAATTATTTGGCCAGTATCAACACATAAACTCCTCAAAAATCAGACAATGGCAACTTACTTTTAAGACAACAAAGAGCAGTGTCCTAAGCAGCCGTCAAGATGCAAAATCCAAACTGTTTCCCATGTCTCACAAGGCCCCCGACCATGACCTTAACTTTCACCACTCCCATTCAACTCTGCTCAACTCCCACCTCGCATCTCCAAAGACTCTATTCAAAGAAGCCTTCTACATGTCTAGATTTTCACATATACTTCCTCTCTCGCTTTGGAACACTTTTTACACCAATCCAACCAACTCCTTTGTATGGTTAAACTGTATTCATCCTTCAGGTTTCAATTTATATGTCACTATGTCAAATTCTTCTCTGACCCAAACCTGGCATAGGTGTATTGCTACATACTCCCACTGTACACGAGGTTTCCTGTATCATAGACTGCAACCTTCAGGAAGGCAGCACTGCAATTTTTCTACATTACACTTGTATCTTTGTATTCAGGGTTTCTCATCCTCAGCATTACTGATATTTTGGACAATTAGTGTGTGTGCGTGTGAAGGCTGTTTTGCACTACAGAATGTAACATCCTGAGCTCACTCACTAGATCCCAGTGGCATTGCCTCAGTTATGACACCAAAATGTCTCCAGGCATTGCCACATGTCTCCTTAGGGGAAAAAATCTCCCCCAAATGAGACCCACTGTGGTCTAGCCCTTTACCAACCAATCTTCACACCCTTCCACTAGTGCCGCTGCAGCCGAATCCACCCCCATCATCTGCCTCCTGTATTGATGCATGATTCCTAACTGGTCTCTATGCTTCCTCTCTTGTCCCCTCTTTACAATCTCTTCTTCACAAAGCAACTGAGAGGGCCCCTTTAAAAAAGTCAGTTCATGTCACTCTTGCACTCAAAATCTTCCAGTGACTTCCC
The DNA here is from genome assembly GCF_048564905.1 of Vicugna pacos. Taxonomy (NCBI): domain Eukaryota; kingdom Metazoa; phylum Chordata; class Mammalia; order Artiodactyla; family Camelidae; genus Vicugna; species Vicugna pacos. Next base: position 29,422,830 of record NC_133001.1, read on the forward strand.
ATCACCATTTGAATAAAGTCCAAAGTCCTCATTTTGGTCTGCAGACCTACATGATCTGCTTCTCAGCAACCTCTCTCTCCTAGTCTTACACTTTTCTACCAGTTTATCCTAATCCAGCCACACACTCTAATCACATTCCCTCCTCAGTCTCTGCTGCTCCCTTTGCCTCCAATGTTCCTCCCTCAGATAGCCACTCTCCCACACACAGGCATCTGCTCAAGCGTTTTTCCTCACAGAGACCCTTGTAACCAATATTCCTTGTTAATATCTGCTTCTTGCTTTGTTTTTCTTCAACTTAAAAAAAAAACTACTGGTTTCTACTAGAACATAAACTCCATGAGATCAAGAACGTATTTGCTTTGTTTTCTGTTCCATCCCCAGTGACACACATGCTCAGGGAAAGCTGAAGAAGAGAATACATGCAGAAGGCACTCACCAAATACCTAATTAATCAATTTAGGTTAAAGACTAGTCCCTGTTCATTTTAGCATCACACCTCACCCTCCCACTCCCACTAAAAACACATACACAGATTTGCCAATACACCAGAATGGTTTTACCTCAAAATTTTAATGTCAGACTACATGATTTAAAACCCTAACAGAAATACAATGCTCTTGAAGACACTGTCTTATAGAAAAGTTAGGTACCAGGGAATACTGACTTATAGTGGCTGCTTTTGTCAAGGATGTTTAAGTCTTTTTTGACTGAGTGATTAGAATCAAGCATTTGTCACAGGCCCCCGAGATCATTTCATAATATTACCTGTCATCTCTGCCACATAATATTTATTTTGGAAAATTAAAATTACGTAAAAGAAAATTAATACCGAATGTTAACAACCTAGATTGAGCTGAACTGACCTCATATTTAAGAAATTAAAATTTAGCTGTTACACAAGAGTTAATAAAAGCTATGGTTTGCTGAAGATTTATTTGTTAGGCACCATATCAGGTACTTAACAAAGTTATCTCATTCATTTATAAAAACAACCTCCATGGTTGGTGTTTTTATCTTTAGTTCATAATAAAGAAGGGAGCCTTAAGAGATTAGGCAAGTTAGCCAAGATCACATAATAAGTAGGCTAACCAAAATGAAGAGTTTTTCCCCAAATGAAAACTATCTAATTTCCTTTTTATGAATGAGGAAATAGGACAGTAAGAAAACACTTCTTGTCTTCTGATAAACTTGAACCAGCAATCACCCACCCAAACACAATAGAGCTTATCAGAAAATGGGTATTATTAACAACTTCTATAAACAGCTCCTCTTATTATCAACAGAAATAAGAGAGCCTCTGACATGGTCTTCAAAGTGTTCACATATGTTTCGTATCTTTCCATTATCCTGAAAGCAGAGCTCACAATTCAGAGCTCAAGAAATTACAGATCAACAGAAAAACTCTTTAAGCACCTTGCTTAGAGTTTGACAGCTGTAAATTCAGAAAAGATAAATCTGCCCCCCTCCCCAAAGCTGCAGAAGAATGTAATTTTCCTTCAGTAATTACACATTTGAAGTTACAAATCTTCACATTTCAAAACTCTACCATTTACTATAGCTACATATTTGGACGTATGTCCAAAATATGACTAATAGGCTAAATTCAACAAGCCTACTACACCATAATCATTCAAATTTATCATTAAAAATAATAACAGGTCATAAAAGTATAACAAAAATATAGGTCAGTATGTAACCCTGAATTGAGGAAAGAATTTTGTAAGAATGATTATCAACTAGGGGGTGGGGGGTTGAAAGAGGGGGTGAGGAGAAAGGAAGGAGAGATATACTATAACTTTGTAAAAAGTAATTTTACATCTTAAGAACAGCACATATAAAATCAAAATGAAGTATTAAGTTCATTTTCAATATCAGTCTCTAACATGTATTCTCTATCAAGGTAACCACTAAATGAGTTTTTAAAAGAATGAATATTAATAAGCAAATGCAGGGATAAACTGGAATAGAAAATAGTGACTAATCCAAAAGGCAAGGAGAAAAAGGGAAAAAGAATAGGTGGAACATATGTAAACAAACAAGATGATAGATTTAAACCCAAACATATCAGCAACAATATTAAACAGACAAGCTTCTCCACTCCCTCATTCCTGAATAATGGATTTTTAGCCCAAAGAACTTAACACAATTTTAAAAGAATTACCTGATTAAAAAATGCTATTTTTCCTTTCCTTCTTAAAAAAAAAAGAAGAAAAAGAAAAAAAAAAAGAAAGAAAGAAAGAAAGAAAGAAAGAAAGAAAAGCATCTTTCTTACCTTCTACCCGTGATTCCAAGTACTTATCCAACTCTGAATCTTTTCTCACTGCTTCGTCTGAGACCTTGGGGGCATTTGAAAAGCAAACTAGTACAATACTCATGTTATCTCGACTTCCCTGTATATTAAAGAAAGAAAAAGAAAAACTGTGTTTTTACAGTCTCCCAACTTTGTATTATTTATTTCAAAATAGATTCAATCACATCAAGCAATTATAATTTAATCATCTAATTGTACAGCCTTCACCTTCATTCCAAAGAACTGTTTGAAACACACCCGAAGAAGCAAGGACTCCAGGTATGGGTAGATCTGTAATTATTCTATGACTTTTGATTCTGTATACCTCTTCTCATCCACCACCATTCCACAACCTGAGAAATAAGGTATCTTCATACATATTAAATCTTGAAATCTACTTCCTATTCAAGATTGAATATTCCCAAAGTGATGCAGGTCCAAAACACTTCCTCCCAAAGAAATGTGCCATTTTCCCCTAATTAACCTGCATCAGGGCAATGCTACTGAAACTACTGACATAGCTGAAAACTGCTGATCATTAGACACTAAGACACTAAACTGAACAACAAGCAGAGAAGAAAAATTAAACTGGAAACTGTTTTGAGAGTATTGAACAATGGAATGTAACTGGATGACTGCGATACACTGTAGTTACATGTAATAATTTTTGAAGAAATGACATCACACTGTTATACAGAATTACAAATAGTGTCAGGATCTGTAGAGAGCAGCTAAAAACTGCTAAATTAAGGACAAATTTTACTTACTGCTGCCTTTTAAATAACACCATCACAAAAGATCTATATTAAAAAAAAGTACAGAATATATACTATGCTATTACCATGAGACTACAAGCAATAAATTTTAAACACTTTATTACTTTTCTTGTAGATGTATTTAAGTTTCTTAGAACAGAATGAAACTATTCTTAGAATAGTGATTTAACACCGCCCCCCCTCTTTTCCATTCATCATTCTAAAAAACTAGTCAGTAAAGGTGGGATTTGCCAACCCAAGTGAAAAGAGCCAAGGCCACACCCATGCTAGTCTTTTCAGTCATTATGGCCAGAATTTTGGCAGGCATTGTTTGCTTAAGACTTGCCACCTTTTGGGGACCCACATGACACAGCCAAAGACTGAGGCAGCCCTTGAAAAACTGCTACCACCTCCTAAAACTCAATGGAGCCAAGTTTGAAGGCAGAAAAGGATGGATCTTAAGAAGACTTCAAAAAGAGTAACACTTCCCAGATTCTCATGCTTTAGAAGAATCGTTATGAGAAACAGATTCTCAATATCTGGGGGAAAAAAAAATCAGTATTTCCAAATTAGCCCAAACAAATTTCATTCCTTAATGAAACCCACCAAACCCTTCATAATGACTTAAGATTAGATATACTACATTGGCTGTGTATACATACATATATATGTAGAGAGAGAGAGAGGGAGGGAGAGGGAGGGAGGGAGGGAGGGAGGGAGGGAGAGAGAGAGACAGACGCACACAAACACACATATATTAAAACTTGATGGTTCCAAATAGCAATACATTTCACAGGAATCAGAATTTACCATGGAAACTCAGGTCAGGCAAAAACTCTACACCAGATACTCAAGAACCAATCATTCCTTGAATACCAATGATTTTTTAAAAGCAATTTTATGAATAAACAGAATTAACACCTTACATTTTTAGAAATCCAGTTTCTTCTAACCATTTTCTAATTTGATAATAGGAGTATTCTTTAGCCATTCCTAATCTATTTATATATATATATAAAATTTCCATTAGATTTTTGTAAGTTATAAAATATACATCCCTATGATTTGGAAAATTAACTGAAAGATAGTTTCAAAAAGTTTAAATACCCAAAGATATTTAAAGGAAATAATTTACATTAACACATCGGCATGTGTGATTTCAATGACGGTGCTTCTATTTCTGCATAAAGATGACTTTCCCCTAAACACAAAGTATAAGTATATTTGAGTAATTTTTATACAGCAATTGGAAAAGATCCTTCCCTTTATGCTCCTTTAAATTTTCTAGAGATAAATCATCCTTGCATAATCAGCATAAATTTTTTGTTAAGTCCAGAAATGAAATATGATTAACCAAAAAAAAAAAAAAAAGGAAACAAAAAAACCTCCACCAAACCAGCTTGAACAACTAAGGCAATTAGCTAGATGTTTAAGACTAATTATTTCAGTATCTTTCCTTTTTATTTTTTAAAAAAATTTTGACAAAAGCACAGCACTAGTATTCTACAGAATCAGAGCTTTAACAGACAATTATAGGTCAAAGTAGCAGTGGCCCTGCCGTAAGTAAGGATGCCTAAAATTAATGAGAAAATAATTTGATGCTGTTAGTTTGTTTTGAGAGCTTGTTTGGAGGTTCTAGCAGGGGAGCGCAGCTACTCGTATACCCTTGACCGAGAACGGTCCTCCTCTATCGGGGATGGCCGTCCTCTTCGACAGAGCGTGCAGCTTCCGGACGGACGCACATTGAGCGGTGAAGGAGGAAGGGGACACCCGCCTAGCTAGACAGATCAGCCGAATCAACTCTGGTGATCAGTGGGGTGACAGATGTCACAGCCAGATTGCCCTCACATCCAGTTTCAGTTTTGGGCGTTTTTTTTTTCTTTACTTTTTTTTGGGTGGGGGCGTCAGTTTATTTGTTTGTTTGTTTTAAATGGAGGTACTGGGGATCAAACCCAGGACCTTGTGCATGCTAAGCTGGCACTCTACCATTGAGTTATACCTTCCCTCAACACTGTTACAAGTTGACTGCCTCATGGATTCAAAGAAGCATCCTGGATTAAGTGTTAACACAGCATATGAAATAGGTTGTGAACAGAATCTCTGTTACCATCAAAAGTTAACTAATGAGTATCTGATAGGAAACGATCAGTATTCTTCATTTTTTAATCAATTTTTTACAACCTGGCACTCACTGCAGTTATCTCACTTACATACAGTTCAAAAAACAGCCAAGCATAAGGAATAGACCAAATTTTCACCTATCCATGAAAGATGAAGCCTATCATTACTTCCTTTCAAGAATACTCAATTCTACCATAACCTAATAGCCCGAACCTTTATTTCCTCCATACAAATTTATTTCTGTTTCATAATCATCATCAATAGCAGTAAAACTTATTGAGGTCTGTAAACCAGATACTGTTCAGGCACTTGCCAAAAGCTTTATTTACTCTCAACTCCATGAAGAAGATATTATCATCTCTATTTTATAAGATGAAGAAGCTGAAGCTTGGCCCAAATTCATAGTAAGTGGCACAGAATAACTTAAAACAGCTGTATGGTTCCAAAGCCTACATCCTAGTACTAAACCTGGGTTCTAAACAGTGCCAAGGAGCCCCAGAGGGTCATAGAGCACTCAGAGTTATTTTAAACGAGGAGGAAACAGCAGTACTCAACATCTGTAGAAACTAGCCCGCTGTAGTTCACACTTTTAACGTTAGATAGCGCTATATGCCTCTTGATGACATTCTATCTTTCCAAAGCTGAGGTTTTGGGGATTGCTGAATAAAAAGCAAATCCTCATAAAAGTCAATGTGTTACAGGAAACAAGGGTGGCAATGCCCAATGACTCCAAGGTTTGAGAAGTTGTGCAGTGTCCAACAAGTGCACACATCTCATTAGTATTTAACTGGAGTCTTTTAAAGAGTGAAATAAAACATTTTTTCCATGTATGTGTATTATTCTGTTAAGACAGATCTACTCACTGAGTTTGGATCTAACTACTTAATACTTGTAACTGTCAAACATTAATAGGGCCAAGCAGCACTGTGAAAAAAAAAATTGAGATACTCAGGCACCATGAACCAAGGAAGTATGGGAATTTCTATACTACATATGATGTTCTTTTACACCCTTCTCTTCTATACTTCAAAATACCCAACCACACCCCACTCTAATATTATCTACGTCTACTTTTGCATTATTTATGATGATATTTGAAAACTATACGGAAAAACTGAGTTTAGAGCTAAACAATTATTGTGGGGGGTATATACAAGTACATTTTTCATGTTTTATCAATAACCTGGACTGATACTGCCTCTGGACATTGTTATTAATTTCCCCTCAATTTAATCCAACTATCAGGTATTATCTCACGTTTTAAAATAAACACGCTTCTGACAGGTGGTGTATACAATATAAATTAAGGAAAATCAAATTATATTTAAAAAACCAATTTAAAGGAATATTGGTATTTATGATTTAAGAAAAGCAAAGCAGTGGCAAAGTAACATGCATAGTATGAGCCATTTTTGTAAAAAGCAAAAAACAAAAACAAAAGGAAAGAAAACCTTATTTTTTAAATACTTTTATACATTTGTGTGAATTAACACAGAAAACTATTTGGAAGGATATATAATATGCAAACTCTAAACAGGGTTTACCTAAGGGCGATGAGACTGATGAGGGACATAAAGATTAATAAATACTTCAAACACTGTTGTATTTGTTCAAAACTTCTAAAATTAATCTTATAATTACTGAAGAAAGAAAAGGAAAATCTTAATGTTTCCTTGGGAAAATTTTTTTATCAAACCCTCTGGGAAATACTGGCAATATATACACAAAATTTGAGTCAGAAAACTTGGATTCTAGTCTCTGCTTCAACAGTCACCAAATAGCTGACATAAAGTTTGTTTTTTAAAACAGCCTTTTAATGACAAACCTCTAATTTCTTACTAGCAAATTAGAAATAAAAATTTTTATTTTATTCCCCTCAAAAGTTTCTATGAGGATAAATGAAATGAGTGTGATTTCTAAGTTATGAAAGGCAATGGAAATAGGAGTTACATATTCTATGCAACCTGAAATTCATTAGTATAAACACCATGAATACTAGTAGCACTGGCAATAAAATGGGAAAGCTGCTTTCTTAGGGACCATTCTCCCCTAGTGTTAATTATCTAAATAGGGTGATACCTGACCAGAGTCATCCAATACTTACAGCTTCATGTTGTTAACAACCCTGAAAGATGATTATCATCAACAATAATAATGCTAACGACCCTTTAAGTTTGTTGTGAAAATTAAACAAGTTAAAATGTGTTAAGTGTTTAGAATAGTATTTGGCTAACAAAAAGCAATAATTTATTGATATTACAGTGATTACAATGATCATAATCTCCAAAGATTTCATGAGTTAACGTGTAAAAGTTCTTGTAAACTATTAGGGCATGACAAGTGTTAGAAAATATTAACACTTAATTTCAATCTATTATCAGGAAAACATCTTTAAAACATTTACTTAAAAATTAGATATACTTCTCTCTCTCCTCTTCAAGCAGCTAACACCTACCGAACAATTGCCAAGTGCTAAGCACTGGCCTACATGCTTTCCATGGATTTTAAAATTTAGATTCAATCTTTCAGATTTAATTCAAAGCAATCATATATTTTAATCATATTGTTTTATAATACTGCTAACCCTTGGTTTTACAATACAAACAACTTGAATGACAAAATTATGGAGTTAGAAAAAAACAGGAATGGTAAGAGGTTTATTTAGTCCTATAAGCAGCATGCAGTGTTGGTTCAAAAATTAATACATCTGTTATGTTTCAACACAAAACAGCTAACTCAGGTTCTCAAAACTGATTTCAATTTAAATACCACTTCATTCAAACTATGATGGTCAACCTCATTCAACTAAATTAAATGAAGAGGCTGGTGTTCCAAACCCTTGTCCCTTTTATCATTTCTCATTTCTGAGATTCTACCTAATCTTTTAACACCCTAAACAGAAATATTGAATCACCTTAAACTGATAAAAACCTATCAAATGGAGATACGCCACCAGAATCATTTAAAACCCATTCAGAAGGATGGAGTCAAAATTCCTGAAAACTAACATCCAAAATTTCAACGTAAGGGGGAGTGCAGTTAATCCCCAATATAAACGTCTTTCTTTACTCCAAATTACAGACTTAACAGATTTCTGGTTATTTCCTCAAAACTGCATGTCATTCTGCTATAGAACCACAAAAAATAATTTAGATCAATACATACAGACATAGAGATCTCTCTACTACATATTGTTGAACAAAAAGGCAGATTGTAGAATAAGTAAAATGATCTCATTTTTATAAAAAAAAACACATTTTTCTGAAGCAGGGAATACTGGAAAAACATATACCACATTAATGAAAATAGCCAACTTAGGTGGGTGGCAAATTTTGAGTGTTTCTTTACATATTCTGTAATATCTAGATTTTTAAAAATATACTCTGTATTATTTGGATTTTTTTTCCCAATAACAAGAATACACTTCTTTTTCCCCCAAATAATTGGGGAAAATGCTGTTTTCACTTCCTAGTTAGGTAAAAAAAAACATGCATGGTTTTGTCTCAAAAAGCTGCAGGTCAGAATCTCCATTTAGAGTCCAGAGGGGAAGACATTTTTAGAGCCACTTACTATTCGATCACTGACAACCACAAATATTTCTGTACTTAATTCATCCAGAGAACTGAAAAGGATACAATGTGCTTTCAAAACAAATAAAAAACAGAAGAGCCAGAGGTATCATCATTAAAATCCTTTCAGAAAAAGGCTGCCACCTGGAAACACCAGCCCTTAAATTTTCTTTTTGAAGTTGTCTCTTCCCATTCTAGAAAAGTAGATGCTCCAGCAAAACCTGGATATTTCCAGAGATCCTTTGAATAACTTTCTGGCCATGCCTCTATCTTCCACAGCAACTGTCATGGTAAGGAAATAAAATGGCTCTAATCTAGATAAGATAAATAAGTCAAATATCATATAACCAAAGGTTAGTTTTGGCTTGGTATCTTTTCAATCAGTCACAGAATACCTGCATATTCTAGGCAATGGCCAGATAACTCAAATTTTAATTGATGACTATACAGACACTGTCAAAAACCCACTTGAAACTACTGAACATTTTAAAGATATCCAAGGAAATTGCTAGTTATCTGTTAAGTCTAGATTCACTCCCCCCCATTACTGTTTGAAGTTAAGACTCATAGACTATTACAAACGTAAATTAAAGTTAAGTGTTCCACAGGAATTTTTCATAGGATTGTATTTTATAATAGTCTTTTGTTTTTTAATCAGTGATGATTAAAAATATCTATATGGAAAAGAATTTTAATCTCTTCTATAAAAGTAGGATATTCTCTACCATGTCATACATTATTTATATAAAGAGTCACATGTAAATTCCTTTTAGATTTTATTGCTAGGAAAAAGCTTTTTTCACTACATAATAAGAAATATACAATTCTTACTTCAGTTTTTGTCTTAGCTGCTAGCAGGCTCAGAACTAAATTACAGAACTTTGGTCTAAGTTCCTGGTATATCTTTCAATATTTTATGTGGCTCTTGATCATTTGTACATCTAGTACAGAATCATACTATATATATGTATATTATCAAACTGCTTCATAATCAGGCATAAGACAACTACTGTCAATGTTGAGAATTATAATGAAAAGTCACAATTCTGTATGGATGCCACTGCCACAACATGCCATACTTAAATGACAACAAATTTATTAAACTTAATTTTCCAATTAGAAGGTTGAGACAAATAAGGATGGTGAAGAAAATAATTTTGAAATATATATAGGTCTTCCCTAATGAAAATACTAAAAGTTTTAAAACTTTAAGTTTGCTTAATTTTACTTACCATGCCTTATCAAAACTAGTAGGGTATATTAATTATAATAAAAAGACTTACATACCTTATGTAAACAAGTGTCCACTACCCAATTGCACACATTTTCCAGGTCATCAGATACCTCAAGCCTAGATTTAACAAATTCACAGAGCTCCTCATTACTCATAACATCCCAGATCCCATCACAAGCCAAGATGATAAACTCATCCTCTTCTGCTCTTAAAATTTCATAAACCTCAGGCTCTGGAGAAACAAGTTGTTCTGTTGGACCCTTGCCATCAACACACTTGTAATCATAGTCCCCCAGAGCACGAGATACTGCTAACGATCCATTAACACGCTGTATCATTACGCTGCCTCCTGCATTTTGGATTCGCTCCTTCTCCCTTGGGTTGCAAGGTTTGTGATCCTGGGTAGAAAAGCAGACTTGTCCATTCCTATACAGAACAGCACGTGAATCGCCACAGTTGATAAAGTAGACATGCTTAGGTGAAATCATAACTCCCACGGCAGTTGAACCGCTCCTGTCCATGCCATTTCTGAGGTCTGAAAAGTTACGCATGTATTCATCGATTTTCAAAAAGCCAGTTCTGATACCATTCTTGACGTTTTCCACTGAAGGCTCAAGAGCAGATCCTGATTTTCCAGCTGCCCTAAAGTCTTCGTTATTAGTGATGTGTTCTAATAAATGTGTTGAGCAATAATTTGCTACTCGGGATCCAGCGTGACCATCATAAACTGCAAAAAATGACCAGTCCTCCAAGCCGTGAGGAATACCTACAACAGCTGTGTGTGCATCTTCCATTTCCACTCTCCATCCTTGCATGCTGCTCAGGCCATAACGTAAACCATTCCCAGCACCATGAGCATTATGTTTCTCAGTTTTAGGTTTATCCAAAAATGCACCCATGTTTATTAATGAATCTGAAAGGGAAAAAAATTGTAGGTGTTACATGTTAAAAATTTCTTGTACATGTTTAAATTGGATAGAAAATTTATCTACAATATTCTACCTATTTTCTAGTAAATCCTAATCTCAAGTATATTTTTTTCAGTATTATCCAACTTTACTAGAACAGCAAAAAAGAAGCCAAGAAAATATCCCCATACATCCTTCTTCTAGAACAGTGGTTTTTCAATCCTAGCACATTAGAATCTCTGGGGTTGGGACCTAAATACCAGTAGTTTTTTTAAAAAGCCTCTCTGGTAATTCATATGTGCAGCAAGTTGAAAACCACTGTTCTAGGACAAAGGAAAACCAAGAAACAAAACCTGTTTTTTAAAAAAAAAATTCAGTTTATAACTCTAGGGTTCAGTATATATGAGGGAAAAATCAGAATATTCAGAATGGTGCAACACTTTGATGTAATCAAGTTTTTTTCTGCCAGTGATCCTAAAGACAACTCCAAAATTTAATTAAACATAAAAATCTCGGTTCTACAAACATTTGACTTTGCCTAGGTTTCTCTGCATATCAAATTAAAGACTTTACTTGATTGACTGAAACCCATTACTTGGATTCTCTTAAAAACAAATATAACTTAAATGATGTGCTAAAGAACACACTGCTTAATATTGCCAAGTCTTGCAATCCATAAAGTAGCACTAGGATAGCTTTTACTCAGTGCCGGCTGACAAAGACTTAAAACCATAGAGAACTGTAAAGTACCACTGTGCACCACCCTCCCTCCCAACTTTACCATTATTTTAGAGTAAAGCTTTTCCAATTTCAAACGACTTCAGAAAGGAGAATGCCCTGGTATGCTTCCCACATACAACCCTAGTCCTAACAATTGCTAGTTGTGTGACCTTGAGTAAATTTCTTAGTCACTCGTACCTCAAATTCCTCATCTGTCAAATGGTAGTAACAACAGTAGTACCTACACTTCACAGGGTTGCAGTGAATAATGAGTTAACGCGTAGTGCTTAGAATAGTGCTTGAAACACAGTAAACCTCATAAACTGTTTGCTGTTATTATTTGCTCAAAATACAGATTTCATAGCCTCATCCCTGTAACTAAAGATTTTTTTCCCCAATAGATGTTGGATGAGATCTTCAAAAAAGCATGCTGGCAACTAAAGAATCACATTTTGAGAGACACTTGTCTAGCTCAACTGACTTTCGTGTGGATCTACATATCTTTGTAAGATAACTTTTTCAGCTGTGACTGTTATCTAACTTCACAAGAAAACTATATATTCCTATTTGTAAAAACTCAATGAACCACCACATACGTATTTATAAATTATAGCAATTTTATAACTTTTATGAGTTATACATAATATTGTACCAAGAAATTATATACAAATACTTATAAAAAGGAATTTTGAAAGAATAAGACTTTACACATACATAAAAATTATTTTCATTCAAGTATAATACAAAATTATATTTTGTATTGAGAGCAGTGTAATAGAATATGCTTATTTTTAGCACATTGGTTTAATACTTCAAAACAGTGACTTGAAAGCCTAGTTCTAAGTCATTTTAATTTAGATTGTTTTTAATGCCTATTTCACCTGAAAAGACACCTTATAAAGATGCCTAAATGCAAATTAAACTGAATTGTTGACTGTATTTATCAACCACTTTTCAATCCTAAGTACCATTTATATAAAAAAATACATTTGTTGGCATTGCTGTTTCACATTTCAACAAACAGGTTCAAAACCCACAAGAGCTTCTCATAAGATTTTTAAAAATAGTTTGGAATTTCTATTTCCAAATTTGGTTTTGATTTAGGAATAAAGAAAGGTTGGAAGGCAGGTGGGGTCTTCAATAGAAAGCTAGAGGGGACTGTAGGAACGATAGGGAGGGTGGGCGGCCAGCTTGGAAAACCATCAGGAAACAACAGGACCCCTGAGGCTGGGCAGCCGAATACTGTGAAAGCTACACCAAGAGCAGCCTTGCCTGCTGCTGCTTGCTGATCACTGCAACGCTTTCTCTTTCTGCCTGTTTCCTTTCTGAAAGTCACTTGCTCAAGATTCAAAGTCTGGGAAATTAATATTTATCTGACTGAGCTTCAGTCTCCAGCACACCTATTGGTTGTAAACAGGGATTGAATTCTTCTCCAAATTAGTAATCTTTTTTTTAGGCTCCAAATTGATCTCATTTTAAAGTTGAGGTTGTCCCATTAATGATTTAATTCTTCAAACATCAGGAAATATCATACATATATTTTACATAATGTATACGTACAGCTAAAGAGTAATAAAACAAATACCCACATACCCACCACACAATTTAAGAAATAGAATATTGTCAAGACCGCTGAAGCCTATTTAATCCTGAAATTTATAATCAGTATCCCTTCTAGTTTAACCACATTCATGTGGGACTGTTTAGTTTTATATGTCTGACGCCTTACACTGGTGTGAAGTACAGTATGTATTACTCTAGCACTTTTTTCCTGACTGAATCAACTGTACTTCCGAGATTCATTCACACTGATGCACAGAGCTGTAGTTCCTTCACTATATGCCACTAAGTATTTGTACCACAAGTTTTATCCATTCCACTATCAATGAGTATTTCAGTTCTCATTTTTAAAAATTATAAAACATTGCTGTTTTGAAAAATCTTGGTGCACACGTGTTTTCCTAGAACACATACTTAAATTCCCGTGCTTGAAGTTTACAGTTAATACAGATTTTTCCCCAACAACAAAAAAATCACAAAACAAACCATTTTCAGACATTTCGCAAATGCTCTTTTGCTAACACTATTTTCTTTAAAATAATTATTTTCTAAGTAAATTTCATCTTGATGGGAAGATTAAGAGTGTGTATGTATGTGTCTTCTGTTATCCGAAAATACCCACGTTGGAATTAGCAATTCCTATTTTAAGTTCTCTAGCTCTTCAAAAGCAAAGAACTCGCTATAAGATAATCATCAAATCTCAATGTGGTAAACTGTAGCTTCTCAGTTACTTCTCATCTCTTTTACAGCAAACCCTTAGTATCAACTGGTTCCAAATCCTCAGATTCAACCAACCACAAGTTGAAAATACTCAGGGAAAAACAATTTTCAGAAAGTTCCAAAAAGTAAAACTTGAATTTTCCAGGCAGCAGCAATTTTTACCTAGCATTTATATAGTATCAGGTATTATAAGCAATCTAGTGGTGACACAGGGAGGATGTGCGTAGGTTCTATGCAAATACTACGCCATTTCATATAAGGGACTTGCGCATTGGCATATTTTGGTATCACCGCTGTAAATATCTCACTGGATTTTAAAGTTAAAGGTCTGATTTTTATAAAATTAACTACACTGATGACACCCAAACAACTCTGAACTCCAGATTCAGTTTCTTTGCTGCAGTAATTTGCCTATAAATGATGCCGCGAACGATTTTCACCTTAAGTGACTATGATTTTTCTTCCATAAAAGACTGTCTTTGTTAAAGAAGCATTTACTGTTGAGGATATACATTTGTCTAGCACTTCTTTGCTTTTACTCTTCACTCCCCCAAAATGGATTTTATTACTGAAACAAAACTTAGCAAATACTAAGGGCAAAGTATGTTACAAACATCTATATTTTAATCAATCAATCTAATTTTTTGATAGGAACCTTTTAAAGTCACTTGCTTATTTTTTGAAGACAGTTTAATTAAAACTTGATCAAATGGAAATCAGTGTAATCACAGGTCAACTTCAGTGTGACAGAACGATGAGCACAAATGAAGGAGTGAAAATTCTACCCTTCCCGACAATCTCTCACCAGCCCATGCGTGGGGAAGTGAGTGCCAATCACTACATTAAATGTAATCTGCCCTTTTCAAGATGAAAGACAATAAATAGAAGTTCTAATTTTAAAAAAATTAACACTGACGAATGGTCCTGCATATTCACTTTAGAGACCACCTGGTCTATACAACTCTGTGGGCCTAAGAGTTTTTACAAGGCTGAGGGTATATGCATAGCATGCATTGTCTCAAGACTGAATAAACAATGTTGTCTACACATCTGTCTTTTTCCATTGCCTTCTTTGACAAAAATACATAGCTGAACCCACAGCAGCATAATGTTATTATTTACTTTCTTAATCAGTGGCACACAGTAACTGTACTATCAAGTACGAATCTGAGAAATGATGTTTTAAAAGCAGTTCTCATACACAAAAGATTGGAGAATATTGGCTTTTTACATTTAAGTAATTTGCTTAAATCACTTTAATCACATTTTAAAAATCACTCAAAAGGTTTCACATGTGTTTATATATTACATAGCATTAAATTCTGGGTTGATTTAAAAATGTTTCATTTATAGTTTAAGTGCATGAAACACAGCAGTAAATTATACAACTTTTAATGTACTGGTCACAGGAATACTTTAACAATAGTTCAACAGTGCAGTCACTCATTCAAGCATTTTCTGAGTGCCTACTACATGCTGGGCACGGCATTAGGTAATGGGAATAAGATGCCCCTCCCCTAAAGGAATGTATAAGGCTGGTGGAAGATAAAGACAGTTTGTAAGCTATGAAGGCATACTCTGATACAGGGGTATGATGGGATAAGGACAGGTCTGCCAAGAAGAGGGGTCAAAAAAGCCTTAAGTAGTTAAAATTTTCCAAAGAAAGAAGCCTAAGCTGAGACCTAAAAGAAGTAAGTGGGAGAAGAAATTAGACAACATATACACAGACCAAAAGAAGAGTAAGAGCACAATTAATTTGGTATGATTGCTATGTGTATACACACGAGCATTTCAAGAAGCAAAGAAGAAGCAATGAAATCCTAAGAATGACATTATTTCCTACTGAGATGTCCACTGTCTACTTACCTTGGAATCATGATTTGGGAACTCAAAGATGTGTCATCCCCCTCCTGTCTAAGCAAGCAGCAAACCCAAGTGAGAATAATTGCTTTTTACTGAGAAGAACAAGTCTGGGAAGAAGTTCTAGAGGTTCTAAAATTTAGACAGGGAGATACCTGTATATAGCTAACATTCTTTTCTAGAGTAAATGTCCACATAAAAAAACTCTGATACCTTTGAATTTGCTTACAAGCCAACTCTGAAAGGGGGTGAGGGTAGAGGATGGATAATCTTTACATATAACAAGCCAAAATTCAGTTAAAAGAAACTTTAAGGGCCGTTTAAAAACTCAAAATTGAAATATTACTTCAGTGTTCAAAATAAGGTCAAATACTTCCAAATGTACATATTAAAAAGATACTAACATTACTCGTCACCAGATACAACAGTTTCAAAACTGAGTATTAGGTTCCCATTCTCTAACGCCCCCACCTTTAGCTCACTCAAAATCATCTCTACTCTTTAATCCAGATGCCAAAGGCTTCTTTCTTCCTTTCCCCCTAAACATATCTAGGGAATAGAACTTCATCGAAAGAACTGGATTCATAGTTGCTAAAGATGTGAAAAGGCTAATCTCCAGTCACAAAATACCCAAGAATCAATGGATAAAATTCCCTACTATTTTTAAAAACATTAAATATAGTGAGTGCACTTGGTTGTTAATCTATTTTGATGATAAACTCCGACAAAAAACAAGAAAAATTATCTGAAGCATAGTCTTTAAAAATCCTTTGAATTCAAAATTCTACAATCAAGCCCAACTATATTTCACATTTATAAACAAAATTGATAGCACAACAGGAAACAATAATAGGTCATCAAATAATATAGCTTCATTTTTTTAAATAACAAGTAACTTAGAAAAGCAAAGGAAAAATCCCTCACTCTACTGAACATTTGTAGTAACTGATTCTAATATAGCCTAAAAATCAAAGTAGGACATAATTTAAACATTTTAAAAATCATGCCCTCTCTTCTTAACTATCCTCCATCTTTGCAAAGTCAGGTTTGAGTCATATCTTTTCAGGAAATCCTTTCCCCATGGTGCTCTATTAAACTTCATTAATGCTCACTTCTTTACCATCCACTTAGCACTAGAGTATGCTACTTTGTATAATTAATGACCCTTCTGTGTACACCTAGTTCCCAAAACAGTAATTCATATTTCTTTATTTTCCTGCCAAAAAAGTACTAAATATATGTTAGGAAGGTATTTTTTTAAACTAGCTTGAGAGAAGTTGTTTGACAAAGCAACATTTCCATCCTTAGTAAATGCGGTAACTTTGTTATGTGGCCTTTCTTTATCTAAGGCCACACACCCCCTAGAACTGGAGTAGATTCTATGAAGGAAATAGACATCCTTTATATTGTATTATTATATTGAAAGGAGAAAGCCTCATGTAAAAAAATAAAAAAACAAACAACAAAACCAACCCTGAACTCATTACAGAAGAGCTTCATTCTCTCAAAGAAGACTTCCAGGGAGGACAGCATCCAGGAATGGAATCTGGGGTAATGGATGCTAAAATGGTGTCCACCACATGGAGGCAATCCAAGAATTACACTATGCGAAGGAAGCTGTGCATTCCAGAAGACAAGGCCCAGACTAGATTATGTATTTGGCTGTTGTGCTCTACTTTATTTATCTTTGGATTTCCCCTACCTTCAGTGAAGTTTAAAAGTTCTTATCTCAATTATCTCATGTCAGATTAAGCGGGGAAAGTCTCATGCCCATGTTCTAGAGAGGGTACTGAAGGTAAACTGAATGTTGTCTGCCTCCTGTTAAGTCAGTATTGAAGGGCAGCAGTAAAAAGGGAGAAGGTCTCCCAAAGGGGAGAGAAATTTTGGCTTAAGAAAATGAGCTGGGAATGAGAGGACTGGCCACTACCTGCTTGGATCTGGACTTTTTTTTTTTTTTTAAGAAATAAGTTTACTCATACATACTTATAGTCATTTTAACTATAATGGTTCATTCCATAGGATCATCTATCAGGTTTGGCATGAAGATGTTCTCAGATGAATTACAAAAATATCTATTAGAGGAGATTATTAGGACCAAGTACCATATTTTACTGAAATGATCTGGGAAAGCGTCATGCAACAGAAAGTCCAGAAAACTATGTATTTGAATATATACATCAATCTAAACTCCAAAAGACTCAATGAAATGACCCCCACAGAACCAAGACATTATAGTACCTAAAATGATGTTTAAAAAATTTTTAAACTAAACAAAAATTCTTAAATTCATTTACTTATTTATTTTATTTTGGGGGGAAGGTAATTAGGTTTAATTATTTTTAGAGGAGGTACTGGGGATTGAACCCAGGATGTTGTGCATGCTAAGCATGTATGTGTTCAACCACTTGAGCTATATATACCCTCCCACCTAAAAAAAATTTTCTGATAATAAAGGTATACTAACTCGCACTCAAAATTATAAACATATGCAACCAATATCATCTTAAGACAAGAACTGTAGGAAAACAAGGAAAATAATGTCCAAACATTGGGTTTGATTCCTGGCTCTATCAAGTATCTGTTTTCCTAGAAAAAAAGTTATACAAAACAGTACTGAATATCCTCTGTTCTGAAATCCTATGTTTTTAGAGTCTGATTATTTGTAAGTGAATTACCAGCTAACGACAGCTGAAAGATTGTATGTGGCATTTTAAGATCAAAACACAGCTTACAATGGATAGAACAATACAACTGGACAAGTTCGTATCTCATATGCAATCCCTGGTTAATGTAAAAAAAATTATAGTAATAAGGATCTAAGGATTTAACCAGATTACTCAATTTCCAAGTGAAAGTTAAAGAAGTTTTATGGGCTTGTTGCCCAAGACTCCCAAAATGATAGCAACCATACCTCTTCTTCAACTTAAAAAAAAAAAAACAACTAAACCAGGCTCAAGTCAAGTACATCCTCTTATATGAAAGCCTACAAACCATTCCAAACAAAAGTATTTATCATCTTTCTGAACTTCTAGAAATAGTGTCTCTCACACACAAGGCAATTAACTATAAACTGCTTTATGATAAGCCTTGTATTTTGTTAACATTTATACACCTCTCAATGTGCTTGTATCATGTAGAACTGAGTTTCAATTTCATTTTATTCAAGCCAAAAGCAATCTTCTTGCTGAAGCTTACCTTTTGCAGAATTAAGCTTGCTTATTATTACATTTTTATTATTTATGCAATTTGGATTTTACTTTTTTTTCCTTAAAGAAAGGCGTCACATATTTGGCATGGCTACCTTTGGGGGAAGTTTAGGTTTACATTCTATGCAAAGGCAGTCAATGCTTCTCCATGGCCCAGGGCACTGTTTGACAAAAGAAGGGAATAACATTTTAGCAATGAACACCTCCCCCACTGACATAATGCAAGTTTTTAAAAATATAAAATGTCTACAAAATACTACAAATATATATATATTTTTCCCCCTCAGAGGGAGGGTCAAAACACTCATCAGATAAACAAAGAACTTTTGGATGGCAAAAACAGATGAAAAGCAACAGTCATAAAGGCTGAGAATTAGTTTACCTGATCCAAGCTTACCTCTGAATGAGCTACAATATTTGATTCATGTGAAGGACTTCTGGTTAAAGATGAAGGACTGAACAGAAGCATTTGTTTCTCTTCTGTTCTAAAATTCTGTTCAACTTGATAAGAGACCTTTTATACCCATAACAATAAAGTTAATGGTAATGGAGACAATAAAGGCACTGCTGGGAAGTAGAAGAACCAGACTTTAGTGGAATGACCACTAAGCTAAAAACTAAGACAGTGGTGAGGAAAGAAAAAAGCAAACTAGTTTAAACTCCTCTGGAAGTAGAGGTGAAACTGGGGCTAAAAACAGGGAGACTGATTGAAAGTCTACTGAAGAAGTAGCTGGACTCCCAGAACCCTCTGATTCAGTGTAGCTGAATGATTGAATACAACCCTCACTCCCCGAAGAGAAGGAGGTTTATTTCTGAAGAAGATAAAAGAGGACCTTTGGAACCGGCAGAGATGCGAGCTGAAAGCTAGATTTAAAATGTAAAATTAACTGAAAGTTTATACTTATTTGATATACTAACCTTTTTTCAGACACTTGGTTTCCAACATGCTGGCAATCAAATTTATACTCTCTAAACAAGAGAAGAGCTTTTCTACTCTTAGGAATCTCACTAGTCCTAAAGGAACTGCTAAAGGTGCCAACATTGGAGGTTACGCAAACAAATAGGCCAGTCAAAGCACAGACTCAAAGCTTCCAATCAGCTATTCAATGCCCACTTTTAAAAATATAAGCAGACAGTCCATGGCCAAACACAGAAGAATTTCCCTAATAGAAGAGAGAGGGACAAAAACAAGCAGAAAAGGGCAACCAGGAAGAGAAAGGGATTAGCAAGGAAACTGAAGGCTAGAAAGAAAGAAGGAAGTAAAGAAGCAAGTGAGCAAAATCAGAAAGATAAAATTTTGAATCCATGAAATAACAGAATGTTATTAAAAGGGAAAACAGAACATTCAGAGGAACAAAAGAGCTCCTGTAAAATAAAAACATAATCATAAGAAGTTGGGAAGATAAAAGATGAAGGAAACTCCCAGAAATTAAAGCACATGGTAAAACAGCAGAGGATCAGTCCAGGAGGTTCAAGAGCCAAAAAAATAGAGTAAGAGAATACAGAATATTTAAGAGAAGAAGTAACTTTTAAAAATAATCTAGGAAAATTTCCAAACTGAAGGGCATGAATTTCAAGACTGAAAGGGCCCACTCTGTGCCAAACACAATGATGAAAATAGATACTTACAAAGGCACATTATCAAAAATTTCATAACACTGGAAGTAGTTAGAGTCTATATGCTTTGAGAGAGAAAGAGAAAAATTTCATACAAAAACTTAAGAATCAAAATGGCATTGGTCTCAGCTGGGGGAAAATCTGGGATTGAATTAATGATTAGTACATCAAACAAAACTTAATAACTTTAGTACATCAAACAAAACTTATTAACTCCAAGGAAAACAAGAAATTCTGCGAGAAATAAAAAGTAATCCTATCTTGAAAAGATGAGAAAGAACAGGGGTGAGGGGAGGTAGACGGGGGAAGGTGTCTGCGTGTGTTTGGGTTAGTGATTAAATCTATCTTCCATAATGGGATAGTTCATTTCTAGAACTAAAAAATCAAGAAGCACAGTTGTTCAGAAATTTGAAGATAAATTACAAAGAAATCAGCTGTAAGAGTTCTTAATGGTTCTGGGGAATCTTCTCCAAGAAGAGCTTATAGAACTATTTGGTTCTTTAAACTGTGTAAATATTTATTTTAATCACACACACACACACACACACACACACACAAAACAACTAAACAATTAAAGAAGCATAAAGTAAAACAACAGCCTACTACATGGGTAAGACACAAAGAACGGTATTTCATAGTGTCACCTAATTTCCCTAATATAAAAAGGTCCCATAAATTAGTAAAAAAAAAAAAAAAAAAAAAAAAAAAGACCAATGACAGAAAAAGGGACCCTAAAACCCCACAAATGGATCTTAAATTATGTCCAACTTCACACTCATGAAAGAAGTGAAAATTAAGACTATATACCAAGATATTTTTCATTTGTCATACCGGCAAAGATCAAAGCTTTGGTAACCATTATCTTGAAGAGATGATGCAGAGCTTACATTGCTGGTACAATCTGAGTGAAAGGCAATCTAATAGAATCTACCAAAACTTACAGCTGCACATACTCTTCAATCAAACTCTAAAAATTTACCTACAGGTTTATTCCCACATGTACAAAATGATACGTGGGCAAAAGTAAAATACATGAAACAATCTTGGTATCACTCACTTGGGAACTGATGATTTTATTTAACAGGGATGAATTATGATACATGCTTAATGATAAAATATAAAACATAATACCCTACAATTATTTTTAAAAGAATATATACACTGTGTGGGCACACACACAGATGTATATATTCATACATAGATGTATATATTCATTTTCTGGAAGTGTACACAGAACCGATACCTTTGGAGGAGAGAAATCAACAGACTAGAAGACAGGGAGTGCAAGAGATAGTCCCCATTATATACCATGTTGTACCTTTTACACTTTAAGTCATGTAAATGTAATAAAAATTAAATAACTGAAATTTAATGAATGTTATTTCAATTAGGAAAATTCCTTTAAAAGGAGGCTTTAGCAATCAAAAGCTGTAATCTATAAAAATCTAAATGACTATAAATATTAATATATTGATACCCAAATTTTTTTTTCTCTGCAAACAAACCAAAGAAACAATCATTCATACTGACACAGTAAGCGAGCCAAAGATCCAGCAGCTACGTCAAGACCCAGCACATACATCCTGTTCATTTTAATATATCATCATTTCCTTGAAGTGAATCCTGCTATTAAAAAGAATAAAAAGCATGAATTCTACACTCAATGCAAGATAAAAATTGAGATGTAACTAATGGTCTCTATAAGACAGTATCAAACTATGGCAAAGCATATCATAAATTCATAAAGAGACCTTTATACCACAGAGGGACAAATCCCTTTCTGGAAAGAATGTAGACCAAGACTAAATATTTAGTATTGCTATACTGTAAATAAAAATATCAAATTCTACTTAAATGAACTGCACTTCTGAAAGAGACAAAGGGAAAACAAATCATGGTGTATATTATAATTTTTTAGAAATAGGATTAACAGATACTTCTCTAGATGTGAACATAAAAGCTGTACTACAAGGCATGCTAGCAAAACCCCAGTATTTCTGGTACCTCTTGCAAGACATTTCTTCAGTGTAAGATATTGTAGTATAATCATATTCTGAAAGAGACTTGATACAAATGCAATATTAAGCAGATCTGGCTAGCAACATATAAGACAAGTTTTTCATATTTTCACAATGGCAGTAAACAAAAAATTACAGATGTCACTGAAGAAAAACCAAAAAAAAGTTTCAATTAAAGAATATAATTATATCTTATATAGGGATTGGTAATATAAAGTCAGCATATGGCTAACATTATGTAGACTCAAAATTACCCCTGCAAAAACCTTTAAAACAATAAAAGCTAACATTATTTAACAGGCTCTCTAATATGACAAGGCACTAGGGCCTGTATCAGCTTCACCTGTATCAATCCATTCACTTAATCACTACAACCACCTTATAAGGTAGATACTATTACTGCCGTCATTTTAGAGATGAGGGCACTGAGTCACAGAATGGCTAAGGACCTTGTCCAAGGTAGGTAGCAGAGCTGTGTAACCAGGCTGTCTAGCTCCAGAGTCCATTCTCTTAACCATCAACAACAAACACCAAAGTAAGTATTAAAAATATGCCAGGTCTTTTTCTCCTCATGAACAAAAGTATCTGTATATGAGTCTTGACTCTGGTTTCTCTCAAACACACCATGTATTTCATTAGCATATCCTATCAAATCTATCTCCAAATATATCCCCAATCAGTCCACGGCTCTCCATCTGTGGCTGCATCATCCCTGTCAAAGTGAACATCATCTCTTGCCCAGACTACTATAATAATCTCCTAAAAAGCAACCCTGCTTCCACTTTTGTCTCTCTATAATTCATCCTCCAGAACAATCTTTCTTAAAAGTAATGAAATCATGTTACTCTTGACTTCACACAGAATTTATAAGAAAATTCAAACTTACTACAGCCCTCTATGATCTGACCCCCTGTTTAGCTCTTCACCTCACTTCCTATAACTCTGCATCATCACCTATGCTCTCTAGACACTCTAGACTTTTCTACTCCCTCAACATGTCGAGCCTGTTCCCCAACTCTGGATTTTTGTTTGTTCTATTTTCTCTTCTTGGAATCACCCTTATCTCTCCACCCCCATACTTGCCTAGCTGGCTCTTTCTTGACATTTAGATCTCAGCCCAAATGTCAACTCAAAGAGACCGTTCCTGTCTACCCAATCTAAAGTATTCCTGAAACACCACAACTGCTCGTCTTCCAAATGTTTTTCACTCATGGCTTGCTGAAATTGTTTTCCATTAAATTCTTTCCTTTTTTGACCCCAATCAGAATGTAAGCTCCAAGAGAAGAGAAACTACATCTGTCTTGTTCACTGTCAAAATGACTAAAACTATGCATGGCCCATAGTAAGCACTCCATAAATATTTACGGAATGAATGAATGAGCAAGTGAGCACCAAATGAAGTAGGTGGCTTGCTATAAATAATCTGACAATGCTCACATTATGGGGGGCCTACTGCAACTGAAAATGGTTGAACCCTGGTTCCCAACTCAAGCTCATTAAAGCGAAAAAATATATGTAAATAAAACAGTCTGGAGTAATATCAGGCTCAGTACTCAGACTTGCCAAACAGATAAAGCAACACATTCCATTCTAAGAACCACATTTTAAGAGGGACATTGGCAAAACTAAAATATACCCTAAGCAGAAGAATGAGAAGAGCAGGCAGCTCAAAAAACAGATCATAGAACAAATATTTGAAGACACTGGGGATGCTTAGACTAAAGAAGAGGTATTAAGTCCTAACAGGGCTCATAGTGAATATTAAATCCTTGTAAAAGAAGAAACGGCTTATTCATTTCAGAGGACAGATCTAGCAGGTGTCTGGTTAACATTTAGACATTTTTAAAAAGATTATGTTATTTATTGGGGATGCTGAAAAGATGCAATTAAGTCAAAAAACTGGAGTTCAGTTGTCCTTCAATCATTTAACATTTAAAAATGTATCCATCCACCCCCACCGAAGTTTTTTTTTTTAAGATACCTCTATGTTAAAAGATGTCTGTTGTTTATAAACATATTGGAAACCAAGATGCATCATTATCTTGGCGTCTACTGCAACATAAAAATATTAGTGCCCTTTCCAAGCTAAAGTCAAAATAGAATATGAAAAGGGGAGCACATAAACAAAGAAGGGGGAGTGGAGGAACCTAAAATCTGTGGTTTCCACTAAAATGACTATTACTAATACTATTGAGAAACATAAAGGATAATACAAAGGAAAAAAATTGTACCCATGTAATAATATAAAACTTGTACACATAACAGAAAATACACAAAAATGAATATGGCTGCTGTTAGACTGATAATGTTATGGGAGTTCACAGCAATTTTAAAATACTACCTTTAATTATTATGGTCAATAATTACTGAATGTTGAAGTAGGTGATAGGTACATGGGGGCTCAATGCATACTGTTATTCCTACCTTTATGTATGACTGAAAATTTCTATAACCAGGATTTTCTTAAATTAACTTAATGCCGTCTCTCTAGGTTCTACCAAAACTAAGGCCACTTCTTCCTGAGCAACCATACTTTTATACACTTTTAATCGTAACAATATTTAAATTGCAGGGCATGTAAAGAAAAAAAATGTTTGAACCACTTCATTCTCCCTTTATTCCCTTGTAATTACAAATGCCAGATACTACTCATGTTTTCACCAGCCCCATGGACAAAGGTAAATCTTTTGCTATCTCAACAGCATGATGGGGTAGACTGCAGGGAGCTCTGGTCAGAAACCAAGCCCCTTCAGAAACAACCAGGTGACTAATCTCAGAGGGTTAATGGTCCTCTCACCACTTATTATTTCAATTAATTTTTGCTCCAGAGGCTCATTATAACAAGTAATCATAATATGCTTTTATCTTATTTGAGGCACTGAAAATTAAGCAAATACTTTGACAACGTTCATTCTGTGGTAGGCACTGTTTTAAAGGCATCATAATAAGCATTAACTTATTTAAATCCTACCCTTTAAAATAACAAGTATCAAAGAAGCAAATAATTCTGAAAGAGATCTTTAAACAAAATCTTTAGTCAAAGCAAAATCATAAAATTTCAACAAAGGATATTCAGATACTGCAAAATTCCCCCTCTCCCTTCTACATTTGGCACACTATTTCTTAAAGGGGCGCATGGACATTGGTGAGCCCTGTTTAAGAGCAGCACAATCTGTCAATCCCGTCTGCCTCTTATCAAAAAGAAGTGGTGTCAGGGATGCCTCAGGCTATGGACAAGATTCTTCTCAAGGGTTTCTGAAGACTAGTATGTTGTGAGAAACTAATATAAACAGCAACAATAAAAATGCTTAGTTTTTCTGTAAGCTCTATATGCCAGGCTTTATATTACGATTGATGTGTCCTTCATCATTTAAATCAAAGAACAACTTAGTAAAGCTAGCACTATTAATATTCTTATTTTACAATTGAGAAAACTGAGATATCTAGTGTACCAACACAATATAACTTAAGTGGCTAGTCAGGATTCAAACCAAAGGAGACTAGCCTAGAGCTTGCCTTCTTAAATTCAAGGCTTAAGAGATTAATGCATTAAAAAACTTTTCCTTCTTCTTTTTTTAAAATCAAAGACAGTTATATAAATGTCTGGGGACCCAAAAGGCAAGGGTACTAAATGTAATGTGGTACCCAGATTGGATCCTAGCACAGAAAAAGGGAGTTACTAGAAAAACTGGTGAAATTCAAGTAAAGTCTGGAGTTTGGTTAACAGAATAGTACCAATGTTGGTTTCTTAGTTTGGAATGTAAGAAGTTGACAGAAGAAACTGGTTAAGGGCTATGCAGGAACTCTCTATACTATCTTTGTAACTTTTCTGTAAATCTGAAATTATTTCAAAATTAAAAGTTTATCTAAAAAAAATTTAAAGCAACAGGTAAGTCTCAGTTAAGTAAAACACCTCATACCAACCAAAGTGTTGGATAAAGCAAGGATTATAAACCAGCTATGGAAAACCTCTCTACCTGTGATTTTGCCAATCACGCTAGGGTGGCTTAGAAATGTATCCTTAAAATGCCAAGATTATATAATAACTGGAAACTCTGACCCAGTTGTTCTGTTTCTGAGAAGTTACCTTAAAGAAATAACCCCAATTGTACATAAATATTGTTATCATTCTAAAAATTAAAAATACTAATAAACAGAATCAGCATATTTAAAGTCTTCTATAATAGGAACAGAAAAATGGTTATATATTTAGCACTTATTAATATAATTCATCATGATAACAGATCTAAAGAGAAAAATCTTTGTGTATAATGATGTTCATTACAGTGTTATTTATACTGAATATAAAAACAACCTGCATTTCTAACAACAGAGGGAATGTATCTATAGCAGTGGTTCTCAACCAGGAGAGATTTTGGCCCCCAGAAGACATCTGGCAATGTCTACAGAGACATCTCTGACTGCCACAACTGACATGGGGAGGGGATAGTACTGGCATCTGGTTACAAGAGGCCAGGAAGGCGGTAAAACGTCCTACAGTGCCCAGGAAAGCCCTGCAGCAAAGAATTAACAGTTCAAACACCAACAGAGCTGAGGCTAATACACCCTCATCTGCAGGATGAAATATCATATACCATGACTACAGAGAATTTGGGAGAACACAGTTACAATTTATGTTAAGGGAAAAATAGCACACTATACTTAAGATATTTGATTTTAAAGGCAAATAAAGAATTGCATGGGAATTCAACTGCACTCTCCTCCACACTTCTAAATACATTCACTTAAAGCAGGAAAGGAGCAGATACATCAGGCTAGTTTCAGTCTTTCAAAGTGCAATTCTGAGGTAAGTGGAGCAGTATCAGAACTCAAGGAAGTAAGCGTGACAGAAGTGTTTTATCTCTAACTAAACTATTATTCTCTCAAATGTGAAGGGAAACAAATTATATCCCAGTAGCATAAAAATTATTCTGAGACATCTGAAAATCAACAGATGCAGAAAAAGGCTTTGTTTGAACACCATTCCCCTTTTCTGTCTAAAAAGTAGCATCTTCCAAAGAACTGAACTAGGCAAAAATGCCCCTTCAAAGGAGGCTTCCAATAGCAGGGGAGATCGACTTCTGACAACTGGGATAAGAAGTCAGCACTGGGATGAGAAATTAAACATTGTCACAAGACTATCTTAACTCCCATCTACTCTCCTAAAGACCTATTTTTCTTTCCTAGAAGTCTTTTGTTTTCCCTTAGTGACATAACACAACATGAAAATTACCAGTAGGGGAAACAACCAGAAACAAAAGAACAGAATTAATTCACCGCTTTGGGCCTATGACAGATCGAACAATTTGGTGGTGGGGGGGATGTGGGGTGTCAACAAAATGGAATAATCTGAGCAACATAATAAAGCAGTAGATTATAACCCGAAGTACAAAATAAATATTCATGTGTCCATGCTGATAAAAATAAATGAATAAATGGGAGAGAATGGACAAATCTTCCAAGTAATTTATGTAGATACTCCGTACTCAAAATCGGTGGCCTACGACTTCCTACCCTTTAAGTGTGGCCTGGGCTTAGGGATTTCATTTTCAAAGAGCACAAAATGAAAAGGGGGGCAAAAAGAGTAACATTACAGTGGAGAAACCTGACAGATACTATCTCAGCCAGGTGATCAAGGTCAACATCAACAGTCATAATCATGTTCACAACATGTTCTCTTGACATGATGTGATGAAAATAGCACTGTATCTCTGTGGTCTTCTTCCCCAAACCCCATTACTCCAGCCTAATCATAAGAAAGCATTAGACAAATCCCAATAGAGGCATTCTACAAAATACCTGACTAGTACTCCTCATAAATGTAAAGGTCAGGAAGAAAACAAAATCTAAGCAACTCATACAGCCAAGAGGAGCCTAAGGAGACATGATGATTAAATGTAATGTAGTATATCCCAAATGGGATCCTGGAACAGAAAAAAGACACTAGGTAAAAACTAAGGAAACCTGAGAAGGACGGGCTTCAGTTAATAATGACCAATATTGGCTCATTCATTGTAAGGGCTCAACTGGGCAGTTCCCACTTGGAGTTTCTCGCATGATCGCTCAGAGATAATGGCTGGGGAGAAACAGTTAGCCCTCTGTATCCCCAAGTCATGGATCTGCAAATTCAACCCACTACAAACTGAAAATATTGGGGGAAAAAAATTCCAGAAGGTTCCAAAAATGCAAAACTTGAATTTGCCATGCTCTGGCAAATATTTACATAACATTTAAATTGCAGAGGGTATTTTATGTAATCTAGAGATGATTTAAAATATACAGGAGGATGTGCATAAGTTATATGCAAATACTCCACCATTTTCTAAAAGAGACTTGAACACCGGTGGAATTTGGTATCTGTGGGGGGTCCTGGAACCAATCCCCCACAGATATCAAAGGATGATGGTAATACCCAGAAAACTTACTTAATCATTGGCAGCTGCTGGCTAGGGATTCAGCTGGGACTGTCCCAGGAGCGCCTATAGGTGGTCTCTTCAGTTTGACCATCTCAGGGTAGTCAGACTTCTTACATGGCACCTGGATTTCCCCAGAGGGAAAAATCCCTAGAGAACCAAGCAGAAGCTACATGGCCTTTTCTGAGTGTCACCAGTGCTGCATGCCGTATTACAAACAAGTTATTAAAGCCAGTTCAGATTCAAGGGGAAGGGACACAGGCATCATCTTTCACACATGAAGACTAAAAAATAATTTGCAGACCGGTTTTAAAACTACCACAAATGGCAAAAGACTGGAGATTTACTTTGGAAAGGCTGAATTACAAATGCTCTGGATGTAGAGACAGCAGATTTACTTGAGAGCCAGGGTAAAAAAGCCCTACTGAAAACCAGAGATTCAAGCTATAAATTTCCATAATTAAAGCTGGTATCCTCAGCCTTCTTTCCCAACTCAACTTTCAGAAATCTTATAAACTTCAAGCCGGCAACAGTTCTACTGCTCTGAGGAAATTCAGTATTCCTTTACAGATTACTTAACAAGAACACTCAACAAAATAGTCAGGTGGCCCTACAGGGAGGCTGACCGAATATTAAATGACAGGCCCCACTCACTCACAAAAGGCTTCCAAATTTAAACATGAAAAGGCACCCAAAGATTACCAGACATTGAAGGGAAACATACAACATGAAAACAGAACCAAAGAAAGAAACAAAAGGAATCAGAGAAGAAAGAGTAGGCGGTGAAAAGAAAACCCTCAAGAGAAATAAGAGTATTGTATTCATGAAACAAGAATGAAATGTTATAAAATTTTTTTTAGGGAAAAAGTCCTCTCAGGCACTACAATGAGGATAGTAATTTTTTAATAAAAGGTTACAAAATTAAGTTGGAAAAAGAACCCAAAAGGATTCTCTGCAACTCCCCCAGACCAAAAAAACCACCACCACCACCACCAACAACAACAAAGACTTAAAATTGGAGAGATAAAACTAAGACAGTTTTCGGATCAGTCCAACTAACAGATATTCAAGAAAGAACAAGAAAAACAAAGAGAATACATTTATCAAAGAAATGATTCAGGAAAGTTTCCCAGCACTAAAAAACATAAATGTCAAGATTGAAAGTGCCTAGCAAAACTGATGAAAGTACAACCACCACAACAAAAAAAGAGGTAACTGAAATTTCAAAACATTGGTAAGATAAAAACCCTGAAAATTCCCAGAGGGAAGCAAACAGTTCCCACACAGAGAAACAGGAACCAGACAGCATCAGAAATCTGAGTAATACCTGGTAAAGTAAAGCTGCATGTAACTTCCTGTGGAATTGCTGGGTTATGGAGTATTCATCCTAGAGAAATTCTCATCTGTACACAAGAGGAAGCACACCATGATGCTGACACGATGTAACATCCTACGTAAGTTAAAAGTATGGGTTACATCCACATGCATCATCATGAATAAATCTCAAAAACAAAGCTGGCTGGAAAAAGATACAGACAGTACAACTATGTAAAATTATAAAAACTCACAAAACAATAAACAGATTAGATGTGTGAATATACAGCAAAGGTATTAAGAACACGCTTGAGTAGTATGAAAACAAACTACTATCAACACCAACTTCTAGGGAAGAAGAGACAGAGTGATAATATTCAGATAAAGTCGTTAACATTTTCTTTCTTTTTGAGAGCAGTTTGAAGCAAACAGCAAAATTTAAGGTCCATTAAATCTTGATGATACACACACAAATCCTCATGTCAAGAATCAGCTTAAGTTTTCCTGCTGCAAGAAAATATTCATTTTCCTCAAAAAGTTACATACAGTGATACAAAAAATCATGTCTCAGAAGTATTTTATTTCAACACAATAATTCTGCACCAATGTCTCTTATTATTAAATGATCATCAATACCCATTTCCTTGACAAATGTTACAGTAAAATTTAGTCAACCCAAAAATATGAGTACTTGCTCTGTTCAATTTATGGAGTGTGAAAATGCTATGTAAACACATATGTAGAACAGAAACTGTTTAGCCAAAATAAATGTCACTTCTGTTCTAACAGACGCCTGGTCTAACACTTACAAATAAAAGATCAACTCATTTACCTTAATCGGCCTACTAAATTTTCAGCGTTCTTTAAAATTATTTTCAAAAGAAAAGAAAAGGAAAAATCTTAAAAAAAAAAATGGGACAAGTAGATGGGAGAAAAGCTTCAAAAATGCTTCAAGAAAGAAGACATGAGACAAAGTTTCAATATCTTCTCAAAATCCAATATATTTAAATTTCTCTATACTATTATCAAATGCATGATATGTGATACCCAAAAATACCCTATGGTAGCTTAATTTTTAATGAAATTTTTATAACAAAAATAATCATTCATTATTGATATATTAACCCATGTGATAAAGGATTTTCTAGTTCAAGACATGGACTACAGCCCTTATTTCTAATCCCTCCCAATATACCACTGAAATGTTAGTAAAGGAATTTTTTTAAGTATAAAACAATGACACGGTGTAAAGATGGAAGTGAGGGGCCCCATTAATAGGTAGAGATATTAAAAATCTTTGAAAGTTGTAAAGCAGATGGAAGTACAGTGATTAACAAAACAGAATGGAATATCAGCAGTTTCTAATGTGCAAGTCGCAAATGAGAAGTGGGGAGAGACACCTAGACAGAACTGAGACACAGCATATGCATGGACAAAGTAAAACAGGAGACTGCACATCAGCAAAAAGAGGGAGCTAGTGAAATTCAGAGAACCATCAACCTCACCCTCTCCTCATACCTAGTCCATTACCAGAAAAGCTTGTCAGACTTTTATCCCAAACAAAAATCAGAAGTATTATTTTCTCAAGAAATCTAAGATGAATTTTCTACTCATACTTATAGAGTAAGAATGAACAGACAGCCAAGGATAATCAAACATATAAGGAAACCCAGCAGCATAAAGGCAGCAAATACCATGATAAACAGAGGGGAGGAGACAAAGACACCACTCAAAGGGAATTTCAACAACAAAAGAGAAATTTTTAAAAAAATCAGATATCAGAATTCTTAGAAATTCAAAAAGATACTGGTTCTTGCTTCCATAAAACAAGAACAGGATGAAAATGGAACACAGGATTAGAAATAGCTGTTCAGGCTTAAATATAAGACTGCCCCACCACTCTCCTACCTTCATTCCACCCCCAAAACCTCACTGGATAGTTTTTGGGAGTTCAAATAAGTCAAAGCAACCTCTCAGATTGTATAACAAACATTTATAAAAAAAAAAGTGAGCATCATAGAGTATCAATCTAGGAAGTGCAACAGACCAAGTATTCCAAAAGAGAGTAAGAGGATTAATTATCAAAGGAACAATATTAAAAACAAAACAAACAAAAAAACAATTTCTCAGAGCTGAGGGAAGATACAAATACTCAAAGTTTATTGCTTGAGGGAGAAGTGAACTAGAGGAGAGCCCCATGTTTAAACAGATCGTTGTGAACTTTCAGATGTCCAAAAATTAAGAAAATCTCTTTAAAGTTTTCAGGACAATATGATGGTTCTCAGAAAACTAAAACAGAACCACCATATGATCCAGCAACCCCACTACTGGGTACATATCTGAAAGCACTGAAAGCAGAGTCTTAAAGAGATATAGCACACCCATGTTCTGGCAGCATTATTCACAAGAGCCCAGAGAAGGAAGTATCCGAAGTGTCCAATAACAGATGAAAGGATGAACACGATGTGGTATATACATACAATGAATAATCATCAGCCTTAAAAGGAAAATTCTATCACATGTTACAACATGGATGAACCTTGAGAACATTATGTTTAGTGAAATAAGCCAGTCACAAAAAGACAAACATATAATGTATGGTTCCACTTACGTGAGGTATCTAAACTAGCCAAATTCATAGAATCAGAAAGTAGAATGGCAGTTATCAAGGGCTGAGGGGAGGGGATAAAGGGGAGTTCTTTAAGGGGAAGACAGTTTTAGTTTTGTAAGATGAAAAAATTCTGGAGAACTATTGCAAACAGCATGAATATACTTGACACTATTGTATATTTAAAAGTGGTTAAGATGGTCAATTTTATGTGTTTTTTAACTACAATTAAAAAATTCTTCTAAGCTTTTGAGGTTAAGAATGGAGCTGGAAAGTCATCTACATAAAAACAAAAATCCAAATGGCATGGAACTTAGCAAAGCTAGGTAACAGAAAATTCCTTTGATGTTCCACAGCAGAAAATCAAATAATAATGTCTATCTAAAACAAAAATCATTAAATTGTTGTATAAACATTTTAGTTAAAGATAATGGAAGTAATTATCAGAAAAGCCCACAGATATTATCAAAAAGTATTGTTTCTGGAGAGCAATATTTATTTTCCTTGTTGTAAGTCTTCTATACAATTTGGTCTTTTATTTTAAACTGTGCACATACTACTTTGTTTTTTAAACTGTTAAGTATAAAAGAATCTATTGAGCTGATAGACTACTTACTTAATAGATTAACAAAATAAAGTTGAATGAACCTATTTTCTTACTGCTTTCCATTATAAAACATGAAGCATGTTTTTCTGAATTAAAAAAGATTGTAAAGGTAGTATAATGGCATTTAGAAATGAAGAAATCTAAGGCAAAACAAATTTAATGGAAACATACTTGCTGATATAACAGTAGTATTATAGCATTCATAACAGTAATACTGGTATATTATGTTCAAATTAGCCAGTATACAAAAAATTTATAATTCAAAAGCAGGACAAAAAAAGCAGAAACCGTATACAACTTGAGTAATTTCATGCTGTAGATTGTAGTTCCAGACTGCTGGCTAAGCACCCTAAACTTTTAAATACTACTTTGAGGTTGAGAATCGCTGACCTTTCTGATTCAGATGATTCCAGTTTCATCAAGTCTGAAAAATTCTCAGCTATTACTTATTTAAAAAAAAAAATTTGAAGTATAGTTGATTTACAATGTTGCATTAGTTTCTGGTGTATAGATTCAGTTATACATACATACATATTCTTTTTCATATTCTTTATCAATATGGGTTATTACAAGATACTGAATAAGCTATTACTTCTCAATGTAATTTATTTCCTCCATGTATTCTATTTTACTTGAAGCTAAAAGCAAGGACTCTAGAGGTAAGCTGCCTGGATCTGCATTTATCTCCTACATGCTTAGGTGACCTTGGCCAAGTTACTTAACCTTTCCTGTGTGTCAGTTTCTATAAAATGAAAGGAACTAATACCTACTCTCAAAGAGTTGAGAAAATTTTAGAAGCTAATGCACATAAAAAGCATTGAACAGTGCCTCTTTCCATATTCAAACTTTAACTGAGGCCACATAGTCTCCTAAGGGTTATTAAGAAATGTTTGTCTGATGTAGCCAAGTACTCTTCACTAATGGCCTGTTGCTAGATTGAGAGCTTTTATTAGTATAATATGTCACTAAAATTAATGATAGTAGTAACAAAATCCATAATCAGTTCATGCTTGAAATGATGCTTGAAAAGTCACACAGTATTAATACCAAACCAGAGTCTTAAAGAGCATATTTTTCACAAATATCTACCTCACATCTTAAAACACTAGTCTCTCCTTGAATGAGAATCAAAGGAAGAATACTTGTCCCCTTCACTGAACACATCATTTGGCTCTCATCCCTCCAATTCTTAATGCTTTAAAAATTAAATCAAAAGTTCTCTCTGAATTCCAAATCAACTCTGGTGAATTGTAATACAAGTAGCATTTGATTAAGATTTCTGAAATAATAATAGATATGGAAAGTTAAAAAGGGTTTAAATATCGTTAACTGTTACTTTTAACCATTTTTAATAGTTGGATAACTAGGCACTGACCACACCCAGCTCCAGCAATAAAGAGATGTTACTGATGGGAACACGCTGGACAGTTTTCAAAAATTTCCCCAAATTTAGAAACTACAGCTCTAGACTAGATTATGAGAACAATTCAGTAAATCACACAAGTTTTGTGAAACTTATTTATGATAAGTGAGGTTCACCAGATATGAGAATAACTCATATTTTCTTGTTCTAACTCAAAAGCATACCTAGAAATTCCAAATTTGGAGCAACACTACCACTCTTAATGCCTCAGTCTTTCAAAAAAAAAAAAGTAGATCACGAAACGGAAATAACTTTGTTGACAGTGGCTTTTTGCTGCAGCTGAAATTTGATGAGAAAACAAAAACCTATCACTGTTTGGATATGTATAGTGTGTTCTAAAAATTAGACTACATGCATATCTGAACAGTGAGGAATATGCACTAAGGCTATATCAGATTGTCATCAAACATTTACAGCAATGTTCTATGCCAGAAAACAATATTTTAAGATATACAAGGAAAGAAAATGTCTCTCATAGATTTTTTTCATCCAGCAAAACTGACTTTCGAGTATAAACAAACTCTTGCAAACATGCAAAAACTCAGGGAATATTGTTCCTATGAGGCTTTCCAGAAGAATCTGAGTTGATGAGGAAGAGAAAGAGGAGACAAGAGTCTTTCTCCTAAAGGCATGGAGCCTGTCTGCTGGATAAAAGACCTTAGAAATGACAGGAACTTCATTCCCAATGGCCATCGTAAACATTAACTCAGACTCATGAAGTACTGCTTGCCATCATGGGCTGCCAAAAGCTAGAAATGACAGATTCTTTGGTATCAAAGATCCACCTATCATGGGTCACAGAACCTGCAGAAATCCCATATCATGCCTTCTCCTTTAAACCACCACTTTCCAGCTCAGGACTTGTTTTATTTTTATATTAAAAAAAAGGTATGGGCTTTAGCACAAAATAAACTTGAATTCAAATGTCAGTTCAACCACTTACTGTATGACTTTGATCTAACTATTTAATTTCCTCAAAACCATGATGTATTCATCGAAGAGACAGGAGTAATAAAAGCACCTATATCACAGAGCTGTTGTAGTAACAGAAAGAAATCGTGCAGGTTAACTGTCTAGGTCAGTTCCCGGCATAAAGTGCTTTAAAAGTATTAGTTATTATTACTGTTGTAATTTACAAGTCATACCTCAATTTATCATAACCAACCTAATATATAAATAAAATCAGATGTATTCAAATAGCCAAAAAAAAAAGTATAGCTTCTGTTCCAGA
The DNA here is from genome assembly GCF_048564905.1 of Vicugna pacos. NCBI lineage: Eukaryota > Metazoa > Chordata > Mammalia > Artiodactyla > Camelidae > Vicugna > Vicugna pacos. The sequence goes on from NC_133001.1 coordinate 29,459,004, forward strand.
TTTCCAGCTCAACTATTCATATATAAATTGACAAATGAGAAAATATCTGATGTTTAAGAGAATGATTATCCCATGGATAATATACTGAACTCTCAGGTTTTCCAGCTAGGCTAAATTATACTATTCAAATATTCTTAAAAGCTTTTTTCATTTCTGAAACCCTTTCAATGACTTCTGAAACCAGCAAACCAGGAAAAAAAAAAGATACTATCAGAACATTTTAGCTGATTTTCTCTCTACACACACACACACACACACACACACACACTTCAGATGTAGTAAAAATCACTGCATTTATATGAATTACCTTCTTATAAGGATAACTCGCTGTCAAGACACATGAAGAGGTTTCACCAGTGCTAGATGGTTTTACTGTCAAAAAAAAAAAGGTCAACTCACTATGAAAATGTCAGATAGAGTCCAATCCATAATCCATTCAGCTATCCAATTTGTCCTTATTGCTGAAGACCCCTGGCTGCTATCGTTTCGTATGTAATAAAATGTACCCACTTTACGTATACAGTTTGATGAGCTGTGACAAATGTATACACTTGTGTAACCACCACCACAATAAAGATACAGAGCATTTCTATCACTCCAAAAAGTTCCTCCCTGCCAACTTTGACATTAACTTCCCCGTCATCTCCAGACCTAGGCAAACACTGATGTGCTGTCAGCAGAGTACTTTTGCCTTTTCTAGAATTCCATGTATGTACTCCTCTGTGGTTAGCGTCTTTCACTTAGCATGTTTCTGAGATTCATCTACATTGGGTTTATCACCAGTTTGTTCTTTTTTGTTTCCATGGCTCTTTAAAAAATGTTTAGGCCCTAACAGATTTGGAAGAAGGCTGAGCAAAGTTCATAAAAAGCAGTTATTCTGTGTAAAGAACACATCACCAGCTACCTGCACATGTCCATTAAAAGCTTAATATTCTAAGGTAAAAGCATTTTCGCCCCTTGACTCCAACACTGCATTTTTTCAGCTCATGCTGCTGAAATCAGGAGTTCATATCCTACCTGTATTTGACTGCCTGGATGATGAACTAAGGACTAAAGGCACCCTGGACTCTGTAATAACTTTATGCCTGTTCATTTACTACAAGACTGATTTCAAACATACTGACAAAAATCAGCTTTTTAACTTCAGCAAAGCAGCCCAGGAATAATAACTGCTCTTCCTAACAATCCCAATAGTTTTTCTATTAGCAATGACAATAAAGTAAGTACAGGGCTACATGATTTTATTTGCAGATGTTCTCTCCTCCATCATAAATAAATGGCTCCAGATTATAAAAAGCAAATGAAGAAAAAAAATCAGACAAAAAACCTGATTTGTAGGTTTGACTATTTAATCACGTATGTCCTCCGTTTGTGAGTAGTTAGTGCAGTGGCAGACTCTGCAGTACAGTCACAGTCCTCATACCCTCCAAAGCGAATTTACTTTACCCTGGCACATGGTTGTAGTAGGACCAACATATCTAGAATGTTTCAAATAGAGAATGTTTCTCAAGATATGATTTATAATGGCATCAGTACCAAAATCACTGATATTCCTGGCAAAACAACTCAAAACACCGACGTTCTGCCTGGCAGAGTTAGCTCCTGCTTAAAAGAACTAGCTCAAACGATCTGGTCCTAAAAAGGAGGCTTCTCAAGAAGCCCTTGTGGTGCTTTGTGACACCTCATGCTATTGATAACTCCTCGCTTTCTGAAACTTTACACTTCTGCTGACTTTCAAAATGCTTGAAATCAAAACACTCACAATCACTCACATTCATTCTTTTTCCTTCAGCCTCCTAAATTTGAGAAAGTGGACCCCCCAAAACAGTAAGTAGCCTCCAACTCAAATCACAGTATCTACCTGTGATCCAATCTCACTGCTTCAGCATCACTTGCATATTGACTTCTCAGATAAATTTTAGTCTAGATTTTAATCATTAAGCTTGGCTGTTTACATATCTCTTCAAACATAACATAATCAAAACCTTCATCTCTGCCCCCAAACCACTTTTATATCCCAATCTAACTACTTATTAACCTACCTATTCATAATCCCTCTTTTAGTGACTTGGGCCTCAACTGTAAATCTTTTATATAAATCCAACCACCACACATCAAGTCACCACGTTCCATCAAATCTTCCTTTTAAGTGTCTCACTTATTCTCCATCATAATCTTGAGTAGCATCACATATTGTCTGGATTATCTAACTGCCTCCTAATTGGTCTGCCTGACTTCAACCTCCCCTTCCTACGATCTACTCTGCAGATTACCACCAACTGGATTTCCCTATAATATACTTCAACTGTCCCAAGAAGATAAAAGTTGTTTCCCACTCCTCAAAGGGAATTAAGCACAAAATATCCAGTCTGGAACCTTCTTCTCTAACCTGCCCTGCCTAGGACTTACACAAGCCAAATACATCATGCCCATTCCAACCTCACAGTCAATTTGTCCTACCTTCTCTAATTGAGATAACCACATCATTCAAGGGGCCTAAGAAATAACACCCCTGATGCCATCCCCCAACCCTTCATCCCACCCGCTCACCACTCCTGTACGATCATATTCCTTTTAAGATTTTTGCCTTCCTTATCCCTTCATACCCTAACTTGTGACCTTGGCGCCTAGCAAGTACTGAATAAAATAACACATTACATTAAAGAGATTTCCTCAAGAAAATGTATCTTAGTCAGCCATTCCAACATTTACGAAAATATTATATTGGAAGACTGATTAAACTCTATCATCTACTGTTAACATTTATTAAGCACAAGCAGCTCTTGATTTCCAGCATTTTACAAGCGGTGTTTCACACTGAAAGAACCTAGCCAATTACACCCACTTAACTGCAGAGAGCGGGCACACTAATGAATTTATCACTTGGTCTGCTTCCAGATGCTCAGCTTAAAGCACACCCAACTCCCACCTCAGTCTAGCTCCATAGCCCTTTTTCAGAACATCTTTGGCTCTAGGCCAGAATCCATTCAGCCTAGCTCTTCCTAGGGGTCCTTGGGGTTAGACTTGAGGAAAGAAGCATCAAGACAAAGCTAAGGGAAGAATGTATGGAGAAAAGGAAATATATACACAGGACTGTTTACCTGAAGTATAAAGCAATCACCTTACCCTTCCTCTCTCCCCCAATAACCAGTCAAGTATTACTTTTTTTAGCATTCACTTCAATCCAAATATTTTTGTAGTTATTTTAAAACTGCCTTTAAGTCAAAATGTTTAATGTGTCATTTTATAGACACATCATCTAATTAATCCCTAAAAACTCTAACACAATTAACAAAAACACCAGCATTCTAACGGCAAAGTAAATCTGTATTTATGTGTAAGATTTTGACATTAAGAAAAACACAAATAGGAAAATAGGAAATAGGGCAATTGATAATAGCAAATACACAAAAGGAGAAATTCAAATAGCCAATAAACATATGAGAACGTTCATCCTCACTAGTAATAGGTAAATGCAAAATTAAAGTTACGATGAAACATCATTCTTCTCTCAGATTTAAGGGGAAAAAAGATCCTTAATACCAAATGAAGGCAAAGATATGGAGCTGTGCTGTCTGATACAGCAACTACTAGCCACTTCTGACTAGTAAAAATTTGAAATGTGGCTAATCTAAATTGAAATTTGCTACTAAATATAAAACATAGACCATATTTTGAAGATTTAATAGAAAAGAGAATACAAAAATAACTCATCAATTTGTACTCTTTACATACTAAAATGGTATTTTTGATATACTAGATAAAATAAAATATATCATTAAAATTAACTTCACCTTTTTTGTCAATGTAGCTACTAGAAAATTTTAAGTTACATGTTTGGCCAACATTATATTTATATAGGATAGCACTGATATTGATATAGGGCAATAGAAACTTTTATATACCACTGGTGAGAATATAAATTGGTAGTCACTTTGGAGACTGCAAAGATCTAGGTAGGTTGTAACATAAAAATAACCTACAATTCAGCAATTCTCCTAACTTTGTCCTCTAGAGAAAAATCTCACACATATACACAAAAAGAGGTGTCAGTTATGTTTCAGCACGATTGTTTACTTACACAAAAACAACCCAAATGTCTATTCAAAGAGACTCGACAAAATGTGTTACAATCACACAATGGGATACTATACAATACTATTTTTTTAAAAAAGGAACATAGCAACGGGAAAGAACTTTGCAGAAGTGTTAAGTGAAAGAAGCTAATTGTATAAAAAGACATTCTATATATAATCACACACAAAAACTATAAAATCTCTTAAAACAGTACTAGATGCTATTTACACAGAAATACTTACGTGGAGATGATGTATGTGAGGGCAGGCACAAAATTCAAGAGAGGGGAAAGAAAGGAGAATCCAGGAATACCACAGAAGGGCTTCAACTATACTTGTAACGTTCTACATCCTAACTAAGCTGGGTAGTGGGTGCTTTGATGTTCACTGTTCGTTATAACTTTTTTTTTTTTACATTTTTATTGATTCATAATCATTTTACAGTGTTGTGTCAAATTCCAGTGTTCAGTACAATTTTTCAGTCATACATGGACATATACACACTCATTGTCACATTTTTTCTCTGTGATTTATCATAACATTTTGTGTATATTTCCCTGTGCTATACAGTGTAATCTTGTTTATCTGTTCTACAATTTTGAAATCCCAGTCTATCCCTTCCCACCCTCTACCCCGCCCCCCCCCCCCCGGTAACCACAAGTCTGTCGTTATAACTTTTTATATCTGAAATATTTCTGTTTTTAACGTATGATTCTGTATACCATGTATAGCACTAAAACTGGGTATATTTTATCGTTTTGGGGACATAAGCAAAAACATCACAATTTTAACCATGTCCAAAAAGCAGTTATATTTTGAATAATACCAGGGTGCAGGAAAGGGAACATATATACACCAATTTTACACCACTACTATCAATATAATGAGAAAAAGGAAGTAATACAAATCAGGGGTTAGCAACCTTTTTCTTTTAAGAACCAAACAGTAAATACTGGGGGCTCTGCAGGGCCATATGTCTTCTGTCACAACTACTCAACCCTGCCATAGCAGTGGGAAGGCAGCCAGACATTATGTAAACAAATGAGCATGGCTGTGTTCCAATAAAACTTTATTTACAAAAACAGGCAGCAGACCAAATTTGGCCAAGGAACTATGTTTTGGTAACCCCTGTCTGGATCCATTTTTAAAAAAGAAAACAGTAATTCCATTAAGTGAAAGTCTGAAAGAGAAATGGATTTCTACAGTAATAAAATATGCCATGAATTACCTGGTAACCACAAAAGAGAAAATGTTTTTTGTGCACGGAGACATCTAGCAATCACCACCTTAACCCAGTGATCAAACTTAGCACCACTAATATTGTGACGACTATCAATTACTTGGTATCTCCTGATATGATGTAATGTGAAGCAGCATCACCTATGAAGTATCCTGGCCAAAATGTTTAACCTGAATTTAACGCAGTCTTTGGCTCTAACTTAACAGCTTACAGAAGAAAAAGAAATAAATTTTAAACAAGACCGCAAAGAAACAATCAAATTCTGAATATAGGACATTTTACAAGATAACTAGTCTCTTCAGAAAGAGTCAATTTTTTAAAAGTGGTGTTTAAAAGAGAGTTGAGACATAACAGCAAATGCAATGCAATGTAAATCCTTCACTGGACCTTGGTATGGAGGGAGAAAAGCTATATAAGACATTCTTAACCCAACTGTTGAAACTGCATATGGACTGGGGGTTACATGACTTCTGGGGATTAGGTAATTGTGTTATCTATGATAATAACATTGTAAGTATAGAGGAAAATGTCACTTTTTTTAAGATTCAGGCATAAGTATTCATACATTTGGGAATGAAGTGACATGATGTCTATAATTTATTTTTAAATGGTTCACCAAGATTATATGGATGAAGCAAATACGGCAAAAATATAAAATACTATTGAATCTAGGTGGTGGTATATAGAAACTCAGTGTACTGTTACAGTGTACTGTTCAATAAAGGATTTAAAATTTCATAATAAAAAGGCCAAAATGCAAAAAAAAAATTTATTTTATCCATCACTCTCCTCCCCAAATATTAAATTAGTCCTAGTTTCCCCCAAAGTTCTCAAGTCACCTATCAAAACTAACCCAAAAGAAACTTTCTGAAGTTTACAACCCTGCTGTTTTTCCTTTTAAGCATCTGATTTCTAAAAGTGAGAACAAGGCAAATCACAAGGTAATCTAGTTAAACTGCCATTTGATTTATATATATTTTAGAAAGATTCTTAATATATAAAATATAATCACTTTAAGCATTTTTACTTTTTACCTTGTATAATTAATAATCCATACACGTTTACTCCCTCTCTCATCCCACACATGGCAGATTCAGTAATCTTTGTTACCTAAAGCAGCTAACACTAGCAGACAGTATTTATTTACTAAATAAAAATTAAACAGTAGGAATCCTGTGTTCATACCTTTAACAAGTTAAGCATCAAATCTTTGAGAAGAAATGCAAACCTCTCTCCCCTCTTTGCCCTATTATCCTCCCGTAAAAGATACTGATTTTATGGGAAATTTTATTCAGTAAATGCAGAATACAATATAGATACATGGATAAATCTGCATACGAAACAGCTGTTGTCCTTATGTAGTTTACACTTTAAATAACAATCTTAAAACAGAACTCAATTTAAGAGTCAAAGGACCTCAAGCTATCTTATGGTCCAGCCCTCTTCCTTAACTCAGGTAAAAATATTACATTACAGATTAAGGCTACTAAATCCTAAAAAGAACATGATAAATCACAAAGTCACAGAATCATTAAAAGGTTCAGTGGGAACCTCAGTCTTCTAGCCTAGATTAGCTACATACAACTTACCACGTCACTTAGTAGTAGCAGTGACAGCAATTACAGCAGTAAGAGAAAGCACTCAACCGTCTGTTAATGATTATAACGTTCCACAGCTCTATGGTAATGAGTTTATATGGAATATCCCAACCCAACAATTTTATGAAACATCTTCACTTTACAAATGAGAAAATTGAGACTTACAAATATTAAGTAAACTGCTTTAAGCTATCCATCTATATAGAGTGGTGGAACAGGTATTCAAATCCAAGTAGTCTGACTTTAGAGTCAATGCTCCTAATCACCTTCCTCCTGTAACTTTCTCCAGAAACATAATCCGCTCCAAGCACAGAAGTTCTGCACACTTATATACTTAAAAACGTATGCAAATAAACAGTGCTAAGCATCCTACAGTGTTACTTAAAATGCACAGAGCAGCAAAATTCAGAAATATGTATATAAATCTGTTGAAAAGATGCTGATGTACATTTCTGAAACAGTAATTCTCACCTAGGCCTGTGGATATAGAACAGTTTTCCTCCATACAACAGTAAGAAGGATTTTATCATTTTCAAAGGCATTACTCTCAAGTAATAGAGTTAAGGCCTTAAAAACACTCTTTTTATCACCAACTGGCCAACCCCTCTGACCATCTTTCATGTACACTCCTGAAGCTATTGCTACCTAGCATCTCAAACTTGGTTAGCCAAAACATCAGACAACCAATTAACCATCACACTTATTTTTACCTTGTTAGGTTGTTTTCAGTTCTCTTAAAAACACAAGATCAATGTTATTCCAGCCAGCTCTCTGTAATTAACTATATATCTCTACTCCTTGATACTCAAAATATACCTTACACTTGACTAGTTAAGGAATCAAGTAAGGTTGTTTTTGTTTTGTCTTTTAGTCTAAAATATAGGCACTCAAAGATGTCCAAATGTTGAACAGCTTAGTGAACCTGGTCTGAGTTACAGTACTAAATTTAATATATTAAAAAATTCAAGTTCTTTTGCACATCAGCATTTTGATAAAAGGGATAAATACAGTTACAAAAGTGTATTAAAAGCAAAACTAGTCATTGGAAGGCTTATTCGGGTACTATAAAGGAGGTCTCTTAGGTCATGAATGGAACCAGTGTTCATTTTTATATTGGGGCACTGAAATAAACACAAGTTGATTTGCTTTAAAATTAAAAAAAAAAAAAAACTCAATTCACCATAGAAAGCAGAATCACATGAGACTTGGAATCAATGACTCACAAATGAAAGCAAAAGAGACAATTATGCATTAAAATAAAAACAAAGATCAAGGATCTCTCGTGCTTATCATAAGTGTGCAATATTTATGTAAACTCAAGAAGAGACATCTTTACCAAACTGGACCATCATTAGTAAAGCTACAGAACAAAAAGCAGAAAACTAAGCACCCGCTTCATCTCTAAGTGCAATATCCTCATGCAGATTTACAATGCAGGAAAAAAGGCACAACTTCAAGTAATACACCACAGCTATGGAATCAACGGGGTAGTGACGATGTACAGACCAATCTGCCCACAATAAACTAAGAGACGGACTGGCTCCATCAGCTATGTCCCCCTTGATTCCATAGCTGTGTCTTCAACAGAACTGTCAAATTAGCAGATTAGCAGTCACAAATCAGTGACACTATTTCCAGACATTGTATCTTTCAGCTATATTCACCAACGAACAGAAACAACAGGATCATTTCCAAATATAAATGACAATATATATTTTATAGGAACATTAAACCAGACTTGTCAAAAGTCCTGTTTACCCTCTTACCAGTATCCCATCTTTTCTCCCATTCTCCTGTCCAGGAACTCATCTACCCAAGGTTGGACAGTAAATGGTGTTTCCCCCAGCTTCCCTCATGCCTAACGTAACTCTTTTTCATCTTTTGCTCACATTTTAATCTTAGGTACAACAGTATTTCTCCCTTCCTACTTCCTCTTTTCATATTCCAGTTTTTGTCCAGTTACAGAAAAACTCTTCTTCCCTCTCTCGTTAAAAATAATAAAGTTCTAATCAGAGCTTCTAAGCAAAATGTAAAAAGCACCATACATTCCAAATTTCCCGCTGATAATTTAAGCCATCTACAAAGGGAGCACAGTTGTAATAAAGATTGAGGAAGAGTGTTTGTTACCAGAATATAAGATCAATGAGGGCAGGGATTTAGTCTGTTTTGTTGGGCCTCCAGCCTAGAATGGAGCCTTGCATATAAGAAAGCACTCAGCGAATGCAAGAATGGGGGCTGGGGAGGTCTGGCGGAGGGGGTTGAGGGTAGCCTACAGACTAAACGTTATTAAATACTATTAAGTTATACTAAATTTTTTACTTTTCAGTTGGCCCGTAGCCTAGAGTGAGTACAAGTAACAGGAAGCCTCCCATATCTAAGCTTGATCTCCCATGCATTCTATCACTTACAGTTGCCTTGAGTTTAATTATTTCCTCTTTGTAAGAGACTAAGGGCTACCTGCGTTCAGCAGATAACGCCAGTTCATTATCTAGGTTAAGCACTCATGAGTAATATGCACACTCCTAGATTCTTACTCATTAAGAACATGTTAACCACTCCCTTATCAACGTTAGGAGTGCACTTACACACAGCTACATCAAGAAAATGCAACTATTACTTAAGAATTAGCAACATTACTCTCAAGCTTTAAAAGCGCTTTGAAATCCTTCAGAACTTCACAAATTTATCAAATCTGCTTCTTCTCAGGTTATTGCCTATGTAGCAAACAAAATCTATTCACTTGGGTTTTTTCTTATGTTACAAATTTATTATATCTAATGATTACATAACCACATTTAAAAAGTCTTCCATGAAGGAAAAGGCTTTTCATGTTTCTTTCATACAAATGTACCTTTCAGTCACAGTCTATTTTGAAGTGGGGGGTCATCCTACACAGACAAAAAGCACAGGAGTCTTCCAATGGTTGTCTCTCCTCTCTGAATATCAGGCCATGTTTTAGTAAATCTTTTGTTCAAAAGGATGCAAAAACAGTTTTCCAACTAGTGTTATGTTTTTAAACTTTAAGATCTTTAATTTTCAAGAAATAAACCAACTCAAAGCCAATAAATATAATCTTGATATTTCAACATACTCCAAAGAAAACTTTGAATCCATTTCTAGCACTATTAAGCTATTTATTAAGTCATAAAATCTTTAAATGGCAAATTCTGCTTTAAATGTTGCAAACCATGTTAAATGTCTAAATATATAAAAGCAAGTTAAAATACTACAATTGACTGTTATGCTACTAGGGTCTCCAAATTCAGTATATTATTACAAAGGGCATCATTATGTTAAAATACTGTACAAGTTAGCTACAGCAAAACAGAAAGAAAAAATTTTACTTGAGAAATTCCCTGTGTAATGACTTGCCATAATTTAGAGAAAAATGCTTATGTACGTTATAAACATTAAATTGAAGGGGAGAAATAAAACTCTCTGGAAAAAAACCAAAAAGTATGAACTACCACATAGCATTTGTTTCCACAGTTGCTAGATGATACTAAAAACTAAATCTCAAAATCGTCACAAAGCCTAAGAAATGAAACTACAGTAGATAGACTACACTTCTGGAAAATTTCATAACATTATCAAGAATTTAGTGAAGACTTATTTTTATAACACTGATTCAACTACCTGATCAAATCACTCCTGTTAGTCTAAATGGTGGTTTGGTTTGGGGGTCAAACCTGATAGAATGTTGAAAAGTAACTCAAGTTAAATCTGCACAAGAAGGTTAAATAAATCACCTTAGAAATGTTTCATTTGAAAAAAATTCCAAGATGGCTAATCAGAGATATCAGCATACTTAAATTAGTTTAAAAGACCAAAAGTTATTTTAAATCAATGTTTTGATATAAACAAGTATCACCAAAAGCAAGGAAAAAACAAAAACAGATTATGAAACTCCTGTATCATTTTCACCTATACTTGTTACATCAGTTTCTAGAAGTTAATGACAAACTGTCATTTTATAAATCTTACGTCAAGAAAAAAATATAAAAATCAATATTCCCAAATCTACCTTCACTGTTTTGTTTGAGTACAAGATAGTGAGATGGGAAGTAACCCAGATTACACTTACAGAGTTTACCCAGTTTCTAGGAATCGTATCTCATATCTCCAATTAATCAATCCTCCTAATCCACAAGTCTGCTGATAATGATATATAAGATACATTCTACAATAAAACTTTTAAGCTACTAATATACATAGCAGTATTCAGTTTCAATCCAAATTCTGAAATTAATTCACTGAGAAAAAATTAAAAGAATCAAGTACAACGTGAAAAATCAACGCAAATTCATATTCCCCCAAATTCTCTTACCACTAATTATAATTTTTTAAGCTATTACTTGAATAAACTTTATTAGAATTTCAGAATTAAAAAAAATTTTTTAACTTTAGAACTGATACTATTAGTTGTTTCCCAACTAAAACTTTTGCTTATTATCAGTGAACTATGAAAGGTCTATTTTACAAAAAAGTAAAATACCATGTGTTATATTTTAATAAGTTAATTTTATTCACTTTATTAACATCTTATGGACTACTGGAGAGTTAGAATGATACTACTTTATTACTTTCTATGCTAGATAATATCAAAAAATACTTTAAAATAGTTACATATAATATACAAATATTCACATAACGTAGTTGTGTAACTAACACCAATGAATGTGAAAGGAGAAAAAATTCACTCTGGTATCATGTGCAGTAACAGAAATGTTTACCAATCCATCTACAAGGACATGTTTGCAATCATTCCACTATTGGCTCTGCCAGTTTTTAATAAAACTCCACAGTCGTTAAACAATACTATGGCAAATTCTACAAGAGATAGTTTATCAACATCACATTTTAATTCAAAGGACTCCACAAAAAAAAAAGTACAAGAGAGACAGCCACTTTTTTAACCTTCTCCAACTTGTGAATCAGGTGTTCTTAGAAGCACAGCTATTCAGACACTACACTATTCCTCCATATGATGTACTCTTAAGGGAATTGGTAATTATACATGAATTACTAACATAAAACGGTATTTACTGACAAAACTATCAGACAAACTGAAAAGGCGTTCACTTATTCCTAGAGTCTCTTTGGAAATCAGACACCCAGTATAGGAAAACAGGTGTTGAAAGCTGTGCTGGTCACTTCTAAGAGAATTACAACATGAACAAATCCGAAGGATCATATATAAGAAATTGGGGAAATCTTAACTAAGGGGTATGAAAGAGCAAATACAAATACTATTCCATGCTGATAATGGAACATAAGGAACCACTGCAGAAACTGTGGTAAGACTTTTTATGAGAGCAAAAATAAATGAAGAGGAGAAAACACAAACAACGATTAAAAAAAAGAGAAAGACATTGAGAGGCCATAGGAGGCACAGTAAAAATCAAGATTATCCTTGAAAGAAAATCTGTTGACTAACAAAATCTGTTCTAAATACCAAATAAAAGTTCTACTGAAACAACCCAATGCCCATTCAGGGAGTCTACAAAAATATTTAAGAAATTACCATTTTAATAGCATAACTTCAAATATATTTTTTAAAAGGTTGTATATTTGGAAAAGACTTACAATAAATAGAATAACCTGCCTCACTACTTCCTTAGAAACGCTCTATTTGAAAGTAGGCCAACAGTAAGAACTTCGCTATTGCACAGCAGAGAAAGTAAATTAAATAATGCCTATTAACATTCAGTGTTGATGGCAGGTTTCTCCATCTCTTAAAACATACTGATTTACACTGTCTACCCTACCACTTCTACATCCACGGAGTAGCTCAAATAAAGTGAGTTCCTGTGTTAATCCCACAAAAAACCTTGGTAATTCCCCCATCACAGGAGTTGTAAACGTTTGTTAACAGAAAAAGAATGTTTTTCCCAAAATAGCTACATAACACGAAGACTACTCAAATTCCTAAATAATCCTTTACAAGATTCCTGCCAAATTTATTTTGATACATTAAACATGTGGAGCCTATTTTAAATGGTCTTTAATAGAGACTTCATCAAGACAACTTCCTAGTTGTTCTTAATAATGTCTTTTTTCTAAAGTTTCCAAGTTGTTTTTAAGCCAACTTGAATACTGATTAATGTGAACCGCTATCAAATGTTTAAGAAGCATTTTCGCCAAACAAGACGGGCAAATGTTCTAGATCTGCTCAATCTGACATTAGAGGTCGTGAGACTTAAAAAAACGAAATAACTATTTCCAATTCTCATTGAGCCCTTCATTTTTAAAATAAATTCAGGGTTATTCTCACACTCTAATAATACAATCTGTTTTCTGGTTTTAGTTTTTTGTTTTTTTAAAGACGGTAGGCTCGGTTACATTATAAAAAAAACTGACCTGCCACTTAAAGCTGGTGAGTATACTCTTAATGGGTCCCTAGTAGATTTGGGATACTGACGATAGCAGTTTCATTAAAGAGCTTCACTGGTGGAGAAAAAAGAAAAAGAAAAAAAGAATGACATCCAAAAAGGACTGCTGGGGAAGGCAGGGAAGAGAAGACCGGAGTCTGCTGAGAAGAGAAAGAGAAACGATTTAAAGCCACTAAGGAGGAAGGAGATGGTGAGACGCATAGACAGAAGAGTGAGAAAAAAGATTTAACAAGGAAGTGAAGTGGAGCGCAGAGGAGGGCAGAAGCTAATGAGGAAACAAACGGGAAAAAGCAGTGTTTTCAAATAGGCATGCACCAGGAAGGGATGAGTTAAGGCCTGGTGTAGCCCCAGTGCTTTTAAGTGAAAGATGCTCGCAGAGAATAGGGACAAGCAGTTTACTTCCAGGCGTTGGAGCAAACTAAATTTCCCTGCCATGAGCCTCTCCCAGCCTCGGCCGAGCGCGGAGGCGGCGGCTGGGGAAGGGGCCTAGCCAGGAGCCAGGCCCGGGGTTTCGCTCCTGCAGGCTCCGCAGCCGAAGGAAAGAGAAGAGGATCAGACGGGCAGAGGCCCCAGTCGCCGCACGGCGACACCCCTAAAACGGTCCGGGGCCTCGGCGGTACCCGCGAGCCGCTACCCCCGCGGCGGAGCGCCCAGCGGCCTTACCTGGGGCGAGGGAGGGAGGCGAGGTCTAGGGCGTCCGCTTGCGCCCGCCGCAGAGTCCCCTGCTGCACTCAGCCCAGGCTTCCAACGGAGGCGCGACCCTGCCTCAGCCGCCGCTTCCCCCTCGGGGTCTCGGCCACCGCCTCCGCCGCCTTCGGGGCTGTTTACACTGTCGGGCCCCGCACGCCGCCGCCGCCGCCGCTGCCGCCTTCTCTCCACCCTAGCGCCGTTGCCGATTCTGCCGCCGCCACCTCCTCCGCCGCAGCCTCGTCTCTCTGGAGCATCTTCCAGCCACCGAACCCTGAGAAACAGAGACGCCAGCCGCGCCGGCAGGAAACTCCCCCGCAACTGTAGGGGGACGAGGCAGTCAGAGCACCGGCGGCTTTTCCGCCATTGAGCAGCAGCCGCTGGGCTCCTTCTGCAACCCCCTCCCCGCTCCCTGTCCTTCCCCGCCCCTCGGCGAGCCCCGCCCCCAGCTCCTACCCGTACTGACGCCGCGCGGCCTCCCGCTGCTCGCGGTTTGCTGGCCGGCCCGTCAATCATCGCCCTCCCTCCCACTCCGGCGGCCCCAGTACCTCCATACCTAGTTTTCTCCGCCCACAATGCCCCGCCTCTGGGTTCCTAATTTCCCATTGGACGTCAGTGACCACCTTCAATTGGCAAGGTCAACTATCCATCAAACACCGCCCACTGAGTGAGACCCAACCCTTCATTACCATTTACTTCATTCAGGCCCGCCTCTGCTCTACCTCCTGGCCCGAACTCTCAGTCATTGGCTTTCTCTACATGTCTGTCACCGAACCAATTTCCAAGTCCGTCACACCGGCTTTTTTTAAATGAACGCGCAAAAGGCGGGGAAGTATTCGAAAAGCGATTGGCTAGTGTTCGAAAATGGGCAAACCCAGAGAGTCTGTAGGGTTGTTTCCCGTTGTGTGAGGGCTGTGCCCCTTTATTTTTGACCTCTAAGTCTTGCGTAAAACAAACGCCATAAAGGAGGCAACGGGCCGTCCAATTATAGGTGTGGAAGCCTAGTCCCACCCCGAATTGCAGGGGGTCGTCTGCTGATTGGCTAACAAAGTCCTACCAGGCCCTCATTGGAGGCTATAAACGCCACTCAGGCGTAGAGACGGGAAGGGATGGCACCAGCGAGGACAAGAAGTGATCTAGGGAGAGGCGGTTGTTTTGCTTTAGACTGCGGGTGGGGCGCACGCGGGAGAGGGAAACTGGGAAGGCAGGGCTCTGGGGGAAGTGTTGCGGGGAGGGGAAAGGCCCGGATGTTCCCTAACAATGAAATCATCGCCAGCCAATCAGAGCAGCTGAACTGGGATACCTGCCTGACCTGTCCTCAGAAGGAAACAGAACGAGTTAGTGAGCGGGAAATTAGGGTGTCAGGAAAGGCCAAAAAGTGACGAGAAAATGGGACAGGTGATCCCTTCAGGAGTATTCCGTGCTGTTAGGGGTTATTTTTATTCCTTTATGCCTGACATTCAGCCTTTGACATTTCCGTGTTTTGTTTCTTAGTCAACATTGATTTTAGAAACTCTCGGCCTGGACTCTGACATTTATTCGTTCTCTCCAGTTATTGAGTGCGTGTTATTTGCCAGGCACTGTGTGTAGAGCTGAGATACAAAAATTAATTAAGTAATCCCAGTATGAGATGATGGGTGCTATAACTGAAACGTGGAAAGGACGGTGGTGACATAAAGGATACTTCCTGTGGGTAAGTTTATGAGGAAGGCTTCACAAAGATACAGGATGGGTCTAGAATGAATGATTCAATAGGCAGAAGAGGGACATGGACATAATTCCTCCAGCAATTAAATTAGACTAAAACATCATGCCAGGTTAGTCCACCCGCTCCCCTCCCCACCAACCCACCAAAAGAAATAAAACTAAAGTGTAATGAAAGCATCCTAATACCTTAAGATAAATTTTTTTTAATGAAAAAGATTTAAATCTTATTCATACTTTTGCGTAAATTGGTTTGGGCAGAAAATTACACTAAGACCTGAGTGCTATTCAGTTCAGGAGCTGTTGATGTTTTGGGGAGAAGGGCAAATTTAAGAATAGGGCGATTGTCTTGGCCATGGTGTGGATGGCAGAAATAAAGACTCGATTGCAATTCATATTTCTTAATCTACTCAAGTTTGTGTAAGGGTAGTGTTTCTTTCAGCATAGTGGCTAAACCACCAACATCAGAATCACCTGAGGTGCAGATTCCTCTTTCCATTCACATCTATAATATTAGGGACTCTGGGGACAAGGGTAAATTTTTAAACAGCTCTCCCAGGTGATTTTTATGCATACCAATGATTGAGATCCTCTAGTATAGGTTATAGAGACACCATAAGCTAAAATTCAGCTTCCCTACTTCTGCATGTTGGAAAGAAAAACAATGAGAAAAGGAGGCCCATTTAGATTTTACCTTTCCCTTGTCCCCTTTATCATCAGTATGGCATCATACAATTCTCAGGAATTATTTCTTAAATGACTCAAAGAATCCATTTCCTTGAATCATACTTCTTTGCCTGACACACCTTTTATAAGGTTAAGAGAATCTGGGATCACAGATCCCAAAATGGGAATCATGCTAAAGATCATGAAAGTGGGGACATCCAGGGACTCTTGTCCAGAGAATCCAAGCAACCTCAAAGGGCATCAGAATTTCCTTGGTCTGCTTGATTTCCTTCTCATGTTCCCTTGGTTGACCTCAAATCTAATACAAACCACAATCATTTTGAGCTGATGATTTTCCAGCATTCATTCTTTCAATCACTAAAAATTAGGTGAATATTGTTCTAGGTGCTGAGAATACAACAGGGATCAAAAAGATATTTAGGTTAACTGTTGTTATTTATTCAATTAAAGCACTAAACTAATAAAGAAGGCCCAACAAGATTCACAAAATTCGTGTGTACCATCATAAACATACCACGTGTCGTAACATTGAGTACCATCATAGTGGGCTCTGCTACTAACCAGCTGTGTGGCTTCAGCTAATTACTAAGCTCTCTGAACCTTGGTTTGTTTTTCTGTAAGATAGGAATCATAACATCTTCTTCCAGAGTCAGATGAGGAATTTTAGACACTCTTAGTAATGCAAAGCACTCCCCAATATATAATTTAAAATGGAAACAATACTAAATGTAATGTAGAAATGGTTCTGATTTTTCTAATGTTGACTATGGTACTCTGAAGTTCTTTTTTAAATAAGACATCAGATATCAATTTTCTCCAAACAATTTTGGGTGCCCCAGTTTTGCTGGTGCACTAAACCCATATTTGGTAATCCAGTGTTGCCTACTTCACGTGATTGTTTCAAAGATTAAATGGGATATGTTATATAATAGCATGAAATACATTGCCTGTCACAGCTCAATCGGAAGTTTCACCATATAGCAGAAATTTCACTTATTCATTCAGCATATTTGTGTACCTGTTATATGCAGATGACTATTCTCTGACAAGGAGCTTCAGTGTCAAACTTCAAGTAGTCTGATTTGAACAGATTGATCCACTCCCTTCTTAACCACTGGAAATGTTCCACTAATAAACCTGTTTTCTTCACTTAAAAAAAATTCAGCACTCTACAAATATTTATTAAGCATTCGCTATGAATCAGGTACTATAGTAGGTGACAGGCACTGCTGTCTATGGAATTAATGAACTGGGATATTATGCTATATAATAAGAAATATATACTTGTTCTTCATCCCTGGTTCCTGGCACAGAGCTTCCAAAAGGGGTGAGAGGAGACTTTTTTGTGATTCATAATAAGCCCCTCTGAACCACACCTGAATTTATGCTAATGAAGTAACTGTTGGAGAATGGGTGCTGATTGCCAGAGGAATCAACCGTGTAATGAGAGGTGAAGAACTTTCAGCCCAACCTCTGGGGAAGGAAGAGAGCGCACCTGTAGTTAATGATTTAATCAACCATGCCTATGCAATGAGCCCCCATAAAAATCCTCAGTGGCAGGGTTCGGAGAACTCCTCGGTTGGTGAACGCATCGAGGTGCTGGGAGGGTGACGAGCCCTGAGAAGGCATGAAAGTTTCACATCCTCTCCCAACTAGCTTGCCCTGTGCATCTCTTCCATTTGGCTGTTCCTGAGTCGTATCCGTTATCATGAAGCGTCTTCCTGAGTTCTGTGAGTGGTTCTAGAAAATTATCAAACCCCAGGAGGGAAGCCCTAATTTATAGCTGGTTGGTCAGAAGTACAGGCCACACCCTGGCATGGGTGACTGGTCTCTGAAGTGGCAGGGTGGTGGGGTGGTGGGGGCAGTGTTCTTGTGGGATTAAACCTTTGAACCTGTAGGGGCTGTGCTAACTCTGGGTAGTTAGTGTCAGAATTGTTTAACGTGAGGAAAACCACCCACATGTTTGGTGTCAGAAGCATTGTGAGTAGAGCAAGAAAAAGTTTTCCCTTTCATTGACCATTACTACTTTCTTAGAAATGTTCAACTCTGACTTTCATGAACACACAATATAGTTTCTCTTAAAGGTGCTTCTCAGAGAAGGACAGTTCCAGAGAAGGACGCTTTAGAACTGAGGCTCTATCATCCTAATGTATCTGGGGATCGAGCAAGAACTGGGCCACACATGCTAAAAATTATCTTTAAAATCCATAGAATTTTGCCCTCTGCTCCATACTTAATACTTACTGTAATACTAAAATATAAGACAGTGTCTCCTTCCTCACTAATATTTTTTTGTTATAGAAAGTAGTGACATTTCACCAAAAAATACTATTTATGTGAATATATAACATGAATTAATATTTTAAAATTTCACAATTTTAATTTCTAGTACAAAAAATATCTATAGATATAACCCACACAGACAAAAGCTCTTTGGGTACTCAGTCATTCATAGGAGTGCAAAGAGACCCTGAGACCAAACTGTCTGAAATCCTCTAAATCAGGGGAGAGTATAGTTCAGTGGTTGAGTGCATGCCTAGCAGGCATGAAGGTCCTGGGTTCAACCTCCAGTACCTCTACCATAAGTAATAAAGAAATAGATAAACCTAACTACCTCCTCCTCTAAAGAGTTTTTTTTAATTAAAAAAAATTTTTTTAATTAAAAAAAGAAAACTGCTCTAAATTATACTCCACCTAAGGCTAGCTCCAAGAGTAAGCTAGCTTTAGTCAGTTTAATAAACTGGGGAAGAGGAGGATGGGAGAAAAAAGGATGGCCCAGAAGGTAGAATGCCTGCCTCCCTTATCTCCACTCTCTTTTCTTCCCCTTTACTTATTTTTAAGCCTTTTCAGATTTCCTCTCCCTGCTGAATCCCTGTAGCACTTTGCTGCTCTAGTCCTAGAGAACTTATCCTGTTCTATTTCCTATTTCAATTATTTCGGTAACTTATTGTTCCAACATGCTACCCTCTCTGAAGGACATGTATGTGAGCACGTGTATGCACCCACAAGCACACCTGTGCGTGCACACACACACACCCAATGAGAAGTTCTTAACTTGGGGTCCACAGAGTCCAGGGGAATTGAATTTACAAGCTTATGAACTTAGAGGAGAAAAAAACTACACATTTATTTATATTAACCTCTAGTTGAAATTTAGCATTTATTTCTTATGAATGTGGACAACAAACCATAGAAGCACTAACAGTACCTGTGACTTTATCACCAATAGAGATTACTGATATTTTTATATCACATTGAGTTGGGACAGATTTGTCAAAATACCATTTACAATCAACACTATTTTGAAACTACAGGAATTATTAAACTCACCGCTTGATCTTGTTATTGAAAGCATTGATAAAGAAGCACATATATTACTGTATTGCAAATTTGCTTTTTTTAATAGTTTGATGACTTTCAGTATAATTGATTTCCTTTAAAATCTTATGAACTTTATTTTATGTATTTTAAAACCTTATTCCTTGATTATTATTGATTGATCTGAGATTATTCACAGGATCCATCAAAGGTGTCCTTTGCCAAAAAAAAGTACGGG
Source organism: Vicugna pacos (assembly GCF_048564905.1). NCBI lineage: Eukaryota > Metazoa > Chordata > Mammalia > Artiodactyla > Camelidae > Vicugna > Vicugna pacos. The sequence continues at coordinate 29,478,944 of NC_133001.1, forward strand.
GAGTAATAACCCCTGCTGTGACCATGACAATAACCTCCAGTTCAGCAAGGATGTTATTTCCTTTCCTGTACAATGTACTCAATAGATGCTCAATAATTACTTACTGAATTGAATTTGGGGGATCTCAAGTAGTTCACTGGATGTTTTCCTTTTCCTCAATGTCACTCTGCCAACACTGGGCCGGCCCCCACTTCCTCCTAAGAGAGGAAGTTGATCAGGCTATCACCATCTTGCATGCAATCCCCACAGCCTTGGAGGGCAAAGCAGGCTGCCTCAGAGCCAGATGCACCTTTGTGTTTTGAGATGATTGAGATTACGGTTACAACACAGTGGGTGGCATCAGAAACGTTTTTCACTTGGAGCCCAACGATACAAATTCTGCAAAACTACAAGATGTTTAAACACGCTGGGCTGTGGAAGACTCTAGTATCAGCCATGTTAGTAAGCAGTTGAGCATTTATGCCCGAATTCATTGACATTATTCATTCACTTTGGTATGTTTTGTTTTGTTTTTACAACAAATGATACATCTCTGCCAACTCTTTGTCTTTTGCTTCTGGGGAGCATTACCATTTGCTTATGCAATATGGTAGTTTGCTCATGCATTCAACTTTTCCTTTATTTTTCTTCCACATCTGCAAGAACTCCTTTCCTGTTTACCTTGTCTGAAAGCTCTTTATCTCTTGCTACTAAAGTTAGGCATGAGCTCTGATCTTGAGAATCTAAGCAGACTTTCAGGATGGAACAGACATCAAGGAGATGAGCACATGAATAAAGCCACAGGTTCATCATTTTATCAATAAACATGCAGGAATATAGTTGTAAGGACACTCTCAAATGAAAAAATCCATGGTGAAAGGGAAATTGGACTCAAATGTTATTAGTTTAAAGAGTTTCATAAGGCCCACATTTAATGTCCTTTAGATAAAGTCCTTATGTTTCTGGCAAATAGAAGAGACCTCAGCCAGTTAGACAACTGGTCTAGAGGTAGGTATCTTATCAAGACCTGGTCACAGAAAGATTGGAGATCAGGGTTGAGAATTTCAGGCTCTAAGGCCACGCAGAAATGGTGACAAGAGAGGAAGCCAGAGAATCCCAGCAGAACAGCCAGAGCAGGTCAGCAGCAGAAATGGTTGGAAACTGAACCAGTGAGAGGTCAAATTAGGGCCTCTCCTCTTATACTCTCCCTGCCTGGAACCAGCACTTGTCTCAGAGTATAAGAGAGGGGTCAAGGGGAGGGTATAGCTCAGTGGTAGAGCACATGCTTAGCATGCGCAAGGTCCTGGGATCACTCCCCAGTACCTCTGTTAAGAAGTAAATAAACCATCTCTCCCTCATGTGTTGGAGCCCCTTGTGGAGGGGCCCAGATTAGCCTCTACATGGGGGGCCTATTTTACTAGCTGCTGCTAGTTACTGTCTACCATATTCGTCCAGCCCATCATCTCCTCACTCCTAAAAAACCTAACAGCTACTGGCAATGACAGTTACCAGCCCCCTATATTAGTAGCTAGCATCTCTAATGGTGGTCAAAAGTAATCAAAGGAATCTAAGAGCTCACAGTTCAGGCATGCAAAAATGAGTTGGTCAGCCACCGAGGTTCTGGTCTCAGACACGTCTCTGCACCACTGTAAACCTGAACTTTCTTTGAACTTTACCAGACACATATTCAGAATAGCACCGCCAGCTGCAATCTCATGGATCTCAAAGCACTCCCTTGTAACTCTGCAACCATTTAGGACCCCAACCAATCCTTACTTAACAAGCCCCTTTACTTCTTGCCAGCTCCAATTATAATTCTTGATAAATAACTCCTGTAACCAATGGTTTTCACCTTTATAAACCTCCCCTCTTTGCAGTTGGGGGAACACAGTTCAAGTGCTTTTTGAATCTATGTTTCCTGGGCTGCAGTCCTAACAAACCCCAAATAAACACCTTTTATTTCAATTAGGTCTCCATTTCTGAAATTTTGGTTAACATAGCTATTTTCAATATTTAAAAAACCTAAAGGAAATCATGAATTTACTTGTAATACGGTTACATTGGCCACCTTTCTTACTTTCAGTCTAGAATTATACCAACTCAGTGAAGAAATACCAGTTATCTCCTTGTGATCTGAAGTTTAGAATGACAGTCTTATATCTTTGATTTATAAAACATAAACTTGCCCTCACTTCTATGTCTTTGCTCATTTTGATTCGTTCAACTGTAATCTTTCAATTCCTCCTATTCAAATGCACCCCATTTTTGAAGGATAGGCTTCAGATCCCACTAGTGCAGTCCTCAGAGATTTCCCACTACCCTTAAACTCTTCAGCACTTGTTGATTATTTTATTACCCTAATTTCTTAACAAGTGCTTATCCTAATCCCAAATGCTGGATTCTTTTCTTCTCCATCACTTTTGAATCAGCGTTGCAAGAATGGAATGTTCTGAAGTGGGTAGATACTCCAAACATGAATGAAACTCACTTTGAAATGAAACTGATTTGAATTTGTAGGACAGTGATTGAAGTTCATCTACTTAATTTACATAATTTGCAGTGTCCTTAAAAAAAACTGAGGTTAAGTAGAAGTTTACAGACTAGATTTTTCTCTCCAACCTTTTTACTATGAACATATTAATACATGGAGAGAAATTAAAAGAAAATTACAATGAACATCTCTATATCCTCCATCTAGATCCAACAATTTTAATTATTTTACCATATTTATTTCATCACTCTCCAATGATCTATCTATATATATTTTACACTGTTGTTGAATCATTTAAAAATAAGTTGCAGGTATCATAACATTTAACCCTTAAATACATCAATATGCATCCCTAAGAAAAGGAAGCTTTTCCTTCATTATTATAATACCATTATCACACCCAACAAAGTTAATAATTAATTCAATAATGTCATTCAAGATCCAGTTCTTATTCAATTTTCCTCCAATTGTTCCAAGAATATCTCTAATACATTTTTTTTCCTAACCAGAATCCAATAAAGTTTTATGCATTGCATTTGGTTGTTCTATCTTGCAGAGGAGGAAAAAGGTTCCCATGTTTGGGACAGCGTGTCCTCAACCCCGTCAAACTCTTTACATGCTTTTAATCTAAAACAGTCCCCCCACCTTTCTTTATATCAACTTTTTAAAGAGATAGGCAGTTATAGAAATAGTTTTAATAATGTTAAATAATTCCATAAAAAAGACATTTTTCAGTTTCACCTATTTACAAAAAAAAAGAAACTCCTTTTCTGTGATTCTAAGATTTTGAAATTTAACCTGATCATTGATTGATATGTATCCGAATAGAACAGCCATTGAAAGAAGACGAGAAAACTGCAAATTTACAAAATAATAATTGGGTTCCAGAAATCACTAGCTAGGACTCCTTGAGGAAGTTATTTAGCTGCTATGAGGTTCATTTTCTGCTACATAAGAGGGAGATCATATCTATTTTGCAAAGTAAGGATTACTACGAGATAATTATGTGGATGCCTAGCATAGCATAGAAGCTTAAGAAATGCTGGTTCCTTTCCCCCAAGTCCCTACTTTTTGTCTAAGAATGGGGTTATTTTCAGATTGGTAAACTTCCCAAGAATGATTCTTCCTTTGAACATTTTGTTGCCAAGTCAGCTGCAAAACATAAAGTCCAACTGAAGTTTTACGCTACACTTCCTATCTTGCTTTGCTTTGGGATTACGTTTTGAAAGTAAAAGCTGTGCATCTTCATTTTGAGCTTATTATATAAAATGATTTCTGAAACGTACTTCTAAAAACAATTTGAGATAAATCATAACAATTCTAAATTAATATTCTAATCCAAATATGTTTCTAGATTTCTTTAGATATTATTTCTGCTAGCATTATCTCTTTAAAATATAACATTTAAAAATAATAGACTACAGATGGGAGGGTATAGCTTAAGTGACAGAGCTTATGCTTAGTTAGCATGCATGAGGTCCTGGGTTCAATTTCCAGTCTCTCCATTAAAAGAGTAATAATAAATAAATAAGCCTAATTACCTCCCCCCTCCAAAAAATAAAAATAAAATAAACATTAAAAAAGTAATAAAATTAAATAAAATAGTAGACTACAATTTCAAATTACTTGCATGAAGGGATGGACACAGTTCTGATAGAACTATTTTTAAAAATTAAAGAGATATATTTTGGACAAGTTTTACCATCTTGCTGGTTCTCCTATTAATAAATCAATAAATCTCTGATATGTGTTGATTCTTACAAAATTTAAAGGGATACACAGTACACAAAATTATAGTTCTCTTAATAAAATTAAAATAAAAGCTAATTAATCATATTTGAAGCGGAAAGATCAAAGATACCAAAAATAGTCTTTTCAGAACAATATTTTAAACAAAGATATAGAAAGGATAGAATGGACTGTGAAAATTCTCTATTTAGAATTCTTTTGTATCCATCACTACACTTTAAGGTTAAATTTGACATGGTAGATAGCTACAGAGGGAAAAAAATAAGCCATCTTTTAAAGCATGGTTTTTATTGTATTACCCCTTTGGAACATGACTGATCATCATCAATAAATTAAATATAATTTTCAAACCATATCACAGTAGTCATCTACTTACACAGGACAACTATTTTGGTGGTTTTGTTAATGGTTCATGCAATCGATGGCAAGTTGAACACAAGTAAAGGTCATGTTCATTAATTACATAGGTCAATTCTGGAATTCTAATAATAATTTCATAATAATAAATCATTAAAGAATATATATATTTGTTTCATTCTCCAGGCTATATCTCTCGTGTGTCTTAGAAGATTATATATAATGACTATAACAATTTTCTTTTATTATAATTTCCTAGTGTTACTTCTATATACTTATTGTACGGTGATTATGTTATAAAGTAAAGCACTTTATGAATTTCAATTGTTACATAAATATGCATGTTTGTTCATATTTAGATGACTGTATTACAGTTTATTTGCTATTAATCGCCATCACACAGGACAACATACAATAACCAACGTGAGATTTTAGACATGCTTGTTAATATTTGTTGCAGAATACTTCATTGAATAGGACAAATAGCTGACTGGCCCCAGGAAACTTAATCTCCTTTTATCAAGCTGAAGTGAGTGAAAGCAGACTGTGCACTGAAAATGCTGTAAGATTATAGAGAAGAACAACTTCAATTAAAGCAGTGTGCTTTTTTAATTTCCCAACATTACAAGAGAACTCTCCACCGACTTGAAGCTAGTAATTAGAAGTAAGAAAACTATTTTTAAGTCAATTTCCTATGAATTAGCCATGTGAACTCCCTTCTCCAGTCCTGGTTGATTTGTTCACTGTGGAACCCTTCCCTTTCTCCTCTCAGCTCTGCTCATTCCTGCCACAAGGATCCTGCTCTCTCTCCTGTATGGTAGTAATGTTTCTATGCCATGCAGTTTAATACTTAATTATATACTGTTTTGTGCTAGTCTCTGATTATTTTAGGTGTGTTCTGTGTTCAACTAGATTGTAGTCCCTGAGGCTAGGACCATGTGTCTTACTTCTTTGCTAATGCTTTTTGTACTAAACATGGTAGGCACGAAGTAATGTCTTGTTGGAAAATCTAAAAATAGCCATTCATTTTGTACAACTGTGGCCAGAGCTCAAAGCAAAAAAATGTCTGTATGGGGTAGAAAGGACATTCATTGGGCACTGATGTTTTCAAATTCATCCAGATTCCTCTGGTTACAGCGAAATGAATCTACGCAAGCTGATTGAGTAGTTAGGTACCTTTAATAAACAGACAAGATGACTTCATGGAACCCCACTGCACACTGGTGATTAAGACTGCATGAGACTGAACCTGGGAATTGGAAGGTCAGAAACCAGTGTCTTTTTCTAAAAGCTAGCATGATCTTTTTTCCATTTCTCCAGCCACTGTGTATATGTAGGCCAGTTTCCCTTGCCTGAATGTCTTAGCATGTTTACTCCAACATCAACCTTCCATGGTTTTACAAGTCCACAACTCACCAGTAACTGACCCAGTTTTCACATCCCATTTCCAAACCTCAGACAGAAAAACTACAATTGGCCTGTAATGTTTCAGGTATTAACCCCTAACCCAATCAGCTGTCATCCGGATAGCAAGGGTCATGTGGTTTGATATCTATTCTCAGTAGGGTTGTGGGAACAACTCTCAAAGAAGAGGAAAGGGAGAAGGCAGGCACTTTAATTAATGCAACTACTACAGTTAAAATCTATAGGAAATTGCAACAAAAGTTTTATGGGTGTCTTCCAGCTCATAACCCCCCTTTTCTGAAAATATTACCCCTTGTCCACTGGGTTAGTCCCCCAGCAGATACATTTGTACTAAATGAGCCTGTAACTGACCAAACCAGGGTGATCATTCTTCACAAGCCAGTTAAAAATGGTTTTCTCTTGGGAAATTTGCTTTGAGGCCAAGAAATTGCCCATCAAGCTAGGCTGGTCTTTTGAGAGAACAGGTTGTCAACTCAGAACTGTTTTAGGACCATCTTTCCCCATTCTGCACAGGAAAGGAAAGAGAACCAAACTGTTGCAAGTGAAGAACGATCTTAAAGAGGCATGGTGAGACACGAGAGCAAGTTCTGCTACGTTCTTCAAGGCCAAACCGTTTCTGATTCCAGAAGCCCAGCTATGTTACTGCCCTTGAGTTCTTTGAGACATTTCCACATTCTTTTTTGCTTAAATTAGCTTGAGCTGGTTTCTGTTATTTGCAACCAAAATAGTTGAGACACCCAAATTAAAAGTAGGAGTCTTTCCTACATTGTCCATTGAGGCAAGTTCATCATGGTAAGATGCCAACACTTTGTTGCTTCTAAATTTATCTTGTAGACTCACATATCTTTGTGGCTATAAGGTGCATCTGTTCATGACTCACAAGGATTAAATAGTATGGAAGTCCTCCATTCCCTGATTCTCAGTTGGGTGTTACATGATTTCTTAAAAGAGAACAATTTTTGAAGGAAAATTAGCCTTGAAATTTTTTGTCATTTAATATATATCTGCTACCATAACTGATTCTTGTTATGGTTTTCAAAGCCATATCCTCTCATTTGACATTCACAACAATCCACTGAAGAAGGATTAATTACACCATCCCATTTCATAAATGAAGAAGCTGAGGCTCACAGAGATCAAGGGATTTGTTCAGTGTCATTAATCTAGGAAGGAAACAACACAGACTCAAATTCAGTGCTCACTATCTATTTCTGACCCACAGTTGATCTTTGTCTTCGTATAGCATCTTATCTCCCCCTTTAAAAAACTCCCTTTTCTACTGAAGTGTAAAATGGGTACAGAAAAGTGCACAAATCATAAGTGTACAGTTCAATGAATTATCACAAAGTGAATACACCATGTTATCACCAATAGGGCATGAAATTGGATATGCCATTTCTGCCCTCTCCAATCATTATTTCCTCATTTTCAAAAAGGAAATCACTCTCCAGACCTTCCATATATTTGCCTGTTTTCAAACTTCATAAAAATGGAATCATATAGTATGAATAATTTTGTGTTCAACTTCTTTTATATAAGAGATTCATCTACTTTATTGTATGTAACAGTAATTCATTCATTTCTATTCTTGCATAGTATTCCATTTTATGAGTATACCACAGTTTATGTATCCATTCTACTATCTATAGATACTTGAATTGTTTTCAGTTTGGGGCTATCATGAAAGATGCTGCTATGAGCATTCATGAGAATATCTTTTGGTATACCATATGCATGCCCTGTGAGTAAATACCCAAGGAATGAAATTGCTGGGTCAAGAGTTCAGATTTAATAGCTTCCGCTAGGCAGTTTTGCAATGTTGAGTGTATTAATTTACACTCCCACCCACACCCCACTGTATAGGAAAAATTTAGCTGCTCCTTATTTTCATCAACTCTTGGTAAAAATTCTTTATGTAGTCTGAGTAATATGCATTAACCTTTGTAATATGCATTGCAGATATCTCCTACCCCTAAGTGGTTTGCATTTTCAGTCTTGAATTTTTGATATCAAAGACATTATAGGATCTTTTGCATTTTGGTTACATTAAAAAATGTAATGATTTCAGTTATTTGGGATAAAATCCAATGAAACAAGATGCTCAAATGGCACTTCTCTCTTCATTTTGGCCAGGTTCCCAAAGGTAAAAATCAATAAAATGGGTGACCAGTACTCCCAAGTCACTCTGGACTTTCTAAGCCTATAAATATCTGCCTTTCATAAATGCACAGATGACCTTGACAGTATAAAGAGATTAAGGTAAGAAAGATGGGAGGGTGAGGATTTCTTTGGAAAGGGCTTTCTCTTCCCCCTACCTTCACATGAGGTCAGGGAGGAGGGTGTTCCCCCTTCCCCTCAAGCCAAATGAGAAGTGCCTCAAGGAGACCTTCCAGAATTTGTTCCCAGGAGTTTCAGGAAGAAGGACTTAGGTCTGATCCTTGCCAAATGTGAAGGCTGGAGGTACAGCTGTAGCTTCACTTGTTTGCAGGGCCACATTGCGTGTCAACTGGACTTTCACTTACAGGAGGCAAAGCGCAGTATGTCCCAGAGGACAAAGTGGAATCCATAAAAAGCACTGGCCTGGGATCACCTGAAAAAGAATTCTGCCTCCTCACTCCCCAGTGAGGAAGGAATTATTAGAAGTGTTACCTGCAACATGGAGCCGCAGTTAGGGTATGCAGGGGCAGAGGGTGTACTTCTGAGAAAAATTTGGAGAGAAAGAGTCATTTTTGGGTAGTCTCCATACCTAGAGGGCACTGACACCAGGTGACACAGTACCAGGCATACAAAATTGTTTTCCTTTCCCCCAATCTTCTTTTTTCCCTGACACCTGGTGGAGAGGTCAGAAACAGCCCTTAGAAGTAGGGGAAGTATTTCCACAGGAGAGAAGCAGCTGACACGGCCACTTCCCCAACCTCAGGCTCTGAGCTGAAGAAGCAAAGAAGATTTACCTTAAACAAGTTTGGAATTTTGAAATTGTCCTCAACGAGACTGAAGTTAAGTGATCAATAGCTTGAACTGGACTCTTCTACAAATTCTATCCTCAGCTGTTTCTATTCTGAAACTGAATAAATCTATTGAGTTTTCAATTTAGTTTTTTTTTAATTTTCATTCAATGTATATAAACTAAAAAAAAGTTCACCCATTTTGTCCATCCCCTACCCTTCACCTCTCACAACCACCAATCTGTTCTCTGTATCTATGAGCTTGTTTTGCTTTTAGATTCCACACATAGGAGAGATTATGTAGTACTTGTCTTTCCCTGTCTGACTTATTTCACTTAGCATAAAGCCCTCGAGGTCCGTCCATGTTGTTGAAAAATGGCAATTTCATTCTTTTTTATGGTTGAATAATATTCTATTGCATATGTATACCACAATTTCTTTATACATTCATCCATCAGTGGACACTTAGTTTGTTTCCATATTTTGGCTATTGTAAATAATGCTACAATGAACATGGAGGTGTATATATCTTTTTAAATTAGTGTTTTCATTTTCTTCAGATAAATACTCAGAAGTGGAATTGTTGGCTCATATGATAGTTCTATTTTTAATTTTTTGAGGAACTTTTATACTATTTCCTATAGTGATTGCACCAATTTACATTCCCATCAACAGTGCACAAGGAAGAGGGTATAGCTTAGTGGTAGAGTGCATGTCTAGCATGTACTAGGTCTTCGGTTCACTCCCCAGTACCTCCAGTAAGAAAATAAGTAAACCTAATTACCTCCCCCTCAAAAAAATTTAAAAAAACAGTGCACAAGGCTTCCCTTTTCTCCACATTCTTGCCAACACTTGTTATTTCTTGTCTTTTTGATAATAGCCATTCTAACAGGTGTGATATCTCATTGTGGTTTTTATTTGCATTTCTCTCATGATTAATGATGCTGAGCATTTTTTCATGTACTGTTAGACGTTTGTATGTCTATTTTGGAAAAATGTCTATTTACATGTTCTGCCCATTTTAAAATCAGATTGTTTGTTTTTGCTATTGATTTGTATGAGCTCTTTGTATTTTTTGGATGTTAGCCTTCTATCATATATATGGTTTACAATTAGTTTCTCCCATTCAGAAGGTTGCCTTTTAATTTTGTTGAAGGTTTCATTTGCTGTGCAAAAGCTTTTTAGATTGACGTAGTCCCAACTTTTTAATTCTACCTTTGGTTGCTTTTGCTTTTGGTGTCAGATTTAAAAAATCATTGCCAAGACCCACGTCAAGGAACTTACTACCTATGTTTTCTTCTGCGAGTTTTATGGCTTTAGGTTCTTACTTTCAAATTCTTAATCTATTTTGATTTAATTCTTGTGTATAGTGTAAGATAGTGGTCCAGTTTCATTCTTCTGTGTTTGGTGTCCAGCTTTCCCAACACGGTTTATTGAAGACACTGCCTTTCCCCATTGTATATTCTTGCTGATTTGTCATAAATAAATTGACCACATATGTGTGGGTTTAATTCTGGGCTCTCTATTCTGTTCCACTGATCTATGTGCCTGTTTTTAATGCCAATGCCATACTGTTTTAATTACTATAGCTTTGTAATATAGTTTGAAATCAGAGATCATGATGCTTCCAGCTTTGTCCCTCTTTCTAAAGGTTGCTTTGGCTATTCAGTGTCTTGTGGTTCTATACAAAGTTTAGGATTTTTTTGTTCTATGTTTGTCTCCCACAGAGGGCCACTTCTCCAAGGTTGAGAAACATAACTAACCTACTTAAAAATACAAGTAGAAGTCTAGACAATACGAGGCAGCAGAGGAATATCTTCCAGACCAAGGTATAAGATAAAATCCCAGAAGAAATAAGTGATGAAGAGCTAGGCAGTCTATCTGAGAAAGAATTTAGAGTAATGATGGAAAAGATGTTTAGAGAACTCAGAAGGAGTATAGATGCACAGGGGGAAGTTTTTAGCAAAGAGTTAGAAAATATAAAGAACACCCAAACAGAGTTGAAGAATAAAATTACTGAAATGAATAATCCACTAGAAGGAACCAAGAATAGACTAAATGAGGCAGAAGAATGGATTAGTGAGCTAGAAGACAGATAGTGGAAATCACAACCACAGAACAGAAAAAAGAAAAAAGAATGAAAAGAAATGAGGATAGTCTAAGAGAAGTCTGGGACAACATGAAGTGTACTAATATTTGCTTTATAGGGTCTCTGAAAGAGAAGAGACAGAGAAATGACTTGAGAAAACATTTGAAGAGATAATAGCTGAAACCTTCCCTAACTTGGGAAAGAAAACAGTCACCCAAGTCCAGGAAGTACAGAGAGTTCCACATAGGATTAACCCAAAGTGGAACACACTGAGGCACATAGTAATTAAATTGACAACAATTAAGGCTAAGAAGAAAATATTAAAATCAGCAAGAGAAAAGCAACAACTAACATACAAGGGAACTCCCATAAGGTTATCAGCTGATTTTTCAGCAGAAACTCTACAGGCCAGGAAGGAGTGGCACAATATATTCAAAGTGATGAAAGGGACAAACTTAGAACCAAGAATACTCTATCCAGCAACGCTCTCATTAAGATTTGATGGAGAAATCAAAATCTTCACAGATTAAAAAAAGCTAAAAGAATTCAGCACCACCAAACCAGCTTTACAATAAATGTTAAAGGAACTTCTCTAGTCAACAAACCACAAGAAAGTAGAACAAAAAAAGAAGAAAGAGAAAAAGATCTACAAAAACAAATCAAAACAATTAAGAAAATTTTCATCTCCAGAAATTGTTTGGCTCTTTGTCATATCTGCTTAATCATGTAAAAAAAAATTCTTATTGAGGTACAGTTGATTTACAATGTTGTGTTAGTTTCAGGCGAACCACAAAATAATTCATATATATATTCTTTTTCAGATTATTTTCCATTATGGGTTACTACAAAGTATTGAATATATTTCCCTGTGCTATACAGTAATTCCTAGTTATTTGCCTATTTTATATATAGTAGTGAGTATCTGTTAATACCAAACTACTAATTTATCCCTCCCCGCTTCCCCTTTGGTAACCACAAGACTGTTTTCTATGCCTGTGAGTCTGTGTTTTGTAAATAAGCTCATTTGTATCATTTTTTGGATTCCACAAATAACTGAGATCATATGATATTTGTCATGCTCCTGACTTACTTCACTTAGTATGATAATCTCTAGGTCCATCCATATTAGTGCAAATGGCATTATTTCATTCATTTTTATGACTAAATAATTATATATATTATGTATATGTATGTGTATGTGTATATGTATATGTGTCTGTACACCACATCTTCTTTATCCATGCATCTTTTGACGGACATTTATGTTGCTTCCATACCTTGTAAAAACTATTGTAAATAGTGTTCCTATGAACATTGGAGTGTATGTATATTTTAGAATTAGAGTCTTCATCTTTTCCAGATACATGCCCAGGAGTGGTATTGCTAGATCATACGGTAACTCTATTTTTAGTTTTTAAGGACTCTCCATAGTGTTTTACATAGTGGCTGCACCAATTCACGTTCCCACGAACAGTGAAGGAGGGTTCCCTTTTCTCCACATCCTCTCCAGCATTTGTTATTTGCAGACTTTTTGATGATGGCCATTCTGACCAGCGTGAGGTGACACTTCATTGTAGTGTCGATTTGCATTTCTCTAATAATTAGTGATGTTGAGCATCTTTTCATGTACCTGTTGGCCACCTGTAAGTCTTCTATAGAGAAATGTCTATTTAGGAATTCTACCCATTTTTTGATTGGGTTGTTTGTTATTTTGATATTGAATTGCATGAGCTGTTTGTGTATTTTGGAAATTAAGCCCTTGTTGGTCTCATCATTTGTGACTATTTTACCCATTCCATAGGTTGTCTTTCCATTTTGTTTATAGTTCCCTTTGCTGTGTAAAAGCTTAGAATTTTGATCAGGTCCTATTTGTTTATTTTTGCTTTTATTTCTATTGCCTTGGCAGATTGACCTAAAAGAACATTGGTATGATTTATGTCAGAGAATGTTTTGCCTATATTCTCTTCTAGGAGATTTATGGTGTCATGTCTTATATTTAAGTCTAAAAGCCATTTTGAGTTTATTTTTGTTATGGTATGGCGTGTTCCAACTTCACTGATTTACATGTAGCTGTCCAGCTTTTTCAACACCACTTGCTGAAGAGATTATCTTTTCTTCATTGTATATTCTTACTATCTTTGTTGAAGATTAATTGACTATAGGTGTGTGAGTGTATTTCTGGACTCTCTATTCTGTTCCACTGATCTATGGATGGTCTGTTTTTGTGTCAATACCACATTGTTTTGATTACTGTAGCTTTGTAGTATTGTCTGAAGTCTGGGAGGCTTATGCCTCTAGCTTTGTTCTTTTTCCTCAGGATTGCTTTCACAATTTGGGGGTTTTTTGGGTTCCACACAAATTTTAGGATTATTTGCTTTACTATTTTAATAGTCTTTTGTTTCTTGCTTTAAAATTTTTTCTTTTCTTTTTTTTTTTTTTTTTTTAGTTTTTAATCTTTATTTTGTGGGGAGATAATTAGGTTTATTTACTTTTTTTTTAATGGAGATCCAGGGGATTGAACCCAGGACCTTGTGCATGCTAGGCATACACTCTATCACTGAGCTATACCCTTCCCCCTTACTTGTGTTTTTAAGCCACTCATTTTTTTAAATGTGTTAAACATGGTGCCTTTATGTTGGGTCTGACAATTGCAGTCTCTGAAGTCTCTGCAGATCTGATTCTTCTGTTTTGTTTCTGCTAGTTCCAGCTTTGAGTGCCTTATTTCCTTGTGTTGTTAGACTTTTTTTTTTTTCTCTGAGCTGAATCATTGGTCTTGGCATTTTATCTGTGGAATTTCTTTGAGATCCAGGTTGAAATTGCAGTCCTGCCTCTTGCCTGGGGGAATTACCAACCTGAGACCACTTCAAGTTCAATGATCGTTTGAGTTTTTAAAACCTCACAGGGAGGCCAGCTTGTGTTATAAATGCTCAGGGGAGATTTTCCTATTTTATTGTCTTCAACTAGGGTCAAGATGTAAGTTTTCTTGCTGTCTACTCCTGAGTGATTGGTTAATTTTCTTTGGGATTCTTGGGGTCCTGGCTTTATGCAGATCTCCAAGTAGACTCCCTACTTGAGTAGGCCCTAACCTTTATGTCCTGTCCCTTAAATTCTGTGTGGCCATGAAAGTAGAATCTCAAGGTCACCAGAGTTCTTCAGAAACCTTTAAGCCAGCTCTGATGCTCAGTTTACCTCTTAGAATTTCTGCTATAACTTCATTTTAGGCCTAACTAGGCCTCCTTGTAACATGACAATCAGCAACACATTTTTAATATTTTTTTCAGTAACTTATTGTAGGTAAAATCCACAAAGGAGAATTTACCAAACCTCTTATAGCCTTTTGGCTGGTCATCAAATCTGTGTCATTTTCCTTTTGAACACACATACTTCTGGAAATCCGGAAAAGACCACTTCATGTCTGAAAGAAACCAAAGGACTTTGTGTTATCTGGGGAGTAACTGGATCTATGTGTGAGTTCTCACCGAGCAGTGACATTTAACTGAAACCGGTGATGTTGAATAGGATTACTTTCATATTTGCACATCGCTGAGCTCAGCATCTATATAAAACAGATCACACACTCTTTACAGTTAGGTGACTAGCTAGAGATGCCATTAACATTTCCAAAGAAACATTAGGGAAGTATTGGCAGTGCTTCTCAACTATTGAAGTAATCCTGCAGAGGAGTGAGTTTGAGGCCCCACTGAAATATAGCACTCTTTGATAAATATTTAATACAAATAAAAGTTTGCAGCAGTTGAGGCCAAACCAGCCAAAAACAACAGACGCCATCAGGCTGGGGGTGTTTAGTGGTTGCAACTTCTCTAGCATCCACAGCCCCGCTCAGCTTCCAAGGTAGAGGTTTACCCAAATTCTTATAGCTTCTCTGAGAGAGAACGATTGCCTGCTTTCCAAAGCTGTATCACTTTGCTTCTAGACCATGTTTCCTAGCCTCCTTTACAGATAGGGGTGGCATGAGTTTTGGCTAACAGAATGTCAATGTGGGCAGAAACGATAGGCAGCACTTCCAGTCTGGCCCGTTAAACCCTGATGCTGGTGAGTGCTAGCTATTCGCCAGATGTACCTGCCACTGCTTCTCTCCCTTGGAAGTAGCCTGTATCAGCTCTTTCCTTCTGCTGAAACTCTTTGCTCAACTACTTATGAACACTGCATAAACGCACGCCAGTGATCCGTCCACCCTACTGGTACCTTATCTTAATGCTTGTTATTTATCTCATTCTCTTTCCTCTTGCTCTCTGTTCAAAATTGATTCAATAAACCATGTACTTCAAAAACCAAAACAAAAAATCTACATGATCCTTCTCTTCTCCCACTGGAAGCAAAGAACTACAAGGCTCCAGAAGATGGCAGACCGTGCGATGGAAGAAATCAGAGAGTCTGAGTTGCTATATGGAAGGCCATTCACCAAACAGCAATTGAAATTTGACTGAGAGAGAAATTAAATTTCTGCTTAATTGGCATTGAGATTTTAGAGTTTTTCTATTACTACAGCTATTATATTAACAAATGCAACCCATGTCACTCTGAAATTTCAGCAAAATTACCTAATGTGATTGTGAAATCTGCCTTTAGCAAGCCAGGCCACCTACCTGTATCAACGACTAGGATTTGGATATAGTGTCTGGCACTAAGTTTCATCATGCTACATTGTCCGCAGAGTTATGATAATGACTAAGCATCACAAACAGGGTAGCCTCATTGCAACTAGGTAAGGATGATCAGTCCAAGAACATGTGTATCATTTATCTGAGGCCTAGGAGGCACAGAGCTAAGCAAGTGTGGCCAGGGCCCACCAGCTACACATTCTGATAAAAAGAAAGCTTTTCTACAGGTAATCTGAATAAATCTGGAAATCCCGTATGGATGGGCCTTTGTGTGGCATATCATGATCACATTCAAAACTCTTAAGATAATGTTGATCTTTTACCCTAGTGAGGTAGGAATTTTCTACAATGTTTCGCATACTGTAGGGCTCAGGGTATTTGGTGGAAAATAACAGAGGCCCATTCTGGCTAACTCTGGCAAACTCTCCCCACCTCCAAAAACAAACAAACAAAAAAAAACCATACTAAATTATAAAGGACAGTTTACATAGCAAAAAAGGAAAGAAAGAAAGAAAGAACAAATTCTGGTGAACCATACTTAAAAAACTGGCAAGAACTACAGAAGGTTAGGCCAGATGAGAACTCCAAGATACAACGTAGGCTAATTTCACGCCTTAAAATATCATCCCATGGATTACTTATTAACTAAAATCGGGAATAGATCCCTACTTTTACAAAGGAGGAGTCTGATATACTTAGTTAAGTGGTCTAAATTAATATTGCTAGTAATGGGACAAATAGGTATGACATGTCTCCTGAGGTGATACGCGAGAGGACACAGCAACATCTGCGCAGTATACTTACAGAAATGTTTAACCTGAAACTAATTAGGGGGAAATAATCAGACAATTCGAGATTATGGGACAACTTGCTTATAATCTTCAAAATTATTAGCGTCATAAAAGACCAAAGAATGCAAAGGACTTTTCTAAGTAGACTAGAAAAACATGAACCTTGATTAAATCCTATCTTGAAAAAAAAATTGTTTTAAAGGGCATTTGGGGAACAACTTTAAAATTTGAATATATGTTAGATAATACACTGTAGCAAAGTAAAATTTCTAGAGTGAGATAATAATATTGTGGTTATACAGCTGAAAGTCCTTGATCTTAGGAGATGTATACTAAGTGTTTAGGGATATAGTTTTGTGATATCTATAATTTACTTTCAAATCACTTAGCAAAGAATAAATACAGGTAGGTAAATAAACACAGACAGAACAAGCAAATGTTACAAAGGTTAATGATAGGTGAATCTAGGTGAAGGGTAGATGGTTGCTCATTGCACTATTTTTTTCAACTGCTTATAGTTTGATATGTTTCAAAATTAAAACTTCGGAAAGTTTTTAGAAAAATCTGTAATGCTTCTGAATTGTGCCTAGGAATTTATACCGAAGGTATGGGTAATACATTAGACTGAGATGGGTCTGTGGGTAACTACCATGTTACATGTGTATGTTATTCTCTGACAAGACCCATGTAGCTTTTTGTAGGTATAATTAAACTTTTTAAATGAGAGAGAGAATATTACGAAAGGTCAGATGGTTTACTAGTGGCAGAGCTGGGATATAAACTCATGCTCACATTTTTTTTCCTCTATGGACAGCAAAGAAGCTAGAGGCTTGCTATGCTCTGAAATCAAATAACCTACTTCTCAGTTTTAAAGAAGGCTGGTCTTGAAAATAATTCCTAAATAATTCTTAAATGCTAAAGATAGTCACAGAATAAAAGGAAAAGAATGCTTTAAAAATGCTGTTCTATGGTGCCAAGCTTGAGAATATGTTTGGGATTTATAAGAGGATTTGAGGAATTTAATAAAACTATTATTTAAAAACAAGAGAACAAGAGGTTCTTTGATAAGGATTTAACAAGAGTTTAGAAACAGTTAGGAACAGCTCACTTCCAGGTGGCCTAATTATTATGTTGGATTTGTAGGGGGAGGTTAATTGCTAAAGTGGAGCAATATTCTGAAAAAATAACATGATTTTATAAACATCACTGTCTTATAATAATATGACCTTTGTATTTCCTCCTAGTCTTTCAAAATTCTGTTCTCAGATGTCTCCTCTTTGCTCTTTTTCAGCACTTTATCTGCTTCCCTTCTTTTAACCAATAACTCAATGCAAATGCCTCCTAAAATCTGTATCTCTGATCTTAGTCTCTCGCTAGGCTGTGCAAGTACATTTTTGGGTGCCTCTGGAATTGTGCTAAGGTATCCAGTTAAATCTCAAACTCAAAACAAATTCATCACTCCCCCTTAAAATCCGGCCCCCCTTATGACTTCTCTGGTCCTGACATCCTCTTCCCTGTTATCTGCTTTAAACCTTGGAATGTTTTTGTTTTTGAATCCTGTTTTCTCTGCTCTGTAGATTCAGTCATTTTCAAAATCCTGTGTATTCCACTTCCACAGTGCCATTTATGTATGCCCCACCTTTTCTCTTCTTGTTTATCCATTCTAATTATCTCTAACCTAGAGTTTCTCAAGTAGGATACTATTGAGATTCTGGACAGGATAAGTCTTTGTTGTGGGGGTCGTCCTGTGCATTGTAGGATGGTTGGCAGCATCCCTGGCCTCTACCCACCAGATGCCAGTAGCACCACCTCACTTCTGAAAATCTAATGTGTCTCCAGACATTGCCAAATATCCCCTGAGAGGCAAAATCACCACTAATTGAGAACCACTGCTCTACCTTAAATGACTGCCAGAGCCTTCTATTAGAAACACCTTCCCATCTACTAGGAACAACCCATTCATTCTAGACATTGCCGCTGGTTTGCTCTTCTTAAGGTTTAGCATTGACCACAAACTTTTAGTGGTTTCTGACTCCCTGCAGAATAATGCACAAATTCTTCAGCTTAGCACTTAAGCCTCCGACTATAGGGCCTTAACCTAAATCTCAATTTCCAACTGTTACACTCTGTATTGCTTGTTTCAGCTTTGTGACTCTAAAACTTTGCTTGTGAGATTTATTCATTCATTGTTTATTCAGTCAAAAAAAAAACACATTTATTGAGCAGCTACGAAGTATTAGGTACTAAGTTGGGCAGTGAAGATATAAAGCGAGACACAGCCCCATCCCTCAAGGAGCTTAGCATTGAGCGGTAGAGTAACAGCGGTCTGCACACCAGATGTTGTGTTCTGCCCAGCCAGCCTTCCCTTCTACTTCTTCCAGCAACTGAGCCTCTCTTTGTTGGGGGGGACCCTTTCTTCCCATGAGGGTCAGGCAGGGCTGATTCACCACTCACCATTTTAGAGATGAGCAAACTGAGGCTTAAAAATGTTGATGAGGAAATTAAGACTTGGTGAAAGTTCAGTGTAATTTCCACTTGATTGACACTGCTGGTAAATCAGAGCAGGATTTGAAGGCAAGCACTTTAACTCCAGAGTCCACATTCTTGACCACTATGCCGCACTGGTTCTCCATTACTTCAAGACAACAGAATTAATGTCATGATTGAAATCTACCGAAACATCAGTATCTCAGCGCCAGAAAGCTCAGCCCATGTATGTGTTGGGGAAAATATAGTCAAAACAAAATATTCCCTCAACTCAAAAGCTCTCCACAAAGGCAGAAAAAAAGGAAAATTTTTTATTTTGATTAAGATTAAACCAAACAACAAGTTTATACTGTATATAGCACAGGGAACTATATTCAGTATCTTGTAGTTACCTATAATGAAAAAGAAGATGAAAATGAATATATGTATGTATTATGACTGAACTATTTATGCTGTACACCAGAAAGTGACACAACATTGGAAACTGACTACACTTCAATTAAAAAAATAATTAAACCAGAACGTGGTATGTAATACTGGTAAGGGACTGCAGTTTCCTGCTGAAGGGATTACAAAGACAGAAAGGACTCTCCCTCTTTTATACAGCTAAGTAGATAGAACACATTCAATACTTAGGTAGATTTTACAATTTGGAGTCAGGTGACAAGTTCAGCTTTTCCCAGGAAACTGGAAGGCTGGAATTATCTTCCTTGATGATGACTTCAAAGAGATGGCTCCCAGGCCTTTGAGGAAACATTCTTGAGTTGTGAGACTGTCCAGAGGCTTATTTAGCCATTAAAAAGATTTACATACATTTGAAAAGGACAGAGAAAGAAACTCAGAAAGCAAAGGGAGAGGGCGAAAATCTCTGCTTATTTTCAGCGAGGAGAAAATTTGTATTTGTTCTTATACCTGTTCCAGCACTAAAGATCAGTCAGTATGCTCAGAGACCGACTTTATACACTGTATTTTCACTCCATTTATTTACATTTAATTTTACACTGTTTTGTAAATTTTTTCAAGTCATTTTCTTGGACTGATATACTCTCTTTACATAAACTCATAATTCCTTTGCCAAAAAGAGGATTCAGTAAATCCTATGAAATGATTGACAGTTTTCAGCTCCACGAACCTGGGAGCTACTGTGCAGATGTTTCAGTTCAATCCATTGACCCCTAGACCAGGGTCAGACAGAAGCCCACATGCTGGGCCAAAGACAATAGATGAGCCTCTGCCCTCTGGAGGTTATGAAGAATCACGTTCCACGAAATACGTGAATGGAGGATGTATTCAAGTCTGTCTTAATACTGGCTCCTATGCAAGCTAAATGGATGAACCTTGAAATAATGTTTAGAAAATTATTTATTTATTTATTTATGTATTTATTATTTTTACGGTCAGCTCTACTCTTAAGAGAAGTAGAAATATTTTTTAATGCTCTCATTGGGATTAATAATTGACAAAAAGAAAATAGCATTCATTCAGAACAAATGAATGGAAAGCCATTTACATGGGTAACTAAAACACAAGAAAAATAAGTAAAACTGTGAGGCTAGGACAGAGACTTGAGATACTGGGTAAGATTAATCTTTGTTAAAAGATAAACCGAAGCATATTAAACATTTTGAGTTTATTTGAGCAAAAATCGATTCCAATTGGTCAGTACCAAATCAGAAGTGGTTAGGAGCACTCCACCCACAGGAGCTGGACGTGGGGGCAAGACTTTTATAGAGAAAAGGTAGAAGCAAAGCAAGGAAATTACTGATTGGCTATAGCAAAAGCCTAGATGGTAGTTTGTGATTGGTTGGACAAGTTTCCATTTCATAACCTTTAGGCATTTGCAGGCTTAGATTCTGGTTTGCTTACATACGCTTCCAGGGCATTAGACCCACCTCAGGCTAATGACCTCTGTGTTTCATTAATGTAACACCTTTCAAGTTAACCTTATACGCTGGCGTTAGATGGGAGTTTAGTGGTCTGATTTGAACAGTCTTAAGAGCTTCTCAGACTCCTGCATAAAAATACAAATATCACCAGCAGGGATATTACTTTAAGCCTTTATGAATGAAGTCTTCCTTAACTTTTTGCAATCAATCAGTACTTTTAGAATAGATGAAAGATCTCCACACTCCTGTGTGGAGATTGTAATAAATCTAGTGATTTTGGAGGAAATATAGCCACCCAAATGGAAAATAAACTGCTTGCCAGAGACAAACAGCAGCTACCTCTGTTTTGTTAAGAGCCCAGCCTAAAAGAGGAACGGGCTGAACCAGGCAGTGTTTCCAAGGTGAGCTCTAGGTCAAATTTTTATGAGAATGAAGCTTGATTTCTGCACATCTCAGAACCTCTACATTGATTTTCCCTCCCTCCCTTCCAAGCCCCTACAAGCTCCCATGCTATTCCTTCTCCCTGGCCTGCTAGCCTGGCTGACTCTCCAGTACACGGTCTGGCATGACTTGAATCTCCCATCTTTCCAACTTCCTACTTTTCTTTTTCCTCACATTGTAAATTACCTATCTATTTACTCAGAGGTCTGATAAATAAGGAGCTAGAGGGAGCCCTTAGAGGGTCAAGGTCTAGTTTTATTCATCTATGCCTCTCTAGCACCTAATACCTGGAGGCTGTACCAGGATGATTTTCAAGTAGTTGCTGGGTATATTAACATGTATTAATGGAAGATACTAGCTTAAAGTGTTTCTCTATTGATAGCCAATAATTTGGAGGGAGGTATTTTTGAGGAAGGTAGGCCTTCTCTTCCTGTCTCCTTTCAGGACAAATACCAATTCCATTTGTTAGACCATTCCTGATTTTTCTGGGACTGGAGGTGACTTGGCCACTGCCAGAATGTGCGTAAGAAAAAAGGGAAAGACATTAAAGGCCTCCCTGAGGTTTCCCATATGGCAGAGGGAGGGGAGGTCAGTAGGAAGGCTCCTGGAGTCATGAAACAGGCGTTGCCTTAAAAATCCAAGCACAGTCATGTGCTCTCTGTAACCTGATTCCACCATTCACTTTCAATTTAGCCACATTATTGTGAGTTTATTAAAAGAAACTTAAATCTTCGAATATGTGCTTACTTATGTACTTAACCAGAAGTTGACCCATGATACTCTCGGTAAAAGGAATTTAAATAGTTCTGTTAAATATGTGCTTACATACACTTTGACCCATAATACTCTCAGTGCCGTTATACCTCACAGAATGTCCTAGATCTACTGTGATCTTATTTCTAATAGCTGAATAAGCTAATCCTCGTAAAGCCACATGAGTACTTCACTGTGATGTAGTACTAGGAAGAATTAGGATGTTCTCAATAGGCAACTGCAGTAAGCTACCTGCTGAGTCATTGAGCTGATCTATTTTTAATCCAATGAGCAAAACGCCTATTTGGTGTGACCTTATCTGAATGATATCTTCTGGAGAGCTTGTAAAAACTACACCACTCCAAAAAAAGGAAAGAAATGTTTGTTTCATTATACCCCGACAAAATGATTATGCTGCTTATTCAGTTAGACAAAATCTTCTATTTTAATAGAAATCAAATAAGTATTACCTTAATGAAGACAGACAGGCAGCCAAGTTGTAAAAACAAAACAAAATGAAAAAAAAGTTTAGTACAACTAAATGTTTATTTTTCTTTGAGAATTTATCTTCAGAGTAATTATTACTAGAAATGCATTAGTCGTGGTGAAAATTACATTCTTATTTTACGTGTACTTCTCTACTGGTACAGAAAAACGAAACTGGCTACGGTCACCACATGATACTGCTTTTGATAGTCCCAAATTAGATGAGCCACTGGTTTTGTCATTGGCAGAAAATGTCCCATCATAACTGTGAAGCTCCTGCTAAAAAAAAAAAAAGAACCAGTAGTGTTTGTAAAACCACTGCAAAATAGAAAAACTAAATAGAAAAAAAAAATGTGTAATTTGGTACCATTTGTTAATGATTTTCTTTTCAATTTTCCAGAAGACAAGAAATAATTTGATGCTAATTGTTTAAAGAGGCTGAGAGAGGTGTTACTGTCCGGTGTTAATTGTATCTTGGTAAGATAACCACACATATAACATTTTAGATCAGGGAGAAAACCTCTTTGTAAAATTATGTTGGTTGAGAGGACAATTGTTCTATCAGGTTTAAGAGTTTCTGGCCTATGGAGATATAAGTCACTACAGACATTTCAGATGAATTTCTTTTAATAGGCTTCAGTAAGTTAACAAAATCAGTGTGCATCTTATAGTGAGAGACACACCTTTCCCTGGTATATAGCCTTTGAAGTGTGGCTCTAGGGACCCTATTTCCATTTTCGAGTCTCTTTAGCTTTCTCCACTAATTTTCTAGAGTTAAGGCTATCTTTAAATCTATGGGCACTAATTTCTTAGGAAGGTAGAGGACCCTAAGAGTAGTTAAGACTAACAATGGGAAATTTCATCTTTTGAGTTTCTTCCACCTTCCAAATTCACCATGCATATTTATGTGGTCAAAATAAAATTCAAAACAGACATTGAAAATTACTTTTATCTTTCTCTGCAGATACTGCAAGTTGTCTATCCCCTGCTTACCCTTCTCTTCTTCCTTCCTAATGGAAATCCAATTTATTCAGAGTGGCAGAGTACCCAATTAAAAATGTTCACCTCACTGGTTATTTTTGCAGCTAGTGGTGGCCAGGCAACCCAGTTTTGGAAGGTAAGATAAAAGTCTACATGATGGAATTTCCAAGGAAGCTATTGTTTTCCAGAGTACAGGGGAGTTTCCAGAGAAGCTACTGTTTTTCTGATTCAAAGGATCAGACTCAGATGGCTTAGGACTATTGTATTCTCCATTTCTCTTTCCCCCATTTCTTCCTGCCTAGAACATGGATCTGATGCCTGGAGGTAAAGCATCCATCTTGCAACCATGAGGACAAAAGCCACAAAGAAAGGATAGTAGAGTAGGATGCTAGAAGGAGCTTGCTGACATCCTTGAGTAGCTGTACCCATCCTAGATGGCCAGCTTCTATGATTGCCTAATAAAATGCAGGGTTTCCAGTTAAATTTGTCCCATGGGACATACTTATACTAAAAAAAATTTTATCTGAAATTCAAATGTAACTAGATGTCCTGCATTTTCATTTGTGAAAGCTGACAACCCTACCAGCTTCTGGACTTCTTGCTCTTTGAAAACTAAAATCCTATTTGGTTAAGCTACTACTGTAGTCAGGTTTCTATCACATGAAGCTGAAGTCAATCCCTAACTGATACACTTAAAAAAATTTTGTTTTAAATTAATTATAATTTTCCTTAAAGCCCTGACTTTTAGATGAACTGTTTGGAATCATAAGCTACATAATATCTTCTTTCTTAGAAAATGCAATTCAGATATAGCAATTGTTAAATTAATTAAACAAGGAGGTCATTAAACTGAGGTGGTTCTAATGCTTTAGTGGCCTTACATAAGCAAACCAAACCCAGTCCTGTAAATGCCTTAAGTTTACAAAATTAAAACCAGTCACAAACAGCCAATAAGATTTTTCCAAATAAGGCAAATGCTTAATCGATAGCCCAAGTCATCTCCTTGCTTTGCTTCCTTCTTCTCTTTAAAATCTTTCCCTCATTCCTGTTGGTGAACTCTCCAGTTTGGTGTTCTGATTCAAATTGATTTTTGCTCAAGTAAACTCTTCAAATTTTTAATATGCTTCAGTTTATCTTTAAACAGTTCTATGATTGGGTATTTGTTCCACCAGCAGTTGGCTCTTGAAACTTCACAGGATTAAAGACCAAAGTCAGGTGCTTTTAAATACTGTGATCAAAGATGGAAGTTCTCTAAAGGATGTGATAGTTACTCAATTGTGCTGCATTTTCCTGAGGAGATATAAGCCTTAGCCACTCGTACCCATGACTAATGGCATGGGGAAGTAAATAAATGTCTCTCAAGTTTAACCAAAACTAACACACAAGCAAACAACAAAAAAATTATATAACATGAAATGTAACTAACTTAATAAATTCAAAGGAAACTATCATTTATGGAATAACTGGTATATTTCTAGATTTACTTATATTCTTTACTGCACTTATAATACCAAATGACTCAAATTTATCAAAGACACACTAATTCAATTGAATTATTGGCTACTGTACTTATCACTATACATAAGAAAGCATAGAGCATAAAGAAGTGGAAAATAATATGGTTTCTACCCTCTAAGAGTTACAATCTTTGGAAGGAGATAAAACTTATAGGAATCAAATACTTAAAGATGAAACATGGAAGAATAATGTAAAAAGATAAATTATGGTTAAAATGGAGGGAAATGGGAAAATGGGAGGAAATGCATCAAAATGCTAATGGTGGTTATCTCTAGAGGGTGGAGATTATGGATGATAATTATTATTTACTTTATGCTTTTATGTATTCCTAGTTGTCTGCAATGAACATGCATTGCTTGTACAAGGAGAACGAAAACAATAAATTTCATTAATAATAAAAAAATTTAATAAAATGAAATATAAAGAACTATCAAAATATACAATGCATAAAATGGACTGTTAGGACAGAAGTTATAGGGGCAGATTTCATGGCAAAGGGGATTTGTGATGGACTTTGAGATTTGCCTGATTCATGTCTGTGACAGCTATGTAGCATCTCTGACTTAGGGCCAAGAATCTGCTTTAATGCCAGGGGTCACCCACTACTCATATCTAATGCTATGGGGATGGTGTCACCTCCATGTGAATGGTGTCTCCTAGAGCTGTGCAAGGAGGCAGCAGTGCCGATCATTCCATAGCACACTACAGCTTGCAAGTCCAGGGTCTGACCTGTCTAAAAACAGTTTATGGAAGTGTAATACATTTAAAGCAGCAATAAATTTGTCATTTCCATGAGTATCCCAGCTGTACACTCTGTTCTCTTGTTCTCAGTTTTAAATGGTTCTCAAATTTTCATGTACCAGCTACAAGTTTAAGTTCTCTCTTGCAGCTATTTTTATCACGCTGCTTGTGTAAAATAACACTCCTCATTCATAAAATGAGGCTGATAACAAAACCTTGTCCTACTTACCTAAAAATAGTTTCCTATCTGCAAAATGGGGCTCATAATACCTACCCTATTGGTTTCACAGGGTTGTTCTGAGCATCAGATGTGATGCTATGTAAGAGCAGGTTGAAACTCAAAGTATTACACAAATCAGAGGCACCCCTGTAGCTCTGCCTAGCACTGGAACCAAACCATTTGTGAGACAAACACCAACTTGTCCACTGCAATATGTTTGACTGTGAAGGGATATGGTATTTACTAGTCCACAGACCTACCAAAACGTCTCTGCTACATTTTGTGTTTACTATTTTTATAAATAGCTATTTTTAAAGGAGTTGGCAAAAGCCTATGCAACTGGTGTGGCTTATGAGTCTGCCCATAAATGGGTTAGTGTTTAAAGTCAGAAGGTGAAGTCTACTTCTCCTCTCTGATTCTTCTCAGTTTCTCACTTCTGTCCACAAAGGGTGACACTGTTCAGAGCAGAATTCTAGATAGAGTGCTTTTCTTGTAGATACTTTCTTTTCACCTCTTAAGCTGACTCCAGTTTGAATGCATTTGGTATGATCATCGGAATTTTCTTCCCAGAAGTGAAAGAGGTATTGTAATACTATTCTGGGGGATGAAATGCACTCTACTGCAGGAATCAGAAACCTGGGTTCTTGTCCCAGCTTTTGTGTGACTTTAGGTCAATCACCTCTCTCTCTGGGGCTTCAGTCTCCCTCTCTATAAAATTCTCTCTCTACAAAATTTTCTTATGGTTAATTTTTTCTACATAATGTAATTGGTTTGCAGGTAACAGCTTCATTGAGATATAATTTGCATACCATACAATTCACCCATTTAAAGTGTACAGTTCAATGTTGTTTAGGATATTCACAGTTATGTGCAACCATCACCACAATCAATTTTAGAACATTTTCATTATCTCAAGAAGAAACCCCTACCACTCTCATATCCTGCATACTATACTCCTCACCCCCAAACCCCAGGAAATCACTAATCAATATTCTGTCTCTATAGATTTCCCTATTCTGAATTTTCATGTAAGTGAAATCATATAATACGTGGTCTTTTGTGATTGGCTTCTTTCAGTTAGCATAATGTTTTCAAGGCTTATCCATGTTGTTTAATGTATCAGTTCTTCAGTCATTTTTTATAGCCAAATAATATTCCATTGTATGGATATATCCTATTTGTTTATCTATTTGTCTATTGATGGACATTTGGATTTTTTTCACCTTTGGGCTATAATGGATAATGCTGCTATGAACATTTATATACAAGTTTTTGTGTAGACATAATGTTTCCATTTCTCTTGGGTGGAATTGTTGGATCATATTTAACTCTATATTTAACTGTTTGTGGAACTGCCAGACTGTTTTCCAAAGTAGCTGGACCATTTTACATTCCCACCAGCATTGTATTAAGGTTCCAGTTTTTCATCATCTTCATCAATACTTGTTATTGTCTGGCTTTTTGATTTCTAGCCATCTTAGTGGGTGTGAAGAGGCATCTCATTGTGGTTTTGATTTGCATATCTCTAGTAACTAATGACGTTGAGCATCTTTTCACATTCTTATTAGCCATCTGTGTATCTTCTGTGGAGAAATGTCTTTTCAGGTCCCTTCCCATTAATATAATTATTTTTAGAGGATAAGTAACAAGAGAGAGAAAGCTACCTCATTGATAGATCTTCTAAAGCTGGAAAACAAAAATATAATTAAGCTAACTTTAAGTCTCTAAACTGTTGACCCTAAGTTTGTTTTTAAGCACATATATTAGAAAACCTAAATTAGTCCTAAGTCCCTTTGTTTTCCCATTCTGTGATGTTCAGAGTAGTTACTCTATTAAAATGGCATATATCATAATCAGTGATCTATTCCAGCATTCTGTTCCAGATATTAAAGATTCTTTTTGAGGAAATATGTCTATTTTCTGTGATGGTGGTTCTCAAAATGTGATCTGCCTGCCCCTGGGGGTCACCAAAATCCTTTCCGGAGGTCGATGAGATCGAAACTATTTTCCTAATAACACTAAGACATTATTTGCCTTTTTCATTATGTTGACTTTTTTTTTTTAAAAAAAAGCTTTTTTTAGGGGGGAGGTAATTAGGCTTACTCATTTGTCTTTTTAAAGAATCCTTCTTAGAGGTAGTGCTGGGGATCGAACCCAGGACCTTATATATGCTAAACATGTGCTCTAACACTTGAGCTATAGTCTCCCCTCTTCATTACATTGACATTTGCACTGATGGTACAAGAGCAATGAAGGGTAAAACTGCTGATGACTTAAAAGTAAATGAAAGCAGTTGCACCATACTGTTACAATAGCCATTACATAGTTACCGGCCAAGCATTAGCAGTAAACGAACAAGTAAAATTTAAGATGCCAGTTTCACTAAGGAATGTTCTTAATGAAACAACTAAATTTCTTACTTTTATTCACTGTTTGACCCTGGAGTCCATATCTTTTTAATGTCTGTAGTGAAATGTACACATAAAGCCCTTGTGCTACATACTGAAATGGGGGGCTCTGCGGAAAAGCACTTGTTCCTTGAACTGCACGCTGAACTAACTGCTTTTCTCATGGAACACCATTTTGACTTAAAAGAATGACTGGTAGATAGATTATAGCTATTCAAGCTTGGGTATTTGGCAGACATCTTCTCAAAAATGAAGGAACTGGGTTTGTCATTTCAAGGAAAACAATTGACAGTATGGGTTGTCAGTGGTAAATTTGAGCTTTCAAGTAAAAATTAGAATCTTAGGAACCTTGTATCTGACACTGCAAACTTGACCATTTCCCAGTATTTAAAGACTTTTCACTGAGATCAGTGGTAATATTAATGAAGTAATTTTTTTTTTGGTTTTGTATAATGATATGTGTCAACATTTGGAAGATCTGCATAACTCAACGAACCAATATTTTCTGAATGACAGTGCATGATGGTATAAAATCATGCATAGGTAAAATGTCCATTCAAAGCATGAGATGAATTGATTTTAATATAACAAAGTATGAAATAGTCAGCTCTCAGATTCCAAACTAACCTTTAAGAAGCTACAACTTGTCAAGTTTTGATGTAATATCAAAGAATATCCATAATCATCTGAAAGACTGTTAAAAATCCTCCTCCTTTTCCAACTACCTGTGTGAGTCTAGATTTTCCTCATGTGTCTCAACCCAAACAACACATTCCAACAGATTGAATGCAGAAGCAAATATGAGAATCTGTTTTTTATAAAGCATGGCATTATGGAAATTCGCCAATAAATAAATAAACCAATGCCACTCTTCTCACCGGATTTTGTTTGTTTTGGAAAGAATTATTTTTCATAAAATATACGTTGTTAACATGTAATGAGCTTATTACTATTTTAAACGAATGAATAAATATTTTAAAATTCTCCATCTTAATGTCTAAGTTCTTGGTAGCTCAATAGAGATCTAAGCCACCATGGCTCTTAACTTTTCTTTAGTAACACATTTGAGGAAAATACCATAAACCCCTCTGTAATGGTGGCTACTACTATGCAAGGAACAGTGTCATCTTAGTCTTTACTACATTCTGGGCACACAACACAGAGCCTAGCACACTGTCATTACTCAACAAATACTTTGCTGAACTGAATTGATTGGAACTATAGCACTGATCCTCAGCTCACACTGTGTTCACTCATGTTCTGCAGTACATCATTTTTCAGAGCAAGGATTTAATTTTGTTCCAAAGCAAAATAATAATCACTCTTCAAAGGCATCAAAAGAGGTAAACTTGACTCAACCACTGCCTACTAGACATAAGAGGAAAAAAAACAAATTCCAGAATCCAACCATGAAATTCATTCATTAAAAAAAGTATTTTTTTGCTTAAAATTGTCAATGACTATAAGTGCTGCTCCAGAAAGACTGGAATCAGGATGCCTATGGTCAAATTCTGGCTCCACTATTTACCATCTTTGTAAATAGGCAAGTCTTGAACTCACCCGTGCCTCAGTCTCCTCATCTGTAAAATGGATATTAATAGCTTTGTAGTTATTTTGAGAAAATAGTGAGTTAATATATATACACAATTAGATTTTTATGTATTAGAATAGTAAATTTAGAACAATGTTTGGCACTTAGGCTAACAAATTTTCCCTATATTCCATAAAGTAGAGGAAATTGATAAAATATTTATGTTGACATGGTATGTAATTATTCATAGTGAATAAAAGTACATTTGAATCTTTTAAAAACCATTATATTCATAGAAGATAATATTTGTATGGTACACTGGGTAAGCAGAGGGGCCTGCTCATGACCTAAGCTGAGACTCCCACCTCCCAGGACCTACCTAGCTATCCCACAGATGAGGGAACAATACCTCGGTATCATGTAACTCATCCACAGGCTGTATCATTCTGCACGTCACATACACCCACACCCACACATACCCCCACATATATCCTCATATATAAACATAAATTTGTATGTTCAAAACAAACACATCTTTATTCCTGTTCCCAGGAAAACTGTTTTGGTCAGAATAAGCTATGCCATGCTGTGATGACAAAATAAATCCCCAAATCTCAGTGACTGTTAGAGACTGAATTGTGTCCTTCCCCCAAATTCATATTTGAAGTCCTAACTTCCAGCATTTGGAGAGAAGGTCTTTAAAGAGATGCTTAAGTTAAAATAAGGCCTTTAAAATGGGGCCCTAATCCAATATGACTGATTAGAAGAAGAGAGAGACACCAGAAGAGAGATGTGATCACACAGAGAAAAGGTCATGTGAGAACACAGCAAGAAGGTGGCCATCTGCAAGCCAGAGACGGAGGCTTCAGGAGACACCAAACCTGCCAGGTACCTTAGCTTAGACTTGCACCCTCCAGAACTATGAAAAAAATAAATTTCTGTAGTATAAACCACCCAGTCTGTGGTGTTTGTTTGTTTTTTTATGGAAGCCCTAGCAAACTGACACAGTGACTTAACACAATAAAAAGTTTTTTTCTTACCCACTGAAAGTCCCAAGCAGATTGGTGAAACTCTCCTCAGTTTGGTGACTCAGGAAACTAGGCTCCATCTTCTGTGACACTACCAGTACATGGTTCTGTCCCCTCTACTCCCAATCTCAGATCAGAAGGGACCTATACAGACCACGTCTGCTCACAGTCTCCTGGGAAGGACTAGTCTCATGGCCCTGACCTGACAACAAATGGAGACTGGGAAATATAGAGAAGCATATGGAATACAGGGTGAACACTATTTTCTCTACCACAAAACTAATTTATTTTGCAATCGGGTTGAAATAAATAAACAGTAGTTCCCCAATGATACAGAGTGTCTCTTAATAAGAGTAGAAACAGATCTTTTTTTCCCGTGGAAAGCAGGATTTTATTAGTATTTCATTACATACAAATGGGAATTCTTTCTATTGTTTAAAAAAATACTTGCTGATTTGTTTTCTTGTGTTACTTTTAGCCCTCTGGAGATTTGTTTTACGGGTTTGCTTTCATCATTGAGCATGTATTACTTTACATTTCTGTTAAAGTATAATTTCCAATGAAAATAATCTCTTGACCAACCTTAGGGGAATATCAAGGAAAACCAAAAAACTCACTACTTGATTTTATATTTATTCAAGAACACTTTTGGTATCAAATCCCAACTCTTCAGACTATCCCTCAAGACACTCCCTCAGTAATCATCCCACCCCTTTCAACACACACACACACACACACACACACACACACACACGCACACACGTCTTCAGCTTGTTGTCTTCTTTGAAAACAGGGGTTTTGCTCCCACCAAAACTAATTTCCATTCAAAACATTAGTATCCATTTATCTGCACACTGTACCACTTGTTGTTAGTCACGATAAATTGTTATTTTCAATTAAATAAATTATTAGCAATAATAATGTTCCAGATTCTCGGACAAGGTCCTGATCTTAAATGCTACAGTTTTCTTATAGTCAGATTATAGACAGTCATCTTAGCTTTTACCCACGATCATCCTGCCTGGGAGAGACTCTCCTCTTGGATCATTTGAGTCTATCTTATCTACTAATGAAAAATTGGGGACAACATAAATTTCTAGTAGTAAGGGCATACGTAGCTAAGTGAGTTATAACATACTGAGCGTATGTGGCTAATGAAAATGCCAGCAAGTAGACTCAGTCAACGTAGAAACAGACATGATAACAATATTATGTAGAATTTATTGACTGCCTACTATATGCATAGTGCTCTGTGATTTTATGTCCATTACATTATTTAATTCAGGCCATAATCCTGGTAGCTGAGTTCTTTTTTTCTGTCTGTAAAAATTAACGAAGTTGATTTTTTAGTTTATTTATAATCTCAATACATTGTAAGCTCTTTTAAAATACTGTCTCTTGAATATATTCAGTCTCTATATTTTCTGCATTCTTCTTCCCTCCTCAGTATCTAATAAAATACTTGACACGCAATAGAAAGTAAACAGCAATGTAAGTTTCCTTCTTACCACAAAGAGGATAAATCTTTTCACTACCTACTATGTCTCCCACACTTTATCTCATTACATCCATTTTCCCTCTATGAGTACATGTGTTATTCTCTCTGTGCACATGCAGACAGTCTTCTCTGACTCACATAATGAGGAAGCAGACTCAGAGAAATTAAACAACTGGCTTGAAGTTACACAGCTAGTAGTTGGCAGAGCTTAGATTTGAGCCCAGGGCTGTCTAACTCCCAGATCCATCTATCCTTTCTACAGCACAGTGCATCTGATCTCAGATCATCATCAAGAAGAAATAAAAAGTTCAGAGTCGCAGGAGTTTTTATCGACAAAAGGGCAACCTATCAGTGATAGCCACCAGAATCACTGATGCTGAAAGTCACAACAAATGACCAGAGAAAAGCAAAATTCCCTGAGTTTAAGAAGCTCTTTTCATTTTTTCCTATGTATCAGATTATGTTTTCTTTCTTCTTCTTTGTCAATCAATTTTACCAGAGCTGATAGTCTCTGGAGTTAGCCATTTTCTTGTGTGTGTGTGTGTTTTTCTTAATATTTTTGTGGTAATTATGTTTTCTTAATAAGATCAGAAAATTGTGCATTTGTTTATTTATTCATACACTCACAAATACTTATTAGGGACCACTAACTATATTCCCAACGCTCTGGCTCTGGGGACGGAGGTGAAAGAAACAGCCCCTATTTGTAAACAGCTCACCTGGCAGTGGAACAGACAAGCAAACAGCTGTAGCAATAACAAATGGCGAGTCTATGCCTTAAGGGCAATACAGATGCTAGCTCTTCCAGCCAGCCTAGGGGAGTGAAGGAAGGCTTGCCACAAGTAACTTTCAAAGAAGATTTAGAAGTAATCTGGAAGCAGAGTCCAAACTCAGGCAGGTACAGAAATGGGGGTGGCGATGGGGTGGGAGTGAAAGAGCACAGGGAAAGGCTTGAAGAGGAGAGAAGGTGGGATATTGAAGTAGTTTGCAAATGCTGCTGGCAGTTATCAGACTTCATGTTGCCTGAGACTTACCCCAGAGCTTGAGAGTGCAGATTTCTGGCCCCATTCCTTAGTTTCTGATTCTGTAGACCTCAGACAGGACCTAGGAATCTGTAATTTTAGTTAAGTGGTGATTTTCTTGGAGATGGTCCAAGGACTGCATTTTGAGAAACACTGAAGAAGTAAAGGAAGCGGGTGAAGGCAGGAGGTAAGGCTGGTGAAGCAGGCAAAGATAAAACCAGTCTGGCTCAGGAGTTTGAAGTGTACTTCAGGGGCAACGGGACAGAACGTTTTAAGCAAAACAGTGAATGACATGACTAGATTGATGTTTTAGAAAATCTAGGGCTACTTTGCAGAAATGCCAGAGTAGGAGATTGGGGGCTTTAACCAAGGCAGTGAGGATAATGATAAAGAAGTGAGAATGGTTTTGAAAGATATCTTGAGACAGTCTACAGAGTGGGAGAAAGTAGTTGCAAACAATGCAACTGACAAGGGCTTAATTTCCAAAATATACAAACAGCTCATACAACTCAATAACAATAAACAAGCCAACCAAAAAATGGGCAGAAGACCTAAACAAACATTTCTTCAGTGAAGACATACAAGTGGCTGACAGGCATGTGAAAAGATGCTCAATATTTCTAATTATCAGAGAAATGCAAATCAAAACTACAATGAGGTATCACCTTATAGCAGTCAGAATGGCCATCATTAAAAAGTCCACAAACAACAAATGCTGGAGAGGATGTGGAGAAAAGAGAACCCTCCTACACTGTTGGTGAGAATGTAGTTTGGTACAGCTACTACGGAAAACAGTATGGAGATTCCTTAAAAAACTGAAAATAGACTTACCTCATGATCCAGCAATCCTACTCCTGGGCATATATACAGAGGAAATTCTAATTCAAAAAGATACATGCACCCCAATACTCATAGCAGTACTATTTACAATAGCCAAGGCATGGAAGCAACCTAAATGTTCATCAACAGATGACTGGATACAGACATTGTGGTATACACACACACACACACACACACACACACACACACACATAATGGAATACCATTCAGATATAAAAAGGAATAAAATAATGCCATTTGCAGCAACATGGATGGATCTGGAGATCATCATTCTGAGTGACATAAGCCAGAAAGAGAAAGAAAAATACCATATGGTATCACTTGTATGTGGAATCTAAAGAAAAGGACACAAATGAACTTATTTACAAAACAGAAACAGGCTCACACACATAGAAAACAAACTTATAATTACCAGGGAGGTAATGAGGTGGGGAGGGATAAATTGGGGCTTCAGGATTTGCAGATACTAACTACTATATACAAAAGAGATAAACAACAAGGTCCTACTATATAGCACAGGGAACTATATTCAATATCTTGTAATAGTCTATAATGAAAAGGAATATACATATATGTATAAATGGATCACTATGCTGTATACCAGAAATAAACACAGCATTCTAAATCAACTATATTTTAATTTTTAAAAAAGAAATATATTTTGTAGGTAGAACATTCTGAATTTGAACTTGAATGTGGTGTTGGGGAGATGGGCAGTGGCTTAGTAGGAGGAGGTTACGATGCTTTCAGAATCTCTGCAAAACTGGAAAATGGGTAGATAGCTCAGTCTAAAAATAAAAAGGCAATTGCAACATGAGGCTGAGAAAGTCTAGTAGAAATATTGCTAGTAAATTTTAAAATCTTTTTTATCAGAAAAAAATTTAAACCTGTATTTGATTGAATTTCTGAAACTTAACAAATAAACTCACCATCGAATGTCATGAGAGTTTCCTAAAACCAGGTATTCTAACCTCCGGTTAAACACTGGTCCCAAACAGAACTCTTCTGTTTCAGGTATTGTCTGGTCATTCCTTCTGGCACTGTAGGGCACCTCAAAAGGGGGTCATTCTCCCTTTGATACCCATGGGGGAATTAAGGAGAAATTAATTCTCTGTCCTGGAGCAGACGTTTTCCTCCTGAACTATGTAAGAACACTGTTAACTCATTACAGAATCAGTCTACAGGTGTATAACATGAGCTAGGACCTTTTCAAATTTACTTTTATTAGTGGGTTATGCTTAAAGGTAAAAGGGTAAAATCCATTCATATTAGAAATACGCATGCATTAAAGAGTTTCTTGGAAATAAAGGATATTGCATACAGAAGCTAGTAAGACTGTATTCACGTGATTACCTAAGAAAAGAACGTTGTAATTTGTAGGTTGGGACCTGCCACGGTCACAGCCTCAGCAGTAGACAGGGACCAGATGAAGTGATGGTTATGGAGTAATAACTGGCACTAAGAATAAAACAGACTCATAACTGGAAGGGTCTCAATTATACCTTTATGAGTCAGACTAGTCATTCTGGTTTGCCCATTATACAGCGATAGTACCCGGTCAGGCTGGCACTCAAGGGAGATCCGTAACCTTGATCTTAGCAACTGAATGTTGTCTCAGGTTCATATTTGTTGAGAGAAAATGGTAGCTACTCCCTCTTTCTCAAGAACATTTCATTTGCTTTTGTGGAGAGAGAATTCTTGAAAATCAGGCCTGCCTACCACCTCCTCCTGCACCCCCATTCTCTTAGAAGCAGAACCGTAAAGGCCTGATGCTTGCCATCAAGGAGCTTATCATCTAGGGACATTAAAAGGTCAGGTACACAAAGTGCCAGGCAATACTGTGAAATCTAACCCCAGAATGATAAAAACTGGAAGCCCAGGAAGACTAGAGAGGAGAAAAGGATCACTCAGGTGATCAAAAAATTTTCATAGAGGATTAAAGCTGAGTCTTGAAAGTACACAATCTCTGCTTAGGTTGAATTCAGGTATCTGTTTATATTAGTTTCCTATTGCTGTGGAACAAATCACTGCAAACTTAGCAGCTGGAAACAACATTCACTTACAAGCTCTTAGTTCTGTAGGGCAGAAGTCTGGGCAGGCGCAACTGGGCTCTCAGAGTATCACAAGGTCAAAATCAAAGTGTTCGTAGGGTGGGGCTCTTTTCTGAAGGCTCTTAGAAAGAATCTGCTTCCAACTTCTTTAGAGTTGTTGGTAGAATCTAGTGTCTGGCGGCTGGTTGTCATCCAGCGGCTACTGTTTGCTCTTAGAGGCCACCCAGATTCCTTCTACATGGTCTCCTCCATCTTCAAAGTCAGCAATTGCACACTGAGTCCTTCTTACACTTCCAATCCCTGACTTTCTCTTCTGCATAGGCCAGAGAAAAAGGGCTGCTTTTAGAAGGCTCTCTATATCTTAAGGGCAACTAATCTAGGACTGTAATTGTAGCTGCAAAATCTCTTTACAGCACTGCTCATATTAGTTTTGACTGAATAACCAGGGACAGGAATCTTGGGGTCTGTCTTTAGAATTCTACCTACCACGTGGTTATTCTGTGAACCTACCTTAAGGTGTCTATCAATTCAATAATCTGTTGGCCACATATTAAGCACATTGTACCAGTTGCAGTCATACTAAGTGGAATTTTAATTTTGGCTTCAAAGATTTTTCAGGTGCTTAAACTTGAAGTCTACTCCAGGTTTGAAAAGGAAAATATTTTCAGTAAATAATTAAATATAACATAATTAAATAGTATTTCAAGATGTTTCAATGAAGACATGTAACAGCATTACTTGGGGAGCTTTTTAAGTTACACACACTACTTTCTGCTTCATTTACGCCTTTGGAGCTTTCTATTTCTCGCATCCTCACCGCATTCAAAGAGAAACATCACCATGAGTCAATGTCATTCATGTCTTCATCTGTGATCTCCTCTCTTCCCCAAACATGCTTGTTCTCTTTTGCTTCTGGAACTTTCATGCCTTCCCATCCATTACACCTAGCAACATTTCACAAACACTTCAAGTGCTCCAATCCTGCCTTTTCCATGCCTTCTGACTGTACTTACAATTTTTCCTGGGCAATCCGCTTGGCAATCAATAGTATTATTGGGCTATATCACTTCAATTTCAATCTTAGTTGTATACATACATACAAGCATACGCATTTTAAAAAGAATTTAAATGGCAGTGTCTTTTTTTTTTTTAATATTACCCTCAAGGCATTCAGCACAGGAAAAGCACTGAAAAATATTTGTAGATGTTACTAAATTGCTCTAACTGGAAAAATCTGAGAGTTTCTCACAATTTACTGCTGTTGATATTATCTACCTAGTTGTAGATTCCCTAAATATTTTTTAAACTAGTAAGGATTTTAACCAAGAAGCAATAATCACCTGGTTGTGACCCCATGTTTTCCGTTTGTGAATAGGCTTCCACATGAAGCTTGTCACAAGTGAGCAGGTGCCACTGGCAAAGCCCATTAATACCTGGGAAGTAAGAATAGAATCTAGGTAATAAAATAAGTCTAACCATTCTTTTTTTCCCTTCGTACTTAGTCTAGTTTTACTTGTTCACAGGGTACCAGGTGCAGAGCCCATCCCTCAGCCCACGGACCGTGTGCAGAAGCGCTGCCCACAACACTCAATTCAAGACGGCAGCAGAGGGCAGGGTGACCTGGAGCTGGAGCAGCGCAGATGCGTCAGCCCCGCGAGAACTCCGCCCCCTCCCCACTGCCAGATCACTGAAAAGCAGCCCCGTCCATCACCTCTCCACAATAGCCTGTGCTCTAGGGTGAGGTTTCCCGCCTCTCCATTCTTTGACCGAAGAATAAAGCTTGCCTTTGCTTCGCCCTGAACTTGGTCTCATTCTGTTCGCTCAGACGACATCAGGCCGGAGGATACTTGTTGGGGCCTGATTTGAAAGGGTTGATAAAACTGGTATTGATATTACCAAGCAAATAATAATGTCCTGGAGCTGAGAGGCATTCTTTTCCTCTTTTCTAACTCTATTGAGATCTAATTGACACATAACATTGTTTAACTACAACTTGTTGATTTGTGAGCGCCATTCTTACTAATAACTTTCTAGCTTAGATTTTCTGTAACTATCCGTTTTCTTTCTCTCAGTTTATGTGATGAAAATAGTACCTGCTCATCAAAATCTTCTTCCACAGCAACGGAGTTGTGCCTGAAAGAAGCTGTTCAGTCTAGAAACACATTTCCCAGAAGCTCCCGCAGCCACATATGACCACGTGACTAATTTTTGCCAATAAAATAAGAGAAGTGATATGTGCTGTCCTGGGTGTCGCTCTTTCAGAAAGTGTTTACATGTTATTTCCCCATCCTTTAACTGAACATAGAGAGACAGCAAGGCCCCAGGGAAGCAGTCTCAGATGCAGGAGCATGGGGCTATGATTCTCCACGGGGAAGAGAGCTGCTGCTGACTCGGAATATTCACCTTGTTTTAGGAGTGGTACACTTCAGCTGGAATTCAGCCATTGTATTGCAGGGACCATTTGTTTCAGCAGTTTAGCCTCCCATCACTAGCATAGTTCATTTTCATGTTTTTCTGAGTATCCAGCAGGTATGCAGTGTGGCTCCCAGAGCATACACTTCCTTAGAAATCACCCCAAGGAGAGGAAGCAAAGGGATCACTGAGGAAAGGTCACCCAGCTCTGACTCTGAGGAATAGCTCTTTTCATCATTGTAAAAAAAAAAAAAAAAACTATTTATAGTAATTGAAAGCAGAACTTCTACTTAGCAATAGCCCTGAGGCAATGCGGTTTGGGTTTTGATCAGTTTGTGGCTTCAGGTCAAGGAGGCTTGCTGGATGGCCCATCTCTGCCTCATCAGAAAAAGTAGAAAGAAACTAAACTCTCTTCTCCTTAAGACCAGAACAATGTCCTCTGTGTCAGTCTCCTTTAATTTAAATTCTTGTCAGGTGTGACATCTTCCTGGAAGGGTTTCCTGACCACCATCCTCTCCCCACCAATGCCAGGATGAGATGTCTCTTCTCTAAGCAGCCCCAGGACTCTGTAAATCTCTATCATTGCTCTCTCCACACTGATGCTGCTGTCTCCTCACGTCCCACTCTAGTTAGTCAGCCCCTTGAGTGCAGGGGACATTATGTTATTCACCTTTGTGGTCCCTCTACCTAGCACAGTGTCTGGCATACAACAGATGTCTCACACATGACTGCTGAATGAATGAATGAATTTAAGGGCCTCACTGGATGGTATTTCTCTTCTTATTCCCATTGGAGACAACATCATTATAGTCATCACTGACATCATTTCCAAGCCCCCCTTGAAATCTTTATTTCTTATTTTTGTTACCATGCCTAATTACTCTCTACTTGTTGAGTTTTCCACTGTCTTTGC
The DNA here is from genome assembly GCF_048564905.1 of Vicugna pacos. NCBI lineage: Eukaryota > Metazoa > Chordata > Mammalia > Artiodactyla > Camelidae > Vicugna > Vicugna pacos. Next base: position 29,518,608 of record NC_133001.1, read on the forward strand.
TTAGATCAGCCAGACCTATGTATCTTCTTAAGCTATTCCCCTGAAAAAGCCTCTCTTGATTATAATTTTTCATATTCTCACTTCTTTATTACATCAGACACGTGTCAAGAGTTAGGACTGAGGAATAAAGAGAAGACCTGCACCAGAAGTCAGGAAACTTGGGTCTCTTTATCCCGTAAGGCCTCAGGAAAGTGTCCCCCCAAAAGGCCACTGCAAAATGACAGTGAGTGAATTAGAAAAGAGTTTAAACCTTAAAACTACTCTTCAGACAAAATGCTACCTAGAAATAATAACAAATTTTAAAACAGAGCTCAGTACGGGGCCTCTGAGAAGCAGTTCCAACACCACAAATCTAGATCATCTCAAAGGTCCCTTTCACCCTATAAAAGCCTGTGGTGCTATGTGAATTAATTGCCCTGAACTTTTTGTATGCAAATGATGTAATCTTTGGTAACTTCAAGTCTGTCTAATAATGAATGGTACTGGGTATTAGCTGTATTTAATAAAATTATCTTCTGTCAACACAGCATTTTACAGGGGTGTTTATAGAGGAAGCAGGACACTGTGATCACCAGCATGGACTTTGGAGTAAGAAAGAACTGAATTCAAATCCTGCCACCTCCAAGAACGAGCAGTGGGACTTGGGCAAGTTACTTAGTCTCTCTAAGCCTCAGTTTCTTCATCTGTAAAGGGCATGAGATCACTTGCATGAACTGCTGTTAGAAGGATGAAATGGGATGTTGTAGAGAGCAGTCAGCACCGGGCCTGACACATGCTACAGTCTCTCCAAAAATTAGCTATGGTTAATTCACATTATTTCATGTAATCCTCCTAGTGCTAGCGTTACTACTATTCTTATTTACAGAAAAAGTTGAGACTCAAGGCAGTGAAGTGACTCCCCAAAATTCACACAGTGAGAGCTCCTTCCATCATTCGACTCAGACTTTCCCTGAGAGAAAGAACCAAGACAAACTTGGAGGGAAGGGTCCAGGTCGGGGCCACTGGAACACCTGTCAACCACCTGGCAATGACCCCCAGACAAGGTAGGCGTGGAGAGGAGGATTCCAGAGACAAATTTTACCAGCTTACAATAGTGTGTGACACTGAGGCATTGTCTAAGTAGGGCGCAAACCAGGATGTAAGGATGATCTCTCCACCCACACAACTCCCTGCTCAACGGCAGGGGTGGGGTTTCTCCTCCACCCAGCACAGGCTTCCTCACGTGCTCACTGAATATTTGCTAAGTGGCCTGGTGTAATAAAGCTGCTTTTTTTATTCCCCTCTCCCCTCTCTTAATTTGGAAGACCTTCCTTGTCCTTAAAATCATCAGGGATAAAGAACTTTGCTTCTTCCTTCCTTAAAAACAAAAAAAAAAAGAAGCAGCAGCAGGGGGGTGGGGAGAATCCCCTCTGACAATTCAATTTTGTATAAAGTAACTGATCGAGCCTGACAATCACTCCATTAAGTATACTTTAAACAGCAGCTCTGGCCTCCCCTCCTTTCTCCTCCTCCTCCTTCCTACACTGAAGTCATGGTGCCTAATTTAGTCCACCATCATAATTCCTACCCACAGCAAGCTGATATCATTGCAAGCAAGCACAGCTCCAGACTTACTCGAAGACAGAGACAGAGACCCAAGAAAGAAAATTAAGGCTCATATTCATTCCTTCCTCCTTTCCCTGCCCAGTCACTTATTGTCTTAATGGAGCCCGTTCTTTAAAAAAAAAAAAAAAACAAAAAACTATGGTTCAGAAGTGCAGGTTTCTTTCTTGCTCCCGCTAAGAGATTCCTGTATTTGTTTTCATTTTAAAGAAAATTAGAAAAACAAATGACCAGAAGGGGTAAGTAGCCACAGAATGGCCTGTCCTCATTACTTGTGTGAAATCCCCACTGCATCACAGGGACAGCATGTTCAATCAATAGAGACTTGAGCTGTTAATTTCCAAAAGGAAGAGATACTTGAACTAAAATAATCTGTGCCGACTCCATACCCGGAGGGAACGGAAGCCCCTTTAGTTTCAGGTCTTTCTACAATTAGGTAAGTTCCAGGAAGACCGTGAACCACTCTACAAAATTTCCTGTCTTTTTGTAGGGGAAGGAGGAACACTTTGTTGACACGAAAGCTTTACTTTTGCACAGCACTGATTTTACAATAAGGTGATAAGAGGAATAGGTGTGCATACAGGTGTATGCAGGTGAAGGGTGGTGGGGTGGGGTGGGGCTGGGGACTTCCCTGAGCTATGACTCTGCCTCAAAGTAGAGGAGACAAGAGGGCACTTTTACTTCTTACTGATCCATGGCCATCTTTTTTTATTCTCTTCCAGGCAGAGGCTGAGACGGAGACTGCTTGAATTGGATAGACTCATGATCAGTAACTTTTGATCAGATTTGCATGATCAAATACTTGCAGGATCTAGTGAGGACCAGGGTGATAAAATAGAGGGCAGCTTTTACCAGAAGTCACTTCATGATGTCATTTCTTGGTGGGTCTACTTGTCAACTGTAATACATGTCACCATCCTTCTTACCTTTCCCTACGCAGATTGTGGAAATCCACAGAGCGGGGAACTAGGCATGTTTCAAATAAATGTCAGTTGATTATAATTTTTCATGAGTTCCTCCCTTCTTTTTTTCTCATTCTTGTTTATGACCTCTTCAAACTAAGAGTGCTCTGCAGCTGGATGGGGGTTTATTTCTTATCTAAAAAAAAAAATTCCTTACATTCTTAGAATGGCCGTGAGTTCTAGGCTGCCATCTCTGAGCTGTTTCCCTAGAGAAGCGAACAGCAGCTCCCACTGACTTCCCCTGAGCTGCCTGAGTGGATATAAAGGAAAAGAAGGTGTATCTTCATCCCATTACCTTCCAAAGACCTCCTTCTCCCCAAGAGCAGCTAGTCTCCTCTGGTGAGGTGCTGGAGAGGCAGATCAGAAAGGTATGTCCATCAGCTTCATTTTTCTCTACCCTTGTCTTTACCTGCTTCCCACCACTTGGTCTGTGAATGGGCCCGCTCTGGTGTTGAGCTAGTCCTCACCAGGGCAGGTAAGAGAAGCAGTCACCCTCCACTGTCCATTCCCTCAGTGATGCTCAGCGGAACAGTCTGGGGTCTAGGAGCAAACTTCGTCCCTACATGGCCCGTGCGGTGTGGCAACTCCTCCCTTCTGGAGTGCTGATTCCCAGCCTTCCCTGCCTCAGAATTCTCTGACGAGCTTTTAAAAATACCCAGTCCTGGCTCGACTTTAGAGGACCCAAGAGAAACTTCTGGAGGTGGGGACCAGGCAAGTGTGTTTTCAAAGCCCCAGAGTGAGACAGAGGCGTGCTTCCTACTGTCCAATGCCAGTTTCGGGCCCTTGTTGAGTCTGCCCCTTGGAGCCGGTCCTTTAGTAATGGCCCCATCAGAGCCAAATCTGCAGGCAATCTCACTGAGACCTCCCCGTCCACTTCCGGCCTCCCTTATCTTGCTCTCCATCAGCCCTTGATGTCACCTTCCTCCTGCTCAGTTAGCACTTCCTCTCCCGACAAAGTCAGCTCTGCTGTATCTCTGCCAAGATGGCCAAGGCCATGGTGACGCACAGAGACTCTCTCACAACTGACCACAGTCCCATAAGCCTGTTTGGAGCTTCTCTTTCTTCATCCAACATTTATTGAGCATCCGCAATGTGTCAGGCTCAATGCTAAGTGCTTGGTATTATTACCACATTTAATCCTCACAACAATTTATCAAGAAGTATCATTATTTTTATAGCTAATGAGACAGAGATCCTGAAATGATAAAAATCTTGCCCAGGGTGTCTTAGCTCCACGTTTGGTTTCAAACCCAGGTCTGGCTGATTCCAAAGCCCACAGTCTCCACATTGCCATGCTGCTCCTCACTGAAAAAGACCTAGTCTCTGCCTGGAAGTGTTCACAGTCTAGTCAGGAAAGCATACAGTGAAGACAAGCATGAGGGTGGGAGACTTGGGCTGTGGGAGCATGTGTGAGGGGCACCTACCCAAAAAGGGAGAACTCAAGAAGATGGTACTTTGAATTGAACCCTAAAAGATGAGTCAAAGTTATTCAGATGAAGAGCGTTGAGAACCCCTTGTACACAACTGTGGAGTCCAGAGAAATCAAGGCTTCCTTAGGGACCTGCAAGTTCAATATGGCTGGAGGATGATGTGGAGGACAGGGCAAGAGATGAAGATGGCCAGGCTGGCAAGGCAGGTCATAAGCCTTTAAGTCATGTTAGTAAGTTTCACACTTTATCCTGAGGACAATGGGTACCAGTGAAGGATATTAGGCAAAAGAGAGATAAAAATCAAAGTTGCATTTTGGGGGAAGGATTGACAAAGGACATTAAGAGATTATAGTACAAATTCTCGTGAGAGGTAATGATGACCAGAACAAAGATATTAGCAGTGAAATGGCAAGGAGAGAAGAAAGTTAGGAGCCATTCAGAAGGCAGATGCAAGACTGATGAAAGAGTAAATATGGTGGATGAGAAGAAGGAAGAGTCAAGAATGAGTCCCTTCCTTGAGATAAAGAATATAGGAAGAGGAGCAGGTTGGGGAAAGCCAGTGAGTTTTTTTGGATATGTAAGTGGAGGGGTCTAATAGGCTGCTGAATATGAAGGTCAGGAGTCTAGGTAAGGGGTATAGACTAGAGACCTAAAACAGGAAGTCATAAAGGTGGTCATTGATGTAATTAGGTGCCCAGACAGAGTGGGCAGGGCGAGGAGGGCTGCATCGGCAATGACCACTAGAAGGGATCCCACCTTCCATCTAGAACTTGACTGTTATTTTGATCTCTGGACTGCTTATTCACAGCCCTGACACCCTGCCTTCTTGCCACTTTCTTTCCCTGGAAGAAAACATTCTCTTCTTTGTGGCCACATCCATTTGCTGATACCTTCTGTGAATGTTCAGCTCTTCCAGAACCACATCTCTGCAGGAATTATCCTGGTGATTGCTGCTGCCTGGAATCTCTCCACACCACACACCATCCAATAGGACATTATAGTACTACTGTTTGCCCAAGCTTTCTTTTCCCTTCGGGCACATTGTCTTGAATAGACGAAGCACCTTGTGGGGTCAGCCTCTGGAATCAGGTTAGTTCCTTCCAGCCCAGATCCCATACCTTAAGTAGGCAGAGCCTCCCTGTTTACTGTCCTTCCCTTTTGGCCCAGGGCTGTGACCTGATCCACCGCATCTCAGTCCACAGCCCCTGGAACAGGAATGCAGGCCCCTTAAGATACTCAGACTGAGGAGGAAGCTGATGAAGCCTGCAGTGGGGTGGGATTCCTCAGTCTATCCAGCTGCATGGGGCACAGGAAGAGGAAACACAGCAGAGGCAGACAGAATGGAAAAGTCAAACACCAGAATTTGCTCCCAAAGGAGACTGGCTGTCGAACACCTTAAATTAGAAGTCTCAAAAAAATGTGTTAGGGATCCCTGTTGCCCTGGCTGGCTTTGGGTGTGGTTCTTTCCAATGGAGGATGATTGGTAGAGTTTTTCCAGCCCTACAATTCTACTTGTGATGAGGTAGAATTAGAGCTGAAATGTGAGTTCATAAATTGCCTAGTTGGTGAATAATAGAGTTTAAATTTCCTCCAAAAAAGTTAAATATGAAATCATATTAAAATTCGTAGCCATCTGCCTACAGTGATCTAATTTGAAAATTGAGTACAATTAATTTTTAATCTTAGGTCAGCTTTCCCACTGCCACCTGTCCCTGTCTTCACCACCTTCCTCATCAGACAGTCAGTGTGCACTCAGAGAACTCGAGACCATTTTAAATATTAACTGGAGCCACACGTACCTAGGAAGACGAATACACACACACACACACACACACACACACACACACACACTCACACACCCCTTCTCTTCTTCCACCCATTATTACTAGTATAGTAGCTCATATATTTCTAAATGTAGTTCTGGTTAAAAATAAATTCTGGAAACTAGGAAGGTGGGATGTGTCTGCCTCCACAAAAATCCCTTTGTTCTCTGTCGAGAAGTGAGCAGAGATACAGAAGCAGAAAGCCAAGGCTGTACATGAGGAAAAGATACTGCCCCAGTGTTTCAGCATCTAAAACAGCATCTTTCTGTTAGAAGCAGGGTCATCGGGTTTAGGGAGAGATCCAGATGCTTCAAGGCTTTATAGCATATACTGCTTGACTTCCTTCCACAGCTGCTCAGTTTGGGATATAAAGGAATTCCAGAAGAAAGGTACAGGAATAGACACAGGCATGGTAGGCTCAGGCCAGTTATCACCAGGAAGCTGACATGATCAAGCATCCTCTGAGAGCAGGCAGACCAGGATTGAATTAGCTAAGTCAGGAAGCTGCTATCAGCATCTGGAGAGGCCAGTAAACTTTGGGAAAGCTCTTCTGATGGAGAGCCTCTGCTTACTGAAAGAGGTCTTTTTTCTGGATGAATTGAGCCATATATATTTGTAATGATGTTTGCTCTCCTCAACACTGGAGTTCTCATCTCTTGTGACAGACCACTCATCCTTGGGGACAAGAATATCAGGGTTCCATGTACCAGTAACAGCACAGACCCTTATAGAGATGACTAGGAACAGGGCCATTGATCTTGGGGATATGATAGACTGTGTTCAGTGACAGCAGAAGTCAAAAGAAGGTTGTTATTTGTTCCATGCTATTCTGAATAAACCCCTGGATTGTTCGAAGTCCAGGATTACTCGAATAGGCAACCTAAAGGTCCTGGATCCAAAGGGCAGCTAGCAACAGCATAAAGCCAAAAAGGAGGAAACAGGTCCTAGAGGCAACCATCTGTGAATGCTGCCAACCGGTAGTTTTAAAAGCTACTGAATTTGCGTTCACCTGTGTTGGAACCAGTATTACCCCTGGGACCTTCTGGAAAAACCAGTGTTGGCTATTTAATAACTGATCTAAGATATGCTTAGAAACTACAGTGATGAGGGTTCAAATACTTACTTTTACATGGCTCCCAGCAAGAAGCCACAGAATGTGAGCTGGAGCTAGGTTCTTAAATGGAAATAAAAATCTCTGATTGAAGAATGATCCATTTGGGGAAAATAAAGCTGATGATGGGAAATGGTCTGTGCCTGTAGGTTTCAGTCTCTTTCCAGTGAGTCATGAGGTCTAGGGCATTCCAAGGCTGAAAACTCAGAATGTTGGCTAAACTTGGCCTCTATAAAAAGAAATTAGGTCACGAGTACAATACTTTTGACCAAAGGTACTGTAAAGAAAGAAAGTTAAACTAGTCACTAGTGAAAAACCAAAGCTATTCTTAACATCAGGAAAAACAAAAAGTAACAAAGAAAAAGAATAGTAAATTATAATGTTCTGCTTTCCTTGCATGTGTATAATGATGTAAACACCAAATACTAACTTAACCAAAAATTATAATACAATTATGTAGGGGAGGCTAGGGAGGTAAAACAGAGGGGATAGCTGAAAAGAGTGCTAAATCCTCATTTACCGTAACAGGAAGTTAGTACATTTTAAATCGTTGAACCAAAAGAGAATAGCACATGCATATTATTTAAAATATAGTAATGTGTGAATGCCAGAAGAAATAAGACTGAGAGGAGTGGGAAGGAACGAGGAAGGAAACTGTTCAATTTCATTAGTCTTTTAAAGCTACTTGATTTTTAGAATTATGTGCATGTGTTCTTTAAAACAATTTATAAGTGGTCTTTCTCCAAAAGGACCAGACAGAACAGAATATCTTTACAGTGCAAAGTATGTTGACAAAGCAAATTAACTTCAAGCTCTAAATGTGGTGGATAAATTAGGAAAGAGGAAGTAAGAGTAAGGCCCGTGGGGCTCGTCACAATTTGTTTAATCATAAGAGTATTTAATTTGTATCTAGATCTTGCATGATTTTAAACCTTGTTATTGCTTACATATTATACAATTTATAGTAGAATTAATTAAAACTTCCTTTAAAAAGAGGTAGTTTGCAGACAGGAACATACAGAGAGGACCATGTACCTACTTTTTAATTGTCCACAGAGGAAGAATAACTAACCAGTGGGCCTGTGCATCCATAAACATCACTGTTATTCATCAAGGGCCAGCTACCTGAAGAGCAAGCATATGGACCAGGAAGAATTAATCATCTTCCATAAGCCATGAGACTGATTGCCATGGAGTTAATCTGTTTCTTTATTCCTCGCTGTCTTTTGGAAACACTAAGTATAAAGAAATCTGCCCAAATGTATCTTTTGGTGGCAGATAACACCATGTAAGTAAAGATGCTGTCACCTTGAATGGATAACAAGTGTTGAGCAGATCTTCACCCTTTAATACAGGGTGTCAGCCTCAGCATCATCAATATTTTGGATCAGATAGTTCTTTGTTGTGGGGGTCTAAACTGTGCATTGCAGGATGTTCAGCAATATCCCTGGCCTCACACACTAGATGCCAGTAGCATCCCACCTCCTCAGTTGTGACAACCAGAAATGTCTACAGTAGGTCATCCATGATTTTGGTTTAATCTACATTATTAACTAGGCAAAGAACATCTAAATAGTGATTAAAATTTATTATACCACTTTGCATCTGATAACAGACATGGGAAGTGAGAAGTTTCTCCCTAAAGTATAATTAGGCTATGTAAATTACCTAAGTATTTTAAAATCTGGAATAAAACTGAAAATGGAAAGAATCCCATCATGACATTCTGACACGCTGGTTAGATCTTTTTCCGGGCAGGGGAACATTGGTCCCAACATCTTCATAATCTCTGTTTCAACTGAGTTTGCTTCAGCCTTCAAGAAACCTGGGGCAGAACCCATAGGAGTTTTCAGCAGGCAAAAGGCACTCTAGTGAGGGTTCCCTGGCCAGAATGAGGAGGGCTGAATCTGGGACATAAATAGCTGCTTCATCATCATAAGCCTCCTGTCCAAGAGAAGACTTTCATGAGAACTCGGGCTCATTGTGTGAAAATTCAGAGGCCTGAACTATAATTAGCTTGACTAGTCAACATTTTAATTCATAGGATTCTGGCTTTGATGTGCTCCTTTCTCACAGAATCAAAGCTAATAATTCTGGAATCGTAATCGGGAGCTGAGTGCCAGCTTGAAGCTTGCGGAGCTCCCTCACCTCCTTGGCAAGCCCTGCTTCCAGGACTGCTGCTTCCTGGCCATGAATGAACCTGGCTCAGGAACCTCTGCCTTGCCCTTTACCTCCTTGCTTCAGAGGACATTCCCTGAATACCTCCTCTCTGTAAGTCAAGATCGCCAGCATTTAGGTTCTAAATTTGCAGTGGTTGACATTACATAATGATGTCAGTACCTCCAAAGCCTGCGCACATCACAGGTGCTCAATCAACTTTTTTTTTAACATTTTTTATTGATTTATAATCATTTTACAATGTTGTGTCAAATTCCAGTGTTCAGCACAATTTTTCAGTCATTCATGGACATATACACACTCATTGTCACATTTTTTTCTCTGTGATTTATCATAACATTTTGTGTCTATTTCCCTGTGCTATACAGTGTAATCTTGTTTATCTATTCTACAATTTTGAAATCCCAGTCTATCCCTTCCCACCCTCTACCCCCCTGGTAACCACAAGTCTGTATTCTCTGTCCATGATTCTTTAGATTCCACATATGAGTGATCTCATATGGTATTTTTCTTTCTCTTTCTGGCTTACTTCGCTTAGAATGACATTCTCTAGGAGCATCCATGTTGCTGCAAATGGCGTTATGTTGTCGGTTTTTATGGCTGAGTAGTATTCCATTGTATAAATATACCACATCTTCTTTATCCAGTCACCTATTGATGGACATTTAGGCTGTTTCCATGTTTTGGCTATTGTAAATAGTGCTGCTATGAACATTGGAGTGCAGGTGTCATCCTGAAGTAGATTTCCTTCTGGATACAAGCCCAGGAGTGGGATTCCTGGGTCATATGGTAAGTCTATTCCTAGTCTTTTGAGGACTCTCCACACTGTTTTCTCAATCAACTTTTTTTGGATGTCACTAAACAAACAGTGGAGCAGATCACTAGTTGACTGTCTAGCCAATAACCATCCTTCCCGCTTGAGGAATAAAATCTGATTGAAACAACCAAATGTGATTGTCTTCTTGTTGGTCAAACACAAGAGATCATCCTGGTCAATAAGATATGACGATAAGTCTGCTGGGGGGATTTTTCAGAAAAATTTCCTTGCTTTAAAAGGAAGCATAGGAAGACACAGTCCTCTTCTGCTATTGGATGTTGTTGTGTTTCCATGTGACACCAAGAACTGTGCCCACCATCCTAACACCATGAGAAAGACTATCTAGGGACAAAGCAAACAGGCTGGAGATGCAGAACAGAGAACTGGAAACAAGTGTGGCCTCTCTGACATTGTTGAGCTTAGATCAGCCATCCCTGAAGCTACCTTTGGATTTCTTAAGTAGATGATACATCTTCCTTACGGTCAACTTAGTCTCAGCTGGATTTTCTGTCTCTTATAGCTGAAAGCATCCTAACTGATATAAGTGATTCACCAGATCTTCTTGTATAGGAAGGGGTTTAGGTAAAAGGCTAGCCTAGTGGGAAATTTAACAGCTGCTGCTTACTGAGCTCCCACCTGGCACTTGCACCAGACCCATAAACACATTGGCTCTAAAGCACACAGCAACTCCACCAGGTGATTTTTATTATTTGCATTTCATAGATGAGGAAACTGAGGTTCTGAGCATAAATAAATGTACACAAATCACCTGGTTACTATGCAGGGCAAGTCAGATTGAAACCCAGATCTAGTCTGACTCTGTTTTTCTCTTCACTTCACCTCTCATTAGCTTTCCAAAGACAAGGTGGAAGAAATGAGGATGAACATGCAGGGAAAGCTACTTGGGTCAGTGATACGGTATAGAAGGAAGAAAGGAACAGAATTCCCACTTCCTGAAGCTGCCTGGATGGGTCATGAAACCCTGTCCTCAAAACACCCCTTACCAGAGACCCTGGATGTTCCTTCAAGCAAGAAGAAAGAATGGAAACCCTCAGACAGTTTGACATTGGGGCCCCAGATTGGTCCCGCAAACCTGGCCACGGCACTTAGACTTTGTAAAGGCTAAAGACCAACACTGGCTCCTCCAAGCATTTCTCACCAAGAAAAATTCTGCCTCTCATGTTCATGACACAGTCTCTGCAGACAGGATTAAAGGGAGCTGTTCTTTGTGTTTGCCTTTCCCTTCCCCATTCCATTCCCTGCCCCAAACACTTCCCCTCAACCCACAAAACAAGGCACCCAGGAGAGACAAAGAAGAATTGTGGAGCTCATCTCTTGGGACTAAGCTCTTGTCCCAAGCCCGATCCAGTTTACTCAAGAGAGGGCTGATTCTGGTAAAGGTTTGAAAAATGCTGTAGACTGTGTTTTATTTTCTGAAGACCCTGCAGGACATGGGTGGGGAAGGGTGGGAGTTCTTCTGCACAGAACCCTATCAGGGCGCCGCCTCTCCTCATAGGCCCCTGACTGAGAAGATGAATAAATCCCATCTCCTCCCTACTTCTATTTCCTTCCCTTGTAAAACAAGGAATAATAAGGGCCAGTTGACCTAAAAAATCCAGAGATGAATGTCTGCATCTGACTGCTGTGAGCTCACAGGGCTACAGAACATTCCTACACCACCACCAGTGTTTCCTTTTGGCTCCCCGACCCTTCACCAACTCCCAACAGCCTCATGCATCTAATGGTCACCAAAGAAGGAAGTTTCTTCACATTTCCTGAGGCACTGTGAAGGACTGATAAATGAGCTAATCTCTGCACACCAGACACCCTAAGAGCTCTCGGGTAGCAAGCCTGCTGCCATTGCAGGCTGATAAACCTGGATAGGAAGAGGGAGATGCAGGGGAGATCCCCGGAAGCCTAGGCAGGAAGATATGTCAATGCAAAGGGCGTCACCCCACTGGGGAGGCCAAGGAAGATAGAGAGGTAACCATTAGCAGAAGCGACGTGGAGCTACAGGGAGACTGTGAGAAGAGCAATTTGGGGTGGGGTGGGGCAGTTGGGAGTAAAATGCTAATGGATTGTGTTGAAGAGAGACTAGGAGGGGAAGCAGTGTCTACAGACAACTCTGAAGTTTTGCTGTAAATGGGATCAGAGAAATGGAAGTGGATATGAAATCAAAGGAGAGTTTCAGATAGAGAGGGAGAAACTGATGATGCAGGAGAGAGAAGTGGTATTTGTAGAAGGGAAGCCTTTGGGAAGGGGAGGAGAAGGGGTACTTCCTTCTCTTAGTGTGAGATCCTTCTAGTAACTTTATGTGCTCTGGTTTTCTGATGGACATCTGCTCTGTGTGCCCTCAAATAGCAGCCTAATCCAGGACAGGGCCAAGGGTACTGACTGGAAGGGGTTCCCTGCTTGAGGCTCCTTTAGTATTCCATATTGCTCCTAGTATCCAAGCCGTGGCAATCTGCTTTTCAGGTCACTTCCTAATTTCCCATTGTGTCCTTCCCAAGCGCTGGGGCAGATGAATCTGCCCTGCATTTTCAAAGGCCAAAAATGTTATGTTTGAGCTCCCTCAATAATATAACCCTTAATGTGGGCCAGACATTACACATTTATCGAGTCCCATCTTACAGATGGGGAAACGGAGGCTTGGAAATGTCAAACGACCTGCCAGAGGTCATACACCCGGTAAGTGGAGGAGCTGGGACTTGAATCCAGGCAGCGTGGCAACAGGAGGCCCCCTCCTCAGCCTCCCTGCCTTCTGCTTCCTCCCTTTAGCCCTTCTCCCAGAAAGCCTATGATTCCTTAAACCAATAACCACTTGTGGCCTGTCTTGATTCAGGAGGCTCTAAGGTTCGGGGGTAGCCTCACTCTGCAGTGCCAGGCCACACATACACACACACACAGACATCCTGGAACCCTTCAAATAACAGGTCATCTTGATTGGGTACTGTCCTGTACCCATGAGGACTGATGCCCATGAAGCTATTGCTTCCCTGATTTCCTATTTATATCAGGCCAGACCTGGGCAGGAAACAGATGGCAACTCAAATTGGGTAATTTGAGGAGAGTTGAATAAAGGGGCTATTTACAAAGGTGTGGGCAGGATGTAGGGAAACCGCAGCTGTAATGCAATAAGTAACAGCTACTTGACCACCCCTAGGCCTGAAGAGGGGAAAGGAGGTGCAGTCACCAGAACTTGGAGAGAGTGCCCTGTGTGCTTAGGGCCACCTGACAAGAGCTCTGACTGTGTCAAGAAATGCAGCCATCCTGGAGGTGCTCCACCCACCTCCCCAGGCTCCCTCATGTTTCCCCAGCCCTCTGCTCTCCTGCCTGGGAGACCACTGGCTAAATCCAACCAGAAGCCTGAGGATAAGGGAGCCCATTGACAGGGTCTGCAGCACACAGCAGGGTGGAGAACGATGGAGTGTGATCCTGCAGGGGAAACAAGTTTCTAGCACACTATTTAGGGAGATGGTAAAACAAATGGCTCTGCAGCCAGGCTGCCTGGGTTCAAGTGCCTGCTGCCTCGGCCTTAACCACATGACTCTGGGCAAGTCACGGGATCTCTCTATACGTTCATATTCTCAGCCATAAGGTGGGAACAATGACACCAACCTCACAGAGGCCAGAGTTAATGCCTATCTGATCTCTTTTAGAGGTAACACAGGTAAAGCACTTAGTATACAGTAGGCACTGAATAAATGCTGGTTTCTTTCCTGTCTCACCTCCTTCAGGTAAATGTGGGGATGAGGTCCTATACTTAGTATGGGGCATTATGATATGCACTCAATGAATATTACCTGATTGATGACAGAAGGGCCCTTTTCTTCCTTGGAGGTCTCAGAATGTCCTGTAAGTGACACGCCCAGTCCGTCCTTGGAAGCTGCAGCAGCTACTGTGGCTTAAAATGTTCTTGCTGGAATTGCTGACATGATTCTGTCTCCTTTCGTGAGTGGTTAGAAGGTTACTAGGATGTGGGCCCTATAATTTTTTAAGCTGTACATCTGTTTTATACTGTTGTCTGTATTTGTTTTACATTTAACAAGTTAAAAGTTTAAAAAAATCTTTTAAAATTGTCATGCAAAAAATAAAAATGTGTCATTGTTTTCTCTTCATTTGCTCCTCCCTGTGATTAGGGTGGATCTGAATTATCACCAAGTTCTTACCAAAAGGCATTTAATGAGGTGATTTTCCTGGTGATAAGTGGACCTGGGGCCGCTTATTTCTTCCCAGTTGCTTATTTCTTCCTATTCACAAGTGCAAGAAAACTGAAGCTGGGTCTAAATGTTTGCCCTGGATGTAGACCTGGAGGCAGCTGGAGAGAATGCTTTCTTTGCACAACTCCATGGTTCTTGTTGACTGGCTCCAAATCCCTGTGCTTTTGACTCTGAGCAAGCAGCTCCTTCTTTCTGCCCCTCTCAGCCCCCAAGTACCTGAAGTGTGGGTCTCCTGTTCCCCACGGGGCACCTCTGCCTTTGTTGCCAGGCCCTGTTCCCCGCATCACTCTTAAGTAGACACCAAAGTGGAGCAACATTTTTCCAAGCCATTTACCTGGCATTCTCTCTTTCTATTGTAATGTCTCTTTCAACCCTTCTTTCATTATGTGCTTTCAAAAAGGAACAAAAAACTCCCTGTGACTATAAATTCTACAAGACTCAAAGTTCCATAGTGGCAGGAACCATGTCTTTTCATGTTTTTATAACCTATATTGCCTATCTGAGTAGGTGACACAGATTAGGAGCTCATGAAATGATTGTTGAATGGAACCAAATTCAATTTTCCTTCCCTTCCTGCCTGCATGAAAACCATCTCTTTCTCCAGACCAGTATGATCACTATCGTGGATCGTGCAGTGCTTGAGGGAGAGGGACTTTGCCCTCTTTAGGAGCTGGTTTTTACATAGCAGCAGCAGGAACGTGTAAAAGGATGAGATGGGGGGAGGTGGGTGGGCTGGGACAAACAGGGACTTAAGAAACTTAGAGGCTCGTTTGTTTATTTTTAACATCAACCTATAGATTTTCTTTTTTTCCCTTAGCATAAGAAGCATCTACCCAACAACCCAATCCAAAAATGGGCAGAAGACCTAAACAAGCAATTCTCCAAGGAAGACATAAAAATGATCAGAAAGCACATGAAAAAATGTTCAATATCACTAATTATCAGAGAAATGCAAATCAAAACTACAATGAGGTATCACCTCACACCAGTCAGAATGGCCGTCATTCAAAAATCCAAAAATGACAAATGCTGGAGAGGCTGTGGAGAAAGGGGAACCCTCCTACACTGCTGGTGGGAATGCAGTTTGGTGCAGCCACTATGGAAGACAGTGTGGAGATTCCTCAAAAGACTAGGAATAGACTTACCATATGACCCAGGAATCCCACTCCTGGGCTTGTATCCAGAAGGAAATCTACTTCAGGATGACACCTGTACTCCAATGTTCATAGCAGCACTATTTACAATAGCCAAAACATGGAAACAGCCTAAATGTCCATCAATAGGTGACTGGATAAAGAAGATGTGGTATATTTATACAATGGAATACTACTCAGCCATAAAAACCGACAACATAATGCCATTTGCAGCAACATGGATGCTCCTGGAGAATGTCATTCTAAGTGAAGTAAGCCAGAAAGAGAAAGAAAAATACCATATGAGATTGCTCATATGTGGAATCTAAAAAACAAAAACAAACAAACAAACAAAAACAAAGCATAAATACAGGACAGAAATAGACTCATGGACAGAGAATACAGACTTGTGGTTACCAGGGGGGTAGAGGGTGGGAAGGGATAGACTGGGATTTCAAAATTGTAGAATAGATAAACAAGATTACACTGTATAGCACAGGGAAACAGACACAAAATGTTATGATAAATCACAGAGAAAAAAATGTGACAATGAGTGTGTATATGTCCATGAATGACTGAAAAATTGTGCTGAACACTGGAATTTGACACAACATTGTAAAATGATTATAAATCAATAAAAAATGTTAAAAAAAAAGAAGCATCTACCCTTTTCTTGTAAAGGTTTAAAAATTCCTATTAGTTAATTTTGCCTCTTGTATAGTCACAGACAAACTCCCAGCTCCTTCCATCCCCTACCCACCAAAGCTGGCATCAAAAGAGCAGAAACCTCGGGGCAAAAATTACACAGCCTGGACATGAAAGGGTAAGCTAGGCCATTCAGCTCCTCTGTGCCTAACCTTTCCTCAGCAGTAGCTGGGTAGCGCACGGGTAATAAATAAGTGGTGCTTGTTGTTGGGATGAAAATTTCCAGCCCGTGAAACGTGTGATTTATGGAGGTAAGACATTCAGATCCAGTTTCTGGGTGAGGGCAACTGAGGCAGGAGCCTCCGAGCCCCTGAGCTTTAAGGTGTCTCCCCAGAATGTATCAGGACACAGATTGACCAAATCAGCTGTTTTCCTTATTTCTTCAAGTTCCAAAGTCCAAATGCTTTCCTGCTGAGTAGTTATTTTGTAAGGAGGAAGGGGAAGTAAAAAGGCAGACTCTTTCTGAAGGCTCTCAGCTGGCTCTGGCAATGCCTCTTCCCTCTCCCCAGTTAACCCCACCCTTGTTCGGGCTCCAAAACTTAAGTGACCCAAAAACAAGCCCATAGCATAGACCAAGGCGCTGCTTTCCCATCTCCCAAAGATGAAATTCCAAGTGTTTGCAAATAAATACCCCATGCAGCAAAATTTCACTGGCAAGAAGGACATCATCCTTGTCCCGACGCCCACAAGAAGGGCCTTTTGCCAAAATGAATGGGAAATCATTGGCCTAATTAACATCCTGTGATCTTAGATCTAAAAATGACCCGGAGCCGGGTAAACAAGGTGACGTAAGCTGTTGGGCAGGGAGTGGCTCTCTACTGCCACCTGGAGGAGAGCGTCCGCAATGGCGCAGAGGCTCTGGGCTACTGCGAAGCGGTCCTTGGTCGCTGGAAGCAACCGGAGAAAAACGGGAGCGAGCCAGCTAGACGCGGGCAGGGGAAGGGAAACACAGAGGGGGCTAAAAAGACGGGGAAGAGGTCCTCCGCGACCTCAGCTAGAGGAAAACGAGGTCTGTGTAATCCACGCCATGGGACATTGTGGCGATGACCCTGCTGGCTTCGTCCTGGGAACATTCCTTTTATAAAAGGACTCAGGCACCATGAACTCTCGCTAGAAAAAATAATGGCTAGAACTACGTGGGGAAAGGGCGTCCAACGCTGGAGACGCTTGATGAAGCAACCCCCAGTTTCTGAAAGGAGAAGCAGTGGCGTGGGTATTTTAGTAACAAAGGGCCATCAGATTTTCTGTTTTACTTGGAGCGTCACTGTGACTTCAGTGGGGGATGGAGTGCAGGAGTGTAACAGTCCTAATTTACTTTCTTGTCAGGCTAATGTGAGAATGAGGCTGCGGAGTTTTCCTATTATGTAACCAGCATGCTGGGAGATGCCCTAAAAATGTGCTGGAGGCTGGGAGAAGGTCAGCGGCGCCCTGATTCCTTCCCCATGTAGATGATCCACAAGAGGAAAATGAGGAGATTTTTGACTTGACAGCAACAAAAACAAAACCAAACCCACTTTATGTTTGGATTAGTCAGTTTTTGCTGCATCGCAAACTACATCAAAATCTCAGTAGCTGAAGACAACAGGCATTGATTTTTCTTGTTAATTGCAGGTCTGCCTTGGTCCCATCTGAGCTGGGCTCACCTGGGCTGGCTGAGTTAGGCTGGACTCTATGCTTCAGGTCTGACAGGTCTGCTCAACGTTGTTCCATTTCTGGACCCAGGTAAAAAGGACAATGGCTCCCCAAGGCGTGTTCTTCTGCTGGGTAGGGCGGCCAATTCAAGAGGCCAAGTCAAAATAGGCAAACACACTTGAGCCTCTGTTTGGATCTTGTTAGTTAATATTCCAGTGGGTAAGGCAAGTCCAACGTCAGCTTGGGGAGGGGTGGGTACAAACTCTGCTTACTCTAGTAAACTGATCCAGACCAGAGTAGAACCTGCAAGTCATTGTCTGCTCACTGGAGACATGTGCTTCTTGTGGGAGAACTGCAGAGTGAGGATGGCCAAGATAATCCTTACGCAGTATTGTTGGTCTCCAACATGAAGTCAGTGTTGCCTAAGGGACACTTTAATTGCCCTTTTATTCACTTCTATCACTAGCTCTTTCTGTGCCTTCCACTTATGATATTATGTATTCATAATGGACAAGAGACACAATACCTTTGTGCACGTCTGGTCTTCTTTGTGACGTCCTGTCGTTCTGTCTGTAGCATGAGACAGGGTTTACTCAAAACTCCCTGTGCCAAAAAGGCAAGGAGTTACGCACGTATCACCTGTGGAACAACAGGGGGAGAGTGTCTGAGACGGCAGCATGCTGTGTTGAGCAGAGCACTAGATTTGAGAATCAGGACACCCAGGTTTCTAGTCCAGTACTGGAATTTGGAAGGGTAGCAGGAACCAGCAACCAGATGCCTTTAAATCAGCCTCATGGAGTAGCTTGGACTTTATCCTGTGCACTGGGCATGACAGGGTTTTGAAAAACCTTTTTGGCAACAGTGTGGAAAACTTGGATTGGAGGTGAGGAGATGAGTTAAGATAGAGACCAGGTGAAAAGTAATGAGGTTGTTGCCCAGGAATGAGACACTGAAGATGGAAAAAAGGGATGAAATAAAGAGCCTTTAGAAGCAGAATTGTCAGGAAGGACTTAAAGGCAGTTAAATATAAAGAGAAGGGGAAAGAAAAGGAAAATGGGGAGTCAAAGATGAATCTAGGGTCCAGCGTGCGTCACACAAGTAGGGTTAAATATTGTCTCTCAAAATCTTTGTTACAGCTTCTTAAATGTATGTATGTATAGTCTGGCAGGCTTTGTAAAATGTATTTCTTTCCAGGGCTGGCAAAAACAAAAAATTCTACAAAATGGAGTATACTGGTATTTCCCAAACTCGTCATTTATATACCTCATTCAGAATTTTTGCCATATTCAAATAATACCTGCACCATTAATTAATCGTTAAATGAGGTCACTTTTTTACACAGGTACTTAACTGCGGGCTCTTCCTTAAAAAAATAAATAAGTGAAATCATGATTTTTGAATTGCCACTTATGTTTTTATACATATTGAAACAATACAAGGCCATTAGACAATTTAAATCGATCTTTGTACGCCCTGAAATTCTTACTTCCCATGCCCTCAGTTGTGGCTGGGTTAGACTTAGGAAACCCTTGACCTGGGTGAGAGCAGAAGCCACTAGGATTATCCACATTTTGCTTTCTTTGCTTTCCTTTTGGTTCCCATTCAGATTGTATCAGCGTCCAGCCCTGGAGGGCAGGTCTAGTGTTTGCATCCATTGCAGGCAGTGAACTTTAACAGATATGGGCTGGAGGTGGTCATCCAAACACATGGGGGGCTGACCTGGAATGTCTCACATCCCCAGCCTCTGAAAGCTGCTTTAAGAGCAGCCAAGCCACGTGAGCTGGGTGCCTCGTATTCTGCAGCCACGAGTGCAGATGGGGCCTTGGGCTCTTCCTTGCTTCTCCGATGTTCTCCGCGATGACTTTCCAGGGGCCACGTGTTCAGGTCTAGATGGGGAGGGCCGCAACTTGATCTTTTGTTCCCATTTGATGTATGAAGATCTCTACAGGCGATTATCAAGGTAAAGTTTAATTAATTCTGCACCACTGGATTGGATGACATGAGGCATGTCACTGAACCTCTCTGAGCCTGTTTGCTCTTTGTAAAACGGGAGGTTGGGCTGGTGACCTCATAAAGTGTCTTCCTCGACATCTTACTGTGCTCAACGATTTGGGAGAGGACAGTTGTGTTTCTTCTTTGAACTCTTGTTCAAGTCTTTGCCCTTTGTGTTGTGTTTGTTATTAATTTTTTAATAGGACTATTTGTTCTAATAATTAAAACTTACAATGGTCATTGTATATGAATGTTGTATGTGTATTTCACCCTGTTGTTTCATCCTTGTTTTTGTGGAATAAAGAGACTTATTTTTTGTCCCCTGTGGAGACATTTTGATTTTAAAGAACCCCAACTGATAATCTTTTCCTGAGGGTTTCTGTTTTAAAACATCTTCCTTATTCCAAGATTGTAAAAATACGCACTCAGTTTATCTTTTGGAATTTTAATGGATTCATTTATTCTATTTTTAATTGTAGACATTTTAAAATGTATTCTATATAAGAGGTGAGATGGCGATTCACCTTTATTTTCTTGTTTAAATGTGTCCATTCCTCTTTGGCATGTTTAAACTCTTGTACAAATGAAATTATTTTTATTTATTTATATTTTAAAACTATAGCAACAATATTTACTCCCAGCCTCACTGCAGATTTTAAAGCATTTCAAAACTTAACCGTAAATGGTCACTTTAATGACTGTCAACATACAAGAGCTCTCAAAGGAGCAGGCTTCCCGTTTCTATCATGGTAATTAGTAGTTGTAATCATAGCAATCAGTAGAAGTAGAATATGAATCATAATTGTAAGTAACTCAGTTTCTATGACTTTGGAGAAAGGAGGACTAGAATCTAGGGAGGTTATTCCAGAGACCAGGGTTTCTGTGCAGAAATAGAAAGTTAGAGGCATTTTCTCCCCAGGGGCCCTCTCCCCACTCCAAATACCCACTGTTCTCTCCTTCTCTCTACCTCACTTCATGTCTTAGAATCTACTCTCAGATCTTCATTCACACTGAGGTGTTGATGACTGGTTTCTTATCCAACACAGCTATTCCCAGTTGAGTGCAAGGTATGTGGAAATTAACTTGTGACTAATAATAGCATGCTGAAGTCTGAGATACTTCTGAAGAAACCTAAGTTGACTTAGTGTTCCCACTGAAATCAGTGCACCTGATCTCATTTGCATCCTTCTTTTGTGAGAGAGAGAAAGGTATGCTGGTAATTGTCCAGAACCGCTTGACCACAGTTCATCAGGATATAATGATGTACCCTTAATAGCGAGGCCACTTCAGATTGCCATGCGAATGAGTTAAGTTTATATGGTTGCTTTCATTTTCTTTTTAATGTTGTCCAAGGATAAATTTTTTTTAATTGAAGTATAGTCAGTTTACAATGTTGTGTTAGTTCTGGTGTACAGCATAGTGGTTCTCAAGCATACATTTTTGACAAGTTCACCACATCTCTATTGCAATGAGGAAGAATGATGCTGGAAACATATTTGTTACAAACACTACAAAAATGATGATTATTTAATGAAAGACTTAAAGTGATGACACAAATGAAATGGACTATTATTCACACAGGTATTCAGTAAATATTTGTTGAATGTATGAATAAACGAATATTTTAAACATTAAAATCTATTTATGTAGTTAAATGAAGTAGGGTTTCTTGCTGCTTTTCTGAAATATTTACCCACTTTTCATAAAACCTGTGGTGTAAAAGCAGCACTTTCAGAAATGTTTTTCAAAATAGAGTTTAAGATTCTTTTAAAAGTTACTCTTGTATAGTTTTCATTATAAAATACTGGTTTTTAGGAGCAGAACAAAAGTCCTAACTGATGAGATGAGACAGAGAACAAGAGAATGGTAATGTCTGAGGGTATAAAGAAGTGGCAGCTGGCTTCTAAGTTCTGTACAGGATCCCTGGGCTCAGGACTGTCTTACCTAACCAGGTAAAAGGCTTCTATGAATGCCTTATCTACTTTAGAAATATTTTTCTATAGTGTTTGCCTTATTTCTTTGCCTGCTCCCCTGAACTTACTTTGTTTGTTAGATAAAACAAAACTGGGTTTTCTGATAGGAGTTTAAGTCTTTGTCTTCCAAAGGGAGAAAAAAATGTGAGAAACAAAAATTTGAGAATTGGGACTTTTAAACTAATGTTCCCAATCACACAGACACGTATAAACACACACAATTCAGAGCCTTCAACGAGAGGAAGGAGGCCCCAAGAGTAAAATGGAGGCAACAGCCAACAGGTTGAAGCTCTGAAACCACACTGTGCGCAACCTCCCACCCCTCGTCCACTTGCAGAGTCAGCTCTGCGGCGACGCTGCTCTGTGCTGGGGGTTCCATGTGTCATTCTTCATTGCTGGAAGGAAAGTGGAGTTGGGACCATTATTTGGAGCCAGTGGCCAGACGTGCTGCTTTTACCAGTTGCGTATAACATAGACATTCTCTCCCTCCCCAGCCTGCCATCAAAGAGCAGGATAATTGAGGTCTCCCTGGCTCACAGGAGGCATCGAGTATTCACCTCAGGGTCCCTTCCAGGGGGCTCGTTGACTTGGGATTTCAGTTCCAACTCCCCAGGCAGTTTCCCCAGCAACAAACGGTTTTTCAGTCCTTTTAAATTCATCTAAGGACACAAACTATGCAGAGTAGTCAGGATAGAAGCCATGTGAGCGACAAATAACAAAGCCCGAATTGCGTCTAGTGGGCATTGAGTTTCAGTGACTTCATGTTGGCTAAATATAGGTGGACACTTGGTGCACTGTGCGTGCCAGGGAGAACCATGATGCAATCGTCCCCTCCCCCTGATGGAAGGGGGAGGACCAGGGTCAGAAGGCAAGAATGAGATTGCCTAATAAATGGGCACTTGTAATGGTCCCCGGCTCCACTCACATCCAAGGTTTGTACATGCACACACACTACACAGCTTTAAAACAACATAAATACTTAGCTTCTGGTCATAGTTTAAAAGAATTGCTTTTATTTTTTAATTTAATTGTTTCAATTTTCTTTTTTGTCTTAATTACATAAGAAATTCACCTCCATCTTAGAAAATGTAGAAATAAGAGTAAGTACTAATTTTTATGAACAGATGCCAGGAACTCTCTGCTCTAGTGGCTTTGTCAACTCATTTAATCCTAACAATAACTCTGTGAGCTAGGTACAGTCATTATCCCTGTTTTAAAACTGAAAAAGAACAAGGGATGGGTTCAGTAACCAGCTGAAGTTCACCTAGTTAGAAAAGTGAAGAATGGGAGTTAGACGCAAGTTTACCTGATATCAAATTTCATTCTCTTAAACTCTAGGCCAGTGCTGTTCAATAGAAATAAACTGTGAGCCACATACATAATTTAAATTTTTCTGGTAGCCACATTAAAAGAAGTAGAGAGAATAAAAAATAAAATGAAAAAAATCTGTCCTCCACCAGCAGAGAAATCCGAGAGGCCCCCAACTATCTTCATGGGTATTGTGGAGTCAAGAAAACGCAGCACCGTTTCTGTCCTCAAGGAGGTTTTAAGCTACCTGGGCACACTAATGTGGGAAACACTATTACTTGACTCCACAGTATCCATTCTCTCTTCTTCCTTTGCTGGAAGAACCCCAGTTGTATCCAAATATCCACCTCTTTCCCACATGACTCCAGAAGGAAAGGCTGTATCCCCGCTTCAGGAATAAACCTTGTTTGATTTAGCTCAGTCATGAAGGTCTCAGTCCCTTTGACAGTCAGTAATTGACATGAGAGGGGCTATCTGACCCAGTTCTGGCCAAGAGATATTGGGATGGTGGGGGGAATGTGTTGGAGGATTTCAGAGAAGGACTCTTTGCTTTTCAAAGAGACAAAAGGGAGAGACAAACTTTTTGCCCTTTGGGTATCGATGTGCCTAATGCCTGGAACTTCTGTACTCAGTTTGTGACTGAGCAAGAAGCAGCCTGAAGTCAGAACCAATACCCTGAGGATGACAGAATAGAACAGTGAAAAGAATTTGTATCTTTGATGATATTGTTGAGCTGCTGAATTAAACAATCCTGAAACTCCCATACCTGTGGGTTTTTTCTTGTATGAAGTAATATGTCTCCTTAATGTTTAAACCAATTTGAATTCAGTTTTACGTTCCTCGCAGCCCAAAATATTCTTCCAGCAATAACTAAATATGTACATAACTAATTCTATCACCATGGGCAGATTACTCTTCTCTAGACTTCACTTTTCTCCCATGGAAAGTGAAGAATATGGACAAAACAAATTCTACAGTCCCGTTAGCCCTAACCAATCTACCTTAAGTGTCACTGATTATTCTAGGCTGTCAGTCACAACTGCCATATGTGTGATTCAGAAAATAAGTGCTCTGTGACTCAGCAATACATCTGGTAGGGATATAACCAAGAGAAATTAGTGTGTATGTCCTCCAAAAGATACTTAGAAGAATATGCAAATAAGCTTTATTCATAAGAGCCAAAATCTGGAAACGACCTGTATCAGCCAAGAGTTCTCTGGAGAAACAGAACAAATAGGACATATACGTATATGTATTAAGAAATTTATTTTAAGCAGTTGGCTCACGCAATTGTGGAGACTGGCGTATCTGACATCTACAGGGCAGGTCAGCAGGCTGGAAACTCAGGCAGGAGTTAACACTGTAGTCTTTAGGCAGAATTGTTTTCTTCTCTGGGAAACTCAGTTTTTGCTTATAAAGCATTCAACTGATTGGGTAAGGCCTTTCCCACATTATGAGGGGCAATCTCCTTTACTTAAAGGCAACTGATTGTAGATACTACTGCATGTACACTTACCTAGTAACACCTAGATTAGTGTTTGATTAAATGACTGGGCCCTATAGCTGTGCCGAGTTGACTCAGAAAGCTAACCGTCACAAACCCAACACTCATCCACAGGAAAATGGAAAAATAAATTATGGTATATTCATACAAAGAATAAAAAGATAATATGCAATAAAAAGAATAAAATGCTATTGGACCACAACATGGATGAGTATCATAGACAAATATCACAGGCTGAAGAGGCCAGATAAAAAACTGCATACTCTATGATCCCCTTGTATAAATTTTAAGAACAACCAAACTGACAGATGGGAGTAGAAGTCTGATGGGGGTTATGGACTGGGAAAGGGCACAAGGGAATCGATCTTCTGAGTGCTAGAAATGTTTGATATTGTGATCTGATGGCTACCCAGGTAATATACATAAAAGTTCATTGCATTGTACAGTAAAAACATGTTGTACTTTAACATTTAAAAATAACCTATCAAAGAGGGGAGGTTATAGCTCATTGGTAGAGTGCCTGCTTAACATGCACAAGGTCCTGGGTTCAATCCCCAGTACCTCCATTTAAAATAAATGAACAAACAAACAAACAAACAAACCTAATTACCTTTCCCCAAAGGAAAAAAGATTATTTAAAAAATAATAATCTGTCAAAAAATTAAAGAAAAATACTACAGGAATCTAGAGGTGGGAAGGACTATTCTAATCAAAAATAACAAAGGGAAGGCTTCCTGGAGACTGTGGGTTGAGCTGGCCTTTGAAGGGTGAGTGGAATCTCAGAGACAAAGAGAAGAATCAAACAAAGTTATGGCAGAGGAAATGTGTAAGGCATGGCCAAGGGGTGATGATTTTTTTTTTTTCTGTTAAGGAAGCCACTTTTACCCAGAAAACATATATAAATACAGTACACTGCAAGTAATGTAGAGTAGGAGTTAAGAGCATAGCCTTTGGGGTTGGAGATTTCTGGATTTGAATCCTGGCTCTGATGCTTCCTAGTCTGAATGAGCGTTTTGGACCTGTTTTCTCATCTGTGAAGTAGAACATCTGTGAAGTATGTACTGATCAAGGTTGTGGAGAGAACTAAACACAGTAATTTGTGTGATGTGCTTAGCACAGTGCTGTGCACACAGAGAAAGCCCTCCGTAAACAGAAGCTATTGCAACTACTACCGCTTCTATAACTGCCAGGCTGGACCATCTGGCCACTTTCACTTGAGGGTGGTACTGCCCAAGGGAGGAGGAACGGCCTAGTGATCACTTTGGGTCCTTTCAAGCCCTCAAATCTATAAAACCTTATAAAACCAATGACCAAATC
This sequence comes from Vicugna pacos, assembly GCF_048564905.1. NCBI lineage: Eukaryota > Metazoa > Chordata > Mammalia > Artiodactyla > Camelidae > Vicugna > Vicugna pacos. Next base: position 29,544,315 of record NC_133001.1, read on the forward strand.
AGAGCAAATGACTGAGGATGTTTCTTTCAAGCCATTCTGATATCATTTCCCCTTCATAGTCTAGTCTTTGGTCATCCCTAACTATACTCCTTGATCATGGCAGCACACACCTCTGTCCCGGATAGGAGGACATAGGGCAGCCCATGCTCTAAACGACCTTACATGTTGGTGGTCACACACACATTCACACAGAGTCCTGAAGAGTGTATGAAAGTCTTTTACTTTGGGTGTTCATCACACATCCCATCTCTTTAGAGACCACAAGGAGAGTTAGAGATGTGGGACTATTCACATGTTTTTCTCAGTAGTAATCTTCAAACTCCCCATGGCCCACCGCCTAATTGGTTTTTTTAAAAACTGAGGTAAAGTTTACATAATATAACCAAAAGATACATGCACCCCAATGTTCATGGCAGCACTATTTACAACAGCCAAGACATGGAAACAACCTAAATGTCCATCAACAGATGACTGGATTAAGAGGTTGTGGTACATTTATACAATGGAACACTACTCACCCATAAAAAGAAATAAGATAATGCCATTTGTAGCAAGATGGATGGACCTGGAGATTACCATACTAAGTGAAGTAAGCCAGAAAGAAAAAGAAAAATACCATATGATACCACTTTTATGTGGAATCTAAAAAAAAAAAAAAAAGACAGAAATGAACTTATTTACAAAACAGAAACAGACTCACAGACATAGAAAACAAACTTAAGGTTACCAGGAGGCAAGAGGGGAGGGAAGGGATAAATTGAGAGCTCAAGATTTGCAGATACTAACTATTATATATGAAATTGATATACAACAAGTTTCTTCAATATCTTGTAGTAACCTATAATGAAAAAGAATTATGAAAAGGAGCAAATGCATATATATGTATGACTGAAATACAGTTCTGTACACCAGAAATTGACACAACATTGTAAACTGACTATACTTCAATTTAGAAAGTTTACATGACATAAAATTAACAATTTTAAAGCACTCAATTCAATGACATCTAGCACGTTCATGGTGTGTTGCCACCACCACCTCTGTCTAGTTCCAAAACATTTTATCACCCCAAGGAAAACTCTGTACTCATTAAGCAGTCACTCTCTATCCCTCCTTCTTCCAGCCCCTGACAGCCACTAATTTACTTTTTGACTCTATGGATTTAATCATTCTGAATATTTCACATAAATGAAATCATATGTATGTGCCCCGCCACTTACTTTTTGCATTGGTGTTCCTAGCCCTGTTTAAATGTCTGCTCCCTTGTGATTAGCAGAGGAAACTTTTCACCCTTGGACTGTCTACGTCTTCTTCCTTCTCAACAGTCCCTGAGTCCTTTTATCTCCTTTTGCTCTCATCTCCGGGGTCTTGCTTCTTGTTAGGTTACCTATCCTTCAACTCCATGCAGATTCATGCAAGAGCTGTGCTATCCAGTACTAACCACCCACCACATGTGGCTATTTAAATTATTAATTAAAATTAACATTAAAAATTCAGTTTCTCAGTCACAGTAGCAACATTTCAAATGTCCAATAGGCACATATAGTTAGTGACCTACGAATGGGTCAACTCAGATGAAGAACATATTTAGCATCCCAGAAAGTTCTATTGACTAGAGCCACTCTGGAGGGCACTGGATCCTGGATCCTGGCAAGTGGAGAACAAAATTAGAGAAAGAGAACTTCATAGTGGTCTCTCAGGGTATGTGACCTCTAAAATTACTTGACTTTCTGCACTGCCTGGGACTCCTCCTGTAGGGTTACCCACTGTCTACATGAATGGCTCGCCCTCAAACTGTACAGTGCACAGCCTGTACCCAGCGGCACTAGAAAAGGGCCTCTCTCCCTTTGTCATCACACCCTGCTTGGCACCCAAATCCAAGAATAAAAGGGAAGGAGGAAAAACCCTTCCCACCACATCTGTTTGCAATCTTAGTTTTTAAACTCTCCACTTAGACTATAAGCTCCTTGAGGACAGTCCACATGATTTCATTACCCATGTTCCTGACACGAAAATATCTAGCACCCAGATGTGCACACTGAAGACAGGCAGCCAAGATTTGCAGGTAAAACAACAGATGGAAACATTCAGTCCAGCTTTTGTCACGGAGCCTGAGGGTACCAGTACCCCCAGGTCCCTCTGGAGGGGATGCTCTCTCCATATTGACCCTTCCTCTGCCCTCCAGTGAGGGACTCAGGACAAAGAGAGGCAGTGGGCATTGGCACTGCACTCTGGAATGTTCATTACGGACTCTCCTCTAAGCAACCACGGCCCTCTGCTCATCCCACTATGAAAACAATTATCTCTTGAAGTAAATGTTACCTGTGTGTGTCTGCCTTTCCCAGCAGAGTGTGAAAACTCCATGCAACACTGCACATTAAAAGGCACTCAACAATTTAGGCTAATAAACAAACACACACAAACATATTAATGAAAGAGATCCTTTTCAGGTAGGAGGCAAAAACTGCAGCTAAGGAAGTAAAGGCTGTCAGACTAGGTACATTTCAGAGCATTGCAGAGCAGGGGGAGACAGAGCTGGGGCCTGGGCCCTGGTTGCCATGTGTTCCATTTCCTGTACGACAGACCCCCTCTATCCCAGCCAGACCTGATGCAACTCCAGGGGGGAAAAGAATGTTTCCGCTTTCAAATTTACCTGCCTCAGGAGGCAAAACAAAATGATAGCTAAACCTCCACAGCAGCCAGCTGTCTTGTGATGGAAAACATCCAGCCCTTTGGTTCATTGGATTTTGATCCACGATAAAACTTCCCACTAGAAACCAATATTGACATCTCACCACCTCCAGGTCAATAGAACTTAATGAATCTTAATGTCACCTCCTCTTTCTCTACTCCCTTCACTCAGCACTGCCCGCCTCACTCAGCACTGCCCGCCACACCCATGCACGGATGTGCACATTCAGCCCTTGTTAGCTGATTGATCAGAGCATTTTCTTCCTGTCCTTCGAAACACAGATGGCAACACTCAGCTGTCGATCTGGGGCCCGTGCTGTTCTTATGGTAATGGTAGTGTCTAGTTTGGGCAGCTCTAGGGGCACTTGGCAGTTCCAGGTAGTATGGGTGCTTTGCTTAAAGGCAGCCCCTGGTTACTGGTAATGAGGATGGAAGAAAACCTCTAAGCTTGGACCCTCCAGCCCAAAAGAGCAACTAGAGAAGTCCCACTGCACTGATTTCATGCTGTCCCCCTCCCCAGATGTATCCCTCCCACCTGATTACCTAGTAATTAGCAGCCAATCATGCTGGAGGTGCCAAGCGCTGCATCCTTTACCTGCGTTATCTCATCTGTTCATCTTAACAGATCTATGACATCTACTGCAACAATCTTCATGACTAACAAGAAAGTAAGCCTCAGAGAGGATAATTAATTTACCCAAATCCACATAGATATTATCTTGCTGAGTATGACCTGAAACCTCTTCTATCTGACCCCTAAATCCTTGCTTGCAACCTCTGTAGCATAGGGTCTAGTCCATGTTGTTTCTCAAGTTAATTGAGTTATTATTAGCATTAAAGATGAGGACAATTAAGACTCAGAGAAAGTAAGTAATTTATCCAGTTTCATCCAGCTTTTATAAGAGGTGATGCCTGGGTTCAAACCCCAGTCCAGCTGCCTGCAGAACCTAGCCATAGTTGGCTGGGTTTGCGTTTTCTGCCCATGCCTTTGCTGAGTCCGGTCCCACTCCCACCCCCACCTTCCCCCTAGTTCTCCCAGCTCTTAGCAAAACACATCCCACCTTCCCATCCTTGACCCCCATCTTCTCTGCCTAGGTGATACTCTCTCCTCCGGCCCTCCTCGAGTCCCATCTCCTTCAGGAACCTGTCCAGAAGAGAGTTCCCAAAGTGCTGCTTGTCTCAGCCACCCACAGGGCAGGCCTCATTGCTACCATGTCCACCATGTGCATTTACCACTGTGCATCTACCCCTGTGCATCTCTGTGAGCAGAGATGTCTGAGCTCCAGGGCTGGACCACGTGCTCCCTTATCTTGTACTTCTTCGAACCTCACTCTCCCTGCCCACTGTGCCGGGCACTTAGGAAGGGTGAGCATCTGAGGATGGTGAGTTGACATGGTGTGAGCAGGTTCAGCGGGTATTTATTTAATGTCCACTATGTGCTGCCTGCTGTGGGAGGCCCCTGTACACGTGTCACCTCACTTAAGTCTATTTAAATCTCTCCTGTGTGCCCACTGGCTTCCCTCTTCACACAGTGCACAGGGTTACGGCTTCCATGTCTTTATGAGGCAAAAACTGGTCCACTTGATTCCTATGAAAAAGAGAAACAAGAGAACTTGTTCCTTGAGTTAAGAAGCAAGCAGGTGCACATCGCAGCTTGAAGAGGATTTAGGCAGGGCTCCTCATTTCCAAAACGTTTACCCTACTAGCTGTCATTATAGCTTCCTTCCTTTAGGAATTTTTTTATTCCTCCTCTGAGGTCCCTTCTAAAATGCAACCCCTCTCCCCAGCTTCCTTGTGGTATTAAGCCTCATCAGCAGGTTTCATAACTGAGAATCGGGAAGAATGGGACTTGGGACAAGTACCTGGGGGCAGGGAATACAGTCCAACTCCTTAAAATGGCTCAGTGTACCCATCAGGATCTGGCCTCTACCTGCCCCCACCAACTTTCTTTCTTTTCACTCTTGCCTTTTAACACCAAAAGCCTGTAGCATCCAATTTCATACCCTTCATCATTCCCTGCTCTCTTTTCCTCTCCAGCGTTTAGACATACTGCTGCAGAAAAATGTGTTACAGCTCAGATGTGACAGCAACCTCCTCGATCCCAGCGAGAGACCAAGCAGCACTTGGAGAGTCGGAGAATCCAGGTTTATTATGCCAGCAGGCCTAGATGAGTTAACACTCCAAACTCTGGACCTTGTCTGTAGGTTTACACAGGACTTTATAGGCTACCAGTTTTACACTTTGCAACATCATATGCAAATAAAGCATAACAGAAGTTGACCAACTAGGAACAAGCTTTGTAGAAATAGACCAATCAGGAGTGAGAGAAATAACCAATCAGGAGTGAGCTCCATGCAAATGAAGTACTACAAATGGACCAATCAGAAGTTAGGGAAGTGGACCAATCAGAAGTGAGAGTAATAACCAATCAAGAATGAAGGAAATAACCAACCAGAAGTGAGCTCAGGGAACCAATAGAACTTTAGGGGTAAGTAAGCTGTTTCAGAGGCAAAATGTGAGATAGAGCTACCCCATCAGGGAACTGGATGGTGCTGGCAGGAGAGTAGTGGCCCTGCTTGGAGGTCCTGCCAGTCTTTTTATGGGGCTTCTGCACTCACTTCTTTGGCTGTCTTAACTCCTATTCATCTTTCAAATTTCAGGTAAGACATCACTTCCTCTAGGAAGCCTTCCCTACTCATCTCAGTCTGTGTATCCCCATAGCTCCTTCTGCTTCCCTAATCATAGTGCACTTACTATATGGTCATTTATTACCTGTCTCCCCAGCTGACTGTGAGCTCCAAGGGCACCAGTTCCATGTTGGACTTTGCGCTGTCCCAGCACCGGACACTGCCTGGCACATAGTAGTCACTCAAAGAGCGTTCACTGAATGAATCAACAAGCTGGGCCTGAATGGACAGACGAGTGTACTGGGGACAGACTTCACCTCCTTCACATCAAGGAATTGCCTCGTTCGAGCCCCATGTAGTTTTCCTAACTGCAGACAAGCCCTGCTAAAAAGTCTACTATAGACTGATCACAAAGGACTCTGAGAATGTGCATAATTCCTGCAATGCATTCCCAAGCCCAGATGTACAACTTTTGATGGGAGACAATATGCCAATGTGCCTGAGGGTTTATGTGCCCACCCCAGAAGCTTAGACATCACTGCAGACCACCAACACTGTATTAGCATGAATGGGGCTTCCAGGGTCCTGGGGAAAATTATAAAGGTGATTTTGGAGCCAAGGGTCAGATTCCCATTGTACAGAAATGGGAAGATAAAGACTGTCCTTCAATCCCTGAGACACATGCCTGAGAGAGGCCAAGAATTCCGTCTGATACAGGATAGCAGTGCACGGCAGGCTCTCTGCTTTTGGTAACGTGGGCAGCACAGGCCGTGTTCTGCTTAAGAGCCTCCAGGGAGGCATGGTCCAGGTCTCTGGGGAGAGGAAGAGAGGAACTTGAAAGAAAAGAGCTACTTTTGAAGAGATATAATTACAAGAGGCTGAACCTTGCAAGTTCAGCTGAAAGGCTCACTCAAGGTACACTTCTCTCCATTTGAAGTATGAATTGTGGTGATGGTCGTAACTGGCCATAATTGAGAGCTTATGATGTGCCCACTCCTGCTCCCAGTGCTTTACAAATATTAACCAAATAATCCTCTCCACACCTTGTGACGAGGTAGGTCCTATTCTTACCCCCATTTCATAGATGAGAGCAGACCTGGCAGGTGACTAACCCAGGATCACATAGTAAATAGAGGGGAAAAAAAGGGATTTGACTATAACTCAATAAAAAAATGTTTTTTTTTTTAAAAAGGGGGGGGATTTGAATTCACACACTCTGGCTTCAGAGCCCACAGGCTTAGCTGAGATCCTTGGCAGGATGGAGCGGACTGGCCATCAGTGCAAATGACTGGAATGACCATCCAGTGGCACTAAGACTGGTTCGTGGTACTTGCACTCATTAAGCATTTTCTCTGCTGTATGACCAACACGGAGTCAGGCACTGGGCACATGGGGGTAAGTAGAATCCAGTCTCTGGCCTTGAGAGGCTCTCAGTCTAAGTGTGGACAGTTTTGTGGTAACGGCTGTAAGGGCTGAGAGGTGGAAGTCAAGATGGGGAAGCCCTGCCCCATGCCTGGGGAGGATTTATGAAGTAGGAGGCATTCATCCGGATCTGGAAAGAGAGAGCTATGAATCGGGCTTTATCTCTTTGTGCCCTGATTCTGTTCAGGAAATATCTGAAGGCCAAGGACTGTGTTTTACTCATCTTTGTGTCCCCAAGTGCCGGCACAATGGAATGGCAAAGAGCAGGTGTTGAATAAATGCATATGGAATAGATGAATGAGTAAAGTGAGGAAACGGAATGAGTTGTAAAGAACTCTAAATTTGGGAGCAGAAGCAGGCAAAATAAACTTTTAGGAGATCCAGGTAGAAATAAAAGCCAGAGTGAGTAATGCAGAATAAGAAAAAACCCCTCTACATCCAGCTCTTTATGAGATTGAGCTCTGCTGGAAGTCTCTGCTTGTGGTCCTGGTCCTCTTCTGTCTAGACAGGCTGAGGGCAGAGATGGTCCTGTTGATGCTGCCATTGTGTCTGGAACTTGGGCAGGAAGGAAGCTTCCTAGAGAAAGTTAGCAGTGCCTGCAATCACATAATACATACACATTGTTCCAGAAAGACCTCTAAATACTATAGATCTCATGACGACAACTGGCAGCTTCCTGCAACTCCAGCTTCCAGCCCCCAGAGCGGGACCTATATGACTCTATCACCTGCTCTCGGTCACCTTGGCCTCCTCAGACTATTCTCAAGGTGGATAGGGAGTGATGAAACCCCAGGGTCAAGCTCTCTGCTTTTAATGTCACCTCTGCCACCAATACCACCAAAGGGACCGTGAAAGACCTTAAATAAACAACAACTCATTGAGTATCATGATCTCAAATTTTAAAATCTGAACTAAAAAGAAAAAGAAAGAAAGAAAAAGAAAAACCTAAATATCTAACAAACAAAAGGTTGGTTAAATGAATTATAGTATACCCATGCAATGAGATATTTAGCAGCCATTTAAAACGATGGTGTAGATTTTTATTGACATGAAAAGATATTTAAGACATATTAGTAAGTAAAAAAATAAGTTATAAAACAGCTTGTAGATATATATGTAGATGTAGCTACATATTGGCAGGGGGAAGCCTGGGAAGATATACACCAAATGTTAAATGCTGGTTATTTCCAGGTTGCATCCTCACAGATAATTTTTGTTTTGTTTTCTATTCTTTATTCTTAACTTGCATACAATGAGCAATCAACGAGTAATCATAAAAGGTCTGTCTGAGTGAGACTCTTGGGTGATTTTAAAAGCAGTCAGCCTGACCCTGGGGTTTCATCAACCCCTCCCTCCTTTGAGAACAATCTGAGAGGCCCAAAGGTGATCTGGAATGGGTGCTAAGATCATGTTGGGTCACACGTTGCTGATTGGAAGTTGGAGTGGCAGGAAACTGCCAATTACAGTAAAACCTGCTGTGTTTAGGAGGGTTTTTTTGGATAACAATATACAGTTCTGATTGCAGGCAGTGCTAATTTTCTCCTTTCTGCCCTAATTTCCAGAGTTACTGGCAGCACCATCAGGTGATGGTACCTGGGACTGGGAGAGGAGACCTCTTCCAAGCAGCAGAGATGGTCCAGGTCAGCTCTGATGAGTTTCCCCCACCTGCCAGTTTTGTTTCCTCTCCTTCTTCAGTTTAGTCTCAACTCAATCAGGGGTGAGCCTGGGCTGGGAGCAGATCACTTTACTCACCATTATTTCACTGTCTGCATTTACCTCCTGCCCAAGAGGCCAGCTCACTTTTCCACTGTAAATTATTTATATACAAAAGCTCAGAAAAGATCCTTGATCTTCTCCTCCCAACCCCTCCAGGGTCTTGCCTCCAGTACTTTAATTCTCTCCCTCTGTTGTCTTCCTGGACATCTTCTTTAGCTCTCAGTCTGTCTTTCAACAACATTTAGGGCTGGAGTTTGGGGAAAGCGGGGAACTGAGTCAAGGGTGTCAGTTCCTGAAGGATCAGACCTAGTTAGCAAAATAAAGCCCCTCTCTCTGGCCAGGACTGGAGTGGCTTCCATGGTCATGTCGAGCTGCTCCACCAAAGAAAAGGATGGGGAGCTCTTCCCCACCCAGCCCTTGACTCAGACATACCCATGAGTACCCCATACACAGACTGTCTGTACACAAATATACTGCATTCGGAAATGCCACGGGCAGTCATCCATATGTGCACGCTCCACGGATGCATCCTCAGACATATACAGACACCAGCATGCATTCTCTTAGGCATCCAGACCTGTAAGTCTAGATGCACAGATAACACAGCATTGGAAAGTACCCAACAATGTGCAGACACCCACAGACACAACTGTGCATTCTCACACATGCAGACCTTGATACTTAATCACAGAGACATGAGCGCATATAAACCTGTTACGAAGAAGACAGCTGACAGATCACCTGTCCCTAGACAGAGACCATTACCACCCACCCTTGAAACTGGGATTGCTCTGTCTCGCAGGACATTTGTGTGGGAAGTTGGCATCCCCTTTGACAATGGGCTCAGCCCTCCTCTGTCTCCTGCTCCCCTGCCAGCTTTCTCCTCCCTGTCCCCCTGTTGCCCCATTTTTTTTTTTCATCCAGAGCTGTGCCCAACCAAAGGGAATGCTAATCACCATGACAGAACTGTTTCCACCTGTTTACATCTCTGATCACCTCCCCCTAATGCCATTTTAGACTGCCTAGCAGCGGGGAGGAGGCCTGCTGTGCGGCCACTGTGAGAGGGGGAAGGAATGAGCGAGAGGAGTTGGAGTGTGAAAAGGACCCTCACTAAGTGACTCCCCGTTCCAACAGCCACACACAAGATGCACATAATTGCTTTTAGCACAGTGGGATGGATAGAGATACAAAAGGTCAAATCAAGGATTTGTACCATAATATCTTTGCTAAGCAGCGGCATCAGACGTCGGAAAAGCATATTCATGAATTGAGTTGCCAGAGTGTGGGGCAGGTTTTTTCAGAGGCGGCTGTGTGTTCCCTCTTTGAGGTGTGCCTGCCGTGGTGATTGGATTCACACGGAGCAAGTGACTTCTCAATGCTCAACAAAGCTCTGCCTGTGAATTGGACTAAATAGACTACTTGGCAGGCAGCTGAGATAACTATGCTAAGTGAATTTCATAGTTGCTCCCACTTCCCTTCTGCCCAAGCCTGCTGGAAAATGCAGGATAAAGGCCAAACCCCTGAGCATGGCATTCAAGGCCCTCCACCAGCTGACCCAAATTAATCCTTCCAGGCACTCCCCAACATGAATGTTGGATGTCCACCCCACTGGGCCCTTCTCCAATCTCTGAATGCATCAGGAGACTGGCTGCTTTAATGCCCTTGCCCGTGGCATTCCCCAGAATGCACTGTCCTTCCTCACTCACTCCATCCCTACTTCAGGCTTGACTCAAGTCCTAATTTCACCAACCCTTTCCTCATCCCCCTACCTAGAAGAGACCAAGCCCTTTTTGGAAGTAGGAGGACGGCAGGATAATAGAGAAAGATCCTGGTATCAGATAAAACGACAACAAGGTCACTGGGGTTGGTGTGTTGAGAACAGTCTATGGGGTGGGGGAGGGGAGCAGAAGCAGAATGCAGCTCAGACGCTATTGCAATCACCTAGCGGAGGGAGGCGGAGGATTTGAACCAGGGGGACAGCAGTGAAGGGGGTGAGCAAAGGTTATATTCCGTTCTATGTTGAAGGTAGATTTGAAAGGAATTGCCCAAGGACTGATTGTGGGGTATAAAAAAAGAATGTGTACCTAGCATGCACAAGGTCTTGGGTTCAATCCCCAGTACCTCCATCAAAGATAAATAAATTTAAAAAACCTAATTACCCCTCCCCCAAATAAAAAAAATTAAAAATTAAAAAAACATTAAAGATGATTACAAGATTTTTGATCTAAGCGTTCACTGACAGGCAGAAAGAACAAATTTGGATGGTAGATCTTAAGATCTAATTCTGGACATACTGGAGGTGCCTATTAGGTCTCCAAGTAGAGAAGTCAAGACTGAGGTGAAAACCAGGAGAGGGCAATATCTTGGAAGGAAGTATTTTAAGGAGAAAGGCATGATCAGCTATGTCAAAAACAGCCATAAGGAGGGAGGGTGTAGCTCAGTGGTCGAGTGTGCACTTAGCATGAATGAGGTCCTGGGTTCAATCCCCAGTAACTCCACTAAAAATAAATAAACCTAATTACCTCCCCTCGCCCACAAAAAACTAATTTAAAAATTCAGAAAAACAAACAACAACAACAAAAAACAACCCTTAAAAAAACCAGCTAATAGGCCTAGTGAGATGCCAACCAAGAACTGACCATTGTGCTTACAAAATAGTGGAGGCAAAAGCTGGGACTGGAGTGGTTTCCGGAGCGAATAGTGAACTTTTGACAAGTTTTGCAAAAAAGGGAAGCAGATCAATGAAGTGGAGTAGTGGGATCAAAAAAGGATTTTTTATAGGAAAAAAAACTGTTTTCAAAACACATTTGCCCTCACCCTCTGCTGCCTCCTATTTCTCTTGCCCAGAAATGGACAATGTTACAGAATTTACCAAACTCAAGTCCACTGTTTGGCTCTCCGTGATTCCAGGAATCCCCATCCGAAGTTTCGCTGAAACCAGAATGATTCTTTCCTATTTAAACCCAGTCCTGTGGTTCTGGCCCCATCAACATTTCTCCTTCCCAACATCATGGCCAATTTATCATTCTTTTTTCCAAATTTCTCTTCTAAAACCAAGAAGGAAAGGAGATTTATTTTTCAGAGGAGTCATATATTCTCCAGTAAGTAGTGTTGGCAAATCAGAGTTTCTCCTAGCAACTTAAAAACATATAACAAATAATTTAAAAATTTAATATTCTCCATGAGGGGGAAAAAAATCTCTGGCATATCAACTGTAGAGATATTAAGTGCATTTTCAGCTTTCAGAAAACACGCTGCGTGTCATAATTTCATTAGCCTATTGTGTGGAGCAAGCCATCGTGAGGGGGTCTGTCATGTCTCCATTATTCCCAACCCCCACTGGAGTTTAATCACATTCAAGGCTATTTGCAACTATGGTTTCCCATTTCAAATCACATTAGGCTAAAATTAAGCCTATAACTTATACTTTGGGATGTAAATATACAACATTTTCCATCAGCGTATTCCACTGTTTAAGTTGCTTCTGTGTGATGTCAAGGAAAAATAGAAGAAAGACATCCAACTTAGTGTGAAAATTTGAGAACCATTTACTGTAATTTTCCTGAAGGTCATCTCTGGGAGGGAAATAACCGGGAGGGCTACTCATCTTTCACTGGCTGTGTGGCTGGAATCCTGTCAATCTCATACCAATGTTTGTGAAAAGGTCAGTTGCCCCTCTCAACGCGATGGGTCTTTTTAAAATGGCAATTTGGAGGTGGCTCCTGGGTTCCCCGTGGTCCCTGACTTCACAGAGAGCTGCCAGTTAGAGTTGCATAGGCTGTGACTCATGTTGTCTGGAGTTGTGCAGTGCACAACAGATACAACTACATGCTGTAGCACTGCTCCAGAGAGCTCACGTGGGTTGAAAAAGAGAAACAGGGAGCAAATACCTTGAGTTTCTTCTCCAGCAGTGGCCCTGCCTTTACTGGCACTGCATCCCTCTCTGCTCCATTCCAGTGGAGAGGACTACGAGCACTAAATGTGCCACCGTCATCACACTGTTCAAAAATATCCCACGTGTGATAGCGAATGTGGGCTGGCAACCATCATGCACAAAGGAAACCACAACACAACTGTGGGCTCGCTCCACTCCTATGCGCTCAGAAAAATTGTTCCCAGGTCCCCACACAGGAAGCAGCAGAACCTTGTGATAGCCAGAGAACCCATGTCCTGCACACCCCCAGCTGAGGCTGAACCTCCATCTCCTACTGCTCAAGAAACATAACACCCAGGCATTCAGGAGCCCCTTCTCGCTCCTCTCCTCTCCTCCTCCATACGTCTCCTTGGAGTTTTCCTATACTTCCGCCTTCTCTGCAGGATATGGCTCCATCATGGACCACATTCAGCTTTTTGAGGGGATTTGGGGTCTCTCAGAGGGAAACAGTTACAAGGTAATAGCCTTTTTCTTGTTGATATCAATTATATCTTACCAAAGACCCCGTTATGAACTAAATGTGTGTGTGTGTCTCTCCTGAATTCGTATGCTGAAACCCTAATCTCCAATATGATGGTATTTGGAAGCAGGACCTTTGGGAGGCAATTTGGGTTAGATTAGGTCATGAGGGTGGGCTCATGATGGGATTAATGCCCTTATAAAAAACCAAAGAGACACAAGATCCATCTCTCTCTGTACCACACAGGGAGAAGGCAGCCGTCCATAAACCAGGAAGTAGGCTCTTACGAGAACCCAAGCATGCTGGAGCCCTGACCTTAGATTTCTGGCCTCCAGACTTGTGAGAAATAAATGTTTGTTGTTTAAGCCACCAGCTTTTGGCATATTTTGTTATAGGAGCCGACACGGATGAAGATAACCTTTTCCCAAGAGGACTGAAGAGAAAGAAATTCCATTCTAATCTGGAAAGTTCTTCCTTCTTTTGACCTAAATCTGACTTCTGGCAGGTTTAGGTCCTAATTTTGCCCTAAGGAACAATACGTAAGTGACCCCTGCCTTTCTTACCTTCAGCCCTCACCTGCTGGAGCTCACTGTCATGGTTCCCTTTAGTATTTTCTTCTGCACATTGAATTTCCCTAGTTCCTCCTCTGTATAGCCTGGTTCTCAGAGATGCTTCCCCACCATAGTCAGCCTGTCCCCCATCTCCCACGTTGATGTGTTTTACAGAACCCAGGGCCCAGAAGTAACCACTCACCCAGATGTGGTTACAACAGATGGAGCAGATTCCTTCTATTCTCACGTGCACCTATTTTCATGTCAGAATTTTATTTGACATAAAGAAGTTAGGGGGATAATATAGTGCTTCAAAGCCTGGTTTTTTAAAAACAGACTGGACTGGTACAAATGTAGGAAAAAAGACTGGAACTGAGCTATGGCTCTGCGGGACGTGTTTTATTAACGACCCACGCGGTAATATCTAGTAGAAGATTTGATCGGCCCTATGTGACTGCTGGCAGATTCTCCATTTTGGGTCTCAACAACCTTACCAGGAAAATGGGAGTGTTAATTTGATGATATCTAAGCTTATTTGCTTATGATTTCTTCTTCTTTCTTAGTGGCCCTGTGTTACTCAATACTGAGTGCAACTGCCGAGCTCTGTGACCTACAGATGCGTGGTTGGAACTGCAAGTCCACATTCTCCTCCAGCTCTACCTGGAGTGAGGAATTTGGTGAGGTGGCGGGGTGGGAAGAGGGAGGAGGGAGGCTAATCCATGGAGCCCAGGACCAAGAGACCCAGGGCAGCTAAGAGAGGCAGGACCAACGTCCCACATCTGAGCCAGGCTACACTGGAAATTAGGAGCAGAGGACAAAGGTCTTTTCCCCACTTCCCTTCTTACCTGTCTGTGCCAAGGCAGGGGACGCTCTTTATGGATGATGGTCTCCCTCTTCTATGTGCTGTTGGGGTGTCTCTCTCTTCTCCCCAGTGATATCTACTCACAGTGGCATTTATGAGAGGAGAGAGAGGGTCTCTAGCTGGGTAAGGAAGAGAGCCCTGACCATGCCCCAGAGGCGTCCTAGTGGCCATGTGCCCAGGAGAGCTGAGTCTGTTTTAACTCTGTCCATCCATCCTGGCCCGTCCACCCCAGTGGGACCCAGAATTTCCACTTTCTTGAGAGTAAAATTACCCTCAGTCCTTTCTTACAGGACCAAACCCTACCACTTACAGAGGACTCCAGGAGACAGCACCGCCTTGCTTTTCACAGCTGCTCCGCAGTGATCTCTGACCCTGGGCTGTTCTCTGTTCACTGAGCTGATTCTTGCTTCAGTCTCCACATCTCTCTGACTCAGCCTCCGCCAGCCCTGGGCTCTCCCTCCTGCCTCCCATGTCCTCAATCCCTGAGTTGTGGAGCCTTTATGAAATCTTCTCTGATCTAATCTAATCTCCAACAAGCAGCCTCCTTTGCTGCTTTTTCTCTCTGACAAACCCGATTTATTTTGATATGTCGACCTTTGGGCCGCTCAGACCGGGCCAGGCTGACCTTTTAGGGGAGCTCGGCTTTTGGGATGCTCAGGAACCCCCTCTCCTGAGGACTGTGTCAGCCTATTCTGCATCCCATTTGAGCCCATTCTTTTCTAAAAAGGACCTGGGAGGGCAGCCCGTGCTGTGACTAAAGCTGTGAACAGCTCTCCTTTCTTAGGATGTCTTTCACCCCTCCTGTCTGTCAGGTAAGAGCCAGGGGCCAGAGGCGGGTGACAACCTCAACCATCTGATGTTATCTGACTGATGTTTGATAGTCATTTAGACAATAGACAAGCTGACAGAAGGGGTAAGACATGATGTATCATATCATGTTTGCTACACTGTAACCAAAATATATCATCATATCATATCATATCATTTTGTATTAGTTTGCTAGAGCTGCCATAACAAAATACTTCGGCCTGAATGGCTTACAAAACAGACATTTATTTGCTCACAGTTCTGGAGACAGGAAGTCCAAGATCAAGGTGTCAGCCTGTTAGGTTTCAGGTTTCCTCTGAGACCTCTCTCCTCAGTTTGCACACAGCCCTTTTGCTGCCTTTTCACATGGCCTTTACTCTGTGCACGCACCTCTGGTGACCCTCTGTGTGTCCAAATCTCCTGCTCTTATAAGGACACCAGTCAGGGAGGGGCCACCTGAACAGTTTCATTTCACTGTCATCACCTCTTTAAAGACCCAATTTCCAATTACACCTACATTCTGAGGTTCTGGGGGTTATGCCTTTAATGTATGAATTCTAGGGGACACAGTTCAGCTGATAACAATATTGTCCCCTAATTCCATCATCGGCGTGCACTGAGGTCACAGCAAAGACAGCTGTCTCAGATTTCGGCTAGATGTAGGAACGGTTCAGGCACATCCCAAGTTCAGATCCTCAGGTGGAATCTCACTGAGGGGTGAGGAGGAAGGAGAAAAGATGAAGGCAGGCAATCTAGAAATTGGAACATGCTTCCATTCATTTGGGACCCTTTCTAGAATTGGGAGGTTAAACTAAATGATTTTTCAGTTTCAATATTAATTAATTCAATCAGCCATTCACTGAGCAAGCATTCACTGAACCGCCAGACATGAGGAATCCAGAAGTAAATCAGCTGACGTTCTTGCCTCAAAGAGGACCTATAATGATGTCTGAATCCTGGGTTTAGGGTTTAGGTTGGATGGGAGGAGGGCAGGAGCAACGAAAAGGAGTGTTAAGAATGCTATGAGACAGGTGAGGGAGATTAAGAGGTACACACTTCTAGTTGTAAAATAAATATGTAAACAAATGAGACCTAATCAAACTTATAAGATTTTGCACAGCAAAAGAAACCATAAATAAAACAAAAAGACAACCTACAGACTGAGAAAAAATATTTTCAAACGATGTGACCAAAAAGGTCTTAATTTCCAAAATATACAATATACAAGTAGCTCGCACAACTCAATAACAAAAAAATAAACAACCCAATCAAAAAATGGGCAGAAAACCTAAATAGACATTTCTGTAAAGAAGACATACAGATGGCCAACAGGTACATAAAAAAGATGCTCGATATCACTAATTAGTAGAGAAATGCAAATCAAAACTACAAAGAGGCATCACCTCACACTGGTTAGAATGGCCATCATCAAAAAGTCCACAAATAATAAATGCTGGAGAAGATGCAGAGAAAAGGGAATCTCCCTACACTGTTGGTGGGAATGTGAATTGGTGCAGTCACTATGGAGGACAGCATGGAGGTTCCTTAAAAAACTAAACAAACATACCATATGATCCAGCAATCCCATTCCTGGGCATATATCCAGAAAAGAGGAAAAGTCTAATTCTAAAAGATACATGCACCCCAATGATCACAGTGGCACTATTTACAATAGCCAATACATAGAAGCAACCTAAGTGTCCATCAACAGATGACTGGATAAAGAAGATGTGGTATATTTATACAATGGAATACTACTCAGCCACAAAAAAGAATAAAATACTGTATTTGTAGCAACATGGGTAGACCTAGAGAATATCATACTATGTGAGATAAGTAAGACAGAGCTATTATATGATATCACTTTTATGTGGAATCTAAAAAGTAATACAAATGAACTTATTTACAAAACAGAAACAGACTTACAAACATAGAAAACAAATTTATGGTTACCAAAGGGGAGGTGGGGGAGGGATAAATTGGAAGTAGGGTATTAATAGATGCACACTACCATATATAAAATAGATAAGCAACAAGGCTTAACTGGATAGCACAGGGAACTATATTCAATATCTTGTAATATAGTACAATGGAACTAAAAAAAGAATATAGATATATACATATATATATATACATATAATTGAATCACTTTGCTGTACACCTGAAACTAACAGTATTGTAAATCAACTATAAATCAATATAAATAAATAAATAAGCCACAGGAATGTAATGTACAGCATAGAGAACATAGTCAATAATACTGTAGTAACTTTGTATGGTGACAGATGGTAAGGAGACTTATCTATCAAATTCAAAATTCAAAAAAAAGAATACCATGAGGCTTGAATGTTAGTGAAACCACAGACCTCAGCCCAAGGTAAGCACAGGCTTGTGCATTTCCCTCCTGGACATTAGCAGTCCCCTCATTCTGCGCAGAAGCTCTGTTTGATAGAAGCTTGCATAAAGCAGGACCTCTGAGGTTTGGGACATCTGAGAGACCTTGCACTTTGAGTCAGTCTGAGGGAAGCTAGAGACATTTCTAAGTCCCACACCTGGGACAAACAGGTGGGAGGAGGGCATGACTGGCACCACAGTGGTGACACCATGTCCACAAATCATGAAGTTCGGGATCCAGTGGGCTCCAACCTGGATCCCATTGCAACTGCAGGCAGGCAGGTAGTCGTTCCCAAACCAGACACCTCTTCCCCTCACCTCACACCAAGGATTGGTCTCACACCTGGTCACACCCTCCCTGGGGAGCCCACTAGATGCCTTTGGGATCTGCCCCTGAGTGTGTGGCTGCTGGAAGCTGGGCTGCCTGCACTACTTTCATCTAGAAGGTAAGCCTGCCATCTAGTGTCCAGGCATGGGCAGCGCAGGGCAAACATGCTTGCCTCGCACTGTGGGCTGCACTCAGCCTGCAGCATCTCGTTTGGCTGCCTTCCAGGAAGCCAGACTACTCTGCTTTCAGAGTGGATTTGGTTTTTTAGAAAAAGCTAACAAGTCATGCTAAGCCAAATGGTTATTGGTAAGAATACAAAGAATAACATAGATTTTCCTCTGTGGTGTATAACCATCTAAAGGCAGGTAACTATTTTGAGGAATATATATGTTTTTAAAATTAGAATCTTAAAAATCTTGTTTTTTCAAACCCAACTATGTATACCACGGAATCCTACTAAGGTACATTTTTACACAGAATTTAAAATACCTCTCCCCCCAGAAATGAGTGTTTGTGCCACTTTTTCCATGTAGGCTTGTCTTTTTAAAACAATGGTCTGTTTGATTTTTTCAGCTGCTGAGTAGAGAGCTGTCTATACAGCCTGATGGATCCCCAGCTCCCCTCAAGTCCTGGTCCCTCAGAGCTGAGTATTAAACCTAGAACTGGGTCCTGTCCACAGGACTGTTCACCCTGGGGCTTTCTTTGGCAGACTTCGATGGGGGAAAGGGCTAATGGAGGGACACTAAGCAGGAGATTAGCTCTGCTCCTGTTTCTCAAAGAAGGTGTGGAGGCCAGTGCCCAAACCAGGGGAGGCAAAGGGCCCCAAGTGCATCTGAGGACACAGAGGAAGGACCAGAAAGTTAAAGCATCAGAGACTTAGACATTTCGTCCCTGGGGTCAGTGCTTGAAGGGCTGCTGCTTCCTTGAAGAGCAGGAGAGCCAGAGCCCCAGACTGAGCCTGACTAGGGGCGGAGAGGCCAAAGAGAGCCCTTCTCAGATTAGCAAAGCCAGTCCCTGGTGGTCAGGTC
Source organism: Vicugna pacos (assembly GCF_048564905.1). Lineage (NCBI taxonomy): Eukaryota > Metazoa > Chordata > Mammalia > Artiodactyla > Camelidae > Vicugna > Vicugna pacos. Next base: position 29,563,135 of record NC_133001.1, read on the forward strand.
TTGAGAGGCCTTGAGCTTCCTGTGTTCTGGGAAAAGCCCCCCTGCAACTCCTAGAGCCCCCTTTTCCTGGAGCACGAGGTGGAGCCATCTCCTAGGATACTCACTGACTTCAACGCAATCTGAGCACAAAGGGTCACTTCAGTTGGGACAAGCCTGGAATTCAGGCCTGACCACCAAGTAGTCAGGAGAGTGAACCGATCTTTTTAAATATGGAACAAGGCCAGGAAAATAGGACCTTCACTTGGCCCTGAGCACCTGGCAATTCCATTATCTCCTTTGATCAGCCATATTCTGGAGCTAGAAGAGTCCCAGCTAATAAATGCAGAGGAATAAAAGAATTTTTTTTAAATCACTAAAACTCCAAACAATACAATGGAACGAGGTAACAATTATCAATGGATGCTAAAATCATCAGGTGAAAGGTTAATGGAACTTTGTGGGCTGACATTACCTAAACCCACTGATCAATTTTGGCATCATTAAAATTGAAACAACAAGGGGGGACGGTGTAGCTCAAGTAGTAGAGTGCCTACTTAGCATACACAAGGTCCTGGGTTCAATCCCCAGTACCCACTCCAAAACTAAACATACAAACTTAGTTACCTCTCCCCTTCCAAAACATAAAGCAAAAAAAGTTAAACAACAGGTACTATATGCCTCAAAGTAACAGTAACACACTGTAAAGTACTGGTGCCTAAAAATATTGATCTTGAATCTAATCGAGGCCCTGGATATAACTACCAGTTTACAGGAAATATGGAGGATAGAGGGACATGTTACCTGATTCCACAAGAAAGCAATCAGACAAATACAGAGCGCATGACATTATACAGAACAAACTACCTAGTTCTTCCCCAAATCAATGGTAAGGGTGGACTGCTTCAGAATAAGAGACTGAAAAGACATGACCATATGCAATTCATGGATTTTGAAAAAAAAACTATAAAAAGATGTCTGAGATAACCAAGGAATTTGAATATGAATTGGGTTTAGATGATACTGAGGAATTGTTAATTTTGTTAGGTAAATAATATTATGAAATGTAAAAAAAATCGTCAATTAGAGATACAAACTTAAATGTTTCTGGTGAAATGACAAGCTATCTAATATTTGTTTTAAAATAGACCTGCAGGAAAAATGGGTGGGGTAAATAAAAAAGATTGTCAAAGTGCTGATAATTATTGCATCTAGGTGCTGGATACATGGAAGTTCTTTTTATTCTAATTTTGAGTATGTTTAGAAATTTCCATAATAAAAAAATATGCATACACACTGTGGTGCCTTCAACCCCCGTGCAGATCTCAGTTCATATCATATTATGTAAAATTCAGCCTCAGTTTGGGGTCCGCAGAGGACATGTAGACTCATATAGAAGAGGCAAGGAATGCCCATGGGAAGTTTGTGAGCTCTTCCTTCAAACATTTTGGACTTAAAAAGACAATTGAAAACAATGAGATACCACTATGTACCTATTAGAATGGCCAAAACTCAGAACACTGACAAAATCAAATGATGGCAAGGATGTGGAGCAACAGGAATGCTCATTCATTGCTGGTGGAAATGCAAAATGGTACAGCCACACTGTATGATACTATAACGGTGGATACAAGCCATTATATATTTGCCCAAACCCATAGAATGTACAACACCAAGAGTGAACCCTACTGTAAACTATGGACTTTGGATGATAATGATGTGTCAGCATAGGTTCATCAATTGTAACAAATGTATACCTCTGGGGTGGGGGGTGGGCAGGGGAATGTTGATAATGGGGGGAGGTTATGCATGTGGTGGGAGAGGGGGTACATGGGAAATACCTGTACCTTCCACTTAGTTTTGCTGAGAACTGAAAATTGCTCTAAAATATAAAGTCTATTTTTAAAAGATCATTGAAACGATCTTTTAAAAACTGTTCTACAGTCTCCAAAGTGGACAGAAGAATTCCATGTGAGAAGAATCTAACAGGCTATTTCTTGGCAGTGCTGGGGACTGCCTACTAACTTAGCCAAAATAACCAGCATCTCCCACAGACAAACGTGCAAAGATGCCCTCAGGGCACATCACAAGCCAGAACACGGAGGAACACATGAACATGTATCCTGACACGCCCACAAGGTACAGACTATGCACATGTATACTGACCCTGGCACAGACACTAGCGCAGCCACCAGGACGTGCACAAATGTCCAAGCACCCACAGGACATGAGAACACACTGCTTTCCAGAAAGTGCAGACATATAAATCCAAATTCAAACAAATGTAGTAGTACTGAATTTTTTTTTAATTTTCAAATTTTTCTAGTAGTACTGAGTATTAATGCATAGCTATATAGAGGGGAAAAGGCTTCAGAAATGAAAACAACTCCCAAACATCCATCCTAGTACTCCTGGAAGATCTCTTTTAATTTGAGGGTAGGTTTAAAATCGTGTTGGTGGTGGGGAACAGCTCAGTTTAGAGCACATGCTTAACAAGCACAAGGTCCTGAGTTCAATTGCTGGTACCTCTGTTAAAAATAAAAAAAAGTCATGTCTCCAAAAAAAAAATGTCAAAAGAAAAAAGATAGCATTTGGCTTTCTTGTGTTTAATTCTTCTCACACCACACATTTCTCTGGGAGACCTCATCTAACCTAAGCCTCATTCAGTGCCGGTGTACTGATCCCTCCCAATTCTCCCTCTCTAGCCCGTGCCTCTCTCCTAAGCCACAAACTTGCATTTCCAACTGCTTATTGAACTTATTTCCTCTTGGTAATTAAGATACAGGCCACTTTTTTAACATTTTTTATTGATTTATAATCATTTTACAATGTTGTGTCAAATTCCAGTGTTCAGCACAATTTCAGGCCACGTTTATTTCTCTCTCATGTAACAATTCAGAGGTCGATGGCCCACGGCAAGCTGGATGGCTCTGTCATCCTCACCATGTGCTTCTCATCTCTGAGCCTGAGGTGGCTGCTTCAGTGTGGTTATCTCTTAGCCAGTGGAAAGGAGAAATGAGTCAAGAGAGTTTATGCACAGTCCTTCTAAGAGCAAGACACACATCACTTCTGTTCACATCCTAATGGCCAGAGTGTGGTCACATGGCCACTTTCTGCAAGGGAAGCTCGGAAGTGGAGTCTTTGGCTGAGCGGCCATGTGCCAGCTGACACTATCCTTACAGAAGAAGAGCAGCACATTATTGGGGGATAATCGGAAGTCAGATGTTTCCCTGGGATACTTCAAACTCAATAAGAATAGAAGTACACTCACCATCTTCTTGGACCCCTGTCCCATATCTATGCCTCCTCCTCCAATCCCCAGATTGACACATGACCTAACGTTTATCCAGCCACCTCGGTTGGTTTGCCAGCTTAAATACAGGATTCCTAGTTAAATTTGAATTTCAGATAAACAAGAAATCTTTTTTTTTGGTATCAGCATGTCCCAAAGAGTGTGTATATTTTTATTTGCTAAATCTAGCAACCCTACACCCAAGCCAGAGGCCTTGAAGCCATCCTGAATTCCTTCCTCTTTTTCCTTCCAAGTACTGCTGATTCTTTTCTATAATATTTCTTAATCTGTCCCCTCCTCTCCATCTCCACCACACCTTCCCTGGTGTGGACCATCACTCCCTCTCTCAAAGACTCCTGTAATTGCTTCCCTCCTGGCCTTCCCAGTCTTGCCCCTTCTAATGCATGCTATGTGCAACAGGTAAACTGGTCTTTCTAAAAGGTAAACCTGACCACATCACTCCCTTGCTTAAAATTCTTCCATTCCACTGCTCCCATGGCTTTCAGGATAAACTCATTAGTCAGGCTGATAAAAGTCCTTGATCCTTTGTCTTTTCTCTCTCTCTCTCTCTAGTCCCATCTCTCTCAGCATCTAATCCATCATTCGATGCTGAGAGATGATCCAGCCACATCAAGCCTGTGGGAGCCCTATAAGAGTACCACTCTGTTCCTTTTGATCATGTATCTCCTCTATACAGCAAGAGCTTCTCATTCCTACCACCATCCCCACACACCCTATTCTCCTTTGCCTGCCTAAACCTCACTCGTTCTGAAAAACCCAGCTTACATGTCACTTTCTCCAAGAAGCCTTCCTAACATTATTTTTAAGCACATAGTTTTGCCCCCATAGCCCTTGACACACTGTTCTGTGATAGCTGACTGACTCGTATGTTTCCTCAACTACATTTTAAGTTCCTGCAGGGCATGAACTATGTCTTATTTATTTTGATACATTCAGAAACAGATACAGTAATCAGCATGAGTAAACAATAAATAGTTATTGGATGAACGATGGTTCTTTGGCTGAAAATGTTCCTGCTCCCATCCCTGGCAAGTCCAGCAGGTCTCCATTGGACACCGCTCCATTTCCAGATGTGAATCTTTCGGCCTAAGCCTGTTGTGTCTTTATCCTCACTGAAACTCTGGGCTTTGATCTCCATGGCTCATCCCATGATGAAAAAGCTTCCTGTCCACTCCATTACGCTCCTACCTAACGGATGTTGGACTAAAGAAATGACACCTTACCCAGTGAGGCCCTAGCCAGTTCCCCTCCCAAGCTGAGTTTCAGATCATGATTCCAGCTGACATGGGGCAGCTGTTAGATGAGAGTTTTCCTCCTGCCCTCCCAACCCCCACGATTTGCCCCTAGCCCTCCCTTACCCTGGGGGAAATCACTCCTCTTTTTTTTTTTTCCCGTTTTGTTTTCGGCCACATCAGTGTTTAGCAGGAGCAGGCAGCCATGCCTTGTTTGAGCTGTGATCTAACACCAGCTGACAGGTGGGTTTCGGGGGTGTCTCTGGGGCCGTGGCCTGTTTAGTGGATTTACCACTCTAAACTCAATTACAGGAGACTTTCACGCTTCACAGGCAATTCCAGTCCCTTTTTGATAAAAACTCTGGTGAGTAAATAAGTCATGATGATGATAGGGGCCTGCCATTTAATATTCATTGAAGTACACATGTTTGGAAATTGGAAGCAGAGTTTAATCCATTTTCATATTTATATCAACATGCAGCTTTAAAAAGAATCCCTCCTTTTCTCCAGCAATCTTGTCAATTTCTCATTTAAAATGATAAAGCTAAACTGGACATAATTTTTTTAATTTATAAATATCTGAAGTTATAATTATTAAAGTGTGAGCTTCAGATCTGTTCACTTTCAACTCAGAACTAATTTCTGCTTTTCATTTGAACTCCTGGGAGAGGTAGGTAACAGACAAATCAAATTCATTGCCCTTTCTGGCAGCTCGATTTTGGGGTTTAACTTTGCTACAGGAGCTCTGTGACTGTGGCCAACCCAAGTAATGTGAAAGCACCGGCTTTTAAGTAAAGGTAAGATTCACAAAATGTCAGTGTTCGTGTTCACGAATAAAAGTCACAGGACCGTTCATTGAGGGAGACTTGAAACCTGGGGAGAAAGAGTTAATGCAGTGCAGGGTGTGGGGCACAGTGGTATTGCCCCCTCACTCCTGCTTCTTTTTTTTTTTTAATGTGGATGAATGTTTAAGTATGGCGCTATGGTTGAAGGCATCTCTTTTAATAATGCAACACACAGCTTCCTGAGGGGACAGCAGTTGATTTGGAAACTGAATATGGTGCACTCTAAATTCTCCTCCCTGAGGAAGGCTGACTAACTGATAAGTGCCATGAGCTAGCATGGGGACTCATTCTGTCAAATCAACTTGCTGGAAAGGCCCCATGCGGAATCTTCTCCAGTCTCCAGGAGCTAATGTGAGCAGACACTTGTGACATTAGACAGTGCAGCAGGCCTGGCATCAAGGAAAAGTTTGCCATCCGCCGACAAGGTGGTCTTTAGATGACAAGGATAAAGAAATCAGTGCAAATTTGTTAATGTAACAACTTGGAAAAGTATGCTTAAAAAAAAAAAAGTCACCCTATGGGGAGCGAGGATCAAAAGACAAAGAAGGCAAGAAACAGTACTTGGAAGCTTTCTTTGGGCTTTTTTGCACCTTTGGGGCACTACCTCTGTCCCAGTCCTTACAGGCTGGGGTACCTTTAGTTAAGTGAGTGAGTCCCAAACTTTGTCATTCTATAAGCCACTGCTCCACTAACCAAAATCAAATAAAGTAAAAGAAAATAAGGAAAGGGAAAGCAGAGAAGAAAAAGGAGAATTCTTGTGCCCTCGCCTTCCTAGAGTAAATAACAGCTTTCCTATTTGAGATGGGTGATCACATGACTATCTCTAAGTGAGAATTCTTATCTGTAGGATTTTGGTGTATTAGTCCTGGAAGAAAACTGAAGTGACTATTCAAGGGAAGAGACAGGGTGATAAGAGGATGTTACCTGTGTGTCTGACACAAAATATAAGTAGATGCCTAAAACTGTGTCAAGTATTTTAAGAATTAAACAGCATTTTAGGGAAAAAATGAAGTAATTGATATCAGACAAATGTGATTGTGTTATCTGATTCAGAGAGGTGGTTTTTCCATCTTGGGTGGGTCAGTTTAATTAAAATGGCAATATGATATAGCCTACTTATCCCATTTTTAAATTAGAAAAAAAATGACATGCTTTTGAGTATGCTGTGCTACATCAGCTCTCCCATGGCAGCTGTGAGGGCACAGGTTCCAGAGAAAGACACCCTGAGTTCAGATCCTGGCTCTGACACTTAATAGTTTGTGATCTTTGGCAATCAGGTAAGAAAAAGAAATAACAGGGATCCAAATTGGAAGAGAAGAGGTAAAATTGTCACTCTATGTGAATGACATGACACTATATAGAGAAAACCCTAAAAGCTCCACACAAGAACTACTAGAGCTGATAAAAGAATTCAGCAAGGTAGCAGGATACAAGATTCACATACAGAAATTAGTTGCATATCTTTACAGTAACAATGAATTAGCAGGAAAAGAAAGTAAACAACAAAGGAGGTGAAAGACTTATACATGGAGAACTACAAAACATTGATTAAGGAAATTAAAGATGACTTAAAGAAATGGAAAGATATCTCCTGCTTTTGGATTGAAAGAATCAACATTGTTAAAATAGCCATACTGCCCAAGGCAATCTACAGATTTAATGCGATCCCTATCAAATTACCCAGGACATTTTTCACAGAACTAGAACAAACAATCCTAAAATTTATGTGGAATCACAAAAGACCCAGAATTCCCAAAGCAATATTGAAGAAAAAGAATGAAGCTGGAGGAATAACCCTCCCAGACTTCAGGTAATACTACAGAGCTACAGTAATCAAAATAGCATGATATTGGCATAAAAACAGACATATGGATCAACAGAACAGAATGGGGAGCCCAGAAATAAACTCACAGACCTATGGTCAATTAATCTTTGACAAATGAGGCAAGAATATACAATGGAGAAAAGACAGTCTCTTCAGCAAGTGGTGTTGGGAAAACTGGCCAGCTGCATGTAAACCAATGAAGATAGAACACTTCCTCACTCCATATACAAAAATAAATTCAAAATGTCTTAAAGACTTAAATATAAGACAAGACACGATAAATCTTCTAAAAGAAAAACATAGGCAAAACATTCTCTGACATAAATCTTAGCAATGTTCTCCTAGGGCAGTCTACCCAGGCAAAAGAAATAAAAACAAAAATGAACAAATGAGACCTAATTAAACTTACAAGCTTTTGCACAGTAAAGGAAACCATAAGCAAAACAAAACAGCAACCTACAGAATGGGAGAAAATATTTGCAAATGATGCGACCGACAAAGGCTTAATTTCCAGAATATATAAATAGCTCATACAACTTAATAACAAACAAACAACTCAATCCAAAAATGGGCAGAAGACCTAAATAAGCAATTCTCCAATGAAGACGTACAAATGGCAAATAAGCATATGAAAAAATGCTTAATATCACTAATTATCAGAGAAATGCAAATCGAAACTACAATGAGGTATCACCCCTCACACCAATCAGGCTGGCCATCATTCAAAAGTCCATGAAAGATAAATGCTGGAGAGGGTGTGGAGAAAAGAGAACTCTCCTACACTGCTGGTGGGAATGTAGTTTGGTGCAGTCATTATGGAAAACGGTATGGAGAGTCTTTTTAAAAAAAAAACTAAAAATAGACTTACCATATGATCCAGCAATCCATTCCTGGGCATATATCTGGAGGGAACTCTAATTTAAAAAGATACATGCACCCCAATGTTCATAGCAGCACTATATACAATAGCAAAGACATGGAAGCAACCTAAATGTCCATCAACAGATGACTGGATAAAGAAGCTGTGGTATATTTATACAATGGATTACTACTCAGCCATAAAAAAGAATAAAATAATGCCATTTGCAGCAACATGGATGGACCTAGAGATCATCATTCTAAGTGAAGTAAGCCAGAAAGAGAAAGAAAAATACCACATGATACCACTCATACGTGGAATCTAAACAAAAAGAAAAAAGTAAAAAAAGGGACACTATGAACTCATCTACAAAACAAAAACAGACTCACAGACATAGTAAACAATTTTATAGTTACTGGGGAAAGGGGGTGGGAAGGGATAAATTTGGGAGTTTGAGATTTGCCAATGTTAGCCATTATATATAAAAATAGATTTAAAAAATAGTTTCTTCTGTATAGCACAGGGAACTATATTCAATATCTTATAATAGCCTTTACTGAAAAAGAATATGAAAATGAATATATGTATTTATATGCATGATTGGCACACTGTGCTGTACATGAGAAACTGACACATTGTAACTGACTGTACTTCAATTTTAAAAAATTTAAAAAATAGTTTGTAATTTTTGGAAAATCATTTGAGAGCAACATTTGCCTTATAAGGTTATTCTAAAGACACCTGCCTCATAAGAACATTATAATATGAGTTAATATATATGAAGTTCTGAGATCAGAGTCTGGGAGATTTAAAAGTGTTCTATAAACTTGGCAATGATTATTATTTAAATGAACCTAAATGGGTTCCCACAGGTTCCTAATGATTGCAACTAAGAAGGGTTCTGTGTCAAATAAGCTTATGAATCAGGTTTAACACAATTAAACAATATTTTTAAACCACAGTATTTCTCAGAGCCTTCAATATGCTGTCATGTATTATGAGGATCCAAGGAAGAATGCACTTCCTAACTTTGTTTTTCACAGTCAGTGCTGTTCCCCAAGTGAAGGAATTATCAGCAGTCCCAACCTCTGGTTCAGAAGGAGATTGTGGAGTCATGGTGTCCAAATCACTGGGATGGTAATTTAAAGCATACCAATTATTTACCAGACAGATCTCACACATCTCACTTAAAACACTACCTTTTTGAAACAGCAGTTTTGTAAAGTGGGATTGGCAGGAGGCAGAATTGTATATGATTAAAACAGACACTGGAGTTGAACAGAACTGGGTTTAAATCTGTCAAACAAGTTATTTAGTATCTCTAAGCCTCAGTGTCCTCAGCTATAAAGTGGGGGCAACAGTGATGTATAGCTCCTAGGCTTGTTATATGAATTTAATGAGGTAAGGCCTGGCTCTGTTTGCTACTATTGATGCATATATCCTAAGAGAGGGGTTAATATTTGTCAGCAAACAATAAATTAGTTATTCTGTTCTCAGCCACTCTACTCATTCAGAGCCCCCGGTGCCTCTAAGGTTGCAGTAGGAGAAGAACTGAAACGAGGCCCAGCACCTGCGGGTTTTAGAGCACCCTTTGTGCTTGATTGGTTAGTTGATGGATGTATGACATGTTTACTGAGATCACCACATCTCCCTGTGCCCAGTTTTCTCTTCTGTGAAAAAGAACAAGAGAAGCACATCTTTCCTACTCATTTCGGGGTTATCGTGAGGATCAGATCCCTGATTCTCATGTACGTATGATTTTCTTAAAGTATAAAGACCTACGGCTTTTTCAAAAATAATTTATCAAATGCTTACTATGGTTTTACATGCAATGCCTCATTTTAATCTTTACTATTTGGTGGATATTATTATACCTATTTTAGAGATGAGGAAACTGAGGCTCAGGGAGGCCAGGTATTCTCATTTCCCCCAAGGTCTCATAGCTAATAAGCAATAGAGCCAAGAATCAACTCCATATCTGACTCCAAAGGTCTTAGAACCAGTGTGCTTTAAAAAATAATACCATTAAAATACATTTTAAGTTTGAGATCAGTACTGGCCACATATAATTCATCTCTCTACCAGGTTCTACAGACATCATTTTGATTTTGTAAAATCTGTAACTTGGACAGCAGCCACCAGTTAAATGAATGAAGATGAAGCATTGGGTAGAAAATAGAATGATCAACATGGGATCCACTCTCTTAATTGGATGATTATTTATGGACACTGGCTAGTTGATTAACTTCCCCTGTGAGCTATGCATATTTGCTTTAATTATTACTACAATTAGCATATGTTTGAGGACACCAGTTGGAGAAAGTCCAGTCACCTGTGCTAACTGATCCGCACCTCCTGATAGCTCCTGGATGGCAAACTGATGTGCACAGCAAGCAGCTTCACGGACTGAAGTAAAGCAGGGTCTGTCAGAGAGGGAAAATCCATATTAATGATATGCTATAAAACACTTTTTGTTAGTTACATATATTCCTTTACTTTCATTTCCCAAGAATAGCTCAGCTGTCAAAGCATTTCCAAGATTTCCATAGATTCGGCAAATACTGTGCGATCGAATTATTGCTCTGAGAGAAGCTACAATTAAAACACATTAATCATTGTAACAAAGGATCCTTATTGAGGCTGACAAAGATGGTGAAATCTGATGCATAATTAGTCTGGTTAATCTTTTAAAAGTGAATTAAACTGCTAACAAGTTAAATCACTGTGATTTTCAAAATAAGCCTCCAGGGTGAGCAGAGAATGGGAATATTATCATTTTTAAAAGATATTTTCTTCCTCTTTCTCATCTCTGGGCTTGCACTGGAGACCTTGGGTTAGAAAGTGGGACCCATAAGAGCAGCTAGGGAGAATGAGGCTGGTCAAGCTTTTCTCCCCAATGATTTCTCAATATAGAGGGTCATACAGTGGATGGAAAGGGAACCAGACATGACCTTTAAATCTGATTCAGAACTAACATGGCACCTGCTTACCAGACATTCTCAATGACCTCAAGTGGATCTATCATGCTGTTCTGATTTCTTCCCCGCTGTAAGCCAACCAATCATGACAACGATGTCACTCTTGTACAACTTCCCCCTTTTGCCCTTCTCTCTAGTCAGATGGCTTATTCTTCTGGATGACACCTCTTTTCTTTGCATTACAATTGCAGTGAAAGACGTGCCACATGCAGGGGAGGGGAGGGTATAGCTCAGTGGTAGAGTGCATATCTAGCATGCATAAGGTCTTGGGTTCAATCCCCAGTGCCTCCAATAAAAATAAACAAATGAATTTTACCTAATTACCTCCTCACCAACAAAAATAAATGAAAAGATAAAAACTTTTAAAAAACATATACAACAAAGATTTGCCATACTCAGAAATAACTGAGATGGGCAAATATCAACTAATAAATCATGGGAAAGGGACAGAAGGGACAGAATAATCATTTGGGCTAAAGTCTTCACTTTGGATGAGCCTCCACAACTTTTGGGAGTTTTAGTGGATGCTGTGATGCGTGATCCAGACCCCCTTCAAGTAGGAAAAACTTATTTCCACAGCTGCTATGAGGCTTGCTAAAATTTTAGCCTTGAGTGAAGAAAACTGCCCCTCCAAGGTCATGCTTCCTTCCAGGGGCAACTGGCATCCATTTATTGACCAATGTGGGGATACAAAGACTGGCCCAACTTGGAACAACTCCAGGGGGTCATCCTGATGCCAGAGTTCCCTGTGTGGTTGGCTAAATTTTTTGTTGGGAGAGCATCACAGCTTGATTTCTCCCTCACCAAATCCTAATTTCTTCTTCCTCCTACAGGTATTAATCAGAAGAAGACTCCCTAATAAATAAGCTGACTGCTAAACTGCATCTCAGAATCTGCTTCCTGGAGGCCCCAACCTACAGCAGAAGAGGTCTCGCTTGTGAGTGGAGGTCTCTGATGACCAGTGATCCAATAAAAGCAGGTGGTAAAAATGAATCAGCCAAGCTCCCAACTCAGCAGCCTCCTGGCTCTACATCCACTCCCATAACAAGTGTATTCCTGCAAACAGAGGCCAAAGGAGATATCCAGGATCATTCAAAGTGGGGGCAATTATTGCTAACACAGATGAAAGGCTTTAAAAAGTAGGTGGGTCTTAAGCAAATTGTTTTAGGCTAGCTACTTAACTTTCCTGAAGTGTTTTTCATCTGCACAGTGAGCAGGTACCCTTAGCCTCACGAGCTTGCTGGTTAAGTGAGATGATATACATCTGTTAGTTGCCTGACCTCTGAATCCCACCAAAGGTTTATTCCTCCTTTACATCCTCCATCCTCTTCACCCTTTTTTCAGATTCCAGGAAAATCACTGCTTTGTCCTGCTTGGGCTCATCTACCCCACGGGTGTTTTGGGGATTCCATCTCAGGTGCTCATTCACCCGTCTTCAGACCATGAAGTCTCTCCCTAGCCGGCTGGTCTCAACAATTAGATGTCCCTACATGTTAGTTCCAGTGGAGGTGGGGGCACCTCACAGGAATCCCTGTGAGAACTGATGACTCTCTCCACTCGGAAAATACAGTGGACAACTCATCAATGTTAAAGTGTGATTATTTTACATTTAAGTCTGGGCACTGTTCTCGGTTTCATGTGTTAACAGCAGTTTCTCTCCACTAAACTGTAAGTTATTTGAGGGCAAATAGCTCATCACCTCCTGTAACCCACTAGGTCTAGCCTAGGGGGAGTGTTTTTTGTCAAATTACCTGGGAGTCTTGACAAGGAAACTGCTAAGAGAATAAGCAATACCTGTAAAAATTAATATATCTTGGGGCCTCCCCAGTCACTCTGTGGCAGTTTCCAGGCAGCTTTAAATACTCTTTAACCTCCTGGTGATGCTGCTGCCTCACGTCATAGTGAAAGAAGCAAAATTTACAAGACTTGTCATGAGTCAGATCCCTGTCTCTATCTTAGGCTTGAACCTAGGAAATCTTAACAAAATTATAAAGTATCAAGGGAAATTTGGGAATCAGGCTAAAATTGGGCCTTAGAGAAAAGGGAAGTGGAACTGAGATCATTTGGCCCAGGATAAGGGAAGTTCTATTAACTCCCAATGCGTCTATTGCAAGGAAACCGTTCAAGTCTTATTTGGCTTCCCATAGGAACAAACAAGACTGAAGCAAGGACACTGAAATCTTGAGAGAGATTAAATCAGACTACTCTGTGTGTGTGTGGGGGGGGGGTTACTTTCAGGCTAGCTTTTTAAATATTTTGTTTTATAACTATGTAACATACTCACGTGGTTTCAAAGTTAAATCTACAAAACAGTGTAGATTCAAAGAATTCTAACCATTCATCCTGTTCTATTCTCTCCCTCTCCCATAAGAAATATTTTAATGTTTTTACTTTGTTTTGGCCTATCTGCCTACCTTTTAAAAATCTTTTTCTCCCTTTTTACTATTTCTCTGTAGTCATTCATTTAACTATTGTGCTTCTTCTCTTTTGTGTTTTCCTAATTTAGTCTTCATTTCTGAAATAAATTTTTCCCTTTATTTCTAATTCCTTCCTGGGTTTATTACCTCACTTCCATAAGTTTCTAATTCTAACTTGTCGTTCTCTTATATTTTCTATCATTTAAAATAGTTCTTTTAGCTTGTTTGAAATATTAGGATTAACTTTTTATCAGTTTCATGAGCATATTTTTCTAAGTGGCTTCATTTTGGGGCTGAAATATTTCCTTGATGCCCCAGCTTCACTGGGCTTCATCTTCACCCCTGTTTCCACACCCCCATCCAGGACTGTCTGGTTTTACCATCCCCTTTCCCCCTACCACATGTTTCCAGGATCTTGCTCCACTAATTGCTGCCTCTTCTCTTTTTCTGTACTTTAAACCTCTCTCCCTACTGGAACTTTTCCTTCGGTATACAAATATGTTTGTATCTAACCTATCTTTAAAAATTAAGACAAACTGCCCCCATCTCCCATCTTATATTCCCCTTTAGCCATCTTCTCTAATTCTATTCTTAGCCAACATTTTGCAAGGTCCATCTGCATTACTTCATTTCGCATCCCTACACACCTCTGCTGAAACTCTCACGAAGGTCACCACTGATTTCCTGGTTGCTAAATCCAAGGACCATTTTTCAGTTTTTATCTCATGAGACCTCTTTCTACTCTCAGACACCACCTCTTTTTTCTTGAAATGCTCTCCTTTGCTAGTTCTCATTCTTTGGTTCCTCCTTCTTCAGCAAGCCATGCAAATGTGCTATTCTGGGGTTCTATCTTTGGTCCTCTTCTCTTCCCATTGTGCTTGCCCGCCCTGGGTGATCCTATCCACTGCTTCAATTTCCACTACCACTCAAATGTTAATAATTTCCTATCTACTACTTATTTATTTACACCCTTCCTTATTCCAAAAATAAACTTAAGACATCTCATTAAGATATACAGTGAAAGAAATTAATGGAGAAAATCTAGGCAAAGGGTGGTGTTGGGGGGTCTACAAATAAGGCAGAACACAAAATTGGGCTCTAAGATTTCTTGAAGTAGGTGCAAAAAGGAAAACAGAATAATGCATATGTTTCACTGTGTTCCTAAAATAAGAACAAACTATTTGCTCAATAGTAGCATGGAATTCACAGTCTGAGACACAAGCATTTTGTCCCATGGGTCCTAATAAGGGGGACACTGCACTGTGTTATGGAGTGTTCTCAAAATATCAGTATAGTAAGTACAACAACATATTTCTACAAGCTGTTTTCTTCTTTAATAATGCCTCTCAATATTGACAAATTAGATTTTTTTTTTTTTAGTGGCTTAACACACATTTATTATCTCAAAGTTCTAGAGATCAGAAATCCAACATGGCTCTCACAAGGGTAAAACCAAGTTGTGGGCATGACCACATTCCTCTTGGAGTCTCCAGGGTGAATTCCATATCCTTGACTTTTCCAGCTTCTCAAAGCCACCCTCAATGAATCAGATTTTTTTATTTTAAAGTAAACATATGGAAGGCCAAAATAATGTAGTTCTGGTACTTTGCTCTGTAACAACCACACTCATAATTTTCAAACTTTCTTTAACAACAGACTTCTTTGTTAAAAATGAAATCCCACGTGGAGTCCGAACACCTAAAACTGATTCAGTTGGAACAGTTCTGATTGAAAGGGAAATAAGAGGCCTGTTAAACACCTTCCATCTCCTGTCCATCCCCACCTGCCTGGCAGCCTCTGAGGTTCAGCAGAACAATTTCTGGAAGCCACCATTCAAGGATAAATTCTTAGAATCATGTCTTGAATGAAGTGATTTTGATAATTCTCTGTAATTATTTCCTGAAGCTGAACTTTGCGTCAATTCAGCTGATCCAAAGTTAGTATTGACTGAGTATTGCCTATGGATGTGGGGCAACCATTAGTCATTAATACACTAAACAAATCAGCACAACTCTTTTGGAAGACAATTTGGCAATATCTATAATAAGTAGTAGTGAGTTCAAGATTATGATCCCAAACACGGTTAAGTTGCCATTTAAGTGCAGATCCACAAGATGAAATGATTGGCCAAGTTGAAGATAGGATCAGGATTCTCTTAGGAAGTGGTTCTCAAACTTAAGCTGACATCCAAGTCACCTGGAGGATTGTTAAAACACAGACTGATACACTCCATCTGCAGAATTTCTGATTTAGTAGGTCTGAGGAGGCTGAGAATTTGCATATCTCACAAATTTCTGGGTGATGCTGATGCTACTAGTCTGGGGACCAGATTTTGACACTGTTCTTGAAGAAACTCAGGGAAACCTCACCTATTCAGACAGAGTATCCAATTAAAGGTATGTATTATTTCTCAGAGTATAATTTAGAATACAATCTAACTCAGATGCGTAGAGCAATCAAGGTGCTAAAGTGCTGTGACTTAAATTGGCAACAATAAATGTTAAGAAAAATCTTAAAACATTGTTGTCATCTTGGTCTTAAAAATATATACTATGAATAAAGATACCTAAATGTTTAATTGAGTGATACAACTTTCTGGAAGGCAAAACACAAAAAGGAAAAAAACAAAACAAAACTAAAACCCCTATGATATCACTGTTTTGATTTACTTTTTAAAAATTCTGAGTGAGATTTCACATTTCCGTTTCTTTTTCTGTGAACTATCTTTTGATGCACATCCTTTCACCATTTTAACAGAATTGTTTATCTTTTTCTTATCAGTTTAACACAACCTGTGTCTGCTATTGGGTTGCAAATATTTTCCAAGTTTGCCTTAACTTTGTGGTCATTTTTAAATATACATGCTTTGAAACTTGTCACATCCAAACATACATATCAATCTTTTCCTTAATATCTTATGGTTTTATATTTTGAAATTTAGAAAGTTAAATCTTCTCTATTGCAGATTATATTTCTTAAATTCACCTATAGTTTTTGCTATCATTTTTACGGATTTGTGTTTTCATATTTATATCATTCACTCATCCAAATTTTATCTTGGTATACCGAGTGATCCAGCTTTATTATATCGCCCAAACACTAGCCAGGTACCCTTAAGTCTTATTAAATTATCTAACATAAAGCTGCCCTTTTAAAGAAAAGGAAGAGATCAATATTTCCCAGAATTCCCTGGTGGCAAGACTCCCCTAAGGCACATATTAAAATGTAAGTTCCCAGGCCTCTATCCAGACTCTGATAAATGGGGGTGTGGTATACTTTTAATAAGTGCCCTCAGGTGATTCTTATCATCTGGGAAGTTTGGCAAACACCAGAATAGTCTTTACTTTGGACCTAAATAGACAGGACCATTAAAAGAATGACACTGCCATTGATAGGACAAATACTGGTTAGAACCAACGAGGGCCAAGATGGTGGAAGATTCAACTTCCAATAGACCTTGGGCCTCATTACACACTCATTGTAATACATTAGTATAAATGATGCACCTATATTCATCATGACAGTTTCCAGGCTGACCATAAAAGGCAAAAAGTGAGCGAAGCAGTTGGAATAATCCTTCCCACTTGTTAGCATATGAAATTACCCAGCCCATAAAAACTAACCACCCGTGCACCCAAGGGCAGCTTTCCCTTCTGAGACATCCTCTCGTGTCCCCCATCCTCCTGTAACAGAGGCAGCAATGGATGGTCTGATGCATTGTCTTCAGGGAATTTTTTTGTTTAAATTGGAATTGTTTGAAAACCAATTTTTGAGGAAAAAACAATTATTGAGAAAAATTTCCATTCTACCCTCTTAGGTTTTGTGGCTAGGCATCATATAAATGATGTTCAATAAAAGAAAGTTTTCACTATCTGGATTTTTCATTGGGCATTATTACTTTCTGTGTATAATTGACACACAACATTAATTAATTTCAGATGTACAGTGTAACTTGTATATATTGCTAAGTGATCACCACAATAAGTCTGATTAACATCTGTCCCCATACATAGTCATAAACTTCTCTTTTCTTGTAATGACTTTCATTATTCCTTTGTTTCAGCTCATGATTATTGCTGAACAATTGTGTTGAACAGAGAAGGGGGTATTTAACAAGAGTCTGCTCTCAGTAGCCTACATAAGATACACCACCGTGGACCAAGCTCTCTCTGCCTCGGGACCTCAGCCTGGATTGCACTTTCTCTTGCCAAGTAACCTCCACTCATCCATAGGCTTTCGCTAAAATGATACCTATGGGAAACTACCTTTAAAACTTCCCCATTCAGAGCTCCTGTATGTTTCCCTCTGGACCTATATTTATTTCCTTTTTCATATAGTCAGTGCTTCTTTAACTGTTTATTACTACAGCTAGCCTGTGAGCAGCACAAGGATAGGGCTTGTATTTCTCTTGCTTGCTCAGTAAGTGTTTGGTGAGTGCCTTAAATAATGAATCCCCTCCCCAGACACCTAAGGAAACAGAGCAAATAAATAATTGGCCTGAGATACACAGCAAGTCTTTGGGTAGAATTCCTAGAGCAGGAAGTTTCTAAACAAAGTTTTCTAGGAGGAATTCCCACAGCAAACTTGTGAGAATCAAAATAACCAACTTTAATTGTACCTTCCCTCCATTCTTTCAGTCCCTGCCACTCTTTATGCTTTTAATATCACGGAAGGGTCCCAGGAAGATACAATGTAAAGATAAGGAAAGTATAAATCCAATAGAGATGTCTAAAAACAAATAGCATATCCAGAGGAATAGGGCTTGGGGGAAAAGAAAAGTCCAGGAGTGTCTTCCACCCTAGAGTAGATCTGTGAGGAGCAAGCACTACTCCCCTTAATCCCTGACCCTGACAGGTACAAGTTCTCATAATTAGGAGGAGTGAAGGGGCAATAAACTCGGGTCTCCAAAGACTGAGGCAAATCCAGAGAAACGAAAATAAGACTGACTCCTGGGGAAGGAATCAGAGAGCCTTTAGTTTTCCTGAGGGGCCACTGCTAACCCAGGTCAGCAGATAACAGGAGGCCAGGCATCTCGGGTGGTAAATGTCTTGAGTCCCCCTTGTCTTTAGCATTTTAACCTGAGGATTCAGGGTTATAAATGCTCACAAGTGACCCATGTTCCCAAGAGCCCTTGGGTCACTTGTGTTCAGGATTGACACCCAATCCATAGGACTGCTCATAGGGTACCCTGAGCAGTGCCACAGCCTTGACCATAAGAGTTGCCCTGGGAAGGAAAGATGATATGATATGAATATCCAGTGTTATATTATCCAGTGTGGGTAAATGAGTCTGCTTTCCCAGCAGAGAAACCCAGTATTTCATATACAGAACTGCTGTACTGATTTAAATGTATGTTTTGAGGCAGAAAAAGATTCCCTACATTATAGTGGGACTGAGAACTTGCATGTCAGGCTGAAGCCAATACAAATTAAACAAATGGGTAACAAACCCCTCTGGAGAGGAGCTTATAATGGAAACACTGACGGGATATAATTATGACCTGGATTTTGATCACTACATTCTATTGAAGACACCTCCAGGATACAGTAGTTATGTAAAATACCTGTACACTGTTGTCAAGTGGCATTTTAGAAAAGTATTAGGGTAAAGTTAATTTTTAAGAGCCTCAAAAGCCACAGTACTGCTTAAATGAGGAAGCCAACACTGCATTCTTTTTGCTACAAAGGAATTCAAGAGAGGCAAAGGGAGGAGGTGACTGGTGGCAATCCACTTAGGTCCTGTCTGTTGTTTCTTCACTTCTAAGAGGTTCTCAGCCTTCATAGCCTATGTTGAAGGTTTAATTGAGGGACTGGTACACAAGTGTAGCCTAATAGGATTTTCCTGAATAGTTAAAACTCAACAAATATTTATGGATTGCCTGTGGTACATACAACATAAATCACGATTATGCTCTCAAGGAATTAGAGAAATCTTCCAAATGCACAAGGTACCAATATGCAAAGCTATGCACTGTAGATACTATGGGGTCTTAAGACGCCTTATTTAGTTGAGGGATTAGGAAAAGCTTCTGAATACTAAGAGTTTAGACAATGGGCAAAATCTTCAGGGAGAGACAAAAGTAAGGAGTGCTAGGGCATGGCAGGCAGAGGGAACATGAGAACTAAAGTGCAGAGGACCATAAGTTCTGTTTGGGGCAAAGCACTAGATAAGAGAAGCAGAACCTTCCAATGGGTGACAGTCATTAGTATGAGGTCAGCCTAGAGTACAAGATGGAAAGGGAGCTCATGGCTGCCACACTAAAGATATAAAACAATAAGGCTGCTTTATACACTGAAGGTTTGTTATCAGGAAGCAGTCCCATCAGAATTGTGTTAAAGTCTCCAATAAGAGCAAAACTGATAATGCCCCTCAGTGACAGAACTGTCCCTCTTTTCAAAAAGTAGGTTTGCTTCAGATACTTTTTACAGATTTAAATCCTTTCGTACTTCTCTTTCCATTTTTTCTTTCTCTCTTAAACAAAGAATACTATTTTATCCTGGTTCCAGCCCTCTGATGTCCAACCTCAAGCTAAGCCTGATCGACAAAACTGCAGATGAGAATTAAGAAAATAGAAAAAAAACCCTCAAAATATTCTCTTACAATTCGGCCTCCCACCTTCTGCAGTTTTCTTGTCCTTTTCTCTCCTGGGCCTCAGCAGGAGGAAAGCTGGGGGCCTCAGACTAGGGAGGACTGGCTGGTCTTATGCTGCTTGTTATACTGCACAACCGAGTTCCATGTCTTGGTAATCAGGGAAAGTTGAGTTCAGAAGGGCAAGAGTGTTGCTACGTATTTTCCTCTTCCAGGGTCCTTAATCTCTGTAAAAAAGACTTAGATTTAATTTTCTGAAAGCTTTGAGTTTTCTCTGTGTGTGGATGCACATAAACACACATCTGTACATCAAGTCTCTTCAGAGAGCACACAGGAGGCCCTTCTCTCCCTGGTGGGAGTTCAAAGAAAACTTGGTAGAAAGATTAATCTTTGAAATTCACTGAAAGATTCCATCCCACTTGTTCGGTATGACAGATCTACGTCACCAAGTTTAAACTCTGCTCGGAGACGCAGCCTGCTGCCACAGCACCGCTGTCCGTGGTGCTGATGGTCACGATCTGTTAGGTAGATAGGGTTGTTTCTCTTATTCCTGAGACACATGATGGTGAATTGAAAGTCAAAGTGAATTGAAGAGCACTATGTCATAATGGCCATAGTTGTATTTTACTTTCTATCTGAAGAGCAACTTTAATTTTTACTACATTGTGGAACAAAATTAGGGTTTACATATCCCAATGTATGTAGAGGGTTCACATACAATGAAAGTTCTATGATGTTTCAGTTGATTACAAAATATCCCCTTCTGGAAGGCACCTGGGCTATCTGCTGTTCCCCATATCCCTCTATTATAACTCTCCTGACTTTGAAAGTACTCTACAATCTGATCATAATACCTGCATAGCCCTATCTCCTGCTTTCAGCACACACTCTCTGCAGCAGTGAGGGCAACTGCCTCTTCACCCACCACATGCCACTGTCATTTGTACTTCCAGCTCATTCTGGTCCCCAGACTGTAATTTCCCTCTATAACTTTCCTTTCTGCTCATTAAAAACTCCACCCAGATTTCAAAGCCCAGCCTCTACCTTGCCTCCTCCATGTAACCTTTTTTTGATAATCCAATTAATATTAGTTCTTTCTCTTCTCCAAATTCCTTCAGAATTTGTTACCGGGAAACTTTGCCATTTCACCTTGGACCATAGCACATCTGGAAGGGAATCTCAGCTTTAGTTCTAGGCCAATGTAGTACAATGAAAGTGCAAGTGTTTTAGTATCAGACAATCCTCAAGGTCAATTCTAGCTCCTCCATTCCCTAACTTGAGTAAGATACTTAACCTTCTTCTCTAACTATGAAGAATAATGTCTACCTTATGGATTATGGCATTATATACACAGTATAAGTTATTTGGCACACAGTAGGCTCTCAATTAATGAGTTCCTGCTTTCTTCTTCTTCCCCACTGCAGCCTTCATACCATCTAGCACAATGTTGCACACATGGTAAATGTGCCTTTACTGAACTGCATGCAAAATTCAGCTCATCGACTCAACCTTGCTTTGTGATTCACATTCCAGAAACTGGCCATCTTTCATCAAGCACATTTGGGGCAGGGAGAGCAAACGTAAGAGGTATCACTGGAGAAGATGTTAAAATACTTGGCTTTTGAAATGGTGATTGTTAATTTTATGTGTCAGCTTGACTGGGCTTAAAGGGATGCCCAGATAGCTGGTTAGACATTTTTTTCTGAGTGTGTCTGTGACAGTATTTCTTGATGAGATTAGCGTTTGAATCGGTATACTGAGTAAAGAAACTGACCTCGCCAATGTAGGTGGGAATGATTCGATCCACTAAGGGCCTGAATAGAACAAAAAAGTGGAGGAAGGGCAAATTTGCTCTCTACCTGAGCTGGGACATAAATCTCTTGCCCTTGGACATCAGCACTGCTGGTTCTCAGGTCTTCACACTAGGACTGAATTACCCCACCAGTTTTTCTGGGTCTCCAGTTTGTGGATGGCAGATTGGGAAACTTCTTGGCTTCCATAATTCTGTGAGCCAAAACCTATAATGTTTCTTCTTTTACTACTGGTTCTTTCTCTGGAGAGACCTAATATAGTCATGTTCTCAATAAATGTCTGATGAACGAGTGCAAAACTCACAGACATGGGCACTGTAGATGTACATGTAGATGTGAAAACCTGACTTCTGCACAGTCTGTGCCCCAAACTCTTTAAAATTCAAAGTACAGTGTTGGAGGAAATTTCCACTCTACACTTGCCAAATTTTGACTTTTCTCCCCCTGACATTTTTATTTTCTATTATCAGAAAGGGCAGAATTTCTTCTGAAAAAGAAAAGAAAAAGAAGATACATAGAATATCGGTTTTAAGTGTTATTTTTGTTCTTGAAAAGGCTCCTCATAGACTTTAAAAGAAAGCTTTTTTCCTTCAGAGATTTATTTTGATAGAATTATCTGAGCCTTGTCAGGGAGAACAAAATTTTTGTGAGTCTACCATACCAGTAAAATGCCAAATTATATGCTGTAAGTTTTCTGTTTTATTATCTCTGGGTCCAGTCAAAGAGAGAAAAAGATTTGGAATCCAGAACTATTAGCATTTGGAGACAAAAGAGAGCTTTCACTGCAGTTGATCCCCAGGGCTTGTTCCCCAGGCCTACAGGCTCCATCTCTCAGGTGGGAAGATGCTGCATTGCCCCCCTTCCTCCACACACACTACCCATCTGGTGATCCAAGGAGTTTACAAACAGGATCAATTTCCCTAGCAACCTCTTTCAAAAGCTTTTTTTTTATAATGAGCTCCAAGCGATCAGCACACATATATCCCCTCTTTTAAAAAAAAAAAGGAGTATTTTACTGAGGGAATTAAATCCACACTGGTATACCCTGGTCACAAAGCAGCATAATGTAGTGGGAAGAGTTTAGACTTTAAAACCAGACACACTGAGATGAGAATGCCAGCTCTACCACTGTCTGGCTCTGCTACTTTGGGCAAATTACCTAACCTCTCTGAGCCTCTGTTTCTTCATTTGTAAAAGAGGAGATGATATCTATGTTGAGGAGTCATGGTTAGAATTAAAAATTATATTTGTCAAATGCCTTATGCATTGGCTTGCCTGGAGTAGGAGCTCCATAAATGGTAGTTACTAAATGCTGTTACTA
The DNA here is from genome assembly GCF_048564905.1 of Vicugna pacos. Taxonomy (NCBI): domain Eukaryota; kingdom Metazoa; phylum Chordata; class Mammalia; order Artiodactyla; family Camelidae; genus Vicugna; species Vicugna pacos. The sequence goes on from NC_133001.1 coordinate 29,586,300, forward strand.
TAAATGAAACTTGGGACTATGCCATCTGAGAGACAAACTTCAGGTGTTGAAGACGCCACAAGCAGGCTAGTGTGAGTGGGAAGAGGTACCAACAACAGGGAGCAAGTTGGTGAGGCTGCAGAAATGAGGGGGGCCACATCAGGGAGGATCTGATGCAGCCACAGCAAGGTCTTTGGATCTTTGCTCTAAGTGTGATGGAAAAGCCATACAGAGCTTTGATTAGGGGAATACAATAATTCAATTATGTTTTTAAAATAATGTCTTTGGTTGCTGTGTAGAAAAGAGACTGTAGTCGAGTGGTTAGGAAGCTATTTCAGGAGTCCAGGTAAGAGCTGGTAATGGTGGGAGGTGGTGATACAGGGGAGAAGACGTGTTGTGAAGTGTAGGATGTCTTGATGGTGGAGTTGACAGGACTTGTTGATAGACTGGATGCCTCGTGTTAAGAGAGAGGAGAGGGAAAATATGATTTTTAGGGTTTTGCACAGAGGAATCAGGAGATTGGAACAGCCACAAGACAGGGAGGACTGTGGGAGAAGCAGTTTGGATCAGAGAGAGCAGGGAATGAAGAGTTCTGCTCTGGACATGTGGGGTTTGAGGTCACTATAATAACATTCAAGTGGGAACTGAAGACTGGCCCTCAGAGAAGTGAGATAGGAATTTGGGTGTCATCATCCTAAAGATGGTATAGAGAGGCATGAGACCAGAGAAGATCCAAGGTAGAGAGAGAAGGAACTCAAGACCTGAGGCCCAGGGCACTGCAACATTTAAAAGCTGGAGAAAGGAGGAAATCCAGAAAAACAGACTTAGGAGGAGTATTCCCCGTGGACTTGGTTACAGAAAAATATCAGTAAGTGGAATGGTGGGGACAAAAGCCGGATGTGAATAAGTTCAAGAGTGAATAGAAACTGATGAAGTACAGGGGGAAAAACACTATAGATAACTCTTATTGGGGATTTTATTGTAAAGGGAAAAAGAGAGACAGTTGCTAGAGAGAGAAGTAGAGTCTTAATGGTTTTTTTTTTTTAAGACAGAAAATACATTAGAATGCATGCTGATGGATTCATTTAGCAGAGAGGGGAACTTGATGGTGCAGGAAAAAAGAGAAAACTTCAGGAGTGAAGTCCTTGAGCAGGTCAGAGGAGGTGACATCTGAACAAAAGCAGAAGGGTTGGCCTTAGACACAGTGGATTGTAAGAGGGAAGAAAGCCAAGTTTATAGGCAGAGATTCAGGAGGCTGGTAGAATAATTGTCTTGCATATTCCAGAACAGGGCCTGGGCCAGAGCACATTCTGGAGCAGATCTTATATTGGAAATGGGGGCATTCTATCAGTATGATATTTCGGAGCATAATATAAGGAAAGTTAATTTTGTTTTTCTCCTGGTTCCCTCCCATCGACCCCTCCAGCAGCTTCTGAGGCTTTTCTAACCAGACTCCAGCATGGACACTGCATGCTAATGAGATAACACTTGGTCCAATCCCAGGCACTTGTTTCTGAATAATTAATCTGGCACTTTACCAGCACCTACAGGCTTGGTTTTTCTGATGATTAAATAAAAGGCCAAGGCTCTTAACCATCAACTAGCTCTTCGGTGCAGTTTGGCTCCATGTCATGTTAACCCACTGGGAAGTCTGGAACAATATGATGAAAGCAGAACATCCTCCCCCTTTTTGGCCCTCCCCCAAATTGTCGCTCAGACAGCAGGTCAGCTTAGCCTCTCCGGGAAGATGAAGGAGGACAGGATGTCCTAACAGTTCTGACCCCTCACACCCATTCCAAGCATCACCTGGACCCTCTGGCTTTCCTGAGTCCCTTCCAACCATTCAAGGGCCTTGTTTTTGTTTGCTTTCTGGCAATTCTCATGTCTCCCTCCTCTCTGTCCTCCAGTTTTATATTTCTCCTGAATGTGATCAATGTTATCTCAAGTTCCCCAGACTGTATGACTCGAAGCCCTGAGTGCAAAAGAAAGTCTCCTTCCTAGTGAGAATCTAAAAAAATCCAAAACAGTAACAGGTTTCTCTCAGTTCAAGTTTGAAAATGCCAATCAAAAGCCCCACCTTTTAAAGAAGTTTTGAGATTTCTTTAGAGATGACAGAAAGATGGAAGAGAAAGAGGATTGGGTAGCAACTGGTTTTTGTGAAGTCCTGCTGGCACTGCAGAGCTTCCCAAATTCACAAGGGGCACCAGAGGCACTGAGATGGCAGAGATTGTTGTGGCAGAAGCAACTGGAAAATGTCCTGGGACTGAAACACAGACAGATTAACATCACCCCAGTGGACACTAATGACTTGCACTTTGAAATGCCAGAGGCTCATACTGCCAGTTAAGACACGGAAAAAACACATTTCTAGTCTCCAAAGACCTTAGATCTTTCCAAACTCTGCAGGCAAATGCAGCTGTCATGAATTTCTGCAGCTGGACAGCCCCTACGTGCCGCTAGGGGAATCATTGCCAGAGTTGCTGTGGGCAGTGTAGTCAGTAAAGCTGAATAAAACAATCACTGAAAACCTCTCAGAGGTTAAGTTAGTAATGATTCAATTTATAATTCAACGCAGTCAAGCCGACAGCATTTCCAAATGCCAAGCTTACTTTAGTGGTACTACGTAAAACATTCTCTCCTCTGAATGTTCACAAGCTCAACAAAAGCATTTCCAAACAAGTTTTATAATTTACTATCGACAGATAATTAGAATGTGTTTTCAATCACCGGCATCTGGATAAAGTAATTTTGTCTCAGCATGGGCATTTCCAGGAAGCAAACAGAAGTCAAGGAGGAAAGAGCCTGCTGGAAGCTTTTTCAAAAGGAAAATCTTTCAAGAACTGCTCTCAGCTGCAGGAAGGGAACATTCCCACATGAAATTGATTAGCAACATAAATGTGGGCTTTGAGTAATGCGGATCAACAAAAGAGTATCTGGTGTGACTGAAGGAAGGCAATCTCTGGTTAAACACATAAAACTGCAAACGGGTAGGAACTGGTAACAGGTAATGTCAATCTTAAGAAGTCAGTCCTAAATGAATCTAAAATTCGTTAAGTCACAGGTTTCTGAGGTTAATCTAGCACTTCTAAATCTGGTCAACAAACAACTTTCCAATGCTATATGCAAGGGGCAAAGTAAACTGCACCTGAGTTCTCAATTTCTCATCCAGTTGAGAAGACCAAACTGCCAGAAGGAAAGGGGAGTATAATCAAATGCCAAATTGTGAGATACTGATTTTAAGTTACAAAGTTCAGAAATGAGAGAAATCAGTGTTGGCTGGGGTGGAAGAGTTCCTGGGAGACTGAGTAGCAAAAGACTCCAAATGAACCCAAATACATCTTTTCCTGGCCTGCCCACAATTGTCGCCATTATTTCTGTGCTTTTGCATGACAGTCTTTATTTTAAAACAGTGCAGGGTGGTGGTTAGATAGACTGGCTTTGGAACCAGCCTTTCTGAGTTTCAAACCTGGCTCAACCATTTATTAGCTGTGTGATCTTGAGCAAATTAGCCTTTCTGTGCCTTAGTTTCTTCATTTATAAAATGTAGTTAATAGAATCCACCTTACAGAACTGTTAGGAACAATAAATGAATGAATTTATATAATTTGCTCAATAAATTTATAATTTGGTGTGTAACGGAATCACCTGGAGAATTTATGTAAACTATGTTACGGGGTTTGTAAAAGTTAAAGAAACTAAGCCCCCTAAAGCAGTTAATTTTATCTGGGGAGATGATAGTAGAGTGTAGTGTAGAACTTAATTGAGATGTTTTTCTTTGAAAGTCTCACTGCCAAGCCACTTGATCAGCAAACCATTTTACCTTTGCTCTAGGGTGTTTCTCCTCAACCTCTTGCACCATTTTGCTCTGGAATATTTTTGGTGTGTTACTTTCAGTTTGGAGTATATCTGATTTTTTTAAAAAATTCATTTATTCTTGACTTATTCCTTTTTGTTGAAACTTTGAAGTATAGTTTGGTTTTATTTTAACCTTTCAGAATTTTCAGTGTGGTATTTTTAAAAACTGTAATGAAGTTAATATCAACAAAATGATAAAAAAAACCAGAAATGACATAGGAAGAACACTCTTTTACATAAATCACAGCAATATTTTTCGAACCAGCTTCTAGAGTGATGGAAATAAAAGCAAAAATAAACCAATGGGACCTAATTAAACTTAAAAGCTTTTGCACGGCTAAGGGTACCATCAACAAAAAAGAAAAGAAAACCTACAGAATGGGAGAAAAATATCTGCAAATGATGCGACTAACAAGGGACTGATTTCTGAAACATACGAACAGCTCATACAGCCTAATATCAAAAAAACAAGCAACCCAATCAAAAAATGAGCAGAAGACCTAAACAGATTTCTCTCCAAAGAAGACATCCAGATGGCCAATAAGCACATGAAAAGATGCTCAACGTTGCTGATTGTTAGAGAAATGCAAATCAAAACTACAATTAGATATCACTTCACACCAGTCAGAATGGCTATCATTAAAAAGTCCACAAATGATAAATGCTGGAGAGGGTGTGGAGAAAAAGGAACCCTCCTAGACTGTTGGTGGAAATGTAAATTGGTGCAGCCACTATGGAGGACAGTATGGAGGTTCCTTAAAAAACTAAACATAAACTTACCATATTATACAGCAATCTCACTCCTGGGCATATATCTGGAGAAAAATGTACTTCAAAAAGACACATGTACCCCAATATTCATACAAGCACTATTTACAATAGCCAAGACATGGAAACAATCTAAATGTCCACTTATGATGGACAGATAAAGAAGATGTGGTATATATATATATATATATATATATATATATATATATATATATATATATACAATGGAATACTACTCAGCCATAAAAAAGAATAAAATAATGCCATTTGCAGCAACATGGATGGACCTGGAGATTGTCATTCTAAGTGAAGAAAGCCAAAAAGAGAAAGAAGAATACCATAAGATATCACTTATATGTGGAATCTTAAAAAAGGACACAAATGAACTTATCTACAAAACGGAAACAGACTCACAAACAAAGAGAACGAACTTACGGTAAAGGGAGTGGGAAGCGATAAATCAGGAGTTTGAAATTTACACCTCTTGGGGAATGATGGAAATGTTAGCTATCTTGATTGTGATGATGGTTTCATGTCTATCAAAATTCATTAAATTGTACATTTGAAAATGTAGTTTACTGTACAGGAATCATACCATGGTAAAGGTGTTTAAAAAATGAGAACACAGAGAATGAATTAAAACATTGAAAAATTTTAAAAGAATCAACCCTTATCTATGTTTAGAAGAAGCATGCTGTTAAAAATTAAACCTAAAACTATGAAGAATGATGATCCTATCCAAACTCAGTATGTATTAAGTTGGGCCTCTTTCTAGTGCAACAGCAAACACCTCTCTCAAACTAGCTGAAGTACAAAAGTGATTTACTGGCTCATGTACCTGGGAAGTCTAGGCGTGAATTGGGCTTTAAGCACAATTGGACACAGAAACTCCAATGAAGTCACCAGGCTTCTGTCCAGTCCTTGGCTCTGCTTCTCTGTATTGTTCTAATTCTTTCTTACTACATGCAGGTGTCTTCATGGGGCAGGGAGAGTGGCCACCAGTAATTACTGAGTCACATTTTCATGGCTGATAAATCTACAATGAGACGTCTTTCCCACCAACTGCAGTTAGTAAAATTCAATGAATTATGCCAATTGCCTTAGTTTGGGTCCCTCTCACTCTAGCCAAAAGGTTGGGATTCTCTCATAGGCTAAGCCTGGCTCATGTGCTGATCCCTGTGACCACAAGTGAGGGGTGATATTGGAAATCAGAGGTATGTACATAGGGGAAACACTGGAAAAATCAAAAAAAAAGGAAAAATGCTGGCATAGTCTCCTTCTTCTAATATGCAGCAATAACACATATCTTCTCATCTATAACTCAACAAAGTGCTTTAATCTAACATAATTCAACTGACCCACACTATATTGAAAACCCACAATTCATTCTCCAGGGGGAGACAACCCCAAGACACACATTGTTTCTACATCCTCTTTGCTCTACCATGTTTCCAGGTGATCTGCATTCCTCCCAATCAGGCCTGGAAAGCAAGATGGGTAGCCAAGAACAGCAGCCATATCAGTGTCTTTGCAACTTAATGCAATGGAAAAAAAATCCATATATTCTTTACTAAGTCCAAGTAAACTCTATTAGTCTCTGCCTCCAAATTAAACTGAAGTTATCAGAAGTTGCATAAAAGTGTCTAACTTGTAAAAGATAATTTTTTCCAACCCTTAGAGAGACACTAGCTAAAACAAAAATTTCACATTATTTATTGCTCTGAGAAAATTAAATACATTTTCTAGTTCCTTACAAACAAAACAAAAAACTTCAATTAATCAGCAAATTTAGGAGAGTCACATTTTAGGAATTGACAATGACTGCCAATAAAGACTTCCTAAAGTTTCTGTTCAGCTATAAGAAGGATGATAACTGTTTTCCATCTTGAAGGGACTCAAGTTGTATGGTACACTGAAATGCCAATTATGTTTGACTACTATTCTATATTGATTTATCCAGACACTATCCGCCCTGTGGGAAACACATAAACTTTCAGCCTTCACACATGATAACACTGGGAAAATACCAGCGATAACCCCTTGTTGCCCGTGCTGGATACCTTCTTACAGTAAATGACCCTGCATCTGTCTTCCTGGTTCTTGCACTTATGAAAGAATTATTGTTTGACAAGTGTTGCTGAAGGGTGTAACAATGACAAATTAGACCTTCACTTATAATGAGAATCTTGAGGCTGTGTGCAAATAAAGGTCTGAGTGGAAAAATTTTTGAATAATTAGGAATTACATGCATGAATAAATTTGGATATGAAAAATGTAGTTACAGATGGAAGAGGCCCTTGATTCATCAGACAAGTTGCCTTAAGAGAAAATAAATCATAGTTAAACACTAAATCTGCCGCTTAAACTATGTTAAGGCTTTTAAGCAAAATAGGCTTTTTAACTCAAGGCAATCACTTGGTATTTTGCTCGCACTATTTTGTATTTGTGTGAAAATTGGAGGAGACTCCAAAAAGGCCAACAAACAATTATAAATGATCAGTTCTATTTTTTGATTCTTTGTGGGTCATCATAAATTACTATGAGGCCAAAAAAAAAAGGTTAATTTGACCAAAGTAAAGGAGATTAATGTCCACAGCCTTGTTAATTTCCCCTTCAGGGCGCTGAGTACCATAATCTGAGGTGAGAATTTTGAAAGTAAATGTTTCTTTTTTTATTTTTTAACTTTGGTCTTAAAAGAAAATCTTTGTCTTAGATTGTATGGTCACAATCTCAGATAGTTCATATTTTATGTAAAATGGTTTAGCAACAACAGCAAGTTTTGATGTTTGAGAAACTATTTGCTGGAGAAGTCAATTATGTGGTTCCCGTGAACAGGTCTCTCTAGCTCTAAGAGGTACAGCCCAATACATTTGTCTGCCTGCTGTTTACCCTGCATGATATCGACATGATTGAGTACAGTGTTTTCAAACTCCAAGTCATGCTGTATTAATACGTAGTGAAATCAAAATACAACCGACATTTACAATCTTTTTCTTTTTGAACACTTAAAACCGCATACAAAGTAGAGAGAACAGTAAAATGAACTCCCATACACCCATCACTCAGACCCAACAAATACCAAGATAGTGTCACACTTGCTTCTTATATTCTTTTGCTTTTTTTTTTTTAAAGTCTATGGGGAAATGTCTTCAAGAAAATTCCAGACAGCATGTTAATTTACTTCTACATATCCCAGCATGTATCTCTAAAAATATATAAATATTTTCTTACATAACCACAGAGCCCATTATTACACTGAAATAGTTAGCAATGGTTCTCATATTGTGTACTGTACCCCATCTAAAAAAGGTCTTCTAGCTGTTTAAATTAGGATCAATCAGCATTTTAAAAAACAAAATAGAGGAAAATAGATTAGTAAATATCCAATGGCATCATATGCAGTAAGGTTCATCATTGTTTTATAAAATTTCTTTATGTATATGTGTATTTGTGTCATTTATAAAATGCATTTTCTTACTGTTGGCCATAGCCACAGAAGCATGAACGCCACTGGCTTAGTGATCCTCTCCTTTACTCAGTAGGCTCTGGGTAGACTTCTGTGTCCGAAATGAGTTTCTGCAGTTTTAAGGAGGGATGTATATACAGAGAGCAGAGATCTGCATCTTTGCTATTGCTGTTCCCTCTGCCTGGAAGCCCTCTCGCCACCATTCCTATCTACTATTTCACATCTTGCCCAGACTCGGAGGGCTGAAATGTCATTTCCACCGTGAACCCTTCTTTTGTTCTCCTGCCTGGCTATCACGTGGTTTGCCTCTTCTTCACTGCACTTATCACTTATCACTGCCTAATGTAATGGTTATCTCTATGTAATATGTGTTTTACCTGGTCCTATAAATTAGGCTCATCAAGTGCAGTATGCATAATTCCTTTGCCCTGAGATGTAACCTGCCCTGCGCTTTGCTTATGCTAAGCATTTGACAACTGAATAAACTGAGTTGGGAATTTGGGACACTGGCTAGAGATGATTAAACAGTAAAGACGTTGGTGTCAAAAACTGGACCACAAGGAGAGACTGGAGAAGAACCCAAATTCATGAGGTTTAGACTAGAGCATGAAAAGCAACAATAGTGGGAGCGACATTTTTTTTCAGTTTCCTATATGCCTGGTACTGTAAACACCTTACTTATTTTATCTAATATTCCCAAAAATTCCTGGTAGGAAAGGGTAGATATCGCCAGTTTACCAAGAAGTTACGTACTTTTGCAAAGTCTAGCTTCTAAGCTGTCCTTCCTAATAATATTCTATTCAGAGGCTACCCCATTCACTGGGATAGGGACCCCTAATTTTCTAACCAACATTTGAATCCATTTCATGGTTCAGAATAAACTAAGGGAGAAACCAAGGATGATCAGCCTGGACTTCTCTTCTGCTTTAGCACAGCTCTGAAGACTAAAGGAATCTGAGAACAACTTGGGAATTCTGAAATGAAAAACAAGCAAAACCCACTCTTTCTCCCTTACAAACATGTGTGTGTGTGCACATACCTTGTACGTGTTAACAACTATTCATCCTTCAAACCTAAGGAATCTTTCCCTGGGAATTTTTTGACTCCGAGGTGAGGCACACCCTCTCATGGAAACATGTATCTTTTCTTCAGAACCCGTTTCAGTATGTAATTCATTTAGTGCGATTAACTGATTGCCCCCTGGAATGGAAGCTCCGTAACTGTAATAACCACACCTGTTTTTGCCCAGCATGCTTTTTCTAGCACTTAACTTGCTGCTGGGAGATCTTGTGTTCAATAGTGAGTACATTCATGATTGAATAAATGAATAGCTGGACAAATTTCATCAGTATTGCTTCATACTTCAAGAGGACACCCAGGACAAGAACAGAGAGAACAATGGTTGGGGATTAAGATTTTCAGGGCTAGAAGCAAGTAGAGGACAATATCCATTCATTCTCACCACTACCTCTACCAGCCTTTTGGATTCTGTAACCACATGCCTTGTCTCTACTTCTGTGACAAAGGTGGACTGTCTGGGTTCTTACCTAAAGTCAATCCCTTCACTTTTTTACTCGATCCCATCCCCTCTTGCCTACTCAATGTACTCTTTTTCCAAAAATACCATATGAGATCGCTCATACATGGAATCTAAAAAAAAAAAAACAAACATAAATACAAAACAGAAACAGACTCATAGATACAGAATACAAACTTGTGGTTGCCGGGGGTGGGGTGGGAAGGGACAGAATGGGAGTTCGAAATTTGTAGATACTGACAGGTATATGTAGAATAGATAAACAAGATTATACTGTATAGCACAGGGAAATATATACAAGATCTTGTGGTAGCTCACAGTGGAAAAGAATGTGACAATGAATATAAGTAAGTTCATGTATAACTGAAAAATTGTGTTCTACACTGGAAATTGACCCAACAGTATAAACTGACTATAACTCAATAAAAAAAAAAGTACTCTTTTTCTGTCTCAGGCTTTATCAAGTTTTCACCCCCTACTGCAGCACTGTCCAGTAGAATTTTCTATGATGATGAAAATGTTCTGTCTGTGCTATCCAACATGGTAGCTACCAGCTACATGTTGTCTACTGAGTATTTGAATGTGCTTAATCACTAAGGAACTGAATCTTTTAAATGTTTAGTTTAAATTAAGTAAAACAGTTACATATGGATAACTCCCATTAGCATCAAATATGCCCTTAATCCTTTCATCTTAAAAAAATAATTAACCTCCCCTGAATTCACACCTTCTTCTAGATACCACTCCCTTTCTCTGCTCCCTCCTTTACAGGGTATTCTACAAAAGGTTTGTCTATACTCCCTGCCTCCACTTCCCCTTCCTTCAAGTACTCTTAAACTCCAATCTTTTGACTCAACATGTCACCAAAATGGTTCTCAGCATCACCAGGACCTTTGAGTTGACAAATTCTATGGTCAATTTTGAGTGTTCATTTCACCAGAACAGCAGCATTTTACCTGGCTGATAATCCCCTTGAAAGACTTCCTCCTTTTGGCGTGTGTGTGAACTCACCACTCTCTTGGTCCTTCTCCTACTTCTCTGGCTGTTCTGTTTACTGAGCTGCATTTTCATCTTTGCATCCTTTACATATTGAAATGTCACACACTTCAGTTCTATGACCTCATCTTTTGTCTACCTATATTTTCTTCCTAAGTGCTTTCATCCATTTCTCATCCATTTCCATGGCTTCAAATATTAGATATCAACTGTAGACACTCAAGTGTATCTCTAGCTCTAAACTCCAGACTTGTACGTCATACAGTCAACCCCCTACTCATATTTGATATCTGGATGTCTAACAGGCACCTCAAGTTTAATATCCCAGAAGACCACTTTTGATTTTGCCTTTTAAATTTGCTTTCCCCTCAGTCTTCCCCTTTTAAATCAGTGCCATCTCCACCTTTCTAATCGCTCAGGCCAAAAATTTTGGAGTCATTTTTGAATTACACCCTATAGCTTGTCCATCAGTAAATCCTCTTGGTTTCATTTATTAAATAGAGAATCTTACCCTTTCTCATGATCTCACCTGCCACCCCCCAATCCAAGCCACTACCTGGATTATTCCAAGAGCCTCTTCACTGATCTCCCTACTTTTATTTACCCACATTCTCTTACAATCAACTTTTCAAACAGCAGCCAAAGTGATCCTTTAAAAATGCAAATGAATTCATATCACAGCAACACATCAAACTTTCCAATGGTTTTCCATGTCATTCTGAATAAAAATCAAAGTCCTACAGCCCCTGATAAAACACTGCATGACCAGGCCCCCAGCTACCTCTCAGACCTCCATGCTCACTGTCCCTCTCCACCCGCATCTCCCTTTGTTCTTTCCTCTCATCCATATGGTCCTTATTGTTCTTTGAAAAGGCTAAAACATGTCACCCTCAATCCCCTTACCCTTATTTACTTTACATCATAGTTCTTGTCTGTCTTCCTAAACCAAGCTTTGGAGCGATTAATCAAAGTCCATACTTGGTCTGCTTTGTTCTCAGCCGTACCCACATCTCAAATAGTGCTTGGCACCGAATGTGTGTGAAATTAGTATTGAATAAGTGAAGAAATTATATTCCTAATGCCTAGTAGTAGAACCCTGAGTAAATCATTTACTCTTTTTTTGGTGGGGGGATCTCATTTTCCTCATCTCTCAGAGGAGAAATGAACTAGATAATCTCCAAACACATTTATTCAGTAATTATTTAATGCAACCTACTGTATGCTTGGCACACACTCCTTGAAAGGTCACACAAGAAAAGGCCACACACTCCTTAAAAGGTAAAGGAGCTCGATGTCCAGTGGGATAACAGTCAAAAGGGAAACGACCCTGGACGGCTTCTGAAGACTTCTGAGCCCTCACCTGGGATCGCTTAGAATGCAGCTAGGTGAAGAGGGCGTTGGACAGTTGGCTACATTTAAAGTTTGTTTCCACGTGTGCACAGGGTACCCTTCCAGAGCATCAGGCAGGACTCTCCTGTTTTAGCTCCAGATTTGGTTTGGGACTCTGAATCATACTGTTATCTTACCTCCGATGCCGGTGCATTTACTGAAGGAAGGGGCTGGGTGGGAGTTTGGGGAGATAATGCGTTCACTTCCAGCTTTAAAACTGTACGACCTTCGTTAAAATCCATCATTTCATAAAGTGAGCCACTGCTTATGGACTTAGGGTTGGACCTCCGTATTCCTTTATACTGTCCCCAGGCACCAGGCATATAAACCACATCGCATTTAACCTTGGAGGCTGCTAGCACAGTGCAAATGTCCTTGACGTTTTTTCCTGTCCCACACTCCTGAGAGTAGAGACGTTCCTCTCAGTTGGCGCGGAGCGGGAACCGCGGAACGCCGGCGGCGACGCCCGCACTCTGCAGAGAATTCTCCCACACTTCGGGATCTTCACAGTTGGCTCTTCTCGAAACTTCCCGGGTGTTTTTGCTAGTCGGTCCCCCGCAAGCCCTTGCGCTAACCTGGGAGGAGTCGACCTCTTCCGACTCTACCAACTGAAAAGTGTAGGGGTGGAAGGACCGAACATGCTGACGTGAAGGAAAGAAGACGGAAAGAGGCTTTCCCTGAAATGATACATCAAGCCACCTTGTCTTGTCAACATCGCATGGGGCGCACGTTGCCTGGGATGAACGTGTTTTTCTGTCTTCTATGTTATAACAACACGTGCCTCCCCCTGCGCCCGGCGCGCCCGGCCTTTGGTCTCTCCCGCGCCGGGCGACCCCGCGGTCACGTGCTCCCCCTGTCCTTCTCGCCGAACGTGCATCCAGCCGTGGGGACAGGCGAGCCATGGCAGCCTTGCTGAGACCCGCCCGCTGGCTTCTTCGTGCCGGGGCAGCGCCGCGCCTCCCCTTCTCCCTGCGCCTGGTCGCAGGCGGCCCAGGCCGGCCGCACGCCGCCCTCTGTCTGCCCGCCGCTCGCGCCGGGCGGGTCGCCGGGTGAGTGCTGCGGCCGCTTCCCCCTGCTTGCCTGCCTGCCTGCCTGCCTGCCTGCCTGCAGCGCGGCCGTTCCCCGGGGTCATGGACGCGGGTGGGGGCCGGGTGCCACTTGTGCCCTCTTCACGGTCTCTTCAGGGCCGAGCGTCCTCGAGCTTCGGACCACTCTCCCCACGAGAGGGATTTCGGGTGACAGGGTTGGTCGCCTTCAGAAGGTCACGGCCACGGGCATGGCTCGCTTCCGGCATGGATCCTGCCGTCGCCGCCTCCGACTCGGTTTTCCCGCTTTCAGGCTACCGACGGTCAATGATGCTGAGGGGGCCTTTGGAGGCTGCTGCGGAGGGGTCAGGTGTTACTCCTCTCCTTATGATTGACTGGTTTTGGTGCTATGCCACGTGCGAGCATTATTGGTGCTCAGTCACTAGCTAGAAGTTAGGTTTCGAGAGCTTTCTTTGGGGGTGGGGAGGATAGGTTGGGAATTCTGGGTGAGCCCGGGATAGCTTAGAGCTGGGCGTTAAATTATGATCAGTTTGTGCGTTTGCCTGCCTTTTCTCGAGTGGAGTTTACCTTTTAGTATTTACGAGGATGTTCTGTGGGTTGGGAATTGTCAACGTAGGGTTCCTAAGTGTCAGTGAGTGGAGACGTGAACGTATTCCAGGCACTCTGTGGGAACTGGGGGTGCAGAAGCAAGTTAAATTCTCAGTGGATGTCAAATGTGTGAATAAATGCCCTCATGGATTGAGGTTTATCAGGAGATAGGTTTGGTACAGACTTTGTCAGGGAGAGGATAAGGAAGCTTGATGAAAGCCTTGATTTGGGTAGTACTCTGACCACCTGAGAAGGGCAGATGTGCGCTGAGGTTTTAGAATTGGAGAAAAACTGATTCTGAAAGACTAGTGTTTATAAATAAAGGTACCTTGGGAGACAGCATGCTGACTAAGAGCTAAGGATTTGGCATAGGCCAGGGCTGGACTGCAGGCTCCTGTTTTTATTTACATTATGCCATGGAACAAGTTACTTAACATTTCCAGGCCTCAGTTTCCTTAGTTTTGGATAGGATGGGAATACTAATAGTGTTGATAGTATTATGTGAAATTATTCATATAAAGCTCTTAACATAGGACTTGGAACTTAGTAAATGTTTTATTAGTTACTGTAATAGTACCACTAATGATTGCATGAGTCTTTGTGGACCAGCTTGGAAACCTACTTTATGTAAAATTATATAGAGGAAATGTTTTATGATTTCTTAACAAGTTAGTTAAAGATCTTTGGAATGTAGCCTACTTGTAACTTGGAGCCTACTTAGATCCGAACAGTTAACCTTTAGAAGTCATGCCTCTGCTTTTGCAGAACTACATCTCTTCGCTTTCAAAGAGCTTCTTTGGAGAAAGTTGTGCCAGTTATTCATATTTTTCTAGTCTTTAATATCCCTGTGAGGCCAGAGGAGGGTCGATATTATAGTTCATCTGCACCGTTGCATTTGAGGAAAACAGTAGAGGGAACACAATCTAGTGGAAAGGGTCCTGGTGTGGGAGATCCTCAGACCTGGGTTCCACTTACTTGCTGCATAATCTTACCTTATCTTTTTGATCCTCAGTTCGTTATCTGTAAAGTACAGGTAACTAGGCCTTTCCCTTTTTGTGAAGCGCTTTTTTGTCATTCAGGGCTCATCTTTAATGCTGTCTCTTCAGAGAGGCCTTACCTCAACACTCAATCTAAAAACAACCCTCTTCTGGTTTTTCCTTGGCACGTTTGTCTGATACTATTATCTGCTCTCTGTTTCCTTCGTAGAAAGTGAGTTACATGAGAGCAGAACTTTGTCTGGTTCACCACTGTGTGCTCAGCTCATAGCAAGCACTAAAGAAGAGTTTGTTTTCTTCTCCTGGGCTCTGAGCATTCTTTCCTTCCAGTCTCCTGTCCCACAGCCTGTAGCATGCCCACACCTGTCCCACCTGAACCACAGATCTTTTCCTGGAATTCAGCTTAGCTCTAGATGCTTCCCAGTCTCTCCTCCCCGCCCCCCTCTCCTGTCTCCCTCATTTCGCTTCACATTGCAACAACACCACTGGGGAAAGCCACCACTGTCTTATTTATTCATTTTTTTATTGTATGTTTTTTAATTTTAGAACTTACATGCCTTGAGGAACAGTTGTAAAACACAAGAGGGAAAGCAGTAAACTAAAAATCACCCTTAATTCTATCACTTAGAGCCATTGAGACATATGTATATCCTTTCAAATAATTTATGTCTGTGTGAGATGTAAGTTTATTTCATTTAATTTTTCCAAGGGATTTCTTAATTACTAAATCCACTTGTAAGTCCTTGACCTCTGGCATGTTACTCTATCACCTGTTTCCTCCTTAATGAGATCCTTTTCTTGGCATTGATGATGACACCACTCTTTCTTGATTTTTCTCTCTCAGAATTTTTCTCACTTGCTTTGTAGCATCCCCTTTCCTCTGTTCATCTCTTAAATGCTGATGTCTTGCAGGGGGTGGTTGTCCTTAGTCCTTTTGTTTTCTCTCTCTCTCTTTTTTTTTCCCCCTTCCCTTTGGACTACGTCTTCCATTTTCAGGCCATCAGCCCATACGCACATATCTGATGATTGCAGTATTTCTTCTCCTGGACATAGATTGTCTACTAGACACCTCCACTGATTGAACTACGTTACTTCAAACCCGTCACATCTCAAACTGGATTTGTCTTTCCTCCTAAATGTGTTCTTGTATATTCTCTGTTTTATGAGTTTTGCTATTCCCATCTGCTTTCTAGAGATTTCTCATTCATATTTCCTTGACACCTTCATGTCCCCACCCAATCCCTATGTATTGATCACACAAATACTTAAATTCTGTTAGATCTGCTTCATCTGGAATGATTCCCCTCTTCCTCCAACCCCCACGGTATTCCGTAGTTTCCCTGATAATTTGATCATGTCATTTTCCTGCTTAAAATGAGACGCTTTGGTGGCTCCCATTAGTTCCAGGATAAGGTGCTTCATGATCTGGAGATGCTTCTGGAGCCTCACTTCTTATGCATTCCTTCCCATGGGATCCTCTATCCTAGCCATACCAAACTACTACTTTAGAGTCCTCTGCAGCAGGACATCTGAAACTATGAGCGGAAGAATTCCCTGGGGAGCTTATGAAACTGTGGCTTCTGATTTTGTAGGTGTAGGCAGGGGACTGAGATTTTACATGTTCAGCAGGCCCCCAGATGGTAGAGGTGCTGCTGGTCTGTGAACTAGCAAAGCTTTGATGGGCTGTGTTGTACATCTCCTTGCCTTTGAATGTGATGTTCACTCTTAGGATGTGTCTCTTCTGTTAAATCTCTCTTGACAGCTTCTCCCCATTTGACCACTGCTTTCCTGTGGTTTCTTTTCTGAGTCACTGCCTTCCCTGGTGTCTAACTTTGTGACACGTGGTACGTGTCAAATGTATGTTAAGTGAATTAATGAAAATCTTAGACATTGAGGAAGGAATATTGTGAGATGCAAACACGTTTGAAGGGGTACTTAACCCATTCATGCTATGCAGTGAATCTCCACAAATTCACCCTGATCTTGATTTCCTGGAATGTCTGAGAAGGACAGGTGAGTATTATTGAATGAAATTATTAGAATTTATTAATCAACACTTAAGTGCTTTAGAGGAAAGGTGAGCTTTGAGCTAAATCAGTTTGGAAGTGGATCTAGGTTGGTGATTGTGTTAAAGGTGACGATCATATATTGCCCTATGGCAGAATGATGTGACTTCTAAAGTTGAAAGAAAAGAAAACATTTCCTTGTTTACCTTTCATTAAAAAAAACTTTCTCAACAAATATTAAAAATCCACATGGGTCCTTTGGAGTTGGAATTCAGCCTCTGCTCCCTGTGTGTTTATCAGTCACAGAGGACTGTGATAGGCACACATACAACTATGGTATGTGCGCTCTTCGCAAGAGAGGAATATAATACCGTGGCATTTCGGAGAGAAGAGTCACGTTTGTTTTGTGGTAGGCGATTGCTCAAGTTTAAGAGGACATGTCTTAATGAGTAGTTACAATGTTCCAGGGGAAGAAAGAGCATGAAGAACTTGGAGGCTGTACTTTTATCCTATGTAGCTGTTTGGGTTGGGATATGGTGGATGTTGTTACTACAAAGGTCAGTCCATTTTCCTTGAAGCTACCAAGGTTGATTAGGAAGTTGGTCAAAAGCCATTGGAGGGTTTCAAGAGATACAGATCTCGACAAAGTTTACATAGACTCTAGGAGAGAGAGAGGCTGGAGATGGATAGACCAGTTAGGAACAACATTGATACTGCAGATTAGGGTTAATGGGGCCTCAACTAGGTGGTGCAGAACTGAAGAAAAGTTACTTCCTTTCCTGAGAGACAGAACAGGAGATTGGCAAAGATGTCAGCAGCATTAGGAAGAATAGATTTGGAAATTAGGCTAAATAATAGTATCTTTGGTGTAGATCTTCACCATTTTCAAACTGTCTTTATATGAATATATCACACACACCTTTCATTTTCTGTGGGTTGATGTTACAAATTAGGAGATTGCTTTGTGTGTCTCCTGTTGTGTTTTAGATGCTGAAGGGATTACTTAAGGACATACAAACTTTTTTTTTAAAAGCAATACATAACACATTATAAGTTTAGGAATTAAAGGCTATCACAAGTAAGTAAGCAAGTTAAGTAAGATCTCAGAATGTCAACTCTGTAGGGGATCTCTAGAATTAATCTAGTCTGTCCCACTCTCACTTTATAGATTCTGCTGAGTATCTTGCTCCACATCACATCATAGGTCCCAGCCTGGTTAACTGACTCTTCATCACTTCCTGTCATAGCTGAGACAAAGGAGACATCCCTTTGGACTGGAGGAGCCTGAGATGGAGGGGACATCTGGATAGGTGGAAAGGCATTGGTGCTTCAAGGCAGCCTAAAATTCTGTGACGTACCATAAAGCATAAAGCAGTGTTGGGGGACAGCTTAACTGGGCAAGACTTTTTGGAGAATTGAGGTCTTACAAAATTCAGGGAGAATGTTCAGGGAGAAAATAGTTCAGGGATAACGTTCATTGTGACTATGAAAGACTTTTTAAAAGATCAATCAACATATTTATTGATTACCCTCTCGAATAAGAGCTATTTACTGAGCACTCTTATGAGGAATCTTATTTTTTTATGTGATCTTTACAAGGTAGGTATTTTTCCTTAGATGAAGGAACTAATGCTTAGAAAGACCAAATACCTTTCTCAGAGTCACGTGGCTGTTAAATAGCATAGCTTGGGTTTCAGTATGCCTTGTACTTTCTGCTGACGTATTTTAAAAAGAAGAAATATGTGGTTACTATTTATTATGCTTTCTTTGCTTGATCCTTTACACTTTAGTATTACTGCCCAAACCTTGAGCATTTGTGTACTGCCTTCTGATTTTTTGCCAAATCTGAGCACTACTTAAACTCTTATTTATATTTAATATTTTACTTTTCAATGGTTTTTGGTTTGACATTTTTATGACTTAATTTTGTCTTAAGAATGCTAGTAAAATAAAGAGCTTGATATGATAGTTGTTAAATAAAACTACTGAAATGGAACATCTTTGATACATGTTATCTAAAATCATTTTCCTGGCAGAAGTACAATATTTTGGGAAGCACTGCGTTATCTCAATCTTTATGATATTCTTGTGAGGTAAATACTTTTATCTCAGAGATTTTACAGGCTTAGAGTTACTGTAACTTGCAGGGTATTTTGATGTGAATTTTTCCCTATTACATGGAAGTGAAAATGTAAAAATTGTACTGGTGAGACTTGTTGCCTGGAATTTGCAGGTAAATCAGGTGGGGGCCTTGGTGATACATATGTCTTTCCCATCTCTACTGCCCATCCTGCTCTCAGCTTCCATCAGTCTCTCATGTGGACTACCGCAGCAGCTTCCTTTGTGGTATCTCTATTATAATTCTTGCTGCCCTCTAATTTATTCTCTACCAGGCAGCTAGACTGGTCTTTTCAAAACAGAAATAGATCATGCTGCAACCTCTTATACACCTTCAATAGGGTTCTGATACAGTTCTGTACTTGGAATAAAATCTGTACCTAGAATAAAATCCAAATTCCGTAGCTTCAAAATCCTTCATGATCTAGCCCAGTCTTCCTCTCCAACTTTCGAGCATCTGTTGCTCACTTGCTTGGTCTGCTGACCGTTCTGCCTTGGAATGCTCATCCCCTGTTTTCTATATGGCTGCTGCTGTTCATCCTTGGTTAAAAATTTAACTGTCATCATCTTTGTACATTTATCCAGGGTAGAACCCTGCTGTTATTCTTTCTTTGGAGTCCCTCCTTTACAGAACTTAATACAACTTTTTAAAGTGTAACTAATTGATTATCAGATTTACTCACTAGGTAAGTAGAAAGGCTAATCCTAGCACAGTGCCTTATACATAGAAGGTACTCAGTACATTGTTTTTGAATCAGTAAATGAAAGAACTTAGGTTTACTGTGGTAAAAGTAAGCAAGTACAGGATCTTAAAGAGGTAGTGACATGGAGATGTTTTGGGGGATGATTGATCTGGTAGTTGTATGAAGAAAAGCTGAAGCCTGAGAAGCTTATTAGTGGTTTGTTGCAGAATCCATGTATTGTGTATTGAACAGGGAACTCAGAAATAAAGAGAAATATGAGGGCTCAACAGATGGAGTGTGAAATATGAGAGGGATTGAGCAATAAAATGTCTTAAGATTTTGAGCTTGAAGGAACAGTAGTATAAAGATGGTATAGTCAGTAGCAGTGGAGAAATTTGAAAGGACTACCAACCACTTTTAGGAGTCATTATCTTTTTGAATTTTTAACATGTTAAAACTTAATTGGAATCAGTGTATATATAAAATATATAAAAAGAATTATGTACTGTGACCACGTTGGGTTTATTTCAGGTGTGCAAGCCTAGCTCAACATTTGAAAAAATTAATTGATGCAATCAACTGTATCAATATGCTAAAGAAAACTCAAGGGGAATAGTTAAAATAGGGATTGGTTGAGGGGAGGGTATAGCTCAGTGGTAGAGGGTATGCTTAGTGTGCATGAGATCTTAGGTTTAATCCCAGTACCTCCATTAAAAAAATAAATACACCTAATTACCCCAATTTTTTCAGTTAAAAAAAATAAGGGATTGGTTAGAACATAAGAGATAAACCTGAGATACCTATTGCCTACAAAATGGTTCAACAAAATAAGCTGAAAGCAGCTTTATAGAGGTCAGTCTTGTATTTTATAAGCATGTTATAAAATCCAAATCCTTTAGTTATCAACCATTGTAGAGTTTCCCTTATCTAGTCTCACCTGCCCTGCCTAGGTTTAATTTTTACCACTTTCCAGTGTGAACCCCTATTGCAGCCAGATGAGTTTCCTTGATGACCTTCCACCACATTGAGCTCATTTCAGAATGAAACTGCCTGAGTACAAATCCTGGCCCTGTCATTAACTACCTTTCACTATGACTTTGGGCAAGTTGTTTCAGTTTTCTTATCTTCCTGGGTTATTATAGTTGTAATTTTCTGGTACCCAGCGTGTATTAGATGCATAATAAACACAATTATGATTATACTTATTCTATCATATATTTGTATCCTTTAAAATCTTGATAGATCCAAAGTGATGCTGAATTGGCTCATCATAGCAGTGAAAAAGGAAAAGGAGAATAGAAAAGGGAGAGTTTTAAGAATGTATGTGGTTAGTTTGGTGTATAGTCAAAGTTAAAAAGGAATGAATAACAATTCAATAAAAAGTTCCCTTGAAAAAAAACTGAGAGTATCCAAAACATACAAAGAACTCTTAAAACTCAGCAATGAGAAAACTTACGATGCAATTGAAAAATGAGCAGATCTGAACAGTTCATCAAAGAAATACAGAGTACCAAAATGCATATGAAAAGATGCTCTTACCATATGTCATTAGGGAATTGCAAATTAAAACAACAGTTAGATACCACTACACAACTGTTAGAGTGGCTAAAATCCAAAACACCTATGGCATCAAATGCTGGTAAGGATGTGGGCAGTAGGAACTCTCATTGCATGTGGGAATGCATCATATTTGCCCCAAATTGGAAGCAACCAATAGGTCTTTGAATAGGTGAACAGATAAACAAGTTGTGGTACATCCATACAGTGGAATGTTATTCAGCACTGAAAAGAGATTAACTATCAAGCCACAAAGAGGCACTGAGGAGCCTTTAATGTATATTGCTAGGTGAAAGAAGCCAATCTGAAAAAGACTACAGATTGTATGATCCATCTGTATGATGTTCTGGAAAAGACAAAACTAAACAGACAAGTAAAAAGTGGTTACTAGGGGTTCGGGGGAGGTGGGGAGGGATGAGTAGGTGGAGCTCAGGGCATATTTAGGGCAGTGAAATTATTCTCTATAGTTCTGTAATGCGTGCCATATATTTGTCAAAACACATAGGTATGTATACAGCAAACCCTATGGTAAACTGTAGACCTTAGTTAATAAAAATGTATCAATATGGTAATCATTTGTAATAAATGTATACACCAATATAAAGTGTTTTTTTTTAATTGAAGTATAGTTGATTTACAATATTGTGTTAGTTTCAGTTGTACAGCAAAGTGATTCAGTTATACATATATATCCTTTTTCAGATTCTTTTCCATTGTAGGTTATTATAAGATATTGATTATAGCTCCCTGTGCTATACAGTAGGTCCTTGTTATTTGTCTATTTTATATATAGTGTGTATTTGTTAATCCCCAACTCCTAATTTATCCTCCCTCCTCCCTTGGTAACCATAAGTTTGTTTTCTATGTCTTAATACAAAATATTAATGGGGAAACTGGGTGAAGAGGAAAGAGGGTATATGGGAACTCTGTACTTTTATGGGACAGTTTTTCTATAAACTCAAAAATGCCTTGAAAAAGTAAAGAATTAATTTTTAAAAGTTACAGGCTTAATAGAGGAGTCCCATGGAAACCTGCTTATAATACTCTGATCCTTGTACCTTGTTATTTTTTGCACTGAAGAGTCAGAAACCACCACCATTGATTACAAAACAATACAAGTTAAAAAATGAGAATAACTTTTTAAATGCCAAATTTTGCCAGAGA
The DNA here is from genome assembly GCF_048564905.1 of Vicugna pacos. NCBI lineage: Eukaryota > Metazoa > Chordata > Mammalia > Artiodactyla > Camelidae > Vicugna > Vicugna pacos. The sequence continues at coordinate 29,608,447 of NC_133001.1, forward strand.
AAATTCATGGGCAGCCTGGATGTTAGTAGTAAGTGCTGAAATCTTAGGAGGGTACCTGAGGAGTTTAACTCAAAATATAAAGGAGCCATTTATGACACTTGGATGAGTTGATAAAATAATTTTCTCTTATGAGTTTGCATCAACTGTGGTCATCAGGATGTGCAGGCAGTGCATTCCAGCTTGTGTGAGCCTGGTGGGGGGGTGGGTTCCTCCACTGCATGGACCACCTTAACCCCTGGACTTGATCTTTCCTTTCCTTTCTATCACAATGTACCTGTTGTTTCAGGCTCTGAAATTCTTGTTTCCTGCAGGGTGTGTTCAAATGAATTTAAAAAGAAATTCTGGGCCAAATAGTAAGTGTAGAAACTGCTGCCATGTGGGGAAGCACCAAAGAATCCTTTTGAAGAGTGAAGAATACTTTGCTTTAAATATGTAACTCTTCCCCTGCCACAGTTTATTTCATGGTAGATTCCTATTTTGACTTGGCAGCATTTAAGATTTATTTTGTGAGAAAAATTAACTTTAGAATGGTCAGAATGCTGTACTGGTTTATTAGTACCTGTCTTCTTTGTGTTTGATCTTGTATTTTAAAACTGTGTTTTTGACAATGGTTTTATTTTTATGCTCCTTCACAGTTTATTAGACTTAGGTTGTGTAAAAAACATTGACAAATATACTTCACTATAATTTTGAAGTCTTTTAATATTTAGCTTTCATTGTTGAACAATATTATTGTACACTCACTTGAACCTGACACATTGTTCTGGGTGATTTGAAATAATATTTTGTGTTTGCCTGACTAACAAGGGCATAGTTTAATAACAACTGATCCAGTAGTCAGATAAACGGCCAGAGAAAAATTGAAAATAAGGGATAAATAAATGTAGGAGTGTAACTTCTTTGGTTTGTAGGTAAAAATCTAGCGTTTAATTAATTCAGCTTAATTAACAAACTTTAATCAGTTAGCCATCTATAAGTGCTTAGGTTTACAAAGGTGAGACATTGTCTTATTTAGTTAGTATCCTGATTTTTGCCATTGCTTTCCAGTCTCCTGGTTTACATTGGTAGAGCCATTGATGGCCACAGTGGTTGTGATTTGTCCTAGGTCACAGTGGTAGAATTTCTAATCTAGTATCAGTTACTGCCTCTGTGTTTTATATAACCTTGTGGTGAAATTACTGGTGTAGCTTTCTTTAATGTAACATCATGTACTTAATCATTCAAATTGTGACTGGTTTTCCAGGTTAATGACATAGGATAAAACCAATAATTTTATTTTTAAACTCACTATGTAAATATTTTGGTAGTTGACTATGGTAAAAAATGTGCACCTACTAGAAGAATGATTATCATCCTAAAGATATTCTTGAATTAATAGTGTTTTCACATTACATTTAGTTAATATATACTTAGTGTATATTATTTAGTTATAATTACTAGCTAATTTTGAAAAGTTTAAGGTGTTTTGGGGTACGTATGTAAATCTTTGTGAATTAAATAATTTTGTGTAGGTGAGATTTGAATGCAGAGAAAGTTTAAATTCATCATAGATTTATAACAGGGTTTCCTTCACACATAAGGATTATTTCTAAGTTTGAGATTAGTAAGTCACATACAGCTTCAATTTCTACAACATGGAATACTGTTGATTTCTTGTTTTAGAGCATTTGGCGTGCATGTTAGACCTTTATTATTAAAATATTGGATGGTTTAAAGGTCTTTGGCTGTTTGTAAACATAGGTACTAGTCTGACCTTACTTAATTTATAAACTTTTTTCCTTTTGACTATCCCAAATGAATGATGTTTAACCCTAGAAATCTAGTTTTATTTTTGTTGGCTGCAGTTGTTAAAATAATTAGAACTAAGTATACAGTTAGCATTTTAACAAATATGAATAGGGAGCTGAAACATTGCCACTATAAAATGTTTCAAATTTATTTAGACAGATGGGGAATTCTTTTGTCCTTAAAGACCCTTTAAAAACCTGCCTAATTTTAACTTGGAAATTGGTCTTTTAAATCCATAGTAAGCTAAACCTAGAAAGCATTCGAAGGTAGTTACCAGAATTTTAGATATATTTTAGATCTCTTATCTCATTTGTAAAGTTGAGAAGAACTTTGTACCATGATCTGCTTCATTTTCCTTCATTAACTTGGTTTTGGTTAAGGGAGATTAAAAAACTGAAAACATACCATATTATTGTCCAGTTTGAAATGATTCCATGTAGAAGGTTATCAAGACACAGCCAGTTATTCAAGGGATTACTTTGCATACAATTTATGTGCTTGTGATTTTATTTAAAGCAAACTTTCCTACCCATTTACACTTCTCTGAGCACTTTTGCTATTGTGCTGTGAATTTAGGTATTTAGTAACTAATAAAAATGCTTTGTATAAGTTTTACTCTCAAAGATGACTTTATGGATGGATAATAGTTGTCTTAGTTTATTACTAATTGTGTTTCATTTTATAGACAGCTACTGAGCCAAACCAGGCTGTATGCCATTGCTGCTGAAAAAAAGAATTATCTTCAAGAAGAATTCATTTCTTATAGAAGGAATGCCAGTCAATTTGATTGGGCTCTAATGAGGCTAGATAATTCTGTCCGAAGAACTGGCCGCATCCCTAAGACTCTTCTACAAAAAGTCTTTGATAACACCCGCCACTCAGGTACTTCAAAATTTTCTGTTCAGAAAGTTGCACTTCTTATTAAGGACTTGTTTGAGGATAAGCTCATTGTAGAGTACATTATTTGATACTTTTAATTTTGTTTGTTATTTCTTTTGATCATCATGATTTTACGGGCTGATTGTGATCTCTGTTTTCCCAACTCATGAGGGCCAAGTGTTGAGTAACTAAAATATGTTGTTTTTCATGTTTATTTCAAAATCAGCAAATAAAAATTGACTTCCCACAGTTTATAAAAGATTCACTATCAGTGGTAAATTGTCATGGACGATAACTAGTTTTTCTTATCTTCCATTGTATAGTGTTTGATTCCCCTAAGATGATCACACATGACAGTCTCAGGAAGGCTGATAATCATTATATTCCTTTCATTTTCACTTAGCTGTTAAAGTCTATTTGAATCATTTATGCAGCTTTGATCATCTGGAAACTTGTAGGCCCTCTACCCCCCACCCCCGAAAAAGCCACCACACACACACACAAGCCCACATTCAGACACACATAATTTTGTATATAATTTTGGAGCATTCACCAGCTTCTTAAAGCCTATCTGTGATTTCAGTCACATTAAGAAGTTGTAGAATCTAACGATGAGGAAGGACTATCAGAGAAGTGTCTGTTGTAATTATGTGCATTTAAAGATAAATTTTATCATTTTCTCTCTTTAAATCAAAGATTGAGTTGTACCACTATCATCACAGTCAATTTAGAATATTTTTATCACCCCAAAAAGAAACCTATACACCCCTGGACATCAGCTCCCAAACCGTCATGCCTTTAGCCCTAGGCAACCACTAATGTACTCTGTCGTGGTGGATTTTTCTGGATGCTATATGTAAATGGAATCCTGCAATAAATGGTTTATTTTTGTTTTTGTTTTATATTAAAGTCAGCTTTCAGGGACATAGCTGTAGATAAAAGGTCATGGATAAGGTGAGAAGAAAGTTTATGTTTTGTAACAGATTATAAACCTAAATTAGATATTCATGGGTTTTAACTGTACTGCTTTGAACTATTTTCATAAGATATTGAGAAGCTTAGCCTTTGAATTGCAGTGAGCACTGCTTATAAATTAGGCTCTATGTATTTTTTTATTCTGTAGTCTTGCAGATTATATAGATTTATAACTTCAGCTTCCTTAAGAAAGATCATTTTAAAAAACATAACTTTTAGTAACATTGTAAATGGTACCTGTTGATTGGGGTAGGATTCTTCTCGTTTGTAAGTACTCTTCTAATATCTTTAAGTGAGGCAGGAGATTTTTAAATATTTATGGGTTTCTATTTAAGTTTTGACATTTATCTTTAGGGCATTGGCACTGTGTTAACTATCATCCGTCAACCCATTTTCATAGGTAGCCCCGGTGGTAATCAAGCCTTGCTTCTACTGCGCAGCTGTGGTTCTCTCTTGCCTGAACTGAAGCTCTCGGAGAGAACGGAATTTGCTCACAGGATATGGGATGAACTTCAGAAATTGGGTATGATTATTTGAATAGAGAATGTGTATAATAAAAGATGTAGATATTTTTTATTTTAGTAATAAGGAGTTTCTTCACATAAATGATGTAACTTATGGAAGGGCTACTTGATTCACATTTTTTTGTGATGTGACTTATTTGGTGAGTTATAGTGACATCTAGGGGCATTGAGAATAAAATGACTATAATGAGTATTAGTTTTATGGTAACTTAAGAAAAAGAATAAAACAGAAAAGCGTTTGGTCTGTCAGAGTTATAAATGCACATGCCATTTGATCAAGCAATTCCATTTGCTTTAATTTATTTATTAATATATCAAGCATTTCAGCGTTCTAATGTGTTTACACTTAAAAAAAGTTTTTGAAGTATAGTTGATGTATAATATTATATTAGTTTCAGGTGTACAACATAGTCCATTTGTTAGAATTTAGATAGATACACTCACATGTGCAAAAGGATATTCTTTTAGCTTGCAAACACAATAGTAAGAAGTTGGAACTAACTCTCCTGTCCCTCACTAAGGGATTCATTGAATAAATTACGGAGTGTCCATAAAATGGAATATTGTGCAACTGTTAAAAAAATGAAGGAGTTCATTGCATACTAATGTGGGGTGTTCTCCAAAATATAGTTAAAAATTAAGATACAGAACAACGTGTATAGTATTCTACCATTTTGAAGAAAAACATTTATATGTGAATGTGCATATAATATTAAAATATTTCTGGAAGAATGATAAACACTAGATACAATTTTTACTCTATACCTTTTTATACTTTTTCAATTTGGGGCTGTGAACATAGTACCTATTCAAAAAGTAAAGTTGCTTGAAAGACCATTTGATAAAATTCAATGTTCATTCCTGATTTAAGAAAATATTAACAAAAAATAGAAGGATGCTTCTTTAACATGTTAAAATCTAAAGTCAACTAATATGTATAATGGCAATGGAATAAGATGTGAAATATTAGGAATTATTTTTTAGGTGATGTACTTGCTTATCTGTAAAATCCCAGAAAACCAATTTACAATAAAGTAGATGCAAACATTAAATATTCAAGAATCCATAACTTTTCATAGTGAGAAAATAAAATGGATAAAAGGATCCAAGTTTAGTCAGAAATGCGTAAAGTATCTAGGAATGTCCATCAAAAGATGTGTAGCACTTCACATCAAAAAAAAAAAAAAAACCCATAGGATAAAGACAGAATCTCACACCAGAGTTTTGAGTTTATCTAGAATTAATTTTGATGACAAGTTTATTTTGAAAAAGTTTTTAAAATAGAGCTAACTGTTGGATTTTAGGATGGAAAAGGGTTTTCTAAGCATAAAAGGAGAAAAGATAAAGAATTAACTCTATAAAAACTAGAAATGTCTATATGTCAGTAGGCCACATACTTTAAAAACACATACTGAACTGGGAGAAATATTTGCAAGAAAGGTTATAATCTAAAACAGAGCTCTTAATTCATTAGTCATAACATTAAGACCTCAATGGAAAAATAGACACTTACTAACTTTCTTTAATAATTGTTCACAAACATGTCTTAATACTACATATCCTGTTTTGTGAGAGTAGAATCCATAACATCTTTGTTTTCCTCTTTGCCAGTAGCATAATGCTTTGTACATATTACACTTGGTAAATACTTGTTGAATTAATATATCTAGAACCTGGTAGGTTGCCACTGTGACTCTTGTTCACAGATTGCTAAAGCTGTGAGAGTTATTTTAGCTTAGGTAACGTGCCCAAAGTTACAGGATGAGCTGTTGACAGATCTGAGACTAGAACTGAGGTTTCCAGAGTAAAGGGGATTTTGGAAAGAACACTGGAAATGAAAGACTCCCTTTTTAATGTTGCCATTTGCTAACTTTTTAAAAATAGGATTACTTCTGGTGTACTTCCTAGCCACATCATGATAATATAAGTCTCCTTAACTTTTTTTGTTCAAGTTGTTCATTCATGTTTTCTGAAGTATTCTTTGTTTCTTACTCTTTAAATCAATCCATTTTTCAAGCTTAGTAGCTCGGCTAATAAATTAGCAAAACTGTCAGCACAATCCTCCCTGTAAAACAACTGCAGTCACAGTCCAGCCATCTGAGGTTCTGTGTAGTATGGCAAGGGCTGCTTCATATAGAAAAACTGTTCAGTCACTTTAAATACGGGGGTCTTGTCAGTGTTTTCCAACAAGAAAGGAGTACTATGCTTCAAAAGTAAGAGACCTCTTAATAACTTGAGTAGGCAGTTACTTGTAACTGTCCATTAATTCAGTAATTACTATCTTACATGTACTTAGGTTGCTCTGTTCTGACAGGATTTCTATATAGATGGGTCTAAAAATGGAGAAAAATGGTAAAGTGATAATTTCACCCTTTTTGTTTGTACATTTAAGTGCACATATTTTAATTGTGATGAAGGATGTGATTTTAAGTGCTATTCTAAAAACTTGATTTAAATTTCATTTATAGGTACTGTGTATGATGTAAGTCACTATAATGCTTTACTTAAAGTCTACCTTCAAAATGAGTATAAATTTTCACCAACTGACTTTTTGGCAAAAATGGAGAAAGCGAACATTCAACCAAATCGAGTAGGTAGTTGCTATTGTAAATGTTTATTGGTCATATCCACTTTTATTTTTACCCAGAAAAAATATTTATTAAAAAGTATTAACTGGCCCATTTCATTGACAGGTGACATACCAAAGGTTGATTGCTGCTTATTGTAATGTGGGAGATATTGAAGGTGCCAGGTATGTAATTTCATAAATGTATGCTTAAGCAAATAAATTTGTAAGTTTTGTAAATCTAGAATATATTTAATCTTCTTTTTTTTTAAATTCTCCTCTTCGTAAGAAAATTATTTCAGAAGTATTTTAATCCAGCAAATTTGGTCATATGACTTAGATAAAATAAAATTGTGTGAGAAGGGAAAGATAATTGAAAATTGTTATTTTAATTAAATACGTGATTTACTAGAGCATAAGTTTAAAATTGTTGAGGTATAAAGCTGAGTTTACTTTTTTTTTAAATTGCTGTTTCCAAAAGGAAATGTTCTTAGCCATTTAAACTATTTGTTTATAAAACTGATAATACTGTATTTTAGTGGTTCATATAAAATCAATTGTGATATTTCTCTGCTCATGTAAAATTTATTAGTAGTTTTGGATGGATGGTTTAGAAAATAAGGAATAAATTGAAATGTACAATCTCATTTTTAACAAATGAATTTTATTAAACTTTATGCTTTTTAAAGGTATTAATTAGTATAGAAGAAACAATCAGATTTTTAAAAATTATCTACTATTTTTAACAAGACTACTTCAAGACTATTGATATAGCTTAAGAGAGTGGAATTTTGTGTACACATATTGTAAAAAGTGTTCTAAATGTGTATTTCCGAAGAGTATTTTTATTTCTCTTTTATTGCAGCAAGATTCTTGGATTTATGAAAACTAAGGATCTTCCAGTCACAGAAGCAGTATTCAGTGCCCTTGTTACAGGGCATGCAAGAGCCGGGTAATGTTCAACATAAGGTTTTGTTCTCAAGTGAGATTTAAATTATAGGAAACTATTGTAAAAAACTCTTTAACTATGTTTATCTACCCTCTCAAAAAAAAAAAAACAAAAACCCTGATGTATGTGAGGTAGAACATGCGTATCTTAAAATACCTTATTCTTAAATCTATCTGTTTTATAAAACTTTTATTTGAAGATTTTCAGTTTTAAAAATTGGGCCTGATACAAAGTAACTGTAAAGTTTGTTAACTGCTCTGCTAGTGCCTTGGAAAATATTTTTATTTTTGAAGAATCATTTACTAAATGTTATTCTTTCCTCAAAAAGGTAAACTTGAGTCACAACATACTTAGTGAAAGAGGGCACATTATTTAATATCTGTGTAATTATTATATAATTTGATTTCTGTTTTGGAAAAATTACCTGTAAAAATTTGAGATGTTTTGATATTTCTTGTTTCAGAAACCTGTAACCAGTTTAATAAGTATTTGTCCTTTTCCAGTGTTATCATACTCTAAATGGTTATAATCTAACTTAAGAATTTTCCATTTTAATAAGCGTAGGTAATAACATTCCAGATTGAATAATATTACATCTGGCAGTATTATAGTAATCTGTTTAATTTTATTTGAATTAATTTACAGAGATATGGAGAATGCAGAAAATATTCTCACAGTGATGAAAGAGGCAGGAATTGAGCCTGGTCCAGACACGTACTTAGCATTATTGAATGCATATGCCGAGAAGGGTGACATTGACCGTGTTAAGCAGGTATGACTTATATAAGTAAAGATACTTTAAAATCACTTGTTAAACTTGTGTTACATTTTGCATGAAGCAGAGAAGTGTAGGTTATATCTGTTTTTAAAGATATCTCTTGTAGGTGGTATTGAAGGAAAATTTTTACAGTAGTTCAGTACTTTGGTGTTGATGTAATAGTTATTGTTGAAATAGAACTGTGGAAGAAGTGCTTAACCTTTAGCTGGTATATGTTCCTAGTTTTTAAAAATCTTGTTATTTTAATTGACTTAGCTTTATTTTTAAAAAAATATGACTGGTTTCTAACTTGTTCTTCTAATTTTTGGAACTGTCTATAGACCCTGGAGAAGGTGGAGAAGTCTGATCTTTACCTTATGGACCGTGATTTATTGCAAATTATTCTTAGCTTCAGTAAAGCTGGTTATCCTCAATATATCTCAGAAATTTTGGAAAAAATTACATATGAGAGAAGATATATTCCAGGTAGTGTAAAATTTTTATTTTCATGATTTTTCCAAAAATCTTAATTACTATTTTTACATGATAGAAAGGGTATTCTCTAGCAATAGAGTATTGTGGTAGATGAACATATGATTCTTTTAAAGTCAGCTTCATAAACTGAAAGACTTGAGTTAATGAATACATGGGAATGTTTTGGTTTGGAAGTGTTTCACTGTTGTTTAGGCAGATAGATCCTTTTGGTTGTCTTTCATATTGGTAGCAGTGTAGAAAAATTGTTGAAGTCAGTAACAAAAGTTGTCTTTGTTTTCTTTTCAGATATGATGAACCTCATCTTGCTTTTAGTCACTGAAAAATTGGAAGATACAGCATTGCAGATTTTATTAGCATGTCCTGTATCAAGGGAAGACAGTCCGAGTGACTTTGGCAGTTTCTTTTTACGACATTGTGTGACTATGAACACGGTATTCAGTTCATTTTTACTTTGTAGACAGTGTAATAGGCAGTGAAATAAGATTTTTTTTAAATATAAGAACATATTATGAGATTAGATTAGAACATATTACAGATTTGACTGACTATAAGTATTATGAAAACTTTGTTTTTGTGTTGTAAGATTATTACGTAGAAAGATGATGATAGGTTCAAATTTTTTATCCCAAAAGTGGTAGAATATTTTTAGAAGGTCACGTGGTAGGCATTTTGCAGATTTAGCTGATGTGGTGCCTTTCTTTCCTAGCCTGCAGAGAAGATTAAAGACTACTGTCAGAAGTTAAAGGAAGCCCCGCTGCATGCATCTCCATTCCAATTCACACTCCAGTGTGCTTTACTGGCCAATAACCTCGGTACTGTATTCTCATAATTAAAACTCATGTAAATAAGTTTTGCTGAGGTAGCTTTGTAATGTTTTATGGTATCTCTTTCAGATTTGGCAAAAACTCTAATGAAGGCTCTGAAGGAAGAAGGTTTTCCTATCAGAACTCATTATTTCTGGCCATTGCTAGTTGGACATCAGAAGAAGAAAAATGTTCAAGGTTAGGTTTTGCCTTTTACAGATTTGTAATGGTGTTTAGCTAGCCAGTGTGACAGTTTCTACACACATTGAATTGCATTCTTTGGGAAGACATACTTATTCCTGAGTATTAGCTCTTATGAGAAAATGGAATTGATTTAAATCATAGTAAACTGTTAGGTAAGCGTTTTAAAAAACAAACATAATGAATTTCTTTCATCTTGATTTCATTAATTTAATTTCTTAATTCATCTCTGATCTTGATATTCAAGCTTGTGAATATGGCTTTAAATAGTTCATTATTTTTAAGTTTTTCAAAAATCTCTTTAGTTCTTGATTTTACATACATACAGCATTTGAAATTAGTTTATCTAGCCCTATTAAAGATAAAGTTATATATAATCAGGCCATTTTCTTTGTGGGCCAGTCTATTTCTTCTTAACTGAGCTGAGTTACAATAATAGGAAAGGCAGGAAAAGTTTTATTGCAAAATGAGTGCTCATGACCTGACAGCCTGCTGATTGAAGGACAGAAATGTTCAATCTTTCAGGTTCTTAAGTACATTTCAGCATTTAACATACTTTTCCCTGTACACATGGGATGTCTATAGGATATGAATAAGAATTGAACAAATATTAAATTTTAGAGTATAGTATCTAATTCTTTGGTTTGCATTATTGGTAATTCAGAAAGAGTAGACTCATAAAAAGATGCTTTTAACAGAAGTACTTCCCCCTTGGGGAAACAAAAAATGGTCTTTTTCATTTTATCTCGCCGTATAATGTGCTTTAGAATGAGATGCAGAGTTGTTAGTGTGACATTGGGTGACAAACAAAATGCACAAACAACAAAAAAAGTGCTTTTAGCAGACTTTCATATTGCAATTTTATTTTAAGTATATAGTCGTCTTCTGGTTTAGAGGAAATAGTGAAACAAGTATTCCCTAATTGTTTCTGGCTATAAAAGTCTCTAAATCCTTTTTAGAAAAATCTTTGTGGAAACGGTATGCCAGTTGATTAACTCTTTGCGTATCCTCCAGTTCTGTAAACTTCAGGAGGTAACCTTTAACCCAGTATTTTTGAACCACGGAAAGTTGACATCATTCCACGAAAATCTTTGGGCATATTAGCATTGTTCACCTTTATGCAGATAGGAAAACACTTTTTGTACTCCTGTTGAAATGTTTGTTCATCAGGTAGATTTGCTTTTCTCAACCTATCATGGTATCTAGACTTGAATTGGTTACTACATATTTACTACTTAGTAAACAGAATTCAGATAATTTCTTTCTATAGTTGTAGCTCAAACTAGTAGAAAAGTGGACTTCATCTTGAATCTATCTTTTCTTAGAAACTTTATTTATTTATTTGCAGGGGGAAGAAGATAATTAGGTTTACTTATTTATTTAGTTTGATGGAATTACTGGGGATTGAACCCAGGGCCTCATGCATGCTAGGCAAGTGCTCTACCACTGAGCTATATCCTCCCCCTAATCTTTTCTTGGATTCTTAGTTGGTCAAAAGTGCCTTGTTTGAAGCTCACATTATATTAATAAGGGAACTGAGTCCAGAGAGACTCAGTGGTTCGTCTAAGGTTCCACATCTGGCTGTCACTGGTGCTGGTGTTAGAACTAGGATTTCTGTCCTCCTATTTTAATAATCTTTTTTTAATACCATAACACCTCCCTATTAGACGTTTGTAAATATTATGCTGTATTTGTTTTATAAAAATTCTCAGCTACTGGTTAAAAACTATGTACTGATTTTTGCATTGAGGACATTTGAAAAAGTGGTACCAAGTTTTTTTATCAGTGAAGGTTTTATCTGGAAAAATAGGAAAGCTGGGAAAGGTAATGAGAATATGAGAGATTGTCAGCTGTTTTATAGTTTTTAGAAACTAGTTTCTCCTTTGCAGGAGATCTTGAAATAGAGTAAAGTATATATTTCTACAGTCTTTTCTTTATGTAACAGGATAATGGCTATATGTCTTCTGTATGCTTTCTTTGGTGTAGGGTAAGAAAGTAACATGCTTATCAGTGCAGTGAATTTTTTTTTGTCTGGGGAGTTATATATGGTAGAAATAAATAACAGAAGAAAGTAAAGGCTGCAGAAATGGAGGATGTAGAGAAGTGTTTCACAAGGAATAAAAATATCCTTTAGGAAATTCAGGAAAGGTATTTAGAGGTCAGATCAAACCGAACCAAGTTTTTAACAATAGGATAATCAAATTTCTATTGAACTCTAGAATTTTTCTGCTTCAGATTTGGCTATCAGCAGCCCGTAAGAGAGACTGTTACAGTGACTTCCTCATGGTTTATCTTGCTAGTATTTTTCTCTGTGGTGCAAACGGAAAAGTCTTCTCTTAGAATTTTAGCAAATTGGTCCGAGTGAGAGGAAATAATGCAGAATGATTGAGGATCTACATCCTTTGGTATATTTAGGACACATAAAAAGAAGAATATGAAAGGGGAAAGATATAAAAGGAAGGACTGATATGAAAGCCTAAAATGCCAGTTGCTTGAAGTGATTGAATAGAGGGTACTTTTTAAAAAGTCGGAAATTGCCTCCTCCTAAAGTGAATGCCCTGGGTAATCTAAAATCATGTGGAGATGGGGAGGGTATAGCTCAGTGGTAGAGCGCATGCTTAGCATGCATAAAGTTCTCGGTTCACCCAGTACCTCCATTAAAAAAATAATAACAAAAATAAACCTTAAAAAATATTAAAAAATATATAAAATGTGAAGTGAACAGCCCTAGCTGGCGAATGTTATTCAGGAAAACCATATGTCTTTCCCAATAGTTTGAACTATTTTAATAAAACTTTCTGAACGGAGACTTTCCTTTAGAGTCATAAACTTTCTTGTGCCTACATTTGAAACATTTTTACTAGATTGTTTATTTAGTCTTAGTTTAGATTCTCTAAATTCACAGATGTTTTTGGATACATGTTTATCTAAGTTAATATATGATTATTTTAATCTTATTTTCAAAAGAAATATGAATTGTATCCTTTGGGAGGATGTATGCATGTATGTCAGATCAACCACCTTTTTTCTCCTTATTGATGAGTGTTTCCCTCTTCCCATCTGGCTATAGTTATTGAGCTGAATACCCTTGCATGTTTCCTCAGAGTCCTCAAGGGAGTGACTACTTATCTGAGCAGTGGTGTGAACACATGTTTCTTAAAACCTGCTTTAGTTTCAGTTAGAAAGATATCGTAAGTTAAAAATACTACCAACACAGATCATCTGATTGAGCAGAATGCACTCCTCTCCCTGAAAAACATTATTGGGAAAATGAAGAATGAAAGAATAAAATGTATTTAAGGCATAGATGATGGGGAAAGTGTTTGTATAGGAATAAAAATCTTCTATCTGCAAGCAGTGTGTTGGCCTGTTTTCCAATGATAGAAAATCAAATATATGGTTCCCTTATGCTACATTTACTCTATGTAACATCTAAGGAAATTTTTTAAATCATTATCTTATTTCCCAGACAAAATGCTGAGCAATTTTCCCACAGTATAATTCAGAAAGTAAATGAACTGAACTTTTTGATATTTTGGTAATGTATACCAAGTCCCTCATCTTTGTGCTTCTAAATTTGATTTTACAGGTGTAGTTGAAGTCCTCAAAGGAATGCATGAAGTAGGAGTAACTCCTGATCAGGAGACGTACATAAATTACGTGTTTCCATGTTTTGATAACATCAAGTCAGTCCGTGCTGTTTTGCAGGTAAGTGCAAGTGTGGTTTTAATTCATAATTGAAGAGAACATCTTTCTTCCCTAGTGTTTTGTGGTAACCATAAAAAACAAAAGTCACTGAACTGAGGGCTAAAATGGTTATGTCTATATACAGTTTTCTAAAGCTTTGTAAAAATACTGGTTAGTGTAACATCTATAGTTGTTAAACTTAAAAAGATTAAAAAAAGTAAAGTAGTATTTTTCTTGTTGAAAAGACAATGCCAGTACAAAATTTAGATAAAACAATATTCACTCTTTAATCCTACTTTACAGTGCAACTGCAGTTTTCATGTTTTGAATATTACTTTTCACTTCTATATGAATTTTTATAATATACTCCTAGTATACTTACTATTCCTTTTTTTTTTTAAATAATCTTTTATTTGACCCCAAAGCATTATTTTCCTGCCAGATGCTTCCTGTCCCCACCAGAATAGGCAAGGCATTTATGAAGGGGCATATGAAGAAACCGACTTGGACGGTGCATTGAGTCAGCAATGGCTGCACTTTCAATTTTGAAATTAAGTGCTGTACACTTAGGAACAACATGGCAGAGCACCAGATACCTTAATGAGAAGTGTTTTGTTCAGAAGACCTGTTTCCTAGGTGGTTATTCACATAATGCCTTGATTTTTCTCATATTGTTAGAGTGTTCTCTTTTTTCATTGAAAAAATTACATAATTACAGTCCTCTTAAAGGTAGAGTTTATGTCTTCACTGTTTTTTTTTTAAGCTTTTTTTTTTAATTGGGTTATAGTCAGTTTACAATGTTGTGTCAGTTTCTGGTGTACAGCACAATTCTTCAGTCATACCTGAATATATATATATTCATTTTCATATTCTTTTTCACTGTGAGCTACTACAAAATATTGAATATATTTCCCTATGCTATACAGTACGAACTCGTTTATCTATTTTATATGTACCCATCAGTATCTGCAAATCTCGAACTCCCAGTTTATCCCCTCCCACCTGTCTTCAGTGTCTTTACCTGAGTACTTAGCAGTGTATTTTGAGACTGTGCTATACATATTTTACATATTTACATATTTAAAAATATATTTTAAAAAGTAATTTGCCCCCATATTTTTATTTCCCAAAAACCTCCTTTTTTCACTTGGCACCTTTACATTATAGTATGTAGTTATGCAATTATTTTTTATGTTTGCATGCTGTTTTATTGTATGGATATACCATAATTTATCTTTATGCATTATTAGTTGCTTTTTAATACACTGTTAATGAAAAGTGGTTCAATAAATGGCTAAATTTTGGCTTATATACTTAAATTATTAAAGGATGATGTTGAGATAAGTAAGTAGTCATTTGGAGTTAAATAAAAATAAATTTGATCTTTACCTTATATGCCCCCAAATATCATGTTAAATCAATGTATTAAATTTTTATTTTGCTTCAAATGAGAGAATTGTTCCAGTGTCTTCAGTAGTAAACTCTTCCTAGAAGAAAGGCACTCTGAGGGTAACAGATTATATGAATTTGAAAATAAGCATATAATTTGAAATGTTGGTACACCATATCATAGCTTTTGCTAAAGTTCAGTTATTCAGTTTATATGTGTTATTCTAGAAAATGATCTTTTTAAATGAAGAATTTTCAGAATATGGTGACACAAAGAAATGGGAAAACAGGAAGTTTGAATGGCATATCAAAATATTTTTAACTGAAGTGTAGTATTGAAATATGCTTTATCCCTAGGAACACGGATGTCTACATGAAAATGATATATTTTCTCAAGCTGAATTGAGAAGTGAAGCAGTAAATGGAAACTTAGACTATGTTTTATCATTTTGTAAGTATGCAGCATTAGCAGTAACTTGGCAAACGTTGATTTCAGTTACTATTGAGGGCATACAGGGTAGTTCATGCCCTCAGTGCCTACACCATGTAGTTCAAAGTAAATTCTTTGAAAGTCAGGAAATTTTTATATGTTTTGTTTAGGTCAGACTGCTAAGACAGTTTATCAGTTGAACTTGTGCATAATTTGGAAGTAACTTGAAAGTTAAAAGGTCCTTGGAAAACACATGGTATTAGGTTGGACTGGAGACCCAAAAGACTTGGATTATATTTATAACTAGGCTGCTGATTATGGGACCTGAAACAAGTCTGTATACCACTCTTTGCTTCAGTTTCATGAAATGGAATAGTATAACCTATTTATCTTACCATGTGGAAGTCTTGAAAATCATGAGATTTTGTTTCTGGCAGTGTATTCTAAACTAATGCCTATTATAGCCCTAAGTTGCATGAAGCCATCTACCAGTCCTCATTAACAAAAACACAACAGATGTTTTACTAAACATTTATAAATGCTAGGGTGCTTTATAATGTTCATCACATGTTAATAAAATTCCTCCATTGATAGATGAAGGAAATTATAGAGAGGTTTAAATGATTTGCCCAAAGTTATTGATTGAGCCAGAAACAAGATCATCTAACCTTAACCTTATTTTTTCCCTGTATTTTAATTTTAATAAATTCTACATTAAAACAACATTTTTAAACATGTCTATGACGTTAACTTGACAGTGTTTCAGATCTTGTGAAAAAAAATCATTAAAAATACCAATAGACATCAATTTCTAATCCCTGAAAATGTTAAAAGTTAAGCTTTGATTAATGTATATTCAAATGGTATACATGGAAGCTTTGTAAAAACCAAGTTACTAATATATATTACCTGTATCTGTGTTACTGAAAGTAATTTACTGTATTATTGTAAGGGAAAGGCAAAATATTCAGTATGAAAAGTGGTGACTGTTAGAGGTGTAGTTATTTGAGTGCAAGGTTGGAAATTAATGCTGGCTGCTATCTGAGTGTATTGATTTTGCCTTCCACTCTGTATAATATATAGATTTTCCATACTGACAAGATGAAAACAGAAGCATTAGCAGAGGAATCTGGGCACATAAGGTGGATACATGAGAGCTGCCTTTCCCTTTATCATACCATCCATTCTACTTTACTGTCAACCTCTTGATTTTCTTTTAGACTTGTTTGTTGCTAGGGAAACTAGGTGCTTTTTGTCAGCAGCCTTCCAGCTTGCTGAGATATTTCTGGTCACCTTTTTAATGAATAAAAACTTGATGATATTCTGTAAAATACTAATTTGAATAGTTTAGAAATAAGTTTCCAAGAGGCTATTTATTAACTGTGTGAAAAAAAAAAAGATGCCATGAACTTAAAGACTAAAGAAGATTTCAGCTCACACTCCCATCAGTGCCCTCCCTCCACCTTTGATTTACAGGTCTTTGAAGAGCAGTTAGTTCTATAATTGCTGGTTTCACTGTAGGCTGCTATTAGATAAGCCCTTTTGGTTACTACAAGGAATGGCAGGTAGTAGAGAAGAGTAAATGACTTGGGCTTTTAATTTTTAATTGAGGTATAATTGACATATAACATTATATTAGTTTTAAATATATAACAATGATTTGATATTTGTGTGTATTGCAAAATGATCACTATAATAAGTCTGGTTAACGTCTGTCCTCATACATGGTTACAAACATTGTTTTTTCTTGTGATGAAGACTTCTAAGATCTACTGTCTTGGCAGCTTTTACATACGAAGCATAGTGTTAACTGTAGTCACCATACTTACTGTACATTACATCTTTATGACTTATTAAATGGCTTATCTTGATCAAGTTTGTACAGTAGGAAGAAACATTTTTTCCACTTGTGTTTGTAGGCATAGAAATTAATTTGATCAAGCAAAATTGAAGGTTACTGAAAAGCATGTGGTGTGTCTACTTTAAAATTCCTGGAGTGACTAAATGCAGTTCATTTCAGAAATGATTTTTAGATTTTCAAATGCTGCATGCAACCACTGCAGAACTTATGCTTCCTGTTCAGGGGATCTAACAGTCGATCTAAAGTTATTCTCCTTATGTATGTAGCTTAAATTTTTACTCATATTTTGAGAGATAAGCAAGTCTTAAAACCTACTGTGGCTTTTCCCATAATTTTTTTTTAAATTAACCAGGTATCTTAATCTTTACCTAATATTTATTAATTTTCTCTTCAGAATTTGCTCCCACTATGAGTTCCTTCCTGATTTTCATCCCTCTTGGATCATTCAGTAGCCACTTTACATGTATACTGAAAAGATAACAACAATTATTTATAACATGACACCATTTTAATATAGTGACAGGGAAAAAGAAATTCAGGCGATGCCTACCATGATTCCATTCTGTGGATTATGGCAAGGATTATGTGGAATATCAGGTCTTATGCCTTAAGGCCTGATTCTTACACTAAGGCAAATCAGGCTCATGGTGTCGGCATTGAAACATATGAGGTTGTAGACTTAAATGCCAAAATTAATAGTAGAGCAAACAAATCATCAGAAAAGTGAACAATCAGTATGAGTCAAATACATAACAGAGATAATAAAGAGGTTATTATGACTTTAGGTTGTCACTCTTGCATGAATGCAAGCCATAGATCATAGTGGAAAATGGAATGAGAAAGTGTGAATGGTTCAGCAAAATCCAACACCACTCTTAGAAAAGAACTTCTTCCCTCATCTTCTGTTTTAAAGGGTAGTTACAATCTCTCCCTTCGTAGTGCCGTGTTGTCCAGTAACATACAACCTTGGTATGTGTACCAGGCTGACTTTGAATATGCTGGTAGATTAGTTATTGCCATTTATAGAAGAGAATATAAATTCATAGTTGTGTGTATTTATGTAAATGAAGTAAAATATTTTAAAAGGATAGATTATATTGCCAATATATATTACTGCATTGTCTAATTTTGTATGAAAACGTTTCCATTTTTAAGATACTGTTTGCAAAATGAAAATTGAGAAGTATTGGTATAAATGTGTTTCCAAATAAGTTGATAATTTAAGTTTTTGTTCTTACTCTGGGGTTTTATGATGTTCATTTTCTTTTGCAGTGGAATCAAATACATTGCCTCTCTCACTTACTTCGTTCAGAGGCAGCTTAATTCTAGGCTTTAGGAGGTAAGATGATATATATAATGTTGTTTGCCTGAATATTGACTGACTGCTCCTTTTGACCTCCTTTGTGAGGAAAGAAATAGATATTCTTATCTTCCAATATACTAGTTACCTGAAATAACCTTACTTGTTTTAATTGTTTCTACTAAGTAGTTGAGTTTAGGTCACCGTTTATATCATCTCTTCTCAGAAATAACACTGATTTGATAAGTCTTATTTCAAAAAAGAATGCACTGCTTGTGGTGAGTTGGCGTTATAGACAAATTTACATGTATATTTGATTTATACTTTGAGCATTTAATTACAAGATGACTTTTATTCAGTATAAAACTACTCTCTGCTTTGGTGTGCTCAGGGAATGTTAATGACCTTTTCTGCCAGTTTTATTTTGAGATAGTCCAGCATAAAGACAGGTTGAAAGAACAGGAAAGGAAATACCCACATACCCTTTATGCAGATTCACCAGTTGTTGATACTTTGCCACATTGACTTGCCTCCTCGCTCATATACTTTTGCTCTAATATACGCACACACAGACATGTACATATATACACTTTTTTTTCCCTTTTTGCTGAACTACTTGAATTTTAGACAACATGATGCTGAATTCTTCAACATCTCTCTTTCAAGAATAAGGTCATCATCTATATAATCAAAATACCAGTATCACTCCTGAAAAATTAACAATATTATAACATCATCCAATATATATAGTCTATGTTGATTGTCCCAGCTGTTAAAAGTTTTTCTTTTATGGCTGTTTTACTTTTTGAGGATTCAGTTAAGTTTATGCATGGTATTTGATTGGTATCTCCTTATTCTCATAATCAAGAACAGTTCCCTACTTTTTAGGGGGTGGGATGGGCAGAAGAGTCCAGGCTACTTTCTCTGTAGAATGTTGCTTTCACATTTGTGTCTAATTTCTTCCTCATGATCAGACTTAGGTTGAACATTTTAAGCAAGTATACTTCATAGGTGATTGGCTTAAAGGGGTATAATGTCAGGTGTCCAGTATTAGTGCCATCAGCGAGGGTTGATCATTTGTTTACGTTGGTGGCCCCTGCGTCTCCCTTGCAAAAGAACCTCATCTCCTTTGTGATCATTAAGGTGTCTGTGGGGTGATACTTTGAGACAGTGTGTCTTCCCTGATTGCTAGCTACTTTCAGTGGTTATAGCAGCCGTTGGTAATTCGTCAGATCAGTTGTTAACTGTGGTAGTTGCAAAAGGATGAGTTTCTAATTTTATCATTCTTTCTGTGTTTATAATCTTAATGACTTCTGATAATAATCCTAGTAATTTTTAGATTGTTTGTTGATGGGAACACTAGTTCTATAGACAACTCCGGAAGCTCCAGTGCAGACAAGAAGAGAGAGAACAAGCAGGTAGGATTCTTCAGCTGGTGTAGCTCCACTCCTTTCATACATCTGCATACATTTAAAAATGTGATTAGCTGCTTTATATGAAGTTTAAAAAAAACAAAAAGCAAAAAGGTCTGTGCCTTTAAAAATAAAGTTGGAAAAACACATGTATATAATCAAGTAGATAAAAATGCTCATAGAGCTAGATTTTTAAAAAAGAACCCATAATGCATCATGAAGTGAAATACAGTGACATTTTCATACATTTATTTGTCCTTAAGACTTGAAAACAAGTTTTTAATATAAACTTCCAGGTTGTGGGTATTTCCTTCTTTAGCTTTACTAACATCTTTTTTAGTCAGTTTGAATGGCAGTTGTTATATTTCACAAATTGTGGACTTCTCAAAGTACTTGGACTATTAAATTGATCCAATATGATGAAGAAAGCCGAACTGTATATTCTGATATATACCAAGGTCCGTCACTGAGCTTTTTTAGTGGCTTAATGATTAAAATGCAGAGTTGCTTACTCCTCCAGTAAATGTGTCTGGTTGCTGTGCTTTTTGCTTCACTTTAATTTTGTGTCATCTTTGCTGTAAGATTTTTTTTTTCAATCTTCCTCTTGACAACTTTCAGTGTAGTTACCTTAAGTAGCCTACATAGGTGGGAAGGGTATAGCTCAAGTGGTAGAGTGCATGCTTAGCATGTATGAGGTCCTGGGTTCAATTCCCAGTACCTCCTCTAAGAATAAATAAATAAATAAACCTAATTACCTCCCCCCTTAAAAAGGACAAAAAAAAAATACAATGAAAAAAAAAGTAACCTACATATGCTTAAATAATTTTCTGGTTTTGGTTCATTGTGGGCTGGGAAGTTAAATAAACCTAAGTCATTGCAATTTGGAAAAATGAAAGGTTCTAAATAAGGGCATGCATTTTTTTTTTTGCTCTTATTTTGTGACAAAGATTTTGAGGCAGATGTTTTGATTATTAGAACATAAGGTCCATGTTTAGTTTATTGCACTATTTTTAGCTCGTAGATATTAATACCTGGCACATGATTAGCACTGTTGAATTAATTACTGAGGCCTTTTTGTTCTGTATTTCTGCCTGTTTTTGAGCATTCCCTTTAATTCAACAAGTATTCTTGAGATTAGAAGTATTGGTTAGGATCAGATTGTAAAATATTTTAAGTAACATAGAGGAACTTGTCCTTTATTGTGACAAAAGTAGACTAACTTGTGCGGTGCAGAGGCTTGGCTGAGGCAGAGATACATCCAGAATGTATTTTAACCTCAGACATTGTATTTATCATTTCTAGAAATTGAATATTTTTTTTTTAACCTCCCACATCTCCTTAACATGCTCATGCTTCTTTTTTCCTTCTTGACTCTGGAGGTGTTAATGATAGATGTCTTGATGTCCTTGTCTACTAATTCTCTTAATTAATTACTTTTCTCATTATGCACCATACATTTCTGCTTGTTTGTAATTTCTGACTGGATACCAGATGTGGATTTTATGCTGGTGGATGTGGGGGTTTTGGTTGTTGTTTGGTTGGGGGTTTTTTTGTTTTTTCAATTTCTCTGAATATTTTTGAGCTTTGTTCTGAGATGGTCTTAAGTTACTTAGAACAATTTTTTTTTTTAAAGAAGCAACCAGTTTATTATTTTTTTACAATGTTGTGTTAGTTTCTGGTGTATAGCACAGTGATTCAGTTATACATACATGCATACATACGCTTTTGTCATATTCTTTTTCATCATAGGTCATTACAAAATACTGAATGTAGTTCTCTGTACTGTACGTTAGGGTAGGACAGTTTTCTTAGTGCTTGCTTTGTTGGGTAGGACTAGAGCAGCTTTTGGTCTAGGATTATTCCCGCTGACTTAGTTGAGCCCAGCTATTAAGGCAGTATCCTCCTGAGTACTCTATCTGCTAGGCCATGTATTTTGAGATTATTGGGAGTGTGAACTATTCCAATCCCTGTGTGAGTTCTGGGAATTGTCTCTTTTGGAGCTTCTGAAAAGTTCTCGGGTAGTTCCCTGGGCTTCAGATTGTTTTCTCACTGGCACGTGCTTATCAGTACTCAGCTGAAGACTGAGGACAGCTCCCTGCAGATCTCCAGGGCTCTCTTTGTCCAGGTCTCTCTGCTCTGATAGTCCGCCCTATAAAAACAATTTTCAGTTAGTCCCTTTTGGGGAAGTATTTTAAATCTGTAGGTTCTAAAACTATATTATGTTGATGAATTTTATCATACATACAGAAAAGTTTCAGGTTGTGGTAATTTGGCATTAATTGTAAGAATGTGTGTAATTTGAAGCGTTTGGGACTAGAAGTGATTTCTTTCTTTTCCTCCCACCCCCAAAACTATTAATAATTCAAAACATAGTTGTTATAGTCCATTATCTTGGCATCAGTGTAGCCTTCTGTTCTTTCATTCAACGCTGAATCGAATAGTATGTATATTTTTAAGTCTCTTTGTCAGTACAGTCAGCACCACTACTGAAACAGTCGCCTGTCACGTGCTTCTCTAGTAACTTTAGGATTGGCCCATTGACTAGAAGAAAACTGAGATCTGGTTGGTGTGGTCAGTAGAGTTCTGCAGCTCCTATAAGGATTAGCACATAACAAATTCACTTAAAGTTACTCCTTACCAAATATAATTATTCAGTGTTATCAGAAATGTAAGAAGTTATGGAATATTAAAGGAGATATGACAGACACTTTAGCTAATCCTAAGGGAAACTTGGATGTGCATTTCAATGTTGGAATGCAATTTTTGAAATAGTTATCTACCTTTAGTATAACCTCCCTAATAGGGGTAGGTCCAGGGTCCACGAGGCAGTAGTTCCTGTCATGTGTTGTGTAACCTATTTGAGCCCAGATTAATTTTTTTATGCTATTCCACAATATTTTTTTTAAAAACCAACACTTTTTCTCATATATTTTGAGTGATGTTTAAGTGGCAAGCTAATCTTTCTGTAAATTGTTAAACTCAAGGAATGATCATTGAATATCTATCAAGTGTAATGACTTCCCAAAGTTTTCCAATTTCTAAATTAAATTGTCTGTTAACATATCTAGGCAAAGTCACCTGTAAAAAACTTTTTAAATTCTGTACTACTTAGTTAAGGTTAGATTATTCAAGATTATTAGGAAATTTTTACTTTAAACTTTTCAGAAAGAAATAAAGCTATTTCCAAAGTATTTTAAAGGGCATTTACCTCTGACTGATAAAGTTAGTAAATTGTCAAATCTAGGGCAAGTAGATGTTTAGTATGAATAAGACTTTCTTCCCTTTTAACAATAGCACTAGCTGAACGAAGTTCAAATTGGAAAGAAGGTCGTGTACATTTTATATGTTACTGAAAACACCACCACCAGAAACACTGCCTCACTTCTAAGAGACAAAATGGCACTGAAGATAGTTCAAAATTTGCTTGGCGATACAACATATCAAAAAGAGAAATGTTTCAGAATTGGTATGGAGGCATTTAAGTTTTGTAGTCCATAGAGAGAGAGTTCTGTGATATAAGGAAGGACTTTTTGACCCAGTGGTGAAAGTTTGAGCTGCCTTTCATATGTTGAAGAAAATCAAGTTTCTGATACTAGCTGTATCAAAGACTCCAAGTGCCTCATGTTAAGTCCTCTTTTCAGTCACCCAGTGAGACTTCCACACATGACATTTTTACAAGAGGAGGGGAAATACTTCATGAACTACAATTTGTGAGTGCTTAGAAAAGAAAATAGTAGCTCGTATTAATGTGTACTGAGGGCCGGGACTGCAAGATAATAGGTAATTCAAGGATGAATAGAAATCGTCTTGCCCCCAAGTTGTTCATTAGTTGGAGACCAGAAGGTAAGACTGCAACTACAAACTAGTCTTGATAATTGTGCATGTATAGAGAAGACACTATCTCTTTCTGCCAAGGTTAGAGGAAGGAAGGGTCAGGGCAAGATATGTAGAGAAGGTGCTGAGCATTAAAGTATGAGTAAGAATTTGTTCAGAGGGAAGAAGGGCATTCTAGGCAAAGACTTTGGGGCTGAGAGAATAGTGCATTTCAGGACCTGATGACGGATTGACATAATGGTAGCCCAGTACCATGAAGTAATGGCAAGGAATAAAGCAAAATGGTAGCCTGGGGCTCTTCATGAATGAGCTCATTCTGAGTTACGAGGTTTAGACCTTGAGTCATGGCTTTGAGCCACTGAAGATTGACATCATGAAGATAAGACTGACTGGATTTTCAAAGAGGGTAGAAAAGGGAGCAGATACGAGTAGATGGGGGACTGGGACAACAGGAAGAGATGATCAGCAGTTTGGGGCATCCTTCGAGGAGCCTGTGGAACTTCAGGTGAAGATACTTCACTTAGCCTTTAAGTCTGTTTCCTCTGTTGTGAAACAAGGAATTTAAATATCTACATGAAGGATTATCTTAAAAATAAAAACATATAATGTACTTGGAATCTAGTACAGAGGAATTTCTTTTAAGAAGCAGCTGGGGAAGGAGAATTTCTAAGAGATTGAGTAGCATCACTAGGAGACTGGGAGGGAACGATCAACAGCACATCTCAAAACTTGGTCAAAGGGGACCAAAAAGTGATGGTTGAATTTTGAGTTGAAATTGCTGATAATAGTGAGAGTACTTTCTGTGGAAGTTTGGGACCAGAAGTCATATTGCAGGGATGAATATGTAATGAGTAAGTGTTGACTATTGTTTACACAAGCTTGGTTTGAAAAGATTCTGCATAGGGTTGGTTTGTTTTTTTCTGGACCTGTGCCATCCATCATGAAATTTCATGTTCAAGACAGTGCTTTAGTCATTTTCAGTTGTTTTAGCTATATGTACAATTTTGAAAGTTTACCTCTATGCCTTCCCTAGGTACTTCAGGCCAAGTTTGAGGGCAATTTACTATCTTAGGAATATTTTTTATCCTACATTAAGTTGATATTTGATGAAAAACATGATTAAAGTAGCTTTTCTTTAAAAGAAAGTTCAGTTTTATTTATGTTGAAAGTTTGAGTAGAGATGTAAAATCTAATTAAACCAAAGATGGTATGTGCATATGTGTTTTGTTTTTTTTTTAATGGAGCTTTCAATCTTTCACAAAAGTAGAACTCCCAAGTACCCACCACCCAGCTTCAACAGTTAAGGTTTTGGCAATCTTGTTTCATCTGTTTCTTCTCCACCCCCAATTACCCCCTTTTCCCCCTGGACTGTTTAAAATTACAGACCTCTTGTCATTCTATCTATAAATACTTTAGTACACGTCTCAGAACTTATTTTAAATAAGACAACATAACCACTGTAATATTATCGCATCTGACAAAATTAACAATAATTGAGGAGAGGAATTCACCAAATTCCCAAAGGGGCCCATGGTGCAGAAAAGCTAATCTTGCCATTTAACATTGTGCACTTTTGGGCATTGGCTTCTCACTTGCAAACTCTGATTTCCTTACTCCCCTCGGCCCCCTCCCCCAGTCCTTAGATGTGGTAGGCATCTAGCTACAGGTTTAGATTCCTTGGAATTAAAGCTGTTACTGGCCTAACCAAAAAGATGTCTGACTTTTTATCACTATAGATTTTTACTCATTCTTCACTGAGGAGCATTTTATCCTCATTTTGAGGGCTCACTCCACATTCACTTCCTATTTGGCAAAAAAAAAAAGAACTTTTTGCATATGGAAATACCAAGTAGTCAGAGGAGGCTACTCTGTAATCTGTGGATGGATGAGATGAAAATTTCCTGTAATAGGTGAGAGATTGTTTTCTGATGCAGCCTAGAGGTGCAATTTTTAAGTCAGTTTATCATTTCTTCTGCTAACTGCTCAAAGAATTTTTCCCAAATCAAAATAAGCGCTATGCTAAACACAGGGCTTTATAAACATTTTCCCACTTAACAGATAAGATTTCATCGTTTTCAAAACTTTTTCTTAACATGCTTTAGTAGGAGGGATGCTTTTATCATAAGGCAGAAGATTACAGAGGGGCATGGAGCATGCTTTTATTTTTTGTTTTAAAATAATTAGAGCGTTCCAGGAAGTTACAAAGATAGGACAAAAAGGGCCTATATACTCTTCACCCATTTCCTGCCAGTGGTTACATCTTATGTAACTATAGTGCGTCATCAAAGCCAGGAATTTTACATTGGTACAACATGTGTGTATAGATCTGACATTTTATCACATGTATAGGTTTGTGTAACTATCACTACAATGAAGATACAGAACTATTCCATCATCACAAGTTACCCACCACTGCCTCTTTATCTCCCCTCTGTCTTCCCTCCACTGTCCCTAATCCGTGGCAACCACTAATTTGTTCTCAATTTTTATGATTTTAGATGTAGAGTTTGTATAAATGGACTCAGAGTATATCGTATTTTGAGATTGGCCTTTTTTCACTCAGTGTAGTGCCCCTGAAATCCATCCAACTTGTCTTGTGTGTCAGTAGTTCATTCTGAATATGTTTTTAAAGTAAAAATAAGTGCCTTGTTAACTCACTGTACCGAAGCAATCCACCCAAACTCAAGTTTAAAGAAGTCTGAATTTTTGTGGGTATAGGTTTAAAAAAGCCTGTAAGTTTTGTACACACTTTACAATGTAAATATAATATACACAACTACAATAAATGTCTTATATAAATTATACTTGCATTGTAAGATTATCATTAAAACACATAACCAGTCATCTTAAAGTAGCTTCTGTGTTTGAATTAAATATACACAGCTTATAGACATATGTTTACAAAGCTTAGAAATAGTATAAGACCAGTGTTCATTGGCTACTCAGTTTTGTAAATGGTTTTTCATTTAAACAGGCAAATCTGAATGAGCTGTTCTTTTTGCTTTCTTTGAAGTATTTTCAAATTTCCAGAAAATTATGAGTAGTAGAGAGAACTCTTATATACCCCATTTATTAACTTTTTGTATTTTGCCACCTTATCGTTATACATTGTCTCCATCTATTTAAACACGCATGTATACATATATATATAAATTTTAATTGTTCGGAACTATTTGGGCTGAGGTTGCATATGTCATGACCTTTGTCTGTGTGTAGTTCCACAGAACAAGGATATTCCCTTATACAACCACAGCACAGCTGACAAATTGAAGAAATTTAACACTGGGAATATTTTAATCTAATGTTGTTCATGTACCAGTTTTATCAATTATTTTCTCTCTCTCCTTTTTTTTTTTTGTATTTTCTCCCTCCTGTACAGAATCCATTTCAGGAATGGATGTTAGTTGTCTTTTCTCTTTAATTTTCTCTAATCTGGAATAGTTTTTCAGCCTTCGTCTGATAACATTGATAGTCTTGGAGAATATGGGCCAGTTATTTTACAGAATGTTCCTCTTGGTGGTTCCCCATACTTACTTAGCTTCATGTTACACCCCTGGCTGGAATACCACAGGAGTGATGTTCTGTCATTCTTAGGGAATCAAATCTAAAAACAGTGTCCATCAGCATCTCATTAGTGATAAAAGTTTTGATCACTCAAGTGGAGACATTGGTTCCATTTCCCCATTATGTGGTTACTGTCTTTACTATTGCAAGTAGTAAGCAGTCTTGGGCAGACACTTTGAGACCATGCAAACACCCTGCTCCATCAAACTGGGACCCCAGGATTTAGGGATGTTTCTTAATGATTCTTGCCCAAATTGATCTTTATTTTGAGGGTTCAAAGTAACCGAGAGTCAATGCTTCTGAGTTACCTTGCCCTGAAAATTCACCTTGATTTTGGAAACATTTATGTACTTATTTTTTAAAGCTTCGATCTGTATGCGTTGTATATAGTAATTGCTAGTGCGTTTTAACTTAGAAGTGTTTTTTGCAAACCTCTGGGTTTATTTTTAATCCTTTGCTGCCCCCTGCAGGTGTACGAGTATAAGTCTTTGGAGCAAGGTGAGTACTCTCAATATTGAAAATCATAAGGTGATATATAGAAAAAGCAAAAGTTGTAATAGCTTCATACATTAATGATGTGTCATTATAAGTTAATGAATATAGAATCTTGAAGTTGGTAGTTTTGAAAATGCCTTCCTGGGGCATGAAATTTATTATTGCAGTGAACCTTGACTTAGTCCTAAATTGTTCGTAAGATTTCCTACTTTTCCAAAAAACAGCTGTTAACATTATTGCAGTGGCATTTGACCATACAGATTTAATAGTTATTTTAAAAAATATATGCATGTACATATATGTTTGTGTAAGTGTATCTATATATGAATGATAGATCACTTTTAAATGGCTGTCTTTTTTAAGAAGTTAACTGCTTTCATGCAGGAAGTACAATTATCCTTATGCTGAATTACAAGAATATTTGTAGCTTAATAAAATCAGAATGTGTATTATTGATTAGAATTACCAAGTTAAGTATTTTTTTAAATCTTATTTTCATTCAGTTCTGTTTTTAGTATTATATTGCCTTTCAAACTAAATAGTCAGTTGTAATATATGGTTGAGACATTTATATTTAGAAATAATTTTTTGAGTAGAAAGATTTTCATTGGTTTTTTAAATGTGTTTTTGTACAAAATTTGGTATTAAATGTGGCTGTCCTATGTCTAATGTATGGCTACAGCTTCTGGTAGAATTTATTGTCTGTCTTATATACATGTCTGTGTTGGTTAAAAAACAATTTGTAGGTGAAGATTGTATTGTTTTGTTTTTCTTTACTTTTGAACAGTTTCTGTCTTAACTATCCTTTGAGTTGCTATTAACCGCAGCATTAATTCATGGTGGAGTGAAGTGGGATATGGTCACTTTTGCCTAATTTTCCATATTAGAAAATAAATAGTTGAAGAAGTAACTGTCGTTTGAGTTGCTAACAGTTATAATATGTGGCAGGCACTATTTAAAGAACAAATAAGTTCAGTTGTAGAATATACATAAAAGTAATTCAGAATTCCTAACTCGTATCACTTCAGATAACTGTTTCTTACTATCTTCAGCCTGTGGATATATAGTCAAATACTGTTTTCAAGTTACATGTCAGTACTGTAGGTTTTGTAATCATTTTCGTCATAAAATAACATATTTGGATTTTTTAATTGAAATTTTGTGGGCAGAATTAATGTCGAAGAGTAAGTCTTTTAGGGTTTGTGTATTCAATTGATAAGAATCCATGAGAACAAACATGTTAGAAGTTTTGACCCCCGTTTTGTTTTAGTGCCTTTAAGATGACTGGAAAACTGTTGAAAAACTGTCAACAATGACAACAAACTTATATTTTGCTTTATTATTTCTGTAAAACTGCATTTAAAAGGAAGAAACTGGCCCAGTTTCAAACAGACCAAAAACAATACAATGACAAATAACTTTGGTTGATAATTCCTGTAAGCTATTTCCTATTATAACAATTTATTTAGAACAATATATTAACAAGTCAGTCTGGAGGCTTTCTTAGTGACATTTCATGAAACATTGCAGTTTTCCTTCAACATAGGTTTGTTTTATTTTTGTTTTTAAAAGACAAACCTATTATTTAAAAACGAAACAATCTCCTTGGCAGGTGGGGGTGGTGTTGAATTACTGTGATATAGAGTAATACCTTACTGGGCAGAGGCTTTATTATTTCAAGAATTCAATTTCAGATTGTATTTGTTCTTGTTTGCTTCTCTTACTGCAATGTGCGCATTTTCTGTCTTACCAGATAACAGAACTGTTGTACAAGGATGGACGTTATTGCCAGGAGCCTCCAGGACCAACGGGTAGCGTTTCAATTTCGATGATTGTAACTTATCCACAAATCCATTCTTCTGTGTAATGATGGGCTAGAAGGATTACAGCAGTAAATGCTTTCTTTTTGAAAGTGAAATTTGAAAACATTTGATTATAAATCTTTATATTGCTAACCACAGCATCTTGAGATATACGAGTTGTTTGGTTTTATCATAATTATTTTTTTTAAAGACAGAGTTGGGGGCAGTTTCTTTTTAGATATTGAAGAAATGCTTCTTATAGCACCTATCAAAATAAGCTTAACAGTCAGTAATCCTTAGTGTTTGTGTGATTTTAGTGTTTTTGCAGGTGTAATTTAAACATACAAAGCAATAAAGAGGTCTTTCCACTTAAATATAATCTATTACCCAAAGTACATTATTTTGACATTTAGTAATTTTTGTTTTCATATAATAAAGCCTAGACTATAGGGTTTTCTGTAAGAAGGTACCCGGTACCCTTCTTAAAAGTTCAAATTTTTCTGTCCTAGATTAACACATGGCCCTATATATTTTATGCTTGAATGCATAGGAAAATTACTGTTGTTACAAAGCATCTTTGTTAATCTTGGTTGTTCATTGGCTAATAGGCAGCTCTCCACAGGATTACTGTATCTGCTTATTAAAATTATTTAACTTTCTATACTCAACATTTAACAATACTCTAATTTTATGTGTTTCCCTAAATATTGCCCACCAAAAAATTAGTGTAGAAATGTACACAAGGCATTTATTCTCACTCTTTGTGATTTGGACAGGAAAGGGGTAAGGCCTTGGGCAGGACCACTTCTGTCACAGAGTGGTGGAAAAAAATAGATTGAAGTAAGATTCTGTACTGAAAAGCTGTCACTCGGTCTGAAAATAATTAATATTCCTTTCACTCACCAGTTAGATATGTGCTCCCAAACCACATAATCTCTATGCCTCAGTGATCATTGTTGCCATTTCAGAGCCTCTCATCAGGGTGACATCTCACACCAAAATGATTTCTTATAAATTAATCTTGATAACATGACAGTCTCAGTAATTTTAGTGGAATGCTTTCTCTTGTTTTTTTCCACAGAAGCTGTTGGCTATTTTCTTTATAACTTGATTGACAGCATGAGTGACTCAGAGGTACAGGCCAAGGAGGAGCGTTTGAGACAATACTTCCATCAGCTGAAGGAGATGGTACCATTTCATTTTTTGCTATATAATGCCTGTCCTGCCTGACATGTATCTATTAGATTTGAAATTGCTGCTTTTAAGTACAACCAGACCACTTCTCAATGACATACACGAGTTGGAGTCTTAAATTATGTCTGAGATAATTTCTGTTAGACAAATTTCAGTTTGGTTGTCTACTACTCAGGGTTGTTTGTTTTGTTTTGTTTTTTTTCTCCCTTCACTTTGCACAGAACGTAAAAATTCCTGAGAATATCTACAGAGGCATCCGTAATCTGCTGGATAGCTACCATGTTCCTGAATTGATTAAGGTGTGTGTGAAATTGTAATCAACTTTTTAAAATGCTTAATTTTAAAATTTTATTTAAACATGATGCTTTTGGCCAAAAGTTTATTTAAATGACAACCTGTAAAAACAAGGCTTTTCATTGATTGTTGGTAAATGCTGTTTATATATTGAAGGATATGTTTTAAATATTTATTACAGTGGTTAATAAAGTATAAACAGCATTTCTGGAAAATTTTGGAAAGGTGGGAAAATAGCAGTAAAAATGAGATGAGACTTTCAAAATTTGCTTTGTACATTTGCTAATATATTTTCCACGTGTTTTCTAATTCGGATTTAAATCCTAATTTTAGGATGTTAATATGTTGGTTGAAAGAGAGAAGACAGACTCTCAAAAAGTAAGTAGGCTTTTTGAGTAGATTTTACATGCTATAATAAGTGCATTTAATGTGAATTCTTATAGACTTATGTTCTTATGAAACCTAGCATTTTTGTCATCAGTATACCTCCAAGAAGTTGGTGAAAGCCATTTCCCACCTCAGAAAAATCAACATATCTAAGAAATTTGCATTTAATCTAGGAGCTTTATAAACCCCTGGAGTCCATCCACAGATACGAAGATTAATATCTTTGATAGCATTTATGACATTTACGAAAGGTCAGTTTAAAGACAAGAGAGACAAAGAGTGCATTAGATTTGTAGTAAATTTCTTTCCTTCTTTTTTCTTCCCATTTCTGTAGACTACACAGTTTACATCATCTCATTTGGAGTCTAAACTTGAACAACTAAAAGCCAAAAATCAACCTATAGGAGATGTCCTAAAGCAACTCATATTAATGCTTTGTTCAGAAGAGGTAACCTTTGTTTAAATATTTCAAATATGCTATTAAGGTAAAAAATTCTTTATAGGTAAAAGTAAGCAAAGTTAAATATAATATTTATGATTTTTACAGTTGATTATTGTACATCATGTCTGTGAAGAATGCAATTAAATGAAAGGTTAACTAATTTTAGCTACACCTTGAATGGCATGTTTTCGGGTTGCTGTAGTTTGTTTATGATAATCTGCAAAGTGAATGATAGTAACAGCCATGATAGGTTTATCATACATGCCAAATGTCCTTTCAAGCCATGGCTCCGGTCTCTTATATCTAGATTGTCAAGCAACTGATACATGCAGTAGTCATTTGCAAGTCAAATATTACTAGGTTGTTAATGCAGGGATTGAAATTCCATTTTCCTGCTGGAAAAAAGCTCTTTCTGAGATAAAGGGTCTCTTGCCTTTTTTCAGCAGGCGTCCAGCTGTACTTTGTGTTCATTTTAGTGTGTGTCTGCAATTTGTGGTGTAGCACCAGTTTCTAGTTCAGTATCATTTGGTTGTATGCCTGTGTTTTTAGGGGGGAAAAAATACAACTGATTTTAAGGTTATAATATGGTACTGTTAAATTCTAAAATATTTCTTCACATTACTTGAATATTAAATTAGACTGTGAGGAACTTTGCAATGATATATTTTTCTGAGCATGAAAACTGGAATGTGAGTGAGGGCTGACTTGGTACATATTTAATCTGGAAGTCTTTTTTATAATATGGTACCCAAATCTAAAACATCAAATTTGGCATAGTGGCGTGTTTTGCCTTACAGATAACAGATCTTTTAAACCCTACATATATGGCTTTCCTGCTTTTTAAAAGGCAAATAAAAATACCAGAAAGCAAGGTGGAGTTAATAACATGAATCCATTTATTTTAAAAGTACTATTAACTTTTTTTTACACCCCAAACATTGAAACTAGACATTTTACATTTTTACTTTTATATTCATATCTTACTATTCACCTCTATCCTTTATTTTAGAACATGCAAAAAGCTCTTGAATTGAAAGCAAAATATGAATCGGACATGGTTGTCGGTGGCTATGCATCTTTAATAAATTTGTGCTGTCGACATGATAATGCAGAAGATGCACTGAACCTGAAACGAGAATTGTGAGTACCGGCTCTGAAACAAATCATCAGCATTTATGCTGGTACACAGTCCTTGATGGATCATGTAGATTGAATCCTACTTCCATATAACGTAGCTTTTAAAAATTCTTTTTTTGTCAGCATTTTTGAAATTTCATACGGTAAGACTGATTAATTATGGCTTGTTTTCAGCAAGGAGTCTTTGTTTAAGAATGATAGGGCATTCTGTTCCTTAAAGCCAAGATTTTTTCCCAACAGTTACACAACTCCATATTAGAACAGTGGTGATGGTAACTGTTTTATAAGGCTTGTTAAACAGTCCCCTGTCTATATGTGGTGTAAGCAAAATTCTGTCCATTTCTCAAGTATCTTTGGTTTCCTATCCTGATAGATTTACCAAATAAAAATATGTCTTTTTGGGTATTTTGGTATTCATTACAAAGTTCGAATCACCTTAAATGCGATGAAGCAAGAGAGTTCCTTCATAAGTATCACTTACAGATCGAAAGATGCAATATATATGTGATGTTACACTTTTACTTCTTTTGTCGCTTTGAATATAATTACATATGAATTTGTATATGGCTTCAAAAATAAACCTCAACTGAAATGTAGAGGCCAATGATAATAGCAACCCAGGTTGTCTGTTGAGTTTTTGAAAAGTGATCAAGTGGATATTGCAGTCCTTTTCACAGTTAACCAATTTCTAACGTAATACAAATGTGGCTTTAATTTTTAGTGACCGTTTAGATTCGTCTGCCGTCCTTGACACCGGCAAGTATGTAGCACTTGTAAGAGTATTGGGAAAACATGGCAAGCTCCAAGGTAAGCATCAGCACATAGAGGAAATAGGTGATGCAAGTATCTTGCCACTGCAATAACATGTGAATTGATATTAATGGTATATCATGTCCTTCAAAGTGCTTGAACACTTTGCATACAAATTTGCATGTGAATCCAACCAGAGCTGCATGGACAGTGTAGGCCATTAGTTTTAATGGATTGGCAAGCTTGTCATTTACATTTGCACAGCTCAGTGCTTTTTGCATTTCTGCAGCTAGTTTTTATTAGCACTGCTGTTTGGACTGAGTTTGAAGATCATGACTTATGGCACAATTTGCTTATATGCCTGCACTAATGGCTTTGTTTTTGCTTAAGAATGTCAGAAGGCTGAACATAAAACCTATAAACATAACCTTTATTTCAGAATATGAATTTTGCAGGAGTCTTTGTCTTAACTTTTAATAACATTAGCAAAATGTATACTCTAATAAGTTTTTACTTAGAAAAGTTTGCAGGGAGAGCCTAGCTGACGTATAGTTGATATGCATACTCCAGTTTTCTCATTGTTGAGATAATGCTAAGCCTAACATAATTAATTACACTTGGTAATATATTCTTACTATTTGATCATTTCTTCAGTTTCTCATTGAGCTTTATATTTGAAACTGTTTTTCTTTAGCTTTCCTCTCTTTGTGCCTAGAGAAGATTAAAAAAATTTATAGTGAAAAGTATATGGAGAAAATACTTGATTTGAACATTGAATTTTTTCCTCGGAAGCCTTGCTAACACAGAAAACTCTTTATAAAGATTAGCCTGCTTTTTAAAAATCACTTTCTGTAAAGCGGTCAAAACATTTTGTCTGTGCAATAATTAAGAACAACATTATAAAAATGCACTTATTCCATACCCTAAAATGTTTGTTTCTGCCTTCCTAATGAAGCTTAATGAATCTAATGTATTAACATGCAGTCTTTTGGAAAGCTTTCATTGGCTCTGCTTGGCTAATTAGTATCGACATAGCAAACAGGCCCTATCGGTATCAGACCATTAGTCTGGCTGTATATACAGTGTAAACACATCTTTATTATCTGGCCTCCTGACAAGCCATCTGCTGAAGAAACAATGGTGTGATTTAGCAGATGTTAGCTCTGAACGATAAAAGCATCCATTTAGGAGGATCTTGCAGCTATAGGGCAGACCGTACAGGGTTATGCGGTGCAGAGTGGGCACACAGTCCCTATCTATAATTTGTAGTCAAAGTTGCAGGGAAATGATAAAACCATGCTATTGTGGATTTATAATTGTAGTCTCGTTTAGAAATGCAAGTAGTAATTAACTTGAAATCGGCATTATACACTAGAATTTACATTCCTGCTGGGCTTGAAATGCTGTTTTAATAGCAGTTTGTTTTCCCTACATGAAATTACCTAAGGGTCTTTTGTGCTACTTCATTGTAGATGCTATTAACATTCTAAAGGAGATGAAAGAGAAGGATGTTCTTATCAAAGATGCAACAGTCTTGTCCTTTTTCCACATCCTAAATGGCGCAGCTTTAAGAGGTGAAACTGAAACAGTAAAACAGTTGCATGAAGCCATCGTGACTCTAGGGTTAGCGAAACCGACCACCACCTTAACTTCCCCATTGGTCACCCTGTATCTGGAAAAGTAAGTTAATTGAATTTTGAATTTTAAATGTTGGCATTAAAAGAATGAATCTAATCACTTGGGGATTATGCTTTGTAAATACTCAGTGCTGCGGAAGCCTTGGAGGTTATTTGCCACAGAATAAGAGGACTTACATGGAGTAGGTGACCTTTAAAATCACCAGTGCCCTGTGGTCCTGTGGACTTCTCAATGGAGTGGTCTGTGGTGATTTTTTGTGTGTGTGTGAGGATGTGATGCTATTACTTGAAATCAAATCTAGTTTTTCCCAGTTTTGAGCCTAATAAGTGCTAATTATTAATAAATGTAAGAAAGAAGGATTCTCTGTGGCTTTTGATTATGCTTCATGACTGTTATTCAGGTAATGATGTAGCAGTGTTTCTTCAGTGCTCCTTTTCTCTGTATAGTATTTTAGTTGCAATGTACCAATAGAGTAGTTATTTAGCTTTGATAAACACTGTAGAAGCTGTCTCTGTCCTGTGGGAAGAGGATGAATTTTGTTGATAGGGTAACACTTACTGAGTTTGAACATTTTTACACATGGAATGTTCATGTCGGTGCCCAATTTAAGGTATTTTTCCATGCAGATCAGGAAATCAACCTACTGTCTTATAATGAGTGAAACACTTTAGTAAGATAATGAAGCACCCTTTATTATCTTCTTTTCCTCTTGCATTTGTTTTTCTTTTCTGTTTTTTTAAAATTTCTTAGCCCTTACCTCTTTGTCATTTTTTTCTATGGCTTAATGCAGTTTTAATCTGCTTATTTCATGATTGGGATTTTCTGATTTTTGTATGGATGTTGTCCTATCAATTCCAGAAGAAAAGTAGAAGATCTGTCTTAACAGTTAAAATGTTTCCCCCAAATTTCTAGTGGTTTTTCTTTATTACGGGGTATAATCAATTGAATATAATGAATGATTTAGTATTTAAAATGTGGAATAAAAACCATCTCTTTTAACTAACTCTGTGTTAGGAAATATGTGTATACATACATATATTTATATCCACACACACATGTTTTATGAAGTAACTTTTTTGCCATCCAATCAAGAAACAGTTTATCAAGTTAGACGATTGGCCAAATTTTAACCTCCACAGTCTCAGCATTATATCCTTTTAAAGAAATAGTGATTCAAACAATTACTGTGTTATTGAGTTCTCATGTTCACAGCCAACTTTATATAGAAATCCTATAATTAATATGCTTCCTCCTAGAATTTTTTTGATTGTTTAAAAGACCCATCTCTGCAAATTGCATGTAGAGCTCTGCATGCGGATTTGAAAGAAATGGGCCCAGTGCCCAGAAGAATTAGGCCCTCCTCCACCACTGAGCAAAAATAAAATAATTAACAATGAAAATGAGGCCATGGTAGAAAAGTACCTTACAAATAGAAATACTTTGAAGACAGAGGAAGTACAGAAGTTTTCTGAAAGAGGTCTGCAGATGGGGCTCATGAACCAAGGAGAGCTTCTCCAAGGGAAAATGGAAATAGCATGGGATTCAGATGTTAACCTGGAGCATGCTCTGTGCTTCTGATTTTATAGTATAGTCAGATTTGTGTCTCAGTAAAATTTGACTGTCCCTGTTAATTGGGCTAGAAAAATCTAAATTCATATCTTTTATGATTTTTTTTAAACTACTTTCAGATACAAAGAGAAATCATTTACCTTCTATTTTTATCTGCCTGGGTTGGGTTTGGTTTTTTGTTTTTTACTCTCTTTGCTTTGGCAGAGGCAGTCTCCATGACAAGATCTTTTTTTTTCATCTATCATAATAAAAAGGTTTGGTTGACTCTTTCAGAGTTGGGAGAATAATAAAAAGCAGATAAAGGAGACTTCATGTTTTGTGGAAAATGGTGGTAGTACTCCTAGTTGGGGCTAAGTTGGAGGAAAACACTGACTTTGAAACTTTTTTTCAGTTGTGTTTTCCCCAACTGATGGAAGATAGCTAATTAATATAGAATCATGACAAGTGCAGTACTAGGATTAGCTACACTAGCCTGCCAAAAAGCCCACATGTGTTTGATTTGATTAGATATGTTTAATCTTCAATAATATCACGTAATTGGCCTCAGCAGGTTTGAGCTCATCTGGGGAATGAAGTAAAATTACGAGAAACATTTCAGAACATTGCACAAAATCTTCATAGTTTCAAAGGCAAGCATCCTTTTGGAAAGTCATTGCAAGACTCTGAAGAGGCTATCACTTACATATTGTAATTCTGGAACAGATCTATGAGGTTGAATTCCTTACAAAGAGGATCTTTTTAAGATTCAATAGATCTTAATTTTGGACTGACTTTTCCAGCATTAGATAAAACAGAGAAGAAATTTCATACGTGTCAGTTTGTTACTTGTATAAAAAGCTTTATAGGTATGAAAATAATACACATTTTGTTTTTATTCATTTGCCAAGGGAAACCCAAAATAATAACAGATTTGCAAGATTATGGAGAAGTTACTAAAGTGAAAAGTGACCTGCTTCTATATGATCAAAATAGTAACTTGCATTGAGCAGAGAGAAATACGCCAAATTGAACAACATTTCCTTGTGTTCTGTTGACACTGAGACTGTTCTATAAGCCACATGTCTACATGTTGTCCACATCAATGTTAAACATTTTCTTTTGTAACTACTAAAAAAAAATTTTTTTTTAATTGTAATCATGCCTGATCCTGAAAGATGACCTGGATCTTCCATGTTAAGGAAGAAAGAAACACTTTAACATAGGTTAAAAGAGCTTTTGATTAGTCTTTATGCTATGGTAGAGGAAATGAAATTAATGAAATCTGGGCCATTAGTTTTAAAGGCATAGAAATTTGTATAATGCAGTTTCAGATTCACTTGTTTTATAACTGATCCATTTTGGTTTCATTGCCTGTGAAAAATATCTGAAGCTGTTTTAACTGGATTATTTAGTGCAAATGATCAAAGAAGCTTTAATTTCTGCTTTCCATTAAGGATTTTTCTGTGCTGATTTGTGCTATAATCTGTGTATGCCCACATGCATTTCATTTAAGTGAATCATGGACTTTGTATATATAATCCTCCCCGAACTCTTGCTAAGTTAATCTTGAGTTCTTCATAAAGGTCACAATTTCTGTAAGATGAACCTATAACAATATGTTTTAAAAACTCTCTGTGACACTTTAATGTGTTACAGAAGTGGGAAATATACTTTTTAAAATGTTGGTTATTCTGTCATATATACACCCGTTCAATTTTGGCATCTTCATTTGTACTAGATACTTTTATTACTTATGGGAATGCTACTTCTAGAGTAAAACTCTTCGTGTGCTGAAAGGAAATTAAGGAGGTTTGGCTCTTTTACTCCATTATTGCAATTAAGAACTTAGCATCATCAGTGCCAAAGGACAAAAAGTGGTTCATTTGCCCTAGGGGGACAGGACAGTGATAAGATGATTTTTCTTCAAGGATCATTGGGTCGTAATTAAGTTACATTCATGGCTATTGCTTTTTGAAGGATGATTGGTAAATGACAGGCTTCATGTGCTTAGTACGGACAGTGTTCAGTAGGGTTTTTTCTCCCTCTGTCAGAAAATCCTGTTGAGCCTGATAATGTAAATGTGGCATTTTATTCTGAACAAAAGAGCAGGGAAATGAGCTATCTTGTCTAATCATTCAGTTGTTTAACACCGACTTCCAGTTTAGACTCAATTGGCTGGAAAGCACTTGACATGTGAAGTTAGTGCTGTTCGGAACGCATGTTTGAGTAAATTTTAAAGTAAGTGACAGCTAAATTGTACCTAGGGAAATTACAAAGCCTTCAACACAGTTAATTTTTTGGGGAGGATTAGTTGTAATTGCAACACCAGTCTCCTTGAAGATTCCTCATTTATAGATGATGAACAGAAAAAAAAAATTTAGCTCTTTCAAAGGGCTGGTTCTCTTAACAGAATAATTTTTCTGAAGTCTATGGTTCCTCCTGAATTGATTTCTTTCCACACTGAACATCTGCCTAAGATTTATAGAATAGTCAGTTTTTAGACCTTTGAGGGTTTTTTTCCCCCTCCTTCCCTTGTTTTAAACTTTTTTCTCCCTCAAAGCTCCTCTTTTCTCTAGTGATTTCAGATTTTAAGGGTTTTTCAGTCAGTAAGCCCTGTAAGTAAATTGCCACTTCACTAACACTTTATGCATAATGTTGAAGCACTTTATACCAATTAAAAATCAATATTTGTCACTTAAAATTTTTGATTAAATTAAGCGTGCGCGCTGCATTGGAAAGTTTTTTTTACTGTAAGTAAGGAGACTAAGTTTAAAGCTACTGGTAGGTAAACAAATGGTTGTCACTAGTTGTTGTTCTTCTAACAGTTCTAGATTGTATGACACACATTGGTGATTTTTACGGTTGTGTATAAAGGAATTTGAGTTAGGAGGGCTTTGTGTCCTGATACCTTTAAGTAGGTATTTTTATGATCAGTGGGAGCCTCAAAATAAATGTTATGTCCATTGTTTATTTTTCTGTCAATGACATTGTAAAGCATAGTTTCATTTCATAATAAGGACTAAAACAGGAGAGAACATGAGATTTACCATATGAGCTTCGAGCTTACCTTTCTGCATGTTCCTCCTGATGATGATACAGAGTTACAGTTTGTAGTAATTTTATAAATGGTTGTGTTCCCTTAAAAAATAAAGTAGAAATTCTAGAATGAATTTTAATATGAGCCAAGTGACTCTATTAAGGTTAATGAATAAAAGTCTTTTAAGTGTTTAAAGTACTTACTGGACTCAGCCTATTATATATATAATATATACATATATATATATATATATGCTCTTAAGATTTAGAGTAGTCTTCCTTTCCTCTGTTGTTTTTATTTCGTCGGCTCACAGAATATTGATAAAGTTTATGTTGAGTTAATTAGCATTAATCAAAAATAGTTTTTAAATAATTATTTACTTTTTATTAGCATGCATAGTTTTATTCATGAAAATTACTTTCTGTATTTCATTGAAATATTTTTGGGGGGTCTAGTCATTGAAAATATCACAATGGATTTTTCTTAGAGGTAATAATATGTTATAGAGTTGATTTTCATTTAGTATTATTTGAGGTTTGTGAAAGCAGTGGCTAAATTTTTATTAGGAGTAGACTTTTGAACATTTGTGACCCATTTGTATATAAAGCTTTAGGAATTATGTATGTATACTGAAATGAGCATGGAATCAGTTTTGAATCCAGAATTAATGTTATCAATAAGATTTCTTGAAAGGATTATTGTTATTTTAAGGTGGGGTTTTAAATCTGTTTTAGTGTTTTAAAGTGTACATAGGAAATCACAGAATCATTTTAGGTGGGGGCAGAAGCTAGAATTACACTGATTGATAAAGTCTTGTCTCGCATTTTGGGTAGAAAGCAATTTCTACCTTTTTCCCTTTGATATTTTGCTGTACTTACTGATTTCATCCTGCCCAGTAAAAGTGATATTTTCATGTGATGATTTTCTCTTCTGGTGTGAAGCATTTGAGTTGACGAACTTAATAAGCCAAAGTTCATAGAACCTCACATTACAGTATTAAAGCTGGGAGGGAACCCAGAGGTTCGTGAGTTAACTGTTGTGATCATCTGCTTTTCATCGCCACTTCTCAAAATGTATCACATTACTGTAGCCTAGCTGCGAATAATACCTATCAGTTGGGATTGAAATTCAAAAGTCCTGTACATATGCAACTATTTTCATAGCAATGTGAATTTTAGTTACTTTCTAGTATTTTTCATTTCCATTACCCAGAGTTTTTAAGCTTTAACAGAAAGATTAATGATGACATCAAATTATATGAGGAATGGACATTTTTATCTCTTTTTAGAGTAACATGATCCAACCAGCCACAGATCAGAATGTAGATAATAGGGATTGAAAAGAAATGATTAGTTATTAGTTCATTTCTATCATTTCTACACTTTATATGAAATGTTTCATTATAGATTTCTAATTCATTTTGTTGGCAACTTGGGAGCAGTAACGTTGTTACTTAAAATTACTAACAAATATATGAATTGTTTCCATTTTGCTATTCGTGTCTTTTCTGTTGTTCTGAGCATGTATAATCTTCAGAAGCATATATTTGGAGACCAGAGACGATTAACATGTCTCTTTGATTGACAGAACAATTATTCATTCATTTATTGATAGCTTTGACCTAATGTAGGGGAAATACAATTCTAGTTTGGGAATTGATCTGAAAAAGTAGATCGTATTGCTTTTTAAAAGTCAGTATGTGTTAGTTTTTCTTTTAAAAATATTTTGGTAGTTTTCCATTAAATGGAATTGTGGAAAGGTAATAACTGAACTTGGGTCTGAAGCAAGGGAAAATACTGATTATATAAAGTTTTATATCCTATGTGGTAGCTACTGTAGTGTTTCTCTTGTATGACAGTAATCTAGCCTGCAACATCTACTTGCAGTTTTGAAATTAACCTGTAATTTAGTCTTCACCCCAAATGACAAAAATTCAAATGACTCTGTGGGGTGCCAGAAGATGCACTGTAAACAGGACTTAGTAAGGGGATAAGGTAGAGTTCCATCAGGATAGGCTCATTTTCACTATGTCAGTATTATTGCCATGAAATTAATGCTTCTTCATGGTATTTTACTTTTTAGTACAGTTTAAAATCTTAATCTAGATAAAATAGTAATTCAATCTAGGGCAACATAACATTTGTATAATGAACCAAAATGTTAGGGCTTCAATGGAAAATTTTAAAAGGCTTTCTTCCTTTTGAAAACTATTGCATGTGTGAGAAAAATTTGTTTTCTCCCCAAAGATTATCACCACTGTCACTAGTTGTATGCTGGTCCATGCCTCTAACCATGCTTCTTTTTTAAAAAATATATTTCATACTGTCTTCTCAAAACCTTTAATTTTTTATTCCATATTGTGCCACCTTATTGGGTTAAATAAGCAACAATGCTTTTAAGAGAGCATTAAGTATAATTAGATGGACTCAACTGAAAGTGAGAAGTCCAGGGTCCTGATGGCAGAGCCTTCCCTAGTAGTCTTGGCTAATCAGTCAAGTCTCTAGATGCCTTAATTGCCTCATTATTTAAAAATAAAGGAAGGTGGCACGTAGAATTGGATCACATCATCTCTACAGCTTTTCCAAGGTCTCATACAGTCATTTTCCATTTAAAATGAAAAAGTAGTTTTTGAGGACCCACAGGAATGTATTTTCCACACTCTGTTTAAGAAACTTACTTAATGAAAATATCTTTTTATTTTAATTAATGAACCACATAAGAGAAACTTTGACTTTATAATTGGAAATTTTTAAAAGCTTACCCTCTAATGAAAAACTTTAAGAGTTCTCTTAGAATTCACCGAATGTAAGAATATCTTAGTTTTAGCTATAGTAAGTTTCTGTGTATGTGAATCCTGAAGTTATTTCCTCCTTAGCTGGAGAAGCAGCACTATGGAAAATATGATGAGGAAGGTGAAATGCTTGAACATTCTGTAATGGTTATTGATGGGCATTTAATAAAGTTTCCCAAATCTGGAATTATTGAGAACCATAAACACATAGAAGTGGTTGGAAAAATATTTGACAGTAGTCCTTGTTTTTAGAAATAATGCATTCTTACAGCAACTTATGTGTCATCTTAGAGAATGCCTTCACTTTTTGAACTTTTTAAAAGGTGCCATTTAGCAAGTAAAATAATAAAAGATGAAGCAGGAAAAACAGAACCACTAATGATGTCTGAACTCTGAGCATGGATTTTTATATAAGATTGTTCCACCCCCCATCCCCCACCCCCCACATTTTGGCTATGTGATTTTCTACCTTAAATAAAGCTCAGCTTACGTTTTGACAGGTCATTGTGTATCTCTCTAAACTAAATTACATATATTTTATTCATTGTTAATATTTTGATGTTTCTAAGAGATGACTTACCTACTGCTCTCGAAGTCACCCTTGACTGCTATGAAAAGTATAAAGTACTACCAAGGATTCATGATGTCTTATGTAAACTGATAGAGAAAGGCGAGACTGATCTAATTCAGAAAGGTGAGTCACCTTCTAATATTTTAATGTTGTTGGTTTTCTCTTTTCCCCTTATTTAATCTTAATGCTGTGAAGAGAAAATTTAACAGGAAGGCAAGCACATCCAGAGAAACTTTGTTATATTTCTAAGTTGAAAAGAAAAATATCCAGTAACCACTTTTTTAATACTATAAATGTCCTTGAGTTTAATAACTGTTCATTTTGAAAAGTTGCCCCTCTCTTATTTTTGGCTCCATTTGGTGATTTGTCTTTATGAAGATTTTTACCCTTCTCACCAGTTCTCTTTGAAGCTAGTCAGAGGTACTTAATGTCATGAGTGTATGCTGTTAGGTAAGCAGTGTGGCAGAAAATTGGTTGATAGAGCTGTAACCCTTAGGTTATTCTCAGTATTTGTTTTAAAGTTTTCTTGTGTTTATCTAGAACTCTTCTAGTGCTATTGTGTTTCTCTACATTTTTCTTCTAATAAACGTTCTTTCTTCTCTAGCAATGGACTTCGTGAGCCAAGAACAAGGTGAAATGACAATGCTCTATGATCTCTTCTTTGCCTTCCTACAAACAGGAAATTACAAGGAGGCCAAGAAGATCATTGAGGTATGGTTTTAACTACAGAATTCTAATTGTACAGCTATTTAGACTCTTAATGAGAATATATTTTTAAAATTTAACCTTTAATTACACTTGTTCTGATTCATGTTAATATAATTCAGTCCCAATAATGGGGGCCGGTGGGAGGAGATTCGGCCAGCTTCTTTATTGTATATAATTACAGTTCAGAAAAGGCCGCCTGGTTGTATATTGAATTTGTTTCTTCACTTTGTTAAATTC
Organism: Vicugna pacos; assembly: GCF_048564905.1. NCBI lineage: Eukaryota > Metazoa > Chordata > Mammalia > Artiodactyla > Camelidae > Vicugna > Vicugna pacos. The sequence continues at coordinate 29,652,892 of NC_133001.1, forward strand.
ACTGTTATATATCAAAATGATATTTGCATATTAAATCTTGGGTTGTGGAACAATTAAATTAAACTGGCATTCCTGGGTGTAAAGTTGCTAATCCTCTTTGCCAAGGAATTCTTTGTTCTTAAAAGCAGTGGAATTTAATTTGCTGCAGACCATGCTCAGATTTATTTGTAATGCTTGTCTACAAGTTAATCAGCCAAACAAGTGCTGTCTGCAACTGTTTGGCATTTAATTTAAAATTTCTTCTTTTTTTTCACTATGGTAAGCAGCTTATGGGAAATGGTAGGTGACAAACCTGGGCTATTTAGGATTAGTATATTTTATCTAGACTTGATTGAAATTTTGCTTACTGAAATTGGTAAGTCAAAGGGCAACTATAAAGTCTGTCCAAACTGTGATTAATTTCACTATTAAACAACTCTGTGTTCACTAAAAAAAGAAATTTCACAGAAGAACCCATCGCTTTAAGCAATATTACTTAATGTGATTAAAATAAATTTGTAAATATATCAGTAATCACATTTCTCCCAGATATACTTTGCTGTTACTCCATATCTTTTTCCAAAAGTGCCAGTGGTGGACAAGACACAAAGGTAGTATTTGTCCTTCTTGTTTTTGTGTTGATGACTGCTTATCATGAAATGGAAAATATAGCTACACAATCCAGAAAATTATTAGTTTCTTTGGAAGTTTTATGAAAAAGGAGGACTGTGAGATTAATTCAGAGCATTCTTCTCTTTCTGTCTTACAACTCAGTCTATCCTCCTGTCAGAGGGAAGTGGGGCATGCTGTCTGTCTTGGACAGATGCTTCTGTAACTCAAGTAGTTCATTTGTATTTTCTAGAAAATGGCATAAATTCTCTCACTGAACGTGCACAGTGTGTGTGCCTGAAAATGAGTTGCTGTCTGCCTGTTGAGTCCTGTTGCTCTGTCTGCATGGTCTCAGTATTAGTAGGCACTGATCAGAGCAGAAATCAAGCTTAAATATTCAGATGATAGTGATTAGAGGTTCTCCAATAGGAAATCATGCTCCTCTCTTTGTGTAGTAAGCAACACTTAGTAGGAAGAACCAAAGGCATAAGAGTGAATTCTCCTTTTGTCATCTACTTGCTAGTGTGATGGTGGACAAGTTGCTAAACCTTTCTGAGCTTCCTCATGTATAAAAGGGAATGTAGTATCTGTCTTTAAGATTCAATCACATAATGCATGTAAAGCAGCTTGCATGTTTCCTGGATTATGGTGGTAATAATATTAATTCTCTTTGCCTTTTACAGGTAGGGATTGTGTTGTCTTTTTTACCCCACGTAATTCACAATATGACACTTATCATAAAGTACATGCTTGTCACACGAATAGGCAAGAGAAGACTGCTTTTTAATTACTTTAAGGCTCTGCCTATGTACAGCATCATTGAGTGTAATCATTTAGAAATGGCTTTAACGTCTGCTGATGACAGAATTTTTATAGTGGTTGTGTACAGAATTGCTTAAAGGTTAAAGAATAGCTTTACAGAATCCCTGCAGTACCACAGGGTTGGGCAGCTAGGTGTGCAATATGTGGGAATATTCTGAAGCACGTTTTCAGTTGCCTTTTTTTATGGTTAATTGGAGTTAAATTAAACTGGGAACTTGGCTTTTTTGACTATTAAAATTCAAGACTGGGAGTTCTCTCTTGTGGTTTTCTAGGGATTATTTAAAATATTAAAAGTAATGAAAATTAATAAACCAAGACTATGTCAGCATGTGAAAGAATATTATAAATAGTGAGCAGCATTTTTATCATTCCCAATATGCAATTGTGTCTTATCAGTGGGTAGATTCACTAGGGTTGAATTTCCAAAGCAAAATGTACAGTAAAGTTTCTTTGTATTTGAAGCTCTGTGAGAGATAAGATAAACCAGTCATAAAAATGCCTCTCATTAAATGAAGAAAGAGACAAGATTCAGTGTATAGTATGACCTGTGTTATTTTTAAATGAGTTGGTGTACATGTATCATGTATTATGTATAATACATTTTAACATAGTTTTATGTTTGATTTCTGCACATAGACTATTGTAGGAGGGTAGGTTTATAGCCGGTATTTTGCTTTATTCTTTTCTGTATTTTCTGAGTTTTCAATAATAAACATATATTCTTATTCTAGATATACTCAGAAAAAGTGTTACTTTCTTCCAAAAGAAAGAGAGTGAGAGACAAAAGTGAATCAGACTGAGATCAACCCTCAAGGAGATACTGTGAAGCTCCTTGAACATGAGATTAATATGTGAAGATAACGTCTGTATAAGACTGAGAAGTGTTAACTGCTGTAAGAAAAGCATAAATAGTTTTGAGAGTTTAAGAGTGGAACTTACACCAGTGGAGGAAATTAGGCAGGACTGTATGGAGAAAATGGGGTATGGGGTGTAGATTGATGGATGTGGTTGTACTCTTCACACTTGGGAGTTTGATAGGTCTGGAAAATATATTAAAGGTATTAGAGGTAGAGCAGAGAAATAGGAAAGCAAAATCTAAGTAATCGTTTTTTCTCCTGCTTTATTGAGATATAATTGACTTTTAACATTGTGTAAGTTTTAGGTATACAGCAATTGATTTGATATGCTTGTATGTTGCAAAATGATTACCACAGTAGCTAGTTAACACCCCCATTACCTCACGTAAGTTCCATTTCTTTTTTGTGGTGAGAACATTCAAGTCTACTCTCTCAGCAACTTGCAAATATACAATACTGTGTCAAGTATTGAATCACCATGCTATACATTAGATCCCCAGATCCTGTTCATCTTAGAGCTGGAAGTTTGTACCTTTTGACCAACATCTCCCCACTTCCCCCACCCCCAAGACCCTGGCAGCCACCATTCTATGCTGTCTTTTTAGGAGTTTGGCTGTTTTAGACTTCATATATAAATGATATCATGTAGTATTTCCCTTTCTCTGTCTGACTTATTTCCTTTAGCCTGATGCCCTCATGGTCCATCCATGTTGTTGCAAATGGCAAGATTTCTTTTTCTTGTGGCTTAGTAATATTCTTCTGTGTGTGAATGTGTGTGTGTGTGTGTGTATGTGAGTGACCTGAAAAAATTTACTGTATTTTGTAGGTTGCCTATAAGTTTTGTTGTTTCTTTTCCTGTACAAAACCTTTTTAGTTTGTAGTCCCACTTGCTTATTTTTGCTTTTGTTGCTTGTGCCTTTGTGTCTTATCCAAAAAATTGTTGTCAAGACCAATATCGAGGAGCTTTTTCTCTGTTTTCTTCTAAGAGTTTTACAGTTTCAGGTTTTATGTTAAAGTCTCTAATCCATTGTGAGTTAATTTTTGTAGATAAGGGTTTGATTTCATTCTTCTCCATGTGATTATCCAGTTTACCCTACAGCATTTATTAATGAGACTATCCTTTCCCTGTTGAGTAATCTTGGCTCTCTTGTCAGATGTTAGTTGACCATATATATGAGAGTATATGGCCTCTTGATTCTGTTCCTTTGGCGTTGGCTTCTATTTTTATGCCAGTGCTATTATGTTTTGATGGCTGTAGCTTTGTAGCATATTTTGAGCTGAGGATGTGTGGTCCTTCCAGCTTTGTTCTTTTTCAGGGCTGCTTTGGCTATTCATGGTCTTTTGTGGTTCCATACGAATTTGAAGATTGTTTTTTCTATTTCTGTGAAAAATGCCTTTTGGAATTTTGATAGGGATTTCATTGAATCTGTGGATGACTTTGGATAGTATGGACATTTTAACAATATTAATTCTTCCAATCCATGAACATGGGATATCTTTCCATTTCTTTATGTCTTCAATTTCTTTCATTAAAGTCTTAAAGTTTTCAGTGTACAGATCTTTCACAACCTTCGTTAAATTTATTCCTAAGTCTTTTATAATTTTTGGAAATCTAGTGAATTGGATTATTTTCTTTCTTTTTTTTTTTGAATGACTAAATATCTGTATTTAAAAATAATAAATGCACATATTAGCCTTGTACATCCTAACATTTAAATTGAAAATAAAGAAAAATTAAGCACCTTTCCCTGTTAATCTATTCAGGCTGCTAGAACAAAAATACCATAAATTGGGTAATTTAACAGCAAAAATTTATTTCTCACAGTTTTGGAAGCTAGGAAGTCCAAGATCAAGGCGCCAGCATGGTCACGTTCTGTGGAAGGCCCTCTTCCTGATTCATAGCCAGTGACTCCCCACTGTGTCTTAACATGGCAAAGGGAATGAGGGAGCGCTCTGGGGTCTCTTTTATAAGGCACTAATCCCATTCACAAGGGCTTCATCCTCATGACATAAGCACATCCCAAAGGCCCCACCTCCTAATACCATCACATTGGAGGTTAGGATGTCAACATATAAATTTTTGGGAGACACACACATTCAGTCCTGAAGATCTGTGCATGCAAACATACCTATCTAATACAGCGTCATCATTACAGACTGTGTAAAGGGCTCTCTTCTGCCATGATGAGTTCCTTTCCACCCCCATTCCTGCCACACCTCTCTTTTCCCATCATGCTGGCTCCTCTTTGGGCTGCCGGGCTGACAAGGTTGTGGATTATTATAAACCTTCGCTCACATTTACTTTCCTTACATGCCAGATTATTTAAACTTAGGCTAAACCTCTAAGCCTGCCAACACCAAGTGAACTCCCATAAGTCACTCCAACTGTCAGATAATATTTTAGGTGAAAAAATATTCTCTATTCTTGTCTCTACTATTTTTATTCTCCTTTGGTTTACTTTTACAACCTAAATCTTTTTTTTTTTAATATTTTTTATTGAGTTACTGTCATTTTGCAATGTGTCAAATTCCAGTGTAGAGCACAGTTTTTCAGTTACACATGAACATACATACATTCGTTGTCACATTTTTTTTTCGCTGTGAGCTACTACAAGATCTTGTATATTTTCTCTTGTGCTATACACTATAATCTTGTTTATCTATTCTGCATATGCCTGTCAATATCTGCAAATTTTGAAATCCCAGTCTGTCCCTTCCCACCCCCCTGCCCCCTTGGCAACCACAAGTTTGTATTCTATGTCTGTGAGTCTGTTTCTGTTTTGTATTTATGTTCTGTTTTGTTGTTGTTGTTCTTTTTTTTTTTTTTAGATTCCACACATGAGTGATCTCATATGGTATTTTTCTTTCTCTTTTTGGCTTACTTCACTTAGAATGACATTCTCCAGGAACACCCATGTTGCTGCAAATGGCGTTATGTTGTCATTTTTATGGCTCAATAGTATTCCATTCTTTATCCAGTCATCTGTTGATGGACATTTAGGTTGTTTCCATATCTTGGCTATTGTAAATAGTGCTGCTATGAACATTGGGGTGCAGCTGTCTTTTTGAAGTAGGGTTCCTTCTGGATATATGCCCAGGAGCGGGATTCCTGGGTCCTATGTTAAGTCTACTCCTAGTCTTTTGAGGAATCTCCATACTGTTTTCCACAGTGGCTGCACCAAACTGCATTCCCACCAGCAGTGTAGAAGGGTTCCCTTTTCTCCGCAGCCTCTCCAGCATTTGTCATTTGTGGACTTTTGAATGATGGCCATTCTGACTGGTGTGAGATGATACCTCATTGTAGTTTTGATTTGCATTTCTCTGATAATTAGTGATATTGAGCATTTTTTCATGTGCCTATTGATCATTTGTATTTCTTCCTTGGAGAATTGCTTGTTTAGGTCTTTTGCCCATTTTTGGATTGGGTTGTTTGGTTTTTCTTATTAAGTTGTATGAGCTGCTTATATATTCTAGAGCTCAAGCCTTTGTCAGTTTCATCATTTGCAAAAATTTTCTCCTATTCCATAGGTTGTCATTTTGTTTTACTTCTGGTTTCCTTTGCTGTGCAGAAGCTTGTAATTTTCATTAGGTCCCATTTGTTTATTCTTGCTTTTATTTCTATTGCTTGGGTAGAGTGTTCTAGGAGAACATTTTTGAGATGTATGTCAGATAATGTTTTGCCTGTATTTTCTTCTAGGAGGTTTATTGTGTCTTGTCTTATGTTTAAGTCTTTGATCCATTTTGAGTTTATTTTTGTGTATGGTGTAAGGGAGTGTTCTAGCTTCATTGATTTACTTGCTGCTGTCCAGTTTTCCCAACACCATTTGCTGAAGAGACTGTCTTTATTCCATTGTATATTTTTGCCTCCTTTGTCAAAGATTAGTTAACCAAAATTTTGGGGGTTCATTTCTCGGCTCTCTATTCTGTTCCATTGATCTATATGTCTTTTTTTTTGTGCCAGTATCATACTGTTTTGATTACTGTAGCTTTGTAGTATATCTGAAATCAGGGAGCCTGATTTGTCCAGGACCATTCTTCTTTCTCAAGATTTTTTTTGGCTATTCGAGGTCTTTTGTGTTTCTATACAGATTTTTAAATCTTTTTCCAATTCTGTGAAAAATGCCATTGGTAATTTGATGGGGATTGCATTGAATCTGCAGATTGCCGTAGGTAGTATGGCCATTTTAACAGTATTGATTCTTCCCATCCAAAAATACAGTGTATCTTTCCATCTGTGTCATCTTCAGTTTCTTTCATCAGCATCTTACAGTTTTCAGAGTACAGATCTTTTGCCTCTTTAGGTAGGTTTATTCCTAGGGATTTTATTCTTTTTGACGTGATGGGAAATGGGATTGTTTCCTTAATTTCTTTTTCTATATTTTGTTGTTAGTGTATTGAAATGCAACTGATTTCTGTATATTAATTTTGTATTCTGCAGCTTTACCTAATTCATTGATGAGCTCTAGTAGTTTTCTGGTAGCCTCTTTAGGATTTTCCTGTGAATGGTATCATGTCACCTGCAAACAGTGACAGTTTTACTTCTTCTTTTCCAGTTTGGATTCCTTTTATTTCTTCTCTGATTGCTGTGACTAGGACTTCCAAAACTATGTTCATACAGCTTATTTAATACATTCTTAACTCTACATTACTGTCTCTACATTTCCCTACATGTCAGTAAGAACTCTTCTAAGCATTTTTAATGGTCACATTATTCCATTGTGTAAGTGAACTAAAGTTTATTTGCCCATTCCTCCTTTGACAAAAATTGTCACTGTTACAAGTAATTGTCATAATTCATATCTTTAGCTACTGGCATATTTGATTTTCAGATTGTTTACTTCGGATTGTTTCTCAGAAGTGGGTCAGATGTTATTCCAATTTTTAAGGGCTCTGATACATAAAGACAGAAATTTTGTTGTGTGTTTAAAGATGATACCTCTTTTATGGTTCATTGTAGTGCAGATATGGCCTGAAACCCAAGCCTCCCGAGTTCTAGTCCTTATACTTCTTTTGCTCAAAGTTATGATAAAATAGGGTGGTATTTCTTTGTTTAAAAAGAAAGGAAGGAAGAAAAAAACTTCATTCTTTCAGTCAAATGTCTTTTAAGGTACTTCAGTCACCTCCCAGGAAGGAAGTGTTGCAGCTTATTTAAATAAATTAACACTGTTTGGATAATTCGTTTTGTATTTTAACATTGGACATTAAGTCCAGGGAGAGATGATGCATACAAGTATGAAAAATAATGATATGAAATGTTAAATAACCATATTAAGGGTTTCTGTAAAATATATTATTTAATTTTATTCTCGACCCTTTGAGCAGTTCAGTAATCACTTACTGAGTGCCTGCCATGTGCCAGGCACTGCTAAGTTCTCAGGATACAAACACAAAGGCAAATTAGAGTCTGCTTTAAAATTATTTAGCGTTTCTTTTTCTAACTTCTTCTGTTGAGGTTCAAACCTAGATTTCAAGCTAAATGGTATAACCGATATTGATAACATCTTTATATTTTTTTCAAATGATTTTCATGTACTTCTTTATGTGAGCCTCTCACAGAAACCCTGAGAGGTAACAAAACTCCAGTTCAGGGTGTGAGTGTGGAGCTTATTGGTTAGTAGTGGTCATGGAATTTGGAATCTTTTCTGTTGGTTCCCCTACACCATTCCTAGCTCCATGATCTCTCTTTTTTTCAAAGTGAGATATGGTATAGCATTTCATCAATTTAAGGTGTTGGAAGTGTTGGTTTAATACATTTATATATTGCAGTATGACCTCCATGATCCCTTAACCTCAGTATCTGGACCACGTAAACAACTTACCCTTTCTCCGAAATTCCTCTTCCCTGACTTTCCCCTCTCTTCTTGACTACCACTATTCTTCCATCACACTTCAGCCAGAGTAAATTTGCTGTCTTCTAAGGGGGCAAGACCCTTCTCTTTATTTATGACTTGGCCTGTAAGACTGGGTTTGGATTACAGTGATCTCCCAACCTTTGTTATTCTTCCCTTTGTTCTTTACTAGATCAAATTTAGGATTTTATCCTAATTTGCCTCCCTTAATAAGCCAGGATGGATCTTATATGTACAGAAGGGATTTTAGAGCTAATTTTTTCCCCCTGACCTCCCAGATTTCAAGAGATGTCAATTCTCACACCAATTCATACCCCCTCTCCCATGAATGAGTTTACTTAGTATCTTCTGTAGCACCTAGTTGAGTGGTTCATACTTCGTTTATGATAATTAGGCTGTTAGTTTGACTTGTTCAGCCATATTTTCCTCCATACTAGATATGGTCCTTAAGTCTATCTCTGAAGATTTTAGGGAAGAGGACAAATACTGGAAGGTTTTATAATTCAGGACACCCTTTTTCTTCCCTTGCTATTTAGCCACGGGATGATAGTTGGTTTCTTTGTGGTTTTGTTTGTCCTGTCCTCATGCACTTGACTTTCCTCCTCCTCCTCCAACTGGAGGACATGAAGCCAGAGTAGTTGTTTCTTTGTTTTCCATTTTCCATTTCTGGCAGTAATGGCAAGAAATTTCTATTTTGAAGTTAAAGTAATTTTCCCTGAGATAAAGTTTGAAGTAGAAGACTCTTCATTTCTTTTCACTTTAAAGGTAATAATTACTTGATATATATTTACTGGTATACACAGAAGCCTATTATAATAACAGCAACTTTACGTCAGAGAAATAATAAAATTTAATAAAAGAAATTTTTTGAATTGGAACTACACAAGGTGTTTTGAAGCACAGTAACACATGTAGAATCAATCATGCCTTTTTAAAAAAATTATTACAATTACTTTACCCTCACTGTCTATTGAGTAGGTTATATGTAGCAAAAACAAGAAAAATTAGAGGTGAGTTCATTGTTTTAATCAAGCATTAACTGGTTTTGGATAAGTTACATTCAACACCCCGGTTAGGATTCTGTTCTTCTCTATGGTTTTATTACATTTTTTATTTTTGCTTTCAACTTGCAGTGTTTAAAATTCAATAAGATGTTCAGAGATAAGCCAGAAATGTAGACTGTTACAGAAGCCTAGGAGATTTAGTTAATCTGACCTAGATGTTCTTTTGATGATTGAGATTTATTTGTGAAAACAATTCTCAATTTCAAAATGAAACATAGGAATATCAGCCATATAAGTCAGCTGTCCTGCCAGTGACAGGCAGATTATCAGCCACAAAAAGGAAGAGTTTGCCATAAAAGTTGTGCTATTTAGATCATTGACATTTAGATCAGCAATAATACGAAAGTTGTACGTGAATGTAGTCCTTGCATTTTGCTATGTTTTAAAGAGGATTATCTAGTATTTTTTCAAGGGCTTTTTGTATGCATTTGATGTTGGATTCATTTTCAGTGTAATGCGTGTGAAACAAGCAGGTAGTATGAGAAACTCCTGGAGTAGAAATTGGGTGAAAATGTAAATATTAATGATATTTGAGAATACATGTGAACAATTTATACAGCATTTGTTTCTTGTATCCCAAAACATGGGTACTTGCACAGTTAGAATGAGAACACTTATACAACTTTTTCTGTACCATTTTTTTTCTGTCACTCTAGCTCTGAGATACTGGTTCCTGCATCAGTTTTTAATTTAACATTGTACAGTATTAGTTTTAAGAAATAAAAAATAATGAGATCTTAGAAATGAGAGATCAGATCTGGCATAGTCCACAAAGCTGAGTGGAGAAAGCAGTAAAGGTAGATCCTCTGGACTGAAGCAGCCAGAGTAATGAGTGTCATTTTCTTATAATGCTGTGATTGAAATGTAGTATTTAATAGTGAAGCACTCTTACAGGTGATGAAACCACTATAGGTAGAGCCACAGATCCTAGGAATTATGTGTAAAACGGTTTGTCTTTTATCCTAGTACTCAAAATTGTAAAACCATTGCTTTGAAGCCAGAGTTAGTGACTAAACCTTAGTAATTCCTAATTGAGGATATAACATACATCTCAATTACTGAAATAAACCAGGACTATGAACTAACTTTAAGTACTTGGCTTTTTTTTTTTTTTTAGTACTTAGCTCTTTTAACATTTAGTTTTAGATACTAGGCAAGCATGTGGTATCAGAATACTTTTATCACTAAATTTTACAAAGTGTGTTTCTTTAAAAATAAAAGCCATTGGTTTATCACTGTGACAATTGCTAATAAGCCTATGTAACAGATTAATTATTTTTCTTCTTGAATGTGTCGGGATTTCTAAAATCTATGCGTATGTGTGTGTAATTTGACATATTTTGGGATTGATTTAGTTCATCATTTCAAGCTTTGCTTTTGAATTACAGAAAGCTTAGCTATTTTAATAATTAAAAATTTATGGAATGAAAATTGACCTACAAAATAACATTTTGAAATAACATGAATCCTCTAGACACAGTTGTTAAGTGTAAGTTGTTCTAATCCTAAAGGTCTTTGATAACTGTGGGATTAAATTATAGGTTTCTTTTGGGAAACCTATATGTTTGGGAAGGTGGCAGTAGATTCAAGAGGAGGAAAACTACTTGTCTTTGAGGGAAAGTTAACATTTGGCTAAAGCCCTTACCTTGTGTGCTATTTGATTATTCTATTTTACAGACTCCAGGCATTAGAGCTCGATCTGCAAGACTTCAGTGGTTTTGTGACAGATGTATTGCAAGTAATCAGGTTTGTGTTTAATTTCTGGTCTCAAACACCTAAAACTGTGAGTAGAAAGCATGTCATATGAGCATTTGGGGATTTCAGGAGATGCAGCATTGGTTATCTTTGTTGTTTTCAAACCAAGCAGTAGCTTACTTCTGATTCCTGAGGTCCCATGAAATCTCTAAACGTTTTAACATGGGCCCTGAAGATTTTAGCTTGCTTTATTCACTTGTTGGCATGAGCAGGCTCATGCTGTTTCCTTGGCAATTTAAATCTGCTTCAGTCCTTAGTGACCAGAGGAGTCCCTTGATAGGAGCGCAGTGGAGTTTCTGCTTTATTTCTCCTCCAGCGCAGGTATCTGTTCACTTCCTGCCAAGAAAAAGCCACAGGGAAGGGGAAGTGTAATGTTTGAGTGGAGGAATATTCTTATTAACAAATAAAGACGTACTCACTGAGTCCTCCACCCTAAGTATCTTTGAATTTTCCAAAATGCCTCTTCGTGGAGGTTCCCTCAACTAGAAAGTTACTTTATATGTGTTCTTGACTCCAAAGAGTCCTTCAGCTGCTTAACTTAAAAAATTTTTTTTAATTGTGATAAAATACATAATAGATAAAATTTATCATTTTAACTGTTTTTAAGTGTATAGTTCAGTCGCATTAAGTACATTCAAAATGTACTCAGTCCTTTAATTTTGGAAGTGAAGTTAATCTGACCTTTGGATAAAGCTAATTTGAAGCATTATTCAACTGTGATTTGTCAACTATAAAATGTATCCTTTACACAATCTAGATCTACCTGTTAATTTTATTTTTAAGGTTGAAACTCTAGAAAAATTAGTGGAGCTGACACAGAAGCTATTTGAATGTGATAGAGACCAGCTATACTACAGTCTACTAAAACTATATAGTAAGTGATCGGACTATTCCTCATGTTTTCATTTTGAGACATTTATTTTGTAGAAGGCAGTGGCCAGAAAGGAGTTATCAGGTTTTGAGAAAGTTCCAGGAATTGTCAAATGTGTCTTCAACAGAGGCTCAATAGAGGCCAGATTGAGTTTTATCACAGAATGTTATATTGTATCACTAGAAACCCTTCATCATTTCTAACATTCTTACTGCAGTAATGAGGTGAGAAAAATCTTCATCAGAGCCACAGAATTTAATGGGACTTTTTCAGGCGAGACTATTCTTTTCCTTCTTTTAATTTAAATTCTTTAGTAGATTTATTTGTCACTTCTGTAAATAGGTAATCATTGACTGTTCATTTGTATAGATCATTTCCTCCCCAAAAATGCATATTGATGTACAAACTTATTGCTAGACAATTACTTTTGAAAATGTGATCATATTATAATGCAGTTTTGTCTCAATTCTGTATTATAAACATTTTTCTACATTTTGTCACCTGCAAATGGCTATACTGGACAGATACACTAAAATTTACTCAACCAGTCTCCTATCACTAGACATGTCAATAGATTTCAATTTTCCATATTGTAAAAAACACTGCATTAGTCATCTTTGTACCTTAATCTTTGTTCACGCCCTTAATTGTTTCCTTAGGCTGAATTTGTATTTGTATTAAAAGTGAATCCTTCCTCCCTCCCTTTCTTCCTTCTTTCCTGATCTAGATTATTCTCTTTTTCTCACGGAAAATTTTCCTTCACTAAACATAGACAGCAGTGAATAAGTTGATTCATTTGTCTTTTTGGAACTTGTATTTATTCTCATTGGAAGCTTTATCTTACATCTTGACGGTGTATGTAAAGTAAGATTTGTTGTAAAATTTACATTTCACTTGGTGGTTGCATTGACACACACTTCACGATGTAATTCTGTAAACTTTCGCTTGAATGATGATCACATCCTGGCAACAATAATGAGGTTGTTATTGAATGTTACAGAATTTTAAAACTTGGGTTTTAGGCATTTAGTCCTTAATTAGTTGATTATAACCAGTGTTGGAGTGCTAATTCTCCCTCTTTCTTACTTTTGAAGAACTGTTTCATGCTTGAATTCTAATTTTATTCAAACTAAAAAAGAAAAAAACCTGAGTTTATGTATCTAAATGAGTTTCAGCATTTAAAGTCATCCCCAGGGAAGACTATATAAACTTTGATTCAGAAATACTGGTGAAGCCCTTATTACGCCAGCCATTGGGGTGGGCGGTGGGCACTACAGATAGGAAGAGAGTGCGCTGCAGGAAGAGTTCAGAGCTGTACGAGAGGCGGCAGTGCGGGGTGAGACAGCAGCTGGAGGGGGGCCTGGGCTACCGCGGTCCTCCGGGGAGGGATGAGATGCAGGCAGCCCTACAGACTGCCTTTTCCTCTGCAGGGGACCTTTCGCTTTTGTTTTTTTTTTAAAGAAAGAGAAGGAAAACCAGCTTTCCTTTCAGGTTAAGCAGGAACTCTTAAAGATAACCTCTGAGGTTTCTTACCCTTTCCTTTACTCCCCTCCGCCTGTTCTGATGGATACCTCCGTCCAGTTTCTTGCCCTGTGTTTGAACCAGTAGTCTGAGGAGCTGTCATCCCCTCAGCTGAGGAGCCTCGGAGGCTGAGGTAGCATGAGGGTGGCCTCCTGTGGGTCTGGAAGCCAGAGGAATCATTATAGGGAAGTATACTTTTTTTGCCCAATTTGTTTACTTCCCACCTTCTGTAGTGCTATAAATCAATAATGTCCCTTTCTGAAGACGTAAGCTGTCCCCCACTGTGTCCGCCTCTGCCCATTTTGCCCTCTGACTTAAACTACTACTTGTGTGTGAAAGAATTTATAAAGCACTGTAGACTCAATCTGTTTGAAAAGGAACATATGGTATGGAATGATACATGAAACGTGGCCCTATAACACTGGAAAAATCCGTATTTTGGATTGTGGCTTTCTGAGAAGACCTTTTTTTGACCTACTGGAATTTTTCATGAGCTCATTCTTTTTCATGATGTAATTTTAGCCCTTAAAAGGGGTTCATTTAGTTATTTAGGGGTTTGTTGAAGAGCAGTTTTGCTTTGTTCATTTTAAAACAGTACCTCTCACAAATGCAGATACGCATTTAATTTTGCTGTGAATTACAACATCCTACAGAAACATGCCCAAAGATACGTTGCTTGATGGTTTCTGACAGCCAGCATCCGTGTAACTATAATCTATCTAGATTAAGGAATAGAAAATATAACTCTTCATACCTTTAAATAATAGCTGTATTAAGCTTGCTCTCATTTTCTACTTATTCTATATAATTTGATGTTCATAGGTGATCTGTAACAAGAATCTACCATAATTCAAACTTGAGTTCTATGCTTTCTAATGTATTTTTACCTTTCATTGTGGTAGTCTTTTAAATTAGCTCCTGAGACCTACAACAAACATTACATGAGTGAAACAACTCCCTCACCTTCATAAAGAATATACTGTTATTTCTAAATGACAATATTTTCACTTTCTTACCACTTTCTTATATTCGAAACATTTCACTTTCTTTACATATACAAAGTAAAGATAGTTTATTCTTTGTATATATAAAGTACTCTATCCAAAAAGAAAGCTGCCTTACATTCATAATTTTGCATTAAAATTTTTTTGAATCTATCTGTAAAACCCCAACGTTTAAAACCTGAGCATGTATCCTCAGAAGTTGCTTATTTGCTGTTTTCTTCGGGTACTTGAAGCCATTGACATTTCTTTTCATGTCGTGTGGTCTTTCCCCCTCTAGTATTGCACAAATAAAACATGAACATATTCTAAATCACTGAAGCTTCAAGCAGTACACTAGTATACAGAGCAAAATGTGGAAACGTCATTGTGTTCACACCTCACAGTCTTTTTGGTTGGCCATCCTTCCCATTCACTCTCTACGTTTGTATCCATTTTTTTTTTTTTACATATGCACCTGTTATTTTGATTGTTTTATGCTCTATGTGTTTCATACTCTATGTTCTGTGTTTTTTTTTAATTAATAGGAAATAAATTCACAGCAAAAGATATGATTGCTTTTTCTCCCTTTAACTACCAGTTTTAAGTGCAGGTATCCTTAGAACCTCCTACGTTTATCGTTTTTTTTTTTTTTTTAAGTCATGAGTTCATGAATTTTTTGTATATTTGTGTTTCAGTTTGTTACAGTCATTTTTCTTTTTGGTGCTCAAACTTCCCATCTTTGGCCACTGGGAACCCCTTTACATCGGCTTCTTGTCATTTGACACACCCCGTTAGTCTTTGATAGGTCCTTGTTTTCAGGGAAAACAGGGCCATCCAGGCTTATGTGGCATAATTCCTGTCCCAAACCTAGAGCCTTATTTGAGGGGAGTGATATTTACAGACCATGATCAGGTGACTGACACATGGGGAATTTGGAAATTTCCCCAGCCTATCAGTAATATGTAAAAACTCAACAGCTTTATCATTAAAATCCTGAAATCTAGAAATCTTCATCTCTTGGTTTAATACCATAGAAGCTGCATGTGAAGTACCAGTTGTTGTTACACACTGATCAGATGGTCAAAAGTGTAGCCCCACAACTGTGTTCTTGTAAAATTCACTAATAGTGTCAGAAACCTTTGGTTTTGTAGCTTAAGAGTTCTCAGAGATCATTTAGCAGCCAGTGCTCTTGTTCTTTGAAGAGAGAGCTGGGAGTTCCTGGAAAGTGATGGAATTATTAAGGCAACGTCCATTCCCTGGTGGCTGTTTCATTCTTCAGATAACAAGTATGATTGTTGTTGTCTTGGTTGAAGGAATTTTAAGCCCCAGAGGCGTATTATGAAAGAAAGGCATGGCCTTTCTGTATCTTTGTGAGATTTTTTTACACATAGCTGTAGATTTTGGCACTGACTAGTTTGATTGCCCTAGATTTTGGGTATATATTCTGTGATTCAGGGACATTTCCAAGAAATTTTTTCTCAAAAAAAAAAGTGTATATGTATATCTCAGTTGTTTCATGTTATATACACTGTCCAGTTCTCTCACCTGTATTTTGACATATTTTCTTGTTATAAGCTTCTAGTTCACTTGAATAAGGTGCATCTGTGTAATACTTTCCCAGATAAGAAGCTTATTAGAAGCTTTTCGTATAGTTTGTACTTTTTTAAAAAGAATTATCTTCCCAGAGTTCTTTCAGTCTGAAGGCAGAATTGTACCTCATCCACGTCTTCGCTGTTCAAAATAGTTATGCTAGCTTAAAAGTTAATCTTTTAAAAAAGTACCTTAGCAGTGCTATTCCCGGCTCTTGGCAGCCCTCCCCGTGTCTTCCACAGTCCATAGTGCCCTTTTGCAGGGAACAGGAGTGGTCCGCCTTTCCCTTCTATGGAATTAAAGATTCTGGTGCGTGGATTTTTGTTTTTAATTTATTTAATTAAATAAATTAAAGTTTATTTGATAAACTTTATGTATAAAGTCTTAATCATTACCATGCTTGAAAAAATTACTCTTGAATTTTACATTACATGAGAACATTTTGATGAGGGAAAAGCATAATTAGCTTATGAGAGTCTTGTTTTAAAAATGGATTGTAAATTTAATAAGGGTTTTATGTTAGGCTGATTTTATTATCAAAGTATGTATAGAATCACTTTGAACTTTAGGTTAATTTCTGCTGTTTGGGCCACCTTTTAGTATTTTCTGTGTGGAAGTCTGGTCTGCAATCTTTGTATGACCCCTGGGACATTTTCTATTTCCTACATTTTTGTTTATTGCTGATTTCTGATGGAATGTAAATGTGTTTTGTTTTTGTTCTTTGAGTTTTTTATCTCCAGGGGTCATTAGTTATCAAAGAGCTTGTTAATAAGCTCTTCAATTTAGAGTGGGAAGGAAATGTAGAAAAATCCCATTCGTTTTAGTATTTTGGCATTTTTAAGAACTAATTAACTCATGGTTTCTGGACCATTTGTGCCTTGAACAAGCCCCCTTCCCAGAGCTGACCATACACCACTGAGATAGTCCTTATTCATATTTGCAATTTTTTTTAAAGGCCACGTTTAAAACAGTATTTCTTTGTGTGTGATAGGTGTATTGAACTTAATGTCTTAAGATATTTTTCATGTTTTGCTCTATTTTTCACAAGCAGAAACTTGCTAAATTAAATGACTTGACCTTTTCTTTTTCAAAATCCATCAGAATGTTTAAAAATAAAGTATTGATTCTTACCTTTTTGCTATTTGTGCAGACTCAGTTACCACGTAGAAGGAACTAGATAATTCAATATGAAGGAATCCGTTTGTTTCTGATAAACGTCCTTGTCCCCCTGTAATACTTAACTTAGTCTGATGGCATTATCTATTGAGATAGGAAATCTATCACACACTGTCAGAAATTCTTCAAGTCAACAGAAGAACAGAATTCTCCCTACCTAATTAAATGAAAAAGGTTTGTTGATCTGTCACTTTTGACAAAAATCATACATCTGCACGCTTCCAATCATTTTAGACCCTTGGCTGTGTACCTAACTGTACATATGTATCCCATCATTTTTCCAAAGTCTAATAGGCATAGTTGAGTTGTTAGCTGTTTCTGATTTTGATGTCAGCAGTGAGCAATTTCTCAGTTGCTTTAAAAAGACAAACTTTTTATCAACATGATTTTGAAAGTTTTTAATAAATAAAGTAGGGTGGGTTTTTCCCGTGCTGTTTTTTAATAGGTAAGGCATCTCTATGGTTTAAAATTCAAAAGATACAAAAAAGTATACAGGAAGAAGTCTTCTCATCTTTGATCCACAATCACCCTGTTCCTTTCCATGGAGACAATATTTGTAATGCTTTCTTCAGCATCAAATTTTTAAAAGTTTTAAATATGCTCATGAATTCTATTTAGTACGTTCATTAATTTCTGCTTATTTTTACAGAAGCAAGTGGTGACTGGCAAAGAGCTGATGCTGTCTGGAATAAAATGCAAGAAGAAAATATTATTCCTCGTGGGAAGACACTAAGATTATTAGCAGAAATCCTTAGAAACAGTAATCAAGAAGTTCCATTTGATGTACCTGAGGTAATTTGTTTTTAACTGTAAGCATAACAGATTTTTTTGCCAGTATAACTTTAGGTTATAGATTAGTCCAGCTTTACACTGAAAAGTTCACTGTATTTACCAGTTTTTCTTTAATTGAATGATTTTGTTTTTAAGTTGTGGTATGAGGATGAAAACCTTTCTGTGACTTCATCACCCACACCTGTAGACGATAGTCTCCAGAAAGATCTATTGATTGCCTGCCAAAGGAAGAGAAACAAAGGTAAACGTGTACATTGGGGTCTTTCTAATAGCAACATGGGGTCTAAGCCCAACAAATTAGACGTGATCTAGGATAGAGATGGAACTTAAATTATATATGTTCATTATTTTCTGTCATTCTTTAAATTAACAAAGACATTTTGGGGCAATTAGGAAGATTGAAATATTGACTGAGTAGTAGGTAATTAAGGAGTTGCTCTCGTTTTATTAAATATGATAATGGTATTATGATTTATAGAAAAATGTCCTTAAGTTCTGGTATCTATAATGAAATATTGAGAAATGAAAAAAAAAATCAAGATTTCTGTAATTTATTTTAAAATACTTCAGCTATAAAGAACAAATTCTAGCAAAATGTTAATTATCAGATGTAGGTGAGGTATATGGAGGGGTTCATTATACTATTCTTTATTTTTCTGTACATTTGAAACTTTTCATACTAAAGGCTAAAGTGGATCTATGCATTGTATCAAAATTATACTTTGAAAATAGCATGATCATAAATGGTTTTTGGCAAATATATTTCTTGCATATTTCAATTTCATTTGAAAGAAGAAAATGATTAGGGCATTAATCATCGTACTAGTGTGTGTTAAAGTGGTCAAGCAGTATTTCAGGGTTGAAGACAGGACGTGAGCCCTGTGTCTTGCTCTTGTTCTCTTTCTCTAGTGGTAAACCTTCCTGAAGGCTTGCCTACCTCTGTTATGACTACGTTAAAATTCCTGTGACCATCTTGAACGCTCTGATACAAGCTTGCCTATTCTGGATATTTTCATTTAGGCTTTGTTGTACTCTCCCAAAATTATATATTAATTTTGTTTCTTTTTCTATTTTTAATGTTTATGTTGTATGTTTATGTATTTTATATTTCCTTTCTAATATTTTTCCATAGGATGCACCTGTTTAATTTTTCCAGTTTTTGTGTAGCTTTTCAAATATGCTTTATAATAATTTAACCATAATGCAGCAGCTTTTTTTTTTCACTTTTGTATTGCCAGTTTTGAGCTCTTTTCAGTTGAAAGCCATCAATTTGGAGATTTATAGACTCTCTTGATTTCTTGCCTTAACTAGAAATTTTGTGACACTGACATAAAGTATCTGAAGTAAGAATTAAGCTTTCCGCTTTCTCAATTCTGCAGAGTAACTTTTTGAGTCTTTTTCCTTTGCTTCATGTTCAGTCTATACATCCTTGACTCTTTCACCATGTATCTGTTAAGCCTACATATAAATTTCATTGTTATCAATACTGTTTAAATATTCTAATGGAATTTTGATTTGACTGAAATGAATATAAGGTATAGCTCCTGTTTTAAGATTCTAAAATGCTTTACATTACCTTTTTAAACTGTTTCTTTTTAAGTTTAAGTAAAAACATTTAACCAGTTAACTAAATACTAACTAAACATAATGCAATGTGTATTATAAATGCAAAGAAAGATATACCCCTATTCTAATTTTAATGTACAATTTACATTTACCTAGTTGGTTTCATTCTGTTAATTCTTCAAAGGTTTTAGTTACTTTTGTGTATATCTCAGGATTTGAATGTTTGGCAAAATATGAATACTTTGAAAATTGAATGTTTGCATTAACACTATTGAATTTCTGATAGTTCAGTATATTAAAGGGATATTGTGCCTTTCACAACAGAAACTTGTGATGAATGAGTTTGGTGCATTACAATAATAGCCTTTTTAAAAAATTAATGGAAAATAATAAACACAGCCATAACAATTTCATGTACAGACTACAATTTTAGAAGAAAAAAAAAACTAGCAAAATTTTCTGGATTATTTTGCTGATCTTAAATATTCAAATTGTACCTTGTATATTTTCATTCATCAGGCTGGTGAACTATATATATACTTGTTGAGGTGTAGCCAATAATTGCAATACATCTTAACCTCTAAGCTCCCTTAAAAGGAAAATATTTGTATTATATACTAAAGAAGAGATTCTACCTGTTCTTAGTTGAGATGCAAATCATACCTTTTTTCTCACTTGATGTTTTTGATATTGTCGCTTCAGTTTAATTGAAAAGCTAATTCAAACACCCCTAACTTATAAATACAAGCATAATGTCTGCTTGTTCAGAAACCGCTAACGTAGCTCAGACTATTCTTCTGAGCATTAACATCATGTTCATTCCTAGTTGTGTGTATCCATAAAGGGTCTTACGTGATAGTTCAGTTATGCCCTGTCTTTATTGTGATTTGTTTATATACACCAGAGTGTGGATTGCAGTTTCAGTTGGATGTTTATAGCCAGGCAATTTTATTTCAGAAAAGTAAGTGACTGAAAAGTGTAGTTACTTCTCTTTGGGTAACATCTTTTCATTCACTGACAGTTATTGTGAACAAGTGAAATAAAACTGTTAATCAGTCAAACAAATGTTGCTTAGTTTACTTGTTAGATATCTGTATATTTGAAAATTGTATGTTTTTGTATAAGTCCTGTCGTAGCCAAATAATTTGATCTCCTAATTTTAGAATTATAGGCTATATTCACTTTAATGCTATTGTGTTGAAATGTTAACCATAGTAACCACCCACTTATAGATTAAAGATTGCTTTAAAATGAATCTTTTGCTCCCCTCAATCTAAATTATACCCCTGGTTTATTTGGACTTTAACACACATTTTGCAATTTATTTTGAAACTGGGTTCATCTTTTGACAAACAAATTCAGAAGAGCTGTTTTTCGTTTTTATTGGCATGAAAATAGAGAGCTAGTATGAAAAATAATTTTAAAAGGAAGCCCTTTCAGGTACCATCCATTTGGAGTAAGTATTAGTTTCCAAAACTGTCACTTCGTTTTTTAAAGATTGGAAGAGTGATAAAACATCTGCTTGCTCGATCATTGTGTGTCTGTAGAGTGGTACAGTGAGTGAGTAGAAAAAGAAAGGGAAATATGTGGGTTTAGGGCTTTGTTTTAGAGCTCCCCCCCCCTTTTGCCATTTCAGAATAATGTCATCTCATTTGTTGTTTTTTCCTTCATAGATGCATTTAATATTTTCTTGAAAGCAGAAAAGCAAAATATTGTGTTTAACAATGAAACTTATAACAATCTTATAAACTTACTATTGATGAAGGATAATCCTGCACAAGCATTACAAGTGAAAGATTTGTAAGTATTAATCCATTCATTAAACCTCTCACTTTAAAAAAATATCAGCTGTCATTAGGATTTTTCTAATGATGTATTGTAGTAGCAGTTGCTTAATAATTAGCTTCAACTACCCACAAAAATTGTACGTGAAATGGTTTTCTAATTCTGTGGGGGTATGTAACCTATAAAAAATACAACCTTTACTGTCCCTGCACAGTACAGTATATTTTAGTTACCTTAGATAACCTTACAACTTATGTATGCTATTCATACACAGTAATTTTTTTTTTAATCATATTCTGGTTCTTATTCATCAGCTAGATGTGTGTACCTTTTATGGTGGAAACAGCCTAATACATGAAGACACCATGGACTGTGAACTGAGGCAAGGGTTTGAATCTTACTTGAAAGGTCTTGGGAAATTCCCTCCTGTCTCTGAGCTGCGTCTTCTGTATGATGAGTAGATGATAAATGATCTTACATTAATGATTTCGACTGGGTATTGAAGGAGATAAAGTGAAGTAGAAAAATATGTGCTGCTCAACACATTTTAAATACCTTTTCTCTTTCCACTTGTTTTGTAATCTGTTTAGGGTGGTGGTAGTGGTTTTGTCTCTCTGGCTGGTTCCCTAGAGTAAAAAAATTTTGTTAATCAGAGCAAGAATATTGTTTTCTTTGGAGGGGCGGGGTATAGCTTAAGTGTTACAGCATTTGCTTGGCACGCACAAGGTCCTGGGTTCAATCCCCAGTACCTCCTTTAAAAATAAAACTAAATAAATAAACCTAATACCTCCCCCTTCAAAAATAAATAAAAGGATGCTTCCTTATTTAAACAAAAAAAGAAGAAGAAGAAAGATAAAGTTTTCTTCCCTGGTGTTGTGTCAGTTAACTGACTCTGTTGTCTTAGCAACCCAAGGAGTTACCTTCAAAATTTAAGTAATTAATCAGAAAGGGCCTGCAAAGGAGTAGATCAAGGTCATCTGAACATAGACCTGTCCTATTGATGAGTCATTAGCTTTATTTTCAAGGGCAAAGGTCAGCCTTTTCCTAGTATATTGTAAGTTTTGAAATCATCTCTCTGGCTAATTTTTGGCCTTAAATTTTTAAGTCATAGCACTTTTGGAATATTAGAATCTTGAAAAGAAAATGAATGTTTGCCATTCTTGGAATTTGCTGGAAAACCTGGTGTTAAAGTTAATTCACCTTAGGGCCGTATTTACTGTTTGTTTCAGTACATTTTCAAAAATATGTTATATATAACTATACTTGTCTGTGGAAATATATATACTACACGTACAATGTGTGTGTGTGTGTATATATATATATATATATATATATATATATACACATACATATACACCATATATATCTGTGCTCTTGAATCGTTGTTTATATGTCTGGATAGAAGACAGTCACACTGAGACTTTTAAGTTCAAGTTTTTAACATTCTGTGTCTCATTTGTGTGTTTACTCAGTTGCTAATTAAATTATCTATCTCTAAAATACTCAGTACATCCTCAGTTAGTGACCTGGAAAAGTTTGGCATTGAACAGTGTCCTGTCATCTGTAACCTTTGAAGTCATCTAGGAGGTGCAGTTTTTTCCCTAAAGTAACTTCTCTCAGAAAATTATTATATTAACTCCTTACCCCAACACCATCTCCATAACAATCAAAGGTGTTTTGAAGCAACAGTGATTTGGGAGGAAGGAGAGTCAGAAAAAAGAGTAACTATGTTACTGGAGGAATGTCACATAACTTCTCTGGATTCACATCCTGGTTCATTGCCTGCATCAGACAAGATCATCTCCCATTCCAGCTCTGTATCAATGATAAGAGTGAAGAAGAATTGTTGCCCTTTTTTGGTAGGCTTCTTTATTGTAATATGGTGTGACCAAATGAGCACGGTAGCAAGTGGCAGTACTCCCAGTGTTATCTGGCACTGTCACTCAGTCTATACATAGCAGTCTGTTACACCTTCCTACACGATGCCACTTGTCTAGTCTGAAGAGCAGTAGTTTTCCCTAAGATCTAATGTGATCTTCATTTTTTCTGTAGCTTTGCTATCTCTATTTTGTTGCAGATTCACTTGACTACTAATGAGACTTCTTAAGTCTTATTAAGATCATTTAAGTTTCCCGACAAGTAATGGAACTTCAGAAGTAACAGTAATAGATGGCTTTTAAAAATTTTTAAAGAAAGTTAATTTCTTTCATTTTTAATTAGAATTACATTTCCTCATGTTTCAGGATAAAACTTTATGTATAGTGAATTCTTCCAAGGGAGAGGAACTGTTTATTCAAAGAGCAGCAAGGAATACAAACTGTTATTTCAAATCTCTCATAACACTAAACTGTATTCTTAGGAAATTTGAGAATCGTGTGGCAATAACTCTGCTTTTATCTTTTGCAAATAGCACTTCATTTTCTCTTGTTCCTACTAGCTTCTTACTTCATTCGATCTAAAAATAACGCTAAATCAATCACTGATGGTTTTTACTGGATTGGCCAGCTTTTATTATCCAAAGTAAGATAAATTGTAATCACTGACTAATGTCCTATGTGCATGTTACGTAAGTACAATCCACAGACCAGTCATTGCTCTGAAATCTCTAATATGAAACTTTCCCTATAATACTGTCTTCTTTGGTTAAGACAGTAATTTTTGCAGTTGATCATGAATTAAAAGATTAATACCTCTCTGTCTCTCTCTGTAATTTTTTCCCTTTGTTTTGGCAGTTCTAAAAATGAAAAGAAAATGTCTAGAATTCTGTATTGTCCAGTCCCATAGCCACAAGCCATAAGTGCCTTCTTAAATTATTAAAATTAAATATAATTAAAGTTTCCATTCCTCCATCACAGTAGCCATATAGCCACATGTGGCTAGTGGCTACCCTGTTGGACAACATGGATAAAGAATATTCCTGTCATCATAGGAAGTTTGATTTGACATCTTTGCAGTAGTTTTTTTCCCCTAGTTGTTGTTTTTTTTTTTTCCTGGAAGCTCATAATTATGATTCAGAAGTAAACTTATTGTATGAATGAGTCCAGTGCAAAGATCAGCAGTGCCCTTTGTAGTTCTTCTCCCTTTGCCAGTTTGGAATATATTTGGGTTGTGATTAGTCAGTTTTTACATGTATAAAACATATATATATGTTCAGTATAAAATACAGCTGGGGAGAATTTTTTTGCTTCCTATTTAACTTCACTTTCAAATTTGTACTGCTCAGTAGGCACCTTCTTGAGATAAGAAGAGATTATTGAAAAAGAATATTCTGTGTTTGGAGGTTTTCAAGAGACTTGACATCAACTGTGATGTCAGTTAGAGAAGTTTTGTCACCTCAGTGGTTTAAGTGAATTTTAGGTAGTATTTTCAAGTAAACGTGGTAGAACACATGTTATAATATTGGCGTAGGAAGTGAGCTTTTATTCTAATGTTTAGTATTTACTATTTTAATAGAGTCTCCTGTTGATTTAATCGTGCTAAAGATTGAGAAAGCAAATCCCTTATTTTCTGCAGTTTATAGTCTCATGCACGAGTTGTTGACTTAAGAGCTTTGACAGATGGGACAAAGGGAAAAAGTCAAAGTGAGCAATGGGTGCTCTGGTGGGATTAAGAGGATCGGTTGGGGGATAAGAAAATCCTGTGCCCGGAGGCTGCAGGGGGGAGCCTCAGAGGCTGAAAGTGACTGAGAGGATGGGCACATCACAGTGTCTTTGGAGGATTTTCTTGGGATTGACGAGAATAATTTAGCTGTGACCCTGCTTTTCTCGCAATCTGCTCAGCTCAGACGTTCCTGTCGGCAGGCCGAGGTTGTTGGCAGCAGGATCATCACTGAGCTTGATAAGGCGAATGGCAGCAATTGCTTGTGCTCCTTTTGACCTGTGGAGATTTCCTAATCTGGAGATGAACCCAGAGGCATTAAGGATGCTAAAGTTTCATCACAGGAGATGTGCAAACAATGTAGCAAACAGAAGTCTCTGGCTCGGGGGTTTTTTTTTGTTGTTTGTTTTTAATAAATCATGTAGGTTTTAGTCATAAATAAAGCGAATTTTTGCTCTTGAGTTTTAAAAAGTTGGGGAGGGAGGATCTCAAATTTAATGCCGGGATAAGATTGTGTGAAATTTTAAATTTTAATGGAACAATGGTTTTAGTTCTGCAGTATGTTCCTCTTTAAAAACTGTATGTATCTGGATGACAGAAATTTGAAAATTAATCAACCAAATGATACGGTGTTAGTAATATGCTTTAGTTTATATTTAAAATATAACGTGCTGAAAATAAATGCTCATTTTTGTTGCCGAAAGAATAGTTTTACATTTTATAATTATGGTGAATGTAGAAAAAAGAGGAAAAAGTATCCAGCTTCGGATACAGCAGAACAATGCAGGGCATGCAGTTATTTTAGTCATCTAATATGTCAGCATTCAAGAATCTGAACCGATTGTTTAAAAAAAATCTTGTACTTTGTTTCTTTTGTTGCTCATTTCCAACTTTGTCATCTGTCAGAATGCAAAAAAAAATTATCCTTCTATAACCATTGACAGGATAACACAAAAGCTGTCTCCAGGTCGATATTTTGCAGCAATATTTTTAACATACGAACAGTAGTTTTTATAATTTCACCTTGGTGCTCAACCATTTATTATCGTATCAGAAGCATGTCAGTAATTCCTTTCTAAATGTCTGCTTCTTTTAGCGCTGAGACCCACATCAAGGGCTTCACACTGAACGATGCTGCCAACAGCCTCCTCATCATAACGCAAGTTAGGCGGGATTATTTGAAAGGTATGTCACAATGCTTGACCTTTACGTCACATTAATGCCTCTGCAGATTTTTCTTGTAACGCCCTTCGAATACTTGGATAAAGGAGTCCATTTAGCAAATTACCTGCTTATCAAGAGCCTTTTGTGGTAGCTGAGAGACGTAAATTACTGTACATGCATTTATAATACAGCTTGAATATGAATGTACTTGTCATTTGACCACTTAGTCCAGTTTCCATTCCATTTAACACAAGATGGGTTTTCTTAAGATGAATCACAGCTCTTCAGACATGCAAAATTTGTGTTCCAGAGCGAGAGAAAGTACAGGCTTTCAAGTGCGTTAAAATTCACAGCACAAGTCATTTTGCTTTGGAAATTAACATACTTTAGAGCATCTGAAACAATTCCCAGCAGTTGTTTCTTGCATATTGTGTTGGTTGTGTGTGAGATAGCAAATAAGTTAAATTGAGTGTTAAATGTGTGGGATTGTGCACCAAATGATTATAATATTGATTTTTAAAACTTAATCTAATACTTTTTTAATAGTTCATAATACCAACAGCAGTAAAATGCAGTGTTTGTTTGGCGTTTGGAGTTTTTAAATTAATAGTAAGAGGGTAACACCAGAAAAATGCGGCGATGACTTTGGGGCGGATTGAGATGGGGGCCGTTTGTTTGATAGAGGCTGTTTAATGGGATTGCAGGCAGAGAGGGGTGGATTTGGATCTGGAGGTCTTATGAATGAGCTCCCATGGGGGAAAATGATGAATCTCTTAAATTTAGGTAGGCATCTTTTCACATTCAGTTTTGCATTTGAATTTTTGTTAATACAGTACCACCACAGTTTTGCTCACACAACAGAACCCACTTAGGAACTCTTTAAGGAGGGCTGAACAAAGCTCATTAACTGTTAAATATGTTACCTGGTTTCTTCCTCAGTATGTAATAATGGGGTTACTCTTCACTTGCATGTTTATAAAATAGTTTCCTATCTGTGAAAGTTGCTGTCTAATTGTGCAGCTTTAGTATTCCCGTAATACCTAGAGGTGTCGGTCTTTAGATGTCTTCCTAATTGATTAGGACTGAGCATGTATGTGATGGTTTCTCCCTTTGCAGAATTTCTACTTCAGTATTCCACAGGGAGGGCGGGCCACATCTATACAGCCTTAAGTCATAATTGAGTGTTGTAGGACTTGTTATAAAAACTTTAAAAGCTTTCATTTTATTTTCAATAAAAAAGGCTTTTTGACAAATTGATATTTAATATAGAGATGATAAACAATTTTAAAACATTGGAAAGTTAAACTTGCTCTCCATATAAATAAGCTCATTTTTGTAAATAGCTAAAGTTTCTGTAGACATAAAGATCAGAAAAAAACACCTTTTAATTTCAAGGGATTAATTTTTGAGCTGAATCTGAACAATGTTTTAACTTGACTGCTACCCTTTGCTTGTCTGTTAGGTACCTGTGATCACGACAAGAAACTTTATGATACAATTTCACATTTATTCTCAGCTATTTAGTTCAACTGGAGGTTGGCTGAGAGCAGAAGCCCACTGTTCCCCACTACCAACCACCTCCACCTCCCATGCCTCGCCACAGACTAACCTACTGTTAAAGTGGTTATTGGCAAGGTGCGAATGGTGTTGGCGCTCTCCACACACCTCTCTTTATTTTGCTTCATGGCCAACTAGAGCTCCCAATTTTAAAACTACCCTTCTCTTTTTCAGGTTTCTTTTTCTCTTTTTATTTATTTATTTTTTAACATTTTTTATTGATTTATAATCATTTTACAGGTTTCTTTTTCTCAATCCCATCTAAAGCCAGAAGAAAAATAAAGCCAGTTCAGTCTTAATCTAATTTTATAAGCTAATGCTGTTCTGGAATATTGACAACTGATACATGACACTTCTGCAGTGTCATCAATATTACTAGTAAATTAGGTGACAGCATGTAAAGGACTCAGAGGGAGGGATGTAGGACGGAAATCGTTATTGGTGTCCCTTAAGTCATAAACTGTTCAGAAGGCAAGTCCCGTATGGGGATATGACTTCACTTCAAAGGTCATGTGCTCCCTTTGGATAGTCATGAAACGATCTATTCTCAAACCTCCACGCTGTTACGAACACGTGCGCCCGAAGATGCAGACTCTAGGCTGCTTAGATTCTTGGGTTGGTCTCTAACAGTTTGACCTTGGGCAAAGTACATAAATTATCTGTGCCTCAGCTTCTCACCTGTAAAATTGGTGCTTCCCTCAGAAGGGTAGTTGTGAGTGTAGCTGCTTGATACTGTGCCTGGCGTGGAGTAAATGCGCAACAAATGTGGTAAAATGCTGGCTGCTGTCATCATCATCGTGATCTTACTTTTGTTGATATTATTTTGATCCACTCGCAGGAAGATCCTCCTTGGCTGACAGTATTCTCGGCTAATAAGAATATTCTGAAGTTGTTTATCTCTGTATGCCTGCCAGTTAAGAAGACTTTCTCAGGCTTATTTTCTATAGATAATATTAAAGTAGTATAAATAGCATTTTTTGTTTCCTGTGTGTTTGTGTGTATTTATAACATTTTATTGTATATGCCTTCTAAAGCTACCTCTTTTCCCTTTTCCCCACTTGAGAATCACTGGTTTAGAATGTAACATTGGAGTAATTATAAATTATTTATTCAGTAATAAATACTGAATTCATTATGTCTTTTACTATATCACTTTTAATAGAGTTTTTAATTATTGCCTTCTCCCCATTCTTCTGTAAAAGAGAGGCCGTTCTTCCTTGGAAATCTGCTTTGAGAGTCTCAGTTTTACACAGGTTACACCACTTTAATTGCTACAGAGCCATGAAGTTTCCTTTGGTAGTGAGAGCGGTGATTGTTATGCTAAGTGTTACATTCTCCCAGTCTGCCACTTTATTTAATACTGATTTTGCTACACTGGCACAGGAGTTAGTAAATCAGAAGGATATTCCATATTTATCCATAATTAAGTACTTACAGTGAGCATGATGCTTTAAAAAACAAATACTTCTGTGGAGAGAGCTCCTGGGAATCGGATGAGCTTTATTTTCTCTGAAAAAATGATTGCAAGAAAATATTGACTAGGGATTTAAATCATGTAAAATAAATTTGTTAAGTGTGTAACTCGAATGTTCCGGTTTGGCTGGCCTTGTATGATCAGCCCTTTTTGGACTAGAAAGAGACATCATTTTTCAAGGACGAATCTTTGGGATATTAGAAGATTTTGATAATCATGAATCTTTTGAGTGTAATAAAATCTGGGAAAGTATGAAAGTGGGTAGAAGTTACATATTTTTGGAAAGTTTTTAATTTTTAAAACTCATTCTTATTTGTACTTCTCTGAACTTGTCAGCTTCCTTGAAATTAGTCACTAAATGTTATCCCTGAGTGGAGCTCATGTTTTGTCAGTAACATTTGCGTTTTTCTCTGTGACTTAAAGAAGAAATTTCTCTGATCTCTGATATTTTGTAGTCAAATAAATCATTATTTTTTTAGGTTTCTCATAAAGTATTAATATTTTCTGTAATACAGAATAAATTATTCATAGCTTTTTGTTTGTAGCCACTTGGTGCACATATTTAAAAGCTGGTCTTCAAGATGCATTAAAGTTAATACAGTTCATATAAGAAAAACCGTCGCCTGTTCTT
Source organism: Vicugna pacos (assembly GCF_048564905.1). NCBI lineage: Eukaryota > Metazoa > Chordata > Mammalia > Artiodactyla > Camelidae > Vicugna > Vicugna pacos. The sequence goes on from NC_133001.1 coordinate 29,682,534, forward strand.
CTTTTGTAGATGCTCTGACAACGCTAAAAACAACCTTAGATCTGGAGCAGGTACCTTCTAGGGTAGCAGTGACCCGCCTTATTCAGGCATGCGCCTTGAAGGGTGATACAGAAAGTGTACAGGCAATTCAGAAGTTGGTAAATGGACTCGAAGATTCAATTGGACTTTCCCGAATGGTTTTCATCAATAACATTGCTTTAGCACAAATAAAGAGGTGAGTATTGTTGAACTTTCTTTCCCTCTGCTGGAAACTGGAAGAAGCATTACCTCAAATACCACCTTTTAAAAACTAGGCGATAAGAAACCATATCAACTACAGGGGAAATATTGGTGGCAGTTGCTGGTTATTCTTTAACTATCAGGGAATAATTATACATTACAAAATATGTTTTAGCTTTAAGTTAAATTGTAGAATAAACAACATTTATCAAATTTTTCAAATTCATTAAACTTGCTCCATGGTTGGTAACTTTTCTCGTTTAACTTTTCTTGCTGTCAGAGCAGTTGGTTGCAGAAGTGAAAAATGAGTTCATTTGATTGTCAGCAACACTTGAGGGTGACGCTCTACCAGCACATTGTGAAACAGGGCCCAGCAAGCTTGTTAAAAATTACATGCATTTCCACTTTCCCTACCCTCCTGCTCGTCTACCCCTGTTAGCACACAGCCACACAAAGGGAGTTTTTTAGAGCTGATTCTCTTACCACCACCTCTGGATTCCTTGTTGAGAATCACTACTGTAGAAGTAAATAAGAACTTGATTTTTACTAACTTCACTAGCAAAGTTAAAGATTCACAGGGTGACTGTGATTATGGAAGTAACATTCTTAATGGTTTTCCAAAAAAAACTGTTCCTTAGTAGTTAATCTTACGTGCATTCCATGGGTTTTGATAATAAAATGTCATACTGGTTTTTACAGGGTATTTTGTTTGTTCATGTTTATTTGGGCAGAGAAGAGGTTTTCTTTTAGTTTTCCTCCTTTTAAAACTATTTTACCAGGTAGAACTTTAAACTTTCCCTTTAATTAGAAAATGTGATTATTTTGAGTTAGACGATCCAGAAAATTATCCAAGAAAGATCTGAATGAATTTTAAAACGTTACCGTATAAACACAGTTTTATATGATGTGGAGAATATGGTTTTAGTCACTATTAAATAATTCTGTAAAACCTGTAAGAGAAATTTATTGTAATGGAGTGTTCATTTTTAGAGAATTCTTATTTTAGGTAATAATTCCAACATTAATTATTTGGATTTGAAGTGTCATATCATAATTGTGCAGTATCAATTAAAAGAGAACCTTACCCGAAAAGATAGTCATAAAGATAATTTTTTTATCATAACTAGTTGAAAAAAAGCCATGTAATTGATTTTTTTTTACTGTAAAATGTGAAGGTCCTTTTTTCTGAGAATTTTAGTATAAACTGAGTATTTTTCAAATGTTGTATATTACCTGACAAAAACAAATTGTTGTGACTATGGGTTGAGCGATGTGAAACATCGTCAGCATTTTTAAGAATCCCGAGATGTTACACATTATCTTTACTTCCTGCAGTAGTGACCAGTTGTAGCTGTAGCATTTAAGCAAGTTTTCATTTAAATCCAAACAGCTACAAAAATCAAATTAAATCTTTGAGATATAATTTTTTTAAGTTATCATCATTCTTCTGTATATAATTGCTTGATATTTTCTCTAGAGCAGTGTTTTAAAATAAGCAGCTACTTCAGTTACTGTAGCGTGAAACATCTAGTGGTTGCTTTTGCCACCTAGATGTGATTGGGTTCAACTTGCATGGTGTTTTTTATCCAGTTAATTATAAATGTATTTCCTTTTTTTTTCCTAAAGTGAAATTTGTGAAGCCCAGAGCACTCATGCTGAAACTGCCTGCAGCATTAATACAAAAGCAAATCTTTTTTTATAATTTATTTTACTTTCTTTTACAGCAATAACACAGATGCTGCCATAGAAAACATTGAAAATATGCTAACCTCAGGGACTCAGGCCATGGAACTTCAGTACTTCGGCTTGGCATACTTATTCCGAAAAGTCATAGAGGAGCAGTTGGAACCAGCGCTTGAAAAGTGTAAGTGTGCTGTTCTAGCCAGAGAACAGAGAAGCACTTTTTCTCTCGAGTGAGTCTGGGCTGACTGACTTTGGTGGATGACTTAGTTACACCACAGTTTAAACGAAAGATTTTTTCTTACCTGTCATTTTTTCAGTAAGCATCATGGCAGAGAGACTGGCCAATCAGTTTGCAGTTTACAAACCTGTCACCGATCTCTTCCTTCAGCTTGTGGATTCAGGCAAGGTGGAGGATGCCAGAGCTCTCCTACAGGTAATGACCACACCGCACATGGAGCAGTGGGGCTTGTGGCTTGTGAGAAGTCAGCTGAGAAATTACTAGAGTCGGATGTGTGGTAGAGTACTGGAAATGAGGTGCAGTGCTGCTAGTACATTTAAAGTCAGTGTGAATCAAGGTTACATGACAAGGAGGACTGGATTGTACGTTACAGGTTGCTGGTTTAAAAGATGCCGGATCGGACTAGAACTGTCTTTAGATTTAAGTGGGGGTGGGAGAAGACATGTTTTGCTGAAGTGATTCAAAGACAAATGTTTCTGTGCAGATAGGTAATGCAAAACACTTCCTTTGATTTCCTTCTTTAATTTCTCTTATGCTTTAAATACTGTGCATCACCATGGCAACAGTTTGCAAACAAAAAGTAGGAAATGTTAGCTTTTCAAGTACAGCTTCTCACTTGCATACTCAAACATTCTCAGTGCCTTATTCAAGGTTTATTAAGAGTTGAATTTGCTTTCTATTCACTTCTGTGTCACAGACACATTAAATGACAAATGCAGGTCTCTGTGGCCCACACTCTCAGTTAAATTAGCGATCTTCAGGGAAGGAGACAACTGCATTCATGCCATTTTAACAGCACTAAGTATAAAGCCACGCCAAGTGCCGACAGAACGGCGGGGGATCGGAGCTGCCACTGGCAATGTACACAAACAGGCCCCGCTCGGGAGCCCCTTCCCAGCAGGTGGCAGTCAAACAGTCACTGCGATCCCGCCAGCGGCTGTGTTTGTGTAGACTCCCTGTGTCAAATTGAGGCCTGGGACCAATTTCGATAGTAAATAGTATTATGTTCACTTACGTCTTTCCGAGCTGTGACACATCTTGAGTAGTAGATAGGGAAGGTAAAACTGTACCCATTGGCTGGAGCTCTACTTTCGATCCTTCCAAGTTCATCAATTTTGACAGTGGAATCCAAGCCATTTTTAAAAGGAATTCCTGAGACATTTCCCTGTTAATAGTTTTGTACAAAGTATAAATTGGCACTTCCTCTAAAGGTTTTTTACTTTTGATCCTAAAGGGAGAGAAGTTCCAGGGAACAGAATTTTCTTGTTTGGTTTGATTTGTTTACATTTTCTCTCCTTTATAAATTTTTTTTAAACAGAAAAGGCAATTTGTGATAAGGATTTCAGGAATCTTTTCATTGCTTTATCTTGTCTTTAGAGTTAAAAGTTCTACCGTGAAAGCAAATCTAATGCTTTATCTCTGTGTGTACATACCTGAATGTACCTACTCAGGGTTTATACACGTCTAACTTTACGTGTGATAGTATCCGTTCAGTTTTAACACAGTGTTGATAGCTCTTTAGAAAGTGACCCTTGGTATTTCAGCTATCAGCTTATTCTGAGAGCCATCTTCAGGGCTCTTAGAAGCAGGACTGACCACAGCCCAGGGTGGGAGATAGCAGGGACGTCGCAGCTGCCCTTGGAGCTGCGTTTACCCGCAACGGCCTGTCTAGGGCTCTTCATGACAGCCGAGTGTTGCTGCAACAGCACAGTCTTCTCATTTTTATTCCTTCAATAGACTGAGGTTTTAGATGATAAACCCTTTACCCATTCTTTGCTTGCTTGTCAAACAGTGAAAGATTGTTCTTACTGTAGTGAAGAATACTTTATTCACAGATGTCGAAAGCATCCGTTTATAGTATAAATGTTCTGTGTGTCCCCCAAAGTTCTTTTTATACTAGTCGTTTTAGTATTGACAATGTTTTAAAGCTTTGAAAGAGCAATGTGCTTTTAGAAACTTAAGAGAATGACATTTGTGATGAGTGTAAACTAAAATACTGTCTTGCCATATTTGATTTTACTATAGCATCTAAGATGGGATAGACACTTGATTTATCTGGTCTGTCATATAAACTTTTTTTTTTTTTTGAGTTTAACTTTTGTCTCTTTCTCAAGCACTGGCTGTCTGTTGCCATGAAAGCCTTTTATAAAATAGAGAGATTGAAATCAGTCCTTTTGTATGCATAAGTGTAGGTAATTATACTTTAAAGAGAACTTGCTTTGTACATTTTAATTTTTATAAAGAAACGAGCAGTTATCTCCCTGACACCTTATTAAATGTATAATTAACCTTATGATCCCTAGCTCACTTGTGAATGCTTGGCAGTATAATTGGAGAGGAATAGTGTTTCTTTTTTTCATCTTCCTTTGCAGTCCTAAACCTTATTCTGTGGTTGTTGAAGCATTAGTTTAATTTTTCCCTTTTCTTTTTAAACAAACTTTATAGTTGCAATGCCAAGGGCAGCATTCACAAAAGCTTGGCATAGTTTGCATTTGTTTTCTTTCTTCTTGCCTTAAAAAATTTGGTTGACTATTAGGCCTTCCTATTGGTAATGATACATTACTGTATTATTATGTGAACTTTCTAATTGGAAATATTCACCTTGGTCTGTTTGTTTGTCAGAAACCTTCACTTACCTGACCACTGTTTCAATTTTCAGAGATGTGGAGCAATTGCTGAACAAATTCCAATTATCTTGGTGTTCTGTATTAGGACTTCTCGGAAATTGGGAAAGGTATGGTGCTTTACTTGCTGATAAATCATTAACGCTATAAGCCAGTCTTGTTCAAAGGTATCGAGTATCACAGAAGAGCTTATTAGCACAGGACCTTTTCGAAAAATACAGCAGATATTGAACACTTGCTGGTCTGTACTTGTTTACTGTTTTAGATGTGGATATAGAGTCAGCTCTGGCTCATTGGTTGTACTGGAAATGCAAAACAAGTTTATGCAGTGAATTCTTCATTCATGTAGTTGTGCACTGATCTGATCCCCAAGAAAGGGCCCTTAGAAATGTAAGGTAAAAATCCTGTTGCTTGGGTCACTTGGTACATTTAATAGTACAGAGCACTGCTGATGGAGACTTCCACCGCGGGGCATCTCCTGTCAGGTGGAAATCGTCGGGTAGATGAACCACTTAGCGTTCAGACGGATATGTGCCACAAATTAATGTTCTCAGCTTGCGCAGTTACCTATTTACACTAAAAAGTACATGTGAAAGAGACAGGTCCTATTTTTGATGTTTTTTTGAAAAAAGAATAAAAGCATATTTCAAAAAGATTTCTATGTGAAACAGGTTGTTTCCAGCTCTTAGAGGTCTAGTTTTCCTTAATTTTCATATACTGCCCCCCAAAAAAACACTTAAAATTTTTTTTTTACCTAATTGCACTTTTTAATCTCTGACTCCTGTATTTATTTACAACAAATAACATTTAGAAAATATTTAGTGGTCCTTTGTTTTTCCTTTCAAAGAGACTGTCTTTTTAAATTTGTAATTTAAAAGTGTAAGAAATCTTTAAAAGCACTTGTCACTCCACCAGTGGGGCTTTGCCAAGTACCTACTGCCTTATTAAGAAGATGGGACAGGAAATGTACCGTAATATATCTGTGTAGAAGATTCTTCCCAGGACACTTTAAATTGCTAGAAGTCCTGGAAAGATGTGGGTCCAAGTATGTATGGACTGAATAAACATGCTAAAAAGTAAATCAGGATTTTTGAAAATTCCCAGTTACAATGTCTAGCTCTCTGACAGTGGAATAATTAAGCCAGATTTAGCGTTCCTTGGTGTTACGGAAACAGGACATAAATGTGTATAAAATCCTCAATTTTATAATGTATCCTAAATCTTTGACTTACCCAGCAGCATTGGGGTATGTTTGGAAATATTCAGTGGTTATTCATTAGGATGTGGTAGTTCTGTATGAACTACAGGAAGTAAAATTATAACTATGTCTGGATACTCCTGAAAGTGATCAAGTAAAAGTTTAAGTGATACCTTGGAAATACTCTGCGTATATACCAAGTAGGGAAAACTTCAGAATGTTTGATTCAGTTCTTTACATTTCATCTAAAAATTTTGGCACCTAAAAAACACGGTTATTCTGTCTTCTACCCTTTGGGATCACATAACTTCCTGGGATGGTTACCAGTTGACAAAAGAAGCAATCTTTATACTTTAGAAAAATATTCATAGAAATACAAATGGAATTGCATTAACTTTTGAAAAATGTTGGTTTGTTTTGGCTGTAAATTATTAAATCAACATCAGATGTAGTCATCCCTTGGTGTCTGCAGGTTATTGGTTCCAGGACACCTGAGGATACCAAACTTTGCAAATGTTCAAGTCCGTGATATAAAATGGTGTAGTATTTGCATATGATGTACCACACATCTCTCATATACTTTAGATCATCTCTAGATTACTTATAATACCTAACATAATGTGAATGCTATGTGAATATTTGCTGACATGATGCAAATTCAACTTTTGCCATTTTGAACTTCCTGGGGTCTTTTTTTTCTGAATATTTTCCATCTGTGTTTGGTTGAATCCGCAGATTCAGAACCCGCTGGATACAGAGGGCTGACTGCTCTAAAATATACAGAGGGAGAAATAGTCCATTAAATTGAATAGACAGTTGTATTGTCATTGCTGTCAAGATTTTTTTTGTATTATGTCCATATACCAGTGTTCTATTTCACCGTTCTTTTGAGTTGTAGTAATGTTACCTGTATTTAATTTCCTAGGCACCAGCTATGAAATCTTTGTTAGAATTGATTCCTGAATTAATTGAAAAGGAAGAAGCATATACTTCCATCATGAAAAGCTATGGTAATAAGTTCACTCTAACTGCATTATTTAAGTGATTTAAATATCTGTAGTATAGTCAGCTAAGTCTTCAGCTCAAAGGCAGTAATCCTATCAGATATTACTTACGATATAAATTATTTAGCTTCAGAATGTTTTTAAGATATATTAAGGAAAATGGGAAATTACTCATAAAATTTTTACATAAAGTATCACTGAGCATCTTCAGAGGGGCCTACATTTATTGAGTATGCTCTTAGGCTCCTGGAAAGACTTGGAAGCCCACTTGGGTGTACATATTGGGAGCCAGTTCAGTCTCTCCAAGGGCCTGCCACCTGAAATGTAACATGAAATAGGTACATATCTGAGATTATCACTTGATTTGCCTTCTTGCTCTGTCAGTGCCCTCCTCTCCTGCCTACCTGCTCCTTTGAAATAGCGGACCCCTTAATTAAAAAGTGGGTCCCAAGGTTTTACCTTAAGTCACAGGTAAAATTCCAGTCTTTTAAACAGTTTGCTCCCTGATTGCCAGCCAATCACATATGAAAAGGAGCCAGTCTACAGTTTCCTCAGTAATCCAGATAAATGTTAGCATTTCTAAGTTATGATCACCTGTCCATCTGACACCCACTGATTTGCTCACTTGAGGCAAGGGGTAAATACTTGTTTTGTTGACTTTACTGCTGGCAGGACATCAGACTCAGCAATCAGAATTAATAAACTGGCTCTCCATTTTTTCACCCTTATGAGCGGAACATGATATTTCATAACAGTGCTCTATAATCACAAGCTTTCTTAAAGTTTTATATGGGGAATTGGCAAATATTAACTAATAACGAAAGAAGATGAAATAGTGTAAAACTACTACTATACTGTGTAATTGCACTTGGGAACCAGGAGGGAGAAGAGCAGGGGGGCCAGGAAGTAGTGCAAGGGAAGATAGGAGGGTTTTCCCAGCAGCTTCCTAGAAGGTAGAACCTGAGCTGAGCCCTTGACTCAGGGGAAGGATTTGGTCCCTTGGGGAGGGGGACAAGGGATTTACATAGAGGGAACTACTTCACCCAAACTGTGAAGATCTGTTCAAGTCCAGGGAGAGCTGAAGAGTCACCCACCCTCTTTCCCTTCTGGGAGATTCTTGGATCAATCCCTGACCTTCCCACATCCATCCTGGAGGCTCACCTTGGTGCTCCTAGAGTTGGGATAGGTTATTCAGCATCAGTGTAGGGCAGGGGGTTATTAATTGCTTAGATACTAAAAATCTAACGCAAAATTTAAGAGTTGAATCACCAACAGTAATTGTTAGCAGAGCCTTTTTAATCTTACCAGTGAACTTAAAAACAAAATTTTTGCAAATCAGCCACAAGTAGAGAGCCAGCTAAACTTAGCCCCTAGGCTACTTCATCCAATTAAGTGAAATATTAGTGTAACTTATTAATGTTTTATGGGTGTGTATAGATTTTTTATGTATATTGATAATGTATATACATTTCTTTTGGTCATCGTAGCCAACCATATTCCTCATATGCTTATTTGACAATGGGAGAAGGTATTGAAAGTCTTTTGGTGTTGTTTAGCTGATGATCTTGATATTGGTATAGATACAGACTTCCACATCACTTACTTTACAGGCCCCTCACTGCAACAGTCCCCAAATTAGCTTGATTTCAAGTGGAGTTTTAAGCAAAAGAAGGTTGAATGCTGTATACTTACTCTATGTTTGAAGACTTCAGTTTGTGGTCACTTTAAGTAGCATGCGTCTTTTACAATAGCCATATTTGTCATTCTCCTTATCTTTCATAGGGAATAATGCTGAATGAGGGGTAGGGAATGAAGGCGGGGAGGTTATAGATTCTGAATGTGGCTTTCTGCTGAAGGTGATGAAGTATTTGTTTCCTTTGGGATAAAAAGAGATCCAGGAGTCCCTGAAAGGCTAAGTGTTTTGGGGAAAGGAGAAGATGGGTTGCTTTTATCTATGATTAATATCTTCTTCTTCAGTCTTGGACAATGATGTTGCATCTGCTAAAGCACTATATGAAAATTTGACTGCGAAGGATGTAAAATTGAATGATATGTTTCTGAAGCGTTACGCAGTTTTGCTGAAGAATGCTGGAGAGTCTGTCCCTTTCACCGAACCCCCTGTGAGTATTTCTTAATTAAGAGGGGAAAAATACCTCTACAGATTTGTGTGTGCTTCATAATAATGTGTAAAAAAATAAGTTGAATACTTAATTACATGAGGATTAGATCTCTGTGAAGGACCCTCGAGGGAGGGCTTCAGGAACTGAACAGCCGTGCCGTGGGTTTGGCTGTGGGAGAGCATAGCCCTCTGGGGCTGAGGTCTAAAATACGAGGTCAATCTCAGACCTTCAGCTCTAAGCATGAATTTATCAAATGTCCTTGGGGCAGTTCTCTCTTCATTTCAACTTGAAATAGGATTTAATGGCCAGTATTTCAATAGCCAAGCATATTATGTCACTATTAATTACTTGTTCGCTTCCATTTTAAATAGGTTGGTTTTTATTTCATCTAGGAATTTTTTTAATTGAGGTATAATTGACATTATATTAGTTTCAGGTGTACAACATAATAATTCGATATTTGTGTATATTGCAAAACAATCGTCACAATAAGTCCGGTTAACATTTGTCACCATACAGAATCACAAAAAGGTTTTTTTGTGATGAGAGCTTTCAAGATCTACTCTCCTAGCTGCTTGCAAATACGCAGTACAGTATTATTAACTAGACTCACTGTGCTATACGTTATGTTCCCATGACTTAACTCATTTTGTAGCTGGAAATTTGAACTCCTTGGCCTATCTTCCTCCTCCCTCAACACCCTCGACTGACCTCAGGCAGCTACCAGTCTGTTCTCCCATATCCATTAGCTTGGTTTTATTTATTCATGTTTTTCAGATTCCAAATGTAAGTGAGATCACACAGTGTTTATCTTTTTCTGCCTGACTTATTTTACTTAGCATAATACCCTCAGGGTCCACCCATGTTGCTGCAAATGGCAAGATTTCATTCTTTTTATAGCTGAATAATATTCGTGTGTGACATTTTCTGTATCTATTCATCCATCAGTGGACATTTAGGTTGTGTCCATGTCCTGGCTATTGTAAATGCTGTAATGAACATGGGTGGGGGGCAGAACTTTATGATTTTTGAGTGTTGTACCATCACTTCTTACTGGTAACTTTTATGTGTAATTTCCCTCCTTTTTTCCCTCTACAGGAAAGCTTTGAATTTTATGCAAAGCAGCTAAAGGAATTGAAGGAAAACCCTTTGTGAAACAACTGGGCACTACTTTGTTTTGTGTGTATTTGTGATTCTGTGTCTAAAATGTTATTTTTTAAATGTATATGAGAGGACAAAATAAACAAATGAAAAGTTACCTTGTTTATGTACTTTTATTTATTCATAGTATAGGATATGTTCAACATCTTATTGACAACAACTGTGTGTACTGAGTCACTTGAATTTTGGGAAGTTTGCCTATAATGTAAATGTATGGCATTTTCTTTGAGGTGTCTGGTGTATGAAGCCATTGTTTTTCAGGGTTCTTCTCCCAGTTGACTCTTTAGATCCCATGCTTATTTTATTTCATTTATTATTTTCATAAAAAGGTTGTTCCTTTGGTTAAGACTTGCTTGTCAGTAATGTTTGTCTGGAAACTTTTGGAGCTGGACAAAATGATGCTCATTGAGCTTTCTAATGCTTAATATTCTGTGAAATAACAATTCTTTACTTATTTAAAGCCCTGTACACTTTTCCGATCTTGTAAAATGTTGGCACCAGAAGGCATCTCATGAGTCATCAGATCCAGCGCTCGTCATTTCCCAGTGAGAAGCTGAGACTCACAGAGGCTTGCACTTGGTCAGGGCGCTCCCTTCCGGGTCTTCCCTCTACCACGATGGCCCCCATGAGCCTCTGTTCACAGACGTCTCCAAAACTACATCTGAGTCGTGACTTTGGTTATGAAGTAGAGCAATGCGCTTTCTCTCGTCCTGGTTCCAGGTCTTCATCAGCACAGGCTGTACCCTACACTGGACTCATATTCAATGAACATGTGATGAAGTATACATGAAGGAGTGAAATCTTGGTTTGTGTTCAGTTTTATCGAAGTTATCCCCAAATTGGCCTTCATGCCTGTTAATATCTATATTGTAACTAGTTACTGTAAAGGAACCCAAGATGGGTAGTCAAGATGGTTTGCCATCTTAATATGTAATGTTGATCTATTTGGGGATTATGTAATTAATTTTTAAAATGTTGAAAGTGCTTTATTTGAGAGTTATCCCCACCTTGATGTATTCATTGTCCATTTGGAAATCGATGATTAGCTGTTGTTTTGGTTTCAGTGAAGTTACTTGGTTCCCACCGTCTACATGAAGAGAGACACGGCCTTGGCAGAAGGGACTGGGGCGGGTAAGCCAGCCTCATGCTGTTTATGTTGCTAACCTGTGTCTTGTGGGACGAGCCATCCTAGAGCCTACAGATGGCATGACAGCAGGGTTGATGGACGGAAGCCAAGAAAAAATGTCATCATGGCATCAGCCATGCTTTCCTTCTCTCTGTGGTAGTCAGGAGCTTGGTCAGTGCCGAGTCCCAGCCTAGAGGACTTGGTGAAGCTTTCCTTTGTGCACTCCTCGGTGCAGGACTTCTACATGTTGTAGTTTTGATATTACCTGATTTGCCGTGAGCCTCACTCCATTAGTCATTCCACTGAAGCAGGCCTTATAGTTGTAGTTATGCTAACCATAAGTTAGTTGAGCTAAATTTTATTGCTAGTCACTAAAATAGGTCTCTAAAATGAGGTGGAACCTTTGGGGCATAATCTGGACTTCCCAGTCATCTGTGGGGAAACTGGGAGTACAAACTCATTTGCATGAAGCAGTTCCAGGGCAGTTTTGTATATAGACTCTGGTAAAAGGTGGGTCTAGTGCAGAAGAAACAGATGCAGATCCTTCGTCTAGCATTCTGAACAGCAGTCTGGACCATTAAATGTATTACATGCAGTAAAGAACTATCAGGTTGTATATCTGTGGCACTGTATTGGTTTCCCCTTTGGAATGTAAATATTTAAAATGTAATCATTGCATATTCTAGGTGGGCTTATGAATGCTTTCTGAGTATCTAATAGCAAAATTAAAATAAATAGAAACAGTAAACAATTATAGCAGCACTGAGTGATACCTTTTAGACTCAAATTATAAGCAAACAGCTAATTCTAAAAGGTAAACATCTGTTAACTTCGGGAAAGTATAGTGTTTTATATGATTGTACTTTAATATAATTTTAATGTGAAATGCTTTGAATAAATTGTACTCCAAAAACCCACTGGCTTCTTCGTTTTTATCTTAACAAATTGCATAACTTCTTTAAAGCCATTTCAAGGACTTTAGTCTGGAAATTTTCAATGGAAAATTGTGTGGTGGCCACTATTGTGGCCAGAATTTCTTTGTTAAATGGTGTTCAGAATCAACAAAGTCACTGTATTCTGTTTAAGGAGCTATTTAATAAATTGTACCAGGAAGAATAACAAAGTTAGAGTTGGGTTATGGTAAACGACACTGAAAACAAAGGGGATTTTACCTTGCTTTAAGTGTCAGACGGAGCATTTTACAGGCATGCAGATGACTGGGAGCCCTGTCCCCACCCTCCTGTTCTTGGCTTGTGAGTGCTCCCAAGGCCGGCACCAGTGTCACTGCTCCAGCCAGTGTATTAATTGTTCTCTCTCTGCAGCTCCCACAGCCACTTGAAAGCAGAACCAGTATCACACAGGCTGTGAACTTCGGGGGAGCAGCTCTCTGTGTAAGTATCCCCAGGCCTTGCATATACCCGAGTTGTCAGGTGGGTTCTGTGGGTTCTACCACATGTCAGGCACCCCTCTTGCCTGATATTCACAGTGAGAAAACTTGCTCACAGAAGTTAATTTGTCCAGAATCACAGCGATACATCACATGTCGAGGATTCTTGACAGTCTTACCGTGAGAATACAAAAAAAACTGATGCAGTCCAGTTAACTCAGTTAAAAATGCAGTTAAAGCCAAATTGGAAGCTCTATAAGAATTTTTTTTTAGTGTTGGAGGGTGCAGCTCAGTGGTAGAATCCGTGCTTAGCATGCACAAGGTCCTGGGTTCAATCACCAAGTACTTCCATTAAAATAAATAAATGTGTAAATAAAACAATTACCCTACCCCCAGAAAAAGAATATTTAAAAAAAATACTTTTATGTTTTCCCAGGCTCTGGACAGCTTGCACTGTAAGGTTATTTTCTTCCATTTAATCAAATACCCAGGACCTGGCATGATCACCAAGTTTTCAAGTTCCTGTAAGTTATTAAGCAAGCTTTATATTGCACATTGTTTTTCCTAGTACAGTTTATTTCTCAGGTCTGCAGTGTGTGTGCTCTGTACACTTTTTCCTGTGTCTTTGAACATAATTTTCATTCAGTGTTTGTCCTTCTGACAACCAATATTTGTGGAGTTTTCTGTAAGTGAAAGTAGCATTTCTTGAAGTGTGGTCGAACTAAATAGCTGCAGGGGGTACAAAATCATGGTAATTTATTGCTTTGCTGTTGTACAATCATGCACATGAGTGTTTCCATTAGACATGTATCGTGCTTTCAGGCCTGAGGGCTTTACAAAGCCCACATTATGCTGCCTTAGTACAAATAAAATAGCTGCATCAGCAAATTCAAAATAGGCACTTACCTCTTTTTTTTTTTTTCAACCTGAAAAAAAGAAACATCAGGTCCAGGTAGAACAAAAACATTTAACCGACTTCAGACTTACTGCCCCTGCACATTTGTTCGGATGATGGTTGGCCCCTGGGATCCATGTTTAGAGAATTCTCTTGAAAGTAACCTCACCAGCCCTGCCCCTGGGTGTGCACTTGCTGAGACTCTACCCATTAGTTATTTGTTTTTGTAGCTGCTTCCCCAAGAACTTGAGCTCTCCCAGTGGTCCGCAGACCCACCTGTTAGAACAGCCTAGCACCAGCAGGTGGCCAGTGTCACTGAATGGCTCAGTGGGCACATCACCTGTCCCCCTTTCCAAGTCATGTTTTTTCTGAGACGTACGTTTCATGTGCACTGAAGGTTTCCTCACACACACATCTTCATAGCAGATCAGAGATGCCACTTGGTAGGTAGCTCAGAGCTAGGTTATTGGGGGTTGAAGCCCAAGAAGTCCTTCAAAACCTGTGTGCCACGTGAAAGCATTTCCACATTTGCCGTCAGGAAGAGGAGGCGGGCTCTCAAATGTGATGGAATCAGATAACCTCAGGCTGAGCGCAAGCACAGTGAGTAGAATGGACAAAAACCAAGCTTCATTTTTACCATGGGGCCGGAGAGCTTTTTAGCAGTTTGGGAAAACAAGGAACACCTCCAATTTTACAAAGACCATCACACAAACGACAAAAGTGAGCACTATTATATGAAAGCTGGGAACTGTTATCCAGCCTTCGAGTTGCTGTGTGTTTAAAAATCTCAACTCACTGCTTAAAACATTGTTTTAATTATTAGCTGCTAACACCACATGAGCGGCTGTTTCTGGGCCGCCACCAGAAAGCGCTCTATGCTCCACCTGCCCGCCTCCTCCCTTGCCCCAGCTGCCTTGGGCGGACCGTCTGATGGGGATACAGGATGTTGCTCTATGCCCCAGTGACTTAAGAAGAACCAATCATTTTACCAAAAACAAGTGACAGATGACTTGAGATTTGAACTACCTAGTTTAGACTATTTGCCAATAAGGATGCTTTCTTTCAGGCATGAGCATTGGGTATATTTTTCAAATAAGCACAGATCAGCCAGCAAGATGCTTCCTCACTCCTGCATCCCGGGCCTTTGATCTCTTCCTCAGAGCCTGCTTGGTGCTCCAGACCCATGACTGGGCCCAGAGGAGAGTGGCTCAAGGCAGCTGTGCTCAACTCCGCCAAGTGACTTATTTCCGTCTCAGTAGAACCCCCTAGCTCCAGGTCTGTAGTTAACACTTGGATTTGGGGTAGATTTAAATATCACTGCTGCTAGCTGTTTAATCTGGGATCAAAACAAGAAGAAAGTGGAAGAAAAGAAAAAAGCAAATGCAAGATCTACCTCTGTGAGCCTGACCAGGGAGATCAGCTTGACCAAGGGCAGGAGTGAGTCTTAAATAATCTTTATAGGAATGAAAGCAATTAAAAAAAATCACATCAGGAAATAACTTGAGTCAATATAGGTAATTATTTTCTGCTTAATTAAAATTTCCCTGTCAATAGCATAACTTGAAATTGGAGGGCTTAAAATGCAAATTTCAAAACCTTTACCTTTTGATCAAGGGTCTGCAAACTACAGCCTCGGGCCAAATCCAGCGTGTTGCCTGTTCTCATAAATAATGTTTCACTGGAACACAGCCATACTACCCGTACTTTGCAGTTGTCTGTGGCACTTTCACACTGTGACAGTCGACTTGAGTAGTTGCAACAGAGACTATGCCTGCAAAAATTAAAATATTTACTATCTGACCCCTAATGGGAAAGATTTGCAATCCCTGCTTTTTTTTTTTTGATGTATAGTTGATTTACAATATTGTGTTAGTTTCAGGTGTACAGTAAAGTGATTCAGTTGTCTTTATTTTCAAATTATTTTCCATTATCAGTTATTATAAGATATTGAATATAGTTCCCTGTGCTATACAGTAAATCCTTGCTGCTTATCTATTTTATGTTTAGTAATTTGTACCTGTTAATCCCATACTCCTAATTTATCCTTCCCTCCCACACTTCCCCTTTGGCAACCAGAAATTTGTTTTCTGTGTCTGTGAATCTGCTTCTGTTTTATATACAGATTCATTTGTATTATTTTTTAGATTCCACATCTAAGTGATACATAATATTTGTCTTTCTCTTGCTGATTTACTTCACTTAGTATGATATTCTCTAGGTCTATTCATGTTGCTGCAAATGGCAGTATTTCTTTTTTATGGCTGAGTAGTATTCCATTGTATATATACTACCACATCTTAAACCAGTCATCTGTTGATGGGCACTTCAGTTTTTTCCATGTCTTGACTGTTGTAAATTGTACTGCTGTGAACACTGGGGTGCATGTGTCATTTTGAATTAGAATTTTTGTCTTTTCTGGATATACGCCCAGGAGTGGGATTGCTGGATCATATGGTAGCTCTATTTTCAGCTTTTTAAGGAATCTTCATACTGTTCTCCATAGTGGCTGCACCAATTTACATTCCTACCAACAGTGTGGGAGGGTTCCCTTTTCTCCACACCCTCTCCAGCATTTGTTATTTGTAGACTTTTTGATGATGGCCATTCTGATTGGTGTGAGGTGCTACCGCATTGTGGTTTTGATTTGCATTTCTCTAATAAATAGTG
Source organism: Vicugna pacos (assembly GCF_048564905.1). NCBI lineage: Eukaryota > Metazoa > Chordata > Mammalia > Artiodactyla > Camelidae > Vicugna > Vicugna pacos. The sequence continues at coordinate 29,698,856 of NC_133001.1, forward strand.
ATGTTGAGCTTCTTTTCACGTAACCGTTAGCCTTCTGTATGTCTTCTCTGGAGAAACTACTATTTAGATCTTCTGCTTATTTTTTGATTGGGTTGTTTGTTTTTCTGATATTGAATTATATGAGTTATTTGTGTATTTTGGATATTAATCCCCTGTCAGTTGCATCATTTGCAAATATTTTCTCTCATTCTGTAGGTTTTCATTATGTTGATGGTTTCCTTTGCTATGCAAAGTCTTTTCAGTTTGATTAGATTCCATGTGTTTATTTCTGCTTTTAGTTCTTTTGCTTTGGGAGACTGACCTAAGAAAATACTGCTGTGATTTATGTCAGAGAATGTTTTGCCTATGTTCTCTTCGCACTCCTTGCTTTTGATAATTACACAGAAATAGATCTCTATCCCTGTAATGCAGGGAGGGCTTACTGAACTGTATGCATGCCTCTGGAACAATGGTTCTTCACCCTGGCCTCACGTGCTCTAGGGAGCATTTTTTTAAAAAAGACCAGTGGAATCAATCTCTGGAGGTGGGTCCACATTGGCATCTCCAGGGTGAAGAACCACTGCTCTAGGAAAAAAAAGAAAAAGAAAAAGCAGTGGTGCTGCTGGAGTTTCCACATCTCTCCTGCCTTGGCACTTTGCCCTTTGTTCCTTGGCCCCTCAGCCCACTGAGTTATTAGAGTCCTTTGCAGACTGAGTGGTTGTAACTCTCATGAAGTCATATGATGTACCTCAGTGGCTGTCAGCCCTCACTGCACGTTGGAATCACTGGGGAGTTAAAGAAAAAATCCTGGTCTTTGCCCTTCTCTCTTCTCCACTTAGGCCTTGAAGCCACTAGGAGACCACAGAGCAGGTAGGGGTGTGAGTGGGAGTGAGGGAGCTGTGGTGGGCCAGAGTAGGGTGAAAGGGCCTCTCTGCAGACTTGGGGACAGCTTGGACTTGGGAGTTAGAGTTAGCAGGGTATCCACACAGGAGAAGGCACTCAGTGTAGATGGGAGATTGGTTAATGTACAGGGATTAACCAAATGAGTGAAAATATTAAGGTTAATGGAAACCAGGTTTCTTACAATTGGAGGAGAGTTATAATTACAAAAAGGAGGAAAACCAGAGTCAGTTCGTGGTGGTAGATTGGAACTGGATGAATCAATGTGGAGAAAATATATATACACTTATATATATTTTTATATATATATAACTTGGACAGGTGTGTTTATGTGTGTGCAGATATACATACACACATAAAGATATACATGTGTTTATAGTTCCTAGCTTTGTCCACTAAGAGGACCAGGAGGCAATGATGCCCCAGTAGCAATGGGCATGCTTATCACTCAGATCTTGGCTTCTAAATACCATTTTCCACTGAAAGGAACCAAAATTCTTTAGAGAAATGTCTGCTTCCACGACTAGGGGTGGGAAAGTACAAGATGAGCCTGAAGCACCTTGTTGTGAAAGTGTTCAGAGAATGATAGGGACATGGCAAAAGAGCGGGGAAGCTACCTTGAATGGGCTCTCATGGCCAAATCAGGGACCATTTGAGCATCAAAATTAATGAAAGTAAAAGATTATAACCCACTGAATAAAATAGGAAACCACAAGTTTATATTGATATAAATTTAAAAACTAATAAATGGAAAGTTTGATAAGGAACAGGCCATTTATACAGTTTCAAAATAACCTGCCTACAAATGCTTATTAATAACAAGAGGAGGAAAAATCATTGACTGTGGAGAAGCCTGGCAGGCACCCCTTTGATCAAGTGATTCAAGTTAACACCAATTCGGGACAAAGTGAAGTCATGTGCCACTGACAGGAGACAATGAGAAGAGTTCATCCCTTCTGTGATGCTCCTGCCAAAGGTGTGTGACCTGAATTTAATTGTGAAAATATATCAGACAAACCATCACACAGTAGCCCTGTGAGTTTTCTTAGCAAACTGAATTAGTCTGTGCCTCAGTTTCTTCATCTATAAAATAGGATACTGCCCACCACAAAGGACTGTTCTAACAAAATTGAATGATGTCATCCACATAAATAAGTGTTTTGCACTGTACCTGGTGCAGAGCAGTTGCTCAATAACTTTTTAATTGTACAGTTTGGCTTTGCGGGCCCATGACCCCACATGAAAAGAAGGGATGTCATCCTGCTGGTACGTTTTAGGTCATTTTCTGTGTTGAGAGTGGTTCAGCACAGTTTGGGAGCCCTAGAAGATGAGGCCAAATATTCTACTAGCTGTTATGTTATTGTACCTGCAAAGTCTAATGACTCAATTCATACCTAATTTTTTCCCATCTTGTATTAGCTGGCTATACAAATATACATCAAAAAGAAATAAATTAGCGACATTATAGGTAACCCCAAGTATGGTTTTCACGTTCCCAGTAATCGCGAGCTCCGGCCAATGATCAGAAATCCCCTTTGACTGTCTTTATTCTACTGCCATCCTGTGGCCGGCCTGTGCCACTGCAGCACTGTGGGCCAGATACAGCTGAGCTCTGTTCTCACTGTCCTTGTGCCAGGGAAGAGGCTCCTTGGGAGGAAGGGAGGGCAGTTGAAGGGCCTTCTCAAGACCCACACAGGCAGGTAGGGGTCTGGGTGTGAATCACCAGTCTTGACTTGATTTCTGTTTGATGAACCTTAGGGACACATAGTACAGGACCACAAAGCCACCACAGATGCCGATGATGATGAAGTAGATGGCGTAGAGTGGGTACGAGTCCAGGCCCATGGTGCTGAGGATCTGGGGACACAGGCGTCAGTGAGTTCAGTAAGAAGATGTTTGGATGGATGCTATCTACTTAGTATGCAAGGCCTTGGCTACTTACCATGTCTCCTGGGATAGAGATGGTGAAGTTGCCAGATGCCATGTGGTAAGCGTGCCCACCAAACTGGATCTGCATCAGCCCTTCAAAGCACCATCGGAGGAAGGACACCTTGGAAATCCACGCGGGCACTGGACACAGTGAGAGTCACATTACTCGCCCAGTCTAACCACCTGCTCCCCTGGAAACGCACCTGGAGAAAGGGCCATGGTGGCTCTGACCCAGGGGCAGCAAGTGCCCTGAGGGTCAGGGTCAGGGGAGGACAAAAAGGTGAAAGGGCAGAGGGGGAGCTGGGGACATAGACTGGGGCAGAAGGGCCAAGTGACTGCAGGGTCACCACATGATAACATCGGGGTCATCCCTGCTAAATCCAGAGAGTAATTTAATCAGACATCCCAGCACATGATCAGTCTCACAGAGCTGACGAACTGTGGAGACTCAGCAGCCCCAAACCAGAGATGACCATGTCTGTACCTTGACCCTGCGGAGGTTATCAGGGAGGTTAAGGGAGGAGGAGGAAGCAGTGGACCCTGCCCGGCTGGTCAGGAAAGGCCTGGAAGGTGGAGAATGGCTTTCCCATAGAGAAGGGACATGCAGGCTCACTCATGAGAGCGTGGAGTGTGCTGGGGGCTTCAGAAGAGCTGGGTGGAGGCAGCAGTGAATGAACCGCCTAGAAGCACTCAAACAAAGCAGCGGCTGGATTTACACCTTAGGAAGCTGATGCTTCATGGGTGAGGGTTGACGGGGACATGGAGCAAGCAGTGTCCCAGAGACCGAGGCAGTGACCCCGTATCAGCTGACAGGGGCGGGGGGAGGATGAGGCAAGAGGATGTTCAGAAAGACATGGGAGGCAACATCGGTTTGACTCATTGGTGATGTGGAGGGTGAGGGAGAGTCAAGGGTGGCCCCTGGGTGTCGGCCAGGGCATATGAGGTGCTCTTTGCCCTCCTCCCCAGAGACATTCCCTTGGCACATAGGACAGCCAGACAGGCCACTTGCTCTCAGAAGGGCCAGTCTTGAGTTGGCCCCTGAGTGACGAGCTCTCCTCTCCAGGGGAAAGTGGGCAGATCCAGCCACAGGTGACCTCAAAAAGCTTGAGCAGGCAAGGGGGCAAGCCTCACCTGTCCACAGGTTGTCCAAGCTGACCATGAAGCCCCCAGTGAGGTAGAAGGAGTTGTAGAGAGCGTTGCCGAAGAAGGAGGACATGTGGAAGGTGGGTAGCAGGGCGGCGGTGGCCAGGGCCATGGTCCTGCAGCAGAAGACCACCAGCCACACCAGCAGGAAGTGCAGCAGGAAGGGCTCCGGGCCCGGGCGCAGGTTGGCCAGCCAGTAGATGGGCATCCCGTAGATGAAGATATAGACACAGTGCTCGGGCAGCTCCCCCAAGATCTGCAAAGAACAGCCCTTGTGAGAACCTGGAGCCAACACCTTCATTTGCTATTGCTCTTTAAACGGTCAAAGGCAGCCTCCCCAAACGATGCCATCCTTCCCTCCTGGTGGAGATCGGGTTGCAGCAGGAGGGCCGGTGGGTACAGGGAGGTGGGACCCTTGAGCATGAACTTACTGCTGGTGTCCCCCTGCAGATGCCAAGTGTTCCTCCGGGGCAGTTCAGAGCAGTTTTCCCCAGGGTGGCACGTGGCCCAGTGAAAATGGCAGTGGGGTATCTGCTCTCCTAAGATCTGATTTCAAGTCCCCACCCTGCCTGCCCTGGTGAGCTGTGTGGCCTTGAGACAGCTGCATAACCTCTCTGGGCCTCCCTCCACTGCCTTCAAATGACGACAGTCACACCTGCCCAATCTGCTTCACAGGGACTAGTAGGGACGTGGTGACACTGGAGAGGTGAAGGACATGCGTTAGGTGAGTATATGAATTCCCACCTCTTTTTTGTAAGGTTTCTGGTGACCAGAAAAATGTCATTCCTGGTCCACAGTCCTGACCTTCTGGTAAACTTTAAAAAATATGGAGTCTCTGAAACTCCTCTTGGGAACGTGGCATCTGGAACCACACATGACGCGCGGCCCCGCAGTTCCACAAAATGCTTCCCTGGAAATTCTGTCCAGCGTGGAGCAGCTTTTCCCACCCCTCCGCCCACCCAGCATGGCCCCTCACTCTCCGGCCTGACCGGTCACCTTGGCGAAGAAATACGGCCCAGCCGTGTACAGCCCATCTTCCAGTTCATAGTAAAGCAGCGCCCTCTCCGAGTGACCTAAGAAGTGGAGAAAAGGAGAACAAAAATATTGCCTAAATACCCTATTTTTTTAAAAACCCCAGCAGTCTGAGATCCTAATTTAGACACTTGGATTCTGGGACTTGTGCACTGCTGTCAGTATTCCTTTTGCCAGGACAGGAATGCCTCAGACTCCTTGGTAATTGGTTCTCATTTGCATACTCATATTAATGTTCGAACTTCAAAAACCACCGTCATCTTTTATTTCACAGTCATGGTGAAATTATCCAGCAGACCCGGTTTCTCCAGGAGTGCAGAGGAACTCAGGCTGGCCGTGGACCAGCTCAGAGCACGGCAGCCGCTGCTCCCGGTGCGGGTCATGGAATGCAGGCCACACTCACACTTGGCGATGACGTCCAGGATCACGTTGAAGGGGACGAGAGCCCCGATCATGAACAGGAGGGCCGCTGTGTCTGCGAGGGAGAGCTTGATGGCCCCGTGGCCGTAATAGAGGAAGCCGATGATCAGGGACATCAGGCAGGCCTCTGCCCCATGGATGAGAAGGGTTGGCAGGTCTCGGAAGTCATTGGAAAGCTGACGTCTTAAAAAAACAGAAGAAAGAGGCACCAAGAGAACAACATGTACTAGTACCGTGACCCTGGCAATGTCATTTAATCTCTGTAAGCCTCATCTTTCTCCTTTGTAGAATGGGGAGAGCAGTACCCACCTCACAGGGTTACTGCGAGCACCAAAGAGAAAACTGATGAAAGCATCTTTCTCAGTAGCTACTCAACAAATGATTGTTACTTTTATCATCAGTGTATCAGCCTTGCAAATTTACTTAAAGAAGTTATCCTGGGCAAATAACCATGATCAGGAGCATAATGAGGTACGTACAAGGATGTCTGTGGTAGCACTACTTGTAATAGCAAAAGCCTGAAAATAATCTGGCCATCAAAATGGAACTATGGCTAGATTTGGAAACCTAGCCTGGAAGACCTAACCAGATGAGAGGTAGAGGCACTGTTCTAAGTCGTGGGGGAAGAAAGTTTACAGAACAACATGCAGAGTGTGATTCCCATTTATGTATTAAAATGTTTATGGGTGTGGAAACATCTTGGAAAGACTCACACCAAACACTGGAGTCTGGTTTTCTCTGGGGGCTCGTGTGTCAGGGAACCTTCTCTTTCCACTGGAGGGTCTCCTGTATGGTCTGAATTTTTCACAATGATCCTGGGTGATTTCCATGATCATCTGGCTAGTAAGGAAATTTTTACTTTTGTCCAAAGAATCAAAGTAACAAGAGTGTGCTGTATCATGTGAGGGCTGGTGCAGGTTTGTTTTGTTTTTTTCAAATGATGCTACCTCTTCAAATTCAAATTCCTCCTTCAAATTCACTTTAGGAGCAAAGGGCTAAACTTGATACAACAAAGACTTTCGGGGGTGGGGGGGATGATGAAATGGCAGACAATTACCGGATCAGTATGGCAAACTGCTGTAGGGGGCCAGGCAGCTTAGTGGGAGTCTGCAAGGGGCTGGTGTCCCTCGGGGAAGCCAGGCTGTCAGGAGACAAGAGGGTGTCATTGGGGCGTGGGGGCGACCACCTTCTGCAGGACACTCTCCACCCAGAGCCACCCGGCCTGCCTTACCTCTCCACACAGGTGTGCACCCCCTGCTCCCTCGACTCTGCTCTCCACAGAAAGTCATCGGAGCCATGCACTTTTTCTTGAAACAGGGCCGCAAGTGACTGAGCCTTCTCCTTGGTGGCCGCCTCCTGCTCTTTGCTTCGTCTGTCGATGCTGGTCAAGTCCACTGTAAGCAGAGGGTGTGGGGCCACTGGCGACCCGGTCCCTGCCTGGGCTCCCAGGCCAGGACTCAGTGCAAGCCCAGCCCATGATACTGGTCAGCCCTCAGAGACTCTAAGGCACACTCCCTACCCTCTGAGAGAGGACCCTGAAGCAATGGTCAGAGCAGAGAGGCAGAGAGACGCCCAGGGCTGGTCCCCCATATCTACAGACAGCTTGCCTCAGAGGAAGGGCCAGTGGATCAAGAAAGGGCAAAGGGCTCACAGGAGGCCCTGTGAGCATTAGCCCTGGTCCCACCCCCAGGCCCATTATGGGGACAGCTCCAGGACAGAGAAAGAGGCTTTGGACCCTTGGAGCCAAAGGCCATGGCATCATTATGTGCTGGCTCCAGCTCCGGCCATCCCAGATGCGCCTGCCCGTGGGGAGAAGGTGGGCTGGCCTGGGGGAGGCTGAGCAGTCTGGACTCCGGGCAACTCTGGTTCTCACTGTAGTCATTTGGCTTCCCAAGCAGCCTGCCCAAAAGGGAAGAATCTCTTGGCTGGAGGGTGTCATGGGATCCAGGCAAATGTAAATATAATTCTCCCTGCCCTGGAGGAGGGAGCTGGCCTGACCAGCAGGAGAACCAGGCTGGGCTTCACCACCTCCATGTTACCCAGTGGGAAGCACCTGATAGCCCCAGACCACAGCTTTCCTCTCATCTGAAATTCCAGAAAGGCACACCCACCAGTCACAGTCATAGGGCCTTCCTAAGCCTCTTGTCCCTCCATTCTTCCCTTGGGCAGGAGTTACCCCTACCTCTCTGCCTCTTCCCTCCTCCCATTTTCATGACACATCTCAAGGCAGGGTCAGGTCTAGCAGGGGCCTTGTAAACCATGATAGGTTGCCTCAGTGTGCAGGACTGTAGCTCTAAATGCCAGATTCCCTGGGATTGCTGAGGGCCTGCTGCCCCAGGGTTTGTGGGCAAGAATCTTCCCCACTAGAAAATAATATACAATAATGAAAAAGGAAAAAAAATTTTTTTTTTCCAGATCTTTTATGGCGACTTCTGTCAACTCCTCTCTAGGGTCACTGCATATTGCTGTCAATGGCCAGGCTGGCAGGTGCCCTCTGCCCCCTTATCTGGGGAGGGCCGGCCAGCCAGAGGATGACACACTGGCAGGAAGCCAAGCTGGCACCCAAGCACAGGGAGGGAGGGTGACCTCTAGGTGAGTTCACACTGTGAGTGAGTGCAGAGGGCGAGGGCTGGTGGACCAGAGAGAGTGGCCTGCCTCCTAGGGGAATAATGGAGGGTGGATGCCAGGAAGGCGTGGGCAGCAGGGCTGGGCACAAGAGGCTGGAGTCCCATTCCTGCACCATACTGTAAGGACTCTGGTCTTCTCATCTGTAAGGACAGAGATGACCTTGGCCTGGCAGGGCTGGGAGGGTCAAAGGGACACACTTTGGTGCTTGGCACCTGTGGCCATAGCGTCTGCCCTCCAGGAGATGGTTCTTGTCATCATGTTTATTGGGGAGAGTGTCCTGGGAGGAAGGCTGGGGCTCCAGGTGACCCATGGTTGGGACAAGCCACTGGCCCTGGTACAGCCGGGCAGCCTGTCCAGCACCACTGCATTCCTCAGCACTCAGGATTCAGCCACCTGCTTTTAGGGCAAGCATCTGAGGAGGCAACTGTCCCCAAGGAATGAAGAAAGTGGTTCACTTCCACTGAGGGCCATATACTGAGGCCTCGGGACCCCAAGCAGAAAGGCATCTCTGGTGCTGACAGAGCAATATTTGTATCTAGAGATTCATTGGCCAGGACCATCCAAAAGGCCCTGAGCTGGCTTGTGGCCTGGGCCCTCTCCACCGCCCAGTGCCTTTGGGCTGCCTGCCTCTGTGGGGGCACCCGGGCAAAGCATGAAGATTTCCCGGTGGCTTCCCAACTTCAAACATCCTAAGTTCCCTACAGAATCTGAATAAAAACCACAATTCCAGAAACGGATCAAAACTCGCTTGGATTATATCTCCTTGGGTTTGGAGCTCTCGTAAGATTCTTTTCTGTCATGCTCACAAGGGTGGTTATGTCAGAAGCTGCTTCCTTCAGGCCCCCTTTTCCAGCATTGGATGCTTGGCAAACTGAAACCTGTAATACACCCCCTGTGCCGCCCTGCCCCCACCCTCCATGCTTGGTCCTGCTCTCTTGATGCCTCTGAGAGTTTCTCTCCTGGCAAGGTTTGAGGTGTCGGGGAACCCGGTTCCAGGCCTCTGGTCTGGCTGGCTCACCATAGAAGTCGGCAGGGTTGCTGTATCGAGGACACGGATAGCCAGCTGCCGTGAAGTACTGGACCATGTGCTGGGCTGCCCCCAAGTAGATGGTGGTGCCAGACGTCATCAGGAGGACTAAATCAAACAGCCTGAAGATATCGGAGCGGGGCTGGTGGATGGAGATGAGCACCAGCCTGTTGCCTCTGGCCAACCTAGACAAGGTTTTCACCAGGTTGTGGGCCGTGAAGCTGTCGAGCCCAGAGGTGGGTTCATCCAGAATGAGGATTCCTTCCCGACAGAGAGAAGACTGGTTAAAGGGCAGGGCTCAGGCTGCACGGGACCCAGCCAGGCGGCCGAAGCAGGCCCCTCCCGCCTCACCGGGGTTCCACAGCAGCTGCACCGCGATGCTGACTCGGCGCCGCTCGCCGCCGGACACGCCCCGCACGTAGACGTTGCCCACGCGCGTGTCGGCGCACTGCCGCAGGCGCAGCTCCGCGATCACGCTGTCCACCTGCGGGGGGGGGGCGAGGGCCTTAGGGAGGCTGCGCGGGCCCGCGTGGGGCCAGGCAGGTGTGCCCCGCAGGGCAGAGGCGCCCGGCTCTGGAGCCCCAGCCTTCATTTCCCTGATGCCGTGTTTGTTCCCTGAGCCTTTCCCCGCATCCGGAGCAGCTCCCGTGTGCCGTGCGTAGCGCCAATGATTGGGAACGTGGCCATGCCCTGGCTCCCTGCCCACACGGAGAACCAGACAAGAAGTAAGCAAATACGCCTCACACAGTTGGCGCTGAGTTGGGGCGTTTTAAAGGAGGGCGGAAGGGCAGGGCTGAGCACATGATGAACTTTTTCGGATGGACAGGTGGTGAGCTGGGTTGCTCACATTTGACCAGCGGCTGGGCTCTGAGGCGGGGAGGTGGGGGTGGGGGGGATGGGGAGAGGAAGGATGTCTTGGCTTCTGGGGGTCAGCAACCTCGGTTAGTTACCCTTTTGTCACGCTGGGCCTGGGAGAATGTTCTGGGCAGGCGCAGCTGGGCCACAAAAGCCAGGGTCTCGCGGACGGTCAGGTTGGGGAGCAGCTGGTCGTGCTGGCGCACGTGGGCCACACACTTCCTCACTAGCTGCGGCGTGCTGGGCTGCCCGTTGATCCGGATTTGGCCTGACTTAATCTTGCCACCGTAGTCTCGCCCCGTGATCACGTCCAGCAAAGACGCTCTCCCACAGCCTGAGAAACCACCAGAGACATCCCTGAGAGCAGAGCTTTTTGTAGGAGCCAGCCTGGAAGCCACTGCTGCTGGGGCACTCTCCAGCCACTCTGGACTGCTCTGTCTTCCCTGATGTGACCAGCGCCTAGGGAAGGTGGCACAGCCCTCAGACCTGCATGGGGCAGCCAACCTGAGCATCCTTGTGGAGTTGGGACATTCAGGCCAGGTTGGCCCATGGCAGCATGACAGAAGAAGGCTGGCTTCCTGACTGTCACACAGCTACCTGTGCCTGGAGTGTATGTCCCCTCCCCCAAGCAAGGCTGGCATTAATTGCACTGTGAAGCTTCACTATTTGGGGCTGGCGAACATGCCAGCAGCATTTCAGCATTAAGTATTTGGCTCAGAAGCTGGCTTTGTGGGAAGGACTAATTTTGGACAATGAATAAGGTGTCTTTTAAAAATGCAAAACTGGAACCTATTTCCAGAAATAAGGGAGAAAATATAGAGAAGTAGTAGATGTGGAAATGACTTTAAAACGACAGCACAGTGTACACATGGGTTCTGGATTTCTCTGCACCCTCTATGCTCTTATATATTTTTTTATCAGTGGTACTTTTTACTGTCTCTTTAAAAAAAAGGATTCAGTTACACTCAAATTAACACCATCCACTTCTAAATGATATAGCAATTGTTACCGATTTGGGAAAGTAAGTGTCAGATTGGATTAGGTTTCCAAAAGCATTCGATGAGACTTTCTTTGACAGCTATTTAAACTGCAAATGAAAATAGGACTTAGGGTCTGAGAAGCCTTCTTGCAAAAGTGCTGGGAACAACTCAGTCTAAATCTCCCAGGTGGGGTTCTTTTTTCTTTTGTGTAAATTCCTTTTGAAGAGCAAAATTTCCAAGTGGTTTTTAAACAGGGAAAGCTCCAGTACACAAATGTAACAACTTTTCCTTGCCACAGACCCCTGCCTCCTGCAGGCAGCCCCAGGCCCCCAGTGCAAAATCAAAATTCAAGATGCCTCTCCAGTGGTCCTTCTGCTTGCCAACCAGAGGTTCTCGGGGTAAAGAGGGACCTGTACCCTGCCTCCTGGGTGCATCTCATTCAAGGTCCCTGAGAACTTTTGCACGAAATAGCCAGGAGAGAAACCAGAGGGGAGGACTCTGGCCCTGCTCCCTGCTCAGCCTAGGACATCATTTGAGCCAGGCTCTGGGAACTCAGGAGACTTTGCCAACATCTACAGTGACCACAGGATTCCCAGTCACGAAGCAGGAAGACCACATTGCCTAAACAAAACTTTGTAAGAGGTGTGGGTGGCTTTTCCAGAGGAAATTGCCAGGTATATGTGGGGAGATCCTCCATGAACCGGGAGAAAACACCCACATGCATTCAGGACCCTTATAAAAGGGCCAGAATCTTCAAATCAGTTGATTCATTCATTGGAAAACACCTTTGGCACTACTGCTGATTCTACAGAAGCTAAAATGCCTGGGGCTGTTTGAACTAATTCATTACTTTTATTGTCTTATTATAATTTTGGTGAGTGGAGTATAAATCGCAGGCAGTATAATCGATAAACCTTTCTAAGAAGTCATTTAAATAATACCAGCCAAGTAAGCTTGAAGCTAAATAACACTGAACCTAGGGCCGAGAGCTCTGGAGACACTCAGTGGGATTCCTGCTTGGCCTCTCCCAGCTTGACTTTCTTCAGCTGCAAATCGTAAATCGGGAATACAACCAGCTATAGGACTGTGTGGCCAAGATTAACTGTGATGGCTCTCAGCTTTGAAAGTGCCTGTTAAGGCCCACGTGTCCCCCAGATTCTCAGTTCCTGAAGAAAAAGCAGAAACAACAGGACAAGCCACCAGGTGTTACAAATGAAAATAAAATTGGCCTGTGAAGTTCCCACACTTATCTTGTTTAGATCAGAGTTGCAGGGGCAGGGCCAGAAATGGGCGAGACTTGGTTTGTGGGCATTGTTTCAAAGTGTATTTACACAGATCATCTCATTTGATCTTTGGTTAGACAGTGAACAGAATTTCTCCATCAGGATACTAAGAATTTGGAGCAGATGTTCAAAAAGTTGAGTAATCTTTTTGGAAATGATTAATTGAAAGGTATAAAGTGTTTCCTCTGACAGTTTGTAAGGGAGAAACGCCTTGATCTGTGTTTTAATAAAAAGAGACAACAAACCCCAAATGGAGTCATTTGTGCTAAGCCCCGCGTCGCCAAACTGAGACTTAATACCTAACTTAATTACAGTTTCAACCTCTCCCAGGAGTGGGATCTGAAACCAGTCAATAGAGTTGCCTGGTCAGCAGTGGTAGACCCCCTGCTGTCCCCCAAAGAAAGGTGACCTTGCCTAAAACCATCAGCCCTTTGCCAGAATACCTACCTTGTCCCACCTCCTTCTGCCTATAAAAACCTTTGATTTTGTACGGCTCTCCAGAGCTGCTTTCTGTCTGCTACATGGGATGCTGCCTAATGCATGAATCGCTGAATAAAGCCAGTAAGATCTTTAACTTTAATCAGCTGAATTTTTTTTAACATCTGAGAATCAGGAGACCAGAGTTCTCATTCTTGCTCTGCATTAAATGTATGTCCTTCGGCGACCCCTTCCTCTTTCCTAAACTTTAGTCCTCTCATCTGTCAAATGAAGGGGGTATAGTGTAGGGGCAGGAAGACACTAGATATACTGAGAACCAGCAAAATTGAAAACCCCGCTCTAAAGATGCTTCCAGGCTGATAAGGAGAAAGAAGGGTAGAATATAGTGAAGGAAACGAACTCTGTTCTCCAAACCACCTTTCAGCTCTGGTGTCCTACCTACACCGTTAAGTTTGGCCTAAGTGACTTTTTGAGGCACTTCAGGAATCTGGATCTTTGCAGATGGTTGAAGGTTGAGCTAAGACTTGGAGTATCTGAGAAGTGAGTTGCGGCTGGGAGCTGTGCCTACTGCGATCTGACCAAAACGGGGGTCTGACTGGGCGGGAACAATGAAGGAGTGCTCCTTGTGGTGGAAAAGTCCCCTAAAAAGAACACTCTATTCTGGAGCTTCCTGATGCTGGTGGAAAGACCTTACCTTGATACAGGTGTTAACAAAGGACCAAAGCTCTGGCCGCAGCTTCAAGAGGCACCCTCATCGTTCATAGTGGCAGCAACTACCCGAGAGCTAGTAAATGGAGGAGCCGAGGTTTGAACCCAGCTCTGTTGGGCCCCGACCTGTGCTCTGCTATGTTATTCTGCGAGCCAGCAAAGGATTCTCTAAGGAGCATCCATGTGTCTGAGGGGCCACCCTGCTTGCCAGGAGAGAGTACCCATTGCCCCACTATTTGCCGTCAGTGATACCTGAACTCCCTATGATGGCCAGCATCTGCCCACTCCTCACTTTGAAGCTCAGGTTCTGAATGCCTAGCTCACAAGAGTCCTTGTGAGATGTCCAGGGCATCCTGAAGTGAGCCAGCTGCTGAAACCAAGGCACCTGGGAGGCCATGTCCACCTGTGGAGAGACATCGAAAGGTTCCTCAGAGAGCTTCAGCAACCTCTGTTCAGCTCCCTGCAGGAGACATCCTCCAGCTAATACACAACAGATCTGAGGGGTGTCCCCCACCCAAGTTCTGTCCAACTTGGAGGTGGACACCGCCATGCTGAGAACCTGAAGCTGCCATTTCCAAACCTGAAGAGAAGGCTTGGGAAGCATGTGCAGTAGTGGAACAAAAATAAGAACACAACATGCAGCAAAACCATGTCTTCTCTTAATAGTAATTAGCTAATTTATCAAGTGCTTACTATGTGCAAGGCATTTGTTAATCTGTTTATACCCATTATCTCATTCAGTCCTCATTTACCATCCCAGGCCCCACCGTGTTCCATCTGGGCCACTTGGTCTCTGGCCCTGGAAGGACAGGGGAAATAGGGGTCTTTGAATCTGACCAGGGGTTTCCCAAGAACCTCTGAAAGGCCAGTGCACTCTGGATGTTCTATATACATATATATATATATACATATATATATGTAAAACTGATGAGATCTGGGTACAGTCTGTAGTTTGGTTAATAGTATTATACAGTGGTTAATTTTCTTAGTTTTGATAATTGTGCTATGGGTAAGCCAGATGTTAACATTAGGGAAGGGTGGACAAAGGGTATATGGGAAGTCAGCACTACTTTTGCAACTTTTTCAAAAGTTGAAAATTATTTCAAAATATAGTTAAAAATGAGTTTTAGAGCTTTTTTCCCCACAGGTCCACATGGCTGGCTTTATGTTTTAACAAAAGTCTCATTCTCTTTTTCATGCCAGCTACAGTACGTGTCGTTGAGGGAAGTCTCCATGGTGCTTGCACCCAGCACGTGAGGCATCATCGTGGCCTGGACTCTGTCCTGAGAGGCAGAGGCCCCCCAGCTGGGCCCGTACCTCCCTTCTACTTGGGGAATTGTTTGGCCTTCCCTGTCTGCTCCTCCCACCTGTACCCAGGTGTGCCTCTACCTGGTAGCTGAGATCTTGGACCTCCAAGGTGTTGGACTTGCCACTGTAGGTGAAGTACAGGCTGTTGTCAGTTTCAGAGGAGAACACACTGTCCTGGAGGCCCTGCGGGAGACGTGACAGGTGAGGGGCTCCTTTGGGAGAACGAGGACATAGGAGAAAATAGAGGGAGGAGACCTGAGAGGTGAGAGCAAGAGCTAGCATGAGTGAGACCCCGAATGGGATGGATTTGGGCAGGAGGAGCCCATTGGCTCTGAGAAAGTAGGAGCATCTGTGGGGTCTTGTCTCCTTTTCCCTGCAGAGAGGGTTTTGGGGCTTCCCTCCAGCGTAGCTCCTGGCCCCAGGGAAGCTGAATTACAGGCTGTTGGAACCTGAACACAAGAAGCCTATCATGGGTGAGACTGAGACCCTGGCCCGGAGGCTTTGTGAGCCTCTGTGCTTGGGGAAGACCTGAGGCTTTCTGTTCCCTGCATCTGGCTTAATATCTTCTGATGCATCAGAATCTGTTGGGAGATTTTAGAGGAAGTCGCTGTCATCACCCTCACTGTCACCATCATCCTCATCGTCATCATCATCATCCTCTTCATCTTGTTGCTGTGGTTGGAGTGCTGCTTTATTTGAATTCGCCTCAAACAAATCTGTGTCTCATGGTATCAAGTGATAACTAGGAATGATATTAACCATCTGCAGATCTGAATTCCTTCTGTTTTTCAGTTCAGTCCAGTCATTTAAATCACTGAGGCCCAAACAAGGAAGAACCTGCCTAGTCAGATTTCCATTTTTTAATGCATTCAATTTTCTTTTCATTGTAGTAGTGCAGGGGAAAGTATGCATGCATTCATTCACAAGTTCCTGTAGATTCCAATCTTCTTCCCTCGGAGCTGCCATTCCCCCACTGATGTGTTCCTTCAGTCAATCAAGCAAGCATCCAACGAACACTTATGGGGAGCCCACATCATGCTTTAGGCTTGGTGTTTGGTGGGATGGTGAAAAGATAGTCTTTGAGAAGCTTCGATTTTAGTGGACAAGACACGTGATGAGGATGTAGCAAGACAGGCTAGGCGTGGATCAAGCTGTATCTTCACTGTGTGCACAGTGTCCCCGTATGCTTTATGTGAAAACAACATGGCTTATGACTTAATGTGAAAACAACACCCAACAGTCTTTGTCAGAACATCCCTGCAATGGTGGAGGTAAGAGGCCCTTAGAAAGGATATTCAGGCCGATGGAAGTGGAGGGAAGTGAATACAGGTGATGGCCTGCTGCAGACCCATGGTGAGTAGCCCCCAGGGTTCTAGGAGAGAGTGGAAACAGCAGACCAGAGCTACTTACCTTGTTTAATGTTTGAACTAGTACAGTAGAGATCCTAAATTATACAGGAAAACGCAGGAAAGGTAAATGTCAAAGTTAGCAGAAGGGCCATCTTTGAGGTGTAGGAAGGCATACAAGGAGGAAGGGATGAAGGCCGGAAGAGGGAACAGGTGGGCTTCAAAACTGTTGGTGGATTGTGATGGGTACATGGGAGTTCACTATTCTTTAAACTACTTTGTCTGAAATATTTCAAAACATGTTTTCAAGTTGAGAGAGTGAGTCTGTGACTCTAGAGTTCTACTCTCATCTCGACCCCCGGCTGCCAGTGCCTCCAAAGGTAGGGGTGGAGGAGGTGAGAGGGTCTTGCCCTCAGAGGTGGAGAAGGAAGCTCCTGGGAAGGTCAAGGGCAGCTCCGGATTCTGGCAGGTCTGCCAGGCAGCCCTGACCCTCACTCACCACCTCCACCACCAGCATTTGCACTACCTAGTTTTCCAATTTTATTTTGTTAAACCATTGGAAATTCTGTCATTTGCTGAGAGACTTATTTGGGCTGACATGCATCCTGCTTGTTTGGTTTTTTTAAAAGTACCTGCAGGAGGAACATTAGTCAATTGGTATGAGATGTGAGTTAGCTCAAAAATTGCTTCTGCAAACAAACATCTGACCAGAGCTCCCCAGGTTGGATTTCAAGGTGGAGGGGCTACTGAGAAAAAGGGGCTCGACATTTTGGAGTCTGGAGCAGTATGTGGAGGTGACCTGACACCCAGGAGTTCCATTTTCCAGGCAGGAGCTTTGAGAAGACAGAGAGGTGTCAGAATGGGAAGACAGATGAAAGGAAGGAGAGGGTGCCTGCCCCCTGCTCTCAGGCTCCTCCTACCCCCTTCACCCTGGGCTAAGTAGGGAGGGCACAGGTCAGCCTAGGACCCCAGCCACCACCAAGGGACTGTGCCATCTGGAGCTGCACAGGCAGCTCAACTTTCGGAAGAAGAGATTTCATGGCTGAGTGTGGGACCTCCTCTGTTCCACTTTGAAATATTTTCCTTGGCTCCCAGAAAGGATTTGTTAGACTCTTCCTGAGGTTTTGACAAACTCTCTGTAGTTTTCAAATACTTAAATATCTATTCGGCTGACGTCTTAATCAGCATGACTGTCAGAACATCACTTGAATTTCTGACAGGTGACACCCGAAAAAGCAAAAGCAGGTTTATTTGTAGGCAACCAGCTGAGCTCCTGCTGGGCTACATTGTAATTTCTCCTTGTATTAACTTCTGATCAAATGCCTGCGTCAGAAGCACAGAGTAGAAGGGAGCTCAGGGAGCACAGGGCCCAAGACCCTTGTTCTAAGACAAGGAGCCTGGGCCCAGGAGGAGGGGTGACGTGCTGAGGGCTCTGCACTGAGACCTGGGCCCCTCTGGTCCGGCTCCTGCCCGTGCACTGAGGAGTCTGTGGGCCGAGGGCACTTGCCACTCCAGGTGCCCATGACCACAGAATTCCCTGTGCGGATGACTCTGAGCCCACTCCCAGGGCCTGCGTGAACCTCATCCCAGGCCCATCCTGGGCACCCCAGGCCAGAGGGGCATTTGTCTGTGGAGGGTGCGGATGGAATGTGGGTGGGCAGGATGGGGCGACCCTGTAGGGGTGTGGGAGGTCATGTGTGGCACTGGATGTGGGCAGAGAAGGAGGGTAGACTGTGGCTTGAGGTGGAAGCCACAAGTGCAGAATTCCTTTTACACTTGGCCTTCTATGCTGTGGAGAAGTTATGTCAAGGTAAGATAGAAACTTTAACAGCTCATAACTTGACTGCAAACTTTTAAATATCTAGACCTAGTCTATGTAGCCCTCAGCCTCTTGTTCCAGGCGCCATAAATATTAGAGGCAGACAGTCTCGTGGCACCTTCAGTAACAGGACTGGAGGAAAGGAAATTGGAATCAGCAGGGCCTGCACACGTTCCTGGATGTCAGATTCGGGCAGTTCTTTGCATCCCAGGCTGTGGGGGCTGAATTGTCAGACCTTCCAGGCAGAAAGTGTCCCCAGAGCCACCAGTGGCTATATCCTGTTCAGGCCATGAATCATTTCCCAGCGGGGACTGGTCCCCGGGGTATTCCCAGGGCAGAGCTGGGCATCTGCTGTGGCTGCAGGGCTGATGAGGAATGGTGGGTTCTTGGCTCGGCTGAAGTCTGGTCCTGGCAACTCGAGGTCAGTCCAGGTAGCCAGGTGTGAAGTCCTCAGCGCTCCGTGGCTTTCTCTCCCCACGGCTCGCGCTCCACCCACGGCCAGCAGAGACAGAACAGACGGTGGCAGGAGGCAGGGGTGGAGGGTGGGGACCGGCTTTCTCTCTCTTCGGATTCCGCCTCTTGCTCAAATCCTGCCCACCCCTGATCTCAGTCAAAGGCTGTTTTTCAGGTAAACATTTCTCCTGTACAGTGAGTACAGAAGCCCTGGACCCCAGCCTCTTGGCCCCCTGGCTGTCATCTATCCCTCCAGCTCCCTCTGGGATCTTAAGATCGCCTGCTGTAGCCACACTGGGAGCACAAGTTCTGAGGCTCCCACAGAAGTCCTCTACCATCTTGTGTCATCAGTTTGCTGTCACTGAGACTCTGACTTGACAGTCCCATGGACCAAGCAGGCACCACAGTGTCCCTGGTATGTGTGAGCATGTTTCTGTGATGGAGCCTCATTTGGAAAAAAAGGCTGGATCAGCCCCAGTCACAAACAAGAACATCCTTTCCCTGTTGGAGCACAGCTCAGGGCAGGAAGTGACCTCAGAGGCCCCCAACCAACCCCCTCGACCCCTGAGCCCGCCACCTGCAGCCCTTTGGTGCCCGGGAAGCAGAGTCCTGCTCATGGTCCTGGTGGTGAGTTAGGACAGAAAGTTCCCGAGGGAGCAAAGAAAGGTCCGATTTGCCCCCATCCACCAGGACTGAGTGACTCCCCATCACTCACCAAGTCATCCTGGGGAGCGGCCTTGTTCTCCAGCCCTCTCTCCTTTGGGGCCTCCCCGGCCATGGGGCCCAGCAGTGTCTGCGCCCTGTTGCTGCAGCTTCCTTTGGATTTAGCTGCTGCCTGCCAGCACCAGTGTTCTGTTCCCCAGGGCTGGGCAACCTCTGGTCCGTCTCCCAGCATTCCTCTCTGGCAGACCCTCCTACAAACACGGGATCTGAGATAACACACACACTCTGGCTAAAGGTACATCAGATAATGGCATTCACGGCCAACCCAACCCCGGTCCTGCCACTGGGCAGACCTGAGGAGGGGCTCCAGGACCAGGAGAGGAGCAGGCGGGGAGAGTCTGCTGCTGGCACTTCAGCTGAGGCCACTCCAGGGAGGGTCAGGCCAGAAGATTCACCTGCCCTTGCTGCCTGTTGGCCATGAGCGAGCTCCCGTTCTCCACCCCTGCCAGGATCTCGGCGAGCCGAGTAAACAGGGGCTCCCCGTGCCCCCTAGAGGAGGTTTCCACGTCTGCTGCGAACCCTCCGCACAGCCTGGGCATCCTCCACACCTCCTACAGTGTCAGGTAAGGCCATGCCTCTTTCACCGGCTGAGAGCTTTGGGCTGTGATCCGGGACAGGCGTGGCCCGCGGTAAGGGGGCCTCCCTCCCCTCTGCAGGCTTTCCTCACTCGTGGGGTTGGGCACGCGGGCACGGAGGCTGGGGCTCCCTCTGGTGGACGGACGTGGGGAGAGGGGAAGGGCTGCCAGAGGGAAGTGGGGAGCCTCGGTGAGCGGCCCCTCCTCCTGCCCACAGCGGGACCTGGAAGCTCGGGTGACACGTGACGCTGTGCTCTGCCTCATGCCCCTGCTTTGTGCCCTTTCCCCTCCCGTCTCCCTGGGCTGCAGCCTGCCCTCTGTGAATGGAGAGGGCCTGGGGAATGGGGGTGCTGGGAACACGAGGTGTAATGAAACCAGGTGAAGGAACGCAGGGTCAACCAAAGAATAAACAGTGTCCTGTTTGCCATCCACCAGCTGGCCAGAGAGAGCTGGCATTCAGAGCAGCTGCTTGACAGGTGCTTTACATAGATGATGATCTGTCACTACCTGCCAGGGTCTACAGAGGACACTGAGGCTGAAACACACTTAGGAACCTGTCCAGAGTCCACCCGGGCTGAGCAGAGCTAGGATCAGTGCTGGGGGACAGGGGTCTGTCCCACCCCTTCCAGAACCCCACGCTGCCTTTCCCCTCTCGGGGTTTCCTTTAAAGCCATCGCGTGGGGCCCTGGTGGGACGTCGCATCTCACCAACAGAAATGGACCAGGCAGATCCTTAAAGATGTCTCCTTGTACGTCGAGAGCGGACAGATCATGTGCATCCTAGGGAGCTCAGGTAAGCTGGGAAGGTGTTCTTTAAATTCTCTATGAAGAGAATGTGTTGTGGCTGGATTTGAATACCACATTGCAGAGACAGGTTTCAGTTGTATCAAGAAGGGCGCAAGTCTATTATCAGGGTTAAATCTGATAACGTGTCTATGACTGGAACCTTGTACTCATGTGAGATATTTGGAAAGATCCATGAAAGATTAAAATCTTGCCCAACATGTAAGTTCATTCATATTTCAAAAGTACCCATCACACGTGGCATATAGGGGTGCTTGGTAAACACGATTTTCCTACCTGGAGACAGGAAAAGGAATTAAATAAGCAGAAGATGCCCATTTAGTCCCACAGTCATTGGTCTTTTTTTTTTTTAATGTACTTCAAACACACAGGCAAGAATAAAGAATAATATAAAGAGTGTTCATGTATTAATATCTGGCTTTATCAGATCTTAACATTATACCATATTTGTTTTAGATCCTTTTTAAAAAGGGGGAATTAAATATTGCAGATTTCACTGAGGCTGTCTCTGTGCCCAGTCCCCACCTCGTCCTCCTCTTTCCTTGTAGCAGCAAGTCATTGCCCAGGGAGGGTGTAGCCTCCAGAGGGGCAGCCCCATGTGGCTGGGGCAGCACCCTATGAGGGTCACAGCTGTGTGTCCTCAGCATGGTTGGGGGGGAGTTGCATTGTCCCTGAAGAGGGGATTCATGTGACACATCACAGGGTCCACTACCCTAGGTTATCCTGCACATTTTAAGGTTGAAAGATTTGGGCAGATGGGCTTCTCAGGAGCCTTTTGAGATCTTGCTTGACACTTCTTGCCACTCTCCACTTGCCTCACTCGCTTTAGTAGAAGTGGGCAGCGGAAGTCTCTGATGGAAGTCAAGCATGATCAGTCTCTTTCGATCCAGGGAGTTAAATCCATAGCCACTCCCCTGCTACAGCAGGTGGACAACTCGGTGGCAACAGTAGTGCTAAGATGAAAAGAAAAGGAATTCACTGACAAGAATGGTTATGCTTTCCTGAGATTTCCTGTCTTTTCCTGCCTCTAGTTTTTAATTGTTTCTAACTGTATGCATGTACCATAAAATCCAGCGTCATCTAAATTTCTTTTTGATAATTATACCACACTTCTTTAAAAAGAAAAAAGCTGACTTATTCCTATAATAATGCGTCACTCGTTGCCTTCCTTGTGGAGGATAAAAAAGGTGGCATGTGGCCCAACAAGAAAGTGAACCCATCTTCTCAGAAGTGTGTCCCACAGGCCAGTGTCACGCCTCATGCACGTCCCAGCTGGACAGTGGATGGGGCTCCCTGTTCTAGGGGCTCGTGGGCTGGTTTCTGATGATACCTTATTGTGGTTTTATCACAGTGTCCATCCTTTTACACTGAACATGAATTCTCAGTAGACTGAATTCCATGAGGGTGGGAGATTGGTCTTTCTTTTTTTCCCTGCTGTGTCCTCAACAGTTAGAACAGGGCTGGCCACAGAGTAGGTGCTCAGTAAATATTTGTTGAGTTAATGCGTGAGCAAATGAACTGATCCTATGAATTATTCTTAGTGTTTCATGAAATGATGTGACTTCATTGGTGTCTTACTTAAAGCAGGGTTGTTCATCAGATCTTTTATTAGGGAGGCCAAAGATGACTTAGGTGTTCAAAGTCTCACTAGAGAATGGTTTAATGAAAGCGTGCCTGTGGTCAGCCAACCCTCCAGGGGAAGGTAATTTTATTTGACCCATTATTTTCCATCATCTAGGATCTAGACTCTAGGCTGCATGCTCTCTTACAGAAGACTCTTTGGTTACAGATGATTTCTGTCCTTTTAGAGAAGATAAGCCCAAAGTTTATCATGGTTTTATTGCACTATCAGGCGTTAACTGTTTTTCCCCTTTTTCTCTTTTTTTTTCATTGTGGTAAAATACACTTAATGTTAAATTTGCCATCTTAACCATCTTATTTTTTATTTTTATTGAAGTATAGTTGATTTACAATGTTGTATTTCAGGCGGACAGCAAAGATTCAGTTGCATGTATATTATATATATACACACAGACACATATATAGATACATACACACATATATAGTATATATTCTTTTTCAGATTCTTTTCCATTGTAGGTTATTACAAGATAGTGAATACAGTTCCCTGTGCTATACAGTAGGACCTTGTTGTATATCGATTTTATATGTAGTAGTTAATATCTGTTAATCCCAAACTCCTAGTTTATCCCCCTCCTCTCCCTCTGGTAACTGTAAGTTTGTTTTCTATTCTGTGAGTATGTTTTCTGTTTTGTAAATAAGTTCATTTGTATCATTTTTTAAAGATGTCACATATAAGTGATATCATGTGATATTTGTCTTTCTCTCTTTGACTTGCTTCACTTTGTATAATAATCTCTAGGTCCATCCATGTTGCTGCAAATGGCATTATTCCACTCTTTTTTATGGCTGAGTAGTATCCCATTATATGTATATGCCACATCTTCTTTATCCAATCATCTGTCGTTGGACACTTAAGGCTGCTTCCATGTCTTAGCTATTTTTTTAACATTTTTTATTGATTTATAATCATTTTACAATGTTGTGTCAAATTCCAGTGTTCAGCACAATTTTTCAGTCATTCATGGACATATACACACTCATTGTCACATTTTTTTCTCTGTGACTTATCATAACATTTTGTGTATATTTCCCTGTGCTATACAGTGTAATCTTGTTTATCTATTCTACAATTTTGAAATCCCAGTCTATCCCTTCCCACCCTCTACCCCCCTAGTAACCACAAGTCTGTATTCTCTGTCCATGAGTCTTTAGATTCCACATATGAGCAATCTCATATGGTATTTTTCTTTCTCTTTCTGGCTTACTTCACTTAGAATGACATTCTCTAGGAGCATCCATGTTGCTGCAAATGGCGTTATGTTGTCGGTTTTTATGGCTAAGTAGTATTCCATTGTATAAATATACCACCTCTTCTTTATCCAGTCACCTATTGATGGATATTTAGGCTGTTTCCATGTTTTGGCTATTGTAAATAGTGCTGCTATGAACATTGGAGTGCAGGTGTCATCCGGAAGTAGATTTCCTTCTGGATACAAGCCCAGGAGTGGGATTCCTGGGTCATATGGTAAGTCTATACCTAGTCTTTTGAGGAATCTCCACACTGTTTTCCATAGTGGCTGCACCAAACTGCATTCCCACCAGCAGTGTAGGAGGGTTCCCCTTTCTCCACAGCCTCTCCAGCATTTGTCATTTTTGGATTTTTGAATGACGGCCATTCTGATTGGTGTGAGGTGATACCTCATTGTAGTTTTGATTTGCATTTCTCTGATAATTAGTGATATTGAGCATTTTTTCATGTGCTTTTTGATCATTTGCATGTCTTCCTTGGAGAATTGCTTGTTTAGTTCTTCTGCCCATTTTTGGATTGGGTTGTTTATTTTTTCCTTATTGAGTCGTATGAGCTGCTTATATATTTTGGAGATCAAGCCTTTGTCGGTTTCACTTGCAAAAATTTTCTCCCATTCCGTAGGTTTTCTTCTTGTTTTATTTCTGGTTTCCTTTGCTCTGCAGAAGCTTGTAAGTTTCATTAGGTCCCATTTGTTTATTCTTGCTTCTATTTCTTCTAGGAGAAAATTTTTGAAATGTATGTCAGATAATGTTTTGCCTATGTTTTCCTCTAGGAGGTTTATTGTATCTTGTCTTATGTTTAAGTCTTTAATCCATTTTGAGTTGATTTTTGTATATGGTGTAAGGGTGTGTTCTAGCTTCATTGTTTTACATACTGCTGTCCAGTTTTCCCAACACCATTTGCTGAAGAGACTGTCTTTATTCCATTGTATATTCTTGCCTCCTTTGTCGAAGATGAGTTGACCAAAGGTTTGTGGGTTCATTTCTGGGCTCTCTATTCTGTTCCATTGGTCCATATGTCTGTTTTGGTACCAATACCATGCTGTCTTGATGACTGTAGCTCTATAGTATTGTCTGAAGTCTGGGAGAGTTATTCCTCCAGCCTCTTTCTTTCTCTTCAGTAATGCTTTAGCAATTCTAGGTCTTTGATGGTTCCATATAAATTTTATTATGATTTGCTCTAGTTCTGTGAAATATGTCCTGGGTAATTGGATAGGGATTGCATTAAATCTGTAGATTGCCTTGGACAGTGTGACCATTTTAACAATATTGATTCTTCCAATCCAAGAGCATGGAATATCTTTCCATTTTTTAAAGTCTTCTTTAATTTCCTTCATCAATGGTTTATAGTTTTCTGTGTATAATTCTTTCGCCTCCTTGGTTAGATTTATTCCCAGATATTTTATTACTTTGGGTGCTATTTTAAAGGGGATTGTTTCTTTACTTTCTATTTCTGTTGATTTATCGTTAGTGTAAAGAAAGGCAACTGATTTTTGAACATTAATTTTGTAACCTGCTACCTTGCTGAATTCTTCGATCAGCTCTAGTAGCTTTTTTGTGGACCTTTTAGGGTTTTCTATATATAGTAACATGTCGTCAGCATATAATGACACTTTTACCTCTTCTTTTCCAATTTGGATCCCTTTTATTTCTTTCTCTTGCCTGATTGCTGTGGCTAGGATTTCCAGGACTATGTTGAATAGGAGTGGTGATAGTGGGCATCCTTGTCTTGTCCCAGATTTTAGTGGGAAGCTTTTGAGTTTTTCACCGTTGAGAACTATGCTGGCTGTAGGTTTGTCATATATAGCTTTTATTATGTTGAGATATGTTCCCTCTATACCCACTTTGGCGAGAGTTTTTATCATAAATGGGTGTTGAATTTTATCAAATGCTTTTTCTGCATTAATTGAGATGATCATGTGGTTTTTGTCCTTTCTCTTGTTGATGTGATGTATTACATTGATTGATTTGCATATGTTGAACCAGCCTTGTGTCCCTGGGATGAACCCCACTTGGTCATGATGTATAATCTTTTTTATGTGTTGTTGGATTCTATTTGCTAAAATTTTGGTGAGGATTTTAGCGTCTATGTTCATCAGTGATATTGGCCTATAATTCTCTTTTTTTGTAGTGTCTTTGCCTGGTTTTGGTATCAGGGTGATGGTGGCTTCATAGAATGAGTTTGGGAGTATTCCCTCCTTTTCAATCGTCTGGAAGAGTTTGAGAAGGACTGGTATGAGTTCTTCGTTGTATGTTTGGTAGAATTCCCTGGTGAAGCCATCCGGTCCTGGACTTTTATTTGTAGGGAGGTTTTTAATTGCTATTTCTATTTCCTTTCTAGTGATCGGATTGTTCGAGTGTTCAGTTTCTTCTTGATTTAGTTTTGGTGGACAGTATGTTTCCAGAAACTTGTCCATTTCCTCTAGGTTATCCAGTTTGGTTCCATATAGTTTTTCATAATATTCTTGTATGATATTCTGTATTTCTATTTTGTTTGTTGTAATTTCTCCATTTTCCTTTCTTATTTTGCTAATTTGTGCTCTCTCTTTTTTCTTCTTTGTGAGTTTGGCCAGAGGTTTGTCGATTTTATTTACTTTTTCAAAAAACCAGCTTTTGGTTTGGTTGATTTTTTCTATGGTCTTGTTAATCTCTATTGTATTTAATTCCTCTCTGATCTTTATTATTTCCTTCCTTCTGCTGCTTTTTGGGGCTTTTTGTTCTTCTTTTTCTAATTGATTCAGGTGGTGGGTTAACTTGTTTATTTGAGATTGTTCTTCTTTTTTGAGGAAGGCCTGTATCGCTATAAACTTCCCTCTTAGCACTGCCTTTGCTGTGTCATGTCTTAGCTATTATAAATAGCTATTATAAATATTATAAATATAAGCTGCTGTGAACCTTGGGGTGCATGTATCTTTTCGAATTAGCGTTTTTGTCTTTTTTTGGATATATGCCCAGGAGTGGGATTGCTAGATTATATGGTAACTCTGTTTTTAGTTTTTATAACGAATCTCCATACTGTCTTCCATAGTGGCTGCACTAATTTACATTCTTGTCAACAGTGTAGGAGGGTTTGCTTTTCTCTACCCCTCTCCAGCATTTATTGTTTGTGGACTTTTTAGTGATGGCCATTCTGACTGAGAATTCATTATGAGGCCATTCATTATGAGGTGATACTTCATTGTAGTTTCGATTTGCACTTCTCTAATAATTAGCAATGTTGAGCATCTTTTCATGCGCCTGTTGGCCATCTGGTTGTCTTCTTTGGAGAAATGTCTATTTCAGTTTTCTGCCCATTTTTGGATTGGGTTGTTTGTTTGATATTGAGCTGTATGAGCTGTTTATATATTTTGGAAATTAACCCTTTGTTGGTTGCATCATTTGCAAATATTTTCTCCCATTCCATAGGTTGTCTTTTCTTTTTGACAGCAGTTTCCTTTGCTGTGCAAAAGCTTGTAAGTTTGATTAGGTCCCATTTGTTTATTTTTGCTTTTATTTCTTTTGCCTTGGGAGATTGACATAAGAAAATATAGCTATGATATATGTCAGAGAATATTTTGCCTACGTTCTTTTCTAGGAGTTTTATATGTCATGTCTTATATTTAAGGCTTTAAGCCATTTGAGTTTATTTTAGAGTGTACAGTTCAGTGGTATTAAACACATTCACATACTTGGGCAACCATCACAGCCCTTTTCATCTTGTAAAACTGAAACTATTCCTAGTAAATAACTCCCCTTCTGCCCCTTCTCAGCCCCTGGCAACTACCATTACACTTTCTGTCCTTACGATTTTGACTAGTCTCAGTACCTCATGTAAATGGACTCACACAGTATTTGTCTTTTTGTGACTGGCTGATTTCACTTACCATAATGTCTTGAGTGTTCATTCATGTTGCAGCATACTGCAGAATTTCCTTCATTTTTAAGGCTGAATAATATTCCATTGTATGTATAGACCATAGTTTGCTTATTCATTCAGCTATGAATGGACACTGCAATTGCTTCCACATTTTAGTTACTGTGAATAATGCTGTTTAGAACAAAGGTATGCAAATGTCTCTTCAAGACTCTGTTTTCGATTCTTTTGGGTATATATCCAGAACAAGTCAGAGCTGGACCATGGGTCCAGGGAGGGTGTTGGGAAGTTCCTGTGAGGCCTCGTGGAGGTCCTCCTCCAGGGCCTTCTCTTGTCGCCTCCCAGGCTCAGGGAAGACCACGCTGCTGGATGCCATGTCCGGGAGGCTGCGGCGCACGGGGACCTTGCTTGGGGAGGTGTTCGTGAATGGCCGGGTGCTGCGCAGGGAGCAGTTCCAGGACTGCTTCTCCTACGTCCTGCAGGTGGGTGCATCCTGGACCCCCGCCCCCCCTCACCCTGCCTGCCCATGTGGCCAGCTGGGGGCTTAGTGATGCTGACACGTCCGTCCCCCACAGAGCGACACTCTGCTGAGCAGCCTCACCGTCCGTGAGACGCTGTGCTACACGGCGCTGCTGGCTATCCGCGGAGGCTCCCAGGGCTTCTTCCAGAAGAAGGTGGGTGCCGCCCCGGGGCCACCCCGCAGGGGCTCTGCGCCCCCTGTTCCCTCCACTTGTCCATTCCTCCCCTTTACTCTTCACCCTTTTTTAAAGAGTCCAGACTTGCACTGTCCACTATGGCAGCCACTAGTCACATGTAGTTTGGGGACACTTAAAACGTGGCTAGACCTAGTTGAAATGTGCTGTGAGTGTAAGATACAGTCCAGATTTTAGAAACTTAATCTGGAACCACAGACTGAAATATCTCATTAATAATTTTTAAAATATTGATTATTCATCTAAATGATAATATTTTGACTGTATTGGTTAAATAAATTATACCATTAAAAATCATTTCACCTGCTTTTTACTTTCTAAAATGTGACCACTATAATATTTAAATTCTATCTGTGACTTGCATTGTATTTCTATTGAGTGTCCTGGGAGCTCTGTGTTTGAAGAGATATGGTTATTTTCCTCACTGCACTTTGCCCTGCACAGCAGGCGCATTCCCTGGGAAATGGGCTCTCAGGCCAGGGACCACAGGGACAGCGGCCTCAGAGGCTTTCCCAGCCTGAGGCCGCAGTGAGGTTCCTCCTGGGCACCCAGGTGACATCTGCAGCTCAGGCTCCAACACTGGCCTTCCTTTAATGCCACTGAGGCTCCCGGGGAATGCCCCATCTTGGCTCAGGGGACAGTAGGTTACTGCATTTTTATCAGGCACCGCCAAGCTGGTCACCAGGCACTGGACTCTTGGGGCTTGGCAAGTGGAACTGGGTCTGTCCTGTGTCCTGAGGACCGGCAGGCTTGTTTGTTGTAATACTGGGTCAGGAAAGGGCATTCTTTTCTTTCAGAGTCCTGGACGTGCTGGAGCTTTCACTTCAGAGGAGCCTTACAAGGGGCCGGCCCTTCAAGAAGGGCCATCAGCCCCAGAGCGAGGCTGGAGGTTACCTTAAGAGAGGGCTCAGGACGTGTTGCAGGTTTCTTGCTATTCTGCCAGCGTACGCTCTGGGCTCTCACACCTGGCTGGCATCAGTCAAGCCTTGTTCACACACAAGCTCTCACTTCATGCTGGCATCAGCTGTATGAGGGAGGCCTTATCTCCTTCTTTTACTGCAGGAAACCAACCCCCAAGGACTTTAAGATCCAGCCACTCAGACTGGCAGAGCTGGGACGTGAACCCAGGTCCTCTAGCTCCATTGTGCCTCCCTGAGCCCCCAGGGTCTCCTGACCACCGTTGTGCTCTGAGAAGACAGAGGTCAGAGTTCAGCCCATGGTGAGGCACAGGCATGTTCACCTGACTTAGCTGCCCTGACAGTGAGTGACAGGTTAGCCCTTTTGCAGGCTTTCTGTCTGCTTGCATTAGTATTTTTGTCTCTAAAATGGGCAGGAGAAGATGTCATTGGTATTGGGTAGGAGAAATGAAGTCATAAACAGATTCTTTCGAGTTAGTGATCCATTTACATCACATACCCCATGAGAGAATCTGAGAAAGCCACTGAGGCTTTCTCTCAGAAAATGCACGTATTTGCATAAATATTCAGAAAATGCAAGGGTATCTGACATTGATTGCTGGCAAATTTGCTTTCTGTGAATGGTCCCTCTCCCTGGCACTGGCAGCCCCTACATGTGCTGCCAAGTTTTCTACCATAAAGTTTTCACTGCTTGAGAGAACTTTCTGAGCAAATTCAGTCCACAGGGTGTAATATCCTGACGAAGTCATTTAGAGAGAAGAAAGTGCTGGTGGCAGCAGCGCAGCAGACCCGCTTCTGTCCTGTCCTCCGCAGAACCTGGATGTGGAGCCGTGGTTGATGTGGGCAGGCTGTGTCTGCTGGGCTGTTGGCCAAGTCTTGTGCTTCTTGGATGACTTGAGAGAACCCACACAGTTTACTCTGAGTCCCAGCTCTGCCGTTTGCTAAAGGTGTGACCTTGGGCAATCCACGGACCTGAGGATCTATTTTTCTTTTCTATAATAAGTAGAATAATAATGTATCTCTCCTGGAGCTGATGTGAAGAATGAATCAGTTTATGTGAAATCACAAAGCATGGAGAGGGTTGGTGATCCCAGTGGATCCCAGTGGTCCCTTCCAAGAATCTGTGAATGTCATTCCTAGTGGTATTTGCAAGACATGGCAGAGGCTTCTGGCCAGAGTGTGACATCTGAAACAGATGAAGTACATGTCTCCTCTGTCCATCTCTCCCAAGCCAGGAGGGGCAAGCTGTACTCCTTTCCTGCTGTTGCAGAGCAGGTGAAACGGACACCCAGGGGTGTGCCCTGGCTGTGAGCACATACACCCTGCCACGTCAAGTGAAGCTCAAGTCCAGGATCCTTCCCCTCTAACAGCAAGAAAAGACCTTTCTTTTTTCCCAGAACAAATCATCCTGGTTTGCTTATGCCTTTTTAACCTCCTCGTTATTCCTTTGTATCTATTGCAGATGTGTCCTTTCTTCTGGTCAAGCTTCATCTGTGGGTCCCACCCCCTGTCTCCTCTGGAACTTTGTTCTATAAATCATCCCCTCGAGACACAATCTTCTAAATATTTTTAAATTGAAGTACAGTCAGTTACAATGTGTCAACTTCTGGTGCACCACACAATGTCCCAGTCATGCACATACAGACTTATATTTGTTTTCACATTCTTTTTCATTAAAAGTTATTACAAGATACTGAATATAGTTCCCTGTGCTATACAGAAGAAACTTTAAAAAGAATCTATTATTATATATAGTGGCACAATCTCATTAGAGGTGTCTGGGGACAAAACTCATTACCAGAGATTTAAGTATTCTCAGTCTCTTTCTATCTGCTTTCCCCAGGGCCTTATGCTGATAGGGGTACTCAGTCAGGGGAGGGCCAGAGAGAGAGATTTCTGAAAGGGTCTCTGGAGAGGAGATAAGCCAAGGAGGGAAGCGGGAGAGGGAGGGAAAAGGCCAACCTGCTGGATTAGAGAGTCAGTAAAGAATTTTTTCAGTTGTTACAGTTTTGGGGAGCTGAGGAGTAAGGAGAGGGTTTCAAGGAGCTGCAGAATATAAGATAAGCAGAGTGACAAGAATTGAGGGGAAGGGAATTTTAAGAAGTGTGGCTGTAGGTTATAAACTGGGTTCCTTTTAAAGTCCTTGAAGAGATTCAAATAAAGATTGGCTTTATTTTTAATTACTTTTGATAGCTGGGTTGTATTTGATGCAAAACCACAATGAGATTGGACCACATGGGACTCTAGGACTGACTTGGGTTACTTAGGGGAAGCCAGGTTTAGTTTGAACCAAATTGGATTTTTTTAACTACAACATTTATTATAATAAAGTTTCAAAAACCAAAGATTAAAAAAAATAAAGTATATTGTAACTGCCTCCGGGGGCTTTTCTGTATGGGCTGGACTGACTGCAGCATCTGAAAAAATAGGAGTCCAACGAAGTCTCCATCCTGCTGAATTTCCCTGGAAGCAGGTAGAAGCAGTTTTTGTTGCTCTAAGGACTTCTGAAAAAAAAATCATATTATTTATTTTAACCTGATACAAATATTGTGATTTAAAGCAAATCAGATTCTGTTGTAACAGGTGTGCTTTCCCTAGGGCGTGGTGAGCCTGATAGTGGCCCAAGTAGTCAGGGGAAAGGTGTTGCCTTTCCCATGTGATCCTCAGCCCATAAATTGGAACAGTAGCCCAGCAGTGACCAGCCTTCTTGGATGTTGTGTCTCCTACAGGTGGAGGCAGTCATGACAGAGCTGAGTCTGAACCACGTGGCAGATCGACAGATTGGCAACTACAACTTTGGGGGAATTTCCAGTGGCGAGAGGCGCCGGGTCTCCATCGCGGCCCAGCTCCTCCAGGATCCCAGTAAGTGGGGCCTAGAACTGCTGCTAGCTGCTGCCTGGGCATCTTCCATGTGTCTACAGACAGTTTCAGCCCTTTCTTCACAGTCTCCCTTTAGAAAGGGGTCTGTGTGTAGCTGAAGTCACTGAGGCTTTTCCAACTGGGCACGCACTTTCTTTGGAAATACTGTGCATTTCCTGGTGCTATTCCATCATCCAAGTAGATGAAGAGCTCTTGGACTTGGAAGCACCTGGAACTTTGTATTTTGATGTTCATTTCGGGTCTTTCATGAATAGGGGACCTTGCCCTGTCCAGCCCCACTTCTTACGGGAGCAGCACCACTGTGTCTGCTGTGGAAAGCCAAGAGGTTTCAGTGTGACTAGAAGTGTTTATAAAATGGCAGGAATTAAAATAGGACTTTGAGTGGTACATGAGGAAGTGGATGAGGAAGTACATGAGGAAGGAGGGGCTATCAAAATGGGGACAGCCAGTCACCTGCCTCTCCTGCCTGGTTTGGTCACCCTCCCTGCCACCTGGGGAGACTCCACCTCTTATCCGCACCTGAGAGGGGACGTATTGCCTCTGTATACTTCCTTCACGGGGGCAGACCAAGTCTGCCTGCTCTTCAGAGAAACTAAGAAATGTTCTTTTTTATCTTTTTTTTTTAATTGAAGCCTAGTCAGTTTATAATGCTGTGTTACTTTCTGGTGTACAATTTAGAGCTTCAGTTATACATCTATGCACAGTCCTTTTCATATTCTTATTCATTCTAGGCTATTACAAGATACTGAACATAGTTCCCTGTGCTATACAAAGAGATGTTCTTAAGAGACCCTGTCCTTTTTGGATGGAAATAAGCTGGAGTGAAACCCTCTAAAGAATCGGAATGCCTGCCTCGTCTTGCACTTTGTTTCATGGGTCAGCTTTTTGCAGTGCAAAGACCTGGCTAGTGTTGGGAAATTCTAGACATGAAGTGAGATTGGCCTTTTACAGTCTCCCTCAGCCTTTTAGAAACACCTTGGTGCCAGCCTGCCAGCCCTTGTTCCCTGTTAGGGTTCCCGGGATAGACCCCAAACAGCCCAGCAAGCCACGTGGCAGGCCTGCTCTGGTTGCCGCCCTGTCTCCTCAGGGATTAAAGCCAAAACGTGCCCTGGAGCCAGGAGGTGGGCCTCTCGGGCCAGGTGCTTTCTCCTGGGCTCAGGCTGAGGTGCTTCTCACCGTGCACTGTCTGGATGGGATGTGACAGCTCAGTAAGGAACTGTTTGGAGCTCTGAGTCTAGAGCGCAGGGCCCGGGGCTCGGCAGCGACTCAGGATCTGAGCTTCCTTTGCCTGCAGAGGTCATGCTGTTTGATGAGCCGACCACAGGCCTGGACTCCATGACTGCAAATCAGATCGTCCTTCTGCTGGCAGAGCTGGCTCGCAGGGACCGCATTGTGATCCTCACGGTCCACCAGCCCCGCTCCGAGCTCTTCCAGGTGAGGGGGCATCTCTTCCAGCTCAGCTTGTCAAGGGTGGGTATGTGTGTGCTGGGCTGGAGGTTTCGGGGTAGAAATGAGTACTTAAACCGGAGCAGCTGGAGCCGCTAGCTCCTGATACGGGAAGGGAAAAGAATGGAAACTCGGTTCTTTCAGCACCTGCCATGTACCGGATGCCTTCTCCACACTAGCTCATATAATCTACACAAAAACCCCATGAGGTGGACACCAGTGTTTTCACTTTACAGAGAAGAGTGAGACTTAGAAAATGCCAAATTGAGATGCTATCACAGTTAACAAAAAGCTGGAATCAGCCTTCATGGTCCAGTTGGCTTTAAAGTCTGTGTTTTGCCTCTAAATCATATAGATTTCCTTCGAGAACTCTCACCTTAATCTCCCAGAATCCTTTTAAGGAGCTCTTCTTTGCCTTTTATAGAGATTAAAAACAAATTGTTTTTGTTCAAGGTCCCTCACCCAGGGGCACGGCTGGGACTCAAACCCTGGTCCACTGACCCACTCCAGTGGTTCTCCTCCATCCCAGATGCGATGCTGGGTGCAGGCTGGGGTACAGCAGGGTCCACGGTGGCCACCCACGCTGGAAAGAACAGGGATGCCTTTGAGTGGCGCCGATGGACGCAGTAAGAGTACTGCTGTATGGCTGAGACAACCAGAGGACTGACCGCTTGAAACTTACTTTCCATAAGGATGTGGTGGTGACCTGACAACATACTAACACTGTCTACTGTTCAATCAGCTCTTTGACAAAATCGCCATTCTGAGCTGTGGAGAGCTGGTTTTCTGCGGGACACCTGTGGAAATGCTTGACTTCTTCAGTGGCTGCGGTTACCCTTGTCCTGAACATTCAAACCCTTTTGATTTTTATGGTAAGTTTTTCTCCCACGTGCCCCTTCATAAAAGTCTTTTAAGCTTTATCAACTCAGAGTTTTGGCCTGGATAACACCAGCACAAGTGGGTTTAACTTCTGCTTTGGTTTCAGTGTTTTTACTCTTCAAAAACTTAATTTGGCCAAGTCAATTAACCTGCCATAGGTGACCTATCGGAATGAGATGGAGGATCTCTCTTGAATTGGGGAACTTCTACTTTGTCAGAGAAAAATTAACCAAACTTCTGATTTTATGGGTGGGCATTAACAACAGGTGTTATTTTGATGCGATGAGGTATTGTGGCTAGAACTCCTGAATCAGTGATGAAACATGTTATTAGCCATTGTGTATATATGTGCATTTAAAAACACATGGATCATTTGGGGGGGTGGATTTTAGTGGACCTGACATCAGTGGACACCCAAAGCAAAGAACGGGAAATAGAAACCTACAGGAGAGTCCAGATGATTGAATCTGCCTACAAAGAATCAGCAATTTATCACAAAACCTTGGAGGATATTGAAAGAACGAAACACCTGAAAACATTACCGATGATTCCTTTCAAAACCAAAGATTCTCCTGGAGTAATTTCTAAACTGTGTGTTCTTTTGAGGTAAGAGCCACACCCCATTTCAGGTGGGTCGACATCCACCCATAAAAGAAAAGTCATTAAAACAGGGTTGTTTGGCTTTCAGGAGAGTGATGAGAAACTTAATGAGAAATAAGCTGGCGGTGACTATGCGTCTTGTTCAGAATATGATCATGGGTTTGTTCGTCATTTTCTTCCTTCTGCGGGTCCAGGACGATGTGCTAAAGGGTGCCATCCAGGACCGCGTGGGTGTTCTGTACCAGTTCGTGGGTGCCACCCCGTACACAGGCATGCTCAACGCTGTGACCTTGTGTGAGTGCCATGCCCTGGGGCGGGAGGCTTTTTTCTCCCTGAATGTCTGCCCTCTCCAACTGGTACCTTGCAAGTCTCCACCATTATAAGGGCATTTCTCTGAGCTCAACCTGGCCCTCTCCAGGTTGTCTCTCTGGGGCAAGGTGACTCATGAATTACTAACACCTTGCTAGGAATTAACTCATCAGGTGGATCTCCCTGAGGGTCTCTGAGGATCCAGAGAAACATGATGTAATGCGGAGCTGACGAGGCAGAGTTTGGGAAGGGTTCTTCAAAAGAGCATCCCTGGTATCCTGTCTTAGTCATTAGGAGGTGCGGCCCATAGGGCCCCGGATGCCTGGTTAACTATGCACTGTGAATGTTCTCTTTGGAGCCTGTTTTAGGACAGCCAGCACCTGGTTTTCAAACTCATGGGAGCCCAGAAGCAACACCTAGTTGCCTGATGTTCTGTGCCAAGACTGCATGAGAAGAGGACACATTGCCTTATGTCACTCATTTGTGTCCCTTCTGCATATGTGTTCTTGAATTGGAGTCACCCTTCCCCCTACTTTAGAGAGAAGGAAATAAATTATGACTCCTTTTGTAATCACATTATAATTCAGGTAGAGTGGAGACTTCGGGGTGGGAGGTGTTATAGTTCTATGGAGGGCAGGTCCCCTCTCTCCATGACTAGGGAGCCCCACCTGGTCCTCACCATCCAGTCCTGATAGACCTCAAGTTCAGCTTGGCCTAGCCCCCATTCCCTCCCCTCACCCCAGCTGTGTGGTGACCGGCTGTTTTGAAACCTGCCTTCCATTCCCAGTTCCTGTGCTGCGAGCTGTCAGCGACCAAGAGAGCCAGGATGGCCTGTACCAGAAGTGGCAGATGCTGTTGGCCTACGGGCTGCACATCCTCCCCTTCAGCGCCATTGCCACCGTGATATTCAGCAGCATATGCTACTGGTAAGGAAGAGGGTGTTCAGAAGTGTTCATTTCTCACAGGCCACGCCTCCCATTGGGTCCTGGATGGCCAGTGGGACCTGTGGAGGGAGAACTCCCTGGCCTCTGCTCTGGAGGGGCTGGCTTTGCCCATCAACATTCAATATAGTGTCCTGTCCTTAAAAGAACCCCACTGTGGGCCGCAAGGGACCTGAGAGCAGACCAGCAAGACCGCCGGTACCAGGGAACGGCGGATCCCACAGTCACTGCAGGGCCTGGGCGGAGCGGAGGCCTCTGAAGTAGCTGGGGCCCAGGCGCAGGGGCCGCAGGCACGCGTTCGCCCAGCTACGCCCGGCGCCAAGGCTGCTGTGAGCTGGAGCAGCAGTGCTGCCTGAGGTTCCACTGACTGACCTGGAACGTCGCGGTTGGGCTGGGGTGATGGGGAGCTGAGGAATCAAGAGTGACTGTGGGAAGAGGGCACTGGGGAGCCATGAAGCATCCCTGATGGTGGGTTTTGATTAATGGTTTGCAGACCATGCTTTTTATTTCATAGAACTTTTAAAAGATAAAAAACTAAAAATATGCAGAGCTGTTTGTATGATATGTTATCGTAGGGAGATGTATCTTCCCTCATCCCTGTGGCTTTCCCTTAAGAAAAGATGGGGAATTGCCCGATGTTCTGTGACACCAGTCGTGAAAGGTAGCCAGCCTGTCGTCCCAAGAGAGGACTTCAGGTAGTTCTGAAGACATTACCTTCTTCAGGCCACTGGATTCATGTGCAGGTGCTCCTGCCCATAACCAGTATAGAGACCCCATGATACGTGATGTGGATAATTACGATGAATCGAGTGAGATGTAAGTAACAGGCCAACAAGGCCTGGCTAGTATGAGCTCCCAGGCGAAGAGCAGAAGTTCTTGCCGCAGGCTCTCAGAGTCCGTCCCACCCTGGGGAGTGACAGAGGCCCAGCTGCTCGCTCTGTTAGCAGAAGGGTGCACTCTCAGCTGAGGGCAATGAGGGGACGGCGCCTTCCTTGCTGGCCCTGATGAAGCCGCCTTACTCTCTGACACTCAGAAACATGCTGGGTCTCTGATCTGTGATGTAAACCACAGGCTCGTCTAGTTCAGGTTAAATGATCCAAGAGCAAATTTTTAACAGCTGACCACTTTTGAGTACAACAAAGCTGGCTGAAAGTTAAGAACCTTGTTAATTTAGAATCCTGTGCTCAGTGGGGCCCACGGACCCAGCCCAACCGCGACGCCCCAGGCTGGTCAGCAGAACCTCAGGCAGCACCGCTGCTCCAGCTCACGGCAGCCTTGGCGCCGGGCGTAGCGGGGCGAACGCGTGCCTGAGGCCCCTGCGCCTGGGCCCCAGCTACTTCAGAGGCCCCCGCTCCGCCCAGGCCCTGCAGTGACTGTGGGCTCCGCCGTTCCCTGGTACCAGCGGTCTTGCTGGTCTGCTCTCAGGCCAGAGTCAGCGTTACCTCAGGGCTTGTTTATCACGCAGAATCTCGCGCCCAGCCCTACTGAATTGGATTCCGAGTTTTACAGGGTCCCCTAGGTGATTCATATGCACTGTAATATTTGCAAAGCACTGATTTTGAAGACCTGGTATTTGTAAAACTGCTCATGAGACAGAGTTCTGTTAGACTTGAGAAGACAGGGCAGTTTTAAACTAGGTTCAGTGTAAGCATCCGGTCACGACTATTTCTGATAAGAAGTCAGACACAAACACGCAGGAGCAGGTCCAGCGGCAGCACAGCTGTTAGCAGTGCAGCAGGTACTTAGAGTCAATGACGGAAACGTTGCTGAATGCCTGTGAGGTGCCGGGCTCAGGGCCACGTGCAACAGGGAGTTTAAAGGGGAGTAAACTGAAGGGGCCGTCCTCAAGTCTGCCGTTTTGAACCGGAACGGCTCTCAAAGCCAAAGTGTTTTACAAGTCTTAGCAGCACATTGGACCTGAACTCACTCCGTGGCAAAAACTAATCTGAACCGACTTGAGGTTCTGTGTACCTTTCCCACAGCAGCACTTCTGTTTAGCAGAAATATGAATGTGCTTGAATCCAGGTGGAGTCCTGGGCCCTACTGTAGGAAGGATGGTCTACACAGTGTGAAATTTTTCTCTGATTTGTAAATTGCCATATTCCAAAACATAACTGGCCCTAAAGTATTTCAGATGATGGATTGTGGACAGAAACAAATCTCCAGATGACTTTAATTTGAAGAAGTGTAAAATTAATATTGTAAAGAAGCATAAACATTATGCTGAGGAATATAATAATAGTAATAATGGCAAATACATATTGAGCACTTGCTTTATGTCAGGCACTAAGAGGTTTAAATATATCAATTCATGTAATCCTTGCCACCGTTCTATGAAGGTGGCATTATTAATTCCCCTTGTTTGAAGATGACAAAGCAGAGGCACAGATGGGGCAAGTCTCTTCCCCATCTCACGTTCATTATCCCAGTTAATTATGAAGGAGACCAGGGGTCCATTTGGTTGGGCGGGGAGAGGGACTACTGGAGGCTTAATAGGGGAGAATTTGAGAGATAAGCAACATTTGAATAGATGGAAAAAGGAGCAAGGGCGTTCCAGAAGGAATATAGAAAGAGAAGGAGCATAGGTTCAGAAGCAAAACACACGAGCTCTTTCCAGCGAAAAGGCTCAGTTGTGCTGTGGTGAAACGAGGACTGGAAGGAGTGGTGGAAAATACGACTGGCAGCCTGGGAGCCTGGTAGGAGAGGGGCTTGGATCAGATATTGGGACACAGTAGAAGCTTTTAAACCAGGGAATGACCCATCTGTGTTGGGCTCTGGAGGGTGAGGCTGGCTGGCATCACTTTGGTAGCAGACTGGAGATAGGGCAGAGACGCTGGGCAGCCCAGTGAGCAGCTCTGGCAACAGTTTGTGGGAAAGTCAGAGGCCCTGCTGAAGAGAGGAGCAGTGGCAACAGAAAGTGGGGATCACTTTAAGTTGCTGGGAAAGTAGAATCCAATGGATTCAGGAACCAAATGGACTTGTTGAGGCTAAAGAAAGCCATGGATGATGCCTGAGTTTTCAGCCTGGGGGACTGGGAAGGTGACAGCATCCTTATCAAGTCTGCCAGGAAAGAGAATGGATGTGGTTTTGAATACATTGCATCTGGGATGCTACGGGACACCCAATTAGAGGTGTCCATATGAGGTTTGGGCGATAGGTTGGCGTAGAAAGAAAAGATAGGAGTAAAGACCTGGGAATGGATTCTATAGGAGAGAATAGAGGGGAGGAAGCGGTCTGAGTGTAAACCCTTATGAGGCACATTCAGAGGGTGGGAAGAGGAAGGAGATCCAGTGACAAGAGGCAGAGGGGTGGTCAGAGAAGTGGGAGGAGGAGCAGGATTGGGCAGCATTAGAGAGGCCGAGAGAGGAGAGAGTTTCAAGGCGGTGCAGCGAACCCGTTCAAAACTGCAGAGGTTCAAAGAGGTGAAGCGTAAGATTAGAAGGTTATTGGTGATCTTCCTAAAAAGGGTTTCAGTAGACGATGGGGGTGCAAGTCAGGTTTACAAAGGATAGTGAGATGGAAGAAGCAGGTGCTGTTTGAGAAGCTTGGTGGTATAGGGTAGGATGAAGAGGGGGCAGTTGCTTAAAAGGTGATCAGACTCAAGCTATGCTATTTACAATATGGTAAGACCACCAGGGAAAAACGTTAGATTGAGGGTAGATGAAATTATAGAAAAATTGGATAATTCACAGATCAAGTTTCCAGATTAGACCAAGGTAGGGATAGGGAAATCAGGATAACAGGATCAAAGATGCAAGTAGATAGGATGAAGCTGGAGAAGCAGACAGAAACAGAGAGGGACGAAGCAGATAAAAAGGGAAGATAAAGATAGAAATTCACAAAATGGGAGGTGAATCCATCTGCTGAGCACTGGGGAGAGAGTTTGAAATTCCCCGAAAAGAGGGTGTAATTGAAAGGAGAAGTTTACATTAGCTGCCGCTGGAACCCAAAAAGCGAGGAGGAAAAATTAGGGATTTATTGGTGAGCTGAGGCAAAGTGGCAGAGTGGATCCATTTAGTACAACTCAAGTGAGAGAGCAAGGGTCTGCGGCTGTGGGGATTGGTAAGGCACAGAAGAGCAGAAGGGAGTGAGGATCTGAGGCAGTGAGGAGATGGGAAATGGGAGACAGGAGAAAGGCCATGATCAGAAAGGGCATTTTCAGGATCTGAAATCTTGGAAGTAAAACAGTTTGGAGTAACAAGTAATATTTAAATCCAAGACATGGTGAGTGAGCAAATCGGGTGGGTGGAGCCACTGGAATTGATGAGGTTACCTAATTAGGAGGCACTGATGTTGATGGCTCATCAGGGAGGTTAAAGACCTTGAGGGTAATGATGGTGGGCAGGAGTGCAAAGACTGACCTTGGTCCAGAAGCTGCAAAATCATCAAAGGTGAGATAGTGTCTTAAAGTCATAGCGGACTGGACTGGGGCAGAGAATTAATAGTATAAACAAATGTCATGATTTGTACAGGAGGAAAGGCAGATTGCCTTGAAGAGTGGGGGGAGGGGAGTGGATGTAAGACATGCCAACTCTTCTTCCTTACTCTACAGATGGAAGAGCAGCCATGTCTAATGGTTGTTGAGGACATGCTATCACCAGGGAAGTGTTATTTGGTGAAAGGACTGTAAGAGGTTAAGGGGCATGGATGTAGGGTAGCTTGTTTACAAGCACATGAAAGTCAAATCAGTGGAAGGCACTGGTAGAATAAAAGCCAAGAGTGGAGCGGAACAGGCCTGGGGAGGGCTGATCCGTTGGAGGATGAGCGCGGCGGAG
This sequence comes from Vicugna pacos, assembly GCF_048564905.1. Lineage (NCBI taxonomy): Eukaryota > Metazoa > Chordata > Mammalia > Artiodactyla > Camelidae > Vicugna > Vicugna pacos. Next base: position 29,739,410 of record NC_133001.1, read on the forward strand.
GGTTTCACGCTGGCAGCAATCCCACGTAACAGGGGTGAGGTTTAGGGAGGGAGGGGCTGAGAAGCTGGTTGGGTGAGTCCTGAGTGCTAGGGCACTGGCTGGCCCAGGGAGGAGCAGTGCTAACGGCAGAGTGTGGATCCTTATGGAGAAGCCTGGATGGTTCAGCCCTACGCATAGCAGTTAGTTGTGACCATCGTCTAAGTGTGAGTATTTTTCTGTGAGAGTTGAGCTGTAAAAAGGAAAAGGTGTCTCCACTGGCTTGGGGCCCAACAGAACCAATCTGCGGTACTAAATGGCCCCAGCTGTTGGCTGTGCTCCAACAAGCCCTTTCAAAGGGGAGTTTGGCTTCCCCTGCAGACTCTTCCCACCCACTAACCACCATGGATTTCTTCATAGAAGGCAAGTGTGGGATTTTTTTTAAATGATAACCCCTGGAGAGAAACTAAAGACCGTATGTTTTTCTAGGACTCTGGCCTTATACCCTGAGGCTGCCAGATTTGGATATTTCTCTGCTGCTCTCTTGGCGCCCCACTTAATTGGTGAATTTCTAACTCTTGTGCTACTTGGCATGATCCAAAACCCCAACGTGGTCAACAGTGTGGTGGCTCTGCTCTGCATCGCTGGGGTGCTTGTGGGCTCTGGATTCCTGAGGTAAGATCTGACAATTCCAACAACTTAGACTGGTACGACTGGATGTTAGTGACCTCCTGATAATGATTATTATAAGGAATTCCAGAGGCACGCTCTGTGATACTGTTGCTATGTTACCTGACAGTCTCGAGTGTTTATAGAGCTTGCTAATCATTATTGTTCAGTCTTTGCTCACTATTTATTTATTCAATAAAATGTCTTCACAGTGAGAATCAGGAAGTGACAACTTAGGTATGTTATCAATATGACTCACATGTCATAAGCCATTGTTAACAGGAGGAGAACCAAACTGTCATCCAGAAAAACTCACAGCCTATTAGAGGCCAAACAGCAAACATTTAGTTCATTCCTTCCCTGGCACCGCTGAATCACTGTTTTAGCTCTTAATTCCCAGTTACTTTAAGGAAGTAAGGATAGTCAGAAAAGAGCCTGAAGGATAAGACTGCTCAAGAAAGTATCAGGACGAGGAGGACACACACCAGATGTGAACAGTAATTACCTCTGCGTGACACTTAGTTTTTTCTTCATATTTTCCTGTATTTTATGAATCTTCTATAATGGATAAGCATCATTTTATAATCAAGAAAAACATACGCACATAAATACATACGTCTTAAAAAAACAGCAGGAAGTGTGGAAAATTTCAGAGGGGTGAGAGTGGTCTCGGGCAGGTGATGCGAGTGGGCTCTAGTAAGTAAATCTGGGTCTCTGAGAAAATGAGAAGGTGATTCTGTTTCTTTGACTTAAAAGTCAAATAAACAAAAAAGCTATTGAGCGGCTACTATATGTAACTATATTGAATTATTTAACTCTCAGAGCAATCCATGTTCAGGTAAGAAAACCAAGTTCAGGCTTGACTCTGTGGGGTCACAACTGAAGACTCTCCCAGGAGGCACGTGGCTCCCTGGAGCGAGGACTGACCTTGGAGTCAGTCTTCCTCCTACCATTTAGCTGCTGAGTGGCCATTGGCAAGTTACTTTTTTATCTAGTTTCTTCACTCATAAAGTAGAGATAATCATCTCAGCCCCACCTGCCTCAAGGGGTCACAAGAAGCAAATGAAGTCATCAGCATGAAAGAAAACACCTTATAAACTGTAGGGAGTTATAAAAGGTGAACTGTTATAAAGCCAAGTGAGCTAGGTTTTGATCAGTCAAGGAGGATTTTTTTTTTTTTCACAATGACACCATTACATTGTATCTGTCTGTGTTGCTTAAGTGGCTTGTTAGCATCTATGAAAAATGAACAAATCAAATCAAATCACCCCAGTGGCGTAAAATCAAGCCAGCAAGTTACAAACCCAGGCTTGAGCCGTGTCTCTTCTTTCATATTTGAAACATTATACATGTTCCAATCAATCTGAAACTATTTCATATATTTGGTTTATAGGAAAAGGGGATTAATTACTCTTAAGAGGGAGGCAGTGGCCAATGTTACCAAAATGCTCTTGGATCCTCTGCAAAATCTCGACATCCCACGGCTTCACCTGGGTTCCACTCCTAGCACTGAATTGAAACTCTACTCTTGAAGACCACATCAACTTCCTAGTCATTAAGTTTTAACTTTCCTCTCAAGTCACCATCTTTCCTGACTGCCTGCAACATTTGCACTTTTGGTTGCCTCCTCCTTTAAACACAAATGGAAATAACTTTCCTGTTCTTTCTGCTTACAAAATAGAGATTCTTTGGGGGAAAAAATGCACACAAAACAGAAATGTATAAAGAAGTAAAAGTTACCCGAAGTATCACAATACAGAGTTAAATTTTGTTGTGTATCTTGCTAGACTTCCATATAATCTTTAATTAAAATGAGCTCATACTAAAAAAACAGTTCATACTATTGTGAAGGAGTAAAGCATGCATGAGTTTTTTCTCTCATTGAACAATATAGTGTGAATGGTCCCATGTCAATAAATGTAGATCTGTGGGTCCTCCCTCTCAGATGTACTGCAAGGATTTCTGTGACACAGCTTGGTTCTCCTCCCGGGTCTTTACTGATCCGTCTGTCTCCCTCTGCCTCCTGTCGTTCCCTTGGCAGGACAAGCTCTCTGAAAGCCCCCATGTTTGGTCTCACAGCCCATCACGTGGTGCTTGTGGTGCAGTCTTCCTTTGATCGACTGTCTCCTGAGGGCAGCAGCTGTGTCTCCTTCCTCATTATAGCTCTTTTCAGTGGCCAGTCCAAGGCCTTTAATAAGGTTTGCAAAAAATATCTGCAATGAGTAAATAAATGAAGGACTCCTCTCTCTTCTCAGACTGCCCACACACTGATCAGTCACTAAATCATGCTGGTTTTCTTCTCTGATGTCAAAGCACAAACGCATGTGGAGCTTTTGCGCTTGCCCTGTGCGGTGCAGTACGAGATGAAGGCACACGGTTCCTGCCTCGAGGAGGTGACACTCTAGACGGCTGGGCGGCCATCCTCTCGCGGCCATCATCCTATTCCAGGCCTCTGTTATCTCACACTTGAACTTCTGCTGTAGCCTACTCACTTTTTTGCTGTTCTTAATCTGCCCTTATTCTGTTCCATCCTCCTTGCTGGTGCCACATTAATTTTCTTAGAACAGTGACTGCAGTGTGATCTTTCTCATGGTCCTTTCAGTGTCAACCCACTGCAGGGCCCTGAAACAGCTGGTTTCCAGCTACCATTCCAAGCTCACCTCCCACTGTTCCCACTTCCGATCCTCTGCTCCAGCTTTCCTAGTCCATCCAGTCCCATGAGCAGCCCTTGACATGCCTGTGTTCACACCATTCTGCCTTCTTCGTGCCCTTCCTCTTCCCCTACTTCCTCCCTAGGTTCCTATCTGTCCTTTCCTATTAGCAGCCTCTCCATGTGACTAATTCAATTCTGTGCCTCAGAAGATTGCCAATAACTGTAGGTCATGGAGTTTGGCGATCCCTTGGGAATACATGACACCGTAAATACTAAATACAAGAATGTCATGGACATGTGGTACTGGTGTCCTATACCTTCTGGGAACAAGTTGTTCACCACTGTGTATTTTTACGGTTTTAAGGCTATATGGTCTATGACCCCGAACTACATTATGATTTCTTTAGGGGAAGGATACTTTTTTTGACTTCTCAAGCACCTATAACTAGTGCTTTGCCGATAGAACTTAATTCATATTTGTTGACTGATAGAAGCTATATAATGGACCAAGGCCACAAGGTCAGCATTAAGTTTCTCCTGAAATAGGCTGAAGAGGAGGCATACTTCGCTCACAGTGAATGTCTGCTTGTTCTCTCCAGCCTTTTCCCTTTGTATTATAGTTTAGTTCTCACTTCACACACTAGTGCTCTCAAATCTCTGTTTAATACAAATGCCCTCCTCTAATGTGATGTGTTTTGGGTGTTTTATCATTGGTGCTTACCAATAAAATTAGATACCAGTCCATCATCAGGGGATTGTTAAATTAAGGTTTCTACTATAATGGACCACCAAGCTGTGATTAAAAATGATGGAATGCTACGCTTACTGACTTGAAAGGATGTCTGAGACATGTGTTTGTTTGAAAAAGCAGGTTAGGAGAGAGAATGAAGAGTTTAATTCCATTTGTGTAGAATGCTATAAATACACATATTACATATATCACCAAAATGTTAACAGTACTTATTTCTGGGCAGTGGTATTTCTTGATTACTTCTCAGTGTTGTTTGAAGTTTATTTTTATAGTGAGCATAATCTTTTATTGTAGTTGATTTACAATGTTGTTTTAGTTTCTGGTGTACAGCAAAGTGATTCAGTTTCATATATATATGTATATATTCTTTGTCATTACAGATTACTTACAAGATATTGAATATAAGTCCCTGTGTTATACAGTAGGACCTTGTTATTTTATGTATAGTAGTTTGTATCTGCTAATCCCAAACTCATAATTTATCCCTCCCTGCCCTTTCCCCTTTGGTAACCGTAAGTTTGTTTTTCTGTGTCTGTGAGTCTGTTTCTGTTTTGTAAATAAGTTCATTTGTGTCATTTTTTTAAGATTCCACATATAAGTGAAATTATGTCTTTCAAATATGAAGATATTTGTCTTTGTCTGACTTACTTCACTTAGTATGATAATCTCTAGGTCCATGCATGTTGCCATTTGTAAATGGCATTATTTCATTCTTTTTATGGCTGAGTAATATTCCATTATATATATATTTTTATATATATATAACCACACCCTTTTTATCCATTCATCTGACAGTGGACATTTCGGTTGCTTCCATGTCTTAACTATTGTAAATGGTGCTGCTGTGAACACAGGGGTGCAAGTATCTTTTTGAATTAGTTTCCTCTGGATATATTCCCAGGGGTGGAATTGCTGGATCATATAATAACTCTAGTTTTATGGGGACTCTCTGTACTGTTTTTCCATAGTGGCTGCATATGGAATTTCCATAGTGGAAATTACATTTCCATCAACAGTGAAGGAGGGTTCCCTTTACTCCACACCCTCTCTAGCATTTAACGTTTGTGGGCTATAGTAAGCATAATTTTTATAACAAAGATGAACAACTATGTATATTTCTGTTGGGAAACATAAGAGATGCCTTTTTCATTTGATAGGACTGTTACCAGAGCCTACTGAATTTCATCTTTCTCTCTCTCTGCTTTTTCTGAAGAAACACAGAAGAAATGACCATTCCTTTTAAAATCTTTAGTTATTTTACATTCCAAAAATACTGCTCTGAGATTCTTGTCGTCAATGAGTTCTATGGACAGAATTTCACCTGTGGTAAGTATTCTATTTTGGAATTTATTTTTACATATTACTTTGAGAAAACAATTTCTTGAGGGAAATGTATTTGTAAACTAAAAGCTATATTTTAAAATATTTAAAACCTTGCTTTGAAATAAGAGTCTAACATTTTCTCTGATTTTTAAGATAAATCAAGCAAGTAGTCTAGTCACCTGTCAAAGGTCACTAGCTTAAGGCCACTCTGATGTTTTTAGAAAATGACAAGCCCAGTGCAATATACACTGAGGTAAACTCCAGTATATTGTAGGTGGAATCAGTTCCTCCAGCTACTGAACAGGCTGAAGCAGGTTGCAGTGGCATCTTGTTCCCCAAAGTGTACACAGTATATAGCTAAGTAAAGCCATTTGTGGCCAAAGTCTGTTCCCTAATCCCAAGAGATGGCAGTGGGAGCACAGTAAGGCCCTCCAGGCCATTGCAAATCCCAGGCCACTCTGTGAAGATGAATGAAGAACAGGGCAGACCTTAGTAGCTGTTGTAAATATCTTTGGGTGATAACATTAGTAACCTTGGGATATTCAGTACTGTCATGATAATTGTTATCAGTACTGTGGTAATGTAGACCCAAAATGGCCCCAAATACTCACTATTGCTTCATATAATAATGAATTCTGGGCTCTCTAAAATGTCCTGTATCTTTATGAAGAAGGATGCTAAGCATTTTAGTGGGCATTTGGTAAATACATGTTGACTGAATTACCTTGTAAGCACCATATTTGACATTGTCAATCTTTTCCCCACAGGCAGCTCAAACGGTTCTGTGTCAACTAATCCAATGTGTGCCATTACTCAAGGAACTCAGTTCATTGAGAGAACCTGCCCGGGTGCAACATCCAGATTCACAGCAAACTTTCTGGTTTTGTATTCATTTATCCCAGTTCTTGTCATCCTAGGAATAATTGTTTTTAAAATAAGGGATCATCTCATTAGCAGATAGTACAGAACACTGCTGTGAAAATGAAACGTAAGCTCCTAGATGCATATGACTGCTTTGAATTTCTGAAATAAGAATGCCATGTGGTTCTTAATAGTATATCTTAAATCTGTTGACCATTAAGACTCCATCTGTGCCCCTTGGATCCATGCAGGCCTTCAGTGCTATTCCGACTTGTCGGGACATGTGGTATTCAGCAATTGTGACTGAGCTGGTCCAAAGATGTAAATAAGAATAATTCATCAAGTTATGGGAGATCAGTGTGACTATCTGTTTTCTTTGTTCTAGACACAGAAAAATAGATCAGTTAAAAATTACGCTTACAATTGATAAAGGATTTGGTAAAAAAGAAAACATTTGCATGACCATTGACTGTAAATAATAGAAAAGAGTTGTGGGTTTGATTGAAGCAAAACATGCAGAATTAGGTAAGACTGCTTTCATTATCATTTGAAAACCTGTATTTATGTGCACGTGTCCACGTAAGTTACCTGATTAAATGGAGAGGATGTTGGGCAGATTTTGGATGAAGACCCCTGACACAGAGCATTCACTGATTTTATTGAAGGTTAAAAAGAAAAATGGCAGGAATGGGCTGAACTGAGAACACAGCACACCGAAGTGATTAGTTTGCTATTTTTCACTTTCCACTTAGTTTACTTACGAAATGAAAAGTAAATGTTACTAGAAAAGTGTATGCACTGAGAAATGACATTTCTAAGGTTGGAGAACAGCTGTTTTTTAAAGTCCATATAGAAAAGATGCTCAACTGACACATTTACACTAAGAACAGTTACACACTAGGAATTCATGTTCTTGAATTTTAAAGAGAAAAAGTGCTGATAAATACATATTTTTAGGGATGAAATGATGTATATAGATTATTAAAAGTGGGTTCTGGACTACATGATTATCCTTCTGAAATGAAACTGTCTCCATGTTACCATGGTAACTTTGAGGTATCTTAGAGTACATGAACTGAACAAGTTACTGTGACCTACCTTGTAAAGAATGATAAACTATAGCATTTGAAATGTCTCACATTATGGTAGAAAAGATCATTTCATTAAGGAAACCACAGTAAAATTCTGTTTCTTAGAACAGTATTTAAGGTTCTGGAGACATTGGTAAATTACCAGAATAGTATTGTCAATTTTTATAAAAGGTCTTTGACACTGATGATTATGGTATAATAGTTACATAATGCCTTACAGATTATGTATGTCACATCAGTTATAGATAATTCTGGAGATGATAATCTATTAAAGTAGTTCAAAGAGAGTCCCACAGGAATCTCTTTTGAAATCACTGATTTCAACTTGCTAGAGATATGGGTGTACAATGTAAGTGGAAGCATTTTCTACTATTCATATGCAGATGAATTTCATTGTAGCTCAGAAACATTTGGAAAATGACATAGCACGTGACTTCAAGCTATTAAGTGTTAGTGATACCATCTTAGAAAAACGCAATGACATGTGACAGTTTGTGTCTCGAGTTGAAAATGGACAGTGATGTGTAAGACAATCAAATTATATAATAAAAATGCCTATTACTATTGTGGAATAGGATGTTTCTTCCCACTAAGTCAGTGATGTTTCTGAAATCAGAACGCTCACTGTTAATTTAAAGGGAGCTCTTTCTCCACAGCACTCAGGCACGACGCCTGTCTAAGACTGGTTCCTTGGAGGCATGCTGAAAATTCTGTTTTCAGGAGTATTGGAACCACATGCACTGTGACTAGTTTAGGAAGTCTTATTTCTTTGCAATAGCCAGCTAGTTTGCTATCCACTCGGACACCACTCATCAATCTTGGTATTCTTGGGTTAGTTAAGTGTGCGTATTTGAAGCTGAATGCATGGCATGTTAGAGTCAACATATGTTATAGTGGAAGGAAGAACACAGAATAAATTACTTTCCTGTTTAATAACAGCAATTATGCTTACTCCTAACTGAATCTGGATAGCAGGTACACAAATCTATGTGAGTTAGAAGGCTTCTTAAAGGTATTCCACCTTGGAAATGATCTTGGTTATTACTAACTCATACAGTTTTGGCCTGCTATTTGATAGAGTATCTCCTTACATTTGCCTGTTCTTCAAAAAGTTTTACCCAAAATAAGTACGTCAGAATCACCAGAGGTGCTGATTTAAAATGCAGGTTACTAAGCCCCATTCCAGACCCACTCATTCAGGGTTTCTGGATGTAGGGACTCAGGAATGTGCGTTTTAAATGAGGACTTCAGATGCTTCTTGTGCCGCACTATTAGAGTAAAAAGATGACACCTGTGAAAGTGAACCCACTTCCAGTTTCCTACCAGACGCAGCTGAGGACTCCTTAGAGAAGGACCATGTCTAATATAAACGCTTAACCTTATACTCACAACTGTTACTACTAATTGCTCTGCTTTCGTATTCCTGGAAACATAAGCAGGAACTTATCAGTGCTGAACCGGGTATACACTACTTAAACATGTTACAGGTAAGCAGTGCAAAGTTCTTTTTATTTAAAAAATATATTACATGTAATTATACAATTTTTTTCCCTTTTAAGAGACTTAAAAGTATCCATGGAGTTGCACTAATATAAGAAATTCCACTTTTCCTTTAACAAATTACACACCTAAACTTTCCTTGCTTGTTACTATAATAGTTAATAAAAAAATATTACTTGTATTTGAGGAAGAAGAAATAAACACACCATAGTTGAATGAGGTTCAAGAATCAAGCTCAGTTTGTTTCCAAGACTTGGAAGAACTTCTTTTGTACTGTTCCAGTTCCTAAAACAAAAGTATGTATTTCTTTAAAAAATTTTAAATTTAAACAGGCACCTTAAAACTGCCTTACCATTTTTTGCCTATAACAGTGTATCCTTTATAGCATTATCATTCCCAAAACTTCTTGACAGTTGTTTTATAAATGATTATACTTAGGATTTATTTTCTAGAAATATAGAGTATTCAGAGTTTCTGTGTAGCATGAGCAGGAGAGATGAATTTAAAGTTTCAGACAGAATTATATACTATTTAGTACATATGAACTTTCAACTAAATGCATTTATCATATTTTAAGTATATATAAGTGATCTTATCTTTAATGGTTTGCTGTTAACTTGTGTCAAACTGGCTGAAGTTAGCAAAGTATCAATATTTAAAATGTACATATGCTTTGACCCAGTGATTGTACCTTTAGAAATTTATCACGCAGAATGGCAGAGAAGAGCACACGGGTGTTAACAGGACACTCACTGCGCTGCACACAACTGGAAACAACTTAGGGAGCTCCCATAAGTAAGGACTGATTAAATACATCAAAAGCAACAGTGGTCCTGTGTGCCACATGAAAACGGCAAACAGGTGGGGAGAGGGCAGGACACTTCTATTTTCTACTTTATATACTTCTATGTCTTTTTTTTTCCCCACAATGAGTATATGTTACTTTTACAATTCATAAAACAAAGATAAATTTTACTAGGGGTGGAAATCCTGCATGAGCTGACTGACATGCAAAAGGGATCATCTAAGGGGTTGCCTCCTGGCCTCTTACACGTTGCTCAATGTCTAAGTAACTGTACAAAGTATGTTACTTCAGATAAGCAGAAAGTGGTTACTCTGCAAGATAAGGCAATCACTGCCCTTTGGCTAATGTCACTGAAGTTCATAGTCGCTAGGAAAAGAAAATTCCATTCTCATTTTCAGAAAAATTGTAGATTGTCTCTTTCATATCTACACTCTAAGTTATTAAAATTTAAACATTGAAAGTTTCAAAACTGTATAAAGATTTTGGAAGAATTCTTAAAGTATTAATTCCAAAGAAGTCTTTATAGCTTGGTCTATTTTTTTCGAAAGAAGTTAACTCAGTTCATCAGTTACCTTACCAGAAGCTTATGGTTTCAAAGATTACTGTTCATTTATGAGCTAATAATCAGTTACCATAAACTTTGTCTTGAATTGGAAGTGCTCAATTATTTTTACCAATGGCAGTGGTGAGGACATTGCTTTGAGATTCTTGGCTAGCAGACTCTCCCTTCCAAAGACAGCAGAGAATGGGGCTGGTCGCACCAGCCATGCCAGAGGGAAGTTGAGTAACGCGTGGTACAGAACTCACCTGTCCACTAGGTCTCCAGGATGTGCGCAAGTGACCTCACAATTATATGATGGTACTTTTTCTTTACACTGCAAATCTTCATGGCCGCGTTAGAGAGTATTTTAAAAGAGAAAGCAAAACCAAGAAAGGTTTCCACCCTGCCTCTTGAAAGCCTCTAAAGTTTTCAAATATAAATGGGCCACAGTCTGATAATACCTAAACAGCATCTTTAATTAAGAACAATAAGAACCTTTCCCCCTAAACATGCAAACCTGTGTATGTGTGTGTTTGAATTATAGGCCTAGGGATTATAAACAAGTTGATTTTTGAAAACAGGGTTTCAAAATAGATATGTATGGTTGAGCAAGAAGACCTTAAAAATAATTGTTTGCCCAAACCTTTTCCTTTTTTTTTTATTTGACAATAAAAAGGTAGAAAAGAGGGAGAAGGGTTCAGCAAGTGCTTTCTATATTCATTTCCCTTAAAGTCAAGAATCCTTTAAAACTAGAGGGCTTTTAAAAAATAGTAACTACTGAGAAAGTATTTTCTGGTGCTCCTGTGAAGTCTGGCAAAGAGAGTTAATGAAGAAAGACACTTAGTCTGCAGGAAAGGTGAAAGGGGTCTTAAGACTGATCCTCAAACCCGTGAGGACTGACTGTGAGGATCCTCGTGCATCTGTGGGGACCGGGAGCAAAAGGGATTCTGGGCAACTGCCCTAAATGACGTGTTTTTCTACGAAGGACTTATAGTAAGGTATCATGGAATACTGCGGCTCAGTGTCTCCCCACACTGGCGAGATTCTTTGACAGCTGTATGGTTTAAGTGCAGTTCTTAGGGGCGGAGGAATGGACATGTCTTTCTTGCCTAATGATTCTACCTGACTTGGGTCTTTTTGAAAGGCCTAAGCATTAGAGGAACTGAACGGAACTCATGAGTTAGACTCCCCATCTTGGAAGTGACGTGCTCTAATTTCACTACCAAAGCTTATGGGCCCTGATCTTTCTGTTTGATTCCTGATTATTTAAGCCACTAATAATTGGGCTTAGGGATGGGGAGGGAGTCAAGAGGAGGATCACATCTGGTCTCAGACAGGCTCAGGGCCAGCCTTCCACCCATGCAATTGGGTTATATTTCAGTGAAACAGGAGTCATCTTTCCTCCTAAGAAGTACAAGAAGTAATTGGGTTAAAGGTATGCAGACAGGTACAGAGTATAGACTTCTTTAAGCATTTACAGGTTGCTTCTAGGTTAGGACATACTTTTGTGTAATTATGGAAAACCCTGAGTGAGAAATTTATATGGATGGTTCTGATTTATTTTGATAAATCAAATCTAAAGACTATAACGCTATTTTCACTGAAAAATGTTATGTGGCAATAATCATATTAAAAGATCAAAAGGGCAGGCAGGCAATGTTAAGAAAGAGCTGTAGACCAGATTTTCACCTAATGCAGATTCTTTTATAGGTTGTGTTAATAAAACTGGCATTGACGGTCTTGCCCATATTAAAAATGAAAATGTATTGTTAAATGTTTAGAGGGAAAGAGGGTTCTTTCAAAGTTAATCTATAGAGAATTTTCTCATACCTAAATCAGCTTCTGTGTGTACCAGTTGGCAACTGGAAAAAAATGTAAGGCCCTGAAACTATTTTGGAAGAACATGAAAGGATATACAAATTTAAAATTTTGGCTATTAGAATGCCAACCTTTGGATGTGGAGATGAAATAACTGAGCATCAACTGGTAATCATAAGGGTGACTTTAAAGCAGAAGCATAAAATTATGTGACGGTACTACATGTGCAAACTGAATTCAATGCAATTCATCCACTAAAATACTATGAAAGAAACTGATTTAGAGGCAAAATTAGGATATAACTTTTCGGGTGAGTTAAAAAAAATCTCAGGCAAGACAGTATAGTAATTAGTGAGGTACAAAGGTTGAGTGAAGAATGATACAGGTGTTGTGGGCTGCTTTCCAGTTTCACTCAAAATTTGTATGGTTTTAGGTCAGTTAGGGAAGATGAATTTGAATATGAAAACTCATGACACTCAGAAATACTTTTAATAATACCTATATGTATAAATGTAATAAAAGGGACCACTATATAATACAGATACTCTTATCAACAATGGCGGTTAGTCACTGACTCCTAGTTAAATATTAATTCAGAGATGATTTCCAACTAATCTCTAGAGCCAAGCTGCACACATAATAAGGGTTACATGAGGTCATTTTACTAATCCTACAACACGCCTTTCCCTTTGCTACAGCTAAAAGCCCTCTAAATATTCATGACATGTTTTTCAAAAGTCTTCTGGACTATATTCAAATAAAACATTTTGTTAATTAATTATAGGGCCCCTGAAGATGAAAGGCTAGTGCTGAGAAAAAGGCCCTGGTCACTGTCGTGGTGGTTGGTTGCATTCAGGTTACACCTGCAACAGTGTGACTGGCCAGGCGACACAGCTCTGTAAATCCCACCTGAGAGGTGATGAGGGCACTCAACTTACGGTGGTTACTGGTGTAAGGTCACAGGCTGCATGCACAGAGTCTGTTTTCATCAAACCAAGAGGAGATCTTGGAAAATCTAAATACTGGACCATGATGAATTTACCACCTTTTGCATTCTTACTTGTGTATCACAAACGGTGCTACCTGGGCATATATGGAATGCAGTCTCCACTTTTAACCACTTTCCTGAGAGATCCCGGGTTTTGTCAGCTGTGTTTGAGTGCTTTCAGACTGGGTCATCCTTAATTTTTCTGATACAAGAAAAGTATAGATACATCTAAATGTCCTAATTTTAAAAAACCTTTTAAGTAATCCCACAAACAAAAGGATATTATGGAAGTGTCTCCCCAGCAGTGAGGTAAAACTCATTACCCACCTTTAACATAAACTGGAAAATCCAAAATGGATATGTAAACATTAAGTCATCTCTGGATGACAGAATGATAGGTGATTTTTTAGTTCCTTCTTTCACTTAAACAGTACAAGAGATGTACTATTTAAGTGAAAAAATTAAGGAAACAAATTGAGAAAAATTTATGGAATTCTAAGGATATTTCTGTGATAAAACTCAAGATGAAATAAAAGAAATGGTTTAGGGTAATACCTGATCCTTCTGAATTCTCATTTCATCAACTTCACTTTCAGCATACTGAGGGTCTTTTGCAGGGTCCTTGACGTCTTTTAGTGTGTTGGTACTCTGAAATCACAATTCTTCAAATCACTTTATGCCCATAAGCCAAAAAATGACTGTTACCAACCTCACTAGTCAACTTCCCGTTCCTCAGCCCGCCAGCAAGGGCTGATCTTTGGATCTTTCATCATCACCAGTGAGGGCCATCTCAAACTCCACCATGTCCTCCCTCCTCCCTCTGCTTTCAGATGTTGTCTCCCCCTTTTGGAGCCAGAAAGCTCCGTTTGAAAGCAGAGTGAGAACTGTGTCTTACTCATTTTTTAAGCCCCACAGTGCGTCATATGCAATAGATTTTTAGCAAATGTTTAATTGACTTTTGAGCATGTGAATAGAAAACAAAGTCACCGTAATAGTCCCACTGGGATATTTCCCAATAACTAATGAGTAGTGCTGAAAATTCTTGCTTTAAAAGAATTAGAAAAATATACCTTTGGTGGAAAGAGCTTTCCATACACTTTCTTCCACAATTCCATTGGTGAATGGGCATGAAGCTTTCCAATGTCATTATCAGGAACAGGAGGAGATCCTAAAATTGAAAGTTTTAGTCCAAATGGCTGCATTGATAAAACATTACAAACTCTACCAATAAAACAAATGATACCTACAAAAATATAAATCTTAGATCACTCATTTCTCCTCTCCCTAATATATTTTGTCACTATTAAAATTTATCTAACCCAGTGTAGCAAGGCCCAGGGGGAAATTCTAGTACCAAAGAGGAGACAGAGTAATGAGTAATCTGTAATTCTCCTTCCTCATACTTAAACTGCTGCTCAGCAAAAATACGAAGTTTGATATTCTCATGTATTCATGAATTTGTAAGGAAACATATTCTTCTGTGCTGCTGAGTGCAAACTGGGACAGCTAATTTGGAGGATAATATGGCATTACTAAATATAATGGAAAATACTAGAAGATCATATTAAGTATCTTTCCATGGGCTTATTTGCCCTTTGGATATATTTTTTAGTGAAATGTCTGCCCATGTCTTTTGTATATTTTCTAATTGGATTTTTTTAAACTGTTAAGTTCCATATACTAGTCCTTTGTCAAATATATAGTTTGAAAATACTTTCTCCCAGATTATAGCATCTTTTTATCCTTTTCACATGGGCTTTTAAGAGCAAAAGTTTTTCATTTTGATGAGGTCCAAGCTCCGTGATTTTTAAAATTCAATCATTTTCAACCTTTTTTTTTGATCTCCAACTACTTACATGGGCAAAAGATTTCCATCAGCACTACCTATCAGTACATACAGTGATTCTTACTACTAATAAAATTAAGTTGGTACTAATAATAATTATAAAACTCAGTCTTTATAACTATTCATTAACAACTCTATTCTTTTCATTCCAATTCAGTCTATAATCTCATGACAAAGATCTCCACATTTGAAGTCAAGTCAACTTTAGCTTGTAAGAGTAGTGAGGGATGGGAAATAAAAACGAAAACTACTATCAGTATGTTAAAACCAAACTATGCCAACCCTGGAGTATAAAGAGTTGCTAGGCCTGAAAATCTCCACAATGAAAACAGCTTCTATGGGAAGGTAAGGAGCTTTACTATATAAACTTAAAATTCCTTTTGCTTCGTGAGCCTAGGGCATCTGTAAGTTTAGGAAGCACATCCCATTAGCTGAGGCAAGCTCTTCTCATACTGCAAAGTTAAGGCATAGCTAGTTAATACAACTGTGTTCTTTTTGGTTTATTCCATCATTTGAATTTCTTACATTTTTCATCATTGCCCATAATATATAGCTTTAAATTTCTTGACCACTCTATGCTTCTGGTTTTCCTTTAAACTCAAGGAGCTAAAATTTAAAAGTACCTGGAAATCAGTGGGGGAAAGAAAATATATGTACATTTTTCATCTTACATCTCTTCCATCACAAATACGTCAATGTGGTGCATTTTGCATGAATACTGTGTATACAAGTAAATATATAAGAAACAGCAGCAATGGTAATGAAACCAGAAATGGTGGTATGTTGGAGATGAAGCGAACAGGGAGTAGGATAAAATCAATAGGCAATTAGAAAAAGACTGAACAAGCTTAATAAGTTCACCAACCTATATGACTTAAAGAATCCAATCCTGCTGTGATAAACAGTGGCTTATTCTGATCCACACATATTGATTTGCTACATGGATAAGAAGAAAAAGGAATCTAATTTAGTCTAGCAATCGAGTATCTTGTCACTCTCTACTGTAAATACAAGAACCAAGTTTTATGTCTAGCTACTGGTGAGAGCACTGCCCCAAATGAGCGAGTGAACATTAATGTAAGTGATTTCAAAAATTAAAGTACAGCATTAGTAAAGGTTTCACAGGAGAAAAAGTGACAGACCCAAATGACCTTAAATCAAACCCCCCAAAAGTAGCAGGGTTAAGAAAAATACATACGAAAATTAGAAATTCCATTTCTAATCAATGTAAGAAAGTGATGATAAAGAGGGGAAGCTGCTAAAATGAAAGAAAAGTAAGAGAAATCGGGGAAACAAGTATAGCAGTATCATTAATTTATTCTAGTCTAAGTACTTTTAACATTTTAGTTGTACAACTTGAGAAATATTTAAACAATGTAAGAAGCAAGAGATAGTATGAAATTATTTCTCTAAGACCAGCCATCTGGGGTACTTTCCTGGTCAAGAAACAAAAGCCTGGCGAGAACAATAACCAGATGAGAATACTGGCCAAAAAAATAATAAAACAAAAAGATATTTTAAAATACTTTAACAGTACCTTTTGTCAATGCCAAATGCCAACTGGTTAATAACTCCACGTATTTTTAGTAATAGAGCTTCTGATTTACTGGTAAACTAAAAAGAAAAAAATCAGGAGAATAAATTATTTGCTCTGCTTTCAAATCAGTGAAACAGGTAAAATAAATACGGCTCTGAACAAGTACAGATTGCAGAGAGAATTACTATTTATTTGCCCAGCAAATACTTGTGTTTGAATAGGTACAACAAAACCTGAATAAAGGAAAAGAAAGAAATTTTGATAAATTTGTTTTAACTCACTCTTCAAACTTTATGGGTACATGATATTGAATGGATCTGTGTTTATGCAGTAATCATTTCAGCTACTCCCACATATGGATCCTCATCATTGCCAAAATGCAGTCTGGTTGGTTAAAAAATAGGTGGTATGCTTCATAAATAAATTTTCCATTCAAGGGCATACTGCTGCCTTCAAAGCAGTTAATGTGGAACTTGCAGACTGACTAGTCCAACAATACTGATACTCACTAAAACAATCTTTAAACTTTTCTTCTTGCCTTTGGAACCTGCAAAATAAGCTACTGAATATCCCCAGTGGTGGTCTGTAACTAGGGTGACCATAACCAGAACATTTTAGAGAATGAAACAGGGTGGGTACTAATTATTACGCTGAGAAATCAGGTGAAAACCGAGACATTGTGGTTACCCTCCAAGTCTTTCAAGGCTGCATTTGTTTTCTGGAAATACGAAAAGTCACTTCACCAAATCAGAATGACTAAGATATATCAAAATTGGAAAAACTATCTTGAACCAAAATAAAATTAATTACAAGGCAAAGGGATCAATTTTCAGGATAAGATTCATTCTGGATTAAGAATAAGCTCCCAGGGGAAGTATTCCAAGGAGGACATTCATGTGAATATATAAGATATGATATATTTATTTTTAAAAATTGAAACAATTTTAATGCTTATAGTGAGACAATTTTTGTTCTGTTTTGTTTTTGTTGGGGAGAGGTAATTAGGTTTGTTTGTTTGTTTATTTATTTATTTAATGGAGGTACTGGGGACTGAACCCAAGACCTCGTGCAGGCTAAGCTATAACTGAGCTATAACATCCCCCCAAGGTAATTTTTTAACAGGAAAACTTTAACTGAATTTTACAAACACAACTTACTATTATTATTGTATTATGTATTATTTCCTATAAGGTGAGGGAAAAAACCTAACCACAAATATATTTCATAGGACTGTAGGCCTGGGAGGACATGAGAAGTCTCTAATTTGACCTTACCCAGCTGCTGCATCAGTCGTCTTGAAAACATCCTCCACCAATAACTGCAGAGCTTCTGCTCATAAACTCAGGGCCTGGGAACTCGTTATCTCCAAAAGCAACTCACTCCACTTTCATATAATGGTAGTATTAGAAATTTATTTCTTAAATTTGAGCTAAACTCTATTGATTCCTTGTTCTCGACTCAGAGAGCAAGGAATGCATTTCTTCCCTTTTCCATTGAACAGTCCTTCAAATATTTTAAAAATGTTCATTGCATTCTAGATGCCAGACTATAATTTTATACTCTTCCTCATGTATCATAATTTTAAATCCTATACCATCCTGGTGGCTCTCCACCAAATCTGGTCCTACTTATCAATGTTTTTCTATTTTTGGTTTATTAACTTGATTAGGTTGCTCATACTACTGAATCAGTATTCTTGACGAAATGATTAAGGATCCACTACAGTGTTGGAAAAAACTGCTGAGTATCACTGAATCTCGTACAGCAGCACCCAGCTCTCTCCTTGGGACAGGCTGGAGGGTAAGAGCGGAGGTGAAACTGAAAGATGGGGCTGTGAGAACTTCGGCTGCTCTCTTCATGGTTTGGGGAGCTAGAAAAGCTTTATGGTTCTCTTGGTAGCTCAGAAGTGCTCTTAGGTATAGCATCAACCTCTCATCCATCCGGCTTACTGATGCTGAGATGAAGGATTCTCAAATCCCTGCCCTGGTCCCCAGTCTTCTAGGGTCTTCTAAGCCATGGTTAACGGCAGGCCTGCTGTGGCCTGGGTTGACCTGACTTCTTTCAAATTTGTACCCGTAAGACCAGATTAGGCCCTGACTGATCATCAAATGCGATCTGTTTCTAAAGAAAGATAGGGCATTCCCTCAGTTAATTAACAAGAAGTAAATGTGGGGCCTTATCTAGTGGCCAAAATCAGAAACTACAAGGTCCACAGTCTTTGCTCCTGTCCCCTGGATGAGTCATTTACTTTAAATTCCCCTTACCTTTTCAAAATAATAAAGAATATTTCCAAAGTACTCTGTCAACTTAATACATAAGCAGATACAGTACAAACGTAAGAGGGGATGATTTTTAAGAAAATACATCATAAAATGTATTTGGAGTATTCTGAAAAGTATAACAAATTTTAAATATAGATCGTATTTATTACTTTTAGTTCTAACATACCAGCTGTGAAGGCTGGGGCCTAGGCCATGTTGTCTCCAGTTTCCTCTGAGCACTTTGATTTAGACGGGAAAAGAGACCATTCAAATGGGAAGAAAGTATTTTTCTTTTAACGAAAATGTTTTTATATTTTATTGCATTAAAAGATATCCAGCAAAATTACCCGCTGTGGAAGATAAGGCTAGCAGTAATTATAATAACCAACATTTGCTGAACAATACTGTGTGTCAGGCCCTGTGCTAAGCTTCCTCTTGTACACCCTCTATCAGTCCTCACAACCACCCTACGAGGAAGGCACTGTCTTTGTCCATTTTACCTGGAGGAGGCTGAGGCTTAATGAAATTGAGGACTTGTCTGAGATCACACATCTAGTAAATGGTTGCCCTGAGTTTTGAACCCAGGCAGCAGGACTCCCGAGTTCATATTTCTAACCTCTGCAACAAACAGCATGTTTTTTAAGTTTAAAAAGGAATGTACTTTTAAAAGATTTTTTCTTCTTTTTCTTTCACGAGAATACAGATTCTGATTCTTAAGGGGAAACTGAGAAGGCCATCTAGCAGACTGTGTTCTCTACACATACTACAGTCACTCTGTAACAAGGGGGTTGGGGGCAACGGAAAGGAAAGGAGGGGATGACAGGCATTAGTAAAAGCACTGGTACTCACGACTGTACATCAAGTTGCTAACCTGCCCAAATTTGTTACTGTCCGTTCAAGCCCAAAGGACAGGAAAAGTACAAACCATTAATGATGCTCCATAATAATGTGCAACAAATCGAAGTGTCTTGCATATGACCTTTCTCTTCTCAGAGTCAAAATCCTAAAGAAACATGATATTAAAAAGAAAAAAAAAACAAGTTGAGAGAATGAATATCTGCAGTAGGAAGGTGAAAATTATTAAAGAAATAGATTTTCTTATTTGTTTGTTTTTGGGCACATACCGTGAGGGGCAGGATTCCACTACTTTGGTGTCGGTCTCTGCAGGGGGCGGAGCGACAGAGCTGTGACTATCAGACTTGCCCTTGTTTAAACACTTAGCTCAACAGAATTTAGATATAAGCACACATTTGATAGTGTGGAATACCCTAAGGATTCTCTGACAAGCAAAGATAAGAAACCAGTTTTCTACTTCCTTCAGTTTAAAAGCTGGGGTGTAAGTCTTTCCCTCCGTGGCAGGGTTAACGATTCAGTTTCCAAATCTTCTACCGTATCCCCATTCTACTGCCTTATTCCCCCACTGTGTACTGTTCTTGACCTATTTTGTCTTTCCTAACTCTATCCTCTTTTCCAAAATCCTCTTTAAGATGTGTGATTCCTTGGTCTCTCCCTCCCAGAATCACTCCTCTCATTTCATCATTACTTCTGTTCCTCTCCTATAAAGCCGAGGCGTGCGTGTACAACACACTCAACGAGAAGTAGAAGAGCTTACCTGGAAAATGTCATATTTACTTCCAATTATGACCAGAGGAATTGGAAATGGGTCAATCAGTTCACGATCCTGTTAACAAACATATTTCATTGATTTATTAAAATTAATTGTTTTTATTACATATTTAGCAATTTCTACTTACTTCCACAAATACATCATTTCAAATGTTTTCATAGATGTTGACATTGTTTGCTTGACACAGAAGCTGTTCCGGTATTTAATTTTCACTTAACTAAGCTATACTTCTCAAGTATAAAACTAGAAATGACAATTCCCCAAATTACTGTGATAAGTATTTTTCATGTTCTGCCCTTTTATTTTCTTATGTAACACGTCATCTTTCTGTTTAAAATTTGTTTTTATTATTTTGTATTAACCGTTGTTACAGTAACATTTGTACTGCATATATGGGAACCATAAACTGTCAGTTTTGTTCTGATGTTACCTTTGTAAAACACATTCATGTAAACTCTAGGCAATATAAAACACTGCTCTTAGTTTTCTAGAAGATGACATTTATGACTGTATATAAAGGACTTACGTTACCATATTGCAATTTTATAATTTAATTAAGTGTCAGCTGAGAAAAAGATATTATGTGACAGACACTAAATGAATGTAAGTATAGACTGACGGTGAAGGCTGTTAAAACTCCACTCCTTGCTTAAAATTGTAGCTTCATCTAGTCTTTGCCAGGTGACATTTGTACAATCTGGTTTTTATCTTCATTTTACAGAGATTATAAAATCAGTATCAAACTCCTACTTTAAAACTCTATTCCTTTTGACTGGTGTAATATGCCATAACAATCACAGCAGATAGTCTAACAAGAAGACATAAGAAATCTTTTCCTTGTTTTGCTCTTACTGAGGTTTTATTAAATTGCTATAATTTTCCAGTGAACAGGTTCATCTACATCAAGTGAATTTCAGCTCATGCGTAAAAATCCAAAGAAGTTGTTTATGATGTTATCTTTAACTGCGTAGGGGGCTAAGAATTCCAGGAATAACCCCAGCAGCAACTCACCGGATGGTCCTTCTGCATATTACTCCACATCTTCTGTCTCATTTCCGAAGCTGCTTTAGAATTTGTCTTCCCCAGTTTCATTATCATTTTATCTACATGAAGTTTTGTGGCTTGCAACAGATTTTCCATGGTGGGCCAAAGGTCATTAGGTTTTGAAAGATCCAAAACAAGAACAATAGAAAATGTCCTAAAGAAACAAAAAACACCTTCCAAAAAAAGACTCAAAATAATCACCACCCTATTATACTGAAATTTATTTTCAAGGAATAACACTATAGTTTAAGGAAAAAAACTCAGCAATCTTCTAAGAAAAAAATTCAAAATTATAGCCTTATTTATTCCAGTGCTTTCGTCTAGTGATATTTAAGTGTTACAAACAATAGCGGCAGTGAAACTTTTGTTTGAACTAATAATAATCCAGTTCAAATAATCTATAAACAATTGGGCCCAACAATGCCATGTTTAGATCCAATTTTGCTGTGTGTCCCAAATAAAGCAAAAATAATCATCATCGCAGCAGCAACAATGCAACAATCAGGTGAAGGAGAAGGAAACAGACTCACCCATGGACCTTGCTAGGGGACTGTCCAGCTTATTTACTCTTAAACAACACCACCTCCTAGAAGATGTTATGATGGCCACGTTGTGGATTAGAACTCTGAGGCACAGATTTATATGACTAGTAAATTGGAGAGCTGGTATTTAGATCCAAACCTGCCATACCTGTTGCTTCTGAAAGCACACCCCTGACCACCGTACCCCACCACCATTACCACATGCGTGTGTGTATCAAACGTAAACCTAAACTCAGCAACAACAAACAACCCAATTTAAAAACAGGCAAAGGACTCAAATAGACATTTCTCTATTTAAAGATACACACATGGCCAATAAACGTATGAAAAGATGGCCAGTATCACTAATCATTAGAGAAATGCAAATCAAAACCACAATGACATACCACTTCACACCCATTAGGACAGCTATGATAAAAAACAAAAATAAAAACAAACAAAATTCCAGAAAATAACAAGTGTTGGTAAGGATATAGAGAAATTCAAACCCCTGGACCCTGCTGGTGGGAATGTAAAGTAATACAGCTGACACTGTGGAAAACAGCATAGTGAGTCCTCAAAACATCCAGCAAGTCCACTTCTGGGTGTACTGAAATCAGGCACTCACACAGATACTTGCACAGCAATGCTCACAGCAGCATTATTCACAACAGCCAAAGGGTGGGAATGACCCAAATGTCCATCAGTGGATTACTGGATAAACAAAATGTGGTATACACATACAATTAAATATGATTCAGCCTTATAAAGGAAGAAAATTCTGATACGTGCTACAACATGGATGAATCTCAGAGACGTTATGCTAATGAAGTAAGATAGACTCAAAAAAGGACAAGTTTGATGTCACTTACATAAGATACCTAGTCAAATTGGAGACAGAAACTAGTGTGGGGTTTCCCAGGGTTGCAGGAGGGAAAATAGGGAGCTACTGTTTAAGGCGGACAAGGTTTCAGCTGGGGAAGATGAAGTGTTCTAGAGACGGATGGTGGTGATGGCTGCACAACAATGTGAGCATACTTAATGCCACTAAACTGCACACTTAAAAATGATTAAAGTGGTGTATTTTATATTAATATTTTACAACAATAAAAAAATGAACAAATATAAATCCAGGAGTATTTCAGAAAATGGTCATAATAAGTGTGTAGAACCATATCATAGGCCAACATGTCCTGGATCAGCAGGGCAAACATTCTGCTAGTAGAGATAGCAAGGAATTATAATATATGTTAGTTATTTTATAATACAATCAGGTTATTTAGTTTGAGCAAGTCGGCTATTTTGTGCAATTAAAGCAAAACAGTAGCTAAATTCTATACTACAGGTCTCAATACAGAAAGTAGTCTTCATAGACATTAAGTATCAAGATTTTCTGTAAAATTATTGTGCCGTTAAATTGTCTAGCCAATCATATCTATGTCATTTTAATAAGCTCATAAACAGTTTTGCTTAATTGTAATAATAATAATATATATACATTTTTAATAGTAAGGAAACTGCTTTATTCTCAGGGTTTCAGTATGGTTAATATTTATAAAAGGGGATTATGGTTTAATTTTTTTCAACTGAGGTAAAATATATATAACATAAGATTTATCATTTTTTCCAAATGAAAGTAACTTTGCCTTAAGCAAAGGAGAAATGGATTCTTCAACTTTTTTCCAAGATTAAAATTTATGTTTCCAGTACACTGGAAATAGTTGTGTTACTTTTACCTTCATAGCAGATGACAGCTAAAAAAAAAATTTTTTTAACACAACCTTTTAAAACAGGGAAGCAGACCACAGGAAATGCTGTATTACGAATTATCTGAAGTCTATAGAAATGTTCAATGCAGCTATAATCATTTTATGAACGGTCATCTTAAAGATAAACAGTATCTAATAGCATTGGGTAATATTTTCTCAAGTTGCTGGGTTTTGTCCAACACAAGGAAATTATGTGTCAAGTTAATTCCAGTCACAAAACACTCTTGAGATCTGCAACGACATTAGAAGCGAAATGTCTTCCCTGAATTCTTCAACCACTCAGTAAGCCACTCTGGACCCAGGCCTCCAGCACCCCTACTGTCTGTTCATTGTAACCCTGACCCCCTTTTTCTCCTAAAGAGGGCTCCAGCTACCCTGGGGTTCCAGGGAAAGAAGACCAAGAACACAGAAAGGGACACATTAAAGCCGCTGTGGAAAGGTTTGGCTTCCTGAGAAACCAGAATTTCTACCAGCCCAGCAGGTCTGGAGAAGGGAAGTGAGGTAATGTGACAGGTGATGTGACAAGTCAAGGCCAGAGCTGGAGCCAGGGCACAGCGAGGTGAGAGCTGCTCCCAGCCTTTCCACCCCTGCCACCCTCAGGCCAGGCTAACCAGCAGCCCTGGTTCCTTCAGCTCCTCCCCGCCCCTGCCATCTCTTCTTAACCACACCACCAAGAGCTGCCCCAATTCCCAGGCAGCTTCGATTACTGGTCTCTGTTAAAGGACAAAGGAAAAACTATATGGCTGTAAAATTCCACGTAA
Organism: Vicugna pacos; assembly: GCF_048564905.1. Classification (NCBI taxonomy): domain Eukaryota; kingdom Metazoa; phylum Chordata; class Mammalia; order Artiodactyla; family Camelidae; genus Vicugna; species Vicugna pacos. The sequence goes on from NC_133001.1 coordinate 29,763,752, forward strand.
TGTCAGGGGAAAATGGTGGTTGTAAGTGAAAAAGCAGGATCTAAATGTAAATATAAAACATCCCATATCTGCACACAGTACTTTACTTACAGACATTGAAAACACTGAAAAAAATACCTCAATATGTTAACAGTGGTTATTTTTCATGTGATTGAGAGTGCTTTAACTTTCTATGTACCTTTCAGTATTTTTCCAAGTTTTCTACATGAGCATACATTACTTTTGCAGTAAGTAAAAGAGAGTAAATTTTATTTCTTTAAAAGAAAAAAATCACTGGACAAATAAAGTTACCAATGTTACCAGCTAGTTATGGAAAAACGATTGTCCTGTTAACAAGAAATAGTTTCACTCTAAAGATCTTAATGGCTGCAATGTAGCAAATAATTGTCAAGCCCAACAAGAAATAGTTTCACTCTAAAGATCTTAATGGCTGCAATGTAGCAAATAATTGTCAAGCCCTTCATATTTGGTCCAGGCAGCAGCAATGGTTTGTGTTAAATTCTGACAAGGATAAGATATTTCAGATTTTAAAATTTTGTTTTCCTTGGCAAAGATGGGTTCCCAGGAACATTATGAGAAATGTCACAATTTTCCACATCCGATTTGGCCAAAACGTGGGATATACTGTCAAGAAAACACCACTAAAGAGTTGAGGTTTTCCACCCGGTTCTATTTCTTTAAGGTCAGCAAATAGACTTTCTTCCTCCTCTAACTCATAGAATTCCCTTGGATGAATCTTCAATGGTATTAATTAGCATTAAATTCAAAGTTATAATATCCAGCTTAAGGAAAAACTCAGGGCTGAATTAGCTCACACTTGGACGGGTATTAGAAAGAATTAAGTTTTCAAATTTATTTTTCCCAAGTGAATTCCTTGCCCAAATGTTACTTGACATGTTTTGGTTTTTTGGGGTTTTTTTGTCTGCAGGCTTGCAAAATGTTACTAGTTCGAATGCCAACAGTCTCATTTTAGCACAGGCCAGGAACCTTGGTTCTTTTAAAATCTCTGAGAGCATTACAGTTTAAGCACATAGAAAGGAAATGAACGTAAGCCTTCAGCAACATAAACTGTCCCTACAAATTCTGACTCACAAAAGGCTAGTCCACTGGACTCGACTGGATACTTACTTACTAATAGCTGTTCTGGAGCTGGCCCACTTACCGTAAGGTGTCCCTTGTGATGGGTATGCTAATTAAGTCCAATAAAGAAGTTCCTCCACCTAGTTCCCAGAAGTGAGCAATATCTTTTGGCTGAAAAAAACAGGGTTTTTTTAATATTAAAATTTTTACTTTTTTAAAATTTTAAATATTTCTTATACTTTATTAGCACAAGCCAATAATAATTATGGATATGGAATATTACAGTCCTCAATCAACCCTTTCTTGGCAGTCAAAACTTTCTCCTTTCTCTATCCCATCCCTCAACATGCATCAGAACATCGATTCCAAAGAACAATGATGAAACGTTAAGAATATATATATGTGTACATAAATGCCTTAATTCTAGTAATACCTAAATAGAAGACAGTAAACAGTGCCCCAATTCTGTAAATATCACAGAAACAGACACTCAAATTTGAAATAAAATTAACCAGCTGAACACATTTGGTATTACCTTTTGAAAAGTTATTTTCTAGATAGAAATTAAACAATTGAATGGGAAAACATCCTCATTTAGGGAGGCAGAAGCTCACAAGACAAATCAGACATACAGATGGCAGTCCTGGCTGCACGTCGGGATACCTGAGCAAAAGTTAAGCAGACCATCTGTGCCTGACTCCCAGGGGAACGTGGCAGCCCTAGCACAGGCAGTACAAGTGGCAGGTTGGGAAACAAGGGGAGACGCAACAACTGCTCCTCTTTCTATATGACTCAAACATTAGGGGACTGAAAGGGCTGCGCCATCAGGCAGCTTGGAAATAGGACCATCTATTCCATGACAACCTTCCCAGACTACTAGCTGATGGCATCTCTGCTTCTGGCCTGATGCTGAGGAGCCTTCAGGACACAAAATTGTGTGAAGAATTGATAAAGCGCTTCCATTTAGAACTCTTAGGTTATATTAAATCTGAGAAAGACATGAATCTTTTAGAATGAACATGGAGAAGTCCAACTTGATAACACAAAGTTTAGAGGAAAAAAAGATGAAAACAAATCGCATGAGTTTTTATTTATCTGATACCATGAATTTGGAAGAGAAAGATGGTTATTAAAGCAGTTTTAGATGAATATATGTATTTTGTATTTTTGACAAGTGATCATCTCACTAAAATTGTTTTGCTGTTGATATTTGAATCACTATTTGTTGGGGAAATACATTTGCATTGGAAAATCTCCCTTGATTAACAATTTGATGAAGGGAAGTTTTTAGAGCTCTTCTCAAAAGTTAAGCATATGAAAGTTGTCTCAAAATTTCCAACGAAAAGGGTAATTCCACTTCTAGGCTTATCACTCATGTAGAAATTCATGTGGGTCACAAAAATAAAGCTCTCCCAACATCTCAATATATTATGTTTTTTCTTTTCTTTTCAATTTCACAGTTTTAATAACCAACTTGCATTAATAACCAATCCAGGAAGCAGCAACAGGTAGTTTTAATTCTTTATACATTGCTTAATGATCAAACATTTGGACTGGATCAATCTATAAAAATTTGCCTATGTTATGGGAGGTGTAGGACCTTCTATTCTAGATTGTTCTTCCGTACACCTAACTTTATTTAAGAAATGGCATCTTTTCATGTGAGAACTAGAATATAGAATTTATTTAGGATTTTTTATTCCAATATACACTCCAGACTACTCCTCTATCTTGAATAATTTCTAACTTTCCTCTGCAGATACACTAAAACAAGTGAGAATAGGATTATAAGCAATTAGGGCCTGTGGTCTCAAATAGCATTACCACTTTCAAGATTTATATGTAAAATTACTAATAATTTGGATTTTGAGCAGTATATTTTCATAAATATTCTACAGGTCACATCCATATTTTTAGCAGATTTTTTGGGGAGACAGAAGGTAACTCACAATATTACTCTCACTTGAAAGAAGAAACAGTCACATTAACACAATATAAAGGTGCTGAAAAACTGTACAATAAAGTAACAAAGGAATCTTATTCCAGCATTTTAAGACATAATAAATGAAAAAGCCAAAATATTTTCACAGTTCAGTTGGCTTCATGTATGCTGAGTTGCATTTGAGTTTAGAAAGTACATAGCTATGAAGCGTACAGCTGGCTATGTTTATTGACTGTAGGTAAGAAAATGGTAAGAGCATCAAGATGACCACTCCTCCATCTATGGTGTAGCAATACCACTTAAAAGAGACACTCACTATGTTATGTCCTTTTGCTCTCCTTCCATACGTATATTCCAAAGCTAAGGTTGGTTTCGGTGGCTCATCCCTGCACAATAAAGACAGGCAGCATTACCATCATGGGTGGTACTGTTTTCCTATGCTATCAGCTTGCCTGGTTTATTTTTGCTTCCTCTTAAAAACTTTATTAATAAAGTTATAACTTGTATAACAACTGAAGTAAAAATGATTAAAAATTTACACAAAAATTAAATAAACTTTCAAAGAACCACCTTAACAGATTTTAGCAGCAGCTGTGGAGGTGAATAATGGCACCTGCATGTTCTGGGGGCACCCAGAGGCAGTGTTGTGGGGCAGAGAAGGCAGCGGGGCTGGCAGTACTGACGGCCGTGTCAGGGCACAAGCTCTCTGCATTCGGGCCAGGTGAGAAGCTCTGGGATCAGGTTTATGCTCAGCCCGGATGTGGGGAGCTGGGAACCTAAAGACTATCCATTTTAATGGAAACATCAATGAAAGACTTTAATACAGGTCTCTATTCGAAATCACAGCTCAGATATGGACATCATTTAGCTAATGAGAGCTGCAAACAAATAAGACTTTCCTTTCAACTTCCTGCAACACCTACCAATCATAATCCATTTAGGATTAATCTGCTGGCATGCTTCTATGGTACAGAAAGCTAGAAAATATATAAAACAAATGGTAACAGGCACAGTTTGAGGATCAATAATGTGCTTCAAAATGTACCCATGAGCAATTTAAAGATTATAATTAATGTTTAAATAATCATGAACATGAGCAATTTAAAGATTATAATCAATGTTCAAATAAGTAGAATAAAAAAATTAAATATCAAAGTAGCATAGCCAAAAAAAGTAATTACTATCATAGGCTGAGTAATTATGTTAATTTCTTCCCCCAAATAAGGAAATCCAATATTAATCCTGTACATTTTGCTTGACTGCTATTTTTTCTTTAAAGGAGATCTTAAAAGCCATACTAAGAGTCACTAAGAATTAAAGTATGTTGTTTCAGCCTCAAAATTATTCTCTTTCCATATGTCTTTTAGGTTCTAACTTGTCCCACACAACAAGAATACACAAAAATGTAGTCTCTAGAGGTTAACTAACACTTACCTGTCAAGACACCTTAGAATAATAGTAGTCTTTCCCTGGAAATTCAGAAAGAAAGAACACTGTGTTAATGTCATCCACATGTAAAATTTTATTATTGTTCATAATTGTGGCCCAAAATAGCTTTTAATCACTTGAATGATAAATTACCTGGAAACTAGAAACTTTCAGAATTGTTCCTAAGTTTGATAAGTGGAAAAAGTTAACTGTCAACTTTCCATCAGAGTGTAACTACACTGCTATTATTATAATTATAAAGTCCCGCAGATGACAAATACTAGCAAATCATACCTCATTTTAGTGGTCAACTTGGCAGCTGTCTTAAATTTTCTCTCTACTCATCAATGCTAATTACTGGTTAAGCTGATGAGTAGTGTCTTCTAAAATGTTTTAACTCCAAATTGTTGAAGTGGAAATAAAAAAGATAACATACAAATAAAGGACATGTTGCAAACACGTTCAAAGTGAGCAATACAGATACGAGAGTAGAGTACTTTTTTTTGGTTTCTTTTATTTCTAGAAGATGTACTTATCCTAACTGTCTTTTTAGGAGTCATGAAATACAGATTCTGGTCCCATTTCTACCACTAATCATGAAACTTAACTTCACCTCTTAACCAGGGACGAGCTCAGTGGTTTAAATCATTGTTTGTTTTTTTAATAGTAAAACTCATTTTTTCAAATGGATAATCTCTTAGAAGAAAATAGATAAAAGAGAAGCAGCAGGGAAAGCTGTACTGAAGGAAATATTTAGGAAAGAAAAGCAGTTTGGAAAACTCTGAACTACCAAAAACACAGATTATTTTACTATATGTGTGTTTTTTTAAACCAAGAAACCTATAACATTTACCAAAAAAAATCATAAATAAATTACTCCAGATTATATCTGGGCTATGATCAAATTGAATGACTTTTTTCTAATGAGATACATAAACAATTGGACTAGTACTAAAAATGTATATTATTGAAAGACATTTAAAGGTAGGTGTTATAGCAAAGTGAAAAACTAGAAACAACAGAAATGTTCCAAATAGAGAACTGGCTAAATTAATTATGATAAGCCATATAAGGAAACAGCATGCAGCTATTAGGAATAATGATGTAGGAATACACATACTGACAAGGTAAGACATGCATAATAGATTGGCATGACGCAGTTTTCCAATTAAAAGTAAATCTTTTCCTACTTCTCTGAGATGCACATACATAGATATATATTGAAAAATAAACACAAATAAATCTAGAGAGACATCACATGTTAATAGTGAATGTTTCCAGGTGATAAACTTCTAGGTAATTAATTTCTTTAAGATAATCAGGATTTTCTATCCTACACCAAACATGTGTAGTAGTGTTAAATAAATGAGGACTACAATACCTAAAAATTAATGTATTCTATGTACAAGAAAGTATACAGACTAACCATATTTTAGAATTGGAAGGAATCTTAGATATTTCTAGACAATTTTCTCAAATTCTCATGGTCCAATAGTGTTGATTTAAATTATTTTTATTATAATTTCATATAAACGTATAGAACTACTTGGGGGAATTCCAAATAAACTCAACTCTGGACACTGAAATCAATTTTTAGATTATCATTAAAATAATGATCCAAATTTTAAAAATTCACTGCAACTCTAATCCCATAATCCTCTACACACCCCTTCATCTGGCATATTAATCCCCTCCCTTCTAAAACCCTTCCAATCTACAGCTCCAGCTCCATGGTACAGACAAACTGCCCTTCCCTCAACTTCTTCTTCAGAATGTTCTCTATACCTATCAGCCTGAACTAAAACATGGCTGTTTCTGGACCATTTCCTCTGCAGTCTTTATTCTCATCACCCTCATGTACTTCAGGGCCCTCCCTGCTCCCAGTGCCACCTTTGAACAATTACTCTGCTTCCCTCCTCTTGCATAAACCTTAGAGGCTTAAATCAGTCTACACTCATGATTGTTGTCTCTTTCGGCTCACAGTCTCCCCGTCCCTCTCAGCCACTGTCACTGGTCTTGTTAACTTCACACCCACAGAGTGTGTATCTTTTTGAATTAATTCTTATTTTGTGGTTGGCTTCATTCCTTTGAAAACTATGTAAGTTTAAAAAGCTAAAGCTCTAAATGTTCTTAGAAATAATGAACAGTACATATATGTAATTTTTTTAAATGTGCGGTATATTGTGTATATGTATTTATATGCAATACATTGTATATGTGCAGTCACATTGTAACAATTCTACCTAATAAAACTGAAAAATGAAAAAAAAAAAACTTTACACCCACATAGGCATGGGCAACCCACCTAAGACCCCAACCTCTCAGTGCCTTTGCCTCCTCAAGAGACCTTTTCCTTCACTCTACTTCTGCCACACGTCACTTTTAAGGTTCTATCGAACCATTTCACTACTGGAAATTGTGCCACTTCCAAAATCACACACACAAACCACGCATTCTCTAACCACTTCTTCAGGAAGCCCCATAGTAATAACTCTTCAGCTTTAGTGTGTGGTTTCAAAAATCCATCCATCCTTCTGAGACGCAGCCAGAGACAGGGGTGCTTGGGCTACCTGGGCACTGATGCGGCCTGTTAAAGATGTTGCCTTACTGATGCAGAAGTTAGTTCCTAAAAGCTTCACATCTGTTAACATGCCCTTAGGTAGAAGCATGAAGAGCAGAAATAAAATGGTATTATTTATAATATAATAAAACAAATGGTCCTGACTTAGGATAGTTTCACTTATGATTTTTCAACTTTATGATGGTGTTACTGGAATGCAATCCCACTGTAAGTTGAAGGAGGTTTGTAATATGAACCCCAAACAGGAACGGGCTATGATACTACATGAATTGTGGCATCTTGGATCTGTAAGCCTCGACATTTTTTAGACAGTGTCACCAGAAGTTCTGTGTCTCTCGCAGGAACTTTGTGGGCTAAGCAAAGCTGCATGCAGATATGATGCATCTTCTCCAGCTCTGTATGGCCACTTTCAAAACCTTTTGTATCCTTGGCTAAACAAAACAGAAACTTACAGCTAGTGCTATAAAGTGTTCCAATGGATATGCTGTCCTTTTCCCCCATGTTTTTCACTACAATAAACAACCCTTTGACAAACATCATTGGTACAATTCAATTATTCTTTAAATGAAGTTCCTAAAAGTGAAGTAACTGAATCCAAAATATGAATATTTTTAAGATACTAACTTACTTAGAATCTGACTTAAGATATTTAAACACAACATTGTAAATCGACTATACTTCACTAAAAAATGCATCTGAATGAAAATGAATGAGCAGAACATATATAATCCCATGACAATATACCAGAGACTGTTGCCTGACCATATGAAATGAATTACACATAGGATATTTCATGATAGACATCATAAGAGGAATATAGGTAAAGTAGAAATAGTGTAGGCAGTTATCAACTACTCAAGATCGTGCCTAAGGCAGTCTGAATTGAGTTTTCCGTCTTTACCAAAGGAAATGATTCAGACCCACACAGAAACTAGCATTAGAGAGAGATTAAGTGACTCGTTCCAACCCAGAATTCTATACTTAGACAGACTTTCCATCAGGAGTTAGGGTAAAATAAAGGTATTTTAGACATGCAGGGCTTATAAATTTTACTTCTCATGTATACTTTCCCAAGAAACTACAAAAGAATGTGCTCCACAAAGATAAGTAAGCAAACTAAGAAGAAGGAAGACACAGGATCCAGGAAACTGAAGCTCCAACACAAGAAAGAGGCAAAGGGAGTCCCCAGGATGTTGGAGAGGGATGGTAGCTGTGCAGGTAGCTGTCCCCAAGAATAACCAGTACAGACTAGCACAGAAGGTTCAAAGATGGGAGGACTCTGGCTGGAGAGGGGAACTTTCAGATGATTTGATTCAATTGACCACATGAAAAATTATATTGACTGTCTACAGGGGATTGTGGAAGGCATTAGCAACAGATACCCTGGGAGCCAGCTTCAAGGATGTTCCCAAATGATCCCTAGCTCCTGGTATTCACAGCCACATGTAGCCCCTCACACACTGGACCACAGTCAGTCTTTGTGACCATTAGCATATGGCAGAAGTGATGGCATGTCACTTCCAAAATTAGGTTATAAAAGACTGTGGCCTCTGTCTTAGATACCCTCTCACTTGTGATCTCTCATTCTGGATGAAGCAAGCTTCCATGTTGTAAGCAGCCCTGTGGAGAGGTCCACATGGTGAAGAACTAAAGCCTCTGGCCAACAGCCAGCAAGTAACTGATGCCTCTTGCAAGTGACCATATCAATGAACTTGGAAACCGAGTCTCAAGGTCAGCTGAGCCGAGAGAGAACTTTAGTCTCTGATGACATCCTGATTATAACTTTTTGAAAATTCTTAAGCCAGAACCACCCAACTAAGGTGCTCTGAGATTCCAGACCCTCAGAAACTGGGTGAGATGATGTTTGTTGTTTTAAAAGTTTGGGGCAATGCATATAAAAACTAAGGTACATATGAAAACTAAGCAAATTTAAAAAGTTTTAAACTTCAGGAAAAAGTTATTTGAGAAAGGAAATAATCATAGTTCTGCACTTGGCACAACAGCAAAACAATTTAGATACTTAAAATAAATTAACACTGAATATTGATTTAGCTTAGAATGATAACAACAATGTAGCTGAAGGTAGGAGTTTGAGAGAAATAGGATAGTAAAATACTCTTCTACTATTATCAGAAATTCAGCAGTGTCTAACACTGAAAGTCTGGGAATAGCCCAGAAGCACACTATTCAGAAATACAGAAGTAACTTACAGAAGAAACAGTAAAAAGATATGAAAACGGTGGCTCTGAGGAGAGATTCTGAACAATGTGGAGAGGTTTGTTATTTTACTTATGCACGTTTTGATAATCTTTAAATTTTTAAACTACATACATGAATTACTTTAATAAAAGTAAATTTAAAATAATAAAAAAAGACTGTAACAAAGGATCCAACTGAATACAATGAAGGACAACAGCATAAATGAAAAGACTTGCAGAGACCAAGCTCAGCCCTAGTGAGCAGGGTTATGGGATTACTAACATTTTAAAAAAATTATTTTTATTTTTATTTATTTTGGGGGGATTAGGTTTGTTTGTTTGTTTATTATCATTATTTTTTAATGGCGGCACTGGGGATTGAACCCAGGACCTTATGCATGCTAAGCACACACTCAACCACTGAGCTATACTCTCCCCAACATTTTTCAATACAACGACAGGAGCACAAACGTCTGGAAAAAGAAGCTGACAGACCTGCCCTAGTTCACAGTAGGCAAGCGAAACCTGAAAAATTCTGTTCTCTTCTGAGAATTTCACATTAGAATAATTCCAGTTGAGTTACCAGATCATGACAGACAGACAATCCATGACATATAGCATCCATGACACAGAAGGTTATCTACACTTTCTACAGTAGTTAAGCAAAACCTCAAAAATTCTGTTCCATCCAGAAATACACATTAGAATCATGGCAGATAAGACAATCCATGACTGACAGAGAGTTCATGACAGAGGCATGGCTGAAAGAAATGCTAAAGCTGAAAAAGACTCGGAGACAAGGTGGTTGCCACTATTTGAAGGGCAATTTTTAAATATTTGAAGGTTTAACAAGTAGAAGAATTAGACTTATTCCTATACTTTCACAGGTCAGAATTCGGACCAAGGGTGGAAGTTACAATGAAACAGACAGTGGTTTTCTAGTAATAAGGATTTGTAACTCGGATTTTCTAATAACAAAAATTGAAACAGGCTGCCTTGTGAAAGGGAACACCCCTACTGCTGGAAGTATTCAAACCTAGACCACATAAACACTGCTTGCAGTGGTTCTTAACCTCTTGGGGAGATGTTAGAACTCTGGAGAATCTAATTTCCCATTAAAAAGAAAAAAGACACTGGTGTGCAATTGTACACAATTCTGCATGCATTTCTAAGGAGTTCATGGACCCCCAATAAATACCTCCAAGGACCCCAGGCTAAAGACCCCTACTGTAGAAGACAAGACTATCACTAAGTTCCCTTCAGTGTCTAGTGACACTAGTTTAAGAAAAGTGAATGTTTAATGCGTTATACTCTATATAGTTCATATTTTTATTATCTATACGCTTGTTTCAGTCGTACAAGTTATCTATAAACATGACCATGAGAAGAGTATTTATGGCTCCTTTGTGCAAATTGGGAAAAGAAGACTTCTCTGGGCTGTCTAATCAGAAAAAAGCACCTCTTCCTCCGGGATGCTGTGATCCAGGTCAGGGCACACCACTTGACAAGAGTCAGGCTGGATGTTGGTCCCCACCCACCCAGCCAGATCCAACCAGCCAGCCAGAGATTGGTCATCTGGTTAAAGAGCTGGAGTATCTAAATTCTCACCAAAGTATTAAAATAAATTTTACCACTGGTTGTTAAATCATCACAAAACTTGGGGGAAGAAAAGGTTGGAAAAAATGCATTACCCCATTTTTACTGCCAATGAAGAAAACAGACTTTTCTCCAATTTCAACTCCATCACCTTCACTTCCATTACTGCCCCGTTTTTCCACTTCAGCTTTTGCGATTTCCCAGAGCGTTTCACTGTAAGAGAGGCAGAAAACCAAAGTTTAGAGAAACAAAAAGAATCCTTTCTAAAATTTATTTCAAGCTCAGAGGAATTTTATTTCAGTCAAATTTGTGAAATAAATCGACATTATCTTGAGGGGACCATAAGCTGATAAAACTTCTGAGGATTAGTCATTTTCTTTGTGCATCAGAGAAACAGGAAAATGATAAACCAAGCCTTTTTCACCCGGATTTGAGGGCTTCCGGGCAAGGCTGAAAGCTGTATGTGTTAGCCTCTCACACACACACATGAATGTACCATGACTTTTGGAAATGTACAACTTGAAAACCACCAACATCTAGGAAAATGGTGAACGTGCAAAACCAATGTGTCACATAATCTTTGCTCCCTGGAATTCGTTTCTTTGTTTTTAATTATATTTTCTGGCTCAAGATTTCTTTTTTAAAATATAAAGAAAGGGAAAAAAATCACCGAAAATCACTTTGGAAAATCATCCTTTCATTAGTCCACATACATATAATATTTTATACAAATAAGACTATATCTTTTTTTAAAAAGTAAAGCCTAAATGAAATACGGAGTATTGAACTAAAAAAAAAAATGAGCAAGATTTGATATAAGCTCGAATCTGCTACTTTCTACATAAAGTATGCCAAATTGGGCAAGCTACCTTATCTCTCTGGATTCTTCATTCCTTTAGTAATTTAACAAGTATTTATTGAACACTTAATATATGCAAACTTCTGTGCTAGTCCCCAAGCTCATCTCTGTTTCTCCATCTCTAAAATGCTGCTTAAAAAAGAATACCAACTATACAGCATTGTCATGAGTGTTAAAACGTGATAATTCACTTAGGTTAGTGTTTGGCCTATATATAATTACCGAAAATTACCTAAAATTATTGAGTGTTTATCATTATTATCATTAAAGAACCAGGAATAAAAAAGGGAGTTACAAAAAATCAAAATAAGTGACTCTAAATGTTTGCATTAAAATACACACAATTATTTCACAGGTGAGGCCCTCAGCCCGGGCCTGCTTGCTCCTCAGTTACACACCATTTCTTCATAATGTGATTATCTGCTTTCCAAGTTCCCAGAAGAAAAGAGGGAAGGACTTACTGTAACCAGTCGTGCCACTGGTGGAAATATTTATAACTGTAACCAATTACATGCTGAATGGAAGCTGACAATTTTTAAGGTTCATAAACTTAATGGAGATCACATCGTGGATCCAGTGTGAGAAAAAAAGACTCAACCTGCTCCATGATGGACTCTCGGACTCCCCTCCTCCCCACCCCCACCTAAGTCCTTATAAGTGGTTCATAAAAGTTTTAGGTATGGTCTTGAGAACTAGTAATTAAAAACTGACATCATATAAGGGAAAAGCTAAATGGTAATAGGTGATTAAAATCCTACCCCAACGCGCCTTTAAATGTCATCTTACATTTTTCGGAGTGCTTTCACAAGTTTCCCCTCATTTATGGTTGTTGTGAACCCCTGCACCCGGAGGGGTGGTCCCAGAGGAAGCGGCTTTGTGGTCTGGCTCACCGCCTGAAACCCAGCTTCTAGAACATTCCGTAGCCCGTGAGAAACTCTTATTTAAGTGAATGATTGGAGTTGAATGATGTTTCAACATCTCTTAACTTTTTCACCTGGGTAACTTTTCCACCTATTTCAAAATCCACATTCTCAAGGATAGTGCCTACGGCCCTTTGACCATCCAGACAAGAGCTGCAAGCAGGGCAGACCCACAATTTACTTCCACCGTCACGCATGGATTCTTACCACCCCACCCCCGCAACTACCTCCAGCCGCCTCTCCTCCTCAACGCCCATCCCTTCCAAGTGGGTTGGGGAAGAGGGGAGGCTCTAGAGGGGAGCGTAAGCCAGGCGCAAGCAGGGTTGTAGAGATGGATACCTGGGCATAGTGGCTTGGCTGCCCCAGGATCGTGGTCGCCGCGTAAGGCCCACTCTAGAATCAACCGGACCGCGAACTCGGCGATCGGTCCGGTAGCGCAGGCTCCTGGGTTGCCATGGTAGCGACGTCACAAGTACGGCTTGCGTGCGAATGACGGGCATCATGGGAAATGTAGTTCTCAGCGTTCTTTTTTCCAAGACACATCCCCCGCTTCTTCCCTCAAGACTTCAGAGAGATACGGTGGTAATAAAACCGGGACCTAAAAGCTCTGGGCTGGAAGTGTTCTTTTATTCAAAAAATATTCCACTGAAAGTACTGACTGCATGCCAAGGGTCTCTGCCCTCTCTAATTACTTTTTATTCCCTGATAGCAACAATTTGGGAATGGAGGGTGAAAAAAATCTCCTGAGCTGTATTCTATGATTTATTAGAGGCAAAAAATATTTACCATTTCAGTACTTTCCAACTTTCTGCTTGTTTAGTTATACTGGGTTTTATGCAATAGCACATCATTTATTAATAAGCTAAGAAAGCAAATACATGTCCAGAATACTCCATTTACTTTATCTCCAAATCAGTATCAAACATGGAGTTATTGCTATATGCAAGACTATGTGCTACTCAGAATAAGGAATGAAGACCCCTAACCTTGAGAAAGACTAAGTATAGCTACCAAAAGGAAGCCAGTGATACACGCTATTGCAGAGAGGTACAATTTACATAAGAACAAGTGACTATGCCTAAAACAGTTGGTGAAACATTCATGGCAGTGACAGTGTTTGATCTGTCTTGAATGCTGGTAGACCCAGGTTCTTTAGCCCAAGATGTCCTGAATATTTGAAGGAGAAACTCCCCCTCCACCCTTCTGCCATTTGTCTCGGTCTCCATGGTGTAATGTTCAAGAATTTGGGCTTTGGAGAAAGGTAGACTTAGGTTTAAGTCCTGACTCAGCCACACTGGTTAAGTTACCACATTGCCACAATGGATAAATTATTCAATTTCTCTGAGCCTTAGTTTCTGATCCTGTAAAGCAAGGGGAAATTACGAGTTTTAAATAAGATAAGTATATGTAAAACATAACTTACGTGTGTCTGACACATTATAAGTGCTTAATACTTGTTATCATGTGGTAAACTGCTAATCAGCTACTTTGAACAAAGAAACACAAGGAAATGAAGTAGATGGTTGGTAGGGAAAAACAAGGCATTCATTTCAGATAAAATCTTTGGGGACAAAATTCTTCCAACATCTAGGTGCATTCTGGAGACAGAGAAGACTACAGTTGCATATAGGAAGGGAAGTAATGGAGTAGCATTCAATGAAGGAAGGCTGATAGCAAGGGATATTGCTACTTCTACCATTAACTCAGCATATACATCCTGGGGCTAGCCAGCCTATAAACTCACAAACTGATGTGGGAGAAGTTGTGATGAATCATAATGATTTGGGTTCTGGAACTTTAGACTCCCTTTGCATGTTAGTTCAGAAGACCTGTTGGTATGGTTAACAGTAATGGCAGCTAACATTTTGCCAAGTGTTTGCTCTGTACCAGGCACAGGACTGGCACTTTAAAGTTATAATTGTGCGGATAACTGGGAAAGGTGGTTGAAGCAGGGAGCCTGATAACAAGGAAGGTGAAAATTATCTGGCTGGGTCCTGATCACCAGCACCGATCTAGGAGTAATTCAGTTGATTCAGTTGATCTGATTGAGCAGGTGAATTCCCTTTTCTACCCTTATGCCTCCTGAGGCTTCATACTTAGAGAAAGTGACTTCACTGGGTAGATGAAAACTGTTCTTAAGGTAAGAATATACAAAGATCTGAGCTCCCGTGCTGGATCAGCCCAAGAAGACTCACAGAGTTCAATGGTGGTGATAAAGAGGAGACAATTTTACACTGCTTGCTGGATAAGATGAGCAACAGTGCAGAAGGATAAAAATGTGTTCAGAGCATATATGGGGACCTGTGACTAGTTAAGGATGGCGCCAAGGTGGGAGACCAAACTGGGCAGGTAGACTGAGCTACAGTGAAAGATCTTGCAGTCTGGATTTTACTGTGTTGTTATGAGAAACCAAATAAGATTTCAAATAAGTGTGCCGTGACTGAGCCTGCATCAGTGAGGTAATTTTTTGCAGCTGTGTGAAGGGTGCTTTGGCATCTGGAAGCCCATATGGAGGCTATTAACAATTGCCCAGAAAGTGACAGAGTTCTTACACTTTCCCCTTGTTTTCAAAGTTATATAAGCTTATTGTAGTAAATTTTAAAAAAGGTATATAGAAAAAATAAAAAGGGTATAATAAGCAAATGCCAGAAGTAACAACTATTAAACATTTTGATGTATTTCATTTTAATTTTTTCTAATCTTTCTCACATTGTTGAGATTTTACTATAAAGTTCATTAACATTCTGGTTTTAACATGTGTTTTCCCATATCAATTTTTTAAAAACCCATAATAAACATAATTTTGATGGCTGCATAAGCTTCCACTATATAGATTTTTAGTAATTTACTTATGCATTCTTCTAATATGAATGTTTCAGGTGGTTCAGAGTAAACACCTAACAGGAGTTAGACTAATCAGAGTCCGTCTCTGGAATTTTT
Organism: Vicugna pacos; assembly: GCF_048564905.1. Classification (NCBI taxonomy): domain Eukaryota; kingdom Metazoa; phylum Chordata; class Mammalia; order Artiodactyla; family Camelidae; genus Vicugna; species Vicugna pacos. The sequence continues at coordinate 29,779,296 of NC_133001.1, forward strand.
CAAGCTAGAATTAGGAAAATGAAGTCTTTCCCTCTCCAGAGAAAACTGCCATATTTCCTGCTAAATACAGAAGCTATGTTATGGTGAGGGAACAGGAAGCAGACGCAGAGCTATGTCAAGAGAAAGTACTGGCTCAAATCTCGTGGTTCTGATTGTCCTTGAGGCTCGTGTCTTCCTCTTTTCTTTGGATTTGGTTGCTTAGCTCTCTGATTGTGTGATACATACTAGTATCCTTGTAATAAGCTTTCTCCTTTTAGTCTAAGTTAGTTCAAGTTGAATTTTCGAATTTACAACAAAATCAGTGCTGGCTAATATAGTTACTAGAGAGCAGAAAGTGAAGGCTTGAGGAAGGGAAGAAAAGTCAGTATTTCCCTCTTGGGTGACTGATGAGTTGATGATACTGTTGACCAATTGTTGGGGGCACAGAGTCAAAGAACCAGGTTTTGAGGGCATGGTGAGTTTGAGATACCATCCAGTAGACAGCTGGATCATCTGGAGTCCACTGGATTTGGCAGTTAGTGGGTCACTGGTAATCTTACATTAAAAAGCTCCAGTAGAACAGTGGGGGTATGACATCAGTGTTAATGATACTCACTTTATCCCAGGGGGAAAAAATCTTATAATCTGTGCATAATCCCAAAGCTAATAACTCTCCTTAAGCTTTTCCAAGGTTACTCATTTTCTATACACTTTACTTTCATAAAAGGCAACACTTACTGGAGTTTGATAAGCTCATAGTATTTTCTAGAAATTGAGGAAGTTAATCACTTCTCAGCCATCTCTGGAACTACCCAACATTCAGTTCTCAGGGACTCTGCTAGGGATTCCTTAGGTCCACATAGTGAGACAGGGAATTAGCCTTTTCCAGCCACTGCCACTGTTGAAGAGTCATCTGATTTCTTTATTATTATGGTAAAAAACTCGTAACATCTACCTTCTTAGCTATTTTAAGTGTACAGTTCAGTAATATTAACTGTTGTCACATTGTTATGCAAGAGATATCTGGAACTTTTTCATCTTGCAGCGTGGATACTGTATACCCATTAAACATTAATGCCCACTTCCCCCTCCTGCAATCCTTGATAACTACTTCCCTAGTTTTTGCTTCTATGATTTTGGCTACTGTAGATATTTCATATGAGTGGAATCACACAATATTTGTCCTTTCTTGATTGACATTTTGCTTAGCATAAGGTCCTTGAGTTTCATCCAGGTTGTAGCATGTGATAGGATTTCCTTCTTCCCTTTTTTTTTTACATCTTTAAACAATTATAGATGAAATTCTCATTTTTAAAAATCATGCATTAATAGGATTTTTCTTTTTTAAGGCTGTGTAATACATCATTGTATGTATATTCCACATTTTCTTTATCCATTTATCTGTTGATGGACATTAGGTTGCTTCATGAATAAAACTGTGATGAACATGGGTGTGTAAATATCTCTGCAATCCTACTTTGAGTTCTTTTGGATATATACCTGGATGTGGAATTGCTGGATCATATGGTAATCCTATTTTTTATTTTCTGAGGAACCTCCATATCATTTCCCATAATGGTGGTACCATTTTGCATTTCCACTAACAGTGCACAAGAGTTCCAACTTCTCTGCATCCTCTCCAACACTTCTTGTTTTCTGTTCTTTTGATAGTGAGTGGCCTCTCTTGATGGGTATGAGGTGATATGTCATTGTAGTTTTGATTGCATTTCCTTTATGATTAGCGATGGCAAGCATCTTTTTCTGTGCTTATTGGCTATTTGTGTATCTTCTTTCTTCAAGTCCATTTCCTACTCAGGTTGCTTTTTGTTGTTAAACTATATATATGCTGATATATTCTGGACATTGACCCCTTATCAGATATATGCTTTGCAGTTATTTTCTCCCAGTCTGTTGGATGCCTTTTCACTCTGTTGATTGTTTCTTTTGACATGCAGAAGTTTTTAAGTTTGATGTAGTCCCATTTATCTATTTTTTATTTTGTTGCTTTTGAAGAATCCTCTGATTTTAATAAAGCCACCAATAGAACCCAGCAACACCTTCAGAAAAGGATGCCACTCCCCCCACAAACCCTGCGAATTAGAAAATTATGTTAGCGAAGTGTTGGAAGGAAGGGAACTGTATTTCCCATGCTGGGGTGAACATTTATGTCTTATTTTGGAGTTATTTGCTAATAGATGTTGCCCGTCTAAAAGTTTTTGTTTCCTGCCTATTATTGGACCCAGAAATACTTAAAAAGCATCCAATGAAGGTTTTTGGATTGATGTTGATTATAAATGTGCCTCCAGAATCACTGTGACTATGTTCAATTTAGGTAAAATTAAGCTCAATAGGGAAAATGATACTATAGAGCGAGTGTTTATCTCATCTCCTCACCTTAGCCTCTGCCCAGGCCCATCCAACTCTTCATTTAGAACTGACCTTCCCACTTAAATGCCCAAGAAGAGCTTGAGTCTTGGTCTCAGTGAAATATGGACAACTCTTATTTCACCCTAAATCTCTATGTACAGAGTTTACCTTAATTTGGAGTTTAAAATTGCTCTCGTAGGGAGAAAATAGAGGGAAGTTTGAGAGGAGAGGCAATACCTGCATGAACCCGTCAGCAGAAAAGCTTCTCCACGTTGTTACTCCTGCTCTTCACTTTCTCTTCCTTAGTCTCCTCATTTCTGGAGCCTTTGCTCCACAGGAATCAGCCCAGAGACTCTGCATTGAGGAAGTCCAAATTCCACGACAGCTGGGGATGGGTAGACAGGTGAAATGTGTTCTTGGCATCCCAGGAACACATAAAGCCTGTTTCTAGAGAAATATGGTTAATATGGTTAATATGTTTAATTCTTCAGGATTATACTTCAGTACAATTATGGGTTACAAGTATTGTTCTAGGAAAATGGCTACCATGTATTTTTTTTCTATGGAAAAAAATGTCCAAACAACCACTAATAAACACATTTTTCAAGCAAAGACTCTATGTAAGTTATAACTGCCTTTTCTTTCAAATTGAGAGTTAAACTCATTTCTGAACTATGGCAGTATTTGACTTTAAGGACACACACACACACAAATCCAGAACACTTAAGATAAACTTTTAGAACACAGTCTAATCAACTCACCTATATGAAATAAGCTCCATTAAAATTTTTTGAAATCATGGGAGAACCTCATGATTCACACATATCGTACATGTGTCAATGTGCGTACATACATATGAAAATTACACTTTGCCAAAAGAGCTTCCTTTTATATGGATAAAACAAAGCAACACTGAAGACAAAGCAGGAGTGCAAGAGAAGGAGGTAATAACTACCATTTTCACTAGTAGTACACCTCAGCTTTGACAATGAAAACATTAGGTATTTCTTGAAGATTATTCAAAAGATAATGCTTGAAATGGGTTTTGTAAATCATTTATTATGATTGAAAGGGAAGAAAATGATAGGAGACAAATATTACAATTAAACATGTAACATTATTCTCTTGTAACCAATCATAATAACATACTTTGAATTTTTTAAATGGCTATATAAGTAATTTCCCAGAAAATAAAATTTTCACATCATCAGTTACAGAAAGTTGATTTCTTTCCATCAAAATATTTTATCTCTGCTCTCTATCAAAAATAAATGCCAAGTCTAGGGTACTACCGTTTCAGCTAAGCCTTCACTACTTGGTTAAATTAGAAGATTTTGGAGGCGCACTTACCAGATGGTGAACTAACTACTGCCTGAGAATAAAGTCCTCACACATATGTAACAACTCTGCCAAGCCTCTGGCTTACCAACCAATGATTATGAAATGGTTTTCTGGGAACTCAGAAACTCTACTGTATCCCAGCCAAAAGACTCCTGAGAGTCACCAAACTGGTAGCCAGCTGATTCTCAAAAATTAATTTGCTTACACAGTGATGGTTGGGGCTCAAAAGATTTAGGGGAAATAGTAAAAGGAAATCTATTTCTATGGGGGTTTTGACCTTTGTCATGACCAAAAAGCAAAATTTTACTTGATCAGTGTATTTCTTGGCTCTGTCCTTTCTAAGGATGCTAACATCGGATGGAACATTTTAAAAAGGCTTGGTGTGAGAACAGGACACTGCCATACGGAGAAAGCAGCAAAAGAGAAAACATGAAGGCTCTGCCAACAAATTAATTCAGCAGCTAACTTTTTTTTTTCAAATTGGTTAAAAAATAGCACACACAAAATGATAAATATATGTCCAAAATATAAATATAAAATATTCTACACATAAATAAAATTAAGTATACTCATGATTACCTCTACAATTAAACATTTTTACAATATAATTTTCATGTCTTATCACAGTTTCATTTTTATCATGAACAATAAGTACCTAATTTTGACACATACTGGAATGTACTGACCACTTATGTAACTTAGTAAAGTAATACATTTCTAGATTGTATTAACTAAGATGTACCTCTTTTGACAGAAGAGTTCCTTTCTCTTTTCTTTTAAAAAATATTTTTGGGAATTTATTTTAAAACTATAATTAGAAAGGACTTTATAACGCAAAGCTTTAAGAGTTGTCTTTGTTTTCAAAGATATTATTATTTAATAAAGCAAGGTCAAGATGACCCAGCACCCATGTAATGAAATGTGGGCAATATTCCAGTGAACTTGGGTTATGCTGACAGCCAAAGAATGTCAGGAATCACGGTCTTGTTTTAAGTTTTACACTCCAGTGATCTGAAAAGGTGACAGGGTACACTTTCTAATACCACACAGGGGTTCTGGTTACCTACCTCCTGTTTTCTCACACAATGCTTCATAGAGCCAGAAGACTTACTGTTCTTGCTTTAAAATTTACCCTTCAACACCACCCTGCAGGTGCTTCTTACACTGCATACTCTACTTCTTTCTAAATACTGTTTCATTAATTAAAAGCCCACTTAATTACAGTACTTAATTTTTTGGCAGTGAGCATTTCCAAATCATCAACTGGTTTGCCAAATGAGAGTTTGGCAAGACTCCCTTGAATCTCCCTTTCTAAAGATTGTTAGCTTATTTTTTTAAAAAAGAGAAAAAAGCCATATGGCATGATGCATCTGATGGCAACAGAGAAGGCGATGGAAAAAATGATGAATGCTAACCCAATTAATTAATCTAAGAGAAAATCAGTATGTGGGAAAATTTTGTGTTTATGTTTCATGAATAGCATTCGTTTGAATATTTATGAATCAAATAAAGTAGTAACCCCCATTATTTTTAAAGAATGGAATACTACTATCTGGGTGCCCTGCTGCCAGATGTAAATGAACTTATTTGGAGATGACGCAGCCATTGCTTGGAGGAAAAGGAGTGGATGCTCAGACCCCTGACTTTCAGAGTAAAGTGGGGCCTTTGGTTGGTCTGCTGCTTGACAGAAGGGGCTGGCTTCCCATCACCCTGGCTTGGGGACCCCGGGTCCGAGCTGAGAGCAGCGCTGGAGCAGAGAGATGGTGAACTGCCTTTTGCTGATAGAAGTTGTTTATGTAGCTGGCGATCAACAGAGTGATTTCAAGAATCTAGAACAAGAAAAGCAGAAGTGTTATAGTCCTGAGAAGTTCTCATCACTTCCAAGAGAGAGTGAAGAGTTGGCCATGGGAAGTCTCCATTTGCAAGTGCCCAAGCTACCAGAATTCCCTTTTAACCAGATCAAACAGTGCAGTACAGTTGATATTTGAACAACACAGGGGTTAAGGGTGCCAACACGCTGAGCAGTCAAAAATCCATGCCCAACTTTACAGTGGCCCTTTGTATCCACGGTAATTCTGTATCCACAGTTCCACATCCGTGGAGTTAGTAAGCCATGGATCATGTACTAATGTAGTATTTACTGTTGAAAAAAATCCATGTGTAAGTGGACCTGTGCAGTTCATACCTGTGCTGCTCAAGGGTACTTGTATGTTCAGCACCATCAAGGCACTGACCTATTTTTCCATTACTTAAGCCAGCAGAAAGAGTGATAATTAAAAAAAAAAATCAAATTTAGTGGCAGTATTAGAAAATGTGACAGTCGTACAATTCTATCAGTTATCTTAAAGCCACATTTGTGAATATATGAATAAGAAATTCAGTGTATTTTATCAACTCTTTATTTAAACTAAAGCACTGAGTGTGCCATGATCTGCCCTTACTATCTGCCTTTACTTAAGTACAGATTTAATTAAGAGACATATACGCCATTTTTTTAAAGGTTCAAATTCTAAAAAAAGTAGTCTCTTTTGGTTGACAATTTTAAGATGGTTATAGTTTTAGAAAAATTAATTTCTCATGTTTTTTCCTAAAATTGGAATTACATGTTAGAATGTAGCCCTTTTATTTATTGCTTTTACTTATAGACATTAAAACTATAGCTTGCTAAAAGTAGTAAAGAAACAAGTATATTTTAATCATAGAACCTCACTCTTCCCACTAAATAAATGAATAAAGTAAATTACTCCAAGTAAATAAGATGATGTGTATAAAGTACCTGACAACAACTACGTAGGCCAAGACCATCTATTTTAAACCTTCTGTATACCAGGCACTGGGCTAAATACTTTACAGTTCCTTCATTTAATTCTTAAGCAAAAAAAAAAAAAAAAAAAAAAGTTAGCATCATACCGGTCTTTAGATGAAGAAACCAAGACTTAGAAAGATGAGGTAAGCCAAAATTTGGATCTATGCTTGTTTGATTATAAGTAAAGCATGTTTTCCCATTGAGAATTTAGTCTTTGCACAATATATGTTTTAGTATGGGAAAAAACTAGCATACAACAGCGAAAAGGCTTCTACTCACTTTGGGTTTTGCCATGGCAAAAAGTAATTTCTCTGTTGGTTTGTCCTTTGAATGCGTATTGTTAATGACTATCATAAAATCATCTTGATAACCTCCAAAGGTCATTAGACTCTTGTACACATAGCTGACTATTAACCTCTTCAAAGAGAAGAAAATGGAAATATGTTACACACTTTATTTTCAAAAAAAGTTGAGAGACGATTAACAACATTTATCTCCATTAAAATGTGGATACAATCAACCAACTACAGATTGAAAATACTTTAAAAAAAAATTCCATCAGGTTCCAAAAAGCAAAATGAATCTGCCATGCACCTACAACTATTTACATAGTATTTACACTTTCTATGTATTAGGCTGATTATCTTTCTATGTATTAGGTTGAATCAAATGAAACTATGCTTTTTAAGGTAAAAAATGGCCAAATATTGGCAAATCCATATAGTTCACCCTGATATATATATATTTTGATAAACATAGTGTCATGCATAACTGCTTCTTTTTAACATTTTGCTTCTTTTCACTCAACATGTTATGAACATCTTTCCATGACAACAAATGTACTTGTATAACATTATAAGTAATTTTGTAGACATTTATTTAGATTTTATAGACATTACTTATCTCCTATTGAAGAATACGTAAATCTGTTAACTATCATAAACAATACTCCAGTGAGTATTTTGGGACATATTTCATAACACACATACCTAATTATTTCTTTGGTCATAAACCTCAACAACTGAAACTGCTATCTCAAAAAAGTAAGGACAATTTTGAGACTTTTTCCAAACTCAGAAAGGTTATACTTATTTACATTCCCAGCATCACAGTCTTGCTAATGCTGGAAATCATCATTCTTTTGAATCACTGCCAATCTGACTGGTGAAAAGTAGAATCTCACTGTTTCAAACTGAATTTATTTGATTATTAGTGAGATTAACATTTTCAAATACATTTATTGAACATTTGTGTCTCTTCTGTGACTTGCCCTGGCCCATTGGTCTACTGGTGTGTTCATCATATCCTTACTGATTGATATGACATCCATGTTCGTAAAGGATATTAAACCTTTGTCATATATGCAGCAAATAGTTTCCCAATATACTAAAATAACTTTTAAAGTATAATTCAAAGGTGTACAGCCTAAAAGTAAAGGAATCTGTTTGTCTAATAATGAGCTTGCAAGACTGTGAGTAAACCATTGCATCATTGAACGCCTCAAGTGCTACAGCCCAGCAGTGACTACTTCCTGGCCTGTACATCCATTTCCTGGGATCTAGGAATTGGCTTACTTAGCTAAGGTAACTCAATATTGGTGTACAGTTTCTGTTCACCTTAAGTCATTGATTTTATAATCTATCTTCCAATGATCTATTCAAGAACTAAAAAGCATTCAAGGAGATATAAATGCCTTCAAAAAAGTTTTTCAACAAGAAGAAATAGTTACTATAACACTAAAGGATGGTCTGGTTTCCAAGAAATCCTCAGTGATCCTGACTACAGCCCCAGGTAGGCAACCCACAGGTGAATTTAGCAATCCCTGCTCACCAGGCTAAAAATAAAGTGCAAAATTTTTAAAGTAATGTGACACATAGAAAATATGATAGAAAATGAATTTCAGATGAATAAATGAATATATACAAAGCTTGTTTGACTTCATATTCAATCATGTAAAAAGGTCTAAGATACTGTGTATGTACAAGTGAACTGGTAAGTGATATTATGAGAAATTACAAACATGGTTTTAGAAGCCTTAGTGAGACAGAACTTAAACTTTGGTGACTAAAATTTCCACTTTAATGTTATCGTAAAGATTTTCATTTTACACAGGAAACAATCCTCCTAACACTATAAATGAAGTCATTTTGCAAATACAAATGATTGCAATTTACTCATGGTATCGTAATATTTTTCTTATACACGATATATATATAACCTGTCTAATCTTACTTTATTTTTATTTTTAAATTTAAAAAAAAATTTTTATTTTTAATTTTTTTAATTGAAATACAGTCAGTTACAATGTGTCAATTTCTGGTGTACAGCAGAATATCCCAGTCATGCATTTACATACATACACTCATTTTCATATTTTTTCCATTAAAGGTTATTACAAGATATTGAACATAGTTACCTGTGCTATACAAAAGAAACTTTTTGAAGAATCTATTTTTATTTACATTTGTAAATTTCAAACTCCCAAATTTATCCCCTCCCACCCCCTTTCCCCAGTAACCATAAAATCGTATACTAAGTCTGCAAGTCTGTTTCTGTTTTGTAGATGAGTTCATAGTGTCCCTTTTGTCTAATCTTGTTTTAAAAGATTAAATGGTAATCATTGTTGTATTTGCAAAATGACTATTCATTATATAGTATTTGGAAAAATATTTTCTCTGTATGAGAAAAATCAAATTAAGGTATCATTCACCTTTTATTTACGGTACACTGAGCAATGGAAATAGGTGACTCAATGTAAAACTTAAGGATTTAATCTTACCATGGAGCTGTATTCTAAGATGCTTAAACCATCCTCATGTACAGCCAGCCACAGGAAAGTACTCCCAAGTGATGATGGGTTTATGGGCTATGAAGAGGTGAAAATATGCCATATAATAAATGCTAAGCAAAATTACAGAAATATTTTTCAGTCTAAATGCAACACAACATTTGCAAAAACAACAACTTATTATTCAAAACCTTGCTTGGGGAGTAGGCAGTGCAGCTTAATGGAAAGAGCAGTGAATCTGATATTAAGAGACCTGGGTTTGAGACACAAATCTGCCATTTATTAAATGTACATTTAGACAAGCCACTTAATCTAACCCCTGGCAGGGTTCGTCTCTTCTTCCTCAGTGTTCCTGCAGCACTCTGTTCATGTCATTCTTAACCGCGTTCACCACACAGTGGTTGTTTCCAGGCCTGTTGCAACACTAGTGCTGAGTTCCCGGAATTTGAGTAGAACTGATCTGAAACCATGGGCTTATGTATCCCTAGAGCTTAACTCAGTGTTTGGCCAACAGAATTCATAAATACTAAAAAAATGAGGAAATGAATGAGAGTAAATGAGTGAATGGATGAATGAAGAAAGAGTTCAGCTGTTGTCTTCAGTCCAATGATTAAGCCTACTGAGTATCGGGAATGATTTAAGGGGCGGGAAGTGGAGCAGAGGAGAAAAGAGAGACGTTGATGGCTTTCCTGCCCTTTCCTTCATGTCCCTTCATGATTTTCTTTAAACTGTTGGGAATTTCCTTATTTTTCTTTTAAAAGGCCAAACATACTAATCCTGGGGTTACTGTTACCGTTTTGCATTTTACTGAACTGAATACCAATCATTCTTTCTTACTCTTGCAAGAAACAACTTGGCACCAAAGAATGGCCACTTCCTGGCTACTGTCAAATAAATTCGCACACAGTCAGCAGCACTGTGTCCCCGGAGGGCCATCCATCTGGTTGACAGGCGCTGGCAAAGCTGCCTAGAAAAGAACAAAAGCAAAAACACAAAATAAAAAGCATGAACAGTGTATCATCCTCCCAAGATAAAGCTCTCCTTGAGCCAATCTGAGGCATCACGGGCAGACCTACTCATGACCTGGATGAAGCTGTTGTTCTGTGACTCCCGTCTCTCCACCGTCCACCCCTTGTCCTTTTAGTGGCATTCTTTTTACCAAATTCTCATACTATTAGTGCTCTCAGTATGATCCAGGTTCCCCGTCCCCCAACCCCTTCAGATAAATTTTAAAAATCTGATAGGCTAACATCAAACCTTCGAATAAATTAGTTCAAAAGTTAATTTCTTATGGGAATAACTTTCATTCTTATAGAAAAGTACAAGAAGTTGAGACTGAAGAATGAATCCTCAACAGCAGAATTTTAGGTATGACCAATTCTGGTTTGGAAAGATGTTGGATGCAGGGGAAACATCTTAAACAAAATCACGAAGGCAACCACTATTCTACATAGACAAAGGACTGATCTCAAATGTTTCTGTTTTAGAAAACTTCTTGAATTGGATTTGCCTCTATTTTTGAATTACAGCTTTTCTTTATATGCTTTCAAAAATAATAACTCCAAATTAGTTGAGTTTAATTAAAATTTTTATACGGAAAATGTAGTGTAAGAAGATAGTTTATTTTTACTCCAATTTGTTTATAATGTAATACCCTAAGAGAAAAAAATTTTTGGTAAACATGTCGTAAAATTAAATATCTTTTTGGACAATTTTTTCCTTTTTTTATCGGCAAGATTAAGTTGGATAAGAATGGAAAATCAAATGAAAAACAGATCTTCTGAATCAGGTAAACTTTTTTTCATTAAAAAAGTTTTAAATCTAGATACTAAAATTTCTAGGCACATCTTAAATTTTTTTAAAAAACCTATAACCTCTTGGGAATCAACAGCATTAAAAAAATCTTGAGAAAATTGTCATGTACAATCTTATCATCTTTAAAATTTGAACAGAAAGATATCACCGGAAAACTAGTGTGCGTCCGCCCTCTAAAGAGTTACAAATAGTTCTTTACCTTAACTGTTCTTCAGAAGAGTCATCTCTATACCTTTTAGGATAAAATTTCTCTATGACTTGTTTTAGAGTTTGATTTGTTTTGCACTGATTATTAACATGCCCTGCTGGAGTTGAAAAAGGTCTCTCAAAATCTCCAATTTCCACCTAATTGGAAATCCAAAAAAGAGAAAATACAGGATATTTAAAAAAAATTTTAAAAAGAAAATTAGCTTTATTTTTTCTAAAAATTCTTTATAACATATAATACATAAATCTATTTGTCATGATCGTGCAATTATTGAACTTATAATCACATATAAGGACTACTATTAAAATCTAAATTTCATTTGAAGTCTAATTATGGAAAAAAAATCTATAATTTAAACATTGCAGTTTCATTTCTACATTAGCCACCCAAGGTTAATAACTGGTAGCATGTGCTAAAGGCTACTACTGTACTATTGTCTATAAAACAGCACTGATAATTTTTCATTCTTAAGGTACTATTTTAATTGATAATAATAATGCAAAGTAGAAGTTTAAAATGAAAGATTAAAAAAGTTATAAAGCTATGAAAAATCTTTAAAAAGTATTACTTAGACTTTTTAGGGGTCTCTACTGAATATAACAGGAGCAAGTACTATATTCTTATCATTTTCTTCCTAGGTTTTCTCCATAAATGTTACTATACTCATCCCGTCAATCTATCATCCTGTTATTCCTGGAAATAAAGCCCTTCATTCCCCTTTCTCCCTGAATGAATGTTAATCCTTATTTCTATTAACAGGCTACACAGAGGCCAACCCACGCAACCACCTACTCATCCATCTCTCCATCTGCTCACATCCACCCATATATTCATCCAAACCTATATTGAGTCTTGAACCCAGTTTCCTATCCTCAAAGAGTTTACTGTCTAGTAGGGAAGACTGAAGAATAAACAAATAGTTGTGATAAACTGTGTTAAATGCTTTGTCCAGGGTACCAGAGAGGGCTCAACAAGTGAGACAGAGTGGGGGACATTCAGATGAATGTCCTACTGAACATCCATGTCCTTACCTGCAGCACTCCCCAACAAGCAGCCGGAGGGTTCCATCAAGACTGGGATGGTCCCATCTCAAAAGGGCCCTCTACTGGCAGGTAAGCTGTTAGCACGACCAGCCTCAGATTCTGACCCCTGTGACTTCCCCATCTAGTTTTTTTTTTTTTTTAATTGAAGCATATAGTCAGTTCTTAATCTGACCAGTTACTGTCTAAATTCCTTGGCTGAGCTTCATCTTTACAGTCTACTCTCATAACTTTCTAGGTTCCTTGACCCCACTTGTTGGCTTCTTGGCTTGGCTTTGCTGTTCAGCTTTTTCACCCTCATCTCCTATCTAGTCAGGTATCATCCTAATTTCCTCACACCAAATAAAAGTTGTCCATCTGCTCTTCAAACACACCAAAATCCTTCCCCCACAGCAAGCTTTTCATTGGCCCCACCTATCAGCAGGTAGTACTCAGCAGCGCTAGCTGTGAAACCTCAGACCAAGATTTAACCTCCAAGGATATGGCAGTTGGACAAATAGTAGTTACAAACGTACGAGGCCAGTCAAGGCAACTTTGGCTGTTAGAAAACCCTCCAGTGGGACATTCAAGCTCAGTGTCTCTCTCTCTCTCTGGCTCCTGGCATACTATATGGCATAGAATGAGCACAGTAAATATTTGGAAAATAACTAAAAATCAACTCAGATCATTCCCAATATGCCTCCCATCAACATGACACCTTACCAGACACTTTGAACAACAACTCATGATCAGCTCAAAGAATTTCCTAATTAAGACAGATTATCAACAAGGACCTGCAGATACTCAAATCGACAACAGAAAGAACTTTTTTCTTCTACAGAGCTCAGATTTCCTCAGCATGTTTCATTTATCTTCACAAAAACTACTCTGAGGAAAAGATCAGAGGTATGGCTTAACTTTCCTTTTGCCGATGAGAAAGTATACTTCTTAGTTAGTAATGTGCTCAGAATTTTCTATGTGTATGGCTTTACCTTTCTACCCCTTCCTCAAATTCCTTTTAAAAATGTTAGAGGTATGTATCTCCAAAGTATATGGTAATTTTTCTTGGAGAAGCTTTCTTGACAAAATTAAAAGTTAAAGTAAGGAGATGAATTTAAACTTTAGTAAAAATGAGAGTGATTTTAACAGAGCATCTGTGCCTTTGGAGAACAAAACCAAGAATGGCATGTGATAAGGAATCATTCCTAATCCTATCACCAAGAAAAAACGTGACTAGTTCTCCTTTATTCAGCTTTTTATCACTTGCAAAAAGGGAACACTCAGTGTAGCACTAATGCTTTCAAGTTTGGATGACCACAAGATTGTTATGATAGTACACTAAATTAGCAAATGTTCATTCATCCAAGAATATTTATGGAGAATGGATTGTGTGTAAGGCACTGTTCTAGACACAAAGATGAACAGGGATAGTCCTTGCTCTCAGGAAGGCCACAGTCAGTGGTGCAAAGCAGGAACAAATAAATAATAATAAACCATTGTGATCAGGACAGCAATAGATACATTCAGGGCATCAAAAGAAACCTGGGTGAGATACTGAACCCGCCCAGGCAGAATTCAAGAAGGTTTCCTGGAATGAGTGACAGCTAAGATGAAAATTAAAGGCTAAGCTGGAGTCTGCAGGTAGAGGCATGGGAGTAGGGATGTTCCAAGCAGAGCAGACAAACAAGTAAAGCGTAAGAGGTAAGAAAAAGTGAATCACATACAAGTCAGGGGACTGTGCAGGGAACCAGAGGGTATGCTTTTTTGGAGCATAAAGTTCAGGGTAGGGAGTATTAAGAGTTGAGGCTGGGGAGTCAGGCAGATTTTAGACCTAAGCAAGAGAATGCTGTAGCTAGATTCACATTTTTACTGTATCTCCATCCCATTTACTAGGGTTGCTTAACAAACGAGCATGGCACAGTTTCCAGGCTGGACCTGAAGAAAATGGCAGCTTCCACTTCTTGTCTCTTCTGGGACATTGCTCTTGTCACCCAATCACTGTTCTGTGAGGAAGCATCAGCAGCCACTTGAAGAGGCCACAAGCAGGTGTCCCAGCAGATACCCCCAGCAGGAGTACCAAGCAACACCTGGCATCAGCCCCCAGACATGTGAGTGAACGAGACTTCACATGATTCGAGCCCTCAGCTGTCAAGTCACAACCAGTCTGTAACCGTTGCCAGCTGATGCCATATGAAGCAGAGATGAGCTGTCCCTATCTGTCTCTGCCCAAATTGTTATTCTGGATTGAGTCCTGGAGTCATTTGCTATGTGGAAACCAGTAACCAGAGCAATCTGTCTAGATTCGGGGTGGAGGATAAGAGTGTGTTGGGGGACCAGACCAGAGGAAAACATATTGGTTTGAAGCCTGATGCAGGACAGCAAGCAGGATATGATGATGGTCTGAACCAGAGCAACGGTGGTCAGCATGGAGAGGAGGGAACAGAGCGAAAATGGGCAGGGCATGGCGACTCGGGCACGGGGCAAGGGAGGGCAGAGTCGGTGACAACTCCAGGATTCGAAGCTTGTTTGGGGGATGGAGCAGAGGCAGTATCACAGTGAAGATGCAAAATGTGGAAGAAGAGAAGGGAGGACGATTAGTTCAGTTCTTGATATGTTGAATTGAGGAAACCCATCAAAAAAACACAAGCCGGAGAGCAAAGATTTGTGAATTATGAACATAGGCTGTAGATAAAGAGAATGATTAAGATGTCCTGGCTGGTATGCAGAGTGAGAATACTAAATACTCTGGGGAATCTAAGATAATGACATATCATTTCCCCCTAATTAACCTGTGTAAAGACTCAGGCTGGGTGGAGACTGTGGGTTGCCTCTTCCGACCATTCTCTCCTCCTTTCTGAGTAATAAAAACCTTGAATTTAGGTGGGCTCATTGCCGCCCAGCTAAGACCACACACTCCAGTCACTCTTGTAGGTTGGCAAGGCCATGTGACTTAAGTTTTGACTAGAGAAACATCAACAGAAGTGTTCTGTGTAACTGCTGGGAAGTTTCTCAAAGGTAGGAGGGCATGCGCATATCCAGTCTGATGCCTGGAACACTGATGTAATGGCTGGAGCTCTGGCAGATCTCCAGGACTGTGAAGATCACAGCAGAATGGCAGGCAGGATAAAGGCCACGCCCTGAATGACTGCAGAGGCACCAACTTGCCTATTCCTTGTCGGGCAGGGGAAGATTTCCCCTCTACTTCTCTTGACTTCTTTTAGCTGGTCTAATAATTAAATAGACACAAGACAGATTAATAGGAGAAAAAAAACTATTTAACGCACGGAGGTCTCATAAAAACAGACTCCTGAAATGAACAAAGCAGGCTGCTTATGCATCATTTTTTAGACAAAAAGACAATTATTTATGAAAATTTAACAAAGCAAAGGGGCTTGTGCTGTGGTAGCAGGCTAGTGAAGAAGTAACAAAGTTTGTTTATACAGTTTTCTTAGCTTTGAATTCCCTAACTCTGTGGATAAGGGTGCTTTCTATCCTCCTGGTAGAGGGGGGACACCTTCACATGGGAGATTTATTTCCTGCTTTTAGGGGAAAGGAGGAAGGTCAGAGTGGTTTTTTTTGTTTTTTTGGTTTTTTTTTTAAATACATATCATTTTTTTTCACCAGCTGTTTCTCAGGTAACTTTAATTCAAAATAATCAATATGTCACTGAGGCATATTTTGGAGCATACTTCCCTGGACCCCACAGTCTCTTTGTGAGAGACAAATACGCTTCTGTTTTGATCGTCACTATTAATTCGCACATGTGTGGGTTCACAGACATCTGAACTTAATCTTAATTGATACAACAGATAATAGAAAGGGCTTTAGCTTTTTAAAAGACTAAATCCTATAAGACTACTGAACGATTTCCACACGGCATCGGCAGTCCCACTGCTCAACACTCAAACTCCTTTATTAAATGCAAAGCCTACTGGGATACTTTCAGGAGAATTAAGAAATTAGGTTCTCTTTATGGAATATTGCCTCATTCTGCATCACTGCAATTGTCAGCAATGGAAGTCACACTGTAATTATAATGCCTGTAATTTTTAAGGTGTTAATCACAGCAAAATGAATTTAGAATTAGGAAAGGTATATTGTTTTACTACATTTAATTCAGGGGAGAAATTAATATTTTATCTTTACAAAATGTTACTCTATATAACATGGAAGTTACCTGAGCTAAAAGAGCTGCCATTTCTAACGCCAGGTCCCTGTTCAGAGGAAAAAGTCCATTTATTATTTGATCGTTTGTCTGATACATTAACAGCAACTTTTCTCTATCAGTCTCTCCACGAGCTTGCATTGAGAAATACAATCTGTAAAAAAAGAGGAAATTTTTCTTTAAATGATATGCTTACAAAAAAAGAAAGTAAAGAGAAATCTAGAGGACTGATATGGGGTTGTTCTAATAATAGTTCTCTAAGTGACACAAACTTACACCATTACCATCTGTTAATGACCTATCTCTGTACTTTATAATGTTTTTCTGCACACTGAGGAAACACTGCTTTGAAGTTGAGGTTGAAGGATGCTTCAATGCTATTTTTATGCCCTGAAATACCTTAATACCTAAGGTGTAACTGCAGAAAGACCTCAGACACCAATGGGCTGTATAAACCCAGTAAACCCAATTTTCAAAACACTCACAATCCTTCCTAAATACCTTGGACACACCAGGGAATAGAAAATGAACGTTTCAATTCAAAATCAACATCCAATGGTCAAGTGGGGCGGTTTTCTCTGGGAATCTAAAAAATCACATTTGCACATTTAAATGTTTTGACTTTTTTGGGCCACATTCTGATCAGCAGCCTTAGGCTCTCAAAAGTAGTTTACATGTTATCATTATTAATGGTTGAAATATGACATGGTTTTTGTTCACCTGGGTCTTCATCAATTCAGTGGCCCTCTTTTTATTC
This sequence comes from Vicugna pacos, assembly GCF_048564905.1. Lineage (NCBI taxonomy): Eukaryota > Metazoa > Chordata > Mammalia > Artiodactyla > Camelidae > Vicugna > Vicugna pacos. Next base: position 29,796,541 of record NC_133001.1, read on the forward strand.
ACTGTGCTGTTTTTTTTGTATGTGAGAATTCTGGGCTCTGACTTTAGGCTGCAGAGCAGGCAAAGAGTGCTGGAAACACTGTGACAGTGGGGTGGGTAAGCAGCACCGTGACAGCCCCTAATATTGTCATGACAACACAGTGGCAGGAAAAGAGAGATTCAGATCCATCATTTCTTCAGTGTGTGCTCGGCTAGCTACAACTGGATTGCCAGCCTTTTTTCTTTTCCCCTATTCACTTGAGGGAGAGGACACACTGTCATCAGTTACAGTACCGCTGGAGATAATTATCTCAAATAGCAAGGGATGAGAGGGCAGCAGGTCAGAATCTTGGGGGAGGCATGGTGGGTGTACTTGGAAAAGCTCTTCTGATAATTCTTTCTGTTCACGGCAGCTTAAGAATCACTGGTCTGGGCTGCCATTCAGAGTGGTGTCTTGAAAAAATTACCTGTGACTGCATGATGACAAATTGTTAACTGGGAAAAGAACAGGGCTGTGCAATAGAAATAGATTCAAAATTCAAAATGATGTCAGCAGAGGGGTATACAACAAGGGACTAAGTTTAAAATGAAAGCCCTCCCTTTTTGGCATGTGAACATTTTTGTACTTAGCTTACTTTCTCCACTTACATTAAGAAGCACGTCTTATTCATCACTGTGATCCACTAGGGTTTAGCTAAGCGTTACCACTGGAAGGGTCTTAGTAAGAGTTTGGATTGGTCATAAAGCTAGGAGGGAAAACAGAACCAAATGTTCAAATGGCTACGGGCAAGGAGAGCTAAAGTTTACTTTCTGTCATTTCTGGCATGCCAAGAAGATAGAACCTGGGGAGGAATACTGAAGCACTGTAAGAGAAAAGAGAAAAACACACAAAAGAGAAAAACAATTCCAGACACATACCTAGGAATGCAACGCATAGGAATCATGGGCTCAAGCCCCTAATGGAACAGTCTGGGCTCCGACAACTATACACGAATTTGGAGAGACTAGAGAGGGGATCTAAAGAGTCACAAAAATGACCAAGAAGTCAAAAATTAAATCCACAAAACTTGAATAGACAAGGCTCCAGGAAATGTGCTCTGAGTCTCTCCCAAGATGACCAGCTTCCAGCTGCTGCCCACCAGCCCTAAAGGGGCCTGAAGCAGAGTGGGCTTCCGTCACAGCAAGGAGGGTGCAGGTTGGACAGCGAGGGGTCTTCCCAACTGTCCTCCTCCTCACTTGATATCCAGGAAGCTGAACACCGTGGGATGGAAATCACACTGCCATGTGGACCAGTGTCACCAAACACACGCTGCTCCCAATTCAGCAGAGCTCTCAGCACTGCTGGGTCATCCTTTTGCTCGCCTCCAACAGACTCCGTATTTCATGCCACAGAACATTTATTTCCTCCTGTCGTCTTTCTCATTGTCGGGTAAACTTACTGAGGAAGCAGCCTGCCTCCACTCCCCATTTCCCTTCCTTCATTCCCTTGTCCGCATGGTCTGCTGACAATACTTCACGCAAATAAATAAACAAACAAACAAACAAATAAATAAATGAAATAATGCCGTTGTGGCCACTCCCCCCGCCCCGTTCTCTTCCTGCCTCTGTGGCTACCGCCTCAAGCCCTGTGCTCAGAAGTCACACTCTGCAAGGCCTTCGTCCATGTTCCCACAACATCTTGTCACAGTCATGAGAGGAGTGAATGTTGCGATGCTGTAACATTCACAGTAGGAGCAGATGTTGCTGGGGTACCTGCTAGGCGGCAGACTCTGATTCAAGTGCTTTACATTTGCCAACATTCAGTCCTTCAGGCAACCCTAAAGGTAGGTACTGTTTTCATCTCCGTTTCACGATGAGGGTACCCGAGGCGCAGAGATGGCAAGTGACTTGCTCAAGGCTGCAGAGTGACGGGGGGGGGGGGGCCGGGATTCTAACCCAGGCAGTTTCTCTCCAGAGCCCTAGTTCTTCACTCTCCTGCCACACTCTTATTGCTACAGCATTAATCCCACTGCGAAGAATTCGTGTCTGTCTCTCCCTAGAAAATGTAAGATTCTAGAGGGCAGGAAAATTTCTGTTCACCTTTGAATCTCTAGGGCTTCGACAGGGCCTGGCACTGGCAGACACTGAACAGATGTTTACTGCATGAAACAGATAAATGGTAGGCAGAATTGCTAAATATGGGGATTATTTGCCCATAAAAGCATGAAGAATCCCCTTTCTGTAGCATCTGGTAAATGAGTTAACTCTCTAAAACTTCAGTTTCCTCATTTATAAGATGGAGATAATAATGACCTTGTGGTAACTGCTCAAAAAGTGCTAGTTGTTTACTATAATAATAATGATAATTTTTATTCCATATATTTTTATAATATGTTATTATTATTATTCTCTAGAGGTTTTTAATCACAAGAGTCTCTTCATCCTGGAATTTTTTTCCTTTTTGGGTGTGAACATGAAGAAATGAGATAAACTAGGTGACCAGTCAAGAGGCTTCTTGACTTAGGATTCAGTGGATTGGGTGCCCTTACCATCAGCAAGGGTGGCAGAGATGGGAACGTTAAACTATGCTCTGGAAAATAATAAGGACAAATAATCATTGAAAATAATCTTTTGTTTCAAGGGGGTGGGGAGGAGTTGTTCTCTGCAGGGAAGGACCTTTGTCAGTTTTGCTTTGTTAAAAACATGTCTTGATTTTGCAATTTTAAATACACAGAAATAAACCAAATTGAATAAGCAGCTTAAATATAAACAGAATTTAAATGTTAGTTTCCAAATGGCTGTCTAAGAAAACAAATCCAAAACCTATAAATTACGTCTTTAACCACTGAATCTACGTAATTGAAATTCCATAATTTACTAATTATGGAATTAATATACATTAAAAACTCCATGATAGAGAGCTGATGTCTGAGTTTCGCTTATGACACTTACTACAGTGCTGCTTGACAGATGAAGAATCAAGTCCTTGGCTGCATGATAGACTGATAGTTCCCCTCCTAAGTGTGTCACTGGAAATTAGAGCTCACTGTCTAAGCTATTTACACACATATGCAAAGCACGACCATATTCAGAAATAGTACTTTCTTATAGTTGCGGCTGTCCAGCCATTTCAGACCTCTGTTGAAAATTAAACCTTATGGTTGAGCTGCTTTTTTTTTCTGACGTCAAAGATATTGTTATGAGGCTTTTTTGTTGGTGTTGTTGTTAACAGGCAATCTTTGTTATGTGTTATTCACCACTGTCTTTGCCCTTCCTGGTGGTGTTTGCTGGACTTGGTGCATTACTCTTATGTTTTTCAGACCACTTTTCTCCACTGCATCCAAATTTAATTTTGGTTCCAACTGTGGCCGTCATAGTCAAAATTAGTATGTATTCAGCATTCATAAGTTACATATTATTAGGAATAATCTTAGACATGGAAGTAATTCCATTTAGTGCCAACAAAACCAAATGAGAATTTCTGAAGCTTTTCTACATAAAGATATATGCAGGTCAGGTCCAGGAGCTGGCTTCCTTCCTCAAAGATAAGATCAAAAGACATGGGCATCAACACGGACCTCTAGGTCTGTGCTTTTTAAAACTTAGTATGCGTAAGAATCACCTACTTAAAACACAGTCTCCTGGGTCTTACCCTCAGAGATTCTGACTCAGTAGGGCTAAAGTGGGGCTGAATAATTTGCATTTCAACGTATTTCCATGTGACACTGATGCTGCAGGTCCAGGTCCACATTTTCAGAACCACTGCCCCAGTGGTCATAAAACTAAAACAAGCATCTAGAAGCTGCAAGTCTTCCAGCCTGCCGTTCTTGCCAGTCACCAGAGGGCCACAGATGAAGACTGCCATCAGTGGAAACAGGTTCTCCAGGAGCAGAGCCTGTGAGCCTTCTATTATCTGAGTAATCCTGCTCATCTCTAGGAATACATGACTTTAAAACCTTAGATACCAAAGCTGAACCATCACCTTCTTGTTACTCAGAACTCTGGCAAATCCCCACAGCTCATGAACCCCTGAACAGAGAAGCTCCAGTGGCTCACAGTCACCATTTATTCAGATCAAAGGAGTCTGTTCAAGCAGTGGTGACCCTTTAGCGCTGACTGTGTGAGAGGAGCCCTCAATATGAATGCCCAATATTTATGTAACTGCTCCTCTAGTAACAGACGTAAGTCCTCCCCATCACACACTTCTTTTTCACTGTTTTAAAAACTGCTAGAATACTCTTGCTTGCTTATATGGGTATTCCTGTGGGATAAACTATCAGAAAAAGAAATCCTGAACTGGATCGAAGGCTACTACATTCTTTATGTTATATAGTACCCTTACATTTTACATTCCAATTTCAGATCTATGAACATCTTCCAAAAGTAGACCTCTGAAAGAAGTCAAGACTACACTAATAATTCTACCAGGATCTTAGTCTAATATTTTAAATTCCTTATTTTATGGGGTATAAGAGCTAAATAAAATAAGCAAAATATGTTTTTTTGTGGGTTTTTTTAGTATAGTTACTATGACCTGGTCAGTGAACACTGTTTACTAAACACCACCTTCTGCTAATACATGGAAGAAAAGAAGACATTTTTAAAAGAGAAGAAGAAAATCTGGTGTCTGACCATATGCCAAAGTCTATTAAAACTGTATTAGTTGAGAAGTTATGTGCTCCAGCCCCATTGGCTTTTTCCCAGTTCCTGAAACACTGTGCAGCCTCCCTCTAAGGCTTCTGAACATCCTCTTTCACCCATTTCAATGCTCCCACTCCCAGCCCCCTTCTGACCTTGGCATAAGTATCATTTCCTCAAAGAAGCCTCCGATGTCTCCAGTCTAGGTCAGGCTACTTGCTACGTAATCTCACAGAGACATGCTCTTTTCTTTCAGAGAACTTTACATATCATTATACACTCATTACAGTTACTGGAAAATTAACAACTCTCTTCCCCACTAGCTTGTAAATTCCAAAAGATCAGGGAGTGTGTTTGTCTTTATTATCGTGCATTCAGAGCATCTAGCTAAGTGCCTGGCTTATAGCTGAAGCTTAATAAATACAGAGAGAATACAAAAGAGTAAGAATGAATGGACATGAATATATCACTGCTAAAAGACTTGGGCAAACATAAATATCTCTTCTTACTACAGATCTACAGTAGGGTATTTGAGCATTCAGTCTGATGAAAAGTGTACTAACAGTGTTAATCGAAATTCTGAAAGTGAAAAATTCACTGTTGTATCGACTATCCCAAATGGCAGATATTTGTCCCAACAGTTTTCTTCAATCATTGTCCAAATGCTTATTTTTATAAAATATAATTACTCATGACATTAAAAGACTAGCATCAGAGACGAAATTTTATGTGACAAGTTTCTTCCTGCAGAAGTAGAGTTAGCATTTGTAGGACAACAAACATACAAATAAATATAACTTTTAAGGCTATTCAGTAGGAAACTGAATTGTAGGTGCATGATTTGAACGTACGTGTGTGCACTCTTGCTGTGGCACTTGGCAATGCGTTACACACCTGTTTTTATACGTGAGACGCACAGTTCTTGTACCTTCCCATTTCCCAGGCTGCTGTTCTTTGGAAGCCTGTTCCCACTTAGAAATAATGTCACAAATCTAGAAGGGAAGTGGAAAACGGAGACTCAATATTTTTCACATTGGTATTTGTTTTTTTAAGACAAGCATGTCCGTAGATTAAAAATTTTCAATGCATGTGATCAAACTAAATGGACTGAAGCTTTCTGTTTTAAGCCTCTGCAGCTTTGAGTTTAGGATTTAATTATAAATCACTCTTTGGTCCACTTATCCTTTTGGACACACATTAACTTTGGACTATGGCCATGAATTTTTTACTTGAAAAGGAATCTTAATGAAGGACTGCATGAGACTGGAAACAAGAAGATTCCAGGAATTTTTTCATGATTTAGTCACAGAAGAAGAAACTTTTCTACCTTCTGAGTTTATAAAGATTGGAATAACTGAATGCCAAAGGAATCAAATATAATCTAAATATTTTTTTGATTGGGAAAGAACAAAAATCCTTCAGGAACCAAATAAATGTTTGTTTTATTAACTGGTCACTTACAGAATTATAAATAAAAGTTTTCAAAATTATGTGGTAAGTTGTTATTCACCAAAGCCTCTAACATTTACTGAGCCCAAGTCAACCAAAAATACTAGCTTATCTTCTTGACTAATCATTAAGAACTGTGCTCTAGGAGCGCCTGTCTCAAAAATCTACATTTGGAGTTGCTGATCTTAATATACCGGGATATACTTAGAGCTGAGAAGAAAAAGACAGTCATTTATCTAGATCTCTCAATATGCAGGTGAAGAAACAGGTGGGGCTGTGGTAGCGGGGGAGGTGGGATCATATTTTCTGATGAACACTGCTAACGAAGTAAGTATGAGCTTCAGCATATCCTGTGGAACCCCATGGAGACCTAACAGATCGTTCCGCAAGTGGAGGGAGGCTTTGGGAGTCAGATGAAAGTACTGATGTTTCATATGCTCTAAACTCATGGGAGATTCCCCTGCTTTGCTCTAATTCTTTAATCTTCAAAGCACAGAAATATTTTCACTCTGTAACAAAGTACTTATTCCCAAGAGCAATCAAGGACAACCTCAAGTAAGAGGGTCCAGACCCGGTTCCAGCTGCTTGATTTGTAGTAAATCATTTTCCACTTTGTGCATCAGTTTCTTCATTTGCAAAATATGTAGGTTATTTCTCTAAGATTCCTTACGGTTCTTTTTCTTTTGTTTCTTTTTTCTTTTTTTTTCCTCGGGGGGAGGTAATTAGGTTTTTTGGATTTTTTGAATGGAGGTCCTGGGGAGTGAACTCAGGACCTCATGTATGCTAAGCACACGCACTACCGCTGAGCTATACCCTCCCCCCTCCTTACGGTTCTTTATTCTATATTTTTAATTGTTGCCATCACTAGATGGAAACTTTAATAAAGTTATTTTACTCTGATCTAGAAAAGATTTTTAAAGAATCTTCCAATTCTCTGTTTTTGCTCATGATTTTCGTCATGCCTGGAATCCCTTCTTTATTTCCACAGGTCCATTTTCTACCAATCCTTCAAAGTCCAGTCGAGCTTTTCCCTAATTTCCAACCTGAATTCAATCTCTCGCTCTGTAGAATGTTCACCGCACTCTTAAAGCATGTATCACATTCAGATTTAAGGTTATCAGTGTAGAAAGCTACTCTTCCCTAAGCAAATTAGAAGTTCACTGTGGGCGGGAACTGTTTCTGGTCCTTTTTTATATCCCCACAGGGTCTGGTCCAGCTCCTGGGACACAATAAACAGTTCAGTAAATACTGCTGAGTGAATGAATAAAATGGAAAGCCATTTTATTAGAGCTTCCACATCTCCACGCTTTTTAGCCTAATATTTAGGGTATTATTATTATTATTATTATTATTAATCCTCTTCTTTAACATGGAGTATGCGTGTGTGCACAGATTGTAGTCAGAATTCTATGGCTTCAACAAAGTCCTGCAATATTTTTTTTTATTATGAAGATTAGATTGTTTAAATTTTTGGAAAATTCTTGAGCTAAACTATTTGCAAATAGCAAAGAGTAGCTTCTTCATGTTTGAGGGGTCTGCCTCCCTAAAAGGAGTTAGTTTTACCTTGATATTTCCTTGAAGACAATGCTCTAAATCCCTGCCAGAAGGATCATCTGTGAACAATGCAAATCCAGACTGTGCTGGCTTCCTCATCCCTGTATCCTGGTTCAAAGTATTCAAAAATTCTTCCACTGTGGTGGATGCATCAAATCCAACGACCTAAACAGAAATAACAAAGTTGTTCTCTTAATAAAAAGGTATGCACATTTCAAACTCAGATTTCAGTGGGGAAATAGGGCATACTTGATGCATGACTAATGATAACATATATTTATCTAGGTGCTTTAACTTTTTTTTCAAAGCTCCACAGGAGAAAATTAATGTCATCTTAGTCATTAGCTTGCTGTAAGAATTCAAAAATCTTGGCTTCAGCCAACAGATATGAATTCAAATAGAAAGATCATTTGACAGCTATAAACATCTTGCAGAGATATTATGCCAAGAACTACAGTACAGTATGTAATCTTTAAGCAAAGGAGAAAAAATAAATAAACAAGAAATGCACTTAAACAAGTGAACACTTTTATACATTTAATTTTTGTTTCTTTAATATGCAGTTAAGTATCTGAATTCCGCGATAAAAGGCTTAGAGCTGCAAAGACTAATTGCTAGCTTTGGAACACAGTTGCTTCAGTTAACACGCAAGCATCTAGATCTGAGAGCTGGCAGGGCTCGGACAAGTTTTCACAGATAATTCCTGTGATCTGGAGATTTTAGAGACTAAACCTGTACATGCCCCATGTTAGTAATTATTCCCTCACCTAGCCAGTACACTGGTGGGAGAAAGCCTCCACCAAAATATTTCTGTTTTTCTCCATCAGAATTATAATGGCAGTGAAACTCCTCCATTATCTGGTTCAGTAGGGATTTTTTTTAGTGTGAATCCTTTTTAGCAAAACTGTTTCAAAACTGAGCTGTCCTGAGAGGAGGTCTAATATAATTGCACGTTTATCACTGCCAGCTGCTGACAGAGGGGGAGAGACAGACTCACTTCCTTATTCCACAGAGGCTATACATAGGATTCTAGGCAAAGCATGTTTTCATCGGGTAGAAAGTCTAATCCACCTGATATATCCCATTCATGAAGTGTACGGGGATGCTGAAGGGCAAAGAGTGATGATACGGGTTTCGAAGAAGAGTTGAAAGGATTTCCATCCTTGAGGGTCTTGCTTCTCGGTCTCCATTCTGTTGCGTCCTTTCTACACATCGCTGGCAGTAAATGGCATATTTTCCAAATTCTGTCCTATAACACAAAATTTAAGATAAAGTCTAGGAATAAGTTTAACTAAGACTACCTTTTGTATATATGCAGCCATTAAGAAAGCTTTCCTGGTGTACATTATTACAGTGTATTATGCTAATATTGATAGCAATTTTTCTCTTTGAGTGATAGTATTAACTGCTGTCACTTTTCTTAAATTCTAGTGTCTTTACTTTTGCCACTGACTAAACCAGACTTCCCACGAAGCAGTCTTTATCTTTATTGTATTATTATAGTCACAAAATAAATTTAAAATTACCAGATATTACATGGTTCAAACACAGTAATTACATTAACAAATACAAAGCTAATAATTGTATAAAGACTAGTACAGGAGAACTCAAGAAGTGCATGACACAGCGGAGTTCTCTTTTGAAGAACATGGAGGTTACTGCCTGACTGCTAAGCAAGGTAGGAAAATACCTTCAAAGATAAAAATATATTTCCTTTCTTCAAAAAATATGCACTTCTTAAAAAATATTAAGCAGTAAATAAACAAAACCCCTGGAGTGAATAAAGTCAGTAAAAGCTGGATAATCTTATTTGCCCTCCCTCATTTTTTATGAAAATTTGTATTCTGTTTATAAAAGACGACTGATAAAATCTCTTAAATATATTTGTATTCAAGTGCCTTCTAGGTAGACTTTAAAATGTTACATTTGCCCGGAGAATCCTCAGTGACTGCAACTGAAATCATATGACCTTGATGACAGAGTCTCCAAAACATATTATGAACTGGAGGGTATTTTCCTACTGTTTCCAAGTTGTTTCTTGTTTCATTGTGTTGGTTGACTTGTTTGTATGAGTCCCAGAGTCTAAACAACCTAACATGAACCTCTTGGATAAAATGATTCTGATAACCCTTGGCTGGGTACCCTGGGTCCCACTGCAGGAAAACCATTCTGGAAGCTGAATTTTGAATGTCTTATTTAAAGGAGTAAAAATTCTGAAGTTATTCAAATAGACGCAATTATAAAAGGCAGGGCGACCATTAGAGAAGCCGTTTACATAAAAGAATTCAATGTGGGGAAAATAGTAATAGGGAAAATAAGGAAACAAAATAGTTGCTTTGATTGAATGAACATCCACTAATGATAAAACATTCATTCTTGAAATGAACATAGACTTCTCACTTAAAATGCTCTTTGTCAGCTTTTCGAGATTTTACTGCAATCTTCCATAAGAGATTTAACATAACAAAGGAAATATTTTCCCAGCTCTATGTAAGGGCTAACCAAAGATTCCTGTACCAACATTTGTTTCACACATTCTTCCACAAATGTACCTGGCAAGTACATTTACGATTTATTGTAGACTTTCAGAGGCCACATAAATGGTTCAGCTGGCTAGTATTCTGCATACCTGGAATCAGCGTTCCTTTTCAGGTGGAGCCTGAGGAGCCACAAGAAAGGATGATGGGGAAGGAAGAGCCCAACACAGAGCGCCAAGAGCTGCCAGCCCTGGGCGAAGAGAAGCATCACAGGTTAGATCTACACCACTAGCAGAGGCTGTGAGAGCAAAGGGATGATGATAATCTTTCTTGACCCAAAATGTTCTTGCTTCTTCCACACATGCATATCTGCTTAGAGCATTTATAATACATAAAAACATAAAAGCTCCACGTTGGGTCAGATCCATAATCCATCTAGCTGGGTATACTGTCGTCTACAACTGAGGTGCAAAGGACATGCTATAGTAGTCCTTTTTGATATCACACTCAAAGATTAGGGAAATTGTTCCTTTTTGTTCATTTATGTATTTACTCTCGTGCACAGGTCCCCTCCAGGTCCCTGGGACAGGCCCTATCGGCGGTATTTACATGGTCATATGCTCTTTTAAAATAAGAAAGATATTTTGTACTCTTTCTCTTTGAGAGTACAAAAATATTCACTGTATAAGCTTCAAGTCCCACGAAACCTGGATCCACCCCTGAGAATCTTATAAGCTACGGTAAGAAATTTCTGTATTATCCTGTGGTTGACAGGAAGTCAATAAGCAAAGATTAAAACAGGCACTCACTGAAGAGTAAACACAAGCAACTAAAAACCACTTGAAAATAAATTCAACTGTGCTAATAATTAAATAAGTGCATCCAAAATCAATAGTGGAATACCACTTTTTACCTGGAAAGAATTTAAAAGAAGAATTACACTGAATATTGTTAAAGATATAGGAAAATTCTAGAAGTGAATTTAATGAAATTCACTGTACTTGCATACAAAATTTAGGTTCAAATATGTCTATTGTAGTGGTATTTACTATATGAAAAAATAGTTGGAAAAAATAAATTATAGTAATTGATATGAATACAACCAGTATTAATGTTTCGAAAACTGTTGAAGGATATAGGGGAAATGATTACGTTTTATCATTTTAAAAAAGTAGTATGCCCACTGTAACTCTAGGAATGTGAGGGGGGAGGGTGTAGCTCAGTGGTAGCGTGTGTGCTTAGCATGCACAAGGTCCTGGGTTCAATTCCCAGCACCTCCATTGAAGAAATAGTAATAACATATAAAAATAAATAAATAAACCGAATTGCTCCCCCATAAAAAAGGAAAAGAAATTAAAAAAAACCTGAGTGTGCATAAATATACACATATACATTTATATATAAATATATAAAGTGAAAGGATTTACATCAAAATATTGATAGCTATTTTCCCTTTTCATACTTTTTGTATTTTCCAAATGTCTATATTGAATATGTATTATTCTTAAAAGCAGGAAAACAACATCATTTAAAATTGCATGTATAAGTGTCAACACATACCTGCAGTGGCCCTGGTTGATTCTGCGGCTGTCTCCGTCTTGTCTGTTTAATGAGCTGACAGCAAATTTCATTCTGTAGCTCAGGATGTGTCAGACAGATCTGCAAAGCACTCTGGGCTAGAGATATGTGGTAATCAATTGCAGGAGAGTCAACTGCTGCATTTATAAAAAGCTGGCAGGTCTGAATTAAATGAAAAAATTGATATACTCTAGGTGAGAAAAGCTTAGATTTATTCTGCATGAGTTATATTAATTCTTAGCAATAGTTTTTTGTTTGAAAGGATGGAAGGATACATATTTTGATAACACTAATCAAAATAAATATGGAGTGGCTACATTAATACCAGCCAAAGTAGATTTCAGAGCAAGAAATTCTGCCAGAGGAAAATAGGGTCATTTTATAATGATAAAGGGGTCAGTTTCTGTAGAGGACAGAACAATCCTAAATGTTTTAATAACACAGCTACAAAATACATGGTGAAAAAACTGACAGAACTGCCAGGGTAAATGGACAAAATTCACAATTATAGCCAGTGATCTCAATACCCCCATTAATATTTGAGAGAATAAGTAGACAGAAAATCTGTATGGATTTAGAAAACCCGGATAACACTATCAACCAACTTGCCCTAATTGACATTTGTAGAACACTCCACCTTGGAGCAAACTATGCATTAGTGTTAAGGCCATATGGAACATTAATGACCTCTTTGCCCACCTATTTTTCCTTGCAGTTCTTCAAAGACGTGGTGGGGGGGAGGGTATAGCTCAACTGGTAGTGCAAATGCTTAGCATACTTGAGGTCCTGGGTTCAATCCCCACTACTTCCTCCAGGAATAAATAAATACTAAATAAACCTAATTATCTCCCCCCACCAAAGATGTTACTCCACTATCTTATGACTTACATACTTTTCAATGAGAAGTCGGGTGTTACTCTTACCTATATTCTCTGTGTTATGTTATTCCCCTCAAACTCTCCCCACTGTACACACCCAGGCTGCTTTTAAGATTTTCTCTTTATAATTCGTCTAAAGCAATTGATTATGATGTGCCTTAGAGTAGTTTTCTTTATATTTCTTCTTTTTGAGCTTGAGTTTCTTAGATTTGAGAATTTAGGGTTTACATTAAATCTGGAAAAATTTAAGCCATTATTTCCTTAAACATGTTTCTGTTGCTCTACCCCCTTTTGTGGAACTCCAAATCCACATATATTAGGCGGCTTGAAAATGTCCCACAGCTCACTGTACTTTATTCAATTTTTTTCAGTTTTAAAAAAAACTCCATTTCATTTTGGATAATTTTCTTGCCATGTCTTTAAGTTCACTAGTCTTTCCTATTGCATCATCTTATTGATTGTTAATCTCATTATAGTATTTTTCAATTTAGCCACTACATTATTTCATCTCTAAAAGTTCAATCTGGATCTTTTAAATATCTTCCATTACTCTTCTTAAAATGCTTATGATTTCCTTTACCTTCTTGAACATATGAAGTGTGGTAGCTAATCTCCAAGATGGCGCCCAATGATCTCCACCTCTTGATACCTCAGACCCTGAGGTAATTTTCTTCCATATTGTACTGGAGTTAGTCTGTGTGACCCGTAGACTATGGGAGAAATGATGGCATGCCATTTCTGAGGTTATGTTATTAAAAATCAAAGTGGTTTCCATCTTGGGTACTCTACTTGATGCCCAGTGCACTAGGAGGTCCTTTCATTCTGGATGATATGAACACAAGCTATTTTCAGCTCTGCGTAACCACCAGGAATTTTTTCCCCTTCTTTTCTGGTAGTTCTTTCCTTAGCCTCCAGTAATTTCCTTGTACACATATGCTTATCAGTTCTCAGCTGAAAAGTCAAAAGGAATCCTCTACACATCTGTGGAATACTTTCCCTTTCTCTTCAGCTTTCTCCTCTCAATCTTGTGAATTCTAACCATCTTGACCGCCTCAAATTCTGAACTCTGTTTTGGCAACTCAGGAAGACTGCCAGGCACTATCTGGGTGTCCCTCCCTGCACGGTAATCTTGAGACACTCTCTAAGACATTAAGCTGCAGCAATCATAAGGCTTACTTCATTTGTTTTTCTGAGGATCACTGTCCTGCACTGCCCATTGTTCAATGTCTGAGAACCATTGTTAGGGTAAATCCAGTTCCTGTTGCTTCCTCATGGCCAACTAGAGGTAAGTTTGTTGTGACAAGCATTATTGAGTAGGGAGTTTGAGGGCAATGTGACCAAAGACAAGCAAAAAGAGAGACAGCTGGCCCTGAGGAATGAATACCACAGATTTATACTGGCTGCAGTCCATATGGCTATTTGATACTCTCTAGCAGTACACATGTGATTAATATGGAAGCAGACAAGACAGCAGCATCTCGGTTGGGGTTTGGCAGAAGAATTCATGGAATTCTGTGTCCCAAGGAAATATGAGTATTAATGAAAGTAATCCAGACTGTGTAAAGAAGGAAGAAAAGCCAAGAGGCAGTTATCATGGTCTCTCTTGATCTCAAAGAAAATAAATGGCTCAAAAGAAAAGTCTTAGTGAGAATGAGTAGTAGAAGAGTAAGAAAATAAGAGAGCTCGTGGGCTAAGACATTATGTTTAAAGAAACATACATTAGAATTTAAGGTTTTAGAAGTGGTGTACTTAGGAGGAATGTTGAGGTCAGGGTGTGGACACGGAGAATGGGAAGGTGAAGCAGAGTAAAGAGGCAAAGTTTACCGACACTGAGAAGGTCAGGAATCTTAAGGCCATGGCATTGGTGAGTGAAGTGATAATAAAATCGTTTAGGACAATGGCAAGATTTGAGGTAGAGAGAAACAATGTGGGTTGGTAGCCAAAATCCTTAATGAAATTTGAGGAGTTATCAGAAGGTGACTGATGACAGAGATGCTGGGAGCAGGGGATAAACAGTGACATAGTTGAATGGCCAGTTTCAAGTGATCAGGGATTTCTAATAGAGGCTGAGTAATAAGAATTTGAGAGTAGCACTGAAGAAGAAGAGTGTTGACCCCCCTCCCAACACTGAGGTACATGTAATGTCAGAAGTCTCTCCATTTGAGAGGTTGAAGAGGAAATGATTCTTCTGACATAAAGTGTTTCACATGATCCAAACCATATAGTTTATTTCAGTATATCTCAAATCCTCATTCAGAAAGCATATTAAATTCACCTAATTTTATTTCAGTAGATTTTCTTCATCATCATCATCATCATCATCATCATATTTTGAATTTTCTTGGAAAGAATGAAACCTTATAACCTAAATTTTTTCCAATTAAAATGTTTAACAGCGTATAACTCCATATAAAATTTTACCTTAAATAATTTAATAGCTTCTGTCTGTAGAGCTTCTGAAGGTAGTGTTGTCAAAGGGGAAATGATTCCTTCTTTGCTGTGACACAAAGTAGGGTGTCTCCATATCTGAGAGGCTAAACATAGAATAAAATATGAGCAGGAAACAGAAAGAATCACTTACTTTGGCCTCCCATTAAATTAGCCCTATAGAAATTAGCTCATTCAGACCTGGCTCACAACTGCAAGTCATAAAGGTCATGAAAAACCTTTGGCAACACAATTTTCTTTCAGTTCTCAGGCCATTGGGATTCTCATGTTTCTATTTTGGATACATTAAATCTAGAGAGTTTGGTACTAATATTCCAGGCTGAAACAAGTCCACCAGAACACTATCATATTGCTTAAATGTGCTAAAGATTGGTGACCTAGGTAGAGAGATGACTATACATAAGAGGGGAACCAGGGGAAGATACAGAGAGGAGAAGCCAGAGGAGGAGGAGGAGACAGAAATATAAAGTGGAACTTGAAGTCATTCCCCAAATTAACATTTATTAAATTCCTATGCTGGATATGCAGATAAAATGTGATCTGTATTATTAAGTAAAGTAGAGATCAGAATCCAGACTCACTTAAGGGAAACAGCCATAAAAAAATATTCAATGCAAAGCAACAAATGCTACAAAAGGGTTAAATGGTAAAGTGCATTGGGATATTATTTTAGGATTTATTTAAGCACCTTTTATGAGCCAGATGCTGAGCTAGGATGGGCTGGCTTGGGGAGCTCCTAAGGTAGGTAGGATTTTATCAGGTTGGTGAGGAATGTGAAGGAAGAGGGGTGTTCTAGGCAGAGAGAGTAGTGTGAGTAGAGAGAGCAAAGGCAGAAAAGTGTGACAAGATGTGGTTTAATGGAGGAATGGTGTTCCCAGGGTTGAAGAACTGCAGTGAGAATCCTGGTCCATGACAAGCAAAGCCAATGAAAAGATGGGTACAATGCAGGGAAACAGGAACTCACAAAGTGAAAACTCTATTAGGCTAAAGGAATTTGGGCTCATTTCGTAAACCATAAAGCCTTATATATTATAAACTTACAAGGCTCTCCTTCTATATTTAGCAATTTGCAGACAAGTTGTTCAAATTCAGATCCAACATTTACATTGTTACTTCCAGCCGCAACAGTCAGATGATAAAGCCAAGTGTCCTTAAAAATCAGAACATATTAATAGAGATGTTAACCAAGATATAGTTTTTGATGACTTAAGGAAAAACATAACTTGTATAAACATTAGAAAACTTTGACACTGAAAAAAAACTCTCAATTTTTAAATAATAATTAAGAGCCATTTAGAAAAAAGAGTTCTGAGGCAGGCTCACTTGAAGTGTACTCATAGTATATTTTCCCATTGTTCACATTTTTATTATTTTCTGTAACTGTTTCTTAGAAAAGCATAAGAAAAGACAATTAAGGAAAGTATTATGATAGTAAGAGGCTAGAGTAAATACAACCTGTTAATATTCTTTTAAGAAATATAATAAAGTCTATTAAATTTAAAATCCGACCCCCAGTACATACAAATGACACATATAAAGTACTCAGGAAATCTAGAAAAAGTAAAGAAGAAAGTAATATCCTGTAGCAACATACCTCAACACAATAAAGGCCATATTAGAAAAGCCCACACCTCTAAGATCTGGAACAAGGCAAGGATGCTCACTCACTCTTGCCACTTCTATTCACCACACCACCTGAAGTCCTAGCCAGAGCAATAGAGCAAGAGAAAGAAAAAAAGGCAACCAAACTGTAAAGGAAGAAGTGAAATCATTTGTTTGCAGATAACACAATCGTATTTGTAGAAAACCATGAAGATTCCATAAAAACACTGTTAGAACTAATAAATTCAGCAAAGTGGCAGGATGCAAAATCAATACACTAACAAGAAATTATCTGAAAAGGAAATTAAGAAAATAATCCCAAAACAATAGCCAGAAAAAAAAATTAAAATTCTTAGGAACAACTTAACCAAGCAAAGACCTGTACACCAAAAACAACAAAACACTGATGAAAGAAATTAAAGCAGACACAAATAAATAGAAAGACATCCAGCATTCATGGATTGCAAGAATGAATATTGTTAAAATGTCCATACTACTCAAAGCAACTCACAGGGTTTCAATGCAATCCCTACCAAAACCCCAATTTTTAAAAAAAAATAAATAGAAAAAAAAATCCTAAAATTCATGAGGAACCATAAAAGCCCCCAAATAACCAAAGCAATTTTGAGCAAGAAGAACAAAGCTGGAGGGATCATACTTCCTTGACTCAAAATATATCACAAAGCTACAGTAATCAAAATAGTATGGTACCAGCATAAAAATAGACATTAGGCCCATCAATGGGCCTAATGAATGTCCCATTAGGCCAATGGAACAGAATAGAGAGCCCAGAAATAAACCCATACATATACGGTCAACTGAGTCTTTGACAAGGGTGCCCAGAATACAGAACAGGTAAAGGAAAGTCTCTTCAATTAATGGTGTTGGGAAAATTGGATATCTACATGCAAAAAAATGAAACTGGACCCTGATCTCACTCCATATACAAAAATCAACTCAAAATAGAATACAGATTTAAACATCAGACCTGAAACTATAAAACTCTTAGAAGAAAACATTGAGAAAAAGCTTCTGGACATTGGTCTTGGCAATGATTTCTTAGATATGACACTAAAAACAAGGTGACAAAAGCAAAAATAGACAAGTGAAATTACATCAAACTAAAAAGCTTCTGCACAGCAAAAAACCCCATCAACAAAATGAAAAGGCAAATGGCTGAGTGGGAAAAAATATTTGCAAATCATATTTCTAAATAAGCACTCTACCACTGAGCTATACCCACCTCCCACAAGAAATCATATTTCTGATAAGAGGTTAATATCCAAAACATATAAAGAACTCATACAACTCAACAGCAAAAAAGATGAACAATCCAATTAAAATATGGGCAGAGGATCTGAACAGACATTTTCTCAAAGAAGACATACAAATGGCCAAGTACATGAAGGGGAGCTCAACATCACTAATCATCAGGGAAATACATCTCAAAACCACAAAGAGTTACTTCACACCCATTAGAATGGCTATTCTCAAAAACAAAACAAAACAAAAAAACCAAGAAATAACAAATGTTGATGAGAATGTGGAGAAAAGGGAAAACTTGCACACTGATGACAAGAATGTAAACTGGTGCAGCCACTGGGGAGAACAGTATGGAGGTTCTTCAAAAATTAAAAATAGAACTACTATATGATCCAGCATTTCCACTTCTGGGTGTTTATCTTCAGGAAGCTTTTAATATAAATTTATATAAAACATTAACTCAAAAAGATAATATGTACCCCCATGCTCATCACAGCATTATTTACAATAGCCAAGACATGGAAACAACCTAGTGTCCATCGATGGATGAATGGATACAGAAAATGTGGTGTATACACACAATGGAATATTATTCAGCCTTTAAGGAGGAAATCCTGCCATTTGCAACAACATGGATGAATCAGGAAGACAAATATTCTGCTAAGTAAAATAAGCCAGACACAGAGAAACAAATACCACATAATACCACTTATATGATAGACCTAAAATAGTCAAACTCATAGAAGCAGAGAGTGGAATGGTGGTTGCCAGGGGCTGGAGGGAGGCAGAAACAGGAGGCATTAATCAAAGAGTACATGGTTTTGATTAAACAAGATGAATAAGTCCCAGAGGTTTACTGCATAGCATTCTGCCCATAGTTAACAATATTGTGTTACATTCTTAAAAATTACTGAGGGTAGATCTTATGTTAAGTAGTTCTTATCACACACACACAAAATAATAATAATAAAAAAGAGGTTGAGAGGAAACTTTTGTGATGGATAGGTTTGTGGCATAGATGGTGGTGACAGTTTCATGAGTGCATAATTCTTTTTAAGACATTCAATTGTATACATTATTTATAGCTTTTGTATGAAAGAAATAAAGAAAGAAAAGAACCTATTTTTCTTCTCCCCAAATATAAAATATACTGGCATTTTTTTCTATTAAAATATACATGTACATTATATTTTCACAGTGAAAATTGAGATCAGGTTAAAAAAGATAATTATAATTTCTGAATTTTACCAACATTGTATAAACACTTCCTTATTGCTAGAAATTCTTTATAAAAAAGAGATACAAGGCTGCAGGATATTTTATTATATGGACATATATTTATTTAATCAATTTCATACCAATGAACAGTTAGCTGGTTACTAATTTCACATTGATTAAAAAATACCATGAAATCCAGCATCTGTTAAGTAAAAAAAGGCTGTCTTATATTTTGTGTTTGAAATATATCAGAAATAAAATTATTTCTAAAAGAATGCTATGTCCAACAAATTTATATGTAAATCTTTGATTGTACTTACGATCATTTGAAAATTATTTCCAATACTTAATAATAGTCTAAATCATTCCAAGTCAAGCAATTAGTCCTCACAGACCTTTTCATGCTTGGATCCGATCAGGAGATATGTCGGCCCTTGGTCTTTGGGGTGGATCACAATAGTGTAATGTGTGGATAACAGACTTCGCCCACTGGCTTCATAATCTTCATCTGAATCACAGGATCTGTCAACCTCTTCAACTTTAGCCTCCCAGAGTTTGATCTGACCTAAAGGAAACTAAAGTAAATATTGGTAATTGTAAGGAAGGCACTTTCTAAATCTCTTCCTACTAAAATTTTTCATCATCCTTTTCATTCCTACCTTTATAAAGCTTTCTTTTCAAAATGAATGCCTAGAGGTAACTGGATTATCCATATTGTTAAAAAAGTAGTGGCCAAAACCAACATGCCAATAGTAATATAAAGAACAATTTGAATACCAGGCATTTAACTTTTGTGGAAAAAGCAAGAAGCTACTTCTCTACTTCTCTAGCGGCTTGAATTATTCACTTGGACTAAAGTGACCCACTACCTAGTCAAACAAGTAGGTTATTCAGTCACAATAGTCACTTGGCTTTTTTTCCCCATAGAATTGATCTGATTAAGCTACTGGATTAAAAGGACAATTGTAGACATAGTCTCAATACTATTCATAGAAAAAGTAACAAGGTTAACAGCTGATGTGAAGAAGTGTGATTAACTATCACTCTGAATCTCAAAAAATGAGAAGGTTTTGAGGCTATTTATACATACATAATATATCACCAAAAAAATGCCATGATTTCTTCCATATTAATTTAAGGATAAGAAAAACATCCTAAAATGATTTACATTAAATTTTACCTACTCTTTTACTGACAAAAACAATCATTTGCTGTGTTGAATATTTAGCTTGTTTTAAAACTTTTGCTTTAATTAAGTACGTTTATTCAAGGAACATATATAGGCTGCTTTACATTTACAGCTTCTAAAATATTTGGTCAGGTTTGCAATTGCAGTCTAAAAAAGTTCATTCTAACTCCAAAGACATTTAACATCTTACATTTTCATGCTCAGGCCCAGGGTTCAGTGCTTGGACTTTTTTCCCATCTACATTCACTCCCCTGGGTGATCTCATCCAAGCTCATGACTTTAGTACCAGGATGTATTAGCCTCTCCCAGATGGATAATGAACGACTCACACTACCTCTACTTAGATGTGTAACAGCGTCTCAAACACCACCTGCTAAGTCCTCCCCGCCTGCTCTCCACAGTCTTCCCCATCTCAGTTGTTGGCAACTGTATCTTTCCAGCTGTTCAGGCCAAAAACCTTGGCATCGTCAAACCTTGACCTTTTTCTTTCTTTCATATCCCATACCTCCCATACTCTTTCAGTCAACAAGTCCTGTCACCAAAACATTCAAAATATATCCAGAATCTAGTCTCCTCTCACACCTCCATTGCTATCACAAAACGACAATCATCTCTCACCTGGATTACTATTAACAGCCTCCTAACCAGTCTCCTCCTAATTCTCTCAGACGGTAGCTAGTGTGTTCCTGTTAGATAAGGTCAGATCACGTCACTGTTCTGCTCGAAAACCTCCCATGGCTTCTCATCTTATTTGGAGTAAAAGCCAAAGTCCTTCCTTTGATAAGGCCCCATGCAATTTGGTCCCCGTTACTTCTCTGATCTCACCTCCTGTTACTCTGCCCCTAACGGACTCCAGTCCAGTCACACTTACCTTCTCATTTTTCCTCAAACACACCAGACTTGCTCCTGCCGGGGCCTTTGCACCTGCTGTCCCCTTGGCCTGGAATGTTCTTGCCTCTTTTACTTCCTTCAGAACCCAATTAAATGTCAGTTTCTAAGTGACATCTTACCTAGGTATCTTATCTAAAATGTAATAATATCTACCTAATAGCTGATCAACAGTAAAAAATTAATTCACTTAATTAAATGAGTTGTCTTTTATAAGAAATATTGCTTTTCCCCATCAAATTAATAACAATTATTTTCTGAGTAGTTACTATGTGCAAAGCATTATTCTGGGCACTGAATGAAGAATGTTTAGTTCTGAAGGAAAAATGTGAAATTAACTTATCTACACGTTCAGAAAAAGACAGGTAGTAAAACAAAAGCTAAATAACAGGGCAGAAAAGTCACACTAATAAATAAAAAGCAAGCTTTAAAAATGGGATAAAGAAAATTAATTCCACTATAATACATGACAATACCATCCTAACTGTGTGCTTCAGGCATGTCCAATCATATGAAAATCAAGGTTCCATCTGCTCCAATAATTAAATATGATTATTCCTTTTACCAAAGGACTCATCATGGCTCCATAAACAGTGAATAGATGTGGTGCCTTTAAATATTTTCACTGAATTTTTAAAAAGACACTTTGTCTTTTTAAAGACAAATGGTTTCTGAAACATCTATTGCACAAAATGAAGTAGGCTTATACCCCTTCCATGCATTCTCAATAGTTTTCCAGTAATTATAGTCAATTTCTGTTCATCTATCTACATTCTTCTAACTAGTTCCTCCTGTGACCAATGCTATGCATCTTCATTAAATAATAAAAATTATTATTATTATTGGTGAGATTAAAATTCTATTCTCTTAGCAAATTTTAAATTATTTTTCTATTTATAAAACATATGTTTATTATAGAAACTTGATAAATATAGAAAGGTATAAAAATGGGAGAAAAAAATCATCTACAATTCTCCCGCCGCAGATAATTTTGGTACAATTCTTTCTGACCTTTCTGCTGGTGTATTGTTACATAGATGCACTGGACTGAGAATTATAAACTCAGCATCTCAACTTCCCTCTTCTAAAGTCTACCCGTAATTGCAGAAATGAAGTTGGGAACTATATTTGTCAGAATCCCCTTCCCTATATGGTCCCAAGTTAGAGCTCGCCTGTGAGAGAATTTGCATGTAACATGGAAGGTAAGGGTGAATGAGGAGTCACTATTCTCCCAAGACACTTGCAGTCAGGTGCCTGGGGTGACGTGAGCATCACAGAGGCATCCCAGTAAACTGCCGAGGACCAGCTGCCTCTGCGCTTTGTGCTCAGACTGTCAGTGCTGACTTCTCAAATCTTCTTCTCTGACCTCTGTTCCCTCAACTTTTCTAAGAGTTACATAACTTTTCTAAAAGTTATGTATGTTCTTAATTCTACATTAAAACAGTTATACCCAAAATAAACGGAGTGGCTTCTGTTTCCCTGACTGATAACTAAGTTAGGGTTATACTGAACATACAATTTGATGTTGCACTTATTTTCTGGCATCATTTTATGAGCATATTCCCACATTACTTCAGAGATATCATTTTTAATGGCTGTGCTGTGCTAAGTCTCATTCCATGAGCAATACTGAGAATAACGGCATGCATTTTAAACACAGCTAGTCAGAACTGAGAGCTCAGGCTGTGAAAACAACACAGAAATACTAACTGACCCACATGGTCGTGGGACCAAGAAGTTTAGTCTCATTAACACAGTCATCAGTCACAGGCTGCTACTCTGTGGAGGTGGCATTTTATTTTATGCAAGTACTCTTGACCCACATTGGTTCAATTCTTATCGTTTCAGCAATCCAAAAATGACATGGAGAGTTCATATTGATAGTCAGGCATACACTGCACCTTTGGAAGATATCCATCTTTTCGCTTTGAAAAGTGAGATAACTCAAGTTCTTTGGGGGAAGAGACTAGCTAAAATGAACAAATGGGATATGAATAGGTAGATGGATGCACAGATAAGTGGTGTGTAGGGATTCAAGGGCCTGGGACAGGACTGGATCCTTTTCCCTCCCTAGTTCTTTCCTAGCCTGCTGTGCTGTTCCCTTTCATTCAACCTGATCTAGTCTGTCAGAAATAGGATAAATTGATGGTTGACAGAAGGGTAGAGGAAGACTTCTCCTCTAGGTCTTAGAAGCACTCATGAAGAGTTGCTAAGGCTTATTAAGAATTAAGACACTTACAGGTCTATGATTACCTTAGTAGTATATTTTATGCAAAATTTCAACCTTATCAAAAATTCTAAAGTTTGAGCTAGCAACAGAACAATGAACAGGAAAACTTGAAGCCATAACAAACAAACAAACAAAAGTCCTCTAATTCACATATTAAAAATACATACTTACCTTATCTTCTTGACTACGAAAATAATATAATGTTTTTCCTATAAGTGTACACCAGACTCTCTTGGAATAGCCATGTTTCACCTGAAATCATATTTCAAAGAATTACAAACGTAGCTCAGAACTCTGACACCTTGAAGTATGGTTTATACACTCAGTTCGAAGCTGTTCAGCTATCCAGTTTGCTCAAGGTATAAGTGATATTACAACTAGACTGCCCAAATGCTGTTTAAAATTTACCTGTTATAGTAGTAGCATGTTTGTGTGTTGCTTTGGTACTCACCATTCAACATCTAACAAAAGTTTACTATATGTCAAGTACTATGCCTAGGACTGAGGATTCAGAGATGTCAGTTTCACAAGTAGGTATATTTCATAGTTTCCATATTACTAATAATCCAATAATATTCCATATCCATTCCACAGATTTCCAATAACCCTATGGCTCTCTAGGTTAACATCCAAATGTTAGAAACAAAAGAATGAAACCTGAGAATTCTAGTGATTTCCAAAATGTAAAAGGTTCATTTGTTCAAAATATTTGATGCCTTCTCCAGAAGTAACCATACACGGAACATACACATTTTATGCCTTCTCCAGAAGGATTCACACAAAATAATAAAATCATATTAAAAACTATTATTATATATTGAGTGCTTCCTATAGGTCAGGAACTATGTTAAGTGACTGGGATGGAATTTGAATCTAGCTCTTGACTCTGAATAGTCAGAGACTGGTCTAGGTACTGGCGATATGGATATGAATGAGACACAGTCTCCTTCCTCAAGGAGCTCGTTGCCTTGTGAGGAAGACAGATAAGTAACACAGCAGTGTGCTATGTATCTTCATCAAGAACACAGAGTTTTACACATGCACATGTGTTTTGTGTCTGTGTGTGTAAAAACATTTTACCAAAATTTGTATTGAATATTGAAGGTTTTTCATCATTTGGTGGCTTTATGAAGACCTTCACTGTGAGTTCCTCCCTATCCCAGTCCTGCCCAGGTACAGGCATTGCAAATCTTTGCCAGACAGTCCCAGCTTCACCCCCAAGCCTAGAAAAACCCCCAAAACCTGATTCCCACCAGTGGGTAAGATTTATAACAGGCTCTGGTGCCCCAGACCCAGAATGTGGTGTGCCTGGTTGAGCTTGCCCTATTAGCCTACTACCCTGGCAGCATGCCAATGTCCACCTTGAGGCTTGACCCTCTCCTGCAGTAGTCAGAGTGGGCTTCAGTCTGGGTAGCACTGCCACTTGGAAACCAAGACACTGGCCAGTACAACTAAAGTGCAACATTCTGCTGTCCTGCTTGCCCATGGTTATAAATATGAAAGGGAAAAATAAAGCAGGAAAGGAGAAGGAAGCACTTGGAGAAGGGGTGACACGTTTTACAATTTTAAATAAGGGCCATTTGCAGCAACGTGGGTGGACCTAGAGATGATCATACTAAGTGAAGTAAGTCAGACAGAGAAAGACAAATACCATATGACATCACTTATGTGTGGAATCTTAAAAAACAACACAGATGGATTTATTTACAAAACAGAAACAGACTCACAGACATAGAAAACAAACTTATGATTACCAAAGGGAAGGGGGGAGGTAGAGATAAATAAGGAGTTTGGGATTAGCAGATACAAACTACTATATAAAGCACAGATAAATAACAATGTCCTACTGTTATAGTACAGGGAACTATATTCAATAGGTTGTAATAACCTATAATGGAAAAGAATATGAAAAAGAACACACGTATGTATAACTGAATCACTATGTTGTACATCAGAAACTAACACAACATTGTAAATCAACTACACTTCAATAAAAATAATAAAATAAAATAAAATAAAAAGGTGGTCAGGAAGGCCATGGACACTGAGTCAGGCCCCGGAGGAGGTAGATGAGCTATGCAATCACCTAAGAAGAGAAAACCACTCCAGACAAGGGAAGCAGCCAGCGCCGGCCCTGAGATGGTGTGGGCCCCTGTGTCTGAGACTGAGCGAGCAATGGGAGACGTCACTGGGGAGGGGCAGCGCGTGCGGTGGGAAGCACACGTATCTGCAGGGCTCTTGTAATGACATCACTTATGTGGACTGTTCTGACAGTACCATATTGAGAAGAGTATCAACTATTGCCACTGTAGATTTTACAGTCGGTAAGTCACGATAGTAGAGAAGGCTTGCATTCTGAGGTCAAAAGGATCAAGGCTTAAATTGCAGTTCTGCCACGTACTGGATGGATGTTCTCAGGCGACTGACTTAACCTCCCAATTTCTGCTGTTACCATGGGACTATTGAACACCTCACTCAGGCTGTCGCCATGACCAAAGGAGAAAATGTAAATAAAGGATAACAGCTGTTACTCAACGACAGCTTCTTCCTCACTCTGCACAGGGAGAAGTGAAACACGTTTCATTTAAACCCACAAAGGCAGCCAGCCTTTGGGCTTTCAAAGCTATGGTTTAAACAAACAGATAACTCCGCCATCTAACAGTTTGACGGATTTAGAATGTCGCTTAGGAAAAAGAAAAAAATGTTTCATTTGGCAAGATATGCTTCAGTTTAATTAAATTTAGAAACATATATTTACAGACAAATAGCCTGGAAGTTTTAAATAGTTTGTGTTATGCAGGCTTTTTTTGTTGTTGTTTTAAACAAACTCCAGAAAGGAGTCTCACCAAAACTGGAGCATAAAGCATCTGGCTATATAGTATATACTTCTGAAATGACTTATCTTTAAATAGAACAATGAGTGCCTTTGAGGAACTACAAATTGACGAAGACCTTTGCCAACTCACTGTAAAAGCTGTGTTTTAAAAACACAGGTCTATCATTTTATGTAAATCTAATTGGATTAAGATTTCTTCCAACTCTGACTTATTCTGAAAAAATCATAGTAAAGCAAATTATACTGGAAGAATCCTCGGGAAGATTTAAAGACAGTCTCAGACCTCAAGGCTTTGGTGAACTAAGTAATTGAAAGGATAATTTTTTTACCTTGCATCTATAACAAAGGTAATTTCTGATAGAAAACAAACTGTGGTTACCAGCAGGGAAAGGTAGGGAGGGATAGGTTAGGAGTTTGGGATTAATAAATATACATTATTATATATAAAACAGATAAACAACAAGGACCTACTGTATAGCACAGGAAACTATGTTCAATTTCTTGTAATGAGCTGTAATGGAAAAGAATCTGAAAAAAATGTGTATGTATAACTGAATTGCTTTGCTATACACATGAAAGTAACATTGTAAATTGACTACACTTCAATAAAAAAATAAGAATTAAGAAAAAAGGTCTGAAACTTTGATGACAAACCATATATCATATCCTGATTAGTTGTTGTCACTGCACAAAACATAAGTTCCCATGGTCTTCTCTCCTCTCCTATATTTTCATGCCTGTAACCTTCTCCACCACAAACCCTGCCACCTGCCTTGTTGATTTCAGCATCTAGGTGAAACTCTCATGATAATAATAGCGAGTATATCTGGAGTGTTTATGATGATGGGGCACTGTTCTAAAGCACTTTACATGCTTAAATAATTCCATTTAATCTACCCAATATCCTGTGAGGTTGGCACTATTATTATTCTCACTTTACAGATAAGGACACTAAGGCACAGAGCCTTTAAGTAACCTATTCAAGGTCACACAAGTGTCAGAGCCAGGATGTGAGCCCATGCAGCCTGGCTCCTAAATTCCTGCCCTCACCTCCTTGCTACACCACCTCTCTCCAATCTTAACTCACAGTTAGTTCCTCGCTCTCTTCATTTTCAAAAACCTTTGCTAACTATCCCTCCATTTTTGCCATCCATCCCCTTGGCTACACCCTGGTCCTTTTTCCTTCACTGGGAACTGCTTCACTTCTAAAATTTACATTCTACTTTCTGAGCTCAACCTTCCCCGCAGCTCCCTTTCTCCTTGCCTGCTCTCCTATTCTCCTACCTCATTCAAAACTTTTAAGTCCTCGATCCTTCTATTTTATTCCAGTTTATCATTTCCCTCCTGGCCTCTCTTACTTCTCCATCAACCTTGGATCCAATGTTTGATCACAAAACAACTCTTGTGGCCTGTGATTATGTTGCATTCCTATGCTTTCAACAAATCCACTCAACAAAACTTCACCTCCATTTGATTTTAAGTAATCCAGCGGAGAGTGTAGGAAGAAAGAGAAGGTAATGGGAGGTTTTAAGAAATAACATTAGCCATAGTTAATAATTGCTGAAACTGGGTAATGAATATATGAAGATTCTATTATTCCTTCCACTTTCACAGATGTTTGAAAATGCCCATAATAAAACACAATTGATTTAAAATCATCAACTTGGGGGGAGGGTATAGCTCAGTGGTAGAGTGCCTGGTCAGCATGCACGGAGTCCTGGGTTCAATCTCCAGTACCTCCATTAAAAAATAAGTAAATCAATAAACCTAATTACCTTCCCCCTTCAAAAAATAAATAAAATAAAAATAAAGTAAATACATCTTAAAATTAAATCATCATCTTGATATATATAAAGCAAGTAAAATGTTATTGTGGAATTTAGGTGGTGGGAATGTGGGTGTTCACTGCAAAATATTCTTCTGACTTCTATGCATATTTGAGAATTCACATAATAAAATGTTAGAAAAAAATGATGATCCTCACATCCCTACAATGTAAATTCTCTGCTCTTATTTCTGGGCATCTTAGAGAAAAAGAATCAAGATGAACTCAGATCACTGAAGACAAGTGGGTCCTCAATAACAATGCTCGATCGTTCTGTCTGTCCTTGGGCATGTTCTACTTCAGTTATTATTCTCAGTCCTTATCTTCGCTCTCATAAAATTGTGGAATAGAGCCATCTTCATCAAGAAAACTGGGGACATCTGAATGCTCTTACTCATTGCCCCACAAACATAAATACCATCCTTCCTCACCTTTCTGCAAGTCTAGCCCCTGCACTATACCTTCCCACCATGCCTGCTCAATAGATTGTTTTTTTTAAATAAATGAACTTTTATATAGAAAATATTCTGCCTAAGCATTAAAATAAAAGTTGCAAGAGTGACTAGCCAGAATCAAATTAGTCAAGTTCTTAATATCTACCTACATATTTCTGTACTTAATAATAACAGTGTGACAATTTTAAAAAGGCTCCTCCCCTCAAGCATTTCAGTATCTGCAGTATCTCGGATTGTAACTGGCATGTGAGCTTGAAACAGTCACTCAGAAGGAGTTTTTCTCTTACAAGACTTTATAGGTGAAAGTATGGGGGTGGACAAGCCTTCACACATGGCAGGAAGGAAACCTAATAAGCACCCTGTCTGCAAACCCTAATGGTTTAGACATCTGATAATCCCATGAACTTATATTCATTCAAAATGCAACAGTGAAATGGGAAGCAGGGAACCACAGAAATGTAACAGGAGCAGAAATTGAGAAGCCATGACGATACATCAAAAACAAGCAAACAAACAAAAACACTAACTGTGAAAGAAGTAACAAACATTTAGCTATGAGATTATATTAAAGTCTACGGTTTGATATACATAGTCCTTGAAACAAGAAGACAACTAGTTATTATGTATTAGAATAAGAATGCGATTTAAAGTGGCACTGTTTGTTTGTTGGAAAATATAAATTAGCGCAATATCCATCAGTGGGTAAATTCTCTAACCCATCAGTAACTGAAAAGACATTTTCGTGGTAATGTAATATTTTGGAAAAAAAAATAGTGCATCTCTTTGTTGAATGTACTGGTGAATTTTTTTCTCTTACTTTTAGAGTAGCTGGTCAGTCTTAGTAAATATTACTGAAGAGCACCCAACTAAATCCCCACATTAATATTAAGTATAAATTACATGGTGGCATAGCCCACCCACAGTTAAACTTTTCACTTCTTACATAAACAAAGCACACAAGTGATGAGTGCTTATGTAGAGATTATTTTTATATAATATTTTGTAAGTATTTTATTGTATTGTTCTAAAAGTGACCAACTGAACTTTCTAAAATTTAAAAATAATATTCATCTTAGCATAAATCAATACTTACTCACACTAAAAAAGTTAGAAAATAGAACTAAGAAAAAATGAAGTAAAACCACATAGAGATATCCAATATATCTGAGTATATTTCTTAGTCATTTTTCTACAAATACGTTTACCAAAAATGGGATAACAATATAATACTGTACTTATTCTATCACCTAACAATACATCATAACATATTTCTAAAACATTAAATATTCTTTTACAACATTTAAAATGCATAGTAAAAAGCACTATCTGATTATTTAAATGTTTACTTAAACTATCCCCTAGTCTATATCTAAGTTGATTCCAGTTTTTCTTACAAACTATGATATGCAAGTAATCTTTCTGCAGTAATGGAGATGTTCTATATCTTGATAGGATGACAGTAAATATCTGTCAAAACTGAACAAACGCTACACTTACGATCTGCATTTCAACATATGTTAATTATATCTAACTTTTTTAACTAAGAAAAAAATAAACCACGCTGTGATGGAAATACTTAAATCTTTTGCAAATTAAGATAATTTCCTAAGCATAAATTTCTTAGATTGAGATTGGTGGATCACAGGATATGTATATATGTTTTTAAGACATTTAACACTCATTCATTTATTTGTTCATTCAAAAATACTTACTGAGTAAACACTTAGGCCAAGACATTGCCAAATTGTCTTCAGAAGTAATACTCTCAATAGCAAGTTTCTTAATTTGTGTCAATACTGCCTTTCATACTTTTTTTTCCCTTCCCCTCCCGCCCCTCACCCGCAGTGGGGAGACAATTAGGTTGTTTGTTTGTTTGATTGACTGATTTTTCTTTTTTAAAGGAGGTGCTGGGGATTGAACCCAGGACCTCGTGTATGCTAAGCATATGCTCTACCACTGAGCTATACCCTCCCCCTCTGCATTTCATACTTTCAAAAAAAGTCTTCCCTCGACCAGATTTTTAAAAATATCTATTACTTCAAATTTCCCTTTTTAAGAAAATGATTAGTGATAGTAAAATGTTTTCCCATGTGCTTATTGATCATGTATTTCTCCTTATCTCTACTAGCTCTACCTCTCTCCCACTGTGTCCTTTGTTCCTCCACATCCCCCAACCCCCACTGGTATTTAGCCTTTACTCACTGATTAGAAAATGCTTATTTTTCATGGTTCAAATACCTTTTAAAAGCTTCTCATCTGTCTTTTTAAAATTCTGCTTAGAGAATTTCTGATAGTAAGAACATTTACTTTTTTTTATATAGTAGTCAATTTTGTCATTTTTCATCCTTATGTTTTTTATCTCTGGTATCATACTTAAAACACTCTTACCAAGATCATATAAAATAGTCAATATACATATTCTCTGATGCCCACTTTTCATGATCAGTGGGGCTAATTCTGTTCAGGCACATTGCTAGTAAGCATGTAAAGTTCCCACCTTGGTGAGCAATCCCTTTACTGTTGGTTTCCCCTCAGGCTGCAGGAAAAGTGGGTTGGCAGCTTGTACTCGAAGAACATTCTGCAACACTTTAATCCATTCCTCCAATATATTGGGAGAATCTGCAGTCAGATAGTATGTGTGTTTTTCAGTGGTCAACTAGAATGGGATGAGAAAGAGAGAGGAAAGGAATTGAAGATTTTAGAATTATTAGCATTTCCTTGTCCATTCTTCAAACATCACTATCTAACAAGGAATCAAACATGCTAAACTTTGAATCCTAGGTTCTAAATAAATGATTTCATAAATCATTTAGCATATCTTAACCCTTTTGTGAGAATGACAACTTTTTGTTGAAATAATTTTCTTCCACTTCTGTTTACTTTAAAACTATTCATAGTATTAAGCTTTTGGGTCATGATTTTTTATCTTGTTTATTCATGATATTTTCATTTTCTCCCTTAAATGTGCTACAGGCTCCTAGTTGTGGAAATGAGCAGAATGATTGCAGACTGTAGTAAAAGAACACATTTTAAGCAAATAAAGAGGCGCTCTCGGTTATGGAAATGAGAAAATCAATTATAATAAGTAAAATAAGAAGACATTTATAGAAGAAGAGATTCTTAGAAGATGTGATTAGATATTACAAACTCCCAACTTCTCAGGCTCAAATAAGCCTCATTTCAAAAATTTCAAATATTTCAGAAGCTTGTAAACGATTTTTATCTGCCATGCTCCAAGACAAAGCTTTCCCTGAGTCTTCTTTCTCCATTTTTGGGCAGTTCTCTGATATTACCCACTGGAAGCACTGTTAATGTATCTTTCTAGTAAGTGTTGCATTCCACCCTCCAAAGGAGCAAAATAAGAAAATAGTGATTATTGAAGGCATTTCAGAACTAAAGGCTCTCAAATTTAAATCACATATACGAAACTATCTCAACAGCCTGTTTTTTTTTTAACAAAGGTTTCTGGCAAGACTGGCATTACATGTGGGTGAAATGGACAGCAGCTACCCCTATGGTGTGACTTGGTGGGACCTAGAACAGCCCTTCTGCTCACCAGTATCTTTCCCACTTAGGTGCTACAGCATCTGAAGTTCACAGAACTGCCATTTTCTGGTTCTGTATTAAAATGCAAAAATTCCTGAACTTAGTTAAATTATGATTATCTTACTGGGAATTCATTTATCAAATAACCCTCTGCTAAAACAACTTGACAGTTTGAGAACTGAGATTGACTGGGAGGGTCAGTATGGAGAGAGGACAGTCTAAAGGATAAAGGGCAAAGAAAGTATAATGGGGAGTTAACATAAACTTAGCTTAT
The DNA here is from genome assembly GCF_048564905.1 of Vicugna pacos. Taxonomy (NCBI): domain Eukaryota; kingdom Metazoa; phylum Chordata; class Mammalia; order Artiodactyla; family Camelidae; genus Vicugna; species Vicugna pacos. Next base: position 29,828,846 of record NC_133001.1, read on the forward strand.
ATTCTAATTTTAACTTGGGGTTTCACACATTTCTGAGGCATCAAACTGACCTCAAAATGGAGTAAAAATAAACCAAAACACTGAATCATCCAATCTCCACTCTGTTGCATAATTAAGAACTGAATTCTGCATGATGCAAAAAAAAAAAAAAAGTACCTGAACTGTTTGTTTGTTATCTCCTCTTAAAATACTGCAGGACGCACTAAGTTCAATGTGGCCCTGGGGCTTTCTAATTACATCACTCTGTATGAAAGGAAGAAAATCAAATGCAAATTGATTACCTGTAACAGTCATAATAAGAAATGTTTTGTCTAATTAATTGTGTTACACTGAAGAAAATCGAAAATCAATCAGCAATTTGATTTACAGTTCGATGAATTCAGTTCTAAATAACAAATACTTTCCACTTACCGGAGATTTGTAGTAAAGTAATTCACCACCTTTAAGAACAAACCATCTCCGTTTCCAAGTCTTGACTTTACCACTCATTTTTAATAAATAGCCAGATTTTTCCAGTGGTTCCTAATTAAAGAGATATTTTTTAAAATATTTAAGTGTCCCTTTGGAGGCTCAAGCTAACAGATTCATCAATGTTAAAAAAAAAAAAACCTGATTCAGTGTTTACATTTTTCCCATTATCACTGGAAGACGAGCAAGTTTTAGGGAGCTTCTGCTCTGGCTGCGAGTACTCTGTGTCTGTGCAGTAAGCATCTGGGGGAATAGCATAATCACTTTCAGAAGCCACAGAAGAGAGAGACACACCTAGATGAATAAAGAAATAAACCAAGTCAGTATTTAATAATTGGGTGGTCCAAATGCCAGCTGTCAGTTCTCTAAGGAATACAGCTATTCCTAAATCATAAACTTTCCTAGACTAGATTTATTCCATGCCTTTGGCCAGGAAGAACCACTAAAGTGGAAAACAGAACTAAAGGGTAAGGATCTTACCATGCAAATCCCCAAGGAAGTCAAAGGAACATGAATAATATTTGATATGATTATAAGCACAGCTATTTTTACATATATAAAGTGTATGTAATAGCCTAATGAAGTATCTTTTATTAAGGATTAAAATATGCATATTTACATATTGGCATATAGGCAAACAAATACTGAATCTTAATTTATCAAGATTTATACAATCACACCTTAAATCACTTAATTTTTATAATTATTTTTAAAGTAACATCACATTAAAAAAACACACACAATTTTAGTAGTATTTTTCATGTAAGTCAATGTTACTGGCTTATAGATTGTTTTAATCTTTCATAAAAAAAGCAATTAAGACTTAAAGATATAAACAGACCATTTCACTTTCTAGCAGCTCTAATGTAAAATTCAAGGGAACATTTTTCACAATAATTCACTTGCCATTTTAGAAAACCACTTGCGAGTTGCAAGCCACATTTGGAGAGACACTACAACTGGAGATTTTGAATATATTAAATAAAATCAAGGACTTAGGCCACTATTCATTATAGTATCTGGCAATTTTTTAAAGAGCGTTTATTAACATTTAAGGGACACCTTAGGACAATGTCACTGTATCATTCCTCTTATTTATTTGACTAAGACAAGTAACGGCTGTGATAATAGTAGTATCTTTAGTTTTTAAAGAGTAACAGAAATTTAGGTTGACAAAGGACCTTAGAGATCTTCCTGGTTCAAGTCCACACTCTCTAAGGAGACTAAGGTCCACAGAATAAAGGGTTTGTCCAAAGCCAAACCGCTAGACAGAAGCGATGCTGGAGTGCAAATCTCAGGCTCCCAGCCCCTAGGCCAGAGCACTAGGCACTAACCTCGGTGCTAGGGATAGAGTAGAGAACAAAACAAAAAAACTTCTGCCCTCATGGAACACAGATTCTAGTAGAGGAGACACGCAAAAAAACAGACAGTAAGAGCTGTGAAAAAATAAAAGAGCGCAGATTAAAGGGAGCAGAGGGGCTAGCAGCTGGAGAAGGGGAAAGGGCTGCGTTTGAATGGTGCGGTCAGGGTGGGTCTCACTGAGAAGGCAGTGCCTGAGCACAGCACTGAAGGAGGTCAGGGAATCAGCCAGTAAGACATCTGGGGGAAGAACACCTGGGAGAGCAAGCAATCAAGATAAAGAGCCTGAAATAAAAGCACGCATGGCATGTTCTAGGAACAGCAAGAGGGTCTGGGTGGCCAGAGCTCAGTAAGAGGAAAAAGGAGGAAATGAAGTCAAAGACATCAAAGGATCACGTAGTGTCTTATCATCATTATAAGGCGTCCTTGCAGTGTTTTAGAGAGCAAAATTGTGATATAATCTCATTCAGGCTGTCAAAGGGGCAAGCTATTAGCAAAGAGACCAATGGCAGCCTCAAATATTAACCCTATGAGAGCTGAACAGCTCCAGTGGAAGCTGAGGGGTTTGGGAGTACTTAGGGGTTCCATGGAACACAGTCTGAAAACCAATATACTGTGCTGCATCAAAGACTTTTGTAAAATACAGATGTCATTCAGTGTGATTAGTGCTCTCTATAACCTGTAATATGCAAAAAATTTCTTCCAAATCCATTAAAAATTATAGACATGCCTAAAGTAAACTTTTGTTACTTTCCATCTTACTATCAGATTAACTACCACATTTTTAGGTGTAGTCTCTGCCATTTAGCAGTGTAGAAACTTAGCTGGAATAAGTCTATCCCATAAACTATCCAAAAATCACGCAGTAACTATAAAAGAAAAAACCTCATTTTGGCCAAGTATCTTACTTCATTCCTATAATGAAATGAACTCTCTTTTACAGACAAAATAAGGTTTAAAAAAAAAAAAAGACAGTCTTGTCCGTAATCATACAGAGAATTAAGAAAAGAATTAGAACTAAAATATACATGTCTTAGTCCTCAGTGAATTCTCTTTTTACTATGATTGAAAGCCAGGAATTTGATTTTTTTTTTAAGTCCTATTACAGAGATAAAATTCCCATTAAATATTCTGATTGGGAGTCGTCTTGTATGCCTGAGACTTTCCCTTACCTCGTTTCATGGCCCTGGGGCTGCCTGGCCCACTCCGACTGCGGGAGTCTGACTCCGAAGTCCGGGAGCTGGATCTGGAACTATCTTCCTCCTCGGACCCAGAGGAGTCATCCAGGAACGGGCTGCTGCTTATCTGGGTCGCCTTCTAAGGAAAAGAAAAACAATCTCCCTGTGTCCACCTCCAAGGTCACTTCTTTTTTTAGATATAAGGATGTTTTATCAGAAGAAGTTATGGAATACGTTTTTGAAAAGGAATACAAGAATATATTTTGCCATTATCAAAGTCATGTTGTTAAATCCCAAATTCTGATCAAAAAAGACATTTGTCAATTATAAAAGATTCCTAAGAATGTAAGGCTGTTAATACCTGGCGATACTTATTTTAATTAGGTACTTCACGCAAGGGAGGAGAGCCCTGGCCGTGACACAAAGATCTTTTTATATTAGGAGTTTTCGGTACCTCATTAATAATGTCCCCTTTAAACAAGGAACAGCTATGGAGGGGTGGAGGCTCACATGTAGCATAACAAAACAGGAGCCCATCAGACCTCTAATACTGTGATAAGAGTATCTTCTCCAGATGTTTCCATTTCGTCTCTTTTTATATTTTATGTTAGTGTGAACTACTAAAACTCTCTATAAAGGGAGAGTCCATGTAAAAATCAAGAATGGAATCTGGAGCTTGAATAAACAGTTTTCTTGATCTATCATGAAGAGAACCAGATGTTAACAGTAACAATAATGAGTTACCCCCTTCAAGGTTGTGTATACTGGGGTTGTCATGTTCTTGTATATCAGAGACGTATAAAGTCCTGATGTGGTACAGGAAAGCATTGCAACAGAATCTGAAACAGAAAACAAAATAATTTCTTTTAAAAAGCCTTCTAACTAGCACCTAGATCTATTTCTTATGAATGTGAATTAGCAAAATTTCCAGTGAAAGAGAAATTGGATTAACACACGTGATATTCATTATAGAGTCTAAGAATCATGGCATTTAGAATTTTTATTATATACTCTTACATGGTTCATTATTTCCTCAAGTGTGCTGGTTCCCCAACTAGACTGTAAGCTCTTTGAGAGCAAGGGTCTTAGCTTTTAATTCTTCAGTGTCTCCATCCAGCTCAGGCTGGGCAGAAATGAGTACAAACACCTGCTGACTCACTCAGCAAGCAGTACCCTATGAAGCTATTCTCTGATTATTCATAACCCTGTTACAGACATGGTGTTAAAACATCGCCACTTTTAAACCTGTCTCAGGTGAACCTCATGTTGAAAGGTGAGAATAGATTTCCTGAATGGCAAGAACTGAAGAGAGCTGAAAAGGAAGGGAACACAGTGGTTACCTCTAAGATATGGATTAGCAGCAGGATAGGGAGGGGTCTGGTAGAAGGAACCCCAGAAATTTTTCTCTTTTTATTCCAGACAGTTTTCTGTTGTTTAGTTTTACTTTTCATAAGGGACATGTGTTATTTCTATAATAATTTTTATAGCATTGTGTAAAGATTCCTATGGTTTTCATAGGAATGTGCTTTAAACTCCGGGAAAAGAAGACACAGAGACAGATATTTTTACCACTTAAACAGCTGAAACTCCACAGTTTCTTAGCTTTAGGCTCTTTTAGGTAAAAACATGAGGTACTCGCTGCATGAGAGTTGAACATATATGCGTGTCCCTATACTGAGTAACAAGAATTTCAATTTTAAAATACAAATCAGCAACCTTAAAAAGCATTTTCTAAAGTTTGCAAAGCTGTGTTTATTCCAATGACTTTAGACATTCAGGAAGTTCTTGGCTACTGAAACGGCAAAACAAAATCACTTATTTCTTTCTAACTTTTTTTTATTGCAGTAAAAAACACATAAGATAAAATTTACCATCTTAAACAGTTATAAGTGCACAGTTCAGTGCTAAATGCATTCACATAGTTGCGATTCAGATCTCCAGAACTTTTTTATCTTGCAAATCTGAAACTCTATACCACTTAAGCAACTACTCGGCTTCCCCTTGCTCCCCCCTACTCCCTGCCCCTAATAATCACAACTCTACTTTCTGTTTCTAAGAATTTGACTACTTTAGATACCTCATCTAATCTGGACTCATACAGTGTTCGTCCTTTGTGACTGCTTATTTCACTTAGCATAATGTCCTCAAAGTTTATTCATGTTGTAGCATGCAAAATCACTTACTTTTATTGACATTCTCCAAATTGAAGGCCTCAGACATTCGAATGCCTGATTTGGCTACAGCATAAATTCTGCTTTCCTAACGTAAAAGAGAGATTTAAGCTGGATATTTGAAGCAAAGAAATGATTACTTTCAGTGCACATGTTTTTCATTTGTTCTTCATTTAATATTCACCCGAGTACAGCATTATTATAAAACTGTCATCAGTGCCAACTAAAATATGCCACTATGAACAGCACTGCAGAAATGTTTTCCCTCCATTAGTCATTCCATTATTTATCTTTGTTCCCAAATTTTTGCTCAGTATATTAAATTTTTTCGAAGAGACAGGAAAAAGGTGAGAGAAAGCATATTTGCAATTACTGACTACTCATAAGCACCACCATTAATATTCCACCATTTTAGAACATGGTTAAAGAGGAAAAACAAAAAGGGAAAACCTTGAATGGTGTAACTTGAATTCAGAAACTATTCATTATCATTGACTTCACACAAAAATTGTCTTTAATATTCAATTGTTCTAGAATATGGTTAAAGAAAAAAGAAAGCTAGAATGTGAAGTCAGAAAGCACAGAGTAGGATTAAGTGTTACCGCCTTTATATTTCAATGTACACTTCGATGAAGCAGAAGAAATACCTGAGGTCAAATAATAAGTGAATCTGAGAATTGCAATGGTTTTACATGATCTTGATCCAAAAGTAGGTTGTTATTTTGCTTCTCTTCTTCTCCGAGAGAGATTTCTGAAATGGGTACCGGAAGGTTATCAGCCCTGTCCCTTGTGAGAAAAGAGACTCCAGTTTGTTCCTAAGGCATCGATCACCATGTCCTGACTTTGTTAGGCACCTAACCTGGACAGCTGCCTGGATCAGGACACAGTGGGCAGCAAGGCAGTCCTCCTCGGGACCGTGGTAGCCAGTGGCCTGTGAAGCAACAGGCATGAGATCTCTAACCATCTGAGACACTTTAGGTTGAAGAGTGGCTGAACGAATGAATCAAGTGCAGTTTCTTTGAGAGCATGATTGTGAGACAGACACAGAGAGACACACAGCAGAGTGGAAAAGACATACAAAATTAAGGCAGTAAGTAGAAGACGTGAGGCCCTTTGAGCCATGAGAGAGCAAAGGAGAGCAGTTGGCAGCAGTGAGAGAAGCAGAGAGTCTCTGCAGACAGGAGAGGACGAGCTGAGCCACTGGACCAGGGACAGTGGGTGTCACCTGTTTCTAAGGAGCTGACTCTCAGAGGGGCTGCTGAATCATCACCTGTTGTCCCACGAGAGTGACGACTGTATTTCTGAATGATATCCCAGTTCAATGAGGATGGGCTGTGCCTGAAAATAAACTCTTAAAAATCTTTGAACTCTCATAAAGTGAGGTAACTACAATATTTCTCTTTTCCTTGAAACTTGAATTTCCCTAACAAACAGAAATAACACCTCAAACTTGGCCAGTCTGCTAGAAGGCTTTTATAAAGCAATGCTACTTTTTCAGGACTGGATAGCTTCAGAAGACAAGGAGAAGAAAGGCAAAAAAAAGTAGTCAAAATGGCTTGCCAAAGAAAACGTACTTGAAAGCCGGACCTAAATCTCTGAAAATCTCAGCATAATAAAAGAGGCAAAATTTCAACTCCTGACTGCCTAACGGGTAACATAATTGGAATTCCAGAGGTTCACAAGCCAATAACGTCCAATTTTTTATGCTATCCAGAATTCAGTAATAAACTGCAGATGGTTTCATGTGGCACTGCAATGAAATGTTCTTTTAAAAGTAAGAGTGAGCAGATACATCTCAAGGTCTGGATTTATAGTAGGAAAACATAGTTGCCTTAATTTACTTAAAACTGCATTCATCACTAAATAAAAAATAATAACAGAACATGACTCCAAAACCCCCCCAAAATCCCATAACCCATATGATTCTCTGGAGGCCAAAGGTTAAATTATGCCCATATGTGAAGGAAAACTTAAATCTACAAACAGAATAATTTCACTTTGTTTCAAATATAGGAAGATTTTTTTTAATCTAGCGATTCCAAAGAAGAATCACAAAATTATTGTATTAATGATCAGTGTTTCAATGGAAGAAATTTCAGTCTATTCTAGATACACAGGAAGATGCTTTTGGTTAAAGCAATGGATTTATAAGTTCATGAAGGGTACAATTAAGTTTCTCTTAAAGCCAATCAAGTAAATAACTAAGTTTAAAACTTGATGATCAGTAAGTGTCCTGGACCAGAATTCACCCAAAAGTGTTACACGGTTAGGAAGAAACTTTTGTCTCCACCTCTGATGTTTCCTTCCACATGGAGAGGGCTCCAAATATTGAGCACACCTGACCTTGCTCCAATCTTTCACTTTCTCCTCTCCAAGAAGGAAGAGTGGCTCAACGTGATAGGTTAGCCTAGGAGAAACTGGACGTGCAGAGCCCAGCACCTTCCTCCCTCCTTTCTCCTGAGAAGTAGCTTGTGCAGGAAACAACCATTTGCTCTTTGTCTAGGATGCAAGCTTTACAGGAGCGGGGCCTCACTGGAGGAAGCTGTGGTGGTTGGTCCAGAGCTACCCGGGATTGGGTGAATAGATCCAGCTCTTTCCTGGGTGCCGTATGGGTTCATTTGCCCACCAATTGTCTAAAATCAGTTTTATTGGTAATAAAGGTAACATTTTGATCTCCCATTTGTCTTATCCTTGTCTTATTTTTCAACTGGTTCAGAACTCTGGGGGAAAAATAGGGGGAGACTGAATTCTGAAAACTGGGGATTGACAGAACAAAGCTGGATTTGAAAAGAAACAGGACAAGAAGTAAAGTAAAACCTAAAAATGAATGCTCAGAAAAAATGAGTGTGTGTGCATTGTGCACAGTGATATAATTTACCCAAGAGGGAAACCGGTGCAGGGGAGGAGTTGGAGGTTTGCTGCAGGCCGCCTTCTTTGCTGAGTCGCAGGTTTCCTGGTCATCTGAACACGGGGATTCCAGGGAGTCGTGGGAAAATAATCCATCATCACAACTCGTGTCCATATTCTCTAAAATTTCTGTACTGTCGCCATCAACTAGATCGAGATCTGTTTCCTGAGGTCTCAGTGGCCGTATCATGCTTATAGCATTTCGGTTTGTACCAAACATCCTGTCGGAACTTAACTGTGGCTGGCTTAGGTGTCTTTTGGCTAGGGCTACACTAATGCTGAAAACATTAGGAATCCTTAACTTTGGAGGAGGCAGGTTTGAGGAAAGCACGAGTTGTGTGCCTTTTCCGAGGAGTGAGTTAGGATGCTTTGGACTCAGAGCTGGGGTCAGAATAGGGCTTGGGGTGTTGGCCTCACTTGATGAAGATGAATAATCCAGTCTCTGAGACTGAAATTTTTTATTCAGTTCATCTGAGGAGCTATCATGCTCCTTTTTACTTGATTCAGAATTTCCCTTTCCGAGAGGACAATTCTGAGCCTTCCACTGTGCCTCCTGTTGCCAAGAATACAGCTTCTTGTGTTCTGGTCTCTTTATGCCGAAAGTCTCTTCTTCAAATATAGAGCTGCTGTCATCAGAGGCTGTGAGATACGTCTCGCTGCCCATGCGGCTACACTGGACCCCTTCCTCTGAGGTGTGGCTGGAAAGGGTGGACGTGTACCTGGACTTGGATCTTCCTTTACCCCCGTCGTCCTCATCGGAACTCCAGTCACTCCCGGGAGCCCCAGAATGTTGGGACATGCCGCCATCCGTCACAAAGCTTGTCCTTGTTTTCCGAGTCTGTTCTGAGACACAAGGGGTTTGGTGCAATGTTCTCTGACCTCGGTTGTTTTCTTGAATTTGGTTATCGATAGACTTTTCTGGAATTTCCATTTCTAGAAAAGCACACATTATATTGGCCTGCTGCCTTTCATCATGCAATCTTTCTGTACATTTAGCTTTATGTAACCACACTGTACAAACTGGAATTTTCATATGAATAAAGTCAATTTACATTATCCCTTTTTTAGTCGTATGTCTTTTTCTAAATTCAAGTTTGAAACCTATTAAGCTTTCTATAAAACACGGAGCCCTAACCCTTCAATAGAATAGTATCAAAATGAAATTCCTTTTTAGAAAGAAACATGTTGGAAAAAAAAAAACTAACAATAGTCTAGGGGAGAGAGAATACAAGAGCAAAATGAGGAATAAGGCAATGTTGACTATCAAAGAAAGAGACTGCTAAAAAAATGAACACCATTAATTCCATTCTTGAAGCAAAGAAAATGACAACCCTCTTTCTACAAAATTCCAAAATTATCATAAATAAACTTAAACATAATAAATGTAAAGCTATAGTTTAAAAAACAAACTTTGTTCCCAAGCTTCAATACGTGAAATATGCAAAACCATGAAGAAAATATACACAGAGAAAAGCCTGACTCACTCTACTTTTGGTTTAATCATAACTACAAAATGTGTCTTTACAATAAGAATAACACTCTTAAAAACGTCTTTAGATATGGCTGTTTCTGTTTATAACATAATTATTAAAATGAACCACTGACTTCATAAACAGTAAGCTAAAAATTTAGATAGGAGAGTACAAAAGAAAACACGAACACATAGGCAGGACCTTCATAATTACAGATACAGAAGCACAACAAATACACTCTACAACTTGGTGTCAGGCAGTTTGTTAAATCTGCAAATAAGCAAGAGCTGTAGGACAGGCAACCTATACTCAACTGACTGTTAGAAAGTAGGGAAAAAGTCAAAACGACTTCTCAAAAAGAAAAAAAACCCAAGTAACGACATACAAGCAGGTGTCAAAGGAGCCTTCAGAATAGAAAAACATTATGTAGTTTTCAGAACTTCATAATCAACACAGCTTTGAGAGCTATAATTTTTCTCCTCTGGAGGAAGGAAACAGGAACCGAAAATAGAAGAGGCAAATTCAAGCTTCTCTAAAATAACTGGGAAAAGTCGTACAAGTGGTGGCAAAGCCAGCAGTTGCATAATAAAGCAAAATTTAGAGGGGCTGTTAGACAAAAGTGGGTAGAAATCTGCACACAGGTCCAGGGCTTAAACATCCCGATAAATATTTTCCTCTTTGAGACAATAAAGGGAAAATCAAAGCAGTTACTAAATTGTCCCCTGGTGTTCTTTTCCTTTATAAGTTTGTCACGTCACATTTAACTTCATATTGAGTAATAGATAGTTTTTTACACTTCAAATAATGAATAGAAAATTCATACTTCTAATCTGAAACTCAGTTAAAACAAGTACTTGTAGGTATGACTATATACTTTTTAATTTTAAATATTACTGCTACCTACTACGGAAAAAAGTACCAAGAAGGGAAAACCAGTTTTTCCTGTGCTTCACTGGCAAAGAGTCTCAAAAAAAGTACAAGATAACTAGATACACAAAGTTAAATGCTGTATTGTGCTTTAGAAATAGTCTCGTACAGCATCAAGTGGTCAAGAAGAAAATAAGGAAAATTAAGCTATATTTGGATTAATCTTCGCAAATGATTTTTCCTTTTTAAAAAATGTCGAAGTAAATTCCTTTAGTCCATAAATACCTTCTATGTCTTTTCCTTCAGTGAACTCGGGTTCTTTAGATGGTATCTTGCTTGTTTCTTCCGATTTTACTACTTGAGGAGGGCTCCTTGCTCGGGATAAAAAGCACCCAAAGGTCAAACTGCTCAGGCGCTGGCCTTCTGAAAGCTTTGGCGTAGAGACAGCAGACAACTTCTTCCCTTGAACTTCTGCAAGATCATTAATCAAAATTAAGACCTGAATTTTTTAAATAACAGTTTGTTAAACAGGGAACCAAAGCATATAAAAACTTGGACAAATCACTCCTTATACTAGGAAAAAAGCTTGAAGTTCATCTTTATTTATGTATAGTAACATGGAACCCTCAGTGTCTAGTATCACACACCAATATTTAAAATCAGTTTATTTATTTTGAATGTGCAAAATATTTTTAACTGCAAAGAGAAATATATCTAATCCCCTTACAAATAGTTAATGCTCAAACAAACAAACAAAAAACAAACAAACAAGCCAAAAAAAACCAAAACCAGCTTATAAACAACTAGAGAGTTACAGCTTCTTGCAAAGTCAAGTATTGGTAAATACCACTCAAGTATTGGTAAAAAATAATTGCTTGGAAATGCTACCATCAGTGAGAAAAAAGGGGCTGAGGTCCTGGTTGCCAAGACAACCCAGGAAAATTTAGATGATCACTGGGGCAAATATCACATGATCACTGGAATAACTTTTTTGCTTAGCTTAGTTTTCAGTATGCTTCTCATAAGAAACCAGATGAAGGGGCTTGGTCTATGGTGACCACAACATGAAGAGCCTTAATCACATCCTTAGAGAAAAAAAAGGAGGGGGACAGTTGTTAGATAGAGAATTTAGACAGCTAGGGTAGTGATTACTCACGCACCTAAGCATGGGTTTAAGTCATCTTCTGGGACTTGTAGCATTGCTGCTTCTAAGATCAAAAGGTTGGAGATTCCAGTGACAGTAAGAAAAGTTTCCAAAGAAATTACAGCAGCAAAGGGTTAAGTTAAATAGAACTGATAACTGAGTAGAGTCTAGCATTCTAGGAAACCCCAGGGCTTTGTGGAAACGTCACAGAGGATACAAGAAATGCAAGAAGAGGCATAGGTGAGACTGAGTCTGCAGAACTCTGGACCCATCACCCAATAATGCTTTTACCTCTTTTATCTCTTGAGATTCTACAGGGGGGAAAAACGTTTTCAAAAGGGTTCTGCTCCTAAATAAAAGTTTGAAAAGCACTATACTGGGCCATGGGTCTAATATGCATGGGCTATCCATACACCCTGCTGATTCACCTCCTCCTCAGCTCAGTGAGCACTTGAGCATAAGGAGTAGCATAATAAGTAAATCTCTATCTTTAACTTTACCACCTATCCTTAGGCTTTAAAGTTGAAAAGAAAGAAAGTAACCCTAAGCATTGGAAAAATGCAAAAGGTTAATTCGCATTATAAAATTCTGCTCAAAATATTTAGGTTGCAAAAATTTCAGTCCTTGTTGATCACAATGCTACAGAGTGAAAATGGAAAACAGCAAGATTGATTTTTTAAAAGTAAACATACTTCCGATTAAATGTGCAAATTAGTATTACTTCCTTTGAGTTATTCACTGCTGTCTAGCTATGCTGATATGGATGTATGGCTATTTAAATTTAAGTCAATTCAAATTACATAAAATGTAAAATTCAGTTCCTTAGTTGTGGTAGTCATACTCCAAGTGCTCAGTAGTAACAGGCAAGTGAATCCAATTAGGTTGTCTTAGTCAAAGTGCTCGTACCTTGCAGTTTTGACTGTATTGTTCTTATTTCTTCAGTTTGGTTTTGGTTGATCAAACGCAGATTCTGATTCTCCAATTCCAGCTAAAAGAACATAATGGTTTTCTTCTAAACAGGGATAATTTTTCTAAAATATACTAGTAAATTATAATAATTAGAAAATGTTAATATCTAATTACACATGAGCAAAATACAAAAGAAATAAGTAAACATCAGATGAATTTATCAGCACAGATTACCAACCTAGATTACTGCAGCTTTAATATATTTCTTTTTAAGAACTAAAAGTTTTCATTGTTTTTCATTCCTATGCTTTTTTCCACAGTAAAATACCAAGTTATTCCAGCATTTAATCTGCCATATAAACTAAATAATGTGTATTTCTCAGATACTGAATACATTAATTTTATGAGATATACACATATATTCTCTATTTAATATTAACTAATGAGAACTAAAGTCAACTAATCAGAATGAGGGTACTTAATACTGATTACCACAAGTCTATCAATGTTTTTAATTTTAGAAATACATTAAAATGATAGCTACCTATCTCACATTTACCAAAAGCCAGCAGCACCACCAACTGATCAGAATTTTGTTTCATTCAGATTTTCTGATGACTTTTCTATTCAAAAGAACCAAAAGGTAAAGAAAAGACAGATATGGCAATAAATACCTCATTCAACTTAACTGTTACCCATTCTTTGATCTTAGCTGCTTTCTCTTCTATTACTTTAGCTTCTTGAATCCTTATTTGTTTCTGAAATAACATTAGCAGTTTGTTTAGTTGAAACATAAGCTCACTGGTCTGGAAATGTTACATCATAGATATAAAAGGCAAGTTCACTACAAACTCTTTCCAAGTTAAAACATCTACCTTCACATTACCAAACAGGAAAAAATGAGAATGATTGTCAGCAGATACAGTAATAAAGGCATACACAAATATTTCTAGTTTTAACATCTGCTAGTCTCTTTCTCTGAAAGATCATATACTGAAATCAATCCAGAGAATTTAATCAACAAAATAAACCATTTCTGGAAATGGTCTGGGGTTGAGGACAGTGGAACAGCAGTCAACCAGAGCAGGGAGGGGAGAATGAGAATCTCCTCTGGGGTATGGCTTATTTTCCCCTGGAGTGCTAGTTTTAAAAGATCGAGAAAAAATAAAGACTGAGAAACTCTAGCTCACATCTACCAATTTTTAATTCTGGTCATGGTCACAAAACCACTGGGAATATGACTATCATATAAATCTCAGTGGGTGGGCTGAGGCTGAAAACCACTGATCTAAAGGAATGCTGATCCCCTCAGAGAAATTTTAAAAATACTGAAAACAAATGATTAAACATTTAACAACTTTATAGTGGTTATACTTAGTGATGCTAAATGATCTTCTAAGTAAATAACCCTAATGAAAATTTTCCTAAAAACATTTTTAAAAATAAACTAAATACTATACTTGATGTCAATAGTGTACGCACTTCTAAGAAGGATTAGTGTCAAACATATATTTAAATTTTAATGTTCTATAAACATTTCCAACACTCTAATAATCTAAAGCAAATATTTGTTTCAAACATTTTACAGACATAAATGCCCACTGATAACCAAGCATTTTCAACTTAAGGAGTACTGTCACATCCAAAAAGCAGTAGATGCTTCCTTGGAATCACCCCGGACTTGAAGTGGATGTCACTTTAACTTGCACCTTTCACCAACAGATGTGATGAAATTCTATGGGTTAACCAAATAAGTAAGATTTCTGATCTAAATTTAGGCTCTCTCTTTTTAATCTTTGCTATTATGCGTAAATGAATGCACATATTTAGAACTCTTTGATGATCAAATTTTTCCTAACCTGCTCTTCAAGTTGCAGTTCCAAGTTTTGAATGATGTCATCTTTTTTCTGTATTAGGGTTTCCAGATCTTGACACTTTTTATACAACCTTGTCTCTGATTCACTGGTTTGAATATTAGCTGCTTTTAATTTCTCTTCCATAACTTGTACCTAAAGTCAGAGCATAAAATATTTAAATTATGCATGTACTTAATTTATCATAGTATTAAATTTAGAATTTTACTTAAACATTAAATAGATTCCTAAAAAGTATCATCTTAAAAAGGAAATGCTGAACAGCAAATTTTTGTTTTTTTTTAATTGAAGTATAGTCAGTTTACAATGTTGTGTCAGTTTCTGGTGTATAGCACAATGTTCCAGTCATACATAAACATACATATATTCGTTTTCATATTTTTTTAATTATAGGTTACTACAACATACTGAATATAGTTTCCTGTGCTATACAGGAGAAACCTGTTGTTTATCTATGAACTGCAAGTTTTAATGTATTTAACAATTATAAAGTCTGAAGATTATTTTGCCAAGTGGTGTTACCTCTGAGAAGCATAAGGCTACATAAGAGTCTCAGAATTCACCCCAATGTTCATAGCAGCACTACTTACAATAGACAAGACATGGAAGCAACCTAAATGTCCAATAACAGATAAATGGATTAAAAAAATGGAATATTATTCAGCCACAAAAAGAATGAAATAATGCCATTTGCAGCAAGATGAATAGACCTAGAGATTATTATACCAAGTGAAATCAGACAAAGACAAATATATGATATCACTTATATGTGGAGTTTAAAAAAATGATACAAATAAACTTATTTACAAAACAGAAACAGACTCATGGACACAGAAAGCATATTTGCAGTTACCAAAGGGGAAAGAGGGGAGGGACAAATTAGGAATTTGGGATTAACAGATACACACTACTATATATAAAATAGATAAACAGCAAGGACCTACTGCCTAGCACAGGGAGTTATATTCAATATCTTGCAATAATCTATAATGGGAAAGAATCTAAAAAAGAATATATAGCTGTCTGCATAGCTGAATCACTTTGCTGTACACCTGAAACAGTAAATCATCTATACTTCAAAAAAAAGATTCTCAGATATTGCTATATGTAAAGAAATGTACATGTTAAGTAGAGCAATGATAATATGCAAAGTATTTCATACAAGCATAGAATCAGAAAGTTTCCAGCCCTCATTTTTTCATATTTAAACGAAGTAAGAATATCAAGTAAAGAAGGTCAGTGGTGCGATAAAACTCAGGTTGGATGACCCAATATAATAACACATATTGGGGAAAAATTTTGAATTTAGATGAAAAAGATACACATATGCAATGCAAAGCTAAAGGAAAACAAAAGAACCTTAAATCCTCAATGATAAAATCATAGAAAGCAAAAGAGTGTAAGAGTCAAAATATAGGTAAGAGAGTGCATTCCTTGAGGATTTATTGATTCAATAATTTAATAAATATTCAATGAATACCTTCCAAGTGCCAGGTCTATTCCAGATCCTGGGAAGACACCAGTGAATAAAATAGACCCCCCAAATCTCTATTTGCATTGAAATTACATTCTAGTGGGTAAGAGAGATCACAGATACAGTAAAGACATAAAAATCATACAGTATGTTACAGAATGTAATCAGGAGAATGGGGAAAATAAAACAAGATAAAGGAGATCACTGTATGGCTGGGAGTTTGGTGCCTCGATTATAAAATCTAAGATGTACTGGTTCTGCTTGGATCTTCTGCAGAACACATTTGGGCACATGAAAGCTTTGAAGGGAAGTGTGACATGTTAATGACAATAAGAAAGAAAATAAAGCACTGAGCACAGTACACAATATTAAGACTTTTATTCTATACATTTCAAATAGATGAGAATGCAATTTTAGCAATGTTTTACATTAAAGGGGGCAAAGAAGAAAAATACGTAAAGCCATTTGAGAAATTAAAGTTGATCGTTAAGATGAAAAATCTTTAACTATTTAAACACCTCTGAAAAATCACAATGAACTTACTTAAAGCTCAAAAATACTTGACTAATGAGGGCTCCTAGAAGGAAGGTGTTAAGGTGAGTTTGGTTTTGTTTTTTTAACCATGAATACAAGGTTTCATCCGTGGGTTCACTGCACAAGTGTAAATTCAACTCAAATGCCAAAAGTATCCTATTTAAATACCACCCACGTGGCTAGAAAAAATGAAAATAAAAGTAGATCCAAAAAAGAGGAGAAAAAACATATTCCACTATCCAAATGATAATTTTAAGTTATCTTAGGATTTAGATTTTTAAATATAATATAGCAGGCTTTCTGCAGGAACTGCAGACCAAGAGAATGGAGGACAAAGGTCTATATCAGAGATGCTGTCATGAAGAACAGCCAGAGCAGGACAGGGAGCTGGACAGTAAATACCAAGGGTCAGTCTTAAGAGAGTATAGCCAGTTCCACGCAGGGCTTCCTGTAGCTGTGGAAGCTGGGAAAGAAGAGCTGAGACCAAGTGCAAAATGGTAGTTCTCCTCCAGGCATAGAGTAATAGATCACATACCTTAAGAAAAACAGAATTAACTAAATAAGAATAAAAGGAAATAATACCAGACCTACACCTACAGTCTCCTTTTATTAAGTTGGAGCAAGCCACCTTACAGACATTGGACTGCCACACAGAATTGCCCTATTATTGCTTTAAAAAGGCCTGCAGACCTGAAAAATTATGATTTGTGAGTACTCTTTTTCCCTGAAAAACATAGTCAATCTGAAAAGTGTTCTCATTTTATGAACGGATGCTACAGTCAGGGCTCCTTGGCTGCATCTTTGCCTGGTGCAACTGCTTAATTAGACTATTACTTTAAGATAAACAATTTTCCTGGGCAAGAAAAATATTGACAAAGGTGGAAAAATCTCTTAGGGAGACAGATCACAAAGTAGTTACAGGCAACCTTCTTACCAACTGGTCCTATTCACACAAAATTCCACAGGATTCACCAGCCTTCCTTGGCAATTAGTGTGAATAAGAGGCCTACAGAAAAACCAAGCAGCCTTTAAAAATATCTCACCACAAGTACACAGAAAACAGGCCAGATCTTTTCCCACTCATTTAACTTGAACCTATATAAAAATATTAACTACTCGGAGAATGGTCAATTAACAAACACCTACAAATTCAAATTAGTTGTTAACTACACTCTTGCAATTATCTATACGTGGATATCCTCTGGTGAGGAATGTTTTGTATTTTCAGGCTACCTTTCATCTCTACTTCCAGGAGATCCTCTCGTTACATCCACCATCTCGGCACGCTCCTCAGCCACTTCCCGAAAGCCTCGTTGATTTTGAGCTTTTGTGAAGTGAAGGGTTAACTCAGCAGACTTGGGGTGCTCAAAGCCTGAATATTTCAAAAAAGGAACTGGCCCGTTACTGTCTCCTGGGAACTAACCTCTGACCCTTGGAATATTCCATTTGATAAGACTGTTTTTATATATCCAAGATATTGGGCCACACCAGACAATTTATGCTAACAATGTGATTTATGGTGAATGCCATTTTTGTTCATTTACCTGGATCATGGGTCACTCTGTATCAGTTTGACCTCTGAAGGAGCTGAAGACTGTGTAGCTAAGGTGGGTTACACACGCATTCCGTTCCTACTGGACTGATCCCCAGACACCTGGGCTCGGCAGAACATCCCTGGTTGGCGATACTTTGTATATGCTATCACACACCACGGATGGGAGGAGCAAGTGCATCCCTGTGCAACCCTACTGCGAGAGGATAACTGGAGGCTCCTCCCTGGTGTCTCCTGGACTCTGTCCTATGTACATTTTCCCTTCGTTGTTAATCTGTATCCTTTCACTGTAATAAACCACAACCATGAGTATAACAGCTTTCCGGGATTCTAAGAGTCCTCCTGGTGAATCATTAAACCTGAAGGTAGTCTTGGGGATCCTGACACAACTCCTAATGCTATTTTCCACTATCTTGCCTATGCAGGAGAAAGCAGGATCTGCAAATATTGTTCCCATTGTAACTGCCCACATCCATATTTCCTTCTTCCCATTTCTAATCTCATCCCTCCCTCCCTCACTACAGGTAATCAAGATGTGACTATATTTCTGAGTGGTGGTTGAAAGTTTCAATTTCTATATAAGCAATGCAATGATATGACAAAGATACTTAATCATTCCAAAATACAATGCAGAAAGAAATTGTTAAGAGTATTTTGAATCCCAGATCGTCTTCCAGTTATTCGAAATTTATTGCAAATTAATTAATCATTCTGATCATATTTTAAACATCATTATTTTGGCAGAGTGTTCCATAATTTATGCAGTCGGGTCAGAACCATTCTCCCTGAAGGTGAAAAGGAACTGTGGTGGATCAAGTAGGTTTCTACGCAATGAAGCAAAACATCACAAGGTCTTGGATGTTAGGATGGTTGAATAGTTAACATTTTTTAAGAACCAAAAATGACTTGGATACTACTAAAAACCAACTTTACAAAAGGCAGATTAGCTCACATATTAGAATGGTCAGAGGGAAATTTAAATCCAGCTCCTACCAAACCTGAATCAAATACAGACAAGGGATTGAGCCCAGAAGGACAGAATGAAAACCAAACTTCTACAGAGGAAATTATCTACCCTCTCTGATTAACATAAATTAGTGTATTAGACTGGAGTAAACACCTAATCAGATACTTGAGAAGGAATCCTGTGTATCAGTATCTCTCAAATGTGCTATTTGCCACTTCTCTGCCTCACAAGAGTTCTCCTAAGTAGTACTGGGTTGATTGCACATAGTGCTTTCAGAATTGTGAACAACAATAAAAACATACTGCAGCGTTAAGTATAAAGACTGCCAAGATTTCTCTGGAAGAATGTGTGATTTTCTTTGTTCTATAAAGAACTGATTTCATGGTTATGCAGGTGACACCCACCCATTAATAAACAAGGAGAAAAATGTACAAAGCTAAAGTGTAGAGTCGAGCTGGTTTCAGCTGACTATTGCTTTTAGTGGTGAAACATTCTTTCTTGGTTAATATAAATACAGTTTAAGTCTTACGATATGGCTCAATGACAAAGGACAAGCTGAATTTAAGTAACATAAACAGCAGATAAGTCACAGTCCCATGGAAACTGTTAAAGATAGCAAAGGATTCAGTTGCTCTAAATTAAAAATAGTTACTTAGTCTTGCAAAGGCAAAAAAAAGGTAATATAATCAGTGCCTTAGAATTCATCTGCTCTCTGTTTATATTTCCTGTTAACTTTTAGAATCATTATGAAATATTTAAGAAAAAAATTATTCTAAAGCATAGCAAAACAGGTACTGTATAAACTTAAAAGTGTTGTGACAAAAAGAAATATCTACAAATTTTCCTAAATTATATGGAAGCTCTGGGAGATTTGTAGTTTTCATTCTTTTATGGTGGGGAGGGGGGAGAGTGTTGATTTAAGGCAGTATGCATAAACAACCAATCATTGTATCTTTTTGCTTAAAAATGTAGCACATAGAATTAAATAACTTTACACCTGATATCCTCAAAAGACAGCTTCAAAGAAGAAATTCTTCCTGTTAACTTATCAAGATCAGTGGTTGGGCCCTGATAGCTTACAAACTGCCATGCTTTGCTTGAATTGGGAATGGGGATTCCTTTTTTCTGTTAAGATCCAGGGAACCAGAGGGGTGGGGGAATAAAAATCACAAAAAAAAAAATACTTAAACTTAGTTTAATTTTCAGAGCTAAACACATTTGCTGCATATGTGAATTCAGAACTTTAAGAAAAGGCAAAATCATCCTGAATTTCTTTCCTTTTTTTCCTATAATATGGGCAGTTAAAAGAGAGAAAGGGAAGGGAAGGGAAAGCTAGGGAAGAGCAGACAGACGTACGGAGACAGCCATGGGTACAGATAAAGAGAGATGTCAACAGGGAAGGCCAGAGTCAGAAGGGGAAAGATAAGGAAGGAGACATGAAAGTCAAGAGAGGTGGACAAAATGCAAACGTGTGCAGCAAGGCGTGGGGCTGAGCAGGGACACACATATAGGGCCCACTACAGAAAAACACACTTGGCATAGAGAGACATAAACATAGGAGTCTCTCTTTTAGAACATAGGTGATCTTTCATGACTTTACTATTAATTATTGGCTTTTTATAGATATAAGTAGAAATATTACTATTTGGTCCCATCAGCTAAAGAATATAAAATACAAAAAAAACAAGTAAAGTATACATCCTTACCATTGCTACTAGTACTTGTAGCAAAACCTATACTTGAAGTTTTAAAGAATTATTGGTAATTTCCTGGTGTGGTGATGGCACTGTAGTTATGATTTTTAAGTCTTTATTTTTAGATGAGTTGCTAAAATACTCATGGGTGGAATGATATGTTATCTAGGATTTGTTTCAAAATAACCCATTGTAGGGTTGGGGAGCAAGCAGGTGGGTGGAGGGATAGACTAACAGTGAGTCAACTAACTGTTGAAGTTGATGATAGGGGTTCATTATACTATTTTCTCTACTCTTGTAGTGTGTGAAATTTTGCATAACAAAGTTTTAAGCTCTTCAAGAATAACTAATTTAAGAAAATCAAGTGTTAGGTTATATTGGGTTTATTTAGAAATTTGTCAGGCCACTAAAACAATCTCCTGTATAAAATTAAAATTTTTTAGGTGAAAACAAGATTTGGTACTACTCAAATTGAAGGAAAGAAACACTAAAACCTCAGAGTAAGTATAAGAAATTTAATATACACTTCTTGGAATAAATACTTTTGTATTTAAAACTTTCGAAATTCCTGACTGAATCTTTTTCATAAAGTGTGAGGTTATCAATTTAGGCTCCTTAGACAAACTTTAAGGCTGGTGGGCTCATCCAAGCCACTCATTTAACCACTATACTGTTGTCAAGGCTCAGAAAGGGTTAACTGACTTACTAAAACATTACTTTTAAATAAAAGTAGTACCAAAAACAAACACTAGAAAGTATAAAAATATAGAAGAAAAAACCCAATCATCCATAATTCCACAAACCTGTTAAATTTTGGGTGTTTCCTAATAGCTTTTTTTAACTCTTAGGTTTGACTTTTCTCTTCCATACCTATTAGCATATTAAGTATAAAATTTTGTGTATATTTTTCCTAATGTAACTCTACGCATTTTTCCTTATTTGTATATATACTTTGTAATAATTATTTTAATGGTTCTTTAAGATTTCATGGAGTAGACACAGTTCACTTACTCTTTGTCCTACAATACAGCATTCATATTATTTCCAACTCTATTACTATAAGTAAGGCTGCCTTGAACATATTTACACATAAAATTTCATTACGGTTAGGGATAAAAGTCACATTTGATTTTTTCAGAAGTAAGATAAAACTTCCTGATGGAAGCATTTTTGTCCTTTTGAAAATTTGTCATGGAGCAAAATGATGTTAGAGTCTCAATTTTCTCTATGAATCCAGCTCATGAACAGTCAACATGATACGATGAACAGGAGGGCTGAAGACTACTTTCAGGAGACTGTTTTGGGCAAAACAATGTTTACACTGGTAGAGGCAGAAAACAATTTTGTCAATAAAATAATATCCTACCTGTTGAAAAGCCTTTTCTGCTTGACGCTCAGCATCAATAACTTGTCTCTCAAGCTGCTGCATCTGTAAAGTAGGGGAAAATATTTTAAAATTTCATATTTCCCTTTTGGAATTCTTTAAGAATATTTAAAGTAGTTCAGTGGATGCGAATGGCATACAATTTAACACACTGAAGGCTCTTTCAGCGTATATTTTTAAACTGATCAAAAAAAAAATACCAAAGGTTTTATTCTTTTAATACAATGTAATATGTACTACATGAGTTTTCATCAATAGAATTTTCTTCATTGGACTGTATGTTAGAAATTACTGGGCAATAGTATTAAGAATTATAATTAAATCTAAGAGAATAGTAAGACCTCAAAGTCCTATTTTGATTTGTTGATCATAAAGTCCCAGTGCCCAACATTGTAAACTGATTATACTTCAAAAAAAAAAAAAGTCCCAATGATATCAGAAAGTGGTGTATTCTCATAATCTCCATAGATGGGATGTTT
Organism: Vicugna pacos; assembly: GCF_048564905.1. Lineage (NCBI taxonomy): Eukaryota > Metazoa > Chordata > Mammalia > Artiodactyla > Camelidae > Vicugna > Vicugna pacos. Next base: position 29,851,279 of record NC_133001.1, read on the forward strand.
AAGTCACAACTAAGTAGTTTTAATTCTTATAGATTGTGATGGAAACAGTACAGAAGAGACTCTAAATAAACCCACAAACGTCCACAAACGCATAGGGCACAGAGAATGTAAAAGTTGTTTGTTCTTTTTTTTAAAGTTCTGTGGAGAATAAGAAGTTCAGAGATTTAAAGTAAAATACTAAAATGAATATTACAAGTAAAATAAACAAAAGTCTTATGAAGGACCCAATGCAGATTAACATAAGAGGTGTGAACCAAATACTGAATACACAACCGTGATGTAAAACTAAATTTCAAATTCGTTTTTTCTGAGTGTTGAAGTCTGGTCAGCCCAAGCCGTCTGTGGCTTGATCTGTGTTCATTATCAGTTTTATTGTTGGATGATACTCCCAGACGCCCAGAACTTCTAGAGCATCTCAAACTCACAGGAATCTGGGTAACTCTGGGTAACTGGGTAACTCTGGGTACCACCCCATAGCCGATACGCTGGCCCCGCCCCGCCCCGCCCCCTTCTCGAAACCACCAAGAAGTGGCCCCAGGCAGCTAGAGCGGCCCGCAGGGAGCGTAGCCACTGGCTCCGGACGGCTTGGGCAATGGATTCCACCTGTGGCTGCGTTTGACCCACGCGAGCTGTCCTCAACGCCTGAAAGATGGTTTCTGCTACAGGTGTATCATTTTTTAACGGTATGCTGGTTGGGAGCATTTGCTGTGTTTTTATAACTATGTTTGGGCAAATTAACATGCGACACAGAGGTAGAACTCAAGACCACGAGCATCATCACCTCCGCCTACCTAACACAAAAGATTTCTTAAACATTTCCGAAGCGCAACGCATGGAGCTTAGCAAAAATATCCGTATTTACTGTATCATCCTTGGAGAATCCAATGATGAGCATTATTGGGCTGTACTGAAAGAGACTTGGACCAAACACTGTGACAAAGCAGAGCTCTACAATACTAAAAATGATAATTTGTTTAATAAAGAAAATGACAAGTGGACATAGATGAGGAAAACTTACCAACATGTCTTTGAAAAGCATGGGGACAACTACAGCTGGTTCTTTCTTGCACACCCCACTACATTTGCTGTCATTGAAAATTTAAAGTATCTTCTGTTTACTAAGGACGCATCACAACCTTTCTACCTGGGTCACATTGCAACATCTGGCGACCTCAAATATGTGACTATGAAAGGAGGAACTGTCTTAAGTATGGAGGCTCTGAAAAGACTTAACAGCTTTCTTAATAAGACTAAAAAGTGTGCAGAGCAAAGGGCCTTTTGGGAGTTATCTGCAGATATGCAGCTGGCAGTCTGCCTGAAATATGTGGGAGTTCTTGCAGAAAATGCAGAGGATTCTGAAGGAAGAGCTATATTTAATACAAAACCTATTGCACATCTTATTAGAGAGACAATGTCTAATAACCGCCAGCCAGTAGTAGAAGGCTGCTGTTCAGATATGGCTGTTACTTTTAGTGGACTGACTCCCCAAAAGATGACAGTAATGATGTACGGTGTGTATCGGCTCAGGGCATTTGGACATTATTTCAATGACACGCTGATTTTCTTGCCTCCAAATGGTTCAGAAAATGACTGAGGGCTGGGGAGTAACAGAACTGTGCTGTCCAAGAGCACTTGAAATGTGGCTAGTCCAAATTGTGATGTGGTGTAAGTGTAAACTACACACTTCACTCAATAATATATTATTTGAAAATCTATTACAAAAAGTGTAAAAGCTTGAGTAATTTTTCATAGTGACCTACATTGAAATGATAATCCTTTGGAATATGATGCATTAAATAAAACATAATATTAAAATTAATTCCATCTGTTTCTTTTTCATTAATGTTATTAGAAAATTTTTAATTACATATGTCTCACTTTACATATCAGTCTGATCTCAGACTTCCAGACTCCAGAATTGTGAGAAATAAATTTCTGTTGTTTATAAACTAGAGTCTGTGGTATTTTGTCATAGCAGCCAGAACAAGGACCATACAAATATAGTCAGGTTTCTCTTTCTGAAATGTTTGCTTTCTAGTGGTAACAATGAGGACAGTAGCCTTGTCTGTTTGCTTCACTGTTACATACCCTAATACAAATCTTTATACATAGGAGGTATTTAACGTATTATAGATTATTGAATGAAATTACATCTGTCAAGTACTGTGCCTATAAGAAGGAACGTTATTTTTACTACTGCCAATTAACTTTCTTTCTGCCACCTCTTTCATTGAGAGATGAGGTTTACTGCCTCTTCTCCTGAACTGGGAAGGCTTTGTGACTTGCCTTGACCCACAGAATGCAGTGGAAGTGACACCGTGCCATTTTGGATTTAGCCTTTAAAACATATTTATATGTAAAACATATCTGTATTCTTTATTTTTATGAAAACACATCTATATTATAAATTAAAAGTCTGCTGCTATTGCAAATCCATGGCAGACTAAGGAGTTGCTGAAGGCTAAATTGTTACTACAACTGAAAGATTTCCTTTGGTTGTATTTATCATCCTACCTAAAATGTGATTCTAGCAAAGCCTGTCTCAACACATCCCCACACTACCTGAGGCTTTTAAAGTAAGTAGTTTTATGGTGATGTTGTAAAAACCATTAGTTCTCTCTAAGACAAGATGGGATGATTGAAGTCTTTCTGGTTGCCTGACATTTTTCCGTTCGATAGCTTCTAATGGACTTATACAATATTTAGCATCTTCTAGTATTCATCAAAGCTGAATAATTACCTACATTCCAAGAGCTTGCTTGAAAACTTTGACTAAAGGTGCCATTATTTATTTTAGAAAATGCCCGTTTTCTAAAGTGCTCTCTAAAGAAAAGTCAGTGCTGGCCATCCTAACAGCTTCAGCAGATTCTGTTTTTGATACTCAGCTCTCCATTGCTATTGGCTTCCTGTTCTTTCCCTCACCAAACTCCCACCACAATACTACCCTATATATAGTTTTTTTTTTTTTTGGTAATTATCACCAACTCCCTAATATTTCCTTGCCATATTCAGTTTCAAATTCTACTGTTAAAGTATAAAGTATTTTTGCTGACCTTTCTTTTTAAAAAGAGTTAAGAATAACTACTTAAAAGAACAGAAATTCAGTTTATAGCTTCCAAAGTATCAGAGAGGGAAAAAAAAGCATGGGAGGGGATAGGTAAAGAAAACTCCATCTACATGATATATAGAAATAGAAAACATTTATTATGATTTCAGATGTATTTAAAGAGATCACATGTTAGGTCAGAAAACAAGTCTTAATAAATTTAAGAGGACTGAAATCATATCAAACATCTTTTCTGACAACAAAGGTATAAAACTAGAAATTAATTGCATGAAAAAAACTTGAAATTCACAAGTATGTGGAGATTAAACAACATGCTACCAAAAAACAAATGGGTCAAAGAATAAATCAAAAGAGAAATTTAAAAAAATACCTTGAGACAAATGAAAATGAAAATGGAAGATACCAAAATCTATGGGATGCTGTAAAAGCAATTCTATGTGGGAAGTTCACAGCAATAAATGCTACCTCAAGAGACAAGAAAAGTCTCAAATAAACAACCTATATTTACACCTCAAGGAACTAGAAAAAGAACAAATGAAACCCCAAGTTAGTAGAAGGAGGGAAATAATAAAGATTGGAGCAAAAATAAATGAAATAGAGATTAAAAAGACAGTAGATAATATCAATGAACCTAAGAGACAATTCTTTGAAAAAAAAATAAACAAAACTAACAAAACTTTAGCTAGACTTACTATGAAAAAAAGAGAGAAGACTCAAAATACAAAATCAGAAATGAAGGAGATATGATCACTAATACCACAGAAGTCCAAAGGATCATAAAAGACCAATATAAATAATTATATGTCAATAATTTGGGCAACCTAGAAGAAATGGATACATTTCTGGAAACATACAACCTACCAAGACTGAATCATGATGAAACAGAAAATCCGAACAATTAGCAGTAAGGAGATTGAGTCAGGAATCAAAAACCTCCCAACAAACAAAAAAGTCAAGGACCAGATGGCTTCACTGGTGAATTCTGTCAAACATTCAAAGAGTTAATACCAATCCTTCTCAAACTATTCCAAAAAAAAAAAAAAAAAAAATAGAAGAGCAGGGAACTGTTCCAAACTCTTTTTGTGAGGCCAGCATTACTCTGATTCCAAAACCAGACAAGGATGTTACAAGAAAAGATACTTGCGATTTGACAGGACTGTTATATGAAAGCAAATACCATGCTGCCTAGGGACTCATTATTCCCAGAAGAGAATCCTACACCACCTCAGGGGAAACATACCACAAGAGGAAGGTCAAGTGGCAGGAACTCCAGACAGAAATGCTGTATCAGGTAGAGGCAGCCTTAGGTTATGTGGGCCATGCTGAAAGGGAGAATTCTTCATACTTTTCACCTTTTCCTTTTCACTGAAAATCTAACCCGTAGGAAATAACATTCACTTCAACTGAAAAAGAAACTTTCTCTTTCCCTCCCTGACTCAGAAAATGAACTAGTAATACTGTAAAGTAGGAAAACTACTTAAATCTCAGCTTCCCTGAAGAGTTTATGTTTGGCATACTAGAGATATTTCCAACACCATTCCTTAAATTCCTCTAAAGACCTCTCCCACTTACAGCAGAATTTGCCCAAGACTCCAATAAGGCCTTTTTCTTCACAAGCTTCAATATTCAAAGTTACTTGGAAATTGTGATGGAAAAAACCAAATAGGTGAAAAAATAGTTTAAAAAAATCCATAATGTATTCCCCTAATACATCTCCAAAAATATATAAGGGGCATATAATTGAAATCCACCTTTAATTATAAAAAAAAATCACTCTGAGATCCTTTCACACATTTTTCCTTAAAAAATCCAGAAAGATGTCTCCCATCAATCTATAGTTACTGGTTTAAATCATCTCCTTGTACACTCAACCAGTGTGTCCAGGCAGAAGGATACACTTCTATGTGCCAGGCACTCTTTTAGCTGCATCACACAAAAAAGCGTGAAAGAGCTAAGGTTTCATGTCAGCTCTGCTGTTGTTGGCTGTGCGACACTGGGTACACTACTCGGATACTCTTAGCCTTCATGTCAACATCTTGAAATTGGGGGTAACAACAGTTATCTCATAGAGTTAATGTGGGGTTTAAACCAGTTAATGGCTGTAGTCCAGGCTTAGGAATCATAGTTGGCACCTAGTGTTAGCTATCTATAGTCAGAGCCAAGAAAACAGAGTTGAAAACAAGAACTATAGCAGATAGGAAAAGTTGGACAGAGTTTCTGGCAAAGAGCTGAAGAATCAAATGAGTATGCTCTCAAGAATCTTCCGCCTTAGGCCTGCATCCACCCAGGGGAAGGTATGGAGAACTGTTAGGAAGAAGCTGTGAGGCAAAATGGTTCTAATGCAAAACCAAAGGCTATGTATGGATGGGATCAGACTAGCCTCTGGAATGCAATATTTGACTCAAGCTGGCATGCAGAAGCAATGCAATACGGTTTGCCTTGGAAAATATGTACTATTATGTAAACTGCTATTACTGCATACATACGCACATCTTAACTTACACAGACACCTGCTGCCAAGCAGAGATGGATTTATACATTGTGTGACTCAACAGGAGAAGACAGAACGGATGAGTAAGTAAGAATATCAGAGAAAGCAAGGTATGTGGTAATAAAACTAGATTAGAGATGCCATATAGGGTGATGGCTAAGCATTCAGGCTCTAAAAACAAACAAAATGCCTATTTTCAAATCTTGGCTCCATTACTTACATTTCAGCATGAACTCAGACAAGTTAAATAACTTTCATGTACCTTAGTTTCCTCCTGTGTAAATATGAATAATATTTGTACCTACCTCACATGCTTGTTATAAGGATTAAAGAGTTAATACACATAAAGCACTTAGAAGATTGCCAGGCACATAGAAAACATCAGTTTCCAAATTTATAAAATGGGAACAATAAAGCTTCTTACTTCATAGGTCGTTATAAGAATTAAATAAATCCTACCTATAAAGTGCATGGTACATAATAAATCAATATTTGGTATGTTTATTAAAACATGGCTGAGTACCAAAAATAATCTTTAATCCAGAGAAAAACATTTCATAATGGAATATAACAGAAAATACTGTGAAACAAGCGTTATTCTCATTTTGGTGTTGAATATATTTACTGGGAAACCATGAGTAACTTGGCATACTTATCCAGTTTCCACTGTATAAAACACATCTGAATCATTCCCTCTCTTAGATCTGTCAAAAGATTTAAGACAGTTACAAAATACAGAAGACCAAAAAAAAAAAAAAAAAGAAGAAGAAGAAAAAGAAACCACAACTAAAACAGCAATTCTGAAATAATATTCCTCTCAATATTCATTCACTGACAAAGAAAATCTAATAATATAAATTAGTAATCAAAAAACTATTCACAATTTTACTTACAGAGAAAATGACACTTTTAAAATTTAAAAAATGCGCACTCACAAAGAAATTAGTTGCAACAAGTCTGACAAACAAAAAAAATATTGCCATTAAATTTATAACTTAAAGGTCAATTAATTAGAACCCAAATAAGCATAACTTCTTATAAAGAAAGTCCATAAGGAGACTAGGAGAGCACAGTAGTCAAGGGAACTAAGAAAATTTGGAGGAGGCTGTGGTCAAGAGTGGGCCAACCGTTGAGAGGCTAGGGCATCTGGGATGCCTCAGAGGTGCCCGTGAAGTTTAGCAACAAGGTTATAATTGGAAATCTTGACAAAATTATTGCATGGGGGGATGGGATTGTGGAAAATACTAGACAAATCAGAGTATAACCTGGGAAATGATTTTTATAGAGAGGAGCAAACAGCACAAGTCACGTATATACCCTGAGTTAGGATAGGCTTCCCCAACTTGGAGATATTCACAGGGAAATTCTTTTCAAGTTATAGTTTTTATTGTAATAACAATAAAGAAAGCAAATTGATATTGGGGAATTCATTCCACAAAGCCTATTACTGGGTCACTGTCTGACCCAAAGTGAATAGGATAACTTTAATCTTTCCATCCAACTGATGCAAAAGCTCAGAAATTTAAGACGCTATATATAAACGTTTGAACTGAATGATGTTTTACTGGACTTTATTAGAATTCTTCTGTGCTAAGAGATTTTGGGCTAGCAATGAAAGGAAGGTTTAAGACAATTTTTGGAGATGTGATATGTGTACCAGTCTCTACCCAAAAAAGATTATGCATACTAGAGTTTAAAAAACCACCTATAAGTTCTTTTGATCAGTTCTGAACAACCATTAGTATCATTTATCCAACCATACAGACAGCATTGTTCAACAGAAATACAATGTGAGATGTATATATAATTTAAAATTTTCTGGTACCCATGTTAAAAAAGTAAAAAGAAATAGGTAAAATTAAATTTAAAACTTTCTATTTAATCTAATATCTAAAATATTATCTTTTCAACATGTAATCAATATAAATATTATTATTAGATATTTTACATTATTTTTTTCATACTATATCTTTACAATCCAGTGTGTATTTTACATTTCCAACAGATCTCAAGTTGAACTAGACTCATTCCAACTGCTCAAAAGCCACTTGTGGCTAGTGCCTGCCATATTGGACAGCCCAGGTCTAGAATCCAAGTTTGTCAGAAATAGGAACATGTGTTGTCTAATTCACAGATGTAACTTTGGCATTAAGAACAGGGTCTGGCACAAAATCAGCCCTCAATGAATATTTATTGAATGAATAAAAAATGAGTTAATCTATAGGTTTTATACACATACATGTGAAAAAACCTCCTATGACGTAAATTACATTTTAATTACATGATTAGGACCATTAAGAGAAGCATATAATTGTATTAATTCAATTCTAGCCCAGATGATAGTTTAGTGATATATAGTTAGTCAACACAAATTCCTAAATAGGTGGCATACTTCCAAATGCAGAATAAACACAATCTACTATCAATAGGGAACATTCTTCTATAATCACTTTAAAGGTGATTTTCCTAAACATTTAGTAGATCAAAATGCTGTCACACTTCTCTAATAAAATCAAATAAGTTACAGCTGTTCTCTCTGGAATAAATGAACTCCACATTCATCAAATATACACAATTCTTACATATTCCACTAGTATTTGCAAAGAAGTGTTTTTTGTCTTAATGTCCAATCCATTCTAATACTGGCAGAAAAATATGCCAAATACAGCCTCAGATCCCTGACGAAAAGCTAAATTATACTCATTACTTAAGAAATGTTTACTCCCTAAAGTACTGGGCTATTTCACACAAATGAAGTGGGCCCCAAATAGCTGATGTTTACTAACAAAGGTGAGGGAGAAAAGCTTACCTTCTCTGCTAAGAGCTCTCTTATCTTGCTTGCTTGAACTCTAAACTTCATGAGCTGGGACTCCAGGGCTACACATCGTTCTTTCCAATCTACTGGTCCTTCTGTCTCAGAGAGCTCTGCCATATTTATTCTAGAAAAGAAAGCATTCAAGTGGCATAATACCAATTAGCATTCAAGAGAATTCATTAAATCACCCAATGTACACATTCTAGTCACCATCTAACGATATCTAGACACAAGTTTTTTGAATTCTAAGATAAATTCCAGAACTGGTGACAGACAAGAGGCTAGGGTTGGAGGTCCAAGTGGGTTACGTAAACTTTCTGTGTAACTTTTAACCTTTCTACATCTCAGCTTTTTCAACCTAGGAAACGGGAGATGCGATAATAACAAATCATCCTTCTTCATAAGTATGTTTAAGGAACAAATTAAATATTGATGTTCTCAACAGCACTTTGGACAATATAATAGCACCAAACAGAGTCCTGTCATTATTTAAGCTCTCCTCAACGAATTTTTAAAAATCTGTCAGCTCATAATTTTACCATGTTCTTAAACTTACAGAATTGTTATAGTTTTGATTCATTTAGGAGCATGATAGAATAATCTGAAGAAACTTCATATCGGTGTTGCAATTATGGCTTAGAGTTATATTATAATTATTCCTCACCATCACCCTAAATTTGTCCAGGTCCAGGCTATCTTTCAAGCCAAAAATCTTTTGGCATATTTAACTGGGCAAAGTATTATGATCCTGGACAAGTTTGCACAATTTTTATTTGGTGCAAGAAGAGAAAACATATAAATACAAAATTTGGAATCATCTACATAAAGCAAACCTGGAATCAGTGTTTTCCATGATATTAACTTTCCCTTTGGAGGAGATTAATCCCTGGGAGAAGCACTATCAGGGGTAAGCCAAGAGGCAGGGGAACTGGCTCTGAAATTCAAAAGTGCAAAAAACTATTGCCTGATTTTGAAAGCACGACTGTTTCTAGCTCTGGGATTCATTAAAGTAGTTTTAAATGTTTGTTAATGTTTTATCAGGCTATTTTCATAGATGGCTTGATAGTGTATTTCTGAATTGCCCTTGCAATGAACTGACAGAATCTGCATTAGGAATGGCTCTCCTGGAGAGAGAAGCCAAGCCCTACTTTTGGAACACATGTGACAGCAAAACTCTCAGACCCCAGGATGGAACTGCAGTTGAAGTGTACTATTCTGTTCTTTTGTTTTACAAAAATATTAACCAAGTTTATTTTCCCAATATTTAGTGTAATACAACCCTTTCCTAAACCTATACCAGTTTTTAAAATCTGCAAAAGATTATTTTTCTAGCAGAAATATTGTTTTGTGCTTAAATCAGTGTTCACATTAACACTTACACTATCACTCAATAATTTAGAAATAAATAGAAGCACAGCTGTTCTACAAAGGCTACAACTTTATTAACAGCTCCCGCAACATCTCAAAGCCTCCAGATGCTTTTAAATTCTAGCTGTAATTTAAGGGAAACTTATTGTAGGCCTAGAAATCATTCTCTTTTCATTTCTTTGTTTTCTGAGTTTTTTCCTAAGGATATTAGCATTGTTAGTGACCTTTTCATTACCCACATCAGCATTTATTATCAATGATTTAGAAGTAAATAAGGCACTTCGTCAGTCACAAGTTTTTTCTCAATTCTGCTACTACTTCATTTCTCTCCTCACTAGCTTTCGAGTGGACAAGGAAGAAAACACAGGTGAAATATTAAAAATAAAAAGCAGTCCTGAAATGGACATCCTTAAACCTTGAACCAGCCTTAAACCCTGCCCAGAAATGTAGGGACACTCCTCTATCTTAACCAATAAGAAGAGTCTATTTCATGTTGGTCAAATTTTGTTCCACATTTAAAATAACCTGTTTATGTTCTACTGTAAAATTTCTACAGTTTTAAAAATAACATGAACATATTTTTTAACAAACGAAAATCACCATAGGAATAAAAGACAAAAATCATATGATCAGGTCAATAGATGCAGAAAAAAAATTCGACAAAATCCAATACTCTTTTATGATAAAAACATTCAAAACTAGCAATAGAAATGAACTTCAACCTGACAAAGAGCATAGCTAACATCACACTTAATGGTAAATGACTGATTCGCCTAAGATCAGAAACAACATAAGGATGTCCTCTCTCGCCACTTCTATTCAACATCATACTGGAGGGTCTAATGAAGGCAAGGAAATTAAACAAAAAGCATATGGACTGGAAAGGAAAAACTGAAACAATTTCTATTTTAATATGTCATAATCCTATACATAGAGAATTCTAAGGAATCCATAAAAAAACTATTAGAACTATATGAGTTCAGCAAAGTTTCAGGAAACCAGATCAATATACAAAAATCACTTGTTTTCCTGTACATTAGCAAGGAAAACTTCAGTAATGAAATCAAGAATATATTCCATGTATGAAAACATCAGAAAGAAGTAAATACTTAGGAGTAAACTTAACAAAAGATTTGTTCTCTGAAAACTACAAAATGAGAGAAGTTAAAGAAGATTCAAATAAATGGAAAACATCCCACATTCATGGATTGGAAGACTTATTATTGTGAGGATGGCAAATACTGGCAAATGAATATACACATTCAGTGCAATCCCTGTCAAAATTCCAACTGCATCTTTTTCAGAAATTGATAAGCTGATCCTAAAATTCATATGGAATTTAAGGGAACCCAGAATAACCAAAACAATCTTAAGAAGTTGTAGGACTCACATATTCCAATTTCAAAAATTACTATAAAGCTACAGTAATCAAGACTGTGTGGTACTGGCATTAAAAAAAAAAGACATAGATCAATGGAATAAAATTGTAAGTACAGAAATAAGGAAATAAGAAATAAGGGTGGGGGCAAAATAGGTGAAGGGGATCAGGTGGTACAAACCTCATGTTAGTTGTATAATAAATAAGTCACAGGGATGTGATACACAGCATAAGAAATATGGTCAATGTACTAACTTCGTATGGGGACAGATGGTTGCTAGACATATAGTGGTGATCACTTCATATATAGTATACCTGAAAACTAACATAATATTGTACATCAATTATATTTCAATTAAAAAATTATACCCACTAAAATCTGGGACAAGACAAGGATGCCCACTATCACCACTCCTATTCAATATAGTCCTCGAAGTCCTAGCCACAGCAATCAGGCAAGAGAAAGAAATAAAAGGGATCCAAATTGGAAAAGAAGAGGTAAAAGTGTCATTATATGCTGACGACATGTTACTATATATAGAAAACCCTAAAAGGTCCACAAAAAAGCTACTAGAGCTGATCGAAGAATTCAGCAAGGTAGCAGGTTACAAAATTAATGTTCAAAAATCAGTTGCCTTTCTTTACACTAATGATAAATCAACAGAAATAGAAAGTAAAGAAACAATCCCCTTTAAAATAGCACCCAAAGTAATAAAATATCTGGGAATAAATCTAACCAAGGAGGCGAAAGAATTATACACAGAAAACTATAAACCATTGATGAAGGAAATTCTTTAAAGAAGACTTTAAAAAATGGAAAGATATTTCATGCTCTTAGATTGGAAGAATCAATATTGTTAAAATGGTCACACTGCCCAAGGCAATCTACAGATTTAATGCAATCCCTATCCAATTACCCAGGACATATTTCACAGAACTAGAACAAATCATAATCAAATTTATATGGAACCATCAAAGACCTAGAATTGCTAAAGCATTACTGAAGAGAAAGAAAGAGGCTGGAGGAATAACTCTCCCAGACTTCAGACAATACTATAGAGCTACAGTCATCAAGACAGCATGGTATTGGTACCAAAACAGACATATAGACCAATGGAACAGAATAGAGAGCCCAGAAATGAACCCACAAACTTTTGGTCAACTCATCTTTGACAAAGGAGGCAAGAATATACAATGGAATAAAGACAGTCTCTTCAGCAAATGGTGTTGGGAAAACTGGACAGCAGCATGTAAAACAATGAAGCTAGAACACACCCTTACACCATATACAAAAATCAACTCAAAATGGATTAAAGACTTAAACATAAGACAAGACACAATAAACCTCCTAGAGGAAAACATAGGCAAAACATTATCTGACATACATTTCAAAAATTTTCTCCTAGAAGAAATAAAAGCAAGAATAAACAAATGGGACCTAATGAAACTTACAAGCTTCTGCAGAGCAAAGGAAACCAGAAATAAAACAAGAAGAAAACCTACGGAATGGGAGAAAATTTTTGCAAGTGAAACCGACAAAAGCTTGATCTCCAAAATATATAAGCAGCTCATACAACTCAATAAGAAAAAAATAAACAACCCAATCCAAAAATGGGCAGAAGACCTAAACAAGCAATTCTCCAAGGAAGACATACAAATGATCAAAAAGCACATGAAAAAATGTTCAATATCACTAATTATCAGAGAAATGCAAATCAAAACTACAATGAGGTATCACCTCACACCAGTCAGAATGGCCGTCATTCAAAAATCCAAAAATGACAAATGCTGGAGAGGCTGTGGAGAAAGGGGAACCCTCCTACACTGCTGGTGGGAATGCAGTTTGGTGCAGCCACTATGGAAAACAGTGTGGAGATTCCTCAAAAGACTAGGAATAGACTTACCATATGACCCAGGAATCCCACTCCTGGGCTTGTATCCAGAAGGAAATCTACTTCAGGATGACACCTGCACTCCAATGTTCATAGCAGCACTATTTACAATAGCCAAAACATGGAAACAGCCTAAATGTCCATCAACAGGTGACTGGATAAAGAAGATGTGGTATATTTATACAATGGAATACTACTCAGCCATAAAAACCGACAACATAACGCCATTTGCAGCAACATGGATGCTCCTAGAGAATGTCATTCTAAGTGAAGTAAGCCAGAAAGAGAAAGAAAAATACCATATGAGATCGCTCATATGTGGAATCTAAAAAACAAAAACAAACAAACAAACAAAAACAAAGCATAAATACAGGACAGAAATAGACTCATGGACAGAGAATACAGACTTGTGGTTACGGGGGGGGGTAGAGGGTGGGAAGGGATAGACTGGGATTTCAAAATTGTAGAATAGATAAACAAGATTACACTGTATAGCACAGGGAAATAGACACAAAATGTTATGATAAATCACAGAGAAAAAAATGTGACAATGAGTATGTATATGTCCATGAATGACTGAAAAATTGTGCTGAACACTGGAATTTGACACGACACTGTAAAATGATTATGAATCAATAAAAAATGAAAAAAAATTATATCTGTAATAACCCTACTTCCAAATAAGATCACATTCTGAGATACCAGGGGTTAGGATTTCAATATATCTTCTTTTTGTGTGTGTGTGGAGGCAGAGTGGGGTGCGGGGAGGAATTAAATCCATTTTTTAAAAATACAGAAATAAAGCCTCACATTTAGAGTGAACTGATTTTTCAGGGTGTCAAGACTATTCATTCAATGGGGAGTGAATAGTTTTTTCAGTAAATGATGCTTGACAACTGGATAGCCAAATGTAAAAGAATGAATTTGGACCCACCACATCATACCATATGTAAAAATTAACCCCAATTGGGTCAAAAACCTAGATGTAAGAGTCTAAGCTCTAAACTCTTAGTAAAAAAAAATGGGCATATGTCTTTGTGACTTTGAATACTCGACAGTTTCTTAGATATGACAACTAAAGCATACATAACCAAATAAAAAATAAATTGAACTTAAAATTAAATAATTTCGTGCTTCAAAGGACACCATATAGAAAGTGAAATGACAATCCACAGAATGGGGAGAAATATCCGTCAATCATATTATCTGATAATGGACTTAAATCCAGAATACATAGAGGATTCTTACAACTCAATGATAAAAAAAATCTAATTATAATGTAGGTGAAGGATCTAAATAGATATTTCTCTAAAGAACACATACAAATGGACAATAAGCACATGAAAAGGTGCTCAACATCATTAGCTATAAGGGAAAATGCAAATCAAATTCACAATGACAAACCACTGTACACCAAATAGGATGGTTATAATAAAAAAGACATGTAACAACAAGTGTTGGTGAGGATGTAGAGAAATTGGAACTCTCATATACTGCTGTTGAGAACATAAAAATGCTACAGCTGCTTTGGAAAATAGTTTAACAGTTCCTCAAAAGTTTTAACATAAAGCTACCATAAGTCCCAGCAACTCCAATGCCAAGTATATACCCAAGAGAATTGAATGCATTAGTCCACACCAAAACTTGTATACAAAAGTTAATAGCAACATTATTCAAACAGCCAAAAAGTAGAAACAAATCAAATATCTATCATCAGATGAATGGATAAACAAAAGCGGTATATCTATACAATGGAATCTTATTCAGCCACAAAAAAGGAATAAAGCAATAATACATGTTACAACAATGGACAAACTTTGAAAATATTACCCTATGTGCCAAGTAAAAGAAGCTAGACACAAACAGTCACATATTGCATGATTCCATTTATATGAAATAGGCAAATTCCAAGAGACAGAAAGTAGCTTAGTGGTTGCCACGGGCTGTGAACAGAGAGCAATGGTGATCAGCTACTAATGGGTTTGGGGTTTCTTTTTGGAGTGATGAAAATATTCTAGAATTAGATGGGGCTGTTGGTTGCACAACCTTGTGAATATAACAAAAACAACTGTACTGCACACTTTCAAAGGGTAGATTTTATGGTTTGTGAATTATACCTCAATAAAAAAAGAGCATGTATCTACAAATGAGTAAAGAAAAAGTAATAGTTTAAGTGAATATATAAATAATAACCCATTGTTTGCGGTTATCCCTGCCAAGAATTCCACCATTAACTCAAATAATTTGGAGTTAACTGTTAACCCAAAGTATGACAAGTATCAGGCATATATCTTACCAAGAATACTCTGCTATGAAAACAACACATCAGATAAATTCTGTTAAACATACCTATTTACTTTTTAGTTACACTAATTACATATTTTACAGTGAAGTAGCAAAACCTTAAGAATATTATTGGCATTTAATATCTGCATTCCCTATTTTTAAAATTTCAGAACAAGATTCATTGGCTAATAGTCTATTCTGAGGTCTAGACACCTGATTTCCTCATTTCATTCCGCAATTTCAGTTAGTATAAAGTAACTGCTGTATTAATTCACCATCTTGAGTAAAGATTCTAATTTTGAACAAATATCCACCATCTTTTTCCACTACCACTAATTTTATAAAGCCTAACGGTATAACTTTGGGAGCTACAACCACGTGCTAAATAAATATCACTTCTAAATTTTGAATTTGAAAGTAATCTATCTTCACTGCAGCAGACAGGAAAAAGTCTTGGGTTTCCAAATACCCCCAATGACTCTTGGAAACAGTCACTGACACAAAATAAACTGTTTACAATTGTGGAGTGAATGCTCTTTTTTTCTGAATCTTTAACTTCCTGTTTCTCTTCCAAATCCCTAAAGGGAAAGAAAAAGAAAAGAAAGAATTCATCTACTTTGGCTTACCCTAGTGAAGCACACGGCAGCCACTCATATTCTTTAAGTCTCTTCTCTTAAGGGACAGCTTTGCTTGGCCAGGTAACGTGTGTGCGTGTGTGTGTGTGTGTGTGTGTGTGAGTGTGTGTGTGTGTGTGTGTTTCTAAAGCATTAAAGATGTCTTTCTTGACCACACTGAGGCTTGCCTTGTTTAAGGAACCTCCCGACCGTCACCCAACACCACTTGGGCAAAGCCTGCCCGTCGGTGGCACTGCTAAGAACCGTGCTCCTCACTCCACAGCTCCTCGGGGTCACACACAGCTGTGTGGTCGAGGCTTGCAACTGGCATTTTCACAAAAAAAGCAGTGACCTGCAGGTAGCACAGCACTACGGCTTTTTCAGCTTTAAGTGGCTCAACTTCTCTTTCCACTGCGTTTCGCACATCAAAATCTATGGCTCAAGTGTTCCATCTTTTAAAAAGTGGTCTAATAACTTCAGGAACAACGCGCTTTCACGGTAGGTCACCTAAGGGCACTTTGACATTCCAGCAACTCAAGGTGTAGAATGTGGTTCTTTAAAGTTTGAGAACTTTCGCCCCCGAGAACACAAGAAGGGGCTCTCAAGGAGCGGAGGCCGAGCGGCAGCACCCCTAACGTTGTGGGCCACTCGGCACGAGGGCGCGGGGCAGCCCGGGGCTCCCCGTGAACGCCCGCGCTACAACACAAACCCGGGCCCCGCGTTTTCAAACAAAATGTCACAGGAGACCAGAGGGTGAGGAGCCGCGGGCCACTGCCCCCAGACGAGACCCCAGCCCTGGGGGCAGCAAAGCGAGCGACGTCGAGCGCCTGGGCTGCGGCGGGAGGCGCAGAGGCGAGTCCCTTGCCGGACCGCTCCATCCCCCGTGTCCGGCCCGCGGGATCGGCCCGCCGCCCCATCCTCAGCGCAGCTAGCCCACCCGCAACTGCACGCTTTCGAGGGGGCGGGGACCCTGGGCAGCGGAGGTGCTAGGGTCGCCCCTCGGCTCCCGGCCTGTCCCATCTGCCTACCTCTGCGCCGGCCCCCGGTGGCAGCGCCCAAGTCCCGGCAGCGCCTGGTGCGGGGCTCCTGGGGCTCTCAGCCGGCGCCCGCCTCACACCAAGCCTGGAGCTGGCGGGGGGCAGGGCACCGCCTCGTCCTGGGACTGGCGGCCGGAGT
This sequence comes from Vicugna pacos, assembly GCF_048564905.1. NCBI lineage: Eukaryota > Metazoa > Chordata > Mammalia > Artiodactyla > Camelidae > Vicugna > Vicugna pacos. The sequence continues at coordinate 29,868,366 of NC_133001.1, forward strand.
AGGCAATCAGAGGCCTCAGTCGACATCCTGACGTCACCGGGGGTGTGGCTATGACTTTGACCCCTCCCAGTCCCTCCCCAAGGAGTGAGTACTGTCCAGGAGCTTGTACCCCCGGGCTTTACCACACTTAGAGCTTGTTGTAGCGGTCACCTCCTTTACATTCCCTTTGCTTCGACTCGGCACCCTCCTGTTTGGTCTCAGCCTGAAGTGTTTTCTCTTACCAATCTATCCTTCACCTTCTTCCCAGGTTAACTGTCCTTAATTGCAGTTTTGATGTGCACCCTAACAGAGACCCTCATTTGCTTCCTTTTGCTTAAGTTATCAAGAACAGACCCATTAGTCTAGTATTCCAGGCCTTCATCCTACTTTTGTCAGGTTTATTTTTTGCAGCTGCCTTTCACACACCTGAGACTATTGCTGCGCACTTCTCCATCCTAGGAAAATCCATTTAGAATGTTTACCTACTATTTCCAACGGCCACCTTTAAAAGTTCTAACTATCCTCTAAGATACAGCGCAAATAATCTTCTCCAGGTAACCATGCTTGTCACCCCACCTAGCAGTAATCTCTTCTCTTGTTTCTGCTCCCTGAGCATTTAGCTTTTTACTCCGCTTGGCACTTAGCTTTCTGCCTCGTGTACCATTCCTTATCTCTCCATTAGACTGTGAGCTCTTTGAAACCAGAGATTTGTTTTCTTTCTTTTTGTATCCTTCTCAGCATCTAGCTCAGAGCATTGCATAAGTAAGTGAGTGATAATTTTAATGTAATTGGATTTTATATCCCAAGATGGGGTCTGGAGAGGCCAATCTCAGGGTTAAAAAAGAGACAGAGAATTCTGAATGTTATGGGTAATCCTTCCCCAGGTCACAAATCTAGGTCAGACACATTACACCCTTCGGTTCACAAGTGGCCAATAGAAACTGCAATAAGGCTTTTTTCACTACAATCTTTTTTTTTCCCCTTCAGTTTATCTCACCTTATATAGAAAAAGCACAAAGGAGATAAAGATTTAGGGAAGGCAATAAACGAGTACGACTAAAAAGCCAGCAAGTATCAGGCTTCCATATTTCTTCCAGATGAGCACTAATTTTGGACTGGATCCCAGCCTACCCCCACACATCAAATTCCTTTTGCCTTTTGTGGGAGCTGATGATGCATATCATATGAAAAATCATCTCCAAACAACTTTGGCAAACACTCAGGCTGGACTGGGCTTATTTTACAGAGCACGCAGGAGTTAAATAAACAAAGTTTAAGTAACTTGCAAAATTTAACACAGCAAGTCAGTAGAGACCAAAGAGCTAAGTTCAGGAGAAAGAAAGAATGCCAAAATAGAATCACTTCCGTTTGTGAGTCAGAATACATTTAGTCATTCTAAATAAGCTAAGAGAGCTGAGTGAATAAAGTCACTCATGAAAAGAAGCTTTCTAAACACGGCTGCCACTCTCATAAGGCTCAGCCAACATTTACTTACTGTCACCTTCTTCTAAAAACATGACAAACTGAATTTGTTTGGCTGTGAAGAATACAGTGGAATGGCATCTGGTTCCTGGTTGTGCTAAGAAAAATACATGGAACAATGGAATATTATTTAGCAATAAAAAGAAAAGCAGTACTGATAAATGCTGCAACATGGATAAACCTTGAAAACATTATGCCAAGTGAAAGGAGTCAGTCACAAAAGACCACGTTTTGTATGATCCCATTTACATGAAATGTGCAGAATAGGCAAATTTAGAGAGACAGAAAGTAAATTAGTGGTTATAAGGGGCTGGGGAGGATGGGAGTGATGGCTAAAGAGAGAGGGGTTCTTTGGGGGTAACGAAAACATTCTAATTTGTGGTGATGATTGTGTAACTCTGTGAATATACTAGAGACCATTGATGGGTACAGTTTAAATGGGTGAATTGTATGTTATGTGAATTATATCTCAATAGAGCTGTTTGTTAAAAAATACATGCTGAATTTTGTTTTTATGTTAAGTAGCAGCAGTTGGAAAATATCTCTGACCAGCCCTGGTGAATGTTCATGATACTATGTACCTTTGTTTCATTGTATTTGCCTTAGTTGTAACATTATGTATATTTGTAATTATATGATTTTCTGTTTCCCCCTGCTAGACTGTAAGTGCTGAATGAGTAGAAATTGGTTTTCCTCTGGAATATATATCCAGCATCTAGCACAGTGTCTGGCAGGTAGCAGGTACACAGTAAGTATTTATTGAATGAATGAAGATGGCAAGGGATATATTTTCTTAAGTACTTGTAATGTTCCAGGTCACCAGGAGCAAACAGACTCAGTTTCTGTCTTCATGGAATTGTGGTCTAGGAGGAGTGATGCATATTCATTAGATATTCACATAAATAAATACATAATTACAAATTGCATTAGAAGTTCTGAAGGAATAGCAGCACAAGGTGCTATGCAATTGAATAAGAAGAGGATCTGGGAATCAGGAAGTCCTTCTTTGAGAAAATGACAGTTGAACTGAGGTCTGAAGCCAGGCAAGAGCAAAGAAGTAATGGGAGGAGCATCCCAAGGCATGGGAACCACAGGTGCCAGACCCAACGGTGAGGAGGAGCTGAAAGAAGGCCAGTGAGGCAGGGGCACAATGAGACCCAGGGAGCAAGGGGAAGAGTAGAGCAGGAGGAGGCTGCAGAGGTAGGGCCAGACCATGTGGGGCCTTGAAGAACAGGGCTTCTCAGACTTCAATGGGGATCTTATTAAAATGCAAATTCAGACTTGATAAGCCTGGGATGTGGACCAAGATTCTGCATTTCTAGTAAGCTCCAGGGCTATGCTTTGAGTAGCAAGACTACAGCAACATTATTCTAAGTGCGCTGAGAATCCCCTCAAGTTTTTTAACAGGGATGTGATAAGATCAGATGTGGCAAGTTGCAGAGTGGATTAGAAAAGAGCAAGAGTGGATTCAATGTATGTCAGTTATCCTGGTGAGAAGTGGTGGCAACTAGGGAGTGGAGGTGATTCAAAGAAGCAATGGATGAACATAGCTGTGCTTTAGGAAGCTCTGTCTAGTGTGCGGGAGGAAACAGCTGGAGAGAAGAGCAATGAGGAGGCTAAGGGAGTAGTTCAATGGAGATCTGAACCAGGGGGCTCATGGCAAGAATGAAATGGAGCCTCTGGTGGGAATTAAAAGGTTCTGGGTGGAATAGATAAAAATAGTAAACAAGTATGTGGTGCTTACAATGCATAGGACACTTCCAAGTGCTTTAGTATATATGATCTCATGACAACCTTGTGATATAGGTACAATTATTCCCATCTGACAGATAAGGCAGTGGAGGAGCACAATTTAAATCACTGTCCTAAGGTTGCACACATTAAGCTTGGGACTGGGAATTCTGGCTTCACAGTCATCTCTATAACAGCATCTCAACTTCTTTCAAAAAACTGAATCTACCAGGTCTGACAATTGATTAGAACAGTGGGACATGAGGGTCTTGGAGGCTTTGAGTGACTGGGAAATGATGGTCCCACTAACCAAAGTAGAGAAGCAAAGAGCAGAAGGAATTAGTTAAGCGGAAGAAGAATGAGATCTGTCTTGGATCAGCTGAGGGCAACTTGAGGTGCCACTGAAATATCTGGGAAGAGAGAGCCAGAAGAAAATAAGTCAGGCTGAGTGGAGAACAAAGGCCTGGGTTTGGTGGGCATACATTTCAAGATAATCTGCATGGAGAGGAGATTTTTGTAAATTGCAGAATGATTGCTGACCACATAGCTGCTTGGCATACTGGGAGCAAGAGCAGAGAGTTTGAAGGAGGCAGGGTTAAGGGAGCTGGGTAAATACTAGGGAAAAGAGTCTGGCTCTTTAATCCAACTGCACATAAAATCACAAAAGAAACAAGGGGAGAGGAGACACTGACCCCACTAGAATGAGCATACGGCTTCTGGAGCAGAGATATTGGAAACCCTAGTTCAAAAAGTAGAAGTCCCAGCACCTGAGGAAATATATCAAAGTCAAGGAGAAAAAGATTGGGGGGAAAATAGAGCTTGTAGAACAAGCTCTTAATAGCTGACTAGGGTACAACCTGGGGTATAGGCCCAGGCACCCCAAGCTGTTTACCTGCAACTCAAGAGACCAGCAAACTCTGGGCACCAAAGTGTCCCTAGAACCAGGGAGACAGACAAACAACCTGGCCCTCGTAGAGGGCGTGGACAGGAAGATGGGCTGTTTAGTGTGTCCCCAGCGCCCACAGTGTAATGGCTTGTTCAGTCCTTTGGGTCTGAATGAAGGCAGGGTGCTCTTTAACCCCGCCTCACCACGGGAGCTGGGCCCCCTCTAACACAGACTGCTGTGGGCAGCAGCTCACAGGTGGGGCCAGGTCAAGGCCAAGGTCAAGACCAATGGTGGTGAGAGTTTAATGGGCACTGATAAGGCCACGGGGAAAGCAATTGTATACAGAGGAAAATGAAAAGTGCTGGGGCAGAGCTTTATGGATAACTTATTTTAAGGCAGGTGAAAGGACGAGCAGATTGAAGGGTAGTCAGCAATAACTTGGTCAGGACTCATGAAGTAAAGGAAAAAAAAAAAGACACCATATGAGAGACACATAGGAAAACAGTGACCCAAAGAGTATCAAAAAGTGTTAAAATGTGAACAGAGGATTTATTGTGTTTTGGGTCAGTACCTACCAGGCAGAGGCCGCCATTCTAGTACAGATGCTCATTACAGCTAATAACTAAAACTTTCTCCCCTCTTTTTACATTGCATAAAGAGAAAGCTTAAACCATAAGTAAAGGAACAAAAAACACTGCAAAACTGATCACAACATCCCCTGACACTGACAACTGGAGAAAAGACACATTATAAGGACATTATTATGTGCTGTGTGATAACTGTAAAATGAAAAGGAATCTTCAAAAGACTTTGGAGAAGGCAGAGGTCACCAGAATGATAACAAGCAGAGAATACTCAGTGAAAAGGTGCAGCATGAGCTGGGGAAAGATTGTTGGAGCTGGTTGCTATATTGCTGGGGTGGAGGTGAGGCAAACTGCCAGAGCCAAGACAAGAAGCACTAACCCGTAGGTGAATGAATGAATGAATGAATGAGGGTGGTGTCCATGAGGGAGACTGAGTCATCCTGCCCAGCTGGAAGGAAAGAGGTTTGGCGTCAGTTGACGGTCTGATTCTAATAGCTGACACTGAGGTGTTCAAGAGCATGACTTAATACAACACAATCCGAAGAGCCTGTATCAATCAGATTTCTTCTTCTACCATTGCCTGTGGAATATATACGGATGTTTCAGAAAACCTGACAGGGTGAATGAAGAGGTATTTAATTGCCATGGAACAAAAGTACAAGCTTGCATGGAGCATTTATTTGAAGGATTGCAGATACACAGCCAGAAAATCCTAAGAGTAGAGGTGAGGAGTGGACAGATGGAAAAAGGGAAATGGAAAAATGAGAGAGGGCTGTATGTAGAAACAGAAGAGTGTCAATGTCTTGTTGAACTCAAGAAGTGGGTTTGCACTGAGCCCAGCTGAAATAATGTGAGAAGACTTGGCAACAGTGTTTTGAACTAACAATTGAATCAAAGTAATTACTTGCATCCTTGCTTTCAATAAGTCTTTCCTTTACTTAATCAAATTCATATGGTGGCCCTGGATTTTGAACTTTAGTGCTATGTTATCCAGTTATATATGCAAATCAATAGAATAACTTTTCTAAAACAGTTCCCTATAGCCAATTGTTTTATATTGTTTCCTGATTATAAAAGCAACATAAATTCATTTTCACTGGAAAATATAAAGACAGAACAAAGAAGAAAACTAAGATTACTCACAATTCATCATCAGTCTTTTTTCCTATAAGACACATTTTCCCTTAATGAGATTTCCTTATAAGAGTATGCTGAATACTTTTTATCTTGCTTTAACACTGAAGATTTTATTGTGACCATTTTCTTTGTCATTAAGTATTATTGGAAAACACTTTTAAGGATTGGTTAATATTCCACTATAGGACTTTACCCTAATTTACTTAACCATTCTCTTATTATTGCACAATTAGGTTATTTCTAATTTTTTACTATTATTAAAAACAGCATAACTGTTTCAATATGTTCCTAATGTAATAATGTCTTAGAAGACTTTAATAACAGCTTTGTTGAGATACAATTCACATACTATACAATTCACCTATTTAAAGTGTACCATTCAATGATTTCTAGTATAGTCACAGATTTGTGTAACCATCACCATGATCAGTTCTAGAACATTTTCATCAACCCCAAAAGAAACTCAATACAGTTTAGCCATCACCTTCCAACCCCTCCCAGCCACCAGGCCTCAGGAACACCTTATCCATTGTTTACTCCTATAGATTTGCCTATTCTGGGTATTTCAAATAAATGGAACCATACAGTCTTTTGTGGCTAGCTTTTTTCACCTAGCATAATGTTTTTAAGATTTATCTATGTTGTAGAATGTATCAGCAATTCATTCCTTTTATAGCTAAATATTATTCCATTGTGTTGGATATATCACATTTTGTTTATCCATTCACCTAATGATGGACACTTGGGCTATTTCCACTTTTTGGCTATTAGGAAGAACGCTGCTATGAACATTTATGTACAAGTCTTAGTGTGGACTTACGTATTCAGTTCTGTTGGAAGAATTGCAGCAACTCTTGGCATTGGAGTTGCTGGGTCATATGGTTAACTTTATGTTTAACCTTTTAAGGAACTGCCAGACTGTTTTGCAAAGCGGCTGCATGATTTAACATTCCCACCAGCTGTGAATGAGGGTCCCACTGTCTATATCCTATAATTAGCTCTTTTTACACCCACTTACTGAGACGTCATGGTTCCCCACAGTGTGTGTTTGTCTTAGCTGCAATAAGTAATAAACCCAACTTGTTTAACTACAAGCATGTCTTTGGCTGGAGGGAGTTGACAGAAGTAGATGTTCCACAGAGACTCAGCAGAAGCCCTCACCATGGGCAGGACCCTCAACTCTCAGTAATCCTGTGCACATCTGAGAACCCTGTGTCTCTACCTGCACATGCTAAAAAGGAGCTCCAATATTTCACTGAAGCCCTTTAGTGCTGGGTTTATTTTGTCTTCATAGGAATAAGTGTCCTTGGGATTTTTTTCCTAAAACCTCACCAGTTTTGTATTGTTTTTTGGCAAAATTACTTTTTAGCCAACACCCACTTCTGCTTGACAAGCATCTTGAGTGTTGTTTGTAAAAGGAAAATTCTACAGGGGGAGGACCTAAACTTTCTTCCTTCTCCTTGCAGGGAGAAATTAGCTTTTTAAAAGAACAATTTCATATTTGTAGCGGGAGGAAATTTAGTTTGTCTCTGAGCAAGCCTCGAGGACCAAGGAGTTCATAAGTCTCCACAGACCAGCTTGAAAATTAAAATGAACTTTTCCACGGATCACCTTTACAGACCTTATAAGGACTTCTCCCTCAGTCTTGTCTTTGTTTCCCTGAGAACTGCTGTGTTTAATTTCATCTGCAGCAAATTAGGAGACTGCTGAGCCCTGGATTAGCTACGGTTGGCCTTTGGCCAAGCTCCACAGACGCAAAGTTAGCCAAGCACCATCCTCATGGACCATTCCATTCTCAGGGGGTTTTCTCAATATAAAACAGCTCCTCTTCCAGGCTAAACACCTGCTGCCTTCATGTTTTTTTCTTTATATGCTAACTTGTACACTTGACGTCCTAACTGGCACGATTTCACCAGGGACAGCTTGGAATGCAGTGGCTCATCTGCGGAACTTTTGACATGAGTGAGGTTATTCATTTGAGAAGTGCCTCAGAAGAAAAAAAAAGAAAGTTTCTTAAGAAGATTGTCTTGTTTGCCTAAAAGAGGGGAAAGTTTGTTTAACCGAAGAAATATCCTCTCTGTTTTTTTGTACTTTAGAGATTAATGAGATCTGACGTTCTAATTTATGACTTGATAAAAAATTTTCAAGGATTCAAGTTATGTCAAAACCGTGTGCACATCACTCCCTTTTGTGTGTCTCTACATCAAATTTATTTTTCTACATCTAAACTTTCTTCCCCTCCTTGCATAGGGAACATAATTAGCTTTTTACAAAAATCATTTCATATTTGTCTGAAGACAGCTCCCTCACAATTTTTTCTGTTTCTCTTCCTCTCTTTTTCTTTCTCTTGGGAGAATTTAATGACAAATTAATTTTAAAGAAGCCTTAGTTATGTGCTCACCCTAGGGGTATAGTCCAGATTACCAGTCAAAAATATCTCAAAGAAGGAAAAAAATTATTAAACCGTGTTTCTTTCTGTTGACACTAAAAAGTATATTTACACATTAGCCTGCATAACAGCTATGAAATAGGAAGAAAAACCTTTAACTTTAAGATAAAAGAAGAATTTTTGCTGCGATTGAGAGTCTTTAAAATTAGTTCACCAAGAGTAGGGTATAGCTCAGTGGAAGACTGCATGCTTAGTATGCATGAGGTCCTGGGTTCAATTCTCAATACCTCCATTAAAAATAAATGAATAGTTCAAATTTTGTAGATACTGACAGGTATATATAGAATAGATATACAAGATTATACTGTATAGCACAGGGAAATATATACAAGATCTTGTGGTAGCTCATGGTGAAAAAGCATGTGACAATTAATATATGTATGTTCATGTATAACTGAAAAATTGTGTTCTACACTGGAAATTGACACAACATTGTAGACTGACTATAACTCAATAAAATAAAATGTAAAAACAAACAAATAAACAAACCTAATTGCCTTCCCCCTCCCCAAATAAAATAAATAAATTAAATTAAATGGAAAAACATTAAGAAAAAATTTGTTCACCCTATAAAAATAAAGTCAGCACAATAGTTTGGTTCATTTAGGACCAGGGTTAAATTTCTTGTGATTCAAACATCTTAAATTTCCTACATTGGTTTTATAAATTAAATAAATTATCACTGTTTCTGTAACTTGCTTTAAGTAAAAATTATACATATGAAATTGTATTCAACTAAACGGAATGATAATGAATGTCTGTTCAAAGAATTTAATTTAATGAAGTTCTTACAATGCTACAAATCATAAGGGTTTAATGTGTTAGCTAAATTATATTTGCCAGAGCTTTAACTTTAAAACCTTAGACAAATGACTAAGTTAATTAATAAATAATCTTTGGATGCCGAGACAGCTTCTAAAAAAGAAACAGAAAAATTGGCCACTAAACAATTTTAAGTTACCTTCTTGCTTAAACTGACAGTACATTAACATTTGCAAATACATTGAAATGGTATTACACACATACACACACAACTTATTTATTTTTGTCTCCTCAAATTTGATACAATTATATGGAATAAGAGCTAAAGGAGAAAAACACGTTTGGTTTTCAATTTTCTAGTTTTCTTTTGTGTCCGAAGAAAAAAAGTTGGTTACTTTGGTTAAGTACAACAATATAATTGTTTAATTACAGTAAATACAATAAAGTTTTTAAAAAACAAATATATATGCAATGATAATGCATATGATTTTGTTTTCATTAAGAAAGTTATAGTTTGTTTAGATGGCAAATTTACTATCCTATATACATTTTATCTACTCTATTACTAAGTTAATTATATTTTAAAACTATAGGGGAAGGTATAGCTCAAGTGATAGAGTGTGTGCTTAACATGCACAAGGCCCTGGGTTCAATCCCCAGTACCTCCTCTAAAAAAGTAAACAAATAAATAAATGTAATTACCTCCCCCGAAATAAAAAAACCTAAAAAAAAAAAGAATAAAGTAAAAACAAACTATAATTAAAGGCTTCAAATGAATATCTATTTATATACATGTATCTGTTTATGTATGTGGGATTGAATACATATTAAGGTATATCATATATCAATAAGTCTTTTACTTCAAATAGTTACATGAATAATATACAAAAGAAGTAAAATTAGAATTTGGATCTTTTTTTCTATAAAATTAAAAAGTTATTTTATGAACAGACCAGTGGAAGTCACCAAATTATTTTGCTAACTCCTGGTGTTTCTTGACATAGTTTTAAATCATTTTTCAAGAGTTCTTACTTTTGAAAAAAAGTTAAATTCCTAGCAACAATTTTTGCTTATTGCTGTGATTTTACAATTTTACTGAAAATTGTTTTGTCTTTAGCTATTTATGAATCTGTCTCCTTAATCACTCTCGATGTTGCCTTTCCTAAATTCAGTCCTCAAATTCAGAATAATAAAACTGCTAAGATGCCTTTTATGCCAGAAGTTCCCTGACTTGTAGGTAGCACAAAGATTGGCTCCATTACTCAATAAAAGAAAAGGAAACAGGAATATTTAGGTTTGTGTAAAATTCTCCAAATTTTAATTAATTCAAAACCTGTATGAGTTTTGTTTAACAAATTTAGGATTAAAAAAAAAACCCTGACAATAAAAAAAGTTTATCTTCTTAGGAAAATTATACTTAGGTAAAATGTCTTCCTTAAATAAAAATACTTTCTATGATTGGATACAAATTTAAGAAAAAACAACTATATGCTCATGTATAAGCACAAAGATTAGTACAACAACTGCCCATTAAAATGTTCTTTCCGGGGGGTGGATATAGCTCAGTAGTAGAGTGCATGCTTAGCATGCATGAGGTCCTGGGTTTAATCCCAGTTCCTCCATCAAAAAAAAAAAATATATATATACACATATACATATAATGTGTATATATCTGTATCTATCTATATATATATATCTATATATATATTTAAAGTGTTCTCCAGGATTCTAGATTCTCAATTCCTGTTTCCCTTTTGGTTCATACAAAGTCTGAATAAACACTAGTGGTATTAACACAAATCCATGGTAATCTTTCGAAGCCTATAGCTCATTTCAGCATTTCACTAAGTAGCCAAAACGTAGCCACCTTGTCCAAAAGTGTGACAGCAACAGTAACGTGTAAAAACATCAACTGATTTTGTTTTAAGATTTTTCCATTAACCTTAATGGTTCCTGTGCTATATAGTCTCTTTCTATTGATAGTAAATGTTCATCACTTTACAGCTAGTCACTTCATCTTTTAAAATATTGTTGTATTTCCCTCCCATATCACTGTGACACTAACACAACCACTCTCCTTCCTTTACCTGAAAAGAGAGCACCCTGTGATGACTTAACCCTTAACAGGGAACTCTCCATGTCCCATAGAGACTCCTTTGAGTATTCCTGATTTAATTTTGTAACGGCTCATACTTAAAAACTAAAAATTGCCAAGCAGGCTATCACAGACTTGAATTTACCCTTGAAATTTAAGCTTCTCGCAGAAATTAAATCAGTTCAGATGACCATATAATTGCTCTTGCCCAGTGCCAGCTAACAAAAGATAAAATATTTGTACTGATAAGTAGGTATTGTTTGGATTAGTCTGTGATTTCAAAAGGCTTCAGAAACAAAGGAGTTCCTGACCACTACAGGAGCCCTTGTGAAATGGACTGTGAAATAAAGACTCTTGAGATGTTTTGCTGGTACCTAAAGAGATAGCCATAATAACAGTGAACATTTAACAAAAATCCTTCATGATATTACCCCAAATAGCTGAGAGAAATTAGCCATGATGTAGAACCAAGATTACTGGGCCAACAGTGTTTCATGGAAAGAGATGGGTCTATTGAAAGACTGAACAGTGAGAGAGGCTGTTGTCAGGCTAAAGACTTAATGTCCCCAAAGGTGCTGATTTGTTTCATGTGTTCAAGTCTTGCACCACGTTGTTCCCTGTGCTGGGAAAAGCTATAATGCCACCCTGTTTACAACTTAATCACCTTTACATCCTGAAAAACCTTTTGCTGTGTGGCTTCTCCTGCCCTACAAAAGCCTAAGTAATCACTCGCTACTTTGTCCCATCACTATAATCGCTGATTTCTCTGTTCTAGCCTTTGCCAATGTTTTTCTTCAACACTAGATGAAATTCCTTAGAGAACAGAAAGTATGTCTCATACACTTTCTATGCTTAGGCACTAGGAACTCAAAGGGGCTAGCATTGGAGTAGGTACTCACTAAATGTTTGTTAAATGTATGAATGAGTAATTGTACTGATTCTATACATAATTTACTGATGCTAGTTCTTGGAGAAGACAATGGCTGGAAAAACCCAGGATTCTCCTACATCAAGAAAAGAATGACAGCAGAGTAAAAACCAATATAATTATAGATATGGGTAAATAGATATAGATAGAAAAAACAAAATAAAATTTATCCATCTATCCATCCATCCATCCATCCATCCATCTGTATTCTAGCTCTTGCCTGATTAGTAAAGGAGGTGAAAAATCACAAATGTGTCTTATTCAATAAACTTGTTAATATTTGTCTCCAGTTAGTTCCGTGAAAGCAGAAGCTGAAATGGGCTTTGGATGAATGATGTTTATTAGGGACCAACTTCCTGTTGGAAGGGAAGGAGGTAGAATTGGAGTGCAAATGAGATGTATTCTCCCCAAAGCCTCAGGAAATGCCATAGGGAGTCCTAGAGCACATACCACCCCCAGTCAGAGTTGTCCCACAATGACCACAAACATACTATCAGTAGTTGGAAGGGAAGGTATGTGCTTAGATGTGGCCAACAGTTCAGGGAAACCCTGATGGAAGTGACAGCTGGAGGCTGTCGGGTCACCGAATTCCAAGCAGCCTGGGCAGCAAATCCTTCCTTGAAGCAGGACCTCTGGATCCACCGCAGTCTTACTCCATAAACTTACAGTCACGATTACAAATGAGGTAGGTTATATTCAAATTTCCCTAACAAGAATGTGTGTATTTAAAAAGGTGTGGAAAACATCAAAGATGTATGATGGAAATCAGTATATTGGAAATATACTACGAATGCATTTTCCTCAGAGATACTGTTGGAATTTGAAACACTGCCTTGTAGCTTCCTTTTTTTTTTTTAAGTTTGATGGGTAATATTTTAAAGTCAGAATATTGGTTTACTTCATCCCAAAAGAACATTTTTCATGGCAGGTTGCAGATCACTCTCTCCTTTGAGGTGTTGTGGATTTCATTATTCCATCCCTTTTCCATGACATCAGGAGCCAAATATCCAAACATATTTCTGTTAAACTGATTCATATGGTAACTCCGTACTTAGTGTTAATCTTTTATATTATAAATGATTCTTTAAATCTTTTCTTAAAGCAATGAAGCTAATAGATTTCTTGAAACATGTTCAATATAATAGATATTACTGAAGAATTTAAACATAAAAATTACCTTCTAGTGGGGGGGAAAACACCTTTCCTCTGAATCTAATACTTTTTCCTCTTGTGCTCTCTTTTTTCCCCTGTGTCATCCTAGACCATTCTATTCTACTGTTGCTCTTTCTTTCTTACTGGTTCTAACCAATGTTTCATGTTTTTCTTGCCTAGTTGTTGTCTTTCATAGCTTATATGGAGTTCGCTATCAATAAGATCTAGAGGTCACCAATAACACATTAAGGGTTAATTCTGCATAAAAAAAAATCAGACTCTTACAGACATTTGGAAAACTGTTTAAGAGACTCTTACATCTCAAGACTCTTGAGACCCAGCTGTGCTCCCCCATGCACTTGAATCTCTAGCTGTCTCTTGATTTTGTAGTCTTTTTCTCTTTGTTTTTACTAACATCAGAACAGAATGGCATTCAGGTAAGTCCAGCTCAGTTCTCTGGATGCTACTGGAGCACTTGTTTGTCACAGACTGTAGAAGGGACTAGAGGAATAAAGATAATTCCAGCCCTCCAGAATTCTGCTACCTGATGGGGTAGACATTCACATAAACAGATCATTTCAATACAAAGTGAAATGCTAATGGAGGGGTATACTCAATGGTCACTGGGAGGACAAAGAAAAGGCACCTAACTCAACCTAGAGGCTTAAAGAAAATTTCTAGGGATGATGACAGCTGATTTGAGTGTTAAAGGATGTTTAAGAGGCGTCCAGTCCAATATTACTAGAGCATCTTGTTGGGGTGGGGCACGAGAGGGCGCCCACAGGAGGGATAAATGCCATGCCAAGTACCATATATTGTATCCTACAAGATGTGGGGACCTGCTGGTTTTAAGTAGAGAAGTGCCTTGTATTTTGGAAATGTCATTCTCACTGCTGAGCCATGAGGATGGCTCTGAAGCAGTGGTTCTCAATGTGCCCTTGACAGCAGCTTCAGCATTGCCTACGGATTTAAAGATGCGCATTCTCAGGCCCCACCTTAGACTGACTGAATCAGAAACTTTGGGATTGAGGCTCACCATCCGTTTCAACAAGCCCTCCAGGTGATTTTGATACAGGCCAAAGTTTGAATCACCGCTCTAAATCAGCAGGAATATTTGAACAAGTCTGGAGCAGGGCTCAGATTAAGAAGGAACTCACATCAGGTACAGAATTTAAGAGGCTGGTAAAATTCTCAGTAACCAAGATAAATATGTTAATGTAATATTTTTTAAAAATCAAAATTGATGCCAAAAATTCGCAATGTTGTTTGTTTTAGGACCCTGTGTTATTGTGCAATGGAAACAGCTGTTTCCCATCAGCTTGGGGTTCCCAGGGCCCACATAGCTGTTACATCTCCCATCAGGCAGATTGGGTAATGTGGGGTTCAGGGCTAGCTTCAAGCGTGCAGTGGAACAGTGCCCTACATGCAGAAGGACCCCATGCTTAGCTGGTTTACTGCTCTGTGGTCACTGTCTTGAAATTCTTCATAATTTTAAAGAAGGGGGCCTGTATTTTCATTTTGTATGGGGCCCTGCAAAGTTTCTCCAGAATGGTTTCTAGATGTCTTTTTTCCTTCAAATTTTACATTAGCATACAGTAAATTCCGTCTTCTTGTTGTTGCAGAACTTTCATTAACTTTTCTGATTTGGGTCCGAAAATGAGAGGACATCTTGGATCCCTTTTATTTCTTTTTCTTGTCTGATTGCTATGGCTAGGACTTCCAATATTATACTGAATAGAAGTGTTGAGGATGGAAGTCCTTGTCTTATTCCAGATTTGAGTGAGAAGGCTTTCAATTTTTCACTGTTGAATATTATGATGGCTGTGGATTTGTCATAAATAGCTTTTATTATGTTCCCTCTATACTCACTTTGGTTAGAATTTTTATCATAAATATATGTGAAATTTTATCAAATACTTTTTCTAAATCTATTGAGATGATCTTGTGATTTTTCTCTTTCTTTTGTTGATATGGTGTATCACATTGATTGATTTGCATATGTTGAACCATCCTTGTGTCCCTGGGATGAACCAAAATTGACCATGGTATATAATCTTTTTTATGTGTTGTTGGATTCTGTTTGCTAATATTTTGTTGAGAATTTTTGCATGTATGCTCATCAATAATATTGGCCTATAGTTTTCTTTTTTGGTAGTGTCTTTGTCCGGCTTTGGTATTGCGGTGATGGCAGCTTCATTGTTTAGGAGTATTTCATTCTCATCAGACTTTTGGAAGAGTTTGAGAAGGATCAGTATGAGCTCTTCTTTGTATGTTTGATAGAATTCCCTAGTGAAGCCATCTGGTCCTGGACTTTTGTTTGCAGGGAGGTTTTTTTATTGCTGATTTTATTTCCCTTCTAGAGATGTCTGTTCAAGTGATCTATTTCTTCTTGATTCAGTTTTGGTGGACTGTGTGTTTCTAGAAACTTGTCCATTTCTTCTAAGTTGTCCAATTTATTGCCATATTATTGTTTATAGTATTCTCTTACAAATTTTTGTATTTCTGTGGTGTTGGTTATAATTTCTCCATTATCATTACTTATTTTGTTTACTTGTGTCCTTTCTCTTTTCTTCTTAGTGAGCCTGGCCAGAGGTTTGTCAATTTTGTTTACTCTTTTTTTTTTTTAAATTGCTCTTGGCTTGATTGACTTTTTCTAATGTTTTTTTGATCCATTCCATATATTTCCTTCCTGATTTTTATTATTGCCTTCCATCTGCTGACTTTAGGTTTTATTTTTTTTCTTCTTTTTCTAATTCTTTTAGGTGGAATTTTAGGTTGTTTATTTGAGATTGTTCTCATTTTTTGAGGAAGAACTATGAAGTTCCCTCTTAGGACTGCTTTTGCTGCAGCCATAGATTTTAAGTGGTTGTACTTTCACTGTTGTTTGTCCTAAGGTAATTTTTAATTTCGTCTTTGATTTCATCATCAAGCCATTGGTTTTTTAGTAACATGTTGTTAAGTGTCCATGTGTTGTTTTCTTTCTCCTTCTTTTTCTGTGTTGATTTCTAGTTTCATGTCACTGTGGTCAAGAGAAGATGCTTGAAATAATTTCTATCCTCTTAAATCTACTGAGGCTTTTTTGGGCTTGAGTATGTAGTCTATCCTAGACAATGTTCCATAAGCATTTGAAAAGAATCTGTATTCTGTTTGGGGGGATGTAATGACCTAAAAATATCAACCAAGTCCAACTGTTCTATTTTGTCATGTAGTATTTCCATTGCTTTATTGATTTTCTATCTGGAAGACTTGTCCAATGATGTTAGTGGGGTGTTAAAGTCTCCTACTATTGTTGTATTCCCATCATTTTCTCCCTTTATGTCTGTTAGTATTTGTTTTATATATTTAAGTGCTCCTATATTGGTTAGTCATAAAAATCACAAAAGAAGAGAACAAAAGAAGAAAAAAAGGGGAAAAAACACCTACCAAAATAACTGAAAACAATGAACAAATGGCAATATACACATACATATCAGTAATTACCTTAAATGTAAATGGACTGTGCTCCAGTCAAAAGACACAGACTAGCTGAGTGAATATAAAATCAAGACCCATATATATGCTTATATATCCCTACAAGAGATTCACTTCAGATCTAAAGATGTATACAGATTGAAAGTGAGGAGGTGGAAAAAAGATATTCCATATGAATGGAAACCAAAAGAAAGCAGGGACAGTGATACTGAAATCAGGTAAAGTATACTTTAAAATAAGGACTGTTACAAGAGACAAAGAAGGACACTACATAATAATCAAGGGATCAATCCAAGAAGAAAATATGGCAATTATAAATATATATGTACTCAAAATAGGAGCACCTAATTACATAAAGCAAATATTAATAGATATAAAGGGAGAAATATACAGTAACACAATAATCTTAGGGGAATTTAAAAACCCATTTACTTCAATGGACAGATCATTCAGACAGAAAATTAATAAGGAGACATTGGCCTTAAGTGACACACTAGACCAGTGGAATTTAGTTGATACATAGAGAACATTCCAACTGAAAGTAGCAGAATACATATTCTTTTAAGTGTACATGGAACATTCTCGAGGCTAGATCATATACTAGGCCACAAAACAAACCACAATAAATTTTAAGAAAATTGAAGTATCAAGCAGCTTTTCTGACAACAATGCTATGAAACTACTATTGACTACAAGAAAAAAAATGCAAAAATACCACAAACATGTGGAGGCTAAATAATATGCTACTAAGCAACCAATGGATCACTAACGAAATCAAAGAAGAAATAAAACAAATACCTAGAGATAAATGATGAAAGCATGAAGACCCAAAACCTATGGGATGAAACAAAACTGTTTTAAGAGGGAAGTTTATAGCAATAAAAACTTACCTCAGGAAACAAGAACCATCTCAAATAAAACACCTAACCTTACACCTAAAGTAACTAGAGATAGAAAAGCAAACAAAACACAAAATTAGTAGAAGAAAAGAAAGGAAAGATTACAGTAGAAATAAATGAAATAGAAACTAAGAAATGAATAGAAAATATCAATAACACTTAAAGTTGGTTCTTCAAAGAGATAAACAAAGTTGATAAATCTTTAGCCAGATTTATCAAGAAAAAAAAAAGGGAAAGTGTCCAAATAAATAAAATCAGAAATGAAAGATGAGAAGTTACAACCAACACCACAGAAATAAAAGATCATAAGAAGCTACCACAAGCAACTATAAGCCAATAAATTGGACAACCTAGAAGAGATGGATGGATTCCTACATATGAGCAGTCTTCCTGTACAAGAAAGACGTAGAATATTGAACAGACCGATTAACAACAATTAAATTGAATCAGTAAATGAAAAATTTCCAACAAGCAAAAGTCCATGACCAGATGGCTTCACAGGTAAACTATTTAGAGATGAATTTGGAAAATATTCCTCCCCCACCCAAAAAAATATAGAGGAATGGAACACTTCCAAATGCAATCCATGAAGCCCGAATCACACTGACACTGAATCCAGACAACAACATCACACACAAAAAAGGGAAATTACAGGCCAATATCACTGATAAACAGAGATATAAAAATCCTCAACAAAATACTAGCAAACTGACTCCAACAATACTTTAAAAATACCAAATATCATGATGAAATGGAGTTTATTGCAGGGGTGCAATGATATTTCAATATCTTCAAATCAGTAAGTGATACAACACATTAACAAACTGAAGAATAAATGATCATCTCAATAGATGGTGAAAATTTTAACATTCACTTATGATAAAAACTCTCTAGAAAGTGGGCATACAGTGAAACTAACTTCACCTATTAAGGTCTATATATATGACACATCCACAGCCAATATTCTCAGTTCTGAAAAGATGAAAACATTTTCTCTAAGATCAGAACAAGACAAAGATACCCACTCACCATTTTTATTCAGCATAGTTTTGGAAGTCCTGGCCACAGCAATCAGGAAAGAAAAAGAAATAAAATGAATCCAAATCAGAAAACAAGAAGTAAAACTGTCATTATTTGAAGATGATATAATGCTATACATCAAAAATCCCAGTGTTGCAACCAGAAAACTAGAGCTCATCTATGAATTTGGAAAAGTTGCAGGATACAAAACTAATATAAAGAAATATGTTGCATTTCTATACACTAACAATGAAGAATCAGAAAGAGAAATTAAGGAAACAGTCCATTTACCTTCACATCAAAAATAATAAAATACCTAGGAATAAATCCATCTGAGGATTTAAAAAATCCTGTACTTAGAAGACTGTAAGTCACTAATGAAAGAAATTAAAGAGAACACAAACAAGTGAAAAGATATACCATGTTTTTGTATTGGAAGAATTAATATTGTTAAAATGACCATACTAACAAAGGCAATCTACAATGCTATCCCTATCACCATACCAGTGACATTTTTGACAAAACTAGAACCAATAATCTAAAAAATTTTATGGAACCACAAAAGACTCCAAGGAGCCCAAACAACTTGGGAAAAAAACAGAGCTGGAGTAATTACACTTCCTGACTTCAGATTATACTCTGAAACTACAGTACTCAAAACAGTATGATACTGGCACAAAACCAGAAAATAGAATAATGGGACAAAATAGAGAGCCTAGAAATAAACTCACATACTTATGATGAATTAAGGAGGCTGCAGTGTACAATAGAGAAAGACAGATTGTTCAATAAGATTTGCTAGGAACACTGGACAACTACACATAAAAGAATGAAATTAGAACATTCTCCAACACCATATACAAATATACACTCAAAATGGATTAAAGATTTAATGTAAGACCAGGCTGTAAATACTATGTTTCCTAGAGGAAAACAGACAAAACACACTTTGACAGAAATTTCAGCAATATTTTTGGGGATCTATCTCTTAAAAGAAAGGAAATAAAAAAAATAAGTAAATGGAACCAAATTAAACTCAAAATCTTTTGAACAGCAAAGGAAACTTTCCACAAAATGAAAAGACAACCTACTGAATGGGAGAAAATATTTGTGTAAGATGTTAATAACCAAAATATATAAACATACAACTTAATAGTAATAATAATAAAACAATCCAAACATGGGCAGAAGACCTAAAAAAGCAATTCTCCAATGAAGACATACAAGTAGCCAATAGGCACATGAAAAAATGCTCAATATCACCAATTATCAGAAAATGTAAATCAAAATTAAAATGCAATGTCACCTCACACCAGTCAGAAAGGCCACTATTAAAAATTCTACAAACAATAAATGCTGGAGAGAGTGTGCAGAAAGGGAGCCCTCCTACACTGCTGGTAGGAATAAAGTCTGGTGCAGCCATTATGGGAAACAGCATGGGGATTCCTCAAAAAACTAAAAATAGACTTACCTTACTCAGTAACTCCTCTCCTGGGAATATATCCAGAGGGAATTCTAATTTGAAAATATACATGCACTCCAATGTTCATAGCAGCACTATATACAATAGCCAAGATACAGAAACAACATAAATTTCCAACAACAGATGATTGGATAAAGAAGTTGTGGTATATTTATACGATGGAATACTACTCAGCCATAAAATGAATAAAATAATGCTATTTGCAGCAACATGGAAGGAGCTAGAGATCATCATTTTAAGTGAAGTAAGTCAGAAAGAGAAAGAAAAATACCATATGATATCACTCATATGTGGATTCAACAAAAGAAAGAAAGAAAGAAAAGAACAAGACACTAATGAACTCATCTACAAAACAGAAACAGACTCACAGACATAATAAACAATCTTATGGTTACCAGGGGAAAAGAGGTGGTAAGGGATAAATTTGGGGAGTTTGAGATTAGCAAATGTTAGCCACTATATATAAAAATATATATAAAAAGTTTCTTCTGTATAGCACAGAGAACCCTATTCAACATCTTGTAATAACTTTTAATGAAAAAGGATATGAGAATGAATATATATATGTATATGCATATGCATGACTGGGACATTGTGCTATACACCAGAAAACTGACACTTTGTAGCTGACTATGCTTCAATTTAAAACACACACACACACACACACACACACACACACACACACACACACAAACAACCCCATTATAAAATGAGCAGAAGACGTGAATAGGCATTTTTCAAAGAGGCCATGCAGATGTCCAAGAAGCCCATGAAAAGCTTCTCTACATCCTTTATCATCAGATATATGCAAGTGAAAACTACTATGAGACATACCTTACATCTGTCACAAAGGCTATCATCAAAAAGGACACAAATAACAAATGTTAGGAAGGATTTGGAGAAAAGAGAACCCTCATTCACTGTTGGTGGAAATGTACATTGGTGCCGATACACTGGAAAACAATATGGAGGTTTCTCAAAAAAACTAAAAGTAGAACTACCATGTGACTCAGCAGTTCCACTCCTGGGTATATATCTGAAAAAAGGAACCCACTAATTCAAAAAGATACATTTATCCCAATTTTCATAGCAGCATTATTTACAGTTGCCAAGATATGGAAGCAACCTAATTGTCCATCAACAGATGAGTGGCTAAAAAAGATATATATAAACACAATGGAATACTACTGAATCATAAAAAAGAACAAAATTTTGCCATTTGCAGTAGCATGGATGGATTTGGATAGTATTATAGTAAGTGAAATAAAGAAGACAGAGAAAGAAAAATACTGTATGACATTAGTTGTATGTGAAATCTAAAAATTAAAACAAAATAGTGAATACAACAAAAAATAAATACAGATATAGGGAACAAACTAGTGGTTAACAGTGGGGAGAGGGAAGAGGGAAGGACAAGATGGGGTGAGGGATTAGAAGGTACAAATTATTATGTATAAAATGAGATACAAGGATATATTATATAACACAGAATACAGCCAATATTTTATAATAACTATAAATGGAGAATAACCTTTAAAAACTGTGAATTACTATATTGTACATCTTTAACTTACATAATATTGTACTTCAACTTTACTTGAATTAAAAAATACTCTTTGACAAATTGAATAATAAAACAAGAGCCTAAAATATGCTGCCTACAAGAGACAAATTTTAAGGTGAAGGACACACATAGATTGAAAGTGACAGGATGGAAAAAGATATTTTATGTAAATAGAAATGACAAAGTGGGTTATCAGTACTCATATCAGATAAAATAGACTTTAAAACAAGGCCATAAAGAAAGTTAAAGGACATTATATAACGATTAAAGGATAAATACAAGGAAATGATATTACACTCATTAACATATATGAACCCAATATAGGGGCACCTAAGACCTTAAAACAAACACTAACAGACATAAAGGGAGAAATTGATGGTAATGCAATAATACTAGGAAACTTTAACACTCCACTGACATCAATGGATAGATTATCCAGACAGAAAATCAGTAAGGCAACAGAAATCCTAAATGACATAAGAACAGTTGGATTTAATTGATATTTTCAGGATATTACATCCAAAAATCCCAAAAACATAATATAAATTCTTTTCAAGTGTGGACTATCCTGTAGGATAGACCACATCCTTGGACACCAAAGGAGCCTCAGCAAATTTAAGAGAGTAGAAATTATTTCAAGCATCTTTTCTGACCACAGTGGCATGAAACAAGAAATCAAACAAAGGGGGAAAAAAAGGGAGTAAAAAAATGACTGCATAGAGACTAAACAACATGCTACTAAAAAAAAAAAATGTATCAACAGTGAAATCAAAGAGGAAATGAAAAAATACCTTGAGACAAATGACAGTGAAAACACAACCACACAAAATCTATGGGATTAAGCAAAAGCAGTCCTAAGAGGGAAGTTCATAGTGATGCAGGTCTTCCTCAAAAAGCAAGGAAAAAATCTCAAATAAACAATCTAAACTACCACCTAAAAGAATTAGAGAAAGAAGAACAAAAATAACCTACAGTCAGCAGGAAGAAAATAATTAAGATCAGAGATGGAATAAGTAAAATAGAGATTTTTTTTAAAAAATAGAAAAAGTCAATAAAACCAAGAGCTGGTTTTTGGAAATTGTAAATGAAATCAACAAAACTCTGGTCTAACTTACCAAGAAGAAAAGAGAGAAAACCCAAATAAACAAAATAAGAAATTAAGGAGAAGAAACAACAAGTGATATTCCACATGTACAAAAAAAAACCCCACAAGAGAATAGTATGAACAATTATATGCCAACACATTGAATAACCTAGAAGAAATGAACAGGTTTCTAGACACAGTTCACCAAAACTGAGTCAGGAGGAAGTAAATAATTTGAACAGAGTGATCACTAGAAGTGAAATAGAATATGTAATTTTAATAAGAAAAAAAAAATCCTTAGAAACAAAAGTCTAAGACTGGATGGCTTCACTGAGGAATTCTACCAAACACAGAGAGAAAAATTTATACCAGCCCTTCTCAAACTCTTTCAAAAGTTTGAAGAGGAAGGAATACTCCCAAAGTCATTCTATGCAGCCACTGTCATCCTGATACAAAAAACAGAGAAAGACATTATGAAGAAATAAAGTTACAGGCCACTGACTTTAATGAACATAGAATCAAAATCCTCAACAAAATATTGAAAATTAAATCCAACAATACATAAAAAAAGCATACACTTCAATCAAGTTGGATTCATGCCAGTGTCACAAGGATGGGTCAACATATGCAGATCAATAAATGTGTTACACCATGTTAACAAAGTACAAAAACCACATGATTATCATTTAGAAGCTTAATACATATACAGTTGGAGCACTGGAAGGAGAAAAGAGAAAGAATGGAGAAAAAATACTTAAAGAAATAATTAATAAAATGTATGAATGTCATCAACTTAGAGGTTCAAAATGCCCCATTAACATCAATCGTGATGTCACATCAAGACACATCACAGTCAAATTGGTAAAATCTAAAGGTAAAGAAAAAATTTAAAAAGCCAGAGAAAAAATGATGCATTACATATAGTAGAACAATAATGTAAATCGTGGTTGGCTTTTTATCAGAAACAGCAGATGACAGAGGACAGTAGCTTACTTCACTGCTGGGTCTACGACATGTCTCAGTCATATAATAATCTATGGATAATATGTAGAAATCAGTTTTAATCACCCTTGCAAACTATAATTATAAACACAGAATCTGTTTCTTACTCATTATGGAAATTTGGGGTCACACGGGCATCATCCTAAGGGTAAGCAATAAATGCTAGGCTTGAAAAGGAACAGAACAATTCCAGTCAGTTTCCAGGGAGGTAAGTCTAAAAAGGGATCCAATTAAGGGTACAAAATAAGGGGCTAAGTTAGAAATGGTGTGCAGTGATAGAGGAAAAATGTGACAAATAATGACAATGTGAAACCCAGATATTCCCAGGTCATCTGGCCCTCAGAGGTCATCCTTCCTCTAATGTTCAAGTACAGTGGAGTCAGCCCCTCCCCCACTGTAAGACTGTTCATTATCTCATGGTCACCTAATGTTCTGAGTTCGTCTTCACACTTAATTATTGATATTTATTCATTATCTCACCTCCAACCAGCTGCTTGTCTCTTTCTTTCTCATAACTTCAAGGGTGGAAACAGTTACTTCTTTTATTCTCCAAAGTTCCACCACCTCAGAGCTAGTGGAACTGGCCCCACCCACTGAGGGCCCATGACCTGGCCTCACCCACCAGTGGGACTCCACTAGCCTCAGGATACCCAGGGCCCCACAGACCTGCCTACCAGCTCCAAGAACCCTGTTTCCCATAGCCAGAGAGCACAGGACCCAGCTCTGCCCACCACTGGGCCAGCATTAGCCCCAGGACCTGGCCTCACCCACCAAGGGACAATCACCAACCATGGGACCCCTGGCTGTCAACCCCACTCAGCAGTGGGCCAGTACAAATTTCAGGAACCCCAGGCACATAGCTAGAGACCCTTGGGCTTGACTCCACCCTCCAGTGGCTTGCAACTAGTCCCAGAAGCCCTTAGGTTTTGGCTCCATCCACCAGTGGGTCAACTCCATGCAGAGACCCCTGGCCCCATAACCAGAGACCCAAGGACACAGCTCTTCCCACTACTGGGCTGACACCAGCCCCAAGACCCTCTGGACTCTGACCTCACCTATCAGTTTGCAGACACCAGCCCTGGAACATTTTGGGCCCCACAGTCAGCCATCCCAGGATCTCACCCCATCTACCAGTGGGCTCACACCAGATCTGAGACACCAGTGATCCTGCAGCTATAAGCTGACACTAGCTCCAAGACCCCTAGCCCAGAGCCAGCCACCCTGGGACCCAGGTCCTCTCAACAGTGAGCCAGATTTAACCCCAAGACTCCTCTGGATTCTGTAGCCAGCTGCCTCATAACTTGGTCCCATTCACAAGTGGCCCAGCACCAGGACCCAGGCTCCCTTGGTTGTGCAGATAGCCATAACAAGACAGAGCCCCACTCACCAGAATCTGGAAGCCTCTGTACATGATGGATGATACAGAGAAGCAAATCAGTGGAATGGAAGACAGAGTCATGCAAATCATTCAAGCTGAACAGAAAAGAGAATAATTTTTTTTTAATGAGGATAGTTTAAGAGACCTCTGGGGCAATATCAAACATACTAACATTCTCATTATAAGTGTCACATAAGGAGAAGAAAAAGGCAGAGAACATATATGAAGACATAATAGCTGGACATTTCCTTAACCTGGAAAAAGAAACAGACTTCCAAATACAGGAATCACAAAGAATCCCAGACAGGATCAATCCAAAAAGGACTATACCAAGACACATTGCAACTTAAATGCCAAAAATTAAAGATAAAGAGGGAATATTTGAAGCAGCAAAGGAAAAGTAACCAGTTATGGACACTGGAAGGAACACTCATAAGACTATGAGCTGACTTTTTATTAGAAAATCTTTAAGACAAAAGGGAGTGGAATGATATATTTAAAGTAATTAAAGGGAAAACCTACGACCAAGAATTCAGATTTGAAGAGATCAAAAGTTTTCCAGACAAGCAAAAGCTAAAAAAGTTCAGCACTATGAAACCAGCTTTATAAGATACGTTAAAGGAAATTTTTTTAAGCAGAAAAGGAAGGCCACAACTAGAAAGACAGAAATTGCAAGAGGGATATGAAAATGAATATATGTATATTCATGTATGACTGAAGAATGGTGCTGTACATGAGAAATTGACACAACATTGTGAACTGACTATACCTCAATAAAAGAAAATTACAAAAGTCTCATTGGTAAGGCAAACATACAGTAAAAGTAGTAGGTCAACCATTTACAAAGCTAATACAAAGGTAGTAAAATCATCTATAACCACAAGAAGTATTTAAGGGATAATAAGATATAAAAGATGATGTCAATAACAGTAAATGTAGAGGATGAGTAAAAATGTAGAGTTGTTAAAATGTTTTCAAACTTAAGAGATTAGCAATTTTAAAATACTATATATAAATATATAGATTGTTATATATAAACCTCATGATAACCACAAACCAAAGATCCATAACAGATACACCCACAAAAAAAAAAGACAAAGGAATTGAAACATTACACAAAACAGTTATCAAAACACAAAGGAAGAAAGCAAAAGAAGGCAAAAGTAGAAACCAAGACAACAACTACAAAACCAACCAGAAAACAATGAACAAAATTTTAATTTTAAAATTTGTGTAGAAACACAAAAAAAAACCTCAAGTAGCCAAAGCAATCTTGAGAATGGAGAACAAAGCTGGATGTATCACGCTCCCTGATTTCAAATTATACTACAAAGCTATACTAACCACAACAGTGTGGTTTTGGCACAAAAACAGACACATAGATCAACGGAACAGAATAGAGAGGCCAGACGTAAACCCACATTTACTTGATCAATTAATCTTTGATGGAAGAAAAAAGTCTCTTCAGTAATTTTGGTAAAACTGAACAGCTACATGAAAAATGATCAAGCTGAACTACTTTCTCACATCACATACAAAAATAAACTCAAAGACCTGAAACCATAAAACTCCAGGAAGAATACATAGGCAGTACACTCTTTGACATCAGGCTTAGCAATATTTTTTTGGATATGTCTCCTCAGACAAGGGAAACAAAAGCAAAAATAAGCAAATGGGGCTACATCAAACTAAAAGCTTTGCAGAGTGAAGGAGACCATCAACAAAACAAAAAATCAGCATACTGAATGGTAGAAGATATTAACAAACAATATGCATGGTAAGGGTTTAATATCCAAAATATACAAAGAACACATACAACTCAACAGCAAAAAACCTCGAACAATCTGATTTTAAAAAGGACAGAGAACCTGAAACAACATTTTTCCAAAGAAGACAAGTACATAAAAAGATGCTTGATGTCACTAATCATCAGGGAAATGCAAACTGAAATCACAATGAGATAACACCTCACATCTGTCAGATGGCTGTTATCAATAAGACTACAAATAACGAGCGTTGGCAAGAATGTGGAGAAAAGGGAATTCTGGTACACTGTTGGTGGGAATGCAAATTGATGCTACCCCTATGGAAAACAGTATGGAGTATCCTCAAAAATTAAAAATAACCCTGCCATATGATCCAGCACTGTCACTTCTGGGTATTTATTTACCCAAAGAGAACCACAAAAACACTAATTCATATGCACCCCTATGATCACTGAAGCATTATTTACGAAAGCCAAGATATGGAAGTAACCTAAGTGTCCATCAACAGAGGAATGGATAAAGTAGATGTGATATATAAACAGTGGAATATTACTCAGACATTAAAAATGAAATATTGCCATTTGAGACAACATTGATGGATCCAGAGAGTGTTATACTAAGTGAAATAAGTCAGATAGAGAAAACAAATACCATAGGATCTCATTTATATGTGAAATCTAAAAAACAAAATACACAAAATAAAACAAAAACAGACTCCTAGGTATAGAGAAGAAGTGAATGGTTGCCTAAGAGTAGAGGAATGGAGTGGGGGCAAAATAGGACAATTGCATTTAGAGTTACAAACCTCCAGTTATAAAATAAACCACAGGGATGTAACATACAACATAAGGAATATGGTGAGTAACATTTGTATGGAGGCAAATGGTTACTATACCTATCATAATCAATATTTTATAATGTAGGAAAATATCAAATCACTATGTAGCACACCTGAAACTAATATTGTATGTTAACTATATTTAAGTAAAACAATGAATAAAGTAAAAATAAACCAATAAAATTTTTAAAACTGTATTTATATTATTTGTCCCAGTAAGTTCACTTTTGAAAAATTGTATTGAATTAATTGGAGTTATGGTCACAGATATATGTACATATATGTTTATTGCCTCATTTTCTATAAAAAACTGGACAATCAAGGTGTCCAATATAGAGAGAAGATTTAAGTAAATTATTTCTATTCCTAAAGTTAAATATGCTGCTAATGAGTGGTGCTATCAGCTTGGAAATTTAAAAAAACTGACTGCTAAGAAAGCATCCAGTAAAAGATTTGGAAGACAAAACTCAGGCCATTTCCTGGAAGGCAGAAGGAAAGACAAAGCTGTGAAAGATAAAGCAATCATGGGGTTCATTGTGAGAACCAACATTCTACTAATAGGAATTTCCAAAAGAGATAATAATTAAATTGGTAGGAAAGAAAATGATCAAGGAAAAGAAATGCAAAGACATTTTCCAGAACTAAACATATTTGTTTCCAGATTTCTCAGTCCAATGAGTACCCAGCACAATGAATAAGGGGGGAAAAATAACTACAATGCACAAATGTAATTAGAAATCCCAAAACACTCTAGAGATAAACGGAAGATTCTAATTTCTTCCAGAGAGGAGAATCAGAGAGGAGTCTAAATTCTTCCAGAGAGGAGAGGCAGGTCTCAGACAAAAGCTTGGAATGAGAGTGGCAGCAGACTTTTTCTCAACAGGAGCACTAGAGAGTAGAAGATAAAAATGCATTTTAAAATCTGATTTTCTACCTAAAGTTCTATACTTAGCTCAACCATCAATTAAGTAGAAAAAAAATCAAATGAAGACATATTTTAGCAAGCAAAATTTCAAAAAGTATGCCTGTATTGATCCTTCCTCCAATATTCTCAAGAAGCTGCAGAAGGATAATTTCTATCAAAACAAGGAGTTACAGCAAGAAAGAGAAGGGTGTAAGGCTCAGTAAGCAAGAGTCTCAAAGAGGCAGGAGGCCAGAGAAATCTAAGGGTGATGATGAGGGAAGCTCTGGAGACAGTTGTGCAGCAGGTTGAAAGGGAAACCTGCCCTAATAAAGCCAGGCAGACAGACAACCTCTAAATGGCTATCTCCTCCAGTTTACCATAATATCCCCACCACTCCTAAATAAATACCTCCACGTAGAAAGGCTCTCTGATAGACCTGAATGTGTGGGAAATTGTATTGAGGTGTTTGAACGGTATGAAAAGACTAAGAAGTTAAAAGAAAACTAAGCCACAATTTTAATGGGGCAATATTAACCCCAAAGTAAAGAAAAAGATGAGCAATAATCGCAGCTAAATTTTATTGAATACCCCTAACGACACTTAAAAGTTCTAAGCCCTTCTACACATATTAACTCACTTAATCTTTAAAGTCACCCTAGCAAATTGACACTCTTGACATGTCTATTATACAGTGAGGGAGTCATAGAGCAGCGATTTGCCTAGGGTGCCAGAGTGGAGTTCAAACTCAGCCGGTCAGTTTCTAAACCACTTCTCCAAGAAAGGAAATGGAATCACAGTACTCAGCTTGGCTCAGCAGTGAACAGTAACAGAGTCAAAGTGATAAAACTGCTGAGTACAGATTGACCCCCAAACTGCCATATAGCCGTATTGAGGGAATAGAAGAGTAGGAATAAAAGAGCATGCAACAACAAACAAACAAATGGCACAAAAACTTCACCTGCAATAAAAGAAAGTCAATATATATATCCAAACACACACACACACACACACACACACACACACACATCCCTCTATGTGTGTACATACCTTTAGATGTTATTGACTTTATTAATGTGTGTGTGTATTCAAATTATAGCACTAAATGCCAGAAGAAGGGAAAAAATTAAGAATGCTGTCTTCTAAAATGAACTTCAATATAAAACAGAAACAGAAGCACAGACATAGAATACAAATTTGTGTTTGCAGGGGAGAGGTGGGTGGGAAGGGACAGACTGGGAGTTCGAGAGTGGCATATACTGACATGTATATATAAAATAGGTAAACAAGTTTATACTGTATAGCACAGGGAAATATATTCAAGATCCTGTAGTAGCCCATGGTGAAAAAGAATATGAAAATGAATATATGTATATTCATGTATGACTGAAAAATTGTGCTGTACACCAGAAATTGACACATCATAAACTGACTATAACTCAATAAAATTAAATAAATGAAAGAATGGTGTCTTCTAGTAGCCATTTAGTAAGCTTTATTTTTAAAACAATGTGCGTGTATTACACACAGATCTGTATCTCTGTGTATTTGATGCTGACAAGGATTCATGAAGGTATCAATTATGATCAATAGCCTGTGTACAAAGAAATACAATATGTACACAGTGTGTTAATAGTGGTTTGCCAGAGTCCAGGTGTGCTTCTGTTCCCCTGCCTGCTCTGGGAG
Organism: Vicugna pacos; assembly: GCF_048564905.1. NCBI lineage: Eukaryota > Metazoa > Chordata > Mammalia > Artiodactyla > Camelidae > Vicugna > Vicugna pacos. The sequence goes on from NC_133001.1 coordinate 29,898,643, forward strand.
CTCCTCCACACCTCCCACGCCTCCCTAGGACGCAGCAGCTACAGGGTGAAAGCCTGGAGAGCAGGCAGCTCCAGGACCTTGCTCCCACCCCACACCCAACTGAGCACCAGTATCATCTCCATTGGTTCTGCACCTATGCTCTCTCAGTTATGAAGTGATTTTAATGGCATCCTTGCTTATAAAGTAGCATTAAGTGAAAGAAGGAAGATACAAGTTATATGCTACAAATTATAAGATTCAAATTATAAAGTTGAATTGCCAATTATTAGAGAAATGCAAGTCAAAACTACAATGAGGGAGGGGAGGGTAGAGCTCAGTGGTAGAGCGTGTGTCTAGCACGCAAGAAGTCCAGGGTTCAATCCCCAGTATCTCCATTTAAAAAACAAATAAATAAAAACTAATTATCCCCCCCCCAAATATACAATGCTGTATGTCAATTGTATCTCAATAAACTGGAAAGAAAAACATTTTTAAAAAATTTTGAAAACTGCAAGAGGTATCATCTCACACCAGTCAGAATGGGTATCATCAAAAAGCTACAAATAATATATGCTGGAGACCCTGTGGAGAAAAAGGAACCCTCCTACACTCTTGGTCAGAATGTAAATTGGTGCAGCCACTATGGAAAATCATATAGAGTTTCCATAAAAAACTAAAAATCTCACTCCTGGGCGTATATCTGGAGAAAACTCTAATTCAAAAAGATACATGCACCCCAGTGTTCATAGCAGCACTATTTACAATAGACAAGACATGGGAGCAACCTAAGCGTCCACTGACAGATGACTGGATAAAGATGTGATACATATACAATGGCATAGCTCTCAGTCATAAAAAGAATTTATTTATGCCATCTCTAGCAACAGGGATGGAATTAGAGATTGTCATACTAAGCGAAGTAAGTAAGACAGAGAAAGAAAAATGTATCATATCACTTACATGTAGAATCTAATAAATGATACAAATGAACTTATTTACAAAACAGAAAGAGACTCATAGACATTGAAAGTAAACTTATGGTTACCAAGGGAGAAGAGGGGAGGGATAAATTAGGAACTTGAGATTAACAGATACACACTATTATATATAAAATACATAAACTACAAACAGTTACTGTATGGCACAAGGAACCATATTCAAGTTCTTGTAATAATTTATAATGGAAAATACTCTGAAAAAGAATATATAATATATAAATATTATATATATATATATACATATATATATATATAACTGAATCACTTTGCTGTACACCAGAAACTAACACAACATTGAAAACCAACTATGCTTCAATAAAACATTTTACATAAAATTCTAAAATTGATAAAAATGAGTTTATGTAGAGAATGATGGATTTTTTGTTTTTATACTTGTCTGAATTATTTTGGATTCTTCCATAAAAAGCATTACTTACTTTAAAATTGTCTACAAGTGTAGGAACATGAACAAAACAAAACTCATAGGTGGATCCAATCAAGGGTTTATACCACACCTAACTACGTATCTGGATCATATAAGCTGGTACATGCTGACCTCTAAGTTCGTAAACAACAGTCCGCCAAACTGCTGAGAGACAAATGTTTAAGAGTAAACACTTAGCTGTGAGTGTTGCAAAGGAAGTCTTTTTAAAATCTCTATTTGCCACCCTTACAGTTACAGGAAGAGCCCTGCCCTTTAGTCCAGGAGCCCGGGTGCACAGTGAGCATCCAGCTGGGCAGGAGACGGATGCAGACAGTCCCAGGCCAGGTGGGATGGTTTGTCATCCCCAACCATTAATTCCTTCTTCGGTTGCATTAAATATACAAAGAAGGGATAGGAAGACATCTAATTTTCCCTCTCCTGCAGAAAGGCACAGGACATCCTAAGTTGCTCCTCCCTTGCCAGCATTTAAGCGTTCTTACGATAGGCTGCTTGGAAGCTCTCCCCACAATATTTTGAGCTTTCCAAAGTTAGGGCAGGTGAGCTGGAGTGTGATGCCCACAGCCCCAGATTCCAAAGTCTCTTTGACCTACCTGGAAATAGACTGAGAAACTGTCCCAGGTTGCCTGGGACTGAGCAGCTTTCCAGAAAGTGGGACTTTCAGGGCTAAGATGGGGACTGTCTCCAATAAGCCAGGATGTTGGTCCCTCTGGCTGCAGATCCCCACAGCTGGAGGTCGTCATGGGAGCAGCACGGGAGGGCACGATGGGCATCTCGGCTGGGAAGGCACGGGTGACTTGGAAACACCACTGGTCTCCCTGGCCTTTCTGACAGGGACAGTGGCTGGGAGACAGGAACCTCACCATAAGAAAGTGTGAAATCACGTCCCCTCAGATGAGTTGGGAACAATTCAGCGTATGTGAAAGGCGGCTTTTAAATACCACGTGCAAGGCCGAAAGCTCTGGGGGGACTGGTAGGTAAAGCAGAAGTTGGAACGTGTGGATTCAGCGGTGGAGACTATGGCAGACTGAGAAGGCTCCCTCAGAGATAGCCGGTTCCTAGTGCCAACTGCGGTTACCAGACACAGTTAGGTAATGAAGTCAGATCTTCATTTTCCAGGGGAAAACCCAGAAACTTGGATTTTTATGTGAAATCTCAGTGTTTCAATGTGATGAATTCCAGAAACATGTAAAAATACTGTAGTCTTTCAAAATTTATGTCTGTGAGTAGGTGTGATGCACGTTCTCTGCAAAAGTAAGTCTGTGACTCTAATCAAACATTCACCATGTGGTACAAAAGACTCTTGGGAGGAACCACAGAATTTCTACAGGATTCACCATTTAGTCTCAAGTGCTGGATGGCTCCTCCTTTTTCTTTCTTCAGATGTGTAGGTGACCCTACCCTCCACCCAGGTGCGGGACACAGGCAATGGGGGGGAGCCCTCCCTGATTTGTTCCTTTGCCCCTCCCCCATCTCCCCATTCCCCAACCAGCTTTGGATGTTGAAAGTGACCCATTGCTTTACAGCAACTAGAAAAGCCCAAACTTAGAAGTCAGTTGTCTATATCCTGTAGTTTAGAAGATTTGGCTGCAGTCAAATTTCCTAGGGTCTTCCTTGGCCTTTAAAATCAATATCCCATGCAGATACACTGGAATGGAAGCCTCCTTGGCCAGATCTCACTAACACAGGGCAAGTCTCTATAGCCGCTGGTGTCTGAAGGGGGGTTTATGATAGGAACCTTAATTAGCATTCAGAGGTTAATTTTCTTTTTGTGGGTTAATTTTGCCCTCATAAATTAATAAATAGAAGCTGCCTGAGATACCAGTGAAGGGGACAAGTCAGCCCACGTTAAACTGCCAAGCTTGGCAGCCCTGAAATCCCCAAAGAGTGGAGGAAGGTGGGTCCCATGGAGAGTGCTCCTTCAAAGTGCTATCTGAAGACCACTTGTATCCAAAACACCTGGCGGTGCTTTAGAATACAGAGTCCAGGGTCCAACTCTCCACCTGCCAGATCAGCTTCTGTAATGGGGAGGCCCTAGACCCTGAACTTTAGCAAGCCCCCTGGGTGACGTTTACACAAATGGAATTAGAGGACCCACAGCCACAGGATCTTTCCCCCGCCTTGTAAGCAGCCACTAAAGCCTCAGATTTGAGGCTGGAACAGTACAGAGGAGCTAAGCCTTGTCTCATCCTTTGATTAGATAAAAGACCTTGATGAATATGAAAGAAGGCTATGAGGGAGGAGGAACCACCCATATGAAGATTAGGAAATCACATTTGAAATGAGGGAGATTTTCAAAGAGTCTGTGTTGAAAGGAGACAGTGCACTCATAATGGAAAGGGCTTCTGAAAGGTAGATAAGATTTATTTTGAAGGTGCCTCATACCAGGAACTTGGCTGGGCACTGGCATTCATTCCTTCAACACACACACACACACACACACACACACACAAGAATTCAAGCCCAAACACGTTAAATGGAATACATACAATCCTTTAATAACTGATGATGTTTATAAGCCACACGAAGGTGTAACAATCATTATACTTTCTGTGCAAATAACATACACTGTTGGTAAGATCAACATAAGCTGGGAGACAATAGGGAGATATTTTGACATACCACCAATCAATCTGGTAAACCAAGTAGACAAAATCTAATGTCAGAGAATTTTAATAATGTGGCCAATAAGTTGAAGTTAATAAATATGTAGAAAAGTGCATAAACAGATAATCAACTCATGGGTGCCCTCAAACATGGATGTGTGTGTTGGAACAATTTTTTCAGAGGGCAATTTGGTACTATGTACAAAAATATTTGAAATGTGTATCTTCTTTAATTCTGAAAATTTTATATGTAAGAATTTATACTACGGACCAATCTGTATGGACCAAGATGGTGACTGAAGCATATGTATGTGCAAGAATGAAATAATTCAGTTTCTTTGGTATATTTTTATCAAAGGAAATGTTTCTCCAGATGAAAATGAAAACCTCTTTTCAATGAGGTTAGGAAGGGAGACCTGAGTCCTACAGAGACTTATGGCCAGCAGAGGGCACACTGACAGCTGCCAGGGGCTTGCTGGGAATGTGGACATCTCCAGATCCTCCTCTTGGAAGATGGCCAAGTATGAGGATCAGGTGAGATACTTTAGAAGCCAGGTTTTCAGTTGTAAGTCAAGACCACGCTTTCCCCCATCCCCTGTCATTATACAGGTCCGTGCTGAAACTAGATACCACTGGGGCAAACCAGGGCCAAGGAATACTTCCAGGTATGACTGGGTCATCTGAAAGTAAATAGACAAGGGAGCATAGGAAAAGTTAAGAAATATGTGTCACTAAAATACAAATACCTGTGGGGACGAGGTAAATTTCATGAGGAAGTACATAGGAGTCTTGGAAGGAGTTGATAATATTTTATGTCTTAAGTCAGATAGATGGTAGGTACTTGGCCATTTGTTATGTCATTCTTTATACCTCTCTGCGTGTCTGGAATATTCCATAATTTGCATAAAGACATTTAGTGCTCAGGTGGGCTGAAGCAATAAGCAGCTATGAAGGGACTGTGACATCTCGGGCTCAAGAGATAGATGGAAGAGTGTAGAGAGATTCCCTTTTGTGTGTGCATTTCTTTTTTCTTCTTCCACGTAAAATGAAAATCAAAACTTTAAATCAAATCCAAACAAGAATACTACAGCAAGAGAGTAACAGCGGGGCCATCTGTGAGCATCAGCATGGGTTGACCAGAAGCAGCAAATGAATTTTTTAAAAATAGCAGATTTCAAATACAGTAAGATATCACTTACACATGGAATCTGAAAAATACAAAAAAAAAAATAGTGTATAGCAGAAAACAGCCAGACTCACAGATACAGAGAACAAACTAGTGGTTCCCGGTGGGGAAAGGGAAGATGGGAGGGACAAAATAAGGGTTGGGTGTTAAGAGGTGCAAACTATTATGTATAAAATAAGCTATATGGATAAAGATGTGCTTATATTTATAATGCAGGGAATATAGCCAATATTTAATAATAACTATAAGTGGAATATAACCTTTAAAAATTGTGAACTGCTATATTGTATATCTGTAACTTATATAATATAATGCAACAACTATACTTCAATTTTAAAAACAGCAGGTTTGAAGTTATCTGTGCCCCAGTTGTAGCTGCAACAGCAAATACTGTCACCCAGGAGCTCTGCTCTGAGTTTGGCAGTTTATGAGATGTTAAAATTATCTGCTCTCATGGCAGGGTGTGTGTGTGTGTGTGTGTGTGTGTGTGTGTGTGTGTTAGGGGGCAGCTAGGGATTCAGAGGGCTGTAGAGGCTCCAAAGTAAATAAGTAGATGAATGTTTGATTGCCCTCTTTTATTCTTGGTAGGGGAAACAGATCCTTTCAGCATTTCCCTATCTGATTATACCTTGGTTCCATGTCCTTGTTCACAGAGAAGGGAGAGAAACACAGTGGGGAACTGGGTGCTCTGCTGGGCCCCAAGCCACAGGGGATGAAAATGGGTGAGAGGCCTGATCCACACCAAAGCGGGGTGCTGTCCTTTCAAGGAACACCCCTACCGCTTCTGAGGTGCGCCCCACACAAAGACACTCTCAAGGATCAGTGTGCCTAAGGCAGAGTGGTACATTGTTCGGGGCAACAGAATAGTGCAGAAGGCAGCAGTGTGTAGCATCTGGGCACAGCCACAGGTGTTCCCTGTGTGGCCAGTGTTGAAGTCAGGAGAAAGATGTGACATGTGTTCATGTAAGTATGGCCTTTCCCTTGAGTGCGACGGCCAAGTGGTGGAAGATGACAGAAACAAGATCATGTCCTAGAGAGAATGCCTAATGACAGTGTTGGAAGATTCCAGGTAACCCCAGGACATTTGTATAACCTCTGTCCATTTCTCCTGCCACACATCCCAACAACATATTAGTTTAACTCAGTGTCACAATGAAAGGAAGTAGAATACTACTTGGACAGGAAAACTCAAAGGCATCTTTGCTAAAATTATTATGAGATTAAGATTAATGTCTTTCATACCTTTCTGTACTGACTCAATGAATGAGTAAATTAAGAGGAATTAAAACAGCAGGCCTGAATGAAACTAAAATTAAGAGAAAAGCTAATGTATATCAACTTTTATTAAACAGTGAAATTTACACATGTTATTTATGCTCAGTCATGAATAAAAAGCTTTCAGCTTCTCCATGATTGAATGATGATTGTTTCCACAGGCTCATTTAATCTTGGTCTGACATCGTTTACTATAATATAACAATTGAAATTTAATTTACTGAATTTAATGGGGTCATGAACCTACATGGTATTTTGTAGCCAAGATGCATGTTTGTTGAGAAAAGTAAGTCTCACAGTGCAAGCCACCAATACAACTGAATCTCTCCCGTTTTGTCCTCAAGAAACCAAGATTTCAATGATTGATGTGGGGACCCTTCTACAAGAGCATTCTTTGTATCAAAATGACAGCTTTTTAAAAAGCTTATTATTTAGAAAGTAAAACTAGATTGTTTCCAGCATCAATATTTGGTTGTTAACAAGTCACATCTCAGAAGCTAAGACAGATTGGACGGACATGGAAAAACATGCTTATATTCAGGGTTATTGCATGGAAATGAACAGTCATAGGGCCACCTGTGGAAATTCCATCAAGTGAGAGAATATACAGGTTTACCTGGACGAAGGACCACAGTGGAATGGAGGCATCATCAGAGGGGAAGAAGCAAAGATGTGGATGGCAGAAGCAGTGGGATTTGACTGTTGAGTTAGGCAGCTCAGGAACTAAATTCACAGACTCTAAGCCTCTGATGGATGGTAATTTTATGTGTGGTCCAGGCATCTTGCTAGACAGGAGCTGATCAGAAAGCTGGTCCATGGTTCCCAAAGGTGGGCTAATGTCCACAGCTCTGGCAGATAGATGGCTGACTGGAACACTAACATGTCTTCCAACCTCTTCCTGGTGTGCCTTTCTCTTTTCTACTACAGAAGCTAGGAAGCTGAAAACTATTTATCCAGACTTCCCTGCACTAAAATAAATAGATGTATTCATGTGGGTCTTGAATTTGGAACTAAATTCTGAAGGAGGGCAGTGACAGCATGTGAGGCGTTCAGTAGCTAATGTGGCTCTAACTGGCACATAACTGCTCAGAACTCAACTCCTCTGGTGGCAGCTGTTTGGTCCCCAGTAGGGATGGTGTGTGATCCTGGAGCCAGCATAGGGCACAATGGATTCCTGATTTAACAAATTTTAAAATAGTACAAGTTCATGTCTTTGGTCAATTTTGTTCCAAAAGTCATTTCTGGAGACCCAGTTGAGAGCCTGCTTTTTTAAACCTTTCCAAAAATTTGGAAGCACCTAATTTCCTATATTAGAACTCTTTATTTATGTGCAGTTGGACCCTGATTGGTATCTGATAGCTCTCCCATTTTGATACAGGGAAAATGGAGCACAAGAGGGTGGCCATGTCCCAGGTCTTGGATGAGTCCCTGCGATGTGCCCAATTAAGTGAGGGTCTTTGGCTTCACACACAGGAAAAAATTCAAGAGTGAGCCATAGCTGAGTGAAAATAGATTTATTCAGACAGATGCACACTCCACTGACCAAGTGAAGGCCATTTCAGAAAGCTAGAGAGGCCACAAGGCATGGGTGTGTGTGTTTACTTTAAAGTAAAAGTAGATACACCCTCCATAGACAGAGTGTGGGCTGTCTCAGAAGGCAAGAAAGTGACAGAGGGGCCTAGGAGATACACATTCCTTAGGCAGAATGCAGGCCATCTTACTCAAAAGGGAACATGATCATGAGGTGTGGGGTTGTTATTTTTTTTGTTCTCAGAAACCTCATATGCTAACAAGTGGGAGGACTATTTCAAGTACTTTGGGGAAGGGGCTGGGATTCCCAGGAATTGGGCCACTGCCCATTTTTTGACTTTTCATGGTCAGCCTTGAACGTGTCATGGCGCCTGTGGGGGTACCATTTAGCATGCTGTAGTACTACAGTGAGAGTATAATGAAGCTCAAGGTCTACTGGGAGTTGAATCTTCCGCCATCTTGGTGCTAACTGCTGTATCATTCTTTTAATCATTGTGCCTTTTCCCCTTCCCTACTGTCTCAATTTGATCAATTATTCTAGTTAATCTTCCTGGTGCATAGAAGCCCAAATCAGTACTTTCTAGAGCAGAAACATACACTGATATATTGATAGGTTGCTTTTTTCCTGTCCCATAGGCTACCCTCCCTTCTTCAGGCTTCAGAAGTAGCTTTCTCTTCAAAGAGCACTCAGAGGAAGCAAACACAAACAATGAAGAGTCATTTTCTTGGGTTTTAGGTTCTCAAACAGACTTTCAAATCTTTGGTTAAGAGAATAGCCTTAAAAGCCAATGCAAAGATGAGACTCACAAGGGTTTAATTGCCAGAATATATAAAAAGCTCATACAACTTAACAACAACAACAAAAACCAATCCAAAAATAGGCAGAAGACCTAAACCAGCAATTCTCCAATGAAGATATACAAATGGTCAATAGGCACGTGAAAAAATGTTGAATATCACTAATTATCAGAGAAATGCAAATCAAAACTACAATGAGATATCACCTCACACCAGTCAGAATGGCCATCATTCAAAAGTCCAGAAACAATAAATACTGGAGAAGGTGTGGAGAAAAGGAAACGCTCCTACACTGTTGGTGGGAAGGCAGTTTGGTGCAGCCATTATGGAAAACAGTATGGAGATTCCTCAGAGACTAAAAATAGACCTACCATATGACCCAGCAATCCCACTCCTGGACATATATCCAGAAGGAACCTTAATTCAGAAAAGATACATGGACCCCAATGTTCATAGCAGCACTATTTACAATATCCAAGACATGGAAACAACCTAAGTGTCCATTGACAGATGACCAGATAAAGAAGCTGTAGTATATTTATATAATGGAATACTACTGGGTCATAAAAAATGATAAAAATAATGCCATTTGCAGCAACATGATTGGACTTGGAGATTGTTATTCTAAGTGAAATAAGCCAGAAAGAGAAAGAAAAATACCGTATGATATCACTTATATGTGGAATCTAAAAAAAAAAAAAAGACAAAGTTATTTGCAAAACAGAAACTTACTCTCAGACATAGAGAACAAATGTGGTTATGGGGGGTGAGGAGGGTGGGAAGGGATAAAGTGGAAATTAGAGATTTGCAAATATGAACTGACATATATATGTACATAGAATAGATAAACAACAAGTTCATGCTGTATAATGCAGGGAACTATATTCAAAATCTTATAGTAAGTTATGGTGAAAAATAATATGAAAATGAATATATGTATATTCATGTCTACAAATGAGATTTTGCAGAGATGCCAAGTGCCTCGATGACACTATGGATATAATCCAGAAGAAAGGCAGAGGCAGTCTTTATCTTGGGGTCCCTGGTTTCCCTGGCCTTGGGGTATGATGAGGCTGGTAAATACACAGATTTGTTACTTCTCAGATTAGCTTTGTACAGGAACACAGAGCAGAGAGCAGTCTGGGTGAAGAAATCTGCAAAGAATTTACAGCTCACTTACACCTAAAGCATTTGCATTTCCAGCTCACAGAGGATGCTGTGTCTCACTGTGAATGGAAGGGAAAAGCTACCTTCTTTCCTCAGCCTCCCCACAGCCTTCTTTGCTCTGCAACTCAAAGACCACTCAGCATACAATTGATAGCAGCCAGCGGCTGCTTGGGGGGTCCTCCAGGCCCTGTGAGCATTTGGCAACACCAATCAATTCAGTGCTCTAATTTGTAAGGGGAGGCATCTGCCTTTGACTGTCCCAGTCCAGACTGGCAGTGCCTTCTGGTCCTGCCACCTGGCTTCTAGAAAGCTGCTGCTCATAGACAGCATCTTGCTCGTGTTTACTGCCCCTTCCCTGGACCCCACTGCTCTTTAGCTTTACTTTCTTGATGTCTAAAGAAAATTCTCTTTGCTGTTTGTCCAAGCTACCTCCTGTCCCCTCTGCAACCTCTGACGGTCAGGGTTAAGCCCCAAGAAATGAATGGCTTTGATGAGTACTGGTGAAAATCAGTTCAGTTAGGAAATCCAATGGCCTCAACCTCCAGTTCAAAATGGCAAGTCCAGGCACCAAACTTGGACTACAGTGACATCAGATGCCTTTGCAATGAGATGGCACAGAAGGGGTTTTGCAAACTGAAAAGCTGCAGTGCTGTAGGGATCAAAGTTATCCCTAACAACATGCAATTCTTGCTACTATCTTGTGTTCCATCTCAGCCGCCTTCTCTGTCCAGACCTCTTTATTTCTAAAATGCTGGGTCCAATAGGTCATCTAGTCACTCTTGCTTTTTATTTGAAAGATGAGATCCCAATAAGTAGAGAAGAGATGTGGTGTGATACGGACTAAAGCACAAAATTTCTGGAAGCGTCAAACTTGGACTTCAGATCTGACCCTACCACCCACTGACTGGGAACTTGGTTAAGTTACTGAACTTCTGTGAACCTCATTTCCCCTATTTGTAAACTGGAGCACAAAGCCTTACAATGCAGAGTTATTATATTAGAGATTTTAAATGTAAAGTACCTTCTAACACATGGCAATTAGTAGGTGCTTAATAAGTGATTTCCATTATCATCACTATCTGATTTGTATTATTTTCCTTTTTGGTGGAAATTGAAGTGTGAAAGGGCTTTGAATAAATTGCTAAGTGAATGCTAAAATATTTCCCTAATTTTTACATATAGTATTTTATATGCATTATAGTAGTTTTTAATCTCTCATAGCATTCTGTGTATAACTGCTTTAAAAATAATAGCAGAATTATTTAAATAATACATGCTATAAGAGGGCTGCTTGTTTTAGGAAGTTATTCTGATCATTCTATTGCCAATAATAGAATTCAAGGTTATACTGCATGGTAATTTTTTTTTCGATGGAAGTAAAGGAAACTAAACTCACATATATATTCTATACAAAATTGTGTATAGAATACATATGTATAATTATATATGTTTATATACATAGAATATTGATAGATAGATAGATAGATAGAGAAGTTAGCTCACAGAAACTTTGAAAGAGCTATGGAAACCATTTATGAGTCTCTTAGGATTTGAAATTGTAAATCCACACTACAAGTATCTTCATTGCCCAGTTTTTATTTCTCCTCCATGTGGTAGGCAGCATGGTTTACCAAATCGTTGTCAACAGCAGATGTTTATTTCTCCCCATGTCTGCTTGGGTCATGTGACCCCACCACTTCACTTCACTGGGCAATGGGGGCTTATGTTTGGCCAGGCTTTGTCTTACTGCATTGTTGACCATGGAAGCAGAAGTTCTTAACAGAAGAAGAGAAAAGGAAACTTTTTTAGACAGATAAATGCAGCCACCATAGTTTGTATCATTGTGCTTCATGGCTTCCCCGGGGCCTACAGTAACCTTTATCTCCATACTCACAATACCAGAATTCCCAGTGTAACACAACTGCCTCATGTGAAATTGTTAGAGCAGGCAGGTAGCTAGATGTGAGCAGAGAAATGGGGACATGAGCACATGGCAGAAAACCATACATCTTGTGAAAAAAAGGGGGTCCTTGGACAGACCAAGAGAAACAGGACCCTCTGGACTGATTGAAAAACCATACCTTCTGGGTTGAAAAGTGTCCTGGAGGCAGAAGAGTGGGACAGGACAGGAGTCTCCACCATCCAAGTGTAACCCTTCAATCATTATGACCTCTGTCCAAATGTAACATTTTGTCTATGATACCCCATCTGAATGTAAACTTTTGTTCATTATGACCTCATCCAACTTCCCAATCGACTAAATAAGGATGAAAAATTTCTGCTCCCCACCTGGGAAGGTGGATCTGGGATGAAGATCAGGAAAGATGACCCCAGACCCCTCCCCACCAATGAATATTCCACCCATTCATTTTTGCACCCTATGTAACTAACTTGCCAAAGAAACACAGCGCCGCAGCCCACCTCAGCCTGCCTGCCTGCCCTCCCCTTGAGAGTGTGCTATCCATCCTTAAATAAATTCTCACTTTACTTTTTTAACCACTACATTTGTCTCTGAATTCTTTCTGAGATGGGACAAGAACCTGGAACACTGGTTACATTCATGGGCAACGCTATCAAATGTTTCAAGCTGGACAAGAGCTTTTTTCTTGCAGGATCTTTCTAAAGGCCAGAAGTGAAATGTAATTAGTTCTAGGCCAGAACTATTGCTAAAGCATTGAACGAACTATAGCATTAAGCCTCTTTCTGGTAGCTTTTCTATCCTCCATCCTTCCCCTCCCCATGACCTCCTACAGGACACCTTGACCAACAAATAAAGGGTGATGGTGGGGGACACTTGGTGGTGCCAGTGATGTGGGTTGGTAAGAAGAATTTACCAGGAAGGGAGAAGTTCAAGAACAAAGGGAAGTTTAATAGGCACACTGTTTAATAGGTATAGGAGGTGCCTTCCAGTGCAGAGAACAAAGGGAAGGCTTAATAGTTATGCTGCTATAGGCAACAGGGCACCACATAGGCAAGAGGTGCCTGCATGTCCACTGAGTGTGAATGTGCAGGGTCTTTTAATGGGGAAGGGGTGTGAACACAAAGGAATAGGGAAACAGATTTCTGATTGTCTATAAGTGAGGTGAGGGGCTTTGGTATATGGAAGAATAGTGGATTTATGACTCCAGTAAGATGGAGACAGCAGCTGACACAAGCAAGGCACTGAAATTTATGACTCCAATCAGGGGAGATGTGGGCTGTGACAAGTCTGCCTGAGCTATGGTGAGGCTAGCCGTTCCCCAAGGCTGTTAATTGTGCAAAGGCAAACAGCCATCAGGAGTTCATCTCCCCAAGAGGACCAGGCAGATGCCTAAGGGCTGGAAGTTGGGGGCAGCAGGGCCTCAGCAGGCACCAGTTGGCACTACAGCTGGTGTGGGTCTCAGCAGGATCTCAGCACCACACCTAGCACCCATTTTATTTGGTGGGTCCAAGGATCTACCAGTTGTTAACCCTGCTGTGAACAGCTCCCTTTCTGGAAGCAGCAGGAAGTAGCCGATATCTCTTAATAATCTGACATTTTCTGCGAGATCCCCCAAAGTTCTGTGTGAGGTATATGATCTGAACCCCCCAAAACAGTTCAATCCCAATAAACAGTTAACAGTTTATCCATTTTTTTCTTTAGTAAATTAAATGGATCTGAGACAGAACAGAATGAACCACACTTCATGCTTCAAGTCATCCAAGTTTTATATTTAAGTTCTGTCATTTGACTCTTACTTCTGGTTCAAAATTGTGTATTAATTAGTGTTTTTAATTGTAAGTAACATAAGCCAACTCTGTCCAATTTAGGCATAAAGCACAATATTTATTGAAAAATTTATGATAGTTCTTAGGTACTGAAAGAATTAGAAAATGACTCAAAGTTCTTAATAACATGCCAGAAAATTTGTTTTCAAAAGAATGCTGCCTTTTAACATGGTGACTTTCAAAGACTTTGTATTTATTCCAACTAACTTTGAATTACTTTCAGAATCCACATCACATTTCTTTAACTATCTGAATTATGCCAAATTTTTACCTTTTTAAAGTGGATTTGATATTCTTAGAAAATCATTTTGAAATCGTATTTACTGAGGTGACTTAACAGAGTGAGTAATACTGGTTTAATAATTTTTTTTTGTTTCTAATGTAACAAGATTGGAAGTATTTCTCTCCTAATATTACCTAAATAGTCTTCATCTGGTGAATTGCTAGCAGGTTGATGATAATTGGTTACTAATTGGCTGACAATCACCAGCCGACTCTGACTGGCCCCAAAGGGGGAATATGTGCCAAGGAAAAAGTGAATTTCAGAGTCCAGGCTCAAATCAGCACAGCGAATGGGCCCAAGAGAACTAGGAAAGAGATCTATTAAGGGAAATGACTCAGGACTGTAATTCTGCCTAAGAGAGCAATCTAACCAGAAAATGGAGAAGTTGTAGAGAAACCACTGACTCCTGCAAATGTGTTGTTTTGAGAGAGTATGGTTATGGCAGAAAACTCTTGGGAGTAAAGCAAACCCAAGTTGGCTTGGGAGTTCAAATCCTGCCTTCTCCGTGTGATCTTGAGGAAGTTACATGACCCTCCCTGGAGACATCTGCCCAATTTACAAAGTGGGGATTTTCACAACAACCTTGTGGGTTGTTGCAATAATTGCATGTGAATCCTTATTTGAAAAGCCTAGTGCAATGCTTAATACGTAATTTTGTATAGTAATACTGATGTCTCAGATATAGTAATATCTCTGAGATATAGGATATAGTAATACTGATGTCTCGCCCTACATGCCAGTGTGTGCGCATTCACTCTTAAATCCATGCTTGAACAACAGAAGGGTTGGAGGACTGCTATTCCACATTCCAATGTAGAATAAAAAATCCTCAGATAAGAAACCATACAAAAATAAGTTCAGAAATTTTAGTATTCCATGCAGCCCAAGGTTAATAAAAATGTGTCAAAAGTGTGTCAAGTTTGAGGACATAAGGAAAGAAATTGCTTCCTGGATAAACACTTTTGCCTCCTTTTCTCTGCTAGTTCCCTCACTTGGTTTCCCACAGCTGCATCTGATTTCCCTGAGGGCTTCTGGCTTCTCCCTACCAGCCTCTGAGGTAGACAGGCTGACTAACAGGTGCTCAGCAGGGGTCTCTGGGTTCCCACAGAGCCTTAAATCACAGGTGTCAAGAGACCAAGCACAGTGTTCAACCTCAGAGCCCTGGAAGCTTCTGGTTTGTGAATGAACACTCAAACAGATGCCTCTTAATTTTCATTTCTGTTTCCTGTAGCAACTAATCTGCAAATAGTTACTCTTTCTGAATCTTCAAATAATTCTCTTTACCTAAATTTTCCCTTAGGACCTTCATGTGCTGATTTTATCATATAACTATTATGGTTTAGTTACCTAATGCTTTAAGGGGCAGCTACACATAGAATTTGGGCAGGGGTAGTGCCTTTGGTATTGGCAACTCCCCTGTTCCAACCTGAATTTAGAGGCAATTTTGCCAAGAACTGCTTCTGGCCCAAATTCTTGAGCTAGGCCAAAAATGTCCCTAAGGAACTGAGATGGACCTTCTCCCCGCAAGCTGCAACTGAGTAGGGCCCTATGGG
The DNA here is from genome assembly GCF_048564905.1 of Vicugna pacos. Classification (NCBI taxonomy): domain Eukaryota; kingdom Metazoa; phylum Chordata; class Mammalia; order Artiodactyla; family Camelidae; genus Vicugna; species Vicugna pacos. The sequence goes on from NC_133001.1 coordinate 29,914,207, forward strand.
GCCTTCCTGAGGCCCCTATATCCTATATATCTGTTACATCGATATCCTCTGTTTTAGCTCCTCTGTGAAGTACCCAGACAACAGTATCTGACACACATTCCCTGAGTTGTTTTAACAGATGTTAAAACCCCCACCAATTGCAAGAGTTAAATACTTGCTGACCAGGAGCACACAGCCTCCAGACCTACTGAAGCCTAAAGACTGATAATGTTAACCCCTGTGACACCACCATGTTACTTCACCATCAACCAATCAATCAGAGAATTATTCATGAGCTGGTCACATACCCTGGGACTCCTCTCCCTCACCTTGCCTTACTGAAAAAAAAAAAAAAGCAATCAAATTCCTAATGTTGAAATGGGATACCTGCAGAGAATTCACAAGTATGCCTCCAACACTAATGAACTCATCTGCAAAACAGAAACAGACTTGCAGACAGTAAACAATCTTCAGTCTTACAGTCACAGGGGGAAAAAGGGTGGGAAGGGATAAATTTGGGAGTTTGAGATTTGCAAGTGTTAAATGCTATGTATAAAAAATAGATAAAAACAAGTTTCTTCTACATAGCACAGGGAACTACATTCAACATCCTGCAATAACCTTTAATGAAAAAGAATATGAAAATGAATATATATATATATATACACACATACATGACTGGGACTTTATGCTGTACACCAGAAATTGACACATTGTAACTGACTATACTTCAATTAAAAAAATAAATTAAAAACAATGCTTTACTAAAACCTATCGGAGAGTTCAGGGCTTTTGAGCCCTAGCTGTCCTGGACTCCTTGTATGGTGCCTTACAATAAATGATAAACTTTCACCACAACCTTGTGTCAGTAGATTGGCTTTACTACACATGGGTGAGTGGACCCACGTTTGGTTTGATAAAAAGCTAGCTAAAGACAGAAGGAGAGTCAGCTCTAATCTGCCATTCTTGTTTTTGTACATGTGATACACAAATGCTCACAGTTCCCCAGCTTTTCTGAGATGGCTACCTATCCCTGAAACAAATGGAGTAGTCAGTTCTCACACCTATGCCCTTTTCTCAACGTTGGGTCTGAATGAAAATGGACATGTGTGGTGGGTGCAGGGGAGGGATTGGGCCCTGGCCCTTTAGAGAAAAGTGCCCATTATGTGATCAATGGTGGGCTCCTGGGGGCGGGTGGTAGGGTCCACATGAGACTGGGATGTACAATTCGATATTGTGTTTCTCAAGCTAAACCCATTGATAAAGTAGTCATTAGAAATTCTCCCAACAATGTCATCTAGATTTCTCTTAACCTCCAGATTTAGTACTTTTGCTAGGTTGTTTTCTTCCTTGTAATATATCTTCTTGGATATTAAAATACAATGGTAAAAGAAAAAAAAAAAGAAAGCAGTATTAACCTCCTAGTATGTTAGTTATAATGCAAGACTTTAGTTTCTTTGGTTGATTTGGAGTTTCTATATTACAAATCTGCTAAACACTGATGTAAAATTCAGCCCATCTGTTACTCATTTTGTCTTTTAATGCTCTCTGTTCAGAAAAATCTTTGAATTCACATCAAATTTGTTGTTAAAATAAAGGTACATGGTATATCATACATACAAGGATATATTGTTAAAATAATGGTTCTATCTATCATCTGTCTGTCTATCTATCTATCTATCTATCTATTTAAATGACTCATGAATAATGATTCATGGCCACTAGACACACCATTTAGATATCTATGTATCAATATTTGAGAGTTAACTTGATCCTTTGAAAGCAGACATGCACTGGTTTGTGGATGATAAATAATTTTTTTTCACTTGGGCATTCTGCTGCCTTCTCCCTGCTAACTTCTCAACCTCTGCCTGAGAATTAGGCACTAAATCACAAATAGCCTTTGGCTCACCATAGTTGAGTCTAATGTGACCCAGTTTTCAGATGTCTGAAAATTTCTTAGGTTTCTTTTGTCTATACACTGAGAGATGGTTGAAAATAACAGACATTCAATTATACAGAGGATGTTTTACTCTGAATAATCACAGAGCACAGCCCGATTGGAATGTTTGTTTATCAGCCATGAGACCTTTATGATTGATTTGATACAGCACATTTTGGATAAATGATTTTTAAAAACTTGTGTCCATTTAACTCACTGATGAAATGATTCTAAGCCTATTTGCTCAACTCTGTTGTCATCCATGCTTGCTTGAAACCCATATAATCCTTGGTTAGGAGGTACTTTTTCTTCTGGAATAGTTCTCTTAGATGTAATTATGCATCAGCTCATTTATCCTCTAAGCAAAAATGAGCCAAGCATTCAAAGATCTGCTAAGCACCTTCACATTGGTCCATTCAAATGAGCAAGCTCTCAGGCATTAACCCATCCCAGCAACAGTCTTCATGAAATAGCTCATCAAATGCCTGGCAACAGGATGAAGCCATCTGGTGAAGGGTGAATTGTAATTATAACCCATTCAAATGCACCTTCTTATCAACCACAACACCATCATCTGCCTCACCCTTGTAATCAGTCATGACATCCTAGAGGAGAAAAATGAAAAAGAAACCAATCTGATCACCAGGTGTGTGTGCGTGTGCGTGTGCGTGTGTGTGTGTGTGTGTGTGTAAGTTGATAGTAGTATCCGGTGACACTCAACTCGAGATAAAAACAAATTTACCTTATGGAAATTTCCTCAGTCATTGAAGACAAATAGCTCTTAGTTGAAGGTTTCACGTATGGGGCATTCCAGATCACTGTTACGCTACCCCTCCCTCAGCAGGAAGCCCCTCGAAGATCAAGATAAAGTAGTTCATCAGGAGTTCCATGCGACAACCCCTTCTCAGTGCATTTGGTGGACTTCCAGGCATCCTCATGTCCACAGGAAGTTGCAAGAACCACAAAGCCATGCTGAAATGTGAGGGACGTCTCTGTGACAATTTCACAAGAGCTCTAATCAGACTGCTAGTGCTGCCATTCCTGGGGAAGCCCTGCTCTAGCCACATGGCTAAGCAGTCTGCAGACGTACCAGTTTTATTATTGGTTGCACACTGGAATTGTCTGGTGCCTAAGTCTCACTCCCTAGGCTGTTTCCCCATTTGGCTCTATTGCGTAGCCAACGTTGACTAAAGTGAAGTTAGCAGACCAGCCACAGAAGCATCATACGGGAGCTTGTTAGAAGGGCAGAATCTCAGCCCTACCGCAGACCTATTGAATCCAAATCTGCCTTTTTACAAGGTCTCCAGGGGATCTGTCTGCACATTAGTTGAGAATCACATAGGGTGAGCACTGCTTCCCCAAACATGCTATTCATGGGAATCACTTACCACATAAGACTACAGCATCAGAATCGCCAAGGATGGAACCTGGACATTTCTGTTTATAATAAACTTTCTAGGTGGTTAATAATCCACCAACCTGCCACAAGACTGTAGACAACAGCAGAGTCCCAAGTCTCCCCCAATTCCCTTGATTACTAGCATCACCCAAAGGAGGATTTGTTTTGTTTTGTTTTGTTTTTACTTTCCAGTCCACTTCCTAGAGCTTCTGTTTCAGCTGGGACTTTGACCAGGGCTTGGGGCACATTAGAATCTCTGCCCTCTTCCCACACACATATAAGCGCAAGTGACTCTTAAATGTTGGTATAGCATACAATTATCTGGAGAGGTGGCTGAAAATATTGATTCCTGGAACCTATAAAAATAAATAAAGAGAATAAGCAAAAGCTGCCTGTTCAGAGCTTGCTATAGTAAAGAAGTTAGCCATCATCACTTAGCGCTGGCAGAAGCACAAGGCAGGCATGGCAGTATAAAGTGTTACAGTGAAAAGGGCAAGAGTCCAGGATGCCCTGATTGAAAGCCGCTGGCACAGGGAAGCTGGAGGCCACCTAACTCTAAGCGAATCATCCTGTGAGGTTAGTTAGGAGGGTACATTTGGGTTTCTCTGGTTAGTGCTAATCTGGAAGCAGGGATGAAAGAGGTCATAGTTTGGCTTCCTGGACTGGTTGCTGCAGAGGGGGTGGGTTAGAGTTCTATCTCCATATACAGTGGCCAGTGTCGGTTTGTCAGTTTGTCTCAACATCCACACAGAATTACTGAGCAGAAACAGTGACATGAGGCCTGGACACTGGTACTTTAATAAGCTCCCTGGGTTCTCAAATGTGTGACCCACCCATCTAGGGGTATCCTGACTTTGAGCTAACACATTTTCAAAGGTGTCAGGTAGTTTTTGTGCCAATCTTAACCCCTACCTACTATTTTTTTTTTTTGGAGTAAAGGTAGATTTATTTAGAGAGATACATAGCACATAGAGTGTAGGCTCTTTCAGAAGGCCAGAGAAAGGCCATGAGGTGTGGGAGTTGGGTGCTCAGGTTAGGGTAAAAGTAGATATACACTCCGTAGGCAGAATGTGGGCCATCTCTGGGGATGAGGGAGCAAGCCCCCCCCTGCCACATACCACTTGAAGCAAGAACATTAATCAGAAGAGTCTTCTTGACAGATTCTCACCATATAAACACATTACTTTAGCTCTATTAAGGGTTTTGGGCATGATGTTTGAACTCAAAGGTTGTCGGGCATTTTATTTTGGCATGGACAAGGGAGAGAAATTGTAATAAAAACATCAGGATGTCTTTCAATAGACCAGATGTGGAGTTCTCCACCAGATAATCATATCAGAATTTCCTAGACAGCTTTTGCAGTGAGATGAAGACTCCGGAAGTGGCAGGCAGCCCAGAAATGCCTGTGTGGAAGGGTGTATACGTTGAAAAAGGCACTCTAGGTTCTGATATTCCTATATGCCCCTTTGTTGAGAACCACTGATGTAGAGAATGTAATCAATCAGGGATTCCAACTCCAGTGCCTACAAGGGGCATGAAGGTAACATAAACTAATATGATGGCTTGGCAACTTAAGTTGTCTCCTTCTATGGCAGATCATTGATTGCTTATTAAATAAACACATGGATCTTTTTTCACTTGTGCAAATAAACACGGTCTGTCATTTATCTTGGGGGAAAAAACAGCTCTCACTTTTCCCACTTTCAGATTTATTTCACTATTACTAAAAAAAACAGTAGTGTAAGCATGATGGCAAATGCCAAATGAAACTCAGTGTCAAGGAAACAGCTGTGAATGTTAAAGACTAAGACAGACTTGAGTGGACAACTACTACTCAGCTTTTGTTTTATGCAATTAGAATTTGAGTGAAATACAGACCATTGTCGTCTTATCAAATTTTGTCTTTTGACTTTTCAAGAAAATGAAATGAGAGATTCTATATGAAATCACCTGATCTTTAAGTATTTGCTCAGTTTTTTTTTTTTAAGACTCTGAAGGTCAAACAAGCAAGTCTAATGGGCTGGACAAAGACCCCCATGACACCAAGTTTGCAACCTTGATATTATAGTATCACTAGGAAACACCATCTTAACAGGGGATCCAATTTTTTTTTGCTGAAAGAAACAAAATGTTCCCCAAATAAACACACACCAAGAGCAAGACCACATCAAATCCAAGCAAATCCAGCTCCGTTAATAGTTTATCATTTTCAATAGAGGAACTCAATCTTGCTCAACACATGATCAGAAAGTAAAAGTGTCACCCAGATCTACTCATAAGCTTCCTTTTCAGTGATAAGCAGAATCGCTCTTTTCTTTCTCTCCTCTCCTTTTTATTCATAAAATCCAGTGGTTAGGCAGTCTAAGTAGGCAAAGTATGGGAATAAGAAGTGACTGGGCTCTTGTCAGCACTCACTGAAGTAGCTAAATTGTTTATATCTTAAATTTACTTTAAAAAGGATGCAGGATCAGTAGCTTCTAATTCCTTTCTGGGCCAATTTAAGAATGTTTACATTTCCAAGAGATTTCAGCTGTATTTGGAATCAACGTATTCATATTTGGGCCAGGATTGGGAGTTGTTGATTTTGAGAACTAGAAAGAAAGGGTGAAGTTTTCAAATATTTTCATGGATTCTGTCTGCAAGAGATGCTGAAGGTTTCTAGTCTTTTCAGAATCAATCAGAGTCAACCAAAAGGGGCCTAGAAAAGGTGGAGTTGGGTGACTTAATGAGACTAGTATTTTTTAGTGCAATATTTGACTGAAATTGGTATTTTGGGTAAAATGATTGACTGACTTGAGTAATACTTTGACAGTTAATGTCTTTTCAAAAATTACTGATACAAATCTGAATAATGATGTCAATTAATTCAGATTCCCAAGTAGTGACTAGATTGGAATCTCTTTCCACAAACCTTCATGGAAAGTTTTTGGAAAATGTTCCTCACCACTACCTTCTCATTTTGTTTTCATCTCTTTCTGTAATGCAGGTGCAACCCAAGGCTGGACCACTAACTCAGAGACCAGAGAAGCCAGCCGTCAGGTGAACTGCAAGTCTGAAACTACATGACTCATGCCTTTTATTAAGATGATGATTTGTATTATCTAAAATCATACTGGGCCTAATATACAAATGACTTGCTATTAATTTCTTTTTTTAAAAAAATAAAAATGGCGTAGAATATCTTTATTAGTGGTAAATTTATTTCTCTTATCTTCATTTAAAAAATGGAATAAATACTTGCATATAAGAAGTGTTTTGGTGTGCTTCTCAAAGTTTAATTGGGCGTGGTTTCACATGATTACACAGACACTCCTGTCTGTTCATTACTAAGCACTGAAAATGGTGAGCCAGTGAAAAATAGAATGTGATGATGAAATGACCTTCTAAGATAGTTAAGATGGACTGAAGACGCTAAAGGACAATGGGAACTGAAAAGAATCACCAAATGTGGTGGGCTGATTCAAAAGAGAACCAACTGCAATGAGGTATCACCTCACACCAGTCAGAATGGCATCATTTAAAAGTTCACAAATGACAAATGCTGGAGAGGCTGTGGAGAAAGGGAACCCTCCTACACTGCTGGGGGGAATGTAATTTGGTGCAGCCATTATGGGAAACAGTATGGACATTCCTCAAAAAGCTGAAAATAGACTTATCCTATGATCCAGAAATACATGCACCCCGGGTTGCTTCCCATCTGCTCAGTGGCTCCCCTCCGCCATCTGGCTCTCTGTGCCGCTCCTGGGTGCCAAGGCGGTGGGGCCCTCAGCTTGTGGCCCTCCATGCGTCTGCACATGCGCCAAGGTGTGCCCCATGATACTGAGGCCAAGCAGGGGACAGGGGATGCCTGCCATGACCCCCCCCCAGAGCACAGCATGAAGAGGCCAAGACGCAGTGACCCACCAGCCCCTGCTGTAGCCTGCCTCCTCCAGTCGCCCCATCTCTGCACACCCCAGGGTGCCCATCCCCTCACTGCTGCTGGGAGCCATGTCGACCTCGCTGCAGTGCCAGATGAAGAACATGGCCCACAACTAAGCTGAGGCTGAGATCAAGGTCCACAAAACCACGAGCAACACCCCTGGGACCCTTCCAGCTCCCTCATGTCTGAGATCACACGAACCTCACCTACGACATGGTGGCCTTCTCACAGATCATGAGCATGATCTGGAAGCGGCTCAACAACCACTGCAAGAACTGGCCACGTGTACAAGGCCGTGATGCCGACGGAGGAGCTCATCAAGACCGGCTAGGAGCACGTGTGCTGCAGCGCAAGGAGAACATGTAGGCCGTGCAGACGCTGAAGGACTTCCAGTACGTACACCACAAGGGCAAAGACCAGGGCAGGAATGTGCACAAAAAGGTCAAGCATCTGGTGGCCCTGTTGCCTGAACAGGACTGGCTGCGGGAGGAGCGTGCACACACGAGGTCAAGGCCAAGGAGAAGCAGGTGCCCCTGCCGTGTGCTCGGCCCCCGCCGGAGGCAGAGCAGGCCTGGCCGCAGAGCAGTGAAGAGGAGGAGTTGCAGCTCCAGCTGGCTCTGGCCACGAGCAAGGAGGAGGCTGACCAACCCCCACCGTGTGGCCCTGAGGATGACATGCAGCTCCAGCTGGCCCTAAGTTTGAGCCACAGGGAGCACGATAAGGAGGAGCAGCTCCGGTGCGGGGATGGCCGGAGGCTGCAGACGGCCACAGAGGAGAGCAAGAGGGAGACGGCCGGCCAGGAGTTGTCATCCCTCACGAATCTTGCTGATGTCCTCACGGCCCCAGGTCCTCCGCCGGCCACGGACCCCTGGGGGCGCCCAGCACCCATGGCCCCTGCCATCCCCACGGCTGCCACCCCCTCAGACCCTGGGGGGACCCTCTGTCCCTCCAGCTGTTGATCCCTGGGGTGGTCCGGACCCTACACCAGCCTTCAGGGACCCCTGGAGGACTGCTGCACCTGTAGGGCCCCCAGTTGACCCTTGGGGCGGGACTCAGATGGGACCCAGTCCCCAGCCACTGGAGAGCGGCATGCTCCTGACCCACGGGGGATCTCAGATGGGGGGGCCCCTCAGCAGCCCCCCAGCCTCTGATCCCTAGGTACCAGCCCCAGCCCTCTCAGACCCCCGGCAGGGGGGTCACCTGCCAGCCCAGCATCAACAGCACCACAGTGGTCGGGGGTCTGAGACGGAGCCTGACGAGTTCTACGGCTTCCACCGACTGCACATGGCCCTGCCGACCTCTGGGAGCAGCCCGGGGGAGCTGGGTCTGCGCACCGGAGAGATGCCCACCTGCAGCCCTGTTGCATTCGACATGAGTGGGGTTGGGGTCTCTCTGGCCAAGGCTGTCAGGAGACCCTTGCCCGCTGCTGCCCCGACCCCAACACCACCCACACGGAAGACTCCTGAGCCCTTCCTGGGGCCCAACACAGCCCTGGTTGACCTGGACTCACTGGTGAGACAACTGGGCCCCACTCCACCAGGAGCCAAGGCCTCTAACACCTTCCTGCTGAGCAGAACCTTGGCCGCTGTCCCATCCATCACCAACCACTTCCAGCCCACGTTCCCTGTGACGCTTACCTTGAACCAGCTGCGGCTCAGCCCCATGCCCCTGGTCCCTGGAGCACCACTGACCTACATCTCTTCCCCTGGTGGGGGCCCTGGTCTGCCCCCCATGATGCCCCTGAGACCCTCAGTCCCCAACACTAATCCCTCCCTCCTATAATCCAGGGTGGGAGGGGGCTTCCCCCATTTCTGCTGCCTGGGCCACCAGTGTTGTGAGTGCATGTGAAGTGGGGGACCCCGCCCCCACCCAGCACCCTTCTCTCTCCTGGGGCACACTCACACTACACCCTCTTCCCATGCCTCCCATCCCGCCTCTCTGAGAGAAACTGGGCATCGGGGATGGGCAGGGTGCTGGCCAGAGGAAGACCCTTCCCATGGCATTAGAAGGGGGAGGGACAGCTAGGGGTCCCTCCACCTGCTCCTCTTCCCTCCAACTCCTTACTGGCCCCTCAATCAATGTTTGAGCCTCCTCGTCCCCATCCGCACCCCTTGGTGATGATTTTGGCAACTTAGGGAACAAATAGCAATTCTCATGGGCAAAGTGAAAAAAAAAAGATACATGCAACCCAGTGTTCATAGCACTATGTACAATAGCTAAGACATAGAAACAATCTAAATGCCCAATGACAGATGACTGGATAAAGAAGCTATGGTATATTTATACAATGGAAAGTACTCAGCCATAAAAAATCATAAAATAATGCTATTTGTAGCAAATGGATAAACCTAAGCGAAGTAAGCCAGAAAGAGAAAGAAAAATACCGTATGATATCACTTATACGTGGAATTAAAAAAAAAGACACAAATGAACTTATTTACAAAATAGAAACAGACTCACAGACAGAAAACAAATTTATGGTTATCAGTGGGGAAAGGGGCTGGGCAGGGATAAATTGGGAGTTCGAGATTTGCAGATACTAGCTACTATATATAAAATAGATAAATTTCTTTTGTATAGCACAGGGAACTACTCAATGTCTTGTAGTAACCTATGATGAAAAAGAATATGAAAATGAATGTGTGTATGTACATGTATGACTTAAACATTATGCTGTGCACCAGAAATTGACACAACATTGTAAACTGACTATGCTACAATAATAATAATTTTAAAAAGAGATCTAGATATAAATAATCAACTGGCTGTAATCAACAGAGAAGCGCAAACAGAAAATTGCTGAAAGAACAAGCACTGAGGTGACCTTGGAGAATACCTGTCTGTCACACAAACTTTGTATTTCAAAATCTGATACAAAAGTGTTTGCCTAGAGTTTCTTTACTGCTTAGGTTTTTCAATGATTATCAAGTCACAAAGGGAGACTTTTGAAGGAATTCACTGAAACTTATTAACTTGGGTGAAAATTGTCAAGAGTTGTCATTGGCTTCCTTGGGAGTTGCAACTGAGAAAAGCGAAGAGGTTATTTGAGTGTATAGTGAGAATGTGTATATAAACTTAAGTGTAATTTCTTGATATGCTATCAATAGCTATTAAGTTCGCCAGAATGCATTATGTAACATCAGGGGGAGCTAAAGCAAGTGCATCCATTTGAAGGGGTGCCAAGGTACTAACCCACCCAGGAGACCTTTGAATTTTCTCACTGTGGTCTGGAGTTTCCTCTCAACTACTCAGTCCTTTTATTCTTCTCTTTCTATCCCAGTTCTACTGGTTCCAAAACTTAGATTCCATCTCTGTGTGCCTTTTCACTTCTGTGTCAAAATTTTGCCTGAGTTCCTCGCATCTCTTGCAAGCGCTTGCACTCATTAACCTAATGGCTTACATCCTGCTTCCTGAAGCAGATTCTGTGGCAGATAAATGGGTGGAAGAAGCAAGAGGAGAAGGAGAAAACCTTGAACTCAAATCTCTTTTGTGTCTCTGAAAGGCTCTAGGATATGAGATTTGGGTATTTGTGAGACTACGATTTTAGGTTTTTATTACTGATTTTTTTTTTTGCATTTTTTATTGAAGTTTAGTCAGTTTACAGTGTTGTGTCAATTTTTGGTGTACAGCAAAATAGTTCAGTCACACACATACATACATATACTTGTTTTCATATTCTGTTTCATTATTGGTTACTACAAGACATTGAATACAGTTCCCTGTGCTGCATGGTAGAAACTTGTTGTTTATCTGTTTTATATATAATAGATTTTTTTTTAAACTGATGTTTTTCTTCTTTTCTTACTAGCTTATTTCAGTTGCCTGCAAGAATGGAATGAGAGAGAGAAAAAAAGATATACTAGAAGGTTTTATCAGAGATAGATTCCCATGTCTCTGGATTTGGGCAGGACTTAAGTACAAACCCTCCACATAACAGGGCCCCTTGTATATTCCTGACCAAAGGTCACAGACATTTTGTCTGTCATCTCCAGAAAGCCGGAAGTCTGGCAGATGAAGTTCCTTCACACTTAACCTATAGCACTGGAGTATGCCAAAGGTAACTGTTCCACCAGTAGATAATCAAGTCAAGTCAACACAGAACTATTGGACAAAAAAGGAAATCCTTTTAATAATAGCATTCCTTGCAGCAATGAATATATGTGTGTTTACGTAGAACTGAAAAATTGTGCTCTACACTGTAAATTGACACAACATTGTAAACTGACTATAACTCAATAAAAAAAATAGCATTCCTTTAGAGATTAAAGAGTTTAATGGTTTAAATGCTTATGATGTTTTAACTCATAGCTGCCTCATGGTTTTTGTTAGACTGCAGGTATGTTTCTAAGCACCTTTGTATTTGCCCTTTTGAATTTCTGAGACCCCACTAAAAAGGCTGATCCTTTATAAAGACTTCTTTGTTTATTATGATTATTCTTCTGTATTGGAAACAACATTCAAAATGAAACTGTTCCTTCATTTTCCTGTAGCTTCCAGTTGCTTGGTATTTGTGTGACTTTCTGTGCAAGTTTGCAGTATTTTCAGTGGAACAGTAGACTAATTTTCCACCTTAACTAGAGCCATTAACAGTAATAAAACTATACTTATATAGATTTTTTTCAGGGATTGCAAAATGGATCCTAAACTTGCATTTTGGTTATTTGCTTTTCTTTGTATAGGTGGGACCAATTATTCCCTCTAGCCATGGGGAGAAGCAAATTTTTCTTTATTCCTCAAACACTTGACTTATTCAAGTCAAGCTTGAAAATGCAGATTCTGTTGGCTAAGTGTACCTCCCAGGTCACTTCTGCATGGGGAATATCAGAAATAGGAGTAATACAAAAAGCATCCTACCCCCATGTGTCCATTTATTCAGTATAACGAATTAGCCCAAAGAAAAATAGTTAATAACCATGCTTGTATTTGAGGTCCTGCCCAACTGCTATGTCCTACTCTCATCTCTTTCCTAGAAACCTACTAGGAGGTGATATTCCACCCTTGGGAATAGCCCAAAAAGAAAGTTACCTGATAAAGTGTTTATTTATAAGATATTGATGCCTGAGGTCTCCCGAACAAGATTTCAATTTTAATAAAGGTATACTTACTTCGAGGGAGTTTCAGGACTGTTCAGGAAGCACTCTTTTCAGGGAGGAAGAGGGACCCTTTATGATATTATCCTAACAACTCCACACAATTGAAAGTGTATTACACATATACCAAAATTTTAGTCAGAGCCCTTTCACCTTGAGTGGACACAGAGCCTTCCTTGTGTATCCCCAGCCACCCTCAGAGGCTTCCTTCTCTTACCCTCTCCACCGGCACCTATTGGTACCATTCCTCCAATATAGAGGCGGCTCTATTTCACGTTCATTGACTCACACACACTCATTTTCTAAGCATGTTCTTCATGTCAGGGTCATGTAAGACACTAAGAAATGGAATATGAATAAAAATAGTCTGTCCCCAAGTAGCTCACTGTCTGATGAATAAAGCAAGAGTGCAAAAAAAAAAAAAATCATTGCAGTGTACTTAGCATCACAATAAGGCTAGGACAAAGGTTTGATTGAGCCTGGAGAGGTCAAGAAATCCTTCCTTCAGGAGGTTAGTTGCCTGCTTCACCATTACTGATTTTGTTTTTGCCAGTGTTCTTTTTCCTAGTAGATTATGGGAGTTGGTTTGTCCCCTATTGTTCCTAGCACAACATTTCACATGTACTAGGCACTCAATAAAAGTTTGTCAACTTATTGAATAACCATAACTAAACATACCTTTGCCCAGCTATTCATTAACCACATCATGACCATCAAAGTGCAGCAATGGAGCACGTAGCCCAAGGGACAGAGTCGAGTCATGACTCCCAGCTCCACCTTTGCTCATTTACTGCTTCAGTTGGACAACTCTGCAAGCTGTCCCACATACCCCAACCACACTGCCTACCACACACATCCTCAGACAATGCACCTACAGTCTTCTAACATGCTAGAGTGTTAAATAACCTGAAACTGAGGAAACTGCATCTCAAATAAAACCAAGCTCTCATCAGCTCAGCTTCCCCACCCCCTGCAATTCTCCCAGGAGGCGGCTCTCCAGCATTTGTTACAAACAAAATAGAAGTCATTAAAGCCTGGAAAAAAACCTGACAACATGTCTAATTATAGATTTGAAATTGCAGAGCCAAGCAGTGATGACTGGGCCTGCTGAGTTTAGTTACTTCTGAACATGCTTTATTGTTTTGTTTTGCAAAGTCATTCCCTATAAAAAGAAGTCATTTTTTACATTATCTACAAGGGGGTAGCCGGTAGGGGAGCATCCTTAGGCAGAAGCAGTTTTTAAAGTTTTCTAAGTGGACTCTTTAACACAGCTGAATGAAAAGTGCGAGCTTTATCAGCAGGCAAAATAAACCTTAAGGACATCTGGAAAGAGTGACAATTTACATTTTTCCTGTAAGTCTGTCCCCCTCTTCAAGTTCTTACTAGCCATGAGAGGGTTGCTAATATTTCATTAAATTTCTGGAGGAAACTGAGTAGTTTGGCCAGCAGAAAAAAAAAAATCATGATTGTGGTTTCTGTGTGTACTTAGATTCTTGAAAAAAAAAAGTATATATGCATAAACATGTATGTTTTATTCTAAGTTTTTTCAAAGTACTTCGAAACATGAAAGTCTTATAACAATGCCTGTGTTGCTATTATCAAATATAAGATGTGAAAATTTTTATAAAAATTAATAAAACAATAACATCACCTAACGCAGTCATACTGATCTACATATAAAAATGTAAAATTTACTATTGGATTTAATGATCTTTTCTATAGCATATATAGATTACTGGTAGATTAAAATGTTTTTAAATCTATAAAAGTGATTATTTTCTACAGAATTTTTATCAGTTTATAAGACAAATTATTTTATTAGTTCTCTTTTCAAAGTGTTATTAGATACTCTTGCCCTTTTATTCCTTGAGAAAAATCTAAGTATATACATCAGATTCCTAAAATCTCCCTTTAGAACTTTGAAAAAATACGGGTATAAATAAATTTGGGGGGAAATGTCAACTTCACGAATTACATCTCTTTGCTGTATTTTTCATTCCAAGTCTTTTTTCCTCTTTTTATTTTATTTATATTCTTCCAGTTTTATTGAGAGACAAATGACATCAAGTGCTTGTCAGCTGAGGGCGGCTGCAGTGGGATTTGAGGAGGTGAGTGGCCCTACTGGAAAAATGCACAAGGAGCTGCCATACCACGAGACAGACTGCACCATGAGCCAACACGGAGTGAAACAGCACTTTGTTTCATTGCCACAAGGTGGTGCGTGCGCTCCGTGCTGCGCTGGTCCTGCTTTTATTTGTTTTTCGCCTGCACATGTACAGTGTCACTTTCTTTGTTCATGAGGCTTACAGAACACCACGAGCGCATGCGTACTTCTACTTTCTTTGTTGTAAAACTCATATAACCGGGGCATGCATACAATCATCATTTACTTTGTACTACAAACATGTTGTTGTGACTCTGGCCTTGGGCCCCACGGCCTACTCATTCAAGGACATCAACAATGCTGTATAAGTTTCAGATGTATAGTACAATGATTTGACTTAATACATCAAGCAATGATCACCACAATAAGTTTAGTGAACTATAATCTATATAGGCACAAAATAAAATAGAAAGAAAAAGTCGTATTTTTCCTTGTAATAAGAATTCTTAAAATATACCTTCTTGGCAACTTTCATATATGTCATATAGCTGTGTTAATTATATTAATCATGGTGCATATTACATCCCTAGTATTTGTTTACCCTATAACTGGAAGTTTGTACCTTTTGGTCACCT
Source organism: Vicugna pacos (assembly GCF_048564905.1). Taxonomy (NCBI): domain Eukaryota; kingdom Metazoa; phylum Chordata; class Mammalia; order Artiodactyla; family Camelidae; genus Vicugna; species Vicugna pacos. The sequence continues at coordinate 29,929,275 of NC_133001.1, forward strand.
TCATCCAGTTCCCCTCCCTGACATCTTACTTCTGGTAACCACAAATCTGACCTCTGGTTCTATGAGGTTTTTTGTTTGTTTGTTTGTTGAAGTATAATTAAATCATAGTGATTCAATATTCCTAAACATTACCAAATGATCACCAGGTTAAGTCTAATTAAAATGACCTGTCACCATACAGAGATATTATATTGACTATATTCCAAATGACTATATTCCATTTCATCTGCATGACTCACTTATTTTGTAACTGGAAGTTTGTGCCTCTTAATCTAAGCTCATTTAACTCATTCATCCCCCCACCACCCTTTCCTCCAACAACTCCTGATTTCTCTCTGTATCTATGACTGTGTTTCTGGTTGTTTGTTTCTTTTTTATCGGGTTTATTTTTAGATGTCACATATAAATGAAATCATATGTTATTTGTCTTTCTCTGCCTGACTTACATCACTTAGCGTAATAAACCTTCTGGGTCCATCCATGTTGTTTTAAATGGCAAGATATATTACATTCTTTATCCATTCATCTATGGATAAGCAGTTACGTTCCTGCCATGTCTCGGCTATTGTGAATCATGCTGTAATGACATAGGGGTGCACATATTATTTGGTAATTAGTGTTTTTGCTTCTTGGGGAAAATACCCTGAAGTGGAACTGCTGGATCGTGTATTAGTTCTAATTTGAATTTTGGAGGAAACTTTCATAATATTTTCAATAGTGGCTGCACCACTTTACATCCCCAGCAATAGTGCACAAGGGTTCCCTTTTCTCCACATCTTTTCCAACACTTGTTATTTATTGTCTTTTTGAAAACAGCCATTCTGACAGGTGTGAAGCGATATCTTATGTTGGTCTGGTTTGCATCTCCCTGATGATCAGTGATGTTGAGCATCTCATCACGTGTCAGTTGGCTACTTGTGTGTCTTCTTCAGATGTCTATTTGGGTCCTCTGCTCTCTTTTTAATTGAGGCTTTTTTTTGATATTGTGCTGTATGAGTTCTCTGTGTATTTTGGAGAGTAATATCTTATCAGATATATCATTTGAAAATATTTTCTCTCATTCATTAGGCTGCCTTTTCATTTTATTGACAGTCTCCTTTGCTGTGGGAAAGATTTTTAGTTTGATGTAGTCACATTTGCTTATTTTTACTTTTGTTTCCCTTGTCTGAGGAAACATATCCAAAAAGTTATTGCTAAGACTGATTTCAAAGAGCACACTGCCTATGTTTCCTTCTAAGAGTTTTGTGATTTCAGATATTACGTTTAGTTCTTTGAATGAATTTGATTTCAGTTTTCTATGTGGTGTAAGAAAGTAGTCCAGCTTGATTCTTTTGCTTGTACCTGGCCAGTTTTCCTACATTTATTGAAGAGGCTGTTTTTCTCCATTGTATACTCTTGCTTCATTGTCAAAGATTAATCGGCCATATAACTGTGAGTTCATTTTTGTGCTCTCTGTTCTGTTCTATTGACGTATATGTTTGTCTTTATGCCAGTGCCATGCTGTTTTGATTACTGTAGCTTTGTAGTATAGTCTGAAATCAAAGATTGTGGTATCTCCAGCTTTGTTCTCTTTTCACCAGATTGTTTTACTATTCAGGGTTTTGTGTTTCTATGAAAATTTTAGAATTTTTTTTTTAATTCTGTGACAAATGTTGTTGGTATTTTGATAGGGAGTGCATTAAATCTGTAGATTGCCTTGGGCAGTGTGGTCATTTTAATGATATTATTTATTCCAATCAATGAACACATATGTCTTTCCATTTGTTCTTGTCTTCTTCAATTTATTTCATCAGAGTCATAGTTTTCTGAGTACAGGTTTTTTAGGTTTTTTACCTCCTTGATTAGTTTTATTCTTCAGTATTTTATTATTTTTGATTGGACTGTAAATAGTATTGTTTTCTTAAATTCTTCTTCTGATGGTTCATTATTAGTGTATAGAAATGCAACAGACTTCTACATATTAATCTTGTATCTTGCAACTTAACTGAATTTACTTACTAGTTTAAATAGGGGTTTTTGGGTGGGGGTTGGTGGACTCTTTAGGGATTTCCATGTATATTATTCTGTCATCTATAAATAGTGACAATTTTACTTTTTCCCTACCAGTTTGGATGAATCTTCTTTCTTCTTTCCTTCTTTGTTTCTTTCCTTCCTTCCTTTCTTTTTTTGTTTGATTGCTGTGGTGAAGACTTCTAATACTATGTTAAATAGAAGTGGTGAGAGTGGCAATCCTTATCTTGATCATGATCTTAGAGGAAAAGATTTCAGCTTTTCACTATTGCGTATGATGTTAGCTATAGGATTGTCCTATACGACATTTACTATGTTAAGGTATTTTCATCTTAGACCCACTTTCTTGAGAGTTTCTATCATAAGTGGATGTTGAGTTTTGTCGAAAGCCTTTTCTGCATCAAATGAGGTGATCATATGATTTTATTCTTCATTTGTTAATGTGGTATGTAGCCCATGAGCTAACTGGTGTATACTGAGCCATCTTTGCATCCCTGCACTAGTTCCCACTTGATCCACTTGATAATGATGTAGGATCCTCTTAATGCATTGTTAAATTCAGTTGCTAATATTTTATTCAGTATTTTTAATCTACGTCAGTGGTTGGCCTGTAATTTTTTTGCTGGTGTCTTTGTCTGATTTTGATATTAGGGTGCTATTGGTCTCATAGAATGAGTTCAGAAGTGTTTTTTACTCTTTTTTTTTTTGAATAATTTGAGTAGGCTAGGCATTAAATCTTCTTTAAATGTTTGGTAGAATTCACTTGTGAACTTTTCTGGTCCTGGGCTTTTTTGTTGGGATTTTTTTTATTATTGATTCAATTCCGTCACTGATAATCGACCTGTTAATATTTTGTATTTCTGATTCACTCTTGGAAGATTGTACATCTTTAGGAATTTATCCTTTTTTTTTAGCTTATCCATTTTATTGGTGTATAATGTCTATAGTCTCTTACGATCTTTTGTTATTTCTCTTCTGTTGGTTCTAATTTCTATTTCATTTCATTTATGATTTCATTTAATTGGACCAATATTTTTTCTTGAAGAAACTGGCCATAGGTTTATCAATGTTATTTATATTTTCAAAGAACCAAGTCTTCACTTCATTGATCTTTTCTGGTTTTTTAGTCTTTATTTCATTTATTTCTCCTTAGATCTCTATTATTTCTACTAATTCTGGATTTTGTGTGTTCTTTTTCTAGTTCCTTTAGGTGTAAGGCCAGCTTGTTTGAGATTTCTCTTGTTTCCTGAGGTAGGCTATTATAGGTATAAATCTTCCTCTTGGAAATGCTTTTTCAGCATCTCCTAAATTTTGATGATTGTGTTTCTGTTTTCATTTGTCTCTAGGTATTTATTCTGTTGAAGTATAGTGGATTTAAAATGTTATATTAGTTTCAGTTGTACAAAATAATGATTCAATATTTTTATAGATTATACTCAGTTTAAGCTTATCATAAAATATTGGTTATAATCCCTGTGCTGTGTATTACATTTGAAGGCAGTTTTTTATTTCCACTTTGATCTTGTCAGTGATGCACTGCTTGCTTAAGTAGCATATAGATTAGCCTCCATGTGTTCGTGTTTTTTGCAGTCGATTTCTAGATCCATTACTTTGTGGTCAGAAAAGATGTTTGATAGGATTTAAATCTTCCTAGATATAAATATATTCTAAAATACATATAAGTTTATAAATATAAATTTAATATTGAGACATTTTGTGGCTTAGCATGTGATTTATCCTAGAGACTGTTCTATATGCTCTTGAAAAGAGTGTGTATTCTGCTGGTTTGGGATGAGATGTTCTGTATGTATCTATTTATTTCATTTGATCTAAGGTGTCAGTTAAGGCCAGTGTTCCCTCATTGATTTTTCTCTCTGGGTGTTCTGTTCTTTGATGTAAGTGGGATTTAAAATCCCCCACTGTTATTGTATTACTGTGAATTTCTCCCTTTATATTTGTTAAATTTGCTTTATATATGTATGTGCTCCAGTGTTGATTGCATACGCATTTACAGTTGTTATGTCTTCTTGTTTGATCAATCCCTTTATTATTACACAGTGTCCTTATTTGTCTCTGATTACTGTCTTTGCTTTAAAGTCTATTTTGTCTGACATAAATATTGCTAGCCCAGCTTTTCTTCATTTCTGCTTCACAGATTACATATTCAGCCCTTCAGATTCAGTCTGTGTGTGTCTTTAGATCTGAAGTGAATCTCTTGTAGGCAGCATAGATATGATTCTTGTTTTTAGCCATTCAGCAACTCTGTGTCTTTCAACTGAAGCATTTAATCCATCTACACCTAAAGCAATTATTGATAGGAATGCACTACTACCATTTTGTTGATTTTTTTGTTTTTGTTTATTCTTCTTTTGCCTTCTTCCCTTGTGACTTGATGACTGTCTTTGGTGTTGTGTTTGGATTCCTTTCTCTTTGTGTGTATGTGTGTGTGTCTATTCTAATATTTTGGTTTATGGTTATTACCTTGAGATTTATTTATAATTACATACATATGTATATGATTATTTTAAGTTGATAGTCCCTTAAGTTTGAATGCATTGTAACAGCCCTCCCTTTTACTCCCCTCTCCACTTTTAATGTTTTAGCATTATATTTTTCATCTTTTATAGGTTGGTTTTGTGTATCATGAAACTACTAATTGTGAATGTAGATGGTGTTACCACTCTTACTTTTAACCTTCCTGCTATTCACCACCATTATTGTGGTATGTTTGAATTTATCAATGAGATTTTATTTTATAATTTTTATATATCTGGTTTAGTCTTTTCTGCTTAGAAGAGTCCTTTTAATATTTCCTGTAAAGCCAGTTTAGTGGTGCTGAACTCTTTCAGCTTTGCTTGTCTGTAAAATCCTATCTCTCCTTCAAATCTGAATGTTGGCCTGGCCAAGTAGAATATTCTTAATTGTAAGTTTCTCCATTATATCACTTTCAATATATTGTGCCCCTTCTTTCTTGCCTGCAAATTTTCTGCTGGAAAGTCAGCTGATAGTTTTATGGAAGCTCTTTTTCATGTAACTAGTTGCTTTTCACTTGTGGCATCTAAGATTCTCTTTTTATCTTTAATTTTTGAAATTTTAATTATAATGTGTTTTGGTGTGGAACTCTTTGGATGTATCTTTAGGGGACCCTCTGTGCTTCCTGGATTAGGATGTCTGTTTCATTCCCCAGGTTGCAGAAGTTCTCAGCTACTGTTTCTTTGAATAGGTTCTCTGCCATTTTCTCTCTTCCTTTCCTGGGATCTCCATGATGTGAATTTCAGTGTGCTTGATAGTGTCCCAGAGGTCTCTTAAATTATCTTAAAAGATATTTTTTCCCTTTCCTTGATCTGATTGGATGATTTCTACTACTCTGTTTTCCAGTTCACTGATCTGTGCCTCTGATTCATCTAACCTACTGTTGATTCTTTCTAGTGTTTTTTTTATAGTTAATTATATTATTCTGATCTGTTTGATTCTTATCTCTAGCTCTTTGTTAAAATTGTCACTGTGTTCATCCATTCTTTCCTATAGTTCAATGAGCCTTTTTATAATTAGCACCCTGAACTCTGTGTCAGGTAAGTCGTGTATCTTTACCTCATTTAGTATCTTTTTCTGAGTTTTGTCTTATTCCTCTTTTTGTAGCATATTATTATGTCTCATCATTTTGCCAAATTCTCTGTTTGCATATTTTGACCTACATAAACATAGGTCAGGTATGATTCCTGACCTTGGAGAAGTGGCCTTATGTAGGAGACACTTTGTGAGGCACAGCATTATACTTGCCCTGGTCACCAGAGCTATGCAGTTTAGTGATGTCTCCTATGTGGCCTGCATGGCCTTTCTGGTGTGGATGACTGATTATGGTGTGTGTGTTGGTGGACTTGGCTAGCTCCTCACCTGGTTGACTTCCAGACCCTGCTTCATAAGGTGACTGTCAGCTTGCTGTTGGTGGGGCTGTGTCCCAGGGCAGCTGGCTATACAGCCTGAGGGGCCCAGGGCTGGTGCCAACCTACTGGTGGTCAGGGATGTGTCCTAGAATTGTTTGCTGTGTGACTTGGGGGCCCTGGGGCTGTCTCTGTCCTGCTGGTGAGTGGGGCCAAGTCCTGGCCTGGCTGACTGCTTGGCCTGACGGGTTCCAGGACTGGTGTTGTTCTGCAGGTGGGCGATGAGCCCCTGGCCCTGATAGGCTATAGGGAGAACTACAAAATGGTGTTTCCCATCACTAGGGTCCTTGTCAAAGAACAAGCTCCTAAAATGGCAGCTGCCGGGGGAGATTCAGTTACCTCCTTATCTCTGGATCTGACCCAGGCTTCTTTCAAATTACTGTTTTTGTGCTAAGACTCAGAGGATGTGAGATTTTGCGCATGCCCTTTGAGAACAGTCTGTTTTCTACAGCCCTCCAGGTCCCTTGTATACAAGCTGCACTGGTCTTTAAAGCCACACTCACTCCTTAGGGAGAGCCTCTGGAATCGTGGCCATCTCCCCTTTGTGGGCTGCCCACCTGGGCGGTGTGTCTCCTCACTGTACTGTGTCTCCACCCCTTCTACCTGTCTCACTGTGGGTCTTTCTTTATGTCTTTAGTTGAGGAAAATCTGTCCTGCTGGTCTTCAGGCCAGTCTCATTGATGGACAGAAAATATTTTCTGCTAGTTTTCAGGTGGTCCTCATCAGTAGTTGCTCTGTAAGTGGTCGCTCCCAGAGGCACCAATGGGAGGAGGCGAGCTCTGGGTCTTCCTACTCCGCCATCTTGGCCACATTTCCTCTAATTCCAAATCTGTGTGTGTGTGTGTGTGTGTGTTTTCAGTTCTATTTATACAAGGTCTAATTATGTTTATTTCTAAGTATTATGATTTTTCATGTTGAATTATTTTTAACTTAATAATTAATAGCTAGTATTACACTGCCAACATTGCTTAGGAGAAACATTCATCTTAATCGTGGTTTACTGTTTATCTTCACTGGGAAGCACACCATAGATGGCCACGTGAGAAACATTTGACCAAAACTCAGGGGTCTGCAGTTTGGAACGTTTCTCACTGGAATACTTACTTGAAATCACCATTTGATTGTTTTTATGTGTGTGTTGGGAGGCACCTTCTTCTCTACCCCTACCCTCCATGCTATTCTTCTTTACCTTGACATTCACATGTGCCTTCCATATCTCCATTTTGACTTTTGTAAAAATAGTGCCCATCTCTTTGAGATGCCTCTTGGGACACTCAAACAAATGTTTATGGCTTGCAGCCCCTTTAAAATGAGATACCCCAAACACAGCCTCTAAACAAGTGTAAATCCAACCATCCATTTTATTAGATATAATTATAAACACATTTTACTCAGTTTATTTGATATATAACCATAAGTGTTTTTTCATGACTTCCTTTGCCACCGATTTAAGTATTCTTAGATAATACCTGTCTTTTTATATAGACTGCATATGTTACTGTCTATTCTTTCATTACAGATTTTATTCGTATAGTGAATAATTTTTAAAAAATACAAAAAATGTTATTACTTTAATAAGTAACACTATTTTCTCATCCTTCTAATTATGGATTATTGTATTTTATCCAAGTTCTTCACTGGAAAGCTTGGGATCATTACCTAGATTCTGCTTTAAACAAGCATAGATGGACTCTGACACTGTCATACAGGGTTCTGCTGCTAAAGCCACAGCTATTGAAGACAACAAAGCACTCTCATCATAACGCATCTGTGGTCTACATTTTCCTTATGACTTTCCAGATCTACTCTCCTTCCTGTTCTTTGTACAGAGGTTGACTAGGGTACATCCTGCTACACAAACTGTGGCGTTACACTAGGAGCACTGGCATCCTCACTGAGCGTGTCAGAAAAGCAGATTATTGAGCCCTGCCCAAGACCTGCTGAGTTAGAATTGATGGTTTAACAAGACCCCTGCGTGATTCTAATACACATTAAAATTTGAGAAGCACTAGACTTTATCAACAGACTCTCTTATCCTCTGGAGAATTCCAGTAGAAGGAGGGAGAAGGGGAGGAAAATAAGATTATTCTGCAGGGTCTCTCCTATTATGTTGACTGGGGTTGATTCAGATCCTCCTTTCCTGCCAGACTGATATATGTATCTCTCTGTCCAACATCTCCCTTCCCTCATCCCAATGGGTGGAATGGTGATAGCCTGGCTACTATCCTAGCTGTATGACCCCTGTAGTTCCTTTATATCTACTCATTTAGAAACAATCCCTTTAAGTGAACCTTCCTTGAATTAGCACATATTCCATTGTTTCTCAGCAGACTCTAATGGATACATCACAGTCACATGGAAAACATTAGGGATTTGATTTTTCAGATACAACATCTCTTAATGTGGCCATAATGACTCTTATACCTAAAAAGATAACATCTAAGTAGAAATAAGAATGGCTGTTGCTCATCATTCTCCCATTGATTGCTTACTTGTTTCCTAGGGAATGCTTTGAAATCTAGGTCACATATCAATACTCTTTTCTAGCCATTATCTCCTAAAGAAGCAAAAAGAATTCACAAGGATAAAGGAGATAAAAAGAAAGTTAAATAGGTTGGCTGTATTGAGGTTGGAGAGTAACTGAATTACAGGTAAAACTGGCAAAGAAAAAAATGTGAGGCCAATAGAAACGTGAAATGAACTGAATGCTACACATTATTTTAGTAATAACTTACACATGAGATCAATATGAATAGCATTAAATACAGCTGTATAAATCAGTTGTTTCCATAATTCTCTGTCAATGTTGCATCGATTATACATTTTATTTCTAAGGAAATCAACTATGTAAGAAATTTAAAACTATTTGCTAATTGTTTTCTTAATTTGTTTGCATATCTTTACCTGATAAATTTTTTATGTGACTACAGCATATTTCTTCCTTGTAAAGGCTCCAGAAGGGGACAGTATCATTTCTTGGTTGTCTGTCTGAACACAGGTACTCTGTCTACAGCCTTATTTAAACCACAAAATATCCATTCAAAACGGAATTCTTTCTCCTTTTTAAATGTAAAAATAGAAAAAGGCTAAGTAGATTGCCCGAGATAACAAATATATTTGTAGAATATGTTCATTCATCTGATCTTGAAACTTTAATCCTAGCATCTACACCACCACCTGGCCATGAATAATAGCCTTCCATACATCCAATCAGAACTCCCAAGTGTATATCCTAGAAGACCATAAATAAATTGAATTAGTGTAAACTGTCCTCATTTATTCTTTTTAATGCAAAGCAAAAATAGAAAAAAATTAAGTAGTCAACAAACTCTGATTTCAAGCACGGTTTCCTTTAATATGGAGCAGAACCAGGTTCATTAACTGAATTTAATGTGGAATATTGAATAATATTAATTATAACTGATAGTGCCAAGCATAATCCCATGGTGTGAAGCCTCTTAATGTCTTATTTTAAAAGTGTGAACAGGTGAATAAAAAAAGGTGTAGCAAAAGCAAACTGCTAAATGAAATTCAAATCACCATATAGTCTTCTGAGTAAAATCAACTTTGGCCGTATTCCTCCCTAACAGGAAAATTTAGGAGAGTTGAGGAACCTCTTCCCCCTTGGCCTGAATGTAAGCCTACTAAAGTGAGAAATGTCTACCTTCTCTGGACTCTGGATAAAACCAATCTAGAAATTTCTGACACTTTTATGTTATTTGGTATTATTTTAAAAAATGCCATTTGAAGACTACTTTAAACAAAGAAAAATCAAGTATCAATATTAAAAAGCAATAGTCCATGATTTAGAATCCAAATGATATAATTATGAAAAGAAAAATATACTATGCTAATGCACCCCAAACCTAAACTTCATGCTGTTCTGCCACATATGAAGGTTCTGCTCTTCATAAAATTGCAAAGTTTAATTGTGTGATTTCACTTTGTGCACAGCAGGGTAGCCATGTGCTCTAGAAAACTATGTGCGAGGGAAGCAACTTGTTGCGAGAGTGGGTAAGAATGCCCTGAAATAATTCTGAACAAGATAAAAATGTCTCTAAAATTGGACCATTTCTTCAAAAATGCAAAAGGCAGAGGTTTCCACTCAGGCACTAGCTTTTGAGCACAAATAGGAAGTCTAGCCCTTTCAAAATATTTTAACAAGGAAAATGATTTAAACGTCATAAACATCACATTCATTGTGACCATCTCATTCACAGGTAGAATAATTAGCTTTGATAACCATTTGGAGAAATCAGTTACACTCACACAAAACCATTTTCATCTCTGATCTTTAAAAGGAAGCCTCCATTTTAAATCAGTGTTCTATACATTATTATTTTCCCTTGCTTGCTCATTCTATAAAAAATTAGAAATATGTTAATATAAAGAATAAGCTACCAAAATAAATGTCAGATTAATGATTACTGGTGAGCATTACAAAGAGGTTGAAAATCTGAAAAAAATATCATTTATAGAATAAGACCATTGCTATGAGATGATGGTTTCAGTTAATATGAAAAGATACATGCTTCCTAAGATCTACTTAAAGGAGAACAAAAAACTGGGTCTTAAGAAATTCTTAAAATCTCTTCATAGGAATAATTCAAAAGTGTGGCTTTAAGGATAGCATTGTATAAAAACGTTAAAATAGTTACTTTGAGATATATCATTTGTGAAAAAAATTAATTTTCACTGCTTAATATTATCATAAAGGTCCTCAGGCATTTGGAGTATTCTTGTATAATACCTTTCAAAAATGCATAAACCTATTACCAAGTAAATTCTAATATTTTATTTTTTATCTTCTTTTCCCCTGAAAGCAACTTATTCAACAAAATGTAATAATTAGAAGTATAAAAATACATTTATGGTTATGAATGACCACTTTGACAATTTTGTGATGAATATCTCATTAGTGATTTTGGAATTTACTGCTTTCTGAAGCACATAGTCTATATTTTAACAAAACTCAATGTTAAAAGAATCTTCTCTATATTAAGTTATTTTGTACCTTCCTGTGGTTCCATACACTAGGTTCTACAACCTATGGCAGAACAGGTTGGATCTCTCTTACATATAACAGCATATCACAGGTTTGAAGACAGTTATAAGTCATCCATACTCACATATCATACTCATTTTGTAATCATTCTTTCTTTTAGAATTGATCAATAATTTCCTCTAAAGTCTTATTTCTACAACTCTTCTAAAGACCGTATCTTATACTTCTTTTGAATTCATCATATGCTTAGCACAGAGATAATATGTTCAATAAACCCTGATACTTGATGGACATAAATCAATACCCATAAAGATTTAAGTAACCACCCATACATTAACTTCCTCATTGAGATATTGCTCATGAAGATTAAAAGAACACATTTTCAATTTACAAATTTATACTCTACAGAAGTATTAATAGAAAATTTGAAAATGTTATTAGTTGCTTGCAAACTGTTGAAAAGATTTAAAATATATTTTACATGTGGTCAAACAGCTTATTAGCAAAAGAACATGTTATGCACCCAAGAACTGTTGCTTCCACACAGTGGAGTTTTTGTCATATTACGGTCCAGTGTTTTAAACAAAATTGTTATAAATCATAGAATTTGACTTTTGAAATAAACGGGAAAGTTAGTGTAGTGTTCTATTTACAAACTGGTAATTAAAACAGGTTTTCTTTTAACTGCCATTTTGTGGGAAGGGAAGTCTACATCTTTTTCAACTTCAGTTAAACATAATTTCATGTTACTTTAAAAACTAAACTAAAATGCAGCTTGATACTATTAATATGATCACTAGCTATTGAACATATTATAGTAGAACTCACTATAATATGGCAAAAAAGTAGCAGCAGTGGCTATAGACGCTTATAACATATTTTACTCCATGAGATGATACAGTCATCTAAATTTTTGCCAGGAAGAACTACAAAAGAGAGTTTATAATTATTATATATATATATATGGAAACTTTTCCAGAAGAATATATTCACATTTTTTACTTAGAAATATGAACCACCAAGGCTGCTCATTAACAGCTAAGAGAACTTGGCTACATATTGGAAAACGAATAGAAATATTCTACCATAATATATAAGAAAAAATGTTTAAAAATGTTATCCAGACTAAAACACATTTTAATGATTATTTTTAGTAGTATAACTATAAACTTCTTGAAGAAGAAAACCCAACTGTGTTTATCATATACATTAACCTTAATATGACCTAATACAAGGCTTTGCATACATTAGCCTCTCATAAACTATGAGTAAATGAAAGGATGAATGATTACTAGTCTAGCAATATGAAGGCTGGGTTTTCATATAACCTCTTCCAGACCATAATCTCCTGTATAAAATAATGGTGTCGTATTAGATGATCTGAAAGATTCCACCTATTTTAAAATACATAAACCTAGAAATACATGACTCTTTACTTACAATTTTTAAATCATATTACATATTTCTGGCTATTTTTAAGTCAACTTTGAATTGAAATCTATTAGGGCTAAAATAATGAACTATAGGGTTTAGAGATTATTGAAAATATTTTTAAGTAAATATTAAGAAATAATTTCAAAAGAGATCTTACAGTTAAGGCAACAAACTATTCTGGTGAAATTTAAAATATCACTAGATATTATGTTATCTAATTTTAAACATCTGAATATTCCCTAAACTAAAAACATCAATTGTTTTTAGGTTTATTTATACAAATGTAAGTATTCCTTAAAACATAGTTGAACATGTCCTTTATTTATTTTGGTTTAGATTCATCATATTTCTATTCGGCATAAGTATCTACTTAAAGCATTTTTAATATATCCTAGCAATATAAACACGATTTACTAGTTTGAAACTTTTGTTTATCTCTCAAGAATTTGTTCAAATATCCTCTGTACAGCCTTGGTTGACTTTGACATTTAGAGGTAGTCAGTCCCTATCCTTCACTTCAATAATATTTAAAAAATGCTACTGTGGCAGTGTTTCTTATAATAACCTTATAATTACTTTTTTAAAGTTATATAGACTACTTGATGTCAGCCTGCACTACTCATTTTTATATTCCTATCAGCACAATGTCATGCACATAGCAAGAATTAAAACATATTTGGTGAAAATAATAAAAAAAATTAGTATTTGTTAAACACAATTCAGAAATGTGCTAAACTTTCTTCACGTAACTACCTACGAGGTAGGTATTCTCATTTACTAAGAAGTTGCAGATTTGAGAGCTGAAGTTATTCCTCAAGATCACACAGCTAACAAAGGGCAGAGAACAGACTCAGCCTCGTTCTGTGACCTCAAAACTAATCAGCTATTTGTTTTTATCTTTCTAATGGGAAAAAATACTTGAGAGTGTTTTTTGGGATTTCCACCCAATATCACGTTTAATCCTCATTACAACCCTAATGTAATAATGACACTCTTTTATGGATATGAAATTTGGGCCCTAATTTCATGGTGACCTGCAAAGGGTCTCACACATATTAAGTGACAAAGGTGGAGACTAAAATCCAGTCCGTGAACTACTGGACACTAATAAAGGGAAGCCTGGTGTTAATGTACCGTTTAAAGTAGATCTAAGCTGGCGCTCTCGTCTTAACGGCGGGCGGCGGCTGCTGAGCGGGACGCTGATGACCGCTGCCGGCGCAGGGACGGTCGCCCTGCCTCCCCCTCTCCACTCGCCGCTGGCGCCGGAGCTCGGAGCTCGCCGGCGGGTCCGTGGTCCCGCCCAGTCGCTCGCAGACTGGCTGGCCCCGGGGTCAGCCAGTTCGGCAACAAGTACGTCCAGCAGACCAAGCCCCTCACCCTGGAGCGTACTATGAACCTGTAGCCTCTTACCGATTAAACTTTTGGTATAAAAGAGCCCCTCTATGAGAAGGGCAGCTCTGTTGCAGCCAGATGTCGGCGTTTGAGGGAGGGATTTGATAAAATTGGCATGAGAATGATTGTAGAAGGGGTTCTGATTGTCCATGAGCACCGTCTGCCCGACGTGTTAACTGCCACAGCTGCCAACAGCTTTCTTCAAATTACCTGGTGGTGAGCTTAACCCCAGAGAAGATGAAGTGGAAGGACTAAAATGCTTAATGACAGAGATACTGGATCGTCAAGATGGAGTCCTGCAAGACTGGGTGACTGACTACTGCATTGGTAACTGGTGGAGAACAAATTTTGAACCTCCTCAGTGTCCATATATTCCCGCACACATTACAAAACCTAAGGAACATAAGAAGTTGTGTTTGGTTCAACTTCAAGAGAAAGCCTTGTTTGCAATTCCTAAAAATTACAAGCTGGTAGCTGCACCGCTGTTTGAACTGTATGACAATGCGCCTGGATATGGACCCATTTCTAGTCTCCCTCAGCTTTTGTGCATATACAACTGAATTCCTCACAGCAGAGAGGTAAGAGAAGCCATCTCTGTGAGCACAGCTATACATAGTGTAGAATAAACATGCTAGAAAAGTTTTTTTGGTTTTATCTCTTTCCCAGTCCCTAAATTGTCACCTACTTTCTGTTGGTTGAATAGTAAAGTTAATATGGAAAACGAGATTGTGGTATAAACAAACGTGATAATGTTTGATTTACTTTTGGTTTTACTCACACTTTTTTTGTACAACATTAAACAAAGTAGACTTTAAAAAAAAAGTAGATCTATGTTAACATAATTTATTAGTATTTTTCTCTTTTACTTCTTTTCACTTTGATGTCAGAGACAATGGAGAAAACTGGAAAGGGTTTTCTTTTACTGCAAATAAGCAGAAACTGAAAAAAAATATTTTAAGAAGACAGCTTGAATTACTGATGTTTTAACTATAGTACTATAGGAAAACTAATTGGACTGGCACTCTATAGTGAATTGAATATATCCTTGATGAATATCCCAAGTTTTTTCCAAATTATTCATTAATTGCACAACTATTATTTATAAAAACTAATTATGGTGATTTAAGATTTAATTTATCATAAATTAATATACAGATTTGAGTCCACACATTCACAAGTACCAAGTAACAAATACTATGTGCAATTTCAGTGTCTATACTTTCTTTGTGCTCATAGTGATATTAGGGTAAACTGTAAGTACTTTAATTGCCTCAAGTTATTGAGATTAGACAAATTAGGAATTAGTGATCAAAAGACATCATAAAAATGAAAGTTTAACTGCATAGTGAATAGAGAAAAATGATGAAAAATACTAAATTATCACAGTGCAAAACATTATGCACTTTAAGACATCAAAGGACCTATGCTGTCATCATCTCCATCAAATATATGCTTTAGCTAGTAATTAATTTCAATAAAATAGCATCCATTGTATTACATCAGTATTTATTCATACGAAATTTATTTTTACAGCTTTAGTTTTCTTGTGTTTATGAATTTCCTTCGATTGTATAAATGTAAAAAGACCACAAGCAAGGCCTTCATATCTAGTTCTATTTTGTACATTTTGAAGTGGTAATATAATAAAATCAGTAATATAATAAAATGAGAATACTGTTGCCTTTCAAAGGGATTTAAAACACTGCTCTTTTTATAACTGTGACAAATTGAAGTAGTTATCCTTAATACTGAAATAATGTAGATATTTGATTACATTGGAGAATTTTAAGATTTTAAGTAACTTAAGTAAATATCTAGCTAGTGACATTATAAATATTCATTAGTTTATTAAATATTATCTAAACATGTCCATGGGTCAGGAGCTGCTCTAGACACTGGGAATGTAGCATGAACAAGACCCATCCATTCCTTTCCTCAAAGAGCTTAAAATGATGAGTTGTAACAGGAAAACCTAAACTTCTAGGAGGTGACAATTTAAGCTAAACTTGAAAAGAGGATAAGAATGATCTGGTTGAAAGGAAGAAGGAATAGCTTATGGGAGTGGCTTGAGGTGGAAAAGAACATGGTGTGCTGAACAAACTAAAAGCAATTCTGTTTGGCCAAAAAGACAGCATGATTGTGAGAGTCTTATGAGATGAATTTGGAGATAAGGGCAAAAAGCCAGATCATGGAGGTTCCCACAGGTTACCACCAAGCCTTGGTTTTATCCCCAACGTCACTAGGAAACCACTGGAAGCTTTAAGGCAGTAGAGTGATACGATCAGATTTTCATTTTTAAAAGCTAATTCTGACTACATTGTGGAGAATGGAAAAGAGGAACAAGAATTATTTTTCTCTAAAATATCTAGAAAAATTAAGCAAATTAATTTTATATTATCTTATCTTTACTGACTCATTTAAAATGTCAAATAATTCACTGCCTATATGCATCCTGTAACTCCTTTAGTACTCTGATCAGCCATGAGCTTTATAAAATCATCCTTGTCCCACTAGCGTGGATTTCTCTATCTCTTTCACTCTATCTCTATTTCTTAAAGACGGAGTATTGTATTAT
Source organism: Vicugna pacos (assembly GCF_048564905.1). Taxonomy (NCBI): domain Eukaryota; kingdom Metazoa; phylum Chordata; class Mammalia; order Artiodactyla; family Camelidae; genus Vicugna; species Vicugna pacos. The sequence goes on from NC_133001.1 coordinate 29,945,632, forward strand.
TTATCTTTATTTCTCACAGAACAGAGCCTGGCACTGAGTAGACATTTAAGGCATGTTGGTTGAAATGAAATAATTTTTAAAATAAATACTGTTTTCATGTCAGCCAATCCCAATTTAGAAATTTGGTCCTGTTAAGAGTCAAGTCTTTAAAGATTGTTTTACGTATGAAAATACAGCTGTACATTGAGTATTTTTTAAGCCTAATCGATATAGGATAATAGGTTTCCTTTACTTATAATGCTGACTTTTTTTTTTTGGCCCAAAATGTTAATACACTGAGTGTCAAATACAGGTAACAAGCCAACTGAAATCACTGAAATAGTAGTAGGTTATTGAAGAAGAGTCAGAAGGACCAAACTTAATTAAAATAAAAATTTGATGGAAGTATAATAATGTAATTCACTGAATAATGAGTATAACATTTAAAATGTCTTCCATACACATAATTTAAATATCAATAATTGAAAAATAATTTTTCCAAGTTAGATGGGCACCATTGAATTAGTGTCATATTCGGAAACACTATTTTAGAAAAATATGGGTGAAACAAGTCTAAATGCTCTAAATGGTATCAAACAGCACTGGGAGATTATGACAACAACTGAAAAATTTGAGCACTGATTTGGAATTTACCTAGGATATAAACTTGATGCTTAATTGAAATTTAGTTGACTATAATTCAAAATTTTAGACTGAGTAATTTTCAAATCATTTTAATCTAATAATTGACAACTACTTATTCTCTTTTCAATCTAAATTTTATGAAATACTGATTTGTAGCCCCGGAGTTTCTCACATCACTTGATGGCAAACTTTGGCTAAAGCAGAATTTGTATTATTAGTTGATAAATAATAACTTATGTCTCCAAATTACCCAACTTTTATTCAGTGGGTAATAAAATGAATATAGGGATGTTTGTCGATGTTAGTTCATGCAATTTTCTAGAGTGAAAACACTAAACAGAAGAGCTTGTTTCTTAATCAATATTTTCATAATATTTACACATTTTTATTTTCTGATAATAAGAAGATCTGTCTACATGATTAAGGAAATCATAAATTTTATAATGTCCCTATAGCCAGGTAAATGGAAATATTCATGGTAGGAGAATGAATAGAGAGGCAGGGTGGTATCAATTTAACCCTTTTAAGGAGCATACTGCATGCTAAGAATTCATTTTAGAATGCTTCTTACTAAAGAGCATTGAAGTAAGTACTTTCAGTATGAATTCTGATGAAAATAACCTTCTGAGATATTTACATATGATTTTCAGTCAACTTATGTGAAGATGCCTTGATTTTTCTCCCTAGTGTGTACTAAGCATTGAATGGTTTTCCATTACTTATATGATGCTCTATATAAACCATACCTAAACATATTACATAAACCATAGCCATTATGGAGAATATATTATTACTAATTGGAAGTGGAGTTGGAGTAGATATTTTGTACTTGAAATAGGTTCAAAGAATTAATATTTTCACTGATGTATATATTGATACAAATAACATCTCTTTATTTTTTGAAACTACATTGAATTTTTTTCCTAAATTATTCATGGAAACTTGCTACCAAGAAACAGAAAAAAGTATGCTTGCCACACTTCCTAACTTTAGCTTTTTATTAATGACTAGAAAATTACCAATATATGATTTGGCTCTGTGGTATTTTAATCTCTAAAAATTAAAGTGGGAAGTTAAGGAATAATTAAATTTGGAGCCATAATATTAATGAATACCTGTCACCTTTTCAAAATGAGAAATCTATTCTCATTTAAATCATTGGTCAGGCAATAGGTATTTCAGAAATAGTACAGTAAGCTATATAAGATAATCACCAGACATAATGTTTCCATTTTTTTCCAATCAAATTATCTATTTTCTCAATAATTAATTAGCATTTGTGTGACATAAAAAATTCATGCAAATTCTGAAAATTACTACATAAGATAAATCATCAGTGGGTAAATATGTGCACTTATTAATAGAAAATGGCTATTTGATTTTTATGTTATCTCAATATCATAACTGGTATGTAATAAGCAATAGGTTCTTAGTACTTATTTTTACTATCCTTTATGCATTATTTTCTTTCTATTTTTACCCCCTCTTCCCTCTAACATTTGTATTGCACTTTGGTTTGTTTTATTCTAATTTTTGTGCTTTCAAATTATTTAGGTTCTTGCTGTTACTGTCTATAATTTTCAGCTACTTTTAACTTTTTCTTTTGCTTCCTACACCTTGGCTTTGTTTCAGCTCATTCTCTAATTAGAATCATTAACAAAATATAGCTTTGGCTGTAACTAAATGGGAACAAGTAAAATAACATCCAATAAGTCTATGAGTTACAGCTGTAAGCTCTTTAGTTCTTCCTATCTGTTCAGCATTTCTTGGTCTTCTCCTTGTACTTTGTGCATCTGCTTGATGAGGAGAGGGTCCATCCTTTGATATGTGGGGGTCCAGACCTGAATTTCTGAGATTCGTAACTTGCGCTCGCTGTTCCTCGGAAATTCTATGGATGGTGACAGCTGTACCACTGGATACAGTAACATCTGCAGATGTGCTGGCAACAGCAGTAACACCAGTGGCAGTCCTGTAGTGCTCCTCCGACTCACCAGTGGAGGTTGTGTGGGTCATTGTAGAAGAACCTGTGGGACACAGTAGCACTACATGCTAACTTTTTCTTTTAAATTTTGTTTTTATTTCTGATAAGTTTAATAAGCTATATTTCCTTCTATTACCTTAAGGATAATCAACATGAAGAGGCAAACCATAAACAAGCCACTAAAATGTGAAGCAACCAGATCTGATGGTTTGTTTGTATCAACCAACTATGAATAGATATTACACAAAAACATACCATCAGAAACACATTAGCGTCGCATCTACCTCAAGGGCACCCACGTGGACTTGTCCAACTATTTGCCTCAGCTCTTCTGGAACGTGGGCTGTCAGCTTATTGCACTCAACTTTCAGACCCTGGATGTAGCGATGCAACTCCTTGCGGGCGTGTTCGAGTACAGGGGGTGCAGTGGCTACCTGCTCAAACTCGAGTTCGTGCAGCGGCCGGACAAGTCCTGTGACCCCTTCACCGAGGTCATCGTGGATGGCATCGTGGCCAATGCCTTATGGGTCAAGGTGATCTCGGATCAGTTTCTGTCCGACAGGAAGATGGGCATCTACATGGAGGTGGGTATGTTTGGCCTCCCTATTGACAGGCGGCCCAAGTACCCTACGCGGACCTCTCAGGGGAACTCGTTCTACCCAGTGTGGGAGGAGGAGCCCTTCGACTTCCCCAAGGCGGTGCTGCCCACGCTGGCTTCGCTGCGCATAGCGGCCTTTGAGAAGGGCGGCAGGTTCCTGGGGCACCGGATCCTGCCCATCTCTGCCATCCGCTCAGGGTACCACTAAATCTGCCTGCAGAACGAGGCCAACCAGCCGTTTTGCCTGCCAGCCCTGCACATCTACACCGAGGCATCCACTCATCCCTGATGACCACCAGGACGTCGCAGAGGCCCTCATCAACCCCATCAAGCATGTTGGCCTGGTGGACCAGAGCCAAGCAGCTGGCCGTCCTCACTGGGGAGAGTGAGGCTCAGGCTGGCCCAGAGACATGCCAAGAGACCCAGCCTCAGCAGCTGGGGCCCCAGCTGACCCCAAATCTTACACCCAGCCCCCTGGATGTCTCCCTCCGCCGGCCCTCAGGCCCTGCCACCTCCCCCACCAGCGCCTCCATCAGCAGCCCACGTCAGCGCCACGACCTCATTGCCAGCATTCTCTCAGAGGTGGCCCTGGTCCCATGGGTTGAGCTCCGAGGCCATAAAGCCCTGGTGAAGCTCTGGAGCCGGCAGGAGCGAGACCTGTGGGAGCTGTGCAAGCAGCATCAGCGGAAGGCGGGCGCCCTCACTCAGCGATTGCTCGATGGCCTGGCCCAAGCTCCGGCCGAGGGCAGGTGCCGGCACCGGCCAGGTGTCCTAGGCGGGGAGGACGAAGAGGTGAAGCTGTATCAAGAGTTTCAGAAGAAACAGGTGCAGTGTCTGCTGGAGCTGAAGCCCAGGCGGACCTAGATGCCGAGCGGAGACTGGAGCATCTGAGACAGACTCAGCAGCGGCTCAGAGAGGTCGTCATGGATGCTCACATGACTCAGCTCAAGAGACTGAAGGAGGTGAACAACAGGGAGAAGAAGGAACTGCAGAAGATCCTGGATGGGAAGCACCACAACAGTATCTCAGAGGCCAAGACAAGAGAGAAAAATAAGAAGGAGGCGGAACTGACAGAGATTAACCGGCGGCACATCACTGAGTCAGTCAACTCGATCCGTCGGCTGGAGGCGGCCCAGAAGCAGCGGCACGAATGCCTTGGGCAGGGCAGCAGCAGGGCCTACAACAGCTGGTGGAAGAGGAGCCCCAGCTGCTGGCCCTGCTGGCCCAGATATGTCAGGAGCAGTGGGCAAGGCTGCCCCAGGGGATCTGCTGGGCAAGACACCTGAGAGACTAGGGGACACGCATCTGGTGGCCTGTGCCAGCAATAGTCACGTGCCCGGGAGCAGCGGCACCTGTCTGGTGCTGACTTGGAGAGCCAAGAGAAGAATATGAATCTCTGAACTGGATGTGAACTCTATGGCCACAGGGCCAGGGTGGGCGCTGGGAGGAGGGCAGGAGGCCAAGACACTGATGCTTTTTTTTTTTTTTAACTTTTTATCTTTAGAAATTTTATTTTTTTAAACTGGGGTGAGCACCCCACATTAACTCCTTCCCTTCACCCTCCTAGGGCCCTGGTAGTCCCCCGCCCCTCCTTCCTGCCCTCACTTCTAAGGAAGGTGCTTGGTGGGTCACTCTGGGCCAGAAGAGCCTCGCCCCCATGACACCCACACCCCAGAGTGGGCGTCATCACCCTCACTTCTCTGGGGAGCACCGGGTGGGGACCGCGAGCTCTGGGAAATAGGGGTCACATTCTTTCTCTATCCTTTGGGGATTTTTTTTTTTACATGAATAAAAGTGGATTTCAGGGGGGAAAAAAAGAAACACATTAGAAAGAAAAAGTGAAATAGTAAGCCATTTATATGGCCTTGAATCAATCTTCATTATTTATCTATAGATAGTTTTTAGCAACGAACGCCTGGCAAGTGACAAGTTTTGACAGAATGTGTAACTATGTAACCACACTTTTCTCAAAAGTATGCTTTGAATAGTCTTGTTATAGTGCTTCATAATTTCTGGGGAAATATCAAAATTTTCTATATTTAGACAACAAGTGAAGAAAGGAGAATTTAAAATAAAAGCCAAAATGAAAATAAAATGATATAAAAAATGAAACTCTGAAATAACTACTCTATGTAAAGTCTGTCTTAACCTCATTTGCCAGAAAGTAGCCAGCCATGATAAAACACTCAATGTCTTGTGCTACATATACTTTAGAATTTAGTAGGTTGCTTTGAAAATTGAGTAGTATTTTTCAGAGCTTTAAGTAAATCTTGAGATTAACCAATTTTCAACTAATTAAAATGTTAAAATCATTTTATTTAGAAATGATTGAAAATTAACTATAGCATAGAACTTTTATTCGTACAAAACTAGCATCAAAGATGGTTCAAATTTTCCAAATATCTCATGTTACAGTAATTCTCCACATTCTTAACTTTATTAAAATTTCACTATAATTTAAAAATTGTTTTAAAGTTGTGAAATTAAAGTTTTATTTTTCCTTTCACTTAAACTTTTTCAAAGATTGTCCTTGGTAGTATATAATTCTTACATAATAAAAAAAAGAAACTTTATGATAAAAGCATAAAACTGAATGAAGACATATTTAGAGGAATCCTGATAGCTAAAATGCTTAATGAGAAAAAAAGGCATTGAATTTTGGAGGAACAGCTACTAATTAGGAATAACAGTCAGGCCCCGGTTAGAAAACTTCTGAGCACCTTTTAAAGCCCATGAGTGGTACATGTTGCATACACTTGTCTTCTCAATGCACTGAATTTCAAAATTCTGTCCACAATGAATAATTAGATATTTTAGACAAAAATACATAGGAATATTTTAACCACTTTACAAGAGAAAAAATAGCTGTATCATATAATGTGGTTTGATCATGCTTTGCCTTTTTTCTTTTCCTTTTTTTTTTTTTTTTGCTATAGGCAGATGATTAGTAGGACTAGTAATTATGGTTTCTACTTTAAACTCAAAAAGGAAGTCAAACCTGGGACCCCTGATTCACAAGCAAGAAAAAGAGCACGTGGCTGTTAACAATTCTTCCTGCCTGGATTGTCATATCTTGTTTTAATTTGATTTAGAAATTCAAAAGAATTAAATGATTATATTTTGAGGCAGCCACGGGTAATGAAGTATGACAATTATCAGATTATTTTAAAGACTTTTAATATATTTTAAAGCATTAATCTGAAAAAAGTTGCCATTGAATATTTATCCAAGCTATTTTGTGAAGATTAAAGCCTACTAAATTCATGTTTATCATGCAAATTGGTCAGTAATATTTACTAAGGTAATATTTGGTAAAGGCTTTTTAAATCACATGATTAAGCAATAACTACATTTACATTAACATTCAGTAATTGATCTCATGGTAAATCAGATATTTTGATGTCCTCATGCTCCATACTATAAAAAGTTACCTGGCCCATATTATTCTCCTGAGGAATTTAATTGCACCTCTCATGTTTGAAAAGAAGATGTGATATGATGAAAAACTAATACTTTAGAACTAACTTTATCATAATTTCTGGGCTTTCAGGTTTAATTTAAAGAAGGAAGCCATTTAACTATAGACATATGTTACTAAAAGCAATCTAAAAGTATGAAAAATAATGAAATGTATAATCAGTCTCAAATCTCAGTGTTTCTACCTTTAACAAGGAAGTAAACTGAATAGCTATTTATTACATTCCATCAGCAAAGTTCATTACAATTAATCTTAAATAATCTCCTGTATTTGGGTCAATAATCCTGTGCTAATTCTTGGGACTGTATCTAGGTTCCTTCTATAACTAATCAAGATTTGCAGAACAATTCCAAATACCCATTTTCTTGAAGACTCCAGAGGGGCCCCTGACCAAATTTGTGAATTAGAATTGGTCTTTGGTAGCATTTAGATAAAGGATTTGCCAGCAATTCCAATCTTAAAACTTTCAATAATAGTGTTGTACTTTTGGCCAATGGTAGTGATGATTCAGTACTATTCTCTTACCTAAATGCAGAGCAGGGTGTAATTTTTGACTAAAGCATTGAAAAAGCCCATTGATTCAATAACCATAGTCTAGCTATATATTTCAACCAGGTATTTTTCTAAACAGTCTTTGTTTTACTTATATGTTGTGCACATATTTTTTCCTCCCCATTTTACAATGCAAGCTCCCCGAAGGCAGAGAGAGTTTTATAAATTCCATTCATCGATGAACCTCTAGTATCTAGAACTGATGCATAGTAGATGCTCAAGAAATATTCCTCAAAAGAAAAACTAAATGGATGAATGAACTTAATAATAGCTCTAATATAATATTAACAATAATAAAATACATTTCACAAATAAAACATGATTATAATTTTTACCATGGTAAATATTTTAAACAGTATAATGAAGTGAAGAATAATTCCAAACAAAAGAAAAACTGATGGTTTTGTTTTGAACTTTCAAAAACATCACTTTGAAAAAGTGTGGAATCTGAAGATTTATTTGCATAAGAGATACTTGAAGACATTTGCCAACATTCCCAAAGCATGATAGTTTACAGTGTTAATGTGATATGGATTTTACTTAAAATGTTCAAATTTCTGTAAAGAGTTGTTATACCCATAATGGCAGGAAGCAGAAGTGCATCTAAATTTAGGTAGATATGTTTCATATATATATAGTGGAACTATAAACAATAACATTGATTTCCTTTAAAAGGCAATACAGTCATCTATCACTATACAGTTACATATTGCATAACCATTTTACTTAAAATGTAGACCAATTCAGAATACTAATTTTGGTACCACTTAAAATTGGCAGTGTCTGAAACACAGGTTTTTAAATTGTCAAAATTCACCATTTAACAGCTTCAAAACAATCATTTTTGCATACATAACTGTTTTATGAGGTAATTGCCCATGTTGGATAAAGCCTTATATATATAGCAACAATTCAATGTTAAAAATATAATATAGCTAATCCAATATTAAACTAACTATAAGAGCTTACTTTCTTTTAAAATATTTTAAGTATGCTACACAATATTACATGCATATGTTAAAAGACATACAACCCAAATTTAGGAAGAAAATGTACATCCAGAAAATCCATTCTTCACTGGAAATCAAATCATGTACACGAGATGTAGTTCATCACAATTAGATCACCCTGTCATTAAATTGCTGGAGATATATTTTTAAATTAGATGTTTACAATACAAACACATGTCTAAAACATAATTTTATTATTATTTTTTAACAAAACATTTTGCAATATAACAAAAATGAAATGATTTATATATAAGGACATGCTTCTATAAATCATAACCATATGTCATCTTTGGAATTATGATAATGGAAATGACATATATTATACATATAAATTAGTAAATTTATGTAACAGTAGTTCTATAATATTAGGTTTGGATTTTATTATGCATCATAATAAAAATTATGTTTTTGAAGGCTTTTTTATTTCAACAATGTATCTGAAGATACTAAACATCATTCATGTAAAGCCATTTATAAAAGTGTACCAAATAAAAATTCACATAAATATTGAATTTGAATTTCATTTTCATTAAAATTTTAGTCATATATTTTTTTAATTATGCTATATTGCTCTGTAATTGTCTAACTCATCACAGAAGTGAAGAACAGAATATGCTACTAGAGATACGAGTGGATGGCCCAAAATGCATACAGCTATACATGTTAAAGATAATTGCGTATTCATAGAAGTAGCCTTTAGATATTTATGTTTGGCATGTTATTTTGTATAAGGAATATATATATGTTCCATTAATTTTAGTATTTTAAATAAAACATTTGGTAAAGTTTAATTAACAAAATAATTCTACGTGAATAATTCTGTGATATTATATAACAAAGAAAGATGTAACATATTGAACATGAGACATGCAAAAACATACAAAACAACATCAAAATGAAATCTAAATACAACTAATGCATCAATTCTATTTGAGTCATTTAGATATTAGCCTATGTATACATTTTAGCATTATGTAATAAAATTTTTATGTCGTATTTCTTCTTTTATTTAATATTACATCAAACTTAGAGGAAAGTGTCAACAAGTGAGGACTCTTGAAAACTACTTAAATTATGAGGGGTTGAAGAGAAACAAAGCCTCTGCTTTGTTACATGCTACAATTTTCAGCTAGTGCATTATAGTTGGGAAATAAGTATTTTGCATTTTAAACAGTATAAATACCAGTATCCTAAATCTGTACAGCTTAGTATTTAATAGTATAATTTGGTGGATGTGTGTATACTATGAATACCCAACTTATACAAGAGATGAATAAACTAAAATAGAAAGTAGCCCTTAAATTGTAGAAAAATATAATTAGTTGTTACCTAAAATAAAATCGTCTCTCTGATTAGAATAAATGGACAAATCCTGAAAAAAATTAGTTTGTAATTTAGTTTTAAAGAGTATGTCTAGACTGGTCTTACAAAGTTTTTATTTTAAATTAAAATGCTGCATTTATGTTGAAACTACATAAAATTGTGGTCTTTAAATATCTAATTAAATAAATATAAGACACTCTTAATCATAAAATGCACCTCTAAGATAAAAAACATTCTACCATTAAACAATGACATGACAAGGCAAAAATGCTGTCACCCAAATCCAGATTTCTGAGGTATTAAAATGTGAAATAAGTTAATCTTGGTAGAGTTTAAAAAGTCAGTAATTCAAATAGCAGATTTTCTATGGTCATGAATTAATTAAATAAATTAGGCACATATCAATTTAAAAATAGAACTAAGAATTTAAATTGTCTTTCTGATTTGATTGGCATATTGACATATTTATATTATATATTTCTACTTAAATTTCTAAGCATTAAATAGGGACACCAAATTTAATCTTTGCAGGTAGATTTGTTATTGCTGATCAGATTAAAGTGACCTTAATGATTTCATATGCAAAGTGAGTGAATAAATACTTGCAATCTAAGCTGAAACTGATGATAGCAAGATTTAGTGATATTTCTACTAAATCTGCACTTACTATGAGTAAATAAATGATTATAAAGCAAACATTTAACAAAATATGTTTTAATGTTAAGATGTTTATATGCAGGAAAAAACTCATATTCTGAATTGTTTGAAATTTTGATTAAACCCACATGTCAAACAACCAAAAATACCTTTATCTAAACGACATATAGAAAATACCAAGTTTTAGAAAGCATATGGAGTGTACTGTTGATCAACCATGACAAAACTATACATATATTTATATATATTACATATGATACACACATATGTTATATATGTGTTATGACATATATATTATATAGTAAAAATCTATGAATGTTACATGAAATATCTTCACAATTTGTCACAGAATGTGAGAGAATAGACATTTCATTTCTTAACTGCTGAAAACACAGTAAGCTCATGCCAAGGGGAAAAATGTGTAAGTACAGGGTTTAAGAGTGTTGCAGATATTCTCCCTCTCTTAAAGAGCCAGTTCTTGCTTCACCTAGTTGATTAAAATGAAGTTGCAAAACGGAGCTTCGGCATCTTATCACTCCTTTTCATACATTTTTGGAAGTCTCAACAATGTACAGTGGTGGGTGCTAGGTGTCATTTTGTATTTTAATGTGCCCAACCACAAACACACACACCACTCACAAGAATATATATTTAGGCATCCTTGTCACTTCTCATAAGAATAAGAGAAAGGGATAGGCTGTCCCTCCACACATCTCTAAAACCATCTCCTAGAATCCTGCACTGTGAGACCTCCTTCTGGTAGCAGCTCTTACCTCTTAGTTAAAGTAGAAGCATACATCACCATGGGTCTCCTCTAAACAAATGCATTGCAACTGAACACACATTTGTTTCATTTCCTTCCGCACAAAATCCTGTGTCATAGCTGCCCGTTCTTACAGAAGATTTAGAGATGTTGTTAGGAAAAAGTGATACTATATAACTTTTATTTCAAAGTGTAATATGAGGAACTCCTTCACTTTCAGAGCTTTGCTATCTCTATAAATGATATGTATTAGTGACTTTTTGAAAGTAGAAATCATATCTTAAACATGTGTATCTCTCAATTTCCTTTGGATGTTTAATAAGAGGGAAGAATGAATGTACTAATTTTTATTTCTCAAAAATATAAACATTTTATTTTATGTTTAATTAATATTTGTTGAGTATTAAATGCATTTTAAATACAAGAAAGAAATCGTACCTGTCTAGATATATTTAAACAATGTAAAAACATGATCATAATATAATTGTAATTTGTATTGCATGTACTAGAACAGAAGTAAGGAAAAGAGAGGAAGGAACATCTAAGAATACATAAATTACTCCTTCACTTGTGTTTTCTCAAATGAGGGCAGTATTTCCCTTTTCTTCCATTCTCCAACACCCTTTTCTCTCCAAAAAATATTTTATAATTACAATATTTAATATTGTAAGGAGAAGGGAAAGAAGTAATGGAAAAGAACTGGTAAGGTTATCCTTTATACATATCATGGTTGAAAGGAAAAATAAGAGAAGGCTTTATCCTGACCTACGCATCATATCCCTAAGGCCCGCTTACCCTGACTCTCTCAATGTATTCATGTTTATCCTCTATTTCCTTCTATAAGGGCCTTCTAGTTTGGGGGAGAGCAGTGGGTGCATCATTTTTTAGTAATTTTAAGTGTTCCTCCTTTTTTAATACCTAAAGTATAAATTATACATAATGCTAGTTTTATATATATTGATAAGATTTTAAAGGAACCAAGGAGCTATCCTCACTTACCCCCGCAGTCTTCTCTCTGTGTGCCCAGATGTTACTAAAAAGACGCTGTTTAGGATTCGGCACTCCCCTCTCAAGACTGTTCTCTTGACAAATAAGACAAATACCTTTCTGGTTGAAAGAACATGCATATTAGAATGGTTACTTTATAGTTTGAATTAGTTAATTGTAAAGTTTTCTTCTCCTCAAAAGAAATAATAGGAGCAGTTTGAGAAATGTGTATTTTGGGGAGGAGTGTGAAGCTTGTGGTAAGATCATTGATTGCTCCTTCTTGAGGCATTTATCATAAGTTGACATCTGATCCCATGTGATTATTATATATGATTTGGAAGAACTGGGCTCATTATTACCAGGTGGGTGTAAGGGAGTGGTGGGCAGGTAAGAAAGGACTGACCTTCTGCAGGAAAGACGCTTATGATGTTGACCGTGGAAAGGTTGCTGAGCAATTGGTGGGTATCTGCATTAAATACACTGAAGGAGAGCAGCCTAATCAGAAACTCCAGCCCCCAAAAGCCTAATTTTCCTGCATCAATACTCAGTAAAACACTTTTTCTTCTATAGCAGCTAATTAATTAGTAGCAGAAATGATTTTCTTGAAAATAAATACTAATCTTGGCTTTAAAAAGTAGTATGTTGAAGAAAAATTTAAAAAAAAAACCTTTAGAAATGGCAAGAACCTTGAGTTTACTATCAAAGGCTATCATTCACTAGAATGGCAAATATATTATATATTGGGGTATTATATATAATTATATGTTGAGGTATTTAAAATATGTATTTCCACATTGAGAGGTAAACCTTTATATTCCTTCATCTAATTACTCTGCCAAGTTCCTTTTCTACAAAGAGTACATTTTATTTCAAAACAATAAGTAAAAAGACTGTCTTTTAATGCCATCGATAAAACAAAGATATGAGTCCTTTAGCAATGATTGTTTGAATTTACATTTATATTTGGCTTCAAGCATGTTTTGTTTCTTTAGTTTGATGATGGACATAAACTATTCCAAAATTTATGGGAAATATGTGGAGACATGACTGAGGAGGATCTCAAAAATCATCTCTTTTAACATTGTGACATCTGACCAACTCTCTTTGGCACTTTCTAGAAGTGGAGAGTGTGACACTCTGGGTGACACCAATCAGAAGGTTAATGAGAACTTCCTTCACTCCTTCCCTGAGGAAGAGACACATTAAGTTTGTGCTTTAAGTATAAAGAAATTCCATCTCATTTAGAGCAGAAGTTACTTGGAAAAAGAGAAAAAAAATGAGAGTGAAATATGAACAAAGAGATTCAACAGGGTATTTGTGCTTTTACATCTTTGTAGATACCAAAAAAAAGAAATTGTTTGTTCATTCCAGAGAAAGCAAATGCTATTTACTTAGCAAATCTTTCTGTTCCCCATCCTTTCTAGACCAAATATAGTAATGTTTTTTCCCTTTTCTATGTTTCAGTAGCATTAAAAATATCTGACTATAAAACTTACTACTTTCCACCTTCCCTCTCCCTTCTCTTTTAGCTTCACTAACATGAATTAAATGATTCCTATGCATCAAGCACAAACACACCCATATAAAATACATAATCTATATCTATGCACATACACCCATCCCTGCCTTGCAAGTAAATAGTCATGGTTTTTTTTTTTTTAAAAATCAGAGCCATGTGATATGTTCAAGGAAGGATATACAAAGAACTGTGAAAGCATGGTTGGAAAGCCCTTAGCTTTACTTCCAAAATGGAAAAGACTTTCTAGTGGGAGAGACATTGGAATTGAGCTTATAGGGTGAGCAGGTTTTGCCTGGTGCATGAGGAATAAAAGAGGATCCCAGTCAGAGGTAATGGCTTAGAAAAAATGTGTGGCAGGAAGAAAGGCAAGACATGCTCAGGCAATTGTAAATTATTTGGTATGGCAGCAATGACGAGTGATAGGTTTGGTAGGTAAGGACTGACATTTGAAGAGCCAAGAAATATCAACTTAGCTTTAAAACAAGTTTTGGCATCCTAGAGCCATGTTTAACCCTTTCTTCCTCTCACTGCGCTTTGCACTAAACTTGTTTCTCCCTCTCACAGGTGTGACTGTGAACTCCGTGGACCCCGGCGTTGTGTACACGGAGATCATGAAGAATTTCTCTTGGTTATATCGTTTCATCTTCTGGCTCCTCGGCCTCTTCTTTAAGGTGGGTGGGGAGGAGCTGGCTCTGCCTGAAGGGGTTGGGGCAGGGGGTCTGCTGCTCAGTGTGTCCCTTCAGGCTGCAGCCTGCCTGGCTTTTATTCCTCCTCCTCCTTCCCCACCCCCGTGTCTCCGCAGAACAGCAAACAGGGTGCAGTCCCAGTGCTCTACCTGAGCTTGGCAAAGGAGCTAGATGGCGTTTCTGGAAAACATTTTAGCAGTTCCGGTGTGATAATTCCTGCCCCTAAAGCTGCCCGAGATCCTCACGTGGCCCAAAGCCTCTGGGATACTTCAGCCCGACTAACAAATCTAGACAAGATGGATTGACCTCTGTGACCCCTGCCCTGACTCGCCGCCTTCCTCGACTCCCAGCCCTCCCTCGGATTATGCCTTCTGCTTGTCAATTCCAAGGAACAATCACTCACTTTGTTTGGTGTAATCGCCACATCCTCTTCCTGTTGGCTCCACACATGAGAGCTCAGCTTAGGCTCTGTTTGTGCCGTCGTCTATGCTGTTCCCAGTGGCTGTCGGCTATCAGATCGCACCCCCTCCTAACACTGGGTCAGGAGCTGAGCTCTTACCCGGTGGGCGGGCAGGTCACTCCCTTTGTTGGCCCTCTGGTGAATTATTATTTCCATTTTGCATATGAGAACACTGAGGCACAGAGAGATTATGTAAACCTGTCCAGGGTCACAGAGCTTTTAAGCATCAGGACTGGCATTTACTTCCACTGCATGATGTTGTCCCTCATGATAGGGGTCCTTTGCTGTGCTGAGATGTTAATATCTAAATGAAGTATTTTTAATTGAAGTATAGTGATTTACAAAATTTGTAATATTGTTAGTTTCAGGTGTACAACAAAGTGATTCAGATAGATAGATAGATAGATAGATAGATAGATAGACAGACAGAGTAATTCCCTGAGACTAGAACATCCCCCCACCCCTCTCTATTACCCTGCAACACCACTGAAAAACTTTATCTGCATGAAATAGATCTGTGAATTGTCATTCTAAACAGCTAATGTACATGAACCTGATAGTTTAAACATCACAACCACCTGTGAAATCACTGCTCATTTTAGCAAGAAGATACCTGAACTGGGCATGTTAAAATAAATGGCCCAAAGTCAAGAGGTAGTTAAGTTGCTGAGTCAAATGAAAACCAAGTCTTACCAGTTAGCCTTATGGTTTTTGTTTATTTGTTTTTGTTTTTGTCTTTTTAAAACTCCCTTTGTCAGCTAACTAGAGTTTATCTTTCTGAGCCCCAAAACTTAAAGAAAAAATAATCTTGATTTGATGGTCTGTTTTTTAACCACGGCAAATCATACCACTTTAACTTTTTCATGATGTCACAGGGCCCCCTTGATGAATCATAATTTCCTTTAACGCTAACATTTATGAGGTTATGTATGATTTTTAGATGAGCACATTTGTTAGTCATTTTTGTTGTCATTCCACACATGTTTGTAGAGCGCCCTCGGTGGTAGGCTGATTTCTAAACTGGGCCCCGAGATTCCCTACCCGCTGGTGTACGTGTAATCCCTACATAATCCCTAGGACTGGAAATATGACAGATTTTGTTCCTGTGAGTAGGTCATATTACTTGTCAATTGACCTTGAGCTATGGAGATTATCCAGGTGGGCCTGACTGAATCACATGACATCCTTTGAAAACAGAGTTTTCCAACTTGTTATAGAAGAGGAAGTCAGATATTCAAAGTACAAGAAGGATTGGGAATGCTGTTGCTGGCTTGAAAGATGGAGGGGGACACATGGGAGGAAATGTGGGTGGCCTCTAGTTGCTAAGAGGAGCCCCTGGCTGATAGCAGGGAAATGGAGGCCACAATCTTATAATCTCATGGAGCTGGAGTTTGCCAACAATCTGGACGAGCTTGGAAGCAGATTCTTCTCCACTGCCTCCATTCAAGAACTCAGCCTGGCTGATACCTTGGTTTCGGCTTCTAACGGCCTGACTAGGTTGTAGAATCGATCCGCCTTGAGCCTGGACGCCTGACTTGCAGGGCTGTGAGCTAATAAATAGGTGTGGGTTTAAGCTGCTAAGATGATGACACTTGTTACCCAACAATAAAAAGCTAATACACCCTCTATGTGCCAGACACAGTACCTGGAGTTGGGGATGTAATGTGGCTTCTTCACTTGTAGAGTTTATATTCTGGGGGGACGATAGGGGATAAGGGAGATGCAACAAAGAAAAAGCAGTACAGAAACACATAGTGAAGATCAGATTGTGGTCAGTGCTGTGGAGAGAATTACAATGGGGTGATATGGAAAGTGTTTGTGGGGGGGACCCTTCAGATCAGTTGGTCAAGGGAAATCTCTCTGAGGTAGACATATATGGAAAGGCTTGCATGACAAGATGGTTCCAGCCAAGTTCACTTCTTGGGAAAAAGCTGTCCAGGCAAAGGAGGGACCAAGGCAAAGGGCTTCCTGTGAGAAAGAACTTGTGATTGACAGACAGATGGAAGCACAGCACAGGGACCTGGGTGATTAGGATGCCAGCAGAGGAGGTAGGAAAGGTGGTTAGAGGCCAGGTCAGGTAGGACTTTGTGTGTCATGGTAAACAAACTTGAATTTGACTCTAAACATGTTGGGAAGCCATTGGAGGAATTTAAACAGGTTGTCATGATATGATTTACGTTTTCATGATTTTGTACAGTGTGGAGGCACATAAAAATGTTCCAAATAAAATCAGAAATAGAGCAAGACCTTTTTCATGAAATTAAAATATTTTACCAGCTATTTATGCCTGGAATATATTTAAATTTTGAAAGCAATCTTTGGCTCAGGGGTACTTTCCCTTTTATTTTATTGCTCTTTATCTGCCCTTCTCTGTGTTTCTTTTCTTTTTATTTTGAAAAAAATGGAAAAAGGAATTTACAGAAAACAATATCGAAATGTCCAATTGAGAACTTACATTTTAACATACTTACATGTTCACTTCAAGTTCTTATATTTTTTAATAAAAGAGGAAGTGAAGTCCATTTTGTCCTTTTTTTCCTATCTTATTTTCTTTCTAGCAAGTTAAATATATCATAGATTTTGTGTATGTTCTTCTAGGCCTTTGTTGAATTTTGATGTTTTAAGTACACATGTATATTTTTATTGTTTGGTGGATTTTTAAATTAAAAACACTATCTTTTATGTATGCATTATTTATATGTCATTAAATTTATGTAAATGTAAAAAAAACCAAGTTTGCATAGGCCAGTAGGTAAACAGAACAAACAGTTGGGAGTTAATTGTGGGCATTCTGATGAGCAAAGATGGTGGCTTGGACAAGAGCAGTGGTGGTGGACACCCAGATCTGGGGAGAGTAAGGTGGTATGAAATGGAACCAAAAGCAGATTAGGAACAATCTGTATAACACACTGTGAGACCCTCAGCACCTTTCCCTGTTACCTTAGGAGACCAGCATCCAAGCATGTATCCCTTTCCTGAGGCCCTCCAGCGGCAGATTAGTGGATCGTTTTGTGGAGAAATGAAGTAGCTCCCAAGAAAAGCTCTCCAGAGACAGACAAATGGAGCTTTCCATCCACAAGGATGGCATGTCCTTTCATTACCCCAAGTAAAACCCAGCAATTGAGTCTCTGCCCATGTCCACAGTGCTTCAGATCAACATTTGGTGCTTTACTCTTAAAAGGGACAAATGGGCAATCCAGGATAACTAGGTATTTGAGGAAGGCCTTCCACATAAAAGTGATGAAAATGCACAACAAATAAGCAAACAAACAAATAAACAAAAACCAAGCCAAAAAACCAACCAATGAAATAAACAAACCAACAGAAAATGACAATGAAAAGGAACTCAGTGAAACAGACAATACTGGCAGCAGGGGAAAACGTCAAGAACCTGTAACTATTATCTTCATAAAGATAAGAAAATTTGTTACACCAATAAAATATCAATAGGATACTTGGGAAAAGGAAACAGAACAATAAAGAGCTCTTGGGGGGAAAAGATGATGTTTTTATTTCACTCCCCCCCAAAACCTAAAAAGTTCTTTAAAATGTTCAAAAGTAACTTTGTTGTCCAATGAAAGGGAAAAAATGATGGGCAAGAAGGAAGAAAATGTAGGAAAATAAAAAGGTCAATCCAGGGGCTCCCAGAGCTTTAAATTAGGAGAATCAGAAAGAGAAGATAGAAAAAAATGGAAAGGATTAATTATCAAAGGGCTCATGTAGCAATGTCTCCCCTAAATGAAGTTTGTGAACTTCTACACTGAGGCTCCTGAAGGCTCAGCATGCTGTATGAAAGAAGACCCTACACCAAAGTACATTATTGTGAACTTTTAGTACACTTGGAATAAAGACAAGTGAGAAGGAGACAGAGAAAGAGACAGAGACAGAGACAGGGAGACAGAGACAAGCTCAGAATTCAAAATGGTTTCAGACTTAACCATAGCGATGCTTGATAACAGAACAGATGGGCAATATTTTTAAAATTTAAAGAGATACTTATAGTCAACCTAGGACTCAAGACACAGCCAAATTATCCATTGAGGGTATAAGGTATTATGTAACATTTTATGTCATGAAGGCTCAAACATTTTACCCACCACACATCTATTCTTAGGAAGCTACCAAAGGATGTGCTTTATAAAATAAGGAGTCAGTCAAGAAAGAGGAAGACGTGGGTTTAAGAAACCAGGGCATTTCATGCCTGGGGTTGAAGAGGGTAGAGAAAAGAATGCCCATGAAAACCTTGTAACAGGCCTGGAGACCAATAGGTCCAGCTGGGAACAGAAGACTGGAGGGCAAAGGGGAAAAGGACACAAGTAGGTGGGTGGCAGAGGGGAGAACAGGAGGCAGAAATAAATGTTTGAAATTGTGGTTGAGTGTTTGTGAAAATTATTGATAGAGTTTCAAAGACTTTTGGGGTAGTCGGGAAAAAAGTAGCAATAAGTACATTAAAAACTGAACACATATTGACACAACATTGTAAAATGATTAAAAATCAATAAAAAATGTAAAAAAACCAAGAAAAACCTGAACACATAAGAAAGAAATCAATTAATGTCTTTAGGAAAAGCAATAGTTCTATAAGAAAAGATATGACATCCCAGTATATTACTTGGCTTAGTAATAAATAACATTTATATAAGTCATAATGATGCAAACACTGATTGTTGATTAACTCAATGTTTGATATGTAATTAAGATGTTGAAGATGGTGTAAGAAAGCTCAATGCTTAACTTCTATAGCAGGAAGTCAACATATAAGGTCTTAAATTTGTAAAGCAAGATATAGCAGTTTGAGTATCTTGTTTAGAGACAGGGACATAACTACCAGAAAAAAAGGATTGAGTCCAGCACTCCTAAAAGCATTATTTAGTGATCACCACAGCTCTGTAAGTAAAATTATTTCTATTTATCCAGATAACAAAACCAGACCCACTGAGGTTAAGTGAACTTGCCCAGTGTCACATATGAATGATACAATCAATGGCGGAGGTGAGCAGAAGGAGAGATTATAGAAAAGAAAATGAAAGAGCAACTGGGTGAAAGTCTAGCCTAGGAAAGCACAGAGGAGGTGAAAAGAAAAAAAAAAGGTAAATACATAGGAAGCTGACATTCCCGGGAGTTCAGGAGTGCAGGTGTACATGGGTCTGGCTCTAGACAGAGAACTCCCCTCCCAGATAAGCTGTGTGTAGTCAGTGTGGTAGTGACATCAGCGGTGGAGAAGTGTCCACACGTCCAGGTTTCTGAGCGCTGGGCATGGATGTCTAAAGTGGTTGAAGCAAAGTTGGGCCTAGATGTTATGGAATCATAATAGGCATCAATTCCAAAGTGGAGAGTCCAGGACAGTATTTTTCAAAAACAAAAAGGAAAGAGTAAAAAAGAACGGAAATTAGTTAAAAGTAACTTATCATAAAATGTTTGTCTCCTGAGCCCTGGGTTGCAGCTGGCCCTAATAAACTTTCCTGTTTTACCCCTAGGCAAGGAAAGGTTTTTCCAGGCAACAAGCAGTAATGACCGGTACTTGAAAGAGCATCTGATATAAGTAGGTTAAACAAATGCTTGTTGAAAAAAATAATACCTACATGAGTGATTTAATAAATGAGTGAATAAATGAGTTCCAGACTATGAGTCCCCAAATCTGAGCTTTAAACCTATTTTAATCTCCTAATATATGTGTTGTCTTTTAGCCAATTACCAAACCTCATTTTTCACAAAGTCAAACAAATACATTATCAATCAATAAAATATCTGTCAGCTAGGAAAGAGAATCCATGGGAGAAGCACATGGAATTTTGACTATGAAAATACTTGCTAAGTCTGGATCACTACACAAATGAAAGACATTGTATTTATTACTTGGAATCCATTGGCAAATAAGTAAAGTGCTGCATCAAGGAAAGATAAAGATTTTGAAGAAAAAAATCATGATTTTCATAATAATCATTTTCAGGAAGAAAAAAGTAATGAGGATTAATGACAGCTGATGAAGAAGCCATAAATACATTTTATATCATGAATATCAGAATATTTAAATAATAATATAAAAAGTATCAATAACAGTAAGAAAAAACCACAGTTCGTATATTTTTGTTCCCAGTTGTTTCTTTTGCATTTCCCCATAAAGTGAGGCATAAAACATAGTGGTAAATTGCCTTATCTCAAAAAGCATAATATAAAATAAAATAAAGTAATATATACTGAGTAATCTCTAGTGGTTGCATTACACTTCCCATATTTAATTTATATTTCCCCCACAACTTACCCCTTTCAGACTTTACCATTTATAATTTATCATATTTTTAATGAGTTGAATCTCCTCAGTTACATATGGTTTCCAGAAATGCCTGGTAACTACCCGGTTGTTTTCTGCAGAAGTGGTTTTTGAAAAACAGAGATTCCTAAACATGCTTCTCATAAGAGTCTTGCACCCTCAGACATGTTTCCTGAGCTGTGGTCCAGGTTAACACTGAGGAAGAAGATTTAATGATCTGTCCCTTGAGATTTTTCTGCTGATTCCCAGGAATGTAGAAAGTTTACAATAATCCCTTTATTAAATGATTGTGACATATTTTGTTACTATTGATGTATTAAAGAAAGGCAACTTTCCACAATTCATACTTTCTTCTATATGTAACAATTCTCATAAGAAAAAGAGAAGGGTTTCTTTGTACATCTTATCATTTTTATTCATTTTTATACTTATTATTTATATTTCTAGTTTGTTCTTGCTTGAAATATAGACCAAGTATTTCATGGAGCTAGTTAGCCAAGACCTGTTACACGTGCTGGACACGACAACTTGTGAGCTTTCCTATCCCTTAGTTACATCAGTGCCTCTTTAATTTCACTTCGAATTATTGATTTTATTACAAAAAGTTAAAATTCAATCAAAATATTATCTTTTTAAAATATACCATCCAGTGATTTAATAAAACATGTCAGTAACCATTTTGAAAATTGTTCACTTATGTCTGTCACTAACCTCAAGTTTCACAGCTTTGTAGGACATTATAAAATACAACTTATCATTATTGACTAGCCTGAATTTCTTATGGCAAAAATTGTGTGGGGGGGGTCACTGACTTTAATTGAAAGATTGTACCAAGCTTACACTTAAACACACAGAGCACGCTTACAACTGTCTTCTTAATGTTTACATACCTTCTTTAAGAGTGAACTTAAATAGACAACCACTTCCTTGTTTGCATGAAATTTTTAAAAGTCTGGTTGATTTTTTCCCCCACACTGTATCAACTGATTACTTAGCTTTATTCTTTCGAGAAATGATGAATATTTTTCATTTTAAGTACATATAATTCCTAGTTAAAATTAAAATGTTCTGATTTTGAAAAAGATGGGGGAAAAGTCGTCTAAACAATATTCCTGAAGAGTGAAATAAAAATATCAGGGTATGGGTAGTCTTAACTTTTATCCTTACAGTCATAATACACACCAGATCATTATAGTAAAATGTAAATGACAACAAAGTGAAATGTCAGTTTTAAAACCAAAGCAAAGGAAAAAGAAAAGAAGCAATAAAGCAACAGTTTATAAAATTACAAATAATTTTAAATAATGTTTAACTTGGAGTGAGAGTGCATCTATTTACTGCTAGAACATTACAAACTGAATTGCCCGAGGGCAGAGCGC
The DNA here is from genome assembly GCF_048564905.1 of Vicugna pacos. Taxonomy (NCBI): domain Eukaryota; kingdom Metazoa; phylum Chordata; class Mammalia; order Artiodactyla; family Camelidae; genus Vicugna; species Vicugna pacos. Next base: position 29,967,920 of record NC_133001.1, read on the forward strand.
CATTACCTCTCCTGGTTCTCTTCCATTGCTCACTATCTAGATTTTGATTTCATACTTGTCAAATTTTCTCTTTGTCAGCAGTACATGTTTTTGACAGTAGAGGGCAATTTAAATTTAGACAAAAACCCAGAAATCTCTGAATCTTCATTCAGAGATCTTTTGTTTCACGATAAAGAAATAAAATACAATTTTAGTGTACACTTAAAAAGACACTTTTTAAAACTGTGTGATTCTAAAGTTTGTTTCTGTGTGAAATCAGTCTGTCACTTTACATTATTTTTATAAAAATACTGTAATATAGATTTTAGGCTATATCACTATGTCTAGAAAACATATGTGATACAATAACATAACAAACAAATTAGGATCCATCAATGAATGAATAAAATTTTAATTTTTTTCTCTAGTCAAAAGACTCAATGAAGAACAAAACGCCATGTACATGTTAAGTGACACATTAAAACTACATGAAAATCCAAAAAATACACGAAAATATGTCTAAATGAAACTGGCGATACAAAAATGCTATGTACTCAGCTCACCAAAGAATTATAAATACTTCATCTTTTCTACTCTTTTTAAAGCTACTAGGAATGTAAGATTTCATACAATCTCACAAACCATCTTATAAAAATACCATTAATTTCACATTGAAAAACAGTATTTAAATGATCTGATAGTCAATTCTCGTTTTAATAAAATTCTTGTCAAAATCTTGTAAAATGTTACATCATGTTGAAATATGAAAAATAATTCTCTACAGGAAGTGTTTTTCTAATACAAATGAGTATCCTCAGCACAGTAATTTATGTAAAAAATGTTATATTACTTGTAATTATTCAAATCCATTTCATACATCAAAAATAAAATGTAATGAAGCTACTATAGTCCACACTACCTTACAGGAGAAGCCAAGGCCAAGAGACCCTGCTGCGGTTTGGAGGAGGGGCCCTGCGGGCGGTAGGAGGGGCGATGAAGGCGAGAGGAGGGGCGCTGCGGGCGGGAGGAGGGCCGCGCAGGCGGCAAGACGGGCGCGCATGCGCGCGGACGCACAGCTGCGCAGACGCGTGAATCGGGCAGAGCGTGTCGGACGTCCGCCGAAGCCGGTTGCTCGTGGACCAGCTCCTGGAGGAGGAGCGCGGCCCGGGGTCTGGGCCGCCGCGTGCCGTCGCCTCCGCTGCCGTCGCCGAGCTGGTAAGGGGGCGCCGGTGCGGTCGCGCAGGTCCGGGAGCCGGCGGGTGAGGCCTGGGCTGTACCCTTGGTGAGGCGCACAGGGAGGTCTGCGGAGGTGAGGCCCGTGCCGCGCGGCTCGTTAGGACCCTGAAGCGGGTCCGGGCCGCCGCCCTGGCTCGTGGTGCCCCACCTCCCCAGCCCCCACGTTAGTGGTTCTTGGACGCCACGTCTTCGTCGCCGCTTATACCCACGTTTGGGAAAGCGGGTGCAGCCCCGGGAGGTGGGAGGGCGCCGGACGGCCCCGGAGCACCTCCGACCGGGCCTCGGGTCATGCCCTGCTCCCGGCGGGCGGGTGCGGTGCGGTCACGGGGGCCACCGCGGTGGGATGGGTGCTTCCCCGTGTGAGCCCCTGGGTTTGTCCCCTATTCCCCCGCGGCCTGGACTGGGGTGGCCTCTGCTTCCCTATGTTGGGGGGTGCCCGTCTCGCGGCCAGCCTGCTCCTGGGAGGCGAAGTGGTGCTGTCAGGGTGCGTGGGCGGCGGCGGCGAGGGCAGCGGGGAGAGGGCTCTGCCCCTGGGAGCCTGTCGACTTGCTCCCATCTCCCCCGCGTCCTGTCCTGGGGGCGGCCTCTGCCGCCCCACGTCCGCAGGTCACAGGTCACAGTGTCAGTCCGCTCCCGGGAGGCGGGCATGGTGCAGTCAGTGTGCCGGGGCGGTGACAGTGACAGCGGGAAATGGGATCAAATCCCCGCGCTCTCGAGGGGTAGCCCCCAACCCACCATCGCCACTGCAAACCCCACTGACCACAGCTTGCCCGCCTCCCGGGAGGAGGCTGACGGGGGGGAAGTGCGGTCCATGAAGCTGGAGCAGAAGAGGCCTCCCCCAGGCCAGGCCATGGGGGTGATGGGAGCAACTTGATTGTCTTTAGCAGGGCCGCCCCTAGCCCCCACCGCTGCCGCTGCCTGCTGTCCATCCCCAGAATCGCCGTACCCTCCCCCTCGCAGGTCCGTGTGCGCAGGGCCTCCGCCTTTGGTGTCCGGTTCATCATCCGGGCCATCAGCCACCCAGGGCCCACTGGTGAGCAGTGTGCAGCCCAGGACCACCCTGACCTGCTGGCTCAGATAAGGCCCTGGGTAGGCAGGTCGCCCTGGTGGGAATTGGTACTGCCTCTGTTGCCCACTCCCCCCCCCCCCCCCCCGTTCCCCGCGCAGCTCCCTGGAGCCTTAGAGCCAGGACACGGGGCTGTGTGCCCACACACTGCAGGAGATCCCCATCTGGCGGCCGTCGCCATTTTGACCAGGCCCCGACCATCCTGCCCCTGGCAGGGTGAGGGGGGTCATCCCCGCGTAGGGGTGCACTGGGAGTGAGGGGGGAATCCTGCGGTGACGGGGGACAGGCTGAGGGGTGAGAGGCCGCTGGGAGTGGGAGTGACCCAGCTGAGGAGTGACGTGGCCGTCCCTGGGTGAGGGGCGCTGGGAGTTGGCGGTATCCGGCTGAGGGGTAGGGGCTAATCCCCGGAGAAGGGGATCATCTGTGGATGGTGGGGGGACCTGGGGTGAGGCATGAGGGGTCAGCTTGGTTTGCAGGGACTGTAGCTTAGGACTTAATGGGGCAGAGTGTGGAGGTGGGGACCTCAGTATGAGGAGAAGGAGCCCTGTGTCGGGGATCAGGTCAGGAATCGGGCCTGGCCGGGGTGGGGTGAGGGGGTTGTGTGGCGGCCAGCGGAGGGAATGGGACTGTGGCGTGCGGCCTGGCCCGGGGCCTGGGGTGGTTGTGATTGGGTGCCGGGACCCTGTCGGTGTCTGGGTAGGGGCATTGGGGTTGGGAACCCAGCTGGCCAGTCGTGGGCCACGGGATGGGCCAGCCCCACCACCCCACGGCCTGGCCTCGCATGGCCGGGCTTGGCCCCTCTTGGGCCGTCTTGGCCCCCACTCGCAGTGTCCCATAGTGGGGGAGCCCCAGCCCGAGCATCAGTGCTGCCAGCGGGAGGGGGAGGGGAGCTGCGGGCGGGAGGAGGGCCGCGCAGGCGGCAAGACGGGCGCGCATGCGCGCGGACGCACAGCTGCGCAGACGCGTGAATCGGGCAGAGCGTGTCGGACGTCCGCCGAAGCCGGTTGCTCGTGGACCAGCTCCTGGAGGAGGAGCGCGGCCCGGGGTCTGGGCCGCCGCGTGCCGTCGCCTCCGCTGCCGTCGCCGAGCTGGTAAGGGGGCGCCGGTGCGGTCGCGCAGGTCCGGGAGCCGGCGGGTGAGGCCTGGGCTGTACCCTTGGTGAGGCGCACAGGGAGGTCTGCGGAGGTGAGGCCCGTGCCGCGCGGCTCGTTAGGACCCTGAAGCGGGTCCGGGCCGCCGCCCTGGCTCGTGGTGCCCCACCTCCCCAGCCCCCACGTTAGTGGTTCTTGGACGCCACGTCTTCGTCGCCGCTTATACCCACGTTTGGGAAAGCGGGTGCAGCCCCGGGAGGTGGGAGGGCGCCGGACGGCCCCGGAGCACCTCCGACCGGGCCTCGGGTCATGCCCTGCTCCCGGCGGGCGGGTGCGGTGCGGTCACGGGGGCCACCGCGGTGGGATGGGTGCTTCCCCGTGTGAGCCCCTGGGTTTGTCCCCTATTCCCCCGCGGCCTGGACTGGGGTGGCCTCTGCTTCCCTATGTTGGGGGGTGCCCGTCTCGCGGCCAGCCTGCTCCTGGGAGGCGAAGTGGTGCTGTCAGGGTGCGTGGGCGGCGGCGGCGAGGGCAGCGGGGAGAGGGCTCTGCCCCTGGGAGCCTGTCGACTTGCTCCCATCTCCCCCGCGTCCTGTCCTGGGGGCGGCCTCTGCCGCCCCACGTCCGCAGGTCACAGGTCACAGTGTCAGTCCGCTCCCGGGAGGCGGGCATGGTGCAGTCAGTGTGCCGGGGCGGTGACAGTGACAGCGGGAAATGGGATCAAATCCCCGCGCTCTCGAGGGGTAGCCCCCAACCCACCATCGCCACTGCAAACCCCACTGACCACAGCTTGCCCGCCTCCCGGGAGGAGGCTGACGGGGGGGAAGTGCGGTCCATGAAGCTGGAGCAGAAGAGGCCTCCCCCAGGCCAGGCCATGGGGGTGATGGGAGCAACTTGATTGTCTTTAGCAGGGCCGCCCCTAGCCCCCACCGCTGCCGCTGCCTGCTGTCCATCCCCAGAATCGCCGTACCCTCCCCCTCGCAGGTCCGTGTGCGCAGGGCCTCCGCCTTTGGTGTCCGGTTCATCATCCGGGCCATCAGCCACCCAGGGCCCACTGGTGAGCAGTGTGCAGCCCAGGACCACCCTGACCTGCTGGCTCAGATAAGGCCCTGGGTAGGCAGGTCGCCCTGGTGGGAATTGGTACTGCCTCTGTTGCCCACTCCCCCCCCCCCCCCCCCCCGTTCCCCGCGCAGCTCCCTGGAGCCTTAGAGCCAGGACACGGGGCTGTGTGCCCACACACTGCAGGAGATCCCCATCTGGCGGCCGTCGCCATTTTGACCAGGCCCCGACCATCCTGCCCCTGGCAGGGTGAGGGGGGTCATCCCCGCGTAGGGGTGCACTGGGAGTGAGGGGGGAATCCTGCGGTGACGGGGGACAGGCTGAGGGGTGAGAGGCCGCTGGGAGTGGGAGTGACCCAGCTGAGGAGTGACGTGGCCGTCCCTGGGTGAGGGGCGCTGGGAGTTGGCGGTATCCGGCTGAGGGGTAGGGGCTAATCCCCGGAGAAGGGGATCATCTGTGGATGGTGGGGGGACCTGGGGTGAGGCATGAGGGGTCAGCTTGGTTTGCAGGGACTGTAGCTTAGGACTTAATGGGGCAGAGTGTGGAGGTGGGGACCTCAGTATGAGGAGAAGGAGCCCTGTGTCGGGGATCAGGTCAGGAATCGGGCCTGGCCGGGGTGGGGTGAGGGGGTTGTGTGGCGGCCAGCGGAGGGAATGGGACTGTGGCGTGCGGCCTGGCCCGGGGCCTGGGGTGGTTGTGATTGGGTGCCGGGACCCTGTCGGTGTCTGGGTAGGGGCATTGGGGTTGGGAACCCAGCTGGCCAGTCGTGGGCCACGGGATGGGCCAGCCCCACCACCCCACGGCCTGGCCTCGCATGGCCGGGCTTGGCCCCTCTTGGGCCGTCTTGGCCCCCACTCGCAGTGTCCCATAGTGGGGGAGCCCCAGCCCGAGCATCAGTGCTGCCAGCGGGAGGGGGAGGGGAGCTGCGGGCGGGAGGAGGGCCGCGCAGGCGGCAAGACGGGCGCGCATGCGCGCGGACGCACAGCTGCGCAGACGCGTGAATCGGGCAGAGCGTGTCGGACGTCCGCCGAAGCCGGTTGCTCGTGGACCAGCTCCTGGAGGAGGAGCGCGGCCCGGGGTCTGGGCCGCCGCGTGCCGTCGCCTCCGCTGCCGTCGCCGAGCTGGTAAGGGGGCGCCGGTGCGGTCGCGCAGGTCCGGGAGCCGGCGGGTGAGGCCTGGGCTGTACCCTTGGTGAGGCGCACAGGGAGGTCTGCGGAGGTGAGGCCCGTGCCGCGCGGCTCGTTAGGACCCTGAAGCGGGTCCGGGCCGCCGCCCTGGCTCGTGGTGCCCCACCTCCCCAGCCCCCACGTTAGTGGTTCTTGGACGCCACGTCTTCGTCGCCGCTTATACCCACGTTTGGGAAAGCGGGTGCAGCCCCGGGAGGTGGGAGGGCGCCGGACGGCCCCGGAGCACCTCCGACCGGGCCTCGGGTCATGCCCTGCTCCCGGCGGGCGGGTGCGGTGCGGTCACGGGGGCCACCGCGGTGGGATGGGTGCTTCCCCGTGTGAGCCCCTGGGTTTGTCCCCTATTCCCCCGCGGCCTGGACTGGGGTGGCCTCTGCTTCCCTATGTTGGGGGGTGCCCGTCTCGCGGCCAGCCTGCTCCTGGGAGGCGAAGTGGTGCTGTCAGGGTGCGTGGGCGGCGGCGGCGAGGGCAGCGGGGAGAGGGCTCTGCCCCTGGGAGCCTGTCGACTTGCTCCCATCTCCCCCGCGTCCTGTCCTGGGGGCGGCCTCTGCCGCCCCACGTCCGCAGGTCACAGGTCACAGTGTCAGTCCGCTCCCGGGAGGCGGGCATGGTGCAGTCAGTGTGCCGGGGCGGTGACAGTGACAGCGGGAAATGGGATCAAATCCCCGCGCTCTCGAGGGGTAGCCCCCAACCCACCATCGCCACTGCAAACCCCACTGACCACAGCTTGCCCGCCTCCCGGGAGGAGGCTGACGGGGGGGAAGTGCGGTCCATGAAGCTGGAGCAGAAGAGGCCTCCCCCAGGCCAGGCCATGGGGGTGATGGGAGCAACTTGATTGTCTTTAGCAGGGCCGCCCCTAGCCCCCACCGCTGCCGCTGCCTGCTGTCCATCCCCAGAATCGCCGTACCCTCCCCCTCGCAGGTCCGTGTGCGCAGGGCCTCCGCCTTTGGTGTCCGGTTCATCATCCGGGCCATCAGCCACCCAGGGCCCACTGGTGAGCAGTGTGCAGCCCAGGACCACCCTGACCTGCTGGCTCAGATAAGGCCCTGGGTAGGCAGGTCGCCCTGGTGGGAATTGGTACTGCCTCTGTTGCCCACTCCCCCCCCCCCCCCCCCGTTCCCCGCGCAGCTCCCTGGAGCCTTAGAGCCAGGACACGGGGCTGTGTGCCCACACACTGCAGGAGATCCCCATCTGGCGGCCGTCGCCATTTTGACCAGGCCCCGACCATCCTGCCCCTGGCAGGGTGAGGGGGGTCATCCCCGCGTAGGGGTGCACTGGGAGTGAGGGGGGAATCCTGCGGTGACGGGGGACAGGCTGAGGGGTGAGAGGCCGCTGGGAGTGGGAGTGACCCAGCTGAGGAGTGACGTGGCCGTCCCTGGGTGAGGGGCGCTGGGAGTTGGCGGTATCCGGCTGAGGGGTAGGGGCTAATCCCCGGAGAAGGGGATCATCTGTGGATGGTGGGGGGACCTGGGGTGAGGCATGAGGGGTCAGCTTGGTTTGCAGGGACTGTAGCTTAGGACTTAATGGGGCAGAGTGTGGAGGTGGGGACCTCAGTATGAGGAGAAGGAGCCCTGTGTCGGGGATCAGGTCAGGAATCGGGCCTGGCCGGGGTGGGGTGAGGGGGTTGTGTGGCGGCCAGCGGAGGGAATGGGACTGTGGCGTGCGGCCTGGCCCGGGGCCTGGGGTGGTTGTGATTGGGTGCCGGGACCCTGTCGGTGTCTGGGTAGGGGCATTGGGGTTGGGAACCCAGCTGGCCAGTCGTGGGCCACGGGATGGGCCAGCCCCACCACCCCACGGCCTGGCCTCGCATGGCCGGGCTTGGCCCCTCTTGGGCCGTCTTGGCCCCCACTCGCAGTGTCCCATAGTGGGGGAGCCCCAGCCCGAGCATCAGTGCTGCCAGCGGGAGGGGGAGGGGAGCTGCGGGCGGGAGGAGGGCCGCGCAGGCGGCAAGACGGGCGCGCATGCGCGCGGACGCACAGCTGCGCAGACGCGTGAATCGGGCAGAGCGTGTCGGACGTCCGCCGAAGCCGGTTGCTCGTGGACCAGCTCCTGGAGGAGGAGCGCGGCCCGGGGTCTGGGCCGCCGCGTGCCGTCGCCTCCGCTGCCGTCGCCGAGCTGGTAAGGGGGCGCCGGTGCGGTCGCGCAGGTCCGGGAGCCGGCGGGTGAGGCCTGGGCTGTACCCTTGGTGAGGCGCACAGGGAGGTCTGCGGAGGTGAGGCCCGTGCCGCGCGGCTCGTTAGGACCCTGAAGCGGGTCCGGGCCGCCGCCCTGGCTCGTGGTGCCCCACCTCCCCAGCCCCCACGTTAGTGGTTCTTGGACGCCACGTCTTCGTCGCCGCTTATACCCACGTTTGGGAAAGCGGGTGCAGCCCCGGGAGGTGGGAGGGCGCCGGACGGCCCCGGAGCACCTCCGACCGGGCCTCGGGTCATGCCCTGCTCCCGGCGGGCGGGTGCGGTGCGGTCACGGGGGCCACCGCGGTGGGATGGGTGCTTCCCCGTGTGAGCCCCTGGGTTTGTCCCCTATTCCCCCGCGGCCTGGACTGGGGTGGCCTCTGCTTCCCTATGTTGGGGGGTGCCCGTCTCGCGGCCAGCCTGCTCCTGGGAGGCGAAGTGGTGCTGTCAGGGTGCGTGGGCGGCGGCGGCGAGGGCAGCGGGGAGAGGGCTCTGCCCCTGGGAGCCTGTCGACTTGCTCCCATCTCCCCCGCGTCCTGTCCTGGGGGCGGCCTCTGCCGCCCCACGTCCGCAGGTCACAGGTCACAGTGTCAGTCCGCTCCCGGGAGGCGGGCATGGTGCAGTCAGTGTGCCGGGGCGGTGACAGTGACAGCGGGAAATGGGATCAAATCCCCGCGCTCTCGAGGGGTAGCCCCCAACCCACCATCGCCACTGCAAACCCCACTGACCACAGCTTGCCCGCCTCCCGGGAGGAGGCTGACGGGGGGGAAGTGCGGTCCATGAAGCTGGAGCAGAAGAGGCCTCCCCCAGGCCAGGCCATGGGGGTGATGGGAGCAACTTGATTGTCTTTAGCAGGGCCGCCCCTAGCCCCCACCGCTGCCGCTGCCTGCTGTCCATCCCCAGAATCGCCGTACCCTCCCCCTCGCAGGTCCGTGTGCGCAGGGCCTCCGCCTTTGGTGTCCGGTTCATCATCCGGGCCATCAGCCACCCAGGGCCCACTGGTGAGCAGTGTGCAGCCCAGGACCACCCTGACCTGCTGGCTCAGATAAGGCCCTGGGTAGGCAGGTCGCCCTGGTGGGAATTGGTACTGCCTCTGTTGCCCACTCCCCCCCCCCCCCCCCCCGTTCCCCGCGCAGCTCCCTGGAGCCTTAGAGCCAGGACACGGGGCTGTGTGCCCACACACTGCAGGAGATCCCCATCTGGCGGCCGTCGCCATTTTGACCAGGCCCCGACCATCCTGCCCCTGGCAGGGTGAGGGGGGTCATCCCCGCGTAGGGGTGCACTGGGAGTGAGGGGGGAATCCTGCGGTGACGGGGGACAGGCTGAGGGGTGAGAGGCCGCTGGGAGTGGGAGTGACCCAGCTGAGGAGTGACGTGGCCGTCCCTGGGTGAGGGGCGCTGGGAGTTGGCGGTATCCGGCTGAGGGGTAGGGGCTAATCCCCGGAGAAGGGGATCATCTGTGGATGGTGGGGGGACCTGGGGTGAGGCATGAGGGGTCAGCTTGGTTTGCAGGGACTGTAGCTTAGGACTTAATGGGGCAGAGTGTGGAGGTGGGGACCTCAGTATGAGGAGAAGGAGCCCTGTGTCGGGGATCAGGTCAGGAATCGGGCCTGGCCGGGGTGGGGTGAGGGGGTTGTGTGGCGGCCAGCGGAGGGAATGGGACTGTGGCGTGCGGCCTGGCCCGGGGCCTGGGGTGGTTGTGATTGGGTGCCGGGACCCTGTCGGTGTCTGGGTAGGGGCATTGGGGTTGGGAACCCAGCTGGCCAGTCGTGGGCCACGGGATGGGCCAGCCCCACCACCCCACGGCCTGGCCTCGCATGGCCGGGCTTGGCCCCTCTTGGGCCGTCTTGGCCCCCACTCGCAGTGTCCCATAGTGGGGGAGCCCCAGCCCGAGCATCAGTGCTGCCAGCGGGAGGGGGAGGGGAGCTGCGGGCGGGAGGAGGGCCGCGCAGGCGGCAAGACGGGCGCGCATGCGCGCGGACGCACAGCTGCGCAGACGCGTGAATCGGGCAGAGCGTGTCGGACGTCCGCCGAAGCCGGTTGCTCGTGGACCAGCTCCTGGAGGAGGAGCGCGGCCCGGGGTCTGGGCCGCCGCGTGCCGTCGCCTCCGCTGCCGTCGCCGAGCTGGTAAGGGGGCGCCGGTGCGGTCGCGCAGGTCCGGGAGCCGGCGGGTGAGGCCTGGGCTGTACCCTTGGTGAGGCGCACAGGGAGGTCTGCGGAGGTGAGGCCCGTGCCGCGCGGCTCGTTAGGACCCTGAAGCGGGTCCGGGCCGCCGCCCTGGCTCGTGGTGCCCCACCTCCCCAGCCCCCACGTTAGTGGTTCTTGGACGCCACGTCTTCGTCGCCGCTTATACCCACGTTTGGGAAAGCGGGTGCAGCCCCGGGAGGTGGGAGGGCGCCGGACGGCCCCGGAGCACCTCCGACCGGGCCTCGGGTCATGCCCTGCTCCCGGCGGGCGGGTGCGGTGCGGTCACGGGGGCCACCGCGGTGGGATGGGTGCTTCCCCGTGTGAGCCCCTGGGTTTGTCCCCTATTCCCCCGCGGCCTGGACTGGGGTGGCCTCTGCTTCCCTATGTTGGGGGGTGCCCGTCTCGCGGCCAGCCTGCTCCTGGGAGGCGAAGTGGTGCTGTCAGGGTGCGTGGGCGGCGGCGGCGAGGGCAGCGGGGAGAGGGCTCTGCCCCTGGGAGCCTGTCGACTTGCTCCCATCTCCCCCGCGTCCTGTCCTGGGGGCGGCCTCTGCCGCCCCACGTCCGCAGGTCACAGGTCACAGTGTCAGTCCGCTCCCGGGAGGCGGGCATGGTGCAGTCAGTGTGCCGGGGCGGTGACAGTGACAGCGGGAAATGGGATCAAATCCCCGCGCTCTCGAGGGGTAGCCCCCAACCCACCATCGCCACTGCAAACCCCACTGACCACAGCTTGCCCGCCTCCCGGGAGGAGGCTGACGGGGGGGAAGTGCGGTCCATGAAGCTGGAGCAGAAGAGGCCTCCCCCAGGCCAGGCCATGGGGGTGATGGGAGCAACTTGATTGTCTTTAGCAGGGCCGCCCCTAGCCCCCACCGCTGCCGCTGCCTGCTGTCCATCCCCAGAATCGCCGTACCCTCCCCCTCGCAGGTCCGTGTGCGCAGGGCCTCCGCCTTTGGTGTCCGGTTCATCATCCGGGCCATCAGCCACCCAGGGCCCACTGGTGAGCAGTGTGCAGCCCAGGACCACCCTGACCTGCTGGCTCAGATAAGGCCCTGGGTAGGCAGGTCGCCCTGGTGGGAATTGGTACTGCCTCTGTTGCCCACTCCCCCCCCCCCCCCCCCGTTCCCCGCGCAGCTCCCTGGAGCCTTAGAGCCAGGACACGGGGCTGTGTGCCCACACACTGCAGGAGATCCCCATCTGGCGGCCGTCGCCATTTTGACCAGGCCCCGACCATCCTGCCCCTGGCAGGGTGAGGGGGGTCATCCCCGCGTAGGGGTGCACTGGGAGTGAGGGGGGAATCCTGCGGTGACGGGGGACAGGCTGAGGGGTGAGAGGCCGCTGGGAGTGGGAGTGACCCAGCTGAGGAGTGACGTGGCCGTCCCTGGGTGAGGGGCGCTGGGAGTTGGCGGTATCCGGCTGAGGGGTAGGGGCTAATCCCCGGAGAAGGGGATCATCTGTGGATGGTGGGGGGACCTGGGGTGAGGCATGAGGGGTCAGCTTGGTTTGCAGGGACTGTAGCTTAGGACTTAATGGGGCAGAGTGTGGAGGTGGGGACCTCAGTATGAGGAGAAGGAGCCCTGTGTCGGGGATCAGGTCAGGAATCGGGCCTGGCCGGGGTGGGGTGAGGGGGTTGTGTGGCGGCCAGCGGAGGGAATGGGACTGTGGCGTGCGGCCTGGCCCGGGGCCTGGGGTGGTTGTGATTGGGTGCCGGGACCCTGTCGGTGTCTGGGTAGGGGCATTGGGGTTGGGAACCCAGCTGGCCAGTCGTGGGCCACGGGATGGGCCAGCCCCACCACCCCACGGCCTGGCCTCGCATGGCCGGGCTTGGCCCCTCTTGGGCCGTCTTGGCCCCCACTCGCAGTGTCCCATAGTGGGGGAGCCCCAGCCCGAGCATCAGTGCTGCCAGCGGGAGGGGGAGGGGAGCTGCGGGCGGGAGGAGGGCCGCGCAGGCGGCAAGACGGGCGCGCATGCGCGCGGACGCACAGCTGCGCAGACGCGTGAATCGGGCAGAGCGTGTCGGACGTCCGCCGAAGCCGGTTGCTCGTGGACCAGCTCCTGGAGGAGGAGCGCGGCCCGGGGTCTGGGCCGCCGCGTGCCGTCGCCTCCGCTGCCGTCGCCGAGCTGGTAAGGGGGCGCCGGTGCGGTCGCGCAGGTCCGGGAGCCGGCGGGTGAGGCCTGGGCTGTACCCTTGGTGAGGCGCACAGGGAGGTCTGCGGAGGTGAGGCCCGTGCCGCGCGGCTCGTTAGGACCCTGAAGCGGGTCCGGGCCGCCGCCCTGGCTCGTGGTGCCCCACCTCCCCAGCCCCCACGTTAGTGGTTCTTGGACGCCACGTCTTCGTCGCCGCTTATACCCACGTTTGGGAAAGCGGGTGCAGCCCCGGGAGGTGGGAGGGCGCCGGACGGCCCCGGAGCACCTCCGACCGGGCCTCGGGTCATGCCCTGCTCCCGGCGGGCGGGTGCGGTGCGGTCACGGGGGCCACCGCGGTGGGATGGGTGCTTCCCCGTGTGAGCCCCTGGGTTTGTCCCCTATTCCCCCGCGGCCTGGACTGGGGTGGCCTCTGCTTCCCTATGTTGGGGGGTGCCCGTCTCGCGGCCAGCCTGCTCCTGGGAGGCGAAGTGGTGCTGTCAGGGTGCGTGGGCGGCGGCGGCGAGGGCAGCGGGGAGAGGGCTCTGCCCCTGGGAGCCTGTCGACTTGCTCCCATCTCCCCCGCGTCCTGTCCTGGGGGCGGCCTCTGCCGCCCCACGTCCGCAGGTCACAGGTCACAGTGTCAGTCCGCTCCCGGGAGGCGGGCATGGTGCAGTCAGTGTGCCGGGGCGGTGACAGTGACAGCGGGAAATGGGATCAAATCCCCGCGCTCTCGAGGGGTAGCCCCCAACCCACCATCGCCACTGCAAACCCCACTGACCACAGCTTGCCCGCCTCCCGGGAGGAGGCTGACGGGGGGGAAGTGCGGTCCATGAAGCTGGAGCAGAAGAGGCCTCCCCCAGGCCAGGCCATGGGGGTGATGGGAGCAACTTGATTGTCTTTAGCAGGGCCGCCCCTAGCCCCCACCGCTGCCGCTGCCTGCTGTCCATCCCCAGAATCGCCGTACCCTCCCCCTCGCAGGTCCGTGTGCGCAGGGCCTCCGCCTTTGGTGTCCGGTTCATCATCCGGGCCATCAGCCACCCAGGGCCCACTGGTGAGCAGTGTGCAGCCCAGGACCACCCTGACCTGCTGGCTCAGATAAGGCCCTGGGTAGGCAGGTCGCCCTGGTGGGAATTGGTACTGCCTCTGTTGCCCACTCCCCCCCCCCCCCCCCCGTTCCCCGCGCAGCTCCCTGGAGCCTTAGAGCCAGGACACGGGGCTGTGTGCCCACACACTGCAGGAGATCCCCATCTGGCGGCCGTCGCCATTTTGACCAGGCCCCGACCATCCTGCCCCTGGCAGGGTGAGGGGGGTCATCCCCGCGTAGGGGTGCACTGGGAGTGAGGGGGGAATCCTGCGGTGACGGGGGACAGGCTGAGGGGTGAGAGGCCGCTGGGAGTGGGAGTGACCCAGCTGAGGAGTGACGTGGCCGTCCCTGGGTGAGGGGCGCTGGGAGTTGGCGGTATCCGGCTGAGGGGTAGGGGCTAATCCCCGGAGAAGGGGATCATCTGTGGATGGTGGGGGGACCTGGGGTGAGGCATGAGGGGTCAGCTTGGTTTGCAGGGACTGTAGCTTAGGACTTAATGGGGCAGAGTGTGGAGGTGGGGACCTCAGTATGAGGAGAAGGAGCCCTGTGTCGGGGATCAGGTCAGGAATCGGGCCTGGCCGGGGTGGGGTGAGGGGGTTGTGTGGCGGCCAGCGGAGGGAATGGGACTGTGGCGTGCGGCCTGGCCCGGGGCCTGGGGTGGTTGTGATTGGGTGCCGGGACCCTGTCGGTGTCTGGGTAGGGGCATTGGGGTTGGGAACCCAGCTGGCCAGTCGTGGGCCACGGGATGGGCCAGCCCCACCACCCCACGGCCTGGCCTCGCATGGCCGGGCTTGGCCCCTCTTGGGCCGTCTTGGCCCCCACTCGCAGTGTCCCATAGTGGGGGAGCCCCAGCCCGAGCATCAGTGCTGCCAGCGGGAGGGGGAGGGGAGCTGCGGGCGGGAGGAGGGGCGATGAAGGCGAGAGGAGGGGCGCTGCGGGCGGGAGGAGGGCCGCGCAGGCGGCAAGACGGGCGCGCATGCGCTCGGACGCACAGCTGCGCAGACGCGTGAATCGGGCAGAGCGTGTCGGACGTCCGCCGAAGCCGGTTGCTCGTGGACCAGCTCCTGGAGGAGGAGCGCGGCCCGGGGTCTGGGCCGCCGCGTGCCGTCGCCTCCGCTGCCGTCGCCGAGCTGGTAAGGGGGCGCCGGTGCGGTCGCGCAGGTCCGGGAGCCGGCGGGTGAGGCCTGGGCTGTACCCTTGGTGAGGCGCACAGGGAGGTCTGCGGAGGTGAGGCCCGTGCCGCGCGGCTCGTTAGGACCCTGAAGCGGGTCCGGGCCGCCGCCCTGGCTCGTGGTGCCCCACCTCCCCAGCCCCCACGTTAGTGGTTCTTGGACGCCACGTCTTCGTCGCCGCTTATACCCACGTTTGGGAAAGCGGGTGCAGCCCCGGGAGGTGGGAGGGCGCCGGACGGCCCCGGAGCACCTCCGACCGGGCCTCGGGTCATGCCCTGCTCCCGGCGGGCGGGTGCGGTGCGGTCACGGGGGCCACCGCGGTGGGATGGGTGCTTCCCCGTGTGAGCCCCTGGGTTTGTCCCCTATTCCCCCGCGGCCTGGACTGGGGTGGCCTCTGCTTCCCTATGTTGGGGGGTGCCCGTCTCGCGGCCAGCCTGCTCCTGGGAGGCGAAGTGGTGCTGTCAGGGTGCGTGGGCGGCGGCGGCGAGGGCAGCGGGGAGAGGGCTCTGCCCCTGGGAGCCTGTCGACTTGCTCCCATCTCCCCCGCGTCCTGTCCTGGGGGCGGCCTCTGCCGCCCCACGTCCGCAGGTCACAGGTCACAGTGTCAGTCCGCTCCCGGGAGGCGGGCATGGTGCAGTCAGTGTGCCGGGGCGGTGACAGTGACAGCGGGAAATGGGATCAAATCCCCGCGCTCTCGAGGGGTAGCCCCCAACCCACCATCGCCACTGCAAACCCCACTGACCACAGCTTGCCCGCCTCCCGGGAGGAGGCTGACGGGGGGGAAGTGCGGTCCATGAAGCTGGAGCAGAAGAGGCCTCCCCCAGGCCAGGCCATGGGGGTGATGGGAGCAACTTGATTGTCTTTAGCAGGGCCGCCCCTAGCCCCCACCGCTGCCGCTGCCTGCTGTCCATCCCCAGAATCGCCGTACCCTCCCCCTCGCAGGTCCGTGTGCGCAGGGCCTCCGCCTTTGGTGTCCGGTTCATCATCCGGGCCATCAGCCACCCAGGGCCCACTGGTGAGCAGTGTGCAGCCCAGGACCACCCTGACCTGCTGGCTCAGATAAGGCCCTGGGTAGGCAGGTCGCCCTGGTGGGAATTGGTACTGCCTCTGTTGCCCACTCCCCCCCCCCCCCCCGTTCCCCGCGCAGCTCCCTGGAGCCTTAGAGCCAGGACACGGGGCTGTGTGCCCACACACTGCAGGAGATCCCCATCTGGCGGCCGTCGCCATTTTGACCAGGCCCCGACCATCCTGCCCCTGGCAGGGTGAGGGGGGTCATCCCCGCGTAGGGGTGCACTGGGAGTGAGGGGGGAATCCTGCGGTGACGGGGGACAGGCTGAGGGGTGAGAGGCCGCTGGGAGTGGGAGTGACCCAGCTGAGGAGTGACGTGGCCGTCCCTGGGTGAGGGGCGCTCTCAGTTGGGGAGATCTGGATGAAGGGTAGGGGGTAATCCCGGGAATAGGGGATCATCTCTGGATGGTGGGGGGACCTGGAGTGAGGCATAAGGGATCAGCTTGGTTTGTAGGGACTGTAGCTTAGGACTTAAGGGGCAGAGTGTGGGGGCGGAAACTTCCGTGTGAGGAAAAGCAGAGCGGTCTTGGGGGTCCAGTTGGGGACCAGGCCTGGCCGTGGGTGGGGAGACTGTGACGGGGGATGGGGCGGAGTTGAGCTGAGGAAGTGGGGCTGGGGGCTGTGGCCTGGCCCGTGCCGCTGGTGGTATTAGTTGGGTGCTGGGACCTGGTCGATGGCGGGGTGGGGATGTTGGGGTTGGGGACCCAGCCGGCCCGGGCCGCAGGTTTTTATGTCTTTATGTCAGTAACTGTAGAGTACTGTAGCTGTATAGTGTGTTTTGAAATTGGGAAGTGTGATCGTTCTTTTTCAAGATGGTTTAGTCTATTTTGTCTATTGTTTTTGTCTCTCTTGGCATTTCCATATATATTTTTAGGCTCACCTTGTCAATTTCTGCAAAAAAGTCATCTGAAATTTTTGGTAGGGATACTACAGATCAATTTGAGGAATCCTGCCTTATTAACAATAGTATGTTCATGAACATCAGACATCTTTCCATTTATTCAGGCCCTCTTTAACTGTGTCCAATCATATTTTTGTAGTTTTAAGTATATGAGTCTTGCATTGTTGTTAAATTTATTCTCAGGTATTTTATACTTTTTGATATGGAATGTTTTCTTAATTTTATTTTTGGATTGTTTATTGCAAGTGTGTGAAATACAATGGATTTTAGTACATTGACCTTATATACTGCAGAATTGCTGAGCTCATTATATTTTTAAAAATTTTTTGTAGACTCTTTAGGGTTTTCTATATATAAGATCATGTCATCTGTGAATACAGAAAATTTTACTTTTTGTTTTACAATCTGGAAAATCTTCCTTTATTTCTGTTTGTGTTTTATTTCTTTTTCTTGTTTAATTGCCCTGAGTAGAGACTGTAGTGCAGTGTTGAATAGAAGTGGCAAGAGCAGACATCCTTGTTGTGTTTCTGACCTTAGGAGAAAAGCGTTTTGTTTTTCACCGTTAAGTATGATGCAAGCTGTGGATTTTCCAGTTTATTAATATTTCTGGTTTGTTAATAAAAGGGTATTGGATTTTTTCCCAATGCTTTTTCTGCCTCTGTTGAGATGATCATGGTTTTTATCCATTATTCTATTAATATGGTGTATTGCATTGATTGATGTTTCTGTGTTAACCCAAACTTGCACTCCTGGATAAATGCCACTTGGTCACATGCTGCTGAATTTGGTTTGCTAAATTTTTATTTTGTTGATAGTTTTTGTCTTTTACTCTTGAACTTTTCCTTTCAGGTAGGGTTAGGTTGCAAACTAAATTGAGCAAACTCTGGCTAACTCAAGCAAAACCAGGAATTTAATGGAGCATATGATATGAGGTCAGTAGGTTCAGCTCTGAGGATGGAGAGTGCAGTTACAAGAATTAGGGGGCCTCTCTGGAGACTCCAGTGAATGAACATGATTGGCTTAGCTGAGGTCATGGGGCCAGGAAGGGTGGGACACCTTGAATGACAGTCTGAGAAATGCATGTGATGTGGGCTGAGAGTTTCCCAAGGCAGTATTCAGTGGCTGTGGTTAGGAGATATGAATAGTTGGCAGGGTCTGCCCAGAAGCAAAAGTCTCTGATTCTGAGAAGCACATCATTAAAGAGTTCAGCATTTCATCATGGTTTGAGATGATGGTCTTTGAAATAACTGAACTAAGTTTGAGTCCTGGTGCCGCCATTACTGTCTGTAAGATTCTGAGTGAGTAACTGGATCCCTCTGGGCATCAGTTTGCTCAACTATACAACTTATATAGAGGCTTCGTCCTAGGGTTGTTGTGAAGGTTGAACAGACTAATGAATATAAAGTGTTTAGCATAGTGTGTGTTGTGAAATAAATGGTAGCTGTTATTAATAAAGTAAAAACTTTTTATAGTACAGTAAATAATGGGGGACCTGAGGAGTGGTGCCACACTGTCCTAAGAAAGCAGAGGAGGTGTTATCAGGGAGGCCTGCCTGGGTGTGGTGGGCTTTGAAGATTTGTTGGACTTGGAGGAGCTATTCTAGCTTTCTTCTGGGAATAGTTTTTAGTGGTTTTAGCCAAAACATGTGGGGAAGAATTCCAGGTAATATCATGGGGCCAGCACCTCTGCCCTCCCCTTCGCCCATCCTCTTGTGAATCCCCTGGGACTGAGACATGGCCCTCTCTGCGATGCCTGAGTCTTTTACCCAAGGTGAGGCTGGCGCCCAAACAGTCCCCGACTAGAACCCAGCATTTTCATTTAATATTAGTAAGCCAGTGGAATTTTCTCTTTTTCACATAATATTTAATGCTCTTTATTATAAAATTAATATCTTTTCATAGGAGATGAATTATACAAAGTATGAAAAAGGACTACAAATTACCTGCAAACCCACAACCTCGAGAACATGGCTGCTAACATTTGGGAAATAGCCTTCCTATCTCACAGGCATTTCTCTCTGTGTCTGTTTTAAAAAATCAGGATCACACCATTTTGTACCTAATTTTATACCTAAGTTTTTTCGCTTAATGATATATCATGATCATTTCCTTATGACCTAAATCATACTTTATGAATATGATTTTTAATGGCTATAAACTAGTCTACTGTATGATATACCATAATTCATTTAAACCCACCTTCTGTTATTGGACATAGAAGTTGTTTTCAATTTTTCATTATTCTACATAATACTATAATAAATATTTTGGAGCATAAATTTTAGCACCTGTCTCTGGTTGTTTCCATAAGGTAAATTTCCTTAAGCACAATTGGGCATTTTTTATTAAAAAATTGTAAGCGCTTCATTTTGAAAAGTGAATGCATACACATGATAAAAAAAATCCAAACAGTTCAAAATTTAAAATTTGAATGCATGCTACCAAAATGCCTCCCGCGGGCGAGCACCAGCGCACGTGTTCCCAAGAACACCGTCTTTGTTTCCTCCTACTCTTACCGCCGGCATGCTATTAAACACTTTGATCTTTGCCCATCTGATAGATACAAAGAGGTTTAAAATTATGGTTTTAATTTGTATCTGTGAGAGGTTGATTACTCTTTCGTGTGTTTAAAAGCCATTTATATTTTTCTGGGAACTCTCCATTAATTTTTTTTCAAGCCTAATTTTCTATTTTTTCCCTTTATTGATTTGTGAGGGCCTCTTTAAGTAATGGAAAAATTAGTTCTCTATTTTATGTTGCTTATATTATTTCCAGAGTTTGCTGCCTTCCTTTTTTTTCTGTTGGCTGTGCAGAGAGTTAAACATTTTTAATGTAGTTAAATCTCTCAATCTTTTGTTTTTTTCAACAGCTCCTGGATCTTGTCCAGAAAGTAACACAAAAAGACTTTTCCCTTTCTGACATTCTAAGTTATCCTGTATTTTTTCCCTAGTACTATTATGGTTTCATTTCTATGCTTAAGATAGTTGATAAATCCGAAATTTATTTTGGAATGAACACAGAGGGAGGTATCCTACTTGCTATCTTTCTAAATGCCTAGCCAGTTTTTAGAATTAATTTGAGAATGGATTATTTCTAAAGATGGTAATCCCAATGGCCACAGGAAGCCCAGCATGGGGTCATTCCAAGCCAGCAGGTGAAACTCACCTGTTACCTTTTTGCCAAGGGATTCTGGGCAGGTAGGCTAGGGGCAGGTTGTAGTGAAGTATCTCTAGGTTTTAACCTTGCATCAAGCAGAAAATGTTGTAGAAGGATATTATTTAGAATTACAAAGAATTGCTTTTAAAAAATTGCATTGTAGAGTTATCTTCTTGTTGTATAGATGCTACAAGAAGAGCTTTCTGGAACCCCCTGGCTCCATTATCTGCTATCTTGAGGGCATTAACTCAGTGTTTAACCAATCAGAGGTTTTTTTTGATAAAAAGATATGAAACAGAAGACAAATTGTTGGTTACATGTAAATAAATAGAAGCACTGGGGGGAAAACACATTTTCACTATTATAACACTTAAAAAAATCTGATGTAGGGAGTGGGCTCCTTGCAGTGTATCCTGGGGATCTTGTTCCCACCAAAAGATGTTGTTCATCAGGAGGGGTCATTTAATAAAATACAGGATTCTCAGTTAGATTTGAATTTCAGAAAAAAAGTGGAATGATTCTTTAGTATAAGTATGTCCCAAATATTGCATGGGGCATACTTAAAATATTTTTCGTTATTTATCTGTAGCGCAAATTTTACTGGGCATCCTGAATTTCTCATTGCTAAATCTAGTAACTCTGCCCCAGGGGACATTTGACAGTGTCTGGAGACATTTTGGTTGTCTCAGCTGAGGAGGAGGATGCAAGGGGCATCTAAGTGGGTAGAGGCCAACACTCTATAATGTACTGCATGGACCCCACCACAGCAAAACTTATCCATCCAAAAA
Source organism: Vicugna pacos (assembly GCF_048564905.1). Lineage (NCBI taxonomy): Eukaryota > Metazoa > Chordata > Mammalia > Artiodactyla > Camelidae > Vicugna > Vicugna pacos. Next base: position 29,988,178 of record NC_133001.1, read on the forward strand.
TGTCAGTAGTGTCAGAATGAGAAACATTTTAACTGGCTTAACACATTTCTTACAGTCTGTAATTAAGAACTCCCTAATACGAAATTTCCTTTAGACTCACAATTGAAGAAACCCTAAGAGTCCCTTGGGGAACTGGCTTTTTTCATTCTTTTATTAATGACAGTAAGACCTAAGTAACTAATTTTGTTTCCTTTTTCTCTTTGACTATCAGGAAACTCAGACCAAATTAAAAGCCGAAGCATAGGCTGTGTGGGATCTTACTTTATATATATATATAAATAAATTATCATTATATTTAGTAATTATATATTAAGATAAAATGTAAACTTAAAATAATATGTATTTAGATATATATTTACTTATATATTATATAAATATGTATTATTTTAATTTAATTTTTTTCCTTCCAGTTTTATTAAGATATAATTGACAAACAGCATGATACAAGTTTAAGGTGTATGACATAATGATTTGATTTACATACATCTTCAAGTGATTATCATAGTAAGTTTAGTGTACATCCGTCATCTCATGTAAGTAGAAAATAAAGTAGATATATATTGCTGTATATATATTTTATTTTTTACTTTTGGTCTTAACATTTTTAGCTGATTTGCATTTTCCTGGTCCTAATTCTTATTCTTTATTCATTTTTCACCATTTCCTATAAATCACTCAGATCCCCTGTGGGATGACCTATGATACAACACACACACACACACACACACACACACACACACACACACAATTTAAATATGGAGTTTACCAGACATTTGACAAGGCCCTGTACTGTGCCATGGTTCCTTCCCCGATATCTAGCAGGCCTCAGGAAACATCTGTGCTCTCCGGTTTTCTCTTTACCTACCAGGCCTTAGAACACCTTTGGGGTTTGTGCTCAAAAATCAGAGCTGCCTGAGAGTGGACAGAGTGGACTTTGGGCACCAGGTGAGTGGACCCTGGCTTCCTCCAACCTGATCTTGAGAGGCAACAGAGGTCTTTCTCACTGCCCAGCAAGTGAGGGGCTCTCGGGGACAGAGGCCAAGCAGGCAGGGCCATGCAAGGCACGGAGACAGCCCACGAAGACACACACTGGGAACAAGATTGCATCTTCCCCTAGACCAGCGAGATGCTATAAACATAATCAAAATGTAATAGAAACTTTTTGGAAATGCTGTTACAAGGAGAAAGCATCAGTCTTGATGGAACTCTGCTCAATAGGCTTTGCGGAGCTAATGAATCATGGTCAGGACTGGGCCTCCCTGTCTGTCTGTGCCGGGGACCATGTGGAGCTTGCTGACTCCTTGACTGGGGCTGTGTTCCGGCACCAGGCAATCCATCATGCTGCAGGGGGATGGCAGGAGGGGAATCACAGCATGCTGATAAACTAGGGGCTTTTTTCATTCCCAACTAATTTTAAGTAAATGAGCTCAGTTCAGACAGAGCAGGAAAAAGAGCCCAAAGAGATGGTGCTTCCGAGTTGTGCCTCAGTGGCAGGGCACAATGGCTCATGGGCCTGAGGGGAAGTAGAGAGCCAGCCCAGCCCACGGATAACGCTGTTCATGGAAGGCAGGCACTGTCCCATAGAGGCGCAGGGAAGAGTGAGGCCGAAACTACTTCCAGACTGGTGCCTTGGACTTCCAGACTGGTGGAGTGGACTTCCGGACTGGTGGGGTGGACTTCCGGGTGCTGATGCTGAGGTCAAGGCTGCAATACCTGGGTCTGGTTTGGGGCTTGAATTTATGAGGGAAATCAGAAGTCAGAGAGTCAGAAATCCAAGCAGTGGGCTGATAACAGGAAATAGACCCAGAGGCCAGAAGCCAGGGAGCAGGATGAAGAGTGGAGTGCAAGATGGGCTTAGAGGCCATGAGTACTCAGAGCTTCCTGGAGCCTGCTTTCATCTGGCAGGCGCTGCTTTCGGGGGTGAACCTTACAGATTACAGAGCAGGATGGGGCCTGGAATGGGGTATTCTTGGAGAGGCCTGTGATTTGGGAGACTATGTCTGTTTTACTCATCTGCCTGTCTTTAGCACCTGCTCAGTGCCTGGCACCTGGTGGGCACTCATAAATACGTGTTAAATGAATACATGAATGAGAATTGTCCCCGAGAGAGCAGATTTTGAACATCTGGTCTGATAACTTCCTAAATTCTTAAAGTGTCTATCGTGAAATACATCACAGGTTCAGTCCCCGTTTCCTCCCACCCAGACTTGGACAGAAGGACAGTTTGAAAAAGATGTATCTTCATGGAGTGAGTTGAGCAGGTACATGGAAAGGAGCTCATTCTGGATGGGGCTGGTGCTGAGAGGGCACAGTGTGGGGAGATGGGAATGGCGGGACATGAAGTGAGAGGAGAGGCAATTGTCATTGTAGCACAGTAGGTCATAATGCCACTCAGGAGTTTAGACTTTATAGCCAGTCTGAACAGGAAGAGATTTTCCTTTTCTGAAGCCACCCTCTGATTACTTTGTAGGCAGTCATTGTGGCAGCAGGGAGAGCAGTTAAGAGGCCAGTGGGTTGAAAGATGGTGGCGGTTTGGACCAAGGCTGGGTGGTAGAGTTGCAGGAAAGTGGGTAGTTTGAAAAATGTATTGCATATTTACTGTATTATTTGAGAATATGTAGTTCTTCTAAAAGGACAAGAAAACAAAAAGATGGATGAACCTCATAAGAAGCGCTTGGCATTATGCAACAGAGGCAAAACTTAGAGGATGTTTTAAGTATACACCAAGAATGAGCTTGTGAGACTCAGGCAGAATTCGTAAGATGTGTTAAAAATATAGGTAGTAAGAATGTTAGTAAATGGCTAATCATAAATGAAATGACATATGTGGTAGAACAGACAATAGTACCATAAATAGAAATGGGTGGAAAGGCCACGTCATGATTGTGCCACTTCTCATTTGACAGCTAGGTCTTCCCTAAATTGACCACCTACTGGTGTTACCAATCCTGGTCTTGTTCAGCCCCAACATACGGTCTGTCCAAGACATGCAGGTAAAACCCATGGCTGTTCAGAGGTGAGTGGTCCAGCTGCAGCAGGGTCTAGGCATATGTACTTGACTTTATCTCTTCAATAGACTCATGTGTGTGACCCCAGCACCTTCTGTCTATTGGACCCCCTTGCTGAAACTTTAACTCTGGTCCTCTGAACCATGCATCAGCAGGGAAGGCTGATGTGACAGAGAGACAGGACATATGAACATTGCGTACCTCAGGGTTCTGGGGTCATTTGGTCCTTCCACCCACCCATTTAAGATGTACCCCATCTTAAATGTGCCAACCAACCTCAAATCTTTTTTTCTTGATTTTTTTTTGCTTTGTGTCTTAATTGGTTTAATGAACATCATGATTTAAGCATCCCACTTTAGTCTATGAGCCTCTGTGGTCTGTGCCTGGTGGTATTCTTGTGATGGGAGAAGGCACGCCTATAGCAGGGACAAGATGGTGATCAAGAGCTCTCTTAAGGTGAGAGCCTCCATCTCTATTCAGGAAGTACACATTTAATGCACCCAGGGAGGAAGGGCTCTGGGCAGAGGTGGCATTGCAGGGGAGTAGTTTTTGCTGCATTAACAAACAATCCCAAAGATGTATTTTAATGTTCACAGGTCATCTGACTTTTAGTTAACCTTGACTGGGTTTGGCTGGGCCAGGCTGGACTCCAGGCTTCCATCTGGGCTCAGGTCTGCTGTGTCTTCATTTTGGGATCCAGGATGAAGAGTCAGCAGCTATCTGGGGCCTAATCTTCACATGGCATTTCATCAGAGTACATGAAACCAAGCTAAGCTATGCAAGCACATGTAAAGCTCCTGCATGCATCATATCCTTCTAACATTTCACTGGACAGAGCAGGTCACATGGCTAACCCCAACATCAGTAGGAATATTAGTCAGCCTTAAAAAGGAAGGAGATTCTGACACAGACTGCAACATGGATGAACCAGGAGTACATTATGCTGAGTGAAATAAGAAAGGACAAATACTGTATGACTCTACTTATGTTAGGTACCTAGAGTAGTCAAATTCATAGAGACAGAAAAGAAAGTAGGATGGTGGTTGCTAGAGGTGAGGGGAGGGAGAAATGGGGAATTGTTGGTCAATTGATAGAGTTTCAGTTTTACAAGATGAAAAGAGTTCTGGAGTTTTGTTGCATAATGATGTGAAGGTACTTAACACTGCTAAAGTGTATGGTTAAAAATGGTTAAGTTGGTAAATATTTTTTTAAAGAACTTTAATTCAGATAAAAAAGAAAATTCAATTTAAACACCAAATGGTATAAAATAAGTGGAAAGACAAAAGGAATATATTGTCTATAATCCCACCACACAGTAATAGACACTGTTAACCACTGAAGTCCCAGCCAGACATTTCTCTGTACCTGAATCTCTCATGGAAGCACATACTAACTTTCTTTAACAGAAAAATGCTGCTATATGCGCTCTATTGGGGCCAACTTTGTTTTTCAAGCAACATTGCCTTGTTGACTTGTTTTGGAGTCAATATGTAAAGCCCTCATCATTGTTTTTAATGGCTGGATAGAATTCCGTGTATTATGTGCTCTAATTGTATCAGTTCATAATGCCACATAACAAAACACCTCAATAGTCAGTGGCTTAAGACAACCATCTGTTACTGCTCATGGGGGTTATTGTGAAAATGTTTTAGCAGGGGACTGCTCTCAGGAGAAGGAAAGTTAAGGAAACACAATAAAGCAGATGAAGAATATTAAGTCAGGATGTGCTGTCAGCTGGAGGTCAACTTCAACATGGTCCAATGGAGAGGCAAAAAGGGCACCCCGGCCTTGTTCCCGTCTTAAGGCCCTTGGAAAGGCCCCTCCCTTGTCAGTCAATCACTGGCTACAAGCTGGCAGATCCTGTTTGGGCAATGGCAATTCTCCAGAGAAAGGAGGGGGTAAAAGCTATTAGCAGCCAATGTTGATAGTAGCTTGCTGAAGGAGAAAGTGGTGAATTATGTGTATTTCACCACAATTAAAATTTAAAAATACTCGACACATTCAGTGGCGTGGGGCAGTACACTCCATCTACAGCGGGAGGCTCTGCAGAGCTACAGGCAAAGGGTATGGATGGATAGTCCTGATACAGTGGAGTAAGAATTGGGACCAGTAGTCTAGCCCACCACATGCTCACATTTGCACAGTGGGAAAACTTGTCTAGCACTCACAGTGGGGATGAACTGACCCTCATTGAAGAGGTGGTCAGAGGAGGAGCTTGAGCCATGTCAGGGGCAGTATAGGTGGAGACGGGTAAGAGGTGCACTAATAGCCCTGTTTGTTGAGGACTTACCACGTCTGAAACGGCATGCCCGTGGCTTTGTGTTTGTCATCTTCTTTAAGCTTCCAATAACCTGCTGATGTAGGTCTACTACGAATCCCATTTTAGAAATGAGGTGGTTGGCAGGGGAGCCAGGGGAGTGTTTTGCTTTGGACGCACAGCTGGTAGGAACTCAGACTGGCACTGCAGCCCACATCTGTCTACCTCCAGGATTTAACCACTGCCCCCTACCATCTCGGGTGAGGGAGAGAGGCATCTGATTTGACCTCCAAGTTTGGGTGACAGGTGTTGGCTGAGCCCGTCAACTAAGACTAACCACCACAATTTTGAGATCAGCTGGGGACAGCAATGTGGGAGAGCCAAGTGGTGAGAGATGGATTTTGAAAGGAAAAGGAGAACTCTCGGTCCCTAAGTAGCAGCGTTTTCCTCCAGCCTTGCTTTCCTCCACTGGTTTTCCTGTAACTTCTTCCAACTCTGACTCCGAGGGTGGAGAGGAGGGGAGGCAGGAATCCTCCAGGGGCCCAGGCTGCTATTCTGCTCGCTGTGTAACAAATCACTTGGGGAAAACCCATTAATTAGCAGATTGGGACATAGTTGCAAAGTTAATTATTCCATTTTCTGATGAAAGAAAGCTGATTTTTGGCATTTCCAGCAACTGACATGAACTAACATTTTTTGAGTTGACATCCCTCAAGATAAATGATGCTGTGAGGCATTTGTGCAAACATCCTGACCCACAGCTCACTGGCAAAGGCTGTCTGCGGTGGGCCTCTGTGCCATAGTTTTTGCCAGGGAAGTTTGGGAGGTGGGAACCCAAAAAGGGAGTTTAGGGGCTGGGGGGAGGGGAGCAAAGTGGCAGAATTGGTGACTTGCAGAGACCACAGGTTGTCCAGAGAGAACATTTGCATATTCAGAAGGTTTTGCTGTAACTGGGAGAGCACGGGTGTGCACTGACATCTTTGTCCATCTGTGTCTGACTGTCTGTCTGTGGTGAGATTCAGACCCAGAGGAGGGACCTTGTTTTTTCCCAAGTGGTTGCTTCCAAATTGAGATCTTCTCCCCAGACATTGCTCCTGAGGACCAGGCCCAGACATCCAACTGTCTGCTTGACATAGCTATTTGGCATCTTACAGGTACCTCAAACTCACTTTGTCCCAAAGGAATATGCAGCTCCCCACCCCCACCTGCCTCCCAAAGTTTCGCCTCCCCTAAGTCTTCCCCATTCAAGGCAGTGATACCACTGTGCATCCAAGTGCTCAAGCCAGAACCAACGCTACCATTTCTGATACTCCCCTTCCTCTCCCTCACCCCCGACATCCAGTTTAACAGCAAGAGCTGCCAGTGCTCTCTCCAAAGACCCATCTCAGCTGTGTCTTCTCCACTGCACCTCTCCCACCACTGCCCTAGTCCAAACCACCACCATCCCTTCTCACTCCGTGTTAGCCTGGAGAGACACGATGAGAGCCACACGTGAAAGTTTACCTTTACTTATGGCCACATTTTTAAAAAGTGAACAGAAACAGGTGAATTTAATGTTTCTAACTGATGAACTCTATGTCTTAGAGCAGTTTTAGGTAGGTTCCCTGCAAAATTGAGTACAAAGTACGGAGATTTCCTGTGTACCCTTTCTCCCCCTACTGGCACCACCTCCCCCACTGTCAGCAACCCCCACTAGTGAACACTGGTTACAGTCGGTGAACCTACATGGACACGTCATCACCCAAAGTCCATAGTTTACAGGAGGGTTCCCGCATGGCGCTGAACCCATTCCTATGGGTTTTGACAAGTGTGTGATGACTTGTAGCTGCCATTGTGTAGTGTCATACAGACTCGTTTCACTGCCCTAAAAATCCTCTGTGCTCCACCTCTTCATCCCTTCCACCTCTCCAGCCCCCTGGCAACCACTAATCTTTTTACTCTCTCCGTAGTTCTGCCTTCTTCGGTCCAATTTGACACGATGTCCCCTCCCCCTCTTGCCTCTGTCCAGCCCATGCCCAGCGAGCTACCAGAGGCATCTCTCAAATATGCAAACTGGACCCTGTCATTTCCCACCAGACCTAGAATGAAAATGGAACTCCTCCCCTCAGCCTACAAGTCCTTGTGTGATCTGGTCCCTGCCTCCTTGTCTGTCCACTTCATGCCACTCAGTATGTCAGTGATCTTGGCTTTCTTTTAGTTCTTCAGACACGTCATGCTGGATATTGCTCAGGTGTAAATTGCAAAGGGGAAGTGGATTTGGGTCCCTGGCACCTTGTGGGCCAGGTGGTCCTGCGGGCCCATGGGAGCCCCACCACAGTAGTACGTTAGTACTATATAAGTACATTAGTACTTACAGTGATCAATGGTAGTGTATCTAGTATACTAGAATTTGTTTTTGATTAGTAGAAAAGCAATTATTCATAAAGCTCAAAATAGAGGCAAAATTGTGAATGAAAAGGAAAGAGAGGTTTCTTACAGAGAAGGTAATTTTAATACAGACGAGATTGGTCCAAGTTCTGCCATTTGGATTGCTAGATCATCTAGCAGAACTACCATTTCAATAATCTCAATGACAGTATAGCACTGGATACCTGGGACAGTAGTATAAATTAAATTTACTGCAAATGTTATTGCAGAGAATATGAAAAGAGATCTATAATTTGTGCTTGTTCAAGTTTAGATAGGAGAAAATTTAAGATTCTTTGACAAATCATAACAAAAATGATCTATATAATATGGCTATATTGCCAGTTGTCAAAAATTTCACTTTACCATTACTTCATCAGGATCCTTGAATTATAGGGACATGATTCCACTTGTGGGAAAAAATATTGTATTAATCAACTTGAATGTTACCCCTGTAAGGAGGTGCTTTGCAGTGTTTGGCAGTTAACTTTTTAGAGAAATGTATTAGCTTTTATTTATTTTTCCTAATATTGAGAACCTGTAGTTGGTACAACATAGGGTTGTTGGTAATCCCTGCTGTAACATAAGACTGTAATTATAGCAGATGGAATTTATTATATTAATGCTTACCGATTTTAACATGCATGCATATATATTAACTGATCAAATACTCCATATCTCAAGAACTACCTGTGATATAACTGAAATATAACTTTATATCTATTTATCTATCAATCATCTATCAATCTATATTCTTGCTTACCTAATTAATTTTATCTACAATAAAATTAGAATCAGTGTGTATATTTCTGGTTCAGTTTTTGCCATGAAAACGTTCATCCTGTATCATTACTATTAAATTTTCTCTCTGTCTTAGGTAAGACCCTGAGAATTCAACACACTGTCTGAAACACAAGGGAATAAGTCAGAGATTGTGAAACTATCAATTTCACCTCCCTCTGTACCTCCAGTTGGGTGCGTTGACACACAGCCCTCCCAAACCATCTTTTCTGATAGGTAGTGAAGCAACAAAAGGCCACCTCCACACCACAGCAAATGCTAAGTTCTCATCATGTTGAGAAACTACGACATGCCTGGCCCTCTTTCAAGAGCTTTAATCTTTTTAGCAATCCTATTGGTAGATACTGTGTTAAAATGAGGAAACTGAGGTGCAGAGACTAGCAAATGTATCCCAGATAACCTAGCTAGAGAGGAGTCAGGATTCAAAAACTATTTTGAAGGGGTAAGCTGGGAAAGTTGAGAGTTAACTCTGCGTCTTGGTTTCTAAGCAAATGAAAGCAAACAGATGTCCATAACATCCTTAGGACCTCTTCCAGGTGTTGCTTCTGAGAAGTGGCTGTGTGTGCACATTATTGATGCTACAAAATGGTTTTCTAGTAGCTGCTAATATATCTGACATTTTAAGATGCTGTGTACTTAAATCCTATGGTAGGCTTCAAAACTTAGAACCCTCCAAACATATCAGAGCCGTCACCCTACTGGAAGATTATTTCAATCAAATTTTCCTTTTATCATTGTAATGTTTTCAGATGTCAGGTTTTTACTTGTAAATGAGTCATCTCCAAGCTTATTAAACTTCTTAAATTTTCAGGGCTTTATCTTTGAATTGTGATGCTGTACAATTTTCCTTTGATAACCTGCCTTAATTCAATCACCTATGAATCAACATGAATCTTTTAACTTTATAATTTTCTTGTGTATACGTTCTTTGGATCAACCCTTAAAAATTACTACATTTGCTAAGAATTATTTTTATTCCTTTTACTCTTTTTAGCATGAATTACACCCCTTCTCATTTTTGGGTGCTAATAAATGGATTCATACATTGTTCTCAGTTTTGAGAATTTTACAGATTTCCACTGTCTTTCCATCTAATCTTAATCTTTTCAGAAAGGACTGCCTACAACAAGCATCAGACTAGAGACCTAGCTATCCTAAATTAAAAAGCGGAATTTGGAGGAGGCAGTTTTATATTACTCAGGGTCCTAATAATAGTGAAATCATAAAAAGGAAAAAAATAGATCAAAATCTTTTTTATTATCTAAAATCCTCAATTCTTCAAAAAATAGCTATAAGAAGTAATTACTTCAGCAACTTACATTTCAGAAGTTTTTTTTTTCCTTATGGAATGGAAGATTTGGCTCTAGAAAAGAACATCACAAAAGGTTTAAAAAGTAAGAAGGAAAGACATGCTTTTATTTCTAATGTTCTGTCAGTCCTGTTTTGCCATACCCATCACTCTGCTCTTAGGAGGAATTTGATGACTGTCATTACTATAGACATTTGCAGTTTGAGGGCAGAGAAAACCATGGGAGAAAATAGGACTTGTTAGAAACAAACTTTTCATTGGACAGATTTATTTATTCCTAGTCACGATCCATAGACTGCATTGTTGAACATTATTGGCTAGCTACCCCTAGAATTTCATTCACTGAAGAGCAAGAATATCACCTCGGACAGAGAAGCTTAAACACTTGTTGAATGATGGCCTTTCTGACCGGTGTGTAGTTTTGATTTGCATTTATCTGATAATGAGAGATACTGAGCATTTCTTCATGTGCCTGTTGGCCATTTGTATGTCTTCATTGGAGAAATGCGTGTTCAGGTCTTCTGCCCATTTTTGGATTGGGTTGTTTGTTTTTTGGTTATTAAGTTGTATGAGCTGATTATGTAGTCTGGAAATGAAGCCTCTGTCAGTCGAATCATTTGCGAGTATTTTCTCCCATTCAGTCGGTTGTCTTTTTGTTTTGCTTGCGGTTTCCTTTGCTGTGCGGAAGCTTGTGAGTTCAGTTAGGTCCCATTTGTTTGTTTACTTGTGCTTTTCTTTCTGTTGCTGGGGTAGACTGCCCTAGGAGAACATTGCTGAGATGTATGTCAGGTAATGTTTAGCCTATATCTTCTAAGGTTTATATAAGCACAGTGCACTGCCAAGAGCACTAGGGTATTTTCCTGTTTTTATTAGCCTGGCTTCCCTAATAGATCCCCATAAATCCTGTGCCTTTGCAAAAACTGGGAAAGAGGTTACTTTCAGGGTTGGTGTATCTTTATGTGGGCTTCGTGGAACAGCTGGACGATGATTCTTGAATGGGACCCATAGTTTAACAACAGCAGAGATGATATTATAGAGTTAATTTACTGTCCAGCTTATAGCTGTCAGTAAATTGGACCTATTTCCTGGGGATAAAACTGATGACTTTGAAAGCCAAATCAGGATTTTTTTCCCCTTGATGTGTTAGTGTATGTGGGATTTCTTTGTATTTCGAAGAGATTTGTGGTTGCTTCTAGTGTAAGTAATATTTATTACATATATGTTCAAGTGATTTTTTTTTTAGATGTCATGTTAAGAACTGTTACAGAAGAGATTAAGACACACAGTTCTGGACAGCTTGTTTGCCTACTGTTTGATTAAGTTAACAAAGACTATAAAATATTCTAATAGAAAAGGCCAGATTTAAATAAAATCCTGTCTAGTTTTCTTATAGAAAAACTGTTTGCAAGTGTCCTCAAATTCAATTTTTAGAGATTTTTTGGGATTCTGTTGTTGTTGTTTTGTTGTTGTTGTTGTTGTTGTTAAATGGCAGTCAGAGAGTTTTTTTTTCTTGCCAGATTTGATCCTTGCATTGTTTCCTGGCTATTGTTTGTAGAAACAAATAGATTCTGAATTATAAATACCAAAGTCCTTTGGGACTGAGCATAGAATGAGGGCGGTAAGGGGCAAGATGGGGAAAGGAAGAAGAGAGGAAGGAGACAGACTGGCACATTGTCTTTGCTTCATAGCCAGAATAATTCTTTCTGATATTGAGCTACTTTGAAAATAAAATAGTACAAGCTAATAATATAAAATATAATATAGGCTCTGTGTGTGATGAGGTGATACAGCAAATTCCTTCAGTGTTTTATGCCCAAACACACTATGATTTCCCACTTGGCTTTAGCTTCTATTGTCCTTCAGCTGTTGCTACATGTCTGTAGGTCTCACAAGTGGAGAAAAGCAGAGGGAGGGCAGATAAGGTAGAGCAGAGAGAAAGGAAGAGAAGAGGACTTAGGAAGCCAGGCTGAGAAGCTAAGGGAGCCCTTTTCTATCTAGCGGGCATGTTTGTGGTTCACAGTTCTCAAATGCACAGTGGCCCCACATGCAAGTGGCAAGGAGAAATGCACTTGTCTTCAGCTCCCCAGCTATTCTCCCTTGTCCCCAGGTCTGATTTCTAGGTTGCTGTAAATAGCTCAAGACCTTCTGAATACACCATGAAAACAACCATAGTAGATAGAAAGTGGGGATAAGAAATTAAACTAAAAACCACCTACCCTCAAGTAAGTATAATAATCCACTTCTGTCAGAATGGGTTTCTGTGTTTTTTCCATATGTATCTCTTTCAGTATAATTTGACAATACTATTTAGAAAAATGGTACGTAGCACACTGACGAATGACTGAAAAAAACCTTATAAAGGGGAAAATGCCAGTGTTCTTGGTGGAGAACATTTTCACATGTCTAGTGGTATCAAGACAAGAGAGGCTTTCCTACTACATAGTCAGATTTTTCTCAAGATGATCTTGTGAACAGAAGTTCTTTTCTCTGGTGAGGATTTTTCAATGTGTAACACCTTGCCGTGAATGATGTATAAAAGCTGGGTAGTTTGTACCATGAAATTTAGCCTTGAATAATAACTTGGGGCATGTTCAATGTACAGTTAAACACATGATATTGTTATTAATGTTTTCCTGAAAAGCCATAATTTGCCCTTTACGATCAGACCATCTTTCTTATATTGGGAGATTCACAGACAGATTAGTGAAGAAAGAGAATTTTCCTCTATTAGCAAAGCTAACATCACTAAAAAGGTGGAGTCCCGAAGTTTTCAAGTGACACGGCTGAAGTGACGTAGCCTGTTATAGCTTCTAAACAATAGTCACACAGGCAAACAGCTATAGTCTTGCCTGGTCCAGTACAGTAACCATTAGTCATCAAGCATGACATGGCTAGACAAAATTGAGATGTTCCATTAAGTATAAAACACACACTGGATTTCAAAGGCTTAGTACAGAAGAAAGAATGCAAAAAGATCTCATTAATCTTTTTGTATTTAATACATGTTGAAATATTATTTTAGATAGATTGTGTTAAGTAAAAATACTATTACATGTCATTTCTCCTGTTTATTTTTACTTTTTATAATGTGGTTATAATCATTGTAAATTATACATGTGACTTGTGTTGCATTTACTTTGTATGGCCCTGCTCTGTAGAAAGACAGAACTCAAGCGATATGTCTGAGTCTGACACATGACACCAGAGAGAGACATTTCTTAAAATACACTTGTTTCAGCAACTCCACTTAATCCCTTAGTAAGTTATCATTTTACAAAAAACTATGTATGCTAAACTCTGCTGCTTGCTAAAGCCGTAACTGGTTTGACAGAAAACTTGAAGAAATTTAAACCTCTACTTACTAATGTTTCATACAAGTAAGATGTAAAAAAATTCCACATCATTTCCTTACTTTGGCTCAATCACGCCTTTAGGGAATTATTTTTTTCCTCTATCAATACTTAATACTTAGAATCTGCACTCACACTAAACAAACTGCACTCATCTATTCATTCATTCATTCAGCAAACAATAAATTGTGCACCAACTATGATTCAAGGATGCCTCTGGATATCAGGAAAGCAAAATCCATGCCTTCCCAGAGCTGATGTTCTTTGTAGTGGTATAACACAAAGAAATATGCAAAATAAGATCACTTGAAATAATGAAGGACTCTGAAGACAGTGAGTCTGTAAAAGAGATAATAGTCATTACCACAGGGACGGTGAACAGTATTTTCCACAGGAGAGTCAAAAGCTCTCAGCAGAAATGAGCTTGAATTAAAACCCAACTGATTAAAAATGAAACCAAAAATACCCCAGCCAAGTGCTGATGGGAGTGGACCAGGTCTCAGGAGACAGAGAGAGCCCAGCATGGCAAGTTACAGCTGGAGGGTTAGAGGAGTTAGATCTTGTTAGGGACACAGGGGGGAGGGTGCCTGGTTAGGGTTGTGAAGAAGCAGGTCAAGAGAGGTAAGCCTTTACCAGCAGTGCAGATTTTATCCTGCCTAGAACAGGAAGACGAATGAGGGCCTCAGCAACAGTGACAGGTTCTGATAGTTTTAAAATAGGGGTTGGCAAACTCTGCCCAGTGGGTTTACCCTCAGTTTGTGTTAATAAAATTTATTGGAGCACAGCCGTGCACATGCCTTGAGCTATGCTCAGTGAGTGGCTAATTTCATGCTTGATTTCATACTTTCTTACTATGACACCAGAGTTGAGTAGTTGTAACAAAGATAATATGGCCTGAAAGCCTGAAATACCGTTTATCTGGTCCTATGAGAAAAAGTTGGCCAAACCCTGTGAAGACCACTTTAGCAGCTGTATGAAGCATGGGCTGTAGGGAGGAGGTGAGAGGGGAAGCTGACCACTCAGGAGATTATTTAGAGGTCCTGGCAGGAGATGACGAGGCTGAGACTAGGGCAAAAGTGGGTGACGAAATGTGGGCAGATTCTGGAAAGTGTGTGTTGTAAGACCTGTGGAGAAGAATCACAGAGAGAGTGGGAAAGTCATATTCTGCAGCCAGAGGTGAGCTGATGCTCTTTACAATTCTTGGAGTCCATATTTGAAACATTTCATCTTTATATGGTAAAAGCTGTATAGCTTAGTGAAAAATGCTGTAACAGTTATTTTCAAAGCCACACTTCCCTGATTCTAGTAATTGCCCAGGTGCTCTGCAGAATGAAACAACACACCAGCAGGTGAAAGTCTCCTGATCTGTTTTGGTGTGACTGTGTCAGTGTTTATTTCTGAAGACATTTTCCTCAGACTATCCCCAATACTGAATTAAGCAGAAAGCAAGAAATAAGAGCAGAATAATCTAAATGAAAACATCAACATAGAAGCTCTGATTCCATTTTGCAAACAAGACTTTTCTGTCATCAACATTAGTCTGAAAGAAAAGATAATTTCAGGAAGCAAATCCATTTGGGGTCCCTCACAGCACGAATGTTAATGAGGAAGCAGCAGACCAAAGGGTCTAAAGGTACAAGAGATTGAATTCTGGTCTTAGGTGGTTAGTTGTCCTTAAGCTGTAAAGCATGTGACTCCGATGAATAGAAAGATGGAGGCCATTGTGTGGAGATGGCCACAGGGGAAGGAATGACTTTGCCAGCCACACAGAGAATGCAAGCAGGGAGCCGGACTTCCAGCTGACCATCCTCAAGAAGTTGGGAGAATGGAGGCCACTGAAAGTTCTCAGGGAACAAACCTATTTTAGAATAAAAGACAGGGAAGGGAGATGTTACAGATTTGCAGAGCTACAAGTATGTGACCTCAGAAGGTTTAAGGAATTTTCTCTGCCATACTCTAAAGAAAGGAAAATAGGACTTCAAATTAGATTTTCTAGACCTCTACTTTGTACTATGTGGACAAGGTCAGCATATTCAGAATTATGTGGGTGAAGTTTTCCCCATCTGGTTCAGGTTAGAGAGGTCATTAGGAGGGAGTTGTATCAAACGGAGGAATCTCGAAGCCAGTTTTATGGGTGTCCCAGATTGCAGGAGACCCAAGCCTAGGATCTGCCATCCCAGCCAGAGGAGGATGGGCACGCGCGGATGCCACCACTGCCTGCTGTCCTCCCTGGGGCCGCATGCTCATCCTGGCAGGTCCCTGTGCCCAGGGCCTGCCGCCCTTGGTGTTCGGATCACCACGTGTGCTATCACCCACCCAAGGCCCAGTGGCGAGTGGCCTGCGGCCCGGGACCACCCTGACCCCCTTGCTCAGATGAGGCCCTGGGCACAGAGGTGCTGGGGGGTGCAGGGCGCTCTGGTGGGAACTGGCACAGCCTCCAGCCCCACCCGTGGCGCCCCGGAGGAGCCTCAGACACTGGGCCGTGTGTCCCCGCGCTGCTTGGGATCCCTGTCTGGTGGCTGTGACTATGATGACCTGAGCGCAGACTGCCCCACCCCCGGTAGGATGAGGAGTGAGAGGAGTCAGCTTGGGTTAGGGGTGCAGTCGTTGTGAGAGGGGATCCCGTGGTGAGGGGGGCCAGGTTGAGGAGTGAGGGTCCAGTCAGAGTGGAAGTCACCTGGCTGAAGCGTGAGGAGGCCGTCCCGGGGTGAGGGGCGCTCGGAGTAGGGGGACCCGGTTGAGGGGTGGGGGTAATCCTGGGGTGAGGGGTGAGGGGACCCGGGGTAAGGCATGAGGGGTCAGCTTGTTTGCAGGGGCTGTAGCTTAGAACCTAGTAGGGCATAGTGTTGGGGGGGACCTCAGTATGAGGAGAAGGAGCCCTGTCTTGGGGATCAGGTCAGGAATCAGGCCTGGCCGGGGTGGGGTGCGGGGGCCGTGATGGGGGGGTGAGGGGGTTGTGTGGTGGCCAGTGGAGGAAATGGGACTGTGGCGTGCGGCCTGGCCCGGGGCCTGTGGTGGTTGTGATGGGTGCCGGGACCCTGTTGGTGTCTGGGTGGGGGCATTGGGGTTGGGAACCCAGCTGGCCAGTCCTGGGCCACGGGGTGGGCCAGCCCCACCACCCCACGGCCTGGCCTCGCATGGCCGGGCTTGGTTCCTCTTGGCCCCGCTCTCAGTGTCCCATAGTGCGGGAGCCCCAGCCCGAGCATCAGTGCTACCAGCGGCAGGGGGAGGGGCGCGCACGCGGAGGCGCTAGCGCGAAGACGCGGGACCGCGCTCAGAGCGTGTGGAAGCTGGGCCGGAGCCGAGTGCTCCTGGCCCAGCTCCCAGAGGAGGAACACGGCCTGGGGTCTGGGCCACCGCGTGCCTTCGCCTGTGCTGCTGTCGCCTGGCAGGTAAAGGGGGCGCGCAGATTGGGGAGCCGGTGGTTGAGGCCTGGGCTGCGTTGGGAAGGTGCACAGGTACGGAGGGCTGCGTAGGTGAGGCCCGGGCCACGTGGCCTGTTAGGACCCTGAGGGGGGTCCAGGGCCGCCGCCCTGGTTTATGGTGGATCGCCCCCGCCATTAGTAGTTACTGAACCCCGGTGTCTTCATCGCCGCTCACACGTGGGTTTGGGAAAGTGGGAGCAGCCCTGGGAGGTGGGAGGGCGCCCGACTGGCCTTGGAGCACCTCCGACTGGCCCTCAGGCCATGGCCTTCCTGCTTAGGTGCACCTGCCTGACAACTGTAGCCCTCCCTGGATCCTCCAGGTTGGAGTAACAGATGAGGCCCGGGCTTTTGGGAACTCATTGGCCTGCCCCCAAGATTAAAATGTTTTGGCAAATCTAGTTTCAGTCTTTGGAAGAATCTCCAAACTGTTTTTCACAGTGGCTGCGCCAAACTACATTGTCACCAACAGTGTAGGACAGTCCCCTTTTCTCCACAGCCTTTCCAGCATTTCTCCTTCGTGGGCTTTTGTTGAATGATGGCCTTTCTGACTTGTGTGTAGTTTTGATTTGCACTTATCTGATAATGAGAGATACTGAGCATTTCTTCATATGCCTGTTGGCCATTTGTATGTCTTCATTGGAGAAATGTGTGTTCAGGTCTTTTGCCCATTTTTGGATTGGGTTGTTTGTTTTTTGGTTATTAAGTTGTATGAGCTGATTATGTAGTCTGGAAATGAAGCCTCTGTCAGTCGAATCATTTGCGAGTATTTTCTCCCATTCAGTCGGTTGTCTTTTTGTTTTGCTTGCGGTTTCCTTTGCTGTGCGGAAGCTTGTGAGTTCAGTTAGGTCCCATTTGTTTGTTTACTTGTGCTTTTCTTTCTGTTGCTGGGGTAGACTGCCCTAGGAGAACGTTACTGAGATTTATGTGAGATAATGTTTTGCCTATGTTTTCTTCTAAGAGGTTTGTAGATTGTAGTCTTCTGTTTAAGTCTTTAAGCCATTTTGAATTTATTTTTGTGTACGGTGTGAGGGAGTCATCTAACTTCATTGATTTCCATGCAGCTGCCCAGTTTTCCCGACAGCATTTGCTGAAGAGGCTGTTCCCTCCATTGTATGTTCTTGCCTCCTTTGTCAAATATTGATTGACCAAAAGTTTGTGGATTTGTTTCTGAGCTCTCATTTCTGTTCTATTGATCCATATGTCTGTTTTTGTACCAGTATCGTGCTGTTTAGATTGTAGGTCTGTAGTACTGCCTGAAGTCTGGGAGGGATATTCCTCCAGCTTTGTTCTTTTTCTTGAGTAATGCTTTGGTAATTCTGGGTCTTTTGTGATTCCATATAAATTTTAGGATGATTTGTTCTAGTTCTGTGAAAATTGTCCTGGGCGATTTGATAGGGATGTGCATTCAGTCTATAGATTGCCCTGGGCAGGTATGGCCATTTTAACAATATTAATTCTTCTAATACAAGGTCATAGGGTATCTTTCCATTTCTCTAAGTCATCTTTAATTTTCTTAGTCAGTGTTTTGTAGTTTTCCACATATACATCTTTCACATCTTCGGTTACATTTATTCCGTATTGTATTTTTTGGAAGCAATTTTAAAAGGCAATGTTTCTTTACTTTCTTTTCTTGTTGATTCATTGTTATTGTAAAGAAATGTAACTAATTTGTGTATGTTAATCTTGTGTGTTGCTGCCTTGCTAAATTCTTTAATATATCTAGATTTTGTGTGTGTGTGTGTGTGTGTGGTGGTTTCATGGTTCTGTGTATACAGTATGTCATCCACATGTAATGACAGTTATACCTCATCTCTTCCAGTTTGGATCTCTTTCATTTCTTTTTCTTGCCTGATTGCTGTGGCTAGGACTTCCAGGACCATGTTGAATAGAAGTGGTTAAAGTGGGCCTCCTTATCTTGTTACAGATTTTAGTGGAATAGTTTTCAGTTTTTCACTGTTGAGTATTGTGCTGACTATAGGTTTCTCATAAATAGCTTTTATTATGTTGAAATATGTTCTCTGTATGCCCACTTTATTATGAGTTTTTATCATAAGTGGCTGAATTTTGTCATGCTTTTTTGTCATAGTGTTGAGATAACTATGTGGTTTTTGTCCTTTATTTTGTGGCTGTGGTATGTCACATTGATTGATTTGTGTATTTTGAACAATCCTTGTGTCCCTGGGGATGAATGCAGCTTGATCACGGTGTATGATTTATGTGTTGTTGGATTCTGTTTGCTAATATTTTGTTGAGGATTTTTACATGTATGTTCATCAGTGATACTGGCCTGTAATTTTAGTTTTTGGTAGTGTCTTGATTTTGGTATCAGGGTAATGGTGGCTTCATAGAATGAGTTTAGGAGTACTCATTCCTTTTCAGTCTTTTTAGAGTTAGAGGAGGATGGGTGTAAGTTCTTTGTATGTTTCATAGAATTTCTGAGTGAAGCCATCTGGTCTTGGGCTTTTGTTTGCAGGGAGGTTTTTGCTAATTGCTAATTACTGCTAATTCTCTTTCATTTCTAGTGATTGGTCTATTCAAGTGGTCTGTTTCTTCTTATTCAGTCTTGATGAACTGTATGTTTTAAGAAACTTGTCCATTTCTTCTAGGTTGTCCAGTTTGTTTCCATATAGTTGTTCACAGTATTCTGTTATGATATTTTGTATTTCTGTGGTATTGGTTTTAGGAGCTTAGTTCTTTAATGTTTTTCAGATTGGCCTAGCGTAATTCACATTCAGTAAAGCAATGGTTTATAGTTATTAAACTGAGCAAGTAGATTATTTTTAGACGTTACTGTCTTGAGCCTTTGCCCAAAAATGAAGTGTGAATCCTCACATCCGTTCCAAAAGGTTTTGTTTCAGTGAGGGCTTAGAAGCAAGACAGGAGCCTGGGGTTGTTCCTAGGAAAACATGGTGGGTGGGAATGCACATGCTCATTGAGGGGGATGTCCACAATTCATTCACCTAGAAACTTTAGTATGTTAATTTATTCATTGATTTATCTTGACATAGCTTATCTCTGGACATTTTTTCCTGTTACATTGATGGACATATCTTTTTTTTTTTTTAACCAATACCATACTGTGTTTATTACTTTCACTTTATAGTAAGTCTTGAAATCAAACAGTATAAGTCTTCCAACTTAGTTTTTTTTCCAAAATTGTTTGAACTATTCTAGGTCTAGTCTTCTTTAATTTCTTCCAGCATTATTTTATACGTTTCAGAGTAGAGCTCTTTCACATGTATCTGTAGAATTTATTCCTGAGTAGTTAATATTTTCATACCATTGTAAATGATATTTTCAAAATTATAGCTTCCAACTGTTCATGTCTGACACATAGGAGTATAGTTGATTTTTATACAGACCTTCTTGCAGCTTTGCTAAATTCGCATATTCGTTCTAATACCATTTTTTGTAGATTTCTTAGATTTTCTATTTTGATCATATCTGTGAATGAAGAAAGTTTTATATCTTCCTTTTATTCATATATATGATTATGTGTGTGTGTGTGTATATATATATATATTTATTTATTTACTTATTTACTTACTTATTTTTTTGCTTTTTTTCACTGGCCAGGATCTCTAGTCCATTTTGAATAGAAGTAGTGGGAAGTCCTTGCTGTATTCTCAGTGTTAAGGGCAAACATTCACTCTTTCACTGTTAAGTATGAAGTTAGGTGTAAGTTTTTCATGTGTGCCCTTTATTACGCAGAGGAAATTCCTTTAAAATCCTAGTTTGTTAAATTTTTTTTTCTTTTTTAAAGTCATGATTAGATACTGAATTTTACCTCATGCTTTTTCCACATTTATTGGTAGGATCCTATGGTTTTTCTTTTAATATGAAATGCATTGATTGATTTTCAGTGTTAAACTTACAACCTTGCATTCTTAAGGTAAAATCTTTGTCTGATTTTGGTATTAGAAGAGTGGTTGTCTCTTAAAATGAATTGGAAAGTGTTCCCTTTTCTGCTTTTTGGTAGGATTTGTATTCTTTCTCAGAGATTTGGTGAAATTCAGCAGTGAATTCAGAGCCTGGAGTTTTCTTTGAGAAGCTTTTAACTACTTATTTAATTCATTTGATAGACAGACTGCTGTTTGTTACTGGCTTTTTTATTTTTTCTTGAGTGAGTTTTGGTATTTTGGGTGTTTCCAGAAATTTTTCCATTTCCTCTAAGTTGTCAAAAGTTTGTGAGCATAAATGTGTTTTATTATTCTCTTTTTAATACATGTATGATCTGTAGTGTTTTTGTTTTTATTCCTAATGTTGATAATTTGTCATTTCTTTTTTTCTTTATTAGTCTGGCTAGAGACATATGATGTCATTGATTCCTTAAAAAATTAATGTTTGGTATCACTGACTTTTCCCTATTGCTTTTATGTTTTTAGTTCCATAATTTCTACTCTTTATCATTTCTTTCTGATTATTGTGGGTTTAATTTGCTCCTCTCCTGATAACTTAAGATGAAAGCTTCGGTCATTTATTTGAGACTTTTCTTCTTTCCTAATATAAACATTAAAAAAGAATAAATTTCCTGCAGACAACTGTTTTAGCTACATATAATGCTGTTTTTTTTTAACATTCCGTTGAAAATCCCTTTTTATTTTATCTTGTGATTTCTTCTTTGACCTTCAGAGTTTATTTAGAAGTGAATTACTTAGTTTCCAAGTATTTGGAGGACTTATCAGTTATTGTCTTAACTTAATCTTTTTGTGGTCAGAGAAACGACTTGGTATGATTTCAGTTCTCTTTAAATTTATTGAGTTGTTTTATGGCCTAGAACATGATCTGTTGTGGTGAATGTTTTAAGTGTATGTGAAAAGAATGTTTATATGCTGGTTTGGGGTAGTGTATTCCGTAAATGCCCGTTAGATCAAGGTGGTCAGCTTCATTTTGTGACCTCTTGTTCTGTCAATTATTGTGAAACAAATGTTTAGCTGTCCAGCTGTAATTGTGGATGTCTCTTCTGTTCTGTTTTTGCTTCCTGTATTTTGAAGTTCACTACTAACAGACATTTAAGGTTGTCCTGTCCTCTTGGTCCCTTAAGTCCTTTGTTAGTATGGAATGTCTCTCTCCATCCTCAGTGTTTTTTGAGCTGATATTAATGTAGTTATCCCAGCTTTCTTTTGATTAGTGTTTTTGTGGGATGTCTTTTTTCCTTCCTTGTACTTTTAACCTGTCTCTGTCTCTGTGGAATCTGTGTCTGTATGTGTGTAGACAGCATGGAGTGTTCGGTCTTGTTTTTGTTGTTGTTGCTGCTGTTTGATCCAGTCTGCCCATCTCTGCCTTTTATTTGGAGATTCTTTTAGAAAAGACCATTTCATATAATATAATTATAATTTGTTTGGATTTCAAGCTGCCCTTAGTGTGACTAGTTTTCTGTTTGTCCTGTGTGTTCTTTGTGTCCTTTCCCCTCTTACCTGCCCTCTTTTGAGTTAAGTTTTTATTGTTGTTTAAATGAACCCCTTTTATCTGCACTCCTGGCTTATGAGCTCTGCCTCTGTTGATTTACACTGGTTGCTCTAGACTTTGCACATCGTTAACTGATTATAGCCGATCTTTAGATAATACACCAGTTTACATAGAGTGTATGGTCCTTGAAACAATAAACTTCCATTTCTCCCTCCATATTTAGTCCTCTTTTACTTCTTCATATGTATGTTCCCCCACAATACATTATTGTTAGTGTGCTTTAAATCATCATTATCTTTTAAAAATATTAAAAGTGAGAAAAGATCTTTATATTTACTCATCGATAATTTCCAGCTCAGCGATTCCTTTAAATTCCCTCTAGATGGTGTCATTGTCTTTTCACTTGATGAACTTTCTTTTGACATGTCTCACAGTGCAGCCCTGCTGGCAGTGAATCCTCTAAGTTTGTGTTTGTGTGGTATTGCATCACCTTCACTTGTACTTGGAGTGGAGTTCTAGGATGCTAGCCTTCCCCTCTCGTGTTAAGGACGCCCCTCCATTGTCTCCTGTCGTACATCATTTCTGAAAAGCAGTTTGCTCTCATTCTGTCAGTGTTCTTTTTAGTGTGTTTTTTTCCTCTGACTTTTAAATTCATTTCTTTATCACTAATTTTGATGTGATGTACCTTCATGTGGTTTTTCTTTATATTTATTCTGCTTAGGATTTGTTAAGTTTTCTTGAATCTGTGGGATTATGGTTTTTATCATCTTGAAAAAATTTAGTCATTACTTAAACATTATTTCTCCTGTCCTCTCCCTCTCTCCTATTTTTGACCCCAATGACATGTGTGTTATTCAACTGAATATTGTCCCACCAGTCGCTGATACTTTGTTAATTTACGTTTCAGTCTTTCTTGGTCTCTCTGTGCTTCATATTGGACAGTTTTTATTGTTGTTTCTTAAAATTTCCTGATCTTCTGCAATGTCTATTCTGCTATTAACCTGTGTATTTTTTATTTCCAAACTTGTACTTTCCTTTGCTAGAAGTGCAGCTGGATTTGTTTACTTTGTATCTACCATTTCTCTGCTTCCTTTTGCTTTACCTTCTTACTACATGAAATATATTTATAATAACTTCATAATAGCTTTGTTGAGACCTAATCATACAGGTATATAATTTACTCACTTAAAGTGTATAAGTCAATGTCTTTTAGTAACAGAGTTGTTCAGCCACACCCACAATCTAAATTTTAGATTATTTTCATCACCCCTCTGTCCCCATTAGCAGTCACTCCCCATTCTGTCCTCCTCTCCAGCCCAGGCAACCACTAATCATCTTTCTGTCTATAGATTTGATTCCTCAGGACACCTCATGTGAATGGATCATATGTGCTCTTTTGTGACTACTTTTTTTCCCCCACTTAGCATAGTGGTTTCAAGGTTCATCCACACTGTAGCATGCTCAGTACTTCATCCCTTTTTGTTGCTGAATAATACTCCACTGTATGGATATACTACATTTTACTCATTTTGTCAGTTGGTGGACATTTGGATTGTTTCTCCTTTTTGGCTGTTACGAATGATGCTGCTGTGAACACTTGTGTACAGGCCTTTGTGTGGACATAACTTTTCATTTCTCTTGGGTATGTACCTAGGAGTGGAGTTACTGGGTCGTATGATAACCCTATGTTTAACCTTTTAAGGAATCGCCAAACTTTTCCGCAAGAAGCTATACCAGTATAATATTGTTTAATGCTCTTGTCTGCTAATTCCGTTATCTCTTGTCTGAGTCTGTTTCTGTTGATTGCTTTTTCTGCTGGTTTTGGGTCATAATTTCTTCTTCCTTTGCCTGCCTGATGATTTTTGCTTGGATATCAGACATACATTGTTGGGTGCCAGATTTTGTTGTACTCCTTCAAATAGTGCCGGACTTTGTTCTGGCATGCAGTTAAGTTACTGGGACTTAGTTGTATCATTTTGTAGCTAGTTTTTAGGCTTTGTTAGGGTGGGTCTAGGACAGCTGTTAGTTTAGAGATGATTTAGCTCCATTATTAAGGTGGTGATCTTCTGAGGATTGTGTCTGCTGCCGTGTGTGTTTAGGAATCATTTCCACTCTTGGTGGTGGAGCCATGAACTCGTCCTGGCCGTGTGTGAGCTCTGGGCTTTTTAGACCAACTGTTCTCTGGTGCTTGTCTCCCCAGCTTAATTTTTTTAAATATATTTTTATTAACGTATAGTCAGTTTACAGTGTTGTGCCAATTTCCGGTGTACAGCACAATGCTTCAGTCATATAGGAACATACATGTATTTGTTTTCATATTTTTTCACCATAAGTTACTACAAGATACTGAATAAAGTTCTCTGCTGTATAGTATAAACTTGTTGCTTTCCCAAAATTTAGATAGTCTCCTCTTAACACGGATCAGAATTCAGCCTGACTCTAGGGAACCTCTGTGCTGCCCCCTCCTCCCAGGGGTGCGGCACTGCCAAATCTAGCTGTCTTGGCCTCCGTGAATGTTGATCTCTACCCCTCAACTCTGTGACTGCTGTCCTCTGAGTTTCCCCTTCTCTGTGCTGTGGCTTGGAAACTGCCTCCTGGCACTAAGTTCAGGCTGTTATCAGGCGTGCCTCCCTAGTTTTACTGTTCTCAGAAATTCAGTTCTATGCTCAGTGGTAGAGCACGTGCTTATTAGCATGCATGAGGTCCTGGGTTCAATCCCCAATACCTCCATTAAAGTAAAACAGATAAATCTAATTACCTCCCCCTCCCAAAAAAACAAACAAACAAAAAAGATCTTTTCTTCAGTTTTATGAGGTAGAATTGACAATATATTGCATGTAAATACATATATACAATATACTGCACATATTTTGTTAGTTTATGTATATGTATTGATTGTTCTAAGAACAGGTTAGAGCTTTAGCTTTTTAAACTTAGTTATCAAAGGAATAAAGCCAACCAGAAAATAAGAATCAATAAAATGCAGTAATCTGATCATAAAGGACAGCCAAATATGCTTACACATATTTAAGAAGTCAGTCATTAAAGTTATAAATAATAAGTAGTTCACTTGTGTTCCCCCCTTTTTTTATTTTTTAGATTTCACGTATAAGTGATATATGGCATTTTTCTTTCTCTTTCTTGCCTACCTCAGTTAGAATGATGATCTCCAGGTCCATCCATGTTGCTTCAAATGGCATTACTTTATTCTTTTTTATGGCTGAGTAGTATTCCATTCTGTGTGTGTATGTATGTATTTATATGTATATGTGTGTGTGTGTGTGTGTATATATATATATATATATATGTATGTATATAGTCTCACAACTTCTTTATCCAGTCATCTGTTGATGGACATTTGGGTTGTTTCCACATCTTGGCTATTGTAAGTAGTGCTGCTGTGAACATTGGGGTGCATATGTTTTTGAATTTTATTTTTCTCTGGGTATATGCACGAGTGGAATTGCTGGATCACATGGAACCTCCATATCGTCCTCCATAGTGGCTGCACCAGTCTACACACCCACCAACAGTGCAGAGGTTTTCCTCTTTTCTGCACCCTCTCCAGCATCTATCATTTGTAGACATTATAAAGATGGCCATTCTGGCTGGTGTGAGGTGATATCTCGTTGTAGTTTTGATCTACATTTCTCTGACCATTAGTGATGTTGAGCCAATTCATGTATCTATTGGTCATTTGTATGTGGTCATTGGTGAATTGCTTGTTTAGGTCTTGTCCCCGTTTTTAGATTGAGTTGCTTTTTTTTGATATTAAGAGGTGTGAGCTGTTTCTATATTTTGGAAATTAGTCCCTTTTTGGTCGCATCATTTGCAAGTATTTTCTCCCATTCTGTAGGTTGTTTTTTCATTTTGTTGATGGTATCCTTATCTGTGCAAAAAAGTTTTTAATTAGATCCCATTTATTTATTTTTGCTTTTATTTCAATTACTCCAGGAGCTGGTTCAAAAATATATTGCCAGGACTTATGTGTGGGAGTATACTGCCTATGCCCGTGAATGCGCGTGCCAGGGTAAAGGATCTGAAGCCTGGTGCTCCCCCAGGTGCGAGCCCCGCCCCTCTGCATATGTCTCGTGCTGGCCTTCCCATCTGTGTGCCGTGCGTGGTGCCTCCCGGGCGCCCAGTGCGCAGGCGCCATCCATAAAGCTCGATCGTGCAAGGAGCGCCAGCGGGTCAGAGCGGCGGCAGCGGCGAGGATCCCTGGGCGGGCTGGCTGACGTGCGGTCAGGCCATGTCCCCGGGCATCTGCTGAACTGGAGAGCCCAAGAATGTCTACACTGAGGAAGGTGCCAGCCGCTGGCCCAAAGCCGCGCTAGGACCCGGTGGGGGACGCAGGAGCCATTGGGGTTTTGGAGGCGGGGCGAGGGCTGCAGAGAAAAGGACAGCTGGGGCACCGCTAGGGCTGCTGGTGGCGGGGGCACCCGTGGCAGCCTTGCGCGGGGCCCTGGCTCACGAGGCTCCCAGGGGTGCGGGAGCGAGCACCAAGCAGGGCTTCACGGAGAGGTGACTTTCTCCGCTCGGCCCCACGAGCTGGGGGACCCGAGGAAACCCGGGATGGGGCGCCGGCTGCCGAGGGGCTGTGCGCCCTGCTCAGGCTAGGTACCGCGAGGGGGTGGGGACTGCAGCAAACCATCCTCTCTCCCCGCCCAGCGGGGACCTGTAGACAACCACTCTTGGGAATGGATGGAAGGCGCCGGGAGCCTGGGCTGCGCGAAAGGGGCGCGGGGCGCAGCGGGGAGGCTGGAGGAGCCACTCACGCCTTGTGCGACGTCCGCGGCGACCAGGGGGCTGACAGACTGCCCCGGGAGTGTGGCCTTGGGCTCTCCAAGTGGAAGGGGAGCACGGAGGCTTTTTGTGGGCAGTTCCTGAGCGAGGCTCAGAATTCTGTAAGGAGTCTCCCCTGGCAGCAGCGGTTGTTCTGGGCTGGTTGGCTAAAGGTAGCCGAAAGTTGTAATTATTACAGTCTTCCCAGCGAGGGGTGGGGGCGGCAGGCATGGTGGCCCCCTGCTGGGTCAGGTGGGTGCCCGGTTCCTGGCACCCCCACCCTGTAGAACGTGCTGCATGGAGAGACGTGGAGTGGGGTTCACGTGATCCGGTGGGGGCCAGGGAAAGAGTCGGGGGTGGAGAGGGGCGGCAGGGCACAGATCCCAGGGGCGGTGGGTTTGCAGAGGGAGAGGGGCTAGAACCAGCCCCAGGGGGCGACCTGTGTTGGAAACTAAAGAGCCGCTCCCTAGGTGCTCGCTCTCCTTTGGAAAGTGTTCTGGCCACCAGTGTGTTGCTTCCCCCATGAATGGCTACTTGGCAGGTCTCCGGATTCAGGACTTACCTGGCTCCTATGGAGTAAAAATAAAGTGATCATCAGGGATTCTTTGCTGTGATTAATGCTGCCAGTGCAGGCTGTGGGTGGTTTCGGAGCCGGAAATGTAAAGCGCACCTGCTTTTTCTGTCATCAGAGGAGAACTTCAGACAAGGCTTTACCGAGGGGCCTCAGCTGGGGGGGGTCTTTGGGCTTTCCTCACAGTAACTGTGCCTCCTGCTGGACAGTGTATCTGATTGGAACTCGCAGGCCTGGTAATCTGTGACTTCAAGAAGACTCTTAGTTGCAGATGTGAAGTAATTGTATTAGTTATTAAAAAAACCCGCGGCGTCTCAGCATGGCCTGAAGGAGCCCAAGAGCCCCGTCGAAAAAGCAGTCTTTCACTCCCTCAAAGCTAACACCACAGAATCCTTTCCCCTTTCCCACACCTTGGAAGGAACAGCATTCAGGTTTGAGGTTAATGTACATTAAATCACTATTTTCATTTTACTTCCTGTGTGTTCTTTGCAGAAAATAATAGGTAACCAAAGCAAAAAAAATGGTGAAATAAGAAAAAATGGTCATTTGGGGCAGGTCAAGTTTTTGCTCTGGTGTTTAAAAAAATGTCATTAATCAGGAATTTCCAGTAGTCAAATTGGTGCAGGCAGCTGGGTGACTCACAGATGTGACTCTGATAGTAATTCTAGACTGTGTGACTTTCTCATGGCTTGGAAGGGAACGACTTAGAATATTTTTCACCCCACATCTGGCAACATGACCAGCAGGCTGTGGGGAGTATTCTGCCCAGGCACATCTGGGCTGGGAGGTCTGTGGACCCACTGAACAGGAACAGCATGAAGCACTCCCATCCTGGAGCACACTGCCCCTTTCCCCCACCACCTCGGTCCGGTCCGTCCCAGGTCAGGAGTTCCACAAGTGGGAGCCTGCCTTTATTCTCCCTGAGCTCCTGTCAAGGGAGGCTGCTTTGTGTCTATGAGCCCTTCCTGCCCCCTTGTGGCCTCCCCTCACTAATTTTCTCTGCTCTTGGTTAAGAAGTCCATAAGTGTTGAATAAATTATCCCAGTGATCAGGGTTAGCTTTAAGAGCACAGTGAATTCTTTATCAGATCATACAAAGTGATGACGTAATTGGAGGTTTCTCACCACAAAGATACTTTCTGAAATATGACGTCTAAGTCAACTTTCAATGCTGTTAATCATTTTCTCCCTTTCCTTCCGAAGAGCTTTGCGCTTACAGTATAGCTGTCCTAAGTGGTGCTGCTGGAGACATAAATAAACATGGGGTTTATTTAGCAATGTTTTTGTGAGCTTTGGGTTTCCTGAGTTGTAAATGAATTAATAACAAAGTGTTTATTTTTATGTAGTTCAGATTACTTTGCATGATTTCTTCTCAGTGATGTAAATGTCTTCCTACGGCAATCTGTTGCTTCTCTTATTTTTGTCTACTTCATTTTTGAAGTTGGTGGAAATTTCACATTAAATATTAAAAGGAAAAAAGAACTTTGCCAAATTTGAGTCACATAGGATTCTGAACACCCAGAATCCAACCAGTTCTGAAACTAAATTCTCGTATTTTAAATTTGTTACAGGATTTGTTTTCTGTGGTTTTGACAGAGTGTCTCTCATCCTGTGCCTGCACGATGAAATTGAATAAATGCTGTAATCCTTTTCTATTTGAGGAAAAACTTCATGGTTTCTTGGTTACTCAAGGAGTTGAATGATATACATGTTGATCATAGATTTTTAAAGGGAAATTAATCAAATGTGTTATTTATTGACCCTTGGAATGGATATGCCATAGTCATTCACTGGACACAATAAAAGTAACTGATTCATCATTTTGGCCAGATGGAAGTCATATTTCAAGCATTGCCACATGTCGGTTATAAAAGAATTACGGGGGCCACCAAATACGAAGTTAGCAGGCAAAGTATTCTCTGGTTAATCATTCTGATCAACCACAGGTTTACATATAAATCATTTTTATTCAATAACCATCTTCCCATCTGATCGCCAAGTTTTCAAGTAGGTGTTGTTGTCTTTGGTCACAAAGCCTGTTCTGGGTGATTTCATGTTTATTCACGACAAACGCTCTGGTTTCTGGGAGCTAAGCTGTGGGCCTCGGGGTGGATGGTGGGGGTGCAGGGCTGCAGACTCCTCTTTATCTCCTGTGCCTGCTGTTAGAAGGGCTGTTGCGTTTACTGCATGTGCCCCTTCCAGGGCTTAACACCAGCTGCAAACAACAGGTTTGAGTCAATGTTGCTCTCCTGGGAAAGGCAGTGGGAGTCCACGTGCAAAGCCAGCTCTGTTTTCTGTGTGGTCTGTGCACTGGCCTCACCTGTGATAAGAGAGTCAGTCAGGCAGCCCCTCGAGGGGTCCCTCACTCTCAGCCTATTTCTGGCTGTTCCCACACTTCCCACGAGGGGCTTCAGTTAGGTGACTCTCAGGGAACACGTCTCCAGACTCGGTGCTGATGGTTTCTCCTGCTTGGGTGGACTGTGTGTGTTCTTGAAGGCTCTTTCTTGGAGGGTCTCCAAGGAGTTGAGCTCACTAGTCTGATGAGGACATCTTCTGTGGCCTGTGCCATCTGGCCTCCCAGGACAGCTGCACAGTGATTTCTCTGGAGAGCCAGCCTGGCCCACTTTTAGGATCTGGCTGTGGTGGGCCCACTCTCTGCTTGGAGGTGGGCTCTTAGTGGGCTCAGGAAGTCAGGACCCCACCCCTCTCTCAGGAGTAAGTTTCCCGGTGAGGAACATGGCATTTCTTTGGAGCCAAGAATGGTACTCGCCTTTGAGGGAAGTTTAGGAAGTAAATCTGAAGGATGTGGGGCCATCACTGCACAGCCTCTGAGTGAGGCATGGTGGCCAGCCTGGAAAGGAAACCGGTACCCAGGGCAGCAGGGGTTCTGTGGCTCTTAAAAGCAACCAGACAGCACCTGTGAGTCTTCAGTTCATCCACTTGCTTGTTTCTCTAGTGATACTTTATTAAGAGTCATGGCAGGCACTTAGTGTTAAAAAAAAAACCACCAAAAACAGGGATATGCTTTCTGATCTACTCCAAATACCTCTTTTGATGAGGGCTAGCATTTTGTTGATGTTTTGGAGGCTGCCGTATTTCCTCGATTAGCCCGAGAGAGAGGTGAGTTTTCCCCTTTTACTCATCTGACTTGCTGAGCTCCAGCAAGTAGGTCATATCTGTTACCATGTTCGAGGTGTTAGCAGAGGTGGATGCTGGCAGTGGTTACAGGTCTCTGTACTGCACAGTAAGTGGGTTTAGCTGAATCAGAGACTCTCCTGTCCCCAGTGTGCCTTGTGAGTTGCCCTGTTGCAGTTTCCAAAGAACTAAACTTAGTATGAGACACTTGGGTTGAGAATCTGTCCTATAGCTTATCAATAATAAACTAAATAACCAGTGGCCATCAACTGTCTTATGTGTAAAAGACACATTTGATGGATTAGTATTTTAATGGCAGAAACAGAACTTTTGTCTTTGTCAGGCCAGATTTAGGCAAAGCTTAGCATTTCTGTTGTTGGTGATACTGACTCTCCAACTGCTGCTGAGTCTCTCTTACTGTCTCTCAGCTGTTTATCATAATTAGAAGACAGCTCATAAACTTATCCCGTGTAGCATGTTAGCTGATAATCCCTTAAGATTTGTTATTCTTTGGCATATTTGCATTTTAATGCTAGTCCAAGAAATAATCAAATTGATGACTCCCTGGTGCTGGAATGATTTTGGAGAGTTGGATGGGAGAAGTGGGCACACACCCTCCTGCTTCCTTATGAGGCTGGTTCTACTAAGTGGATGCTTTCAGATCGTCAAGTAACAAAAATGTCATGTTGATGCTTTGCTCTTATAACCTCACATACTGATTTTTTTTATTAAAGTATGGTCAGTTACAATGTGTCAATTTCTGGTGTACAGCATAATGTCCCAGTCATGCTTATATATACATATATTCATTTTCATAGTCTTTTCCATTATAGGTTACTACAAGATTATTGAATATAGTTTCCTGTGCTATACAGAAAAATTTCTTTTTTATTCTTTTAACATTTGCAAATCTCAAACTCCCAAATTTACTAAAGTTGTCCAAATTCGCTGCTGTAGCTCATCTTGCTCATCATGAGGATGAGTCCAGTGATCCACTGAGGTTTTCTCTGAAACTGACTCTCTGAGTGGATGGTACTCAGTGGGAAACACCTGGACTGTGCTAGTGCATCCAACCCTCCGCATGTGCACCCACTGCGGGCAGCCTGCCATTTTCATGTGATTTTAATTGGTATGGCATAAACCTCTGAATTCAGTAGACTGTTAACAAGACAGCTGAATATTCATTCAACAGGGTAGCTAGATGGCCGTAAACAGTGAATTAAAAAAAAAAAACCCTTCAAACTCCATAATTGGAGGATATTGAAAACTCTTCATACCAGCAGGCTGGAGTCAGGGAGAGGACTGGGAAGCCCTGCCTGACTGTGGCCTGGCAGGGGGTCCTGTCATGTAGTCTGCACGGGTAACACTGACCGTGGAGAAGTTTTGGAGGGGGAAACCAAAAAGCTTTAGATCTTTTGCTGAATTTTTTTAATGTGCTTCTAAATCAAGTAAAAACCATCTGTAAAAAGGTGAGAATAATACTGAATGGCCTCTACTATTATGCAGACCTTTGCTGTCTTTTCAAGGTCCTTTGCAGCTCACTTAGGACTAATGCCTTTTTGGAGAAGAGATCTGTGAGACATGTTTTGGATGGAACTTTGCAGTGCTGGCCGCTTGATAGTTGAAGTATCTTTTTAAGATCACTAGTTTAAGGCTTAAAAATCCTTTTTATGATTTAAGGGGCCTAGTTTACATTTAAAATGATACCCTAGGATATATTTTAAACTTTCACGGTGGAGTATGTTTCCAGATCTTGACAAAGGTCTCAAACAGAGAAAGAGCTTTTCCTAGCAGATGAGTGAGCTGGAGGGAGCGAAGCTGACAATCCCTGTTTTACTCCAGATCAGGATAGGCGGACAGCAGAACAGTGTGGTCCTGCAGAAGCTGAAGCCTGACACTCCTTACACCATCACCCTGCCCTCCCTGTATCCTGATGCGGAAGGAGGTTGTATGACGGGAAGAGGCGAGACCAGTAAGTGAATCTGGACTCCTGTGGCTTTTTTAGTAAACCATCATGGGGATGGAATCACATCTTCCACTGGAAACACTGGGGTGACACAGAGTTTTGCTAAACTTTTAAGATTTCATGTTAATCTTTGGTTTTTTTTTTTTTTTTTTTTTTTGGTCTCTGTTGGGGATGGAGGGTAATTAGGTTTTATTTATTTTTTAATGGAGGTACTGGGGATTGAACCCAGGACCTTCTGCATACTAAGCATACACTCTACCCATGAGCTATACCCTCCCCCAAAGATCTAAATTGTTTTTAATATCCTTACTGGAGTTATCTGTCTCTGGTCTTGGAGAAAGGTGTTTATTACCTTCTAGGATAACACAAACAAACTATGCTCTGAGGCCACAGTACCTTGTGGAGGGATGAGACATGTACCCGATAATCACAGACCTTTTTTCCTTTATTCACTACTTCAACAGGTATTTGCGGGGTGCCTGCTAAAGGGATCCTGTGTTCTAGGGTTCCCAGGACTCATCAGTAAACCTGGGCTTCGTGTGTGCTGGGTTGTTAGTCACAGTGATGTGCTTTCTGTGCATTTCAGAACCTTTGAATACCGCGAGGAACCTCAGTGTATGACCGACCCTTCCACCAGCACTTTGCACGTTCGCTGGGAGCACACAGAGTGAAATCCTCACCAGTAGAAGCTCTTTTATGCACCCACAGCAGGTGGTCTGTAGGAACTGGTCACTATTTCCTGTAGGGAAAAGTGTGTTAGTTTCAGCTGTAGACTGCAAAGTGGAGATCAAGAGTTAACTAGTGTACCGTAGCGCTGAAGGAGTTCATGTTTCTTCTGTAGAACTTGATGGAGGGTAGTCGGTTGGGGCCTCAGTGCCTGGGTGATGGGAACTTTTGGGGGACTGGGGCTGGGGAATCAAATCATTCTAGGGGCTTTTCAAGAAGGAGCTGGCTGTGTGCAGAGCGGCCTTCATCAACTCTTAACAACAGTTCATATGGGGGCATATCCTTAGGTCCCAATACTACGGAACCTGCTTCTTGACTTGGTCTTCAGTTAATATTTTGAGTGATTGTTCAAAGTATTATTTCTTGTACAAGGTTTTCAAATCAAGTACTTTACATTTTATTAAAATCTTCAGGTGCCAATCCCTGTGAATACCAATGATGCCATTCATAGGAATCTGCAGCCAGATGCCCCAGACACCGTTACAGTGGTTCCCCTTTATCCTGAGGGCGATGGAGGGTGTACACCAGACACTGGAAGGATGTGGAAGTAAGAAGGCAGACAAATTTAGCGTTTTCATGATGCATTTTGCTTTTTAGTGTAGCATAAAGTTTAACATATAAAGAAAATTTGGGAAATTCATAATGATGGAATAAAAATGTAACATTTACACATAGTTTACCTCCCAACCCCCACCAATTGTTAATATTTTAGTATATGAAATAAAAATGACATTCTTCTGAAGTGTTAACTTTAGGATTTATAAATGTGTATACAGTTACCAGTATTCTCTGTCACTGACAAAAGTTCATGAGCTTTGCTTTGTGCTCGATAAATTTGTATGAAGCAGCGTTTTGTCACTGGCTTTGAGTGGCAGTTGTTGAAATCTGTTGGTCACGTTACTTGATAGCACATTTCTCTGCTGATGAAGTGCTTTTTGGCATTGAAAATCTCTGCTTTCATTTGCTATTAACATCTTGGGAAAACAGTTTATAGTGGTTTTACAATTCTTTGTAGTATTGTTTAAAGTCTTTGGTGCATACCTCTAAATATTTTATTTGGCTTAAAAATTTATGTGTTGATGGCTAAAAGAAAGCAAATGTGGATGACTTCTTTTGGCAAAAGATTAGTGATCTAGAAAAATGATGTTATTGGTAAAATGGAGTTTGGGGATAATATATGGATTTAATTTGCATGTTTTTCTAAGTCCCTGTAGGGGCAGTTAATTGAGAACTGAGTTATCTTTGATTTCTCCCTATATTTGCCTTTTCTTTGACTCACAGAAGACATTCAGTGTCTGTTGAATGAGAAGAAATGAATGATTGAAACCAGCTAACCTAGCTGCCACAGTTAGATGGGTGTCCTCGGTGTTGTCAGTTCTCATTTAGAGGCGGAGGTGGTAGAATCCTCTTGTCTCTCTCTCCATGACCTGTGCTGGAAGACTGAAGCTTCTTTTCCAATTTCTCGCTCTTGCTCCTTGTCCCTTGTCCTTTTATGGCCAACCCAGTACTACTACTTGTACTCCCTCGTTTTTATTGGCAACAACTTAGCTTCCATAGAGACCAAGGCCCTAGTTGGCTAAGTTTGGCTAAATGTGGATTTGGAGAGTTTTCATCTGCTTTTGAATGCAGATAATTCAAAGTCTAAAGAGGTCAGTATTTTATCCTGCTACAAAGTGGAAGTTTGGGGGAAGTGATAACAAAAGCTTGACATGTATAAATAGATGTAAGAAATACATGTTGGCTTTTCTTTCCTCAGTGGTGAGAAGACTGGCCAGAGATGTCCAAGTGTACAGTCCGACCCCAAACAGCTGGGACGATCTCGACCCCGCCCCTGGCCAGTGCCGCAGTACCGCGTTGTGTGCGCTCCCCTGGCTAGCACGAGGCCCCCGGAACTTGTAAGTACTGTTGTAACCTTAGAGCTGGCAGAAGAATTTTGTAGATTTTACGGTGCCTCCTGCTGTAGTTGCTGGTGCAGGACAGTAGGTCAGTTGGTGTGGCCCTGGGTCACAGGCACACTCATTTCCTGATGAACTTAGTCTCATATTTGTGTCATGTTTGGCAGCCTGTGAGAACACAGGCCACAAACATGCCCATGTACAATGCTTATTAAGTGATTGCTTTTGATGAATTAAATTGTAACGGTATGAACTGTAGGGTTAGTAAGCAAAAGCAAATTTGGGGAAAAAGCAAATTAGCTATATGAGTTAAAAACCCTAGTAGTAAATGCAAGTCGTTGATACACCTTGTCAATATGGACTTTCATTGTAACACACACGTCTTTGTTAGGACCCTACCTAAAAGTTTGCCTTCATTGGCTCTTAATAGACTGCCCAATCTGGCTTAGTACTATTCCATTCTCTAAGTAGATTAATAACAGAGAGAGCAGAAATGACTAATTTGAGTAGGGAGAGTGTCACAACACCTGAGGGAAAGTAAATTTATGAGACTTTACAAAAAGAAGCAGGGACCATGGACAAAGATAAACACAAGTTGAGCCTGTCCGAGTGTTGATTTGCACCCTTGTGTGTGGCAGGACATGTTCAGACAGCACTGCCCTTGTCCATCGCATGGAGTAGCTCCATTTTAATAGAAAAACCTTTCCCTGAGAAGTGTCTCTAACATTCAGGGTGCTTTGGGGTCACTATCGTAAGCCCTGGATGTTGTATTTGAGAACCTTCGCCAGGAACCTAAATGGGAGGTTGTCGAGGTTGCTAAGGGTCAAGTGTGTACTCAGATTTAGTGGAGAGGGAATTTCTGAGGGAAAAGTGCATGTAATGCTGTGGCCTGGGGAGATGTCACGAAGTAGCACAGAGGTTGGCTTCTGCTGAGTCTGGGCTCAGTCCTTCAGTATAAACATTATTATGCTAATAAAAGAGTAAATAAGCATTTGGGTTGTTACCAGACAGAATTTGGCATGTCATCCCCTCCAGGTTGTGGTGCCAGGGAACACCCCCACGGCGCACTTGGAGCAGCTGGTTCCAGACACACCCTATTCCATGAACATCACTGCGCTCCACTTGGATGGAGGCGGAATCCCAGCCCCACGCGGGGCCAAACACATGAGGCTGAAATCCTTCCCACCCAGTTCCCTTGTGACTCAGTGAGGAAGGCTGGGCAGGTGGGTGCTGAGGGGGGTGCTGAGAGCCACCGCCACCTTGCGCAGGTGAGGGGATGCCTGGAGCCCACTTCTGCCCGGGTTCCCATGTGCACATTCAGTCTGAGGGCCCTCTGGGCTGAGTGAGTGTCACTGGGCCGAGTGTCACTGGGCTGTTTCCTCATCTGGGACCTGGGTTAAGGAGAGGTTTCTTCCCTTCTCCTCCCTGCAGTGGGTCTTTTCACCAACTGGGCACTTTTGAAATGTGAGGGTTCAGCCTGTGTTTCATTCAGCAGGAAATGGTCAGAGTAGTTAAAATCCTGTTCTCTCCCAGTCTGTACATTTAGGCTCCAACCCAGCCTTTTTTTCTTCAGTAATGTTTTGGCAATTCTGAGTGTTTTGTGATTCCGTATAAATTTTAGGATGATTTGTTCTAGTTCTGTGAAATATGTC
The DNA here is from genome assembly GCF_048564905.1 of Vicugna pacos. Taxonomy (NCBI): domain Eukaryota; kingdom Metazoa; phylum Chordata; class Mammalia; order Artiodactyla; family Camelidae; genus Vicugna; species Vicugna pacos. Next base: position 30,024,869 of record NC_133001.1, read on the forward strand.
CCGGGTAATTTGATAGGGATTGCATTAAATCTATAGATTGCCTTGGGAAGTATGAGCATTTTAACAATATTGATTCTTCCAATCCAAGAGCATGGGATATCTTTCCGTTTTTTTAAGTATTCTTTAATTTCCTTAATGTTTTCTAGTTCTCTTGTGTATAAGTCTTTCACCTCCTTGGTTAGATTTATTCCTAGGTATTTTATTACTTTGGGTGCTATTTTAAAGGGGATTGTTTCTTTACTTTCTTTTCCTGTTGATTCATCATTACTGTAAAGAAATGCAACTGATTTTTGAATGTTAATCTCGTAACCTGCTACCTTGCTGAATTCTTTGATTAGTTCTCGTAGTTTTTTTGTGGACCTTTTAGGGTTTTCTATATATAGTATCATGTCATCTGCATATAGTGAGAATTTTACATCTTCTTTTTCCAATTTGAATCCCTTTTATTTCTTTCTTGCCTGATTGCTGTGGCTGGGACTTCCAAGACTATGTTGAATGGGAGTGGTGATAGTGGGCAGCCTTGTCTTGTCCCAGATTTTAAGTGGGAAGCTTTTGAGTTTCTCACCGTTGAGTACTATGCTGGCTGTAGGTTTGTCATATATAGTTTTTATTATGTTGAGATATGTTCCCTCTATACCCACTTTGGTGAGAGTTTTTTTTTTTATCATAAATGGGTGTTGAATAGTTATTTTTGAATCTTGACCAGTATTGCATTTTCAGTATAGTCTACTATTACTCTGTTAATATAATGGCTTAATTCATATAATAATATTTTGTTTGAATATGTACAGCATTGTGTATGTGTATATATATATACATATACACATATATATATATATATATATATATATATATATATATATATATTCCTTTCCTTACTCTTTTTCATTATGGTTTATTATAGGATATTGAAAAACGTTCCCTGTGCTATACAGAAGGACCTTGTTTTTATACTTATTTTACATGTAGTAGTTTATATCTACTGGAGTTTGTATCTGCTCATCCCAAACATCGAATTTATCCCCCTTCCTGCTTTCCACTTAGTAATCAAAGTTTGTCTTTTAAGTCTGTGAGTCTGTTTCTGTTTTGTAAATAAGTTCACTTGTGGCATGTTTTAAATTCTATCATATGGCATTTGTCTTTCTGTAACGAACTTTATTAGTATAATTTGTAGATCCATGCATTTTGCTGCAAATAGTATCATTTCATTCTTTTTTATGGCAGAGTAGTATTCTGGTGTGTGTGTTTATAAAATATATGTATATCTAAAACACTTCTTCTTTATCCATTTATCTCACAGGGGACATGTAGGTTGCTTCCATGTCTTGGCTATTACAAATAGTGCTGTTTGAACATTGGGATGCATGTATCTTTTTAATTTAGTGTTTTCTCTGGATGAGCCCAACAGTGGGATTGTTGGATGACATGGTAGCTCTACTTTTAGTTTTTTAAAGAACTTCCTTACCATTTTCCACAGTGGTTGTACCAATTTGCAGTCCCACCAACAGTGTAGGAGGGTTCCCTTTGCCCAGTGTCTCCAGCATTTGTTATTTGTAAACATTTCAATAATGGCCATTCTGACTGGTGTGAGGTGATACCTCATTGTAGTTCTGACATGAATTTCTCTAGTTGTTAGCAATGTTGAGCATCTTTTCATGTGCCTGTTGGCCATTTGTAGTTTTCTTTGGAGAAATGACTAGGTCTTCAGACTGTTTTGGGGTTTGGATCATTTGTTTTGTTGTTGTTGTTACTGAGCTTTATGTGCTATCTGTAAATTTTGGAAATTAAGCCCTTTTTGGTCACATTGTGAATATTTTCTTCAATTTTGTAGTTTGTCTTTTCATTTTCTTTATGGTTTGCTTTGCTATGTGTGCAAAAACTTGTAAGTTTGTTTGGGCCCCATCTGTTTATTTGTGCTTTTATTTCTTGCCTTGGGAGACTGACCTAAGAACACATTGCTACAATTCATGTCAGAATGTTTTCCCTATTTTCACTTCTAGGAGTTTTATGGTGCCATGTCTTATATTTCAATCTTTAAGCCATCGTGAGTTTATTTTTTATGTATGGTGTGAGGGAGTGCCCTAACTTCAGTCACTTACGTGCTGCTGTCCAGTTTTCCCAATACCACTTGCTAAGGGAACTGTCTTTTCTCGATTATATATCTTGTCACCTTTGCCAAAGATTAATTGTAGGTCTGTGTGTTTTATTTCTGGGATCCCTATTCTGTTGCATTGATCCATGTGTCTGTTTTTATGCCAGTACCACACTTTTTTGATTACTGTAGCTCTGTAATATTGTCTGAAGTTTGGGAGGCTCATTCCTCCAGCTCTATTCGTTTTCTTCAGTATTGCTTTGACAATTCTGTGTCTTTTATGATTCCATGTGAATTTTAGGACTATTTGTTCTAGTTCTGTGAAAAATGTCCTGGGTAACTTGATAGGGAATGCTTTAACTGTGTAGATTGCCTTGGGCAGTGTGGCCATTTTAACATTATTAATTCTCCCAATCCAAGAGTATAGGATATCTTTCCATTTCTTTAAGTCCTCTTTAATTTGTTTAATCAATGTTTCATAGTTCTCCATGTGTAAGTCTTTCACTTGCTTGGCCAGATTTATTCCTAAGTATTTTATTGTTTTGGATGTGATTTTAAAGGGGATTTTTTATTTTTTTTTTTGCTTTCTTTTTCCACTATTTCATTGTTAGTGTAAAGAAATGCAACTGATTTGTGTATGTTAATGTTGTATCCTTCTACTTTGCCAAATGTTTTTGTAGTTCTTCTCTGTCCTTCTTTCTTCATATTCTTCTCTTATGGTTGGTTGATTTTCTTTGTTGTTATGTCTGTGTTTCTCTCACTTGCCTTTGCATATCTAATGTCAGTTTTTGATTTATGATTACCATGAGGTTCATATATTTCGCTCTGTTCCAATATCTGATTGTCTTAAAGTGATTGTGATTTAAGGACATGTAAGTTCTTTTTTTTGGTTTTGATTTTATTTTCTATATCTTCATATGCCTTGTATAAATGTTTACTGTAAGTATAGTTTTTACAAGTTTTGTCTTTCAGTCTTTATAGTGGCTTATTTAAGTGGTTGATTCACAGCCGTTGCTCCATTTTTGCCCTAAAAGTGGGATTTCCCCCTTCACACAAGTTCTTATTTCTTGTTCCTTTTCACATAAAGAAAACCTTTAAATAATTCCTATAAGGTCAGTTTAGGATTGATGAACTCTTAGGTTTTGCTTATCTGAGAAACTCTTTAACTGTCTTTCAACTGTGATTAATAACTTTGCTGACTATGTAGCCTAGGTTCTAGGCTTTTCCCTTTAAGTACTTTAAATATATCATGGCTGTTCCTTCTGGCCTGCAATGACTGCTGAAAAACAGCTGATAGGCCTCCATGAGCTCTCCTGTCCTCACGACTATGGTGAAACCACAGCTGACTGCTAAACAAGCATCGAAAAAAAGATGAACCTGGCAAAAAAGATCTTCAACTGGAAACAAAGCGGGGACCACAGCAGGATGATAGGAGAGGTGTGCTCATGATATAATCAAGCCTTATACCCCCCGGGGTGGGCTACCCACAAGCTAGAGAGTAAATCACAGAGACCCTCCCGCAGGAGTTCTGAGCCCCATGTCAGTCTCCCCAGCCTGGGATTTCAGCATTGGGAGGAGGAAGAGGCCCCAGGACATCTGGTTTTGAAGGCAGGGAGCCCCATGGGGCTGGGGGAAACAGAGAGTTCATTCTCTTGGGAGGCGTACACAGAATCTCATGTGTGCCAGGTTCAAGGGCAGAACTAGTGATTTCATAGAAACCTGGGCCAGGCCTGCCTGCTGGTTTTGGAAGGTCTCCTGGGGTCATAGGGGAAGGCTGTGGCTCACCCAGGGGATATAAAAACTGGTGGCTGACATTCCAGGAGTATTTATCTATGTGAGCTTTCCTGGAGGCTGACATCTTGATTGAATCACTAGCACCAAAACCTAGCCCCACCCAATAACCTGTAGGCTTAAGGGCCGGGAAGCCTCAGGCCAAAGAACATACTGGGTGGGAACACAGCCCCACCTATCAGTGGGCTTCCTGACCTAAAAATACATCGAGACAAGGCCCTTCCCACCAGAGGTCCAGGAACAAGCTTCACCCAGCAGTGGGCAGGCACTGACTTCTCCTGCCAAGAGACCTGCATAAGCCTCTAGTCCAGCCTCATCCACCAGGGAGCTGATACCAGAAGGAAGAAAACAACGGCCCCAAAGCCTGTGGAAGGAGCCCACAAACACAGGCCAGAGTCTACACTGGGACTGGCTGGACTCTGGCCCTTGGGTGACAAGAGGAGTGTACTGCTGGGACACATAGAATGTCTCCCACAGAGGGCCACTTCTCCAAGGTTGAGAAACATAACTATCCTACCTAAAAGTAGAAGTAGAAAGACATACAGAATGAGACGACAGAGGAGTATCTTCTAGGCCAAGGTACAAGATAAAATCCCAGAAAAAGTAAGTGATGAGACAGGCAGTTTATCTGAAAAAGAAGTTAAAGTAATGATGATGAAGATGTTCAGAGAACTCAAGAGGAGTATAGATGCACAGAGCAAAATTTTTAGCAGAAAGTTGGAAAATATAAAGAATACCCAGAGTTGACTAATAAAATCACTGAAATGATTTTAATGCCCTAACACACTAGAAGGAACTAAGGCTAGACTAAATGAAGCAGAACAGATCAGTGAGTTAGAAGACAGATTAGTGGAAATCACTACTGCAGAACAGGAAAAAAAAATGAAGAGGAATGAGGATAGTTTAAGAGAACTCTGGGACAACATGAAGTACACTAATACTCACATTATAGGGGTCTCAAATAGAGGAGAGAGAAAGGACGTGAGAAAATTTTGGGACAGATAATAACCAAAAACTCCCCCAACTTGGGAAAGGAAACAGTCACCCAAGTCCAGGAAGTGCAGAGAGTACCACACAGCATCAGCACAAAGAGGAACACATGAAGGCACAAAGTCATCAAACTTACAAAATTAAGGGTAAGGAGAAAATGTTAAAATCAGCAAGAGGAAAACAACAAAATGACATACAAGGGAGCTCCCATAAGGTTATGTCAGCTGATTTCTCAGCAGATAGTCTTCAGGCCAGAGGGGAGTGGCACGACATATTTAAACAGATGAAAGTGAAAAATTTACAGCCAAGAATATTCTGTGCAGCAAGGCTCTTTTTCAGATTTGATGGAGAAATCAAAATCTTCTCAGATAAACAAAAGCTAAAAAAATTCACCGCCGCCAAGCCAGCTTTACAACAGATGTTAAAGGAGCTTCTCTAGTTATCTAACCATAAGAAAACAGAACCATAAGAAGAAGGGGGGGGGAAGACATACACAAGATTGCTGTGGCTGTTCAGGGTCTTTTACGGTTCCATATAAATTTTGGAATTGTTTGTTCTAGTTTTGTGAAAAATGCCGTAAGTGTTTTGACAGAGGTTGCGTTGGATCTGTAGTTTGCTTTGGGTAGATGACCATTTTGATAATGATGCTTCCAGTCCAAGAGCAGAAGATATCTTTCTGTTTCTTTGTATCATCTTCAGTTTCCTTCATCAGTTTTCAGAGTATAGTAACCTCCTTGGTTATTTATTTCTAAGCTTATTTCTAGGTGTTTTGTTGTTTTTGATGCAATGGAAATGTTTATGCCAGTTATGAGATTCTGGGTTTTGAAGTGAAAAAAAGTGAATGAAAAGCCACAAATTGCAAAATATCCTTCTCTTTTACGGGTGAGTTGTGTTCCATTAGGTAATGTGTATGGTGCATCTTCTTTATCCAGTCATCTGTTGATGTGCACTTGGGGTGCTTTCATGTCTTGGCAATTGCAAAAGTGCTGCTGTTAATAGCAGGGTGTATTACCTTTTTGAATTAATTCTTGCTTTGTGGTTGGCTTTACTCCTTTAGTAACTATGTAAGTTAAAAAAGCTACAGCTCTAAACCTTCTTAGAGACAGTGAACAGTAGATATATGTAAATTTTAAAAATACATGCAATAAGAAGAGCTGATGGGCTTATGAAGGATTTCCTTTAATGTGACATTTTCCTCTTTTTTTGCCTTTAGAATTCTGTTATTGTCTTTCTTTTTGACTTTTTTTATTGATTTATAATCATTTTACAATGTTGTGTCAAATTCCAGTGTAGAGCACAATTTTTCAGTCATACATGAACATACAGATATTCATTGTCACATTTTTTTGTCTGTGAGCTGCCATAAGATCTTGTATATATTTCCTTGTGCTCTACAGTATAATCTTATCTATTCTACAACTTTGAAATCCCAGTCTATCCCTTCCCACCCCCTTCCCCCTTGGTAACCACAAGTTTGTATTCTACGTCTATGAGTCTTTTTCTGTTTTGTATTTATGCTTTGGTTTTTTTTGTTGGTTTTTTTTTGGAGTCCACATATGAGCGATCTCATATGGTATTTTTCTTTCTCTTTATGGCTTACTTCACTTAGAATGACATTCTCCAGGAGCATCCGTGTTGCTGCGAATGGCGTTATGTTGTCGGTTTTTATGGCTGAGTAGTATTTCATTGTATAAATATACCACCTCTTCTTTATCCAGTCATCTGTTGATGGACATTTAGGTTGCTTCCATGTCTTGGCTATTGTAAATAGTGCTGCTATGAACATTGGGGTGCAGGTGTCATCCTGAAGTAGAGTTCCTTCTGGATATATGCCCAGGAGCTGGATTCCTGGGTCATAGGGTAAGTCTATTTCTAGTCTTTTGAAGAATCTCCATACTGTTTTCCACGGTGGCTACACCAACCTGCTTTCCCACCAGCAGTGTAGGAGGGCTCCTCTTTCTCCACAGCTTCTCCAGCATTTGTCATTTGTGAATTTTTGAATGATGGCCATTCTGACTGGTGTGAGGTGATACCTCATTGTAGTTTTGGTTTGCGTTTCTCTGATAATTAGTGATATTGAACATTTTTTCATGTGCCGGTTGATCACTTGTATTTCTTCCTTGGAGAATTGCTTGTTTAGGTCTTTTGCCCATTTTTGGATTGGGTTGTTTGGTTGTTTCTGTCATTGTCTTTAAATTTCACTTTTTGAATAATGATAGGTCTTGGTGTGAGTTGGTTTGAGCTGATCACATTTGGGACTCTCTCTGATTCCTGTGCCTGGATATCAGCTTTGTTCTTCAGATCAGGGGAGTTTCCAGCCATAATTTTATCAAAGGTTTTCTCACCCGTTCTCTCTCTTCCTTCAGGGACCCCTATAATGTGAGTGTTACTGTGCTTGATACTGTCTCAGAAGTCCCTTAACCTCATGTAATGTGCTTTTTCTTCTTACCTTTCTGATTGGGTGCTTTTCATTATTCTATCTTACGGATTGCTAATGGGTCGTCTGGACTGCCTGATCTTCTGTGTTACCTACATTTCTGCTCTGACTGGTTCTTTCTTAGACTTTCTACTTCTTTTTGAAAATTCCCCCTGTGTTCATCTGTTCTTTTTCCCAGTGCAGTTATCATTCTTAATACTGTTGCTTTGACCTTTTTGTCAGGTAAATTCTTTATTTATTTTCATTATGGTTATTTTCTTATTCTTTCACGTAATATATGTTCCTGTGTGTTCTCATTTTAATTTGCTATATCTCTGTGAAATTAGATGAAACAGTTACCTGTCAGAATTAAAGGTGTGTCCTTGTGTGAGAGCACTCCTGTGCAGTCTTCTGTGCTCAGCAGGTTTGTGGGGAAGAGCTGGACCTGAAGTGATTCTGGGCTGCCCTCTTCCCTCAGGATGTGCTGGCAGCCCCTGCAATGGGGGTGGCAGGGCTGGAATCAGAGGGACTGGAGCCAGTTCCAGGTTCAAGCAGGGGCTTCTCCTCTGCTCAGTGACTGTTCCAGCCCTATCAGGGGTGGCATAGGGTCCCATAGGGCTGGAGCAGGATCTCTGTGGGAGTGGGGTTCGCCTGGGCGTGGTGGCAGTCTTTGCTTTGGTTTGGGATGTGGCTGAGGCCTGAGGGCTTGCAGCGGCCCTTCTGTACTGGTATAACCTTTTCTCTGACGTGCACAGCTTGGCTAGAGGGTGGGTCAGGGCCAGAGAGATTGGGGCCGCAGCCCTGAGCTGGCCCCACCGCTTGTCGGGTGTGCACAGGAAAGTGAGTTCTGGGGATGGCAGGCTCTGCCCTGGTGCTAGTGCTGTTCCCTGTAGAGGGTGTGCAGGGACACTCTAGCTGGCCGTGACTGCTGGCCGTCTTTTCAGAGACAGGGCCACACCCAGGCCAGCGCCACTTTCCCCCACTGTATGCACGCTGACTGGCAGTGGAAGCCTCCATCTGAGAGGGGAGCAGGAGCCTGGGGAAGTCCAGGGGGCCCCCGTCTGAGCCACCCCTGCAATCCGGCCAGAGCCCCAGGCAGTGTTCAGCCTGCTGTGTCCCTGCCGTGATGGGGAGTCACTGGGTCTCTGCACAGGCTCTTCATGAGCAGAGGCTCAGCTTCTTACAGTGCTCCAGCAAGCCCGCTGGTTTTCACCCCAGCTGAGGGGGCTCCTTATCCCAGTGCTGAACCCCATGCCTGGGGTGCCTAATACATGGTTCAAACCATGACGTAAGGTGCGGGTGATTGTCAGGGCTGGAGCAGCGCTGGGACCTCATGCTGTCTGAGCATGGATGCCCACAGCTTCTAGTGTGTTAGGCCACTGGAGGGCCCTGCGGGGAGCGGCTGTAAATCTGTGGCACAGGTAGATGGGGCTTGTCATGATTATTCCTCACAAGGATGGTGTAAGGTCAGGATATGCCGTCTTATTTTCCAAGGGATTGATTATTATGTGTAATGTGCCCCAGCTGCCTAGTGTGAGCAGCATAACTGCAGGTACGCTGGGTCCAGGAATGCAAGCTCCAGTTACGCTCTCAGGAACCAAAGGAGCAGGTCCTAAACGGGCATGTTTACCATAAACGCTCTTACACGTCAGTCATGGGGAGCACCAGATTAAGAAATGGATGCTGCCTGAGTTTAGTATTGAATTATTAGAGAATGTAATGAATGTACAAGATTCAGGATCAGAATTAGGGGGGAAGGTATAGCTCAAGTGGTAGAATATGTGCTTAGCATGCGTGAGGTCCTGGGTTCAATCCCCGGTACCTCCACCATAAATAAATAAATAAAGCAAGTGAGTAAGCAAAAGTAAGTAAATAAATAAATAACCCCTGCCCCAGAAAAGATTCTGGATCAAACTTAGTGCAATGAAAAGTGGAAATGATCCAAGGAGTACATACAGTAAGAAATTAAGTCCTGAATTTAATCATCTTGTTTGAGTTTCCCAGTGGGTAAAAAATGATTAGGGTTTTGACTAATGTTGTTTTGATTGAACTATAGAATGTGATCAATTGTGAAGTGTGGAAGTCTAAGGATACTTGTAGTAAGGTTAACATTGTGATGATACCGTTTTAGGGGCTAATGATTCCTGGGATAGATGTAGTGGGCTGGCTATGTGTGCTGGGGGAAGAAGACAAGTTGCTGATGCAAGAGGAGGCACTGTGATAGAGAGGAAGGCTAGTGAAAAGTGAAGGCTAGCGTCACTCAGAGTTGATTCAGGAAGAATGAGCTAATAAGGCTGGTTAATAGACCATGAGATGTAGTATTAATTCAGAGGATATAACTTTTGATAATTATGTTAATGGTATTAATATAATGTTTGTAATAATGAGTTTTATTTAGCCTTGAAGAAGGTTAAGAATTTGTGCATAATCAGTACCGTAGCCGTTGGATCCCACAGCTATTAGCGGTGCAGCCGCACAGGCGGTGAGCACTGACGGTAGGTATTATGCCAGCTAATGTAGAATGGGTGCTGAGCATGCTGACAGTTGCTGTAATGAATAATGATGATATTATGCCATCTAAGCATAGTAATGGGGGTATTAAGTGTGATTGTATATTAGTATCCATATAGGATGCTATAAATGCAAAAATAACAGTAATGTAGACTGATGCCATTTGATAGTTATGAAGCTAATTATAATTTTACGAGTCAGAATGTTTTTCTTTAAACTATCATACATTCATTCTAATCCTTGTAAATTCATTTATAGGCTACGTTTATGGCTGCTAGCAATGAGGATAGAGTGTGTGCTATGAAAACTTTAGTTTTTAAGTTATTCTTTTGAAATGTTCAGGGTAGGGGTAGGAGGAGGCCGATTTCTAGGTCAAATAATCGAAAAGTAGTGACAACTGAGAGTAAATAAATGGAGAAGGTGGGCATGCTGGCCCTGTAGAATCAGACCCACACTTGTGTGGGCTTGATTTTTCTGGACAGACACTTATTAGAGGAGGTCAGAGTGTGACCAGGACAAGCTATGAGTCTGGCAGTGCACTGGTGAGTGACGTCAGTATAAGCTTTATTATTCTTTCTCCAGTTACACGAAAAGCCGTAGGTTGGAAGTCAGTTGTACTGTTTAAGTCTAAAGAATAAAATGGTCATCAATAGATAGCAACCTGTAGGAACAATCACACTTCATCTACAAAACGCAGTATCAGGCTGTGGATTGAAATCCAAAGTGATTAGATGTAAAGGGAAATTTTAGCTGGTATAGAAAGCACAGAATGAGAAAAGTAGAGCCAATAATTTTGTGTAGTCAGTGGAAGCTTTTAGCCATGAAAACTACTGAGCCAAAAACTCCAACTGCAGTTGTGAATTTTATATTCTCCTGAGGCTAGCAGTGATGTAAAATAAGTTCCCAGGGCAACTGTAATGAATCAGACGAAGTATTGTTTATGACTTCTTTCTGTTAGATGATGGTGAGCGCAAGTGAGGGGAACTTCAGAGGCTCACAGAACTGAAGTATTAAGAAGTTATTATGGGAACTGTGTGTGTGGTCAGTGTGCTGTTAGGTGGTGTGTGCACATATTTTTATCATTTTTCTGATCAGAAGGTAGATTATCTTTTTAGGATCTACGTGCATTTGCCTGTGCCTGCGTGTGCGTGTGTGTGTGTGTGTGTTGAGAGTTTGGTCATGGGGTGAAATACTGTAAACTTACCCACCTTGTACTGAGAGCTGTAGGATCTCCTTCTCTGCTAAAAACACCCTGCTCTTGTCACCACATTCCCATCCGTGACAGCACTACTTTGTAATGAATGTATGTAGTGTTCTGTTTCTCATGGATCAATGCAATGCATCCATTTATAGTTCATAAAGTTATTTATTTATTTTATTTAAAGTTATTTATTCATATGTAGTACTCATATGTATGACGGATCTTATGTTTTTACTCTTATTTACTTTGATGCCTGACTTAATGATGATAGAGGACTCATTTCCTGAGACAAAGCTGACTTGCTGTTAGAAGTCAGGAGCGCTCAGGAACATATCCTCGCCCTGCTTGTCCTGACAGCTGCGTGACTCAATGCCATTGGAAGAGGAGTTTCCCGAGACAAAGCCAGCAGTCTCCCTCAGAGCCTCAGGGAGCAGGTCAAAGGACGGGCTCCAGGTGGGTCCCTTTCCAAGGCAGACTTGGTTCAGGGTAAAGTTCCAGCATTCACCACCCCTGAGACCCTTAGGTGATTCAAATCCCCTTTGTCTTCTCATCCATAAAATGGGTTATTGACAGTGTTGTGTAATTGGAGTACTGCACTTTGAATTTGGCCAGTTGGCACGTTTTATTGCTCAGTGTGAGACCTCAATACCTTTGACCTGGTGTTCATTGGTAATTTATAGGTGGTGCCGACTCCTGAGGGCTGGAAGGAATTCTGACAGTACGAGGAGACCCAGGATCCCTGAAGCCTGCTCACCCTGGATGGGGCTCAGTCCCTCCAGGCTGGGGGATCCTCAGGCCAGCACAGCACCTGAAGCCCGGCTGTGGAAGCAGGAAGGCCCATGGTGTAGTTGGAAACACAGCCCCACTGTGTCTGTGAGGATCAGGGTCAGCTCCCCACAGGACAGGCTCTGGAGTTTCCTCCCTCAGGGCAGCCCATTTTCCTGGAAGTCAGCCCCTACAGGGATAGATATAGAGGCTGGAACAGCAGTCCCAAGAAAAATGGGAGGTACCAGTGTTTGAAAGTATGGTGACTCCTGGGGAGCTCAGCTCCAGGGAGATCAGAGCCTCAGAGTGGGAAGGACTGTGATGCCAGGATTCCTGCCTTTTCTGCTCCCTCCACTCTGGGCTTTCCCAGAGTCAGGCCACCCTGTCCCTTCGTCCCCCACCATGCACTGTGGGCTGGCTCCTTCTTGCCTTCTCTTGTCTCTGCTTCTCACTACCTGGTTACCCTCTGTCACCTCCTCTCTAGGACTTGACCACCACCTGTCTATCTGAATCACTCACGCACTGTCTTTCTCCCTGCCTGTCTCTTTCTCTGTCTCTCCACCCAGACGCTCAGGCCCTGGACTGTGGTCCAGCACTGTCCAGGGCCAGAGGGCCCCAGCTCTCCCAGCCCTCCCATTCTCACAGCCAAGTTGTGGCCCCGGCCCTGCGCACAGTAGAGGAGCCCGGTTACAGAGGCTGCTCCTGCTGGTATTTACTGCTGCACCACTGTTCCCCCCTCTTTCTGGGCAGCACAGCCTCACCTTGACCTGTTGGTGGCCCTTGACTTGTTCGTGGCCCAGTCTGGACCCCAGAGCTGCTGCAGGGCTGGTCACCTCCCCCAGCTGGAAGGGGGGAGGGCCCTGTGGGCTTAAGGGGCTCCTGGGAGATTGGATTGAGAGACGTATAAGGAGCCAGATATTTTCACCCACCTCCTCTTTGTGAGTGGCAGAGTCCCAAACCACTGACTGTCCCCTGCCTGTTTCTCACTAAGAGCTCCTGAGCTCCTTAGACTTAGGAGGGAGCTGCTGCCCTCAGTCCTTTTCAGAGTTTGCCTGGAATTGAGGCTCCTGAGGGCAGCTGGCAGGGCAGGGCTGGGGCACAAAGCCTGTGTTAGTGCGGGGCCCTCTCACTGGACTCCCGTGGCCACTCCAGGCACCTTAGCCATCCCTCACTGTCAGCAGTTGGCCATTTCACGGGGACAGATAGGCTCTCTATGACCCTTGAGACTGGCAGGCCCTACGTGCTCAGTATTTCTTGATTGAGTGAACACAACCATGCCCCATATCAAGATACCAAATCTTCCCACCACCCCAGAAGGATTTCTCTAGCCCCTTCATAGCCAATACTGCCCCAAAGCATAACTTTGCTTCTGCCTCACCTCGGTAGTTTCTGCCTCCTCGGACCTGGGTGTACCTGAGTCACCCAAGTGCAGAGTGGAGGGTGTGACAATATACAATTATACTGTGTAGTTGTATATATGGTAAAAATAATAGGGTTTATTTTTATGCATGTATCATGTGTACCTAAAATTAATGTGTCACATACAGGTGTACTACAGATAAGGACGGCCGTATGGGTGTGGTGATGTGATTAGGATGGTTTGCTGTTTAGATCGTCTCCATCTTGTGGACATCCTATCTGCCTTTTGTATGAAGTGCTGAGTGAGGGGGAGTGAAGACCTCCTACCCTGCTTGTGCAGGTGATTCCTCTTGGTTCTGTCATTCTTTTCCTTACGTCTTTTTCAGCCCCTGTCTGTGGGAAACTCTGGGAATCTGGAGAAGGGGGAGGAAGCGCCCAGAATTGGAGGACAGGGAACCTGAGTTGGGCAGGACCAGAAAGCATAAGGTCAGGAAAGTTTGCAGAGAGGACCCAGGGTTGGATGGCAGTTGGTGGGGGGGGGGATCAGGTGGGCGGGGCGCATTCTAGAAGTGAGGTCACCCGGAATGTCCACTGTGAGGACCAGGGGCAAAGGCAAGGCAGGTGATTGGTCGAGAGAGGGCATGAAGCATCAGCGTTGCTAAGGCAGCGTTCAGACAGGAGAAGGCTTGGAGGGAGGCATCTTGTCCCCTCCAGCTGCTCCTGAGAGTCCGCTTGACCTGCTGTTTGTTTTCCTGCCCTGCTGACCTTCTCCCCTGACTGAACCCTCCTTCCTCCCCTCAAGGGTTTGATTGACCCTCACCCTTTCTGTGACCCCCTTCTCCTCCCAAGTGCCCAGCCCTTCTTCCTGTCACACTCCCTCCCCAATCCCATCCCCAGCCCCTTCCCTCCCCTCCCCTCCCCTCCCCTCCCTTCCCCTCCCTTCCCCTCCCTTCCCCTCCCCCCTACCTCCTGCCTGGGGACCTCAGGGCCCTGGGAGGACCAGGACATGAAGATAATGGGGATGCTTTCCTGCCGCTACGTGCTGGGGTGTACTGGATATGAAAATACAACTGTGAGTAAACATTGGGCATCGGGTTTCCTCCTTTTTCCTGGGCTCTTCCACACTATGGTTAAATATCTGCTTTCTCACGGGGTCCTTGATGGGAACATATCGTTGGTGCAGACCAAGGCCCTCTGGGCAGGTTTCTTGACCAGCCTGCAGCGGCCCTGGCCAGCAGCATTTTCATCAAGATCTGGGTCCTGTCATGACCTCTTGGACCAAACACAGCAGGTTGACAAGATGAAACCTGAAATAGTTACTTTATTGCATCAAAGAAGGAAATGTGAATGTACTAAAAAGCCATTGAGTTGTATGCCTAAAATGGGGAAATGTGTGAATTATATCTCAATAAAGCTGTTTTTTAAAAAGTGAGAAGCTTATTTACTAGAAGTCATAGTTAGACTGGCTTCTGGAAAGCTTGTCAAGATCCTGCTTCAAGCTGTGCACGTTTGGTTGCAGTCGCTGTGAAGTGCGCTCTCCTGTGAGTACACTCTTCCCAGTGGTGACATGTGGCAGCCCTGGGAGCAGTTGTGTCTCAGCACTGGGTTGATGCTAGTCTGTTAAACAGTGAAGTGTCATTTGTGCTCTGTGCTTTCTGGTTTGTTAACTTCTAGCAACAATTCTTTTTTCTTTGAAGTGTATTCTTTTCAGAAATCTTAATGTAACAAAAGTATTCAGTAGCCCTGTAATTTTTAAAATATTTTTATTGACATATAGTCAGTTTGCAATGCTGTGTCAGTTTCTGGTGTACAACAGAATGCTTCAGTCATATAGGAACATACATATGTTCTCTTCCATATTCTTTTTTACCATAAAATACTACTAGACATTAAATATAGTTCCCTGTGCTGTACAGTATAAGCTAGTTGTTGTCTACTTTATATAGATTAGTAATTGTGAATCTCAAACTCCCAACTTTTCCCTTCCCACTCCATTCCCCCCAGTTATCATAAATTTGTTTTCTACGTCTGAGTCTGTTTTTGTTTTGTAAATAAGTTTGTCTTTTTTTTTAAGAGTCCACATATAAGTGATATGGCATTTTTCTTTTGCTTTCTGACTACTTCACTTAGAATAACATTCTCCAGGTCCATCCTGGAGAATGGCATCATTTTATCATTTTCTATGGCTGAGTAGTATTCCATTCTATAAATATACCACAGATTCTTTATCCTGTGAGTGGACATTTAGGTTGTTTCCATGTCTTGGTTATTGTACATAGTGCTGTATGAACATTGGGGTGCATGTACCTTTTTGAATTAAGGTTCCCTCTGGATATATGCCCAGGAATGGGATTGTTGGATCATATGGTAAGTGTATTTTGAGGAATCTCCATACTGTTTTCCATAATGGCTGCACCAAACTACATTCCCACCAGCAGTGTAGGAGGGTTCCCTTTTCTCCTCAGCTTCTCCAGCATTTGTTGTTGGTTGACTTTTGAATGATGGCCCTTCTGACTGGTGTGGGGTGATATGTCATTGTAGTTTTGATTTGCGTTTCTCTGATAATTAGCGATATTGAGCAGTTTTTCATGTGTCTTTTGGCCATTTGTATGTCTTCATTGGAGAATTGCTTGATTAGGTCTTCTGCCCGTTTTGAGATTGGGTTGTTTGTTTTTTTCTTAAGTCATACGAGCTGCTTATATATTCCAGAAATTAAGCCTTTGTCAGTCTCATTTTTGCAAATATTTTCTCCCATTCTGTAGGTTGTCTTTTTGTTTTATTTGTAGTTTCCTTTGCTGTGCAAAAGCTTCCAAATTTAATCAGGTCCCATTTGTTTATTTTTGCTTTTATTTCTATTGGACTTCTAGCAAATTCTGAGTCATCTCTTTCTCATCTTGGAGGCTACTACCCCCAGGGACTCTGTGTCTGACTAGGTTGACAGGAGCCCTGAGAGCCCAGTCGATGTGAAAATGAGTGGCTGCAGCCTGCTGGGATGTTTATAATGGGGAAATGCCTGGGAGCGACATGACCAGGAGGGGGATGAGTTGTCATTCTTCCTTTAGTAAAGTGTCCATGTTCAGAGTGTTGGTTTTCTCGAAGCAGAAAGGGTCCTTCATGTCCTTAGAATTGTCCAAATATGAAGAAATAGAGATACATGCTGTGAAATTTTCACTCTATCAGGAAAAAGCACCTCCGCACCCCAAAAAAGAAAGACTGAGAACACCTCATGGATCTAAGTGGGTTTGTTCTGATGGGCTTTCAGCAGATTCTCATGGACCTGGAAAAATTGAGTGTCAGGAACAGTCTTTGCACGGAGGCAGAATCACACCACGTGAACACTCCACCCAAAGAGGAGTCTGTTCTTTTTCTTTCGAGCCTACTGAGGAGGACGTTTCTAGGTCGTATTTCTTGGAATTTTTTCCCTCAAAGAGGATGAGGCTGAGTTCTCATAGGTTAGTTAAGCCCTCTTTCCCTACCGCGTCTTTGAGCATTTGGATAAACTAACTTGTCCTCCTCCTCCGTTGCTCATGGCCGCTGACAGAACCTGAGTCCATCAGCCTGGTGGATAGACTATAGGTAGGAGTCAGCTACTGACATCAGCGCTTAGACAGGACCGTGTGTGACAAGCATGCCCATGACGGAAGGGGTTTTACCAATTGGTGCCTAGATGGTGTTTGTCTTTTTGTCCCCTGGTCTGCATGTCTCCCCTTTGTGCTGAGACCCACTGCTCTCTCAGACTGTGGTTACGCGAAGACAGTGTGTGTTTCCCACAGCACACATTTTACTGACCTCAACGGTGAGAGCAGCTGACAATGACTATGTTACCGATTTCAGAGGCTGCTTTCTAGAGGTTTTATTTGCACAAGACTGAAACTTGGTGTCTAGATTAGTACAAATTACATTGTACATTTATTCCCTCCTATAATACTTATAAATCCAGTTTTTACAAAACTGAGTGTTTGCCTTTTGTTTTGGTGACCGTACATTCCAGAAATACGAATTAATTTTCATTGCAACTATTAATGGATGTAGGTGCAATACTATGAAATATGCATGTGAATTATTTGTACTGATTATTTTGAATTTTCTTTTTATGTTAACTTCATTCTTAGGGTTTAACCATATTATACAAGATTACTCAATAATACAAATCCTTATTTACTTCAGAAGTCTGACATTATATGCTCTGGTTCAGAATCAGAGTGAACATTGAAAAAAACCTCCATGGTTTTTAGAAAGTTGGGCTAAAATAAATCATTAATTTTTGCTGGAATAGTAATTTTGACATTATTATAAGAGCTGGTCTGCTTTCTCACTCATGTCCAATCTATAAACGTACAAATACATCTCTGTACATATCTCTGTATTCTAACACATTTTCATTGTGACTTTTCCGTACATTTTGGGTGCATTTTTGGCGATATTTCATAGAAGTTTGTCCAGATACTTCATTAACATACAATAGAAGATGTAGGCTTCCCATCCCCTGTAGGTTTGCGTTTCCTCATTTTCAATTTCAAGTTGGCTTCTGCATTCATAAGTTAAGTTCTGTTAACTATTTTAAAAATATTTGCAACGTGTCGGCAAAGTCAAGTGTGTAACATTTTGTGTGTCATATTTTTCTGCAGCTTTAGTCTGGTGTGTGTACATGTAATATCAGCACCTTTCCAGTGATACAGTTTATTGATATTTGACATATGTGAGCAGTAGTGAAACTATCACCAAATGAATGCAGTAAACATGCCCACACTCCCAACAGCTTGCTCCTGCTCCTTTTGAACTCAAGTGTCCCTTCTTGCCTCTCTGAGGAGCTGTGGTTTAGGGTTTCTAAAGATGATTCTCTGTGACAGATAAGCTGCAAATGTCTTTGAGGTTCCTCATTATCTCCAATATCTTTTCAGATCCTCGAGATTTATGAACTTCTTGCTGCCTCCTGGGGAGCTTCTCGTTTTCTCTTGTTTGTTTGGAGGACCGTCTGCGCTGTGAGTATTACTAAAGTACCTTATAGTGTCCTTTTAATCACACCTAACAGGAATTTTTATAGTCACTGGACATTTTATTTGCCTGCCTGCGCCAGAATCCAGGAGTCTTTTCTTTGTTTCCTTTTAGATAACTAACTTGAACGGAAATTAGTTTTGAAATGGAAATTTGTTGCAAAATACTATCTTTATAGTAAGAACTCAATGAGCAAGACAACAGTATATTCTCAATGAGACAATGGCAATTTATAAACTCTTCTCTTCAGTAGCAAAACAGGAAGGTTAAGTGTTTGGTGAGCCCATCTCTCTCCCCACCTGCCCCTGTCTGTGTGTTGGGTGACAGGGGACAGGGACTCTCTGTTCCCTGAGCAAGTGTGAAGTGAAGGGAACATCTGTGGTTTTCTGTTTACCCTCCGTGCATACATTCTTCTATAGCCACATTATTGCCGCTGGAGCTTCAACCCTGTGATGATACTCCAATATCTTGGCAAGGTTAGGGCTGGCCTCAGTCTCTGATCATCACTTAAAGTTTTGAATGAAAAAATATGTGTTAAGGGTCAGGGAAGTGTGTCTTTACATGGTATTACAGTGGAGTCCTGCCTGGGTTTTATTGAGCTGTTATTCCTCAGATGATGACTCGTGTCTGAGTTAGGAAGCATGTTCGCTTCTTGAAAATGGTCACTGTCGGTCCTGCTGCTGCTTGTGCTTGTATTACAGCCATTGCTCACTTTCATTCTCGTCTCATGTCTCATTTGATGTCCGTTTGTTTTTAGTGGTCTTGACAAATCTTACGACTTCATATGTTACAATTGCTTGTCAATTCAACAGTCAACTCTATACGATTTCAAAAAAGCTTTCACTGAATGAAAGTTGTGCATGTTAGTATAAAGACTTTGCCTTTATTTTTCTTTCAGTTTCTCCTCTCTCTCTCTCTCAAAGGTTGCACAGCAATCCAGGTTCTGGACTTACGTGTGGATGTTTGGTTTGACAAAAAAAAAAATCGGATAAATGATGCATTACAACATATTATGAAAATAATACAGTTCAGTGTTATTAAACATGAATATGCATTATGAAAATTAAAGTAGATTGGTGTTTGTTTAATAGAATGTAACAGATCTTTTGTTCTAAAATAAGTTATTTACCATTGTGCTATCAGCAATGGTGAGTGAAAGATCATGCCTTAGGTAGGAAATTCTGATTTTTTTTGATTTTTAATCATATGAATCATTATGCTGATCCAAATTGATAATTGTAATTTCAATGGATTACTGTTTTAATAGTTTGTTAGGAACTATATATTTACTAATTATATGTTTTGACTTCAAATTTAATGTTTCTTCCTCTCTAGGTAAAGCCTCCAAAGCCTCAAGGTAAGATGTTAGGGTTTAGTTTTCTTTGTAATGTTTTCTCAATACTGGGATTCAATATGGGTTTTAATTCAACTAAGAATAAACACAGTGACTTCTGATGTCTAACTGACTTAACTCTTGAAAATTTTACTCCTGGGATGGTGTCTAAATGACACCATAGAGGAAGTTGGCATCTATTGAGATATGAGACCAGGAGGATCACAGGAGTAGGGAGAGTAAGATGAGTTTAATTTTGCATAGAAACCTTTAGGAAGCAGGTGATGAGAATGTTCGCAGTGACTGCCTGACCTGACCTGGCTCTTGGTGAAAAGGAAAGATGCTGAAACACCACTGGAGCCTGTCAGGACTCTCAAGGCTGAGGGAGGGATGCAGATGTATCCAGGTGTGTGTGTCACAGCCGAGGGGAAGCCGTGGGCTGTGACTCGGAAGTGAAGGGGGCCATTCGTGCCAGTGGGGACTTAATGGAAGTGATTCAGCCTGAGAATGCTGCTTTCTGCTGACTCAGTGGGGCTGTGCTTGGCGGGCAGGGTGGCTGCCTGGCACTCAGTAGGCCCTCGAGGCCTGGTGTTGGTGACGGTGGATACAGAAATGCTGGTGCTTGGCAGAGTGATCTCAGCATCAGAGCGTCCCCGCTGGGCAGAGAGAAGTTGCATGTGCGCTGTGCGGTCAGATGAGGGACTTAGATGCCCAAGAGAAGAGCCTGGAGCTGAGGGTCGTGTTCTAGAGCATCACACGTGGAGTCGCCTGTGACCGGCTGCTTTGTGTGTGCTGTTTTCCTGAAGCAGTGATGGGAACATTCTCATCCTGGCGATGGAAAAGCTTGTCATTCAGGGACTGTGTGTTACCCAGGCCCTTCAGTGACTAGGTGGTGAAGCCCACATGGTACCAAAGTGTTTAATTCCAGCGACCTTGTCCTCCAGGGCCCCCAGCATGGTTTTCATGAAAGACGATCTGCCAGGCAGCAGGACGACACTGGGGACTTGTGCGGGCCCAGTCAGGCGACGTGTTGAACTTGCCTTCTGTGGTGCTGCGGATAGGATAGAGCCTGGCTGTGGGGTGAACCTGTGTGGGATGAGGGTTCTTTTTTTTTTTTCTTTCTTTTAAACAGGGGCATGTTTACTTACCTTAGTAATTGGAGTAGGGAATCTTCAGGGGACAGGATGCTTGGTTTTTCTTTTTCAGCTCTGGTGATGTCAGAAGTAGTTGAATGATTGAATTTTCTAAGAATGGTGCTTATAACTGGGAGAGAATTTAGGAGAAGACTTTATTGTGTTTCTGCATCCTTGAAAAAAATTGAACTAGGAATCTCAGCGATCTCACATGTAGAATGCCAATAAGATTTGCTTCCTTTAGGTACAGTAGTAAAGTTAAAAAGTTAGTTATACTCTTAGTGCCAGCCAAAGATATGTCTTTGCTGCCAATAAATTGGGGTAATTCTATTCTACTGGATTTTCCTACCAATATGAGAAACTGCTTTATCTCCTTTTAGTTCCTTTAAGGCAGATGGCTGAGAAGATCAAGAATGTTGAGGAAAAAAGCAGAGAACTTGCAGAAAATATATCTGCTTGGAAGCAGAAGGTATCATTGTCCTGATATTCTTTTTCCGATTTCAGCTTCAGTTATTTGGCTCTCTTTTCTCTCATCCTTCTGTTCTGTTCCGTATGTTCTATAAGAGGTCTAGATTCAAAGCAAGTGTCCTAGATAAAAAAAACAAATGTCTTCTGTAGAGCAGAGGGAACTCTACTTGATATCTTGTAATCTATAATGAAAAAGAATGTGAAGACAAATATAGGTATATATATATGTGTGACTGAAACACTATGCTGTATACCAGAAACCGACACATTGTAACTGACTATATTGCAGTAAAAAAATAAACAAAGCAAGTGTCGTAGATGTAAAGCACCGCTTTCTGTATTAGTGGAAGGGGTCACACACAAGGTGCGTTCAGCTACCAGTGTAATTAGTATTTGTAATTCCTTTATTACATATTTGCATAGGCCACTGAGTCAAAGAAGTGCTTAGAGGAGACCATTAGGCAAAAGAAGATGCTCTCTGGTGAAGCGCTGACGTTTAACATGCAAACCTCTTCTTTTCCTAGATTACATTCTGAAAACAAATGAAAGTAATGAGTAATTGTTACTGATTCAATATGTTTTTTTTGAAGGAGAACTTGAAAACCGTTGACAAGGATAATGAGTATTTGAATAACATCATTCAAATTACTCTAGCTAAACTGCAGGCAGCGAGGGGTCAGGATGCCAAGAGTCCACACTCGGTAAGAGTTTGGCTGCAACGTTGACCATAACTGGGCTTCTGAGGCTTTTTGTGCCCTGGGCGAGCTGCGCGCTCAGGTCCACTTGCTTTTGGCCACAGCAGAATTTGGGAGCCCGGTAGCGGAACCTCCCACTGAACAGTGATCCAGAATTTCACAGACTAAAACCTCCGTGACTTTTTAACTTCAGAGACTACGAAATATGTCTTATTTTCACAACCTACGGAGTTTCCTCTCCACTCACACTGTCCATCGCCAGTAACAGTGCTGTAGTCTCCCTTGCGACTTCCTCTGATGCTTGACCCCTCAGCCTTTGGCCCAGGCTGCCCTTCCCCGGAAGCGCCCTCGCTTCCCCCTGTGTGCACTGGGTTGTGTCTCTGAAGACCCAGTGCGGGCTTCCCAGCGCCCCGTGACCTAGCGACCTGCCACGGGCTCTCCTGTCCCTTGTGCCGCTCACCCTATGCCTCCGCCCTGGGTTGGAGAGCGGTCAGACTTCTGCGTGCCGGGTCGTCTTCCTGGCTCCCTCCCGGTGGCAGAGTCGAGAGAAGGGCCCCCCCCCCCTTCATGAGTATCGGCAGCTCCTCCCAGGGGAGAGGGCTTATGCTCTGAGAGGTGGCGTGCGTCCTTGTTGTCCCCATGACTAACTGGGGGAAAGACCCCGTGCGTGAGTGTGATGGTTTCTGGCGTTCGGTTCTTGTTTAATTAATTGCCCTCTTGTGTTCCTAGGGGTTGGCGACCGAGCCAGAGGCTGGCAGGCCAGCAGCCGATAGCCAGACGTTTGGACTTGCTCCAGGGCCAGTAACAGCACATGACACGTTGAGCTGTGTTGATGGAGCTGGCCCAACTGACACGTTCGGTAAGTTAGTGTACACGTCTGGGGGTTTTCTGTCCCTCTCTTGTCTTGATCAGGCGTCTGTCCAGAAACTCAGTTTTCGGAGGGAGCAGTGCAGCTCTGCGGTAGAGTGAACGCATGCTTAGCAGGCAGGGCTTCCTGGACTCGATGCCCACTGCCTCCCTTAAACAGAACGCCCACTGTGAAACACCTGAAAGGTGTAGGTCCTGGCACAGCATCCGTCCCCTTTTGGGCGGTTGGCCTTTGCCACCTGTCCTCACAGAGATCCCAGCCACGACGGCGCTTCTCCTTCCAGGAGGTGCTTTGGCCCCCTGACCTCCTTCTGTGCCCCTTGGTTGCCCTGAAACACGCATGAGTTGGGGATAGGTGAGGAGAGGAGGGGGGTTTGAAGTTCCCAGAGGTTCGTGTCCCCATTAATGTACGTGTGACTCCTTCTTACAGGCCCCGTGACAGTGCCCCAGAGCGGAGAACCGGACGAGGCCGACTTCTTTCCTGATGAAGAGGTACCGTCTCCCTTTGTCACTGTTCTTCTCCTTCGTTCGGTAGGTGGTAAGCGTCAGGGCACGCTGCAGCGGGGACGCCTGGGTGCTTTGAGCCTGCGTCCCCAAGTTTGCATTTGCCCGGGAAGGTCTGCGGGCTCACAAGGTCTGTCCCAGTGCACACCTACTACAGTTACCGGGTGCTTCACGTCGTGTGACTGCACGACGCACCTGCAGTAGTTTTGGAGGCTCACCCCGTGAAACGGGTGTCTGTATCTACGTGGCGTGGCCCAGTTCTTCTCCGTTAGCGTTTGTGAGGGGACGCTGGAGGCGGACCGCGCCCTGTGGCAGTCAGGTGCTTTGCTGTCGTCGTTTGATCTTGGCTTTTTTTCCTGTGGCCACCCTGACCTGAAAGTTACCAGGGGACGTCTGGCCTTGAATGTAGGGGCTTTTGCCCCTTTCCAGCCCATCGCCAGTAACAGTGCTGTAGTTTCCCTCGCGACTTCCTCTGATGCTTGACCCCTCAGCCTTTGGCCCAGGCTGCCCTTCCCCGGAAGCGCCCTCGCTTCCCCCTGTGTGCACTGGGTTGTGTCTCTGAAGACCCAGTGCGGGCTTCCCAGCGCCCCGTGACCTAGCGGCCTGCCACGGGCTCTCCTGTCCCTTGTGCCGCTCGCCCTGTGCCTCCGCCCTGGGTTGGAGAGCGGTCAGACTTCTGCGTGCCGGGTCGTCTTCCTGGCTCCCTCCCGGTGGCAGAGTCGAGAGAAGGGCCCCCACCCCCTTTCATGAGTTTCGGCAGCTCCTCCCAGGGGAGAGGGCTTATGATCTGAGAGGTGGCGTGCGTCCTTGTTGTCCCCATGACTAACTGGGGGAAAGACCCCGTGCGTGAGTGTGATGGTTTCTGGCGTTCGGTTCTTGTTTAATTAATTGCCCTCTTGTGTTCCTAGGGGTTGGCGACCGAGCCAGAGGCCGGCAGGCCAGCAGCCGATAGCCAGACGTTTGGACTTGCTCCAGGGCCAGTAACAGCGCATGACACCTTGAGCTGTGTTGATGGAGCTGGCCCAACTGACACGTTCGGTAAGTTAGTGTACACGTCTGGGGGTTTTCTGTCCCTCTCTTGTCTTGATCAGGCGTCTGTCCGGAAACTCAGTTTTCGGAGGGAGCAGTGCAGCTCTGCGGTAGAGTGAACGCATGCTTAGCAGGCAGGGCTTCCTGGATTCGATGCCCACTGCCTCCCTTAAACAGAACGCCTACTGTGAAACACCTGAAAGGTGTAGGTCCTGGCACAGCATCCGTCCCCTTTTGGGCGGTTGGCCTTTGCCACCTGTCCTCACAGAGATCCCAGCCACGACGGCGCTTCTCCTTCCAGGAGGTGCTTTGGCCCCCTGACCTCCTTCTGTGCCCCTTGGTTGCCCTGAAACACGCATGAGTTGGGGATAGGTGAGGAGAGGAGGGGGGTTTGAAGTTCCCAGAGGTTCGTGTCCCCATTAATGTACGTGTGACTCCTTCTTACAGGCCCCGTGACAGTGCCCCAGAGCGGAGAACCGGACGAGGCCGATGTCTTTTCCGATAAAGAGGTACCGTCTCCCTTTGTCACTGTTCTTCTCCTTCGTTCGGTAGGTAAGCGTCGGGGCACGCTGCAGCGGGGACGCCTGGGTGCTTTGAGCCTGCGTCCCCAAGTTTGCATTTGCCCGGGAAGGTCTGCGGGCTTACAATGTGGTCCATCCCAGTGCACACCTACTACAGTTACCGGGTGCTTCACGTCGTGTGACTGCACGACGCACCTGCAGCAATTTTGGAGGCTCACCTCGTGAAACGGGTGTCTGTATCTACGTGGTGTGGCCCAGTTCTTTTCCGTTAGCGTTTGTGAGGGGACGCTGGAGGCGGACCGCGCCCTGTGGCAGTCAGGTGCTTTGCTGTCGTCGTTTGATCTTGGCTTTTTTTCCTGTGGCCACCCTGACCTGAAAGTTACCAGGGGACGTCTGGCCTTGAATGTAGGGGCTTTTGCCCCTTTCCAGCCCATCGCCAGTAACAGTGCTGTAGTTTCCCTCGCGACTTCCTCTGATGCTTGACCCCTCAGCCTTTGGCCCAGGCTGCCCTTCCCCGGAAGCGCCCTCGCTTCCCCCTGTGTGCACTGGGTTGTGTCTCTGAAGACCCAGTGCGGGCTTCCCAGCGCCCCGTGACCTAGCGGCCTGCCACGGGCTCTCCTGTCCCTTGTGCCGCTCGCCCTGTGCCTCCGCCCTGGGTTGGAGAGCGGTCAGACTTCTGCGTGCCGGGTCGTCTTCCTGGCTCCCTCCCGGTGGCAGAGTCGAGAGAAGGGCCCCCACCCCCTTTCATGAGTTTCGGCAGCTCCTCCCAGGGGAGAGGGCTTATGATCTGAGAGGTGGCGTGCGTCCTTGTTGTCCCCATGACTAACTGGGGGAAAGACCCCGTGCGTGAGTGTGATGGTTTCTGGCGTTCGGTTCTTGTTTAATTAATTGCCCTCTTGTGTTCCTAGGGGTTGGCGACCGAGCCAGAGG
Organism: Vicugna pacos; assembly: GCF_048564905.1. Taxonomy (NCBI): domain Eukaryota; kingdom Metazoa; phylum Chordata; class Mammalia; order Artiodactyla; family Camelidae; genus Vicugna; species Vicugna pacos. The sequence goes on from NC_133001.1 coordinate 30,050,469, forward strand.
CCGGCAGGCCAGCAGCCGATAGCCAGACGTTTGGACTTGCTCCAGGGCCAGTAACAGCGCATGACACCTTGAGCTGTGTTGATGGAGCTGGCCCAACTGACACGTTCGGTAAGTTAGTGTACACGTCTGGGGGTTTTCTGTCCCTCTCTTGTCTTGATCAGGCGTCTGTCCGGAAACTCAGTTTTCGGAGGGAGCAGTGCAGCTCTGCGGTAGAGTGAACGCATGCTTAGCAGGCAGGGCTTCCTGGATTCGATGCCCACTGCCTCCCTTAAACAGAACGCCTACTGTGAAACACCTGAAAGGTGTAGGTCCTGGCACAGCATCCGTCCCCTTTTGGGCGGTTGGCCTTTGCCACCTGTCCTCACAGAGATCCCAGCCACGACGGCGCTTCTCCTTCCAGGAGGTGCTTTGGCCCCCTGACCTCCTTCTGTGCCCCTTGGTTGCCCTGAAACACGCATGAGTTGGGGATAGGTGAGGAGAGGAGGGGGGTTTGAAGTTCCCAGAGGTTCGTGTCCCCATTAATGTACGTGTGACTCCTTCTTACAGGCCCCGTGACAGTGCCCCAGAGCGGAGAACCGGACGAGGCCGATGTCTTTTCCGATAAAGAGGTACCGTCTCCCTTTGTCACTGTTCTTCTCCTTCGTTCGGTAGGTAAGCGTCGGGGCACGCTGCAGCGGGGACGCCTGGGTGCTTTGAGCCTGCGTCCCCAAGTTTGCATTTGCCCGGGAAGGTCTGCGGGCTTACAATGTGGTCCATCCCAGTGCACACCTACTACAGTTACCGGGTGCTTCACGTCGTGTGACTGCACGACGCACCTGCAGCAATTTTGGAGGCTCACCTCGTGAAACGGGTGTCTGTATCTACGTGGTGTGGCCCAGTTCTTTTCCGTTAGCGTTTGTGAGGGGACGCTGGAGGCGGACCGCGCCCTGTGGCAGTCAGGTGCTTTGCTGTCGTCGTTTGATCTTGGCTTTTTTTCCTGTGGCCACCCTGACCTGAAAGTTACCAGGGGACGTCTGGCCTTGAATGTAGGGGCTTTTGCCCCTTTCCAGCCCATCGCCAGTAACAGTGCTGTAGTTTCCCTCGCGACTTCCTCTGATGCTTGACCCCTCAGCCTTTGGCCCAGGCTGCCCTTCCCCGGAAGCGCCCTCGCTTCCCCCTGTGTGCACTGGGTTGTGTCTCTGAAGACCCAGTGCGGGCTTCCCAGCGCCCCGTGACCTAGCGGCCTGCCACGGGCTCTCCTGTCCCTTGTGCCGCTCGCCCTGTGCCTCCGCCCTGGGTTGGAGAGCGGTCAGACTTCTGCGTGCCGGGTCGTCTTCCTGGCTCCCTCCCGGTGGCAGAGTCGAGAGAAGGGCCCCCACCCCCTTTCATGAGTTTCGGCAGCTCCTCCCAGGGGAGAGGGCTTATGATCTGAGAGGTGGCGTGCGTCCTTGTTGTCCCCATGACTAACTGGGGGAAAGACCCCGTGCGTGAGTGTGATGGTTTCTGGCGTTCGGTTCTTGTTTAATTAATTGCCCTCTTGTGTTCCTAGGGGTTGGCGACCGAGCCAGAGGCCGGCAGGCCAGCAGCCGATAGCCAGACGTTTGGACTTGCTCCAGGGCCAGTAACAGCGCATGACACCTTGAGCTGTGTTGATGGAGCTGGCCCAACTGACACGTTCGGTAAGTTAGTGTACACGTCTGGGGGTTTTCTGTCCCTCTCTTGTCTTGATCAGGCGTCTGTCCGGAAACTCAGTTTTCGGAGGGAGCAGTGCAGCTCTGCGGTAGAGTGAACGCATGCTTAGCAGGCAGGGCTTCCTGGATTCGATGCCCACTGCCTCCCTTAAACAGAACGCCTACTGTGAAACACCTGAAAGGTGTAGGTCCTGGCACAGCATCCGTCCCCTTTTGGGCGGTTGGCCTTTGCCACCTGTCCTCACAGAGATCCCAGCCACGACGGCGCTTCTCCTTCCAGGAGGTGCTTTGGCCCCCTGACCTCCTTCTGTGCCCCTTGGTTGCCCTGAAACACGCATGAGTTGGGGATAGGTGAGGAGAGGAGGGGGGTTTGAAGTTCCCAGAGGTTCGTGTCCCCATTAATGTACGTGTGACTCCTTCTTACAGGCCCCGTGACAGTGCCCCAGAGCGGAGAACCGGACGAGGCCGATGTCTTTTCCGATAAAGAGGTACCGTCTCCCTTTGTCACTGTTCTTCTCCTTCGTTCGGTAGGTAAGCGTCGGGGCACGCTGCAGCGGGGACGCCTGGGTGCTTTGAGCCTGCGTCCCCAAGTTTGCATTTGCCCGGGAAGGTCTGCGGGCTTACAATGTGGTCCATCCCAGTGCACACCTACTACAGTTACCGGGTGCTTCACGTCGTGTGACTGCACGACGCACCTGCAGCAATTTTGGAGGCTCACCTCGTGAAACGGGTGTCTGTATCTACGTGGTGTGGCCCAGTTCTTTTCCGTTAGCGTTTATGAGGGGACGCTGGAGGCGGACCGCGCCCTGTGGCAGTCAGGTGCTTTGCTGTCGTCGTTTGATCTTGGCTTTTTTTCCTGTGGCCACCCTGACCTGAAAGTTACCAGGGGACGTCTGGCCTTGAATGTAGGGGCTTTTGCCCCTTTCCAGCCCATCGCCAGTAACAGTGCTGTAGTTTCCCTCGCGACTTCCTCTGATGCTTGACCCCTCAGCCTTTGGCCCAGGCTGCCCTTCCCCGGAAGCGCCCTCGCTTCCCCCTGTGTGCACTGGGTTGTGTCTCTGAAGACCCAGTGCGGGCTTCCCAGCGCCCCGTGACCTAGCGGCCTGCCACGGGCTCTCCTGTCCCTTGTGCCGCTCGCCCTGTGCCTCCGCCCTGGGTTGGAGAGCGGTCAGACTTCTGCGTGCCGGGTCGTCTTCCTGGCTCCCTCCCGGTGGCAGAGTCGAGAGAAGGGCCCCCACCCCCTTTCATGAGTTTCGGCAGCTCCTCCCAGGGGAGAGGGCTTATGATCTGAGAGGTGGCGTGCGTCCTTGTTGTCCCCATGACTAACTGGGGGAAAGACCCCGTGCGTGAGTGTGATGGTTTCTGGCGTTCGGTTCTTGTTTAATTAATTGCCCTCTTGTGTTCCTAGGGGTTGGCGACCGAGCCAGAGGCCGGCAGGCCAGCAGCCGATAGCCAGACGTTTGGACTTGCTCCAGGGCCAGTAACAGCGCATGACACCTTGAGCTGTGTTGATGGAGCTGGCCCAACTGACACGTTCGGTAAGTTAGTGTACACGTCTGGGGGTTTTCTGTCCCTCTCTTGTCTTGATCAGGCGTCTGTCCGGAAACTCAGTTTTCGGAGGGAGCAGTGCAGCTCTGCGGTAGAGTGAACGCATGCTTAGCAGGCAGGGCTTCCTGGATTCGATGCCCACTGCCTCCCTTAAACAGAACGCCTACTGTGAAACACCTGAAAGGTGTAGGTCCTGGCACAGCATCCGTCCCCTTTTGGGCGGTTGGCCTTTGCCACCTGTCCTCACAGAGATCCCAGCCACGACGGCGCTTCTCCTTCCAGGAGGTGCTTTGGCCCCCTGACCTCCTTCTGTGCCCCTTGGTTGCCCTGAAACACGCATGAGTTGGGGATAGGTGAGGAGAGGAGGGGGGTTTGAAGTTCCCAGAGGTTCGTGTCCCCATTAATGTACGTGTGACTCCTTCTTACAGGCCCCGTGACAGTGCCCCAGAGCGGAGAACCGGACGAGGCCGATGTCTTTTCCGATAAAGAGGTACCGTCTCCCTTTGTCACTGTTCTTCTCCTTCGTTCGGTAGGTAAGCGTCGGGGCACGCTGCAGCGGGGACGCCTGGGTGCTTTGAGCCTGCGTCCCCAAGTTTGCATTTGCCCGGGAAGGTCTGCGGGCTTACAATGTGGTCCATCCCAGTGCACACCTACTACAGTTACCGGGTGCTTCACGTCGTGTGACTGCACGACGCACCTGCAGCAATTTTGGAGGCTCACCTCGTGAAACGGGTGTCTGTATCTACGTGGTGTGGCCCAGTTCTTTTCCGTTAGCGTTTGTGAGGGGACGCTGGAGGCGGACCGCGCCCTGTGGCAGTCAGGTGCTTTGCTGTCGTCGTTTGATCTTGGCTTTTTTTCCTGTGGCCACCCTGACCTGAAAGTTACCAGGGGACGTCTGGCCTTGAATGTAGGGGCTTTTGCCCCTTTCCAGCCCATCGCCAGTAACAGTGCTGTAGTTTCCCTCGCGACTTCCTCTGATGCTTGACCCCTCAGCCTTTGGCCCAGGCTGCCCTTCCCCGGAAGCGCCCTCGCTTCCCCCTGTGTGCACTGGGTTGTGTCTCTGAAGACCCAGTGCGGGCTTCCCAGCGCCCCGTGACCTAGCGGCCTGCCACGGGCTCTCCTGTCCCTTGTGCCGCTCGCCCTGTGCCTCCGCCCTGGGTTGGAGAGCGGTCAGACTTCTGCGTGCCGGGTCGTCTTCCTGGCTCCCTCCCGGTGGCAGAGTCGAGAGAAGGGCCCCCACCCCCTTTCATGAGTTTCGGCAGCTCCTCCCAGGGGAGAGGGCTTATGATCTGAGAGGTGGCGTGCGTCCTTGTTGTCCCCATGACTAACTGGGGGAAAGACCCCGTGCGTGAGTGTGATGGTTTCTGGCGTTCGGTTCTTGTTTAATTAATTGCCCTCTTGTGTTCCTAGGGGTTGGCGACCGAGCCAGAGGCCGGCAGGCCAGCAGCCGATAGCCAGACGTTTGGACTTGCTCCAGGGCCAGTAACAGCGCATGACACCTTGAGCTGTGTTGATGGAGCTGGCCCAACTGACACGTTCGGTAAGTTAGTGTACACGTCTGGGGGTTTTCTGTCCCTCTCTTGTCTTGATCAGGCGTCTGTCCGGAAACTCAGTTTTCGGAGGGAGCAGTGCAGCTCTGCGGTAGAGTGAACGCATGCTTAGCAGGCAGGGCTTCCTGGATTCGATGCCCACTGCCTCCCTTAAACAGAACGCCTACTGTGAAACACCTGAAAGGTGTAGGTCCTGGCACAGCATCCGTCCCCTTTTGGGCGGTTGGCCTTTGCCACCTGTCCTCACAGAGATCCCAGCCACGACGGCGCTTCTCCTTCCAGGAGGTGCTTTGGCCCCCTGACCTCCTTCTGTGCCCCTTGGTTGCCCTGAAACACGCATGAGTTGGGGATAGGTGAGGAGAGGAGGGGGGTTTGAAGTTCCCAGAGGTTCGTGTCCCCATTAATGTACGTGTGACTCCTTCTTACAGGCCCCGTGACAGTGCCCCAGAGCGGAGAACCGGACGAGGCCGATGTCTTTTCCGATAAAGAGGTACCGTCTCCCTTTGTCACTGTTCTTCTCCTTCGTTCGGTAGGTAAGCGTCGGGGCACGCTGCAGCGGGGACGCCTGGGTGCTTTGAGCCTGCGTCCCCAAGTTTGCATTTGCCCGGGAAGGTCTGCGGGCTTACAATGTGGTCCATCCCAGTGCACACCTACTACAGTTACCGGGTGCTTCACGTCGTGTGACTGCACGACGCACCTGCAGCAATTTTGGAGGCTCACCTCGTGAAACGGGTGTCTGTATCTACGTGGTGTGGCCCAGTTCTTTTCCGTTAGCGTTTATGAGGGGACGCTGGAGGCGGACCGCGCCCTGTGGCAGTCAGGTGCTTTGCTGTCGTCGTTTGATCTTGGCTTTTTTTCCTGTGGCCACCCTGACCTGAAAGTTACCAGGGGACGTCTGGCCTTGAATGTAGGGGCTTTTGCCCCTTTCCAGCCCATCGCCAGTAACAGTGCTGTAGTTTCCCTCGCGACTTCCTCTGATGCTTGACCCCTCAGCCTTTGGCCCAGGCTGCCCTTCCCCGGAAGCGCCCTCGCTTCCCCCTGTGTGCACTGGGTTGTGTCTCTGAAGACCCAGTGCGGGCTTCCCAGCGCCCCGTGACCTAGCGGCCTGCCACGGGCTCTCCTGTCCCTTGTGCCGCTCGCCCTGTGCCTCCGCCCTGGGTTGGAGAGCGGTCAGACTTCTGCGTGCCGGGTCGTCTTCCTGGCTCCCTCCCGGTGGCAGAGTCGAGAGAAGGGCCCCCACCCCCTTTCATGAGTTTCGGCAGCTCCTCCCAGGGGAGAGGGCTTATGATCTGAGAGGTGGCGTGCGTCCTTGTTGTCCCCATGACTAACTGGGGGAAAGACCCCGTGCGTGAGTGTGATGGTTTCTGGCGTTCGGTTCTTGTTTAATTAATTGCCCTCTTGTGTTCCTAGGGGTTGGCGACCGAGCCAGAGGCCGGCAGGCCAGCAGCCGATAGCCAGACGTTTGGACTTGCTCCAGGGCCAGTAACAGCGCATGACACCTTGAGCTGTGTTGATGGAGCTGGCCCAACTGACACGTTCGGTAAGTTAGTGTACACGTCTGGGGGTTTTCTGTCCCTCTCTTGTCTTGATCAGGCGTCTGTCCGGAAACTCAGTTTTCGGAGGGAGCAGTGCAGCTCTGCGGTAGAGTGAACGCATGCTTAGCAGGCAGGGCTTCCTGGATTCGATGCCCACTGCCTCCCTTAAACAGAACGCCTACTGTGAAACACCTGAAAGGTGTAGGTCCTGGCACAGCATCCGTCCCCTTTTGGGCGGTTGGCCTTTGCCACCTGTCCTCACAGAGATCCCAGCCACGACGGCGCTTCTCCTTCCAGGAGGTGCTTTGGCCCCCTGACCTCCTTCTGTGCCCCTTGGTTGCCCTGAAACACGCATGAGTTGGGGATAGGTGAGGAGAGGAGGGGGGTTTGAAGTTCCCAGAGGTTCGTGTCCCCATTAATGTACGTGTGACTCCTTCTTACAGGCCCCGTGACAGTGCCCCAGAGCGGAGAACCGGACGAGGCCGATGTCTTTTCCGATAAAGAGGTACCGTCTCCCTTTGTCACTGTTCTTCTCCTTCGTTCGGTAGGTAAGCGTCGGGGCACGCTGCAGCGGGGACGCCTGGGTGCTTTGAGCCTGCGTCCCCAAGTTTGCATTTGCCCGGGAAGGTCTGCGGGCTTACAATGTGGTCCATCCCAGTGCACACCTACTACAGTTACCGGGTGCTTCACGTCGTGTGACTGCACGACGCACCTGCAGCAATTTTGGAGGCTCACCTCGTGAAACGGGTGTCTGTATCTACGTGGTGTGGCCCAGTTCTTTTCCGTTAGCGTTTGTGAGGGGACGCTGGAGGCGGACCGCGCCCTGTGGCAGTCAGGTGCTTTGCTGTCGTCGTTTGATCTTGGCTTTTTTTCCTGTGGCCACCCTGACCTGAAAGTTACCAGGGGACGTCTGGCCTTGAATGTAGGGGCTTTTGCCCCTTTCCAGCCCATCGCCAGTAACAGTGCTGTAGTTTCCCTCGCGACTTCCTCTGATGCTTGACCCCTCAGCCTTTGGCCCAGGCTGCCCTTCCCCGGAAGCGCCCTCGCTTCCCCCTGTGTGCACTGGGTTGTGTCTCTGAAGACCCAGTGCGGGCTTCCCAGCGCCCCGTGACCTAGCGGCCTGCCACGGGCTCTCCTGTCCCTTGTGCCGCTCGCCCTGTGCCTCCGCCCTGGGTTGGAGAGCGGTCAGACTTCTGCGTGCCGGGTCGTCTTCCTGGCTCCCTCCCGGTGGCAGAGTCGAGAGAAGGGCCCCCACCCCCTTTCATGAGTTTCGGCAGCTCCTCCCAGGGGAGAGGGCTTATGATCTGAGAGGTGGCGTGCGTCCTTGTTGTCCCCATGACTGACTGGGGGAAAGACCCCGTGCGTGAGTGTGATGGTTTCTGGCGTTCGGTTCTTGTTTAATTAATTGCCCTCTTGTGTTCCTAGGGGTTGGCGACCGAGCCAGAGGCCGGCAGGCCAGCAGCCGATAGCCAGACGTTTGGACTTGCTCCAGGGCCAGTAACAGCGCATGACACCTTGAGCTGTGTTGATGGAGCTGGCCCAACTGACACGTTCGGTAAGTTAGTGTACACGTCTGGGGGTTTTCTGTCCCTCTCTTGTCTTGATCAGGCGTCTGTCCGGAAACTCAGTTTTCGGAGGGAGCAGTGCAGCTCTGCGGTAGAGTGAACGCATGCTTAGCAGGCAGGGCTTCCTGGATTCGATGCCCACTGCCTCCCTTAAACAGAACGCCTACTGTGAAACACCTGAAAGGTGTAGGTCCTGGCACAGCATCCGTCCCCTTTTGGGCGGTTGGCCTTTGCCACCTGTCCTCACAGAGATCCCAGCCACGACGGCGCTTCTCCTTCCAGGAGGTGCTTTGGCCCCCTGACCTCCTTCTGTGCCCCTTGGTTGCCCTGAAACACGCATGAGTTGGGGATAGGTGAGGAGAGGAGGGGGGTTTGAAGTTCCCAGAGGTTCGTGTCCCCATTAATGTACGTGTGACTCCTTCTTACAGGCCCCGTGACAGTGCCCCAGAGCGGAGAACCGGACGAGGCCGATGTCTTTTCCGATAAAGAGGTACCGTCTCCCTTTGTCACTGTTCTTCTCCTTCGTTCGGTAGGTAAGCGTCGGGGCACGCTGCAGCGGGGACGCCTGGGTGCTTTGAGCCTGCGTCCCCAAGTTTGCATTTGCCCGGGAAGGTCTGCGGGCTTACAATGTGGTCCATCCCAGTGCACACCTACTACAGTTACCGGGTGCTTCACGTCGTGTGACTGCACGACGCACCTGCAGCAATTTTGGAGGCTCACCTCGTGAAACGGGTGTCTGTATCTACGTGGTGTGGCCCAGTTCTTTTCCGTTAGCGTTTGTGAGGGGACGCTGGAGGCGGACCGCGCCCTGTGGCAGTCAGGTGCTTTGCTGTCGTCGTTTGATCTTGGCTTTTTTTCCTGTGGCCACCCTGACCTGAAAGTTACCAGGGGACGTCTGGCCTTGAATGTAGGGGCTTTTGCCCCTTTCCAGCCCATCGCCAGTAACAGTGCTGTAGTTTCCCTCGCGACTTCCTCTGATGCTTGACCCCTCAGCCTTTGGCCCAGGCTGCCCTTCCCCGGAAGCGCCCTCGCTTCCCCCTGTGTGCACTGGGTTGTGTCTCTGAAGACCCAGTGCGGGCTTCCCAGCGCCCCGTGACCTAGCGGCCTGCCACGGGCTCTCCTGTCCCTTGTGCCGCTCGCCCTGTGCCTCCGCCCTGGGTTGGAGAGCGGTCAGACTTCTGCGTGCCGGGTCGTCTTCCTGGCTCCCTCCCGGTGGCAGAGTCGAGAGAAGGGCCCCCACCCCCTTTCATGAGTTTCGGCAGCTCCTCCCAGGGGAGAGGGCTTATGATCTGAGAGGTGGCGTGCGTCCTTGTTGTCCCCATGACTGACTGGGGGAAAGACCCCGTGCGTGAGTGTGATGGTTTCTGGCGTTCGGTTCTTGTTTAATTAATTGCCCTCTTGTGTTCCTAGGGGTTGGCGACCGAGCCAGAGGCCGGCAGGCCAGCAGCCGATAGCCAGACGTTTGGACTTGCTCCAGGGCCAGTAACAGCGCATGACACCTTGAGCTGTGTTGATGGAGCTGGCCCAACTGACACGTTCGGTAAGTTAGTGTACACGTCTGGGGGTTTTCTGTCCCTCTCTTGTCTTGATCAGGCGTCTGTCCGGAAACTCAGTTTTCGGAGGGAGCAGTGCAGCTCTGCGGTAGAGTGAACGCATGCTTAGCAGGCAGGGCTTCCTGGATTCGATGCCCACTGCCTCCCTTAAACAGAACGCCTACTGTGAAACACCTGAAAGGTGTAGGTCCTGGCACAGCATCCGTCCCCTTTTGGGCGGTTGGCCTTTGCCACCTGTCCTCACAGAGATCCCAGCCACGACGGCGCTTCTCCTTCCAGGAGGTGCTTTGGCCCCCTGACCTCCTTCTGTGCCCCTTGGTTGCCCTGAAACACGCATGAGTTGGGGATAGGTGAGGAGAGGAGGGGGGTTTGAAGTTCCCAGAGGTTCGTGTCCCCATTAATGTACGTGTGACTCCTTCTTACAGGCCCCGTGACAGTGCCCCAGAGCGGAGAACCGGACGAGGCCGATGTCTTTTCCGATAAAGAGGTACCGTCTCCCTTTGTCACTGTTCTTCTCCTTCGTTCGGTAGGTAAGCGTCGGGGCACGCTGCAGCGGGGACGCCTGGGTGCTTTGAGCCTGCGTCCCCAAGTTTGCATTTGCCCGGGAAGGTCTGCGGGCTTACAATGTGGTCCATCCCAGTGCACACCTACTACAGTTACCGGGTGCTTCACGTCGTGTGACTGCACGACGCACCTGCAGCAATTTTGGAGGCTCACCTCGTGAAACGGGTGTCTGTATCTACGTGGTGTGGCCCAGTTCTTTTCCGTTAGCGTTTGTGAGGGGACGCTGGAGGCGGACCGCGCCCTGTGGCAGTCAGGTGCTTTGCTGTCGTCGTTTGATCTTGGCTTTTTTTCCTGTGGCCACCCTGACCTGAAAGTTACCAGGGGACGTCTGGCCTTGAATGTAGGGGCTTTTGCCCCTTTCCAGCCCATCGCCAGTAACAGTGCTGTAGTTTCCCTCGCGACTTCCTCTGATGCTTGACCCCTCAGCCTTTGGCCCAGGCTGCCCTTCCCCGGAAGCGCCCTCGCTTCCCCCTGTGTGCACTGGGTTGTGTCTCTGAAGACCCAGTGCGGGCTTCCCAGCGCCCCGTGACCTAGCGGCCTGCCACGGGCTCTCCTGTCCCTTGTGCCGCTCGCCCTGTGCCTCCGCCCTGGGTTGGAGAGCGGTCAGACTTCTGCGTGCCGGGTCGTCTTCCTGGCTCCCTCCCGGTGGCAGAGTCGAGAGAAGGGCCCCCACCCCCTTTCATGAGTTTCGGCAGCTCCTCCCAGGGGAGAGGGCTTATGATCTGAGAGGTGGCGTGCGTCCTTGTTGTCCCCATGACTGACTGGGGGAAAGACCCCGTGCGTGAGTGTGATGGTTTCTGGCGTTCGGTTCTTGTTTAATTAATTGCCCTCTTGTGTTCCTAGGGGTTGGCGACCGAGCCAGAGGCCGGCAGGCCAGCAGCCGATAGCCAGACGTTTGGACTTGCTCCAGGGCCAGTAACAGCGCATGACACCTTGAGCTGTGTTGATGGAGCTGGCCCAACTGACACGTTCGGTAAGTTAGTGTACACGTCTGGGGGTTTTCTGTCCCTCTCTTGTCTTGATCAGGCGTCTGTCCGGAAACTCAGTTTTCGGAGGGAGCAGTGCAGCTCTGCGGTAGAGTGAACGCATGCTTAGCAGGCAGGGCTTCCTGGATTCGATGCCCACTGCCTCCCTTAAACAGAACGCCTACTGTGAAACACCTGAAAGGTGTAGGTCCTGGCACAGCATCCGTCCCCTTTTGGGCGGTTGGCCTTTGCCACCTGTCCTCACAGAGATCCCAGCCACGACGGCGCTTCTCCTTCCAGGAGGTGCTTTGGCCCCCTGACCTCCTTCTGTGCCCCTTGGTTGCCCTGAAACACGCATGAGTTGGGGATAGGTGAGGAGAGGAGGGGGGTTTGAAGTTCCCAGAGGTTCGTGTCCCCATTAATGTACGTGTGACTCCTTCTTACAGGCCCCGTGACAGTGCCCCAGAGCGGAGAACCGGACGAGGCCGATGTCTTTTCCGATAAAGAGGTACCGTCTCCCTTTGTCACTGTTCTTCTCCTTCGTTCGGTAGGTAAGCGTCGGGGCACGCTGCAGCGGGGACGCCTGGGTGCTTTGAGCCTGCGTCCCCAAGTTTGCATTTGCCCGGGAAGGTCTGCGGGCTTACAATGTGGTCCATCCCAGTGCACACCTACTACAGTTACCGGGTGCTTCACGTCGTGTGACTGCACGACGCACCTGCAGCAATTTTGGAGGCTCACCTCGTGAAACGGGTGTCTGTATCTACGTGGTGTGGCCCAGTTCTTTTCCGTTAGCGTTTGTGAGGGGACGCTGGAGGCGGACCGCGCCCTGTGGCAGTCAGGTGCTTTGCTGTCGTCGTTTGATCTTGGCTTTTTTTCCTGTGGCCACCCTGACCTGAAAGTTACCAGGGGACGTCTGGCCTTGAATGTAGGGGCTTTTGCCCCTTTCCAGCCCATCGCCAGTAACAGTGCTGTAGTTTCCCTCGCGACTTCCTCTGATGCTTGACCCCTCAGCCTTTGGCCCAGGCTGCCCTTCCCCGGAAGCGCCCTCGCTTCCCCCTGTGTGCACTGGGTTGTGTCTCTGAAGACCCAGTGCGGGCTTCCCAGCGCCCCGTGACCTAGCGGCCTGCCACGGGCTCTCCTGTCCCTTGTGCCGCTCGCCCTGTGCCTCCGCCCTGGGTTGGAGAGCGGTCAGACTTCTGCGTGCCGGGTCGTCTTCCTGGCTCCCTCCCGGTGGCAGAGTCGAGAGAAGGGCCCCCACCCCCTTTCATGAGTTTCGGCAGCTCCTCCCAGGGGAGAGGGCTTATGATCTGAGAGGTGGCGTGCGTCCTTGTTGTCCCCATGACTAACTGGGGGAAAGACCCCGTGCGTGAGTGTGATGGTTTCTGGCGTTCGGTTCTTGTTTAATTAATTGCCCTCTTGTGTTCCTAGGGGTTGGCGACCGAGCCAGAGGCCGGCAGGCCAGCAGCCGATAGCCAGACGTTTGGACTTGCTCCAGGGCCAGTAACAGCGCATGACACCTTGAGCTGTGTTGATGGAGCTGGCCCAACTGACACGTTCGGTAAGTTAGTGTACACGTCTGGGGGTTTTCTGTCCCTCTCTTGTCTTGATCAGGCGTCTGTCCGGAAACTCAGTTTTCGGAGGGAGCAGTGCAGCTCTGCGGTAGAGTGAACGCATGCTTAGCAGGCAGGGCTTCCTGGATTCGATGCCCACTGCCTCCCTTAAACAGAACGCCTACTGTGAAACACCTGAAAGGTGTAGGTCCTGGCACAGCATCCGTCCCCTTTTGGGCGGTTGGCCTTTGCCACCTGTCCTCACAGAGATCCCAGCCACGACGGCGCTTCTCCTTCCAGGAGGTGCTTTGGCCCCCTGACCTCCTTCTGTGCCCCTTGGTTGCCCTGAAACACGCATGAGTTGGGGATAGGTGAGGAGAGGAGGGGGGTTTGAAGTTCCCAGAGGTTCGTGTCCCCATTAATGTACGTGTGACTCCTTCTTACAGGCCCCGTGACAGTGCCCCAGAGCGGAGAACCGGACGAGGCCGATGTCTTTTCCGATAAAGAGGTACCGTCTCCCTTTGTCACTGTTCTTCTCCTTCGTTCGGTAGGTAAGCGTCGGGGCACGCTGCAGCGGGGACGCCTGGGTGCTTTGAGCCTGCGTCCCCAAGTTTGCATTTGCCCGGGAAGGTCTGCGGGCTTACAATGTGGTCCATCCCAGTGCACACCTACTACAGTTACCGGGTGCTTCACGTCGTGTGACTGCACGACGCACCTGCAGCAATTTTGGAGGCTCACCTCGTGAAACGGGTGTCTGTATCTACGTGGTGTGGCCCAGTTCTTTTCCGTTAGCGTTTGTGAGGGGACGCTGGAGGCGGACCGCGCCCTGTGGCAGTCAGGTGCTTTGCTGTCGTCGTTTGATCTTGGCTTTTTTTCCTGTGGCCACCCTGACCTGAAAGTTACCAGGGGACGTCTGGCCTTGAATGTAGGGGCTTTTGCCCCTTTCCAGCCCATCGCCAGTAACAGTGCTGTAGTTTCCCTCGCGACTTCCTCTGATGCTTGACCCCTCAGCCTTTGGCCCAGGCTGCCCTTCCCCGGAAGCGCCCTCGCTTCCCCCTGTGTGCACTGGGTTGTGTCTCTGAAGACCCAGTGCGGGCTTCCCAGCGCCCCGTGACCTAGCGGCCTGCCACGGGCTCTCCTGTCCCTTGTGCCGCTCGCCCTGTGCCTCCGCCCTGGGTTGGAGAGCGGTCAGACTTCTGCGTGCCGGGTCGTCTTCCTGGCTCCCTCCCGGTGGCAGAGTCGAGAGAAGGGCCCCCACCCCCTTTCATGAGTTTCGGCAGCTCCTCCCAGGGGAGAGGGCTTATGATCTGAGAGGTGGCGTGCGTCCTTGTTGTCCCCATGACTAACTGGGGGAAAGACCCCGTGCGTGAGTGTGATGGTTTCTGGCGTTCGGTTCTTGTTTAATTAATTGCCCTCTTGTGTTCCTAGGGGTTGGCGACCGAGCCAGAGGCCGGCAGGCCAGCAGCCGATAGCCAGACGTTTGGACTTGCTCCAGGGCCAGTAACAGCGCATGACACCTTGAGCTGTGTTGATGGAGCTGGCCCAACTGACACGTTCGGTAAGTTAGTGTACACGTCTGGGGGTTTTCTGTCCCTCTCTTGTCTTGATCAGGCGTCTGTCCGGAAACTCAGTTTTCGGAGGGAGCAGTGCAGCTCTGCGGTAGAGTGAACGCATGCTTAGCAGGCAGGGCTTCCTGGATTCGATGCCCACTGCCTCCCTTAAACAGAACGCCTACTGTGAAACACCTGAAAGGTGTAGGTCCTGGCACAGCATCCGTCCCCTTTTGGGCGGTTGGCCTTTGCCACCTGTCCTCACAGAGATCCCAGCCACGACGGCGCTTCTCCTTCCAGGAGGTGCTTTGGCCCCCTGACCTCCTTCTGTGCCCCTTGGTTGCCCTGAAACACGCATGAGTTGGGGATAGGTGAGGAGAGGAGGGGGGTTTGAAGTTCCCAGAGGTTCGTGTCCCCATTAATGTACGTGTGACTCCTTCTTACAGGCCCCGTGACAGTGCCCCAGAGCGGAGAACCGGACGAGGCCGATGTCTTTTCCGATAAAGAGGTACCGTCTCCCTTTGTCACTGTTCTTCTCCTTCGTTCGGTAGGTAAGCGTCGGGGCACGCTGCAGCGGGGACGCCTGGGTGCTTTGAGCCTGCGTCCCCAAGTTTGCATTTGCCCGGGAAGGTCTGCGGGCTTACAATGTGGTCCATCCCAGTGCACACCTACTACAGTTACCGGGTGCTTCACGTCGTGTGACTGCACGACGCACCTGCAGCAATTTTGGAGGCTCACCTCGTGAAACGGGTGTCTGTATCTACGTGGTGTGGCCCAGTTCTTTTCCGTTAGCGTTTGTGAGGGGACGCTGGAGGCGGACCGCGCCCTGTGGCAGTCAGGTGCTTTGCTGTCGTCGTTTGATCTTGGCTTTTTTTCCTGTGGCCACCCTGACCTGAAAGTTACCAGGGGACGTCTGGCCTTGAATGTAGGGGCTTTTGCCCCTTTCCAGCCCATCGCCAGTAACAGTGCTGTAGTTTCCCTCGCGACTTCCTCTGATGCTTGACCCCTCAGCCTTTGGCCCAGGCTGCCCTTCCCCGGAAGCGCCCTCGCTTCCCCCTGTGTGCACTGGGTTGTGTCTCTGAAGACCCAGTGCGGGCTTCCCAGCGCCCCGTGACCTAGCGGCCTGCCACGGGCTCTCCTGTCCCTTGTGCCGCTCGCCCTGTGCCTCCGCCCTGGGTTGGAGAGCGGTCAGACTTCTGCGTGCCGGGTCGTCTTCCTGGCTCCCTCCCGGTGGCAGAGTCGAGAGAAGGGCCCCCACCCCCTTTCATGAGTTTCGGCAGCTCCTCCCAGGGGAGAGGGCTTATGATCTGAGAGGTGGCGTGCGTCCTTGTTGTCCCCATGACTGACTGGGGGAAAGACCCCGTGCGTGAGTGTGATGGTTTCTGGCGTTCGGTTCTTGTTTAATTAATTGCCCTCTTGTGTTCCTAGGGGTTGGCGACCGAGCCAGAGGCCGGCAGGCCAGCAGCCGATAGCCAGACGTTTGGACTTGCTCCAGGGCCAGTAACAGCGCATGACACCTTGAGCTGTGTTGATGGAGCTGGCCCAACTGACACGTTCGGTAAGTTAGTGTACACGTCTGGGGGTTTTCTGTCCCTCTCTTGTCTTGATCAGGCGTCTGTCCGGAAACTCAGTTTTCGGAGGGAGCAGTGCAGCTCTGCGGTAGAGTGAACGCATGCTTAGCAGGCAGGGCTTCCTGGATTCGATGCCCACTGCCTCCCTTAAACAGAACGCCTACTGTGAAACACCTGAAAGGTGTAGGTCCTGGCACAGCATCCGTCCCCTTTTGGGCGGTTGGCCTTTGCCACCTGTCCTCACAGAGATCCCAGCCACGACGGCGCTTCTCCTTCCAGGAGGTGCTTTGGCCCCCTGACCTCCTTCTGTGCCCCTTGGTTGCCCTGAAACACGCATGAGTTGGGGATAGGTGAGGAGAGGAGGGGGGTTTGAAGTTCCCAGAGGTTCGTGTCCCCATTAATGTACGTGTGACTCCTTCTTACAGGCCCCGTGACAGTGCCCCAGAGCGGAGAACCGGACGAGGCCGATGTCTTTTCCGATAAAGAGGTACCGTCTCCCTTTGTCACTGTTCTTCTCCTTCGTTCGGTAGGTAAGCGTCGGGGCACGCTGCAGCGGGGACGCCTGGGTGCTTTGAGCCTGCGTCCCCAAGTTTGCATTTGCCCGGGAAGGTCTGCGGGCTTACAATGTGGTCCATCCCAGTGCACACCTACTACAGTTACCGGGTGCTTCACGTCGTGTGACTGCACGACGCACCTGCAGCAATTTTGGAGGCTCACCTCGTGAAACGGGTGTCTGTATCTACGTGGTGTGGCCCAGTTCTTTTCCGTTAGCGTTTGTGAGGGGACGCTGGAGGCGGACCGCGCCCTGTGGCAGTCAGGTGCTTTGCTGTCGTCGTTTGATCTTGGCTTTTTTTCCTGTGGCCACCCTGACCTGAAAGTTACCAGGGGACGTCTGGCCTTGAATGTAGGGGCTTTTGCCCCTTTCCAGCCCATCGCCAGTAACAGTGCTGTAGTTTCCCTCGCGACTTCCTCTGATGCTTGACCCCTCAGCCTTTGGCCCAGGCTGCCCTTCCCCGGAAGCGCCCTCGCTTCCCCCTGTGTGCACTGGGTTGTGTCTCTGAAGACCCAGTGCGGGCTTCCCAGCGCCCCGTGACCTAGCGGCCTGCCACGGGCTCTCCTGTCCCTTGTGCCGCTCGCCCTGTGCCTCCGCCCTGGGTTGGAGAGCGGTCAGACTTCTGCGTGCCGGGTCGTCTTCCTGGCTCCCTCCCGGTGGCAGAGTCGAGAGAAGGGCCCCCACCCCCTTTCATGAGTTTCGGCAGCTCCTCCCAGGGGAGAGGGCTTATGATCTGAGAGGTGGCGTGCGTCCTTGTTGTCCCCATGACTGACTGGGGGAAAGACCCCGTGCGTGAGTGTGATGGTTTCTGGCGTTCGGTTCTTGTTTAATTAATTGCCCTCTTGTGTTCCTAGGGGTTGGCGACCGAGCCAGAGGCCGGCAGGCCAGCAGCCGATAGCCAGACGTTTGGACTTGCTCCAGGGCCAGTAACAGCGCATGACACCTTGAGCTGTGTTGATGGAGCTGGCCCAACTGACACGTTCGGTAAGTTAGTGTACACGTCTGGGGGTTTTCTGTCCCTCTCTTGTCTTGATCAGGCGTCTGTCCGGAAACTCAGTTTTCGGAGGGAGCAGTGCAGCTCTGCGGTAGAGTGAACGCATGCTTAGCAGGCAGGGCTTCCTGGATTCGATGCCCACTGCCTCCCTTAAACAGAACGCCTACTGTGAAACACCTGAAAGGTGTAGGTCCTGGCACAGCATCCGTCCCCTTTTGGGCGGTTGGCCTTTGCCACCTGTCCTCACAGAGATCCCAGCCACGACGGCGCTTCTCCTTCCAGGAGGTGCTTTGGCCCCCTGACCTCCTTCTGTGCCCCTTGGTTGCCCTGAAACACGCATGAGTTGGGGATAGGTGAGGAGAGGAGGGGGGTTTGAAGTTCCCAGAGGTTCGTGTCCCCATTAATGTACGTGTGACTCCTTCTTACAGGCCCCGTGACAGTGCCCCAGAGCGGAGAACCGGACGAGGCCGATGTCTTTTCCGATAAAGAGGTACCGTCTCCCTTTGTCACTGTTCTTCTCCTTCGTTCGGTAGGTAAGCGTCGGGGCACGCTGCAGCGGGGACGCCTGGGTGCTTTGAGCCTGCGTCCCCAAGTTTGCATTTGCCCGGGAAGGTCTGCGGGCTTACAATGTGGTCCATCCCAGTGCACACCTACTACAGTTACCGGGTGCTTCACGTCGTGTGACTGCACGACGCACCTGCAGCAATTTTGGAGGCTCACCTCGTGAAACGGGTGTCTGTATCTACGTGGTGTGGCCCAGTTCTTTTCCGTTAGCGTTTGTGAGGGGACGCTGGAGGCGGACCGCGCCCTGTGGCAGTCAGGTGCTTTGCTGTCGTCGTTTGATCTTGGCTTTTTTTCCTGTGGCCACCCTGACCTGAAAGTTACCAGGGGACGTCTGGCCTTGAATGTAGGGGCTTTTGCCCCTTTCCAGCCCATCGCCAGTAACAGTGCTGTAGTTTCCCTCGCGACTTCCTCTGATGCTTGACCCCTCAGCCTTTGGCCCAGGCTGCCCTTCCCCGGAAGCGCCCTCGCTTCCCCCTGTGTGCACTGGGTTGTGTCTCTGAAGACCCAGTGCGGGCTTCCCAGCGCCCCGTGACCTAGCGGCCTGCCACGGGCTCTCCTGTCCCTTGTGCCGCTCGCCCTGTGCCTCCGCCCTGGGTTGGAGAGCGGTCAGACTTCTGCGTGCCGGGTCGTCTTCCTGGCTCCCTCCCGGTGGCAGAGTCGAGAGAAGGGCCCCCACCCCCTTTCATGAGTTTCGGCAGCTCCTCCCAGGGGAGAGGGCTTATGATCTGAGAGGTGGCGTGCGTCCTTGTTGTCCCCATGACTGACTGGGGGAAAGACCCCGTGCGTGAGTGTGATGGTTTCTGGCGTTCGGTTCTTGTTTAATTAATTGCCCTCTTGTGTTCCTAGGGGTTGGCGACCGAGCCAGAGGCCGGCAGGCCAGCAGCCGATAGCCAGACGTTTGGACTTGCTCCAGGGCCAGTAACAGCGCATGACACCTTGAGCTGTGTTGATGGAGCTGGCCCAACTGACACGTTCGGTAAGTTAGTGTACACGTCTGGGGGTTTTCTGTCCCTCTCTTGTCTTGATCAGGCGTCTGTCCGGAAACTCAGTTTTCGGAGGGAGCAGTGCAGCTCTGCGGTAGAGTGAACGCATGCTTAGCAGGCAGGGCTTCCTGGATTCGATGCCCACTGCCTCCCTTAAACAGAACGCCTACTGTGAAACACCTGAAAGGTGTAGGTCCTGGCACAGCATCCGTCCCCTTTTGGGCGGTTGGCCTTTGCCACCTGTCCTCACAGAGATCCCAGCCACGACGGCGCTTCTCCTTCCAGGAGGTGCTTTGGCCCCCTGACCTCCTTCTGTGCCCCTTGGTTGCCCTGAAACACGCATGAGTTGGGGATAGGTGAGGAGAGGAGGGGGGTTTGAAGTTCCCAGAGGTTCGTGTCCCCATTAATGTACGTGTGACTCCTTCTTACAGGCCCCGTGACAGTGCCCCAGAGCGGAGAACCGGACGAGGCCGATGTCTTTTCCGATAAAGAGGTACCGTCTCCCTTTGTCACTGTTCTTCTCCTTCGTTCGGTAGGTAAGCGTCGGGGCACGCTGCAGCGGGGACGCCTGGGTGCTTTGAGCCTGCGTCCCCAAGTTTGCATTTGCCCGGGAAGGTCTGCGGGCTTACAATGTGGTCCATCCCAGTGCACACCTACTACAGTTACCGGGTGCTTCACGTCGTGTGACTGCACGACGCACCTGCAGCAATTTTGGAGGCTCACCTCGTGAAACGGGTGTCTGTATCTACGTGGTGTGGCCCAGTTCTTTTCCGTTAGCGTTTGTGAGGGGACGCTGGAGGCGGACCGCGCCCTGTGGCAGTCAGGTGCTTTGCTGTCGTCGTTTGATCTTGGCTTTTTTTCCTGTGGCCACCCTGACCTGAAAGTTACCAGGGGACGTCTGGCCTTGAATGTAGGGGCTTTTGCCCCTTTCCAGCCCATCGCCAGTAACAGTGCTGTAGTTTCCCTCGCGACTTCCTCTGATGCTTGACCCCTCAGCCTTTGGCCCAGGCTGCCCTTCCCCGGAAGCGCCCTCGCTTCCCCCTGTGTGCACTGGGTTGTGTCTCTGAAGACCCAGTGCGGGCTTCCCAGCGCCCCGTGACCTAGCGGCCTGCCACGGGCTCTCCTGTCCCTTGTGCCGCTCGCCCTGTGCCTCCGCCCTGGGTTGGAGAGCGGTCAGACTTCTGCGTGCCGGGTCGTCTTCCTGGCTCCCTCCCGGTGGCAGAGTCGAGAGAAGGGCCCCCACCCCCTTTCATGAGTTTCGGCAGCTCCTCCCAGGGGAGAGGGCTTATGATCTGAGAGGTGGCGTGCGTCCTTGTTGTCCCCATGACTGACTGGGGGAAAGACCCCGTGCGTGAGTGTGATGGTTTCTGGCGTTCGGTTCTTGTTTAATTAATTGCCCTCTTGTGTTCCTAGGGGTTGGCGACCGAGCCAGAGGCCGGCAGGCCAGCAGCCGATAGCCAGACGTTTGGACTTGCTCCAGGGCCAGTAACAGCGCATGACACCTTGAGCTGTGTTGATGGAGCTGGCCCAACTGACACGTTCGGTAAGTTAGTGTACACGTCTGGGGGTTTTCTGTCCCTCTCTTGTCTTGATCAGGCGTCTGTCCGGAAACTCAGTTTTCGGAGGGAGCAGTGCAGCTCTGCGGTAGAGTGAACGCATGCTTAGCAGGCAGGGCTTCCTGGATTCGATGCCCACTGCCTCCCTTAAACAGAACGCCTACTGTGAAACACCTGAAAGGTGTAGGTCCTGGCACAGCATCCGTCCCCTTTTGGGCGGTTGGCCTTTGCCACCTGTCCTCACAGAGATCCCAGCCACGACGGCGCTTCTCCTTCCAGGAGGTGCTTTGGCCCCCTGACCTCCTTCTGTGCCCCTTGGTTGCCCTGAAACACGCATGAGTTGGGGATAGGTGAGGAGAGGAGGGGGGTTTGCAGTTCCCAGAGGTTCGTGTCCCCATTAATGTACGTGTGACTCCTTCTTACAGGCCCCGTGACAGTGCCCCAGAGCGGAGAACCGGACGAGGCCGATGTCTTTTCCGATAAAGAGGTACCGTCTCCCTTTGTCACTGTTCTTCTCCTTCGTTCGGTAGGTAAGCGTCGGGGCACGCTGCAGCGGGGACGCCTGGGTGCTTTGAGCCTGCGTCCCCAAGTTTGCATTTGCCCGGGAAGGTCTGCGGGCTTACAATGTGGTCCATCCCAGTGCACACCTACTACAGTTACCGGGTGCTTCACGTCGTGTGACTGCACGACGCACCTGCAGCAATTTTGGAGGCTCACCTCGTGAAACGGGTGTCTGTATCTACGTGGTGTGGCCCAGTTCTTTTCCGTTAGCGTTTGTGAGGGGACGCTGGAGGCGGACCGCGCCCTGTGGCAGTCAGGTGCTTTGCTGTCGTCGTTTGATCTTGGCTTTTTTTCCTGTGGCCACCCTGACCTGAAAGTTACCAGGGGACGTCTGGCCTTGAATGTAGGGGCTTTTGCCCCTTTCCAGCCCATCGCCAGTAACAGTGCTGTAGTTTCCCTCGCGACTTCCTCTGATGCTTGACCCCTCAGCCTTTGGCCCAGGCTGCCCTTCCCCGGAAGCGCCCTCGCTTCCCCCTGTGTGCACTGGGTTGTGTCTCTGAAGACCCAGTGCGGGCTTCCCAGCGCCCCGTGACCTAGCGGCCTGCCACGGGCTCTCCTGTCCCTTGTGCCGCTCGCCCTGTGCCTCCGCCCTGGGTTGGAGAGCGGTCAGACTTCTGCGTGCCGGGTCGTCTTCCTGGCTCCCTCCCGGTGGCAGAGTCGAGAGAAGGGCCCCCACCCCCTTTCATGAGTTTCGGCAGCTCCTCCCAGGGGAGAGGGCTTATGATCTGAGAGGTGGCGTGCGTCCTTGTTGTCCCCATGACTGACTGGGGGAAAGACCCCGTGCGTGAGTGTGATGGTTTCTGGCGTTCGGTTCTTGTTTAATTAATTGCCCTCTTGTGTTCCTAGGGGTTGGCGACCGAGCCAGAGGCCGGCAGGCCAGCAGCCGATAGCCAGACGTTTGGACTTGCTCCAGGGCCAGTAACAGCGCATGACACCTTGAGCTGTGTTGATGGAGCTGGCCCAACTGACACGTTCGGTAAGTTAGTGTACACGTCTGGGGGTTTTCTGTCCCTCTCTTGTCTTGATCAGGCGTCTGTCCGGAAACTCAGTTTTCGGAGGGAGCAGTGCAGCTCTGCGGTAGAGTGAACGCATGCTTAGCAGGCAGGGCTTCCTGGATTCGATGCCCACTGCCTCCCTTAAACAGAACGCCTACTGTGAAACACCTGAAAGGTGTAGGTCCTGGCACAGCATCCGTCCCCTTTTGGGCGGTTGGCCTTTGCCACCTGTCCTCACAGAGATCCCAGCCACGACGGCGCTTCTCCTTCCAGGAGGTGCTTTGGCCCCCTGACCTCCTTCTGTGCCCCTTGGTTGCCCTGAAACACGCATGAGTTGGGGATAGGTGAGGAGAGGAGGGGGGTTTGAAGTTCCCAGAGGTTCGTGTCCCCATTAATGTACGTGTGACTCCTTCTTACAGGCCCCGTGACAGTGCCCCAGAGCGGAGAACCGGACGAGGCCGATGTCTTTTCCGATAAAGAGGTACCGTCTCCCTTTGTCACTGTTCTTCTCCTTCGTTCGGTAGGTAAGCGTCGGGGCACGCTGCAGCGGGGACGCCTGGGTGCTTTGAGCCTGCGTCCCCAAGTTTGCATTTGCCCGGGAAGGTCTGCGGGCTTACAATGTGGTCCATCCCAGTGCACACCTACTACAGTTACCGGGTGCTTCACGTCGTGTGACTGCACGACGCACCTGCAGCAATTTTGGAGGCTCACCTCGTGAAACGGGTGTCTGTATCTACGTGGTGTGGCCCAGTTCTTTTCCGTTAGCGTTTGTGAGGGGACGCTGGAGGCGGACCGCGCCCTGTGGCAGTCAGGTGCTTTGCTGTCGTCGTTTGATCTTGGCTTTTTTTCCTGTGGCCACCCTGACCTGAAAGTTACCAGGGGACGTCTGGCCTTGAATGTAGGGGCTTTTGCCCCTTTCCAGCCCATCGCCAGTAACAGTGCTGTAGTTTCCCTCGCGACTTCCTCTGATGCTTGACCCCTCAGCCTTTGGCCCAGGCTGCCCTTCCCCGGAAGCGCCCTCGCTTCCCCCTGTGTGCACTGGGTTGTGTCTCTGAAGACCCAGTGCGGGCTTCCCAGCGCCCCGTGACCTAGCGGCCTGCCACGGGCTCTCCTGTCCCTTGTGCCGCTCGCCCTGTGCCTCCGCCCTGGGTTGGAGAGCGGTCAGACTTCTGCGTGCCGGGTCGTCTTCCTGGCTCCCTCCCGGTGGCAGAGTCGAGAGAAGGGCCCCCACCCCCTTTCATGAGTTTCGGCAGCTCCTCCCAGGGGAGAGGGCTTATGATCTGAGAGGTGGCGTGCGTCCTTGTTGTCCCCATGACTGACTGGGGGAAAGACCCCGTGCGTGAGTGTGATGGTTTCTGGCGTTCGGTTCTTGTTTAATTAATTGCCCTCTTGTGTTCCTAGGGGTTGGCGACCGAGCCAGAGGCCGGCAGGCCAGCAGCCGATAGCCAGACGTTTGGACTTGCTCCAGGGCCAGTAACAGCGCATGACACCTTGAGCTGTGTTGATGGAGCTGGCCCAACTGACACGTTCGGTAAGTTAGTGTACACGTCTGGGGGTTTTCTGTCCCTCTCTTGTCTTGATCAGGCGTCTGTCCGGAAACTCAGTTTTCGGAGGGAGCAGTGCAGCTCTGCGGTAGAGTGAACGCATGCTTAGCAGGCAGGGCTTCCTGGATTCGATGCCCACTGCCTCCCTTAAACAGAACGCCTACTGTGAAACACCTGAAAGGTGTAGGTCCTGGCACAGCATCCGTCCCCTTTTGGGCGGTTGGCCTTTGCCACCTGTCCTCACAGAGATCCCAGCCACGACGGCGCTTCTCCTTCCAGGAGGTGCTTTGGCCCCCTGACCTCCTTCTGTGCCCCTTGGTTGCCCTGAAACACGCATGAGTTGGGGATAGGTGAGGAGAGGAGGGGGGTTTGCAGTTCCCAGAGGTTCGTGTCCCCATTAATGTACGTGTGACTCCTTCTTACAGGCCCCGTGACAGTGCCCCAGAGCGGAGAACCGGACGAGGCCGATGTCTTTTCCGATAAAGAGGTACCGTCTCCCTTTGTCACTGTTCTTCTCCTTCGTTCGGTAGGTAAGCGTCGGGGCACGCTGCAGCGGGGACGCCTGGGTGCTTTGAGCCTGCGTCCCCAAGTTTGCATTTGCCCGGGAAGGTCTGCGGGCTTACAATGTGGTCCATCCCAGTGCACACCTACTACAGTTACCGGGTGCTTCACGTCGTGTGACTGCACGACGCACCTGCAGCAATTTTGGAGGCTCACCTCGTGAAACGGGTGTCTGTATCTACGTGGTGTGGCCCAGTTCTTTTCCGTTAGCGTTTGTGAGGGGACGCTGGAGGCGGACCGCGCCCTGTGGCAGTCAGGTGCTTTGCTGTCGTCGTTTGATCTTGGCTTTTTTTCCTGTGGCCACCCTGACCTGAAAGTTACCAGGGGACGTCTGGCCTTGAATGTAGGGGCTTTTGCCCCTTTCCAGCCCATCGCCAGTAACAGTGCTGTAGTTTCCCTCGCGACTTCCTCTGATGCTTGACCCCTCAGCCTTTGGCCCAGGCTGCCCTTCCCCGGAAGCGCCCTCGCTTCCCCCTGTGTGCACTGGGTTGTGTCTCTGAAGACCCAGTGCGGGCTTCCCAGCGCCCCGTGACCTAGCGGCCTGCCACGGGCTCTCCTGTCCCTTGTGCCGCTCGCCCTGTGCCTCCGCCCTGGGTTGGAGAGCGGTCAGACTTCTGCGTGCCGGGTCGTCTTCCTGGCTCCCTCCCGGTGGCAGAGTCGAGAGAAGGGCCCCCACCCCCTTTCATGAGTTTCGGCAGCTCCTCCCAGGGGAGAGGGCTTATGATCTGAGAGGTGGCGTGCGTCCTTGTTGTCCCCATGACTGACTGGGGGAAAGACCCCGTGCGTGAGTGTGATGGTTTCTGGCGTTCGGTTCTTGTTTAATTAATTGCCCTCTTGTGTTCCTAGGGGTTGGCGACCGAGCCAGAGGCCGGCAGGCCAGCAGCCGATAGCCAGACGTTTGGACTTGCTCCAGGGCCAGTAACAGCGCATGACACCTTGAGCTGTGTTGATGGAGCTGGCCCAACTGACACGTTCGGTAAGTTAGTGTACACGTCTGGGGGTTTTCTGTCCCTCTCTTGTCTTGATCAGGCGTCTGTCCGGAAACTCAGTTTTCGGAGGGAGCAGTGCAGCTCTGCGGTAGAGTGAACGCATGCTTAGCAGGCAGGGCTTCCTGGATTCGATGCCCACTGCCTCCCTTAAACAGAACGCCTACTGTGAAACACCTGAAAGGTGTAGGTCCTGGCACAGCATCCGTCCCCTTTTGGGCGGTTGGCCTTTGCCACCTGTCCTCACAGAGATCCCAGCCACGACGGCGCTTCTCCTTCCAGGAGGTGCTTTGGCCCCCTGACCTCCTTCTGTGCCCCTTGGTTGCCCTGAAACACGCATGAGTTGGGGATAGGTGAGGAGAGGAGGGGGGTTTGAAGTTCCCAGAGGTTCGTGTCCCCATTAATGTACGTGTGACTCCTTCTTACAGGCCCCGTGACAGTGCCCCAGAGCGGAGAACCGGACGAGGCCGATGTCTTTTCCGATAAAGAGGTACCGTCTCCCTTTGTCACTGTTCTTCTCCTTCGTTCGGTAGGTAAGCGTCGGGGCACGCTGCAGCGGGGACGCCTGGGTGCTTTGAGCCTGCGTCCCCAAGTTTGCATTTGCCCGGGAAGGTCTGCGGGCTTACAATGTGGTCCATCCCAGTGCACACCTACTACAGTTACCGGGTGCTTCACGTCGTGTGACTGCACGACGCACCTGCAGCAATTTTGGAGGCTCACCTCGTGAAACGGGTGTCTGTATCTACGTGGTGTGGCCCAGTTCTTTTCCGTTAGCGTTTGTGAGGGGACGCTGGAGGCGGACCGCGCCCTGTGGCAGTCAGGTGCTTTGCTGTCGTCGTTTGATCTTGGCTTTTTTTCCTGTGGCCACCCTGACCTGAAAGTTACCAGGGGACGTCTGGCCTTGAATGTAGGGGCTTTTGCCCCTTTCCAGCCCATCGCCAGTAACAGTGCTGTAGTTTCCCTCGCGACTTCCTCTGATGCTTGACCCCTCAGCCTTTGGCCCAGGCTGCCCTTCCCCGGAAGCGCCCTCGCTTCCCCCTGTGTGCACTGGGTTGTGTCTCTGAAGACCCAGTGCGGGCTTCCCAGCGCCCCGTGACCTAGCGGCCTGCCACGGGCTCTCCTGTCCCTTGTGCCGCTCGCCCTGTGCCTCCGCCCTGGGTTGGAGAGCGGTCAGACTTCTGCGTGCCGGGTCGTCTTCCTGGCTCCCTCCCGGTGGCAGAGTCGAGAGAAGGGCCCCCACCCCCTTTCATGAGTTTCGGCAGCTCCTCCCAGGGGAGAGGGCTTATGATCTGAGAGGTGGCGTGCGTCCTTGTTGTCCCCATGACTGACTGGGGGAAAGACCCCGTGCGTGAGTGTGATGGTTTCTGGCGTTCGGTTCTTGTTTAATTAATTGCCCTCTTGTGTTCCTAGGGGTTGGCGACCGAGCCAGAGGCCGGCAGGCCAGCAGCCGATAGCCAGACGTTTGGACTTGCTCCAGGGCCAGTAACAGCGCATGACACCTTGAGCTGTGTTGATGGAGCTGGCCCAACTGACACGTTCGGTAAGTTAGTGTACACGTCTGGGGGTTTTCTGTCCCTCTCTTGTCTTGATCAGGCGTCTGTCCGGAAACTCAGTTTTCGGAGGGAGCAGTGCAGCTCTGCGGTAGAGTGAACGCATGCTTAGCAGGCAGGGCTTCCTGGATTCGATGCCCACTGCCTCCCTTAAACAGAACGCCTACTGTGAAACACCTGAAAGGTGTAGGTCCTGGCACAGCATCCGTCCCCTTTTGGGCGGTTGGCCTTTGCCACCTGTCCTCACAGAGATCCCAGCCACGACGGCGCTTCTCCTTCCAGGAGGTGCTTTGGCCCCCTGACCTCCTTCTGTGCCCCTTGGTTGCCCTGAAACACGCATGAGTTGGGGATAGGTGAGGAGAGGAGGGGGGTTTGAAGTTCCCAGAGGTTCGTGTCCCCATTAATGTACGTGTGACTCCTTCTTACAGGCCCCGTGACAGTGCCCCAGAGCGGAGAACCGGACGAGGCCGATGTCTTTTCCGATAAAGAGGTACCGTCTCCCTTTGTCACTGTTCTTCTCCTTCGTTCGGTAGGTAAGCGTCGGGGCACGCTGCAGCGGGGACGCCTGGGTGCTTTGAGCCTGCGTCCCCAAGTTTGCATTTGCCCGGGAAGGTCTGCGGGCTTACAATGTGGTCCATCCCAGTGCACACCTACTACAGTTACCGGGTGCTTCACGTCGTGTGACTGCACGACGCACCTGCAGCAATTTTGGAGGCTCACCTCGTGAAACGGGTGTCTGTATCTACGTGGTGTGGCCCAGTTCTTTTCCGTTAGCGTTTGTGAGGGGACGCTGGAGGCGGACCGCGCCCTGTGGCAGTCAGGTGCTTTGCTGTCGTCGTTTGATCTTGGCTTTTTTTCCTGTGGCCACCCTGACCTGAAAGTTACCAGGGGACGTCTGGCCTTGAATGTAGGGGCTTTTGCCCCTTTCCAGCCCATCGCCAGTAACAGTGCTGTAGTTTCCCTCGCGACTTCCTCTGATGCTTGACCCCTCAGCCTTTGGCCCAGGCTGCCCTTCCCCGGAAGCGCCCTCGCTTCCCCCTGTGTGCACTGGGTTGTGTCTCTGAAGACCCAGTGCGGGCTTCCCAGCGCCCCGTGACCTAGCGGCCTGCCACGGGCTCTCCTGTCCCTTGTGCCGCTCGCCCTGTGCCTCCGCCCTGGGTTGGAGAGCGGTCAGACTTCTGCGTGCCGGGTCGTCTTCCTGGCTCCCTCCCGGTGGCAGAGTCGAGAGAAGGGCCCCCACCCCCTTTCATGAGTTTCGGCAGCTCCTCCCAGGGGAGAGGGCTTATGATCTGAGAGGTGGCGTGCGTCCTTGTTGTCCCCATGACTGACTGGGGGAAAGACCCCGTGCGTGAGTGTGATGGTTTCTGGCGTTCGGTTCTTGTTTAATTAATTGCCCTCTTGTGTTCCTAGGGGTTGGCGACCGAGCCAGAGGCCGGCAGGCCAGCAGCCGATAGCCAGACGTTTGGACTTGCTCCAGGGCCAGTAACAGCGCATGACACCTTGAGCTGTGTTGATGGAGCTGGCCCAACTGACACGTTCGGTAAGTTAGTGTACACGTCTGGGGGTTTTCTGTCCCTCTCTTGTCTTGATCAGGCGTCTGTCCGGAAACTCAGTTTTCGGAGGGAGCAGTGCAGCTCTGCGGTAGAGTGAACGCATGCTTAGCAGGCAGGGCTTCCTGGATTCGATGCCCACTGCCTCCCTTAAACAGAACGCCTACTGTGAAACACCTGAAAGGTGTAGGTCCTGGCACAGCATCCGTCCCCTTTTGGGCGGTTGGCCTTTGCCACCTGTCCTCACAGAGATCCCAGCCACGACGGCGCTTCTCCTTCCAGGAGGTGCTTTGGCCCCCTGACCTCCTTCTGTGCCCCTTGGTTGCCCTGAAACACGCATGAGTTGGGGATAGGTGAGGAGAGGAGGGGGGTTTGCAGTTCCCAGAGGTTCGTGTCCCCATTAATGTACGTGTGACTCCTTCTTACAGGCCCCGTGACAGTGCCCCAGAGCGGAGAACCGGACGAGGCCGATGTCTTTTCCGATAAAGAGGTACCGTCTCCCTTTGTCACTGTTCTTCTCCTTCGTTCGGTAGGTAAGCGTCGGGGCACGCTGCAGCGGGGACGCCTGGGTGCTTTGAGCCTGCGTCCCCAAGTTTGCATTTGCCCGGGAAGGTCTGCGGGCTTACAATGTGGTCCATCCCAGTGCACACCTACTACAGTTACCGGGTGCTTCACGTCGTGTGACTGCACGACGCACCTGCAGCAATTTTGGAGGCTCACCTCGTGAAACGGGTGTCTGTATCTACGTGGTGTGGCCCAGTTCTTTTCCGTTAGCGTTTGTGAGGGGACGCTGGAGGCGGACCGCGCCCTGTGGCAGTCAGGTGCTTTGCTGTCGTCGTTTGATCTTGGCTTTTTTTCCTGTGGCCACCCTGACCTGAAAGTTACCAGGGGACGTCTGGCCTTGAATGTAGGGGCTTTTGCCCCTTTCCAGCCCATCGCCAGTAACAGTGCTGTAGTTTCCCTCGCGACTTCCTCTGATGCTTGACCCCTCAGCCTTTGGCCCAGGCTGCCCTTCCCCGGAAGCGCCCTCGCTTCCCCCTGTGTGCACTGGGTTGTGTCTCTGAAGACCCAGTGCGGGCTTCCCAGCGCCCCGTGACCTAGCGGCCTGCCACGGGCTCTCCTGTCCCTTGTGCCGCTCGCCCTGTGCCTCCGCCCTGGGTTGGAGAGCGGTCAGACTTCTGCGTGCCGGGTCGTCTTCCTGGCTCCCTCCCGGTGGCAGAGTCGAGAGAAGGGCCCCCACCCCCTTTCATGAGTTTCGGCAGCTCCTCCCAGGGGAGAGGGCTTATGATCTGAGAGGTGGCGTGCGTCCTTGTTGTCCCCATGACTGACTGGGGGAAAGACCCCGTGCGTGAGTGTGATGGTTTCTGGCGTTCGGTTCTTGTTTAATTAATTGCCCTCTTGTGTTCCTAGGGGTTGGCGACCGAGCCAGAGGCCGGCAGGCCAGCAGCCGATAGCCAGACGTTTGGACTTGCTCCAGGGCCAGTAACAGCGCATGACACCTTGAGCTGTGTTGATGGAGCTGGCCCAACTGACACGTTCGGTAAGTTAGTGTACACGTCTGGGGGTTTTCTGTCCCTCTCTTGTCTTGATCAGGCGTCTGTCCGGAAACTCAGTTTTCGGAGGGAGCAGTGCAGCTCTGCGGTAGAGTGAACGCATGCTTAGCAGGCAGGGCTTCCTGGATTCGATGCCCACTGCCTCCCTTAAACAGAACGCCTACTGTGAAACACCTGAAAGGTGTAGGTCCTGGCACAGCATCCGTCCCCTTTTGGGCGGTTGGCCTTTGCCACCTGTCCTCACAGAGATCCCAGCCACGACGGCGCTTCTCCTTCCAGGAGGTGCTTTGGCCCCCTGACCTCCTTCTGTGCCCCTTGGTTGCCCTGAAACACGCATGAGTTGGGGATAGGTGAGGAGAGGAGGGGGGTTTGAAGTTCCCAGAGGTTCGTGTCCCCATTAATGTACGTGTGACTCCTTCTTACAGGCCCCGTGACAGTGCCCCAGAGCGGAGAACCGGACGAGGCCGATGTCTTTTCCGATAAAGAGGTACCGTCTCCCTTTGTCACTGTTCTTCTCCTTCGTTCGGTAGGTAAGCGTCGGGGCACGCTGCAGCGGGGACGCCTGGGTGCTTTGAGCCTGCGTCCCCAAGTTTGCATTTGCCCGGGAAGGTCTGCGGGCTTACAATGTGGTCCATCCCAGTGCACACCTACTACAGTTACCGGGTGCTTCACGTCGTGTGACTGCACGACGCACCTGCAGCAATTTTGGAGGCTCACCTCGTGAAACGGGTGTCTGTATCTACGTGGTGTGGCCCAGTTCTTTTCCGTTAGCGTTTGTGAGGGGACGCTGGAGGCGGACCGCGCCCTGTGGCAGTCAGGTGCTTTGCTGTCGTCGTTTGATCTTGGCTTTTTTTCCTGTGGCCACCCTGACCTGAAAGTTACCAGGGGACGTCTGGCCTTGAATGTAGGGGCTTTTGCCCCTTTCCAGCCCATCGCCAGTAACAGTGCTGTAGTTTCCCTCGCGACTTCCTCTGATGCTTGACCCCTCAGCCTTTGGCCCAGGCTGCCCTTCCCCGGAAGCGCCCTCGCTTCCCCCTGTGTGCACTGGGTTGTGTCTCTGAAGACCCAGTGCGGGCTTCCCAGCGCCCCGTGACCTAGCGGCCTGCCACGGGCTCTCCTGTCCCTTGTGCCGCTCGCCCTGTGCCTCCGCCCTGGGTTGGAGAGCGGTCAGACTTCTGCGTGCCGGGTCGTCTTCCTGGCTCCCTCCCGGTGGCAGAGTCGAGAGAAGGGCCCCCACCCCCTTTCATGAGTTTCGGCAGCTCCTCCCAGGGGAGAGGGCTTATGATCTGAGAGGTGGCGTGCGTCCTTGTTGTCCCCATGACTGACTGGGGGAAAGACCCCGTGCGTGAGTGTGATGGTTTCTGGCGTTCGGTTCTTGTTTAATTAATTGCCCTCTTGTGTTCCTAGGGGTTGGCGACCGAGCCAGAGGCCGGCAGGCCAGCAGCCGATAGCCAGACGTTTGGACTTGCTCCAGGGCCAGTAACAGCGCATGACACCTTGAGCTGTGTTGATGGAGCTGGCCCAACTGACACGTTCGGTAAGTTAGTGTACACGTCTGGGGGTTTTCTGTCCCTCTCTTGTCTTGATCAGGCGTCTGTCCGGAAACTCAGTTTTCGGAGGGAGCAGTGCAGCTCTGCGGTAGAGTGAACGCATGCTTAGCAGGCAGGGCTTCCTGGATTCGATGCCCACTGCCTCCCTTAAACAGAACGCCTACTGTGAAACACCTGAAAGGTGTAGGTCCTGGCACAGCATCCGTCCCCTTTTGGGCGGTTGGCCTTTGCCACCTGTCCTCACAGAGATCCCAGCCACGACGGCGCTTCTCCTTCCAGGAGGTGCTTTGGCCCCCTGACCTCCTTCTGTGCCCCTTGGTTGCCCTGAAACACGCATGAGTTGGGGATAGGTGAGGAGAGGAGGGGGGTTTGAAGTTCCCAGAGGTTCGTGTCCCCATTAATGTACGTGTGACTCCTTCTTACAGGCCCCGTGACAGTGCCCCAGAGCGGAGAACCGGACGAGGCCGATGTCTTTTCCGATAAAGAGGTACCGTCTCCCTTTGTCACTGTTCTTCTCCTTCGTTCGGTAGGTAAGCGTCGGGGCACGCTGCAGCGGGGACGCCTGGGTGCTTTGAGCCTGCGTCCCCAAGTTTGCATTTGCCCGGGAAGGTCTGCGGGCTTACAATGTGGTCCATCCCAGTGCACACCTACTACAGTTACCGGGTGCTTCACGTCGTGTGACTGCACGACGCACCTGCAGCAATTTTGGAGGCTCACCTCGTGAAACGGGTGTCTGTATCTACGTGGTGTGGCCCAGTTCTTTTCCGTTAGCGTTTGTGAGGGGACGCTGGAGGCGGACCGCGCCCTGTGGCAGTCAGGTGCTTTGCTGTCGTCGTTTGATCTTGGCTTTTTTTCCTGTGGCCACCCTGACCTGAAAGTTACCAGGGGACGTCTGGCCTTGAATGTAGGGGCTTTTGCCCCTTTCCAGCCCATCGCCAGTAACAGTGCTGTAGTTTCCCTCGCGACTTCCTCTGATGCTTGACCCCTCAGCCTTTGGCCCAGGCTGCCCTTCCCCGGAAGCGCCCTCGCTTCCCCCTGTGTGCACTGGGTTGTGTCTCTGAAGACCCAGTGCGGGCTTCCCAGCGCCCCGTGACCTAGCGGCCTGCCACGGGCTCTCCTGTCCCTTGTGCCGCTCGCCCTGTGCCTCCGCCCTGGGTTGGAGAGCGGTCAGACTTCTGCGTGCCGGGTCGTCTTCCTGGCTCCCTCCCGGTGGCAGAGTCGAGAGAAGGGCCCCCACCCCCTTTCATGAGTTTCGGCAGCTCCTCCCAGGGGAGAGGGCTTATGATCTGAGAGGTGGCGTGCGTCCTTGTTGTCCCCATGACTGACTGGGGGAAAGACCCCGTGCGTGAGTGTGATGGTTTCTGGCGTTCGGTTCTTGTTTAATTAATTGCCCTCTTGTGTTCCTAGGGGTTGGCGACCGAGCCAGAGGCCGGCAGGCCAGCAGCCGATAGCCAGACGTTTGGACTTGCTCCAGGGCCAGTAACAGCGCATGACACCTTGAGCTGTGTTGATGGAGCTGGCCCAACTGACACGTTCGGTAAGTTAGTGTACACGTCTGGGGGTTTTCTGTCCCTCTCTTGTCTTGATCAGGCGTCTGTCCGGAAACTCAGTTTTCGGAGGGAGCAGTGCAGCTCTGCGGTAGAGTGAACGCATGCTTAGCAGGCAGGGCTTCCTGGATTCGATGCCCACTGCCTCCCTTAAACAGAACGCCTACTGTGAAACACCTGAAAGGTGTAGGTCCTGGCACAGCATCCGTCCCCTTTTGGGCGGTTGGCCTTTGCCACCTGTCCTCACAGAGATCCCAGCCACGACGGCGCTTCTCCTTCCAGGAGGTGCTTTGGCCCCCTGACCTCCTTCTGTGCCCCTTGGTTGCCCTGAAACACGCATGAGTTGGGGATAGGTGAGGAGAGGAGGGGGGTTTGCAGTTCCCAGAGGTTCGTGTCCCCATTAATGTACGTGTGACTCCTTCTTACAGGCCCCGTGACAGTGCCCCAGAGCGGAGAACCGGACGAGGCCGATGTCTTTTCCGATAAAGAGGTACCGTCTCCCTTTGTCACTGTTCTTCTCCTTCGTTCGGTAGGTAAGCGTCGGGGCACGCTGCAGCGGGGACGCCTGGGTGCTTTGAGCCTGCGTCCCCAAGTTTGCATTTGCCCGGGAAGGTCTGCGGGCTTACAATGTGGTCCATCCCAGTGCACACCTACTACAGTTACCGGGTGCTTCACGTCGTGTGACTGCACGACGCACCTGCAGCAATTTTGGAGGCTCACCTCGTGAAACGGGTGTCTGTATCTACGTGGTGTGGCCCAGTTCTTTTCCGTTAGCGTTTGTGAGGGGACGCTGGAGGCGGACCGCGCCCTGTGGCAGTCAGGTGCTTTGCTGTCGTCGTTTGATCTTGGCTTTTTTTCCTGTGGCCACCCTGACCTGAAAGTTACCAGGGGACGTCTGGCCTTGAATGTAGGGGCTTTTGCCCCTTTCCAGCCCATCGCCAGTAACAGTGCTGTAGTTTCCCTCGCGACTTCCTCTGATGCTTGACCCCTCAGCCTTTGGCCCAGGCTGCCCTTCCCCGGAAGCGCCCTCGCTTCCCCCTGTGTGCACTGGGTTGTGTCTCTGAAGACCCAGTGCGGGCTTCCCAGCGCCCCGTGACCTAGCGGCCTGCCACGGGCTCTCCTGTCCCTTGTGCCGCTCGCCCTGTGCCTCCGCCCTGGGTTGGAGAGCGGTCAGACTTCTGCGTGCCGGGTCGTCTTCCTGGCTCCCTCCCGGTGGCAGAGTCGAGAGAAGGGCCCCCACCCCCTTTCATGAGTTTCGGCAGCTCCTCCCAGGGGAGAGGGCTTATGATCTGAGAGGTGGCGTGCGTCCTTGTTGTCCCCATGACTGACTGGGGGAAAGACCCCGTGCGTGAGTGTGATGGTTTCTGGCGTTCGGTTCTTGTTTAATTAATTGCCCTCTTGTGTTCCTAGGGGTTGGCGACCGAGCCAGAGGCCGGCAGGCCAGCAGCCGATAGCCAGACGTTTGGACTTGCTCCAGGGCCAGTAACAGCGCATGACACCTTGAGCTGTGTTGATGGAGCTGGCCCAACTGACACGTTCGGTAAGTTAGTGTACACGTCTGGGGGTTTTCTGTCCCTCTCTTGTCTTGATCAGGCGTCTGTCCGGAAACTCAGTTTTCGGAGGGAGCAGTGCAGCTCTGCGGTAGAGTGAACGCATGCTTAGCAGGCAGGGCTTCCTGGATTCGATGCCCACTGCCTCCCTTAAACAGAACGCCTACTGTGAAACACCTGAAAGGTGTAGGTCCTGGCACAGCATCCGTCCCCTTTTGGGCGGTTGGCCTTTGCCACCTGTCCTCACAGAGATCCCAGCCACGACGGCGCTTCTCCTTCCAGGAGGTGCTTTGGCCCCCTGACCTCCTTCTGTGCCCCTTGGTTGCCCTGAAACACGCATGAGTTGGGGATAGGTGAGGAGAGGAGGGGGGTTTGAAGTTCCCAGAGGTTCGTGTCCCCATTAATGTACGTGTGACTCCTTCTTACAGGCCCCGTGACAGTGCCCCAGAGCGGAGAACCGGACGAGGCCGATGTCTTTTCCGATAAAGAGGTACCGTCTCCCTTTGTCACTGTTCTTCTCCTTCGTTCGGTAGGTAAGCGTCGGGGCACGCTGCAGCGGGGACGCCTGGGTGCTTTGAGCCTGCGTCCCCAAGTTTGCATTTGCCCGGGAAGGTCTGCGGGCTTACAATGTGGTCCATCCCAGTGCACACCTACTACAGTTACCGGGTGCTTCACGTCGTGTGACTGCACGACGCACCTGCAGCAATTTTGGAGGCTCACCTCGTGAAACGGGTGTCTGTATCTACGTGGTGTGGCCCAGTTCTTTTCCGTTAGCGTTTGTGAGGGGACGCTGGAGGCGGACCGCGCCCTGTGGCAGTCAGGTGCTTTGCTGTCGTCGTTTGATCTTGGCTTTTTTTCCTGTGGCCACCCTGACCTGAAAGTTACCAGGGGACGTCTGGCCTTGAATGTAGGGGCTTTTGCCCCTTTCCAGCCCATCGCCAGTAACAGTGCTGTAGTTTCCCTCGCGACTTCCTCTGATGCTTGACCCCTCAGCCTTTGGCCCAGGCTGCCCTTCCCCGGAAGCGCCCTCGCTTCCCCCTGTGTGCACTGGGTTGTGTCTCTGAAGACCCAGTGCGGGCTTCCCAGCGCCCCGTGACCTAGCGGCCTGCCACGGGCTCTCCTGTCCCTTGTGCCGCTCGCCCTGTGCCTCCGCCCTGGGTTGGAGAGCGGTCAGACTTCTGCGTGCCGGGTCGTCTTCCTGGCTCCCTCCCGGTGGCAGAGTCGAGAGAAGGGCCCCCACCCCCTTTCATGAGTTTCGGCAGCTCCTCCCAGGGGAGAGGGCTTATGATCTGAGAGGTGGCGTGCGTCCTTGTTGTCCCCATGACTGACTGGGGGAAAGACCCCGTGCGTGAGTGTGATGGTTTCTGGCGTTCGGTTCTTGTTTAATTAATTGCCCTCTTGTGTTCCTAGGGGTTGGCGACCGAGCCAGAGGCCGGCAGGCCAGCAGCCGATAGCCAGACGTTTGGACTTGCTCCAGGGCCAGTAACAGCGCATGACACCTTGAGCTGTGTTGATGGAGCTGGCCCAACTGACACGTTCGGTAAGTTAGTGTACACGTCTGGGGGTTTTCTGTCCCTCTCTTGTCTTGATCAGGCGTCTGTCCGGAAACTCAGTTTTCGGAGGGAGCAGTGCAGCTCTGCGGTAGAGTGAACGCATGCTTAGCAGGCAGGGCTTCCTGGATTCGATGCCCACTGCCTCCCTTAAACAGAACGCCTACTGTGAAACACCTGAAAGGTGTAGGTCCTGGCACAGCATCCGTCCCCTTTTGGGCGGTTGGCCTTTGCCACCTGTCCTCACAGAGATCCCAGCCACGACGGCGCTTCTCCTTCCAGGAGGTGCTTTGGCCCCCTGACCTCCTTCTGTGCCCCTTGGTTGCCCTGAAACACGCATGAGTTGGGGATAGGTGAGGAGAGGAGGGGGGTTTGCAGTTCCCAGAGGTTCGTGTCCCCATTAATGTACGTGTGACTCCTTCTTACAGGCCCCGTGACAGTGCCCCAGAGCGGAGAACCGGACGAGGCCGATGTCTTTTCCGATAAAGAGGTACCGTCTCCCTTTGTCACTGTTCTTCTCCTTCGTTCGGTAGGTAAGCGTCGGGGCACGCTGCAGCGGGGACGCCTGGGTGCTTTGAGCCTGCGTCCCCAAGTTTGCATTTGCCCGGGAAGGTCTGCGGGCTTACAATGTGGTCCATCCCAGTGCACACCTACTACAGTTACCGGGTGCTTCACGTCGTGTGACTGCACGACGCACCTGCAGCAATTTTGGAGGCTCACCTCGTGAAACGGGTGTCTGTATCTACGTGGTGTGGCCCAGTTCTTTTCCGTTAGCGTTTGTGAGGGGACGCTGGAGGCGGACCGCGCCCTGTGGCAGTCAGGTGCTTTGCTGTCGTCGTTTGATCTTGGCTTTTTTTCCTGTGGCCACCCTGACCTGAAAGTTACCAGGGGACGTCTGGCCTTGAATGTAGGGGCTTTTGCCCCTTTCCAGCCCATCGCCAGTAACAGTGCTGTAGTTTCCCTCGCGACTTCCTCTGATGCTTGACCCCTCAGCCTTTGGCCCAGGCTGCCCTTCCCCGGAAGCGCCCTCGCTTCCCCCTGTGTGCACTGGGTTGTGTCTCTGAAGACCCAGTGCGGGCTTCCCAGCGCCCCGTGACCTAGCGGCCTGCCACGGGCTCTCCTGTCCCTTGTGCCGCTCGCCCTGTGCCTCCGCCCTGGGTTGGAGAGCGGTCAGACTTCTGCGTGCCGGGTCGTCTTCCTGGCTCCCTCCCGGTGGCAGAGTCGAGAGAAGGGCCCCCACCCCCTTTCATGAGTTTCGGCAGCTCCTCCCAGGGGAGAGGGCTTATGATCTGAGAGGTGGCGTGCGTCCTTGTTGTCCCCATGACTGACTGGGGGAAAGACCCCGTGCGTGAGTGTGATGGTTTCTGGCGTTCGGTTCTTGTTTAATTAATTGCCCTCTTGTGTTCCTAGGGGTTGGCGACCGAGCCAGAGGCCGGCAGGCCAGCAGCCGATAGCCAGACGTTTGGACTTGCTCCAGGGCCAGTAACAGCGCATGACACCTTGAGCTGTGTTGATGGAGCTGGCCCAACTGACACGTTCGGTAAGTTAGTGTACACGTCTGGGGGTTTTCTGTCCCTCTCTTGTCTTGATCAGGCGTCTGTCCGGAAACTCAGTTTTCGGAGGGAGCAGTGCAGCTCTGCGGTAGAGTGAACGCATGCTTAGCAGGCAGGGCTTCCTGGATTCGATGCCCACTGCCTCCCTTAAACAGAACGCCTACTGTGAAACACCTGAAAGGTGTAGGTCCTGGCACAGCATCCGTCCCCTTTTGGGCGGTTGGCCTTTGCCACCTGTCCTCACAGAGATCCCAGCCACGACGGCGCTTCTCCTTCCAGGAGGTGCTTTGGCCCCCTGACCTCCTTCTGTGCCCCTTGGTTGCCCTGAAACACGCATGAGTTGGGGATAGGTGAGGAGAGGAGGGGGGTTTGAAGTTCCCAGAGGTTCGTGTCCCCATTAATGTACGTGTGACTCCTTCTTACAGGCCCCGTGACAGTGCCCCAGAGCGGAGAACCGGACGAGGCCGATGTCTTTTCCGATAAAGAGGTACCGTCTCCCTTTGTCACTGTTCTTCTCCTTCGTTCGGTAGGTAAGCGTCGGGGCACGCTGCAGCGGGGACGCCTGGGTGCTTTGAGCCTGCGTCCCCAAGTTTGCATTTGCCCGGGAAGGTCTGCGGGCTTACAATGTGGTCCATCCCAGTGCACACCTACTACAGTTACCGGGTGCTTCACGTCGTGTGACTGCACGACGCACCTGCAGCAATTTTGGAGGCTCACCTCGTGAAACGGGTGTCTGTATCTACGTGGTGTGGCCCAGTTCTTTTCCGTTAGCGTTTGTGAGGGGACGCTGGAGGCGGACCGCGCCCTGTGGCAGTCAGGTGCTTTGCTGTCGTCGTTTGATCTTGGCTTTTTTTCCTGTGGCCACCCTGACCTGAAAGTTACCAGGGGACGTCTGGCCTTGAATGTAGGGGCTTTTGCCCCTTTCCAGCCCATCGCCAGTAACAGTGCTGTAGTTTCCCTCGCGACTTCCTCTGATGCTTGACCCCTCAGCCTTTGGCCCAGGCTGCCCTTCCCCGGAAGCGCCCTCGCTTCCCCCTGTGTGCACTGGGTTGTGTCTCTGAAGACCCAGTGCGGGCTTCCCAGCGCCCCGTGACCTAGCGGCCTGCCACGGGCTCTCCTGTCCCTTGTGCCGCTCGCCCTGTGCCTCCGCCCTGGGTTGGAGAGCGGTCAGACTTCTGCGTGCCGGGTCGTCTTCCTGGCTCCCTCCCGGTGGCAGAGTCGAGAGAAGGGCCCCCACCCCCTTTCATGAGTTTCGGCAGCTCCTCCCAGGGGAGAGGGCTTATGATCTGAGAGGTGGCGTGCGTCCTTGTTGTCCCCATGACTGACTGGGGGAAAGACCCCGTGCGTGAGTGTGATGGTTTCTGGCGTTCGGTTCTTGTTTAATTAA
This sequence comes from Vicugna pacos, assembly GCF_048564905.1. Classification (NCBI taxonomy): domain Eukaryota; kingdom Metazoa; phylum Chordata; class Mammalia; order Artiodactyla; family Camelidae; genus Vicugna; species Vicugna pacos. Next base: position 30,089,177 of record NC_133001.1, read on the forward strand.
TTGCCCTCTTGTGTTCCTAGGGGTTGGCGACCGAGCCAGAGGCCGGCAGGCCAGCAGCCGATAGCCAGACGTTTGGACTTGCTCCAGGGCCAGTAACAGCGCATGACACCTTGAGCTGTGTTGATGGAGCTGGCCCAACTGACACGTTCGGTAAGTTAGTGTACACGTCTGGGGGTTTTCTGTCCCTCTCTTGTCTTGATCAGGCGTCTGTCCGGAAACTCAGTTTTCGGAGGGAGCAGTGCAGCTCTGCGGTAGAGTGAACGCATGCTTAGCAGGCAGGGCTTCCTGGATTCGATGCCCACTGCCTCCCTTAAACAGAACGCCTACTGTGAAACACCTGAAAGGTGTAGGTCCTGGCACAGCATCCGTCCCCTTTTGGGCGGTTGGCCTTTGCCACCTGTCCTCACAGAGATCCCAGCCACGACGGCGCTTCTCCTTCCAGGAGGTGCTTTGGCCCCCTGACCTCCTTCTGTGCCCCTTGGTTGCCCTGAAACACGCATGAGTTGGGGATAGGTGAGGAGAGGAGGGGGGTTTGCAGTTCCCAGAGGTTCGTGTCCCCATTAATGTACGTGTGACTCCTTCTTACAGGCCCCGTGACAGTGCCCCAGAGCGGAGAACCGGACGAGGCCGATGTCTTTTCCGATAAAGAGGTACCGTCTCCCTTTGTCACTGTTCTTCTCCTTCGTTCGGTAGGTAAGCGTCGGGGCACGCTGCAGCGGGGACGCCTGGGTGCTTTGAGCCTGCGTCCCCAAGTTTGCATTTGCCCGGGAAGGTCTGCGGGCTTACAATGTGGTCCATCCCAGTGCACACCTACTACAGTTACCGGGTGCTTCACGTCGTGTGACTGCACGACGCACCTGCAGCAATTTTGGAGGCTCACCTCGTGAAACGGGTGTCTGTATCTACGTGGTGTGGCCCAGTTCTTTTCCGTTAGCGTTTGTGAGGGGACGCTGGAGGCGGACCGCGCCCTGTGGCAGTCAGGTGCTTTGCTGTCGTCGTTTGATCTTGGCTTTTTTTCCTGTGGCCACCCTGACCTGAAAGTTACCAGGGGACGTCTGGCCTTGAATGTAGGGGCTTTTGCCCCTTTCCAGCCCATCGCCAGTAACAGTGCTGTAGTTTCCCTCGCGACTTCCTCTGATGCTTGACCCCTCAGCCTTTGGCCCAGGCTGCCCTTCCCCGGAAGCGCCCTCGCTTCCCCCTGTGTGCACTGGGTTGTGTCTCTGAAGACCCAGTGCGGGCTTCCCAGCGCCCCGTGACCTAGCGGCCTGCCACGGGCTCTCCTGTCCCTTGTGCCGCTCGCCCTGTGCCTCCGCCCTGGGTTGGAGAGCGGTCAGACTTCTGCGTGCCGGGTCGTCTTCCTGGCTCCCTCCCGGTGGCAGAGTCGAGAGAAGGGCCCCCACCCCCTTTCATGAGTTTCGGCAGCTCCTCCCAGGGGAGAGGGCTTATGATCTGAGAGGTGGCGTGCGTCCTTGTTGTCCCCATGACTGACTGGGGGAAAGACCCCGTGCGTGAGTGTGATGGTTTCTGGCGTTCGGTTCTTGTTTAATTAATTGCCCTCTTGTGTTCCTAGGGGTTGGCGACCGAGCCAGAGGCCGGCAGGCCAGCAGCCGATAGCCAGACGTTTGGACTTGCTCCAGGGCCAGTAACAGCGCATGACACCTTGAGCTGTGTTGATGGAGCTGGCCCAACTGACACGTTCGGTAAGTTAGTGTACACGTCTGGGGGTTTTCTGTCCCTCTCTTGTCTTGATCAGGCGTCTGTCCGGAAACTCAGTTTTCGGAGGGAGCAGTGCAGCTCTGCGGTAGAGTGAACGCATGCTTAGCAGGCAGGGCTTCCTGGATTCGATGCCCACTGCCTCCCTTAAACAGAACGCCTACTGTGAAACACCTGAAAGGTGTAGGTCCTGGCACAGCATCCGTCCCCTTTTGGGCGGTTGGCCTTTGCCACCTGTCCTCACAGAGATCCCAGCCACGACGGCGCTTCTCCTTCCAGGAGGTGCTTTGGCCCCCTGACCTCCTTCTGTGCCCCTTGGTTGCCCTGAAACACGCATGAGTTGGGGATAGGTGAGGAGAGGAGGGGGGTTTGAAGTTCCCAGAGGTTCGTGTCCCCATTAATGTACGTGTGACTCCTTCTTACAGGCCCCGTGACAGTGCCCCAGAGCGGAGAACCGGACGAGGCCGATGTCTTTTCCGATAAAGAGGTACCGTCTCCCTTTGTCACTGTTCTTCTCCTTCGTTCGGTAGGTAAGCGTCGGGGCACGCTGCAGCGGGGACGCCTGGGTGCTTTGAGCCTGCGTCCCCAAGTTTGCATTTGCCCGGGAAGGTCTGCGGGCTTACAATGTGGTCCATCCCAGTGCACACCTACTACAGTTACCGGGTGCTTCACGTCGTGTGACTGCACGACGCACCTGCAGCAATTTTGGAGGCTCACCTCGTGAAACGGGTGTCTGTATCTACGTGGTGTGGCCCAGTTCTTTTCCGTTAGCGTTTGTGAGGGGACGCTGGAGGCGGACCGCGCCCTGTGGCAGTCAGGTGCTTTGCTGTCGTCGTTTGATCTTGGCTTTTTTTCCTGTGGCCACCCTGACCTGAAAGTTACCAGGGGACGTCTGGCCTTGAATGTAGGGGCTTTTGCCCCTTTCCAGCCCATCGCCAGTAACAGTGCTGTAGTTTCCCTCGCGACTTCCTCTGATGCTTGACCCCTCAGCCTTTGGCCCAGGCTGCCCTTCCCCGGAAGCGCCCTCGCTTCCCCCTGTGTGCACTGGGTTGTGTCTCTGAAGACCCAGTGCGGGCTTCCCAGCGCCCCGTGACCTAGCGGCCTGCCACGGGCTCTCCTGTCCCTTGTGCCGCTCGCCCTGTGCCTCCGCCCTGGGTTGGAGAGCGGTCAGACTTCTGCGTGCCGGGTCGTCTTCCTGGCTCCCTCCCGGTGGCAGAGTCGAGAGAAGGGCCCCCACCCCCTTTCATGAGTTTCGGCAGCTCCTCCCAGGGGAGAGGGCTTATGATCTGAGAGGTGGCGTGCGTCCTTGTTGTCCCCATGACTGACTGGGGGAAAGACCCCGTGCGTGAGTGTGATGGTTTCTGGCGTTCGGTTCTTGTTTAATTAATTGCCCTCTTGTGTTCCTAGGGGTTGGCGACCGAGCCAGAGGCCGGCAGGCCAGCAGCCGATAGCCAGACGTTTGGACTTGCTCCAGGGCCAGTAACAGCGCATGACACCTTGAGCTGTGTTGATGGAGCTGGCCCAACTGACACGTTCGGTAAGTTAGTGTACACGTCTGGGGGTTTTCTGTCCCTCTCTTGTCTTGATCAGGCGTCTGTCCGGAAACTCAGTTTTCGGAGGGAGCAGTGCAGCTCTGCGGTAGAGTGAACGCATGCTTAGCAGGCAGGGCTTCCTGGATTCGATGCCCACTGCCTCCCTTAAACAGAACGCCTACTGTGAAACACCTGAAAGGTGTAGGTCCTGGCACAGCATCCGTCCCCTTTTGGGCGGTTGGCCTTTGCCACCTGTCCTCACAGAGATCCCAGCCACGACGGCGCTTCTCCTTCCAGGAGGTGCTTTGGCCCCCTGACCTCCTTCTGTGCCCCTTGGTTGCCCTGAAACACGCATGAGTTGGGGATAGGTGAGGAGAGGAGGGGGGTTTGCAGTTCCCAGAGGTTCGTGTCCCCATTAATGTACGTGTGACTCCTTCTTACAGGCCCCGTGACAGTGCCCCAGAGCGGAGAACCGGACGAGGCCGATGTCTTTTCCGATAAAGAGGTACCGTCTCCCTTTGTCACTGTTCTTCTCCTTCGTTCGGTAGGTAAGCGTCGGGGCACGCTGCAGCGGGGACGCCTGGGTGCTTTGAGCCTGCGTCCCCAAGTTTGCATTTGCCCGGGAAGGTCTGCGGGCTTACAATGTGGTCCATCCCAGTGCACACCTACTACAGTTACCGGGTGCTTCACGTCGTGTGACTGCACGACGCACCTGCAGCAATTTTGGAGGCTCACCTCGTGAAACGGGTGTCTGTATCTACGTGGTGTGGCCCAGTTCTTTTCCGTTAGCGTTTGTGAGGGGACGCTGGAGGCGGACCGCGCCCTGTGGCAGTCAGGTGCTTTGCTGTCGTCGTTTGATCTTGGCTTTTTTTCCTGTGGCCACCCTGACCTGAAAGTTACCAGGGGACGTCTGGCCTTGAATGTAGGGGCTTTTGCCCCTTTCCAGCCCATCGCCAGTAACAGTGCTGTAGTTTCCCTCGCGACTTCCTCTGATGCTTGACCCCTCAGCCTTTGGCCCAGGCTGCCCTTCCCCGGAAGCGCCCTCGCTTCCCCCTGTGTGCACTGGGTTGTGTCTCTGAAGACCCAGTGCGGGCTTCCCAGCGCCCCGTGACCTAGCGGCCTGCCACGGGCTCTCCTGTCCCTTGTGCCGCTCGCCCTGTGCCTCCGCCCTGGGTTGGAGAGCGGTCAGACTTCTGCGTGCCGGGTCGTCTTCCTGGCTCCCTCCCGGTGGCAGAGTCGAGAGAAGGGCCCCCACCCCCTTTCATGAGTTTCGGCAGCTCCTCCCAGGGGAGAGGGCTTATGATCTGAGAGGTGGCGTGCGTCCTTGTTGTCCCCATGACTGACTGGGGGAAAGACCCCGTGCGTGAGTGTGATGGTTTCTGGCGTTCGGTTCTTGTTTAATTAATTGCCCTCTTGTGTTCCTAGGGGTTGGCGACCGAGCCAGAGGCCGGCAGGCCAGCAGCCGATAGCCAGACGTTTGGACTTGCTCCAGGGCCAGTAACAGCGCATGACACCTTGAGCTGTGTTGATGGAGCTGGCCCAACTGACACGTTCGGTAAGTTAGTGTACACGTCTGGGGGTTTTCTGTCCCTCTCTTGTCTTGATCAGGCGTCTGTCCGGAAACTCAGTTTTCGGAGGGAGCAGTGCAGCTCTGCGGTAGAGTGAACGCATGCTTAGCAGGCAGGGCTTCCTGGATTCGATGCCCACTGCCTCCCTTAAACAGAACGCCTACTGTGAAACACCTGAAAGGTGTAGGTCCTGGCACAGCATCCGTCCCCTTTTGGGCGGTTGGCCTTTGCCACCTGTCCTCACAGAGATCCCAGCCACGACGGCGCTTCTCCTTCCAGGAGGTGCTTTGGCCCCCTGACCTCCTTCTGTGCCCCTTGGTTGCCCTGAAACACGCATGAGTTGGGGATAGGTGAGGAGAGGAGGGGGGTTTGCAGTTCCCAGAGGTTCGTGTCCCCATTAATGTACGTGTGACTCCTTCTTACAGGCCCCGTGACAGTGCCCCAGAGCGGAGAACCGGACGAGGCCGATGTCTTTTCCGATAAAGAGGTACCGTCTCCCTTTGTCACTGTTCTTCTCCTTCGTTCGGTAGGTAAGCGTCGGGGCACGCTGCAGCGGGGACGCCTGGGTGCTTTGAGCCTGCGTCCCCAAGTTTGCATTTGCCCGGGAAGGTCTGCGGGCTTACAATGTGGTCCATCCCAGTGCACACCTACTACAGTTACCGGGTGCTTCACGTCGTGTGACTGCACGACGCACCTGCAGCAATTTTGGAGGCTCACCTCGTGAAACGGGTGTCTGTATCTACGTGGTGTGGCCCAGTTCTTTTCCGTTAGCGTTTGTGAGGGGACGCTGGAGGCGGACCGCGCCCTGTGGCAGTCAGGTGCTTTGCTGTCGTCGTTTGATCTTGGCTTTTTTTCCTGTGGCCACCCTGACCTGAAAGTTACCAGGGGACGTCTGGCCTTGAATGTAGGGGCTTTTGCCCCTTTCCAGCCCATCGCCAGTAACAGTGCTGTAGTTTCCCTCGCGACTTCCTCTGATGCTTGACCCCTCAGCCTTTGGCCCAGGCTGCCCTTCCCCGGAAGCGCCCTCGCTTCCCCCTGTGTGCACTGGGTTGTGTCTCTGAAGACCCAGTGCGGGCTTCCCAGCGCCCCGTGACCTAGCGGCCTGCCACGGGCTCTCCTGTCCCTTGTGCCGCTCGCCCTGTGCCTCCGCCCTGGGTTGGAGAGCGGTCAGACTTCTGCGTGCCGGGTCGTCTTCCTGGCTCCCTCCCGGTGGCAGAGTCGAGAGAAGGGCCCCCACCCCCTTTCATGAGTTTCGGCAGCTCCTCCCAGGGGAGAGGGCTTATGATCTGAGAGGTGGCGTGCGTCCTTGTTGTCCCCATGACTGACTGGGGGAAAGACCCCGTGCGTGAGTGTGATGGTTTCTGGCGTTCGGTTCTTGTTTAATTAATTGCCCTCTTGTGTTCCTAGGGGTTGGCGACCGAGCCAGAGGCCGGCAGGCCAGCAGCCGATAGCCAGACGTTTGGACTTGCTCCAGGGCCAGTAACAGCGCATGACACCTTGAGCTGTGTTGATGGAGCTGGCCCAACTGACACGTTCGGTAAGTTAGTGTACACGTCTGGGGGTTTTCTGTCCCTCTCTTGTCTTGATCAGGCGTCTGTCCGGAAACTCAGTTTTCGGAGGGAGCAGTGCAGCTCTGCGGTAGAGTGAACGCATGCTTAGCAGGCAGGGCTTCCTGGATTCGATGCCCACTGCCTCCCTTAAACAGAACGCCTACTGTGAAACACCTGAAAGGTGTAGGTCCTGGCACAGCATCCGTCCCCTTTTGGGCGGTTGGCCTTTGCCACCTGTCCTCACAGAGATCCCAGCCACGACGGCGCTTCTCCTTCCAGGAGGTGCTTTGGCCCCCTGACCTCCTTCTGTGCCCCTTGGTTGCCCTGAAACACGCATGAGTTGGGGATAGGTGAGGAGAGGAGGGGGGTTTGAAGTTCCCAGAGGTTCGTGTCCCCATTAATGTACGTGTGACTCCTTCTTACAGGCCCCGTGACAGTGCCCCAGAGCGGAGAACCGGACGAGGCCGATGTCTTTTCCGATAAAGAGGTACCGTCTCCCTTTGTCACTGTTCTTCTCCTTCGTTCGGTAGGTAAGCGTCGGGGCACGCTGCAGCGGGGACGCCTGGGTGCTTTGAGCCTGCGTCCCCAAGTTTGCATTTGCCCGGGAAGGTCTGCGGGCTTACAATGTGGTCCATCCCAGTGCACACCTACTACAGTTACCGGGTGCTTCACGTCGTGTGACTGCACGACGCACCTGCAGCAATTTTGGAGGCTCACCTCGTGAAACGGGTGTCTGTATCTACGTGGTGTGGCCCAGTTCTTTTCCGTTAGCGTTTGTGAGGGGACGCTGGAGGCGGACCGCGCCCTGTGGCAGTCAGGTGCTTTGCTGTCGTCGTTTGATCTTGGCTTTTTTTCCTGTGGCCACCCTGACCTGAAAGTTACCAGGGGACGTCTGGCCTTGAATGTAGGGGCTTTTGCCCCTTTCCAGCCCATCGCCAGTAACAGTGCTGTAGTTTCCCTCGCGACTTCCTCTGATGCTTGACCCCTCAGCCTTTGGCCCAGGCTGCCCTTCCCCGGAAGCGCCCTCGCTTCCCCCTGTGTGCACTGGGTTGTGTCTCTGAAGACCCAGTGCGGGCTTCCCAGCGCCCCGTGACCTAGCGGCCTGCCACGGGCTCTCCTGTCCCTTGTGCCGCTCGCCCTGTGCCTCCGCCCTGGGTTGGAGAGCGGTCAGACTTCTGCGTGCCGGGTCGTCTTCCTGGCTCCCTCCCGGTGGCAGAGTCGAGAGAAGGGCCCCCACCCCCTTTCATGAGTTTCGGCAGCTCCTCCCAGGGGAGAGGGCTTATGATCTGAGAGGTGGCGTGCGTCCTTGTTGTCCCCATGACTGACTGGGGGAAAGACCCCGTGCGTGAGTGTGATGGTTTCTGGCGTTCGGTTCTTGTTTAATTAATTGCCCTCTTGTGTTCCTAGGGGTTGGCGACCGAGCCAGAGGCCGGCAGGCCAGCAGCCGATAGCCAGACGTTTGGACTTGCTCCAGGGCCAGTAACAGCGCATGACACCTTGAGCTGTGTTGATGGAGCTGGCCCAACTGACACGTTCGGTAAGTTAGTGTACACGTCTGGGGGTTTTCTGTCCCTCTCTTGTCTTGATCAGGCGTCTGTCCGGAAACTCAGTTTTCGGAGGGAGCAGTGCAGCTCTGCGGTAGAGTGAACGCATGCTTAGCAGGCAGGGCTTCCTGGATTCGATGCCCACTGCCTCCCTTAAACAGAACGCCTACTGTGAAACACCTGAAAGGTGTAGGTCCTGGCACAGCATCCGTCCCCTTTTGGGCGGTTGGCCTTTGCCACCTGTCCTCACAGAGATCCCAGCCACGACGGCGCTTCTCCTTCCAGGAGGTGCTTTGGCCCCCTGACCTCCTTCTGTGCCCCTTGGTTGCCCTGAAACACGCATGAGTTGGGGATAGGTGAGGAGAGGAGGGGGGTTTGCAGTTCCCAGAGGTTCGTGTCCCCATTAATGTACGTGTGACTCCTTCTTACAGGCCCCGTGACAGTGCCCCAGAGCGGAGAACCGGACGAGGCCGATGTCTTTTCCGATAAAGAGGTACCGTCTCCCTTTGTCACTGTTCTTCTCCTTCGTTCGGTAGGTAAGCGTCGGGGCACGCTGCAGCGGGGACGCCTGGGTGCTTTGAGCCTGCGTCCCCAAGTTTGCATTTGCCCGGGAAGGTCTGCGGGCTTACAATGTGGTCCATCCCAGTGCACACCTACTACAGTTACCGGGTGCTTCACGTCGTGTGACTGCACGACGCACCTGCAGCAATTTTGGAGGCTCACCTCGTGAAACGGGTGTCTGTATCTACGTGGTGTGGCCCAGTTCTTTTCCGTTAGCGTTTGTGAGGGGACGCTGGAGGCGGACCGCGCCCTGTGGCAGTCAGGTGCTTTGCTGTCGTCGTTTGATCTTGGCTTTTTTTCCTGTGGCCACCCTGACCTGAAAGTTACCAGGGGACGTCTGGCCTTGAATGTAGGGGCTTTTGCCCCTTTCCAGCCCATCGCCAGTAACAGTGCTGTAGTTTCCCTCGCGACTTCCTCTGATGCTTGACCCCTCAGCCTTTGGCCCAGGCTGCCCTTCCCCGGAAGCGCCCTCGCTTCCCCCTGTGTGCACTGGGTTGTGTCTCTGAAGACCCAGTGCGGGCTTCCCAGCGCCCCGTGACCTAGCGGCCTGCCACGGGCTCTCCTGTCCCTTGTGCCGCTCGCCCTGTGCCTCCGCCCTGGGTTGGAGAGCGGTCAGACTTCTGCGTGCCGGGTCGTCTTCCTGGCTCCCTCCCGGTGGCAGAGTCGAGAGAAGGGCCCCCACCCCCTTTCATGAGTTTCGGCAGCTCCTCCCAGGGGAGAGGGCTTATGATCTGAGAGGTGGCGTGCGTCCTTGTTGTCCCCATGACTGACTGGGGGAAAGACCCCGTGCGTGAGTGTGATGGTTTCTGGCGTTCGGTTCTTGTTTAATTAATTGCCCTCTTGTGTTCCTAGGGGTTGGCGACCGAGCCAGAGGCCGGCAGGCCAGCAGCCGATAGCCAGACGTTTGGACTTGCTCCAGGGCCAGTAACAGCGCATGACACCTTGAGCTGTGTTGATGGAGCTGGCCCAACTGACACGTTCGGTAAGTTAGTGTACACGTCTGGGGGTTTTCTGTCCCTCTCTTGTCTTGATCAGGCGTCTGTCCGGAAACTCAGTTTTCGGAGGGAGCAGTGCAGCTCTGCGGTAGAGTGAACGCATGCTTAGCAGGCAGGGCTTCCTGGATTCGATGCCCACTGCCTCCCTTAAACAGAACGCCTACTGTGAAACACCTGAAAGGTGTAGGTCCTGGCACAGCATCCGTCCCCTTTTGGGCGGTTGGCCTTTGCCACCTGTCCTCACAGAGATCCCAGCCACGACGGCGCTTCTCCTTCCAGGAGGTGCTTTGGCCCCCTGACCTCCTTCTGTGCCCCTTGGTTGCCCTGAAACACGCATGAGTTGGGGATAGGTGAGGAGAGGAGGGGGGTTTGAAGTTCCCAGAGGTTCGTGTCCCCATTAATGTACGTGTGACTCCTTCTTACAGGCCCCGTGACAGTGCCCCAGAGCGGAGAACCGGACGAGGCCGATGTCTTTTCCGATAAAGAGGTACCGTCTCCCTTTGTCACTGTTCTTCTCCTTCGTTCGGTAGGTAAGCGTCGGGGCACGCTGCAGCGGGGACGCCTGGGTGCTTTGAGCCTGCGTCCCCAAGTTTGCATTTGCCCGGGAAGGTCTGCGGGCTTACAATGTGGTCCATCCCAGTGCACACCTACTACAGTTACCGGGTGCTTCACGTCGTGTGACTGCACGACGCACCTGCAGCAATTTTGGAGGCTCACCTCGTGAAACGGGTGTCTGTATCTACGTGGTGTGGCCCAGTTCTTTTCCGTTAGCGTTTGTGAGGGGACGCTGGAGGCGGACCGCGCCCTGTGGCAGTCAGGTGCTTTGCTGTCGTCGTTTGATCTTGGCTTTTTTTCCTGTGGCCACCCTGACCTGAAAGTTACCAGGGGACGTCTGGCCTTGAATGTAGGGGCTTTTGCCCCTTTCCAGCCCATCGCCAGTAACAGTGCTGTAGTTTCCCTCGCGACTTCCTCTGATGCTTGACCCCTCAGCCTTTGGCCCAGGCTGCCCTTCCCCGGAAGCGCCCTCGCTTCCCCCTGTGTGCACTGGGTTGTGTCTCTGAAGACCCAGTGCGGGCTTCCCAGCGCCCCGTGACCTAGCGGCCTGCCACGGGCTCTCCTGTCCCTTGTGCCGCTCGCCCTGTGCCTCCGCCCTGGGTTGGAGAGCGGTCAGACTTCTGCGTGCCGGGTCGTCTTCCTGGCTCCCTCCCGGTGGCAGAGTCGAGAGAAGGGCCCCCACCCCCTTTCATGAGTTTCGGCAGCTCCTCCCAGGGGAGAGGGCTTATGATCTGAGAGGTGGCGTGCGTCCTTGTTGTCCCCATGACTGACTGGGGGAAAGACCCCGTGCGTGAGTGTGATGGTTTCTGGCGTTCGGTTCTTGTTTAATTAATTGCCCTCTTGTGTTCCTAGGGGTTGGCGACCGAGCCAGAGGCCGGCAGGCCAGCAGCCGATAGCCAGACGTTTGGACTTGCTCCAGGGCCAGTAACAGCGCATGACACCTTGAGCTGTGTTGATGGAGCTGGCCCAACTGACACGTTCGGTAAGTTAGTGTACACGTCTGGGGGTTTTCTGTCCCTCTCTTGTCTTGATCAGGCGTCTGTCCGGAAACTCAGTTTTCGGAGGGAGCAGTGCAGCTCTGCGGTAGAGTGAACGCATGCTTAGCAGGCAGGGCTTCCTGGATTCGATGCCCACTGCCTCCCTTAAACAGAACGCCTACTGTGAAACACCTGAAAGGTGTAGGTCCTGGCACAGCATCCGTCCCCTTTTGGGCGGTTGGCCTTTGCCACCTGTCCTCACAGAGATCCCAGCCACGACGGCGCTTCTCCTTCCAGGAGGTGCTTTGGCCCCCTGACCTCCTTCTGTGCCCCTTGGTTGCCCTGAAACACGCATGAGTTGGGGATAGGTGAGGAGAGGAGGGGGGTTTGAAGTTCCCAGAGGTTCGTGTCCCCATTAATGTACGTGTGACTCCTTCTTACAGGCCCCGTGACAGTGCCCCAGAGCGGAGAACCGGACGAGGCCGATGTCTTTTCCGATAAAGAGGTACCGTCTCCCTTTGTCACTGTTCTTCTCCTTCGTTCGGTAGGTAAGCGTCGGGGCACGCTGCAGCGGGGACGCCTGGGTGCTTTGAGCCTGCGTCCCCAAGTTTGCATTTGCCCGGGAAGGTCTGCGGGCTTACAATGTGGTCCATCCCAGTGCACACCTACTACAGTTACCGGGTGCTTCACGTCGTGTGACTGCACGACGCACCTGCAGCAATTTTGGAGGCTCACCTCGTGAAACGGGTGTCTGTATCTACGTGGTGTGGCCCAGTTCTTTTCCGTTAGCGTTTGTGAGGGGACGCTGGAGGCGGACCGCGCCCTGTGGCAGTCAGGTGCTTTGCTGTCGTCGTTTGATCTTGGCTTTTTTTCCTGTGGCCACCCTGACCTGAAAGTTACCAGGGGACGTCTGGCCTTGAATGTAGGGGCTTTTGCCCCTTTCCAGCCCATCGCCAGTAACAGTGCTGTAGTTTCCCTCGCGACTTCCTCTGATGCTTGACCCCTCAGCCTTTGGCCCAGGCTGCCCTTCCCCGGAAGCGCCCTCGCTTCCCCCTGTGTGCACTGGGTTGTGTCTCTGAAGACCCAGTGCGGGCTTCCCAGCGCCCCGTGACCTAGCGGCCTGCCACGGGCTCTCCTGTCCCTTGTGCCGCTCGCCCTGTGCCTCCGCCCTGGGTTGGAGAGCGGTCAGACTTCTGCGTGCCGGGTCGTCTTCCTGGCTCCCTCCCGGTGGCAGAGTCGAGAGAAGGGCCCCCACCCCCTTTCATGAGTTTCGGCAGCTCCTCCCAGGGGAGAGGGCTTATGATCTGAGAGGTGGCGTGCGTCCTTGTTGTCCCCATGACTGACTGGGGGAAAGACCCCGTGCGTGAGTGTGATGGTTTCTGGCGTTCGGTTCTTGTTTAATTAATTGCCCTCTTGTGTTCCTAGGGGTTGGCGACCGAGCCAGAGGCCGGCAGGCCAGCAGCCGATAGCCAGACGTTTGGACTTGCTCCAGGGCCAGTAACAGCGCATGACACCTTGAGCTGTGTTGATGGAGCTGGCCCAACTGACACGTTCGGTAAGTTAGTGTACACGTCTGGGGGTTTTCTGTCCCTCTCTTGTCTTGATCAGGCGTCTGTCCGGAAACTCAGTTTTCGGAGGGAGCAGTGCAGCTCTGCGGTAGAGTGAACGCATGCTTAGCAGGCAGGGCTTCCTGGATTCGATGCCCACTGCCTCCCTTAAACAGAACGCCTACTGTGAAACACCTGAAAGGTGTAGGTCCTGGCACAGCATCCGTCCCCTTTTGGGCGGTTGGCCTTTGCCACCTGTCCTCACAGAGATCCCAGCCACGACGGCGCTTCTCCTTCCAGGAGGTGCTTTGGCCCCCTGACCTCCTTCTGTGCCCCTTGGTTGCCCTGAAACACGCATGAGTTGGGGATAGGTGAGGAGAGGAGGGGGGTTTGCAGTTCCCAGAGGTTCGTGTCCCCATTAATGTACGTGTGACTCCTTCTTACAGGCCCCGTGACAGTGCCCCAGAGCGGAGAACCGGACGAGGCCGATGTCTTTTCCGATAAAGAGGTACCGTCTCCCTTTGTCACTGTTCTTCTCCTTCGTTCGGTAGGTAAGCGTCGGGGCACGCTGCAGCGGGGACGCCTGGGTGCTTTGAGCCTGCGTCCCCAAGTTTGCATTTGCCCGGGAAGGTCTGCGGGCTTACAATGTGGTCCATCCCAGTGCACACCTACTACAGTTACCGGGTGCTTCACGTCGTGTGACTGCACGACGCACCTGCAGCAATTTTGGAGGCTCACCTCGTGAAACGGGTGTCTGTATCTACGTGGTGTGGCCCAGTTCTTTTCCGTTAGCGTTTGTGAGGGGACGCTGGAGGCGGACCGCGCCCTGTGGCAGTCAGGTGCTTTGCTGTCGTCGTTTGATCTTGGCTTTTTTTCCTGTGGCCACCCTGACCTGAAAGTTACCAGGGGACGTCTGGCCTTGAATGTAGGGGCTTTTGCCCCTTTCCAGCCCATCGCCAGTAACAGTGCTGTAGTTTCCCTCGCGACTTCCTCTGATGCTTGACCCCTCAGCCTTTGGCCCAGGCTGCCCTTCCCCGGAAGCGCCCTCGCTTCCCCCTGTGTGCACTGGGTTGTGTCTCTGAAGACCCAGTGCGGGCTTCCCAGCGCCCCGTGACCTAGCGGCCTGCCACGGGCTCTCCTGTCCCTTGTGCCGCTCGCCCTGTGCCTCCGCCCTGGGTTGGAGAGCGGTCAGACTTCTGCGTGCCGGGTCGTCTTCCTGGCTCCCTCCCGGTGGCAGAGTCGAGAGAAGGGCCCCCACCCCCTTTCATGAGTTTCGGCAGCTCCTCCCAGGGGAGAGGGCTTATGATCTGAGAGGTGGCGTGCGTCCTTGTTGTCCCCATGACTGACTGGGGGAAAGACCCCGTGCGTGAGTGTGATGGTTTCTGGCGTTCGGTTCTTGTTTAATTAATTGCCCTCTTGTGTTCCTAGGGGTTGGCGACCGAGCCAGAGGCCGGCAGGCCAGCAGCCGATAGCCAGACGTTTGGACTTGCTCCAGGGCCAGTAACAGCGCATGACACCTTGAGCTGTGTTGATGGAGCTGGCCCAACTGACACGTTCGGTAAGTTAGTGTACACGTCTGGGGGTTTTCTGTCCCTCTCTTGTCTTGATCAGGCGTCTGTCCGGAAACTCAGTTTTCGGAGGGAGCAGTGCAGCTCTGCGGTAGAGTGAACGCATGCTTAGCAGGCAGGGCTTCCTGGATTCGATGCCCACTGCCTCCCTTAAACAGAACGCCTACTGTGAAACACCTGAAAGGTGTAGGTCCTGGCACAGCATCCGTCCCCTTTTGGGCGGTTGGCCTTTGCCACCTGTCCTCACAGAGATCCCAGCCACGACGGCGCTTCTCCTTCCAGGAGGTGCTTTGGCCCCCTGACCTCCTTCTGTGCCCCTTGGTTGCCCTGAAACACGCATGAGTTGGGGATAGGTGAGGAGAGGAGGGGGGTTTGAAGTTCCCAGAGGTTCGTGTCCCCATTAATGTACGTGTGACTCCTTCTTACAGGCCCCGTGACAGTGCCCCAGAGCGGAGAACCGGACGAGGCCGATGTCTTTTCCGATAAAGAGGTACCGTCTCCCTTTGTCACTGTTCTTCTCCTTCGTTCGGTAGGTAAGCGTCGGGGCACGCTGCAGCGGGGACGCCTGGGTGCTTTGAGCCTGCGTCCCCAAGTTTGCATTTGCCCGGGAAGGTCTGCGGGCTTACAATGTGGTCCATCCCAGTGCACACCTACTACAGTTACCGGGTGCTTCACGTCGTGTGACTGCACGACGCACCTGCAGCAATTTTGGAGGCTCACCTCGTGAAACGGGTGTCTGTATCTACGTGGTGTGGCCCAGTTCTTTTCCGTTAGCGTTTGTGAGGGGACGCTGGAGGCGGACCGCGCCCTGTGGCAGTCAGGTGCTTTGCTGTCGTCGTTTGATCTTGGCTTTTTTTCCTGTGGCCACCCTGACCTGAAAGTTACCAGGGGACGTCTGGCCTTGAATGTAGGGGCTTTTGCCCCTTTCCAGCCCATCGCCAGTAACAGTGCTGTAGTTTCCCTCGCGACTTCCTCTGATGCTTGACCCCTCAGCCTTTGGCCCAGGCTGCCCTTCCCCGGAAGCGCCCTCGCTTCCCCCTGTGTGCACTGGGTTGTGTCTCTGAAGACCCAGTGCGGGCTTCCCAGCGCCCCGTGACCTAGCGGCCTGCCACGGGCTCTCCTGTCCCTTGTGCCGCTCGCCCTGTGCCTCCGCCCTGGGTTGGAGAGCGGTCAGACTTCTGCGTGCCGGGTCGTCTTCCTGGCTCCCTCCCGGTGGCAGAGTCGAGAGAAGGGCCCCCACCCCCTTTCATGAGTTTCGGCAGCTCCTCCCAGGGGAGAGGGCTTATGATCTGAGAGGTGGCGTGCGTCCTTGTTGTCCCCATGACTGACTGGGGGAAAGACCCCGTGCGTGAGTGTGATGGTTTCTGGCGTTCGGTTCTTGTTTAATTAATTGCCCTCTTGTGTTCCTAGGGGTTGGCGACCGAGCCAGAGGCCGGCAGGCCAGCAGCCGATAGCCAGACGTTTGGACTTGCTCCAGGGCCAGTAACAGCGCATGACACCTTGAGCTGTGTTGATGGAGCTGGCCCAACTGACACGTTCGGTAAGTTAGTGTACACGTCTGGGGGTTTTCTGTCCCTCTCTTGTCTTGATCAGGCGTCTGTCCGGAAACTCAGTTTTCGGAGGGAGCAGTGCAGCTCTGCGGTAGAGTGAACGCATGCTTAGCAGGCAGGGCTTCCTGGATTCGATGCCCACTGCCTCCCTTAAACAGAACGCCTACTGTGAAACACCTGAAAGGTGTAGGTCCTGGCACAGCATCCGTCCCCTTTTGGGCGGTTGGCCTTTGCCACCTGTCCTCACAGAGATCCCAGCCACGACGGCGCTTCTCCTTCCAGGAGGTGCTTTGGCCCCCTGACCTCCTTCTGTGCCCCTTGGTTGCCCTGAAACACGCATGAGTTGGGGATAGGTGAGGAGAGGAGGGGGGTTTGAAGTTCCCAGAGGTTCGTGTCCCCATTAATGTACGTGTGACTCCTTCTTACAGGCCCCGTGACAGTGCCCCAGAGCGGAGAACCGGACGAGGCCGATGTCTTTTCCGATAAAGAGGTACCGTCTCCCTTTGTCACTGTTCTTCTCCTTCGTTCGGTAGGTAAGCGTCGGGGCACGCTGCAGCGGGGACGCCTGGGTGCTTTGAGCCTGCGTCCCCAAGTTTGCATTTGCCCGGGAAGGTCTGCGGGCTTACAATGTGGTCCATCCCAGTGCACACCTACTACAGTTACCGGGTGCTTCACGTCGTGTGACTGCACGACGCACCTGCAGCAATTTTGGAGGCTCACCTCGTGAAACGGGTGTCTGTATCTACGTGGTGTGGCCCAGTTCTTTTCCGTTAGCGTTTGTGAGGGGACGCTGGAGGCGGACCGCGCCCTGTGGCAGTCAGGTGCTTTGCTGTCGTCGTTTGATCTTGGCTTTTTTTCCTGTGGCCACCCTGACCTGAAAGTTACCAGGGGACGTCTGGCCTTGAATGTAGGGGCTTTTGCCCCTTTCCAGCCCATCGCCAGTAACAGTGCTGTAGTTTCCCTCGCGACTTCCTCTGATGCTTGACCCCTCAGCCTTTGGCCCAGGCTGCCCTTCCCCGGAAGCGCCCTCGCTTCCCCCTGTGTGCACTGGGTTGTGTCTCTGAAGACCCAGTGCGGGCTTCCCAGCGCCCCGTGACCTAGCGGCCTGCCACGGGCTCTCCTGTCCCTTGTGCCGCTCGCCCTGTGCCTCCGCCCTGGGTTGGAGAGCGGTCAGACTTCTGCGTGCCGGGTCGTCTTCCTGGCTCCCTCCCGGTGGCAGAGTCGAGAGAAGGGCCCCCACCCCCTTTCATGAGTTTCGGCAGCTCCTCCCAGGGGAGAGGGCTTATGATCTGAGAGGTGGCGTGCGTCCTTGTTGTCCCCATGACTGACTGGGGGAAAGACCCCGTGCGTGAGTGTGATGGTTTCTGGCGTTCGGTTCTTGTTTAATTAATTGCCCTCTTGTGTTCCTAGGGGTTGGCGACCGAGCCAGAGGCCGGCAGGCCAGCAGCCGATAGCCAGACGTTTGGACTTGCTCCAGGGCCAGTAACAGCGCATGACACCTTGAGCTGTGTTGATGGAGCTGGCCCAACTGACACGTTCGGTAAGTTAGTGTACACGTCTGGGGGTTTTCTGTCCCTCTCTTGTCTTGATCAGGCGTCTGTCCGGAAACTCAGTTTTCGGAGGGAGCAGTGCAGCTCTGCGGTAGAGTGAACGCATGCTTAGCAGGCAGGGCTTCCTGGATTCGATGCCCACTGCCTCCCTTAAACAGAACGCCTACTGTGAAACACCTGAAAGGTGTAGGTCCTGGCACAGCATCCGTCCCCTTTTGGGCGGTTGGCCTTTGCCACCTGTCCTCACAGAGATCCCAGCCACGACGGCGCTTCTCCTTCCAGGAGGTGCTTTGGCCCCCTGACCTCCTTCTGTGCCCCTTGGTTGCCCTGAAACACGCATGAGTTGGGGATAGGTGAGGAGAGGAGGGGGGTTTGCAGTTCCCAGAGGTTCGTGTCCCCATTAATGTACGTGTGACTCCTTCTTACAGGCCCCGTGACAGTGCCCCAGAGCGGAGAACCGGACGAGGCCGATGTCTTTTCCGATAAAGAGGTACCGTCTCCCTTTGTCACTGTTCTTCTCCTTCGTTCGGTAGGTAAGCGTCGGGGCACGCTGCAGCGGGGACGCCTGGGTGCTTTGAGCCTGCGTCCCCAAGTTTGCATTTGCCCGGGAAGGTCTGCGGGCTTACAATGTGGTCCATCCCAGTGCACACCTACTACAGTTACCGGGTGCTTCACGTCGTGTGACTGCACGACGCACCTGCAGCAATTTTGGAGGCTCACCTCGTGAAACGGGTGTCTGTATCTACGTGGTGTGGCCCAGTTCTTTTCCGTTAGCGTTTGTGAGGGGACGCTGGAGGCGGACCGCGCCCTGTGGCAGTCAGGTGCTTTGCTGTCGTCGTTTGATCTTGGCTTTTTTTCCTGTGGCCACCCTGACCTGAAAGTTACCAGGGGACGTCTGGCCTTGAATGTAGGGGCTTTTGCCCCTTTCCAGCCCATCGCCAGTAACAGTGCTGTAGTTTCCCTCGCGACTTCCTCTGATGCTTGACCCCTCAGCCTTTGGCCCAGGCTGCCCTTCCCCGGAAGCGCCCTCGCTTCCCCCTGTGTGCACTGGGTTGTGTCTCTGAAGACCCAGTGCGGGCTTCCCAGCGCCCCGTGACCTAGCGGCCTGCCACGGGCTCTCCTGTCCCTTGTGCCGCTCGCCCTGTGCCTCCGCCCTGGGTTGGAGAGCGGTCAGACTTCTGCGTGCCGGGTCGTCTTCCTGGCTCCCTCCCGGTGGCAGAGTCGAGAGAAGGGCCCCCCTTTCATGTGTATCGGCAGCTCCTCCCAGGGGAGAGGGCTTATGATCTGAGAGGTGGCGTGCGTCCTTGTTGTCCTGGTGACTATTTTACTGAAAGACCATGTGTATTATTTTAATGTTTTGTAACTTTTGGTTCTTGTTTTTGGGTGTGTGTGTGTGTTCATAGGAAGTCTTGACTGGGCCTGAAATTGACAGATCAGTTCATGTTTCTGAGTCGGTTCACATTGCTCCAGAGGAACTAGCCGATCATGGCTCTTTGACGTCTGTTATTGCAGCAGAAAAAAGCTGTGCATTAAGTAAGTTGATGAATATGCATGATAGTTTTTTTCTCTATCGTAATACCTAGTGTGCCAGGGTAGATTTTTTAGCTCAGTAAGAGATAGAATGTATGCATTACAGGTAGTAATATTCGGTTCAGTTTTCAGTTCTCAAAAAAATATTATGAAATTCTGCTCTTTGTAAATATATATGTTATGACCATTTGTTGTTAGTGGTTTCCATTTAACATCTATCTTTATAGCTGTCCCATGTTTGATGATGTTTTTCGTCCAGAAAATGGTACAACTTTTGAAAGTGGCTTTTCTGCTTATTATATAGTAATATGCATGAGTGGCAGTTGATGTATATGTGTGTTCAAAATTTAGTTTGTAAGTATTCTCATTTATGTGTGTGTGCCTTAGTTTTATATGTAACATTTCCTCTTTTCATTTAGGTATCCAGGAAGATACAGAATCATCTTCTCATTTAGAGGTAGTATTCTATTTTTATTATTATTAGTATCGCCCTTAAATATTAACTAGTTTTGTTAATACATAAGTGAAGGGATGCTTTGAGGTTAGTTTCTCTTTTTGCATTTTCCCATCCATATTTTTCTTATGTTTTTGAATCTTCCATTAAGAAATTCTTTGAGTGCTAAAGGTCTTACTAGTACCTAGTATCCTCTTGTTAATTTTCCAGTCTTACCTAATGAAACCAGTGTTTATAGCCCAGAAAGCAATGCGTATTTGTCCTATGGAATCGATTTGACTTCTTGAGTTGTTTTCTCTAAAAAGTAGAGAGTTATTCTTTTTCAGCCTGTGACCAATTGTGTGTGTTTCTTATAAATGGATTTGTCCAACTCTCAAGGCATATTCAGAGAAAAATGTTTTGGGTCAAAAAGAAGACTGTTTTCATATTGTTATGTTTTGTTTTATGTTTTTACCAATTTGACCTTCAAAAGCAAATGCCTGTGAGTTGGAAATATTACAGTTTTCTTGTCAAGTAGATCTGCAGGGATAGTTTCATGTAAATCAAAAGCATGGTGAAGATTAGTAAATATGTGGGGTTAGTATACCAACAGTTTGGGTGAGTGACATTGTAATGAGGACAGCCCATATTGGATAGTTAGTGTGGCCTGCATGTTGTACTTTGATCGTGACCGTAGTTGAAGTATTGTAAGTAACAATGGTGGAGTGTTCTAAGCTGACAGCTGTGAAGAGAGGTAAATTGACCCTGAACTCTTGGATCTAGACAGATGCTGCCTAGTGGCACAGCACTGTATTTCAAGTCAGCAGATATGTTGGCATCTTTGTTCTGTCATGCATAAGCTGTGGGGTCTCGGAAAAACTTGTTGGAGCTGTTTGAATGTCAGTGACCTTGTTGGTAAAAGGGCACTGGCACTTAACTCTGAGGTGTGTGCAGTGAACAAATGTAACAAATGTGAAAAGATGTCATCTGTAAATGGTGCTATAAAGTGTAAGACAGGATGATCACAGTGACAATGAATGACTTACTAAGTGTTGAGGACACTTTTTGACACCTGAAGGACAAGAAAATGGCAGTGGATAGTTAAGAATGGGAAAGTTAGAGTGGGCATGTGGATTTCTCATTTAAATGGGGGTATGTCGTGTTTTAGTAGACTATTAGTGAAGATCTCTGATAGGTATAGAGTGATTTGGTGCTTGTCGGCATCTTGAGATTTTCGATGTTTTGACCTTAAAGAAATTCCTGCTTCTGAACACCAACTGCGTGCCAGGCAGTTAAGACACTGAACTAACCGAAGGGTTGAGGGGTTAGGCTGTAGTGGTAGGAACAGAAGGACAAGTAAACAGGAATCTTCTGTCAGTCACAGTAAGTCCTTCAGGTAAAGGAAATGGAGAACTTTAGTTTTTGACAGAAGGGGCGTGTCTGTAGTTATGATGGGTGTGGAGTAAGAGTGGAATTCACTTAGTTGGCACAGATCAGAATGTGACCAAAGCTGCCAAGGGAAGGACGGGAAGGAGCCAGTGACTTGAAGGCCCAGGGAAGGAACACTCTGGACAGAGAGAAATCCTTGTAGTTTTTTGAAGAATTGCGTAACTGTACTTAAAGATTCCGCTGTTATTAAGACATCAATGTTTTTCTTATTACTTTGCTACTTTATTCAACTAGTTTTCCTAACTATAAAAGTTTTATCAAATAATAAGATTGTGCTAAGCCATTGTTTACTGAAATGAAGCAGCT
Source organism: Vicugna pacos (assembly GCF_048564905.1). Taxonomy (NCBI): domain Eukaryota; kingdom Metazoa; phylum Chordata; class Mammalia; order Artiodactyla; family Camelidae; genus Vicugna; species Vicugna pacos. Next base: position 30,110,105 of record NC_133001.1, read on the forward strand.
TCTACAGTGTTCTGTCAGTACTCAATGTGACAGACTCCAAGGTTTGTTTTCATGTCAAGGATCTCAATTTAATACTAAATCCGTATCTGTCGTTAGAAATATTTTAAATTTATAGCAAGTATATTTATGAAAGTACTTGTTTTAAAATAAGTGCATTTTAAGTTTTGCTTTTTTATTGAAGTGTGGTCAGTTTACCATGTTAGTTTCACATGTACTACAAAGCAATTCAATTTTACCTACAAAAATACGTATTTTTAAATATATCTTCATTTTTGTGGGGGAATGTAGAATGAAGTTAGGTGTTTTGAAGTTAATTCTTTGTTGAAATGTGAATATAAGTCAATATTTTGCCTGTGAAAATACTTGCTCTGGCTTTCCATGTTCAGCTTACTGAATCAAAAGCCAAATGAAAATAAAAGATAGGCTTGTTCTAGAGAATGTATATGAAGTTTTCTATTTATATGTTTGGTTTCCCAAGATACTCTTCTCTTGTTTTTAAGTCTTAATTGCTTTTAAAATAGGAAGGCTTTTTTTTTTAAGTTTTGAAATGCAGGGATTTTCTTAGGGATTAGGAATTCTTTATGCGACTCATTATTAATATTGATTTTAACAGAGTATCTCTGAGAGTCTACCACAAATGTATGTGGATATTTCATCTGGAGCTGCAGGTCAAACAGGAAAAAATATATTAAGTGGACAGGTAGAAGGTAAGACCTGTATTTTATTAAAAAGCCATCTGACAGAATGTTGATTTCCAACATGAATTCTGATATATTCTAAAACCCAAAGAAAAATCACCTGGTGAAGGTATAGTGAGGGAAAAATGAGAAAAGGAGGTAAATTTTATAACTTAGGTGTCAACGACAGATTAAATTGAGAGTGCCATTTAAGGAGCTTAATTGTTTCATTTCAGAATGCTCTGTGACCTAAGGACAGTCAGAAAATGAGGCAGGAAAGAGGGGATGAAGAATGAGAGCGGCAGAGGGGACAGGCAGTAAATGAAGGGAAAGGAGGTAGGGGCCTGTGGGAGAGGGTGGGAAGGTAGATCAGTTCTTTGGAAAAAGAAAGTGTCTGAAATGTGAGATGGACCTGAAGAGAGCTTCCAGCACCGTAGCTTGTCCGAGAAGCATGAATGTTCCCACTGTCCCCATATTCCTCATTGTTAGGCAGGCAGTGAGGACTGAGGTGCCTGATCACGCAGAGCTGGGTTTTACCTGCCGTGGGTGAACACAAGCAGATGTGGGCAGCTGTAAATGTCTGGACCTTCATGTCATGTAGTGTGTTGCTGCCTTACAGGATGGTGTCACCTAGGCCAAAAGAGAATAAGGAAGAGGAAGAGAGCAGGGTGTGTTATGGGGGGTGAGGGGGGCAGGGAAGCTGTTTCCTGATAAATAGTCCATTAGAAAGTTTGCAACTTCTAATGCAGTTTCAATTTGGAGAAGTGTTATAGTGGGCACTTGAAGCTAGATTTTTCAGAAGGATCAGTTAAGTCGAGTAGACTCGGTATAGACGAGACTGTCTCAAATTTTAACTAGTCACCTGGGGACCCATTGAAAAGTGTGCATTCTGAACAGTAGGCCTGAGATTCTGCATTTCTAATGAGTTCTAAGCTGACACTCTTGTTGCTTGTCTTGAGACCACGCTCAGAATAGCAAGAGGGTAGATTTGTGTTTAGAGAAATCTGGGAGAAGAGCCACTAGAGAATTCAAGACATAAAGCATCAAGGAAAAGCGTAATTTTGTTTTTCTTTCTGAGCACGTTTATAGCCAGAGGGAGGCAAAGAGTTGAAGCAGAAATTACCGATGTAAGTTCCTGCCATTAAGCAGAGAGAAAAAAGAAGTGGTGGGGATAATCCATCAAAAGAATATAAAAGGGGGGAAGAATTAAGACCACAGATCTAGAGCTACCTTTGAAAAGGGAAGGATACAGTGAAAGGAAAGAGAAAAAAAAGGTGATAGGTGATCTGGGAACTGATGAGGAAACTTGAGAGAACTTCTTTCAGATGGCGTCATATGTTTGCACTGAAGCAAGATTAGATCATTGCCACTGCAGAGAATTCCGGAAGCAGGAAGGGGCTAGAACTGGGGTAAACCACAGTCACTCCTCACAACTGTCAGACATCAAAACTATATGTTGAATTGGCATTTGTTACTCAAATGAGATTAATTTCTGTATGGAAGCACTAGCTTTTTTTTTTTTTTTTTTTTTTTTTTAGGATAGCTAATTTTTTGATGATTCTGTCATAGAAAGGCTTTTAAACATTAACATGAGGTACCAAACCAAACTAATTTTGGAAACAGAAGAAATTAATAGCATTCATTCCCTAAATGCTAAAAATGTTTTCAGTGAATACTACAGTGATCTTGAAATATAAAAGACTTAATATCTAATAATTCTGTGGCAATTAAATTAATTTTTTACCTTTTCAATAACCTTATGTCAATATTGAAAACCTAATATACATTATTTCTTAGGTGTGTCTTACATACCTTCTTGCACGAGTGGGTCAAGAAACTTCAAGATGACAGCTGAGACCACGTCCACTCCAACAGCACAGGCCTCTCACCACTCCACCTTTGCCACTGGTCTACTCCACCACCAGTTTGCCATGGATAACGATACTGCTGCAATCGTGGTTGACAGCGGCTCCGGCATGTGCAAGGCTGGCTTCGCGGGCAACGATGCCCCCCAGGCCGTCTTCCCCTCCGTCGTGGGACGCCCCCGGTACCAGGGCGTCATGGTAGGCATGGACCAGAAGGACTCCTATGTAGGTAATGAGGCCCAAAGCAAGAGAGGCATCCTGACCCTCAAGTACCCCATTGAACACGGCATTGTCACCAACTGGGATGACATGGAGAAGATCTGGCACCACACCTTCTATAATGAGCTGCGCGTGGCCCCAGAGGAGCACCCCTTGCTGCTGACTGAGGCCGCACTGAACCCCAAGGCCAACCGTGAGAAGATGGTTCAGATCATGTTCGAGACCTTCAACACCCCAGCCATGTACATGGCCATCCAGGCTGTGCTGTCCTTGTACACCTCTGGCCGCACCACTGGCATTGTGATGGACTCTGGTGATGGGGTCACTCACACTGTGCCCACCTACGAGGGGCATGCCCTCCCCCACGCCACCCTGCATCTGGACCTGGCTGGCCGGGACCTGACGGACTACCTTATGAAGATCCTCATGGAACGTGGCTACAGGTTCACCACCACGGCCGAGCGGGAAATCGTGCGTGACATCAAAGAGAAGCTCTGCTACGTTGCCCTGGACTTGGAGCAGGAGATGGCCACTGCTGCCTCCAGCTCCTCCCTGGAGAAGAGCTATGAGCTGCCCGATGGTCAGGTCATCACCATTGGCAGCGAGCGCTTCCGCTGCCCTGAGGCTCTCTTCCAGCCCGCTTTCCTGGGCCTGGAAGCCTGTGGCATCCACGAGACTACCTTCAACTCCATCATGAAGTGTGACATGGACATCCGCAAGAACCTCTATGCCAACACGGTGCTGTCTGGCGGGACCACCATGTACCCCGGCATCACCGGCAGGATGCAAAAGGAGCTCACTGCCCTGGCCCCCAGCACGGTAAAGGTCAAGATCATTGTGCCCTCTGAGCGCAAGTACTCCGTGTGGATGGGCGGCTCCATCCTGGCCTCGCTGCCCACCTTCCAGCAGATGTGGATCAGCAACCAAGAGTATGATGAGTTTGGTCCCTCCATCGTCCACCACAAGTGCTTCTAGGTGGACTGAGTTACCTTCCACCCTTTTCATGAGAAAACCTAACTTGCACAGAAAAGGTGACGAGATTGGCATAGTTTTATTTTTTTTGTTTTGAATTTTTTTTTTTGGTACTGACTCAGGACTTAAAAACTGGAACAGTGAAGGTGACAGCAGGCAGTTGGATCAAGCATCCCCAAAGTTCTACCTTGTGGCTGAGGACTTCGTACATTTTTTAAAATAGTCATTTCGAATGTAAGATGCATTGTTATAGGAAGTCCCTTGCCTTCCTGAAAGCTGCCCCACTTCTCTAAGGAGAAGGGCCAGTCCTTGCCTAAATCCACACAGGGGAGGGTGATGGCATTGCTTTTGTGTAAGTGATGGTCTCCAAAAAAAAAAAAAAAAATTACCTTAAATCTTGCTTTTGTTTTACTTTGAATGATCAGCCCCCCTTTTTTGTCCCCAAACTTGAGATGTATGAAGGCTTTTGGTCCCCTTGAGAGTAGGCTGAGGCATGGAGGCAGCCAGGGTTTACCTGTACACTGACTTGAGACCAGTTCGATAAAGTGTACAGCTTTAAAAAAAAAGGGGGGTGGGGGATCAGCCAAGATGGTGGAGTAGAAGAATCCTCGTAGCTCACCGTCTCCCACAAATACACCAAAACTCACATCCATGGACCCACCCAGCCAAGCAGAGCACCTGCTGAACTCTGACAGAACATTGCCTTCTTCAAAAGACGGAGACACCACAAATATGGTAGGAAAAAAGTAGAAGTAAAATAACTTGGGACTAGTCCTGCAGGGAGGAAGCTGCAAAGGAGAAATAGCGTTCACTTGCTGGGTCTACCCCTCTCCAAGGGAGAGGTCATTGGGACTGAGGGGGATCCTCCAAGGCCCAGATCTATATGAAATAGCTCTTGACAAACAGAACTAAGTTAAATGGGCACAGAGGTTCTCTGCAACCCCTAGCCCTAGAGGGAAAGTGGCAGGTGGAGGACAGGACAAGCTGCCTGAGCCAGGCGGAGGGCAGGCAGGCTGCACAGAGGCAATCCCAGGGAACTATAGGGTATTTCACACTGTGGATTAGTGGGTACACAGGGCAGAAAAACCTGGGCCCTCCAAAAAATACTAAAGAAAAAAAAAAAGCAACATGGCTGATGTGCCCTGAGGGGAAGGGTACAATATCTCCTACCTCTGAAAATCTGTCGAGTCAAGAGGTGGTGCTCAGACACAGCTTCCATATCCTCCAGTGCTTAGCACCCAGGTGTGGCGTGGTTGAAACCTGAATCCATACCTAAGGGCTTAGCAGCCTCAAAGGGCAGGCTGAGACTTGTTCATAGCGCAAGGCAGATAGGATAGTTCTGTCCTGGGAACTCTTGAGAACTTAAGCCTCCAAGACAAACAAGGAGCTGAGTTTGGGCACAAATCATGGGTGGCGCTGTTCTGCTGTCTCCTGGAGTGCAGACCCGAGGTGGAGCGGGCAGCTGCACAGAGCAGGGGAGTGATCTGCACTGGGAGAGGGCAGGTGGCTACCTGCCTTCTTGGCAGGAGTGCAGTACGTGACCGTGGCATAAGGAAGGGTGTAACCCACCTGCCCACTGTGTAAGAGCGCAGCACCTGACTGCAGTTTTGGGAGGGGATGTGATCTGCTTGCCGACCTGCACTGGGAGCAGCACAGACCAGGCGGCCAACGGAGGGGTTCTGAATGCAGCGAGCTCAGTTCATGCAGCAGGGAGAGGACAGAAAGACCTCTCGATAAAACCATTAAGAGCACACGGTCTCCACGAGAACACGACCACTTTATTTCTTTTTCTCTTTTTCATCTGTTCTATTTTCTATTACCTTTTGAATTTTTAAATTTTTAAACAACTGTATATATAGTTTCCCATTTTAATCCCTTTAAAATATTTTTTATTTTTATTATTACTAGTTTTCAAAATCCACTGCAATTTCAGTTTTATTTATCTTGGTTTTGATCTGTTATTGATTATACTCAAGTTTCAAAATTTTGGGGGGTCTTTTCTCCTTTTTTTGAGGTTTTTAAAAGACGTCTCAACTCAAATTGTTACATTGCTTCAACTTGTTCTTCTGTTGTTGATTATACACTTTTTTCAAGCTTTTTATCTTCCTTCTTTAAAAATTCTTTTTAAATTTTATTCCTGCATAGGCTTAGATAGATTAATAAACTCCTTGATGACCACAATAGATAACTGATACTCCGTAAGAAACAATGCCAGAGAGAGATAAGCAAGATGAAGCAGAGGGACCACTCCCAATTACACGAGAAATTCCCTGATGATCAGTGAAATAAACACTGATGGCCTACTAGATAAAGATTTCAAAAAAGTGATCTGAGTACTGAAGGAACTAAGAGTGTGTAGAGATATAAAATATGTCAAAAATGAAATTGAAGCTATAAAGAAGAGCCAGGTAACATTGGAAAACCCACTTGCTAAGATAAGAGCTGATCTAAAGGTTGTACAAAGCAGGATAGATAATGCAGAGGAACAAATAAGTGACCTAGAAGACAGGACAATAGAAAGCACCCAATCAGAACAGCTTAGAGAGAAACAAAAACCAATGAAAACAATATAAGGGACCTATGGGATAATATAAAGCTTGCCAATCTACACATAATAGGGCTTCCAAAAGGGGAAGAAAGAACAAAGGGCATTGAAAAGGTATTTGAAGAAATCATGACTGAAAACTTCCCAAACCTAAAGAAGGAATCATAATATCCAAGTACAGGAAGTTCAGAGAGTCTCAAACAGAAGAACCCAAGTAGACCCACACCAAGACATATTATAATCAAGATGGCCAGGGTTAAAAGGATAAAGAAATGATCCTAAAGGCAGCAAGAGAAAAACAGAGTGAGTTACAAGGGAACTCCCATAAGGCTCTCAGCTGATTTCTCTACACAAACACTACAGGCCAGAAGGGAGTGGTTAAGATACATTCAAAGTCTTGAATGAAAAAAAAGATGCAGCCTAGGACACTCTATCCAGCAAGGTTATACTTTAGAACAGGAGAGATGAAGAACTTCATGGACAAGAGAAAACTAGAAGAGTTTTAGCATCATTAAGCCTATGCTAAAAGAAATACTGACAGGTCTACTCTAAATAGAAAAGAAGCAGAATGCTACAGAAATGAGAAAATCATGACTGGAAAGGTGATAACTACCATGAATTACAAATAGAATAAACACAAAGTTGTAAAAGAAGACATCTAAATCATAAAGAGTGGGAAAGGAAAGCAAGGAAATATATATTTTTTTTCTTTTCAAAATTTTGTGTTCTTGGTAGGATGGGTTTGAGCTTATAGTACTATCTGTTTAATACAAACAATTATTGTAATGGGTTAATAGACTTACAAAAAAAGGGTAACCGCAAGCCAAAAACTTACAAGTGAGTCACAAAAACTAAATAAAATCCAAGATAATACAAAGGAAAATTATCAAACCACAAAAGGAAGAAGAAAGGAACAAAGAGGAAATACCAAATCAACTGCAAAAATAAATACAAAATGGCAATAAACACACATCATTAATTACTGTAAATGTTAATGGACTAAATGCTCCAGTTGAAAGATGTAGAGTGGCAAACTGGATAATAAAAGAAGAATCGTCAATATGCTGTATACAAGAGACCCTCTGTAGGGAGAAGGATACATATAGATTGAGAGTGAAAGGATGGAAAAGGATATTCCATGCAAATGGAAAAGCCAAGAAAGCAGGTGTAGCAGTACGGACTTCAAACAAAATAGACTTTAATACAAAGGCCATAAAGATAAAGAAGGACATTTTATCATGATTAAAGTAGTAATACAAGATGAGGATATTACACATTAATATATATGCACCCAATATAGTAGCACCTAAGTACATAAAAAATTACTAACAGAGATAAAGGGGGAAATCGATGGGAATACAATCATTATTGGAAATTTTAATACCACATTAACATCACTAGACAGATCTCCTGGACAGAAAATAAATAAAGCAACAGAGAAATTAAATGATACAATAGAAAAATTAGATTTGGCTATTTTCAGAGCATTACACTCCCCAAAATAGGATATACATTCTTTTCAAGTACACATGGAGCATTTTCTTGGATTGATCATGTACTTGGGCACAAAAGAAGCCTCAACAATTTTAAGAAGATAGAAATTATCTCAAGCATCTTTACTGACCACAATGCCATGAAACTAGAAATCAACAATAGAGAAACAAAGGAGAAAAAAAAGGAAAGCATGGAGATTAAACAACATGCTACTAAAAAACAATGGTTCAATGAAGAAATCAAAGTTGAAATTTTAAAAGTACCTTGAGAGAAATGAAAATGAAAACACAACCACACAAAATTTATGGGACACAGCAAAGGCAGTGCCAAGAGGGAAGTTTATAGCAATACAGACCCTCCTCAAAAAAAGAAAAAAGAAAAAAAAACCTATCTCAAATAAACAATCTAACCCACCAACTAAAAGAATTAGAAAAAGAAGAGCAAAAAATCCCGAAGTCAGCAGAAGGAAGGAAATAATAAAGACGAGGGAGGAAATAAATAAAATAGAGATTTTAAAAAATTAGAAAAAAGTCAATCAAACCAAAAGCTCTTTTTTTGAAAGAATAAATAAAATCAACAAAACTATGGCCAAACTCACAAAGAAGAAAAAGGAGAGAGCACAGATAAGCAAAATAAGAAAGGAAAATGGAGAAAGAACAACAAATAACATAGAAATACAGAATATCATATGAGAATATTATGAAAAAATATATGGAACCAAAATGGATAACCTAGAGGAGATGGACAAGTTTCTGGAAACATACAGTCCACCAAGACTGAATCAAGAAGAAACTGACCGCATGAACAAACCAATCACTAGAAATGAAATCAAATTAGCAATAAAAAAAACTTCCCTACAAATAAAAGTCCAGGACCAGACGGCTTCACAGGGGAATTCTACCAAACATACAAAGAACTCATACCAGTCCTTCTCAAACTCTTCCAGAAGACTGAAAAGGAGGGAATACTCCCAAACTCATTCTATGAAGCCACCATCACCCTGATACCAAACCCTGTCAAAGACACCACCAAAAAAGAGAATTACAGACCAATATCACTGATGAACATAGATGCAAAAATCCTAACCACAATATTAGCAAACAGAATCCAACAGCACATAAGAAAGATCATACATCATGATCAAGTGGGATTCATCCCAGGGACACAAGGGTGATTCAACATACACAAATCAATCAATGCAATACAACACATCAACAAGAAGAAGGACAAAACCACATGATCATCTCAATTGATGTAAAAAAAGCATTTGATAGAATTCAACACCCATTTATGATAAAAACTCTCACCAAAGTGGAAATAGAGGGAAGGAACATAGCTCAACATAATTAAAGCCATATATGACAAACCTACAGCCAGCATAGTATCAACAGTGAGAAACCCAAAAGCTTCCCACTAAAATCTGGGACAAGACAAGGCTGCCCACTATCACCACTCCTATTCAACATAGTCTTGGAAGACCTAGCCACAGCAATCAGGCAAGAGAGAGAAATAAAAGGGATCCAAATTGGAAAAGAAGAGGTAAAAGTGTCACTATATGCAGATGACATGATACTATATATAGAAAACTCTAAAAGTTCCACACGAAAACTACTAGAAATAACCGAAGAATTCAGCAAGTTAGCAAGTTACAAGATTAACGTTCAAAAATCAATTGCATTTCTCTACACTAATGATGAATCAACAGAAAAAGAAAGTAAAGAAACAATTCCCTTAAAAATAGCACCCAAAGTAATAGAATGCCTAGGAATTAATCTAACCAAGGAGGTGAAAGACTTATACATGGAAAACTATAAAACACTGAGTAAGGAAATGAATGAAGACTTAAAAAAATGGAAAGATATCCCGTGCTCCTGGATTGGAAGAATCAATATTGTTAAAATGGTCATACTGCCCAAGGCAATCTATAGATTTAATGCAATCCCTATCAAATTACCCAGGACATATCTCACAGAACTCGAACAAATCATAGTAAAATTTATATGGAACCACCAAAGACCTAGAATTGCTGAAGAGAAAGAAAGAGGCTGGAGGAATAACTCTCCCAGACTTCAGACAATACTACAAAGCTACAGTAATCAAAAGAGCTGGTATTGGTACAAAAACTGACATATGGACCAATGGAACAGAATAGAAAGCCCAGAAATGAACCCACAAACTTTTTGTCAACTAATACTTGACAAAGGAGGCAAGAATATACAATGGAATAAAGACAGTCTTTTCAGCAAATGGTGTTGGGAAAACTGGACAGCAGCATGTAAATCAGTGAAGCTAGAACACACCCTTACACCATATACAAAAATCAACTCAAAATGGATTAAAGACTTAAACATAAGACAAGATACAATAAACCTCCTAGAGGAAAACATAGGCAAAACATTATCTGACATACATCTCAAAAATGTTCTGTTAGGGCAGTCTACCCAAGCAATAGAAATAAAAGCAAGAATATACAAATGGGACCTAATGAAACTTACAAGCTTCAGCACAGCAAAGAAAACCATAAGTAAAACAAAACGACAACCTATGGAATGGGAGAAAATTTTTGCAAGTGGAACCAACAAAGCTTGATCTCCAGAATATATAAGCAGCTCATACGACATAATAAGAAAAAAAAAAAAAGAATAACCCAATCCCATAATGGGCAGAAGACCTAAACAAGCAATTCTCCAAGGAAGAAATACAAATGATCAATAGGCATATGAAAAAAAAAGTGCTCAATATCACTAATTATCAGAGTAATGCAAATCAAAACTACGAGGTATCACCTCACACCAGTCAGAGTGGCCATCATTCAAAAGTCTGCAAGTGAGAAATGCTGGAGAGCTGTGGAGAAAAGGGAACCCTCCTACACTGTTGGTGGGAATGCAGGTTGGTGCAGCTACTGTGGAAAACAGTATGGAGATTCCTCAAAAGACTAGGAATAAACTTACCATATGACCCAGGAATCCCGCTCCTGGGCATGTATTGAGAAGGAGCCCTACTTCAAAAAGAAAACCTGCACCCCAATGTTCATAGCAGCACTATTTACAATAGCCAAGACATGAAAACAGCCTAAATGTCCATCAACAGATGAGTGGATAAAGAAGATGTGATATATTTATTCAATGGAATACTATTCAGCCATAAAAACGACAAAAACGCCATTTGCAGCAACATGGATGTTCCTGGAGAATGTCGTTCTAAGTGAAGTAAGCCAGAAAGAGAAAGAAAATACCATATGAGATTGCTCATATGTGGAAATTAAAAAAAAAAGACATAAATACAAAACAGAAATAGACTCATAGACATAGAATATAAACTTGTGGTTGCCAAGTGGGTGGTTGGTGGGAAGGTACAGACTGGGATTTCAAACTTTGTAGATACTGACAGACATGTGCAGAATACAAAGAAAAAAGTTTATGGTGTATAGTACAGAGAAATATGTACAAGATCTTCTGGTAGCTCACAGCAAAAAAAAAAGACTGAATACATGTATGTTCATGCATAACTGAAAAATTGTGCTGTATACTGGAATTTGACACATTGTAAAATGACTATAATTCAGTAAAAAATGTTTTTAAAAGAAGTGAAGTGACTTACACAGTAGAGAAATCAGGATTGGAACCCAGTTTTGTTTGATGCCCAAACTCATTCATTCATTCATTCATTCATTCATTCATCTACAGACTGGGACTTGTGGTGTTGAATAGGGGCTAAGTCCTATGTCTGAAACAAGCTAAACAACACTTACTGAAGATTTGAGCAAGACCCTCAGTGGCAGGTTTATGAAGCAGCAGCAGGATGGGACCTGTCATCACCCACTGCTCTCCCTCTAGCCCCTCCCCAGGCTATTTGGGAAGAGGACTGGGAGGCAAGGGTAGGGGTGGTCTTTCTGGCACTCAGGCCATATGTGTGCTGGTATCTCACCATGAGGAAAGGAATGTTTTCCCTTCTTCTATGCCATGTGCAAAGGCTGGGTGACCCATTAGAAGGGAAACCAGCTGCTAGAGGATGGCTGAGATGCAGAACCCACAGGCTCACCCTGTGTTCTTACCAAAATTCAGCATGATGAAGGAAAGGCAACCTGGGCCCCTGAAGGAGAGAAAATGTGGACATAAAACTTGTCCAATGGTCTAGAGAGTTCTGAGGACAGAAGGCCCACTAGAGTTGCTGGTACCAGTAAGACATGGATTATAGGGCAGTGTCCTTGGGAAGAGGAGGGAGCAGCTCTCACCCTATCTTGTTCTCTACAGTCCTTAGAGAATAGTAGAAGCACCCCTAAAGCTTGTCCTCTTCTTTGTTCATTCTTAACAAAGTTCCCTGGTGTTAAAAAGAAAAACCATAGGATCAAAATGACATAAATTGAGCCAAAGCCCATGATACCAAATCTATACTTAATTGTAGTTTTGACCTTCCCCACAAATGTAATCTTTTCAAAATTTGAAGTATAGTTGATTTACAATATTGTGTTAGTTTCAGGTGTACAGCATTATAATTTTTTTCCTGCAGATTATATTCCATTATAGGTTATTACAAAATATTGGGCATAATTCCCTTTGCAATATAGTAAATCCTTGTTGCTTATCTAGTTTATGCTTACTAGTTTGTATCTGTTAATCTCATATTCCTAATTTGTCCCTCCCCCATTTCCTCTCCCCTTTGTTAACCATGTTTGTTTTCTATGTGAATCTCTCTGTTTTTTATATAGATTCATTTGTATTATTTTTTAGATCCCACATGTGAGTGATATCATATAATATTTATTTTTGTGTGTCTCAGCTATTGTAAATAGTATTGCTATGAACATTGGAATGCATGTATCTTTTCTTGGTGGGGGAAGGATAGAAAAGAACTGCTTTATTGCTCTGCCAGGCAAAGGGAGTCACAGCAGGCTAATGCCTTAAAGACTGTGCGTCCCTATCTTTTCAAATTAGAGTTTTCATCTTTTCTGGATATATGCCCAGGAGAGGGATGGTTGGGTCATATGGTAGCTCTATTTTTAATTTTCTAAAGAACCTCCATACTGTATTCCATTGGGATTGCACCAATTTACATTCCCACCAACAGTGTACAAGGGTTCCTTTTTCTCTCCATCCTTTCCAGCATTTATTATTTGTAGACTTTTTGATGATGGCCATTCTGACCTGTGTGAGGTGATACCTCATCGTGATTTTGATTTGCATCTGTCTACTAATTAGTAATATTGAGCATCTTTTCAGGTGCCTGTTGGCCCTCTGTATGGAAGAATGTCTATTTAGGTCTTCTGCACATTTTTTGATTGTTTTGTGTGTGTGTGTGTGTTTTGATACTGAGTTGTATGAGCTGTTTGTATATTTTGGATATTAACCCCTTGTTGGTTGCCTCATTCACAAATACTTTCTCCCATTCCATAGGTTGCTGTTTTCTTTTGTTAATGGTTTCCTTTGCTGTGCAGAAGTGTTTAAGTTAGATCAGGTCCTATCAGAAATGTAATCTTAATCAACCATTCTCGAATTTTCTCATGAGGCAGTCTGTTACATGAGCACTCTGTCCAGTATCGCAACACTTCCCAGGAAGAGGCAATCTGCGTGGTAAAACCCTTGTCATTCCCTTCTTCCCTGGAAGAGGATGTCGTGGCCTGAAAAAAATAAATTCTTTTCTTTTGCTAATACCTCCCTTGCTCCATCCTTCTTCCTATAAAAACTTGCCATTTTTTAACAATTTCCATTTTTTTCCACACTTCTGTTTACTAGATGGGATACTGTGCCATTCATGAATCTAACAAAGGCAATTAGATCTTCAAATTTACTGAGTTGAATTTAGTTTTAGTTTAGTTTTTTTTTTTAACATTGGACAGATAAAAATAAAAGCCAAAAAACTCTCTAACTTAGAGACTTTGAGCAAGGTGTTGAAATCCACTGAAGCCCTCAGTTTTGCCATCTCTAAAATGGGCCCAAGATTCCCCCAACCCCCACCCCCATCCACTGAGATTTTGTAAGACTTCACTGTAATCAGCCTCAGATGTGTCTCACAAGCCGGCTCACACAGGACACTCTAAACATGATGTGAAATCTGTTTCCTGTGATTAATCTTTCATCATTTTTCCTGCTTCTTTCCTCTGAGTCTATTCCAGGAATCCCTAAATATCCTGCTTTTATGGATTGCAGCCCTCTTTCTTTATGTCTATGGATTAGAATATTCTAGAGAATTAGAAAAAAACACAGATTCCCACTCAAGGTGCTTCTGATTGAGTGTCTAGAGTAGAGAGTAGGAATCACAAGTTTTAAAAGCCCCACAGGTGGTTCTGATTCATAGCCAGGTGTGAGCCCTTCTGCCTCAGTCTACACTTGAAAATTCTGGTCTTTGTTGCCTTTTGTATGGCTTGAACTGGGTGCCACCTGCTCCTTGCTCATATATCACTCCTCTGGTTCTACAGGATGTGTGAGGTTCCCATCTTCACCTGAAAGGCACAGTTATTTCAAGAGGTGCTTGCAAAGAACCTTAATTACTGCTAACACTGCAGCTCAGATTGGTTTATCAGATGTTCTCACCAATCTCATAGGTCCCTGAAAGAAGGGGACTCAGCATAGATTAATTTCATGATCAAGAGGGTGAAGATGTCCTTTCTTAATGGGACCATCTATTCAAATCAGCTCAAAAAATATGTGCTGAGTGTCAGTTAGGTGCTATTTTTTGCAAGGATACTAACCTAGTAAGAGACAACATAGTGATGTTTTTAGGAGCTTTGATGACAGACCACTTGGGTTAGGATCCCAGCTCCCTCTGGCTGTGTGACCGCAGGCAAATTACTGAATTTCTCTGAGGTTCTATTTTCTCATATGTAAAATATATCGCACGTTTGTTACATGGATTAAATGATTTACTACATGTAAAGGACTTGAAAAAAAAAAAAGAAAATGAGGGTGGCCCCATGACAGGTAGCCCTGAGAAGCCAGGACAGCCAGGGAGAGGGGACACCTTAAAGAAGGAAGAAGAGGGGATGGAGAAGGAAGAAAGTCATCCTCACTTAACAAGTATTTCTATCATTAATATTTTTAATATCTCATTTTGAAGTAATGTCGGACTTAACAAAGAAGTTGCAAAAGTCTTGTAAAATTTCCTACACCATTCAGTTAGCTTCTTCAAATATTAACCTCTTAGAAACCATAGCCCAATGATCAAAACCAGGAAATTAACATTGATATTAAACTATTAATTAGTCTATAGATGAATTCTGTAGAATTTAATTCAAATTTAATTTAAAATCAAATCATTTGACTTTCATCAAGTGCCTCACTTTCTGGCCCAGGAGCCCAGCCAGGATCCCACAGCACGTTTAGGTGTCGCACTTCACCAGCCTCCTTGGGCCGGGAACAGCGCCTCTTCTTTGCCTTGCAGGACTGAAGAGTGCTGACTAGTTATTTTGTAGAATGTCTATGAGTTTGAGTTTGTCTGATGTCTCCTCCTGATCAAACTCATTCCTTTTTTAGCAAGAATCCTACAGGAGGTGATCTTAGTGCATTAAAGGAAGTGGTGCAAGATTAGAAGTTTGCATTATTATCCCCCAAAAAGCATCATGGAAGAACCTGAATGAACAAGATGGCTGTTCTGTACATCCCCTGCTCAACCAGTCGCTGCCTCACCCCCACCCTGCTCACCTGCCTGACTTTCCTTCTAAGTGCTCACATACTTGCCCTCAGCCCCTGGCAGCGGTTGTTCTAATATTTAAATAAGAACGATCTCCACTATGATGGTTTATCCAAAGAGTGGTAAGGAGCATGCTGTGCTCCCCTGCTGGCTTTCCTGGCAGCTGAGAAGTGAACTGGACAACAGTTCCTCCTATAACTGGTAACCCACTGTCTCCACCCCTCACCCCAGGAGGGAAGACTGCCGCCGTGTCCTGTCCACCGTCTGCTGCACACGGTGGGGAGTCGCTCCGGGACATTGCTTCAGACAAGTAACACCCACCCCCCCCCGTCTGTTAAACCACTGGTGTCTCTGTTGCTGACTCTGGGCTCTTTCTTCAGTCTTAAGGCTTGGAAAGTACAAGGCTTACAAACCTGCAGAGCGCAGGCCAGCAATACCCATTGGTAACAATGAGCAAGCAATTTTTAAAAATAACGAAGAATGGCTGATGCCCCCCGCGGACCGGCGCTGCGTGGGGTGCCGCCCGGCCGCCTCGCCCCGCCTCTCACTCGCGGACTCGGCAGCTCCTTCCCCGCGCTTCCTTCCTCACGCCCGGCCGTCGAGTGCGCGAGGCCTGCTCCTAGCGCGGTGAGGTGCTTCAGAAAAGGTACGTACACGCTCTCATGAAAACGGGTCCGGCGAGTGGTAGACATGCGGCCACCGCCTCTAGAGAAGCGCGGTTTCCCTTGGAGAGAAAATCGGGTGTAACAAAATGAACTGAGTGTGGCCGAAGAAAAACACCTACTTGTTCCAGAATATGTGATGCAGGCAAGTGGTCATGATTTCAGTTTGACTTATGTTCTATCTAATTTTCTCTATGTCATCTTGGAATTTAATGTTTTCATTTAATGTGTCTTGGACCCAACAGCTTTCTACCTGATGTTGGTGAGGCCCCTTGACCTTTTTGGTATTCAGTCTCATCTCTCTGAGTGTGGTGGCGATCACCTGTATTGTAAGGGTTTTTCTCATTTCTCACCCTGCCTGATATTTTAGGAGTGTCTGTCTCCACTGACTACCCCAACCCTCTTCAAAATTCTCCTCTTTTGAGTTCATGGCACTGCCCTCCCCCCCACCACCCAGTCCAGGCATCTCCCCTCCATCCCTGCACACGTTCTCCTCTCTTGAAACCAAAAGCTCCTTCCCTTTTCCTGACCCCTCGTTCCCCTCTGGCTTCTTGGCTTGCTTATCACATGTGGCTCTTCGCTGTCACTCAGGTTTGGATCTTCCCTCCCCTCTCCGAGCCTTCTTGAAAGATGACTGCACACCGCCTACAGCTTCAGCCCTCACACTGATCCCTAGCTGGGAACCTCGTCTGCGTCAGTTTCCTGCAGCTGCTGTTACAAAGCACCACAAACTGCATGGCCTAAACCAACAGAAACTTGTTCTCTAACGGTTCTGGGGGCTAGAAGCTGAAATCAAGTTGTTGGCAGGCCCATGCCATCTCTGAAGTCTCTGGGGGAGAAATCCTTCCAGACCTTATTCTGGTTTCGGGTGGTTGCTGACAACCCTTGGAGCTTCTTGGTTTGTACACACATTACTCAAACCTCGGCCTCTGTCTTCCCATGGCCTCCTGTCTGTGTGTCTGGGTCTAAATCTCCCTCTCTTTGCAGGGAAACCAGTCATTGGATTAGGGCCCAGTGTGATCTCACCTTCACACGACTAATTACACCTGCAAAAGCCCTGTTTCCAAATGAGGTCACATTCAAAGGTTTCAGGTGAATGTGAAATTTAGGGGGACACTATTTAGCCCAGTGCACTGCTCTAGATCCCTGTTACCACTTTCCTTTCAACACTTCCTTGTAGATACACAACTGGTGTCTCTAACTCAACATGTCAAAAAGAGAGGTCATGATCTTACCTGTCCAGCCCTGCTTTTTACTGTTCACAGTCATTGCCTTAGTTCAGAATTTGGACTCAAATGCCTGGAAGGACCAAGAAGATAATATAAATCATTGAAGTGCGGGCTGTGACACAATAGGGTGGACTGAGAATCACAGGTCTTCTAAAAGTATTCAGTTTCAATTCTATTTCCTCCCGCAACATGATAGGGAGCTCTCCTTCCTGTTTGCAGTTTTGATTCAGCCCCTCATTGTCTCCATTCTGGATTAAAATGAGAGCTTCCTAAATGTTCTGCCTGCAGGCCCCATCCCATCCACTACAGAGACCATTTCCTAGAATACAGATTAAAACCTGCTATTCCTGCCTCCAAAATGTGCAATGGCTTCCATTATCTACACTGCTGGCTGCTCCCCAGTGTGGAAGCACACTCTGTAGACAGTGTGCAAGAGGGAGGCAGGAGGGGGATTCTGGAACTTCTGTTTCTGTGTATTTACGAACATTGTTTATGTGGATTGACACCAGCACCCTGCTTGGGTCTCAAGTAGTTGTGAGAAGGAGCTGGAGTCTCAGCTCACTGGAAGTGTGAGTGGAGTTCATCCTCAGGCCACATCTTACGGGAGACCAGGGACAGATGTTAGCACCTAGTGTTGGCTAAACAAGCCTTTATAAGGTGTACAAGAGGCTTCAACATTGTTGCAAGGCTGATGGGGATGCTAGTGGTAAAGTACAAACAAAGAAGCAGCTAGGCGGGCCTCACTGCTGGGCCTGCGTGAGCCCCCTGCCCGCTGCTTCACGAGGAAACAGCAGCGACAATCCAAGGAGCCCTGGCAAGAAGCTGGCTGCGCAAGTTCAAAGTTATCAAGAAGATGCTTTGAAATATAAATGTTAATTACAAGATTTGTCGAAGTAAATGTACATTGTGCTTTGAGGATGCGCTTCTGCCAGTAGGAAACCCACGATAAGCACGACATTCAAATATTATAATCTGATTCTTTTTAGGTTATATTTTCCTATATCTTTCATAATATACGTAGATAGCACATAGCACATTAATGTAGTAGTAGGTCAGGTATATAATTTAATAAGTAAGTGCATAGACCTGTATTAGGGTGTGTGCTCAGAGAGACTTCTAAATGAGTGGAGTGTGTGATCAAAAATTTGGCGAGCAGTGGTTTACAGAGTCAGTTTCACATTCCTTAGCACTGCATGCAAGGCCTTTAGTTACAGCCCCCAATCTTTTTTTCTTTTTTTAAGATTTTACTTGTTTACATTATTTTTAGGTTTGCAGCAAAATTGAGAGGAAAGTACAGAGGTTTTCCCTGTCTTCCCTGCCCCATGCACGCACAGACTGCCCTTTTATCCACATCTCCCATTAGAGTGGTACATTGGTTACCAAGGCTAAACCTGCGTTAACACATCATAATCACCCGAAGCCCAGAGCTGACCTTGGAGTTCTCTCTCGGTGTTGTCCATTCTGTGGATTTGGACAAATGTGTAACAGCACGTGTCCACCACTACAGTATCACACGGAGTAATTTCCCTGCTCTCAAAACCCTCTGTGCTCCACTTATTCACCCCTCTCCCCCAGCCCCTGGCAACCACTGAATTTTTACTGTCTCCATAATTTTGCTGTTTCCAGAATGTTGTGTAGTTGGAATCATACCGTGCGTAGCCTCCAACCTTCTTTTTAACCTGGTCCCCATTGTATCTCTCCATGCCAGCTGGGCCTGGTGCCGCGTGCATCCATGTACACACTCAGGGCCTGGGCTGCGGCTGTGCTCTCCTTCTGTCAGAGCTTCTGTTCATGGTTCCCTGTCCGACGTCTGCAGCCCTCTTCTTCTCTCTAAGGTGGGGTCAAACCCATGTCCTCCCCTGTCCTCAGACCCCCTCAGCTCTTGCTCACATGGTTTCTGTTGTCAGCTCTGTGTGTATGTGCGTGTGTGTGCCCTGTACTAGGTGGAAGGCTCTCTGAGGACCGTTCCTCATTCTTGGTCACCCTCATCTCCCCTTCTCTGTTCCAACAAGGCACTTAATATTCATTCAATACACTTTTGCAGAATTGCTTAGTTATTTAAAGTTTATTAAATTAATAATCTTTTATCCTTGAGCATGGTCACATTGCCTATGAAATAATGAGGCTCATTAGGAAATGAGAAAAGGGTAAAAACCAGCAGTTCTGATACTGTTTCTTGCCCAGATCTTCCCCATTTTTCTCCCTAGAACTGCTTATTGAGTAAGTTTTTATGGGGATTAAACACGGCAAAAGAGCAGAGGGCACAATCTCAGGTGAGACAAAGAGGTAAAAACGGAATACTTTCCATTCTGTTTGTATTTTTTGTTGTTACAAGAGACTGTTTTTAAAAACAGTGTTTTCGTACTAGCCAAAAGCAGTAGTCATTCTGACTAACTAGAAAAAGCATTTCCTTTCCTTTTTTCAGTTCTCTAAGACATACATTTCATCCACTTTTAGCATTCCCTTTTTTGGCAAAACAAGAAATTTTTTTTTTTTTTTACTGGATATGAATGAGTTGCAAACATTACATACAAAAGAAATGAGCTGTTGTCATCAGTACAACCTACGCGGGCGCTCATCCCAGGAAGGGCCACTGAGCTGAGCGGCGTGCGGCAAGGAACCGCTGGCTGCGTGGCTTTCTTGCTTGCCGCCTGCAGTGGCTATGAGGGCTCCTAGCATGACACCCAGTGTTTATACTTGGGCTGCACATAAGAAACAGACAAAAGGTAATTTTCAGCCATATCTGTCTTATAGTGTGTTCAGGCGATTGTAAGGACAGGCATATGTATCATGTTGTAAAAATCATAAAATGATAACATACAGTTTTGGCTCAGCGATGGGGCGAAGTGCACTCAGCTCCTCTTGGCAGGAGTCTGAATTGTATAACTCAAGTGTAGTTTTCTGGAAAGCCACTTGAGATAATACATCAAAAACTCCTAAATGTGCATATCCTTTGAGCATATCCTTTCATTTTTAACAATGTATTCTAAAAATATCATTATACTTTTGGACAGAGATTAGTACAAGGATTGTTTATAGTGGTGGCGGAAACCTCAAAATGACCTATGTGTGAAATAACAGGAAATTGCTGAAATAAAACATGATTTTCCCATATGACAGAATACTTCGTGGCTAGTACAAATCCCATGGTAAGACAATTTTTACAATACAATATATTGCCAAGTGAATTAAGCAAGCTAACTATATGTATATATAAACCCTTGAGGTGACATGACCTAAAATATAAACATCAGTGAACTCTGGGTTACAGTATATTAGTTATCGATTGCTCTGTAACCACTTACCTTAAAATTTAGCAGCTTAAAGCAATAAGCATTTATTATTTCACGGTTTCTGTGGATCCGTTTCTGAAATCTAGATGCAGCTTGGTTGGGTGTCCTCTGGCTCAGGGTCCCTCACAAGGATGCAGTCAAGGTTGTGGCTGGGCCTTAGTCATCTCAGGGCTCAATGAGGGAAAGATGTGTGTGTGTGTATGACAGAGGGAGAGAGGAAGACAGAGAGAGAGTAAGAGATGGAGAGAGCAAGGGAGATTTTAGTCTTTTGGTGGCCTAACGTGGGAAGGTTTCATCCTGAAATCCGAGCTCCAGGATGCTGGCCAAAGGGCCAGCTGTGAGAGCAGGCCTTTCTGAGGATGACAGTCTCAGGTCTTCTCTGGTAACTCTTTTGGGCACACCTAAGCTTGGGAGCGACAGCCATGACTTTTTCTGTATTCTGTTCATTAGAAGTGACCCATGAGGCCCACCCACGGGCGTGAAGAGGACTGCACAAGGGTGTGAATAAACACCAGGCGGAAGGCTCCCTGGGGACCGTCTTAGAGACCAGCCGCTACAGGTGTGGGGGGTGGGTGCTTTCCTCATCTGTATTTTCTATTTTCTCCCTAATGACTCAAAGCACTTTTATAATAAGAAAGAGCCATTTGAAAACCATGATTAATTATACAGCCATACAGACTGTGGTGGAAAAAGCACTGTATTTCTTGGTGGAAGAAAACAGATTTTTTTACTCCACTCTTAGGTGTATATTCTTACGACTTAATAACTCTTGTTGGTATTTGAGATGGTGAAGTTCCCTGGCAGGAGAAGCTGGAATGTTCCTAATTATAAGAATAAACACTGGCTTTTAAAAAAAGATGTAGTGTTTTAGAGACAGCATCGGTAGTGGCAGGAGAGCTGAAGTAGGTAATTATTTGTGAAACGGCAGGTTGTGGAGGCTTGGGGAAACCTCATCAGCCTCTAGAAAACTTCAGACCAAGGCAAATGTTATGCCTTGAAATATTTGGCAAGAATGCTTGCAGGACACTGATACATGCATGCAAATGTAGGGGCAGGGAGAGGGCGCCGGTGGGGGATGGTGCTGACGTGATGGCATTTCCAGGGCTGCTCTGCTGGGAAGAGATGAGGGGGAAAGATCATTTTCCCTCTCTCCTTCTGAGCTCAGAATTCCAGAGAGGAAGGGAACCTAGCCTGGGGGAAGATGGACATGGCACAGAATGAGTGAAAGTTGCTGCCTGCTGGTCCATTGCCCACGCGCGCCAGCGGAGTCCCAGAGCCCGGGGGGCGCCAGGCTTCCCGCCGAGGCCAGCACCGCCTTGGCGCTCCGGAGGCCCAGGCGCCCGGGACGGCGGCGACGGCCGAGGCTGCCGAGGCGTCTGCGTCCCCTCGCTCTGCCGGCGGTTCTGGCCTCGGGGCGCCCGCAGGCACGCGGCGCGCTGCGCGAGCCACCCAGAGCCCCGCGGGCCGGCCCCGCTGCCGCTGCCGCCGCCCGGCCTCCGGGGCGCAGCCAGGCCCCCCCACCCCGGCGCCCTCCTCCCCGCGTCCCCGTCGTCGTCCTCGCGGAGGAAGCGGGCTGCGGTCCCCCCGCTGAGAGCCTGGCCGACCCCGCGGAGCTGCGGCCGCTGCCGGCGCCTGGCTGAGGGGCGTGGCCGGCACTGGGCCGCCCAGTTCCCATGGTGTCACTTCAGACTTTTTTGTTGTTGTTGAGGTTTGCTGAAAATCTTTTAGCTTAGAATTTCTTAGCTGAGGATCAATAAATTGATCCATCATTTTATTTTTTTTAAATAAGCATTCTATCATCTAGGAATTGCGAATTTCAAATTTTACACTATTAGCAAACTATAGAAAACAGTACAGTTTTATTATAGAAAATACAGTAAATGTGTAGTGTGTGTGTGTGTGTGTGTGTGTGAGAGAGAGAGAGAGAGAATTACCATATTCTGACCCCATGGTCTGAAAAGAAACATTAAGAGACGTGGATGTGCCAGAAAGTTTTTTTTTAATGTAGATAACGAGATTCATATGAACATTCTTTTGCTTAGACAGACTGCACGCCTAAATATTTATATTTTACCAGATTTAGATCAACATAGTGACTCACAAATATCGTAGAAAGTTCAGATAAAATCGCCATACCTTCCTTGCTGTCTTTATTATGATGAGGCATTAAAATAATGACTGGGTTCAGAAATACAGCTGATTTTGCAATCAGCCAAGATTGTCAAAGTTAACACAATCATTAGTCCCAGAATTTTTCAAACATTTCAATTCAGAATTTAAATTTCTCTGGATACAACTAATCAATTTCTATATGAATATCACACGTATTACCTATACATTTACACATTTCTATAAGTAACTCTAAGTCTTGGCTGATACTGGCTGAGTAAATTGATTTTCTAGGGTAAAAATTACTTTCAGAGGAGAAAGGGATTGCATTTTTTAAAAATTACTTGAAGGAGATGCAAATATTAAAATGATCATGTTTTAAAATTATGCATTCATTTAGTTGTATGAGACTCATTTTATATAAATCATTTCTATTTAACAAGACTGTAGGATAGAACTGATTATCCTTCTGGATGTGATTGCTAGGTTATTATACAGAAAGGTGGTAAAATTTGGAAATATGTGGCTACTAAAAGTGTAGAAATGAACATTATCTTTTTAGTGTCACCAGTGCTCTTGGTTTCACCCAATATTACCTCTTTGGGCTTTCAAAATTTTATTAAAATAGTACTTATGACATCTAGAGGTGTGGATTTAGTCAAAATTCTGTCATGGAGAACTCGGGTGTTAAATCGTGTGAAGAGCATCTGCTGAGCCAGCTGTTGTCACCATTTAAGTTCAAGCTGTTTCCAGGAAGCTTTTCCCCCCAGTGGTTTTATTTGTTCTCTTGGGAAGCATGATCCGGGACTGAGTGCCTCAGCTAGATATGATTATTAAGGCATAGAATGATTTAGTGAGCCTTAAATGGGCCGTCACATCTTTGCAAATCAAATGGTCTGGATTGCCGCCAGGACGTGTTGGAGTGCACTTGATAGATACACTGCATGGCGCTGCTAACAGTGATGGCGCACTATGCTGCTTGAGTGATGGTGAGTGTGAACTCTGCACTGGGACCTTCTGTAAGTGTAGTCATTTCACCAGGACGAAGTACCTGCTATGCACTGGACTCAGGTAACAGAGCCAGGAGTCTGACCCATGTGGTCAGAATGACTTGCAGGTTGAGGGTGAAACTCAGTTACTTTCGGCGACTATAGAAACACCCGCATTATCTAGGTCAGCAGTCTACATTTTCTTTGTTCTGGATGATTGCTAAACTCTTTACTTTTTGTAAGTAGAAGAAAAGATTTGAAATATGATGGTCATTTGATTTAGTTGTAAAGATTAAATAGATGTTCAAATATCATTGAGAATTGCCTCCGATTATTCAGCAAGAGAAAGAGGTCAGAAACATAAAATTACTTCTTTGCTACTTTGTCTCACAAATAAATTTTTAATTAGAAGAAAGCAGTGATTTGTGGGTATTTTCTGTACATTTGCCTCAGGCAATCACAGACCCCTGAACTGACCTGTCCATGAGAGAAAAGAGAGCTGAACTTGATGGTAAATTTTGTAAATTGTGAGACAAGCAAGATTCCACCAAGGAGAAGAAGAGCAAACAAACAAAAAATGCTTTTTACAAATGTTTTTACGTTGTACCGGGGAGGAAAGGAGTTATCTGGTAAAATGATGTGCATGTCAGTGATTTTGCAGAAATAATCATTTACAGAAGCTTGCATGGATGCATCATGTCCATAAGTGCCTTGCTGTTTAAGGTGAAGGAAATACATTTCACAGTTCGGAGGCTCATGTGTCTAAGACGTCCCAGGAGCACAGGTTTACTTCTCTCTGGCATTAGGTCAGCTTCTCTGGAAAAGTTAGCTGCTCTGCCAAACGCTGTTGCTCACACGCTGTAGAAGAAAACAAATTGACTTACGCTGGATTTTAGTAGGCACAGAGAGTGACTTTGCTTAATATTGGTATTAAATTATTCAATAATTAAAAGATGATAAAAATCTTTAACAAATTATTTGTATTTATTTTTTGGTGGGGGGGGGGTTAGGTTTATTTATTTTAATGGAGGTACCAGAGGTTGAATCCAGGACCTTGTGTTGCTAATCACGTGCTCTGCCACTGAGCTACACCCTTCTCCCCAAAGGTGATGAACATCTTGATGTGAATTGATAAGTTGCAGGTTTTTTTATCCTCAAAGAGGAAAACTCCTGTTGTCAAGGAGACGGGACCCGATTCCTTGGGAAACTGGAATAGGTCTTTGCTCCTCCCCATTTATAAGAAATCATCACTTTACCATGAGCTGCTTTTCAAGATATTGCTTCTTTTCGTCCACTCTTCTAATGGCAACGTCTCCTTCACACTTCCCTCTTTACACCTTTGAATCATCAAATGACCTTCCCTCCACTTCAGCATGTGACAACTTCATGCCTTCACCTTGGCTGAGAGCAAATTAAGCAAGTTTTAAGATGTCACACTCAGGAATTTGGAATACTTTTGGAGCAAGTAGGGAAATTACATCCTCAGATTTAATAATATCATTGATTAAAAAAACAAAACAAAACAAAATACATATGTATTCCTACTTTTCTGCAGCAAAATCTGCCACAGAAAATTCAGCACAGTTTCAAACTGGCTTTTAGAACTTTGGTAAAGTGTGTAAAAGATGGGTTTTGTGAGGGCTGGAAGACGGCCCAGTGGGAACCAGTTATTTTGGTGAATGATGGGGAAGAGAGATAAAAAGAGGATGCAGCGAAGTGTCAGCAAACTGTGCCTTGTCATTGCTTCAACTTGTCAAGAGAGTTTTTTTGACCTGGTGAAATGAGAAGCCACGGGATGTGGGATGGGGCTGAAATGCTTCTGTGATTAACTCTATCTGCATCTTTGGTCGAGCACAGAGGTTGACTTCTTCAAGTAAGGAGGCCTGAGCATCCAGGAAAGATCTATCCTCAGTCTGTGAGAAGCAGGAGTTTGAGGGCCACAGTCTGTTTCAAGTCACGTTGACACAGCCAACTCTTGCGGCTCTCGGCCTGCTGCAAGCCAAGGATGCCAAGGGGCTCAGGACAGGAGGACAGGCAGCCGGGACTAATAAGCCTGTGTCCCCATCAGCAGCAGGGTGCATGGGTGCTTCGAGATGGACCTGGGCAGTTTTTTAGACAATGTTAATGCCGTCGTGCAAAAAGTAGTGTCAGTCACAGAATTTTCCTATATCTCAAGAATTTCCTCTATTTTTTTGAACCAAAGCAAAAGAATATGGGAGGGCAGGGTACAGAATTCCTTTTGTCTGTTAATCAACACCCTGAGTATCCTACCCTAAACCGATGTATTGGGGAAGTATGTCTTATACCTATGTTTTAAGTTTCCTAATATGAGCCAAAACACAGATTTAAAAAACACAAGGCATCTGTTTTGAACTAGGTATTTTTATTGGGTTGATTTTCATGAGAGCTTCTCTTTTTTTTTAAGGCTTGAGAGGCAGAAGCAGAGACATGGAAGCAAAGTGACACATGTCCATCCATCAAGTAAGGCACTACAGGCAGAATTTAAAGATACTTTCACATAAAGATGTCTGCGAGGTAGTCAGTAAAAACAGGGCGTCCGTGCCATTTCCCCACAGAGCCCAGTTGCATAGGTGTGCAGGTATTTAGAAAGCCAAGTCAGCAAGATGTGGTGATAGGTGGCATATTAGGGATAAAAAAGAAGTGATTGGCAAGAATTCTTTCTTATTTTTTTCCCTTGTACAATGAGATAAATTGTGCAGTGAGGTACAGTCTTTGGTAAAGATCACAGAAAGATAGTCAATTTGGGGATAGAGAGAGCACAAACATTAGTTCAGATGTGGGCCTGCTGAGTTTGTATGATCTGTAAGGTTATCCAATAAATGACATCCAAAAGGCATTGGACCTGTGGACCTGAGACTTAAAGGAGTGCCCTGAGACATGGAGTAAGGGGGCCAAATGCCACACAGCATTGGTTGTGCAGTGAATGAAACATGAAGACATGAATACGAGTACAATGGAGACCGCTTTTCAAGAGCACGGGCTCCAAAGAGCAGTGCTGAGAAACAGGCGTGTTCTAATCATCACGACCTAGTGTTTGAATCTTCAGTCTGCAGAAACCTGGAGGAACATAGGGAAATTTCATTTTTAGAGATGATTTTTGTTTTTATTTTCTATTGTTTATTTCCTAGAGTTTAGATACTGGATTTATGGAAGCATGTTGGTAGAGTGGAAAGACCATTTAACCCATATAGTTGCTTTCAAACGCCAACACTGCAGCTTAGTTAGTGACATGGTCTCTGGTATGATACCCAATCTTTCTAAGTCCCAGTTTTCTCATCTTAAACTTAAGATAATTGCATCACTTTAGAGACTTAAGTGAAATAATGGAATACGAAACACCCAGTGGTCTGTTTTGCACATTGTTTGCACTTGATCTTAGTTCCTTTCTCAATTTAGTCTGATGAAAGGTGAAAATTTTAGTTTCAAGGTTGAAGTTAGAACAGAATATTTTCCCCCTATTCATAGACTGAACGATTGGTTTGTATCTTGTCATGACAGCCATGAAGTTGACTCATGCAGATTTTGTCTTCATTTTTTCAAAAGAGGAACCACAGTTTTGGCAACAGCATCTTAGGTACTTACATTGGCAACTACGGGTCTACAGAATAGCCAACTCTGTGGATCTCTGTCTCTGATAATGAATGACCAAGCAAGCAATGTAGACCGATTGGAAAGTGGTGGATTTCACTCTGCTTCTCAAGTAGGTGTTTTCTCAGTGCAGAGCTTACCCAGTAGGGCCTTTGCTCTGGCTTCCAAGACCGTAATATTTAACGTTCAGAACTCAGGTAACCACGCATGTTATATATTCTCTACCTTTCACAGAACTCACTACACTCTTATAAACCGTGTCTCAATTATAGTAATTTAGTTGGGTTTTAGAATCAGACTGCCTGCATCAAATTGTAGCTTCAATAAGTGATTTCAAGTGCCCTAAGCTATTTATATTTCAGTTTCCTCATTGGTAGACTGGGTATAATAGCACAGTATTATTTTGATGATTAAATGAGATAATGTGTTGAAATCTGTTAGAGCATTCTCTGCCTCTGGTAAATGCGCAGTAAGCATAAGCTACCCATTTCCTTGGTATTCCGTGACTGTTCTAACAGCATCAGTGTTCATCCCTTTTCCTTTTAAAAACTCATTTCATTCAGGAAACTAAGCTCTTCAAGCAAAGGTTTGGGTTTAGAAGCACAGCATGTTGCTAACAGCCCCAGTCCAAATGACTATTTCAGAACCAGGAGCTGATAGCTCAGAGGATAAACTTGAAAGTCCCTAAACTAGGGTGAAAGTGGAGTGAACACTCTCTTCTCCTTTGCTGGTGGGTGGACAGAAAAAAAGAAAGAAAATAAAAAATAAGAAGACAATTTAATTGTTTGATGCCTTACTCTTTTATTATTCATATTTTATAAGAAGAACTTTAATAATTTAATATCATTTCCCTTTATCTTGGGAAAAACTTGAGTATGCATAGTACCTTGCAAAGAAGAGAAATATTTTTAAGCATGTTTAAGCATGTTTAGAAATGAAAGTTATGCTTGGTTATTGGATTTGTTTTAGGAAGTGCATGTTTATTTGGAATAAAAAGCAATACTTGTACACAGTCCTTGAGAGGACACTGTAAGGGAAAAAAAAGATGTCATTTTGAAGAAAAGGAAATAAATTTTTTAAAAAAAGATGTGATTTCTTGACAAGAATTAATGTTTGATCTTTGGGGAAGGAAATAATGAAACCTAACCTCACTTAAGTTCCTGATGAACAAAACACTAGTGTTTTTATTTTCTGAAAAATTGAAGAAGCTGTTCCTTGAATTTTCCACAAAAGAAAATGTCTGAAAATTAACGACAACGCAAAAGCAGGGAAGCGCAAACCTTTCAAGTAAACAGGAGCATCTGGAAGAAACAGAGCTGAGCAACATGCAGTAAAGCAGTTCTGGATTTTTTTCGGTCCTGAAATGAATCAGCATTGGAACATAAAATGGTACAAGAGAGGCATGCAGAATTTTGGATTTTTTTCTCGACAAATATTCAGGAAGAATCATAAAGAATAATTCATCTTTACTCTTTCCTGCAGCACCCCTGTGAGCCAAGCTAAACTGAATAAGAAGCATGTGGTTCATATCTCATTGCTCTTCTCTCTTTAGGGTTTAGTTTCCTATTCCCTACTCATTTTTTTATTCCATCTAGTGCCCTTTATATGAATGATCAGTTTGATGATTGTTCTATATTAACTTCCTTGTACAATGTCAGCTAAGGGAATCAAGATGTCTGTCTGTCCATCCATCCATCCATTCATCCATCCAGCCATCCACCTAGCCATTGTATCTATCATCTCAAATGATGTCTGTAATTTAAATACCTTATGTAATTATTAATAATTATTTTACTATAAACAAAGATACTATTACCCAGTTCTTGATAACTTCTTAGCCATTGTTTATTTCTTGATCAACCTACACTAAAATTACAGAAGATTATTGAATAAAGAAAATGCCTTCATATTTGAAAGATGCATAATCATCTCTGTGAATCAGCATTTCCTAATAGATTTTAATAAGTGAATAGAAGAAAGTAAGAGTGCATAGACAAATAATTTCTGGAAATGCTCAGTAACATGAAGAAAAATTGAATTCTTAACTGTAAAATTTTACTGAGCTCTTGGACTACTTTTGTGCATGAAATATTCCACAAGCCTGTATGACCAAAGGATCTTTCTACACAAAGCCTTTTGGAGGACTGGTTTTGGAAGAAAATGGTTGTCAAATGTGGAAACCTATCTCTTCGTGCTATCATATTTTAAAGCATGCAGCATCATAGTACTGCTGTGTGTGTAGACATTACTGAGTTTTGGACACAGTATCCTCATTTGCAAAATTAGGTGCTTGAGGAGATGAATTCAAAGAGTTCTATGTCCCTTGTGTCAGAGATATGTTTTGATTATGTGATTTTATGTTACACATCACCGTGATAAATTCATGCTTCAGTGCTAAGGACGAATACTTTATTTCTCACTGGCAAACTCCATTTGACAAGAAAACTCATGTAGTAGCAATTTTTAATTCAGGTAAAACGTGAACTTTTGACTCTCCTGCAAGACGAGCACAGCCGTCCTTTCTGTCAAGATGCGTCCTTCTCTGAGACTCTGCGCCACGATGCTGGGAGCCGGGCAGGCCGCGCTGCTGTCAGGAACGCCACACATGGTCTTCCCAGTCCACATGCAACTTACTGAGTCTGGAGCAGAGCTGGAGAGGTTTTTCTTACTTTACAATTAATACTGGGTGTGTTATTGTGCCCTAACACCCCCAACTAAGAGATTTATGCAGCCATGAGCCGCAAGTTATCGTAGAAAGAGCATTGACTGGGTCAAAGTGTCGCTAAAGGTAACTAACAACTTTGAGTCTAATATTTCATCCCTGTAAACTGAGAGGAAAATCTCTCTCTTTTCCATCTGACAGTAGGATGACTACACAGCGTATCTTCCAAATCAGGACAGTTTTTAAAATGAAATGGGACACTATGAATAATTCTACCTAGTTAGCAAGTATAATCAGGTCTGTTCTAGACAAACTGGGGTGTGTGGTTACCTTTCCTAACAAGCGGGATCAAATAAAATGACCTGTGCCAGGGGGCCAGTGGTTGTATGGATTCAGGGTATTGTGAACCCTTTTACTGCAGATGTGCTTTTGATGAAGAGATGTGGAAATAGTCAGGCTACTTCCAATGTACAAAAGGAGAAATGAGGCTGTGGCAGTAACTCATCACCCAGATTCATACCAAGAGGAGGCTGGGAGACTAGAAATTTGCAGGACTGCTGATTAATAGATTCATGAGAGCTTTAGTGGCCGGCTAATTACTAGAGAGAACTCCCTGCTTAGCGGAGGGAATACAGATGTTATTCTAAATATAAGGAAGTGTGTCTTTGGCTTTTGTACCATAGTTGAGCAAATTATGTATTCAGAACTTTTCAGATCCTTTTCTCAGATTAAGCTATGTTTTAAAATTTATCGATAGGTACCCATGTCTAGAACTATTGAGGATGTTTGTTTTTCTGTCTTTCATTGTTTTAACAGAAAATATTTTGTCCAATGTTAGCTTCTGTTGGCCTGTGAAAACATGTCTACAACAGAAATAGCTGTATTGAAACATTCAAGAATCACACTGCGGGCTTTCTAATTAAACCCCAGGCCATCTTTATTGAACCATGAGGAAGGAGGGAGATCTGGTCTGAATTCCTGTGCAAGTGGAAATGTTAAATGTTTGATCTCCTGCATTATATCCATAACATTCCAAAAATAAGATCTGTAAAGTCAATCTCACGTAAATCTCTCTGAGCCATTTGATGGCATTTAAACGGCGCTCTGGACACATGCATTTTTTGGTCCTCACTTTCGCTTAAACTTGTCATCCAAACAGGGACTGTTTATTGCATGGGGGTGAGACTAATACGGGATCACGGGTCAGTGCTGAGATCATGAAACCCATTTCATTATTATTTACGCTAGCAATCTAACCAGAATAATTCTTTGACAAATCTTATTAGTCTAGATATGAGCCTCAGCCCCTGCAGGAAGCTGTCTGTGATTCATTTTTGTAGCTACTCAGTTCCATTTCCTATTATTAATGTGTTTATCATTTAACTGTATTCAAGGGCTTAGCATTTTATCTGATTTATAAACACATTTAATACAGTTTGCTGATGCAAGTTGCAATGTGTTTAATGAAATGACAACTTTGCTATCAATGTGTAAATTTCATAGATAACTGAGACTGTATCTTCTATCTAGGTCATATGCTAAACAATTTATAACAATTTTTAATGTTTTATTTAGATGCCTTTGGAATGTGGAATGAAGGGTTTGAAATGAGACTGAGGCTGCTTACATGGCATACTTATTTCAAGGCGCGGTTTTACAATTCTAATAGATTTCCATGCACATAGAACCGCCTTTGAAGCCTATTTTTAATGTAGATCTGGATATACTATGGGCCATTTTTTTCCCCTCTGAAATAAAAACCATGAACAGGATATAATTTATCTGGTTCAAATTTTTTTCCTTACAGCCTCTAAGTTACAATGAATTTCTAACTCCTACACTTTGAACTTTTCTTGCTTTTATAGAAAATGTGCTTTCCTAGCACCTATTCTAGATGCAAGGAAGACAATTTTAAACAATAGAAAATGCTTCCCTTTACGCTGTCTTTAAATCAGTGCAAAAAGGTAAATGACCAGCAGATGAGACAGTCCCTTCAGACTATGTGAAGGATCTAGAAAAGAATGACACAGAGAGGGAAATGCCGTGGACAGGGAGGGAAGACCGTGGAACTTCACATACCGTGGATGGAGTAGGCTGTCACAGAAATGGAGATAATTAAGGTGGTAATGAAAACATACACAAAAGTTTAGTGGCCTTGTAGCACCTAGGAAAACAAGAGCGGGGGAAGATATAGCTCAAGTGGTAGAACATACGCTTAGCATGCACAAGGTCCTGGGTTCAATCCCCAGCGCCTCCATTAAAAAAAAAAAACACTAGAAAATTAAATGTTAAAGCATTTTGGTGAAGATATCACCCATATTCTCTTTCTAAACTTAGTAAAGTCACTGTCCCTTTAGACAGCCTAAGAGATGCCTACCTAGACTGCCTTTGATTGTTGAAAATATTGCAGGAGACAAATCGGCTTTATATTCTGATTTCATGTGTCTCAGAAAAATATTTTCTCTTCATTTGTTTTCTCAAAAGTTGGGTCATTTAATAAAATTTTCCCAGGTTTCCTCCTATTTATATTTCTCACTGTACATCACCGAATTGGATTTCTTTTTTTTTTTAATTGAAATATAGTTGACTTAACAATATATTATTTTCTGGTGTACACATAGTGATTCAGAACTTTTAGAGATTATGTACCATACAAACTTATTATAATATTATGAACTATATTCCTTGTGCTGACATCGCTTCCTGTGTCTTATTTATTTTATAATTTGTAGCTTATAACTCTTAATCCCCTTTACCTATTTCGACCAAACCCTTCCACCCCTGTCAGCAACTAGTTCATTCTCTCTATGTGTGAGTCTGTTTCTATTCTGTTCTATTTGTTCATTTTGTGTGTGTGGCTTAGTTTCCACATACAGGTGAAAACATCCAGTATTTGTCTTTGTCTGACTTATGTCACTAATACCCTCCAGTTCCACCCATATTGTTGCAAATGTCAATGTTTCATTCATTCTTATGGTAGAGGAATATTCCATCGTACATGTACCACATCTTCTTTGTCCGTTCGTCTG
Source organism: Vicugna pacos (assembly GCF_048564905.1). Classification (NCBI taxonomy): domain Eukaryota; kingdom Metazoa; phylum Chordata; class Mammalia; order Artiodactyla; family Camelidae; genus Vicugna; species Vicugna pacos. The sequence continues at coordinate 30,143,085 of NC_133001.1, forward strand.
GTGATGGATACTTAGGTCGCTTGCAACTTTGGCTATTGTAAATCATGCTTCAGTGAACACTGGGGTCCATATATCCCTTTTGAATTAGCATTTTCATTTTCTTTAGATAAATACCCAGGAGCTGAATTGCTGGGTTGCATGAGAGTTCTATTTTTAATGTTTTGAGGAAGCTCCATGCTGTTTGACGTAATGGCTCTCCCAATTTACATTCCCACCAGCAGTGCATAAGGCTCCTTTTCACCACATCCTCACAAGCAATGGCTATTTGTTGTCTTTTTGATGATAGCCATTCTAACAAGTGCAAAGTGATGTCTTATTGTGGTTTTGATTTTTTTTTTTTGTACAGAGTCATCTTGTATAAGCTTAGACATCCTACACTCCTTTTCTCAGTTCAGGTACTCATTGGAAAATGTCATTTCTAAGGTGTCAGACCAGCTCAGGGAAACAGACTCTGAACTAGTAACACCATGTGACACATAGCTTGGTGTTATCAGCCTTTGGTCCCATCAAAAGCATGCATTAGGGAAGATGCTAGCATTCTTTATATTATATGTATGCATGCTTCTGAGGCTGTTTTCCTAGCCCTTATTAGAACATGTAGCAACATATAATCATGTTATCTTGAACAGTAGGAATAGAAAATTTAAGAAATAAATACCAGTGCAAGTGTAGAAGTTAATGTGCATGCTAAGTGATTGCATTCTTAGACTTTGTGCCTAGAAAAGAGGATGAATTATGAAAGCAAAGGATGGAAGTATTATAGAGAAAAAATACTTTAAAATAGATTTGGCAAAGCTTCTGGTACAGAAGATGAACTGAATTTATTTTATGTCCTATTTCTAAACTGCAATACAAACTTCCTCTTTGAGTTGACTCAGTCAAGACTGATTAAATCTGAACTGGATATTAAATAATCAGTATTAAGTAGGTTATGAAAAGGTTGCTAAGGAAATGGAGCTACTATTCAGTTGAGCATCTATAATATGCCAAATGTTTTTTATATTACTTTATGACATCTGGGGGGAAGCAATTATAATCATCTTCACTCTTTAGACAAGAACAACTTCTCAGTTTAGAGTTATTACGTTGACAGCGGTGAGACTGATTTGAACCCATAAGATTCTGACTCAACACAATACGTTAGCATTTCCATAATAAATTGAAAATAAAATAAATATTACCCAATTTCTCTTCAACATACTATAGTGACATAAAAGACATTAAAGCAAAAGGAAAACTCCCATATTTCCATATCAGAGGGCAGAGGGAAGTGGGTGGCCTTACTTCAGACCACAGGACAGGGCAGGAGAGAATAAAAGAGGGTCCTCACACAGCCCCTTGCCTCCTTCTGCGGCTTGTTACCTCAGTGAAGATTTCTGATTTCTTTGGGGAGATTACAGGAAAGTTAGAAAGAGCTGGAAATAAAGTCTAAGTGAGGAAGTGGAGAAGCGTTTAGCATGTAGAAATATAGTTATATTTATTACTCAACACTTTTTAATGATCTTTTAATTTCAAAAGTAGAAGTAATAAATGTTCACTTTACATCATGAAACAATGCAAATATTTTAGAGAAAAATGTAAGCTAGCTCCTCTCAGCCCTGTTTCATATTAATAGCTTCATGATATCTCCCCAGACTCTTACGTACACACATAGAGGGGGGATTACTGGGTTTTTTTATATAATAGCTTTGACTCATAATTTTCTTATTTAAAATGTATCATGATAATCTTTCCAAATTAATATATATTTCTAAGTAGTTTTTGTTTTAACAACTGTGTTAACAACCTCAATACTATCACAACCATGATGTGTATAGCTGTTCCCCTATTAAAGGCATTCTGATTATTTCCAGCTATTTTGCTGTTACAATTAATGCTGTAATATTCTTTAAGTACTGGTGCTTTTGTTTTAATAGGCTAGATTTTCAAAAGTTGCTGGTGGAAGATTACATATATTTTTAGCTTTAATGTACAGTCAGATTGCTTTTTGTATCATTTAGGCTCCCAGCATGAAACATTGACAGACTAAAGTCATCAGATTTGAGAAGAGTTTAATAGAAGGACCAATTATAAAGGATTGGGCAGGATTTAAAGAGAATACAAAGGATGGTTCAATTCCCTAGTGCTCATAACACTGAGGAATTACCACTTTCAGATCAGAAAGCCTTTGAGGCAGACAGAATGTGTGCAGGGGCCGCCTTAGAGGGGTTTCAGCCATCCTTGAGGGCTGCGGTCGGCCAGCGGACAGCCTGACAGTAGGGAGTTGATGAGATACATACTCTGACCTCAATCTTCCTTCTTTTTCTCATCTTCTGCTGGAGCCTCCTCATTGGCTGAATACAACCAAGAAAGTCAAGGGATGGGGATCCTGTTAATGTAATTTTTCTACAGGTAAGTTTCCCAAAATCTCAAAGAAGGATGGGAAAAGGTGGAGAATGGAGCAAGAGGAAGGGATGGAAAATAGCCTTGCCAGCACTTATCTCGGTGCCCTTAGCGCTGGTCCTCCCTCTGTCCCAGTGAAATACTTGTGCTCCCCCTACAGAGATCGCAAAAATCCCCTCAATTACCATGTCAAGGTGGGGTGAAATCAGTTAACGAAGGGAAGCTAGCCAGCATCTCATCCAAATATGTCAGAGAAATCCATTCCTCCTCAGCCTCTGCTCTTGTATATTTTTTAAATATGCTAAATCTGATGGAAAAACTGGAAATCTCATTTTTAAAAATTTTACAATTACTTTTACTGTGTTGAGTTGATATTTTCATATTTTCAAATGTTTATTTGACTGTTTAGATTTCCTTATGAATTGCCTGTTCATAGCCTTTGCCAACTTTTTTTTTTACTATATTGCTTTAAAATTGCTTTGAATATTAAATGTTCACTCATTTCATTCATTTATTTATTCATTCAATAAATATGCATCAAATACCCACTATGTAACAGGTTTTGTCCTAGGCAGTGGGATCCAGAGAACAAAATAGGCAAAAATGCCTGCCTTCATGAAAAAAACCCACATTCTAGAGATTAGAGATGTGAATGAAAAATATTGCAAGCCATGTCAGTAAACAAGGATGCTGCGGCCATGAAGTCATCAGCTGCTGCCGCCAGCCCCCTGACAGTGAGGCGAGGGAACTCCAGATGCAGACAAGCAGGCAGTCTGGCCTCTGCAGCCACCCTCAATGGCGCCCCCCACCCCCGAGGAAATTCAGGATGGGAAAGAGCAGGATACTGGCCCTAGATAGTGAGGTGCATCTCAAAGGAATGATTTCAATGCGCCCAGACCTTTGTACCTTCCCATATATAGAAAAGCACTGAATTCCTTAACTTGAGGTATCTGGTTTTCTTTAATTAGCAATAATCTTTTGATGTTCTGACTACCTGGTCTTTGCTGCAAAAACTCATATATCCCGGCTTCTACCTTGCCACTTTGGAGCAGTCCCCAGGGCGATCAGAGAGGCAGTCATCTTGGGCCTAAGTACTCAGAAATATCTGCCAAATAAAACATCAGTCTCAATTTTTAGGTTGTGCATTTTTTTTCAGTCTACAGAGATAATTAACGTATTAGTAGAACACATGGTGTATTGGATGGTAGAACCTAAAGCAGGAGGGAGGAGGCAAAAGGAAGTATATTTTTTGGAATTGCTATTTTAAATGGAGCAGTCAGTAAATGCTCAGAGAAGGTGATAGCTAAGCAAAGATCCAAGGATCTAAGCTAGGAAATAAGTGATGCCTGTACCTTGTGAAGAGCATTCCAAACAGAGGGAAGAACAAGCACACGTTCCCTTCGGTGAGCATCTCTGACTGGTGGTTGAGCTGCCGGAAAGCCTGTGTGGCTGGAAAGCAGAGCGTGAGAAAAGTGGTCCATGAGTTCAGTGAGTCCTCTGTGGTAGAAGCTTATAGATCATGTAGGACCCAGGGGGACATCCTAAGAATTTTAATTTTCATTCTGAGAGAAATGGAATGTTGTTAGAAAGATCCGAGGAGTGGCAAGATCTAACTCATTTTAAAGAATCACCCTGGCTGCCAAATTGACAGTGTTAAGTTTGGCCAGATAGGGGGGAGGTTTGTTAAAGGCAGAACGCAAAAGATAACTTTGGAGACTACTTCAATAATCCGGAGAAGAGATGAAGGTGACTTGAACCTAGATGGCAGTGGAGGATAAGAAAACTGTTGAATTTGGGGTGTAATTTGAAGGTATAGCGGATAAGTGTTAAGATTTCTGATGCTGCATTCAAACTTGTTTGTTTGAGGACCAGAGGTCTTGTTAATGGCAGGATGAGCTTGAGATGCTGACCGCACGTCCCGGTGAAGCCATGGTTGGATGCAGAAAGTCTGGGGTTCCTTGGAGCGATACCAGCAGGAGATACCTTCTCTTTGCACATGAAATGTGTTGCAATTACACTTTCCCCATTCTTGTGCTTTTGCCATTCTCTTTGCTGCTGTCGTTATTTGTGTCTCTGTTCCTTGTTCACTTTGAGTTTCCTGTTTGCTTGGCAAAATCTCCAACCATACTAGTTTACAAATGTAGTTATTTAATTTGTATGATTAGAAAGAAGCCATATCATATTTCTGTATTTTATAAACTTTTAAATTTTTTTACAATTTTAATTCACCTGTAACATTCTAAATTATAGAGTAAAGGGGATATTCTAACTTTGTTGCCAGATGAAAGCCAATAATAAACAATAATTAATATGTATTTTTCAAAATTGCAAAATAAATATCCTCCAGTTTTTTAAAGGTGAATAACGTGGAGGAACATCAAAAAGGAAAAAAGTCAGAGTAAGTTCCTAAGGCCTTATATATTTTTATATTCCGTAAAAATTACCCTAACAAAGAAAATGTCGATTTTTCATCAATATGTACACAAGTAATTGGGAAGCTTTTGGATAATATTCTTTACTAGTGCCTTCTTTTTTCTTTACAAAACATCAAGAGCCCACTTTTTTTCAATTTTAATAATGATAAATACCTGCCAAGCTCCTCCATACATGCCTTTTTGTATCTGAATACAGATCACCTTTACAAAGCCCTGTGTTTTACTATTTTTTAGTAAATGTGCTGCCAAAGTGAGCACAAAGCCCCAGTTACCAGTCATAACAAAAAGGTTATTTTATATCATGGATATTTTTAATGATTTTGTCTGCAAAATGATTTTGACTTACATCATGTTTGTATCTAAAGGTTTAAAAAAAAAATTCATCTAATAGCCATTAATGAATTACTTATATCCAAGCAGACTTAAGACTTGTTTTTTTTTTAATTAATTTGTTTTTTAAGTTTAAATGGATTGAATTAAAAAAATTACTTGAGGGGGAAAAAAAACACTAACATAATTTAGCATCCTCAACAAACTGAAAAGTTCTTTTATATCCTCAAAAACCTAATACAAAAGCTAAAAGACCAGTAACAGTTATAGCAAGGGATCATATTTTTATATTTATGTTTTCATTTATTTTAAAATTATGACATTTGTCTTGATTTTATTTGCTTCAGTACTTTCTTCAGTTTGAAGATGTCATGCCAGCACCCATGAGACTTGGCCATGAGCTAACTTTTGGAGAGTGATATAAAAACAGTGTGATGATAATCCTGAAGGAAACCTGAATTTAGAAGAAAAATGACAAAACTCCAAGAGATATGGGAAGGGTGGGAAATGAAACAAAAGAGTATGTGCATTTCTGAGGTTTGGTGATGATTTTGAAAGAGGAAAATATTAATCATATGATACTTGTTCAATATTTAAGCCATTTTCTTTTTTAAGCCATAATCTGTGGAGGTTCTATTTCCACATCCCAGTTAAAGAATGGATTTGGAAGGCTCACAACAGAACTAAATGCATTTACAATCAAAATATTTTACAGCTTAATGGAAACTCACAAAAATATACCTTCTTTTATGACACAAGCCCAATGAGATTTCTAAGAAACTTGACCACAGATTTGACTTTAGTTTTGTTTGAAACGGTCTTCAGATACTAATGAGTAAAACAGCAAGTGGACAAAAATAAAATGCCAGAAGGAATTAAAAGTTAATCAGATATTTTGCATGATCTGGTTTTTTCCTCATGGACCAGCCGTGAAGGGTCAAGACGCTCAGGGCCTGAGTGAATGGGAACGACCTGGCCCGACTTCCCTCCCCTTTATCTTCTCCAGCGAGATGCAGGTAAGGCCACTGAGCATATGGAGACAGCTTGTTTGGAAAAACATTTGAGATAAATTTTACTTTGAAAATTCAAACACGATCATAAAGTCAGCTCACTTTGTTTCTGGCTGTATATCACTTCTGCCAAGAGCTGCTCTGTGTGCTATCAAATAAATAAACACTTCTCACTTGGGGCAGAGCTCTGAAGCCAGATTAGACTGAGCCCAAGTGCTTTTGAATGATAATTAAAGAGTAAACAAGACAAGCATACTTTGTCTTTTCAACTTGAACAGTTTAAAATACAATATTCAAACAGGGATAATATCATAAATGTATCTAAGAGATTCTCAGACTCCACCAACACATTCAGACAGTGAGGAGAAGACAGTAAGGTGTCACCCTCTGCCTCTGATATGTTTAACCAGGTGAGCCAGAGAGTGTTTATCCAGCTGCTTGGGTGCCCCAGTTCTGGTCTGATCTGAATGACTAACTTCCAAGGTATTTTAAAGAGGTGACTGATATATTCTTACCTCACAAGCATGACTAATCAACAGCGCAAGAACATCAGAAAACTCATCATGACTAATTCCTTTACTTTTTAACCAAGTTTATGATGATATCAAAGAAACATATTGAGTCAGAAGTATAGATTTCAACCCAAAAGAGTGAAGTGTAACTGCAGGATGATTCTATCTGGACACTACTAGTCACAGGTGACAAGGTAAATTTTAATTAAGTTTTTATAATTAAAAATTCTGCTCCTCAGTCATACAAGCTACAATTCAAGCTTTCAGTAGCTGTTTATGGCTAGCAGCCACCGTATTGAATAGTTCAGACATGGACTATGTCCGTCCAATTGTGAAATCCCCCCTGGGCAGTATTGCTAGAATCTGGTTCAGGGCAACTGGATCGCATGGTAGTCTGGCCCTACAGAGCACTTCAAAGTCATGTTCTGGTACCAGGAATGGAGTCTCTATTCTCTCTCATCCTCCAAAAGACTACTTTCATACCATTTCCTAACTAAGAAATTAGTGCAGTGCATACTTACAGATAGTTGATTTTTTTATTCCATTAATTTAACTACGTGCTTTGTGTTATATTTTCATCAAGTCTGAATTGTAGGATTTAGCTTTTCTCTACATATAGTCATTTTAAGCTCTAGAAATTTTAAAGAAGGGTGGTCTTGCCAGATATTGCCAATTACTGATTGTTTGGTTGTAGGAAATTTATCAGTGCATCCTTCTACATCTGATCGGCTATACGTCAGTCTGTAATAGGTTACAGAGAAATTGATTAATTTAGAGACATCACTGCTCATAGCTGGCTGCGTTCACAAGTGTGGACATAGTTTTTCTCATTCTAAAAATTGTATCCAATGCCAAGTTTGGTTTTCTCGAGAAATACAAAAAACATATTTTCTTCCACTAGTTGAACATATGGCAATAAAATGTTTTAATATTCTGGCTAAAGTCTAAAAGGTAAAATAAGTGTTTGATATCAAACATGAATCAACATCATGCAAGCAATATTTAGAGCTTACTCCTACCATAAAAAAATACATTATTGAATCTCAAGTTTAGGGAAATAAAGCTGTGCAATTAGTTATTATAATATAATACTTGAATTTAAAATACTTTGGACTATTCATTTCTTTTCATTTTTTAAAATTCTTTCAATCTTTTTAAAATAAATTATGTTTTAAACATTATGTAAGCATCAACAACAATATCTAGTCAAAAAAACCTGACAGGCTGGAGTGAGTCGATTTTTCAAATTAAGATAGAATTTTATCTATTCAGAATATATATCACCATATATATGTGTGTGAGAAACTGTAAAAGCATTATATATGCATGAGAAAACTTAGAAATTCCACAAATGAACAATTTAAAAATCACCTTTTATCAACTACTGTTACTTTTCTTGATATATGACATTATAGACACCTATCACACATTTATACACATGTGTAAATATATATATTCTTATATAGAAAATAGTCATATAAACCAATTTTAACGTGTAATGAGACCAGACTTTGTATATTTCATTTGATATTACTTGGTCTACTTGTAATCATTAATTTTCATGTAATATGTAAAAATTTGATGCTTTTTTGTATCTTCTATAATAGCACATCTTTGCTATGATGTATCTTCTAATTAATACAGATACATGTTCTTTCATTTAATAACACGGAAGGAGGAAAAACAACCAAGGACATTATCTCCTGACTTTATTAAAATGTGCCAGTTTGAGAACACCTACAGATGTGTATTCTGAAGAAATGAGAATTTCAAAGATTTTTACAAGACACCCTGGTGAAGGTCAAACTAAGTGAACTTTATTTTCAGTCGCTGAGCTCTGAGGCAGTTGGCAAAGCTGATCTCATTTTGTAGTTGGGAGACAAAGTCAGAGTAACTGAATATGATACTCTGAGGGCCAGTTCATTTTAGCTATTTAACACTGAGCTTGAACTCTGCGGATCTCAACTGAACAAACACACTTTGGCAAAAGAGCAAACTTTCTTTTACAAAACAGAAAAAAACAAATCCCCTCATTTAGGCGAGTAGATACTGAGGACACATCTGAAATCTTTATTGCATGTTGGTAATTGCCTCCTCCCCCAAATTCAAACACTCTTGTTCTGAAACATATAAATGACTTTTTTGAGTCACTGCTAAACTTTTGCCAATATTTTGTTGTTCATTAATTCCCTAGATTCTATAACTCCCCACCCTGCTTTGTGGGACAGACAGACAGACACACACACACACACACGAGTTGTCTAGGCTAACCAAAGCCAATTTCTATTTTCTGTAACCAACTAAATTAGTATCCCGACCTTATAAAATACTTCTCACCTACATGAAACTATCAATGGATCAGACAGACTGACTCGTTCTTAGAAGCAAAAAGCAATCTTCAAATTGAATGAAATATTTCATTCAAAAACTATCTGTTCAATATTAAATAGGAATTTATCTCTGATATAAACACCAGCATTGATATCATGGATTTGTTCTTCCTTCTTTTGGTGTAGTGATGTCCTTCAAGCTACTTACTGGACATAGTGTAAAATCAGAGTAATTGTATGTCCCATGTACTTTTTTTTGGTACTTTAGGGACTACTTCTAATCTAACTCTGAATATGCTGAACCGATTCAAGAAGAGCTCTCTTGGTGAGCTCTGTGGGATATAGAGCAAATAGAAAACTGGAGTTATGGTTCTTTATCTCAGGTAAGTGTTCTTGTAGCATCAGCTGAAAACTATCTGAAGAATAGTTGCATGTATTCAACATTAAGGCCTCCCTGCTTAGTGAATCTGTCTAATTACTGTGCCACTTTGACTCTGAAAATGGAAGGAAAAAACTTACTCTGTCCGTGTAGCCAATGTAATGTAATTAGGGTGATGTGGAGTCATTTAATTATGAACGTGGAAACACGACAGGGCCCCTGCAGAACCACATTCCATCCTAGGTAAATCCATCCCTGTAAAGTCTTAAAAGCCCTCAGCAATTCCATGCCCCGGCCAAAGCAAACGTTTCAGGACATAATATCCTCTCTTGATAGGGAACTAATTTTTATATACTCTATGAGAATGTGAAAGACAATAAATGTCAGTTGTTTTATTTATACACCAAAAAAAAAGCAAGATTAAATGCTACTCAAGACAAATTCAATCATAAAAACTTTTTTTTTGGATACAACACTAGTGATTTTAATGAAAAATCATAATTTTATAGGTGTATAATCTCAGGAAGGCAAAGGAACAGTTATATACTAAATAACAGTGTTACTTAGCAGAAATGACCTTTTCAAGAGTGGAAATGTCTAGTTACTTTGATATAAAATTTGAAAATGAGAGAGATTTTATTTTTGTCATTTTCATATGTGGAAGAAGTATTTACTTAAAAGTGATAATATTTGAAGAGCAAATAGAAAAAATACTCACTTCTCATGACAGAATGTAAACATTACTCCATCTGGCTAGTTAGTACATGAGTGACTATCAGTCCTGTGCTTTTGTTTGCTTGAAGTTTCATAATAACATTAAAATATTTTTATAATATAATATAATAATACACTGTGACAAATACATATAACTTTCACACATTATTGTTATATTTTGTATTATTATTATTATTACTCTTTGGTTTATATTAGCAAAATAAACATAAGTGCACATTTTAGAAAATGTAATTTAGTAATGCAATTTCTAAATTGGGGTCACAAGCAAAGTTTTTAAAAACTAGTAATACAAATGCAGAGAAATTATGTTTTTTTTTAAAATTGGGGTACAATTGACACACAACATTACAACATGTTAGCTCTAGGTATCTAATATAATAATTCAATATTCATATATATTGAAAAACAATCACCACTATAAATAAGTCTAGTTAACATCCGTCACCATTGACAGTCACAAAATTTTTTTCTCTTGTGATGAGAAATTTTAAGACACTGTGTATAATTTGCAGTTTTCCTGTTAAATGATACATTGAGGAAAATGAAAGAAAAGAGTGGTAAACAAAGTGTCGGGCACACCCACTTTAAGAAATGAGTCTGAGCATTTATTTAGAAAACTGTAGTTTATTGTAGATCCTTTAGTCAGTAATGTGATTTCTCTTCCATCAGCTGTATAAAGCCATCATTTACTAATTAATCCACATAGAGATTAATTAGATAAGGCAGGAGGTTATTCGTTCCCCCATTTTGCAGATGAGGGAGCAAAGATAAAAGAGAGGTTAAGATACATGCCACGGGCCCCAGTTAACGACGGCACATTTCACTTCCAAGGGCCGCTCTCTGAGGACCTCAAAGCGCTAGACTGAATCATTAATCCTCTTAACTTTACTGTGCGGTTGCTAGGGGATAGGGACAATTATCCTTGCTTTACCTTTAAGGAGAATGACCCGCTCTAACATCGATGGTTTGCCCAGGGTATTTAGCAGAGTTTATAATTAGTCTCAACTTTTTAATTCATGAAATATATCCTTTGTCTTGTGTCAGCATTATATGCATTTGCTAACTGAAGTCTTAGGGCTTAGAAGCAAATAGAAGTGTTTTTGATATTTCGTCCTGATCCTTGACCATGACATAACAGTTTCTTCCAGTATTTTCAAAGGATGAGTTAACTTTTAAAATCAGATTGCCTCAAGCCAGTGATACCTATAGGAGAAGTGTAACCCAATGGCTTAGTTTCTTCCAGTTGCTATAACAGAAAACCATAATCTGGGTGGTTTATAAAGAAGAGAATTTGATTCCTCACAGTTCTGGAGGTTGGGAAGTTCAAGATCTAGGTCAAGCTACTTGTTCAAGACTGTCTTCTAGCTGTGTCCTCATATGGTGGAAGGTGAAGGAGCTGTCTGGAGCCTCTTTTATAAGGTCACTAACTTCATTCATGACCTAATCACCTCCCCAAACTGCCACCTCCTAGCACCATCACATTGGGGATTAGATTTTAACGTACGACTTTGGGGCAGATACAAACGTTCAGTCTCTAACACCAGAGGAAATGAGTATTGATTTAAATATATGATGAATGCTATGAGCAGCCTGTGTGAAGCATTGGAGTACAACACGGATCTTGATTAGACATCTTAACTCTACTAGTGACTGCCCATGATGAAAGAGGATTATCTCTTAATCAAAATACCTTTAAAAATATACAAAATGGCTATGAATAGCCACATGAATTTCTCTTCCTTGGTCATTAATTCTAATTTTTATTTCTGTGTTTGTGGGCATGGTTGAGAGTATTTAATCACTAAGGATGGAGAATAAATACATGCTTTTAGAAAAGGCAATTAATTTATACTTACAGAACATTAAAGAGAAAAACTTCTCATAAATTAACTAAAGTATCAAAATAATCACAAAATCACACATTTTTAGAGCTGGAATAAACCAAGATTTATTGTTCATCCTTCCCCTTTTTATTAGAATGTTGAATATCTGAAAAATGACTTGCTCAAGATTGTACAGTCAGAGCTCGATACATGTCAAGAATGTTGGCGTCAGACTTTCTCATTCAGAACTTTTTTAGGTCAAATTAAAGCCTAATATGACATCCAGACAAACTGAACGACGACTTGTCTAATGAAGTAAATACACTGAGGACTTATTCTGAGGCAAGTTTTAAACGCCCAACATTAGTGGTAGAAGACATCATTCCCACTCTCCACAGATGAAGTTAACATGGTCAGAACAAACTCTGTAAAAGCCCGTTCATTTGCCTTCTCTTCCCAGCGGCCTTACTTTCTGCCCGTGGTAGGACTGCTGAGCGAAGTCGCGCAGACAACGCTCGGAAGCCAGTTTCGCCCTTTCCCTTCACGCCGGCAGCCCAAGTCACTCGGGGGATGAGTCGTGTCAGTTTCATCTCCAAAATCTCTCTTAAAATGCACATTAGTCTCCTGGCCATTCCTAAGGTCATTTGCTTTGGGAAGGACGTTAGTACCTATTACCTTGACTACTGCAGACGAATTTCAGCTAGACTTTTCCAGTACCCTCCCTACATGCTCCAATTTTTATATTGCCTCCAAATTAATCTTCTGAGCACAATAAAGTCAACCCTCATCAATGTGTTTCATAGAGACCTATTACCAACTGAATAAGTATCTTCTATTTCTCAAACATGTGAAGTAGGTCCCTGCTTCAGGACCTCTGTATTTTCTGTTCCCGTCCCTGGATTTTTTTTTTCTCATCTTCTTACAGATGGCTCCTTCTCATTTTTAAAATCTCTCTAAAAGTTACTGTACTGACAAGTCCATCCCCTCCCTGATTCCATCTTTCCCATAGCACTCAGTGTCTTAAGATAATTTTGCTTATTTTCATACTTGCTTATTGTTTGCCCTAATAAGCACGCAAACTCCACAAGTGTAAACATCTACTTGATTATTGCTGGATTCATAAAGCCTTGAATAGCATTTGGCTCTAAAAAATCTTTTAAATAAATACCAGAAGTAGTAGCTTTATATTTAAGAACTTCATTCTCTGACAGTCATCTTTTCAGAGATATCAACCATTTCTTCTTTATATGTACCTAAAAGCTTTCTGTTCCAACTAACTACAATTGCAGCCTGTGTCAAGCCTCATCTCAGGTTATTTCATAATCTAGAGGCTTGCAAGCATCACTGACTTGTAGATTGCTCACTTTACTGAGGTCGTTTGTTAAAACAGGAATTCCTTTACCTCTCTCCATGCTCCTCATAACTGAGTCACACTAAGATTCTGATTCAAAAGTATATGAAGCTCTATAAGAAACTTCCAAGTGACAAGTATGTACTGTCTGGTTTGAGAATCAGTTCCTCACCTACTGCTTCTCTATCAGCACAAAATTATCCATCCCTTAATTGCAGATTCAAGTGTTATATCTTGCTGAAATATTACACAATCTTATCTCTAGATAAATATGATTTCTCCCTATCTGCAGCTGTGTAACCCTCCAAGTTTCTCTTTTATGATTCAAATAAAATTATTTTACTGTGATGGTTAAATATGTAATACGTGTATAGTGCTTAGAACAGCTCTTGGCGAGTAGTAACCTTCTGTCAACCATTACCTGCTTTGGTTGTTATCACTGCTGTATTTTTTGTTCTGCTTCTTTCTTCCTCCCAGGAAAACCACCTGCTGCCCGCATATGCTCCTAGGCATGTGTACGAGATAGCTACCCTTAAAGGAAAGAGCTTCTCTGTTCGTTGGTTCATTTTGTTTAAATCAGCATTTCCTGCAGGTCATAGTATATTTTTCACTAAAAAAAAAATTACTAAATACCTGATATAGAAATGAAAGATAGAAAAATGAAAGGATGGAAATAAAAATTTTAAAAAGGAGGACAAAAATGGAAAGAAGGTTGAAAAAAGGGCTTGTACTATTTTTTGAGTAACAATGACTGCTTTCTTACTATGCTGGTTATGGAATAGACCTCATTTTTATGTACATTTAAAATGTATTCTCCATGATTTCATTCCTGCTGAGAAAACAGATGGGAAACATTTAAGGCTGACCTTAAACCAAACGTGAATGGTGTGTTTCTTGTGTGTCAAGCACTAAGCATATTGATGAATGTATGAATAAGACCAAACAAACTCAATGTCTTTCAGTTCACAGACCTGAAAATAGGAGGGAGATTAAAAGGCAGAAAAGTAAACCAAGAATGATGTTTATGAGCGAAAAAGTGGGTGAGCATCTCACAGACAGAAGGCCAGGGTGTCAGAGGCTCACGTGAATGGCTTATTTAGGAAATGACCGACAGCTGGCAGCAGTTAAAGGTCGCTGGAGGGGGAGGGTGAGCGGCGCTGCGGGGCCCAGGGCGCGAGCCGAGCGAGCCTGCGCCGGCTCTGCGGGCGGCGCTCAGCGAACTGGGCTCCACGTCGCAGCTTCCGGGTGGCGCTGAAAGGTGCTGAAGTCGGGCAGCTGCATTCTGACACTGCGTTTTACACTTTAATCATAAATTACGGGAGAAAACCAACTAGGCGGCTATCGTGTTATATGAGGTGGGGAGAACAAGACATACAGCAGAGACAATAATCTGAAAGTTCATTCAGAACTGGACTTCAGTGGATGTAGAGAGGGGGTATATAAATATATATATTTAGTATTTAGAAATTCTTATCATATGTTGGAGATATTTGGCTAGAAATTTTGTTGACCTCAAGCCATTTAGGACCTTGGGAAGTATTTTATTTACATATATTCCAATTTTCATATATATATAGATAGATAGATATCTATATATATCCCAATTTTATGCAGTAAGAAAACTTCTGACTAATATATGGTGAACACAATTCAATTGATACTGCATTTTGACAAAGATTTTCTTCCCCACTCACAAGAGATAATCGTAGATGAAAATATGCAAAGAAGAGAGGAATCGTGGCAAGTGTACTAAACACAATGTTTAGGGCTGGGTGCACACATTCACTTTTCAGACCGCTAGGGCACCATTTAGTGTGATGCAGTAAGTTAGAAAAACAGCTTAATACCAAGGAATGTCATAGATACTGGAAATTACGAATCTCCAAAGGACCATAAAACCCTCAGCTAGAAGGAATGTTAAAATGTAATACAGTCTATTCTCAACTTCTACTGAGATTGACTGAACATAAAACTTCTCTAAGAGATGAGTATAATCCACACGTGTTCTAAACCTAAGAGGCTCTGAACTCCGGAAGGATCCTTCCAGATTGAGTGGGAAAAGATTCAGTGACAAGCCACCCTGACCCCTCGTTGGGAGATCTTCAGCAATCGAGTTGACTCTCGGTTAATGTGCCTGACGCATTCTTACTCTGTGGTTGTCAAATGAGATCAGATCTCTCAAATTTTCTGTCTCACCTTCCTTCTTCCATGTCTTTTTTTTCTCCCCAATACTATGATTATTTAACTTTACTTTAGCAAAAACAGAATATTCTTTTGCTTTGCTCACCTATCCATAAAAACATCTTTAAAAGGAAGAAAACAGAGAAAGAAAATTGACCACCATGCTATGGTCCAGCCTGGAGCTAAAGCCCCAGCATTTTCTGTGCAGTGCTTGTAAGAAACCACTCTTTGCTAGCATGATCGGAATCATTATAGGCAAGGAGGAAGCAGTGCAGGATAATAGAGAGAGAGAAGACTCCTTTTGGATAACAAATCTTGTCACTTCTCTGAAACTCACCACTCGTAATCCCCAATAAAATGCATTTAAATATTCATTACTTTGTAGGGTGGTACCAAGTGTCAAAAAAAACACTCATGTAAAAGAGCTCTGGGAACTGAGAAGTAACACGGCACACACGCAGACTCTGCTCAAGGAGGAGGCCCCCCTTATGGAATGACCACCGCTTACCTGGTCTGCCCACAGGGACACGGCGTCTCCTTGCCTGCAGTTTTCACCTGGATGCACAGGTATTTGTTAACGGTGCACACATAATTATTGTGCATATTATTTATAAGTCTAGCAGGAACAAATGGTTCGTGGAAAATAGCTGAATCCATACTGTTAATAGTAGCAAATACACTGTAAAAAAGCAAACAGTAAATCTAATGTGAAAACATGCCATAGATTAAAATCCCTGTTTAAGAATCTATCAGTTCACTCTGATTAAGTTCCATGACCAACAAAATCAAGCTCTGACCCAAGAAATCAGAACGGTGGCTACCTCTGGAAGATACGGACCAGAAGATCATAAAGCTTCTGATGTAAAGAAAATATTTTATATCTTAAGCTGGACGCGTAGGGTCCAAGCTGGTATATACAAAGGTAAACATTCACTGAGCAGCGCCTCTAAGAAGTGTGCCTTCTACTGCATATAAATAATATCTCAAGGACATCTTGTCCTGGTTCTCTTCTTACCTCCTACCCCTTGACAACACATCGCTGTCTCCTGGACACCTTTGTCTGTGCCTCATGCTAGCTGGCCTCCTGCTGGTCACTGTCATGTAGAAGAACTGACTGTTTCTTTGAAAAATATCCTGACTTTTGTCAGTGTTCTGTCTTAGTATAGAGCCCTTACATTCAAGTCTATGTCAAATAATACTATTTCCATGTTGTTGTTAACAAGAATGTGACTTGTTGCTACTTGCGGAAGTCAATTCTGCTCCAGCAGACTTTTTGAAAGGGGTTGCTGAACCTGCTTCTTGTCACTTTGGACTTGCAAATTGTCTCTAGCTCTGCTTTGAGTTGTGGAAGTAAGACGAGTTATATAAACGATATCGGCTGTCTGAGGGTAGAGACAAACTGAAGAACTGACTTCTAGTTGAAGGTCCTCCCCAGCGCGCTAGACGCGAAGCTACATTACTGTTCTGTTGTCATTTTACCAGGTTCTGTGCCTGACTGGAAACAACCTGGGCTTTGCTTTAAACTCTTTAATGGCCTCAGGAGTGGTTCCGTATCACTGTGTAGTGTCAGCTACTGTTACCAAATTACAAAAGTGCTTGGTGTTTAGAATGATATAAGAACACATCATAGACGTGGTTCTTGCCCTGTTTTGGGCAGGATACCAGTTGACATTTCTGATAAGTGACATGCAGGCGGGTAACATTTATTAATGTAACCATCCCAATTACCTGTGCTTGGAGTCTGTGGTCAGTGGGTTAGCTGTTGGCTTGCTTTTTACCTGCCGGCTGCCAGGCAGTGGGGGAGGAGGGTCAAGGCTGGATGATGAGGCCGCCAGGCTGCTTGTATGTACTGAATAATGGTGACAGAAGCATTGGCAAGTTTACTACTGCAAACTTGTCATTTGTATTCCTTGCATATTTACTTTGTTCAGAGACTCTTCTGGGAGACGTACATCTCGTTGAACAACACAAACTTAAAAAACAACAAAAACCACTGTGAGATAAGTTTAATATCTTATAAAGCAAGATATTAAGTTTGCTTTATAGATGAGAAAATTGAGACTAGATGTTATTCTAAGTTTTTCTAAGGACACACACAAAATGTGGGAGCCAAAACACCGTCTTTTTCTGTTACTTCATCTTCAAGAGTCTAGCATGTTATACTCCCTCTGAGCACACTGCTGACTGATATGTGCACAAGACTCAGTGCCTCTTAAATTTAAGCAATGTTTCCGATCACCTATCTCCTCTGCATAAAAAAATAGAATTCAATATATATGAAAAGCTGTGGACTGTACTTTGAAATATATGAAATGTGAAAACATGCCATACATTATAGGATGGATATATAATATCTAATAATTCTAATTCCATAATTAGGATGGGTAATTCTAATCATAATACACAGAAGACTTTATCTTGGTGGTAATGGATTTTAAATGGTGACTCTAGTTCTGTGATCGATAATCTACACTGAATTCCTTTTCTATAGTAGTAATTAAGCATTTGGGATATGACGCTTCCACCCATGTTATTTCAAATTATATCTCTAATATCCTTGTGAGGAAGATAATATTTTCATCTAGAATTCACTGATAAGGAAAATTCAGAGAGGTAAAATGGCTTGACCAACATCAGAGGACTAGTCAATAAAAGATGTGGGGCTCTCACCCAGGGCCTCTGGTGTTGAGAATACAAACTCTTTCTATACAACCTTCTGGCTATGTTTGTTTCACCCCGACTCCCAGCTTCATTACGTTCTATGCATCTGTTAAGATGCTCTCAGAATAATTGTGCTCATCTTTGAGCTTTACTGCCTAGCACGGTATTTGGTATAAAATATACTCAATGAATATTTGATAAATGAAAAGTCAGAAAGATGACTTACTTGCTACATCTCCATATAATTGTTCTATATGCTTGCTATTCACAACTGCCATCCAAGATCTCTGTAGACACATATTAGTCACTTGCTTTTGTTAAAGTTACAGTTTTAATGAAATGTGATCATTTATGCCAAAGACACAGAGGTATTTTTCATGACACAAATGCTTTCCAGGGCTCTTTCTTCAAATCTTGGCCAAAAACAAAAGGGAAGATTTAGAGTATACTATTACTGACTTTATTCATTACCATGAGAAAGAATTTTCCTCCCAGGTTCTCATATAAACCCTATTTAATCTGAAAATCAATTAGGCAGTGACTTCCTCAATAACATCTCCAATTAAAAATAACATGTTTTCAGTTCATTCTAGGTGATAAGTAACTTCAACACACTTTTAAAACAAAAACAGAAATAAGATTTATAGTTGACCCTTAAACAACGTGGGGGGTATAGATGCACTGACCCTCACCCAGTAGAAAACCAGTGTAGAATTTCTGACTCCCTAAAACTTAACTACCATGTTGACTGGAAGCCTTACTGATAACACAAACAGTAGGTTAGCACATATTTTGAATGTTTTATGCATTATACACTGTATTCTTACAGTAAAATAAGCTAGAGAAAATGTCATGCAGAAAATCACAAGGAAGAGGAAATACACTTACAGTGTGATGCTGTATTTACCACTACTGTAAGTTTCTGGGGTCTGTTTACAAGAGGAAGAGTCTTTCTCAGTTTCTACATCAATATCATCTGATATTATAGAAAACACTGTAGACGCTATACATATTACTAATAGCAGACATCAAAAAGAAAAGATAATGTAAAAAAGTCATTCATATTTATTTACAGATGTATCAATTCACACATTGATAATGAAGAAACAGCACTGTGATTGCTGTATAGTAGCCAAATATAATTGATATGATTGCTTCATGGTAACCTAGCATATACACTAATGAATAAATCATTATAAAATTTTTATGGAATTCATTTCAGCAGTCATATTCATAATATAATACTGGGTTCACTAAAAAAACTCTGTGATGACAGACTGAATATGCTGTTTCTTCAATTATGAGAGAGTTAAGTGGTTTGTCTGTGAGTTTTTCCAAATTATCTCAAATCTCCAAGAATTATTCCAATATATTTATTGAAAAAAAATCTGTGTATGAGTGGACCTGCTCAGTTTAAACCTATGTTGTTCAAGGGTCAACTCTATAACCAAGAATGCAGAAATGACTCCATCTGTATCACCGTAAATTGCATAATTCCCCTTTTTTTGTTCTGAGTTCTTTAATAATAAGAAGAAGAATTATTGTATTTAAATATAGGTTCTCCAAAATTATACAGGGGCAAATTATTTATAAAATATATTAAATATGAAAATCATAGTTTTATTTAAAATACAAGTAAGGTTTAAGCACTTTGCTTTCCATTGCTAATGACTTACATGTTCTCTTATATACGTGCCATCGCCTATACAGTGAGGTTTTTACAACCACATGCTTTCCTTTAACTCTTTTTCATTTTATACTTAAGAAACCAATGAGAGAAAAAGTAAAGTGGGAGCAGAGTCTATGTAAACTGTTTCTAAATTTAAGCAAGAAGCAACAAGCTTGTAAAAGCACAGCACGGTGTGAAAATCTTTTGAATTTCTAGTAGTGTAATATTCCTATTGGCTCTGGAACTTGTAATTTACATTACATTACATTACATAAATTTCATTTATCTTTCCTTCAGGGAGATAAGGATTTAGAAGGGGGTGACAGACAAGTTAACAGATAATTACCAGACATTGTGATAAGTGCTTTCATAGAGAGAAGCAATTTGAAGTACTATTTGGTTTAGCAAATTGCTCTTAGATATATCGTGCCTTCTGACACTCAAAGTAGCACTCCAAGTAGATAGAGTACAAATTACCCACAATGTCCCCATTCTACAGTTGAAAGAAGTTGAGATTCAATGAGTTTGAAATCATATAGCAAAAAAAAAAAGAAAAAAAAAAGGTTGGGGTTGGGGCTTAAAACAGGTCTTCTGATTTTCAATGCTGTGGCCAATCTAGTAGCTATATCTGTATGGTTAAAACTCCTTAATTATCTTGGGCTTAAAATTTCTATCCATGTGTCTCCAAAATGAGGGCAAACTATATTTAGTACTGGGAGGAATAATATTCTAGAAATACTTGGATTGAAATTCTCAATTTTGATGGCATTTCTCAGGTTTTTTTCTATATCCAGTCCAAACCCATTAAAATCACAAAAGTATGATATTTTAAATTTATAAAGTTTTTCTGAAATGAATCAAGTTTATGAAAATTTTTTAAAATGAAAAAGTTCTATGAAAAATTTAGAATTCTGAATTGTTTTCAAAATAATTTAGAAAAAAAAAGGAGACCTATATAACCACATTTTGACATTTGTCACACAGCTATAGTATTTGATTCTGTGATAATAGTGAAAAACAACATTAATAATACTGCTAAGAATAGACCAATTGACCAGATGAGGAAATCCTGATGGACCTAAAACGCGTATGTTCAGTTTATTTTCAGACAATTTTCCAAAGCAATTTCAATGGGGAATGAAAGCTTTTCTAACAATTGGAGCTGGATATTGAAAAGCATGAAAAGCAGGATCTACCTAAAAACATTCACAAATACAGATTTGATGTGGGTCATAAACCTAAATGTAACATCTAACATGTATAGCTTTCCAAAGGAAATATGGAAGGGGAAGGTCAGTATCTTTGTGACCTTGGTGTAGGCAGATAATTCTCACACAGAACCGTGAAAGCATTCGCTGTAAAGTAAAAAGTAATAGATTTGACTTCACTTTAAAAACCTTTGCTCTTCAAAATGTATCATTCATAAAATAAATAGTCAAGCCACAGGCTAAAGAAAACATTTATAATATATAGACCTAGAAAATGACATATCCAGACTATATAATAAGATATTACAACTCAGTAATAAATTACCACAAAAGCAAAGTAACAATGGGCAAAAGGCGCTCAACAAAAAAGATATAAGAGTGGTCAGTAAGTACATTAAAGAGTGCAGAACGTTATTAGACATTAGGGAAATAGGAGTTACAATCATAATTATATACCTCTATTTATCTACTGTGTAGGAAAAATAATGAAAAGCTTCGCATCACCAGGTGTCAGTGAGGAGGTGGTGCAGTTGGACACATCACTGGTGAGAATGAAAGATGTATGACTTTAGAGATTAGTCAGCAGATTTTTCATAAAACTAAATATACACCTACCCTGTAACCCCAAATTTCACTCATAAGTGTATTTCCAGGAGAACACCTACATATATCCATGAAAGATGATAAGAGCAGCTTTATTCACAACATCTTCAAACTAGAAACAAGCCCATTTCCATCAGCATAAGGAGTAACCATCTTTTGGTACACTTACACAATGGACATTACCCTGAAGTAAAAATGACTCAGCCGCTTCTTGATGCTCTCCCTTGGGCAGAGGCTCCAGCCGCTGGCGGGCAGTTCTGGGCCATGAAGCAGCTGAATGCAGAGCGCCAGGGGTCCCAGGGCTAGTGTTGGCCCACTGGTGGCTGGATCCAGGTTCCAGGGTGGGTGATTGTGGGCCTGGGGCTACCAGCTCCAGTGTCAGCCTACCAGTTCCCGATGGGGCTGGCTGTGAGGTCCTGGGAGGTCCAAAGCTGGTGTCAGGTCACTGTTTAATGGGCATGGATTCTGGGGCAGCTGGATCAGGAGTCCAAGGTGTCTTGGAGCTGGTGTCGGGCTGATGGTGGGCCAGGCTGTGGCCTGGCAGGGGTGTCCTGAAGCTGGTGCCAGCCTGCTGGTGGGCAGAGCCGGATTCCAGAAGATCTGGCTACAGAGTCTTGGGGGCCCCATTCTGATGTTGGTCCACTGGTGGGTGGCACCAGCTACAGACACAGCTGGATTCAGGGTCTAAGATCCCCAAGGTTGGTATTGATCTGCTGGTGGATGGGGCTGGGTCCTTGGTGGGGTGACTGAGAGGCCCAAGGCATCCTAGCGCTGGTGGTGGCCTGCTGGCAGTGTAGACTGGATCCTGACGTGGAAGGCTGTGGGGCTGTGGTTGTCCTGAGGCTAGTTCTGGCCCACTGGTGGGTAGACTGGGATCTGAGGTCTCTGGCTGCAGGGCCCAGGGGTCCTGGAGGTGGTCTTGGCCTGTTGGTGGGTGGGCCAGGTCCTGATGGATGGCTGCAGGGCTCAAGGCCTGCCAGGGCAACTGACAGTGCGCTGGCGGGCCCTCTTAGGGATGGGGCAGGGTCCCAGGGTGCCCAGGGAGTCCCGGGCAGCTGGCCTGGTGGTGGGCAGAGCTGTATCCCTGCCTGGCTAGCTGCTTGACTTGAGCCATCCCAGTACTGGTACGGAATGGCCGGTGGCTAGGTCTGGGTCCTGGGGCTAATAAGCCAGAGGGAGAATTCTAAGCCAGTGCCAGTGTCCTCATGGTAGAGCGAGCTCCTCAAAATGGCTCTCGCTGGAGTCTGTGTCCCCAGGGAGAACTCCAGCTGCCTCCGGCCTCTCCAGGAAGCTCACTCTTCAAGATCAGCAGATGAGTCTGACCCAGTCTCCTTTCAAACTACTGCTTCTGCCTTGGGTCTCAGGGAGTTAGATTTTGAGTGTGCCCTTTAAGAGTGGGGTCTCTATTCCCCACATCCCTCTGTCTCTCCCAAAAGTAGGCTCCCTGGCCTTCACCCCCAGCGTCCTGGGGGGCAGGCTTCCTGGTGCAGGCTGAAGGTGGGGAAACCTTGTCTAGAAACTTCAGTTTAAAATGTCATCCTAAAACATGTATTTTTAGGGGGAACCTTTGCTTTTTGCTATGTTTAGAGTGCTTAATTAATATTTTAAATATATTTGAAAATAAAGATGCTTTCCACATACTTGGACTCTGTTGCTTAGACTAAATAGTTGTTAATTAACATAGACTAGGTTCTGCCTATTTACTGACTTACTTAAGCAGCAAGAATTAAATATTGGCTTTTCTAAAAATGGAACTACTGAGATTGAGATATGAGGAATGTGAAGTGTAAGACTAATAGTTCATGGTGAACAGTAGAACAAAACTGCAGCTTCTGTCAATAACTCTATTTATCAAACTTAATATTCTTTTAGCTGCATGTTCTTTGATGATGGTGAGGTGACCAATGCATTATTTTTCAAAAAAATTTAAGCGTGTTTACTAATTGTGTCAGCATTATGTAGGACACCTTGCGTTTTATCTCCTTAGCTTGTTATAAACTACCACAATTAAAACACTTTTTACATGTACCTACTGACATTGGGCCATGCTATGAAGGCTGTTACGAGAAAAAGATACCCTGCCTCGCTATGCATTGTAAGAATTCCTCCAAGTTTTTATTTGTATTTATCTTTTGAAATTTGCAAGGAACATGGTCAACACAGACCAAAGAAATTTTATATTTTTGCTGATGCTAACGCAATCAAGCATACACATAGTTTTAAAAGTCTTAATCTTAATGTCACTAATTTTTAAAAATTATTTTTTATTTATTCAGTTATGTATGTTAAACCCTTATGTGTTCATTGAATATAAATAAAGCTGCAATTTCATTAACAGAAAGTGAGATGAAGGGTGCAACGTAACATGAAGTGACACTGGATCCACTGGACAAGACGAACTTATGTTTTATATCATTAATGCTATAAAGATTTAGGTTTATTTTGTGTCTGGTACTTTCAAATAGTTATGAGCTTGATATCTTTTAATATTTTGCATTAACCAACTACAAATTCCTAGGGTTATTTAAAAGATTTCATATCTTTAAAAGACACATTAATTACTTGATTTTTAAAGACAAAAATCTCATACTGCTTACTTACAAAAGGCAGCACTTTGTGAAATCCAGACACTCAAACAAAAGGTTGGATTTTGCTAATTTTTTTAAGTTGATTTTTTGGGGTCTTTATAGGTGTCTCTACTGTAACCCGTGAGCAGTGCTCATGAAAAGTTGGTCTCTGACCCCTCTCTCAAGTGAATACGAGCCTTAAGTGACCTCTACTGTTCACCATTCCCAGACACTTCTCAGCTCAAGTCCCAGCTTACATCTCGATGGCTTTGCAGCAGAAGGGGAAGCTGTGTCCGTGTCAACATGATGCCATCAGACTACTTGTGGTGAGAGTGGGCAGGGACTATCCGGCCAGGACCTCTTTGTCCAGTTTTAATTTGTTGTTTATAGCCTTTCAATCAAAGGATTGACTGAGACTGAAGTGGGCTGTTGGCTGTAGATGAGGAATGGCCTTTTCAGACTGAAATTAATCATTCTAGAAATAAACATAATCTTACTTGTATCTTAAGAAGTAGATCACATTCAGAGATAGGATGGCCTGATGGGAGAAAGACTGCAGGAGGTACTAGAGAGTCTGCTTCTGGAATGACTGTCCTTCAGTCTTCTCTTAGAATCTTACAACTTGAGTGTGATTAGCAAAGAAAGTCTGCAAATGAGTAAGTTAAATACAGATGCTTTCTGTGAGACCTACTTACAGAAACATCTCCACTTTAGTTCACAGGGAATACAAGGGCGGAACAGCACGGGCACTGCGACTTAGGCGGGTGAGCTAGGGTAGTTGGTTAAGTATGTCAATGTCTATATTCTGAGGCTGAGAAGCTCACCTCCGTTTCTCTTCCATATGTGGAAGAACACTGCCTGGGGTTTTCTGAGTATCAGCAGACATAATTAAATTCACAAAACAGTTACCGAGAAATTACTTTGCATCAGACAAATTCTAGGCACTAGGACCAATGTCAAATGATTAAGATTCTAATAGTCTGGGTGAGACTCATTGAATTTTAAGAACCTCAGAGATTAGTTTCGCTTAAGTAGAGACAATAAACAAGGAGAGAGGAGACATGGGAGGGTATGACCATAAACTCAGACAACTACTTAGGGTTTGGGAACTAACAAGTCAATGGAAGGGGAGGTAGTGTTTGTGTCACTACAAAGAAGCAGTGTAAGAACAGCTCTGGTGGGACAGCAAAATGCTTAGGAGACTAACCAGGGGCCAGAAGGCTTGGATTCAATTCCTGGTTCTATCACTTTCAGCTATAGAACCGTCAGCAGGTCACAAACCCTCTTTGCCTCGTTTTTCCCACCTGTAAAGTGGGGATGATCGTAGTATATATTTCAGAGGGTTGCCAATTATGTTTAGTAATAATAATTATCTTTGTTAGTATTATTATTGCATGTGTTACACTTATTCTGAATCAAAAGTTAATAAAGCCAAATACTACTTCCGATTAAGAAAAGTAAAATGTTAATCTAATATACACTTTTTAAAACTGTATTTTGCTAGTTGCACTTAGTAACTAAACAGTCAACAGGCAAACACTGTATGTCCAACGTATAAATGACCAACCCCCTCTGCAGGAATCTATCATGAATAAGCTAGGTTTGAAGCAAGAAAATGTCATTGGTCACCACACAGAGAAATGAGATAGACAAGAAACAGAAGGAAGGAAAGCAGCGGGTCAGAGAGTCTGAAAGGGATATGAAGGCAAGCTGTGTTCACATGAAAAGTGAAACCAAAAAATCCAGTTAAGAAACTGGTTCTCATATGAGAAACAGAGATAATAATACCCAGCTCTTCCACACTGGGAAATAGTAAGAGTATTAATTTTTATTGTTCTGATCTTTTTGACAGGAAGCTGTCACCCATTCAAGGTACTGTGTCTACTATTATATTCCATACCCTTGCAACTTTGAAAATATTACTTGCATAAATAGTAAATAACTAAATAAAACTCAATGTAAAAAATCTAAAAGATACACTTGGAAACATTTTTCATTCTCTGTTGGAAAATTTGGCTGAAAATTTTAATTTAACTATGATGTAATCTAGAGGACTTTCTCATCTGCCATCTTGAATTTCAAGGACTTTGTAAATGATGAGTCAATGGGACAAAATATATGAAACAACTGTTTTCAGACACTGGACAACCAGCAGCATAAAAATATGATTCCTAAGCAAAGATAAACCAGTGAGCTGAGTACTTGAAGGTATGCATACTCTGGAGTGCTGAGCAGGGAGGGGGAGATCAGGACAGCCTCACATGTTAAGGAGACAGAGATAAGAGTACAGAAAAGATAAGGTGATGAGAAGCTGCAGGGCAGCGATAAAGAGAGGAGGCACCTATGTAGAAACAGCACTAGAAATCTGCATGGAGTCCCCTTGAGTCTTTCCTGAAAACTAAGTCATGTATACGCAAGTTGAGCAAAGAACGGCTGAAAAGCTGCAGGCTGGACAATTCCCAGAGTTCACACAGGGTAAGGAGACTCTGAAGCTCTAACCAGCTTCAGTAGAAAAAAAATTCTTGTTGTTCAGCAGAGGCATTCAGTAGAAACCTCTAAAAAGCTATGCATTGGAAGCAGTGTCAAGTTCTACTAGAATAAAAACTACTCTAGACTTCCCATAACAAAGCATAAGGAAAGACTTGAAAGGATCAAGGTACCTGCCAGCACAAAGCTCAACACTCTTTAAAAGAAGGAAATAAAATCTAGACACTCAACAATGTAAAAATCTACAATACATACAACACACAAGTTAAAAAATCACCAGAATTACAAGGAGGAGAAAGTGACCACAATTAAGAGGAGCAGCAGTCAATAGAAAGAGACCCAGAAATGAACGAATACTGGGATCAGCAGAATGTGCAAAATGGTGAAGACTTGAAAAAAAAAAAAAAAGAACATGAGCAAACATACTAAAGAGATGGGAAAAAACATCCAAAAGAACTTCCATAGAGAAAGAAAAAAGAATCATTCAATGAATTAACAAAAAATTAAAGAAAAAAAATCAGTGAACTTGAAGACATAGCAATAAAAACTGAAGCAAAGAGGAAAAAATGCTTTAAAAAAATGAAAGTCTTAGTGACCTGAGGGAAAAATGTAACTTTCTAACATACTTGTAGTTAGGATCAGAAAGCAAATGATACTTGAAGAATTAATGGCAAAAACATTTTTCATTTTGATGGAAACTATAAATTCACAGATCAATTGATGCTCAACCACCTCCAAACAGGATAAATGCAAGAAAAGCACACCAAGATACATCATAATCAAACTGTCAAAAAATTGGCATAAGGAGAAAATTTTCAAAACAGTGGGGTAAAAAGACGTAATATGTACAAAACCACAATAATAGGAATTACCACTGACTTCTCATGAGAAATAATGTCAGGGGACAAGAGAATGAAATCATAAAGTTGCTCAAAGAAAAAGAAACTACCTAATATTTTAAATCAAGCAAAAATGTTCTTCAAAAACAGAGGCAAAATATGTTTTCAGACAAATGAACACTGAGAAAATTTATTACTAGTAGACCTGCACTATAAGAAATCTTGTTAAAGGAGGTTCTTCATGCTGAAGAAAAATACTAGATAGAAACTTAAAATAATACTAGATAGCAACTATTTTAAAGATGCTAATAGAATAGATCTTAAAAGTTCTCATAACAAGAAAAAATAATTTTATTGTAATTATGTATGGTGACAGATGTTAACTAGACTTATTGGGGTGATCATTTCACAATGTATACAGATATTAAATCACTATATTGTACACCTGAAACTAATACAATGCTATATAAACCAACTATATCTTATTTTAAAAAGTAAAAAAAGAAAGAAATTCAAATTTATGTGAAGGAATGCAAGTCACTGGGAATGGTAAATATGTGGATAAATATAAATTTTTATATAAGCATAAACTTTTAATCTTCCTTAAAAGTAAAAAAAAAAATGGTAACAGACTGTTAAAAACAATAATAATAATAATAATACATCATGGAGTTTCTAAGATATATAGAACAAAGGTATGCCAAAAATAGCAAAAAGATTGCAGGGAGTTGATGGTTGGTAAGACTCATATAAAGTGGTATAGTGTTATTTGAAATTAGACTGTAATAAGATAAAGATGCATATTGTGAATCAAAGGACAACTAAGAGAAAACAGAGCAGAGAAGTGCAACTGACAGGCCAAGACAAGGGCTAAGATGGAATGCTATAGATATGAATCCAAAACAATGCAGGACAAAAGAAATAACAAAAAAAGACGGAAAGATAAAAAATAAATGGCAAAACAGGAAATAACCATACCAGTGAGTATATTTTTGCAAAGGGTACAAACATCTCAATGAAAAGTCAGAGATTGTCAGGTTGGATATAAAAGCAAAACTCAGCTATATGCTATCTACAAGAAAACCAATTTAAATATAAAAACAGACACATTAAAAGTTGGAAGATGGAAAAAGATACCCCTCCCCAACCATGCTTTGGAAATATTTGTCCTGGCTTCACAGATTCCCCTGGTCCCAGCGTAAAAATCCTTTTTCTGTCTTCTGCATGGGTCTATTACCCACTCCCAACAGATGAGGCAGCAGTGCACTTACAATTCCTTAGTAGTTCAGCCTGTAACATAGGCAACTCATCCTACCTGATCAAGCTCTTTCCAAAGTAATACAATTTTCCTTTTAAGTATTTTTCACTTATCAATGTCCTTACTGAAAGCTATATTATCTTTTCAAATACTTTAAATTTTAAACCCAATGAAATTACCTGCCAGTTCTTAGTGTTTTAATTCATTCTCTTGTTTATCTTCAGTTAGTTCCATGTTAGCTTGATTACTAAAACAGATTTACTTAACTGAGCATTGCATGTTAACAGTACATTTCCGTGCAATCCTTTGTGTAAATTTAAAAAATGTCTCTAACAATACAAATGTCCTCCCAAGCACTCCTGTCAAAAGCTAAATATTTGGAAGCTATGAGGAAACTGTTTTGAAATAAAGCAGTAGATGCCCAGACTCAGTGACGCTCTCCTGTCAAGCAGCCCACCGCACAGGTGGACAGCCACCACGGACCTCGCAAACCTTGCGGGGCATGGGAAACCCAGGCAAAAAACCGTGACATCCTGGTACTTCTTTTGTGGTAAGAAATAAAATCCTTTTGCTTCTGCCCCAGAAATCTTGCATCTGCTGTCAGCAGCCACAAAACTGGCAGGCTGACTTGTTGGCTTGGAAGAAGAGTAAAAACCTCAGACCCCACACAGTTCATGACAGTCATTGCTTTGTCCACCGTGTAAAAAAATCTACGCTTCTTGAGAACAGGCACTCTAATAACTGGAGGCTGTGAGTCTCCTGCCACTTTGTCTAATTATAGTTTGGTGTTCTTAAAGGTATTCTTAAAATCTTAAACTGTAATCTGACTTCCATTTATATTTTAAAAAATTAAATGAAAAACTGAAACTGAGGAAATTAAAGAGATCAGGTTTCACCAAAGTCTTGAGACTGCCAAAGGTCTATGGCACTTGTAGAGCCCCAGCTCAGTCAGCTAGCAGGATTCCCAAGACAGATGAGGCCTCTTGGTCAGCGTCAGGGCCGACCACACCCAAAGGCAGGACACAAGCCCAGTCAGTCTTCGCTGCCTGGTTCCTCCTTCCCTTTCTGGTCTGATCTCCCCTGAGTTTACAAAAGCTACCTGGGTTCTCTTATCTACCTTATCTGTGGAAAATCACTTAACAAATTACTTTCCTAGTTAGGTCTTTTTGGCAAAGTGCTATTAGATTAAACAGTATCTCAGGCATGAAATTTCAGATATTTAGAGGCTCTCAAATACAAATACAAATCAACATGTTCCATATGTATATATGTATATGTATATATGTATATGTATACACACACACACGAAACTCCAACCAAAATAATGAACAGAGAGAGTTAAAAATAAGATTTAACTTTTGCCTGTTAAAATATCAACACATTTAAGTCCATGCATAGACCAGCCTTTGAAAAATACAGAAAGACACAAAAATCATTTAATGATTAGTGTATATTATACTTATATTATGCACGTATTCCTTATTTAATCTTGAATAATCCGTGGAAGATATTAAGCCTTTCTCAAAAAATTGCTCCTTTTCCTCTTGTTCTTCTACTGTGTCCAGTCCTAATCCAAGAACACCGTGATTGAGCTCAGAAACTACTATATCTAAATGGAAAGCACAAATATATTTTATTAACATACAGAATTTTGATAAAATTAATTTAATGATGCATCTATTGACATTATATTAAAAAACTTGAAAAAATTTAAAACATATTTAGTCTTACCCACCAAGTATAGCTTTACATTCACAACATGTAAAGATATAAGGCTTCTCCAGAGGTGTAATTTTAAACCTTCTAGGAAGATATTAAGTCTGTCTACATACCTCAGTAAAGGAGGCTCCACAATAGTTATAAATTAATTTTTCTAAAAATTCTAATTATAAGCATAGTAACCTGTCAACTCATGGCCCTCAGGTTTCTTACCAGTGGGTTCTAAGCTGTCAATCCTTAAGACAGAAGTTCCACTGCCCTTAAGAAACTGAATCCCTTCAGACTCCTCTTCTATTTCCATAATAGTCTTCTTTGTTTTCAAATAGCTCATATTTGTTCCAAGCAGTCCTAGGGATGGGATTTAATATAGTTGGATATTTATATTAAGAAAACTGTTTTGACTATTATGCATGGGCGGGGGCAGCGACACCGGGAGTGGGAAATGGGAGCAAATCCCCACTCTAGCATGGGGCAGCCCCAATCCTGCCATCTCCTGAGCACACCCCGACTGCCTCCCAGGAGCAGGCTGACAGAGAGAAATTCTTTCCAGGAAGCTGGGGCAGCTGAGGCTGCCCCCAAGCCAGGCAGCGGGGGAGATGGGAGCAAGTCCACTGGCTCTCCCAGGGCAGCCCGCCGCCTGCTCCCGGGGCCGGGCTGCCCCCTCCCTCCCGGCAGCACCATCAAGCACCCAAGGCCCACTGGCGAGAGGTTTGCCGCCCGGGACCACCTTGACCCGTGGGCACTGAGAAGGCACTGGGCACAGGGGGAGGGGTGGGGGCTTGGGAGTGCGGTCGGACACCCGGGCAGGCATTGGAACGGCCTGCAGCCCCACCCGCCCAGGCCGGGAACCTGGGACACAGGGCTGTGTGCCCCCACTCTGCCCGGTATCCCTGTCTGGCGGCTGTCGCCCTGGTGATCGGAACCCGGACCGCCCCGCCCCCGCGAGGTGAGGGGTGAGGGGGTCCGCTGGGGTATGGGTGCACTCCGGGTGTGGGGGATCCCGCGGGGAGGGGGGACAGGCTGAGAGGGGAGAGGGGTCGCTGGGAGTGGAAGTGACTCGGCTGAGGGTTGGGGGCTAATTCCTGGATGAAGGGTGAGGGGACTACCTCTGGATGGTGGGGGGACCCGGGGTGACCCAGGAGAGGTCCGCTTGGTTTGTGGGGGCTGTAGCTTAGGACGTAGTGGGGTGCAGACGGGGGCGGGGACTTAGGGGTGAGAAGGAGCCTTGTCCTGGGGGTCCGATCAGTCTGGGACCGGGCCTGGAAGGGGGTGGAGAGGCAGTGAGTGGGTTGGGGTCGGCGAGCAGGGGGAGTGGGGCTGGGGAATGTGGCCTGGCCCGGGGCGGTGGTCGTTCTAGTTGGGTGCTGGGACCCTGTGGGGTGCGGGGTGGGGGCGTTGGGGT
The DNA here is from genome assembly GCF_048564905.1 of Vicugna pacos. Taxonomy (NCBI): domain Eukaryota; kingdom Metazoa; phylum Chordata; class Mammalia; order Artiodactyla; family Camelidae; genus Vicugna; species Vicugna pacos. The sequence continues at coordinate 30,174,966 of NC_133001.1, forward strand.
TGGGGACCTGGCCAGCCCTGGCCGCGGAGTGGGGCCGCCCCGCCCCACTCGCGGGGACCCTACTGCGGGAGCCGCAGCCTAGCGTCCGCACTGAGGGTAGGAGGGGGAGGGGCGCGCGCGGACGCGGGAGCGCGCCCAGAGCCAGTGGAAGCTGGGCGGGAGCCGCGTGCTCCTGGACCAGCTCCCTGAAGAGGAACGCGGCCTGGGGTCTGGGCCGCCTGCCGCCTGCTGCCGCCTCTGCTGCCGCCGCCCGGCTGGTAAGGGGGCGCTGGTGGGGGCGCGCAGGTCGGGAGCCGGCGGGTGAGGCCTGGGCTGTGCAGCTGGGGAGGCGCACAGGGAGGGCTGCGGAGGTAGGTGAGGTCCTGGCCGCGTGGCCCGTTAGGACCCTGAGGCGGGCCCCAGGCCCGCCGCCCTGGTTGGGGCCCCCCCCAACATTAGTGCTCACTGAACCCCGCGTCTTTCTTGGCAGCCGCTCATATGCGGGCTTTGGAGTGTGGGAACAGCCCCGGAAGGTGGGAGGGCGCTGGACGGCCCCGGAGCACCTCAGACTGGCCCTCAGGCCACGGCCTGCCCGCGCGGGTGGGCCCGCCTTGGGAGCGGAGGCCGCCCCGGACCCTGTGGGGCACCTGCGAGCTGCCGCAGAAGAAGGGGCGAGGCCCGGCCTTTGGGAGCTTGTTAGGCTGCCCCCGAGATCCAAAGCTTTTGACAAGTGTATTTTTCATCTTCTGAGGAATCTCCCTTCTGTTTTCCACAGTGGCTGCGCAAAACTACATTCCCACCAACAGTGTGGGAGGGTTCCCTTTTCTCCACAGCCTCTCCAGCATTTATCCTTTGTGGATTTGAATGATGACCTTTCTGACTGGTGTGAGGTGATACCTCATAGTAGTTTTGATTTGCACTTCTCTATTAATTAGCGATGTTGAGCATCTTTTCCTGGGTCTGTTAGTCATTTACCTCCTCTCTTTTACAGCCTCGGATTTGATTCTTCCTTTCTCAGCCCACGTTCACTTCCCTGGCTCTCGCGATAGTTCACTGCTGCTTGATCATTGCCTTCCTAGTTCCCGTCTGTCCTTCTTGTACCTGTGTCTCCCAGCAGGGCACTTTTGATCTTTGGACTGGGATAGTTCTTTTTTCTCCAGGATTCTTGCAAATAGCAGATGCCTGCCATCTGTGACCTCCCCCTAGAACTGCAGCCATGTTCCCACAGTCCTGGTGACAGACACAAACGTCTGGGGAATGGTCGTGCTCCCAGTCTGCTCATACCTCCACACTGGGTTTTGCCAAGTACAGCTTCCCTTGTCCCTTTGCTTCCTCATTTAAACATCTTCAGCGGATTTCCACTGATAAGGAAGAAGACAAGAGCTGTCTATTTATCCCCCAGTTTTACTTCCCATTTCTGCCTGCCTTGGAGGTTGTGCTCAGTACTTTCTGTGCTTCTCAGCCACCTGTTTGCTTTTGCCACACCCTGCTCTTAGATGGCCTCTGTCTGTTTCTCCTACTCAAAGTCTCCTGTGCCCTCCTAGATGTAATTGAAATGTTAATTCTGCAGTGAAACCATCCCTGATCACACCCTGTCTCCCAGATGAGAAGGGATCTCTCCTTATTCGGAACCTCCCTTTTTGCCCTGTGGTGTGGAAACTGAAGGGAGACAGGGACAGTCTGATCCACGTTTGTGTTCCCTGCATCTCTGTCCTCGGTCCTGCCTTAAGGTCATGCTCAAGAAATACTCCTCGAAATAAACTGAATGGGAGGTCCAGTGAATCCTGCTATGCTGCCTCTGTTCATGATAATTGACTTCTCACCTACTATAAAATTTTCAGAGAAGTGTCATGAGAGGTTATATATATAGCTCCAGAGTGAAGTTTTAACAACAGATCTACTCCGTTCTGAAAGATACGTTTGTTCTTTCGTTTTACATCATTAAATTCCTTTTAGTAGCTAAGCTCACACATTTTCAACTCTTCATCACGAGTTTGATCTGTTTTTCCTGCAAATCTCAATTTGAGAAGCTGAGTAGAAGGAATGAAACCTGCTTCTAAGGTGTCCTACTAAAGGGCCAAGGGTAACTGAAGCACGTCTTTGAAATTAAGTGTGACCCCCCCCACCATTAATCCATCAAATTTTGCCAATGACGCAGCAAAACATATTGGCGTTTGGGGCATCTCTAGTGATTACCTGTGAGCACGTATCTTTGCCATTTGGACTGTGCTTCTGGTTTTCCTCATCACGCTCCATGGGGTTTACACCTGGGTCTGGGTGACACCTGGTTTAGAGCTGGCAGGTGGCTGGAGCCTCTGATTTGGTGCTACCGTGGAATGGCTCCTGGCCTATCTTCCTCTTCCGGGCTTCTCAGAACCTGCCAGGGCTTTTGCTGTGTGGGCTGTGCTTGCTCTGCTCCTGTGATTTGACTGAGATGAGTGCCATGCTGATCGACCCCCGGTTTTCTGAAGGTTATACACCCCCGGGGTCTGGGACATCTGGGAGTTCTCGTTTCTCTTGAAGCCCCCCATCCCAAACCCGTCACCAGCAGCTTCAACTCAGAGGCCCCACCTGGCGTGCCGCTGCTGGCCTGAGCTGGCTCCCTGCCCCACCAGACCCTGGAGTGCTCCCTGGTCAGCGACCTGTGATGCAGCTGCGATGGTTTTGGTACGAACAGACTGTGGTCTGCCTCAGTGTGAGAGGGAGTATGTAACCCTACACCAGAGGGAAATACAAACGACACAGTGCTGTAACATCGGATCGCTTTTTAAAACATATTTGTGGCAAACTTAAAAAGCATCCTTGTAGTAGGACTAATATGATCTTCCAGTGTTAATATGAAAATGGCTTTGTAGAAGCAACAGTCTATAGAAATCATAACTGACCTTCTGGGCTGAACATCCTTTTTGCCAGAAAGAGGCATTCAGTGTATAATACAGACTAAGTACAGTGATTTATAATTAACCACTTCTAAAGTTGGCGAGGTGCTAAGTAAGGATAACATTCCTTCTTCAGCTGGTTAGCATGTTTGGTAATCAGGCAAATGCAATGACAATCAGACGTCACAGTCTAGAGCCCAGTGAAATCAAATTCACTTCTCTTGGTGAAATAATTATGACAACACAAGTATAATGAAGTTTATGCTTTCTGTGATATTTTAGAAGTTCCGTTTATTTATTTTTTTAATTTTATTTTTTATTGAAGTGTAGTTGATTTACCACATGAGTTTCAGGTGTACAGCAAAGCTTTTCACTTATGTATGTGTATATATATGTGTGTGTGTTTGTGTGTGTATATATATATATATATATATAGTAGTTCCATTTTAAAAGGGAGATATCCACAATGAAGTATTTGTATTTACTGAAATCAGTTTTACAAAGTAGATCTCAGTATTTGTTTACAAATATGGTGCCTTCTTGTGATCAGTGATCTTGACAGAAGCTCAAGAATTGAGGTCTAGAGACTTGTTTTTTGCAAGCAGGATTTGTGCTTTTAAAGAGTTTTGGGAGATTTGGAAGGCAAAGAACATTCAGTTAAACATTTGATTAAAAACATAATTTTGAGGGGGAGGGTATAGCTCAGTGGTAGAGTGCATGCTTAGCATGCATGAGATCATGGGTTTGATCCCCAATACGTCTGTTAAATTTAAGTAAACAAACAAATAAATAAACCTAATTACCTCCTCCAGAAAACAAAACAAAACAAAATTTAAATCACGTGATTTTGATTGATTTCTCTATTCCTTGGATAGAATAAATAAAACCTTGGGTAAACATAACTACCACGTCTGCAGTGCTTGCTATGAGCTGGACATTGTTCTAAGTGCATCATGTGACTACGTAATCCTCGAAAAAACACATTTTACAGATGAAGAAACTAAGGCCCAGAGAGATTGAGTTGTGAGCCTGGAGTTCCCTGCTGCATAGCAGAGCCAGACTTCAGACCTGGCCACAGGGCTCTGGGTCCATGTCCTCCTCTCCACCCTCTGATGCCTCCATAAGTCAAGTCTCCACTGAATGTTTTTTATTTGAAGTTAGCTTGGCAAATTCCAATGGCACAAAACATCTTTCACAAATTTTAAATGTCAGTATTTATGGAACTTTCACAACAAGCATTTAACAAAAGTCTAAGTGGAGCTAGTGAAGACACACCAACAGAACATCAGCCCCAACAAATCCCTGGGTCTTACCCCAGACCTGCTGAATCAGGATCAGGGCAAAGAGATGGGCTGTGGAGGGAGAGAGAGAGAGGAGGGGTGGAAGACACCAGTGCAATGTATTTCTGAAAACTCCCCAGGGGATTTCAGTGCACAGCCAGAGTTGGGAATCACTGGTAGAGGGTCTGCATCTTTTTTTAAAAAAGCCTTGATTGGCTTCTGAAATAGGGATGAATGTTGGCAGATGTGCCTGAACATGTTGGGGATATACATGGTGACACAGAGCATCCAAGAGAAAAATAGAGCATTTCTTATGGTCTTCACATTTTTAATACGATTTTACCTTTTTTCCTGGTTCCTTCCAATTCTCTTGTTAAAGATCAAAACTTTAGTCCTGGAATTTGTAAATATTAGCCACTGGGCAGGATCGCCACTTCCCCACCAGCCTCTGTTGCCCACATCTGAGAATATGGTTTCACCACAGCTATTGAAACATAGGAGATTTATCATTTATTTAGCACACTTGTGGTTGCCAGTTTATGGTGAATTGCTCCTGGCAGGACGTATTTCATTGGATGTACGTTTTCAGAGATTATTATTTACGTCTTGATTCCTCATGTTCACCTTAGTTCCACGTGGGATTCCAGAACTTAGAGAAAGAATATGCATGGTGTTAGAACATATAGAAATCATAAGATGGCCATCAGAAAAATCTTGTCCTAATACTTTTTTCGTAGCTAGTTGACTATTGTTGTGAAAATAAGCATTCCCCTTTTTCACAGCGAGTTGATTTCTATAGAAATACTAGCCAAGGATTATAGGATAGAAGTGAAATAAAAATGAAGACCCACATGCTGTCTGTGTGCAGTGATGGCAGAGTAAATGCCCATGACTTCACCGGTCTTTTCCCTGGTCCTGTGTGTGTGGCAGTGTCGTGGCTGAAGAAGTTCAGCAGGGCAGGCTGTCTAAACTGGGTTCTGAGCCATTCATAGGTGTTACCAAGGGCCTGCCAGGGGTTGGGAAAGACTTCTGAACTGAATAGTAAGAGCTCATGAAAGATGGAGAAAATGAGATTCCAGCAGAGTAAATCTATGCCTTTGACTAGGAAGAAAATTAATCTCTCCCAAAGTGAATGAAAGGTTATAGAATCCTTTATTTTAATTTAGCTCTTTGGTTTGTGGAAGAGAAAAAAATCTATATTAATCATTTTTATTTTGGAATCGATGGCATAACAGTTCATTTGTTTAGGAATGCATACTTGAGGTTGTGCAAAGAACTTTGCTTTCTTTTTTTGATTTGATTAATGATGTTTCCTGCCAAGGACGATTAATTGTTCTGTGGATTAAAGTCACATTAGCACAGTGACATTTAGGATTTCAGTCATGATGCAGTTCAGAAATTATTTGGAAATGCCAGCAGAGAAGATATACTGGAGAAACTCTGTCTTGAACTTTGAAGTGCTGGGTTGAATTAATGCGGTGGAACCCAGTCTTTATGGGTAGAGACAGACTGAAGAATCTGTCACCGAGGTTGGTTTCCATGTGACTGACATCTTCCCAGCATCCATCCTTGTCAGGCGTGGCTCCTGGCTCCTAAGCTGCTCACGAGGGTTAAGGACCAATGTCATCATCCAGGCTCATATATTAGGCAGGAACGTGTATATAAAAGATTTTGAAAAGCATTCAAGAGCATCTTGTTTAAATCACCTGTAAGTCATAAGAATCAACTGCCATGAAATGACAGCTCATAGTGAGAGACTTACAACTTGACAAACACTTCTTAATCCTTTAGAGCAGTTGAAACTTTGGAAAGCTTATGGGTCTTGACATTTCCTTCTATTTATAGATCAATGACTAGCATATGGGTCAGGTCAGGATAATCTTATCAGAAGCATTTACAAATATTAAACATTTACAAATATTAAGCATTAATATGAAATTGTTATGTCCTTTACAAGGAAAACAAACTCAAAAGACTACTTTCATAGTCTTTTGAAATAATAAACGAGCTTTTATCAGCCTGCATAGAAGTGTATGAAGTTCTCAGGTTAAAAAATGGAAGAGTTCATGTGTTTCCTTTACTCAGAGGGCTTGGAGTTTCCAATAAAAAACTGAAATTGGCTCACAAAAGTGTCGCTTTTGGTATATCTTCATTATAAATTGTACTTTCCAAAATATGTTTAACCTTTTAAGGCATGTTTAGAACAAGCACGAATGGAATGAATCATTTTTAATTTCAGAAACTTGACACATTTCTACTATCTGTGTCTCTTTGAAGTAGTAGTTTATAGGGAAACATCTCTGTCCTGTGCCTCTTTTTTCACTCTTTTGAGGTTCAAGATCATTTGTCAGATACTGCTTTAAAGTCTACTGTAGACCTGAAATTTGCTCTGTGTTTTAGACATAAAAGTAGAATTCAAAGTTTTAATATGTCTATACCTCGAACACATAAGTCTAAACGAGAGGATAAAACATGTACACAAAATAACCATGATCTAAGTTAGGTTGTGATTTAGACACTGGAAATTCCTGATTGCCATTTCCTGTAGGGGTATGGGATGTGACTTCTGTTGAAAGGTCTGTACCACAGTGAACAGCCCTCGAATATTTATGGAAGGATGAACACTGAGGGGGCTGCAGGCATTTTATATAAAGGTCTCTCCTTCGGTTGAGGATGGGGAGAATACCTTGATGACTTTTATACTTAAACAAAAACCTAGGTCGAATGTTATTTTACTGACGCAGGGATTACACATGTGCATTTTTGTAGACTGTCCGGTTGACCATCGTGTTTGTGTTTTTCCAGGGCAGTCGAAGTGAAGTAGGGCCAGTCGGACCCCCAGGACCACCAGGTAAACTGGTCAGTAATATTTCTAGTCTCCAGCAGCTTATTTGCTTCCTATAAAATGCAACAAATTTAAAAAAAAAAAAGCCAGGAGAGAAAAACAAGTTACAGAGGGTGATTTCATCACCCTTGATTTCTCTTCCAGGGTGAGTGTGTGAAAAGGTAAATGTGAGATTTCCAGTTAAATCTAGGAGACCCCCAGAGGGTATTTCAATCTACGTGGCTGGTAGCATTTATTTTAAAACTGGGGAGATGTGGAGGGCTCCGTGTGACCTCTGCTGGTTCTTGGAATTGGAAAGGACTGTGTGTGAATGCTGCCTTGTTCTCAGGCAGGCTTGTTTACACAGCGAGTGGGGCTGTCCTCATCCCAGGGACTCAACTGAAAGAGCCCACAGTTGGGAAGGTGCGTAAAGCATGGAACTGAAGACCTCAGAGGTGGGGTGGTGGGAGAGGGGATGGGCTCTCTTCTCCTGAGAATGTGGCAGATTGGAGGAGCAGGATTAAACCGAGCCCAGCACATTTGTTTCAGACAGGAGTCAACACACCTGAGGCCATGTCTGGCTTGTGTGTTTTCTGTGTTGCAGTAACTGTGCTTCTGGGGACTCTGTGTTTGTCCTTCAGGGTTCTTTGGGTAGCGCTGGCCTCCCCAGCGTTCCTGGCCCCCCTGGACTTCCAAGAATGAAAGGTGACAGGGGTAAGCTCTCAAGCTGTCCAGAAGGTTCCTTGTTTGGAAGGCTGATTTCTGCTATGTTGAGAAACCAGGCTTGCTTTGGGCCCCGTGGAGAATTTTTCTAGGAATTATCATAGAGATCTATCCAGAAAGATATCCTAAAGTACTGAGAGTGGAGGTTAAGAAGCCAGACATCTACTAATGCAATAACTTTTTAGAAGGGAAAAAATAAAAGCCAAGTAAAGTAAAAATTTTAGCTGTAGTCACACTTCCTATTTAGTTGTAAATTTACATTCCTACTTGCCACATTTTACCTGAATGTGGTCAGAGATCACTTCAAGTGGCCAGTGAGTTTTTGGACAGTTGTCAGTTTCTCCAGGTCATTCCTGACACTTGCTAGGTGGTGAGAAGATGGCATTTCTCTTCGGTTGGCGAAACTGGTCCAAAGGGTGAACCGGTAGGCTCCATCGTCCGAATAGTGTGAAATACAGGGTTTAATGTGCGTTGATGAGTTTCACCAGCACTGGCCGATTTGTGGGCAGTTTCTCTGAATGTGTTTTGTGAGTGACGCCCAGGGTTTAATTTGGTCTGTAGCTTGATCTACTATTTTTACAAGCTGGAGCTAATGAAGGCTTTGCCTTCAAGACTACACACTGTCTGCCTTTGAAAAGGGTGGTCCTGTCTCTCTTATTCACTGAATTGGTTTACTCCAGGCTGATCATGCCCTCCTGAGCCATACCATTTTTTTTTTCTTTACCCGAGACCTTAGCAAATAAACTATGCAGGTGAATTAGAGTTAGACCTCCCTCTGTTCTTTGCTTTCTGCTGTCAGAGCCCTTTCTAACCCTTCCCTAATTACAAAATTGCTGGTACAGTCAATAATCCTTAACTTTAGCAGAAACTCAGCCTCACCTCCTGGTTTTCTCCAGGCTGTTTTCTGGTTGGGAACAGCCCCTGACAGCTAGATTGGAAAGCCGCTGAGAGCACTGTGTATTTCTGCATGATCTAGGGGGCGCTGTGGGGGCTTAGGAATGCTTAGCAGTATTGGCTGGTGAAAATTGAGCCAAGGGACTAAGAATTTTAAACAATGTGACATTTAGTCTTACTTTTTAGGGTGTCTCTGGGGAAGAAGGTGAAGCAGGAGAAGGGTGAACTCGTAAGAGCTTTTTTTCTGGTTATTGATGGAGACGTCCTGATTTTAACTCTATTAGAAGCATACATGTTTTCTTCTCGCTGACACTGCTATCCTTGCTGACTTCTTTAAAGGCTAAGATGTTGCTTATATAGCTGGCAGATGACCCCCTAGAATTGTAGCCAAGACCAAGTAAAGCAGAGGGAAACACCCGCAGATCAATAGACCTAGCCTGAAGCACTTGAAGGGCAAAGTGTTCCCCTTAGGGGGCAAATTTTCAGTCACTTTCCATCTAGACATTCAAGGTGATTCTTACATGACTGTAGAAAGTCTATGAACAGTGTTTATCATGGAAAGAAAAGGAAAGTTTTGTTACAGTTGGAAAGTTGTGGCTCACGAGTGTGACCCTGGTGGCCATTCTCCTGAGTCTAAAACCCTCCAAAGAAGTGACTTCCACCCCCAGAGGAGGCTGCAGCTGCATCTCCAGGAAGGCAGTGAGAATGAGAGCAAGTTGCTGCTGCCGCCGGCACTGCTGGGTCTGCGGGCTCAGCTGCCTGGTTTTGACACAATGTAACGTGACCTGGTGTGGAAGCACACTGGGTGCTTTGGGGTGGGGAGGTGACAGAGTTCTCATAAAATCTTTTCAGAGAGCTTTTAGCACAGGAGAAAACTCTGGTAATGTTGCTTAATTCAGATTTTTAGAATTTAGAGTTACTATAAGTGTGACATCTGAATTAGGCTGAGCTTCCTAACAATTAAGTGAATGACAAAAGGATTATTCTAATTCTATTTTCTATTCAAACTGTTCATTTTATAAGCTAAGAGGACTTTTTTAAAAAAAAAATTTGAGGGGGAGGTAATTAGGCTTATTTATCTATTTATTTAATTTATTTTTTTAATGGATGTACTGGGGATTGAACCCAGGACCTGTGCTATACCCTCTCCACTAAGAGGATGTTTTAAATTATTCTCTTTTGTAGTGGAGATGCACTGATATGCTAAAACAAGCTGAATTCATACCTAGAACCAATGGTGGGAGATATTGAAGTTTGTTTTATAGGCATAAAAGCATGCATATTTATTCGGATAGACTTTTGGGGACAAGTTTGAAAATATTGTTAGGGTTTCAAAACTGAAGCCACCTGGTTTAAATATCTATTGTGTTATATATAACAACATGGTAGTTTAATATTTTTTGACTTACACATTTAATTCTCAACACCTAGCATTTTAGATCTGGATGGAGCCTTGGAGAGCTCCTATTCAACCCTGGTATTTAGCAGACAAGGTCACCCATGGCTGGGAGGTTACAAAGCTCACACACGGTCATAAAGTTAAGTAGCAGAACTAGGACCAGAATCGAGATTTTGAATCTAATGTGTTTCTGCGGGGCCAGGGTTCTTTTGTTTGTGGTGTTCTGTAGACTTCAGCAGCACAATCCCTCTGAAATATTTTTACTGAACTATCAGATGTGAATACACTCTTCTACTATAATTGGGTTTTATTGATTTAGGGAGATATAGGGTTACCTGGCCCAAAGGGATCTGTAAGTATAACAAACAGTTACGGTATAAAAATAAAAATATCAATAAAACTGTAGAAAATACAGTGTTCTGCTTTATGAAATCATTCTGTAAAACTCAATTCTAAAAGGACTTACATTTAAGGAAATTAATGTCTAAATTTATTTTTTAAGTAATGAATTAGTGCAAAGGAAAAAAAAAAAAACCTTACAACACTGTAAATGGAACTGCATTTTGACCTAACCATGCCAAGGGAAGTTTTTTTTTCCTAAGTGGCTCACTGAGTATATGTCGTAATTTGTTCCATAATAAGTCACTTTTACAAGAACTGAACTGTGCTTAGCAGTGAAGAGAGGATAACTGAATTTCCTTGTCAGTGATATCACTGCAAATATTTCAGTAATTTTCTTAATCTCCTGCGTATTCTAGTTGCAGAAGTAAGTCACAGGCACTGTGCTTAAGAAAATACAGATAATTATTAGAGGTAGAAAATGGTCACCTCATTCAATTGATCACTTTACAGAAAGTCAGCTGATGTCCCTAGAGATGAGATGAGTTCAGAATTAGAGAATCAGTAGCAGACCTCTGATGATTTGCTAAAAGTTGTGCAGATTTATTACAGTAAGAAATTTAGGGTAATATAAGGAGAAAGGATGAAGCTGACTTCAGTTTCAAGTGTCGCTACCAGCAGGATCCATTAATTTCCAAGTCACTCCTGTTTCTGGAATCCACCACCCCCTCCCCACCAAAGCCCCTCTGTCCCTGTGCAACTCATTATCCTCACGGCCGCCAGTGCCGTCTAGATAAAAAAAAGGTAAAGCCCACAGCCTGTCCCTCCTCTGCTTAAAACCCTTCAGGAACAACACTTCATAGAGTAAAACCACAGCCTTAGCGAAGCGCACACAAAGCCTTCAGCAAAGCGGTCCCTGCCTCGCCAGGGTCATCTCCGACCTCTCTGGAGCTTTATCTGCTTGCAGTTCAGCTAAATGTTTCTTCATGCTGTGTGCTCTTCTCCCAGCCTGGAGCACTCTTCCTCTTTCCTTAGAATAGTGCCTCCTACTTAAGCACTTAACACCATCCTCAGACCAACTTTCTCCGGAGGGACCCATCCAGGCTGGGTCCCAGTGCGCTGCCCTGGGCTGATCACACAGCACTGAGATGGAAATGATCACACTGTGTCACTTCAGCTGCTTGCATGCTGCTTCTGAACGCCCTGTGACAATCTCGGGCTTCAGGTGACACCTCTGTGCCTAGGACTCCCTGACAGCCATGGCTGAGGACTGAGAACAACGTAAAGAATGAACTTGGGTAGAATTTGGGAATGGAAATCCTCCTTTACTGTCTAGAAATAATCACTGATGTCCAACGGTGATAATTCAAGTTATAAAAGAAAAATGTGGGTGAGCAATGCAGATGTCAAATGAGTTCATTTCATTTAATTTTGGATATAATACTAGGAGTTAGTTCTTGATTTATCGCCACCCTTCCTACCCTGTCTTTCCCAACCCTTCCCAAGTAACACCGATGAAACTGAAGTACAGCCCCTGCATCAGGGGAAATGGCTGCTGAGAGAAAGGCTTCCCCTTTCCTCAGTGACTTCAGCCCGGACAAACCCGGCAAGTGGGTGAGGTCTGTTCCCCGGGTTCTATTTCAGCAGCCCACTCCTCAACTGATAAATTCTTTCCCAAAGACCCGGGACCCCTGTGATGTCCTGGCCATGTTGGCCCTTGACATCTTCATCGAAACTGCCTGCCCCTTGTTCTAGCAATATTGCAGACATTGCCAGCCAGGTATCACCCTCAAATTTGGTCTCCTTTGTTTTCTCCTAGTTCTAGTTCTTCCTCTCCTCCTTCTCCTTCGCCATCATCATCGTCGTGGTCACCTTGTCCTCCTTCTTCTCCTTTTCCTCCTTCTTCTCCTCCTCCTCCTCCTTTTCCTCCTCCTTCTCCTTCCTCTCCTTCTTCTCCTCTTCCTCTGTTCTTCTCTCTTCTTCTCCTCCACCTCCCCCTCCTCCTTCCTCTCCTCCTCCCTCTTCTTCTTTCTTTTTAGCAGCTTAGAGCAAAGCCATTTACTAAATCTCAATTCTGCAGGTAAAAGTTGGGGTTGATTCAACTGGACTCTGCTTGGAATCTTGAAAAGCCAAAAACAGGATATTGGATGGCTAAGCTCTTATCTGGAGGCTCTGGGGAAGAACCCACTTCCGAGCTCATTCATATCCTAGTGGTTGTATAACTGAAGTCTCTGTTTCCTGAGGCCACTGGCTGTCAACTGAAAGTCCCTCTCTTCTCCTAAAGACCATTCACATTCCTTCTTATGTGTCTGCCAGTTCTTAGTGCATTCTGAATTCATTTGGTTTCTTCTCTGGGTTTTATTTTATTTTTTTATAAGTTGCTGTGGTTTTGCATCCTAGTCACCTGACAGGTCCCCCGCCTTCATTCCATCCTCAGCTCTCCCCACTGACCCTGACTTTCAGGAAGTCTTTTAAGCCATAATTTATTCAAAGAAGCAATTTTGACAGGTTGACTTGATGAGTGTCAGGGTTTTTGTTTGTTTGTTTTGTTTTTTTGCATAAAGAGAGATTGGGAAAAAGCACACTCCCTGAGCTTCATTTCGATGTGTCTAGGGAAAGCATTGCTTCACCACCTTTTTTCCTTTAGTTTAAAACATTTGAATGTTGGAAAGAGTAGGCTTTTTCTAGACGAATGTTGCATATGAAACAGAAGCAGGATTGCATTGTTTTATGAACATTCATGTCTTGAGCACTAGCATTCCCTTGATGCCTCCTGCCCTTTTATCTCTCATTCTTATTCTGTGAACAGTTGTACACCGGAACTAGTATGCCACAAATTCCACTAGAGGTGGTTTAACAACAAGTGAATAAATTTAGTCTCCTTTAAAGCAATCATTGTAGATGAGGACTTTAAAAATGCTTTTAGTAGTCTGCTTTCAGAAGGAAAATCTAATTGGTGTATGCTTTTGTGCTAAAGAAATAATTGGTTTATTTTTTTAACATCTTTAATATTTAGATTTTTAACTTCCTCAGCACTTAAATTATGGACTCTCACTTTTTGTTTGGGTATTTTAAATACATCGATTTAGTTCCTGCTAGTATTTGATAATTCCCAGACACGTGTGACTTCTCCAAATGCTCCAGAGACTATTATAAAGGCTAAATGACTTACGTTCTTGGAAATATATTTATTTGATGCTTTCTGTATTGCTGATCTACCACGTAACGTGTCTTGTGAACTCAGCGGTCTTTTGGTGGCCAGGAAAAGTTAACATGTTTCATTAAAAACTACCTTGCTGTTAGAAGTGGATCAAAGTATGAAGAATGTGGTTTCAAAATGGATTGTTCCAATTAACATTTTGAAATAATAACCATACCAAAAAGACAGATCTTTAAAAAGTTTACTTGAACTGGAATTTTAAGAGATGGCAGCATTGTCGTGTGGCCTTGTGTGTCTTTACCTGGAGGATTCGCAGCCTCTGAGCAAATACCTCTTAGGTAATGGAGCTTAAGTCAACCCGCAGCTTCATGTCAGTGCCTGTGTTGGTATTAAGCAGACACATTACCTGTGCGTGGCCCAGTTTTACGGTGCGCTGTTGTGTTCCAGGCAGGTAACCCTGGGGAGCCTGGCTTGAGGGTGCCTAAAGGAAGCCGGGGGCTTCCTGGAGAGGAAGGACCTCGAGGACCGCCTGGACCACGAGGCGTGCAGGGAGACCAGGGTGCCACCAGCCTGCCTGGTATCCAGGGCCCTCCAGTGAGTGATGGGCAGTCCCTGGGGTTCCCTTTGGAAACTCCATCCCACAGTACCGGGTGGGGGCAGAGGGGCAGTCGGGCAGGACGAAACCTCAGCTCCTCAGCAGCTGGGCCATTTCCCTTGTAAATCCAGACGATCTGGCTCCTTGCCAAGTCTGACACTTGCTCATCTAACAGTGTCCCCTTTATGGTTCCGTATACAACGGTCTGTTTTCTTTTCCGTCCCAGGGTAGAGCACCCACAGATCAGCACATTAAGCAGGTTTGCATGAGAGTCATGCAAGATAAATACGTCAGAATGGCTTGACATTTTGTATGCTTTAAAGGTGGGAGTTTTTTTTTTATTGAAATGTAGTTGATTTACAATGTTTTTGTTAGTTTCTGGTATACAGCATAGTGATTCAGTTACACATATCTTCTGTTTCAGATTCCTTTTCATTGTAGGTTATTATAAGATATTGAATGTAGTTCACCGTGCTATGCAGTAGGACCTCGTTCTTTATCTGTTCTGGATATAGTAGTGTGTATTTGCTAATCCCAGACTCCCAATTTATCCCTCCCAACCCCTTCCCCTTTGGTAACCATAAGACTCACAGACATAAAGGTGGGAGATTTTGAATAACATTAATTTCAATTCTGTTTTATCCAATTTGTTGCCATTTGCAATAGCTTATAGCCTCAAAGAAAAATTTTACCTTTTGGGGTTAGCCTGGATTTTTTTTTTTTTTTTTTGCCAATGGGGTTGATTTACAAGAAAGTACACCTCATACACACACACACACACACACACACACACACACACACATTTTTTTCCCCTTTGGAACACAAATTCTCAGAACCTTTCTCCTGTTAACATCCTACCACCTGCTGTGTACCTGGCACTGACCTAGACTCTCTCTGTGGATTATGTGAGAAGTAACTGGCAGACTCTGTGCCTCTAGGAAGCATAAGGACATTGCTTCTACTCAGGTACCATGGATGTAGAAAATCAATAACTAGAATTTTACTAAAGTAGTGATATATTTTTGCATGTTAGCCTTTTTTTCCAAATTCATCTGTAACTATGGCAATGCTATTAATTATCGTGTTCTTTCGTACATTCATAAGGTAGTAAGTTTATCTAGTAGGTTCATCAAGTTTTCCAGAATGGAATCATCACCTCTGTATTTGAAAACCACTGCTGTCGACATTTTATCTTGAAACGATATTTCAATTTTAAATATTTCACACTGAGAATATTATGACTTTATGCTAACTCTTACCTAAAGAAGGCCAGCGTAGGACACTCGTATTTGGACAGCTTTAAAATCTTGGTTAAAAAATGGGTTTCCAATTTATATTCTCCTTCACACTCTAAAAGCTTTTTTAAAACACTGCACTAGAATATTTCCCTGAGAGCATTTTAATGGGACCGTTTTCCTGTTCTCCATGGTTACTGTGGATGGTTCTTAGTCTCTTTAATGATTCCTGGAAAAGCCTACGCAGTTATTAATTTTTCAGACAGACTGCCCATTCTTAGGGAGCGAGCACTAATGTCTGGTGTCTGTTCCAAGCATGAAAAAACTTCTGAGAAGGATTATTAATAGGAAGTCATGAATTCTCTGGATATTTCATGTGACTTAAGTATCTTCAAGCTAAAAATGTAAGCCTGGGTCTCAAAGGGTGTTTTGGTACTAATTCTGGATGATGTCCTTGGCTTTCAGAAAGCTCCTGGACATCCACTCCCTACCCATGTTGAGAAACTCACTTTCCTCCTGGCTTTCAGATAACCAGCAGGTTCAGGTGAGACCCTCACCCCTGAGGAGCACCGCTTAGCCCAGAGCCCTGCAGTTTAAGGACTTTAATTCCCTCCCCCGTGTCTCAAAGCAGCAGGACCAGGTTTATCCAGGGAGGGCTGAATAGAAAAGCATCCCCAGTGAAGCTTCCTGGCAGAAAGCTTGTGAAAAAAATGACCCCGCTTTACTTATTTCTCACCGCCGGTTTTGAAGCTGTGGTGACACGCTGAGAAAAAAACACACTTGAAATACCTCTCTTTTCATTTGAATCACTTGCATGTGTCTGACTATTCTGGGCTCTTTTGTTTATTATCTTCTAGGGCATTTTGCTGAGATGGCTGCTAGCCTCAAGCGTCCTGACTCGGGAGCCTCTGGCCTCCCTGGGCCACCTGGACCCCCTGGTCCCCTAGGACCCCCGGACAGAATGGTTTTCCTGGCCATAAGGGACATCGTGGCCTCCCAGGCATGAAGGGTCCCCTAGGGGCTCTCGGTTTGAGGGGACCTGAAGGTAAGGCATTTTGCCCCCGTGGAACCAGGGACGTACACTGCCCTTTTTCAGATGAATTCACGTGTCCTAGCAAGCGCCAGCTGTCTGCGCGGTAAGATGGATTGCTCGCTTTTCACAGTGGTGATGGTCAGGACTGGAAAACTGTTGTTTGATATTTTCTTTACCTTGGTGTATGACAACAGTAGACCAAACACCAGAATTAAGGTCCCTTGCCTTTTGGTGCCAGTGTTTTTCAGTTACAGTCTGCCTTAACCATAGTTCAAAATAAACCTCATGGGATCTGGTAAAGGATCATTCAGGTTTTTATTTTTATCGAGACCCCTAGAATCATCATAGAGTTGTTCTGAGATGGCAACCAGCCCTTGAAGATTTGTGCGTGTTAACTTAAACCAACAGTTTGTTAGGACGTCAGAAAGGTCACATCAGGAGTTAACGCGGCCTCCCCCACCCCCCACTTTCTTGCCTCCCTCTTCTTTTAAAGAGTGACACTGGCTGTCAGATTTGAGGGACTTTTTTTGTTCAGCTCTGAAATTCAGTCTAACTTTATTCCTTATTTAAGGCATGAGAGACTGTGAGAGAGTTTGTTTCTTCTCCATTTATTGAAAGCAAGCTAAGCCCCTGAGACCAGTTATTTTGCAGGGGAATAGGCTTATGAATGGGTTAGGTATTCCGCAGAACTTGGAGGAGGGCTGGCTGCCCCCGGTGGTGTTTGCTATTTGAGCTGAGTAAGTCTGTCAGCTTGGGGTGGGAGTGTGCCGGGTAATTTACAGAGAGAACTGAGAGCGAGGAGTTTATGTATCACGAGGAGGGACTGACAGCTCTCCGGGGAACTTCAGAAAGACATGGCACCAAAATCAAGAGAGGATGTGTGTTTTTTAAACAGGGGTGCCCCAATTAGGGATAAACATTATGGTGTGAGTGGTCAGAAGTCAAGCCAGCTGCATTTTGGGATCTGTCTGTGAATTGCTGACACGTTCGGCTCACTGCACCCTCAGCTGGAACAGCGTTGTTCATTATTTCCTATTTGGCATGCGCAGAGCGGTGTGTTAATGGGGCCCCGGGTCAACCTGGCAGATTTCCAAGTTTTCAGAGGCTGAACACAATCAAACATGGAGAGAGCTCAGAGTGCATCTTAAAGAGAACCGGGTGTTTGAAAGAATCCCATGGCCACTCACCTTGGTCCTGCTTTTACCTTCAGTTCAGGAATTCTGACCAGAGGTGCTCTCCCCAGGGTCGGGCCCTGCTTCCTGTGTCAACTCTTCGAGGAAACTCCACCACTGCGGGCGGACTGCTGGCTTAGTTGTCTGTGTTGTGGCGGAGCCCATGCTTTCCTGAGTTCCCTGCTGAGCCGTGGTTCCCAAAGAGTGGCCCCCGCTGCGTCCGCATCATCAGAGACCTGTTAGGAAAGCAGTTCTCCTGCTGGCCCAGACTCACTGAATCAGAAACCCTGCAGTGAGGGCAGCAGTGTCCGTGGGGGGCGTCACCCATCTTCCCACTGAGAAGGAGCATCTTGTAGGGCTGCCAGCCCTCTCTTCTCTGGCTAAAGTGAAGTCTCCATATTTGGGACAGAGCTTAACTTTGACTTAGTAAAGACCGCTTCTGAAGTCCCACCTTATTCCCTAAGAAAGGAAAGTGTCTGTCTACCTGCTTCCCTGGGAGAGTCTGCAGAGGGCTGCCTCTCCAGCCTGGGCTACATCCATGTCTGGGTCCCCTTCCCAGAGGTTTTGATTTACATTGGGCTTTCACAGTATTCCCCAGGGGATTTCAGTGTGCAACCAGGGCTGAGAAGCACTGGAAATAAAGGGGACCTGTTCTGGAAACTTCCTGGGATGCTTGGAACTGGAGCATGGAGTTGTGTCTGGGTTGGGCTGGGTTGGCCCTAGCAGGTGAACCTTATTTTGAAAGGAAGAAAAATCTGTTTCTATATTTGGAACCTGGAAAGGATCTCTAGCAGTAAGTTCATTCATTAGGCATAGTTTGATCATATAAGGGACTGTTTCTTCCTGCAGTATTTGTGACATAGCCTAGAATCTGGATGTGATAGAGTTTTTTTTTTCCCTAAAGAACTTTCTCTCCCCACCCTCCTCCATACCTTTCTTGGCATTGGGTTCCTTTGAAACAGTATCTTCTCTCAGTTTTACTTCTTAAAATGTGGGGCGTGGACAGAAAGGAATAATCAGATGGACTCTTATCAGTCAATACTGTCACAATTTGGAAATGTAAGATTCTTGATAAGTGGACTGAATCTTTCTTGTCCATCACATACACTAAAAGTCCTATTTAGTTGAAAACACGTAGTGTTCTACTACCCAAAGGTTACAGATCAAATTTTTCTTGAGAATAAACACTCCACCATTTGAAACTTAACTGTTCTTCTGATCAGAGATGTATTTCATTGTCTCTTGTTGCCTTTTTTCCCCCCACTTAATAAAGAAGGAATGGTGTAGGTGCTGGTTTCCATGGAGATGCTTTGAGAGCCTTTTTCCAGAGACATTGCTACATAGATAAGTTTTACTAATAGTTCAGGCTATGTCTTAATCAAATCACTGTTTTCTTTCTAAAAACTTACTCTGAAAAACACAGCAGAACATTTTTAATAGGAACTCGTAGAAACAGGCCTCAGATCATACTCAAAGCTTAAGTCGTGTTGATGTGTATTTTGGCTTTCATCACCATGCTTTACACGCTTTTACACAAACGCGTTGGAGCCACAGCCTTGTTGTGTGTCTGTTTCATGTGTGTTCATGTCATGTGACGCTGGAGCAGAAACACAAGAGACCCCCGACTGGCCCAGTGTTCACCTTGCTTAGGATCACGTCAGTCTTTCATGTCATAAGTACTTTTTAAATGTTCATGGTTTGGGGTAGTTTTCAGTCTCTGAGTGAGGCTGTGTGTATGTTTAGATTTTTTTAGTGTGAGTCAAGTAGATATGTCGCTATGCCTTGTCTCAAGCCTCTGACAAATGTTATTCTCTGTTCTTCAACTTTTTATCTCTATCTGAATGGAAGAGTGTTTCATCCTTAAAGGTCAGAGCCTGGAGAGTGGGCTCTCCTGTCTATTTCAGGCTCTAGGCAACATGCTTTTACAAAAGGTGCAGAACCAGCATGGCTCAGCCCAGGACACAGAGCACAGGGCTAGAGCTAAGGGAACAGATCTCATAGGGAGTCAGGTTTGTTCTTCCCTATTGCACCATCCCTGTGAAAGCTGCAGTTTAACTTACTCTGCTCATCTCATCTCTTCAGAAAATGAGGCACAGTCTATGGCCAGCATTGAGATTTGCAGTGATATGACATTTAAATTGCTAAGTTAACTAGAGAGCTTAAGCTGTTAGTTTTAAAAATGCTAGTTGTCTTAGCTTCCTAATGCAGTAAGGCCGTATTGGTGATGAGTGTAAAAAATAACTAGTTCGTGTGAGTTCGAGCTGAGCTGTAAATCCTTACACAATACTTATAAAACTTTGTTTTGAAAAGGTGGTTGACATGGTAAAAAATCTTCACACAAGGAAATTCACAGCTAAAAATTGAAGTATGGTTACTATTTAAAGATTCACTTCATAATTTGAGATTTTTGACTGACAAATGTGCATATGGTTGTACAGATACTCTATTTTTGTTGTGTACGTGGCTTAGTTTTTAAAATTATAACGAACCTGATAACATTGGATGAGGTTGAGCTGATATGAATATTTGGAAAAAATGATTATGTATAGAATTTGTTGCAAAATGCCATTGCATCTTCTAACAATGTAGTAAAATAACAATATAATACTATACTGGTGGGGAAACAGGTAATGCCTCCTACCAGGAGCAGTAGAAGTCATTTAGGACCAGTTAACTAAGGTTTTGAGGCACTTTGTTAATGAGGCCAAGGTTGTGGGTTTGGTCTCTGCAGGGGCCAGTTTAATACAACTTTGTTCTGTGGCTGCTGGATCCCCGAATTCAGTCAGCTGTCTTGCAAAGACACATGGTTGGTTGCAATACAGATTTCCTTTATTCCCTGTAAATAATGAGGCAGAATTGAAATGTACTCCCTTGTGACAGCACCCTCTAAATTTCAAAAATTCATTAATTCATTTTTGGTAATACTAAATGTACATTGTTCATGAATTTTAAAGTGTATAAAAAGATATTCAGTGAAGCATGTCTCTCCCAGCCCTATCTCCCATCTGCCTCGATTCCTTTATCCTTTCTATTAGGTAATCACTATTATTAGCTTCCTAAATATCCATATCTGTGATGATCAATGAATGTATATTTTTTCTTATATCATTTCAATAAATTGTATTGTCCTTTAGTAAGTGGTCTGGCCCTGGCTTTTTTCACTTAACAATGTCTTGGGGATCATGCCAAAGAGCTTCCTGGTTCTTCTTCACAGGTGCATAGCATTCTACTCTATAAAAAAGTACCACCATATATTTAACCCTTCAGTGGATACTTAGATTGTTTTTAATCTTCTGTTAAATTTTTTTCCAGGTTGGATTTGCATATTTCTGATTAAACTTATTCCTGATTATTTAATAATTTAGTTGCTATTACAAATGGGATCTTTGTTTCACTACATCTTATTCCTGATTGTTTGTATATGTGAAAATTATTGATTTCCATATATTAATTTTGTACCTTGCTCCTTTACTGAATTCTCTTATTGTTCGTAGATTTTGAATTGGTTTTCTAGGGTGTAAGATCAACAGTCATATCACCTGATGTTGCAGAAAAATGTGTTACAGCTCAATTGTGACAGCAACCTGGATCCAGGCGAGAAACCAAGCAGCACTCGGAGAGTTGGAGAACTCAGGTTTATTACGCCAGCAGACCCAGAGGAGTTAACACTCCAAGTTCTGGACTCTGTCTGTAGGTTTGCACAGGCCTTTATAGGCTGCCAGTTTTACACTTTGCAACATCATATGTAAATAAAGTATAACAGAAGTTGACCAACCAGGAACAAGCTTTATGGAAATAGACCAATCAGGAGTGAGAGAAATAACCAATCAGGAGTGAGCTCCATGTGACTGAAGTACTACAAATGGACCAATCAGAAGTTAGTGAAGTGGACCAATCAGAAGTGAGAGTAATAGCCAATCAGGAGTGAAGGAAGTAATCAATCAGAAGTGAGCTCAGGGAACCAATAGAATTTTAGGGGTAAGTAAGCCATTTCAGAGGCAAAAAGTGAGATAGAGCCTCTGGGCCAGGGAACTGGATGGTGTTGGCAGGAGAGTAATGGCCCTGCCTGGGGGTCCTGCTGGTCTTTTTATGGGGCTTCCTGCCTCACCGAGAACAAGGGTAACTTACACCAAATAATAAATAATAGTAAGAAAGTAGGCGTCTTTATAACATCCTGACTGGAGTGGAGCTGCTGCTTGTGTTTTGCGTGAAGCATCACGCCAGCCAGGGGTTGAGACAGATAAACTTTATCATGCTGAGGAATTAGCTAGCTTCTTATTTTATTGAATGTTGTATCAGGAATGCATGTTTAATTGTCCGGTGTCTTTTCATCATCTAGGGATATAATCATTTGATTTTTCCCCTTAGACCTCTTAAAATAATTAACTTGATTTTTCCCTTGCTACGTACTTACTACAATCTAGTTTGTAGCAACATCATAACTTTTTGATTTCTGAATGTAGGCCTTGCTTTAAGTTGAAAAATATGGAACTTTATTTTTATAGATACATAGAAAAATAACATTTCTCTAATGAAATCCAGGTGACATGGGAGAAAGGGGTGATCGTGGCCTTCCAGGAAGATGTCCCAAAGATGTGCCCAGAGCTACAGGTCTCCCAAGTAAGTATGAGGTGGGGAAATTGGTAGCAAGTGGGTAGTCTGGCTAGAATAATATTTCAAAGAATTGCTCTTTGATTACTTGAGTTTATCACGTGATAATAATGGCTAGCATCAATTTTTGAAGACCAACTTCAATGAAGAGTTAGATAATCTGTAAATCATGTCTGAATTCTTTGAGTGAGAATACGTGTCAGGGCTTGAAACAGCACTTTATTTTTTAGGGGTAATTAGGCTTGCTTATTTATTACTTATTTATTTACTTTTTATTTTATTTTATTTTATTTTATTTTATTTTATTTTATTTTATTTTATTTTATTTTATTTTATTTTATTTTATTTTAAAATGGAGGTACTGGGGATTGAACCTAGGACCTCATGCATGCTAAGCACATGCTCTACCACTGAGCTATACCCTCTGCCCACCTGACACGTAACTTTCTTGAATAAATACTGAAAAAAATAGTGTCAAAGTCCAGCCACAAGGCACTTGTTATGAAATTGAGTGAATTTCTACCCCAGCTGCTCATTTCCTCTTTGTTTAAAAAGAGCGACAGGAAAATGAAACCAAGTTTCAATTGTTTGTGTTGCCCAGGGAGTTAACTGAAATTTATTTTAAATGCTTCTCCTTCAAACGTACAGACGGTCCGGAAGTCCACATGCAAAAATAAACTTGGACATTTCTAACCCTGGCCACCAAAAGCCACACACAAGTACATACCCAGCTGGGTCAGCTGAGGTGACAAAGTAGCCTCTGTGTGAAGGGCCCAGATTCTCACCTTGGGTGTCTGTTCTCCTTCCACACTGGTTGCTCTGTGGCCGGAGTCTCGATGGCCGCTTGCTCGTCCACTGGGCGATGGCTTCCAGGTCCAACCACAGAAGAAGCCTGAGAGTGTGAATGGCACACAGCCTCCCAGCAAACTCCCCGATCGCTGTGGGGCCGCGCCTCAGGAAGGTCCCCGAAGCCCCCGGGGCGGCAAATCAGGGGAGGGGGCTTGTGCTGAAGGAGGAAGGAGGGTGGTCCACGCTCCCACAGTGGATTTGGAAAACTCGGTCAAAGAAAATCTAGAGAAAGAAAAGATGGTTCTCTAATTCTGCCGATGGCTTGCATATTCAATCAAGGTTATAATTGCCACCCCAAACATCGTTGCTTTCTGATTATCCATTTCATTGCACCTTGGGATTTTCTCATTTAAAAGATTTTTTTTAAAAATACAAATACATTTGGAGAGAGCTCAAACACTGCTTTTCTAAGACTGATTCATGGGCCTGTCAAGACGTTTTCACAAATCGATGATTGTGATTGGAAAGGGAGGCTTTTACTATTGGAAAAGGAAAGAAAATGTGGTTGGAGTTAAATGAGGCCAAGAGAAGATCTTACTATAGAGTCTGGATTCATTGATGGACGTTTAGAAGAGAGAAGAGGAAAGAGACTGCTGAGTGCTCCTCTCCTTTATCAATAGTAGGAATAGGAGGTTTTAAAGCTGATGCAATAGCATCACTGCAATTTACTTAATTATCTGTGGGTTATAAATCCCACAAGAGCCTTACAATTTCTCCTCCCATTTTGTTAACAAATCACTTAACTGTTCTTGGACCAGCAACGTGCACGGTTTACAAGGTTTTACTTTATCAAAAACATATGATTGTTTCTGGTGACCCTTACTTTAAAAAAAACCTGTGGATGAGCCACGTTTTAAGTTTAAGAATGGGGAGATTAAAGAAGAGCCTCTCGCATGTGCGCAGTGCCCCTGGCCGCCACGAGGGGCGCTATTTCCCACCTGCACCCCCCCCACTCACCTGGGGTTTGTGCGGTGCCGGGAGGGGGCTCCGCTGATGAGCTTTTTTTAGCACATCAGTCCATCCGTGTGTGGGCAGACGGTAAGGTAGGACAAGCTCATCACTGGCAGCTCTCCCTGGCCCCAATCTTGTCTCCTTGATGAAAAAAAAATTTGTTATGGCCGCTCTTGGAGTTAATACTTAAATCTGATTTGTTAAAAAGTTCCATGGACTCCCCATCTCAGGACTCCGACACCTTCCCTTCTGGGTTTCCTTTCTGCCTTTTACCAGCCCGTGCCCCTCTCTTCCTGGTCCCACTCGGAAATCTGGTCTTCCTTTTGGGGGCTTTGGTTACATTTTCATTGAGAGGATATTTGGCATCACTTAGTGAAAAATCGGAGTAGCAGATTATTTTTTTTTGAAGGCACTAAAGATTGAACCCCACTAAGCATGCACTCTATCACTGAGTGTACCCTCCCCTGCCCCAGATTACAGATTATTACTATTATTTTTTTAAATTACGGCTTGCTTTCCAAAGCATGCCACTTCCCCAGGGCTTTGGCACACTGGCTCACTTCTCCGGAGGCCCCAGCTGGGGCTTCAGCTTTCTGTCAGCTCACATCCCCTTGTCTGCACGAAAAGATGCTCAGCTGTCAGTTTCCCAACCCATCAAGTCCCTGAGCAAGGGTTTTGGGGGCCATTTCTCCCCTAAAGCGAGTGCTCTGAAACGGGGCTGTCGGGAGCTTGGGCCCCACAGTCCAGACGCCTGGCTCACATCTTGACGGTCACTAACTGGCTTCATGACACCAGACAAGTTCTTAACTGCTCAGTGCCTCAGCTTCCCCACTTACCAAAGAGATGATAGTCAAGAGTCCCATCTCCCAGAGAGCGTAATTCTGAGAATGAAAGGGAAGGAGGCAGCCCATCTGACATGCTTAGGGCGGTTTCTGGCCACCGCCCCTGCGCAGTCCGGGTTCATGCGTGGTGCTGCTAGTAACGTAGCAAACCCACTTCTGTGTGTGGAGGTGGGTGGTGGGCAGAGCTGGGCCCTGGTTCAGCCCTGGTGGCCTCTTCCTGGCTGTCGCTCAGCGGGAAGATGCTGCTACTCCCGACCCCTCAGACCTTCCCTCCGCGAAATCTCCAGCTCCGCCCCACAGATGCATAGTGCTAGGTCACAGCAAATCGTGTCACCAGCTCACTGTCCTCAGAGAGGCTGGGCCTTTCTTAATTTCCTTGTTAGAGCTTGAAATGGGATTAAATGTGCTTTCTGGTCTCTCCCAAACCTAACGGATGGGACTTCAGGACCTGAGGGAACCCTCAGCAGGGCCCTGTTCAGGACCTTGTCCAGAACCTTCTAGATACATATACATCTCATGTAGAGGAAAGAGCCTGCAGAACAGAGTATTCTGCGACCTTCTTTGTTGTCCCTGTTGTTAGATTTGGGACTCAGCCTATTGAGTGAGAAGACCATTTGGTCCTTCTTAGTGCTAATATAGCTGATGAATTTGAAAAAATGGCACTGACACCTTTACTATCTATCCAGTGATCAGAATTCCTTCATTCTTTCTGGACAGTTTTAGTTCTCTGCCTCTCCTCCTTACCCCATAGTTGGTTCAGTGTTAAAGATTACGTGCCCTTTGGGATTGTGATGGTCCGTTGCCGAATACGGACCACAGGGCATTGTTATCACCATTATGTGGACTGTCATTTTGGCCTTCGTGCTCTGCTGTGTTAAAGTCAACAGAAACCATGAGTGAGCTTCTCGCGGCCAGAGGGAGGAGGGCAGACAGGTGAGAAGTGCGGACTCGAGCCCGGCTGCCCTTTTACTTACTTTCAGCTGCGCTGCCTCTCGGTGCGCTAGCATCTTCTCTGCACGGGGGAGAGGATAACCACACCTACTGTCCGGCCTCATTCGGGAGGACCTGTGGATGTGTTCATACCTGTAGAGCACTTAGAATGGTGCCTGGCTTGTAGCAGACGTTCTGCGAATTTAGCTCTTACCGCTATTGTCATTCCTCCTTTTATATTTGAAGAGAGACAGACGTAACACAGGTCCCAGGCCCCGACAAAGATCTCGGGTGAGTGACAGAGGCAGATGTGCGTATGTCCAGGTTCACGTTGTGGATGAAAGGATGGGCAGGCTGGGCGGGTGTACGATGAGCTGGTCTTGCCATCTGAGGCATCATCTGACTGGCGTGTCCCATAGCTGCTCAGTGTCTTGATTCCTCTTCTGCCTCCCACAAAGCTGTGCAGAACTCACAGAGCGGGATCTGTGGGGCTTTAGACCCCGATCCCTGCCCCTACCTTCCATCTCTCACCAGAACCTTCCGTGGCGTCACTTGTCCCATCAAGAGTTACTCTTTGCCTGCTGCCCCAAACTTGTCCACTGGGGACCAGTTCCTTGGCACCCTGGGGATTTTAGGAAAACATATTTAAGGATGGGTCTTGACTTCTCTTTGTGCATTTAAACACCGGGGAGAGGGGTCAGCTAAGTGACAGTCGTGTGTGGACCACCAGGAACGTGGCGCTCACCATACCAGGCCACGGGACCAGATTTCTTGTGCAAAATCTGCAGTTAGGTGAGCTGTGCTTGTGAATGTTGAGTGGGAAAAAAATCCCGCAATGCAAAGGGCACCTCTGAAGCTTAAGTCTAGCAGTAGTCATTTATCCTATTTCCACAGCTGTCCAATTTCCACTGTTTTATTCAGTCCTGGGGATCTTAAGTGAGCAAACCACTAAATACACCAATTCCTTAAACATGTGTGCTTTGTCTAACACCACAAAAGTTAGCTCAGGACAAAGTGAGACATGTAAGAAATTCTCTAATTAATGCTGGAAATGTATCCGTGTTTTTTTAAGCCTGTATGCACAGCCCCTGTGATTCCGCAGCGTCATTAGAGCCCTCGGAAGGGTCCTGGCACGTTGAGCCTTCATCAGTGTAACGCGACTGCCCTCTAGTGTTAGCACAGAGAATGACACCGATGTTCACTTTAAGAAAAACGAAATGTTTGGGAATAACACTTTATAGGTCCTTGAAATTTTGGAAAACTGTAAAATCATCAGGCAGCTAGTGTAGCTAACACACCCATGAGGCCAGCAAGGCAGAATGAGAACACTCTGGATCTGGGCTTTCTCTTCGCAAGAGTTTAAAAGCAGTTTTTAGATATTTGTTAATGGAGTTCTTGAGTAACTTGAATGTGACTTAGAGTCACCCCAAAATTAGGTTCCCACAGAATAGTCTCCGAGCACCTTGGAGCCCAGGTCAGGGCTCACCAGAAGCTGATAAGCTGTTATGGGAAGGCTAGTTTTTCCCTCTGGCCACTTTTACAGGGCAAAACCTCAGACAAATAGCTTTAAGGATCATCATCTTCGTCCATCATCATCTTAAGTCATCCTCTATCATTTAAGAAAGCATTAAAAAAATTATTTTGGAGGGGAGGAGGTAATTAGGTTTCTTATTTATGTTTTGGAGGAGTTACCTGGGATTGAACCCAGGACCTTGTGCATGCTAAGCATGTGCTCTACCACTTGAGCTATGCCCTGCCCCCTACAAAAACATGTATTAAGGCCATTTGTACACGCTGCTGGACAGTGGGAGGTCCAGTGCCTCCTGCCAGTCTGCAGCCACGAGGGGTGTCCTGCTCATGTGTGCAACTTTTTGTGTGTTTCAGGTGACCCGGGTCCTGCCAGCTATGGGAGGAATGGCCAGGATGGTGGGCGAGGCCCCTCAGGGGTGGCGGGCCTCCCTGGTGTGCCTGGCCCCCCAGGACCTCCCGGCCCTCTTGCTTTCTGCGAGCCAGCCTCCTGCACCGTGCAGGCTGGTCAGCGGGCATTTAGCGAAGGTCCTGACTAGTGAAAGGCTTAGCGCTGCACCGCTGTCGGCGTAAACCACACTTGGAGAGGAAGCTTGGGAGAGAAGCACTGCCCGAAGCGAGGGCAAGGGGATGGTGCCTCACCTTCAGGTTTATTCCGGAAGACCCACCTGACAGTCAGAAATCCTCTTCCCTTTCCTGTGGACGGGAGCCAGCAGAGCCGTCAGTGACACAAACAAAACCCCTCCCTTGAAGCAAATTTACAGTCCTGTCCCCGGGACCGTAAGCCTTAGGGTGCTATACACGCTGCGGACCACTGCGCCAGGAAACAAGGACAACGGTTTGGACACCTCAGCTGCGGTAGTTACTTTCCTTCTTTATTTGGATGTTGTTTCAGCGGTGTAGGGGATTACCAGACTAGGTACCAGGAGACCCCACTAGGGATGATAGAATCGGTGCTCAAACTCCCCGTCAGTGTGCGCTCTCGGGAGTTGCAGGGAAGGCTGGACCACATGGAGTGACTTCCTTACAGCTGTGGTGGTTTTCACAGTCGGCGTGGATTTTTTCAAACTGTATTGCATCTCCCACCTGTTAATATTTCGGGCTCTTCTATGTGAAAGCAAAGAAGGAATTTTAATATCCTGCCAATCATAAGTTTTATTGATGAATCTATTTATTTTAAAGGTTTGAGGTAACACCTCTGGTTGTACCAAAGAAGCAATAAATATGATTTCTTAACCTTGCATGTTTTCTTAGTCGTAGTCAATGAAAAGAAGTCTGAGCTGATTTAGAGACATTAGAATTTTTTCAATTACTGGTATTTCTGTGGGCATGCTTGTAATATTAATACTTTTTTTCTATGGTGAAATTAAAAAGCCCTTACTGTTCCCAGGAGGGTGTTACCATGACGGAAGTTCTTTATATGTGGGTGTGTGTGTGTGTGTGTGTGTGTGTGTGTGTGGTGGGGGTTGGAGAGCGGGGGCTTGGGGTGATGAGGAGGCCTGCATGGACTTTTTTGAAATCTAACAAACATGGGATATGAAATCTAACATATGGAATATGAATCCATATCCCACAAAAATGCACAAATGCATATGCATAAATATGTTTGCATGTGATGTCTGAGATCTCACGGACCCCCTCAGCCTAGCCTTGCTTGGTTTCTAGGTGAGAAACCAGTCTTCATTTCAGTGCTGTGTTAGTGCCCTCCTATTTAGAACTTCACTGCTGCGAAATGATTTATGTTCTGCCATTTTTCTTATAAAGGCAGCTCAGCTAGAGCGCCGCATTCTTACCAATAAGATGAGTATTGCCTGGTCACTCAAAGCACTTTATTACTGTTTACACAGTCACATCGGCTTGCTGTTTTAGCAACATCTACATGAACTGTCGATCAGACTTAATAGATGAATTTTGTGTCGCGGTGCCTGTGACTGACTTGTCCCGGGCCGTAGCGCGCTGCTCAGAGTAGTCAACATCTTCAGTGAGTTCATGGAACTCCATTCTCTCAAGTCAAAGGGAGGGAGGGTTTTTGATATTTTTTTCCTCATGTGTACTTTCTACACATTTAAAATTTTTAGTCCCATTTGTTTGGTCAAATCAATCATTTCATAATATATATTTGAGTTTCTTTAAAACCGCTCCCAGCATCTGGGCCTGTGCTTCTGGCGTGGATTGTGTTTAAGGGGAACGCGCGCAGCCTGACCGCACAGATCAGTGCCGTCCACCCCCGGGAAGGGCGCTCTTCCTGCGCGTGGAAGAGACGATCCTTGAAATGGAGGTATCGTTATAACTGCTTCAAAGGGCCTTTAGAGGAGGTGGCAGACCTTTCCGGGTCCTGTGACAGATAAACAGATGCAAAGAAACTGCCTTGTCATTTCACCAGGGTGGTTTTATTTTAACTGGAGTGACACAATCAAATACGACAAAAGAGAAATTATTCAATAACCAAATACATATGTTTCTCGGTTCTGTAATACCCGACTCATAAGAAAATTTAAAAAAAATAAAATTTCAAAGAAAAAGTTCCTTTGACTGTTTTACAAACTTGAGAGACAAAAGGAAGTACAGTGGCTCCTACAGATACAGCAATTGTGGGAACGACCACTTACAAATGGATTGTGCAAAACGAGCAGATTCCAGAGGGTGGGAACGATCCGTTATAAATCCAGTTAGCTGAAGTCGCTTACGGAAGCAGTAAATTCTGGACTGAGAAACTGCAGGGACAAGTAGCCCGCAAATCTTCTCCAGGAAAGAGGGCTGGTGGATATTGAATGAGACCAAATAGCTCTCTTTAGCAAAGCAGAAATCTCCAAAACCTCTGAGCTACCTCTCAAAGGTGGATGAAGGGCCACCTACAGAGGGGTGGGCGGGCAACCCCAGGTGGTGAGAAACATGCAGGTTACTTCCTCCAGGGCAAAGGAGTTCTGATTTATTTCTAATCAGTGCTTCGATAGTATCATGATACAATTTTCATCCCAAATGTCTGACAGATTGGTTAAGAATTATGAAAATCACATCCCAGCATGACTGAGCACATAAATTCTCCATCATAGATTGGCCTAATTGACTTTGTCTAGCAGAAGAGTACGAATGAGTCGTCATATCAGTGACATGACTGATTTGATCATTTTTGGACACTATATTTCAAGCTGACTAAATGAATACTGTTATTCTTCAACATCATATGTAAAATCTGATTTATCTGCAACCTGAATTAAGCTTCGTGTAAATCCCTGCTTTGGAAGGTCACCTCTGATTGTATTATTATTATTATTATTATTATTATTATTATTATTATTATTATTATTATTATTATTTTATTATTAGGCTATTACAGCATCTCTGATGTCTAACATCTCTGAGTTTAAAAACAGACCAATATAGAGGGAAGATCACTAGAAATACATACAACATACCGAATATCCAGAAAATTGCTTTTTAACATTTTCTGATGGCCCTGGCAAAAGGCATGAAAAAGCAACAATAAGGAAAAAAATGTTCCCAAACTAGTCATCTTGCTGTTTACAGACAGGGAATGGACATACATTATTGAAAATATCTTTTTAGAAAAAGAACACTTGCATTTAATAAATATAGGTGTCTCTTTTTTTTCATAGAGTAAAAGAAATACTTTCCAGTTGCATGCTTGGTCTTTTTTAGTGAACGTGTGACCCAGGACATGGCAGTATTAATGTATATGGCTCAGTAAATTGTAAATCAAAATTGGTTAACCATAAGAACACGTGACTATAAATACATGTGCTCAAATGCTCTTTAACTAAAGGGAGTATAATGTGCTTGTTAGATCTGGTTACCAGAAAGAGGATACTGACTGATCCTAGTTTTGATCTTAATGAACAGCCACGCAGGCTAACTTTCCCCTGCACGTGCCTTCACACCTTGCTCTTGATTCCAAGAAAATAACTTTCTTTTTAAGGCTTAATTGAATTTGTCTTTGGCCTCCAAGTTGAAAATTTCTGTGTGAAAAGGCTTCAGAATATTCCCTAGAGAGCACACAGCTCACTCACTATGTCCTAAGGGGACCCAAGGATGAGAATAGTTAAGAACTACGTAAATCGTTTCCTGGTCTAAGCAGACATGTAAATCCACTGGCTTGTTTTGATGTGATTCATGTCAGTTAAGGAAAAAAGCGATGGATTTAATGGCCCAATGCCTATTGCCTTATCGCTAACGATGGAAGGGCTTATATTTGAGATAAGTTCCTTGTAATATTTCTTGCTCAGGCCATGTGGTTTAGTGAGAAGATCACTTTGTGGGACACAAGTCACAAAGGACTGGCTGCTCTCTGACTTTTGTTTCTGCTTTTAATTCTCATCCCCAATCATCAGACCAGGCTTTTTATAAGCTGCCACAGAGATGGGTTATAAACTTCATTATTTCGAGCTAAGCATTGATTCATGTGAAAAACAAAAGTATAAATGGCCAGCATGGTATAAACATAAACTCTGCAACAGGCCAACCTGCATGTTTCTCAAACACGTGTGTGGCTCACGCATGGTGTGCCTGGTGTGTGAGTGTGTTTGGAGCCTCCCTGTGGTTGGGACCCACCGCAATGGACCGCAGTGTGGCGCTTCCAAAGAAGAAAGGGTGTTAACAGCTGCACCTCAGAATTCCGATTTAGGGTCAAATCCTTTACTGCTGAGATATGTGACAAGCTCATTATGCATCAGAAACATAGGAATCAAGGCCTCAGAACATTATATCCACATGTGATTTTGAATAAAACCAGTGCCACTCCACTTAGCATGAACATGCTGAATTCAATCTTAAGTAGCTCAATGAGGTCAGACAGAGAACAAACAGAATGGGCTGAAAAATGCATCCTAAATGCTATTTTTAAAATAAATAGTTATAAAATATGCCATAAAATAACCTGAATTAAAATACATCTATACACTGAACAATATTTAACCCTAAAATGTATTTTAAATAATGCAGCAAAATCAAACATTGTAACGTAATTAGCATCTTTACACCCATATGCTTCTTATGGTTGGACAACGCGCACTCTTCCGAGAAACTTAAATCTTACTGAACTTCCCCCTACATGTAGTGACGCCTACTTCATTAATATTCACTTCTGACAAATTCAGGAAGCAAGCCGCTGACTCCTGGGGTTGTAACCCACATCACTCCCTGTTGGATCTGAACACGACAGTTTTTCCATTCAGATATTCTTAGGCTTGGCTCGGTTTTATATCCTGCCTGATCCTGGAGGTGAGTGTTTGCTCTTCTGGGTCTGCTTCTCTGGATGAGTTTTGTCTGGGTCCCTCTGGTTCTCCATTCAGTCTGACTAAACGGACCCATTCCTCTGGCGTGATTTTGTTGAGTGAAACGTCTGAGTTACAGCGCCAGCTACACCACATGAGGAAACTGAAGTCATCCATATGTCTTGGTTCCTGAGATTCCCAGAAGTTAAACAAATTTAATGTCATGACTGCTGCCTTTACCAGCCAACTAATGAGTGAGTGCAGCTCAACAGGCTAAGTTGCTTTGAAGTAACAGGCATCCAAGACACAAGTTCAATTTCTGTCTGCGTCTCCCTCCTAGACGGCTGTGTAATCTGTGTGAGAGACAGTGGGATAAAAGGGGGTCCAGTTGTCCACACCAGAGTATTAAGAAAGACACTGGGAAACAATGACAATAAACATTTGTATGTCTTAAGAAGGTGGACATGGACAAATGTGAAAAATAACTTAAAAACAAGAGCAATGAACAAATCTGCAAAGCTATTCTGTCAATTCATTGGAAAAAAGTTAAGCATCAAACTTCACCTAGAAATTCTCAGTATCAGGATATTGTTACCAATGTTAAGAAAATTTAAATGGTATTTTGAATACTGATACATTTCTAGAAAAATATAAATTATACAAATCTAATTGTAAAATTTTAAGTACTTTGAACAATATGGAGATTTGGACATTGTCTAATTCTAGAAATGATCTACTTGTGGGAAGCTAAATTCTTATTTGTCAAAAGAGACTTCGCTATCCTGTTTAGAAAGTAGGAAGATTGCTCAAGGGTTTCCATGTTAGCCCCTAAAATACGAGGGTAGCACAAAGTTACAAACAGTAAATTTGCAAGTTAACAAGGCATGTAAATCCACTGAAGAAATAAAATCAAAACAGCCAACAGATCAAAGGTTATTGTGCCGGCTTCATAAAGATACTTAAAATGAGGAAAAGTATAAATTAACGAAACAAAACAACAAAACATAAATTAACAAGAAATTATTTACGAAAGTGAAAGAGAGTAAGTGTAAAAGCAAAGAGTATGACTTAGTTGTTGTTCACTCAGTGTCTCCAGCCTTGTGTTTCTGCAAGTCTGTTCAGGTCTTCCGATACAAATTGCTTTAGACACCGTCTTGTGGACAAAAGGAGGTAGATCCCAGGTTCTCAAGAGATGAGGAGCACTGCAGAAAAGCTAAATCTTACTTCACTCCTAAAACATATTCATAAAAAAATTATTTTATCATCCAAACATCAAATGACATCTTTTACAGACAACATATCTCAAGATAAATAGTGAAGCTCTATAATAAAAGTGACTAAAATGTAAAGTTTCAACAATGTCATGAAACATAGCAATAAGCATATGGGATTGCTTTAAGATCATTAATTAAATTACTTTGATCACAAGCTGAAAAATTTCAAAGGTTAAGACTGGCTGTGTTTTTGTTATGATTTTAGGGGAAAAATGGGTAGGAAAGAACCGTGAATAAACTCACGAATTACTCTTCCTTTTTTCTTTAGACTCCAGAGGCCATAGATATTAGTTGAAGTCATATTTTGCTATTTGCACAGAAAGATTTATATCTGACAGTGTTAACTGATCTTGGTATAAAACGTTAGACTGGAATTCAAACGTGCTTATATAGGGCAAACAGTTTTAATTATTGTCATCATGGCCTATAATTATTTTGTATTTAAACACACTTGTCTGGAGTCCAAACAAGGGATAATTCAGGAAATTTGATCATTCTTCTTCCCTGCTGTGGACATTACTGCCATCTGTGTGAAAATAAACAAATGTTTTGTATTGGAATGGATCAGAATGATACAAGAGAATTGCCGGCCACCAAGTTAGGGGACAATGTCACACCCTCCTTTGGGGCCTTAATTATCTACTTTCTTTTTGTTAAAGGAATTAGGCAACTGCCACAGCTCCACTTTACCTGGCGTGGTATCAGCTGGCCCAGGCTTTCCTGGTGCTCTTTGCTGCATGTCATGCGTACAGAGGCGGGGATGGTGAATATACAGGAGGCTGAGCAGAGATGCTCCCGGTGACACAGCTCCATTCCTCTGGTTACACCCAAGGGAGATGGAGTCACACGTGTCAGTTGTAAGAAAAAGAGCTTCAGTCACTGTGACAGCTCTACTTTGAAATGCACCATATAGCAGTCTACTCCCCTGCTCCTCAAATCACCAGAATAAATTCAGGTTCTTGAAACCAGAATAAACTGGCCCAGCATGAGTGGAATTTAGAAAAAGAAAAGTTCCTAAATATGCAATTTGTAAGAAAGGATACAGGCCATATCCTCTGGGAGTAAAATGAGCAGAATTTATAAAACAGGAAACTGAATTAAGTCTTCTTATGTATGTGAAGGGATCGACTCAAAGAAAACAAAAATACACCGATCACCATTAGCAATAATAGTTCATGAAAACATTAAAATGCTAAAATAAATACTTCTGGATTAGCAAAAAGGTGAAAGGATCAACAAACTATTAATTAATATGAAAAAAAACCTTTCAAAACATGAGATGTTCAGCTTTATGTCAAATTCAAGTAAATTAATGAGTAGCAGATGTGTTATAAGCTTTCAGAAAATTCAACAAATTAAAGTTCAACAAATGACAAGATATACACATAGCACCAGATTTTAGATCTCTGTACATTTTTGGGGGGGAAATGATCATTTTACTAAGAAAATGCGTATTTATATTCTGATTGTGTAAGTCTGAAACAGCACCATTGTAGGTATTGCACAGGAAATAAAATTAAGAAGAAAATAAATTTAAAGTTAAAAACACTTGAAATAAATGAAATGACCTTGGAAAAGAGAGTGAATAAACTTTGAATTGACATACACAGCACCGTTCAACATGAAATGAGGAAAAGGTTGTATTATACAACACAGCCGTGTAGGAAGTCCCTGACCAGCAGTTCGTCCATCTACAATGACAATCAGCTCAGACCAAGGGCTTGCCTTTCAAACTCACGTTTCAATTAAGAGATAAAAGCAACCAACCCCGGGCGGCTTTAGCCACCTTGGCCCCAGTGCTGCTTCCGCGAGGCCAGTGCTGGCCCCGGGGTGATGCGGCAGGAGGGCGCTCAGCGTCCGTGGGACCCACCGCTTAGATTTCAGCAACGTCCTCAGGCCCAGTGTTCAGAAAATCAGTTGTTCTCAACAGCTTCTCAAAGCAATGTCCAGCCAGGCAATATGGGTACCGTTTAGCCGTTTGGTTGGCGATCACCCGTTTCCGGTCCCGGCCGGAGGCTGCGGCCTGGCCGCGCCTGCTCCCCCTGCAGGGCACGGGGACGCTGTGGGCTCGGCGCCGGCTGCGCTTTGGGCCCCGTGGCTCTCCGTCCTGCCCCGCACCTCCTGCTGCAGCTTGTGGACGCGCATCTGCGACACCACCCCCTAGAACAAGGGCGTTTCTTTTCCAGTCGCTGCAAGTCCCGCCTTCTGTTCTGATGGCTGGTTCTTAAACTCTGGGGGTGATGAGGTCAGAATAATGGACACAGGGCCCAAAGACTCGTTGGACTTTTTAAGCTTCACAAGGACCAAAGACGGCTTGGTGCCCTCGCCACCGAACCCCTCTTGGGGACGGCAGCGTTCTGTGTCCCGGGTGAGAAGCGCGGTGTGGGCACCGCAGGGCTGGGCTGTGACTCCTTCCTCCCTTCTCATGCAGAACGTGTTCCGGCTGGTGGGGTTGCCTCACATCGACCTCGGTACACAGAGTTAACAAAACCATCTCAGTACTTGGCTATGGTAGGATTTGGGGCTCCCTGATAAAACAGTCACGTGGGGTTTCCCCTCTAAAATATAAGTTATGAAGTGAAGTTCTTACTGCCTATCTGTTTCTCTATATAAGTCGAATGGATATAGGATGGTATAAGAATTCTTAAGCTATGAAAAACTAATTAAAAAAATTCAGCAGGAGCAATGGACTATATCAAAAAAAGTTGATGAAATTTTTAGCAATGATAGTAAATTTAAACACCAAGAAAACATTAAGTCTGAAACTTTAAAATTCAGAAATCAAAGGCCAAATACAAATTGATGAGGCTACTAAACGTACATCACCATCCGTCTTCTAAACCACAAGCTGTCATTTCCTCTTGAAGAAGACCTAAGGATCAAGATCTGCTTGCATATTTCATAGAACACCCTGAATAAAAATCATAATGAAGGTGAAGCAAAACATATAGAATGAATTTGGAAAAATTCTAAAAATGCTGATATCGCAATTACTATAGGAATAAGATTTCAATTTTTGCTGTTAATGTCTGGCTTACACCAAAAAACAAACAAAAAAAGTCACTCCCACCTCACGTGGGTTTGATAGTATCAAGAAAGGGCCGGTTTGATAGTATCAAGAAAGGGCCAGCGGCAAGGAGAGACGAGCAGGAATCCAGTTGCCCATAGGTGCGTCTACTTCCCACCTGTCCGCTGACAGGCATGAGAGACAGGACAGGGGCAGTCCTCGGGGTTACATCTTCCACTGGGGCCCAGGAGCGCTGGTGAGCCTGGCAGGCCCGGAGCTAATGAAATAAAAGGCCCCATCAGAATGCAGGTCAACATATGGCCTTTCCTCCCTCACTCCATTCAACATGGGTCATTCAGCGTCACCTGTAGCAATACAGAAGGGCCATAGGGGAGAAGGCATGGGTCCCATTTTGGAGCCAGCTGGTGTTGTGAAGACAGTATCACTATTACCTGAAGTCCCAGGAAGACCCAGACTCCCCGGAAGCCCAGTTCCTGGTTCCCCTCTTTCTCCCCTCTGTCCTCACTGGCCTCAGTAAGAGATACACAAAACGAGAGACAGAGAAGTAAGCGTCCTCTATGCCAACACAGCCCATGCAAGAACCATGATCTTAGTCTGCAATCTTTACGCAAGTCCTTCATTTAACTTAACAGTATATTAGCTGTTCTACATTAACCACATACTAACTAACATGTCAAACAGATTTTGTGCAATAGGCAATGCAGACCTTGGAAATACACAGTTACTATAAAATGTTCTGACTAATCAAACTCTTGATAGTGAGACTTTGGGCACTGAAAATGATGCTAAGACACACCAATCATGTGTATCTCCTTTCAAATAGCTAACGACGAGGTGTGTGAGCCCTCTTCAACCGGAGTTCTGCCTGGAGAGTAGACACAGCTAAATGTGAGTAGCTGAAAGAGTTCTGCTTAATGGGGAGACCAGATAATGTGACAGCAAGAATCCGCAGCCTCGCCCAAGAATTAAAGGGAATGAAAGGAACAAAAACTCATGATTTTAATAAGTGACACTAAATGTCTAAATATTTGCGAATCCACCCAACTCGGGGCTTAGGTCTTTGTTCAGATTACTGACTGTAACTGTTGTTACGGTCCCTTCCAGTGCTTTACATCCTTTCCAAGGAGAGTTAAAACAGCAACCCCTTGTTTCAACGTGGTCCCGACAGACTAGGAGCTTCAAAAATGCTGGAAAGCAAGAGGAGATTGGAGGCTTCATCTAAATTCACTTCATCCACTTATGTTGGTTTAACCAAAATGAATTAGATCTAAGATCTGTATGCATTTTAAAATGAAATCATCCTTCTTCTTGAATATGCTTGTCACCTGAACTAAAATAGTACAGAGTGATTTTTGTCTCTGGAGGACCTTAGCCCTGTTTTTAAAAAAGCATAGAACACCTTTTTCCCTCTGTATTTTATATATTGGCATCCATGTAAGACTTTATTGAAGACAATGTTCTTGATTATGAGGGCTTCAGTGATGATAAATGGGGTTTTCATTCTCAACTCTTTCAGACTTCAACAGCAGCTTAAAAATTGCTCCTACTCCCCGATGCACAGAGCAGTCATGTGGAGTCATGCAGACACATAGCCAGGGTAATCACTGGGAGAGCATCTCAGTAGGAGCCAGCAGGCCATGACTCAGCTGTGCCTTTCCTTAAAGGTGTTATTTTAGCACAATGTGACTGGAGGAGAAATGTTACTGTTCTCTATGAATGTATGCAAGACAAATTATTTCCTATTATTGCTGGGAATTAGGCATTTTGGGAGTTATCATCCTGTTTTGACCTGACCATATATAGTCGCATAGTATACACATTATTATTTAAATAATATTAGCAATGTAATTACCACACCGTTTTTTTTCAGCTTTGGAGGTGTGACCAGACCATAAACGTGAAAATAGTTGAAAAAAGGGTATACATTCAGGAAATATTTTGAGGTGCATATTGAAAATACACCCAGTGGAATATCTTCACCCATTTCTATCTGGAAACTATGTTACAGATATTCAATACAATCCTAGATCCCAGAGAGAACAGTGGCTGAGCATGTGGGCAATATCCTAAATCGATACATACTAACATTTAGAATATTACCAGGATTTCTTCTATATAAGTGACTTCGACTTAACATATGTGAACAATAAGGGAAAATGTTTGCACTCTGGGCCATGTGGAAGCACCCTTCCAAATCTATTATTTAAGCCTATGTGCAGTAAAATAACATTTACTACCTGAAGTAGATCTAATAGTTCAACCCAGTTCACACTATTACAGAGACGTGGTTAAATTGACCAAGTCATCTCAGTGAGTGCTTAAGATCATAGGTTGAAAAATGAGGAGGAAAGAAATATAACTGAAGATACATGAACTTTGGATTAACAAGAGGATTAACAACACGGTGGCACAATTCCAAATGAAGAACATTTCTGCCGAAAGCTACATGTTTAAATTCAGTTCTCAGATTTTAATATCATGTAAAATATATAATCCATTCCATGTGGGTTTCAGTGCATATGATATCATAAAAAAAGAAACAATAATTTGTGTATTTGTACAATAAGGTACCATTTACACTTCTTGTATCAAATGTAATAATTGATTTGTACAAATCTCTCAGCTCATTAGGTTAATAATGAACTACTATGAATAGATAAAGATGTTGAATTGCACAAAGCACATGAGAGCTTTCTGCTCGTACATTTCCTAATAAGGTCCCAAGCTCATTCCTTATGAAGGCTGCCAAATTCATAACTGCTTCACAACACAACTTCAGATAGGAATGCTAATAATGCTAATAATGCTAATAAGGTCAATAACAGCTTTCCCATTTTCTAGAGTTAAGATTTTCATCGCTTTAGGGTAGGTCACTCTTAAAATTTGTAAAGGACTAAAAGACTAGTCTACCTGCAAACAGACATGTATTTTCATGATGACAGTTTGATACCAGTGTAGCTTACGTAGGAAAACAGAAATAAAATCACAGCAGCGTCCTAATCCAGACATTCAGAAGTGCTGGTCACTGAGGAAACGTGGTGCTTGCTGTGGCTTTCCAGCTGGGAGGCTTTATTTCTGGTAAGGAGACTTCCAGTTCAACTACAGGGATTTACTTCTAAAGTTGTAAATCTGTGCATCTGTATGCATACCGGAAAAATGAAGACAGAAAAAGAGTGTCCCTGGCGTTTGGGGAGGGACAATTCTTCATGGGGGGGGCGGGGCTTACAAGCCATCTGCAAGGCTTGTAAGTTGTTTGGCCTCCCTGGTTCCAGACCGCTGACTGACCACACTGTCCTTCATCGTTCTGACACCCACAATGTGTTCCATTTCTGAAGGTCCCTGCTGCTGACAAATTTGAAAGATCAGATCTGCATCAGCCACGTGAACTACCCCATGGGCCACTGGATCACAAGTAAGAGAAGGGTTGCCTTCATTATAAACCAGTAACAGCTCAACTCGGGAGGTTCCAAAGTAAGAATGATTTTTCCCAACACCGTCCCTCCAAAACCGAAGGAGGACAAATGGCTGGCTCTGTTTTCTCCTGGCGACTCCATATTCTCTCAGTGTGCAGGGCTCTTTCTCAGGTGGATGCGGCTTTCAGGCGCGCGATCTGTGCTTGAGGGTCTTCAGAGAGGCGGAAAGTCAGCTGTGTTTGGAGAGAGTTGAAGTCGAGTTCTTGCAGGGCTCTGATCAAGATGGCAGACCAGACAATCTGCGCCCAAACCACAACTACGTATAAAACAGGCATCTGTGGGAATGACCTGAAGACGAGCAGAAGAGAGCTTCTACAGCTGAGGGGTCAAGACGGGGAGGAGGGGCAGAAGCGGTCCAGTCACATCCCGCCCCCTGGCATGGTGACCCACAAGCAGGACGGACATCACAACTGTGACAGCCCCCCTGGGGAGTCGGGGGTCCAGCCCCTGGTCACGCTCCCCAGCCCAGGGAAACTGCATCAGGGGGACGAGCCCCCATAAGGTCTGGCTTTGAAAACCAGCAGAGCTCATGTCCAGGAGAGCCTGGGGGCTGTAGGAAACCAAGACTCCACTCTTAAGGGGCTCGCACACAAACTCACTTGCTCCAAGTCCCGGCATAGAAGTAGCAGTTTGAAAAGCACCTGGGCCATATGAAAAAGAGATTCATTGACTAGTTTTAGGGCATGTGCCAGAAAGGCAGGGATCCAACGGAAACTTCTCCAAGGATGGAAGTTCTGGCGAGCGCCATTTTTCTCTCTCCTAACACCTACTTGGGCCAGTGCTGGTGGGCGGGCAGCATTCAGTCACTCTCCATCTATGTAGCTAACCCTGTGTGGCCCACCCCAGCATCCTCCTGAGGAACCACCCTGCCCACCCTGCCTGCCCCCGCCAGCCACTGGCGGGCAGCCCTGGGTGGCACTGCTGCCCTTCCAAAGTGGCGACCACTCTGGGGAGGCTGCTCTGCACACCAGTGTGTCTTGCAGCCAGCCAGCTGGGGGCCAGTTCTGCCCACCAGCACGCCCACAGCAATCAAGACCCAACCACAACAGGGGGGTGTTTGAAACCTACAATCTTCCAGGACTGAATCAGGAAGAAATAGACCATCTGAACACACCAATTGCTAGCAATGAAATTGAATCAGTAGTAATAAAAAAAAAACTCCCAACAAAGTCCAGGACTTCACAGGTAAATTCTATCAAACATTTAACGAAGAGGTATTACCTCTCCTTCTCAAACTATTCCAAAAAATTGAAGAGGAAGGAACACTTCCAAACTCATTCTATGAGGCGTTACCCTGATACCAAAACAAGACAAGGGCACCGCAAGAAAAGGAAATTACAGGCCGATATCCCTGAGGAACATAGATGCAAAAAATTCTCAAACTGAATATAACAAGCGTTAAAAGGATGCTACACCATGATCAAGTGGGGTTTATCTCAGCATGGTTCAATATCCACAAATCCATCAATGTGATATATCACATTAACAAATTGGAGTGCAAAAATCATATGATCATTTCAATAGATGCAGAAAAAGCTTTTGACAAAATTCAACATCCATTTATAATAAAAATTCCCCAGAAAGTGGGACTAGAGGGAACATAACCCAATATAATACAGGCCATACATGACAAACCCTCAGCTACCATCATACTCAACGGTGCAAATCTGAACGCATTTCCTCTAAGATCAGTAACAAGGGTGTCAACTCTCTCCACTTCTACTCAGCACAGTACTGGAAGTCCTAGCCACAGCAATCAGACAAGAAATAAAAATAAATAAAAGGAATTCAAATTGGAAGGGAAGAAGTCAAGCTGTCACTGCAGATGACACGATGCTATGTATAGAAAAGTCTAGAGATGACGCAAGTGCTCCGCGCGGGCCCTGCATGCTGACTAGGTCGGCTGGCTGCCCCACGGCTGGCCTCCCGCCCACTGAGGCCTGGCAGCTCTCAGGTCTGCAGGGGGCTGGTCACTAGGTGCCAGCATCTCCAGGAAGGGCCAGACACCCCGCGAGGGGTCGGGGTCCACCCTGCCCCATTCCTGGATGTGTCTTGGGGCAGGAGTTATAGATGGGGGATCCTAGAGCTACAAGCCACCTCGCTTTTCAGTGCACACGGGCCTCCCCCTGCTACCTTACAGATGGAGGAACCAGGGCCAAGCGAGACGTGACCTGCTCTGGCCTGTCACAGACAGCTAGCAGTTGGGCTGGAGCTGTCCCTCCCAGGATGGCATCCTGGTTCCCTCCCCCACTTTCCTTCCAGGAGGATAGATGTGTTTTCTCCCTTCTTTCAGTCTGGCTGCTGTCCCTCCTGCTGCATCGTTGCCTTTGTCCTGTTCTAATTGGGATGAAGGGTTGACAGGTGAGGCTTCTTGTCCCTGCCGGGAGGCGAAATGGAACCCAGCCCTATGCCCACTGAACCCCCTCTCCTCCTGGCACCATTCATGCTTGGCTTGGTCAAGGGAAGGGCTCCCCCGGGCATCCTGCCAGCCGGCTGCCTACTCAGGCAAGTGCGGCAGTGAACGAACAAAACAAGCGGCACCCCCTTCTCCCCTGACCGAGGCCATCCACTCAGTCATGCTTGTCACAGCTGCTCTGGGGTGGTGGCGGGGAGGGGAGGGACCAGGCTGACGCACAGCTCAAGGCTAGGGCAGGCTTGGCAACAAGACATTCCCAGTGCCAGGAGGAACCAGGTCTTAGGATTGGCCTGGAAAGTGGAAGAAAGCTCTTAGATTGCCCCCGAGAAGACAGCCCGACCCTATATCCCCCTGCCCAACTATGCTGACAAAGAGCCATATTGGGTGCACAGGGAAGGAGTCGGGTTAGACAGCGGGAGAAGACAGCCCATCGCAAGGAGGTTTTGCCCCTCCCTGGGAGCAGCAGAAAACTGAGCGCAGTCATGGGAAGCGCTGGTTGGAGGCTTGAGCCCATCCCGCAGAAATGGGGACGCTGGTCTCGGTGTCATTGCTCCAGTCAGATCGTCAGGCCTCGGCTTCTGTTCGGTCTCTGTGCCCCGTGATCTTGCGTTTCTCAGGTTGCAGAATGGAGACGTGGGACCACCTGTCACCTGCAGACATCATCTGGGAGGAGAGTTGGGAAGGGATTTGGGAAGAAAAGGATGGCTTTGGACCAGATCCAAAGACATCTTGTAATAAGGACTGAGGCACGCGGTGGGAGTGAGACTCTCTTTCATTCATTCACTCATTCACTCATTCAACAAACAGAGCACCTGAGAAGGTCCCTGTCCTCAAGGGTGCTCATGCTCTGGATCTGGAAGGTAATCATGAAACAGGAAACCACATAAAATGACCTGAGCTAGGGTGACTGCTACACAGGGACAAGGTAGAGCTGGGGGAGATGGGGATGTCTAGAGATCGGGGGGCTCTCTGCCCTGTGCAGAGGTGACTGGAGGGATGGGAAGGTCTTCCTTCCCCTACTAGCTATGGCCCCTCAGCCCTCTACAGTGGCAACAGGGAAGAACTCTCC
Organism: Vicugna pacos; assembly: GCF_048564905.1. Taxonomy (NCBI): domain Eukaryota; kingdom Metazoa; phylum Chordata; class Mammalia; order Artiodactyla; family Camelidae; genus Vicugna; species Vicugna pacos. Next base: position 30,218,679 of record NC_133001.1, read on the forward strand.
ACCCCTTGCCACCAGGGGTCAGCAGACAGGTCCCAAGCAGACATGGTGATGGGCAGGCAGGTTCCTGGACTTAAGGGAGCCTGGACCACCAGTGGAGAGGCTGCAAGAACCCAGGCGGGCACCTCTTGAGGGAGAGAGGAGGGAGCGGACCCTGGGGCTGAGCTCTGACAACACAGTGACAGCACATGACACTTACTAGGTAAATTAAACCCATTGGTCACTGTAATTAGCAGAACTGCTTGGCCTGGCTGTTAATACAGCGGCACAGGCTGCCCCTGCAGATTGAGTGGCCTCCCCACGGCTGACTGTGCAGGGGGGCTGGGGGCTGGCTGCCAGGCTTGGCAGGAGTGGGATGGAGAACGGGGGCCAGGGGACTCTGAGCAGGGGAGAGGCGACTGTCCCTTCCACATGTCTCCCTGTGTCATCAAGATTTCTTTGGATTAAGTGAATGGCCACGTCCCATTAGCATGAAAGTGCCACGAGGTAGGGGTACTGTTTGCCTGGCTCACTGCTGCAGCCAGCCCCAGCATCTGAAAGCCGGCTGGGCACACAGCAGATGCTGGGAAACTATCTGTTGAATGAATGGATGAATCAATCAATCGATGCTCTCTCACTTATGGGCATTTGTGCAAACCAGTCACTCTGCTTGGAACACTTTTCATTTTACCAAGGTAGCTCCTCAGATCCTTCAGGTCTCAGCTGAGATGCCCTCCCGCCCCTGAGAAGACTCCCAGGTAGGAGTGACGTACCTCCCTTTGCACCCGGATTCTCCTGCACTTACCCCTGGGGTGGAACTTAACCCCCAGCCTGACAGCTGCTTGCTTATGCATCGCTCTCTCCCCACAAGACTGAACACTCCAGGACAGTGGGGGTCGTCATGGTGTCTCCAAGACGGCGTCCAGAGCTTGTACATAGTACGTACTCAGTAAACAGTTGTTGAATGAAGGAGTCAGTGAATCAATGAACGAGGAATGGAAAACCAGCTGGTGCGCTGCTCTGAGTCACACCCACTCTTCTCTGATTTTGAGCGGGTATGAGCGGCAGGCGTGGACAGGGGTGGGAAGGCAGAGCCTGAGCCCACATGCCTGGATGCTGGGGCTCCTCTTCCAGCCACTGGCATCTCCCCAGACCCACACTTTAATAACAGAGATACTCAGCCATTAAAAAAAAAAAAAGAATGAAATAATGCCATTTGCAGCAACATGGATGGACCTAGAGGTTATCAACTAAGTGAAGTCAGTCAGGCAGAGACAGACAAGCATCATATCATATCAGTTATATGTGAAATCTAAAAAAAAAATGACACAAACGAACTGATTTACAAAACAGAGGCAGACTCACAGACATGGAAAACAAACTTCTGGTTACCAATGGCGGGTGAGGGATAAATCAGGAGTATAGGATTGACAGAGACACACTACCACGTATGAAATGGATAGACAATGAGGATTTGCTGAACAGCACAGAGGACTACGTTCGGTATCTTGTAATAACCTATAATGAAAAGGAATCAGAAAAAAAGTGTATGTGTGTATGTATATATGTATACCTGTATATATATATAAAACCAAATCACTTTGCTGTACACCTGAAGCTAGCACAATATTGTAGGACAGCTATATTTCAATAAAAAATAAATAAGTAAATAAAATAATAATGGAGATGCTGATCTCACAGACCACAGCCTCCCGGTCTCCAGGTGGGGTCATCCTGTCAGGACATCCTTGTCTCCAGAAGACGCTTGGCAAGGCATCCCCAGGGCGGTCAGCTCTGCCCGGGCCCCGTCCCTCAGCACCTAAGGCAGAAGGCCACGCTGGGGGCTTCCTCCTAGTGGCAGACAGGCCCCTTGGCTCAGCTGGAGCTTAACCTTCCTCCTGTGTTGGGCAGGCAGGTGTCCCGGGACGACGAGGTGGCCTCGGGGACCGGATTCGTCCTTTGATGATGAGAACATAGGAAAGTGCTCAGGAATCCAGAAGATGCCACCCTGATGTGAGTGGGAGTCGGGGAAATGGTGCGAGGTGAGGCTGCAGGAGGATATGCTGGTTCTCTAGGGGTGGGCGGGCTGGCGAAGGGGGCGGGACGGGATAGGGAGAGAAATCGGGTCCACACGAGCTTCCTCACTGAGCACGGGAGAGGTGGCTTAGGGAGGGCACGCTCTGCTTGACGCACGCCTCTGTGGCCCCAGGGCCCGTGGGCTGGATGGGGCGGGGCGGCCTTTGAAGTCAGCACACCTGAGCGAGCATATTTCTCTTACCGACTCCCTCTGAGGAGGATGACACCTACCTGGCAGGGGTGCAGCTTAAATAAGACAAGGCAGGTGAAGCTCCTGGCACCCAGTACTCAGTGTTTGTGACCCGCAATGAGCCTCCCCACCATCAGAGTGACCAAGAGCCTCACTCAGTAACCGCTTCCCGACATGGGCCCCCGACACCCCACTACGCCCCAACATTTCCTTCATCCTCAAACTGAAAGTCACGACTTTGCTGACATTGGGTATACAGTCCTGACTCCTGACCTCTCCGGACAGGACCAGGGGGAGTTTTCACTTGTGATGAGCCAGTGGCTGAGCACTCAGGGACTCCCTGACCCACTCCTCTCAGAGCGCTGGAGCCCGCCTCCTCCTGCTGCAGATGGGAAGGCTAATGACCAAGGAAGAGAAGGACTGCGACTTCCTCAGGACCCCGCACTTTGGGAGGCACTTATTTCTGCAGCCTAGTCCTCCTACTTCCTCTGAGAAACCACCCCTACTCCAGGTGGTCCTGGTGAGGCTGTCAGTCGAGTACCTGCCTCCTCAAAGGGATGGGCGTCTGGCCAGTCACAGAGTAGACCCATTCCCCTAGGCAACGGCGACTGGGCCAAGCGTGGCCACATGACCCAGGCTAAGCCAATTGGAACCCTTACCAGAATGTCAGCTGCAGGAAGGGCAGGGCAGTACCTGTCCTGTGGTTGGGTTTCACTAAATACTTGCTGAGTAGCGGGGAGGGTACAGCTCAGTGGTTGAGTGTGTGCTTAGCATGCACAAGGTCCTGGGTTCAATCCTAAGTACCTCTATTAAAATAAACCTAATTAACTCCTCCCCACAAAAAATAAAAATAAATATTCACCAAGTGGGTGAATCTGATGGAGTTTCCAAGTTTGGGGAAGAGGGTGCTGGTATGAGGCTGACCTCGGGCACCAGGAGGAGGGGTCGGGGTGACCTGTAGCCTACAGAGCGTCTTACTTGTATTAGAATAGGTGAGTCTTCCTGTCAGGTGAATTAGGAAACTTGCCCCTCTGGGCCAACACTGCTTCGTACCAGGGCACAGAGCTTGGCGAGCAGAGCTTTGGATGGGTTTCAGCTCCCACCGGGCCCCTTAGCTGGTGTCTTTGAGCAGTGCCTAACCTGCCAACGGATGTAGCCCCACCCTTCCTCGCCCTGAGGACGGAGGAGAGAACTTCTGGTGGATGAGGTCAAGAGAGAGTCAGTGAGCCCTGACCACATCGTTTGATCCCTAGAGCCACCCTTGGACTCCCCTTTCACTAGAGCCAATAGACCCCCTTTATTTTAAGCTACTTAAGTTGGGTTTCCATAGCTTGTTACTGAAATGTCCTGTTCACTACACACAGCCACGTGTGGGCCTTACAGCTCCTGGGATCCTTGGATACCTGGGACCCCACCCCTCCAAACCCCATCCCTCCCATGGGCATGAAGGACATCAAGCCAAGAATAACTGTGGCTTTTATGAATTGGGTGTGAACCGAAGAACTGGATCTCATTTCTAGCTCTGCCACGTGGTCCCGGGTACCAGCTGGCCTGGATTTGGACCCCAGCTCCATTACCTTCCACCCCTGTAACCTGGGGCAGTCACTTAACCTCACTGGGCCTCAGTTTCCTCAGCTGCAAAATCGGCATAATAGCAGTATCTACTTCATAGGGTTGTTGGGAGAATTAAGTGAGTAAATACAGGTAGAGTTCATTGAGTAGACATGATCCATGGCCAGTAAATGCAGTAAGGAAATGTCAGTTGGTAGTGTTACTAGTAATGATGGACACTACTTCCCCATCGGTAGAATGGGAATAAGAATCCCAAATGGGAAGGTTGTAGGAAGGCTAAATGGGGTGGAGTGGGCAGAGCTATGGGCCCAGGGATTCCCACTCAGTAGGTGCTCAGCCAGCGCTTGATGAATCTGAATCTTCAGCGGCTTCGCTGATATCTGTGGGCTGAGCTCTCCTCCTGCCAGACCCAGCAGAAACAAGCCAGCTCTTCGGCAAGGAGGAAATAACTCCTCATGCAGATTATTCCCGAGTAAACGTTCTCCTGGGACACTGCTTGCTGGGAGCCTTCTCATTCCAGAGCCAGACGCAGCAAACACTGCAGCAGCTCACCTCGGGCTCGGCGCTCACTGGCTCGTCCTCCAGCGGCAAGACAAGGCGAGAGGGAAGGAAATCGCAAAGTCTTTGATTCGTTGGAGCCTGCCAGCACCGGACGAACATCACTGGGTCCCGAGGCCCAGTCCCCAAATCACTGGTTCTCTGCCAGTGCATCTCTGCTATTTCTTGTAATTAGTCTGTCTGAGCATTCAGGGCAGCCCAGGGGTGGGAAGTGGAGGCGGGGGCGCCTGAGGCTGGAGCTACAGAGCAAAGCAGAAGGGAAGCAGCTGAGAGGATCCCTGCCCAGAAAAAAGACAAAGCAGCAGGGACCCATGCCTGACGTCCTGACTGGAGACACAGCCTTCCAGAGAGTTCGTCTGTGCTGGCTAAGCTATCTGCTGGACTTTGGCACCACGGTAGGAGCCAGGACCTGCCTGCAGGCTGTCTAGGCATTTACAGGCTGTGTGATTGGACCTGGAGGGTACGGGGGAGGGAGGGACAGGGCAGGGCTGAAATTCCTCATCTGTAAAATGGGAATAAACATCATGAGCCACGTCTCCCTGAGACACCACGAAGAGCCCATGAGATCAAAGGTGTGGCCATCTTCCTGAAAGGAACGGCTTCCCTGCCTCGTGAGGAAGTTTTGTCTTCCCCCAGGGCTCCGGGCTTTGCGCTCCCAGGCTGGCCCGCCTCCCACTTCCCGTCTAGGGCACAGGCCAGGCAGAAGTTGGTTCTCTGTTTTAGAGAAGAAGAGACCGTGACGGAGAGAGGGGAAGGCGACCTTGTCAAAGTCAAGCCCAAGAGAGGCTGTCCCCTCCACTCCCGGGACAAGGAGCCGCAGTGTAGGGAAGGGTCAGGCCCCAGCGCTGCCACTTGAAGCTGCATCATCTGTGGCGAGTCACTTAACCTCTCTAGGACTCGATTTTCTTATCTGTAAATTGGGAGGGTAGCAATAGTAAATCATGGATAAAGTGCCTAGCATGGAAGAAATGTCCACAATAATAGCTAACATGTACTGAGGACTGTCTCCGCCGCAGGCACTGTTCTAAGTGCTGTTGTGATCGTAACTGTCCTCGTTAGTAAGCCAAAGGGTCCATCTTCTTTTCTCGTTTCTGGTGAGAGCTAGATTTTAAAGCTCCTCTCTGCTCTGCTGCTGCTGCTTCGGGTTCTTCAGAGAGCTGTTTCCCTGAGCCCTCTGCAGGCAGCTACACAGCCCGAATACACGACTTACAGCCTGCAGGCTTGGCGGCACCCCAGGAAAGGGGAGAGCCCTCTGGTGCCCTTTCTAATCCCTTCTCGGAGCCTCGGACTGCGTCTTCCATCCGAGGACACGTGGCCAGAATCCAACATCAGGTCAGAAAGGAAGCAAGAAAGCAAAACCCCCTCAGCGAGCTGCTGGGAAATCCTCTAAAAGGCTCCCTCCATTGCCCTAGTCTTGAGATGGTGATTTATGGAGACATCGTCCTCCAGCCTAAATCTACTTCCTAGGACTTGAGCCGTCATTGATGTAAAACTAATGAAAGGTTTATGAGTTCCCGAGCTCCAGGTATGACTGATAAGCGCCCTTTCATGCTGTTGTTATCCGCACAGCCGCTCTGAGCCCTTGAAGCAGAGAGCAAAGCTCAAAGGTGGATCATTTAATACCCGCTCTAAAGAGGAAAGCCTGTTTGCACTGCTGCTTCCCCACCTCCAGCGGGAGGGAGGGGTCCAGGCTGCAGGGGGACGGAGAGCTGGCAGAGACCTCAAGACGACATGAAAAAGTTCTCCACGTGGCCAGTGAGGACGGTCACACAACTTGTGAATGTCTTGAATGCCACTGACTGCGCTCTTAAAAATGGCCACAAGTTGTGGCCTGGAGAGCCTTCCATCTTTCTTGCAGGGCTGTGAACCCCTTTCTCTCTGATGAGCTGGGGCTCCCTCATAGAAAGGGAATATTGCCTCACATCATGGAGACAATAAATATACAGTTAGCAGAATGGGCTCTGGAGACAGAGCCTAGCTCTGCCACTTAAGGGCTGTGTCGCTTCAGGCAAGGTCCTTACCCCCTCTGTGCCTCAGTTTCCTCATCTATAAAATAGAGTCGAGGGTACCTACTCCACCAAAAGGCTGTAAGAAGTTAGCACTTTTACCACGCTTGGTACAAACCTCACACGTAATAAGTACTCCATAAAGGTGGGCTGGTATTGTCCCCAGCTTCCCCTATGCTCCAATCACGGCTGAGCGCGTCTTCTTTGGACATGAAAGGTGTAGCAATTTGGGGTGGGGGGTGCAGCAAGCAAGTTGGGGGTGGCTGTACAACAAGGGTCTGCCTTCCCAGATGGCAGCTGCTCACGTCACAGTTTCTGAAAAGGAGCCATGAGTTCACTGATGTCACAGCATTTAGCGATGGCCACTCTGGAGGCAGACACAGCCGCCCAGGGACCCCCGGCAGCCGTGCTCTCAGCGGCCATTGTCTGGAATGTTGGGGAAGCTGCAAAAGGTAACTGCCATCCTTTAGGACTGTTTATGACTTCTGAGGCCAGTTCATATATATAAAAAGGCAGCTCCTGCCTTGTCCTCTCTCCTATCACTCACTCTGGGGAGGCCACCACCACGCGGGGAGGAACTGAGGCCTCCTGCTGACAACCAGCAGCCCGGGAGTGAACCATCTTGGGAGCAGGTCCTTCCGCCCCAGCCAGGCCTTCAGATGACCACAGCCCTGGTCCACATCTTGACTGCAACCTCAAGACAGACCTAGAGCAAGCTTGCTCCCAAATTCCTGACCCATAGAGACTGGGAGAGAGAATGGAAATAGATGTTTATTATTGCTTTAAGCTCTTACATTTTGAGCTCATGTGTTACGCAGCAATGGGCGACTGACACAGATGCGGAGGGAGATGGGCGGGCAGGGCCAGGGGTGCCACCTCATGCGGGCTGTGGAGCTGATGGCAGACTTCCCGGGTCTCTTCCCTTCACGTCCGCCCTGATTTTCATGCAGGTGAAATCTACTTCTGTGTCTTGCTGCTTCGCAAACACGCCCTGCCCTCCCCACCCCTGTGCCTGAATGTGCTGCTTTCTCTGCTGAGAATCCCCTTCCTTTTCCCCGCCTGCTTCTTCCTCTTTCTCTTTCTCCTCCTGAAATGCCCTCCTACTCAGCCTTCAAGACACAGCTCAAATGTGCTCTCCTCTGGAAAGGCCTTCCCAGTCTCTCTTGGGCAATTTTTGTCACCTTCCTTGGCACCCCCGTGATACTCTTGTTTTTTTAATGGATACTTGAGGGGGTGGAGCTGCAGTGACTGGTTCCATGAGCTCTGGCTGGAGTTTAGAATTTGAATTTCATTCATCAACTCTGCCCTCCCTCTCTGTTCACTGGGAACCAGGGGATGCTCAACGTAAGGATGTTGAATGAATACATGAATGAATGAGCAAGCATCACGGGGTGCTGTGGGGAGGAAGGAAGGATCCACATACAACCGCATGGCGGGGAGGACGGCAGAGCTTGAGCTGTGTGAGTGGAAGGGGTGCGGGGCTGGCTATTGGTGTGTGTCTGTAAGTTTCGGGTCTGCTTATCCCAACACTGGTGACTTCCTAACACTAGCCCTTCTCTCCTGCCGCCCCCAGAGCTTCCCGGGGTCAGGGGAAGGGGCGTCACTTGGGAGGCCCCTGTGTTTATGTTTCCCCATCACACCCTTTACCTGATCCCTGCCCTTCCTCGCTCATGTTTTCCCTGCCCAAAGGGCAGCCCTCCAGAGTCCCTTCCCTTCATCCAAACCTGGAGGGCAGGTGAGTGGCGGCCTTTCAAATCATGCCAACACGCAAGACTGAACCCGTCCCTGGCCACTGCCCAACTGCCCGCATGGCTTCTGGAGCGGTCATCCTCGAAGCAGGCCCATAATTGTGCCCTCCAGCACATCCCTGAGGCACTGCCAGTTGGATGGCCCACGCTGGGCAGGGCAGCGATGCCAGTGAGACCCCCGTCGGGGCCTGGGACCTATCCAGAGGTTAGGGTGCTAGGTGGGGGATCTCAGTAAGTCTCCTGAAGCCCGGCCCAGGTCCTGGACAGCTCAGACCAGCCGGCCCCTGAGGCGGTGCATGCCTTATATAACGGGGAATGCCAGGCAGCACCTGAGGACAATTTTATCACACTCTGTATAATGTGTAAATATCATTAAGTTAGACAGATTTTCTCATTAATTCTCGGTCCCAGTGACAGACCAGGAATTAACACAACTGATTTTCCAGTCCCTACTCATTACCAGTCATCCCCCGGAACTTAGTCACCTGTCATCTGCTCCACTTGGGCCCCAGCATCTATGGAGGCTTCAGCATACATTAAACTAATAAAGAGCAATGGGAACCACCACGTCTGCCCTGGGAGCTGGTGGGGCTGCATGAAGAAACAAATCTTGGGCAAAAAGTTGCTTCTGGGGCTTATGGAAGCGCATTTGAGGGCACAGTGCTGTCCCCTGGGAAGCTGCCATTGGCCATTGGGGGCTCGGGCCAGCATCTGTTATGAACTGCTATGTGACAAACCACCCGAAAACATAGCGGCCTAGAGCAACAGCTAAGGTGTTTGCTTGTGATTCTGTGGGTGGACAACCTGAGCCAGTCTTTCCTGGGTCATTTGTGTGCCGTCAGCTGCTGGCTGGGATGTCCAGAGGGTCTAAAACTGGCCTCACGAACATGTCCGGTGGTGGGTGCTGGCTGTCAGCAGGGTGGTCTGGGGAGCCCAGCTGGGATGGCTCATCTCTGCTTCGTGGGGCTTCCCACCCATCCGGAGGCTGGACCGGACTCCTTCACCTGGCGGTCTTAGGACCGTCCCAAGTGGAGGAGAGCAGTGGCCAGGCCCGTTAAGGAAGGCCTGGGCTGAGAAGTCACACAGCATGACTTCTATCGTATGCTATTGGTCAAAGTAAGTCGAAGACCAACCCAGATTCAAAGGGTTGGAAAGGAGACTCTGCCTCTTGACAACAGGAGTGGGGCGAAGGCACAATGCAAAGCAGACGTGTCCCGGGGAGGCGGGTGCTTGCTGCAAACACCGTCCAACCAGTCACCGAGCTGGGATAGGGCTCTCAGGCCTTCCTCCAACGGACAGTTTTTTCCGATCCTTCATACCAAGACCTGAGTTTGGTACCCATCCAAGCAGGAGAGAAATGTGTATTGCAGTGACCTGAACAGTGACCACATCCACCACTGAGAGAAGGGTCCCCAGGTGCAGGGAGGAGACCACCATGTCAAGGTCTAAATCCCACCTCCATCTGACTTCGCTGCCACCCGGAAGGTTTCTGGACCGTCTCACCCCCAAGGCTGAGTAGTATGTGTTCAGAAATTGCCAATAAATTTTAATACCAGCAAGAGCACGCACACTTACAGAAGTAAGTCCTTTGCAAACAAGTGCATGTTGTGTGTAACGCACTCATTCTAAGTCCAAGTCAAAAACACCTGTGGGTTATCCGCTGCTTTCTATTACCTGCTCCCCCCCACCCTAGCAGAGGTTATTTTCATTTCAGTGATATAATTATGGATGTGTTAACGACCTCTACTTGACAAAGGGCTTTTGATGGTACTTAAAGTGTAATGTACATTCAGAAGAAGTCACAAATTATAAGGGTCTGTATCATTCAATGAATTTTCCCAAAGCGAACGCACCCATGGAATCTGGGCCATGAAGCCCCCCTCTAACCCACCCCCTCCCAATAAGGGGCAACCACTCCCCTGACTTATGACACCATAGATTAGTTTTGAAACGTTGTATATTCATCGAGAACATGCTTTGAGAAGACCCACCTGCCCAGCCCAGGTCCCAGACCTGGGACATGACTGAGGCGTCATCACTGCCTTTGGGCCTGGTGGATCAGGAGTCCCTGCTTGGGGCAAGGAGATGCTTTTCCTACTTCTCAGGGGTCCTCTCCATCCTAAGTCCTTGCGTGCCATCCTTAGGGCAAAACCCTTTGCTCTAGAGAGCACTGCTTTTGCAAAACCAGATCCGAGCATGGGAGCAGGGGTGGTGAGAGTAGGGGTGTGGGCAGAAGAGTGAGTGGAGGGAGGAAGGGGTGACCAGAGGTAAGCACGCCTTTGAGGGCTCTGGCCAGTTTCCTTCCATTTTCTCCTGAACAGAGTTCCTCCTCTGACCCCTTGTCACTGGGGAGCGCAGGGCAAGCTGTCAGATGGTATATTCACGCTGACGTGGCAGGCAGGTGGCTGGCAGGGACGGAGTGAGGAGGGGAGAGCGGGAGGGCTTTAGGGAACATTCAGCAGACCCTTCCTGAGTGCCTCCTAGAGCAGGACAACGTGGTGGGGGCCACAGGGGGAGCGGGAATCCCTCCCTCGGCCCTGGTACTCAGGAAGCCTGTGCGCTCACCTAGAATCATCACCAGGCAATAACAATTGTCTTTATGGAAACCATTTCAGACAAATTCTAATGCGCTTTATTATGTGACTTTTTCAGAAGTTCTGCTACAGGGAGGTGAGATAGGTTCTGAATATTAACCAGTAAGAGGCTACAAAGGGCATCTCTGCCTGGTGGGCACCTCTCCCGTTACTTAGCTCCCTAACACCACCAGGTAGAGGCGGGGATGGCAGACAGGGAATCCCCCTACCTCTACTCAAGGATTAGGTTCTCTCTTCTTTCATCAGAGTTGTCGGGTGCCCCTGGGTCGCCCCCGGCTGGGAACCTGAGCTCCCCTGTAATGAGCCCCTCGGACCCCGCTAGGGGAGGAGACAGGCATAGAGCAGGGTGTGGTCGAGGTAAGGCGGCAGGGGTGCAGGAGATGGATGAGATGCTGGGGCCGCCATCCACCGCGTCTCCGCCCCTTTTACCCCACTGAGACATGGGGGAGGCATATGGGGACAGAGGCAGCCGTGTCTCTAAGCCTCCAGAGTTTGAGGGTCAGCAGAGCATTAAGTTTTCACTCTACTCCAGACAGGGCAGGAGGGCCGGGACAGCCCGTTCATCTCACACTGTCCATCTCAAGCAGAGTGGGGCATCCAGTGATGCCTGGAACCGGGTCCCTCTCAGAACTGCCCTCCCACCACCACATCCCTAACTCTCTCATCCAGCCGTTCAGGCCCTCCCTCCCAGGGCAGCAGCCCATGGGCTGGACATTTCTTATCTCTCTCCCATCAAAACTTATCCATCTTGAAGGGGGAGGTCACAACAGAGTGAAGAATCACTTAGTGAGAAATGCAGGCAAGCGAAGGAAGCAGTGGTAGTGGTCAGGCTTTAATAATTTAATCAACATTCAATAAACATTTACCCAGTGCTGGGAAAAAAAAAAGACTTATGCATCTTGCATAGCACTCCTTTTGGGCCCCATCTTCTGTCTGCTGTGGTGACGGGCAGATTTTTTCCCCTCTGCAAGCCCTCCAGTTATGCACCTGTATTTCAGCAAGGGCCTGTGAGAAACACAATGCCTTCATTCACAGGACTGACTGCTGATGGAACCTGAGGCACCAGGCAGGTTGCTGCAGGTCTATTCAGGTGCCGGAGAGCCTCTGAGCTCCCATTAACTCATGGCAGCGGGGACCTGATGTAAGAGGATGTACCGTTCTTCTCATGAAAAGTTTTCACCTGCAAACCAGCATGAAGCTGTCAAGCGCAGGGTTCAGCCTTTCAGAATGTGCTCAGCAGCAGATCATTGCATGAATGAGTGAATGAATGAATGAATTCCAAACAAAAATGGAACCTAAGACTTTGATCTCATTAGCCCTTGACATCAGTCAAACTCCCAAATTCCGGGAGTCAAGGCAGAAGGCCAGAGGTCCCCATCATCCCTTCTAATATCAGCTTGGGGTCCAGTCCGGGGGGTGGACCTAGGAGAGAAGGAAGCCACCTGCTCCCAGAACCAGTACTCAGCACCCACTGGCCTGGACGAGGGACCACCAGGGCAGCTCTTCCCCAAGGCTGGCCCAGGAACACGCGGGCCAAGGGAGGAGGTCCTTCCCTGCTCCCATTCTATCCCAAACCCCAAGTCCCACAGAAGAGCAACCTTCCGGAAAGAGACTGAAATAGACACACTATTCTGTCTTGGTTTCTCCGTTCCCCCCACCCCTACCCACACTTAAGTGCTTATTAGGGACAAAGGGACGGGAACAGAGGACAATAACGTCTGTTTTTCCAACAACCGGTGACAATGTGGATCCGGAGGCGGAGCCCACGTCAGCACCGGGCCCCAGATGCAGCCCCGCAGCTGCAGAAGCAACCAGCACTCCATCACCTCTCAGACGTTATCTCCCAGTCGGCGGGTCCTGCTTGTTTGCTTTATCCTCACCCGCGGAGGTATCACTGCTCTCCGCAGGATCCGACCTGCCTCTCTGCTGGCGTTTTACCTCTGTCATGGGCTGGGCCCTGGTTCAGGAGGAAGCGGGAAGCCACAAGTCCTCCAGTCTCCTTGCTGCCTTCTCATGGCTGAGACCAAGGTAGAGATGCTGGCCCACACCATAGAGCCTGGTGGAAAGAGCACTGGGGGAGGAGTCAAAGGACCTGGCTTCTAATCCCAGCTTGGCCACTGGCTCTGTGACCTTTGGAGGCTGAATGTGTCTGGGGACACTGAGAGCCAAGTGTTTAAACTTGCTGCAGGAGCCTCAGTTTCCTCATTTATAAAATGGGCACTCTCGTAACTCCGTCCTTGAATTGCTACAAATCTCAAGGGTGATAAACCTGTATGTGAACCTAATGCAGGTCAGACAGCAGAACTGAGGACAAGTGTGGTGAGACACTGCAGGGTGGGTTTCTGTAGGCAGTTTTGTCTCGGGCTGTTCACACCTAAAGATGATACCTACTAGGTGGTGGGGAGGGTATAGCTCAGCAGTGGAGTGTGTGCTTAGCATGCATGAGGTCCTGGGTTCAATCCCCAGTACCTCCATTTAAAAATAAATAAATAAACCTAATTACTCCCCTATCAAAAAATAAAGTGCATTAAAAAAAAAAAAGATGGTGTCTATCAAATTTGCAGGAGCCACGCTTCTGCTCCAGTTGGGAAGGATGGCTGAGATGACCCCTAAGGTCAGACTGCAGAAAGCAAACAGAATCATCCGTCCCCCTCTCACACAGTGGGAACCCCAAGACCCTTTCTCTGATGGGCCCCTCAATTCCTCCCACATCGGGACAACCAGCAGGAGAAGCCCCACGTGCAGGGGAAGCTGGGGGAGCGGGGAGAAGGGTTAGAGAGGGAAGGGGAGGAGAGGCAGGAAAGAGAACCGGAGAGGGAGACAACGACGAGAGAGGCAGCTGCGGTTCTTTCAATATTTTAAGGAGATTTCCATTGAAAATGAGATTTATATATTTAAAAAACAACAACAACAACAACTCATCACCCTTTTCGCCCCTCCAAAAGAAAGGAGAAGCATTGAAAATGAAAAAGATTTTTAACCAAGTGAGTGCTGGGTTTAGAGTCAGAGAAAAGCTGATGGGGGCTGAGCATCTGCCATCCTGTGGCCTTGGGACCTGGAGCAGAAACAAGGGGGCGGGCCCCTCTCGGGGCAGGGGCGGGGCCGGGGGCGGGGCGGAGGGGGCGTGAGGGGCCCGGAGGATGGAGACTGTCACTGGGAGCCGGGTGGGGCGGTGAGGACGGACTGTGCCCTTTCCCATGCTTAGACCCCAGGGGTCAATGTGAGGATGCCCTCCACCCACTAGCCCAGGTCCCCTCCGGGAGCGGCTACTCAGGCCAGGTCACCAGCCCCTCCAGGAGGGACTAGAGAACCAGCACCAAGGTTCTCCTGGGGGTGGGGGGTGGGGTCCCGGGGCACGGCCTGGCCTCCCCCAGGAGCCCGGGCCCCCCTGGAGAAGCAGGTCTTCTCCCCGCTGTCAGGGGAGGATCAGCCGCTGCCTCCCGACGGCCCGGGCACGGATTACTCAGCACTCTTCCCCACCTGACTAACTCGGGCATCCTTGCTTGTCACCGTCCCCTCTCAGTCCCTTCCTGGAAAAGGGATGCTCCTCTCCGGCCGGCAGCCCGCCCGCCCGCCCGCGTGCCCCTCTCTGTTCTGAGCTGGCAGGATGACGAACAGCTCCATCTCGCGCCGCCTCTGCCCGAGCGGCTCCGCGCTACCATTTGCTCACAGCCCCCCTGGTTTCCTTCCATCCTCTCTGGAACTGCGCGGAGATTGGTTGTCTGGTCATTGAGATTGTTTTACAAGGTGTCGCTCATCGCATTGAGTTCCGTTAATTTTCGGCTCTCCCTGAATACCCAGAGCAGTAACTGCCTGCTGGTGAGGGAGCAGGGGAGCCAGGGTTCCCGCACGTACACACGTGCACACACAGGCACGTGGGCAGTTTTTTTTTTTTTTTTTGATAGAATGACAACCTCAGAAAAACTGACTTCAGACGTTTTCTGGATGTCCTTCCCTGGGTGAACTTTGACAGGAACCCAAGAAGATGGTGTTTCCTCTCCCCATGGCGCATATGGGAAATTGGATCCCCGAAAATTCCTTTAACCAGAACATTCTTGAAGCCTCTCTGAATTACAAGCCATTCTCAATCATATATAAGACCATCTGTCTCCCCATCCAACACTCTCTTAGCACCTGCTCCACGCTCAGGCTCCCAGGGCTGTAGGACATTCAAATAGGAAGCCACCTTGACAGTCTCTGGCCCCAAGGCCAGAACCTGAGGGGCCCCAGGCTCTGGTGGGCAGAGGGGCAACCTTCTGGGATTCCAGTCTCCCTGAGAGAAAGGCTCAGATGGGTCATCCCTTGGTTTCCTCATAGAACCTTGTGTGGGTGCCAGAGCAGAGCTCCCCAGGAAACCACCAAAGGGACCCCCCACACACACACACGCATAGAGTTTCACAAGAATTGTTTTTCTTTTCTGCCTCCCTTACTGTTTTATAAGTTCCATAAGGGCAGGGACCTGGTCTTGTTCCCCTTCAATTTTTAGTTTTTATCACAGTGCCTGATACTTATCAGGTGCTCAATGAATGTTTGTTGAGTGAATGAACGACCGTACCAGGCATTGTGCTGACACTTGAAGAACACCATCATGTCAGCCCTGGGTCCTCTGCCTCTTAGCAGAGAATTCCGAGATTATATAGAAACAACCACATTCTAAAATATTCATCAATAGGGAAGGAAAGGGGACCCACTTTCTGAGGTGCCTACCACATCCCAGGCAACATGTTAAGTAAGTACTCTCTGAACAATGTTTCATTTAAACTCAAAACTACCCCACAAGGCAAATACTGTCATCCTCCTTTGGAGAGAAGGAACTGGAAGCTCACAGAGGTTACACAGTTTGGCTGAGCAGTACTACAGGGCGAGTGATACAGCCTGGACTTAATTAAACCCAGTGCTGTCAGACTCTGTGTTTTACCAGTCAAGCTCCATGAGTGACGTAAGGAGTGCCTGTCTGTCTTTCCTCTGAGAGTGTAAGCTTCCTGAGGGTAGGGACCGAGTCGCACCTGTTCTACCCCAGAGCCTAGCCAAGTGCTGTACGGTTAATACTTGCTCAGTTAACTGGGAGTGACTGCCTGGCCTCAGAGTCGCCAGCAGATGGCGCCAGAAAGGCTCAGAGGTGAGAAAGAGGGCTGTGTCACAGGGAGTGAATTGACAGGGTCTGCAACAGTGGGGAGCAGGGAAATTAATCTCTGCTGCCCTCCTTCTCCCACAGCCCTCTGTGCCTCTGTTAATGACACTTGAGATAGCATCAGAGTAACGTACGCATGTGAACTCTCCCACCAGCTCCTTCCAGCCCTTAAAAGGCCAGGGCACGCCTCATTTATCTTGAGTCCTGGGACAGAGCTGGCCCAGAGCAGGCTCTCAGCGGTCTCTGGCCAGGAGAAGTGTTAGCTAGAAGGCCCACGTTGGTGACAGTGACAGTGGTGGCCTCTGACCCCCTCTGCATCTTCCCTGAGTCTGGGCTCCGTGCAGCCAGAGCGAGGCAGTCTTCCCACTTCCCCAGCTCGATGCCTTCCCTGGGCCTGGGCCTCGTCTCTCAAGGCCGTTCATCTTGATTAGATATCGGCAGCCTTGGCTGGTTAAAACCCCACCATCCGCTCCTGTTTGTTTCTCAGCAAGGAGGTGTCAGGGCTTTTCATTCTTCAGGCTTTGACCTTGGCAGGGGTACGATGGCCCTTTAGCACACCTACCTCGATGCTGCAGCCATCTGGCTGCGCTGCCAAAGAGGCTGATTAAGGGGAACTTCGCCCACACTCTCAGGCAGCAACCAAGGAACTATCTCCAACTCGGTGAATTGGGGACAGCTGTCCTTCAGCACCTCAGCTTCCCAGGAAACCATCACCCTCATGGCCACCTCTTCCTGGAAGCCTTGATCATGAATCATCGTCGCCTCTTCCTGGAAGCCTTCCTGATTAGCTCCATCCAGCATCCTCCATCTCTACCCTCAATGTATTGTGGTCATCAGGGTTTATTCGATAGTTGACATGCATCTGTCTCCTCTCACTGAACCCAAAGAGTAAGTCTTCTGGGTCCCAAACACATGTCACTCTCAGCTCCCCATGCTGCTCACCCAGAAGGTAGCAGGGGGCTCCTTCCGTCTCCCCCAGCCACATTCCCAGGAGCAGAGTCCCCCAAATTCCTGATGTGGACACTGATTCAGTGGCTGGGTGAGGACTGCAGGAAAGAGAGAAAATGAAGACAGGCAGATGGGGGAACAGGAGTCTCACTTTAACCCGAGAACGGACTTTCCTGCACCGTCGTGAGTGGGCATCATCCAAGGATGGGCAGATTTGACCCAAAACCTTGGTCCAACCAGCCAGAGCAGGTTAGGCAAGTGGGTTTAATTATTATCTCCTCAGAGCTGGCCTCCAGAGGATATTGGAGGGCACAGGGTTTGAGGGGGCCTCACCTGGAAGAGCAGAGGGCAGCAGGCCAGTGCCAAGGCCAAGGGCAGTGCCCAGCCCATGGCACCTCCACTACCTCCAGCTGCTTGTCTCTTGTGCCAGGTCTCAAGTTCTCTGCTTCCCGGGTTAGAGCTCCTCCAGCAAGAAGGCAGCTACCCCGTTGGGACGGGAACCGCCTCCCCCAGCTCTGAGCCACCCAGTCCCTCACATACTCTTGGGAGCAACCCCAGGAGCCCCTGCCTAAGGGCACTGGTGGGGCCAGGGAAATTGTGAAGGCTGTGGTGCCCCTTGATGCTTCTGAAGCCCGCTTCTCAGGCACCCACCACCACCAGCCTGGTTTCCCCTCCCTCACCCCCCCTCACTCCCGAGGGCAGGCCAGCTGACCGAGTCCCCAGCGTACAAGGCGCTGCAGGGCCCACAAGGACAGAGATGAGGAGCAGAACTTGCACTGAAATAGTTCAAGGGCAGAACCATGGCTCCATCACTTACTAGGGGTGACCCTGGGCAAAGGTAATAATCTCCTTGCACCTGTTTCCTCTCTTATGAAAAAAAGACCTTAATACCCATTCATAAGGTTGTTATGAGGCTTAAAAGAATGTATTTAAGCTTTAAGCGCCATGCCTGGCACACAGCGGTAGCTTTCATTCACTCAGTCATTCAGCGAACATTTATTTATTTAGAGGCTTCCATGTAGCAGGCAGATGAGCCAGATCTTAAAAGATCTTAAGCGTCACCACCCTGTTCCCCCCCCAACCCCTTCCTGCCCAGGGGCAGCACGTGTGATGCGGCGGCCCGAACTCTCACCTTTCGGTCAGCCCTACCACCAGCCTCCCGGGGGCCACCCAGTCCTGCAGCACCGGTGACCGGGCGCCCGCTCTGGATCCCGAGCCCCGTGCACGTGCCAAGCGAAGACGGTAAATAAAGCTCTTTAGTCCTCGCGCCTGCCGGGGGCGGTTCACAGCAGACGTGCTGACAAACTAACAGGCGTGTGACGCCGTGTTGTCGCCTTCCCTGTTACACCCACTGTGACCCTAGTGGGGACGATTCTAAGGGAGGCTGGGGGAGAGGGTGACAAGGATCTGGCAGGAGTGCAGAAGTGTGGGCTTGGGGGTCCCGAGAGCCACAGCAGGCAGAGGGCTGCCTCTCTGGATGTATCGGCATCATAGAAGGGCCCCAGGTCCACCTCCTTGCACCCCCAAAGTCCGGTTGAGAGCATGGGAGCAATATCTTCACCGTCCCTCTCGAGATGCCCAGGAGCCTCCCAGAGCTCCTGCATCTTGAGGGGGGTCAGGAGCACTGAAGGGGGCTTTGCCCTGCAATTACAGCCCTTCCCCCACCCCAGGAACCTGCCTGCAGGCCCACCTGAAGAGCCCGGACTTGGCCCTCGTTACTCCTTCAGGCAGGGGACCCGACCTGGCTGGTGCCGCTGCTTGGCATCCTGGCTTAGTCACTCACGGTGGGAGGCCTGTCCCGATTTGAAAAAGGGCAAAATCACAAATGTCAGCTGGCTGAGACACAAGTGCCAGGTTCTTGCCAGAGGCACCACCTCTACACGACACCAGCCTGCAGTCTGGAGCCCCCCGTGAAAGAGGCTGACAGCCCCCTGGCAGCAGAGTGGTCCAGGGGCTCAGAGAGAGGAGCTGTCATCCGCCTCACGCCAAGGGCTTTCAAGGGGGAAAACAGCTCGCGCGTGTATGTGTGTGTATGTGTGTGTGCGCGCGTGTGTGTATAACCTTATAAAAAAAAAGTAGTATCAGTCACAGCCGCACCTGTTAACACGGGCAGACAACCATCTGACATCACGGAGAACTGTCAACGTGTTTCTTGTGCTCTGTCCTCCCAAACCTTGGGGGCAGGTCTGAGAGATGATCCCATAGTAACAGAACCGCCAAGTCACAGGAGGGGAAGACACTTAAGGTCTTCTTGCACACCCCCTTGCTGATGTCCGACTCTGCTTCAGTGTTCCTGATGAAGAATCATCCTCTCACTTGAATGCCTCTAGTCACAGGGAGCTCACTGCCTACTGGACGCTTCAAATACCTCACTTGCGGATTCCTCCAACAGCTAGGAAGTTCTTCCTGACCAAAGAGCTCAAACTTGGGGCCATATAATGTCTACCCATGAGTCCTGGCTTTGCTTTTGAGGTCACACACACACACAGCCCAATCCCTTTCCCCCAAGACAGCCCTCTCGAGTCTCCTTTCCATGCTGACATGGTTTTAAGTGCCTAGTCTGCCTACTGCTTTCTGGACAAGATCCAGTTTGTTAATAACATCTTCAGAATGTGGTTCCCACGCTAAGAGACATAAAGCCTCTGCCGCAGCTGTTATCGGTGTGAAAACACACACACATGTGCAGGTAGAAGTGAAGTTCCTCTAGCTGTATTTTCTGCCTTCCACAATTCATCTCATTTGTCAAATGCTTTGCTGAAGTCCAAGTGCATTATGTCCCTGGAATGCTCTTGATCTACCACCGCAATTGCTCCATCAAGAAACAAGGAACTGGGGTGGGGGAGGGTATAGCTCAAGAGGTGGAGCGCATGCTTGGCATGCACGAGGTCCTGGGTTCAGTCCCCAGTACCTCCATTTTAAAAATAGAAAGAAAGAAACTAGAAACTAAGAAAGAAGGGAAGATGCCCAGGAAGGGGCTGGCCCACCACGTGTGGTCTCAACAACACAGGGTGGGCAGGACTCACGCCTTCCTTGTTCTGGACACTGTTAATTCCACCTCAGATCATATTAACCATCATGGAAGCCAAAACTCCTCACTGACTCAAACTGAGCTTTGGGCCAGGTTACAGGCCAGATTTTGGTTTTAATGAAGGAGTAACAGATGAGTTGGTAGGATAACATAGGATGTTCTCCAGAAAAGGCCAGCACTGAGCTTCTAAAGGCCCCCTGGGTGGGCTTTCGTGCAGAGGTCCTACAAGGGGTGGGCAAGGAGGGAGATGCTTTGAGTGGGGGAGGTGGATGAGGTTGTTCATGGAGGAACTGGGAGCCTCCCAAGACTGGGCAGAAATGGGGATGGGGTGGCAGGGACGAGTGGCCTCCAGGCCCACGGAACTCAGCAAGAAGGGCCACTGTCAGGGCACTTTGAACCCTTCTAGAGCAGTTATCTAAGAAACAAGGGTGGATTCCCAGGCCGGGCCCCAGCACGAAGGAGCTGGGACACAACCTCACAGACAGTGAGCAGATGGAGCAAGGACGCAGCCAGGGGTCATCTCCTGCTTATTTTCTCAGCTGTCCAGGCAGGCTTCAGGGCTCCGGCTACGGAAGGAAACACAACAGCACAACAGCCTTGACCTCTGCCCAGAGTGCCCGAGAACACCTCCTTAGGACGCCTGCCCAAAGACCGTGTGCGCAAAGCGGCACAGAAACCTGCGCCTGCAAGGACAAGCCCTGCCCCTCCTTCAACGCGCCCAGGCGCGGAAACCAGCCACAAACCTGCTCCAGGGGTGAGAGAGCTCTGGCAGCCTTCCTGAGGTTATCTGAGGCCAGAAATGACAACGCCCTTGAGGAGAAAGCCCCGATTCTGAGTGTCCAACATGTGGCCCAAGGCTCCTGTGCTCCACCTGATTCCGAGCTGTGTCTCACCTGGGAGCTTCTCTTTAGGCACACCCCCTCTCCCAACACCGTCCTCCAAAGGAGCCAGCACAGTGAGACACTGGGCCGGTTCTCCACGCAGCAGCCAGATAAATTCGTTAAAACATAAATCAAAATGCTGGCAAGGATGGGAAGCAACTGGAACTCTCAGGCCTTGCTGGTGGGAACGCAAAAACAGCAAAACCACTTTAGAAAACGCTTTGGCAGCTTCTCATAAAGCTAGATATCAATTATCCTGTAACCCAGTAATTCGATCCCTAGGCATTTACCCAAGAAAAATGAAAACAAATACCCACAAAAATACTTGAACATGAATGTTCAGTCATAATAAGCAAAATATGGAAATAATCCAAAAGTCGCTGAACAGGAGAATGGAGACACAAATTGGGGTACGTCCATACAGTGGCAACTACTCAGCAATACAAAGGAACTCCTGACACACATCACAACGCAATGAATCTCAAAAACAATTTACAGGATCTAGGCCAGGCAAGACGACCCTATGTAAAGGAAATCAGCATAGTCGTCGCCTCTGGGGGGGGGGGCAGCACAAGGAAGCTTCTGGGGGTGGCAGAAATGTTCTGCACTAGGAGAGGGGTATGGTTAGACAGCCAAATGCATTTGTCAAAATTCATCAAACTATAACTCTTAAGATCCACGCACTTCACCAAACGTCAATTAAATATCAATAAAAGTCAATGTTTAAAAAATCATAAATCAGTACATCATTACTCTGCTTAATGCATTTCAGTGTCTCCCCATTTGTTCATTCAATAAATACTAAGTACTGACTCCATGCCAGGCGCTATTCTGGTCTCCAGGGTTAAGGAGAGAACAAAGAAACTAAATTCCCCAACCCTAGGGGGTTTACAGTCCAAGGGGAAGATAATTCAGTACTTTACATGGTTAGAATATGTGCTATGGAGAAAAATCAGAGATGGGCAGTAGAGAAGATACTGCATAGGAAACACGGGGCCGGTGGTGGGGTGAAATGGGACGAAAACACTCCCTTCTGAGGAACGCTCTGAGAATCCCTGAGCTTGCATGGATGGAGCCTGGGACGCAGTGGGCATTTCAGAACAGCTGGCTCTCATTGGTAGTACCTCCTGGCCTCTGAGGGAAGGAGAGACGCAGGGGCTCAGGGAACCTTGTAGATGACAGGGGTCCCTCTTTTCTGGGCTCCTTTTGTACCCGCTGCCCCTCCTTGGCCCGCCGAAGGCCTGTACATCCTCCCAGAGCTCAGGCTAACTGTTGTGCCCGAGCCAATGAAGGCATCTCATTAACGCTCGGCAAATCTCATGAAGACCGCGAGCTGTGCATCAGCAGCAGAGGAAAGTCAAGGTTCTTCTCATGGGAGTTAGTGCCTCTGGGACCCTGTGGCACCAATATTCACAAACAGGTTGAAGAGGGACTTATTTGCAGGCAAGTAGGCAGCCAAGGGTGTGTCCAAAGTTCCTCAGAGCTCCACATCCTTTCCCCAGCCCTGGCCCGGCCCCTGCCCCTGTGAGGGAGAGCAGTGCTGGCCTGGAGCTGGACAGAGCAGTCCCCACGCTGAGGGACCAGGACAGGTCAGTTTTGATGAGGAGATAAAGATCTGAAGCTGAGAATACCATCCACAGAGGTGAGTCTGGCAGGAAAGCGGAGCGGGGCAGGGACCCAAGCCAGGAGAAGCAGCCCAGCCGCGTGTGAGTTCTGTGCCCTCCCCTCTCTGGGCTCCGAGTGTTCGCCTGTAAGATGGGAACCCAGCTGGAAGGAGAGCTATGAGGGTCACGAGAGAGTTGTACTGACATAGGGGAGCCCCGGTCACCTGGTGGGGGAGGTGACAGTGACACCAGGGTCTGGCCTCCTCCACCCTTGACCTGCCTGCTCCCCACCCCCACACTTTGAAAAGATAAGAGGCCAGTAGGAAGGAAGAGGAGCTGTTTCTTAAAAGCCAGGAAGTGGGTGGAGAGAGGGTGTCTTCACAAGTGGGCACTATCTGGACTGCACGCAAATGAGATGCAGATGATGCTGCCTCCATGTTAAAACTAGGTCATTGGGAAGGTCTCAGGACAAGGACTGGGAGATGGCAGTCCTTCTTCTGAGCACCTACTGGGACGTCTTGTGAACTTGGCAGCTCCCTCCCCTATCCCACCCCCTCCCACTGGCCTTCTGTAATCTTGCCCATTTCTCCCAAAGTTGGGGGCGGTCCCTGGAAGAGGTGCAACCTTGCAGCCGTGGCCCCTCCCCACCTAAAGGGCTGCCAGAGCATGGGTTGATCTGCCTGAATCCCTGATCAGCCTGTCAGGGCTGTGGTCCAGAGCACAACACTGCCCCTAGGACATAGCGCCCCCTGCTGGGCCTCTGAGGGCTCAGACTTCATACAAGGTTGACAAGGAAGCATTTAAGGGTGAAGCATTGAACAAATGCAAGGGTTTCCATCCCTGATTCTCTAAGAACAGGCCTCTTGATGAACATCCCTGTAACGTTATCACCCTTTGTTACAATTCCCCGAGAGGCTGTTCACCTGCATGGGGGAGCCCACACGCAGGGACAGCCTGGCTGGGGTTGAACTGGCTCCACCACCACTGGCTGTGTGACCCAGGCAAGTCCATTCCTCGGAGCCTTGCTATCCCCATGCGTAAAATGGGTCTGAGCCCCCCCTCCCTAAGGTTAACCAATGAGCTGATGAGTGCTGAGCCCTGTCATGGGTTGAACTGTGTCCCCCAGAAGATACACTGAAGCGAACCTGGTACCTGTACATGGGAGCTTATCTGGAAATAGGCTCTTTGCAGGTGACCAAGTTAAGATGAAGTCATTAGGATCCAACATGAGAGGAAGGGGAGGCAATGGGACCCTCACAGAAACGATGGGCACCTGAAGAAAGAGGCAAAGACTGGGGTGATGCATCCATGAGCCAGCGAACACCAAGGATTGCCAGCGACCAGCAGAGCCAGGGGAGAGGCACGGGACAGAGCCCCTCTCAGCATCTCCAGAAGGACCCACCCTGCCAACACACTGCTGTGGACTTGCGCCCTCCAGCACCGCGACAGAATAAATTCCTGCTCTTACGAGCCACCCGGCTTGCAGCACTTTGCTAGGGCAGCACAAGCCGACTAAGACAGACCCTTAGAAGAGGGTCTGGGGCAGTAAGTGCTGTGTGTCAACTCGTGCCATTAATTGCTTGTTTGATGTCTGTCTTCACCATAGACAGTGGGTCCGAAGATCTGATGTTCCCTCAGCAAATACTGAGCACCTGCTGGGTGCCAGGCATGTACCGGGCGGGGACACATGTTGCCCATCTGTCATGCATGCCCTGCCCCCTAGTTTATGTTTACAGATAAGCAGGTGAGCTGACCTAGAGACCACCCTTGGGGATGTCTTTCCTACCCTATAAGGCTCAGTCTGTGTCCAGCTTCTTAAAGCCCAGGGGGCAATGTCTGTCCCAAGGAGGAAGGTCAGTGCCCAGCACAATACCAGGCCCCCGAAGGTGCTAATGAATGTCCTAGTTGGGGGCCTGGGGAGCCCAGCTCCCAAAGTGTGCCCCCACCCTCACCCTGGACCCACAGAGCACTCTGTGACCTGCTCCCTGGAGAGTCTGGCGCTTCCAGCCCCACCTCCTTCCCCCTCAGGGCCAGATTCCGGGCTGGGGAGCATGTGAGCACTTAGTTATTTGAACTTTATGAACACAATGGAGCCAGCGATGCTTAAAATGCTTGTGTTAATGGCGGTGGTCTGCAGTTTCATTTCACTTCAGTAAGAAGCATCTGCTGTGAGCAGGCGGCAGGCACAGCCAGCTCCCCATCCCAGGGGCTGCCCCCCCCCAGATTCCACCCCCAGAGGAAGGCTGTGCTGGGGCCCCCGGGTCTCAGGAGAGGAGCCCCTTGAGGCTGGGGCCGGGAGTAGGACAAGCAGACCCCCAAGCTGGTCCCTCCGTCCTTCCTGGCCAGGACCAAGGGGCCTGAGGAGGACCCCAGGACCACCCAGCACTGGCCACTGTAAAGCTCGTGGGGCTGGGAGGGGGCGGAGGTGCGAGGCCCGGCCCTCGAAACTACTGTGCTCTTCCTGCAAAGTCCCCGAGGGAGGCAGCTGTGACTGTGCCACTGACCCAGCTACACGTCAGTCACTTTGCCTCTTGCTGCCTCAGTTTTCGCATCTTTAGAATGGGCGCCCCGTAACACCCACATCAGAGAGTTGCTGTGAGCACTGAGGCCGCATGGGGGGAACCCCTGCAAAAACCACCTGACCAGGCACAGGAGGAAGGCTGGCCTCCTTCACTGCCAGGGAGAGCCCAGGACGGCTGCCAGCAGCCCCGCAGGGTGGGGTGGGGGCCGGCTTCTCCACCCAGCTCTGGCTGGCACTGTGACAAAGGCAGCGTGAATCATACAGCTGGGAACATAACTGGTTGTACCCGAGTTGGGAACAAAGTGCCTCTGGGGCTAGAGAATGAGCATCTTGTCCCCCACCCGCTGGACCAAAGGTGTGCCAGTCCGGACGTAGTGCCAGGGCTACAGGGAGGTCCCGCTGGGAAGGGGGATCTTATAGCTGCTCTGGAGAAGCAGGAGGCAGGCACTCAGCCCCAGGGCCCCCGCCAGGAGCGCGGCGCCCAGGGCTCTGAGGAAGGAAGTCCTGGTCCCGGTGTAGGAGCCGGGCGCCGCGATGCCCAGCAGCGCCGTGCTGACCGTGAGCGGGTAGAGGATGGAGACGCCCACGTTGAGGGCAACGATCTCGCGAACTTGGCAAACAGGGCGATGACGCAGAAGAAGCGGGGCACCGTGGCGATGACCGGGGCGAGGGCGCTGGGGACGGTGGCCACGCCCACGTGCCGCGCGGCCTCTGGCGTCCGCCACTGGCGCTGCGAGTGGGCACCCTGGGTGTGGGTGAGACAGAGCTGCGGCCCCAAACGCCGGAGGGGATCCCACCCTGCCTGGGACTTGGGATGGGGGCTTGGACCCGGGTAAACACACGCGCTGTGCAAGGCCAGCCTTGCCCCCGTAGGCCCGGTTCCACCCCCGTGAGGGAGGATGACCGTGCCTGCTCCACGGGGTTGGAGGGAAGACGGGGCGGCTCCCCTGCGGCAGCGCCCAGTGCACAGCACGCGGTGGGGGCGCGTTCAGCGTTGCCATGACCAGAACACTGATGCTCTGCATAGCAGGTCCTCAAAAATGGGAGCCCTGATTGGAGCTGACTTCCTTTTTTTGACCAAAAGCAGCTAAATGTATAACCAACTGAATTTACATATTTATGAATACTTCACACCAATTCCAAACCAGGAAAAAAACAAAAGCTTTATGAGACCCAGAGCTGGGTTTGGCCCTGAGGACAACGGTAAGTCCTCACTAAGCCATGAGGGCCAGAGATGGGGCTGGTGACCTCACAGTCACAACCAGAAGGGCTCAGATCTGTTCCCCCAGCTAGAGAATGAGACGGACTCAGGGAACGTAGAAGCAGGCAGGGCCCTTGGACGTCGCCTGGCCTGACCCCTCGTGCAGGCTTAGGGAGACAGGCTAGGGGAGTGGACCCGCCCAGGGCCCACAGCGATGCTGGGTGGAGCTGCCTCCGAACATGAGCTTGAGTCCCTAGGCGTGGAGAGGCTCCTAGAACACAGCCCCGTTGGGCACTGGGCTTGGGGGTGTGTGGCTACCCTTGAGGGTCCTCAGCAGCACCGGGGGGTGGGAGAATGTTCATTGGGGAGGGGAGGGGCAGGCAGGCTGCTCACCTCGGCCTAGGGTGGGGACAGGTTCTCTCCAGCCAGCAGACAGCCCTCGACCAGATGGACGCAATGAGGATGGACAGGGAGATGGTTTCCACAGCGCCCATCTCCCAGGCGCTCCAGTACATGATGGTCACCACCAGGCAGACGATGCCTGCAGAGGGCAATGGATGGCGGGGGGGCAACTTGGACTAGCCCCACCCATCCAATCCTGGAGGGGTGGTGGGTGAGTTCAGAGGGCCCTTGGAGAATGCGCTGAAGTCTACAGTGGAGCACCCCCAGCTCTGGTGACCAGTGGGATGGGGAGGGACAGGGCCAGAGAGAGCAGGGGGGACCCGAAAGAGGGGTCAGGTGCTGCAACACATCGCTGGGCTGAGAGCTACCACCTGGTGACATCTGGCTCCCCTCGGGGAGCACACAGTCCTATGAATGATTGTCACAAAGGCTCTTTTTGCCTGGGGTGGGAGTGGGGTGGTCGGGAAGACTGAAGAGATGGGACACTTAAATGTGGAGAGAAACCGGCTGACCTGAGGCCACCAAGGAGACCCTGCCCACTCCTGGTCCCCGGCCCACATGCCCAGGATGCTCAGGAGCACGGGCAGCAGGAGCAGCACGTGGGTGGGGAACACGGCCACCGCAGCCACACAGATGAGCAAGGAGAGGGCCAGACCGTACAGGGAGCTCTGCACCCCTGGAAGGTGACAGGAGAGGGCCCTCAGCTGGGCTGCACCACGGGGCACCCCTCACCCCCTTCTCCCCATGGCTCAAAGGTACTGGGGCTACAAAGATGGGCACTGTCACAGCTAGCTGTGTTATTCTGGGTAAGCCACTTGACCTCGCTGAGCCCCCATTTCTTCATCTGTATAATGGGGGTAATAGCAGTACTTACTCCACAGCCTTGTGTGGAGTTTAAAGAGAGAACACAGGTCAGGCCTCCAGAAGGGCTCCCAAGGACAGAGAGCTGTCATCATGGTCATTACCATGACTTTTTAGGTGGCGAAATTCAGGATCAGAGAAGGGGCCTGATGATCCTGCAGGTGGGGCCCCCAAGTCTGGCTTCTGATTGGTGCTCCCAGCCACTGTCATCCCAGTTTCTCCAGGGCCCTTGGCCAGATTTGAGAAGACAAGTGTGACTGAGACAGACCTGGCCCTCGCTGCCCAGGTCACCTCCCCATGCCCCTGCTGCCACCGCCCGCCCTGCCGAGACCCAGGGGTAGGGGGGCTGGGCTGCCGCTCGCCTCCGATCTCCATGAAGATCTGCTTCCAATGCTTGCAGGTCTGGAAGCCGCGGCGCAGGGCTGAGCCCCTGGGAAACGTCTGCAGCTGCTGCTTCAGGAAGCTCTCCCAGCGCAGGTAGTCTCAGAAGGTCTGGAAGGAGGACTTGCCCTTGTGCTTGGTCTGTGGGGACATGAGCCAGTGAGAGATGGGTGGACAGCTGGGGTGGGTGAGGGACGGGTGGGGGCCTATCACCCTGTCCTGGTGACAGCCAGTCTGCTCTGTAACAGCTGCAGCCAGCCCTCCACCACCTGCAAATGGAGTGTGCTGTGGGGGTGGGGGTGGAGGGTGACCCCATCCAAGACCACCTCCACCAGCCTCTGGGTGCACGCGTGACTCTTAGAGCGGCAGCAGATCCCGGTACAACCAAAGTCCTTGTCCCTTCCCAACAGAACCAGCTTCAGCTCCCAGAGCCCCCAGCTACCCTCTGCCCATGCCGCTCCCTCTGCCTGCACTGCCGGCTCCCGCTCCTCCTTCACGGCTCATTAGGGTTCCGTCTCCTCTGGGAAGCCATCCTGGATGCCCCAAGGCCAGCATCCCCTGGGCTCTGCGAGCCCTTGGTACTTCCACATCAGAGTTCACATCACTGCCTGGCAACCTGCCCACCTCCTGGGCTGGACTGTGAGTCCAGGAGGGCAGGTGGCCTGTCGGGTTCATGGTGCCCAGCTCTGGAACTGTCATAGATGTGACCTCACTGGTCCAATTCTGCTCTGCCTGAGCACAAGCCAGTTTAGGGTGAGTCTGTGCACGTTGGGTCTGAGCGTTGGTGGGGTCAGCTGGGAGGTGATGTTCTGTTGTTTGGAGAGGCCTGAGAGGGGATTCTCTCCTCTCTCAAACTGCCTGTGGCTTCAGCCTTAAAAAGGAAGGAAATTTGGACACGGGCACCAACATAGATGAACCTGAAGGCCCTTATGCTAAGTGAAATGAACCAGTCGCCAAAAGACCCATGCTGTGTGTGAGGGACAGAGAGGAGTCAAATCCGTGGGGACAGAAAGGAGCGTGGTGGCCAGAGGAGGGGAATGGGAAGTCAGTGTTGAATGAGGACAGTTTCAGTTCTGCAAGATGAAAAGCTTTCGAGATGGGCGTTGGTGACAGCTGCACAGCAGTGTGAATATGCTTAATTATTTATTAATTTATAATAAATTATAATTAATTAATTGATTTAATAATTAATTGTTACTGAACTATACGCTTAAAATGGTTAAGACTGTCAGTTTTTAATATATATTTTAACACAATTTTTAAAAACTGCCTGAGCTTTGAACTGGAGTCTGCATTAGCCTGGGGCTCACTGTGGGTTTGAGGGGGATCTGGGTCCTCCCCATGGTGGCTGGCGGTTTGGTTGCTCGGGCCTTCAGCGGCACAGGTGGCGGGAAGGAAAGCAGGGCTGGGACCAGAGAACAAGAATTGCCCACTTGCCACCTTATTCTCGTCCCCGAAGGCCTTCAGGGGAGCGATCTCACCACAGCTTCTTGATGACTGCCAGAGGGCACACAGGCACCTGTAACCCTATTCTTTAGAGGCGGAACTAGAGGTTAGAGGGAACGAGTGGCTTGCTAGAGGACACAGAGCACAGGGAGATCAGAGCAAGGACTGGAGCCTGGGGCTCAGCGCAGAGGCAGCAGGGGCAGACTCAGCAAGCCTCAGCGTGAAGCGCCAGGGCCGCCCGCGAGGCCCAGGTCGGGGACGTGGGTGCGTGCACGCATGTGTGTGCATGCGTGCCTCCTTGGGCAGAGCCCAGGGAGTGTCAGGGGTGAGAGAGGAGGCAGTGAAGTGTGGGATGGCCAGTCCCCTGGCTTCTAATCTCTCCTGGGGAGGCCCAGCACAGCGGGTTCTGTGGCCCAGAACCTGGCCCCTCACAGTGAGGAGCATCCTGGACTGTCACCTGCCCCTGCAAAATCATGTGAACCCTGGGCTGTTAGGGAGGGAGGGTGCTGGCAGCTGGCAGTCATCCTATGTGACAAAAAGGCTGAGCTCAGTGGTCAGCACTCAAAGTTGACGCTCATTAACCCTGTGACCTTGGGCAAACAACTTCACCCCTCTGGGCCTCAGTATCCCCTCAGAAGAGTAATCCCACTGATCTTCTCTGGGGTGGGGGGACCGGCGGTGACAGCGCACTCTGTGAGGTCAGCACACTGTCCTGTGCCTGGTGGCCTACCCGGGGCTCACCGACTCGAAGGCCATGGAGATCCACTGCACGCGGCCATCCTTGACACCCACGGCCCCATGCGACAGCTGACCTGGGAGCAGGTGGGGCTCGGCCAGCTCCTTGCACTCAGGGTGCAACATCTGCGGGAAGGAGGAGATGCTGTAGCCTGTGGGAGAAGGACAAGAGGTGGGTCGGGGTGGGGACCTGGGAAGGGAGCACCCCTTCCCCGCGATCCTGCCTGCACACGTGCACTCACCCATCTGGATGTGAGTGTGCAAGGGGTACACGCCCCTCCCCTAACCTCCTAGTTTTAAAAAGTGCCTAGAACCACTGGCACCATCATCGAGAAACCTACATCACCATTTGCCATCGGGGTGGAAAATGACACCTTGCGCCCTCTCAGGAAGAGCCCTGGACCCAGGTTACTGCTGGAGGGCCAGCCCCTCCTCACTCCAGATGTTGGGAAATTCCTCCTGCAGGTTCTCCCCTGAACACCGCACACCTCCCCACCCATGTGCGGCTCTGCGCTAATTCACCTTCAGGCCCGAGTCTGCTCTCATCCGGAAGATTTGCACACTCCTCACCCCAGTGTGGATGAGGCCGGAAGCCCCATAAAAAGACCTGCAGGACCCCCAGGCAGGGCCACTAGTCCTCCCAGCGCCATCTGGTTTCCTGGCCCAGAGGTTCTATCTCACTTTTTGCCTCTGAAATGGCTTACTTATCCCTAAAATTCTATTGGTTCCCTGAGCTCACTCCTGATTGATGATTGGTTATTTCCTTCATTCCTGATTGGTCCATTTCCCTAACTTCTGATTGTTCCATTTGTAGCACTTAATTTGCATGGAGCTCACTACTGATTGGTTATTTCTCTCTCTCCTGATTGGTCCATTTCTACAAACCTTGTTCCTAATTAGTCAACTTTTGTTATACCTTATTTGCATATGACGCTGCAAAGCGTAAACTGGCAGGCTATAAAAGCCTGTGTAAACCTATAGCTGGGGTCTAGATTTCGGAGTGTTAACGTTTCTGGGCTTGTGGGGTAATAAACCTGAGTTCTCCAACTCTGAGAGCTGCTTGGTTTCTCGCCCAAATCCAGGTTGCTGTCACAACTGAGCTGTAACACGTATTTTCTGCAACACAGACCCCTTCAAGCAAATGTTTGCAGACATCTTCGTTCCTGGCAAGTGTATCCTCAGGGCTGTCCACCCTTGACCTGCCAGTCACCTGAAGGCAGCCACTGCACCGTGCGTGCTTGGCTTCACCAGCTCCCGGCTCTCTGCAACGGCTTTGCAGAGGTGATACAGGTAGGTGACTGATTTCTTTGAAGAGATTAAAGCTGTTGTCGTATGATGCTGCCTTTTCCCAAGGAGACACATGCCAGGGCAGCTGCTTAGTGAATCAGGAGCTTAGCCCTGGGTCCCACCCCTGGGGAAAAATCTCCTGCAGCTCCTGCTACCAGCCCTCGGAACCCTCTGCCTGGTCGCCGAAGGTCCTGCCCCTAGCAGCACCTCTGCTCTCTCACTGGTCACCCTGCATGGGTCCCTCTTTCTCTCCTGTGCTTCCCCTCCTTGCTTTTACTCACAGTGAATACACCTGGGTTGCCTGCTTTTTCCTCTCCTGGACAGTCAAATCCTACTTGTCCTTGGGCATCAGACTTCTCTTTTCACCGCCTCCCCACCCCTCCCCTGAACACCTGCAGACTCATGGTCAGGACTGAGCGGATCTCCTCTGACCCCACCTGGCTCCTGAATTACTTTGTGCCTGAAATCCTGTACACTCAGTCAGGCTAACTTCTCAAGGCAGGGGTGATGATCAACTGTATCTATGGCCACGGTCCTTGCCCCGCATCTCAGTTCCCATCACGTGCCAGGGAGACACCCACTCACAGCTCCACCAGCTTCTCTCCCCTTCACTGCCAAGGGCCCAGCACCGTACACAAACATACACAAGGGGAGAGACTTTCCCGAGCAGACAGCACCATGGCCGAGGCACGCAGCAAGGGCTGTGGGCACAGGGAGGGCCTCCTGCAGGAGGAGGAAGAGAGCAGGAAGTCTTTATGCACCTGTATGCTCACCTCTATTCCAGCCGTAATTACGCGGGGCAGCCGGTCCGGCCCCACTGCACCCAGATTCCTGGGCGATTTTAAGAGCTCGACCCTGCTTAGCCTTCAAGAGAAATGGTACCCCAAGAGCCTGTGGGGGGCCTGTCTGGGCCAGTTGAGCAGTCAAAGAGCCAAGATGGAGTGTGGGGAGCTGGGGTGGTGGCCTGTGGGTTACTACTTGTTTGCAAGCCTGGTGTGATTGGGCCCTTTGGCACTTGCCCAATGTGAGCTCACGTACCGGGTCTCTGATGACATGGTTGTCCACCTTCCGCATAAGGTTGGGACCAAGAATGCCAAAGAACACAAAGACCATGGCCTCTGTATCCACCAGCGGCCGCACCACCGGCTTCCAGCAGCCTGTGTTCACGCAGGGGTTGAAGCCGAAGGTGGCGGAAAAGCGGGCCTTGGGCACTGCAGAGGGAGTCACAGCTGTATGGGGAGGCGGGGCTCAGCCTCCCAAGGTCCCACTGCTGCCTCCCTGCAGGTAGCCTTCTCACTGGGCACGTACAAGACTTTGGTCGGCCCATCGGGGCTTGTGGGACAGGACAAGTACAGTTTCCTGTGGAGGCAAAGGAGGCCTGGACTGAGGTCGGGAAGGCCGGGAGGAGTTGGGGAGGTGGGGCAGACGTGGCTGTGTGCAGGGACTAGAAGTGCACGGGGGGTGGACTCGGGCTCTCCTGGTGCGGGGATTTGGTTGTAGGTTCAGGGCTGGGGTTTGAACACTTGTTCTAGTCTAGCCTCACCACATGGCTCAGCTTAACGTCCTCCCCTTTTCCCCCTGTCTGTGTCTGTCTCCTTGCCTGTGGCATGAAGGGTGGAGGAGACCAGCAGTTTCCAAAGTGTTCTCCAGGGGGTGCGAGAGTTCAGAGGGGCCCCAGGGCCAGCCTGGGGGTTGGGGAGGGTCACTGCTCAGAAGCCCCCTGCCCTGCTGTAACCCGAACAGTCACAGAGCCTCAAGATTTTATTTAAGGAAAGGATTTCACGGTCAGCTTATTCACCGTGGGACTTGATGTAGCTCAAGGTTCTTTCTAGAATGTTCTGAATTCACCCAGGCAGCCAGATCCCAGTGGCTATTGTGTATGTGCAGAGGCAGCCCAGCCCTGGAGGGCAGGCAGAGGGACCCCAGTGCCATGCCAAGGTGCGCCAGGCTGGAAGGGCCCGAGGAGCCCGTCTTGGTCACCCCTGGGCCTCCATACCACACCCCCACCCCAAGCAGAGTTCAGCCTGGTGTGGGTGCCCAGTGCCCCGAGGCCAGGCCCTGTCAGAGACCACATCCCTGTCCCCATTGCTGGCTCCGCACTGCCATTCTCTGGACTACGACAGTGAGCTCTTTCTTTCAGGGCACATATTGTAGTTTGTAATGACGTTGTGCTTGACTTGTTAGCTGCTGTCTCCCACTAGCCAGTCCGAGGGCAGCAGCCATGTCTGTCTTGTTTACCGTCCCCAGCATTAGCCCTGGGCCGGCTCATAGTCGTGCTGAAGGTTTGTTAAATGAATGAATGGATGAAGAGCAGATCTTCTGCTAACACAGCCTTAGCTGTCTGAACATGGGAGAAGGAAACCTGGGAAAAGATGCCCCCAGCTATCTCGGAGATCCTTGAGGCACATAATGCGGTCACTCGCATTTTGGGGCACTGACTTCATGCCAGGCACTAGGCAGGGCATTCATATACGGTAGGTAAATAGAACAGAGACGGTCTCTCTCCTGCCTCCTCACAATCTGAGGGTGGGGGAACATTAAATATATATCTGGTGAATTAATTACATAGATTGTGTGGCGAGTGCCTTCGAGAGGAATGCAGAGTGTACTCAATCATTCATTCATTGATTCACTCATTCAGCAAGTGTTTACTGAGCACTCGCTCTGTGCCAGGCCCTGGGCCGGGTGCTGGGGATACAGCAGGGGCCACAGT
This sequence comes from Vicugna pacos, assembly GCF_048564905.1. Taxonomy (NCBI): domain Eukaryota; kingdom Metazoa; phylum Chordata; class Mammalia; order Artiodactyla; family Camelidae; genus Vicugna; species Vicugna pacos. The sequence goes on from NC_133001.1 coordinate 30,252,538, forward strand.
CAAGGTGCCCGCCGCAGGGTGCCTATGTGCTCCTGAGGGCAGATAGCTAATAAACCATAATAAACCAGTAGGTCAGTATGACTCCAGGTGGTGATGGGAGCTGGAAGGAGAGCAGAGGGGTGACGCCCAGGGAGAGACTATGCATGGCTATTTCAGGCGGGACTGGTGTTCTGGTCAGGGGCAGCCTCTCCCTGGGAGGGGGGGTACCTCTGGGCAAGGACCTGAATCTTGAGAAGAAGTCAAGCACATGAGGAGCTGGGGAAGAGCATTTTAGGCTGAGGGAACAGCAAATGCAGAAGTTCTGTAATGGGAACTGCTGGGTGTGCTGAAGGGCAGCCAGATGGCCACCGTGCATCCTGCGGGGCCACCCAGAGGGACAGTGGCAGATGGGGGAGCAGATCGTGGGCGTGTCATCTCGGTGTTTCCCCCTTGCCAGTTCCAGGCAGGGAACTGTCTGAACAAATGTGTGGAAATGGACATGGGTTTCTTAAAGGTGCCTGCTGGTGTCTCTTATTGGGGGTGAGGTAGTGGGGCGGGCTGGTAGAAACCGGCCTATCTGCAAGGTTACTGGGTGTGCTGCTGCTCTTTGGTGGCCACATAGAAGCTGAAGTCAAACTTCCAGCCCCGCTTGGCATCACAGGCCCAGGTCGTCACCATCCACTTGCAGGAGGGGCTCACTGCCTGGAGCAGCCCTGCTGTAGACATACAAGTGGTCAGCTTCTTGGTGAAGTTACCAAAAAGGGCTCTATACACCTAAGTGGATGGACAGAGACAAGACAGGTGGCTCCGGGAGGCTGCCTCAGGCTGGGCCCAGCCTCAGGCTCTGTCCGCTCCCTCCTCGGAGTGTTCCCTGCCCCCTGTCCCCAGTTCAGACCCCAGAGTAGGGGACAGAGTTCCGAGCAGAGACTCAGGAGACCTGGGTTCGAGTTCAAAGATGGGGGAAATCCTTCTTCCCTCTCTGAGCCTCAGTCCTTGCTTCACCTGAGGACCTACTCACTCCGGGCCAGGCCTGAGCTGTGCCCTGAGGATACGGCAGCAGGAGAGGTGTTTGGTCCCTGCCCACTGCCAGCTGCCAACCATGATGGCTTCAGATTTTTAAGGGCTTTGAATTAAATATAAGGATAAGACACAGGATGAACGGGCAGCAGATGGGGAGGGCAAACAGAGGGATGGCCAGGACATGGCTCTGGGAGGAGGTGGCACTCACGCTGAGACCTGGCTGGGGCATCAGCCGCACAGTAAGTGGGAAGGAAAGCTTTCCAGGCAGTAGGACAGCGGTGCAAAGGTCAGGGTCAGGAAACTCCTCACACCCCGTCTCTGAGATGGAAATACAAACCCTGAACAAATAAGGGGACAGGCGTGATGGTAACCCTGGGGTGTAACGTGTTAAAGAAACAAATCGTTCCCGAGAGGGAGAGCCGGAGGCCCAGGCTGGCCCTCGGACGCCCTTCTCTAAGGTGCGGGAGCAGCTGTCGGGAGCAGCAGTCTGACCAGTGGCTCCCACTTACTGAGCATTTACTGCACCCCAGACGTTCCGTAACGCACAGACCTTGCCTCGTGCACCTCCAACAACCCTGGCTGGTACCTTTCATATCCCTGTTTCACAGATGAGGAAACTGAGGCTCAGAGAGAGTAAGTCACCTTCCCAAAGACACACAGGTAATAAATGGCAGTGCCAGGACTTGAACCCAGGTCTGGCTGCCTCAGAAGCCCGTGCTCTCACCACCCTTTGGGTCCCTGCCACTGACCTGGCTGACAGTGGGAGAGGGTCCTCATCTGCCTGGAGCAGCTGCATCCTCACAGACCCTGTCCCCGCCCCTCACATGGTCAGTGCTCACCAGCGCAGCATTGAGGGCCCCCCCAGTCGTGGTGACTAACTTCACGGCAGCCCCGGCTCACCTGGAAGGAGGGCACCTCCCCGTCCCCGGGGAACACGACCTGCCAAGGGGCAGGTAGGCTGGCGTTGAGGGAGAACCTGCAGACAGCCGGGTGGCCTTTGCTCTTCCCCTTGGAGACATACACCGTGCCTGGGGCGTCTAGGGACAAACGGAAGGTGGAGGAGGGCTGACAGTCACCTCGACTGGCTTCCCCTGACCCTGTAGCAGCCCACTCTCTGCTCTGCTGACCGAGGAGCTGAGCCCCGACCGTGGGCTCATCTCCGAATGCTGGCTCTGCCCCTCTCCTGGATCAAGCCCAGGGCAGTGATGGAAGAAAGGTCGTTGGCAGTGGACATTGGGGTGGGATGGCGGCATAGATGGAAGTGGAGGTGGCGGTGTTCCCTGTGATGGGGCGGCAGCACAGGTGGAGGTAGTGACGAGGATGGTGAAATCATGGTGAGGTTGTGCCAGTGTGGGGCTGTGGTACTGGCAGCGGTGTTAATGATGGGGAGCCCCGTGCAACTGGTGGGGCTGTGCTGGTGATGGCGATAGTGGGCACAGAAGGAGTGACGATGGCCATGGGGCAACAAGGATTAATGCCCACATGCATCCCAGCGTCCCACCTCTGATGGTGAACCCAGAAGGGATAAGCCAGCATCCAGCATTCAGGATGCCGCAGCCCTCCCCCCGACACTCAGGACGGGTTTGGCACACAAGGCAGGTTTATGGGGCACCACAGGGCAGACTTGGGTAGCGGCAGGAGGGGTTCCCACTGCTCTGGCTGAGAGCTGGTGGGACGACAGGCAAGGGCCTCCAGTTCAACACCCTCCCCCCACCCAACCCTTCCATAGTGACCCAAGAACACAAGCTTTTGTTCTTGGAAAAGAAAGATTGGATTTAATCCTCTCTCCCCACAAGGTCCTTGCACCCCTGCACCAGGCAGGACCTCCCAACACCCCCACCCAGCCAGTGCCCGCGCCCCACTGACCCTGCAGGGTGGCCCCAGGCCGGCTGGCCCAGGACACCCCTCAGCCCCGCTGCTGCTTCTCCAGGGATGTCTGGACGTTGTTCTGCAGGCTGTGGGGCTTCTCCCAGAACAGACCTACCCCCCCGCCCCCGCTGTGTGAGGGACAGAAGGGCCTCCCTGGCAGGGCCCTGCAGAGACTAGGACAGTGATGACCCCAGGGACACAGGCCCCAGGGCCCTCAGCTTGAGAAAGGATTGCTGTCAGCGGTCTGCAAGGAACTAGATGGAACTGAAAAAACACCAAATGTTGAATTTACTAGACTCTTAAGACAAAAGAAAGAGACCTGCCGGCCCCACCCAGAGAAGGACCCTCTGAAGCTCTCCCTGCTCACACTCGGCACGTCCCTTCTCCCTCTTCCGTCAAAGGGGCGCCTCCAGAGGTGGGCCGAGGGCCCAGGTGGGGTGCCGCGTCTCAGGAGCTCAGCAACGTGCCTGGCTCGTGGAAAATGTTCAATAAACAGGAACAATTAGAAACGGCATGTTAACAACAAGCAGAGATGAGGGGAGACCTCCCGTTTTGCGCCAAACATGGTGGGTGATTTTTCAGTTTTGCTTTTTAATGAAAGGAATTTTACATCTTCAAAAATTTAATCTTCACGATAATCCTAAGAGGTCATTATTAACTCCATTTGACAGAGAAGCAAGCAGACGTTCAGGGAGGGAACAGGACCTGTAGGGGAAGTGAGAGGCAGGGCCCCATCAGGATGGGTCTTGTCCACACCTAAGGCCGAAGGTCTTTCTGCTACAAAATGAAGGGGTCCCTTTAAGAGGTAGTTCAGAGGCTGAGATGCAAGGGGCTCGGAGCTGGACTCTGGCTGAGGTTGGCCTGGGGTTTGTCTGTGAAGTGGGAGCAGACATGGTTTTTTCCTCAAGGCCCCGAGGGACGGCGGGAGGATTTGTAGCGGCAGCAAGAGTGGAGTGGGATCTGATGCCCAGGCAGGCGGGAAAGGAGCAGGGGACGTGGCCAGGGCTGCCTCCAAATTAGGAGGAGCTCTTTGGGCACCTCTCTGAGCTGCAGTTGATTATCCTGCATTTGGCTAATGCCATTATGGGGGGAAGGTCAGGTTAATCTGAACACCGCCCTAATTAAATGAAGACAATGACAGCTGTCAGCGGGGCTTTCCCCAGGAGCTGGAAGCACTCACCCAAGCGTCTTCTCATTTGGTTTCCAACCATCCAGCAAACCTGCGCGGCCCTGGATTGACTTCCCTGACCCCAACCTGACCTCACACTCCCCTCTGTAAGATGACGGCCTGGATCAGACTAAGGCAAGGAGATGTCTTCATTTCACCTCCTTATTCATCCTCCACACGCACTCCGTCACTAAGTTCTACAGATTTTTTTCTCTTAAAATCCTCCTGACTTCACCGCCACCATCGGCCATGCTCGCCCCAGCCCCCGCCGTCTCTCTTCCAGGTGATGACTACACCAACCTCCCACCTGGTCTCCCAGTCAGTTCCACGCTGGATCTCCAACCACGCAGCACCTGGGGGGCTCAATCATTACCCCTCTCTGCTTAAAACCCTCCACTAGCTTCCAGTACAATTATGGTAAAATCCGGACTCCTCACGTTAGCCCACCAGGCCCTGGCCCAGCCCATCTGGCTAGTCCTAGCTCCTGCAAATACCTCTCTCGAAGCTGGTCCCAGTCATTCCTACCTCAGTGCTCCCCTCTGCCCAGACCTTTCCTCTTCTCCCCTTCCAGCTTGGCTGACTCCTTCCTTTTTTACTCCTCTCAGTGAGGCTAAGTCCTTCCCATTTGTCAAGTTTTGGCTTAGACATTCCTTCCTTCAGGAAGCCTTCCATGATTCTGAGCTCCCCAGGGACCCCACTTTCCATTCACCACAGCTCAGATCTACTATTACGTGGCCTGTCCCAGCAGTGGAACAAACTCCCTGAGCTCAGGAGCCTGTACTGCCCAGTGGAGTCTCCCCAGCACCAGCACAGCTGGCATCCATGAAGTATTTGTTTAATGAAATGTGGGCACACTGAGGCTTAGAAGTGGAGTGATTTGCCTGAGGTTACGCAGTAATGGGGAGGCTGGATGTGCCATCTCTCGTCTTTGAGATCTGGATTACAAAGAGGGAAGGGTCCCACAGGGGCCAGGGCCACCCTGGCTGGAAACCCTCACCTGAACAGGTGATGCAGGAGATGCCCTAGGCGCTCAGGTTGTATCTGAGGTCCAGCAGCACCTGGATGTTGGTGTCGGGCCGGAAGAGCAGTGGGGCCCAGCTGGCAGGGCGGAACTAGCTAGCAAACACCAGGGACAGGATGAGGATGGAGACGAATATGCCTGCGAGGAAAGGATACCACGCGAGGCAGAGCTGCGGCCCGGGAGGCACACTCACAGCCGGGGCCTCCAGAGCTCTGGGAAAGAGCTGCTCCCTTACGGGGGAGGGGTGGGAGAGGAGGAGAGGGTGTCCCAAGGGAGTGGGCAGAGGCCCAGCATGCCAGCCTCTGAGAGAGGCTGCTGGGGGTCAGTCCTCCGGGGGAGGGGCTGGCAATGTGCATCACTTGGAGGGTTAGACTATAAGCTACAAGCTCACTTCTAGACAAGAATCAGCCACCATTCAGAGCCCTTACCAGTTATAAAGAGCCAGCACATCCACCTGATCTTACACAGCCCTAAATATAGTCAATGATAACAATAATAATAACAATAACAACACAACTTTTTAAAAACATTTTTTATTGAGTTATAATCATTTTACAATGTTGTGTCATATTCCAGTGTAGAGCACAATTTTTCAGTCATACATGAACATACATATATTCATTGTCACGTTTTTTTCTTTGTGAGCTACCATAAGATCTTGTGTATATTTCCCTGAGCTATACAGTATAATCTTGTTTATCTGCTCTACATTTTGAAATCCCAGTCTGTCCCTTTTCACCCCCTGCCCCCTTGGCAACCACAAGTTTGTATTCTACATCTGTGAGTCTATTTCTGTTTTGTATTTCTGTTTTGTTTTTTTGTTTTAGATTCCACATATGAGCGATCTCATATGGTATTTTTCTTTCTCTTTCTGGCTTACTTCACTTAGAATGACATTCTCCGGGAGCATCCATGTTGCTGCAAATGGGATTATGTTGTTGGTTTTTATGGCTGAGTAGTATTCCATTGTATAAATATACCACATCCTCTTCATCCAGTCATCTGTTGATGGACATTTAGGATGTGTCCGTGTCTTGGCTATTGTAAATAGTGCTGCTATGAACATTGGGGTGCAGATGTGATTTTGAAATAGGGTTCCTTCTGGATATATGCCCAGGAGTGGGATTCCTGGGTCATATGGTAAGTCTATTCCTAGTCTTTTGAGGAATCTCCATACTGTTTTCCACAGTGGCTGCACCAATCTGCATTCCCACCAGCAGTGTAGGAGGGCTCCCCTTTCTCCACAGCTTCTCCAGCATTTGTCATTTATGGATTTTTGAATGATCGCCATTCTGGCTGGTGTGAGGTGATACCTCATTGTAGTTTTGATTTGCATTTCTCTGATAATTAGTGATATTGAGCATTTTTTCATGTGCCTATTGATCATTTGTATTTCTTCCTTGGAGAATTGCTTGCTTAGGCCTTTTGCCTATTTTTTGATTGGCTTGTTTGTTTCTTTCTTATTAAGTCATATGAGCTGCTTATATATTCTGGAGATCAAGCCTTTGTCGGTTTCACTTGCAAAAATGTTCTCCCATTCTGTAGGTTGTCGTCTTGTTTTGCTTATGGTTTCCTTTGCTGTGCTGAAGCTTGTAAGTTTCATTAGGTCTCATTTGTTTATTCTTGCTTTTATTTCTATTGCTTGGGTAGACTGCCCTAGGAGAACATTTTCAAGATGTATGTTAGATAATGTTTTGCCTATATTTTCTTCTAGGAGGTTTATTGTATCTCGTCTTATGTTTAAGTCTTTGATCCATTTTTGAGTTCATTTTTGTGTATGGTGTAAGAGAGTGTTCTAGCTTCATTGATTTACATGCTGCTGTCCAGTTTTCCCAACACCATTTGCTGAAGAGACTGTCTTTATTCCATTGTATATTCTTGCCTCCTTTGTCGAAGATGAGTTGACCAAAAGTTTGTGGGTTCATTTCTGGGCTCTCTATTCTGTTCCATTGGTCTATATGTCTGTTTTGGTACCAATACCATGCTATCTTGATGACTGTAGCTCTATAGTATTGTCTGAAGTCTGGGAGAGTTATTCCTCCAGCCTCTTTCTTTTTCTTCAGTAATGCTTTGGCAATTCTAGGTCTTTTGTGGTTCCATATAAATTTGATTATGATTTGTTCTAGTTCTGTGAAATATGTCCTGGGTAATTTGATAGGGATTGCATTAAATCTGTAGATTGCATTGGGCAGTGTGACCATTTTAACAGTATTGATTCTTCCAATCCAAGAGCGTGGGATATCTTTCCATTTTTTAAGTCTTCTTTAATTTCCTTCATCAATGGTTTATAGTTTTCTGTGTATGATTCTTTCACCACCTTGGCTAGTTTTATTCCTAGGTGTTTTATTACTTTGGGTGCTATTTTAAAGGGGATTGTTTTCTTTACTTTCTTTTTCTGTTGATTCATTGTGAGTGTAAAGAAATGCAACTGATTTTTGAACATTAATCATGTAACCTGCTACCTTGCTAAATTCTTCAATCACCTCTAGTAGTTTTTTTGTGGACCTTTTAGGGTTTTCTATATATAGTAACGTGCCATCGGCATATAGTGACACTTTTACCTCTTCTTGTCCAATTTGGGTCCCTTTTATTTCTCTCTCTTGCCTGATTGCTGTGGCTAGGACTTCCAAGACTATGTTGAATAGGAGTGGTGAGAATGGGCGTCCTTGTCTTGTCCCAGATTTTGGTCGGAAGCTTCTGAGTTCTTCACCGCTGAGTGCTATGCTGGCTGTAGGTTTGTCATATATAACTTCTATGATGTTGAGATATGTTCCCTCTATACCCACTTTGGTGAGACTTTTTATCATAAATGGGTGTAATAACACTTGACTTGCATTGAGCACTTACTGCATGCCATGCACTGGGCTAAGTTCTTCACACACCCTATAGCTTTCCTCACAGCTGCCTTATTTGACGGACACTATTCTTTTCTTTCTATGGACACTATTCTTATCCTCAGTTACACTATAGGAAACCAAGGCTCAGACCCAATGGCATAGTGAAGGTGACACTGCTCGTACGTGGCAGAATCAGGATTCCGACCCAGCCAAGCTGGCCTGACTCCAGAGCCCAAGCGCTGAGCTCTGCTCTGCTGCCCAGCACGGGGCTGGCACTTAGCGGGAGCTCAACAAGCAACAACTATTGCGGGACCAGCTGTGTTCTACGCAGGAAGGCAGTGAGGCTGAGAGAGAGAGAGGGCCACCAGCCCAGGTCTCTGACCTCTAGCTCACTAGCAGGACAGGGGTGGACCCCCAATGCCTGCCTGTTCTTTGGAGAAGGGTCTGTCTCCATGCTGCAGGCACTGGGGAGAAGCTTCAGGAAGCGGGGAAGGAGAATGGAGAGCTCAGTCACCCACAATCACCCAACGGCTCTTGACAGCCAACCACAGGACCCAGCGGTGCAGCAGCTCCTGCAGCTGGGCAGTGAGCTGGCCCCGGCTGCCCGTGTCGGGGGCTGGCTGCAGGCCTTCGGGGGGCACAGACACCAAGGACACATGTCTCAGCTGCAGCGACACTGCCAGGGCAGAGCAGTGGCCCATTGGAGGCCTGGCCCATACACGAGTCACAGCCCACCCTGGTCTCAGTCCTCTCCAGGGAAGCCCAAATGCTTGATGGGGAGCCCCACGGCCCTCTCATCCAGCCCCTGCCTTTTGCCCAGCCTGTGCTCAAACCAACCCCCCGGTGAGGCAGGCCCTGGGTCTCGCCAGGCTCAGCAGGGCAGGCAGCCCCAGCTCTCAGCTGACTCCTCCTCCGCATCCGGCCAGGGGAGTCATCCTCCAGGTGGGGCCCAGGCCCTGCGCTCGGAGCGGCAGGCACGTCCCCGGGGAAGCACAGGGAGCTCTCGCTGTGGTGTGAGGAGGGGAGAGGGGGGAGTCCTGGGTGTCCAGGGAGGGTGGGCGAGCCCAGGCACCCCGCCGCCGCTGACGTCTCACGCAGGACATGCAGCGCAGATGTCCTGCGCCCCACTTCTGTCCAGCGCCATCTCTCCTGGGCCCTCAGGTGCCACTCTTCCTCCGGGGAGACAAATGGCGACAGCAGCCGTTACCAGGAAGGGGGGTGACAGCACACAACTGCCCACACATTGAGACCAAAGCAGGGGAATCGCACCTCCGCTGTCGTGCGGCCCTGGGGCCCTAACCCTGGGAGGGGAGGAGCGGGGTTGGGCTGAGGATGCAGCTGAGGCTGCGGCTGGAGGGGACGTGGGGGGGGGGGCCTTGCCTAGGGACTGGGAACAAGAATAATGCGCGAACTTGATGAGTGCTGTGTGTCGGGCAGTGAGCTGGCGCCCCGTGAGGATGCTCTCAGTCCTTACAGGGATTATACGTACCCATTTTACGGAACAGGAAACTGAGATGCAGAGCAGTTAAGTAATAGGCCCAAGGTTCCACAGCTGCCAGGCAAAGAGGCTGAGGCCGGAGCCCATGACTGGGCTGACTACAGTGCCCACTACCCCAGACTAGGGGCCGGGGAGGGGTGGGCCTTGGTTGGTGTCTTTGTAGAGATTAGAGAAAAAAAAGCTCTTTACCCAAGACACTTTGCTTCTATGTCACAAAACTGTCATAGAAATAGTCACATCTGAATGTCCCCAGTGCAGAGGGCTGTGCCTCAGCCACAGTGCCCTTGTGCAGTGCCCAACCTGGGCCACCAGCCATGGTACCCTGAAGGGGAGTGTGAGGAGGAGAGCTGAGGAGTCCATCCTAGGCAAAAGGCTGGGCTCCTTGCTGGGCTCTCATGTCCTTCCTGCTCCTCCTTGGCTCAGGTGGACACTGTCATGGGCCCCTGACATTTCCGCCTCTGTGTGCCCTTCCCCAAGCCCAGATCTTCCATCATTCCTCAGTGCTCCCAACCCAGGCCATCACCAGGGACAGATTTCTTCATATGACCATCTCTCCCTCCCTAGACCACATGGTCCATGGCCCATGAGACCCTAACTCCTCCACCTTCAGCAGCAGCAGCAGCAGCTCTGCACCAATCAGTTCAACTCTGCATGGGGCCTGCTGCATCTAAAAATTGTTCCTCCCCCAAGGGAGGGAACCCCGAGGACATTCAGTGCGGTGCCTAAGAGTGTGGGATTAAGAGTCAGATTATGGGGTCTAAATCTTGGCTCTGCTGCCTGTTAAATGGGTGACCTTGACAAGGTTGCCCAACCTCCCTGAGCCTTTGTTTCCGTGTCTGTAAAATGGGTGAAATAAGAGGACCCAGCTCCTTGGAGGGGAGGCAGTAAGATCTCGTACAAAAGTGCTCTGCCCCCTTCTCAGCACACAGTAGGTGACCACAAATACAACCACCAGACAGGACTCTCTCCTTCCTCTGCTCCCCTGGTGGTGCCTGGCACAGGACTAGGCATCAGAAGGTGCTCAATGCTGAATCACAAGGCTTCTGGGAGAGGGCGGTGTGCTGAGTGGCCCCCAAGGTCTGCTATGGATATTCAGTGAGAGGAGGACATGGCCCACTGCCCCTCCGCTGGCCCAGCTCACCTGGTCTGGCAGGTGCTCTCCAGTGGTGCCACATAAATGCACCAGATGCCCAGAGCAGCGGGCATGGTGAAGGGCACAGCCAGCCAGCGGCAGGACATGATGAGAGACATCAACAGGCCAAAGTCATGGATGGCCAGGATCTGGTGGTGGAGAGATAGAGGGGGGTGTGGGGCTGCCAGGCCTGGAGCCCAGGGAGCCTGGGGACTCTGCACCACTAGACTGAGGCAGGATGAGGAGGCCGGGGCTGCTGGGATGGAGACACTAGCCTAGGAGGGCATCAGAGGGCAAGGACTGGTGCTCGGGGCATGGGAAGGGAGGGAGAGTCCCACCTCTGGTCCCTGCTGCAGGCCTCTGCCCGGAACAGAACCTGGCACAGAACAAGCGCTCTGTAACTGCCCTTACATGAGGACAGAGAGGGACACCCTGTTGGAGCGGGTCATGGGGTAGTGAGGGGGAAGGGAGAGAAAGCCACCCTGATGGGAACGGGGGCTGGGCCCAGGAGGAGTGGGTGTGTGGCATAGTGTCAGAAGGCAGCTGCAGCCGACAAGCAGAAGAGCCTTCACTGGGGAGTGCTTTCACAACCGTCTCATTTCAGTCCCTCATGATCCACACGTTAGGAAAGTGAGACTCAGAGAGGTTAAGCAACCTGCCTAAGGCCACAGCCAGAAAATGGCAACGGTAGGGTCTGAACCCAGCTCTGCCTGTTTTCTGGACGTGGCTCTCTAGGAAGGCCTAGAGAGAACCCCAAAGCATCAGGTGGTTTCTAGATGAGCTACTCAGCCCAGGTCCTAAAGCCTCTCAGACTCAGGCGGGCTCACTGCCTCTCAGCACCGCAGCCCTGGCCCAAGAACCTTCTCCTGAGCCCAGCTCGGAGACCTGGAGGAGTGTGGGGCCAGCGAGAGGAAAGTCAGTGAAGGGATGACGATGTGGTGTGGAGCCGGTGGAGGGAGAGAGCTCCAGACCAGGGGGCAGGAGGCTCAGGCAGGCTCACCACTGACAGTTCTGGGACCTTTGGAAACTGCCAAACAACCCTCAGGGCAGAGGCTGGATGATTATTATGAGAATCAACAATAAACACTATTTGTATTATTATCATGTTCCCATTTGCTAAGGTCTGGTGATGGCGATTAGTAACAGAAACTCTAGGGATGTGGCAAGTACCTTGAGGCACAGGCTGGTGTGGCTGCAGGAGAAGGGGTGGGTGGGAAGAGCAGAGACCAGAGGCCCAGGGTGCCTGGGAGGAACGGGAGGCCAGGACAGGGGCAGAGGGTGGTCCCCCACCTGGGAGAAGATGTTAGCCGCGTCGGCGGCAGCCGTGGTCAGGGGGGTGAAGAAGGTGGCCTTGCCTGCCGTCCGGATGGTGTGGAGCATCCGCAGCTGCGGGTCCTCCAGGTGGGTGGCCTGGCGGTAGGTGTTGATGAACACAAAGACGTCATCCATGCCTACGGGAGGGGGTCCCGGGCCAGCCGGGTGGCTCAGGATCACTCTGTTGTCCCCAGGGTCAGACCCAACCTGGGCTGAGAATCCAAGCCCCACCCTCCATGCTCCTTGGCCCTATGCCCTCCCCAGAACTGGGCCCCTTCCTCCAAATCTTAGCCTCCTCCCCACCTTTCCCACTGTTCTTAATCTCCAACCAGCATGCCTACCTGCTCTTTCCACCTCCCGGAGGCTTCACCCACAATATGAAGAGGATCGCCCACCACTCATACTCTGCCAACCCCAAGTCTCCAAGGTCTGAGAGGGGACTTTTTGGAGCCCCCATGGAAGCCAGTCTTCGGACCCTGGAAGAAGATTCTTTTGGGAACAGAGTTCCCCAGTGGGAGGCCCATTGCCATGGCGATGGAGGGAACTCACCAATGCCCACTATCACGAAGGCGGCCAGCCCACTGAGGATGCCCAAGTACTGGATGCCGAAGACCATGTGGTACAGGAAGAGTGCCACCAGGCAGCTGAGGCCGATGCTGGCGATCCCAAAGAAGGACAGGAACACTGGGCAGGGCAAGGGGCACAGGGGATAAAGTGGGGAGACCCAGCAGAACACACTCCTTCAGTGTCCCTGACCCCTGCTGGGTCCTGCCTCACACACCCCCAACCCCGGGGAGTGCCTTCACCATCCCATCTGTGCCCAGTGTAGTTCTCTACACCCAGAAAAGGGGCTGGGCAGGAGGCCTGAGAGGCAGATGAAGGCATTTCTGAGCAAGTCAGGTTGTTCATGGGCCCTCATCTTTGCCGAACTTACCCCAAGTGCCAGTAGGGAATTATACTTTTAACATCTGTCATCCCAGCAGACTAGAGGTTCCATGGAGGTAGGAAGTGTAAACGTGTTGTTCACCACTAGAACTCTGGCACCTTAGAGCATCTGGCACACAGTTGGTACCCAAGTAATATTTGTTACATTGATGAACAAATGTCTTTTCCATTTTTGAAGGCGTGGCCAACCTCTCACTGACTTGGGCAATACAGAGTACCTGCTGCATATGCAGAAAGCAGCAGCCAGGGCACATGGGGAGGTGGCAGTGGGAAAGTGAACCGGGGGACTAAGGGCAGCTGGCCTGGGACTGAAAAACAGGCTACAGAATAATCCATAACGTGTCCAATACTCTAGACCCCCCAAAACATATCAGCAAGGTTATCAGCAAGAATACTGTCAAAGGGCAAAAGGTTCAACTGTGGGAGGTCCTTGCAGTAGGGGCCCTCAGGTGTGGTCCAGCCTGCCACTGCACCGCAGTCACCTACCTGGGGTTAGAAGGTGATGTCTGAGCACCTCTCCCCCGCCAGCAATGGCATGGCAGATTTAAGACCAGTTCTGGCATCCCTGAGTGGGAAGGCTTTGTTCAGAGAGAAGCACACTGGGAGGAGAGAAGGGGCTGGCTCCATGCGGGGTCTTCAGAGAAGCCCTACCTGAGCAGGAGGTGAGGATGTAGACAAGGGCTGCGATGCAGCTGCTGCTGCTGAAGGCCGGGAGCATGTCGTTGTAGAAGGTTCTGCATACCTCGTGAACAAAGAGGTCCATCCACGCCGTAGAGAACCTGGACTTTGCTGGGGGAGGGAGGGCACAGAAAGATGGCATGGATCAGAGATGGAGGAGGAACAGGAGCCATCCACCTCACCAGACACTCTCTACCTTGGTTGTAAATTACGATCGCCGGGGGGCTACCAAGAATCCTGATGTCCAGGCCATACTCTAGACAGATGAAATCAGAATGTCTGGGGTGGGACTGAATGATCAGTGCGGTTGAGACCACTGCTCTACACAGATAATAATCAATTACAGCCAAATTCTATGTCATCTTCCAATTCTCAGTTATTCACAGCAAAATTCAAAATTCAAACCAGCTTCTAGATATTCAGTTTTACACTGTTATTCAGAGTGCATCTAACAGAATTTATTATTATTTTTTTAATGGAGGTACTGGGGATTGAACCTAGGACCTCACGCACGCTAAGCATACGCTCTACCACTTGAGCTATACCCTCCCTGCAAAACATAACCAGGCTGGTCAAGTTGAGTTTTAAAATACAAACAGGAGTGAGATCTGCTTCTGGCCAAGAAGGAGTAACAAGATGAAACCTAGATTTACCCTCCCAGTGAAACTAACCCCAAAATGAGAAAATATATCAAACAAGACCCTGGACATGAGACACCAAAGAGAATGATGATCTCTGAGAGATGAGAAACATAATGGGCCCTATGATTACCCTGACTCCCTGGTTTGCAAGAGTTTCCAGGCCTCAGTGCAGCCTAATATATGGGTTATTGGACTTCTCAAAAGAGGCTGAAAATTTTCCAAACTTGATGAAAACTATAAATTGATTCAAAAAACTTAAGCAGCAGACCCCAAATACACACACACACACAATGAATAAAACTACAATGCACACAATTAAATTGCTCAAAATTGGTGACCAAGAGAAACCCTTAAAAGAAGCCTGAGCAAAAGAAAGATGCATTACACATAGAGAAACAAAAATAAGGAATGACAGCAGATTTCTCTTCAGAAACGATGCAAGTGAGAGGATGATGGGGCAAGAGCCTTTACCTACTGGGAAGAGTCACCCCAGAATTCTATACTCAGCAAAAATATATTTCAAAAGCAAAGGCAAAATAAAGTCTTTTTTCAGTATACAAAAGCTGAAAGACGTCATCTCCAATATCCATGCACTATAAGAGATGTTAAAGGAAGTCCTTCAGGCAAAAGGAAAATGATATTTTTGTTTGTTTTTTTAGTGGGGAGGTAATCAGGTTTATTTACTTATTTTCAGAAGAGGTACTTTGGGATTGAACCCAGGACCTTGTGCACGCTAGGCATGTGTTCTACCACTTGAGCTATATTCTCCCCTCAGAAAATGATAATACATGGAAAGACACAACTACACAAAGGCATAAAAAGGATGAGAAACACTAACAACATGAATAAATAAAATTTTCTTATTGCTTATGAAAATCTTTAAAAAAGATAACTGACCATTTAAACAACAACAAAATAATGTAGTGTGGGGGTTTGTAACATATATGAAAATAAAATGTATGACAGCAATAGTATAAAGGCCAGGAGGAAAGAAATGGTGGTGCACTATTCATGAAGCTATATGTGAAGTGGTTTAACATAATTTGAAGGTACACTGATAATTTAAGGATATTTACTATAACCCCTGAAGCAACCACTGAACTAAACAGTTATAGCTAAAAAACCAACAAAGGAAATAAAATGGAATGATAAAAAATTTTCAGTCCAAAAGAAGGCAAAATAGAGGAAAAGGGGAAATAAGGATATATGCGACAAATAGAATAAAATAAAATAGTCTTAAGTCAAACCATATTAATAATTGCATTAACTGTAAATGACCTAAAAACCCCAATTAAAAGGCAGAGGTAGATTAGATTGAAAAAAATCAACACCCAGCTGCCTACAAGAAACTCACTTTAAATATAGACACAAATAGGTTAAAAACAAAAGTATAGAAAAAGATACACCATGCTGATGTGAATCAAAAGAAAGCTGGAGTGGTTATATTAATAACAATGAAGTAAATTTCAGAGCAAAGAATGTTACTAGGGATAAAGAAAGTAATTTAAAAATGGTAAATGGGTCAATTCATCAAAAAAATACAACAATCCTAAATGTTTCTGTACCTAATAATAGAGCTTTAAAATACATGAAGCAAAAATTGATGGAAATGAAAAAAGAAATAGATAAAACTGCAATTATAGAGGGACACTACAAAACCGTTTTCTCAATAATTGTTAGAATAATTAGACACAAATTCAGTAAGGATACAGAAGACTTGAACAACACAATCAACCAACTTGACTTAATTAACATTTATAGAACACCCTACCCAAAAACAGCAGAATGTACATTCCTTTCAAGTGCATAGGGAACATTTAGCAAGACAGTCCATATTCTGGACCAGAAAACAAGACTCAATAAATTTAGAATAAATTAATTCATATAAAGTATGTTCTCAGACAACAGTAGAATTAAATTAAAAATTAGCAACAAAACAACATTTGGGAAATTCCTAAATATTTGGAAACTAACACATTTTAAATATAATACAAGGATTAAAGAAAAGATCAAGAGAAAATAGAAACTATTTTGAATGGAATGAAAATGAGGGCACAACATGTCAAAATTTGTGGGATGCAATTAAACAATGCTTAAAAGGGGAATTTTATAGCAACACAACACTTACATTAGAAAAAAAGAAAGCTTTCAAATCAATGATTTTAGCTTCTACTGCAAAAAAGCAGAACAAGAGAAAGTTACAAAGTACACTGAGGAAAGGAAATAATGAAGACCAGAGCATAAGTAAATACACAAACAGAAAGTCAATAAAGAAAAATCAATAAACCAGAAGTGAGTTCTCTGAGACGATCAATAAAATTGATAAACCTCTAGCCAGACTGATCATGAAAAAGAGAAAAGACACATATGAAAGAGGTGATATCACTTCAGTTTCTATAAATTTTCAAATAAAGGAATAATTTCTATAAATATTCAGAGATAATAAGGGCCCAATATATAGTGACAGGAAACAGAAAACGGTCCCTGGGGTAACAGTGGGAAGGCAAGGTGAGGCAGGATGGAGTGATGATCAAGGGGACATGAGTAAACTTCTGGGGGCAATGGATCTCTTTGCTATCTTGATTGTGGTAAAGGTTTCATGGTGTATACATGGGTCAAAACTAATCAAACTGTAAACTTTTAAGTATATGTAGTTGGTGACATGTCAATTATGCCTCCATAAAGCTGCTTAAAAAACCAAACAGGGCATTTAAAAACCAAGTAGAAAAGATCTTTGGATAATCTACATTGTTGAAATAAATGGGTTAATTGATCTTTCACTAGAATAGAAAACAGAAAGTTCAATCAATTGTTCATTCATTCATTCATTCATTCATATAGCATTTACAGGTTACTTTCTAGATTCTAGGTCCTGTCTTAATTACTGACTATAAAAAGACAGAGGCTCAAATTTTTACTCTCAAATAGAAAGGAATAGTCTCATGCAAGACCAGTATTCCTGCCTAGAACTACTAAAAAAATCAGATAAAATTGAGAAATCATCTGATGACATTAGAGGCTTCCTGAGGCAATGAGAACTAGAAGGCCAAGACTCCAGAAAGGGACAAACCTACAAAAGGTAAGCTTCCCTTCTACAGCTGTGTTTACCCTGGAGGCATTTGCTAATTCTGAACACAGGCAGGAGGCTGGAAATCCAGGCTGGAAGTCAGGAAAACTAGCAGAGCTTTGGGCAGAAACTTGCAGACAAGCATAGCAGAAGGCCAGTTTCTTCCTCAGCACTTTTGCCAAATACCGGGGCTGTGTGTGCTATGAGGCTAAACACCTAAGCAGAAAGCCTCTGAAAAAGCAGAGTAGACATATTTTTAGTTTTGAGACAAAAATTAGGGTTTGAAATCTGTCAGGGTAAGGGCTCTGCAGAACAGTCCAGGCTCTTAGTTGAAAATCCTAGAGAACCAAGGGCAAACTAGAAGTAGGCTGAGACTTTGCAGGGCTGCAGTCCAGCCTCTAGCTGCTGACTGTGTAAGGCGATCGGCAGCAACTCCACCTGCCTCGTGGGGGGAAGGATAAACTTCCTCTGGAAGGAATGACATCACCTGGACTTCTGCAGAACCACATGACCAAAGACCAAGTGAAACAATAGACCACAGAAACACATCCACACGTTATCCAGAAAAACGCAATAATATCCTTAAGAAGGGCAGAGAGGAGAATATGAACAAAATAAATAAAATAACCAAAATTTTCACCAGGGACTTAAGTCTATAATAAAGATCATTGAAAATTCTCAATAGAAAAACATAATGCTAAACATTGAAATCTCAATCGATGTTAAATGATAGATTAGAAAAAATGGAAGACAGGATCAGTGAACTGGGACATCTAAACCAAAACATGGAAAGAAAGACAAAAGAAGAACCAGGAAAAGAGCATTGAAAACACACGGCACTCGTGTAACAGAGGCTACAGGGATGTACTGTGCAACATGGGGGATATAGCCAATATTTTGTCATAACTGTAAACAGAGTGTAACCTTTAAAAGTTGAATTAAAAAATTAAATTTAAAAAATGAAGAAAGCAGCATGCTAATTACCCAGATTCTTCAGCTTACCTTTCCAATTCCTACCTCTTATTATCATATTCATAAAAAAAGAAAACATATGGTACTCTGAAAATATCTAACATTTGTGTAATTAGAATCCTAAAAGGAGAGGGGACAGAGAATGACGTAGAAGCAATATTTGAAGGGATAATTACCAGGAAGTCCCTAAAACTGATGAACGTTATCAACCCATGGATTCAGGAAGCTCTGTGCACAAATATAAAGAAAGCCACACTGACACACAACATAGTAAGTTTGCTGAAACCAAAGACAAAGAGAAATCTTAAAAGCATTCAGAGGGGAAAAAAAAAAAGACAATCATTCAAAGGGGCAACAAAAAGATTTACAGCTGACATTTCCCCCAAAATGATGGCAGTCAGAACACAGCGGATTGACATCTTTAAAGTATTAAAAGAAAATAACTGCAAATTTATAATTCTATAGCATCAGAAATACACTTCAAAAATAAAAGTAAAATAAAGATGCTTTCTAGGCAAACAAAACAGAATTTATCACCTGCAAACCTGCACTAAAAAATAAATACTAAAGAGAGTTCTTCAGATACAAGGAAAATGATCCCAGAAGGGAACATGAAATTGTGGAAAGTAATGAAGAGCAACAAAAAATGTAGACATGTGAGTAAATATGAATGGATTCTGACTCCATAAAATAACAATGTAATGTCTTGTGAGGTTTAAAATGTATATAGAATTAAAATATATGCAACATAAATGCAAAAGCCTGAAGGGGTATAAATGCAATGAATGAGTTCTAAGATTCCAGTATTATCAGAGAATTAGTAAAAGCGATCATTTGTATCATTCTGTAATAAATCAAGGTGCCATCTCTCGGGTAACCAATAATAGACTGATAAAAAGATTTTATTAATCCAAAAGAAGGCACTAAAGCAAGTCTACAGGGCCCCTGGTTGTCACCACTCCTACAATGCTCTGGGGAGATGGAAGAGGGAAGAGAGGCTTTTTTAAACCCAGGACAGGGGTTTTTGTCTCAGCAGTTGAACACATTAAGCAGAGGTAATTGTTGGTATCTAAAACCTTGAAGATCCTTCCACAGCCAACCCAGATTCCCAACCCAGGCAAGTACCTTTCCCTGGGGTGCTTCCATCCATCCACCCACCCATCCACCCATCCACCCATCCATCCACTTACCCATCCCCCAGATCTCTAGTAGGAGATTCTTGGGACAGTGCCAGGGGCTAGGCCTACAGAAGGGAAGCAGGAGCAACCCCCGTCCTCAGCAAACTCCCACTTCACAGAGACATCCGTTAAATCAGACCTTCCTCAGGCTTGCAAACAAGTCCCCTGCAAAGCCTGTAGGTCTGGGAAAAGCCTCAACTTTCTGCATTTCTAACAAGTCCCCAGGTGACGCTGCTGCTGATTCAAGAGTTGCACATTGAGTGACATGGAATTAAAAAACTAAAATACAGAGTGACAAGTTCAGAGAGGTGAAACAGCTTGCTGACACTCCCACGGTTAGGTGGGGTGACTGCGACCTCACCCCAGATATATGAATCCAAAGCCTGTATGTGATCTTTCCTGCCGCCCTTGTGGAGGAGGACAGGGACTGTGGGAATGGGTAAGCTGGTCACTGAACGCAGCCTCAAGGAAACGTTGCCCAGGTTGGATCTTAGTGGATGAACAGGGGCTTGCCTGGCAATGAAGCAGGGCAAGGAGCATGCGCTTAGCACAGCAACTGGTGTAAAAGCATACAGGGGAAGGGCTCTGGGTTAGAAAGTCTTGATTTTAGTCCCATTCCACCACTTAATATTTTGGCCTTAATATTTTGGACAGCTAACTTAATTGTACTGTGCCTCGAGGCATCCTTAACTATAGAGTGAAGATAATCAGAACATCAGCTGCCTCACTGGGTTGGTGTAAGAATTAAGCTAGATGGTGCATAAGGGCTTAGAACAGCGTGTGGCGCAGCCTAGGCACTCAGTAAACGTTAGCTCTGATTATTACAGTAGTTGCTCAAGCACTGTCCAAGCAGCATTTCTGCGAACTGCTGCCAAGTGAACAGCAAAAGATGTGAGCTAGGGTTTTTCTTTTCTTTTCTTTTCTTTTCTTTTCTTTTCTTTTCTTTTCTTTTCTTTCTTCCTTCCTTCCTTTCTTTCTTTCTTTCTTTTTCTCCTTCCTTCCTTTCTTCTCTTTCCTTCCTTCCTTCCTTTCTTTTTTCTTTCTTTCCTTCCTTCTTCCTTCCTTCCTTTCTTTCTTTCTTTCTTTCTTTCTTTCTTTCTTTCTTTCTTTCTTTCTCTAACTTTCTTTCTTTCTTCCTCTCTTTCTTTCTTCCTTTCAAGACAAAGGTGGAACAAGGAGAGTATGTAAAACAATCTGGAAAGGATAAAATTTTAAGAGTGACAATTTTTCTGAAAGGCACTTTGAGAACAAGTAATGGGAAGTGTGTCTCATTCCGACACCATGCCCACTGGCTTCCAGCATGAGATACTGATGCATAATTGTTGAGGCCAGTGGTAAAAATTCAGCCCTTTGCAAATTTATTTAATTTAAATAAGCTTCCCCAACATTGGTGGAATGTGTGCTCTCAGTGTGCTTCGTTAGTGTAGCTTACACCACAAAATTAGCTGTATTGAGAAAGACTGCACCATTATCAAATAATTAGGAATGCCTTAGCAGGTGCATACACTTACCTTAGTAATTAAACCCTTGTTAAAACACTAAAATCTAGAAACTTTAAATGCTTAAAGGATCCCAAAGGAGGTAGCCCAGAAAGTGATTCCATAAGGCAGTGCCATTTGGGAACAAGGATATTGAGTCTCTTTTCCTCTTGGGATGCTTACCAAGCACATCCATGCACATCGTGAGACGCAGTAAAAATCGCAGCGACCCTGCTGGACAAACGTCCCCCGCACAAGGGGCCGGGCAGGCCCAGCGCCACCCTTCTTGGAGGCGGACGCTGCGTAGCTGGGCTTTGTGCTGCCGCTGCTTCAAGGGCGGTGCGCGGGGCAGAGGAATGAACATGAGAACCTCCGTCGTCCTCAGCCTCCTCTCTTCACGTTAGGGAGAGAAGGGCAACTGATACAAATTTCTCATGAAATGCCTTTATAAAACTTAACTCTGAAGTCTTCGTGACAAGACACAAACGTTGGACAGCTGTTTACTCCCCACTGGCTCTAGGGGTACAGGCCGGCGTAAATGCGGCAAGCGGCCGCCAGGAAGCTGCAGCTCCCTAAAATCCTGCTGCCAGCAGTCTGAGCGCGACCGAACTAGATCTGTTTGCTGGGGTCTGGTGGCTGTGCAAGAGCTTGCCTTCCACGTGCAAGTGTAATTGTGCTAAATCTGGCTCAACAGCCGCGGGGCACTCTGAAGATGGTGTCCAGGGGCTGCCCTGACAGCCCTCTAGGACTCCTGCTGTCTCTTCATGGCGAAGTCCTGGAAGGTGTCTGAAATAAACCCTCAAAACGTAGGCCAGCTGGAATTGGTCCGTGGAAGAAATCCAAGGATGTGAGTCCACAAGTCCTGTGATGAGGCGGTTGTCGCTGAAGGCAAATTTCCATCACTTCGCAGAATTCAGGCTGAGTGTCAGAAGCGATAGGATGTTTATGGAGTTTGGCGTTCCTGAGGCTGAGGTACTGTAGTATTGACACTAATGGCCTCAGTCAGTCACTGGTATAGTCACTCCCTGGGAGCAAACACACCCTACATTGGGTACACTAGCCTCAGGAGCTCTGAGGACAAAAGGTATTGTCAGCCTCCAAGGGGCGACAGTCCTCATGCGTAACCGTCCTCATCGTGGAGAGCACTTTTGGTCTGGACGGCCTCCTGACACCACAGAGGGGCTGGGGCGATAACTACCTTGCTAATTCTGGTTCTGAAGCTCACCAAGCTGGGTCCTGGTTACGTCAGTCCTGTTCTGAGACCTTGGAAAAATCTAGCCATTTCCCACATTTGTGGAAAAAAAGGGAGGGATAATAACCTGAGCTAAATTGATAATTGAATAAAATAACAAACATAAAACACTGAACACCATGCCTGGCATTTAATAAACACTCAATTAAATGGCTTCTTCCTTTATTCCTCCATTCCTCCCCTCAAAAATATAAAGCATGGTATAAATACAAGACATATTGCATTATGATTAAACTCTAGAATAAGTGGAGCATCAGGCATTTTACTAAGATTTGGCCAGATCGGCACTCCCAGTCCAATTTGCACGTAGCAATAATGTAAGTTTTCACAGAGTGAAAGGAAGTGGCCATTGCTCTATCAGCAGGATCAGCAGACACACAGATGTCACATGATATTTTAAGTGATAAACAGAAGAGCAGAGTATTTGAATTGTCCTGTCTTCATGCCATAAATTTAGAAAGGTGGTGGTTATGCCCCTTCTCCTCCATGAAATGAGGGAAAGTTTGAAGCAACAAAAAGAAGATTACAATTGTTTGAAATCATGCCATAACTCCGGACCTGCAGGGGATGTTTCTATCATATTCAATCAAAGCATTATTTTCACCTGTAAAGTAGCCCATTTACTAGAACAAACTGTTTAGATTTTTAAACTTTTCATTGAAGTGTAACACACATTCAGAAAAGTGTACAAATTGTAAGTGTACAACATGATGAATTTTTACAGATGATGATAATGTTATATTTTAATGTCATTTAAATATACTCTTATAATCCATTAACTTCTTTTGTCTTTGAGTGTTCTATCAAAAATTTCAAATTCAAGTGTTACAGAATTTTATTGTTTCCTTTTTTATTTTCTAATTAACACATAGTAATCTTGATCTTTTTTTAGTGTATAATTCTAAAAATTTTAACACATGTATAGATTTATGCAATCACTATCATAATCGGGACATGGAGCAGCCCCATCACCCTGAAAATCTCTCTCATGAGTAAAGAGATTGCTCTTTGTAGTTGACTAAGGGCAACTGTTGGTCTGTTCTCTGTCCTATAGTTTTGTCTTTTCAAGGATGTCATAAATAAATGGAAACAGAAAGCATGTAACCTTTTGAATCTGGTTTCTTCTACTTTGTGTAATGCTTTTGCAATTCACCCATCTTGCTGCACACATAGCCATTGATTCATTTTTACCGCTGAGTAGTGTTCCATTGCATGAATGCAACACAGTTTATCCATTCGCCCATTGGAGGACTTTTGGGATGGAGCTGGTTTGGGATGAGTATAAATAGAGTCTATAAACATTCGTATGCATGTTTTTGTGTGAAAACATATGTTTTCATTTCATTGGGGGTAAATACATAGGACTGGGATTGCTGGGTCTAAACTATTATCACTAAATCACTTAGCTTTACAGTCTATATTGTCTTGATCAATTAACAATTTCCTTCTTGAGATGGGCAGAGCTTTGGATTTGAGAGAGATGGAAATGGTGTCTTATAGACCTCAGATCAGAAAATGCCATTTTTATAATTTAACAGTCTATTTTGTTCTTATTACAGGTAATTTTCTATTGTAGTTACTATAAACACAGTATATCTATTTTTTAAAATTCACTAATTGAGGACATTCATCTGTACATTTGAAAGTAAAGCTGCAGATGTTATTATGCTGCATCCCATACTATTACAGCATCTGTCTCCTAAGCAGACATTCTCCTATTTAACTGCAACACCATTATCACATACAAAAACTGTCAGATTGGCTTTAGGTTGGTGGTTTTTCCTCCTAACACTTCAAATATTTCACTCCACTCTCTTTTTGCGTGCGTGGCTTCTGAGAAGTCAGATATTAATTCTTATCTTTGCTCTTCTATAGATAAGGTATTTCTTTCCTCTGACTTCTTTCTGGATTTTTTTCTTTATCTCTGATTTTCTGTAGTTTGAAAATTATATGGCTAGGTGTAGCTTTTTGTCATTTATCCTACTTGGTATTCTGTGAGCTTCCTGGATCTGTGGTTTGGTGTCTGACATTAATTTGGGAAAATTCTTAGCCATTATTGCTTCAAATATCTCTTCTATTCCTTCCTCTCTTTCTTCTCCTTCTGATATTTCCATTGTGGGTACATTATACCTTTTGTGGTTGTCCCACAGTTCCTGGATATTCTGTCCTAAATTTTTAATCTGTGTTCTCTTTGCTTTTTCAGTCTTTGAAGATTCTATTGACATATCCTCCACCTTGGAGACTTTTTTTTCCTCAATTGTATCCAGTCTTCTATTGAGACCAGCAAATGCAGGCTTCATTTCTATCAGTGTTTTTGATCTGTAGCATTTCTTTTTGATTGTTTCTTAGATTCTCCTCTCTGCTTGCATTTTCCAGCTGTTCTTGTATGCTGTCTACTTCATTCATTAGAGCCCTGAGTATATTAATCTTAGTTGTTTTCAGTTCCTGGTCTGAAATTCTAACATCCATGCCGTATCTGAGTTTGGTTCTGATTCTTGCTCTCTTTCAACTGTGTTTTTTTGCCTTTAGGTGTGCCTTGCAAATTTTCTTTGATAGCTGGACGTGATGGACCAAGTAGAAGGACCTGCTGCAAACAGGCGTTTAGTGATGTGGTGGTGCGGTGTGGGTGGCGAGGAAGCACTTACACAGTCCTTTGAGTAGGCCTCGGTCTTCTAGTGAACCTATCTTTGGGCTGTGAACTTCACAAGTGCTTCTAAGTACGCCTCCCTCCTCCCCCAGGTGGGACAGGAATTGAGTATGTCCCTTTCCCCCCACGTAATTTATGCTCTGAAAACACCCCAGCAGCTTAGGCTCTGGTTAACTAGCTTTTCCTGTGGGCAGACCTTGTTGAGAAGAACAGAATGTTCTGATGTATTTCAAAATTGTTACTTTTCTGCTCCCACTGCTAGAATCAAGAGGGAATTTTTCTCTGATAGTCAATGTAAGAACATGTTTGAGCTCCTGGAGGTAAAACTGAAAGGCTGCGCTGGGACTGGGACCCCCCTGGAGTTTTGACTCGCAGACTCGCCCACATGGAGCCTCCAGCAATTTGTCAGTTACAGTTCAGGTCTTCCTGCCCTGGCACCGGCTCCTGTGCAGCTTTCCGCTCACCGGTCTCCTGCGCTGGTAAGTCCTGATTCTCTGTCTCTACCTGTCTGCCTCTCCAGTTAGGGGGCAGCAGTTTGCCGTGTGACCTTTCTTCAGTTACAGATCGATAAAACCTGTTAAATTGTGTGTGTTTGGGATTTTCACTTATTAGGATGGAGTGGTGACTTCCAAGCCCCTTACATGCCAGACCGAATTTCCCGGTTATCCCAAAATGACCTTCTGTTTTTTACTTTCTTTTTTATTGAAGTACAGTCAGCTTACAATGTTGTGTCAATTTCTGGTGTGCAGCACAATGCTTCAGTAAATACATGTATTCATTCTCATATTCTTTTTCACTATAAGCTACTCTAAGGTATCAAATATAGTTCCCTGTGCTATACAGTATAAACTTGCTTATCTATTTTATATATACCAGTTAGTATCTGCAAATATTGAACTCCCAACTTATCCCTTCCCCCCTCCTTCCCCCTAACCATAGTTTGTTTTCTATGTCTGTGAGTCTGTTTCTGTTTTGTAAATAAGTTCATTTGTCCTTTTTTTAAAAAGAGATTACACATATGAGTGATATCATATGGTGTCTTTCTCTTTATGACTTACTTCACTTAGAATGGCATTCTCCAGGTCCATCCATGATGCTGCAAATGGCATTATTTTATTCTTTCTTGTGGCTGAGTAGTATTCCATTGTATAAATATACCACAACTTCTTTATCCAGTCATCTGTTGATGGACATTTAGGTCATTTTGATGTCTTGGCTATTGTAAATAGTCCAGCTATGAACATTGGGGTGCAGGTATCTTTTTGAATTAAGGTTCCCTCTGGATATATGCCCAGGAGTGGGATTCCTGGGTCATATGGTAAGTCTGTTTTCAGTCTTTTGAGGAATTTCCACACTGTTTCCCACAATGGCTGCACCAAACTGCATTCCCACCAACAGTGTAAGTAGGTTCCCTTTTCTCCACACCCTCCCCACCATTTATCATTTGTAGACTTTTGAATAATGGCCATCTGACTGGTGTGAGGTGATTGATCACGCAGTTTTGATTGGCACCAAAATGACCTTTTATAATCTTCAAAAATATGGGATCAAATTAAGTTTCACTTGTCATATCTGATTGTCTCTTTAGTTTCCTTTAAGCTAGAATAATCACCCTCCCTTTTTAATTTAATTTTATTTTTTGTCCTTAAGACATTGAAACTTTAACAGTAAAGGCCAATTGTGTTGTAGAGTAACCCATATCCTGAATTTATTTACTCATATTTAGACCTAGGTTAAACACATGGCAGGAGCACTATGTAAGCAACAGTGTATCCTTCCCTCTATCACATCACGCGAGGGGCATATGCTGGCCATTTTGTCTTTACTGAATTTGATACCAGTCACTTCTGTGAACTTTGGAGTCTAATTTTACATAGTTATAAATATTATCCTTATTGATGAAATTGTTTGAACATAAACTTAAATTTCATTTATATAAATTTTTGAAGATGTATTTGTTAAATCAAAAGATATGCACTGCTTTAAGGCTTTTAACTTAAATCGCCAAATTATTCTCAGAAATGCTGTAGCAATAATTAAATGAAACTCTCCAGTTTAGCGGGTAATACAGGAATCTTGTTTTATTTTATGTTTCTTTTTAGTGAGGTTAAAAATTCCTGCATACGTGGTAATCACTTATATCTCTCGTGAATTTCCTTTTAGTGTTCTTTTCCCATTTTTCTATTGGAATGTTTAACTTTTTATAAGTAATTTGAAAAAAATTTTTATAGCATTAACACTGTTGTGTGATAAAAACATTTTGCCAGATTATTGTTTGCCTTCAGATTTTACCTGCGGCGTTTGTGACTGCTGGAAGGTGCATAGCACAGTTACTGGACTCAAGAACCAAACTGCTTGGGCTTGAATCCAAACTCGAACACTTATGAGCTGTGCAACCTTGAACAAGTTACTTAACCTCTCTGTGTCTGTTTTCTTATTGATAAAATGGAAGTGATAATGGTACTGACTTTATAGGATTGCTGTGAGGATTAAATGAGCTAATATATGAACGGTGTCCAAACAATGTTTGGCACATATCAAGTGCTATGTGATAGCTCAGGTAAATCAACAATGGTGTCACTCAGGAGTCATCCCTTTAGGAAGCCATTTCTGAGTCCCCAGTTGTGTAAGATGCTACCCATCTGTCCTTCTAGAGCACTGTTCCTAATACTGCTAATTTTATAATAATAAATTTACATGCCAGTATTTCTCAATAGGTGGGAAATTAATATGCTGGTAAAGGATCGTACCTCAATTATCACTGTATTCCCAATGCCCCTCATACGCATTCTTCTGTGAACGAGCTCTTCAGAACTGCTCTGATGGCACGTATCTCACACTCCTTTGAGTTATTATTGTATGTGTGCTTAATTAGTTCTCCAACTAGACTGTACATTTCTTGGGGGCAAATACTCAAACCTTTCTTTGCAAGGCCAAGCTCTGAGTCTAAAATATGTTAGGCACTCAACAAACGGAGTATCACAAGAAAAAGAGGTTGGAAGGAAGGAAGGGGAAGTTTAAAGAAAGGAAGGAAGCAAGAGCAGCTTTCACACAAGTACAAGGCACATGCAGGTGCTTGAGACTCTGCCTTGGAAGATCGTGCCTCCGGTTACTGAGCCTGCTCTGTCCAAGTCAGGTTGAACCCAGGAGCCAAGGAGAAGAAGACAGAAGACAGAAACCCCAGATCTAGTAAACTGTGGACGTTTAATCAAGTCTGTGTCATCTTAGTCAACTACACTGTTCTCAGGGCACCTGCTGCCCCCAAGTCTCTCCTTCCTCCCGCAGGTGCTTTCCCACTAAATCCCAAGGGGACTCTTGGGTCTGAGGGTCTGAGAATGGCTCAAATAAAATCCTGGTTGAAAGGCTTCCAGTTCACAGCAATTCAGAGCATTGATTACACTCGGGGTCTCAAGCCTATTCCTGGCCTGAGTCAAAACAGATGTTAATGCAAACATCTGCATCTCTTCTGCTGAAAATATTAAGTCTACATTCAGTGTCATAGTTGTAACAGCCAAATTGATCAAAAAGTCATTTAAGTGATGATTTTTTTTACTCTTTGACTATCCTGGTAGCCAAGGCTTGTGAATATGATTGCAGCTCATGGTTATTTCTGTAATCCATTTATTTAAATATTCACCTATTTAAAAAAATCATTCAGCAGCAGGTACATCAGTCTGTGAGAGGCACTAGGGATGGAGATGCAAATTCACACGGGAGAGGACATCCTCACCCTCGGGTTCTTCGGACAGCGGTGGCAGATGGACTTGTCAATCATGATGAGAACGTGCTTTTGTCAGCATTTTGATAGAGTTATGTTCTAGGTGTTATTGGAACACAGGGGACCTGTGTATTCATGATTCATAGCTGAGAAGCAGAGGTCGTGGGAAATTTCATGGAGGAAATGAGGCTGGGCTGATTTTGAGGAAGCATTCGCTCAGTAAGTATTTACTGGCATGAATAAAAATGGGTACGATCCATGTAGGCATGAGGTTCATTTGTCAGCAGTGGACAAAATAAGGTCCCTAAATGCATGTAACTAATTATTAAACCATCAAAAGGGGGTATGTAGAAAAATGAATTAGGATAATGTGATAAAGAGTGACAGGAAATGGGGAGACAGGTCGCTAATGGTCAGTGTGTGAGTGGATTCAGCTCCAAGTCAAACATCGAACACTTATGTGCAGTAGGCACTCTCCTCATTCTAAGAGCCTGTATTGGGGCGGGAACTCCAGGAATGGGAAGGAGGAAGTAGGAGCAACTAGGTCGGTGGAGAAAGATGCCGCATGTGGAGGTGGTGAGGATGAAGGTGCGAAGGGAAGAGCACTGATACTTGAACAGGAATAGATGCTGGTTTGAAGGCAAAGTGTTGCGTGCTGAAAGAAAACCGGGCCCAACACAGGAGACCTTCAGTACATGCCAGATGAATGAATGGACAGATGTGTGGGTGGGTAGATGCATGGGTGGCCGGTGGCGGGTGAACAGGCGGGTGACACGGCGGTAAGTGATACCGGGCAATCAAGGCACTCAACACTCCCATCCTGTCCTGCCCTAATGGGGGGTAAACTAAAAAAAATTAATTGTATTTCTTGACATTTTTCTCTCTCACTAAACTATCAGCTCCTTGAGGGGAATAATTACGTCGTTCCCTTCGGGCTTGGCACCACGCCCGACCCCCGGGCTCTGTGACGGTGTGGTTGTCGCTCGCAGGCCCTACCTGCCGTGTCCCCGCCCTCTCGGCCGCAGTCTGATGGCCTCTACGCCTGCTGACTCCAACTCCCCACCGCTACGGCCGGCCGGTGAAGCAGGCCCTTCCCCCTAGTCTACCTCTGAGTCTTTGTTTCACTGGCAGGTCTCACTGCACACTCACTGTTTTAACCTCAGGCACAGGGACCTGGCTGCCCAAACCAGGAATCTGGATTCATCCCACAGCCTCCATTAGGGGTAGAGGGAACCCATCGGGAAACCGCCAATGCGTAACAATCTGAAAAGCACAAATTATTGGGTCAGGATGAACATCCGTCTTATTGGAGATTGAAGCAGCCCCGCCCAGTTGGGCCAAATTGTGTTTTATGAGGCCTGCTTTTATCACAGTGACTCCTGTTAGAGCAGCTATCGTTAAGGGTCTGCCAGTTTTTCCGTTGTAAGACCCTGTTTCAGAGGCTTATACCTGCCTTGGAAATTCACTGCTGCCTGAAGCTTGACATATTAGAGTGCTTGCAGCCTTTGGGTATATTTTGAAAATAAGAATAAAATAAAAATGATGGGATTATTTCAGTGAGCTACGTGGCCTCAGCTTGCTGGCCTGTGAGGACGCTGTAACAAGCTGACCTTTGCCAGGCAGTGGACAGTGAGCTGACATGGCAGATAGTAACATCTGAACATTTTCCTCATTGTCATTATGCTCCATCTGGTCAGCAATCTCCCTGTTAAAGAGCACACGGTGACGTGATGGACGACAGTGGCCCCATGGCAGACATCATTGCCTGTCACAGAGTAACCCAAGTTTCAGAAGTTCCTATGCATTGTACACAAATTGACTGTATAAAAGGTTGTGGAAATGTTTATGATAAAGCAAAGATCCAATCACCCTCCCCCCAATCATTTCTGTGGATGACTATAAGATTTACAGGTGTCATATTGTGCTGTCACTTTTTTGGGCGTGAGTTTATATGGACAGTAATGAAGCAACCGTTTTCTCTTAAATCCATTGCTTGTGATTACAGAATGCAGCCACAGCTGAGCTGTGGTACTCTGGTTAGTGCCTCGTGTGCCAGACTGTAGGTTCTCCTGTGGGAGAGGGGAACAACACGGACAATCAGTACACCCTTCAACACTCAAGCCGAGCCTGAAATAAATACTGTGCAAAATTAGAGTAAGACGTAAGGAAATGGGCCCTGAGGTAAAAACTTGGCACCTAATCATCAACCAGTAACTATTATCAACCACAGCTTGACTTGACCTTGAGCCCTTCTGGGTTCTTAACATGTCCTCTACTAAGAAGCTGTCCTAGTCCAGTAGCTCTAGTACCAAACATGGGCTCTGATATCAGGTGCTAGAGTTTACAAATTTCTAATCAACTGTCCACTCACCCTGTGCCTAAGGGTGAGCTATTGACCTGCTGTAGGTCTCCGGTCCTCCTCTGTCTTCATCTGTAAAATGGAATGTTAAATGTTATCACTGGAATGTACGTCCCTCATAAATTGTTAAGAGGATTAATTAGGAAAATGTATATCAAGGACTTACAGCATCGGTCCCTACCCCTAGGTACTGTTCCTCATCAGTGAAAAAAAATTGAGCATGCATACCTTAATATATGTATAAAATGTTTCTACATTTATAGGTAAAATCATGCACCACTAAAATACTATACACATTATAAAACACACACAAAAATGGAAATGTTACATGATCGAAATAAATAATACTTCAAAAAATATTTTCATCTGCTTTATTAATAATGCAGGACACATTTTTGCACTCGGGGAAAATTATTACTATATGTAAATAACATTTTATATTATTACATTGAACTAATATTTTTATGAGAGTAATATGATTATAATGATCCTTTTTTTTTAAATTTTGCTTTAACACAGTGATATAATTAATTTGGAGGTCTGACTTTGTTTCAGTCACCATCACAGTTTAAAAGACACTTCACTAAAACATGACTGTCCAAATGAAAGACACAAATTTCTGGCTATACTTATTAAAATTGCAACCCTATATACCAGTTACAGAAAGATTTTTGTCAAAATTCAGTTAGTAAATGTTCATCTTGTCTGGTTTTAGTCAGTTATTTAAAAAAATAATCAGAAATCATTATATTTTACTAAACAGGTTCAAAACACTGAAACTTCGAAGATTTATAAATGGGTAATATTTCTTTCTGGATTTGTTTCTAGATTTAAATATTTTGATAGGTTACATAACATTTTCAGTAAAAACAAAATCATAATGATGAAAACATTTTTAATATCGTTTTTGTAAAATGTCCTTCCCATATCAGAAATTTCTATTCCAAAATACCTATTTTCTCTCTCATTGTTTAGTCACATTTACCTGCCAGGTACAGATGCAGTGTACTGATTTAAAAAAGAAAACAAAAAAACAAACAAAAGCCCTGATCACATTTTATCACAGAAAAATACTAGCAAATTCGGGACATATCTTTTTGCTTAAAAATGTATAATTCATGATTAAGCTCAATGACTTTTTTTGATACACTTCCAGGAAATAATTGGAGAGCCTCTCTATAGTACCAACCATTTCCATAGTCACGCCCATGTTACCACAAAATAGTATAAAAATTCTGTTTTTAAAGACAACCTAAGAATGGGGAAAAAAATTGCAAACCATCTATCTGATAAGAGGTTAAGATCCAGAATATGTAAAGAACTCATGCAACTCAATAGCGAAAATCCAAATAACCCAATTAACAAATGGGTAAAGGACCTGAATAGACATTTCTCCAAAGAAGATATGAAAAAAAAGGCCAACTGGTACAAGAAAAGATGCTCAACATCACTAGTCATTAGGCAAATGCAGATTAAAACCTCAGTGAGATATCACCCCAAACCTGTGAAAATGGCCATCATCAAAAAGACAAGAGATTACAAATGCTGGCATGGCTGTAAAGAAAAGGAAACTCTTGTGTACTGTTCATGGGATTGTAAATTAGTACACCAGTATCAATGGAGGACCCTTAAATATTAAAAACAGAAGCTACCATATGATCCAGCAGTTCCACTTCTGGGAATATATCCAAAGGAAACAAAGACACTAACTCAAAAGGATATCTGCACCCTCAACACATGGCAGAATTATTTACGATAGCCAAGATGTGGCAACAGCAAAGTGTGCACTGATGGATGAGTGAGTAAAGAAGTTGTGACATATACATATGTGTATATATAGACTCATATGTAAATGTCATTCAGCCATAAGAACCGAGAAAGATCTACCATTTGTGACAACATAGTTGGACCTGAAGGCCTTGTGCTAAGTGAAATAAATCAGAGAAAGACACATACTGTGTGATCTCACTTATGTGTAAAATAAAAAAACATTTAAAAAAAAAAAGAGATCAGACTTGTGGTTACCAGAGGCAGAGGGGAGGGGAAGGGGGAACTAGAGAAAGGTGGTCAAAAGGTACAAACTTCCAGTTACAGAGTTAGGTACCCACTAGGGATGTGTCATCCAACAGGATGCCTATAGCTGACACTGCTGTGTGCTGCACAGGAAAGCCATTCAGAGAGCAGATCCTGAGAGTTTTCATCAGAAGGAGAAAAACTTTTTCCTTTTCTTCTTTCTTTTCTTTTCATTGAACCTATTTGTGATGGTGGGTTTTAGCTAAACGTGTTGTGGTCTACAATATATGTAAATCATGGCATCATGGTGTATACCTCAAACTTACAGTGATATATGCCCATTATTTCTCCATAAAACTAGGGGGGAAATTCCACTCTTTAAAAAAAGTGCAGCCTGTAAATCCATTTGTCATGGTTCATGCAAGCTACACATCACAATAAACTAGAAAATAACAAATGATGGGGCCACTGCCAAAATCCTCTGCAGGTTGTGGAATTCCCATTTCTGTTCAGGACCCCTTAATAATCCAACATGGACTGAGAGAGGGTGTGGCCATAAATCCAAGCATTAATAGATGGTCCCAGGGGATGAAACCTAAATCTTAATGTGTAAGAATCAAGTTAATAACCAGAGAGATTAATATGGCTGCATTTGATGATTGTGATAAAGGAAACAATTAGTTCTGCCAAGGGGAGACGCTCCAGTCTCCTCCTAGGCCCTCTCATCAGTCAGGCATTGAAAACAATTGGAAATAAAACACTTTACTCGAAGTTTTTCTGCTGGGTTTTTGTGGGCTTTCCCCCCCTCCTTTGTCTTTCCTTCACTGTAGCTGACTCATTTTTGAAATTTTATTTCAGACTAGAATTATCAAATCTTTTCATTTTGAAACTACAATTTCTATAAAATGGATGGCAATGATCAAACATCATCAATTCCGTTTTTATATCATGCCATTAGTGTACAATATATCTCTCACTGTAACATGAGAAGTCTACAATATGACCGTCTCCCCTTTTCTGAAACCCCAGCTTTGTAAGAACCACTGCTGTATTTTCATAGAAGTCTAAAAAATTTTTCAAAAATTATTTGAGATTAAAATGAGATTACAGTGTTTGCATTCTTTGAAAAGATGCAACAAAGACATGATATAGATCATTTCTTTTAAAGAAGAGGAATCTGATTCATCTGTCTCTTCTGCCAGCATTATATCACAGCAAAAAGATATCAATGTAATTTTAAAAAATAACTTCCAAATAGCTGGTTCTCACAGATGGTTACATTTTCCTTTGCCATGTATGGCATCTAACTTTTAAATCTGAATTTTATTCTTTTTATTAAGTATAATTACCACTTATTGGTATAGGGTTTCTTTTAATTATCTCCAGATTTTAATGACCAATATTTTGGGTTTTGTGAATTACAGTGTTAATCAGATATTCTGGTATTTTAATAATAATTAAAATGTAATGATAATCGTTAAATTATAGCAACCAGAGATATCCATTTGTGCTTATTTGTACAAAAAATTCAATATAAAATTTTGAAGTATAAAACAAATTACATGTTCTATTTCAAATGTGTAAAATTAATTCACTTGTATATAATATCTAAATTAAAAATATTTATCCATAGGCATCATTATCTAGATACAATATCATAAAAAGTTTATTTATTATACATTTTTCAAAATGGGGGAAACATAATTTGCTGTTTTAAGAAATATTACTCCTTTTTAAATTTCATTATATATAAATCTTACAGCTCTGATTACAGTGATTAATTTGTGCCACTAAGTTCTACAAATACATAGTATTAGCGACGTTAAAAAGATAGAGTCAATTTCTATCAACTGTTTTTTCCTTTATGGTCTCTTTCAATGGTATATACATGCTCATTTTTGTTAGTAGATCACTTACCTATATCCTTAAATTCTTTAGAATTCTCAAATGAATCCCACCTGGTTTTTCTAATATGCTGCAATCTATTTTCCTGAGCTGATGCCTCACCTTTTAAAGATACCTTCAAAGGTACTTTTATTCATCCTAGTGCAAGATCTCTCTTTTCTTTTCCCATTTTCTACAGTAAAGAAAGGATCTTTTCACCTTTTTTATTGTTTCAGTAGGTCAACAAGGACCTTTGGGGTAGTTATAAAAACCTCAGAAAGAAAAGATGACAGTGACAAACACTGAGCTTTAAATGTTTCTATACATGTTGTAATTAAAGTTTTTAAATTTCACCAAATTACGTTAGTGTAGTACAACAGAATGATGTATACTGTGCATTTTTAAAACATTTCTTTCTTGATATAGTTCACCATGATATAGAAAGTACTTATACATGTGTATCAAATTTTAAAAGGAGCCTTTAATGTCTCATATTTTATCAAAGAAAGAAAAGTCAAGTTAGTA
Organism: Vicugna pacos; assembly: GCF_048564905.1. Lineage (NCBI taxonomy): Eukaryota > Metazoa > Chordata > Mammalia > Artiodactyla > Camelidae > Vicugna > Vicugna pacos. The sequence continues at coordinate 30,287,733 of NC_133001.1, forward strand.
TGTCAGTCAAAAAAAACAGATTGAAACAGAATTTATTATTCATAATGGCAAAATACATTGCTACATTTATATATTTAGTACAAACTGTTCCATGTAAAGTTCTTAAATGCTTTTGTAGTCAAATGCTGCTACCCATGTCATAGATTAGAGGTGGGGGGTTGGTTGTGGGTATGGGGGATGGATCTCAGTAATTTACTGAGGATTACGTGGGGGACAAGTAAAGGAACTGGGGATAGATAAGTTTCTGTGTACTAAAAACATTGCCTCCCCATATGTATCAGTGATATTTTGCACAAATGTTGATAAACATCTGTCAACAAATGTTAATTGAAAAGCCCCTCATACATTGTTCTAACTTTAATATGTTCATGTGTGTAACACTGATATTTTAAACACACACACATACACTTCCACACTAGACTCAGATGGCTTTTGATGGAACATCATCCCTTCATGTAACTTTAAAAGGTCTTTCTAAATGATCTTCCTTAAAAGAAACCTTCGGGGAAGTAACACAGCATAATGCTCAGGCAGATACTACACATAGATTTGAAATAAGCTTGGCAATATTTAAATTAAAAAATCTGGAACCTATCTGCAGAACAATCTGAAAATGTTAATATGAAATTGTTACATAGTACAGATAAGTACACAAAAGTAAACCATATGTTAGGGATAGTTTCATAAAATCATAAATAGAGTATTTCCTTTGTAATTGGTTTAGACTCCAGATTGCAACTTTGACACTGACTTAAAACTTATCAAAGAAAATTATGTTTTGTAACTGACATTTTTAAATGGAAGATTTACTTGTACTGGTACCCAGTATGCTTTCTGTAATTAATTCCTTTGAGGTCAGTTTTCATAGATGCAGAATGCCTTTAACATTAATCACTCCTTTAGTAATATCTTGATTGCTGGAATTAGCAATTAAAAAAAGAGTTGATCTTTTTCAAATGAGGTTCTCAGTTCCAGGCATTATTTGTTTCACAGATGCAAGATTTTCTTAAAAGTGCAAAATATGTTAAAAGTGAATGCTAGGAAGTCAGCGTAAGGCAGAACAAACAAATAAACAAACAAACAAAACTCAAAAACCTGGAAGTTAACTAAATCATACATTGAAAAGAGATGGAAAGTTTAATTATATAAGGTGCTTAAGGTCTTCATGAAGGGACTGAGTAACAGAGGGCCTGTCTCATTTTAAACCTTATACTATTATTCAGGTTATCTGTATATCATACTTAACATTTATAAGCCTTCCATTCATCTTTTTTATTTATTCATAAAATGTTGCATAGATTGCTTGCTGTACAGCACAACTTGATGGAAAATGGAGTTCAATATACTGGTGTTTAATGTATGACATTTTGATTGTAGTTTAACTTTTAGTTTTGATTTTAAAATGGGAATGATGTACCTAAAAGCTAAAAGATAAGTAACTGAACATACAGCAGTTCACTATACCCAAAATAAATTTTATTATGTAAGAAAAATATTTACTAATTAGGCACATTTACATACTTGTAGTTACTAATTATGTTCTCTTGACAAAAGACCGTCTTCCTTCTTTAACATCTGTGTTGCCTTAATCCTATGCTTTGAATAGATTGTATGTATTTAATGTCTGTTTATTTACGAAGCATTGTAGGTCAATTATACTTCAAAAACAAATACATAGAAAAAGAGATTAGATTTGTGGTTACCAGAGGTGGGGGCTGGGGGGACGGGGAACTGGATGACAGCAGTCAAAGATACACACTCCCAGTTATAAGATAAATAAGTATTATGGATGTAACGTACAATATGATAAATATCATCAACACTACTGTATGTTACATATGAAAGTTGTCAGAGTAAATCCTAAGAGCTCTCATCACAAGGAAAAAATTCTTTTCTTTCTTTAAGTTTGTATCTATACAAGTTGATGGATGTTCATTAAATTTATTGTGATGATCATTTCATGATGTATGTAAGTCAACTCATTATGCTATACACCTTAAACTTTAAAAAAATTTTATTAATAGATTATTTTAGAGCAGTTTTAGGTTCACAGCAGAATTGAGCAGAAAATACAGAGTTCACACATAGCCCTCCCCACCCACACATATACACTCCCCTACTCTCAACATCCCTCATCAGTGTGGCATATTTGGTAAAATCAATGACCAACATGGACACATTATTATCAACAAAAGTCCATAGTTTACATTAGGGTTCACTCTTGATACTGTACATTCTATGGGTTTGACAAATGCATAATGACATGTAGCCATCACTATAGTATCACACAGAATAATTTCATTGTCCTAGAAATCCCTTGTACTCCATCTATGCATTCCTTCCTCCTTCTCCTCAAACCCCTGGAAACCACAATCTTTTTCTTGTTTCTGTAGCTGTGCCTTTTCCAGAAGGTCATTTGGTTGGAATTGTTCAGTTTGTAGCCTTTTCATGCTGGCTTCTTTCATTCACTAATATGTCTTTTAAGTTTCTTCCATGTCTTTCATGCCTTGATAGATCATTTTTCACTGCATATATATTTTAAATTTATATATATGTAATGTTCATTGTTTCTAAGAATGTTTAGAGCTTTAGCTTTTTAAGCTTACATAGTTATCAAAAGAATAAAGCCAACCACAATAAGAATTAATTCAAAAAGATTCATACACCCTGCTATTAACAGCAACATTATTTATAATTGCCAAGATATGGAAGCATCCTAAGTGAACATCAATAGTTGAACAGATAATGAAGATGCAGCATATGCATACATGTAACGGAATACAACTCACCCATGAGAAAGAAGGATATTTTGCCATTTGCAGCCCTTCTTTCACTTTTTTTTCACTTCAAAAACCAGAATGTTATAACCAGCAGAGCCATTTCCATTACATCAAAAACAACAAAATACCCAGAAATAAACTTAACCAAAGAGATTACCTACACTCCAAAACCTGAAATGACACAAAGAAGTGGAAAGATTTCTTGTGCTCTTGGATTGGAAGAATCGACACTATCAAAATGGCCACACTACCCAAAGCAACCCACAGATCCAACGCAACCCCCATCAAAATGCTCACGACGTTCCTCACAGAACTAGAACAAACAATTCCAAAATTCATAAGGAACCACAAAAGGTCCCAAACAGCCAAAGCAATCTTTTGTAGGTCTTGTTTTTCACTCTTTCTTCTTTTTGTTCTCTTTTTTTATGGCTTGATGACTAGAGAAGGTCCTTTAACATTTGTTGTAAAGCTGGTTTGGTGGTGCTGAAATATTTCAGTTTTTGTCTATCTGTGAAGCTGTTGATTTCTCCATCAATGTACACTTCAAACTTTAAACAATGAAAAGGAGAGAAAGAATGGACTTCAGTTAATATTAATGTGTGACCAATGGGCCATAGTAATGTAAGATCTTAATATTAGGGGAAGCTGGGTGAGGGGGATATGGGAACTCTTTGCATTGTCTTTGCAAGTTTTTCATGTATCTAAAATTATTCTAAAATAAAAAGTTTATTTAAATAAAAATAAAGAAAGAAAAATGTACTGCAAATCATTGAATTGTCCTTTGTAATACATGAACTTAATGGTATATAAATCACACCTCAGTACAGCTGTTTAAAGTTAATAAGGGCAGAGTGGGATCAGCGCTGGGCGGGGGCAGGCTCAGGGCCCAGGCTCAGGGCTGGGTCAGGTCAGGGTCAGACCGGGGTCAGGCGGGGGTCAGCAACCTTGACAATGGGCACGGGGGCGTGGCTCCCCGAAGGCCTAGGCCGGCTTGTGTGTGGCCCTCTTCTGGCTGCTGCTGCCACCCGCAGCCACCCCGGCGCTGCGGGGGGTCCTCCGCCAGGGCCTTGGCGGCGCCCGGCCGGGCCCCAGGCGCGGGGCGGCCGGTGGAGGCGGAGCTCTGACCCCTGACGCGCAGCCTTTGGCTCCGGGGGCCGCAGGTGCCTTGGGGCCTCAGTGCGGGGCGGGGGCGGGTTACAAAGGAGGGCCTCAGGGGGGCGCGGCTGTGACCAGGGCCTGAGTACCTGGTCTTCTGTCGCCCTTCCCTCCAGCCAGGCAGCCCAGAGACCACCTCAACACAGTGGATCACAGCCCCCACTCTGGGGCCTCTGGGTGGGAACCGCCCCAGGACCTTGGTGGGGCTGTGGACTGGGCAGGTAGCTGGCTCTGGCCCTGAGGCTGGGAGGCTGGCTGGAGGAAATCACAGGGACTGCTGAATAAGTGGCCTTTAGTCTGGGGCCCAGGGGTCTCTTTCCCCTCCCTGAGGCCCTGGGAGCACAGGCCCTAGACCAGGATGCCCACTCTCAGGTGGCCTGGGCACACCCCTGCCCTCCCAAATGTGGGTCCTAGAGCCAGGGCTGTCTTCATTAGCCCACTCCCTCTTTAGAAATGGAGGATCCTGAGTCAGAGAGGGGGAGTGACTTTCCTTAGGTCACACAGCACCACAGAGTTCTGCCTGTGAACCTATTTCCCTGAGATACTGGGATGACGTGGAGGGGGCACAAGCCCTTAGCAAGCATGATCTTGAAGAAATAATATTGGCAGCCTCTGAGGCCTGCAGTTCTTGGCTCTGCAGAGCAGGCCCTGAGGTGTGCTGAGTGAGGCAGGCTCACTCAGGGATGTCCGTCACCCTGGAGATGCTGCTGTCACCTGCTGTGGCTGCCTTTGGTCCCCCTGCTGAGCCCTCATCCCCAGACCCACCAGACCACTGAGCCCTCATCCCCACGCGGTTTGCTCGATCGTGCTCTGGTGTCCAGTTCTCAGTGGCACCCTGTCATTTTGCTAGGCCTCTGGACGCTTGGCCTTGGTTTTCCCATCTCTGAAGTGGACGGGGCCTTCCTGGCAGTGGCACCTGGGGCACTACCAGTGTCTCTGTCACGGGAGGCAGGGGCGTCTCCACTGCATGCGGGAAGCCCCAGGTGACAGGGAAGGTCTGCGGCGGCCGGGACATGGCAGCGGCCCGTGGCCGTGGCAAGCCCGCCTGCGGTGCCAGGGCTCTTGTGTCTGTGGCGCCACCTCACCAACTCCCGCTGGCTGGTTGCTGCTGCCCGCTGCTCTCTGAAGTGAGTCCTCCTCCCTCGGGTACCGGCAGAGGCGCTGGCTGGGGAGGGGGGTGCAGGGGAAGGGGAGAAAAGGGGTGATGGGCGTCCCACAGCAGCCCTCTGGGCTTTTTGCTGGGGCAGTCTGTGGCCTTCAAACACATGTCGTCCCTGCCTTTGACCTGCGTACCCTCCACCTGGACTGTCCTCCTCGCTCACCTGTCTGAGCCTCCTCATGCTCTGCCCTCAGCCCTTGTGCCTGTCCCCTAACACAGATGTGCCCTGGGAGAGTGGCAGTGTCGATCCTGGCTGCCATGTGGTGTGGACCAACCTCAGGCCAGAGCTTCTTCTCAGTGTCCCCACATTCCTGGGTGTCAGACGCTGGGCAGGGACTGGAACCGTGTGTATGGCCAGAAGCTGGGCCATTCTTCTTCCTACTTGTGCAAAACTGAGTTCCCAGGAGGAGCTGTGGCCACTGGTGTGAGTGGGGGGAACCCTGCTGCCAGGCTGCGTAGGTGGGGGATGGAGCTCCCTGCAGAGTGACATGGCTTTTGCAGGAGTCTAACTCACTGCCCCTCCTGGGCCTGGCCCAGTTCGCAGCTTCTGAACAGGTGAGGAGGGGTCTCCAGGGAGCAGGGGCATCACAGCCCAGGTCCAGGAGCTGGAGCTTTGAGAACCCAGAGTCCTGTTGGCACCTACTGTGTGCCAAACTCCATGCACGCCCCTCTGTGGCATCGGGGGTGGGAAGATCCCACCTCACCGTGTCTCCATCCTGTCAGAAGAGAAAGCCCAACCTGGGTGACAGGGGCAGACCACATGGTGGGGGGGAGGTCAGGAGAAGCTCCGTGCTCCAGTGGGCGTGGAGAGGGACGGGCTTGCTGGAGGGGGGCAAGGGGGAGGGTGTCCGGGTGGATGAGCGAAGCATGCAAGGTCAGGGAGGTGGGAAGTTTCACCACCCATGTTCAGGGAACAAGGCAAGGTTCCATTTCCTGCGTTCAATTGCTCATTTAACAATCTTTTGTGAGTGGTTATAACTAAGTGGACGAGCAGCCCTTGGGCAGGAAGATGTTTAAAGAAAAGACGGGTCGGGAAAAGTGCAGGGCCAGAAGGTGGGCTGCAGGGAGCCTTGGGAAGGGTGAAGTTAGAGCTGGGACTGAACCAGAACTTCTCCTGTGGACAATCACAAGGCCTTCATTTGATGGCCCCCCACCCCGCCATCCAGCACTAGGATTCAGTGCTTCTCCAATTCATGGGTGTGATGGAGAAGCCATATGCTGACGTTGTAAGTAGAGTATTAGCCTCAAGAAAGAAGGGCTCCAGACCATTAGAAATGGGGAGACAAAAGCTGCCTGGCATCATGGTGGGTAGAGGGGTCCAGAGGGCTGTAGGCAGTTAGATGAGGATGCAGGGAAAGAGAGCTGGCCCACACTCAGAGATGATGGTGACCGTGTGCCCGTCCTCCTCCAGAAAACCTCACATCCTAGAGAACTACTGGGTTTTGTTAGGAAACCCCCAGCTGTACCAGCACACCAGGCACACCCAGAAGATACCCGTGACCTCCGGCGGTCTTTTCACCCCCTGAGCCTGTGTCCTCATTTGTCCTCATGGCAGTTGCCGTGATGGCCCAGTGAGCTGCTGAGCCCGAGGGGGGGAAGCTTGGCCACCTGCCCCCGTGGTAGGAGGCGGACCCAGGTTTCCCGGTGCCCAGGCCCTAACCAGTGGTGTGGGCTTTCTGACTGTCTGGCCTGGCCCATCCTTCTCACAGAGTCAGCTGCACCCAGAGGTGAAACAGAGGGCTCAGCCCACCGCCTCCCAAGTCCCCATCTGGCTGTCACCCTAGACCCCACGTCCAGCCTTGTCCTCCACCTGCCCTCCCCTGCAGACGTCATGCCCGTGGAGCGCAGGGCTTGCCCGCCGGATGTGCACACCGCCCCCTGACCTCGCTCCTCCTCCAACCCCCCTGCCCCCCGGCTTCGGGACACCACTGAGCCGGACACCCAGGAGTCCCAGCAGGTGACCCCCTCCTGCCTCCCTCAGCCTTTCAGTCACCCGAGCCCATCTGAGAGATTCCTTCTAGAGTCATCTTCTGCCACGTCACCTGCTCTGGCCCCCACCCTCCAACCCGGGGCTCTCTCCTCTCTCCTAATGTGTCCCTTCCCCTGGACAGGGCGCCCAGAAACAGGTCTGAGGAGAGAAGGGCCACAGGGGCACTCAGCACTCAGACTGTGGGGCAGGAGAGACCTGGTTCCAGGCATTAATCTGTTGTTTACGGGGATTGTGGCCTCAGCTCAGTTTCCTCACCCATGAAATGGGGTCGCTAACATCCTCCACTTAATAAGATTCCTATAAAAATTTGAGTAGTGTGCCTGGCACTCATAGGTGCTTAACAAGTGTTAGCTTTTATTCTCCTGGCCTGGTCTGCCCCCCTCTATATTAATTGTACCTGTTCTGGGCCTGTCTTAGACCTTCCTCTCACTCAAGGTGGAGTTCACTGCCCTGGCCCCACTCACCACACATACGCATGTGTGTCCGTGCACATACATACACATACGCATGGTTGGCTCTGTCTCTACAGCAGTGCAAACCACAGCTCACTTTGCATGGGAAATATTAGTGTTGGGGTTCCCTCTGCCTTCTGAGAGCTCCCCAGGGGCCGGTAGGCTATTGGAGCCCTTCCCATCTCCCCCAGACTGGCCCAGAATCCATCATGATATTGGCAACCACGTGGCTCATCTGCATGAATCCTTGAGGCCTGGAGTGGACAAGGACCAGGCCTTCCCCTGGCCTTGAGCAACCAGGAGTGGGTACACTGTGGGGAGGGCCGAGGGATCTCCAGGCAGGGACCACAGAGGGGAGGAGCTGAGAGGATGACGGCACGTTCCCTTTCTCCAAGGAGCCCCATGTATGACTTTCTTGGGGCTGCTGAGACAAACCACCTCAAAGTGGGTGGCTAAAATGGCAGTGATTTATTATCTTAGGTTTCTGGTGGTCAAAGGTCTAAAATCAAGGTGCTGGCCAGGCACGTTCCTACTGGAGACTTTAGAGGAGAATGTTTCCTTTCTTCTGGCTTTTTAAGGGCTGCCTGCATTCCTTGGTTCATGGCCCCTTCCTCCGTCCTCAAAGCACTGCATCTGTCATCACATCTCCTTGTCTGACTCTGGCCTCCCGCCACCCTCTTTCCTCATGAGGACCCCTGGGACTACCTTGGGCCCACCCAGATAATCCACCATAAGCTTCCTCCTTCAAGATCCCTAACTCCACATCTGCAGAGTCCCTTTTGCCACATAAGGTGACATAGCCACAGGTTCCAGGGATGAGGATGGGCACCTCTGAGGGTTATTTTTGGCAGGCCACACCATGTACCCTTCTCTCTCCCTCAAGTCACCGCTTCCCCCACCCTCCCTCTCAGCCAGAGGTCTTGCTTCTTATTTCACTGAGAACATCAAAGCGAGTAGTCAGATGAGAGCGCATCCACCTTCCCAGCCCCACAGCCCGCTCCCCGCATCTACCATCTGGCTCATCCCTCTTCTCCTTGCCTGCACTTACCGCTCCCTCTGCCCCTGCATCAGAAGGTTAGGTTCTTTCCTGGTTAGAGTCTCAGCTCAGGAAATCTTTGTGCCTCCACCCTGCCCGTCCTGTCTCTTCCATGGCTTATTTTCCACACGTCACATCTGACCACGGCAGGCCAGCTGGCTTAGTGACAGAAGCGCCATGGGGGAGGGGCCTTGTCCTTTCACCCCTGTGCCCGGGGGCGGAGGCTGCCCTGGATGCTCGCTGCACGTGTGGACAGGGGAGCAGAAGAGCGGCAGGCATGGCTGTGGCCCCGCTCCACTCCCACCACGCCCAAGGGTGAGGCCCTCCCTTTGGCTGATGACATGAGAGGATTTTCAACCAGATGGTCCTGCCCTGACAGCATTTCAGGACTCCAGTAGTTCCCAACAGCTTTCTGGGGACCCCCTCCCGCTCCCTGAGCAATGCAGGCTGCCCCCGCCAGGCCTGGGTATGAGCATTTTCTGAGGCTGCTCACAAAGAGCATCTCTCTTTTCTCTTAAGAGGTTGAGAGAAAACCAAAGGCCTAAATGAATGAAAAGGGGGAGGACCCAGGTGGGGATGTGTTTCTGTAGGTCAGGGTTTTGCAAGAACTGGGGTCTGAAGTGGCTTGACCTGACCAGGCTCCACTCACAGACCAGTACTCCTGGGCCCTGTTGGGGCAGCTGTCCCTTCTCAGCCTTGTCCTGGACCACAGTGGCCTCCCTGGTTGCAAGTGTCCATGTGTTATAGATTTCAGTCCACGACCGTCCTGAGGGTCAGTCAGGAGCTTCCTAAAGCATGATTCCAGTGCCTGCCTCCTTGACTTTGACAGCAGAGGGACACTGGTGTTTGGACTTTCAAAGAGGTCCACCTGACTGAGCCTGGGTGGCAGACACTCATGAGCCCGGCGTTGCTGCCTGGTCTTCTCAGAGCTGGCCCAGCCACCCACACTGACTCCCCTCTCTTTCCTAGGGTGATTCCGGGGGACCCCTTGTCTGCGACCTCACCGATGCCTGGGTTCTGGTGGGGCTGGCCAGCTGGGGTTGGACTGCTGACATCCCATCTACCCCACTGTTATCACCAATGCCTCCTACTTCATTGACTGGATGGGTGAGATCCAGAGGCTCACACGCTCCCTGATGCCATGTCTGCTTGTCCTCGGACCCAGTTTCCACACCAGCTTCTGCAAGCTGCTGGCTCGCCAGGGCCCAGCACAAGTTTGTGCCTCCACAGACCTGTTCCCTGCTGCTGTTCCTGCTCCAGGCCCCGCGGCAGGCCCTATGGTGACCTGCCAAGCCCCTCTGCTCCTTCCCTCTGCCTCAGACCCCAGTCTTCTGGCTGGAATGTTCCACTCCTCCCCTCCCCCAGCCCCATCAGCTTTCATTGGTCCCTTCTTTACTTTGCAGTCCAACAGCTGCCACTCCCCAAACCAAGCCTGAAAAATCAAATAAAAACAAATGAAAGACTCAACTGGCTCCTGTGTTTGGGCCCTGCTGCCCCTCCTAATGCTCAGCACTCACCCCTTCCCTTGAGGTTTGTTGTCTGGCTCCCTGGACCAAGAAATAGGACCTGGCTGAGAGACTGTCCCAGGAGGAAGACAGGGGTGAGGATGCTGAAGGAGGCCAGCTGGGGAGGGAGAAGGATGTGTTCACTTATGGACTCCACTCCTGCCATGGGAGTGCACAGGCCTTGAGAGGAAGTGTATCAGTCAGCTCCAGCTGCTATAACAAATACCATGGACAATGTGGCTAAAACAATAGGATTTTATTATCTCATAGTTCTGGATGGAGCCCAGAAGACTGAGATTAAGGTACAGGCAGGGTTAACTCCCCCTGAGGCCTCTCTCCTTGGTTTATAGACGGTCATCTTCCCCCTATGTCCTCACATCATTTTCCCTCTGTGCGTATCTGTGTCTAAGTTTACCCTTTTTATAAGGACACCAGTTATATTGTATTAGGGCCTACCCTAGTGACCTCATTTTAACTTAATTATCTCTTTTAAAGCTCTACTCCAAATAAAGTCACATTCTGAGGTACTGGGGGTTAGGAGTTCAATATATGAATTTGGGGGGACACTATTCAGCCCCTAACAGGAAGTAAGACACTCTGCCAGGTGACGACAGTGCAGAGGAGTAAGAGCTTTCTCACAGTAAAGAAACGTTACCCATGGGGTTTAGAGAAGGTAGGACCAACTTCCTATGGAGGTAGAGGGAAGTTCCAGGGTGCGGGACAACTGAGCTGGACTGGAGCGCATGACCCAGCCCATGGGGAAGAGGGCTCCACCCTGCAGCACAGAGGGCTCTTGAATGTGAAGGGTCTAGGAGACGGCGTGGGAACAGACAGCGGAGGCCCGAGGCCAGGCTGCGAGCTGGGGTCCAGGCTGGCAGTCCTCAGACCTCTGCTCCTAGAGTCAACTCCCAGCACCTTCCTCACCTGCCCGCAAAGCCCTGCTCTCACTGTCTGAAGGGGACCAACTCACTGCCCACCTTCCTGGCCCCCAGTCCCACACAAAACTGCTCCCTTCTCTCCAAGGAACCAAGTCAGCCTCCCCCAAGCAGTCCACACACCTCCAGCAGTTGGAGTCTCATGTCTCCTTTTCTGCTTAAGTGGCTCAGGACTTAGCGGCCTGGCAAAAAGCCCTGAAGCAATGTTTTTGTCATTCCTCGTGCCCAACTGTCTGACACACAGTCCTTGTGCAGCCAGAAGGATCCCAGATGAACACCTATATGGCAATAAAAAAATTGGACAACTTAGACGAAATGGACAAGTTTCTAGAAACATATAGTCCACCAAAACTTAGCCAAGAAGATATAGATCATTTGAACAGGCCAATCACTAGAAGTGAAATAGAATCAGCAATACAAAACCTCCCTGCAAACAAAAGTCCAGGACCAGACGTCTTCACTGGGGAATTTTACCAAACACACCAAGAAGAGAGCATACCAATCCTCCCCAAACTCTTCCAAAAGGTTGAAAAGGAGGGAACACTTCCACACGCATTCTATGAAGCCACCATCACCCTGATACCAAAGCCAGACCAAGACACTACCAAAAAGAAAGCTATTGGCCAATACCATTGATTAGATAGATGCAAAATCCTCAACAAAACATTAGCAAACAGAGTCCAACAGCACATAAAGAAGATAATACAACATGATCAAGTTGGGTTCATCCCAGGGACACAAGGATGGTTCAACATATGCATATCAATCAACATGATACACCACCCTCATTGACAGGTGGGCACAAATGGACTCACATGTACGTTAACAGTGGGATCTCACTGGCTTGAGCAGGAATGTGCACAGGAACTCCCTTCCCAAGGTAATCTTGGGAGGCCTCAAGAAAGTGGCTTTCCAGCATCCACACCTGTCTAGCCATTGCCAGCAGTCCTAGTCTCTGGCCACTTGTCTAGTTGGAGCTCTACCACTGAGGTACCACTATGACTAGCTATGTGCCCACCATCGGCCCTTAAGAGTTCAGCTGTCTCTGGAAGGGAGAAGACAAGCATTCCCTCCCTTGATGGTAAACTCAGTTATGGGGTCTCAGGCTGGGTTGCTCAGGCCTCTGGACGTCTGTGAGTTACTGAGATGGCATGTGGTTCACCCACATTCTCCACAAGGGGAGCTCAGGCAGTTTAGCTGCAGTAGTAGCCCCTCCACTGGCCCTAAACTCCTATTCTCCGCCCAACCACAGCAGACTTGGGCTGGCTGTGCCCCGGGGGCCTGGCCTTCATATACCCTGTTCCTGAAGTTAGGTGATTCTCTAACTAAGACCTTTAAGGGATCCCAATACATACCTCATCCGCAAAACACAATGACCAAATTTCAGCTCCAGCCCAGTTTCCCCATTGCCTGAAACCAGCTTAGTGTTTAGCATTATTATCCTGGTTTAGTTTTTTTTTTTTTTAAGATAAACTGAAGCCTAGTAGATTTGAAGTAGCTTTTCAGAGATGACAGGTAGGAAGTAGTGGAACAGGAATTCAAAACTTGATCTCTCTTGAGAGAAGGTGAACATCTTTGTTCTCACTCCTGCATGTTGTACCCAGATGCCTGTTACCCCGTCTGAGTTCCCCTCATCACCTGGGGAAGGCTTACTCTAACCTGTCCCAAGAGCAAACCCCAGACACGCGCAACTGAACAGAGAGACTAAGGTAGGGGTGGAGGGGAAGGGCTAAGCAGGGGACAGAAGGAGCCACTGAGCCTGGGAGTGCGGCCTGGAGTGTCACTGAAGTCACTGGCAAGGAGAGGGACTTGAAAAGTCTGTCTTTAGGGACTCCCTGCCCTCGCAAATAGTGCGCTGGCATGGGCTCCTAGTGCTCATTGCCAAAGCCAACCACAGACAAGATACGGAGGTGAGAAGAAACTAACAAAAATCAATCAGAGGCTTTCAGTTTCTAGTCTAGGGAGTAAGAAGCTTGGAAGTCATCCCTCCCATCCTCAAAACATGAAAAAATGAACAAACTGAAAAGCACCAACTCTTCTCAGACCATTCAGAGAACTGAGGTCACAGGCCAAAGCAATGCCCTGAGATTTGGAGAAACAAGCAGATACAGAGAATCACAGCTTACCTGAGTGAAGCCGAAGAGCGAAAGCCAGGTGCCAGGGCCAGGAGTGGTGCAGAGGACTTACACTGTCACTGATGAAGTGCTGCGGGCTTGGTGTGGATGAGCTTGAGCGTTAAAGGCTCCAGGGGGTCCAGTTTCAGGGAGGCCCCCTCTTTCATGAGTTTTTCTTCCAGCATCCTTTTTAGGGTCTCAGAGCGTAGGTCAGAGGAAACCCCTGCCTGCTTCTGCTAGGGGGAAGGAGAATGTAACCATTTTGACGTATACCCAGAGCATTCTATTCTACTTAACAAAAGCCTGCCCTGCAGAGAAACTACTCAAACAAAATTTAATTTACTGTTTTTTTTTTTTAACAGCCTAAGTGACTTGGAAGAAGGGAATTCCCCAGCTCCAGCCCCCTCTAGCCATCCTATCCCACCTTCAGGAGGGGGTGGTACAGAGAAGCACTTGTGAAGGTCACGGCCCGGGGACACAGACTCACTAAAAGACTAAGACCTAATTATACACTACAGAATACTTTCTACCCACCACATACCTCACCATCACCAAGTAGAGTTCCTGTATATGAGGGGATTACAACTAAAGGAAATGCACATCTCGGATCTTATTTAAGAATGAAGACATACGAATGACCAAAAGGCACATGAAAAAAAGCTTAGGATCACTAATTATCAGAGAAATGCAAGTCTACAATGAGGTATCACCTCACACTAGTCAGAATGGCCATCATTCAAAAGTCCACAAATAACAAACGATGGAGAGGCTGTGGAGAAAACGGAATCCTCCTACACTGCTGGTGGGAATGCAGTTTGGTGCAGCCACTGTGTAAAACAGTATGGAGAGTCTTCAAAAGACTAAAAATAGACTTACCATGTGATCCAGCAATCCCAATCCTGGGCATATATCCAGACAGAACCTTAGTTCAAAAGACACCTGCAATGTTCATAGCAGCACCATTTACAATAGCCAAGACATGAAAACAACCTAAATGCCCATTGACAGATAACTGGATAATGAAGTTGTGGTATATTTATACAATGGCTTACTACTCAGCCATAAATGAGATTAAACTAATGCCATTTGAAGCAACATGGATGTCTCTGGAGAATGTCATTCTAAGTGAAGTAAGCCAGAAAGAGAATGAAAAATACCATATGATATCACTCACATGTGGAATCTTAAAAAAACAGACAAATCAGCTTATTTACAAAACAGAAACAGACTCACAGACATAGAAAACAAACTTATGGTTACCAGTGGGAAGGGAGTGGGAAGGGATAAATTGGGAGGTCGAGATTTGCAGATACTGACTGGTAAATATATAATAGATAAACAAGTTTATACTGTATAGTAAAGGAAACTGTGTTTGATATCTTGTAGTAGCTTACGTAGTAGCTTATGGTGAAAAAGAATATGAAAAGGAATATATGCATATTCATGTATCACTGACGTATTGTGCTGTACACCAGAAACTGACACACATTTGTAAACTCATTATACTTCAATAAAAAAGTTAAAAATAAGAAAGAAGATGTAATATAGAAATACAATGGAATGCTACTCAGCCATAAGAAAGAAAAAATAGTGTATATGTCCATGAATGACTGAAAAATTGTGCTGAACACTGGAATTTGACACAACATTGTAAAATGATTATAAATCAATAAAAAATGTTTAAAAAAAGAGAAAGAATAAAATAATGCCATTTGCAGCAACATGGATGGACCTAGAGATTATCATACTAAGTGAAGTAAGTCAAACAGAGGAAGAGAGGTATCATTTGGTATCACTTACATGTGGAATCTAAAAAAAAAAGACACAAATGAACATATTTACAAAACAGAAACAAACTCACAGACACAGAAAACAAACATAGGGTTACCAAAGGGGAAAGGGAAGGGGAGAGGAATAAATTAGGAGTTTGTGATTAGCAGATACAAACTACTGCGTGTAAACAGATAAACAATGAGATCTTACTGTATATCATAGGGAACTATATTCAGTAGCTTGTAATAACGTATAATAAAAAAGTATATAAAACTGAATCCCTAAGCTGTACATCAGAAACTAACACAATATGGTAAATCAACTATATTTCAATTTTTAAAATTTTTTAAAAAATAAAGTGAACTTGGATTAATGGTAAATGTATAATGCAAAATCAAGGGCATCTACTAAAAAATGTAAAAAAAAAAAAAAACCACAGTGCACTCAAAATATTGAGAGGAGAAAAATGGAATTGGAAAATGCTCAAGTCAAATCAGAGAGGGCATTTTTATGCCTTCTTTGTGGAAGACAAAAAAGAAACAAAGGTCAAGGACAACAAAGAGAAAACAGTAACAAATATGGTAGCCATTAATGCAACTATATCAATAATCACTGTCAATGTCAATGGTCTAAGTGCACCAATTAAAATACAGAATTGTCAGAGTGGGTAAAAAACAAGACCCAGTATATGTTGGCCGCAATATACACACTTAAAGATACCCTAATTTCAATCTGCACAGCACTACACCCAAAACTCACTAAGACAGGAATAGTTGTACCATAAACCTCCACGGGCCAAGAAACATTTCAGAAGCATTAAAAAAATTAGCTGAAGTATATAATTTCTCACCAAGTACATAGAGGGGTCAACTTACTGATTGCCTCTATTGTTTGTGTGAGTTGTTTAATTTAACATTTTGAAATAATTATTGATTCATAAGAAGTTGCAAAAATAGTCCATAAAGACCCTCTGTATTCTCCACCCAGGTCCCCACATTACATAGTTATAGGACAATGTTGAACCCAGCAAACTGACGTTGGCACAGGTGTCTGTGGCGTTCTGTCATTTCATCACATATGAAGATTTGGGTAACAATCATAGCAGTCAAAATAGAGATTCCATCACCACAAAGACCTTCATTCTGCCCCTTTACAGTCATACCCAACACAATCCTACTCCCTGGCAACCACTCATCTTTTCTCAAAGTCCACAATTTTGTCATTTGGGGAATATTACATAGATAGAATTATACAGTATGTGACATTTTGAGATTGGCTTTTTTCACTCAGCATAATGCCCTTGAGATCCATCCAGTTTAACGCTGCATCAATAGATGGTCCTTTTTTTTATTGTTGAATGATATTCCTGGCATTCATGTACCACTGTTTGTTTCACCATTCACCTATCAGGAGGAATCTGGGTTGTTTCCAATGTTTGACTATTCCAAATAAAGCTGCTATAATCAATCATACACAGATTGTTGTGTGGACAGAAGTCTTCATTTTCCTGGGATAAACAGCCAGGAATGTAATTGCTGGGCCATATGGTAAGCATATTTAGTTTTTGTAAGAAACCAGCCAACTATTTTCCAGAATGCCTGTGTCATTTTGAATCCCTCTAGCAATAGTATGAGAAATCCAGTTACTTGGCATCCTCAGTGGCATAAAATTAATTTGTATTTTAGCTGTCCTAATTGACATATAATTCTCATCGTGTTCATAATTTGAATTTCACTAATGATAAGTGATATTGACATCTTTTCATGGCTTACTTGCCAAACGTATGTCCTCTTGTGTGAACTGTGTCTTCATATCTTTTGTCCATTTTCTAATTGAATTGTTCCTTTTTTTAACTGTTGAGTTTTGACAGTTATTTATACACTCTAGACACTTTTGTAAGATGTGTGGTTTTCAAACAATTTCTCCAAAGCTGTAGCTTCTTATCCTTAGCAGGGTCTTTCCCTTAGGAGAATGTTTAATTTTGATGAAGTCGATTTTCTATTCTTTCTTTCATGGGTAGTGTTCTTGCTGTCATTTGTAAGAACTCTTCACCAAGCCCTAGGAGCCAAAAATTTATTGCTAGTTTTCTTATAAAAGTTTTAAAGTTTAAAAAAGTTACATTTAAATCTATGTTCTATTTTGAGTTAATTTTATTATCTGTTAAAAACATGATCCAATTCCCATTATATTGCTTTTAAACTTCTGCGTAAAAGAAAACAGTTTTCTGTATCAATGTATGTCTATTTCTGTATTCTCTATCATGTTCATTGAACTATGTGTCTATTTCTCCACCAATACCACCATGCGTACATATAGCTTCAGGTACATGAAAAATGAAAAATATATCGAAAAAATATATATGAGAAGTGAAAACATATATCCCTTCAAAACTTGTATACAAATGTTGATAGCCGAATTATTCAAAATAAATAAGAAGAATACAAACGTGTGTGGACACTAGTTCACACAGGTGTCTGCCCAGACCGCGCAGCCCCGCCCCCGGGCCACGGGAGCCAATCCGCGCGCGTGCGCTTCCCGGCCCCGCCCGGCGCCCTCCTCCACCCCCGCCCCTCCCACCGCCCACCGCCCACCCGAGGGTTAGTTTGTCAGGAAGGCGGGCGGCGGTCGGTCGGAGTGGCTGCGGCTCTGCGGGTCGGCCTAGCAGCCGGCCCTGCTCCCTCCGGCCAGCGGCGGCGGCTGCAGCGGCGGCGGCGCGGCCCCTCCCGGAGGCGAGGCGGGAGCAGAGCGGCGGCCGCGGAGCTCCGTGCCCAGCGCGGCGGCGGCGGCCCGGCAGCCAACATGGAGGCGGCGTCGGCGCGGGCCCCGAGGCGGCCCGCGGGCAGGTGTTCGACGGGAGGCCGCGCTCCAGCAACCCGCTACCTCGGCGAGGGCTCCCACGGCGTGGTGTGGTGAGTGTCCGCGCCCCGCGTGCCGGCCGCGCCCGCCCGGCCTCGGCGGGCGCAGCTGCGGCGTCGGCCCCGGCCTCGGGACCCCAACCCCGAGCCCGGCCCCGCCCGCAGCCGAGCTGACCCGCCGTCCGCGCGCGGGGGCTCCCGGGTGGGGCCGGGCGCTAGGGCTGGGGCGTTGCTCGCGGTGTTTCCCGGGCCGGACCTCGCTGGGCGCGGGGAATGGGGAAGAGGCCCGTGGCGGGGGGGTGGAGGCCGTGACCCCGGCACCCAGAGACCCCCAGGATGGGAACGGGCCCCACCCCACCCCCACCCCCGGGTGCTGGTCTCGCGGCCTTCCCTTGACGTCCGATTGTGAAGCCGCGAAGTCCTTCAGGTGCTCGCTGCGGCGGCCATGGTCTGGAAAGGGGTTGGAGCGGCATGTGTGCACAACCCCGAAATCATCATCTTGTTTGTCCCCCTCGCCTGTGTTTAAGGAGGCCGGCTTTGGTTCAGCACCTCTCGTGGTGCCAGGGATTCTCTCCTGCGCAGCCTTTCTAAACAGCATGAGCGGCACCAGTGTTGGCGTGGAATGTTTCAATGTTGAAGTTTTTAAATGGATTTTGGGATGGTAATGTTGGCGTTTCAGGAAAGATAAGTCAGCGTCTCTGTGTTGATTTCTTAAGGAGTCATTTGGAGTTGGACCTACTTTGGCTTTTTTCCCCCTCCTTTTACCTTGTGTGAACTCTTGTAGTAGTAGCATAAAGGCATCCAGACGTTTTAGGACAATGTCTCTGGACTTTCCCTGTTACTGCTTTAGTGCTCAGTGTGCATGCAGCCCTGATGCAGTTCTTGCAGAACCACATGCAGGCTCCCTCGTCTGGCTCCTGATCCCTTCCAGGCCAGGCTGACTGCTCACTGGGCTCTTAGGTGATGCTCAAGTCTTTTGCTATGGATGACGCTTCCATCCAAACAGAACAACAGTAGCAAGATTATTTCTTTTTCCCCAAGTTGACTTGCGTGTCTAAACTACATTTAAAAATCTCTGGAAGTAACCCCAGTTTGGGTAGTCTCCTTCTCCTCTATTGTCACCCTTGGTCAGACCTCCTAGTGGGGTCAGACAAGTCTGGAAAGTCCAGTGAAGCCCTGCCCTGTTCACTTTAATATCAAAGTGACAGTAGCTAAAACCATTTTAGAAAAATGGAAGGCATCTCAGCATATGGATATCATTCGGTGTCAGCTCAAGCTAAGTGTAAGGACGGTACTGTGGGAAATACAGCATTTTCAGCTAGGTTTTGGTTTTCCTCTCCAAATAAAATGCACAGGGTTCAGATCTAATGAGAGCCTATTTTAAAGGCAAATGATGGTGTGCCTGAAGCTTGGTTGTAGAATGTCTCCATTTAATGATGACTGGGGATGGAGAGACTCTGCCTAGACCTACTAAGCATTTGTTTTCAAAACTAAAAGGAATCTGTAGGCCGTTAGTTGACATGGGAATTTCAGGACTTGCTGTGGTCTTCCTAATAATCATTGAAAATCCTGTGCTTTTAATTGAGCCGATAATATGACATGTCCCTCTTTGAAGGCTACTCTTGTTCTGTTCCCCAGTTACCAAACCTCAACAGCATCAGCCAACATTGTGTTTGTTTGTTTGTTTGATGTATAATCAATTTACAATGTGTTAATTTCTGGAGTGCAGTATAGTGATTCATATATATGTGTGTATATAGATTCCTTTTCATCTTCTATTTCATTCTAGGCTATTATAAGGTGTTGAATAGAGTTCCCTATGCTATGCATTAGGACCTTGTTGTTTATCTATTTTATATATAGTAGTTAGTATCTGCAAATTCCAAACTCCCGTTGTATCTCTTCCAACCTCCTTCCCCCGCTGGTAACCATAAGTCTGGGTTAGACTTGCTTTTTCTTTTGCCTGATGAGAAATCTGTGGCATTCAGAGACTGGGAAAGTTGCTCCCTGTTCCTAGAGCTGGTTGATAAATGGATCTCACCTTATTCACAGCATGTCAGGGAAGGGCTGGAAAATGTTTCCACCATTTTGTTTCATGTTGCTTATATCCATTTTTCTCTCCTCTTTCCCTCCCACTCCGTCCTGGCTTTGTCTCCACCTCCTTACCAGACTCTTCTTATCAAGATGGTCTAGGACCTCAATTTTGCTGAATTCAATGTCCAGTTCCCAGCTGTTACCAGACTTGACTTGTCACATGGTTTGATGGAGTCGATTGCTCCTTGCTTGAGATACCCTCTTCCCTTCAACTCCATGTACCCTGTGGCTCTGTCCTCTCTCACAGGCCACTCGTACATGGTCTCCTCACGTTCCTGATCTTTGAATGCTGGCATGTTCTAAAGCATGGTCTTGCACCTTTCTTTTTCTCTTCTATCTGCACTCACTCCGTAGTTGCACCCATCTGGTCTCATGGCATTTAACACCAACCATATCTGTATCTCCAAATCTATGTCTTTATCTGAAGCTGCATCCCAACCTCCCTCCTAAACTGCCTGCTCTCCATTAGGAAGTCTAACAGGCATCTCAGACTTGGCCCCCCCAGAGTCCATCCACCAACCTGGTTAGCTCACAGCACTCCCATCCAGGAAGTAGCCACTCCAGCCTTCTCATAGTTGAGGGAAATGCCAAGTCTTAACTTTCTCTCACATCCCATGTCCAGTGCATTAGCAAAAGCCTTTTGCATCCACATTGAAAGTAGTGTGCAATCTGACTGTTTCTTACCATCTCCATCATTTATACCTTGGTCCAAGCCACCACCACCTCTCACCATGATTATGATAATAGTTCCCAACTGGTGCCCATATTTCTTCTGCCCTTGCCCTCCTGTAATCCACTGTCAATATAGCATCCAAAGAGAATCTTTTAAAGCACAAGTTGGGCTACACTGGTCTGAGACCTGCTCAGCATGCCCCATTCACTCTGAGTAAAAGTCAAATCCATTAAAGTGGCCTCTAAGACTTTCCATGCTCATCACCTCTTCCGTACTATGTCCTAATCCTCTCCCCTGTCTCCATCCGTCCAGTCCATGGGCTTCTTTTGCTCCTTAGACATGTGAGGGACATGGCCACCACCAACCTGCATCCTAGCTGATGAGAGTGGGCACTCTTCTACCAGATCATCTCTCACGTCCTTCCAGCCTTTCCTTAAGCGGCACTGTGTCAGCAGGACCTTCCCTGAATACTGTCTCACAGTAACATCCCCCCACCCCACAGACCTAGAGTCTTTGTTCCCTTTACTCCATTTAGTTTTCTCCTTTCACATGTCACCAGGTGACATGCTGCATATTAACTTGCCCACCTTTTTAGTGGTCAGTCTCTCTCTCAGTCTCCACAAAGACCCCTTGGTCTATCTCCCTCACCCGGAATAGTGTTTGACACATGATACTCAAAAATTGTTGAATGAATAAATTAATTCAAGCCTTGATCAATATTTCTGGCAGCATATCCATTTGCATATGACACATTTTGTCATTATAAAGTTTAAAACGAGAGTGACTAGTCTTTGAACGTGACTCTGTCGGGTTGTACGCTTAGTATGGACAATGGGGTGGGAAGGATTCAGATTTCCTGAGCACTGCCAGCAATGACACAGTATGTGTCACAAACATCAGGGCTGGTTTAGTGCTCCAGCTTGGGCCTACAGTGACCTGTAGGCCACATCAAGCCAGTTACCTGTGGGTAGACAGCTGGTAGCCAGAGGAGTTGTCTTTAACAAGCAGGTCCAGATCTCCAATCCTCCAAATCTCACATTAATGGGAAAAAAGTTTTAGTGACCAAGATCTCTAAAGTATAAGCTAGAGAATCCAACAGGTTATCAGCCCCATCTCCACTTCAACTAAATTTTTCATGAGAAAAAAAAAAGGAAGAAATGAATGCTGGAGAATTGATAATCTATGACATAAGAGTACTTTTCATTTTTCCAGCAAATAGGTATGAAATTGCAGAGGGGCTTTTCAGTGCTTCCTTATGATGGAGTTGTGTCTGAAAGATACAGGATTGAAAATAAAGAAGCTTCTACTAGTCACAACTTGGAAATTTTGAGCATCAGAATAAATTATGATAGTCATGGATTACAGTGTGAGTGAAATAGGCACCCAGGAGTCCTCCTGCGACAAATAAATGAGTAAATGGAAGAAGAGGGGAAGTTCTTCCCCAGAGCAGAGTACGTGTAATATATGTAAAAGGACTAATGACGAATACTTGTAAAAGGAATGATGGAATTAGAGCAGAATCACTTGGAAATCTTTGTAAGCATAGTGATTCAGGCAAGAGTCATTACTAGATACTGTGGTTGATGGGTGGAACTTGATGGAAAAAGGATATTTGCTGTAGTTTGAGAGCATCTTCCACAAGATACTAATCAGTTACGAGGGAGGTGATGGTGACTTTGCCGTGGACACCAAGATGATCAAGGTGACGCTTCACAGAAGTGGGAAGAGTAGACACCACGTGCACTGAGCACAGCATTGTCCCGGTTGAGGAGCCGTGGCCTGAGACTGTCGTGAGGAAACATCAGGCCTCATTCTCTCTACCTCAAGGGCACGAGAGACAGGGAGAGGACAAGGAATTGTTTCAGACTGGAGGAGGCTTAGAAGACAACTGCATGCAATGTGTGATCCTGGACAGAATCGTGGGCCAGAAACGGAACGAGGTAGTATTGGGAAAGTTGGCAATCTTTGAATGGGATCTGTGCACTGGTTGCTAATGTTGTATTGATATTAATTTCTTGGTTAAAAGTGTTGTAAAGTGTTTATGAAGGAGACAGTCTTTGGGGGAAAATACACTGTAATATGTAGGGTACTTGCAGCTGCGTCGTCTAAGTGATTCTGAAACAGAACAGACTAATGATGAGGTGATTATAGATAAAGTATGATGGAGAAAATCCCTGAGGACGCTGGTTGTCACCCATGTCTCTGCCCTGAGCACTCGGCGACGCCCCCGGGCCACGGGAGCCAATCCGCGCGCGTGCGCTGCCCGGTCTTGGCCGGCGCCCTCCTTGGCCGCTCCGATCCCCCCGCCCGCCCAACGGTCACTTCGTCAGGCAGGCAGGCGGCAGTCGGTTGGAGCGGCTGGCATCTCTGCGGGTCTCCCGAGCGACGCCGCCCCTGCTCCCCGCCGGCAGCGGCGGCGGCTGCAGCGGCGGCGGCGCGGTCCCTCCGGGAGGCGGGGCGGGAGCAGAGCGGCGGCCGCGGAGCTCCGTGCCCAGCGCGGCGGCGGCGGGAGCGGGCCCCGAGGCGGCCCGCGGGCAGGTGTTCGACGGGAGGCCGCGCTCCAGCAGCCTGCTGCTTCGGCGAGGGCTCCCGCGACGTGGTGTGGTGAGTGTCCGCGCCCCGCGTGCCGCCCGCGCCCGCCCGGCCTCGGCGGGCGCAGCAGCGGTGTCGGCCCCGCGACCCCGACCCCGAGCCCGGCCCCGACCCCAACCTGGTTGCCCCGCCGTCCGCGCGCCGGGGGTCTCGGGCGGGGCCGGGCCGCTCGGGCTGGGGCGTTGCTCGCCGCGCTTCCCGGGCGGGCCCTGGCTGGGCGCCGGGAGTGGCGCGAGGGTGGAGGGTG
The DNA here is from genome assembly GCF_048564905.1 of Vicugna pacos. Lineage (NCBI taxonomy): Eukaryota > Metazoa > Chordata > Mammalia > Artiodactyla > Camelidae > Vicugna > Vicugna pacos. The sequence goes on from NC_133001.1 coordinate 30,311,093, forward strand.
GAGGCTGGGACCCCGGCACCCAGGGACCCCCAGGACGTGAACGGCGCCCCCACCCCCGGGTGCTGGTCTCGCGGCCTTCCCTTGACAACCGATTGTGAAGCCGCGAAGTCCTTCAGGTGCTCGCGGCGGCGGCCATGGTCTGGAAAGGGGTTGGCAGCGGCTTGTGTGCACAACCCCGAAATCATCATCTTGTTTGCCCCCCTCGCCTGTGTTTAACGCGGCCGGCTTTGGTTCAGCAGCTCCCGTGGTGCCAGGGATTCTCTCCTGCGCAGCCTTTCTAAACAGCATGAGCGGCACTAGTTGTTGGCGTGGAATGTTTCAATGTTGAAGTTTTTAAATGGATTTTGGGATGGTACTGTTGGCGTTTCAGGAAGATAAGTCAGCATCTCTGTGTTGATTTCTTAAGGAGTCATTTGGAGTTGGACCTACTTTGGCTTTTTTTCCCCTCCTTTACTCTGTGCGAGCTCTTGTAGTAGCATAAAGGCATCCAGAAGTTTTAGCACAATGACTGTGGACTTTCCCTGTTACTGCTTTAGTGCTCAGTGTGCATGCAGCCCTGATGCAGTTCTTGCAGAACCACGTGCCGGCTCCCTTCTCTGGCTCCAGTTCCCTCAGAAGCCCTGGTGGAATGGGGGTGATGGTGGTGGTGGTGTTTTATTAGAACGAACTACACGTTGTATTTTGTGCTGACTTACACCTAAACCTTCATGTGAGTGTGTCTTTCATGTTGAATGAAGGAAGCAAAGTATTTCTGAACATTTCGTGTCAGGTACTCTACTAGGTACTGTTATCTCATGTTGCAGAAAGGTAAAGGCAGTGCTCTCCTTCTCTCTCAGATGAGAAAGTATTTAAAGGTGAAGCCAGTTCCTGAGGTCATACACTAAAGAGTCAGACTTGAGATTGTAGACTGAGATCCTGTTTCCGTTGCCAGAGCCCTTTTCATTACTCCGTGTTTTCTTTAATTAGTGTTATTAATAATAATTTTGGAGTTTTAGCATATTTTACTCTTACAAGTGCTCACTAGGGATCAGTACTGAGGACTGTAGAGGGCACAGTGCAGCTGGAAGACAAGCTGTTGGATTTGCTGACTTTCAGCTCGCCTAAAAACAAAACAAGACAAAACAAAACAAAACATAGTTTTAGCCAAAATTCCGTTGTGCTCACTTTCCTCACGGTACAGTATTCGGTCCTGTTAAGGTGTCTGTGATTATGGCAGGCTAGTCAGAACGACCGTTTAGTCAACGCTTTCTGTTACTTTTGTTTGTTTGTTTCTAAGCGTTTATTAATTAGTCCTCTTAACCACACTGCAGGGCTGGTTGCTTTCAGTAAGTGGAAATTGGAGACACAGCAAGGTTGCTTAATTTGCCCATAGATACCCAACTAGGAAGTGATAGAGCATCTCTGTCTGGTTCCTGATGATATTCAACCAAAGATCAGAGTTGAGAGAATACATGCTTTCAGTAGTCAAAAATATCTATTGTCTGCTTTCTGTGTGATTTGCTTTTTTAGCCTTTTACGAAAACCTTTCATGCAAGGTCATTCACTTAGAATTCATTGAGCACCAGTTCCCTGCAAGGACTCAAGAGGCACCTGCCCTTCATTAGCTCCTGCTGCAGACAGTGGGGTGCAGTTGGGTGGGAGCACAGAAGGCCCGTGGGGAGTGCTGTGGGGGCAGAAGGCCGGGGTGGTGAGGTCTGGCTTCACAAACCTTGGCGCTGGGTGTGGATGTATGACTGGGAGTTTGCCTTGAGAAGCGCGCTCCAGGTAGAGCAGAATGCACATGCCAAGGCACAGAGGTCTGAGCGGGGCACACCCAGTCAGGAAAACCGGGAGTTGTCTGGGAAGGGAGGGTGTGGGTGGGCGCCTTGGGGAGAGGGCTGGAGGGGAGGCAGCTGGGATGGGCGAGGCCGAGTTCTGAAGGCCTTTGTTTTCTAAGGAGCTGGGACTTGAGATGGTAGGGGAAAATCACTGACAGATGCCCCTTTCCTGCTGGTTCCTCATCAAATTTTGTGTTTCCCTCGTCTCTCTTTTACTTTCTACCCACTGTACTTGTTCTCTCTTCTTTCTGCTTACTTAGGGGTACTTAGTGGGTGTGATTGTTACCCTATCTCCCAGGGCATTTTGAAATGTATGTGAGTTTTGTTTTGCGTTTTGTTGTTACATTGATTGGAGGTGTTATTGGCCTTCGGTGTGTATGTGGTGGAGGTGGACGTGCCCAATGACCCGCATGCAGCGCACAGGCAGCACAGTCCGTCCCTGCAGCAGAGGAGCGTCCTGTTAAGATGCCAGTGGTGTTTCCCTCCAGCCCATCCCCAAGAAAGGCTGGGCCCTGGGCAGGTCGTGCCTTCCTGTGAGAGTCATCTTCTCCATGAACTTCCTTCTTACTCTGGGCTCTAGCACTCCGCCCATCCCTCCCTGGAGCTTTGCTGGGTTTTGGTACCACCTGTTTGAAAGGCAGGACCAGCAGTAGTATAAATCCTCTACAGAGGCTCAAGACCAGATTCCTAGTTGTGCTGGCTTAACTGTTAATGTAACTTTAACAAAGAAGTCTTTTGTATGGTTTTGGAGCTCAAAGATGTGAGAAGACCATCTTATATGAGCAACAGAAAATCCAGAGTTTCTGAACAGTTTTGAGTGCAAGTAAAATGCACACAGAATCCTTTTTGGTATCAGTAACATCACTAATAAAGTGCTCCCGGTGGTGACTGTAGTTGATGTCATTCTGATGAATTTGACTTGTATGTTCTCAATTCTGAAGCATTAATAAAAGATTCTTACGCAAAGCATCCAAGTTGAGTTTTCCGGGAACTATGTGTAGTTTATTCCTCATCTTGCTCGCAGTAATGTACCTACTAAGTAGAAAACAACCGTTTGTTGGGCAAATTTGGTTTATTTTCATTACTTAGACTGTTTTTTTCCCTGTCTTAAGAGCAGTGGTGAGAGTGGGCATTGCTGATGTTTGAAGTGAAGCTTTCACTGTTTGTTTGTAAAGCAGTCTGAACGTGAATTTTATTTGTCTGATTTTGATGGGAACACGTTAAGTTCCTGATACAAAAATTCTTTAACAAACGTTTACATGATTTTTCATTATCTGTGTCTTTAATTTTTTCTTGATAATTTTTATCTTTCTAGGAATTTATTTTACTTGTTTTTACATTTATCGGACTGCTGTATTTTTTACTACATCTAATTTGATTTTCACGTATTGAAACAGATGTAAAAGATACCTGTTTAAAAAAGAAATCAATAATGTGATTATTGTGCAAATTGTAGACTAGAACATTGTGTGAACCTTAGAAATGTCATCAAATCCCCTTGTAGAGGTGACCGCGATCCTCAGTTTTGTGATAATTGCTCTTCTCTGTGTCTCTCTTTTTTGTTTTACTTCAAAAACTTAAAGAAAGTTTTATTATTTTTTAACTTTTGACTTTAAGTGAAGTATAATATGTATGCAGAATAGTACAGATACCAAGCTTACAGCCTGATAACTTTTCACAAACTAAACACACCATGCAACTAACCAGTGCCCAGATCAGCAAAGTCCAGCGTGTTACAAACCCTCAGCTGGACATGATGCCCCCGCACAGAAATCCCACAAGTCCCACAGTGGCGTCCGTTGTCATTCCCCTTTTACACACCTTTGACAGGCTCCCATGAACTTACTCTCAGCCCATTCCCCATGTGTCCTTGGGATTAATAGGGAGCTGCCTCCTCCACTTCACCCACTGCAGGAATCCCAGGAGACTAGAGGAGGCTCCCTGTACGACAGGGCAGAGAGGCAGGAAGTCCTGTCCCTCAGGCCAAGGCTCTTCCTCTCTGGTCTGGCTGCTTCAGGAAAGCAGAGAGAAGCTCCCCAAAGACCAGGGCTGTCTCGAGGCTCCATTCTAGAGAACTGCTTAGTGTCCAGGGGTCTGAAAGGCACGAAGACAGCTCTCCATCCCTAGTTTGTTCCAGGATGCAGATGATGATGGGATGTCCCACAGGCCTGTGGCCAAGCAGACTTGAGTGAAAAGGATGATGTGGGGGTTCCTGGGGACAGTGAGAGCTGGGGGCTCCCAGAGCATCTGAGGACCCCGTGTCAATGCGGAGGAAGATCTAGTCGGCCCCCTGTGGATCCATAGCTCCTGGGACCTCCTCATCCTCCCTCTCAGGAGCCCTCTCTGTAGAGCAGTGCAGACGTGAATAAGACTACACTGGCATTAGAACATTTCCAAACAAAACTTATTTTTATTCCCATTTTACATGTATCACCGCAAGGTGCTACTCCCCCCCCCACAGCCGACCAGATCCACATCCCCAGCCCTCTAACTCCCACCACCCCACCCCACCCCATCCCACCCTGGCCCTGATGGTCCCGCCCTCCCTCCCTGCCCCGCACATCAGCCAGGATCAGCACTGGATGAGGAAGAGCCCCTAAACTCCCCTGAGGGCCGCCCGGGGGGCTGGCACTGGAGGCTTATTATTTGTTGCAGTGCCTCTTCCTCCTCCTCCTCCTCACACTCCCTGCGACAAATGGGTCACACCTCCTCTTTTTTGGTTGTGAGGGGCGCACCAGCCCCGGAGACAAGGCTGGCCTCCCAGAGGTGCCGAGGTCAGGCTTGGGCTGGGGCAGCTTGTCATCAGACCCCTGGCCTGCACACAGATCCCGCTTCCTGGACTTGGCAGCTGGTGCAGGAGCTGGGCTAAGGCTGATTCTATGAGGGGAGGGGGCTAGGGGGGCCCCCCGAACTCCAGGGCAGAGAAATCTCAAGGGCCCTGGGGCAGAGCTGTGGGACTTCCCTCCCCAGGGCATCAGGCAGTACTGAGTGGCCAAGATGAAGTCTAGGCTGGGGACCTCCTTCTTGTCTTCACTGGACCCATCCTCTGGCCCTGGCCCTGCGTCCTCCCTAAGAGGAGAGGCCTCTCTGAGATTTGAGGTCTCCATGGGTCCCAAGCTCGGTGGAGTGTGCCTTTGACCCTGGGGAGGAGAGAGGGGCTGTCCAGCCTGAGATAGAGGGAAACCCTCATGTCCTGGAGAGAGAATCCTGTGTTTTGATGTGTTCAGGCCACTCTCTGTTCCGTTGCACCTTGAAAGTTCCTCAGACTCAATCTCTGGTGGGCTGTCTTCCTCGCTGACCCCTAGCTGGGGGCCTTCATCATGCCTCTGGGCATCTTGTGTAACATCAGACTGACGAGGACTTAAGTCCAGTTGGGGTGCACGGTGAGTGGTGGGTGCCTGCGCACCCAACTCCTCCTTCAGGGCCAGGAGTCGTTTCTGCACCAGCTGATAGGAGGGAGGTGGTCGGTGACTGGCCCCACACACACGGGTGAGGGGAGCAGGAGGGCTGGGCCGTGGGATGATGGCAGTGAGGGGCTGTAGGGGGGACTGTCTCCAGGACTCCAGTCAGAGAACACACACTAGCGCTCCTGCTGTCCTCCTGGGCCTGTTCTCAGCTGTGTGTCCTTCCTTTCTCTCCGGGCCCCCATCCTCTCCTTACTATGGTCTTGCATTGCCCCAGTCCCTAGCGGGCCCTCCACAATGCCAGGCCTTCCAGGTAGGGGAGGGTTGAGTAGAGCGCTGTGGGCCTCCTGTTCTGGGGTCCCATCCCCTCCCTGGCTGACCTGGGTCCTGCCTCCCTTGGTTCCCCCAGTGTCCTTTGCCTCCCCTCTTGTATCTGGAATCCCTCCCTCCCTTGTCTCCCTGAGTGTCCCTCCCTCCTCTGGCTCACCTCTTCAAGAGAGAGTCCTTCCTCCTCTTCTAACTCCTCAGCCAGTGCCAAGGGATCCAGCTGTGGTTCTGGGGAAAGCAAAGCTGCCAGGAACTTAGGGTGAATGATGGCCTCCACCTAAGATGGAAGGACAAGGCTGTGAGCACCCTTGGGCAGGAGTAACCTGTGAGCCACGAATACCTGGAGAAATAGTGAACAGGAGAGACCCACCCTGTTCTCCTCCACAAGGTGGCGTGTTTTAAACCACCGTGGCAGTCAGCTACACACAGAGACACTCACACACACACAGACACACACACAGACCCAGAGCTCAGGGGCAGAGCTTAAGTCCCAAAGGCCTGGGCAGAACCCCAGTCCTGGGTGCAGAGAGTGCCAGGCCCTGGAATCTTGCAGCCCCGAGGCTGCAGGCCCAGCCCACCTTCGTGACGAAGTCTTCCTGGGAACACAGCTGGTCCATGTAGCTGAGGAGACCCGGGTCCGGGTAGGTCCCGTCTTCTGGACATTCTGCATATGTCTCCCCAGTGGCCAAGTGGACAGGCGCCAGCAGCTCCTCCAAGATGTCCTCGTATTCTTTGACAGCCTCAAGGGGAATCCCCTTGGGTGCCTGGGTCTCCCGGGGCCGCTGGGATGTGTATGGCTGAGGGCGGGCGGGTTTGGCCCTGGGGCCGGCCTTCCTGGGCACACAGGCTAAGGCAGAGCAGGAGGAGGGAAGAAGGGTGAGGGGCTCCCGCTTCCAGCTCCTGAGCATGGGGGGCGCGTGTTGGGTAGCGCAGTGTTTGGGGGACATTGACGTCGATGTGGGTGGGATCAGGACCACCTGCATCGTCACCCACAGTGACGGGGAGTGAGGAGGGAGAGGTAAGTGGGAGCAGCTAAGAGAATCACATGTGAGTAAGTGTGCAGCCTCCAATTTTTTCAAAGGTCTCCCCATCCTTTACACTTCTGAGGAAGACTTTCTGGCTGACCCTCAAACAGGGAGGTGGGAGAGGAGTTCAACAGCAGACCAGGTCAATACCCCATAGTGACAAAGGGCAGCCGAGACCCCCTCTGGGTGGCTGTTCAGGTGGAAAGACCAGTGCCCCCCTTGAGGGAAGAGGGCTGATGTGGGGACAGTGGCCATCCCTAGGTCCCTGTTACCTTTGCGTTGAGCTCCAGTGGGCACGTGGGTACCTAGCTGCGGGCCCACTTTTGGGGCTGGGGGCCCCTGAGGTTCTGGCTTTGGTGGGGCTGGAGGCGGCAGGCCCTGCGCCCCATTCATGGACTGCAATTGCTGAAGTTGCGTCTCCTCCTCTGCCTCAAATTCCTTGAACCTGAGGGGTTAGTGTGGCCCAGGCCATGCTGAGAAAAAGTCCTGGGCTCTGGAGCCCACCCAGGGTGCAGAGGTAGAGGGATCACGAGAGGCTCTGCTGGGGGCGGTCAAGGCCCTGTGAGGTGGTGTCCCCAGCGGGGAGCTGCTCTTGGGGCAAACACCAGATCTGGGGACACCCCTGCCTCCCCAGCACTGTAGGGCGTTCAACAGCGTAGACCCAGGTTGCTGAATTGAACCAGGCCTGCGTGGAAGGCCCAAAGGGGACCATCCACTTGCCCCTGCCCATGTCCAGAAACACAGGAAGGGCTGACAGCCAGAGGCCAGATCAAGCACGTGTTCCCCACGGGGGTCCTTGTCCAGATCCAGGATCCTGGGCTGAGGCTGAGAGTCCTGGAACACAAGCCTGGAGACAGGACCCTGGACAGGTTGTAGGATGTGGACCCTAAGGTCAGTGGCGAGGCTTTCCTTTCCTCTGAGAAATGCTGGTTTGTTTTTGGTTTTTCAAATAAAGGGTTTACCCAAAGAAGTCTCATGAAGAGCCAGAGACCCTTGGGGTAAAAGACACTCTGGCTTCTGCAGCCTCTCCAGGAGGGAACCAGGTTACCAAGTCAGGCCACACTTCAGGAGGAGAGAGGGTCCGAAATGCCACGTGAGTGGCCGCCAGGCCCCCAGCATTAAGGAGGCAGCAGGCTGGCGGGTGGAACACGCTTCCCTGCACAGCCACAAGGGCTGGAGTTTGACCCCACTGGGCTCACAGTTTCCCCACTCCACCCCAAGTGAGCCCTTCATCAAGGCAAAGAAGGCCGCTTCAGGGCAGGGCGGAGCCCTGGGCAGAGGACGAATAGACCCAAGCTGTCAAGGTGCAGGAGAGGCTTCTGGAGTGTAGTCTGGCCTCTGGGCTGCGGGGACCCTGTGCTCGGGGAGCTGCCTCCTCCCTCCTCCTCTCTGACCACAGCCAGATCCTGCCCTAGGGTGTCACCCTCACCCGCCGCAGCCCTTGGGCCCAGGACGTGGACTCACTTTGCCGCCATCGCGTAATACGTCATTCGGTCAGAGTCGCTTGTGCGCTCCCATTCCTGCTCGGCCCGCCGCAGTCCCTCCTTCAGCGTCATGGTGGGCTTGAGTCGGGCCAGGGATCGGAGCACTGGGCTGTGAACCGTCAGGGTCAGCCTCAGTGAACAGCCCAGTCCCCACCAGCCTGACCCCCCACCCCCGGCATCATGGACCACACGTCCCCCATCACAGCATGTCTGAGCATCAGCAGGGGCAGAGGCAGGTGTCTGGGAGACAAAGACAGGCCTTCCTGGCTACTGTTGTCGCCCCCTCCCACTCACTGCAGGGAGACCATCCACTCCCACACCATAGCTGGGACACTGTGCCTCGGGAAGCTCTTTTCCTCTTCACGACTGACTTTTCATAATACAGATCCCTGTCATCACTGAGGCCTGGCCTGTGCCAGGGAACCTGATGTCTCTTGACAGATGAGCCCAAGGGGGCTCCTGCCCAGTCCTCTGAATCACCTGTAATTGTCCCCATGTCAGGCTCACAGCTCTAGTAGGATACAGTCCCTGCCCTCAGGAGAGCTCTGCCATCTCCCTTTTTCAGCTAGAATTCTCCAGAACAGTGAGGACCAGGCACGCACACAGCTCTCCCCTGGGCCCTGTAGGTCCTCCCCCTCCTCAGCAGTGGCATCCCCTGGCCATCCCACACTCAAGTCCTGTGTTGAGAGGAGACAGCAGCACAGGAGAGGGTGGCACCCCATCTGTGGCTCCTCACCTTCCCCCAGCACCCTCTCTGACTGCAAGTCTTCAGTAAATATTCCCAAGATAATAATGGAAGGAAAGTCAGCTGGACTCATCAAGGGTGTTGGGCTCAGTTGAGAGAAGGCACTGAAAGGATGTCATGGACTGGAAGTGTGACTGTATGGACAATGCCATGTCATAGCATGGGCATCACCCTCAGACCTTCCTTCTAGGATCCCTAGAAACCTAACCTGCACGTGCACCCCAAGGTCCTCCACTTGAAACTCCAGATGAGCACATGTGCCCCCCCACCCCGAGAACTCACTCACATGAGGAAGCAGGAAAGAGCTTCTGCATCAGGGCTCTGGGGAAGGTGCGTCCGGGCCAGGCTCTTGAAGCGCTGCCAACGTCGGTAGTTCTTGTAGACACTCTCGTGGTTACAGGAGTCATCCTGCGGGGGCTGAGACTGGCAGGTGGCCAGACTCCCCTCCCTGGAAGCGCCAGGTGGCCGTGGTCCAGCGTTGATGGGGGGAATGCTGGGGGCCCGCTGGGCAGCTGGTGGTGGAGCTTGAGGGGGAAGGCTGGGGGCCCAGCCTCCCATGCCAGCCTGCGTTACCCCAACAGCTGGGGTCGCCAGCGAGGGTGCTAAGGATAGGGGAGCAGGGCAAGTAGCACTCCCGCTGAGGGCCCCTGGAGCACCCCAGGTGACAGTTCCTGGTGTAAGAACGAAGCTCTGCATCTGGAGGGGCTCTGCTGGCCTCGCTTCTGACCTTAGTTGGACAGTGATGTTGCAAGGCCCAATGGCCATGGGGACCTGGCCACCAGCAGCCACCAAAGGTGTCGTGGGGAAAGCTGGCAGCAGCAGGGTGGTGCCAGGAGGGAACGATGGGGTCAATGAGGGTGGCAGGTGCTGCTCCCAGGGTGGCAAGTGTTCGGGGCCGGGAGCGGGTGGTGGAAAGGGAAGTGCCGAGAATGGAGTCAGAGAGGCACCAGTGCTCATAAGCACGTCCGTTCCCAGCAGTGGAGATGCTGTTGAGACAAAGGAAAGGGGTGAGTGGAGGAGGAGAATGGGCAACCAGGACTGGGGCTTTCCGGGGAATCATAGAGTGTCAGTGTCAACAGGTGAAGGACATTTGGACAGGGGCGACTGTGCCGTGTGCAGATGTCTTGGACTAGTTTTCATGCTCTGACCTCTAGCTGGGAATTACTCCAGTAGGGAGCTTGGTCCCATTCACCCAGGCCCCTGACCCCTGCGTGCCGAGAAGAAACAGCCTGGGCAAGCACTGTCTCGCAGGGCCTCTGTAAGGAACCCCCTTGCACCTGACTCTCACGGGCTGTCCCCCAAGTCCTGGAAGTGGGTGGACGCCTGCTCCTTTGGAGACTCACTAGCAGGTAGAGACCTTCTGCAAGGGAAGTTGAGGGCAGCCAAATGGCCTTTGTGAACCAGGCAGTGTCTAAAATATTAAGGCCCCACCTCCTCCTTACTCCTCCTTTCCCTGATGCTCAGTATAAATCCTCTTTCTTTCGTGGCGTGACACAACAAAACAAAAATGCTGGAAACATCTCTCTCCACAGAACCCTGATACAAATCCATAATACACTGGCCCAGCGTGCACGTGACCTCAGGGCCACCTGCAGCAGACACTTAGCACGGGCGGGGTTTTGCCACCCCATCCCCAGCGCCCAAAGTCACTGCCATCACTCAGGAGTTCTGCTCCCGGAACAAGGGTCTGAGAAGCAGCCACATGTGTGGTTTCCATCCTCTCACAGCCAGTGATGGCCGCAGAGGAGTACAGAAGGCAGGGAATGGTCATGTTACATTGGTCATGGGCCTATGTAGTGTCTGTGGTCCATCCTCTTCCAGTTCCCAGTCATTCAAATTGAAGGCAGACTAAGAAAGAGGTGTGAGCCGGGTCCCGTCACTGATAATGTTGTCTGGAACACATCCCCGTTCAGGAGCATAAGGCACTCACCCCGTGCACCTAACTAATGAGAACGTGTGCCACAGGGCGTGTGGTAACAACACAGAAGATTGTCCTCCTGCTTCTGGGCTCCACTCCTTCCCCCGTTTAAAAAGGAACCAGTCTTCATGGACGTTCCAGCAGAACCACCCGCACCCCACGTCTCTTCCCTGCCCATGAGACGCTGGCGTGAAACATGAACAGACTCCTCGTGTCACAGGCAGGCCTGACGGTCCTGCCTGAGATGCTGGACAAGTATCACAAGTGTCTGCAGAACTGCGTTTCCACAAAAGGAAGAACAATTCAGAACCACTGGGGACCTCAAGCCCTGTCTTGGTTGAAGCTGAGAGGTTGCCCATCCCCTGCTGAATCCAAGGCAACAGTTACCTGAACTGAGGAGCAAGCTCTGGGCTGGAAGGAGGGGAGCAGTTCTGGGCTGTGGCAGTTAGAGTACCTTCCTGACTAGCTCTTGGAGAAGGCAGTTCATAGCAGATGTGGCCACAGACCACCCCGCCCCACCCCTCGGTGAATAGTTTTCTGGCTGAGCCCTTCTCTCCCCGTGCCCTGTTAGATACAGGATGCCCCGGTTCAGATCCCTTAGAAGGAAATCGTGGGGCAAGCTTCAGGTGCCTGAGGAACAAGGTACAGGGCGAGGGTCTCCCCGTGGCCCTCCTTGTGCCACCAGCTCAGACCTCCTAACCCTACACACAGGTCTCAAAGTGGCTTGTCTCCCTTCTACAAAGCACCACCCTGCCTGCTGCTGTCCTTTCTCCACACCCAGGGCAATTCCCCTGAGTCTCCTTGATCCTCCTTCAATGAGCCCTCCTCCCCTTGCGATCTCTGGTTTCCACCATGTCCCCAGGCTCCCCAGGGGAGATGTCCTTGGGCGTCCAGGGCTCCCTCCTTCTTCCACTTTAGTCCACCTGTGTGCCCACAATGAAGGATCACGTGACCCCAAGGATTTGAGGGATGGCAGAGTGTTTGAGACCATATCCCCAGCATTCAGGCTTACCTCTTTGTAAAGCCATTCCCAAATGTAAAGCCACTTGTAAAGCGTGGGCACAGACCAGCGCTGCCTGTTAGCCTCAATGAGAGAAATCCAGACGAAGACCCAGAGAGTGAGTTAACTGCTCCAGCAGATGCTCGGAATTCAAGCAAAGGCAGGTAAAGTTTGAATTTAAACAGCAGAATGTGAGGCTCAGAACATTCTGTAGTGGGGGAGGGGCAGAGGGCAGGTGGTCCTGGGTGGGTGTGGGGAGACATTCCATGCAGGGCTCTGGCAGGAAGGCAAGAACCAGAACTTCCTTCCACAGGGCAGAGTGGCAGCACACCTGGTGTGTGGCTGTGTAGGCAATTTATTTGATTTTATTCATTTTGTTTAATTGAAGTACAGTGAGGTTACAATGTTTTGTAATTTTCTGGTGTACAGCACAATGCTTCAGTCATACATGAATATATGTATATTCGTATTTGTATTCCTTTTCACCGTAATATTTGTAATATTTGTATTCTTTTTCACCGTAACCTGCGACAAGATACCAAATACAGTTCCCTGTGCTATACAGTGTAACCTTGTGTATCTATTTTATATATACCACTCAGTATTTTCAAATCTTAGACTCACAAGCTATCCCTTCCCACTGCCTTCTCCCCTGGTAACCATAAGTTTATTTAGTATTTCTGTGAGTCTGTTTGGTTTGTAAATAAGTTCATTTTCCTTTTTTTTTGTTTTTTTTTTTTATTCCACATATAAGTGATATTGTATGGTATTTTTGTTTCTCTTTCTGGGTTACTTTACTTAGAATGACATTCTCCAGGGCCATCCTTGTTGCTGCAAATGGCATTATTTTATTTCTTATGGCTGAGTAGTATTCCAATTTGTAAATATACCACAACTTCTTTATGCAGTCATCTGTCGATGGACATTTAGGTTGTTTCCGTATTTTGGCTCTTGTGAGTAGTGCTGCTGTGAACATTGGGGTTGCAGGTATGTTCTCGAATTAGAGTTCCCTCTGGATATATGCCCAGGAGTGGGGTTGCTGGACCATATGGTAAATCTTTATTTAGTCTTTTGAGGAATCTCCATACTGTTTTTGGTAATGGCTGCAGCAAGCTACATTCCCCACAACAGGGTAGGAGAGTTCCCTTCTCTCCACAGCCTCTCCAGCATTTATAGTTTCTGGAATTCTGAATGACAACCATTATGACTGGTGTCAGGGGATACCTCAGTGTAGTTTTGATTTGCGTTTCTCTGGTAATTAGTGACATTGAGCATTTTTTCATGTGACTGTTGGCCATTTCTATTTTTTCATTGGAGAGTTGCTTGTTTAGTTCTGCCCATTTTTGGATTGGGTTGTTTTGTTTTTTTCTTATTAAGTTGTAGGAGGTGTTTATATATTCTAGAAATTAATCCCTTGTTAGTCTCATCTTTTTCAAGTATTTTCTTCCATTATCTAAGTTGTCATATTGTTTTGCTTATGGTTTCCTTTGCTGTGCAAAAGCTTGTAAGTTTAATTAGGTCCCTTTTGTTTATCTTTGCTTTTATTTCTGTTGCTTGGGTTGAGTCCCCTAGGAGGACATTGCTGAGATGTATGTCCGATACTATTTTGCTCAAGAGGTTTACAGTGTCTTGTTTTATGTTTAAGGCTTTCGGCAATTTATAAATTGCTTTTTAGACTCATAGCATGAAGGTTTTACTTGATGTTCCCTTTGTTTCACTTCTTTGTCCGTCAACCTAGTTTTGTGTCCCTCAACCCACTCTGTTTCCTTTCTGGCTCTCGACTGACTTCAACAGAAACTAGACTTTGAAAAAATTGAGAATTTAAGAGTCTGCTAGACACTTGGGTATTTATGGCTCCATGAAACTGAGTGTTTGAAATTAAGATTGTCTGTTCCATTCTGTCAGCACAGCATTCGTAAGGAAGCAGTCCTTTTGAGCCAACGAATATCCAGCAGGACCAGCCTTACTAATGATCCTTTCTGCTGGAAAGCCCCAGTCCATCAAAAAATGATCATGCAGCCCGTGTGTCTAAGAAGAGAAATCACTCATTTTTGTTTCTCAATATATTGTTGCTAAATATTTAATTTTTACTTTTTAAATGATTGTAATATAGTATTTGAACAAGTAGTACCTTTGCACGGTTCAGAGTGAAATTGTGTCAAGTGGAATATGCCGTCGTGAGTCCTCCTCCCATCTCTTTTCCCCTGTCATCCCAATCCTCTTTCACACAGGAAACTGTTGTTTTGAGTTGCAGTTAAATGTTTTCAGAGATGTGGTACGCAGCTAAATACTAATGCAACCTGTCTTCATGAATGAAAATGCTTTTAGGTTTTTTTCTGGTTGAATCTAATATACTTTCCAATATATTGTTGTTGTTTTTGCGTTTTGTGTGTATCGGAGGGTGATGGCTGTATATTCATGGATAGTTTGTGAGTGTGTGCATAAGGATTTTGTGTGTATTAAAGCATTCAGGGACTCCCTTTGTGTTACTTCTGGAAGGCAATGGCTGAAGAACTTGGTGCAATTGCTTCTATGTGTTTTCATTGTTTGTGGTAGAGTCTTCTATATATTTAGCAATTTGAGTTGTTTGTGTGACTGTGTGTGTCTGGCTTCAAGGGGCTTACGAGGTGTGTATTCTGAGAGATGGGAGATGTTCAGTGTGTATATTGACAAATAGAGGCCGTGTGTGGTTTGTGTGGTGAGGAATTTTGAAATATATGTATTTTAGGATTGTGTGTCGGTATTTTGGGGGATGGTTTCTTAGGGCCTGTGTGTCTGTAGAGTATCTGTTGTGAACATACAGGTGGTGTGCATGGGTTTATATTCATACACATTCAAGGTGAGTATGAATTTGTATAAAAAACCAGGCAGTAAGAGGTCGTTTGTATGTCTATTCGGGTTTCAGGTAGCAGTTGTAAGGGTGTGTTTAGTGTATATTGTATGTTCTAAAATATGTTCTGGTGATGTCTAGTGTAGTTTGTTCATTTGGAGCAAGAGTTCAGGGTGTTAGTCAGGGTGCACTTGGATTGTGTGCACATATTCATAAGAAAGGGGATGGGGTGCCCTGGAACTGGCTTGTACCAGCTTGGGATAGTCAGTGGTGCATATCTCTTCCCAGCTCTCTGACGCTGAATTTAGTCATGTTGAGAATAGCTACACCAGGTAAACTGTGAAACTCCATAATGAAAGCTTTCCTACCTCCCCCAGACAGCATTTTATTAAGCACTCATCACCATTTATTACTGGGGTGTGTGTGTGTGTGTGTGTGTGTGTGTGTGTGTGGTTAGGCCATTTAAGATCTACTCTTAGAAACTTTCAAGTATGTAATACAGAATAGTTAACTATAGTCACCATGCCATGCATCAGATCCCTAGGACTTACTCATCTTATAACTGGAAGTTGGCACCATTTGACCAATATGTCTCCATTTCCCCCAACCACCAGCCCATGGCAACCACCATCCTACTCTCTGTTTCTATGAGTTCAGCTTCTTTGCGTTCCACGTATGTGATATCACACAGTATTTGTCTTTCTGACTTATTTCACTTAGCACAACGCTCTCATAGTCAACCCATGTTGCACAAAAGGCAAGATTTCATTCTTTCTCATGGCCGACTAATATTCCATTGTGTGTATTTACATTCAGTAGATATGTGTGTGTGTGCGTGCTTGTATCAGTCACATCTTTTTTAACCATCTGTTGATGGACACTAAGACTGTTTCCATGTCTTGGCTATTGTGAATACTGCTTCAGTGAATATGGGAGTGCAGATACTTCTTTAAGAAAGTGATTTCATTTCATTTCCTTTGGTTATATACCCAGAAGTAGAACTACTGGATCATATGGTAGTTTTCTTTTTAAATTTTTTTTTAGTTGAAATGCCATCAGTTCTGATGTACAGCACGATGTCCCAGTCATGCATATACATGTATAAATTTGACTTTTTAAATTTTTTGAGCTTACTGTTTTCCATAATGACTGTACCAACTCACATCGCCACCAACAGTGTATAAGGGCTCCTTTTCCTCTGCTTTTGTTACCTTTTGTCTTTTTGATGATAACCATTCCAGAAGATGTGATATTGTGGTTTTGATTTGGTTTCACTAATGGTTATTGATATTGAGCCTCTTTTCATGTACCTGTTGGCCATTTATGTGTTCTTTGGGAAACTTTGTTTAGGCCCTCTGCCCATTTTAAAGTTGAATTGTTTGGGCTTTTTGCTGTTGTATGTTGCTGGATGAATTTCTTATGTATTTTTGATATTAACTCCTTATTGGATATTTTATTTACAAATATAACTCTCATTTCATAGGTTGCCTTTTCACTTTGTGAATTGTTTCTTTGCTGTACAGAAGCTTTTTCATTTGATGTAGTTCCACTTTTTTATTTTTGCTTTTTGTTATTTGTGCTTTTGGTGTCACATCTAAAAAATCACTAAGACAGATGTCAAGGAGGTTCTACTCTATGTTCTCTTCTAGGAGTTTTACAGTTTCAGATCTTATGTTTAAGTCTTTAATCCATTTTGAATTAATTTTTTGGGGACTGGTGTAAGTTAAGAGTCCAACTGAATCTTTTACATGTGATTATCCAGTTTTCCCAACACCATTATTTGAAGAGACTATCCATTCCCTATTGAGTATGCGTGTCACAAGTAACTATGTATGTGTGGGTTTATTTCTGGGCTGTCCACTCTGTTCCACTGGTCTGTGTGTCTGATTTGATGCCATCCTCTTTTGATTACTATAACTTTGTGATAAAGTTTGAAATCAGAAAGTGTGATACTTTTGCTTTTGCTATTCTTTGTCAAGATTGCTTTCGTTTTTCATGGTCTTTGTGATTCCATTTGAGTTTTAGGATTGTTTTTTCTATTTCCATGAAAAATGCCATTGGAATTTTGATAGGAATGATATTGAATCTACAGATGGCCTTGGTTAATGTGGATATTTTAACAATGTTATTTCCGACTCATGAGCATGGGATATCTTTCCATTTATTTATGTCTTCAGATTCTTTCATCAAAGTCCTATAGTTTGCAGTATACAGATCTTTTGCCTCCTCAAATTTGTTCCTATTTAATTGTTTTAGATGTTATTATAAACAAGATTGTTTTCTTTACTTCTTTTTCAGATATTTGGTTGCTAATGTATAGAAAGGCAACTGATTTCTGTAGGTTAATTTTGTATCTTGCAATTTTACTGAGTATTTTTTATTAGTGCTAACATTTTTAGTGGAGTTTTAGAAAATCCTGAGTATCTGCAGAGACAACTTTGCTCCTTTCTTTCTGATTTGCATGCCTGTCATTTATTATCCTTGACTGATTTATCTGGGTAGGACTTCTAACACTAAATCAAATATGATTGGTGCCACTCTGGGCACCTTTGTCTTGTTTCTGATCTTAGAGGAGAAGCTTTCGCTCTTTCACCCTTGAGTGTGATTTTAGTTGTGGGCTTGTTGAGTATGGCCTGTATCACTTCTGTGCTCAATTTATGGAGAAGTGGGTTTTGTTTTGTTTTGTTTACCACAAAAGGATATTGTGTTTCATCAAGTGCTTTCCCCCATCTATTATGGTGATAATACGATTTTATCTTTCATTCTATTGACGTGTGTCACTTTTAATGATTTGCATATGTTGAACCATTCTTGCATCCTAGGGATAAATCCCACTTGATCATGGTGTATGATCCTTTTAAAGTGCTGTTGAAGTTGGTTCATTAGTATTTTGTTGAGATTTTTGCATCTGTATTGGCCTATAATCTTCATTTCTTGTGGTGGCCTTATTTGGCTTTGATGTCAGAGTAATGCTGGCCTTGTAAAATTAGTTTGGGAGCATTCCTTCCTCTTAATTTTTTGAAATGGTTTGAGAGGATTGGCATTAATTCTTCTTTATATATTTGGTAGAATTCACCAAGAAAACCATCTGGCCCTGGAGCTTTTCTTTGTTAGGAGATTTTTGATTAATGATTCAAATCCCTTACTTGTTACGGATTTGTTCAGACTTTCTGTCTTCATGATTCACTTTGGTTGGTTGTAGTTTCTAGGAAATTTTTATTTTAGGTTATTTAACTTGTTCCTGTATAATTGTCCATAGTTACCTCCTATGACACTTGATATTTCTGTGTTATCAGTTACAATGCCTCCTCTTTCATTTCTATTTGAGTATTCTCTATTTTTTATTAGTCTAGCTAAAGGTTTGTCCATTTTGTTTGTCTTTTCAAAAAACTAACTCTTAAATTTTATTGATTTTTTTCTATTGTTTTTCTGGTCTTTATTTTATTTAATTCTGCTCTGATCCTTGCTATTTCCTTCCCTCTTCTAACTTTGTAGTTTGTTTTAGTTTTTTGAGATATGAAGTTAGGTCCTTTATTTCAGGTCTTTCTCTTTTCTTAATGTAGGTATATATTATAAACATCTCTGTTAGTTTTGATAGGTTTAAACTGAAACTAAAAATAGTTTAAATTTTGGAGTGCCTCTGAGAGGAGAGGAGCTCGGGGTCTTTCTACTCCACCGTCATGGCTGATTTTTTTCAGACTGCTTGTTTTGGTGTGTAAGGTAGTCTTGGTAGATTTTGTGTTTGTAGGCATTTCTCCATTTTGTATGTGTTATCCAATGGGTTGTTGTAAGATTGTTCATGGTTCTCTCATATAACCCTTTTTATTTCTGTAGAATTGGTAGTATTGACTCCACTTTCATTTTTGATTTTAGCAATTTGAGTCTTGTCTTTTTTCTCAGTCCGTCTAGCTAACAACTTGTCAATTTTGTTGATCTTTTCAAAGAACCAACTTTTGATTTCATTGATTATCTCTGTTTTTCTATTCTCTATTTCATTTACCTGTATTCTAATCCTCAGCATTGCCTTCCTTCTGCTAGGTTTATGTTTAGTTTGTTCTTTTCAGTTTCTTTAAGTTGTAAAGTTTGATTGTTGATTTGAGAAATGTCTTGTTACTTAATGTAAGTATTTATAGATGCAAACTTCCCTCTTAACACCACTTTTGCTGCATCCCATAAGTTTTGGTATGTTGTATTTTTGTTTTCATTTATCTCTAAGAATTTTCTAATTTCCTTGTAATTTCTTTCTTGATTCACTGGTTATTTAAAAGCATATTGTTTAATGTCCACAATTTGGCGTGTTTTCCAGTTTTCTTTATGTTACTGATTTCTAACTTGATTCCATTGTGGTAAGAGAAGATACTTTGTATGATACCTGTCTTTTAAAATCTTGGGATTTGATTTGTTGCCTACCTTATAGTCTGTTCTGCAGTATGTCCCTTGTGCACTTGAGAGAAGTGTGTGTGCTATTGTAGTTGAATGGAGTGTTCTGTGTGTATGTATTAGTTCTAATTGGTTTATTGTGTTAAGTTCTCTCTTTCCTTATTTGTCTTCTGTCTGGTGGTTCTGTCCTTTACTGTGAGAGTGGTATTGACATCTCCAACTCTTATTGTAGAACCGTCTATTTCTCCCTTCAATTTAGTTTTTGCTTCATATATTTCAGTGGTCTGTTATTAAGTGCATAATTATTTATAGTTGTTACATCTCCTTGCTGTACTGAGCCTTTTATTAATGTATCATTTATTTTCTCTTATAAGCTTTTTTGATTTAAAGTATACTTAATTTGATATAAGTATAGCCACTCCTGATCTCTTTTGATTACTATTTGCAAGCAATATAATTTTCCATCCTTTTATTTTCAAACTGTTTATATCCTTAGCTCTCAAGTGAGTCTTTTATAGACGGCGTGTAGTTGGGTAATGTACTCTGTAGCTGGAAGATCTCTGTTCCACTCCCAGCGGCTTCAGTGTAAATTCCCCTTCCCCCTGGGGAAATGCCTTGTTTTGGGGGGTTTTGAGGGCTTCTTTTATTTTTCAGTTTTTTTGTTTTGTTTTTCTTTGTCTTTTTTCCCCTTATATTTGCTTAGTGTATTAAAGAAGTGGCAGAATTTAAAAGGTCAAGAGGCATTTACAGAAGTAACTTGCAGTATTCATAAATCAGAATTATAGAGTACAAATAAAAAACATATGACTGGTTAGCCACGTTCACTTACTGTGTCCATAAGAGCTTCTGTGGGCCTGCGAGCTCCGGGGCCGGGTGCCCACAGCAGGCACAGCGTCAGAAACGACACGTGCGTGCGACGCTGCTCCTGGAATGCTGTTGTCCCAGCTCCAGAAACATAAACCCAGTGTTTCTGTAAGAACATAGGTCAAGGATACCATCCCAAGGGATGACTTTATGCTAAAAAAAAAAAGCCTAGCACCAAAAACTGTAAAATAGTAATGAACCGAAACACCCGTTCGTGATTTGGCTTGCAGACAGCTGAACAGTCTGCTTGAGGAACTTGGAGGAACGTGCACGGCCATACATGTTACACATGGTCATACATGTGATAACATGCACGTTATACATGGGGAGGCCAGGTGAGAAGCTGTGGAGGAGATTTTTTGGAACTCCTGAAAGAGATACACCTACTTGTGCTACTCAGATGGAAATTCCTACTCCAGCTTATCTGTAAAGATGAGAACAAAGACCATGGTTTGGGGTTGGCATCCTATCCATTTCAACGTGTGAGCATTGCTCTGCAAGGGCTCCCACAGATAGTTACAGCAATCTTGAGCCAATTCATTTATTTCAGTAACACAGTGTCTTTGAGAATCACATTTGGCAAGACACACTTGTCCACTTACCCCAGAAAAATCAGTTTCCAGAAATGAGTGTGCTATCTAGAGTACGCTCCTCAAATTGTACAGACTGAGATCTAATAGAAGTTCTCTGACTTCAAAACTGACTAGAGATTGACATCATTTTTCTAATTAATACTAGCAGCAAAAATGAATAAAAAGCAACAAACAGAACAATGGTATATGATCCTGAAAACTAAATATGGCAACACTGGCATTCCATAATTCTCAATGTATCAATGCACAGTTATCCTAAAATAAAAACCATCAAGCAAAGAAAGACTCCCTCCATTTCTGGAGGAAACTTCATGTGAACAGCTGTTTCCCATCGTGAGTCACTAAAACTACATAAAGCTCCTAGTCGACAGTCAAGGCTGTACAATCTGTCCCATATGCAGCAAGATGCAGATCTGACACTTGTGTCTTGGGAGAAAAGAAAAGGTGGTGGTGGTGAGGACAGATATAGAGCGCATGCTTAGCCTGCACGAGGTCCTAGGTTCAATCCCCAGTATCTCCATTAAAAAAATTAATAAGCCTAATTACCTGCCCCCCCAAAAAACCTAAAGCAAAAAGATGTCATCTTCCAAAGGAGGAATAAACAGAAAAAATTTTAATAATTTAATGATTAAAATATTTTTTATTTTCAACTTTGTTTTTGAAACTTTTTAAGTTCTAACATCAAACATGCTTATATAGCTATGCTGTTACACCAAAGTGGTTTATTTGTCTATTGATTTGTCTGTCAGCCAGCTACACTGAATTTGCTGTTTGGTACCACTGCCTTATATCAACCTCTACTTGAGTAATATAATCTCTTATATTTCAATATACTATTTTTAAAAAGGCTTACACCCCCAACTAAGGAGTTTCCTGCTGGGAGGGACAGTGGATTGTCCCTCCTTGTCTCTACTCAATAGAAACACAGTGAGTGTTGAAAAGTGTACACCTCTCTCCTTTGAGAGACATTCTCCTGATCAGGTGTGGCTCTTCCTTCACACACCTCCAGTCCCTTGGTCCTTCAAACTTCATTCCAGACCTAGAACAAGAGAGGAGAGAAGACAGTATCTGGTCAGTGAACACACTCTTAGTGCCCGGCCTGCCAGCTCCTGCGGAGGGCACGGAGCTCTAACCCGGACCCAGTGCCTGCACTCAAGAGCACTCCCCCTGGGGAATTAGAGACGTACTCAGACGATCAAGCAAGTCATGACTGAGAGAGGAGAGAATGACTAACACAACTGGGGCCAAGGGGTTTAGAAGTAATTACTGATCAGCTCCTGAAGGCTGAGTAGTTGTCCTCTAAGAAAAATACCCATTTCAGAGAGAAACAGACCCACCTGGGCAAAGACTCTGAAGTGTGAAAAAGAGGATGAGCAAGTTGCCTTAACCAGAGCACAGGGAAAGGAGCTGGAGGCAGGCTTAGACCAACTCTGGGAACTCATGGGGCAAAAGCAGTGAGAAGTGACTTGAGAACCGTGAACGGGGGAGCGGCGAGTCACACTGTTTCAGGAAGATCACTGGCTGCTATGAGAAGAAAGGATTGGAAATGCGGGCTGAGCAGCAGGGCCTGTAAGAAGGCTGCTGCAGTGCAGTAAATTAAGGCACATATTAAGGCTAAAGGGATGTCCCAGAGATGCCAAGATGGTGGAATGGAACTGCTGCCTAGGGGAGGGCGCATAGGCCCCATGCCCACAAACTGCTCTCTGCAGAAGTGTTTGGAAGAGGCTCAGGATGGCCCTGGGAAAGGATCAGAGTGCCATGCCTCCTCCTCCGTCAGGCCCACACCTGCATCCTGGAACTTCCTGGCCTCTCCAGCTGGGCCACCCTGGATTCTGGAGCCTATGCAGCTTCAGTGGAAGCCACTGAGGAGCTTTCTGTGGCCCAGATCAGACCCACCGAGGGTCCCATCCAGATGTGTGGCCGTCCGAGCCCTGGGAGAAATAACCATCCCCTCTGAGCCCAGGTTCTCACTCCCACAGCCCCCACTCGGCCAACATCAAAGTTTCTCAGCCCTTAGGAAGTCTTTTTGGCTGGTAGGAATGTAAAGTTGATATTTTGCAATAATCAAACCAGGTAAGAAGATTTATGCATTATTTTCAGTAGTTCCCAGTTCAAAACCCAACTGAGAGCTTCTTACTTCCCTAATATAGAATCACAACACATAATATGACCTGCACAGTAAGTGCTCCCCACCTTTGCGGATCCCTCTGCTAGATCCTGGCCTTCAGGATGACCCTGTGAGGCAGGGCTTATTGACCTCATTTTACTTAACTGGGAAACTAGAACCTGGAGAAGCTGGTGGTATCAGAGAGGAAAAGGCCACCCCCCTTTCACAGTCTGCTGGGGGACCACCTGGTTGACCTCCGCCAACGCACTCACTGTGATAACTTTCCTTACTGGTGAAAATGAGGATAACGACCCTGTGTTTCACTTGATACATTTAAAATTATAATTACAAATTCAGAGCAGGGTCTGTTTATTAGTCTTTTCGTGACATGATATAATAATGTATTTTAAAAGTAAAGAAATTTAATTTTCTTAACAAACTAACTGAGAGTACACTAAATGTCAATCCATACACTAGGGGTATACACACGGTGATTATACAGTGATGACAAATTCCCTGCTCATCGGGGTAAGTGGGGTACAGGGTGGGGAGAGAAGACATTAAACAGACATGGTATGCCATCATTTTGTTAACAGTTGTGCTGAGGCCAAGCACAGAAGAGAGCGAAGAGCTCAGGCACCTGTGACACCCGCAGAAGCGCAGGTCAGACTGACGCACTCCAGCAGGCACTTAGGGAGCACAGCCAGCTGGGGAGTTCGACTGGCTGGGAAGAAACAGCCCTGAGTCTGCAGTGGGAGGTTCCCCTCACGGAGAACGTGGCTCTCCAGGCAGGCCCCAGAGGGGAAATTCCAGAATATTCCAGAAGAGGTGGGGTCCCTAAACCAACCTTTGGGGGTAAATCCTGTACATGGGCTCCCAGCGCAGGCCAACCACGCAGGAGGCCTGGACGCACAGATAGACGGAAGGACGGAGGGGCAAGAGGGTTTCAGAGAGATCCCTCTGAAGACCGCCAAGGTCACCGCCCCAGCGGCCACGAGCGTCCTCGGAGGATCGCGGTTTCAGGGCGGCCTGACGCCCCCTCCCAGATTTGGGAAACCGAGGTGCTGAGGGGAGGGCCGGGCCGCGGCCACCCCAGCGTCTACGAACCCGGCGCGGTCTCCCGCCCGGGCCAGGAAGCGCTACCTTGTCCACCAGGTTGGCGCAGAGCAAGTGTCGAGCCTCCAAGAAGACGTGCAACAGCTCCTGCGAGCCCAGCTGCGGCTCCGCGCTGCCTGCTGCCCAGCCGCTCGGTCCCGCGCCGCCCTGCCCTCTGCACTGCGGACCTGCTCGCCTCCTTCTCGCGGCCTCTCCATGGTGACAGCGCGCCGGGTGCTTCTTGGCCCTCGCCCTTGCCCTGACACCAGCCCAGACCCTTGCCCACCCTGTTAGCACTGACATTCCTCCTCGCTCTGACCTTTGCCTTTGCACTGACCCTCACACTAGACTTTGTGATGCCCCTGAACTCCACACTAAATGAGCCCCTGCACTGGTGCTGGCCCTTATCCAGACTCTGACTCTCTTCCTCAGCCTCGCCCTAATCATCACCATTGACCTCATTAGCATCTGACATCTACGGTACCCTGTTCCTACCCTCACCTAACCCTGACACACCCTAACACAAACTTCACCCTGAACTTCGCCCTGGCTGACCCCCACTTCATGATTGCCTTCTCAATGACCCTCAGCCTCCCTTTTACCCTGGCACTGGCCCCCAAGACCTGGCCCTAAACCTGGTGCCTCCCTTGTCATGGCCACTGCCCTGGCTTTCAGCCTAGCCTTGGTCCTGACCCTTGACCTCACTCTGGACTTGGTTGTGGCCCCAGTCAAAATCACACCATAGTGTGAGGGTGAGGATCATGATCAAGTTCATTGTCAGCAGGTCAGGGTCAGGACGAGGGTAAGATCAGAGACAGAGTGATGAAGATCAGAACCAGAGGGTGAGTATCCAGGTCAGGGTAAATTTCTGTGTCAGGTTAAGGGTCAAGATAAAAGAATGGTCAAGGCCATGGTGTCAGAATTAGGTTCGAGGACAAGATCGGTGTGAGGGCAATTTTAGGTCCAGGGTTGGGTTCGAGATCAAGGTCAAGGTCAAGGTCAATGTGAGAGTCAGGGTCAGGGTCTGGTTGAGAATCCATTAGAGAGGATCAGTGAGAGGATGAATGTCAGGGTAAGGATGATGGTTATCATCAAGGTGAAGTTAAGATTGAAAGTTGGATTCAGGTTGACAGTGAACGTCCAGTTCTAAGTCAAGGATTCAGTGTCTGTGAGGATGAGGGTGATGATCAGGATTAGGGTCAGTGTCAGGTTCAGGATCAAGATTAATGTGTGTCAGGGTCAGGGTGAGCATGATGTTCATTGTTAAGTTCAAGGTCAATTATAAGTCAAGTTGGGGTTCCTTTTCTATTGCTCCTGGAAGGAAGGAAGTCCTCCTCTGCCACCCTCCTCCTCCTCCACCTCTCCCTCCCTCATCGTGTTATTTTGGCCCAAGCTGCGTAATTCAGGATATTGTTTCCATCTCAAAGTCTGTGCCCTCAATCACATCTGCAAAGTCCCTTCTGTGTGCGTGAAAAGTACTTACAGGCTAGGTAGGACATGGGCATCTTTGGTGGGGCATCATTCTGCCTATCACAGAGGGTCAGAATTTGATTCATGGTCAAGTTCAAGGCTAAGTTCAATGTGACACTGAATCAAGGTGATGGTCATCATTAAGGTGATTAACCTGAGAACGAGGGTCAACATAATAATGAAGATCAATGTCAGTGTGAAGCCCAACTTCAGGGTCAGGGTCTGGGTCAGGTTCAGCGTCATGATGGGATTAGGGTGTCAGTGATGACAGCCACAAAGTGTGAGTCCAGGTTCTGTGTGAGGCTCAGGGCTAGGATGAGGACCCAGGTCAGAGTGAAATTGAATTCTAGGTCAAGATCAGTGTCAGGGTCATGGTCAGGCTTGTCATGCAGACTATCTTCAGTTTCAGCTTGAGTGTACAGGGTAGTTCAGCATCAGGCTGAAGTTCAAGGGCAGGGTGGGTCAGCATGATTGTCCTTGTCAAGGTGCAGATTGAGTCTAGGGCAAAGTGAGGTTGACAGTCGGGATCAGATTGAGGGTGGTGTCTCATTCAAGATAGTGTTCTGAGTCATGATCAGTGTGAGAGAAGTTGTCATTGTCAAGAGTAAGTCAGGACCAGGGTGAGTGTGAGGGACACGTTAATGGTCAGCATCAGAAACCAGGTCATAATGAGCATCAAAGTAAGAAGAATGTCCATTAGAGGGTCAGTGTTAAGGTGAAGATGAGGGCCAAGTTCATGGACAAGGTGAAGTTCCAGGTAGAGCGGGATTGGAGTCAATGCCAAGATCAAAGCCAGGTATGGGTGGGGAAGGGACTGGCAAAGAACTGAGTGAGGGTGAGAGTGAGTGTATATGTCAGGGTGATAGGATCAGGTTACGTATTAGGTTTAGGTTGAGTGTCAGGTTCAGTGTAAGGCTCAAGGTCAAGGTGAGGGTCACTGTAGGGTGGAGTAAGGTTAGGGTCTTTGAGAGTGGAACTGGCTGAGGGTCAGTGGTCAGGGTGTGGGAGCAAACTCACATTCATGTGGAGGTCAGAGATACCAGAAAACTGAGCTAGACTGAAGCTGGGAGTCTACAGATGTGGCTGGACCAACAGGCAGAGACCAGATCCTTAAAACATCTTTAAAGACATGAGACACTCAGACTTTTCGTTGGAAGCAACAGCTGGACTTTACTGTGCTTTGCCCTCTAAGAGCTTGGAGAGCAGGGACTGGCAGTGCTAGTCACCTCTGTGATCCCAGTGCTTACAGAAGTTTAACCGCAAAATGAATACATTAAAATACTGAAGCACAAAACAAATACTTTAAGAATAAAAGATTGCTAAGAATAGATTGCTCTCATTCATCTGTTTTTATCTATCTGTGAACCAGTACCACACGGTCCTGTTTATTATAGCCTGATGGTGAGTCCTGGTACCTGATGGAGTAAGTCCTTTCACAGTTTTCCTCCTTTCCTTCTGCTTCTGTTTCTGCCTCCTCCTCTCAACGCTTTCATTTCCACATCTATTTTAGAACCGGCTTACCAAATTATTAAATAAGAAAAAAAGAGCCAATTCAGACTGTACTGGGATTTATCGAATTAAGATGAGTTCTAGGAATGTCTGTCTCCTTATCTGCCCGGTGTCTCTGAGGAGGGAAGCGGCCCGTGTGGCCCCGGCTCACCCTTACCCTGAGGGAGATGTGGGTAAACCAGCGTGAGGTGTGGAGGGTCACTTACTGGGTCCCCAACCTGAGCCACCCCGGGCCTTGACTTCCACCACCTCACCTCTATGTGGGCGCTCCGGCACATGAAGCACCCAGGAAGCCCCCCAGACTAAAGTCGCCATGAATGGGGACACTTTCCCAGTGACCACAGAGAAGTAGGGTCCGGGTGTGTCTCCTCGGCCATTTCCGTCAGTAGGAACAGGAAAGGGGCGCACACCAGGCAGAGCTGCTTAGGGGTTTAGTAATAAAGCTCAAAATTGAACTAGTGTTTAATGTCTCTGAGAACAAAATCAAACCAAACTTTTCTTCCCGCTTGGGTTTCCGACATGAGGACACCGTACACTCAGGGCTCCCCCAGGACCACCCCTGACCAGGAAGGCAGCCGCCAGAGAACCAGCACCATGGCGGGCATGGCATCGGGACGCGCTGCCTCCTCCTGATGGATCCGTCAGCAGCGCTCGGCGGGGGGCCGATCGCGCAGGGAACTGGGTGCCCTCATCGCCTGGCTGGGGACAGGACCAGGCATGGAGTAGGCCCGCTGTGGCTGAATGAGGCTGGCGCAGAGGAACAGGAGACCTGAGTTGTCCAGGGTTGGAGGCACACAGGCGGGGCCTGGCCCAGCATCTCTGCCCTCTGGGATGAAGGGGTGAATCAGCTCCAGGTTCACCAGCGCCTCCTCGAGAGGCCTGTCCACATGGAAGTCATGGACATCGGGGGGCTGGGTGGGCCTTGGGGGCAGGTCCCCCTGGGCGCTGGGGAATCGGCAGCTCTGTGGGGCGGGCAGGCAGGGGAGCTGTGGAGAACTGGTGCAGGAGGGCCTGAGGGTAGCAAGCAAGGGACAGCAAAAGGAAACCCATCCCATCCCCTCCCCGTCCCAGCTCACCTCCCTCCAAGTGTGGTTTCTGCACCTACGTCAATAGCTCGGTGTTACTGTACTGTCAAGTGTGTGCAAATCCTCGGGGCCGTGGCAGTGAGTACACGGAGGGCGGCCATGGTGGGGCTGGCAGTGGTGTCTTCAGATGACCCGTCCTTCTAGGGACAGCTGCTGTTATGAGAGGCTCGTGTGACTCCGTACTGACTTTATTAGCTTTTAAGCTGGAGGAAGAACTTCAAATAGTGAAGACGGAATTTATCCCCTTGTGGAATGTGGAAAGCTCCAGTTCTTTCAGGAATATATATCCCCCCAGCGTCTGTGACATGGCATTGATTTGGCACAAATATGCCTTACAGTCATAGACCGGCTGTCTTCTTTCCTCTGTAGATAATACTTGTTTTTAAAGAAACTGTAAATTATGTTTATTTAAGTAGCCAAATGAACCCAGTGTAGCTTCTTTGCCCAGTAAAATATCCATTGTGCCACGTTTCTTGCATGACAAATCATGAAAACTCCTCTAAAGGTCTTCTTTTAAACACCAATTTGATATCTGCTTTATTGTAACTTTTCCTAAACACCCTCAGAGTATGGGTTTATAGCAAGCCACTGACATGAGCCATTTTCTGATGTTTGTTTTTGAAATGATTGTTAGCACCTGGAGTTGTCTTAAGAAAAGACCATTAGTATTCCTTTTGTTTCCCATTTGAGAGACCATTTTTCTGGTAACTAAAAAATGGCAGGTTGACAGTTTGGGGAACTGGAAGAAACCATGAATAAAATTGTATCGACTGTAGTAAATCGTACACATCTCCTTTTCCATCGTGTGTGAATTCTTCACACCATAGACATTACAAAGGCTGAGCTAAGGCAGAAGCTCTGATGCTCCAGGTCCTTCCTGCCTCCTCGCTCTCCTCTGCCTTAGTTTTGATCTTAAAGAAAGTGTAACGAGTGGCTGAATTGTTCCTCCTTCAATTCTGGGGGTTCCTACCAAAACTGACAAGCCTGCCATCGGGGTGGTTATGTTTGTAATGTGGACACCTGCTGTCTATGAACTAAATTGGAACCACAAGCTTATTCCATGTAATACCTCCCACAATCTGCATTATGTTGTTCAATTTCCAGCTGCTACAGGCAATAAAAATAGTGTCTCCTGACTACAGAATAATGTCAGTTCACATTAAGCATATAAGTTGAGTGATTTAGCAACCAAAATCCTAGTTTACTAGGGTCTTATGGTTCTGATTTTTCTTGGTGACACTAAGAACAATGAAACTTTCTAGAACCGTGATTTAAGAAGCAAACTGTCAAACAGTCTAAGAAAAACAAAACACCTTTTGTGACTATGAAACGGCCTGATTTAAGAGGAGTACATATTCTAAGTAACAGTGATATTACTGTGTAGAAAATTATTAGATTAATTCTATTACAATTTGGCATAATGATTTCCAAACTTGATTTGAAGTATTGAAAAGCAGAATTAATTCTAAGCCATTTAAAATTTAAAATCAGTACCTGTGGTCACTATATATAAAAATAGATTTAAAAAAGCAAATTTCTTCTGTGTAGCACAGCGAACTATATTCAATATCTTGTTATATAACCTTTAATGAAACAGAATGTGAAAATGAATATGTGTATGTACATGCATGACTCGGACATTGTGCTGTACACCAGAAATGGACACATTGTAACTGACTGTACTTCAATAAAAAATTAAAAATAGCTACCCAAATAAACAAAATAAGTACCTGCCATAGAACACTTTGAGGAAACAGTGAAATTCAAAATTTAAAGAAGAAATATTAGGTATAGGACTGGAAAGTACTATGAAGGTTGCTGATGCCGTCTCTATACATTAGATGAAGTTTGGTAATTATATACATCGAACACTAATATTTATCAGTATGGAACATTTCTCTTGTGCTTATTTCTTAACATCTATAGCTTATACTTGGCATCTTAAGGTGCACACACTCAGATTTATATCTTGAATTTCAGATTGGATGTATCCAGTGACCTATGTAACATCTCCACCAGGGTGTCTAATGGGTACCTCAGCCTCAATATGTCCAAAGTAGAATTCCTGATTCAACGCCACCACGTCCAACACCCAAATCTTCCCCTCCCCCATCTTCCCTACATCATGCTGAAAACCCAAAGATAGTATGTTAGTTTGATTCCCCCTCCTCCCACACTCGGTTCATAAAGTTCTGCTAGTGTAACCTCCACAATGTATCTTAATTCCAGCCACTTCATCTTTACTGCTACCATCCTGCTGGAAGCCACCATCATCATCTCCCAAGACCTCAGAAGCCTTCCCAAGGCTGGGCCTTCTCTACACAGCAGCCATAATGGTCCTTTAAAAACATAAGATCATTACATTCCTTTGCTTAAAACCCTTTAATGGCACCCAGTTACACTTGGACTCTCATCCAGGAGCACAGGCCCCCGGGGCCAGGCTCTGCAGAGTAAAGAACAGCTCTCAGCTCCCAAGGGCCTGCTGACTTTTCTCCTGCCCCGTCGGGGTCCTGGGAGCCTCAGGCCAGGAAGAGAGGTGCCAACATCCCGGAACAGCCTCCATCTGTCAGGGACCCTGAGGAAGGAAGGCAAGTGCCTGGGGCTGAGCAGAGCAACGGCCTTGGGAAGCCAATGAGGGAGCTAAATGGGGGCGCTGCTCCATGGGGAGGGGGCGGCTGGCCCTGGCCTGGGAAGGAGGAGGAGAGGGGCACCCGGCCCACCACCTGCGCCCCTGGGGCTGATGGCAGGGGGCCCCCGGCTTGTGCACAGCAGCGGGGGCGGACACAGCCCGAGAAGGGGCCTGTGTGGGGCCCCGCGGGCCCCGACCTGGAGCTTGACATCCCCAGTGACAGCGGGAGCAGCAGCAAGTCTGAGGGCCGGCTGTCCCCCGCTGCCTCTGACCACAAAAGCGGGGAGAAGAGGGCCTGGAAGAAGACCGAGGCCCCCCCGGGACGCCGGCATGGGTGGCCCTCCCGGCGCGGCAGCGGACGGGCCTGCAGGCACCAACCACTGCAGGGAGCCCACACCCGGTGCCCACCTGGACGGCCAGGAGGAGGGCGAGCAGGATGGCTTCTGCGGGCTGGGCAGCAGCTGTGCTGACAGGAAGGAGGCCAAGACGGAGCTGTACTGCAGCCGGCAGCCTGGCATCACGGTGGGCGATTCCCTGGACCAGAGCGTGGAGGAGGAGGAGGATGCTGATGATGACAACCACCTAGGCATCTGGAGTAGAGCCTGGCCCGTGTGCACTCCGACCACTACACCAAGAATGACCGCTTGCTCCTCGGGGAGGCCTGGGAGCCCCCCGACATCTGGAAGATCGTGCCTGAGCTCAGGAGCAGGGTGCTGGCCACCATCGCCATCATCGCCATCATCTTCAGTGGGCTGCATGGACTTCCGGTGAAGACACCGGAGCACTACCACCCACGGCGCTCGGCACGCATCCTCACCCAGCTGGTGCCGGACCTGGACACCCCTGACAGGACCACCCACCTGATCAAGGCACGGGACTGCAGGAGAAGGTGCGCCAGGCACAGGGGTGCGTGCAGCTGCACGTGGTCAACCCCGACTGGCTGTGGAGCTGCCTGGAGTGGTGGGACAAGGTGGAGGAGCAGCTGTTCCCGCTGAGAGATGACCACGGCAGGGTGCAGAGGGAGGATGGCCCGGCAGCCTTTCCCGACAGGCAGGGTGCACTTCCCACAGCCCTGTTCTACCCAACGCCCGTCTAGCGCAGGGCCTCATCAGACCCCGAGGCTTGGGTCTACAACGCCAGCACAGGCAAGCTCATTTGGAAGGGCCCTGGGCCCCCCAACTCCCTGCCCTTCCACGCAGAGCTCTCCTCCTCCAGATGGCCTGAAGTCCACACAAGCGGACACACCAGCCGTGGGAGGGTTCAAAAATATTAAAAGCAGCAGGCCTTTCCATCCCCACCGGAGAAAACTACCTTATAGAGAGAGCCAGCCACCACCTCCGGGGCTTGTGCAAAGTACCCTCCTTCACGCACAGAACTGAGCACTTGCACATCATCCTCCGTGGATCCCCGCAGGCGCCATCAGGTGTCATCCCGGCTCCGTAGGTGGGCCGCCTACAGTGCCCAGAAGACTCAGCCCTGCGTCCAGCGGCTGACAAACCAGGGCTGTACCTGAGATTCCCTCAGTCTTCCTCCAAGGATGATGCCTTCCTCCTGCTACACCCAGCTAGCTTCCCAGGGCAACACACAAATACTGTCACTATTTCATTCCCACATTAATTCCACCTCCAACGGTCCCTAACTAACATCTGGAGTAAGTATGATAAATCTCCTGTAAGACCAACCCGAACACACAAGTCGCTGTTTGTGATATCTAAAGAATTTAAATGCTGGGGGAGGGTGTCTCTCAGAGGCAGAGCGCATGCTTAGCATGCATGAGGTCATGGGTTCGATCCCCAGTATTTTTGTTAAATAAAAAAATAAATAAGTTAACCTAATTATCTTCCTTCCCTCCAAAAATACAAATAAAGAATTTAAATAACACAATAAAATAAAAAATATTAATGCATCTAATATAGGAACATTTGTCCCAAAAAAGTGGATGCAAAATGAAGTCTCCCAAAATTGGTGCATCTAACAGTGTAAAAACTACACATCTGGGCCATGTCAAAAAGCCTAAGTGAAAAAGCCAGAAATACACACAAGACACTAACATTTTAAGTAACTCACAAGACAGGAGGATGTAGCTCAGTGGTGGAGCACATGCTTAGCATGCACCTGGTCCTGGGTTCCATCCCCAGTACCTCCATCAAATAAATAAACCTAATTACCCTACACCTTCCAAAAAAAAAAGAAGAAAGAAAGAAAGAAAAAAAGGAAATAAAAAAGAAAGAAAACTAAGTAACTTACTAGAAATACCTGAAGTCTGACCAACACGTCCTCCTGGATGAGGTTTACTGAGAAGTAGGTGCTGAAAATGCAGCAGCAAATGCGGTGGCCCAGATCTTCCACGACTGTGCTGCTCAGTCTAGACATGACAATACCCGACAGGCAACACCTTTCAATCTGGCGACTGAGAAGCGATGTTTCTATGGAAAGGAGCAGAGGATGCAAAGTTGCACAAGTTCTGTTTGTTAAAAAAAAGGAGGGGAGTATTCAAACATCACAGCATAAACTTAAATGAGAAATAAATCTCACACACCCAGGTGAGCTGCAGCTGGCTTCCTTCCCCTGGGTGTCAGGTGTACGTGCAGTGAGCACACCTCAGCCAGAGCTAAGCAGCAGCGCTCAGAAGACAGAAGGATACCCTTTGCTCTACAAATGTGCTCCTAAGAGCTGCGTGGAAGGGCCCAAAATGATAGAAAACTCCTTTACAAATTCGAAAGAAAAAACAACTGTGTTACTATTTTTGGTCCAAAGTTGCATTTCAGACATAAAGGTGACACTTTTCTTAAAGACAAGATCCGCCCGAATTTCTGCATCTGCCTCACAGGTCTGCCTTCAGACCTATTCAGAGGAGCACCCGGGTGGGCCATGTGGGAGACCCCCAGGGCTTAGAAATCACGGGAAGGAAGACCAGGGTGGGTATAAACAGAACAGGTCAGAGTAAGAGGTGG
Organism: Vicugna pacos; assembly: GCF_048564905.1. NCBI lineage: Eukaryota > Metazoa > Chordata > Mammalia > Artiodactyla > Camelidae > Vicugna > Vicugna pacos. The sequence goes on from NC_133001.1 coordinate 30,344,329, forward strand.
GCCAGGAACACAGGAGCAAGGACATGGGCTGAGGATCCGATGCCAGCTGCAGGATCCGACGTCAGCTGGGACCCATCTAAGCAAACAGGGAGAAAGCAGAAGGGGCAATTAGAAGAGCAGTAAATGTTCTGGCTCCAGGGGCAGAATGCAAAGGACCAAGGGCAGCGAGCTCAAGACAGGACAAGGAAGTGGGGGGCCGCAGTGGACACGGTGTAGGTGATGGGGTGTCAGGCTGCTGCGACTAGATTCTGCAATGCTGAGCCACCAAGGTTTCACTAGGAAAGTGACATCCTGTTTGTGTCTGATAAAGGTAACTCTGAAGTCGGTGTGAAGGCAGATAAGAGGGCACGAGAAACATCAGATCAGAGCCTGCCAGCCAGGGACAGCCCCAGCGCCAGGGGAAAGAGGCCTGACCTGCGGTACTGAGAACGGAAGGAGGAAGGGAGTTAGTGGAGGAAAAGAGCCAATGCTGAGCCTGATCCTGGACCCACCGTCAGAGCAGCTCCCCGACACCAGCCCCGTCCCGGCCAGGAGCCAGGGCCGGGGGCCCACACTGGCCCTGCCACTGAGGCGGCGAGCCCGGGCCCTCCGCACAGCACCAGGCCGTGGACGGGCATTCTGCTCCGTTTCTTTGATTCCTGAGGTAAGAGCAGGTTTGTGGAGAACCTCTCTCAGCTGCACCTGCCCCCGGGGTTCAATCCAGGAGCTAACAGTGGTGGAGTGAGGACGGGAGCAGGAGACGTTAGGAGTTCAACTCACGTGCACAGCGTTGCTGAGGAGGAGCAGGGGGAGCCCCGGTGCCCGGCGCGCTCCCGGCCACACAAGGTGCAGGTGGGTGCCCAGGGCCTCGCCTGTGGTCCCCCTCATCTTTCCGCTCCACGCCCTGGTAACCGTATCGCAATAGGAGACACAGGCCCAGAGTCTGGGTCTTGTGCCATATAGGATGGTGCAAAAGACAGCAATGAAACACAGTATAAATGCTGACTTATTTCCCAAGTATAAAACTCAGAACCATAATCAAAGCGTATGACTCAGATAAGAGTTCACTAACTGAAAAATCTTCATAGCTCTCTCCTTTCCAGTATAAATGGTTTTCCAGCATAAGAGTAACTCTGAAATCTGTTTCAGGTCTTATTTTGGGCAAGCTGCAGTTTCTCCAACCTGTTTTCCCGAGGAATAAAGCACATGAAATGTCTCCAAAATCTCTTACATCTTTAGACTATTTTTCAACAGTTGCATCAGCTAAGTCAACACACTGAGTATCCTTCAACCACAAACCCTTCAAAACCTTAAGGTAAGAAGTAAACGGTGCAGTTGGCCTCCGAAAGGGATGGGGGCTCATTATCTGCGCTATGAAAAGCGCCTGGATCACAGCATCCTGTTGGTGAGAAAGCTGCGGACACATTTTCTCTATTTTCCAAAAGTGTTTAAGGTGTTGTGTCCCTCCACGTTTCAGTTTTTGTTTTGTTTTCCAAAGAGGTACATCTTCATTACACACCTGCCGTGGAGCCAGCCCCTCCCTGTGGGCCAGAGGGACGGAAAGGAAAGAGGAAGGTTCAGGAGGCAGCGTGTGAGGCCGGTCTAGAGAGCGTTGCCCGACAGGAAAGTGCTGCCCGGGAGTCACCCGTGTAATTTAGAATGTTCCACGAGTCCCACACATTAGGATGGAAAGAACATGAAAAGATCAGTACTCTTAATGTATTTACTCCAGTGTAGTGCAAATATTATCACTTCAACATAAAACCAATTAAAAAAGCACTGAAGTATTTATATTAGTTTTTCCACACAGTCTTCAAAAGCCTTTGTCACTTTGTACAGATAGCACATCTCAATGTGGGCAAGTGATTTTCACTGAAAATAACGTGATGTGCACTCAAGACTCATCAAAAGGCAGAGTTGAAAAGCTGAACTCATCGCCAGCTTATTCCAAACATACAAGTTTTCTGATAGCTGAATCAGGGCTCAGTTTTTAAATCTGAATTTTAATTACTCAAAGTAAAAACTCAGTGTCCCAGCTACACTGGACACGTTTCAAGTGTTCATCAGGCCGACGTGGCAAGTGGTGGCCAGGCTGCACAGCACAGGTGTGGGCAGGTAAGATGGACGGTCTCTCCCCACACCCAGGAGACAGGACAGGCAGGAGAGTGGGAGAGCCGGCCCCTCCCTCACGAGAACAGGACCTTGTTACAGAACAAGGACAGGAGCCCAGCGTTCTCTCTCTGCCAGCAACGCCGGCCTGGGCACAGCCTCCTTGGTGAAGGAAGGGGCAGCTGACCTCAGGAAAGCGCTTCTCTGAGATACATGCTTTTTCGCTTTAGAACTTTTTACCTTTCAACTCCAAAGCACTCAACGTCCATTTTTTCACTTGATCATTAATTCACGCTGCAACATGAACACTGCTCTTGTTACTACTCCCAGTTACCAAACTGGGCAGAGTTTCAGCTGCCGGCTTTATTCGAACAGTCACAACTGACATTGTCTAGGAGCAATTCCCAAGCTCTCTTCACTACCACCAACTGCACTGAATTAATTCACTTTCTTTCAAATCATTATACTGAAGATCAGAGCGTGTAATTACCAAGCAAAGAAACCCAACCATCAGATTAGGCATAAAGAAAATAGGAAAAGGGGTTTTTTTAGTTAGTATGTACCAAAAAGCTATGCAAGGAGCTAGCTCTAAAGCTTCCTCTTTTAAAAGCTTACTGTGTGCCCAGTAAATTCTGGTGTCCCCAGCGGTGGGGGGCAGGCTGCCCCACACCAGTGTATTACTTGCCACTGCTCTGGACTTCGGTGTCGGAGCCAACCCTCCAGGGCTCTCTTTCCTCTCCGTGTGAAAAGTAAACCAGGAGCCAAGTTCACAAACAGCAGATGTGTAACAGCTGTGTCACATAAAGGAGCAATCATGTTTCAGTGTCTAACAAACGCCTCCCAGAAACCACCTCGCATTTCCGCTCTCTGTGAAGGGCCCTGAAGTGCAGGCTGACGTTTTCTCATAGACGGGGTCTGGCTACCTCAGCCCTTGTCCAGGTCGGCGTCTGTTTATACTCTTGACTCTGACTCTTAACCTCCTCCTGATCAGTCCCTTCAAAAATAACCCTCGCCATTCTTTTATTTACTTCCACTTTTAAAGGTTGTCTTACAAATTAAACAAATAAACCTATGATCCACAGAATGTGGCCATGACACAACTAGTTTAAAAAGAAAATGAACTTGCTGTGGTGATGTCCGCTTCCATCTACCTGCCTGCTAAGGAGGGCAAGAGTCTGCTCTTCCCCCTAAAGCCTGTCCTTGGTGATTTTCAGAGCATTTTCTCAACAACCAAACACATTTTTGAGACGACCGCAGCACTACACCTCACTATCGTAATATGAAAGCCAATCATCCTCCGGTTAAAATATTTCCCTAAGAAGCTGTTGTATGAGTTGAACCAGAGGCAAACACTGTTTTCCAGAAGATTCATAGATTCCCATACTAATAAGATCTTCTGTGAAATGTCGAGGCATTCGCTTCCTGTTCATCAGTTTCTTTTTCCTTCTGTGCTTCTTTTTTGGCTTCAATAGCCTGTAATTCCAGAAACAAAAAACAGAAATCTTAGCAGCAGGTGTGATGGCACCCTGCACTGAGCCCTAACCCCACAGCCTGGCTGTGCACCACTGGTGACACAAGCCCACACCCACCCATCACTCACTGCTCAGTTTCTAAACAATTTGTCCTGCAAACCCAGTGTCCAAGTGGCCAGTGCTGATGGTCTCCAGCCTCCTTCAGTGAAGTTCCTAACATCTTTACCCTTGCTATGATCACCTAGGCAGAGTCTATCTGTTTTGTAAACATGAAGCAATAACCCTCAAAATACGAGGATATATGCCTAAGCCAGGTATCTGATACAAGACGTCCAAAATACAGAAAGAATTCTTACAACTTGACAACTGAAAGGTAAATAACCTAATTTAGAAATAAGCAGAAAAGAATTGAATAGATATACCATGAAAGAAGACATGCAAATGGCCAACAAGCGCACGAAGAGATGCTAAGCACCACTAGTCATCAAGGAAACCACGCCTGCTAGGACAGCTGTCATTAAAAACAAGATGAACAGCAGCACGCGTTGGCAAGGATGCAGAGAAGCTGGAACCCTCACACAATGCTACTGGGAATGTGAAACGGTACAGCCACTTTAGAAAACAGTCTGGCCACTCCTCAAAACATGAAACACAGAGTCACCATAAAACTCAGCAACTCCACACCAGGTACGTGCCCATAAGAAATAAAAACACATCCACACAAAAACCTACACCTGAATGTTCACAGCTGCATTATTCATAACAAAAGAGGGAACAGCCCACATGTCCGTCAGCTGATGAATGGGTGAACAAAAGCGCTATATCCATACAATGGAGTCTTGTTTAAGGATTTTAACAAAACGAAGTACAACATGGATGCTACAACCTGGCCAAACTTTGAAAACACAAAGGGCCACATACAGTACAAATCCACTTACATGAAATGTCCAGAACAGGGAAACCCCTAGAGACAGAAAGCAGGCTGGTGGCTGTCAGTGGCTGGGAGGAGTGGGAATGGGGAGTGACTGTTAAAGGGCACAGAGTTTCTTTTAGGAATGATGAAAATGTTCTGAAATTAGACAGTGGTGATGATGGTTGCACGACTCTGTGAATATATAAGAAAAATCATTAACTCACACACTTTAAAAGACAAAACTTTATAGTAGGTGAATTATATCTTGATAAAGCTATTTTTTTTTAAATTTAAAGGAGGTATCTGTTGCCAGTCAATGCAATCGGTATTCCTGAGCCCTACCAGGCATCGTTCTAGTTGTCAGATTTACTCTGAAAAAGCAAACAAGTTCTTTCCTGCTGGCCTTTATTTTCTAACGGCAAAGCCAGACCAGTCTAGACGCACGGACAGAGAAAGAAAACGTACGGTTACCAGAGGGGGAAGGGAGTGGGAAGGGATAAACTGGGAGTTCGAGACTTAGAGATACTAACTAATATAAAATAGATAAACAACAAGTTCATATTGTTAGCACAGGGAACTATATTCAATATCTTATAGCAACCTATGGTAAAAAAGAATATGAAAATGAATATATGTATGTTCATGTATGACTGAAGCAGTATGCTGTACACAGACACTGACACAACATTGTAAATCAGCTATACTTCAATTTAAAAAAGAAAGCCAGAACTGTCTAAATACAACAGCCCTCCCCACCCTGAGGGGTGTGGGCATGCAGACCATGACTGATGGCAGGACTGGAACCATGTCACCCACTCTAAAGGGTAAGAGGGCAACATGGATCGGTTTAAGAATGTGTGTGCTTTTGACCCAATTTCATTTCTAGAACTTCTTCCTAATGATCATTCTTCTACTCAGTGACTTATAATCTACAAGAATATAGTTAAAATTATTTATGGTATTAAAAATATCTAAAACCTAAATGATCAACAATAGAAAATTATTAAAAAAAAAAAGAAGAAGAAGAAAAAGTGATTCCCCTTCTATACGACAGACTTCCCCAAAGCAACCAAACAAACGGACATAGCAGTAGAACAGTCAACATAAAAGACATGGCGACCTGTGAGTGAAAAGGACGCAGGTCACTGGGACCAGCTCTGACCACAGTCAGTATCATTAGCAAACATCTGCACTTTTGAAATTCTGGAAGACTGTGCACCAAAAATATTAACAATGATTATTCCTAAATGATGAGGGGTTTTGTTTATGCCTTTCTGTATCTTGGAAACATTTTTGGCTTCAAATAAATGGCCTTCTAAGGAGAGAGGAGAGAGGCCCCTTAATTTTTAGGCACCTTGATTATGATCAGAGGGGTCACATATCTCTACAGCCCTTCTCCCCCTCCCAAGTCCCGCTTCCAGCAGGAAGCATAGAATAAACATACATGCTAACCAGATTAACAGGTTCTAAAAATACTGCTTGGATCGCGTCAAGGTTACCATCTATCCCACGTGAGGACAGTCTCTGCCCATTTGCTGTCACTGCCCCATCAGGTGAGCTGTCACAGAGCCACATGGGGTGCAGGAAGATGTCAGAGGTTAGAGTCAGCAAACCTGCCACTCACTAGTCAGGACACCTTAGCAAATCGGTGGTGCTCCTGTCCACATCTATAAAATGGAATTTTGAGACAACTTTTCCCACTCGACACAGTGGACTAGGTTAAAAGAGACAAAAAGTAAAGTACCCAGCACAGGTCCCCGAAAATAACAGGGTACACAGAGAATGGCTGTTGCTACCAACATCATTACATATATGATTTCCTCTGATTGTTTTTCAATTTAATCAAAGTGTATTTTCAAAAATATTTCTAATATACTCACTCTGTCTAATTTTAGCAGTGTTAAGTTTTTAAATTGAAAACTATTACAACAAGGAAAGTAACAACAGAGGCTATGGTGGCCAATTAGCACATGCAAATACAAACTAACACCCCACCCTGCCCCCGGAGTAGCCAAAGCTAAGAAGATGCCCAATGTTGATGAGTTCGAGGGCTAGAACTCTCACACAGGCTGGTTCCAATGTAAATGGCACAACCACTTTGGGAAGCTGTAACCACACGCTCACCCTAGGATCCAGCAAATTGGAATTCAAAGTATTTACCCAAGAGAAAAACTTGCATTTGCAAAATACACAGCATGATCATAGCAATTTCATGGAGTTAAAATCATCTAATGTCTATCAACAGGAGAATGGACAAACCAACAGTGCCATAACCATACAGTGGAACACTGCCCAGCAGCAGAAACAACACACCCAACACAGATGAATCTGAAAGTCATTATCAAGGCAAAATAAAGCTGACATGAACGAGTATATACTGTATGATTCCATTTATGTGACATTCAGAACTGGCAAAACTGACATCATCTGAGGGAGGCAGTGTCCTGATTTCAAATGCAAGGGGGCACAAAGGCACTTTCTGGGGAGATAGAAACAATGCATATTATAATCAGGGTATCTGTCAAATTCATTAAATAGACACTTGAAGCAGGTGCATTTTATCATATTAGTAACAATATTTTTTAAAGCTATTTAAGATAAAAGTTTTAATTACAGAAATATTTGGACATTACTAAAAGTCTTGCTTGTGTTTCAGTTTTTAATAATTCTGGCAAAAGGCTGTTATTTTCTCACGAGTACGAGCACGGCACACGGCATTTCCATCTCAGCTCACTGGCAGGTAAGCTCACCTCTGTCAGCTCGCGAACCTGGATTTCTGCAGTGACGGCTGCATTGAAGGCAGACTCTAAGCCTCCATCAGCCATCAAGCTGCCCTGAGACTGATCATGAATCACCGACCTGGACTGATGTTAACTTCGTTGCTGGAAAGTGGAAAACGGAAAGTGTTTTTGCCAATGTGAGGTAAGCCCCCTCCCCTCCTGGCGGCCTCTCCAGTGCCCACCTGCCCAGCCCAGCCCAGCCCGCCGCGCCCCTGCTCTGAGCCCGAGCCCACCGCGCAGGGCAGGAGGGCACAGAGCACCCCGGGCCGCCCCTCGGCCGTGGGCAGCAGCGCTGACCAGCCGCCCTGCGGCGCAGCCTGGGCAGCCACGTGCACAGTGCCCAGCACGCCCGTGCCGCTGGCCAGGGTCACCGCCGCCTGCTTCAGGCTGTTGAGGAGGACGCTGCCCAGACCTAAGCCAGGGAACTCCGGGTCAAACTGGTGACTAGTGGCAGCACGCTACCGAAAGGAGAGAAACAGTTTTCACTTAGAAGCCCTAAGAATGAGTGCTTTGCACATCTTATTAAAGATGAAATAGTATTTCAAATTGAGCTTTATTCAAACAATAAGGGAAAAACCTCCCAGCACACATACTATTTTTAACTAGATTAAAACACGTTTACCCACAGTAGGTGAGAATCCACGGTAAGGTATTTTGTAAGGGGAATTTTGTAAACCCAACAACAAGTATGCACATGGAAAAGCTCCAAGATCAACAAAGATGTTAACCCACGTGGGAACAGCAGCCTCCACCCGCCCCCCAACCATCTGCACCAAACACAGAAATAGTGACTATAATGTAACCAAAGAGCTGCTTACAAGTTCTACAGCCAGGCTGCGGGTACACAAGGAAACGCCTCCAGGGCCAGACCAGAGCTCACACAGACGCGCGGCGGGAGCCCAGGGGTTCTGGGCTCTGAGAGCAGATGGAAGCCTTTCGGGACACAAAACGCCACATCAGCGCACTGAACCTGAGCTTCCTGCAGAAGGTGGGGAGGCACCTGTCTGTCAGCCACCAGGCCTGAGGCCAGCACCACTGCCCACACAAGGCTCTGGGCACAAAGAAACCCCACAGGAAATCAGACCCGGCCTGCCTTGTGAGCAGGTGTGAAATCAAATTTGTACCACCTGGGGCGGGGTGGGGCAGAGCTCAGTGGTAAAGCACATCCTTAGCGTGTGCAAGGTCCTGGGTTCACTCCCCAGTACCTCTAGTAAAATGAAAAAAAGTGTATACCCACCATTCAGGAATGGATATCACAGGTCAAGAACTGAACAATAAAACTCACCTAGAGCCCAAGGAACTCATGGAACCTCAGGGACACAGATGCTAACTGCCCTCTGAGGACATCTCCACAGCCAAGGGCAACGGGATACCCCACAAACCCTCTCCTGAAAGTGGCCTCACGGTCAGAACAAGCCACACGAGGTCACCATGAGGGAGAGGTCCAGACAGCTTAAGAGGCAAAACACATGCCCCAAAAGATGGCAGCAATAAAAAAAGTCTTGGAATGAATCCATAAAGGAAGGAAATGTTCTTACAGCTCAAGGAAGAAACCCAGGAGATAAGACTATAATGAGCAAAATGAAAGCCTTGGAAGACACCAAAAATATAAATTCTGACAATGAAAAAAACAGATACAGGAGTAAAAACCTCAACGCAGATGTGTGAAGAGCCTGGGCCCCAGGTTCCAGCCCTAATCCCTGGGTACTGGGTACCCGACCTGGGTGATGTTCCTAAACTCTGTGCCCCCATCTGTGCAGCACAGTGAAGGCTCTGCCCCCACACGGCTGGTGCAGGGATCTGATTAGTCAGTATGTGCGAAGCAGTGATCACGGAAGTGTATTAAATGGACAATTCAAAAACATGGGACATTTAGCTAAAGGAAGGATTTGTGGATTGAAGAGGAGAATTGAGTCATCCACCCAGAAGGCAGAACAGGAAGATTAAAAATGTGAGCAGTAAAAAAGATAGAGAGACTTTAACATACCAAGTAAGTTGTGATACTTGGGAAAACAAAATGAGAAAGTTCAACTTACATTTAGCAGGACTTTTTCCAAGGGGAAAAGAAGAAAGAAAAGGAGAGAACAATCTCAATGGTAAATAGTAAAAATTTTTCAAAACTTAAAGATATGTAAACTCAGGTTGAATGAGGGCCATAATCTCAAGTTACTCATACAAAAATAAATCCTGACCTAGACATAATGTATTACAATTATAAAACAAAGATAAAAATCTGAAAGACTACCAAAGAGAAAGACAAATTAGCTACAAAGAAACATGACTGCACTAATATTTCTCATTGTCAGCAATAAAGGTCAGAAGACAACAGAACATGTGTCTGTAGACAAAGTGCTGATAAAATAACACACATCCTGGGGGATACTGACTGGTACACATAACACAGATAAACAGGTTTACACTGCAGAGCACAGTGAAATACACTCAATATCCCGCAGTAGCTTACAGTGAAAAAGAATATGGAAATGAACGTATGTATGTTCATGTATGACTGAAGTGTTGTGCTGTACACCAGAAACTGACACAACATTGTAAAGTGACTATACCTCCATAAAAAATAAATGAATAACATATTCCCTAAAAAGCTAAGCCCCATTAAATTATCTTAAATAGTGTTGAAGCAAACAGAGTTTTCAGACAAAACTCATAGACCTTAACGAAGAAACTTACTGAAGGAGGTACCCAGGAGGAAGGGGTTACAAGTAGAAATGACAAAACAAATTGGTTTAAAAAAAAAAAAAGGACTATGTCTCTGAGTGAGTATGGTCTCTTACTAAATAATGATTGTGATGATAATGATTAACTGAAGGAAAGTTTAAAATTATTAACTATATTTTACCAATCCTAAGAGGTATTTTTTCATGTCTTAACAACTCCAAAATCAGAATGTTATCTTATATGTTGCAATTGGGGGCATTTTTCTTTTAAAAAGACACACAAAAAATAGCGTGCCTTGGATGTAATGTGATACACCTACTGAACAATTAAAACGCTGAAGGTGAAAGGGGAGCTGAAGTTTAATGCATCCTATAACCCTTACATTTTCTCAGGAAGAGAAGTACTAATTAACAACACTTTGTGGAATTAACAAATACTTAATTTTTATGACATGATTTATGTCCAGAAATCACACTTTAAAACTTAGGAATAATTAAAGGGACTTGAAAGGAAAAAAATTTAGAAACTTGATTAGAAGAGAAACAAATACAATAATGAACTTAAAACTAAATTCAAATACATTAGTAGTCACTGTAATTGTAAAAGATTAAACTCATACCGAATAAAGACTCTCAGATTGGGTTCTTTTTAAGAATTGAGCTTTACAGTCAATTTTTTAAAAGACACGACTAAAACAGAGACCTAGGAAGACAGGATAAAGCAACGGAAAAACATACGGCATCAGACAAATACGGACCGGATGGGATGCAGCCTGGGACGGACACGAGGTCCGCTCCACGGCACCGAGCCCAGCAGCGATGTCCCTGCAAAGCCACGGGAAGCGACAAACAGCTGAGCGGGCCCACGGCTGGGACACGACACCCCTGTGTCCTGCTGAATGAGCGCCTGTAGAAAACCTCTGGGGAAGGGAGGGACTCTCCAAACTTCTGCCAGCTTCATTTTGCAACTGAACAACGTTCAGTTCTGCGCTTTTTGGAAGCCAAGGCCAAAAAGGAGGACATGATGGGTCACATGGAAACTCTTGGATTATAAACGAGGAAATTACCTTGTTGAGAAAAACTGTTCTCTTGACATTAAGTCATAAGGCTGTATTACAAAGAAAGATATGATGATCAAAGATTTCAGCTATAACATGTTACTATAAATACAAAACCCTAAAACATCCACACAGAAACTACTAGAGCTGATTGAAGAATTCAGCAAGGTAGCAGATTACAAGATTAACGTTCAAAAATCAGTTGCATTTCTTTACACTAACGATGAATCAACAGAAAAAGAAAGTAAAGAAACAATCCCCTTTAAAATAGCACCCAAAGTAATAAAATACCTAGGAATAAATCTAATCAAGGAGGTGAAAGAATTATACACAGAAAACTATAAACCAGTGATGAAGGAAATTAAAGAAGACTTAAAAAAATGGAAAGATATCCCATGCTCTTGGATTGGAAGAATCAATATTGTTAAAATGGTCACACTGCCCAACGCAATCTATAGATTTAATGCAATACCCAGGACATATTTCACAGAATTAGAAGAAATCATAATAAAATTTATATGGAACCATCAAAGACCTAGAATTGCCAAAGCATTACTGAAGAGAAAGAAAGAGGCTGGAGGAATAACTCTCCCAGACTTCAGACAATACTACAGAGCTACAGTCATCAAGACAGCATGGTATTGGTACAAAAACAGACATATGGACCAATGGAACAGAATAGAGAGCCCAGAAATGAACCCACAAACTTTTGGTCAACTAATCTTCAACAAAGGAGGCAAGAATATACAATGAAATTAAGACAGTCTCTTCAGCAAATGGTGTTGGGAAAACTGGACAGCAGCATGTAAAACAATGAAGCTAGAACACTCCCTTACACCATATACAAAAATGAACTCAAAATGGATCAAAGACTTAAACGTAAGACAAGATACATACAATAAACCTCCTAGAGGAAAATATAGGCAAAACATTATCTGACATGCATCTCAAAAATTTTCTCTTAGAAGAAATAAAAGCAAGAATAAACAAATGGGACCTAATGAAACTTACAAGCTTCTGCACAGCAAAGGGAACCATAAGTAAAACAAAAAGACAACCTACGTCTGGGAGACTATCTTTGCAAATGAAACCGACAAAGGCTTCATCTCCAGAATATATAAGCAGCTCATACTACTTAATAAGAAACAACCAAACAACCCAATCCAAAGATGGGCAAAAGACCTGAACAAGCAATTCTCCAAGGAAGTCATACAAATGATCAATAAACACATGAAAAAAATGCTCAATATCACTATCAGCAAAATGCAAATCAAAACTACAATGAGGAATCACCTCACACCAGTCAGAATGGCCATCATTCAAAAAGCCGCAAATGACAAATGCTGCAGAGGCTGTGGAGAAAAGGGAACCCTCCTACACTGCTGGGGAGAATGTAGTTTGGTGCAGCCACTGTGGAAAACAGTACGGAGATTCCTCAAAAGACTAGGAATAGACTTACCATATGACCCAGGAATCCTGCTCCTGGGCATATATCCAGGTGGATCCCTACTTCAGGATGACACCTGCACCCCAATGTTCATAGCAGCATTATTTACAATAGCCAAGACATGGAAACAGCCTAAATGTCCATCAACAGATGACTGGATAAAGAAAAGGTGGTATATTTATGCAATGGAATACTACTCAGCCATAAAAACCGACAACATAATGCCATTTGCAGCAACATGAATGTTCTTGGAGAATGTCATTCTAAGTGTAATAAGCCAGAAAGAGAAAGAAAAATACCATATGAGATCGCTCATATGTGGAATCTAAAAAAAAAAACAGCAAACAAAGCAGAAATACAAAGCAGAAATAGACTCACAGACATAGAATACAAACTTGTGGTTGCCAAGGGGGCGGGGGGTGGGAAGAGATAGACTGCGATTTCAAAATGTAGAATAGATAAACAAGATTATATTGCATAGCACAGGGAAATATATACAAGATCTTATGGTAGCTCACAGAGAAAAAAATGTGACAATGAGTATATGTATGTTCATGTATAACTGAAAAATTGTGCTCTACACTAATTTGACACAACATTGTAAAATGATTATAAATCAATAAAAAATGTTAAAAAAATTAAATTTTACAATTTTTTGGTGTCACTCTTATTAGGAAGAATACAGTGACTTCACAGGCCTCTCTGAGGAGCCCTGCCTCTCTTCTCTATCAGTTTAGCAGTTTGATCTCCTGGTGTGATTTTCACTTCATGTGCTTTCTTCCCTGTGTACACAGTCTTAGCCCATGTCCACAGATGATATTTCCACCTTAGTCTGAGGAAAACGAATCCCCCCATAGACACTTATTCAGTGACTGAATGTGGGTGACGCTACTCTAGAATGGTGCCCACCTCCCCTTAGGGAACCCTTCCCTTTTTTTCATCGGAGTTTAATTGACAAAACAAATAAATGGCTTAAAACAGAGAAGTTTCACTAGCAGGTAAACTCTCCTGTCTTTCATAGGCCTTCTGATGATTTAAAGCCCACAGAACTGTTAATGTTTTCTATAACTGTATAAATTCTATGTATGAATTAACCCAATTGCTGATCCTTTCAAACCTAGGGCCAACCTATGATAACATGGGTCAGTATCTGTAATTCCTATGATTACTTTTCTTTACTATTTTTATAAACTTTTGTCTCCCAAGATCTAGTGGCTAGATTTTATCAGGTTCAGTGTGTTCTTAGAAGGTGTTAATACGTAAAATCCTGGAAATTAACAGCAATAAGCTTTCAAAGACATTTCTGTTGGAATTTATTTATTTATTTAATTTGTATCTGGTGGCATTTGAGGGCTGAAACCCACACAAGGCAGGAGAGGAATGCAGACAGGAGGACTTGTATCTATGCAGAAACTTCTGGACTGCAGACAACTAATGACAGCATCTTGGGGAGAGTGGCTGCCCACCGAAGAGGACCTGGAGAAAGAAAATATCATGAGAACATTCATGAGAGTAGAAAGGAGTCCGAGATGTGGGGAACTGCTGGGCAGCACTAACTCCCTTGCAGCTGGTGACCAGGAACATTGACTGGCACCGGGGCTGGTGCTGAGACCCTTGTCCCCTTCCCACATGAGTGTCAGGGAGCTTGCCTGCAGCCCGGGGAAGTGTGGGCTGGCCACTATTCCACTGAGACCCACTCACTCCCCTCCCCATGTTCCCTGACTCCTGTCCTAGGCCTAGAAGCTGGCGAGAGACAGAAGGCTCACTCCTTCCTTCCCCTGGGGCTCACCCCTGTGGACAGAGCTGGCTCTGGCAGGGCCTGGGTAGCAAGGACTGCCACAAGGGAGGTCTTGAGTACTCTGTGGCTGAGGAACGCAGCTGGACCCCGGGCAGTCACGATGCGTGGCCATCGGGTTGGTCTGAGCGCGGACTGAGGCTTATAATCCAGAAGTCCCCCGATGTGGGGTCAGGTGGCAAGGACAGAGAAAGACAAAACCAAGGGGGGTTCGGGGGGGCCAGGGCCCAAGAGCTTATGACTGTCCACTTACTTGTAGGTGCCCTCAAGTTGGAAGCCACTCTCTTTATCAGCTCTCTCTTTTACTCAGAATTATTTAAGCATTATTATACACTTACAAGTACATATATATTTTTATATACATGGAATAGGTAACTGAGGACAATTGCTTACTGGACAATTATTTTCTAGAAGAGTGAAGTATGGAAAATAACAGATCAGTTTACAAGATAAAAACTATACATGGACATAAAGGGTGAATATAGGTTTTCATAATCAAAAACAGTAACTTCACCCCTCTCTTCCTGCCCAGGTGTTCACCATAGGGCAAAAAAGATCAATAAAGGACAGAGCTGCAGGGCACTGTTTCCTAGACTGTCCGGGAGAGAAAGGATGGGAAACCAATAGGCACTTTGGTACATTGGCTACAGTGCCTTCCTGTGTCTGTGACAGCCCCAAAGCCCTGCGTGGTTCTGCCTCTGTCTGTCTGTCTATGTATCTATCTAATGGAGGAGGACTGTAGTCTGTCTATCTCTTGTAGGAGGAGGAGGAGCCTAGTGCATCTGTCTATTTTTCTATCAAATGCAGGTGGAAGAGAAGTCTAGTATGTCTGTCTATTTGTCTCTGTCTGTCTATCTATAGGAGGAGTTGTTTGGTGTGTCTATCTACCTAATTGAGGAGGAGGAGGAGGCTAGTGCATTTGTCTATCTATGTTTCAGGCACACCAAGTCAGGGCAGAGGACAGACACCCACACTTGGACACAGCGAGTCAGGGAAAGAGGACAAAGACACCCCACACTCAGACACAGCGAGTCGGGAAAGAGGAAGAACACACCCCACACTGAGACACAGCGTGTCAGGGAAAGATGACCAGGACACCCCACACTCAGACACGGCGAGGCAGGGACAGAGGATAGAGACCCCCGACACTCAGACACTCTGTCCTGGGAAGGTCCCACAGAGTCCCACTCATTTCAAAAGGACTTACCCAAAATATATAAAGAATTTATACAAATCACAAAAAAATGACACAAAATTATGTTTTTTTAATGAGCAGATTTGAAGAGGCACCTCATAGCAGAAGATACTCAAATGACCAATTAACTTCTGGAAGCCAAAATGGGAAACCAGTGCAGATGTAAGAATGATTAACATTAAAAAGACTGAAAATTGAAAAAAAAAGAAGAAATGGGGGAGTAAGACTATATATTCATATTTGCCAAGTGAGAAACCAGTAACAAGGGTTACATGCGGTGTGCAAGGAATGGATGGGAAGAGGGGTGAAGAGAGGTTTCTCAGTGCACAGTCTTCATGTTCTTTTGATTTTTGAATCACGCCAATGCATTTTCTATCAAGAATAAGAACAAGACATATTTAGAAGATGAAATAGGGACAAAAGGGGCAGTGATGGATACGTTGCCCCGTTCCCCCATTCTACCATTAACTCCCCACCTCCACCCCACCAACAACTTCATGGATCTCTCAGGTTGTGTTTCAATCTGAAGTTAACTGGGATAAACCTAACCCTCCAATAGCTCGCTCTTTACATGGATTCACTTAATATTCCTAACAACCTAATCATGTAGATTTCATCATTAACATCCTCGTTTTTCAAAAGAGCAGAGGCTGTGAGAGGTAAAGTCACCGACTTAAGATCTCATGCAGCCAGGAAATCAAATTCGAACCCATTGTCTATCAAATCCTGGCTCTCCCAATATCTTTGTACAAATATCTTTGAACACATGTTCTATTATTTTTTTCACCTCTTTTGTTTACATCATTAGAAGTGGGTGCACTGAGTCAAGGAACTTGCACTTTTAATGTTTTCTTTTCTTTTAATTAAAGAATGCCAAAATGTCATTATGTAAATTTGCATTATTTTACATTTCCACCATAAGAGCGTGAGAATGCCTGTATCTTCATACGATGGGCAATATAGAGCAGCAGCAAAATTTAATCTTCTCCTTAAGCTACCTGACGAAATACGGTTTATCACTATTGTTTTCATTAGCTGCTTAGCACTGAAAAGCTCAGCGACCCTCTGGGGGACCCACCTGCCCAACGCAAGGGAGCCCCCCGGCGCCTCTGCGCCGTCCGCACCCGCCTGGGGAGCGCGCCGGCCGCCGCGCGCCGCCCTCCTCTGGGCCTAATCGGGTTCCCAGGCGCAGTGCGCACGCGCGCGCTTCGCCCCAGGTGTCCAGCTTTGTGCCTGATCGCTGTCTCCACGGCCGCGTCCAGGGGCAGCTTTTAACCCGGGCTGGTCTTCGGGGAAGAGCAGCGTGTCCCCCGGACCCAGCGCGCCTCTGGGCCTCAGCAGCGAGAGGGCCCGGGGCGGGGGGCCTGCGGGTGTCGGGCGGCGCGTCGGGCAGCCCACGCGGGCGGGGCGGGCCCGCCGCTCGGGCCTGGGCGTCGGTCGCCGGTGGGGCCGGAGCCCGGCGCGGAGCCCCTGGCAGGACAGGTAGGGAGGCGGCGACGCTGGCAACCGTCTCCTCCCCACCCCGTGTCGGCGAGGCTCCCGGCGGTGCACTGGGGGCTCGGCGCGCGGCGGGGCGCGGCCGGGAGCCGGGGCCGCGGGGCGGGGGCGGCGGGGATGGGGCCCGCGGCGGGGGTGGGCGCCCGCCGGGGTCTGGGCCGGTCCCACCCGCCCGAGCTCCCTAGCCTGGCGGTGTTCTCCCGGGGTCAGAGTGCTTGTGCCTCCAGTTCTTCCGAAACTGCCAGGGTTCCTCTCCATTCGTGGGAGCGTCCGAGGCACCCCTGAACCCATTTCGAGCTACAGGTTTCCTGGGGCGCATAGTTGAGAAGTTGTGTCAAACGGAAAAAAAAAAAAAACCCAAAACAACATAACAAAAAAACAGCCCAAATAGAGGATTCAAGCTTGGGGACCTGGATGTGCGTTTAGTGTGTCTGTTTCCTACTCACTCCTGGGCCCCGCCTTACCTGGAAGGATGACCCTTGGGAAGTCGTCTTGCGCATTCTCCCAAAAAATCACTCAGACGAGGAACTCTGCTGTCGTTAAAGAGGCGGTGACGTGGAAACTTGCCTTCATTTTTACAGTGAGCAGAGCAGCACGCCCATATTGACGACTTACGAATGCAGTGTGCTTAAGGTCCTGAGAGTCGAGGAGCTCTGAGGTGGAGATTGACACTCTACCTGACGCACTGCCAAAGCCCAAGCCACGGGACGTTAAGGATAGTAGTTGACGGTAACTGTTTTCAAAAGGCGTTTTGTGCTCAAATATGTTTAGAAACTTCATGGTTAGAGTTTTCTCTGCTGTAGAATGTTTCAGTTTTCAATATGCTAATGATATTTACCTTGAACTTCCCACTGGAAGTAAACAGTATAAAGAGTTTCCCAGATTTGAATGGAAAATACTGTTTTTCTTGGGCACTGTTTCCGTTTAACATATGAAACCGTTTGGGAAATGGAGTTCCAGCATCGGAAACTCATGGTTTGGAAGGGTGTAGTGTAGGTCAGTGCTTTTTGAACTTCAGTGGCGCATGCATCTGGCCGAGGGGAGGGGGGGGGTTTCTTGTTCAATAAAATACAGATTTGGTTCCCAGGTGACGCTGAAGCTGCTGGTCCGTGGACCACACACTTTGAGCAGCAAGGATGTGGATCACTGGATTGAAGGAGACCGTGCTCTGCGCCCTGCTCTCCACAGCAAACTGGGCTGCTTCTGAGTGATCGCTTCCCTGTCCAGGCCTATAAAATAGCAGACTGGACTAGAAGATCTCTAAGATTCCTTTCAGATCTAACATGCTGTGATTCTAGTCTGGTTACCCCTGTGACAGTTGAGTAAACTATCCTTGCCCAGTGGCCGGTCTGGACTTGCACATTTCTAATAGTGGGGAAATTACTGCATGTATATAAGGTATCCATCCCGTTTCATCTTGGAATCTCTCAGTAAGGAACTTTTTCGTTTTGTTGAAATACATCTCTGCAGCTTCCATACTTTTGGTCCTAGGTTATCTGTTAGAATTCAACAGAAAAGGAAAATGCAATCCTCTTTTAAATAGGTGACTCTTAAAGTGTGAGATGACGGTGTTTCTCCCTAGTTTCCCCAGACTGCATTGTCCTTTACTCTTCCATGATGTTGTTCCAGATCCCTCTCTTAAATTTAGTCCTTCTGCAGTGTGGTGTAGTGGGGCTGTAGCTGGACTTTGAAGGGTGGGTGGGGCTTGCAAAACTGGGGAAAGCATCCTGAGCAGCAGACGGTGGTGCAGAGATGACACTGCATTTGTCAGATCCAGGATTGTTTGATTAAAGCAAGAAATGGTAAGATTTCTTACAGTGAGATTGTAAGGTTACTTACAATGAAAGACTTTGGGCAAAGCAGTATTTTAGAGTGTGTGGTTGTCTTACTGTGGTGGGCAATGTGGTTGGAAATGGAGAAGCAGCAAGGCAGGGGGCCAGGTCTATTTCATCGATCAGCAAAGAGGACTTATGTTGATGGTAACAGTAATGCCTTATATTTATGTGTGAGATTTTACAGATTACAGAAGGCAGTCTTTCTTGGGAGGTGGGCAGAGCAGCTGTGACCCCATTTTGTAGAGGAGGCACCAAAGAGGGTAGATGATTTGCCTTAATTTGCAAAGCTATTGAGTGGCTGACCAAAGTGAAGACAGTGGTGATGGAGGAGGAAGGAAGGATGCGGGAGAAATATCGAGGAAGAAGTGATAAGTTGGGCCTGATTGACCAGGAGGGTACAAAGGAAAAGAAGTGGTCAGGGAGGAGTCAGACTAGTTGGGAAAATCGTAAGGCAGAATTGCCAGCTGCTGTGGGTTGCACTCTGCCGGCTGTCCCATTCGCTGGTGGCCGCCTGGAGTTACAGGTTGGGAGGGACTGCGGTGGAGGACTCCCTGGGTGTTCAGCCTGCCTACAGCCGGGGGTGCTGTGGGGGGCTGGGGCTCTCTGTCCCACACAATGGAAACTGGACCCTCGGTGTCCCCTGAGGAGGTGAGCGCTGAGCAGTTACCCGATTCAAATCTTAGGGTCCTTGCCATCCTGGAGACACTGAATTTGGTTTTATATAATTTTTCTTTAGAGGTTCTGGCTAGTCCTGGTCGCCCTTGGCTGATGGGCAGATGGGCTGTCCAGTCTGACCTCCCTGCACGCCTGCTTGTCTGAGGGCGTCACTGAAGCAGCGACTGGGCCCTTGTCCCTCCCAGAGCCTCACTGAAGCTCTTTTCCCAGAAGATCTGCACTTCTCCTATGGCCTCGCGGTCTCCCTGTGCTCCTTTGACCCGGGATGCGTGTGAACTTGAGTTTTAGTGTCGCTACCACCTTCCGGTCCCTGGCGCTGTCCCTGCATTTGTGGTTTCTTAGGTGCCTCTGTGGGGACGACGGAGTGACATGTGCGGGACTTCATGTCCCTCACGGCGTCTCTGGGAAGCCTGTCAGAGCCAGCCTGTGCCCCAGAGCCTGGCGCGGTGCACGTCCAGGCTTCTGTTCAGCATCGAGGGCTGTCTGTGCTCAGTGCTTAGGAGACTGCGATGAGTAAAATCTGTCTGCCCTGGAAGAATTGATGATAAGTGAGACAACGTTTTAAATAAACTGTGATACTGTAGTGGAGATATTTCCAAAGCGCTACGGGAGGGCAGAGTGGGGAGTGACTAGCCCCATGTGGAGACATCAAAGGAATCTTTGGGAAAGAGGTGATAACTGAGTCGAGCCTTGAAGATGAAGAGAGAATGGACCTGGTGACGCTTGCAACATTTGCAGAAGCCTAAGGGAGGTGGATTCAGGTGGCTGGAATATAAGAGAACTTTGGGATCAAAGGAGAGGCGATTGATGAGACTAGATTCATAAGGAGGCCAGGTTTTTAACGGCCTGTAGTTTATGCTAAGATTCAGTTTTGTGGGAGGGAAGCCACTGGAGGTTTTCAGGCAGGGAGGTGATGTGATTGTATTTTGGGAAGCCAGTTGTGGAACTAGGCTGAAAGGGGAGAGTCTGGATCAGGGACGCCAGGAAACTCTTGTAGTAACCTAGGCTTGGCTGGAGGCTGAGTTAAAGATTAGGTCAGTGGGGGTGGGAAGGAGGGGGCGAGTCAGAGAGACTGCAGAGACAGAGTTAACCTGACGCAACGACTAGTTGTTGAGAACAGGAGACGGAGTTGTTGAGGATGACTCGGTTTTCTATTTTGGGTGGATGGTGGTGCCAGTGGTAAAGGGGAAATATAGAAGAGGAATGTTTTTTTCTCTTTTTTCTTTGGGGGGGTAATTGGGTTTATTTACTTTTGTATTTGGAGGAGGGACTGGGGATTGAACCTAGGACCTCCTGCATGTTAAGCATGCACTCTACCGCTGGAGCTATACCCTTGCCTCTAGAAGAGGAGTGTTTCTGAGGGGGGAAGATAGCACGTGTTTTGGATCATGTTGAATTTGGGGGCTCTTTGGCACTTAGCAGACAGGTGGAAATGTGGGTCTGGTTCAGAGGAGAGTCTGTGCTCTGGGGGTGGCAGGTGGAAGTGGTAGTCAGTGCTGTTGGAATGGATGAGCCCAGCCACGCTCATCGAAGGCTGAGGATGCCGGCAGAGAGGAGAGGGACTGGTGGGCAACGTGCGACAGAATGTCGTCCAGGGGGCGACAGAGGAAGAAGTTGCAGGAGGAGAATCAGCAGCCTGTGTTACTATGGGAGGTCAGGCAGGAGGAGCTTGGAAGATGCACCGAGACTGGGCAGTGAGGAGAGTGTGGTCACCAGGGCGCTTTTTATGTCTTTTAGCGTGAGCAGCCTCATTGGAGTCATGAGGACGGGAGCCAGGTGGATTGAAGAGTGGACGGGAAGTGAGGATGCGGAAGATGCACTCACTTTGAGGTTTTTGGCGGGGAAGGAAGGAAGGAAGGGAGATGGTGGCAGCTCGTGGAGGAGTAGCAGAGACTAGAGACAGATTTTCCTGGACTAGAAGCCTTGAGCATGGGTTATCTGATGATGTGTAAGAGCCAGTAGGGAGGTGGCATTTGAAGGCACAGAGGAAAAGGTGATGGCTGAATCAGGCCCTTAGAGGAAGGGGGAGGGTTGCCTCTGAAAAGAAGGGGACATCGTTTCTTTGAAGAGCAATGACAGAAGAAAGGAAGGAACGTGGGGAGAAAGAGGCAGTGATGGATACATCTAAAATTGCAAAGGAATTCTCACCTAATAGGCTCAGTTTTCCTTCTCAGCAAGTTTACCTGCTGAGCGGTGGGGACCCTAGTGGGGGCTCAAGCAGGAAAGGGACTTGAAAGTGGGGAGGGAGGCTTGAAACAGCTACCCAGAGAGGAGAGGGGATGAGCGCAGACCCGAGACGGGCTCCGGGAACGCTGATTCCCTCCGAACTTGAACCCTGCACTGTAGCCTTCTCTTTCCTCTTCCTGATCGTAATCGTGGCTGGCAGTTAGTAAGTGCTTGACACCAGGCACTCTTCTGAGTGCTTCCCAGGCATTTTCCCGTGATTCTGACAACAATCCTGTTAGAAGGGTGTTGCTATTATCCCTGTTTTACAGAAGAGGGAATTGAGAGGATGACTTACTTACACTTAGTGGTACTTACGTCCGATGAGTCTCTGAGCTCTGCAGAAACGGCATTCCTTCCACTGAGGCCTCAGAGAAAGGCAGAAATCTAATCCCAACTTCCAGTTTCTGGACCTTGAGGGGCTGCAGTTTAGGGCTGCTGAGGAGAGCATGTTACCAGGCCAGTCTGTGGGTGTGATGGTGGCCTGGGTGAGCAGGGTGGTGGGGTCAGGTGGTGGCCTGGGTGAGCAGGGTGGTGGGGTCAGGTGGTGGCCTGGGTGAGCAGGGTGGTGGGGTCAGGTGGTGGCCTGGGTGAGCAGGGTGGTGGGGTCAGGTGGTGGCCTGGGTGAGCAGGGTGGTGGGGTCAGGTGGTGGCCTGGGTGAGCAGGGTGGTGGGGTCAGGTGGTGGCCTGGATGAGCAGGGTGGTGGGGTCAGGTGGTGGCCTGCGTGAGCAAGGCGGTGGGGTCAGCGTTGCTTCTGTATTTTCACAGCTACGTAGGGACCTCTGAAATCCTTGTGTGGTTTCCCAGCAACCTGACTAGAAAGACAACTGACAGATAATGACTTGTTAGGTACTGCAGGCTGAGAAAATAATTTTTTCTGCCAGCTATGGGACAGGGCAGACTCATAACCTTATATAATAGCATAGATTATTAATATTCACCTTTTATGTTTTCACCATTGGTGTGATAGGTAGAATTTGTAGGTAAGGCACACACCTGGCTTGAGCGGAAGGGGAGAATGGTGAGATGGCATGGGTGGAAAATGGACTTACCTCCTCCTGCTGCAGCCGCTGGAGCATCATTTCTGTGTCCTTCCTCTTGAGGTTGCCATGGATACGCCTTTGCATGGTGACTTGAAGAGACTGATTTCCATGATGATCAGATGATGACGTGGATTTAAAAAGAGAAAGGACAGAATGCCCTGCTTCTGCGGAGTGGCCCGTGAGCTGCCCCGACGGCAGAGCCCAGCACAGCCGAGGTGGCCGTGGCTTTGTTGGCTGCTTTGCTTTTGCTGAAGTTGTGAAATGGTGCATCTCTCTCTTTAGGGCGCAGGCTCAGGGTTCCCTGTCTGCAGGGTCCTAGTGCCAGGGACTTGCTGGTTGCTTCATGGGGAGGAAGCTGCAGGAACTGCATAGGCAGTTGAGGAGGACTCCTGCCAGCTCTGGGAGGGTTGCAGTTCCTGCATACAGGGCTGCCTGCGCTCAAGGGCCTGTTGCCTTCCTGCAAAAGCTCCTTCATTGAGGAAAAGGAGTAGCTTTCCTTCCTGGCTCTTGGAGGTCTGGGCCCTGTGGAGGTGGACCTGGCAATTAGTGGGTACTCCTGGGGGGAGGGGGGTACCGTGGGAGGGCGTAGCCCTGTATTCAGATTAGGAGTGGGCTGCAGATATTTCTGGGGATAATGGGGAGCTGGAGAGGTAAGGGAAGTCCATGTAGGGTCTGAGTTCTGTCTGTACGAGACCTGCAAGGCAGGTGCTGGAACGGGACCTGGGAACCAAGGGCTCTGTGTGCGTCTTCTCTGGGTTCCTGGGCACACCTGGCATCCAGCCTTCCGAGCTTCCAGTCCCTGAGTGTCTGCTCCCCTCTCCTTTCCTCACTCCTGGGGGACTCACGTGCACGCTTATCCCTTCCCTATTGGTGCCTTTAGAGATGTACACCTTCACCCTAGTTTTAAGAAAATCTGTGTCTTGCTAATTAGCATTGTGTTTCATTTTATCTCTTCGCAACCAAATCAGAATACCCAGCGCCTGTGCAGTTCAGTTCAAGTTCAAGTGTGTGGTCCCTGCTTTCAGACTGCCTGGATTTCAAACCTCTACGAGTGGGATCTGAGAAAGCAAATAGCTGGGTTATCCCAGGATCAAGGTTAAGTGAGGTGAAGCAAGAGGAAGTCAAGGGCTCCAGGGTTGCCGGGTACCAGTTAGAGCAAGAAACGGTGCAAGAGGGGCTGGTCCTCCTTACCCGTTGCGCCTCGATTCCCGATAATCCGCTGGTTTTCCTGTCATTTCTGAAACGTGCTCCGAGACCGCTGGTAACCTGTTTACCACACAGAGACTTTTCCCTCCTCTCTTCCCATTTTCCTAGACCTTGTAGCAGTATTCAGTACCACTGAGGAGGAAACCAGAAGTCAGGGGCTATCTGTCTTCCGGCTGAGGGAACGTGGAACTCGGCGTTGTCCTGTGTGACGAGGGGTGGGGCCCGGCGGTGCTGTTGCAGGGCCGCCTCCCTCCCTGTGCAGCTTAGTCAGATGTGCCCCCCCCCCCCCGGTGACCGGCCCTGAGGTTTGGGTGAGGCGTTTGGCCTCTGAGACTCAGTTCCGTCGCCTGTAGGACGCAGGTAGTGGGACCGGTGTTGTCCGCATCACAGGTTCACTTTGGAAGGAGGTCGTGAGATGCATGTGTTAGTGGTCACGGTTGCAGCTGCCCCGGAGAAGACGCTAAGAACAAGATGATTATCTCTCTGCTAACATGCTCAGTTTCCAATTCTGTTATCAGTCATTCTTCCATTCTTCCTGCTAGAAAACGCCCAAGTTTTACTCATTCCTTCACTTCCTCATGCATTCATTCACCCACCCATTTATGCATGAAACATGTGTTTCTACCGTTACCAGTGTCCCCTCTCAGTAATGAGAAGACGATGTCTGTAATTTGTTGAGCACATACTCTGTGGTAGGCGCTGTGCTAAGTACTCCAGTCTTATTTATTTAATCCTCACAACATCCCTGTGAGGTCGGCTTTACTTCCCCCTTTTTTGTCAGATGGGGTAACTGGAGCTCTGAAAATCCCTCCCCCAGAGTTGATGTGCAGGTGAGGAGCTAGGAGAAGCAGGGCTGTATCCAGGTCTGTCACCTTCAGAGCCCGGACAGGCTCACCGCTGCTTTCCCCGTGTCTGATCCAACGTGGGGCTTTCTCCGGGCTCTTTTGTACTGTCCCTGAATTGGTCCATTTCCTCTTCTCTGTCTCCGTCTCTCTCTCTCATGAACCGGGTTTAGACCGTCCTCACCCTTTGCTCTGTTGCCGCGGCCTCTGTCCTGCACGTCCCTGTCTTCACCAAGTCACTCACGCCTCTGCTCCGTCTCGTTCTCTGCCACCTGCTGATCCTCCTCAA
Source organism: Vicugna pacos (assembly GCF_048564905.1). Taxonomy (NCBI): domain Eukaryota; kingdom Metazoa; phylum Chordata; class Mammalia; order Artiodactyla; family Camelidae; genus Vicugna; species Vicugna pacos. Next base: position 30,369,364 of record NC_133001.1, read on the forward strand.
GGAGCTTTCATCATGCCAGTCTCCTGCTCAGGGGGCTCTGGCTCCCCGCTGTTACCGGAGCCAGTTCATCTCTGGCGGGTGTTAAACTCCCTGACTGTCCATACTTACCTTCTGATACAGCTCAGTGTCGATGTGCTAAGTCATTCAAGAAATGTTTGACTCCCTGCACTGAGAGTGATGAGAGCGTAAAGAGGACAGGTTGTGGGCTCTGCTTTGAAAGGCTCCTAGCTTGATAGGAGAACTCATCTAGAATTCTTCACTTCAGCCCAGCCAGTCATCTTTCATTTTCCCCAGGCAAGCAGAGTCCTGTGTCGCTACTCACACCGCGCCCACAGTTTGCAGTGTCGCAGGCCTTCCTGCTCCACAGAGCCACGGAAGCAACTCGTAATTCAAGTCATAGTCGGGTCCCCCTTTTCTTTCCAGCTCACCTTCCTCTTCTCTGTAATTCCTTGTAATGTTTATTGTCTAGGCATTTTATTTAAGACCTATTTGCCATTTATTATCCGGTGAGGTAGCTCTTTGTACTCCAACAGCCTCTGCACGTGTCACAGAGCACTTTTACGTACGTTCTCTTATTTGAGCCTCACAACGTACGGCAGGTGGTGTTCGCATTTTCACAGGGGAAGAAACGGCCTGCACGGAGTTAGGTGGCTGTATATGCTTGTGTGGCTAGTGAGTTGTGCTGTGGTTCTTCGATCTGAGCCCTTTTGAACCTTTGAAGGTTGTGTGGCCCCGAAGAAGAGCGCGGCTTTGGGAACCTAGAAGCATGTAACCCAGTGAGCAGACTGGAAAGCCCAGAGGGGTCTGGTTCAGGCTTTGCTTGCGCTTTTGGCTTCACCTCTTGCCTTCTGTGTAGCTTCAGAGAAGTTGCTCAGGTCTCTAAGCCTCAGCTTCTTTGTCAGCACTGGTCCCGGCCTGCCTCTCTGTGGGGTGATGGAGATGTCCAAATCTGAGGATAACGTTACCAGCTCCCTGGCTTTGAGCACTTACCCTGCACTGTCCGAAATGTTTTACATGGATTATCTCAGCTAATCCTCGCAACAGCTCTCAGAAATGTTCTCTGCTTGTTCCCAACTAAACAGGTGAGGAAATTGAGGCCCAGAGATAGGAAGTGACTGGACCGAGTTTATGTAGCTACCATATGCTGAAGCCAGGAATTGAACAGAAGCAGCCCCCGTCTAGAACCGTAACCGCGGTGCTAAACAAGTCTTCTTGAAGGTCCTCTGTAGACTGTAAAGTGCTGTGCTCCTGCGGAAGCCCAGGCTGCAGGGAGCTGCGCGGCCCTGCCCACCCGTGTAATGGGGATAGAGAAGGGAGGGGACAACATGGAGCTTTTGCAGGGGAGGAGAAGAATGGTTTCTTAGGGAGTCTGGCCAGGATTGGAGATGTGGAGAGGGGTTTGGGAGCCGTGTATCTGGCCGTTGGCTATCACTCTACTGTTAGGCTCTCTGGCCTGCCTTAGCAAGAGGGTGGAATGGAGAAAGACCCTGCTCGGCCAGTGAAGCCCAGTGCGGACAAGACAGGTACTTCCAGGCCCAGGGCATCTACATCCACGCTGCGCCCAGTGAAGCCAGAGGTCAGCGCCTTGGACAACCCTGTTGGCTACTTCGGGACAGGGACCCTGAACTGCTGGCTTACAGCCCATGCTAGATGGGTACATGAGTGCAGTGGTCTGGGTCACAGAGCCCTCTGGAGATCTCTCACTAGGCTGTATCATCTTATTAAATTAAACATTTTAAATGATAAAAGGAACCCATGATTATTTTTAAATACATTTTGTGCAATATAGAAAATCAGCTTTTTCATGGTTTCTGTTCAGGAGATGCCTGGGCAGCAAGGCCAGGAGCGCAGGGCGCAGGGGCCAGTGCTGGGGGGGCTGCGGTACGTGACTTGCCGTGTGTGTGGGTGTGACGTTGCCGCCATTGCTGCCCTTCCTTTGCTGTGTATCAGGGCAGGGTTCCTGGCTCCTCTGGCCCAGGGTACGATTGAAATCCAGACCCTAGTCACGTGGGTCTGGCCCTGAGGCCAGAAGTTAGAAGGGGAGGGAGGAAGGAGAGTGAGATGCCCTGTTCTGGCCGAGTGCAGGCCCTGCTTTGAAGTGCCACTTGATGCGTGTGGGTCTGCTGAGGTCTCGGATCCTGGGGGCGGGGGTGGGGGTGGCAGGGATGGTGAGGGCGTGCAGACTAGGGGGACCGCCAGGGCTGTGCTCCCGGCTCTAGGACGGTGGGCCCAGTCCCGCATTCCCTGTCCCTCTTGTCCTGGCCCAGGTGGAGCAGGGGGGCATTAGGACCCAGAGGCCAGCGCGGCTCCTGACAAGTCTAGAGCAGCACTAGCGCAGAGTGAGACTCATCAGCTGGCAGCAGGACTCCTGTGTCTGGGTTCAGGAATCCTCTGGCAGCAGGGGCTCTGGCTGCTCAGCCCCCATCTCTGTCCCCATCCCTCCCCCAGCGGGCCACCCAGTGAGGTCCATGGACTGGGGAGGGCCATGCCTGCCAGCTCCTGCGCTTGTCCATGAGGGCCCGGAGCCCTGACCCTCCTGCCTAGCTTTCTGCCTTTTCTCTGTCGCTGGCCACCTGGGGGAGGGGGTGGAGGCCAGGGGAGCAACATGGCCCAGAGCAAGAGGCACATGTACAGCCGGGTAAGTGGCCCTGATCTGGGAGGGCCCTGGAGAAGGCCTGGGTGCCTGTGGACATTGCTGTGGGGGCTGGGAGACAGGCTGGGGCCACTCGCAGCCCCGCTGGTGCTGGACCGCACAGGCTGCCCTTCCCAGCGCTGGGGCCTCGGTGGATACTGGCAAGGCCTGACTGCTGACTCTGATCGGAGCTCGGACCAGAGGTTCCTGCGGGTGGCCAGACCATCCTGGGGATTCCGAGTGGGGTCGGTGGGCTGGAATGGCCTTGCAGTGAAGCCTTTCTTTCAAGCAGCTTTGTTTTGTGTCACTTGCTCTTCCGCTCTTCTGGCCGAGGCTGAATCCGGAGTGTCCACCCAGTGTGTCCACCCGGGTCTGGGAGGCTGGTTAGGGTTAGGAGGTTGGGGAGAGTCTCTGAGTTTGAGGCCAGCCCTGATGTTACGGTCAGTTTCTTTTATTGTCGGGTCCATGAGAGCCACTCTGCTGTCTCAGGTATGATTTGGGGTCCCGGAGCCCCTGGGAATGTTAGCCTCAGCTTCCCAGATGAGCTCTTTTGGGGAGAGCGTTGGGGAGTGACTGGCTCTGGCCAGGTTCCCTTATGTAGCCAAGTGGGGCGTCAGAAGGGAACCCTGTGGCGTCTTCAGGGCCATGCTTTCACTTCATGCCTCATTCACCTGTTTGCAAGGCCCCTGATTCTTGGAGCTGGTATTGCTAAAAATGGCTTAGGTGTGATTTTCTTCTAAACCCTGGGCCTGTTTGGGACCTAATTTCACGTTGTCCTGTCATCACGGATGTGTCAGAAGCTGAGAGGTTCCCAAGGACAGCGTTCAGTCAGTCCTGCGCTTTGTCCATCCGAGGGGTGATAAGGCATCCGTTTGGACCAGTGGGCAGAGTCTGGGGACAGACCTGAGGTACCTGCCTTACCTGGCCTTCATTTTTGTTTTCATAGCAGCAACCCGAGTGAAGACTCTCCAGAGCTGTGGGTAGAGAGTTGGTAGCACAGGCTCAGGCCGGGAAGAAGGGAGTCAAATGGCTGAGTGGGCTCCCTGAGGCGTCTGGGAGTGTGCCGGCAGGGGGGTGGGGTGGGGGTGGGGAGTCAGCCCAGGTAGGAGTGGTGGTGACCTAAGGGCTAGAAGGGGGGCGGTTGTGTGCCGCTGAAAGGGAGAGGCCTTAGAGAGCCACCTGAGCCTCAGGGAAGACAGGCAGCAGCGGGGAGGGGAGCAGGGTGCTGTGGGGTCACTCATGGACTCGCCTGGCCCACGAGTCAGGGCACTGTGCTGTGGGGAGCCTGGGCTAAACCACGTCATTTGCTTGAGCAGTTCCCCTCCTGGGGGCGGTGTTCCTGAGGGAGCAGCCATGTGGGGTGACACTTACAGATCAGTGAATTTTGATTTATTGTTAAATTTAAGTATACACTTAAAAAAATTTCTGGCAGATTCCAGAGGAGTCTAGAGAAATTTTAGAACACATCACTGACATTTGTCAAAAGGGAATTTGACAGGGGGGACTTCACCGTGAGAAATGGGGTCCAGGCCAGGGTCCTGACTGGGGCCTTTCTCACCATCAGGATGACACCTCTGACCTGAGGCTTTTAACCCTGCACGTTTGCGTGTCTTTCAGACTCCCAGTGGCAGCAGAATGAGCGCGGAGGCAAGCGCCCGGCCCCTGCGAGTGGGCTCCCGTGTGGAGGTGATTGGAAAAGGCCACCGGGGCACCGTGGCCTATGTTGGAGCCACACTCTTTGCCACTGGCAAATGGGTAGGCGTGATCCTGGATGAAGCAAAGGGCAAGAATGATGGAACTGTCCAAGGGAGAAAGTACTTCACTTGTGATGAAGGACATGGCATCTTTGTGCGCCAGTCCCAGGTACTCACCTCCTTTGTGTGTGTGTGTGTGTACACGCATGAACGCACGTGGGCGTGGACCCATGCTCTGTTGCATGCGCAGCTGCTGTGCTGGGGCTCTCGAGTCCTGGGTATGAGCTTAAGTCTCTGGGTGGGAGAGTGGGAGGTAGTGGGGGAGGAAAGACTGAGAGCCATCCTTAGGGAGACTGCCCTGTACCCCAGGCTTGCTTAGGACCTGGGCAGGGGCCCCTGTTCCGTCCACCCATCCGTGATCTGGCTATAGTGAGTCTGTTCTGTGGCCTCAGATCCAGGTGTTTGAAGATGGAGCAGACACTACTTCCCCAGAGACACCCGATTCTTCTGCCTCGAAGGTCCTCAGGAGAGGTGAGCACCACCTACTTGCGTTGCTCCTCACACCCGCGAGTCCCCAGGACTTCTCCCCCGAGCAGGGGCCGCAGTGGATCCTGAGATTTTCCATCAGTGCTGTATGGCCTTGTTACACCCTGCCTGCCCGGCCGCGGTGCTCTGTGCCCCTGCGCCTCAGTGCACACACTTTGTTTCTGTTTGCATTCTGCAGAGGGAGCTGACTCAAACGCAAAGACCAGCAAACCAGTAAGTGGTTGGGGGTGGGCGTGGGGAGCAATAGGGAGAAAGCGGGAAAGGAGGAAGAGGGGAGGGAGACCCCATCCTGGCAGGGAGAAGCAGTAGGTGAGTAAACGGAGTTAGCCTTCCAGCCTCCATTCTCCCTGCGAAGGACGCTTTCTGGGTGTGAGTTGCTGCCTTAGCGCTAGAGGCCGTAGCAGAGCAAAGCTGTTAGGGCCCAGAAGTTCTGGATCCATTGGAACTGAGGCTCAGGGGCATAAGGAGGCCAGGTCTGACTCTAGTAGTGTCAGCTTCCTGCCTTTTGGTCCCCAAGGCTGCCGACACCCGAGGGGTGTAGGGTAGGGGGAAGGTAGGGACTGGAGGAGTAAGGCGCGCTCGTATTCACAGGTGAATGGAAGGGAGCCGGGCCCTCTGCCACCTGTTGTAGGCTGTGTGCAGAGGGCCCACTGTAGCTCCCCTCTGCTGCTCTGTCCAGGGTGTGTGAGGTGGGGCTCCAGACTCTCCAGCTTCCCTGGGCCAGGTAGTGGACCTCCTGGAAGCTGATCCTTGAGAGACCCCTCTTCTCACTTAACCCTGGACTTGACAGTGACCTGACTCCGCCCACACCTGTGTGTGCCTGAATTGGTCCTAACACCTGTACCCAGGATGTCTGGCCAGCCAGCGCCGTGTGACCTTCACTCTGTTCTCTAACTCTGCCCTTTCCTACTCCTCATGCAGCGGGGACTGAAGCCTAAGAAGGTGGTGTGTTTACTGTTTGTGCCTGGGTGGGTGAGGGCCATGAGCCCCCTCCCCAGCTGTCCTGCATGTCCTTGGGCTGCTGCATGCCTGTGTGTGCGTGTGCGTGCACCCTTGGGACTGGGGTGGCCAGAGGACATGGCAGCCTGGCTTTCAGAATTCCTTTGAGGGGTGCAGGGTCCTCAGGCTCAGTGTCCAGGCCCAGGTTGCACTGACTGGGGGTGATTCTCACCCGTCCTCACACCCCTGCCCCTGCCTCCGGACTTCTAGTCAGAGATGCCAAGCATTTGACCGGAAACAGCAGCTGCGTGGAGTAGAGCGTTTACTGGGTTGCAGTGGCTTCTCACTTAGCCTGAACTGAGGGGTAGTGGCAGGGGAGACCGGGGGTTCGGGAGTGGAGGACTTACGAAGTGAGGAGGTTGGGTGAGGAGGCGGGCGGTCAGGGAACAGAGCACAGGGGGAGCAGTCCTGAGTTCAGAAGCCTGCGCTGTGCCTGCCTCTGGGTGGGGCTGCCGTGAAGCCCGCCCTCCCTGCCTCGTCCATCCGCTGGGGCTGAGCTGCCCGCCTCCCCTGGCCCGCAGCCTTCCGCCAGCCAGCATCAGAGTGTGGCTCAGCCGTGCCACTCCTGGGGCTCTGTCCTACCTAAGTCGCTGCCATGACCACTTCTTCACACCAGCCCCTGCCCTGGGGGCTGTCCCCAGGCTGTCCCCCCCGCATGTGCCTGTCTGACCTGTATGCCCTGTGGTGTGTGTATGTTTCTGTGGTTTCCTCGTCGCCAGTCTGTTTCTGGCCCTTCTGACCTTGCATGGGGAGCTGCTAGGTTGAGGCAGTGGGGTGGGGAGGAGACGGATTTTGACGTCTGTTTGGTGGCGGGTCCTCACTTGGGAGTCTTGCCTTGGAGGAGACAATATGCTGGGGTCCTGGCTCAGGACGGAACAGGGATGTAAGAAGGAAAATACCGCCCTTAAGGATGCTGGACCCGCTGCGGACACTTGGCTTTTCCCCTTGATTGTTGTCTCCTGGCTGCGGCTCCCATCTTACCGCAGGCCCCCGAAGAGACCAGAGCAGAGAGCTGCAGTCTGGGGTCTGTGGAGGAGTTCTGGCCGCAGTCCCACCTGGCCCTGGGTGGGGCCTGAGCCGTGCCCAAATCTCGGGGTTTTGGCAGCTGCCTGGGGAGATGTGGCAAAGCCCGGCCTAGACTCCCTTGCTGCGCCTTGGCTCCCGGTGGGTGCAGAGTGCCAGTGAAGTAGTCCAGGCCCCCACTCGGTCTCCCTCCACAGTGCTTCTCTCACAGGGAGCAGGGAGCTGCACCAGAACAAAAAAAGGGCTTTTAAAGGGGGAGGGCGGGAGAGAAACCAGACGTCTCTGCAAGGTGCGCAGCCCTTTCTAGAAGCCCGTTATAGACAGACGCAGCCCTGCCTACAACCAGGGGAGAGTTGGGAGAGGAGCCAGACACTGTCATTAGCGCTGCCGCTGCCCAGATGGAATGTTCCCCAGGGTTTCATATGTGCCCTGCAGAGCTGGTGTCATCACAGGAGGGGTGCTCTGGGCGCCCGCACCTCCTGAGCCACCATTAGGGTGTTGTCTGTTTGTATGAGACAGAAATGGAGATGATGGGGTTGTGGGCAGAGGGGAGTGAGGGCATGAGAGAGGCTGATGAAGCAGCGAGACCCGGTGTCCCTGTCCAGTGATACCCCTGGTCCCAGAGAGGTCATCGCAGAAATGGGATGGCCCCCAGCCCAATTTCTTGGAGCAAATTCTTGGGGATGGGGTCTCAGGAAGGGGAGGGAGGAGCCAGAACCAGTTCTTTGGAGGAGGAAGCAGGGCGGGTTCAGGGGAGGACTTTGTCCAGTCATGAGGAGGAGGAGGAGCCAGCAGAGCCTGGCGGTTGCTAGGTGACCGAGGATCAGTGACTCCACCCACAGTGGAGAAGAGGAGGGTGGGTGCATGACGTCAGGCGGAGCTGGTGCTGCGACCACTGAGGCTGCCATCAGCCTAAGCTGGCGAACTAGGCCGGATGCCTCTCCGGTGCCTGCCGGAGCCTGGCTGTCCCCACCGCACACCTGTGGGGGCTTCTGCATCTGAGCTGCAGCCCTTGGCCAGCGGGGGAGCTGCCAGGCCGGGAAGCTGAGGCTGCATTGTTGGGATTTGATGCACTAATCTCCTGTCTCCGCCGCCTTTCCCTCTGTTCGGTCTCTTTCCCTCCCTCCTTCCTCCGTCCTTCCCTCCGTCTGTCCTTCCTCTGTTTCCTCTCCTGGCTCTCTTGGGTTTTCTGCAATGATGAGACAGGCACCGACAGCCCGAAAGGTACTCTTGCTCGCTCTGGTCCTGCTGCCGGGTTGGCAGCGTGATGGTGGCAGCAGGCTGCTGGGGTCGGGGTGGGGGCTGGTTGCCTTCCTCCGTCTACTTGGTCGGGGGAGGAGGACAGGGATGCAGGTGGGGGCAGGGAGGGGCGTGTGTCGCTGCCGTGCCCCACGCCCGGGGCGTCTGCTCCGTGACCTGCCTCCTTTTGGCTCTGAATCTCTGTTCCGGGCCTTGTACCCAGTGGCCTCACAGGCTTGGGCTTCACGCATCTTTTGCTCTGGGAGCGATTCCTCTGAGAGGATCTGGGGAAGGAGGTCCACATGTTCATGCCTCTAGCAGGCCTGCCTCACCCGACCGTTGCTAGAATGACCCTTGGTTGCACTGCCAGCATCCCACCCTCGCTGGGGTTTGTACCAAGGGGCTCTGCCTAGAGTAGCTTTTGACACACAGCTATGGAGGGTCACCCAGGGTAGTAGAGGGCGGGGTTAGTCTCCTGGGGAGACCTAGAAGCAGGGCCCAAGGCAAATCTTGTTTTTGCCAGATCTGTGAGACTCTGGGTGGCAAGAACACCATTTGGGTGTTGGAGTTAATCATCTGTTTCCCACTTTGCAGTGACCTGAGGGGTTTCTGGCTTTGGCTCTGGGCAGTGGTTTCCCAGTGCTGCTGCCCGCCCCCACCTCCTTTCTTGCAGGCGGATGGGGTTACTTTGCTGAGCTCTGAGCTTCTGGCTAATGCAATATTCATGGTGCTGACACCTGAGCCCTCTGCCCTGGGCTGGGGACTGCTGCGAGAACTGGTCCTGGGGAGGGGGTTGGGGTGCGGGAGGACAGCCTCCCTCCTCTTCCTCGGGGACTTGATCTCCCTCTGCAGGTTCCTGTCCCTCACTTCTGGGTTCATATCATCCCTCACGTCACATGGGATTTCTAGGGAGTCCTCTGTGGAGTCTGGCACTGGAAGAAAGGGGCTGACCTGGGAAGGTCCTTGGGGGTGGCGGGCGGGTGGGGCTCTGGGCTGGAGCGGGAGAAGGTGTTGCAGAAGGCTGGTCTCTGGAGACCTTCTCTGCCAGCTGCTGCCCTTGGTCTCCTGTGGTTCAGCCTAGGAGATGGGGACTTCTGGGGTTTCCAGGGTGTCTGAAGGGGTGAGGTCTGCAAGGGTAGGACAGAAGCAGGGAGAGGAGCCAGTGGGGAATCAGAGTTCTGAGTCCCTGGAGTAGGACCCGGAGATTCACTGGAGGAAGGGGATGGGGTGGGGAGGGAGGGAGCGGGGGGACTGCTAGCCGTGGCCTCATTCCTGTTGCTGCTCCTGCTCTCACTGCTGTCCCTTTTGCTGTCTGTCTGTCTTCCATTGTCCTTTCTTTCCTGACTACTTCTCCTCTGGCTCCTGTTGCCTGTCCAGACCACAACTCGGCGGCCCAAGGTGAGAAAAAGCAGGCCTCTGTACAAGCCACTGCTGAGTGTACACACACATTTTAGGCGTGTGCATGTGAGTGGGCATGTGTACGGGCAAGTGAAAGTTGGTCACAGTGCATCCTGGCTTCTCTTTTCAGGGGAGTGAGGGGACCGAGGGTAATGACAGGCCCCTCCTGAGAAAATGACTCTTGGCTCTCAGAGGGGGTAGCTTGAATGCAGAAGAGAAATCAGAGTGGTTGTGGTTAATCCAGGCAGGCTTTCTCGAAGAAGGGCATTTTGACCAGCTTTTGGGTGGGTGTGTGGGGGGCAGGGGGATTGGAAGAGAGGTGAAAAAGAACTTGGCTGTGTCAGTGTCAGGGAATAAGGAGGTGGGTGTGTCTGTGAAAGGCTTTGGGTGGCGGGGGGCAGTCTGGCTAGCACGCAGTCTCTGCGTGTCAGCCCAGCTGGAGAGCCTCGAGGCTCAGCCCTGCGAGGAAGAGCGCGGGCAGGCCTGCCTGCTCGGGGCCTCACCCCACGGGGCCGGGGGAGCGTCCTCTGATTAGAGCCCCTGTGTGTTGGGAGAGGGAGGTGACAGGTGGGTTGACTGTACTGACCTTGTTTTGGGGGGAGCCAAGGATTGCAACTTTTACCCTCACCCTTTTACCTGCAGGCTCCCCTGAGGTAGACCAAGGGAAGGAGAGTCAGCTTCATTTAAAGAGCGGGGAGGGCCTCGCAGGGGTGGGGAGCCTCGCACCCCCACTTGTAGCCCAGCTGTCGTTGGGAACGTGAACGTTAGAGATCAGCCTGTTCTTTCTCTCTGGGAAGGACATTGAGGCACTTTTCCCCCTGGGGGAGGAGGGCACAGGCCCAGAGCAACGATAGGATAGTGTTAAGAAGTCGCTAGAATGATCACAAGTGGGTCACAGAGGGGAGGTCTGGGAGTGAGGGATTCTGCCCCAAGGGGATAGTGCCAGAGCTGGGAGGAACGTGAGGTCAGTGCCAAGGGAGGAGCCGTATAATCTTATGTCTCCTTCCATCCCTTCCTCTCCCACCACCGCCCCCTCGCCCCGGTCCTGTGTCACTATCTCTGACTGTTTCATTTTCCCTCTGCCCTCCGCTCTCTCTGTTCTCATTGTGCTTTGATACTCTCTGCCTTTATCCTCCTCTGTCTCTTCTCTCACCATATCTCATATTCCGTCTCTCTCTCTTTACCACCCCTGTTCCCTGCTCTTTCTGGTCTGCCCCTACCCTCTCCGATAGCCCACCCGTCCAGCCAGTTCCGGGGCGGCCGGGGCCAGTAGCTCCCTGGGCCCCTCCGGATCAGCATCCGCAGGCGAGCTGAGCAGCAGCGAGCCCAGCACCCCAGCCCAGACCCCGCTCGCAGCCCCCATCATCCCCACGCCGGCCCTCACCTCTCCCGGAGCAGCCCCCCCGCTTCCTTCCCCCTCTAAGGTAAGGACTGGGGTCAGTGTGAAGAAGAACCAAGACACAAAGGGGCCTGTCACCCTGACAGGAGCTTAGACGTTTCCCAGGGCTGGGGGAGGCCCAGAACTTGGGTCAGAAGGGTGGGGACAGCACATAGGCCTCCCATCACTGACCAAGCTCCCCTTTCCTCTCTGCCCTTCTCCCACACTTGCTCCGTACGCGTTGGGCTTCCCTCAGATGTTCGTATGCCACTTCCATTGACCCTGCGCCTGGAATGACGGCTACATACGTTTCTTTCTGCTTAGCCTCGGTGGGGAAGGTAGGGTGGCTGTGCATAGACCACGGTGTCTCTCCTGTGCAGGAGGAGGAGGGGCTGAGGGCCCAGGTGCGGGACCTGGAGGAGAAACTGGAGACCCTGCGACTGAAACGTGCGGAAGACAAGGCAAAACTAAAAGAGTTGGAGAAACACAAGATCCAGCTGGAGCAGGTGCAAGAATGGAAAAGCAAAATGCAGGAGCAGCAGGCAGACCTGCAGCGGCGCCTCAAGGAGGCGCGGAAGGTGGGGTCTGGGATGAAGGGGGCGTCTGGGGAGGCCCGGGGCCCGGGGAAGCGCGCTGGGAACTGGGCTGGAACCGGAGCCTGGAGTGTCCTGTGAGAAAGGGTGCGTGCTGCGCGCTCGTGCCCCCGCCCACCTCCACCGCTCTTCAGGAAGCCAAGGAGGCGCTGGAGGCCAAGGAACGCTACATGGAGGAGATGGCCGACACTGCGGACGCCATCGAGATGGCCACTCTGGACAAGGAGATGGCCGAAGAGCGGGCCGAGTCCCTGCAGCAGGAGGTGGAGGCGCTGAAGGAGCGTGTGGACGAGCTCACCACCGACTTGGAGATCCTCAAGGCCGAGATTGAAGAGAAGGGTAAGGGCCAGGAGCAGCCGGGCACCAAGTGGCAGGGTCGGAACCTTGTCTGAAAGTGTCGATGGTCTTCCCCAGGCTCAGACGGTGCTGCGTCCAGCTATCAGCTCAAGCAGCTCGAGGAGCAGAATGCACGCCTGAAGGACGCCCTGGTGAGGTAGGGCCCCCTGCTGCTGGGCTCGCCCGGCGGCCTCCAGACGTGTCAGGGCGGCCATCACGCGGGGGCTCTGACGCACGCCCTCTTCTTCTCTCTCCACTTTCCCCCAGGATGCGGGATCTTTCTTCCTCAGAGAAGCAGGAGCATGTGAAACTCCAGAAGCTCATGGAGAAGAAGAACCAAGAGCTGGAAGCTGTGAGGCAGCAGCGGGAGCGGCTGCAGGAGGAGCTGACCCAGGCGGAGAGCACCATCGATGAGCTCAAGGAGCAGGTCTGGGGGCCCAGCGCCTTGCCCGGGGCGCCCCTGCCGACCCCCCGCTGGCCTGGGGGGCCCCCGCCAACCGCCCTGCTGGCGCCGCCTCTGGGTGCTGTCTGGGCCCCTTTCAGCAGCCTCCTCCCTGCCCCCTCCCGGTTACGCAGGTGGACGCCGCTCTGGGTGCTGAGGAGATGGTGGAGATGCTGACGGACCGGAACCTGAATCTGGAGGAGAAAGTGCGGGAACTGAGGGAGACCGTGGGCGACTTGGTGAGAGAACAGCAGCCCCCTGACCTCTGACCCTGGGGGTTGGGAGGGGCTTACTGAGGGATGGACTGACCTGTGACCCCTGACCTTGGAGCAGGGCGTGTGGTGAGTGAACCCACCCAGGCCTGTGCCCTCCCCCCGACTTTCCTTCCCCCCGCCTCGCGGCCTCCCAGGAAGCAATGAACGAGATGAACGATGAGCTGCAGGAGAACGCGCGCGAGACGGAGCTGGAGCTGCGGGAGCAGCTGGACATGGCGGGCGCGCGGGTCCGGGAGGCCCAGAAGCGGGTGGAGGCGGCCCAAGAGACGGTGGCAGACTATCAGCAAACCATCAAGAAGTACCGCCAGCTGACCGCCCACCTGCAGGTGCCTGGTGCCCCCTGCGCGCTGCCCGTGGCCATCCCGGGAGCCTGGGGAGCCGGCCGTGCCTCACCGTCTGTCCCGCCCCAGGACGTGAACCGCGAGCTGACGAGCCAGCAGGAGGCATCTGCGGAGAGGCAGCAGCAGCCGCCGCCGGAGACTTTTGACTTCAAGATCAAGTTTGCTGAGACGAAGGCCCACGCCAAGGTCAGGGGAGGGGGTGGCCGGAGACAGCTGAGTGCCGGGGCGCCAGCCCGGGCGCGGCTGTGCGCTGACTTGGCCTGGGCTTCTGGGCTTCAGGTTCCTGGGTAGGGGGGTGGTTTGGAAGCCTCCTGGCCTGGGCTTGTCCCAGAAGCAGGGCACAGGGTGGAGCACGGCATGGCGGTTACGAGGTTCTCTCCAGCCTGGCCGAGAGCCCACCTCTTTGTCTGCCTCACAGGCAATTGAGATGGAATTGAGGCAGATGGAGGTGGCCCAGGCCAACCGGCACATGTCCCTGCTGACAGCCTTCATGCCCGACAGCTTCCTTCGGCCAGGCGGGGACCACGACTGCGTCCTGGTGCTGCTGCTCATTCCTCGTCTCGTTTGCAAGGTACAGTCTGTCCATCACATGCTCCGCTGGAGTCTGTTAAACTTGCTCTGAACCGGGCCTTGTGGATGCCGAGGAAAGGCAGCAGGCAGCGCCGCCGCTCGCAGAGTTCGCGATGCAGTGAGGAGCACAGTCAGCAGGGGCCCAGGCAGACGTTTCTTACGCGTGGCGGGTGACGGCGGGGAGGTGGCTGCTTTGAGAGAACACAGCTGGGGATCTGACTTAGATAGAGGGACGTCACTGAAGGGATAACGCTTGAGGTGAGACCCAGAAGATGCCTATGAATTAGTGGGGAGATAATTGTCAGGAGAGCGTTCTAGGGAGAAGGGCAGCAGGAGCAGCAGCCTGAAGGCTTGGGAAGGAGCTTGATCCCACTGGTCCTGCTACCCGTCCATCCCCACATCCCAGATCCCCAGGACCACCGGTGACCACGTCAGTACCCTCTCCCCGTATACGGCTCCTTGCCCGTCTGAGAGCTGTCTCTGCTTTCTCCCTCACGTCTCCGTGCCCCGCGCATAGTTGCTCAGCTCCGTGTATTCCTAAGTCTGCGTTCTCCGTTCTCTGCCCTGAGCCCCAGGTCTCTGGTGCTTCCTCCCACAGGCAGAGCTGATCCGGAAGCAGGCTCAGGAGAAGTTTGAACTAAGTGAGAACTGTTCAGAGCGGCCAGGGCTTCGAGGGGCCGCGGGGGAGCAGCTCAGCTTTGCTGCGGGGCTGGTGTACTCGCTGAGTTTGCTGCAGGCCACCCTGCACCGTTACGAGCAGTAAGTGACCCCCGAGCCCTACGCCAGGGCCACGGGCCCGGGACTGGCTGGAACTGACATTGCCTGGGAGACCCTGGCCTCACCGGGCCCTCTGCTGGTCTCCAGTGCCCTCTCTCAGTGCCACGTGGACATGTATAAGAAGGTGGGCAGCCTCTACCCCGAGATGAGTGCCCACGAGCGCTCCTTGGATTTCCTCATCGAGCTGCTGCACAAGGATCAGCTGGATGAGACTGTCAACGTGGAGCCTCTCACCAAAGCCATCAAGTACTACCAGGTCTGGGGCGAGAACCCCGGCTTGGCCCGGGAGGAAGGGAGAGTTTCTTCTGCTGGGCGCCCTTGCTCTCTCGTACCCCTGGAGTCCCAGGATACCTGGGGCTCAAATTGCAGTTTGGGAAGAATTCTCCATTCTTCCAAGGCCTGAAGGCCGTCTGCCTCTTTGTCATCTGTCTTCAGCATCTGTACAGCATCCACCTCGCCGATCAGCCTGAGGACAGCACCATGCAGCTGGCCGACCACATCAAGGTGAGGTGTCCGGGCCGGCGGCTGAGCCCCTTAGAGAGACCAGAAACGGAAGACATCCGATCAGGCCCTTAAGGGGTGTCACGTAAGACTGGATCAGGGTCACTAAGGCCAGATCAGGGAAGCCAGAGGGCCCACTATGTACAGGGGTCAGCCGAGGGCGGAGACTCCTTAGAGGTGGTGATGGGGCAGAGGGCCTCCTGCTGAGGGCTGAGCGCCGTGTCTCCGTCCTCACAGTTCACGCAGAGCGCCCTGGACTGCATGAGCGTGGAGGCGGGCCGGCTGCGCGCCTTCTTGCAGGTGAGAGCACAGCTGGGTCTGCGTGGGCTCCTCTTCCTTCTCGGTCCCCACCTCCTCACCCTCAGCCCCAATGCTGACTTGGTTCCCCGTGCATTTCCTACTCCCTGACCAGGGTGGGCAGGAGGCTTCAGGTATTGCCCTCCTGCTCCGGGACCTGGAAACATCGTGCAGCGACATCCGCCAGTTCTGCAAGAAGATCCGAAGGCGAATGCCAGGGACGGATGCTCCCGGGATCCCAGCTGCACTAGCCTTCGGCCCACAGGTTTAGGGCTGGGAGAGGAAACGGGAAGGAAGCTGAGTAGAACCAGGAGGGGCCTGGCATGGCAAGATCGGGCTCTGGTTGGGGGACAAGCATGGTTTTGAGAGAGCTGGGGGCTGTGGTGCTGGGCCCAGGGTGGGCTCCTGACTCTGACCGGTTGCACAGGTGTCTGACACCCTCCTGGACTGCAGGAAGCACTTGACGTGGGTGGTGGCTGTGCTGCAGGAGGTGGCAGCTGCTGCCGCCCAGCTCGTCGCCCCGCTGGCGGAGAATGAGGGACTGCCTGTGGCTGCCCTGGAGGAGCTGGCTTTCAAAGCAAACGAGCAGGTGGGCCGGGATGGCTGGGCTGAAGGTGGTGCTGGGGGAGTCAGCTGGGCCCCCTGTGTGGAGTTCTCACTGTTGCCGTGGGCTCCTACAGATCTACGGGGCCCCCTCCAGCAGCCCCCATGAGTGTCTGCGCCAGTCGTGCAGCATCCTCATCAGCACCATGAACAAGGTGGCCACAGCCATGCAGGAGGGAGAGTACGACGCAGACCGGCCCCCTAGCAAGGTGGGTGGGGAGCCCCTTGGAGGCCTCCGGGGGCCTGGAGGAGCTGGGCTGCCAGAGCTACTGCTGTTACGGGAGGGCTGGAGGCCGAGGGAAGGGATTTGGAGAGAGCGAGGAGTTTTCCCTGTGACCGGATCTCTAAAAGGAGCACCTTGGTGACCTTCTCTCCCCGCCCCGCCCTCTGCCCTGACCCTGACCCTTAGCCTCCCCCTGTTGAGCTGCGGGCGGCAGCCCTTCGTGCGGAGATCACAGACGCTGAAGGCCTGGGCTTGAAGCTTGAAGATCGAGAGACAGTTATCAAGGAGCTGAAGAAGTCACTCAAGATCAAGGTGAGGGCAGGGAAGGCTCAGGACCTGGGGGGACAGGAAGTACTGTGGGGCACAGGGCAGCCGTGGTGTTGGCTGAGGGGGGGCGTGGTGCCTGTGGTCAGTGGGAGTTCTTGCGGGGCCTGAGGGGGCCTGCTGTCTCACGGTCTAGCCATGTCCCTGGGGGGCCGTGGGGGTGTTAGGGGACTAGACGCGCTCTGCCCTCGTCCAGGGGGAGGAGCTCAGTGAGGCCAACGTGCGGCTGAGCCTCCTGGAGAAGAAGCTGGACAGCGCGGCCAAGGATGCAGACGAGCGCATCGAGAAGGTCCAGACCCGGCTGGAGGAGACCCAGGCGCTGCTGCGGAAGAAGGAGAAGTCAGGCACCTCCCCCGGGCCCTGCTCACTCCAGCCCTCCCTCCTGCAGCAGCTCTCTGCCCCCCAACCCAGGCCCCCCCGTAGTGAGACTCCCCCGGGGGCACAGCCCCATGGTGTGGTCCCAGTCTGAGCCTCTTCTGCCCCTGGCTCCTCGCCGGCAGGGCCGCTCCCGGGACCCGCTGGGACTGAGGAGTGGGGATGGGGCTCTGCCCAAGCCCAGCTTCTCCTTCAC
This sequence comes from Vicugna pacos, assembly GCF_048564905.1. Taxonomy (NCBI): domain Eukaryota; kingdom Metazoa; phylum Chordata; class Mammalia; order Artiodactyla; family Camelidae; genus Vicugna; species Vicugna pacos. Next base: position 30,386,126 of record NC_133001.1, read on the forward strand.
AGAGAGTTTGAGGAGACGATGGACGCCCTTCAGGCTGACATCGACCAGCTGGAGGCAGAGAAAGCAGAGTTAAAGCAGCGGCTGAACAGCCAGTCCAAGCGCACGATCGAGGGGCTCCGGGGGCCCCCTCCCTCGGGTATTGCCACCCTGGTCTCTGACATTGCTGGGGGTGAGTGCAGTGGGGCCGGCCCAGAGGAACCTGAAAGGCCTCCCTCCCGCCCTTGGTCGCAGTTTGACTTCTGCCCCCTCTTACCCGCCTGGACGTTCAGCTGGGAACGTGCTTGCCCGGTGTCACTCCGTGGCAGCTTTCACCAAGTACTTACTTCTCCTGAGATGTGTGGCGTTGTCTGACCAAGTGGGGGCAGTGAGCCATCACCAAGTTGTCCGTGAAGCTCAGAGTTACAGCATCAGTTAGACGCTGGTAAATGTCCCTTCTGGTTCTGCGGTCTGGCCTTTCTGTCCCAGCCGTGACTTACGAGGGCCACCGGCCTGCAGCAGGCGGGGCTCGTGGCCATGGCTCCCAGCAGGGCCCGGTGCTCGCCCCTCGTTCCTCCTGTGCGTGGCCATTACGTTTTCCCCGCTGAGTCCATGTGGCTTCACCCTGTGGTGTGGTTGTCCCTTCCGTTGCTGAATTCGCCCAGTGTCACCTGGGGCTTGTGTTCTGACCTTTGCCTGGTCTCTTTGTGTGGCCAAGGCTCCTTACTTGGAGTTTTTCTGGCTTCCAGGCCTCATCTCCCCAGCTTCCTGACCAAGGTCACGGTCATCGCCATCCTCGTTCCCATCTACTGTGTAGTTTGCTTTTGTTCTGTCTTCCGCTTCTTGCTTGCCCTCCTCACCTCCAGCAGACAAACTCATTGTAGTGGAATTAAGCCCTCAGGATCTCTAGATCCCCCTGCTGGGCCTCTCCTGTCAGCTGGCCTCACCTAGGGTCTTGTCCTCATTCGGAGGCCCCATCACTGGTGCTGCTTGATACCGGAGGTCACCAAGTGTCTTCTTGACTGTACAGTCTTCATGGTGCAGATGTGTCCATGTTCCTTGGGAGAGGAGTCTCCAGAATTACCACATAGTGTTGTTTTAGCATGAGTTCTTTAAACAAATATTGGTTCTTAATCTATGAAACTTCCCACCAAAAAAAAAAATGGTGACTTTTGCCTCAGAGCAGTGGGGGACCTGAGGGACAGGGAATGTGTCTGCATCTTCAACGTAAGTTTTGCCGCTAGGGAGCACCAAGGGTCTCGGGAGCTTTCCGTCTGTCTTTCTTGGAGATGGAGTATGAGGCAGGAACGGCCTCATGCCCCACGTGCTTCCTCCAGCGCACACTCCTGCGGCTACTCTTCCTTGCACCCCGTCTTGTGGCCTCGCTCCCTTTTCTGTCTTTCACACGCTCTTTCCCCCGAGAGAGGCAGGGTCTTGCTAGAGAAGGTGTGGTGATCAGGAGAAGGGTTTTCCCGCACGCCCGGGATTCCTCTGGTGTGTCCCCCCTCACCCCCAGATCATCTAATTCCTCTCTCCTCTTTTCCTGCTCCCCGTGGGCTGTCCTGAGCACAGAAGAGCAGCAGCGAGGTAGAGACCCATCCTGGCTGGGGGTGAACAGGGCTGGTGGGAGTCGGGGCTGGGGGCGCAGGATGAGACTTGCCCCTTGGGAGCATTCAGGACTGGAGGTAGGAGGGGATGATTGCGGGTGGAGGCCGTCTTCAGCCCTCTCCACCTGTGCTGATGACATTTGCTGTGGTCCCCACAGGCGGTGCCCCCGGACAGGCTCCGGCGTCTGTGCCAGGCCCAGGGCTGGTGAAGGACTCGCCGCTGCTGCTTCAGCAGATCTCTGCCATGAGACTGCACATCTCCCAGCTGCAGCGCGAGAACAGTGTCCTCAAGGTGAGCGGGTCCTGGGGAGGACGGGTCGAGGTGGCGTATAGCTGCCTCACTGATGACCAGGGGGCAGGGTCTGCTGTCACCTCTCACCGCCACCCCTCTTCCCTCATCCCCTCCTTCACAGGGAGCCCAGATGAAGGCGTCCTTAGCAGCCCTGCCCCCTCTGCATGCGGCGAAGTTCTCCCTCCCACCCCACGAGGGCCCTGGCAGTGAGCTAGCCTCTGGAGCGCTGTACCGAAAGACCACCCAGCTGCTGGACACGTTGAATCAGCTGAGCACGCACACCCGTGTGGTGGACATCACCCGCGCCAGCCCTGGTATGGACCTGCCAGCTCCTGGGATGAACCACAGATCCCCGCCTTGCCCCGGAGATGCAGTCCCTGCCCGGGCAGTTCTCATGCCGGGAGGCTCCGCCAGCACTGCTCCGTGGCCTCTGTGTTCAGTTTGCTCGGTTCACCTGCTCTCTTCCGTGTCTGCCCCGTTGGAGGGTCCAGCATTTGCACTCTTGACCCTTAGCCCAGCTCGGCTGCCTGCCTGGGCCTTGGTGGCCTCACTAGCCTGCTCTCCCTGCAGCTGCCAAAAGCCCATCGGCCCAGCTCCTGGAGCAGGTGGCTCAGCTCAAGGCCCTAAGTGACACCGTCGAGAAGCTCAAGGTCAGTTTGGACCCCGCCCTTTCTCACCCTGCGGTGCTCATTTCAGAGCGCTCGCTGGGGGGCCCTGGGCACACTCACTCCCACAGGAGGTGCCAGGGTTCCTGGAGCCCAGCCCTGTGCTCGACGGCCCGCTGGGGAGGGGTGGCAGGGAAGGCGGGGTTCCTGCCTTGGGAGCTCACTCTCGGTACAGATTCTCATCAGCAAGACAGGTTGGGCGTCTGGTTCAGGTGCCGCTTCTGTCGGAGCTGAGGTCACTGCGGGGTAGGATGGTCGGGGTGGCTTCCCAGAAGCTGCAGAGCCTGAGTTGGGCCTTGAAGGATCTGTAAAGTAAGGATGTTGGGTAGCAGTGGGGTTGGAGTTGAGAGCAAAAGTGTGGTGATGAAGAGGAGTGGGTCCCTGCTTCCTTGGTCTGAGTGTTCCTGTGAAACCACACTGGGCTAGCCGGTGGGGTCCCCTGAATGAAGCCTCTTCCCCTCCTCCACCAGGATGAGGTCCTTAAGGAGACCGTATCTCAGCGCCCCGGAGCCACGGTCCCCACTGACTTTGCTACCTTCCCCTCATCAGCCTTCCTCAGGGTAAGGGGGAGCGCGGGGAGGAGGGTGGGCAGTATGGAGGGCTCAGGTGGGTCCTTCCCCTCTCCCTAGAATTTGAAGAGGCCCCTGGGGTCTCAGGTCCAACAACTGCACATCTGAGTTACCTCGCCCAGCCTTACTTGGAAGCAACTTAAGAGTGCTTGCAAGGCTTCCAAAGATTCCAATATTTTCACAAACATCTATGACTTTCAATATCAGGATGGGCTGAAAACTCCCTTGTCAGGCTGTGTACCCCAGTTCTGATTTGGAAAAAAACGTGGTTGTCATAACCGAGGAGCCTCAAAGCCTCAGGTCCTGAGAGGCTGCCTCGGTCTCAGTGCTCAGGACCGTGTCAGGGGCACACGGCACAAGTGAGCCCCTGACCTGGGGCCTCTTCCTCCCCCAACCCCCAGGCCAAGGAGGAGCAGCAGGACGACACTGTGTACGTGGGCAAAGTGACCTTCTCGTGCGCGGCTGGCCTTGGGCAGCGGCACCGGCTGGTGCTCACCCAGGAGCAGCTACACCAGCTTCACGGCCGCCTCATCTCCTAAGTGCTCCTTGCCCCGTGGTCCCCTTCTCCCCTCAGCCCTCCTGGGGCCGCTCTGCCTGCCGCACAGCCCCCTCGGCCAGCCCCCGGGTGTGGAGAGCTCTTCCTGCCTCGGTCAGCCTCACCCCCACCTGTCAGTGTCCCGCCTCGGCCCCTTGACGTGGGTTCCCCTATTTCCATTCCCCGGCCTCTGCCAAAACCCGCTGTTAGCTGCTTCCTCCTTCCTGAGGAGCCTCAGGGGCCGTGGGGGGCAGGCTGAGACCCCACCACAAAGGTTGTGTGAGGTCCCCCTAATAAAGGACTTCACGCCTTGATCGAGGCCTCCTCTGCTTCAGTGCTTTCTTTGTGGTGTTGGGAGTGGGACGTGGGCCATTGGACTCAGAGCAGGAGTGGAGGACAGGGGATGCGAGGAGGCTTGGCTGTGCCAGACGGGAAGGCAGTGATCCGTAGAATGCTGTGTCCCTCAAATTCACATGCAGTAAGTTTCTCAGAGCAAGGGGGCAGGGGCTAGACCAGGCGCTCGGCACCTGAGTTCATTTACGGAGGTAGGAGGGTCAGGAGTGTGTAGCCTCCGCCAGGCCTGCCTCTGCTTCCTGGACCTTCCACTGGCCTTCAAGCCAGCATTTGGAGCTGGGCTATTGGTACGATCACCTCTCCAGCCAGCTTTCTGATGCGCTGGCCACGGTCTCCCCGTAAGACCCGGGACCTCTCAGAGAGAACATTACAGATGAGTAAGAGCAAAGAGAAGTTACAAACGCTGCTCCCAAGTCCCCCTACAAATGAGTGTCACCTGAGGAGCCCCTTTGAAAAAACTCACAGCCTTTTGGGCATTGGCCCAGATCTGCTGGAATCACTTGTACATTTGAGGCCAGTGAGCAGCACCCTGACCCGGTTAGTGCGGTGGGCTGGCTCCTTGACACGCTGTTTTATCCCTCTCTTGGGGAGACCCTGTCCAGGCCGCCGGCGGTCTCTGATCCAGTTGGAGGAAGAGACCCTTCGTGCTTCAGAGCAGCTCCAGCTGGGTCAGGGCCTCGGCTTGTGGGCTTCCTCTCTGGAGGGAAAGGAGCAGACGGGACAGGGAGGCTCCAGGTTGGGGGCCCAGGGCACAGGCAGTGCTGGGCACGGTTCCCAGGCGGAGCCCGCTCCGGGAAGGTCGGTGAATTACGGTGCTTGATACCTGCTCTGTGCCTTGGCCTTCTTCAGGGAGGGTTCCAAGAAAAGAGGATTTGTGTGACCTTCCTCGATACTGTCGGGGTTTACGTAGACGCGCAGGACATAACTCATTACACGTGAGGGGTATCTTAGGGTGTGAGGACTTAATTCTCCCGGAACTGGCTGGGAAGGGGGGCTGTGTCTTGGTATCAGAGAGTCTGTCTCCAAACCGGGCTCTGCTAGCACCGAGGAAATCACACAGCGCGCTGTTCTCTTCCGGGAGTGCGTGGTGGTCCTGTTCCTTCTGCCCACGCTGCTGACCTGCCTTCCCCTCGGTGGGTGAGAAAACAAGGGCCGAGACTGGGCACCTCCCGGAGGCGTGGGGAGAGGACAGGGCTTTCTTGTCCCTTGAGAGCAGTTTCTCACCACTTACTCCCTGAATGCAAGACTCATTTATTCAGTTGCCTGTCAGTATGTATCTCAAAGTCAGCAGGTCTAAAAGGGAAGTCATCTCTCACGTCCTGTGTGCGACAAGCCACAAACCTGAGTATCTGACGGCTTCTTCACTCTCCTTAGCTAATTTATTACCCAGTCCTGCTCAGTTTGTCCTTCATTACCGTCTCTCATACCCGTTCACTTTTTCCCACTCCCTCCACTGCTAACTTTGTGTATAATTTCTTGCTCTGGGTACTTAAGCAGTTTTTAAACTGGTCCCCCTGCCTCCGTTGCCTCTCTCAGCCAGTGCTCATTGATGTCAAAGGGACCTTTCCAGAATGCAGACTGGGCCATGTCATTCTCTGCTTTAAATCCTAAAGTGGTTCTTCCAACTAGAATTTAAAATGAAACAAAATCCTGAAAGGATTCCTTTAAGTGTCTAGAATCTAAAATTCAGACTCACTGGACTGGCCCATGAGGCCACCCGTGCCCTGGGTCCTGCCCGCCCCTCAGCCTCTCTCGTGCCTCACGGTCCAGCCTCAGTGGCCCCTGCAGCTTCTCTGCCACCCTGCGATGGCTCAGGCCTCTTCCCACTGCTCAGAATGCCAGTTACCTCCTTCCCTCTACTCTACCTCCCTGCCCCTGCCCCACCCACCCCACCTTAGCTGACATCGTGTTCATTTATTAAGCTCAGGCATTGCTGCCTTAGGAAATCTGTAATCCCTGTGACCTACTAGGTGCTCCTGTTCTGGGGCAGCAAAGAATATGAACCTTTTTTAATTTTTTTTTTTTCTGGTGTGCTTAGATTTAGGTGCACTCTGACCTTGGCAAGGTTTCTGGTCTCCGGTCTGCTTTCTCAGCTGCAAAACGGGAGGAACAGTACCTTACAGGGCCACTGTAAAGGCTAAATGAGATCGCACACGTGAGCCTGGTGCACGGCAGGCTCTCTCCTCCTCAGCACACGCTCATGCTGCATTGCTTTACACTAGTAAGCGTCCCGCTCCATTGTAATTGTTAGTTAACCCATCTGTCTCCCACTTCAGCCAGACTGACAGCACCTTCGGGGTGTCTTTCATGTCTGCCTCCCCCCAAACCTGGGAGAAGGCCCCATGTTCAGGAAGGGGCCCTGTGAGCTTCAGTTTAGAGATGAGTCTGAGGCACGTGAGAGAATGGCTGAGCAGAGCTGTCCGTCAGCAGGTGGACCCTCTGGGCGAGGGCTCGGCGGAGAGTCTGGGGTGGAGATGAAGTTTGGGGCGTGAGCGGGGAGTGTGTCCGTGGTGGTTGAAGGCATAGTTTAGTTCTGCCTTAACTCAGGTTTCTTAGAAAACACAGCTGAAGTGTTGGCGCTTTATTGGTAGATACAACCCCAGAGCAGTGAGGGTGAGGGAAGCGAGGCAGGGAGGGAGAGGAAAACACAAGCTTTGTCTCAGGGAGGTGGTGTACACACAACTAGCCGCTTGCCCCCGTGTGGTGTCTTGGGTAGACGCCACAGAAGCACCACGCTGGGGTTGCTGGAGGGACAGAGAGCGAATTCACCTTCTCTCTGTTTTGTCTCCCGTCCGTCATTGCTCCACGTTCGCCCTGTCGGGTTCTGGCTCCCTTCACCTGCCGGGATTATATCACTTGACACCAGAAAAGCCAGACCCCATGCCCTGCGGCGTGGCACGTCACCCAAGCCCTGAAGCCGTGCGGTGAACAGAACGGCACTGGCCTGCAGGGCGTGGTCGAGGGGGTCGGGTGAGGCTGCAGGTCCCCTGGGGAGAGAGCACAGGGCAGGAGGAGGGCGGGGCTCTGGGCAGTTCTCAGAGCTGAAGAACCCACAGCCCCAGGGATCGTCCACTGGAGCAGAGGCCCCCGGAGGAGGTGTCACAGGGCCGAGGAAGAGAGATTCGGGGGAGGTTGTCAGCAGCTCCTGGTGTAGCTCTGAGGTCCAGTGGGCTGAGTTCAGAAAGTGACATGATTCTGAAATGCCTGGTGAGCTGGCCAGAGTTCCCTGTGTTAGAATACAGGGAACAGAGACTGGGTCGTGGTGGAGAGTGGAGAGAGCAACACACATGTACCACTGGGTCCCGCTGCTCAGTGGTGAGAGCTCCGTGGCCGGGCCGGGCTGGGGGGTGGAGGGGGAGCAGACGTGGCCTGTAGATGATAATGGGAGCTGCTCATGGGGCCCAAGAGATTTCTGGAAGCTGAGACGGGATGTGATGGTGGGGAGAGAGGCCTCGTGAGGTACTCTGTATCAAGGATGGGTTCCTCAGTCCGTCTAAACCCAGCACTGCCAGTTGTGCTATGACAGCTGGCTGGCAGCTGCAAGGGCAGTTCTGTCTCCTGGTAGCCCCTCCCCTCTCTTGGGGGTTCTTGGGCAGATTCTCAGGGCCAACATCACCTTCCCCAACATGGAAGCAGCTTTGTGAAGTAAGAATAAGGCTCATATCTCAGCTCTTGCACTGATAAGCTGTGTGAGCTTGGGGAGGCTGTTTAACTTCTCAAACTCAGCTTCTGTGTCTGTGGCGTGAGGCCAACAGCACCTTCCGCGGGCGGTATTTTCCGCTCAGGTCATCTTCAGAGAAAGACGGAATGAGCATGTTTGATTCAGGCACTGAATAAAAAGTGATGCTTGGGAGAGGCTGATACTGAGCAAACGAAAAGGAAATGAAATACGAGCAGCCGCATTCCCAAGACAAACACTTGGGACACAAATCATCATCACCCGGGTCTCACAGGACAGGCGTCCCTCAGCGCCCCAGTTTGGGGCTTGTTTCCGTGGGTGGCTGCCGTGGTGATTTCTTCCAGCCAGGTGCTGTTTCCTCCTACTCTTAGCAGCCGAGGCTGGGGAGGAGTCACCCATTCATGGCGCTGGCCCCTTGCCCCAGTTTGAATTTACCGGCTGGGTTCCCGTTTTCTGGGCAGTCCCGTGGTGGGAAGCGGGAGTCGGGGCAATACAGAGACCCGAGTCTCTGCTGGCTGATCCCAGGGAACGTGCGAGGCCCCAGAGCCAGTTCCGCCCTGCTCAGCTTGTGGGCTCCCAGCAAGCCAGAAGCACGTGTGCTCCCCTAGGCAAGCTTCATAGCGCTGAACCCCTCGAGCGCTGCCAGGTGGGCCCAGAACCCCTGGAGAACGTGGGATCTGAGGGTGTGCGGTCTCCCCTGCCTCCCTGCAGGCGCTATGCTCCGTGTAGCTCTCTCCTCCTCTGTGTACTGAGAAGCACATCCATTTGCCCGGCCTCCCTCCATCCCTGCCACGTGCCAGCTGGCACAGTGCTGCTCCCGGGGGCAGGGCCCCTATTGCCGAGGTCCTCAGAAGGGTGGCCTGCGGTGTCTGGCCTCCATTTCTCCCTAGAAGGCTGGGCAGTTCGAGGGTGAGACCTGGACTCATCTTGCTGGAGTAACCGGTGTCAGAGTAGATATGTGTCCCACCCTGTGGTGTGTGACTTTTTATTGTAGGAAATCTTGGCATAGAGAGTAGTGAATCTCCATGTGCCCATTTTCATTGTTTCGTGACCAATCTTGTTTCATCTATTTGTCTCTTCACTCCTCTCCCCCTAGATTATTTTGAAACAATTCCGAGGCATCGTCTTGTCATTTCATCCAAGAGTATTTCAGTATCCCTAAAAGACAGCGCTCTTAAGAAAACTACTGTACCATTGTTGCACCTAAAAAAATAATCCATCGAATGTCCAGTGTTTAAATTTCCCTGACTGTCTTATAAATGATTTGTTTTACAATATGTGTACTTGGGTAAGATTCAGGAAAAAGGTAATGTAGTACAGATAGTTGTCTCTTGGCTTCCATATTCTAAATCACTGCACCAATATATGCTTTATATGCACATGCCTTACATTTCATTCTCAGTGAGCCAGCAGTTCAGGTGTACCACGTCATCGTCCTGAGAACACAGAGCACAGCGCGGAGGAGGGTTGAGAACACTGGTTTCCCAGCACTTTGTTGTGAGCGATCGATCGTGGAGACTCTCCTTTTAGTGTCTGTATGGAAAAGGTTACCTTGAAGATGTCGTGCTGTGACCCTGCAAGAAGAGGGCTGCAGAGGGGGAGTGAAGCAGACGGAGCGCGCCCGTCAACAGAGAAGGCGCGCTCCCCCCAGCTTTGTGTGCGGGAGGGCCCGGCCGTGGGCGGCACGTGGCCAGAGGGCAGCTTGCTTCTTTTCTTTCTTTCTTTTTTTTTCTAATCCTGACTAATTCTCAGAGTAAAATCCCGACTAATTCTCAGAGTAAAATCCCAAGTCCTTACAGAGACCAAACCGTCTGTCAGATTCCCCGCCACCTGCCTGACCTCACCTGCCTCCTCTCCCCTTCAAGGCCTGTGCTCCCGCAGTGTTGGCCTCAGATACGCCAAACGTGCTTGCACCTCAGGACCTTTGTACCTGCTGTCTCCTTTGCCTGGAAAGCTTTCTCACTCCCTTATTCCCTAAAGGTTTCTGTCCACTCCGTGACATCTTGTGGAAGAGGACCCCCGCCACACACAGGCTGCCGCATACAGGAGCAGCCCCTCCCCGGACGACGTTCCTAACCCTTCCTCCTCTGCGCTCACGACTGCCTGATGCGTTAAACATTTGTGTGCTGTCTCTTCCCGCACTGAAATGATTCAGGCAAGAAAAACCCACACACATAATGCATGAGGGAGTGGTAAGTGCTGTAAAGCAAAACCAGCAGGGGAGGGGCATAGCATACGAGGCGGTGTTGTTTCTAACAGGCCTTCGTTAGGGAAGGCTCCCTAGGGACTGACGGGGCGTGAGACCTCGGGGACAGAACCAGGCCTGAGAACAGGGAAGGGGGTCTGTGCACACGGCCCCGCCCATATCCTCTCACTCTTTGTTCACGTAAAAGCCAACGGTGTCCTGTGCGCCCCTGCCCTCACCCGAAGTCTTCCCTGGCCTGCTCCCGGGGAGGTGCTGCCCCTGGGCGCAGGTCTCGGCCAGCACCAACAGGGAGTTGGGGTATCGGCACCCCAGCTCCGCCCCCTTCAGTGGGACAAGTCTCAGGCCTGCTCAGAACCGTCTTCCAGAGGCCCAAGCCTGCTGAGGCAGTGGGTGCCAACGCCGCCTTTGGGAAGCCTGTCACATAGCTGAAGCGGTGACTCCAACTTTACAAGTGATGGTGATGTAACAAATTTATACTGAAGATTTGAAAGGATTGGAAAGGGATGTTTATGCAAAGGAGCCAGAGAGACACCCAGGCAGTAAGGGAAGAACAAGATGCTGGGTATTGAACAAGAGTGAAGTGCTTTCAGCCTCTGCTCCACAGATCAGGTTAAAAATGTTAAACCCTCTACTTTAGGTTAAATATGGGGCAAATACCAAGCGAAGCTTTGCTTCAAATGCAGCAACTGGATGGAGCTGTAAGAAAATACTCTTCCTTAGACTCTAACCTACAACAGCCCTTTGAACTTCCTTCATTCAAGCCACACCGAACTGGCCAAAGAGGCTGCACTTTCCAAGAAACAGAATAGTGGAGGTGCCACCGACACGACCCCTTTATCACAGGAAGAGATGTGAGCACACAGGAGGGCGATGGAGCTGCGGTCAGGCCTGGGTGCGGTGAGGAAGGGCACAGAACAGTGACCAGGAAAGACGGCTTTCTCCTTCCCTATCCCTGCCAGAAGCCTGGATTTGTAAGCACTGAGGCCAGCCTGTCCGTTTTCAGAGAGTGGCTTAGTGGAGAAAGAAGTGGCTTTTTGTCCCCTGAAATGGCTAAATAGGACTTTACAAAGAGACATGAGGGTCATGAGATGACTGAAAGACTGAGGAATTTGAAAGGTGGAGAAGAATTTTTCAGACGTCAGAGGTCCCTGCTCCCTGGCTTATTGGCCCTTCACAGCCAGCCACAAGTATGGTACGTCCCACTGTTCCCATCTTGCTAATGACATGGTAGAGCCTGCCTTGGCTGCACAACAAAGGGAAATGGCATAAACCAGCTCACATGCAGTGGGGAAGCTGAGACAAAGACTGCCCAGTCATTTCAGTATTGGGGAGTTTCCAGCTTCTCAAAGATTGATGATCCCCCCCAGGGTGATTTGTTTTCTGTTTAATTTTTCATATTTTATTCCTGGTATTAACAAGTTAAGAAAGTAGAACTTTCCCAAGTGCTGACTTACACACAATGTTTATAGAGAATTAAGAGCAGGGGAGCCCCGCCCGGCGTACCGTCCCAGCGGGGGGCGCGCCCGTGCCGGCGCCCGGCCTGGGCCGCTGCGGGATGGCGCTGCTTCTGGCCGCGGCGCTGCTGACCGGCGTGTTCGCGCAGCTGCAGGGGCGCGGCCGCGACTTCGGCGACCTGCTCTTCTACTCGGGCTTCCTGAGCCTCTGGGCTGGGTCCTCTGGTACACCGGCAACATCGCGATCTCGCGCCGGGAGCTCGAGCGCGACTACGGCCTGCGGCCCTCGGCTCACGCCCGCCTCGCGGGAAAGCTCTCCCGCCGCTGGTCGGCGCCGGCTTCCTCCTCCGTCGGCCGGCGCGGCGCGCCTGGCTCCCGGGGATCGGGCCGAGCCGCCCTCCGCCGGCTCCCGCCGCGCGCGCCTGCACCCCGCCCCGGCCTGGGGCGGCGGGAGCACATGGCCCCACCTGTCAGGGCCCGACTGGCGGAGGTGTGCAGCTGTCCCCAGCTTCATGTGGCCGGATGCCTACCTGCCCTCCCTCTAGCCCCTGGATAAACAACTCAGCCTCACAGGGGAAAAAAAAAAAAGAAAGAAATTGCTATGAATAACGTAAATAAGCTACAGGGATACAATGTATCTAATCTGTTCCCTTTGCTTATCTATAAACTCCCACTCCAGCAGTGAAACACCTGGCTCCCTTTATTTGTCACCTATTTATAGACTTGTTCCACCCCATTGTACTTGCACAACAGTATCAGATTTTCACCCTACTTCCGTGGGAAACAACTTCATGATCTATGGAGCATACATATATGCAGTTTCTTTGCCTTTATTCTTACAGACTATACTTGTTTCCAAAGTTACATAGGTCAGCATTTTCCCCCACATTCATTTCAATGCAATAGTTTAATACATTTGTAACATAATTAGATTGTTTTGGCCGCAGTCTGCATTCTTTCCTGGGATCCCCTGACCTCGTTTTTTGATATATATATATATATATATATATATATATATATATATAATTTGCACATATCAAAGTTCACTCTGTTCTCTTAAGTTCTGTGGGTTTTGAGAAACACAAGTCCTGTTTCCAGTGCTGCAGTAACTATACAGAATGTTTTCACTACCTTAAAAGTCCTCTATGCATCACCAGTTCATCTCTCCTTCAAACCCCCAAACACCTGGAAACCCAAATCATTTCAGTGTCTTTAAAGCTTTGTCTTTTCCAGAATGTCAAATAATTGGAATTATAGAATTTGTACCCTTTTTCTACTGGCTTCTTTCACTTAGCAGTATACACTTAAGTTTCCTTCATGTCTTTTCATGGCTTGGTAACTTACTGCTTTTTAATAACTAAATTACTTTAATTGCTAAATTGCATTACATGGATTTACAGTTTATCTATTCAGTTCTTGAACAGCATATGTTGGTAGCTTTAAGTTTTGGGTGATTATGAATAAAACTGCTATGAACGTTAGCATGCATGTTTTTGTGTGAGCATAATTTTTCAAAGCAGTTGAGAAAATATCACACAATGCATTTTCTGGATTATATGGCAAGACTATTTTTAACTTTGTAAGAGACTGCCAACCTGTCTGCCAGTGTGGTTCTACCATTTTGTAATCCCACCATCAATGAATAAGAGTTCTCATTCTACATCCTTGCCAGGATGTGGCATTGTTAGTTTTTGGAATTTAAATCTTTTAAATAGGTGTGTATTAGTATCTTGTACTTGTTTTAATTTGAAATTCCCTGAAAAGAAATGATGAAATGAATTTTATATGCTTATTTTCCGTCTACATATCTTTATTGGTGAAGGTGTCTGTCAAATAATTTGCCCATTTTTATTGGAGTTATTTGCTTTCTTACTGTTGTGTTTTTACTTATTTCTTGTATATTTTGGATAAAGATTCTTTTTCATATGTCTTTTGTGCATATTTTTTCTCCCAATCCATTACTGTCAATTCGTTCTTTTAACAATGTCTTTCATGGAGGTTTTTAGTTTAATAAAGTCTGATTTATCAATCTACCAATTTACTTCCATGAATCATGATTTTGCTATTGTATTTAAAACCTTATTGCCACACTCAAGATTACATTGATTTTTTTCTTCTCTAAGTTTACATATTGTATTTTATACTTATGCCTCTGATCTTTATTGAGTTAATTATTGTGAAATGGGTAAGTTCTGTGTCTGTTTAACTTTTTTTGCATAGTGATGTTCAATTATTCCTGTGCCATTTGTTGAAAAGATTATCCTTCCTCCACTGATTTTTTTTTCCTCCATCAAGAACTAATGACTGTACTTGCAGTGTCCTATTTTGGGCTCTCTATTCGAGTCCACTGATCTATATGTCTATTCTTTTACCAGTCCCATGGTCTCTGGATTACTGTAGATTTTTATGTTTGTTTATTTAAGTTTTTATTTATCAATTTTTCCAGGTGGGGGGCAGAAATTAGGTTTACTTATTTATTTATTTTAATGGAGGTACTGGGAATTGAACTCAGGACTTTTGCATGCTAGGCATGCACTTTACCACTGAGCTACATCCTCCCTCTGGATTGCTGTAGCTTTTATAGTAAGGATTCAAATCAGATTGTGCCAGTCCTCCAACTTTGTTCTTCTTTGGTGTCATGTTGGATATTCCGGGTCTTTAGATTATACACATACATTTTAGAATATTTGTTGATATCTCCAACACAGATTACTGGGTTTGGGTTAGAATTGCCTTGAATCTATATGTAAAGATGGGGAGAATTTATGTCTTAACAATATTGAGTCTTTCAGTACACAAACATGAATTACCTCTCCATGTATTTAGACTGTTTTTGATTTCTTTCACCAGAGTTCTTAGCTTTCCATATCTAGATTCTGTACATATTTTGTTACTATTATACCAAAGTATTAAAAATTTTGGTACTGTTATAAATAATGATGTTTTGAATTTCAAATTAGAATTGTTCATTACTGGTACATATAGAAAAAATGGAATTTTGTATAATAACTTTGTATCAAGTGACCTTTCTATAATCATTTATGAGTTCCAGCACTAATTTTGCGAATTTTGTAAGATTTTTTATGTAAACAATCATGTCTTTTCTGAACAAATAGAGTATTATTTCTTTCTTCCTAATTTGTATACTTTGTTTATTTCTTGTCTTGGATCATCCTTGCGTTATTCTTGATGTTAGGGGAAAATCATCTACTTTCTAACAATTAAGGATGATATTGGCTATAGGTCTTTTTTAAGATGTTCTTTACCAAATTGAGGAATCTTTCCTCTATTCTTAGTTTGCTGAGAGTTTTTTTAATCATAGACACTAACCTACTGAGGTTAATCAGATCATAACTGACTTGGAGGGAACAAAATATTCAGCTCCAGCCCTCTTTAGCCTTACACATGGGGGGAAGGGAAATACTCAATTTTAGTTCCCTCTAGTCATTTGGCCCCTTCCCTAAAGAGGGGAGGGGCTCTGAGATATGCTAATAAAGGTCACAGCCCAGGGGAACAGTCTCACAAAAGAATGAAACCTAATCATGGGACTATAAAACACTTTCCCTCCCAACACACCTTAGGAACACATCACTAAAACCCTAGGTACTAGAGTTCAACAAAATGATGTCTAGTTTTCAACAAAAAAATTATGAGGCACATTGAGAGGAAAACAGGAGAGTTTGAACAGACAAAGCAAGTGTCACAACCGGACCCATATAGCATTAAGATGTTGAAATTATCAGACCAGAAATTTTGAAAAATGTGATTAATATGTTAATAACTCTAATTTTAAAGGTAGACTATATGCAAGAACAAATGAGTAATGTAAACAGAGAAATGAACATTCTAAGAAAGAATAAAAAAAGAAATAATAGAAATCAAAAACTCTATAGTAGTAATGAAGAATTCCTTCAACAAACTCATTAGTAGACTGGACACAGTACAGGACAAAATCAATGAACTTTATGAAAAACTTTTTAAAAAATATGGTTTCACAAAAAAGTGATAATTCTGTAGTAACTGAACTTAAAAGAATGAAATAATGTGATCTAACTGATAAAACATTCAAACTAGATGTTTATGAGGAAATTCAACAAGCTACAAGAAAACTCAAAAAGACAATTAAGGAAACTCAGAATAAAGTTAATGAACATAAGCAGTTTTTTACCAAAAATATTGAAATTATAAAAAGAGTACCAAGGAAAAATTTTAGAGCAGAAGAATTCAGTTAATGAGATAAAGAATGTAATAGTATCAGAAGCAAAGCAGATCAGATCAAAAAAAGAGTAAGTGACTTGGAGGATAGAAATTAGAAATGCATCAGTTAGGAGAGAGAATTAAGATTCTTAAAATGTGAAGAAACCCTACAAGACCTATAGGAAACTATCAGAACAGCAAATATAAGAATAATTGTTGTCCCAAAAGGAGAAGAGACAGGAAGGGCGCAGAGAGATTATTTTTTAAAATAATAGCTGAGAATTTCCCAACCAGAGAGTGTACTGGACATACAAATCCAAGAAGTTAATCAAGGAGCCTATTATCTCAATGCAAATAGGCATTCTCCAAGACATATTATAATCAAATTGTCAAAAATTAATGATAAAGAAAGAATCTTAAAGGCTGCCAGGGGTAAAAAGGAACCTACAAAGGAACCCCCATTAAGCTATCAGTGAATTTTCCAGCAGAGACTTTATAGGCCAGGATAGAGTAGAAATGATATATTCAAAATATTGAAAGAAAAAAAATGGCAGCAAATAATACTTTATTTGGCAAAGTTATCCTTAAGATATGAAGGAAAAATAAAGGCTTTCCCAGAAATAAAAGGTAAGGGAGTTCACCACCACTAGATCTGCTTTGCAAAAAAATGATGAAAGGAGTTCTCCAGTCTAAAATAAAAAGATGCTCATCAGTAACATAAAAACTTACAAAAGTACACAACACTCTGGTAAATGTGAAAAATAAACAGTCAGCATCAGAAACCTGTGCAGTAGTCCCCCAGAACCTGTAGAGGATTGGTTCCAGACCACAGTTATCAAAATCCATGGATGCTCAAGTTTCATAGTCCACCCTTGGTACCCGTATTTCTGCATCATGGATTTAACCAACTATGAATCACATTTTACTGTGATATTTATCAAAAAAAATCTATAAGTGGACCCACAGAGTTCAAACCCATGTTGTTCAAGGATCAACTGTACTACATTAGAATAATTTGTTAACCACTTAATTACAGTATGAAGTTTAAAGGGAAAGACCATTAAAAATAACAATTGCTACTATATTATTTAATAAATTTATACCAAAAATAGGTAAATTGTGACATCAAAAATATAAAAGGGGATGAGTATAAGAGCAGAGACTTTTTAGGCAAATAAAGGTAAGTCGCTATCAGCATAAAATGAACTGCTATATCTATGAGCTGTTTTTATATAAGACCCACAGTAATCACAAAGCAAAAATCTAGAGTAGAGTTATGAAACATAAAAAGAGGTGAGACTGAGCATATCGACATGGGAAGCGACACATTATAAAAGTAGGCAGAAGCAGAGGTGAAAAGAAACAATGGAATTACAAAACAACCAGAAGGCAGGTGATAAGATGGCTGTAGTAAGACCTTATATATGAATAATCTAAATGTACTCACAGCAAAAAAGAATGTGACAATGAATATATGTATGTTCATGTATAACTGGAAAATTGTGCTCTACACTGGAAATTGACACAACATTGTAACATGACTGTGACTCAATTTAAAAAAATGTTAAAAAAAATGTAAGTAGATTGAACTCAGCAATCAAAAGGCAGAGTGACTGAATGGAAAGAAAAAAAAGAACGAATTATATGTTGCCTATAGGCGATTACTTTCAGCTCTAAAGACACACACAGGCTCAAAGTGAAGAGATGAAAGGAGATATTTCATGCCAGAGGAAACCAAAGGAAAGTGGGAGTAGATATTCTTCTATCAGACATAACAGACTAAACCAAAAATGGCAGTAAGACTACATAAAATAGTAATGAGACAACATGATACTTAAAAGCTTCTGCACAGCAAAAGAAACAATTAATAAAATGAAAAGTCAACCTACAGAATGGGTTAAATTTTTTTGCAAACATATATCAATTAAGGGTTAATATCCAAGATATATAAAGAACTCATTCAACTTAGTAACAAGCAAACTGATTTAAAAATGGTCAGAACAACTAAACAGACATTTTTCCAGAGAAGACATTCAAATGGCCAACAGGTATACGAAAACATACATCAAAAACCATCAGGGAAATGAGTCAATACCACAATGAGATATCACCTCATGCTTGTGAGAATAATATTCCCAAGAAGAACAAGAGATAACACAGATTGGTGAAATATGGAGAAAAGGGAAAACTTGTGTACTGTTGGTGGGAATGTAAACTTACAACCACTCTGGAAAATAATATGTATTTCCTCAAAAATTAAAAATTGATTTACCGTATGACCCAGCAATTCTGCTGCTGGTTGTCTTTAAAATTATCTGAAAACAAGATATCAAAGAGATATATACATTTCTATGTTTATTGCAGCTTTATTCATAATGACAAAGATATGAAAATAACCTGAGTGCCCTTCAATCAATGAATGGATAATGAAGATGTGGTATAAAGAATTGACACTTTAGCAACATGCAACAACATCACTTTGAATTGCACGAGTCCACTTACATGTGCATTTTTTTTTCAGTAAATGCATACACAGCATTCCCCAGTCTGAGGTTGGTTGAATTCCTGGATACAGAACTGTGGTTACGAGGGCTGACTGTAAGGTTATACTCTGATTGGCTTTCAAATGGACAGGAGTTCACTCCCGTAAACCCCTCATTGTTCAAGTTTCAACTGTATATACAATGGAATATTACCCCGCCACAAAAAAGGACACCCTGCTCTTTGTGACAACAAGGATGGACCTTGTGCACATAATGTTAAGTGAGAGAAGTCAGACAGAAAAAGACAAGTACAGCTGACCCTTGACTAACACGAATGTGAATTGTGCGGGTCCCCTTCTACGGAAATGTGTTTCAATAGTGCGCTACATGATCCATGGTTGATTGAATCTACAAACTCAGAACTGCAGACATGGAGGGCCGACTATAATGTTATATACAGATTTTTGACTGCATGGAGGTCAGAGCCAGCTAACCCCCACCTTGTCCAAGTGTCAATTATTTGTATCTGGAATCTAAAAAAGCCAAACTTACAAATATCTCCTGGTTAAAACCTATGTGGGTTTTCACTCTGGGCCGTAGGCAGTTGCACGGTTTTTACTTGCAGGGTTGGGGAGGGGAAGCTATTCTTAGCGCATCAGACCCGAGCAATGCATTTCAGTATCTGAAGGGAGTCACAGTCAAAGACTCAGGCCCCCTCTGGCTGGCCGTGCTTTTATGCATATTTGCATTCCCAGCTAAGCTCCTTTACTCCTAGGTCTCTTTATCTGGAACCTTCTGCTGAGATCTTCAGAAGCCTCAGCTGAGGCTTCATTATTGGGGAGAAGAGGGTAAAAACTTGAAGAGACTTTTCTCGACTCCGACTCTGTACTCATTACTTTTCCACGCGAACCATTTTCCTCCCCACCCCCAGGGTCCACAAAACTGCAAGAGCCATTTGTTTTGCGGCTCCCTCAACAGTGAAGTGACCTCCCCCCTCTGTGCTGATGCCCCTGGCCCTCTACCAGTATGCCATTCCACGGGGGAAACTAAACGGTGAAGTTGGCACATTCTTTGGCTTTAGCTTCTTCCTTGTATATAAAGTGGGTGATGAAAGGCTTAATTGTTACTTTCACTGCAGGTTCGTTGCTTTCATCAGCTCCCCACAGCTGGCAGCTCACTGTGCTTAGTCTCTCCGGCTCAGCTGAGCTCCTGACAGTCTGTTTACCACAGATGTCCCCATGGCACAGTGTCAAGTCTCTGCTCCTCTCCTCAGGGGGTACAGCCCTGCGTCGGCCCGCAGTCACCTCGGAACGACAGTGACTTGGGCAGGAGTCTGAGCGCTGCTTTCCCCGACCGCACCCGGCTGTTCAGCTCCACTGATTGCTCTGCGTTATTCAAGCAAAAATTGTTCCTGAGACTAAACGAATCAAATTCAGACTACCTTGAAAGGTTAGCTGCCAAGGCAGTAATTCTCTGCTAGGTAGGGAAATGACTAATTAATATTAATCCAATCTAATAATGCGTTGATGTGACATTTCCTTAAGCAATATCTGCATTTTACGAAGGAATTTCCGGAGCTGATGTCTTGCCTTGTTGTTCAAGGTTCTGATACATTCTGAGATATCTCTGGAGGTCCAGAGTCACTTCCCCTTAGCTCGTATCACATAACTGGGGTCCAAATTTGTGTTCTCACTGTTGTTTTTAATTTTATTCTCAGCGGTTTTGTATTATTAAACAAGAACCATCTATACATGGATGGTAATGTTGGGTAAAGACTATTTTCCTATCATATGGAAATTGGACTGAAATTCTCATGGTGGCCATTGAGATGATGTTATAGAAAATGAATTCGTAACTCTCTAAAAATGTTTTGCTACCCTAATTTCTACTTTACATTTCTCATGTGTGGAACAAAGATTCCATGTTCTGTATCCATATATTTGGCTTCTTTTGGTTTGCACTTGCTTGTTTTCGCTTTAAGAATTTTTCACTTTTTATCTATTTATTAATCTGTCCTTTTTATGTACACTCATTTTCATGCTCTATAAAGAATTTAGGCCTTTCATGACACAGTAATGTAATGTGTAGTTAAGTTGTAGCTTCCTAAGAAAATACAGCTTAAATCATGACAATTACATAGCAACGCTACCAACTTTAACATGTGGAGCAGGAATAGTGTTAAATGTCATATTTTTGATTCTGAGGTGCTAACAGAAGATTTTGATCATGGCCTTGCAGAGATATATATTACTGTTTATGAAAGAATATCTTACTTTTGATAAAATATATCACTGCAGTGGAGACTAGATGGATCATTAGAATTCATTTAAAAATACATAATACTGAAATAAAAGTTCCTGTTAAGACATTATCTTTTCAAAAATAGGCATTTGGGGACAGAAGGTGAAACAAAGTTCCTCCTAATTTGCAAGTTTTGTTTCTGCAAGTACTGAAGTTCAATAAAATATTTGAACTCCTCTTCATTATATTCAGTGTATTTTCACATCCATTATTTTATTTGATCATTATAATCCTGAGATGATGATGGTTATCTACACTGTGGAGACTTAAAAAAAAATAAAGAAAATGAACTTTATAAAAACTCCTGCCAGAAGTAGGATCCAGTTCTCTAGCTCCTTGTCTCATGCTCCATTTGGCACAGATGTTTAACTATTTCCCAAATCATTTTATATATTGAGGACATTCATCTCTTGTTTTCCAGGTGTGTCACTTTTTCCACATAAACATTGCACTATAAAATATATATCTTTATGTATGTTTACATATGTGTGGATGCATGCATAGACTATTTTAATATATGAGAATCATGTGATATGTAGCAAAAAAAATATAATTTATACATCTGAGAAGTTTATAATTTACCAAGGATGGGACTGGTAGGCTAAAAGAGATGAAAACTTCATTGAAACTGAAATATCTTATTTACCTTTGCTTTGTAGCTTAGCAGCTTCCAGTTTCTTTTTACGCATGTGTTTACATATATCTGAATATGTGAGTGTCTATGAAATGTAGAAAAGGTATGTATAAATAAAATGATGCTATTAATTCTTTCAAAATTCTTACCACTCCATTCCTTTTCTACCACACACACACACACACACAAGCAAACACACATATTTATACTCAATAAAAGAATGGAGAATAATATTTAGGATAAAAAAATATGTTGTTACCGAATAATAATTTACTCCCTATTCAGTCAAAGCACTAATTGTTTTCAAAGTAATAAAAACTATTCTCAGTAAAGCAAGGAATTAGTAAAGCTGCTGACCACAGACATGTTGCTTAAATAATCCAAACTGGTGGATAGTTAAAATTAATAACAGAAATTGTGTTTTAAGGAAATTGTGGACAAGTAAAATAAACAATGACAATGTGTGTGTTTTCTACGTCTCTATCGTAAGACAGATACAAAATTTTTATTTGAAATTTGCTAAAGTAGTTTTTATTATAGTAAAATACACAG
The DNA here is from genome assembly GCF_048564905.1 of Vicugna pacos. Lineage (NCBI taxonomy): Eukaryota > Metazoa > Chordata > Mammalia > Artiodactyla > Camelidae > Vicugna > Vicugna pacos. The sequence continues at coordinate 30,407,630 of NC_133001.1, forward strand.
AAGAGAAATTTATCAATTTAACCATTTTTCAGTTGTACTAAAATTTTCAGTGGAATTAAGCACATTCACATTGTTAGCCAAATATCAACACCATCCATCTCCAGAAATCTTCATCTTCACAAAACGATCAGCTCTGCACAAGCACAATTCTATTCTCTGTCTCAATGAATTTGACTAAACTAGGTTACCTCATATAAGAGGAATCACTCAGTATTTGTCGCATTGTGTATGCTTATTTCATTTAGCATGAGATCTATGATGTTCATCCATGCTGTAGCATGTATCAAAATTTTATTACTTTTTAAGGATGAATAATATTCCATTGCATGTATATTCCACATTTTGTTTATCAGTGGGCACTTGGATTTTTCTACTTTTTGGCTGCTGTGGAAAATGCTACTATGAACATGGATGTACACATAGCTGTTCAAATTTCTGCTTCCAACATTTTGGATATATACCTAGGAGTGAAGTTGATGGATTATATGGTAATTCTGGTTAACTTTTTGAGGACTGGTCAAACAGTTTTCCACAGTGGCTGCACAATTTTACATTCCCACCAACAATGTACAAGAGTTCTAATTTCTCCATATCCTTGTCAACGTTTGTTCTTTTCTGTTTATTTTAATAAAACACATCCTAATTCATGTGAAGTGTTATCTCATTGTGGTATTGGTTTGCATTTCCCTAATAATTAATGATAGTGATAATATTTTCACATGCTTGTTGGTCATCTGTCTGCCTTCTTTGGAGAAAAATCCATGAAAGTCTGTTGCCCATGTTTAACTGGGTTGTTTGTGTTTGATTGCTTTTTTTTTTTTTTTGGTTGAGTTGTAGTAGTACTTAATTTTTTTTTGGATATTGATCCCTTATAAGACAGTTACTTTGCAGATATTTTCTCCTGTTCCTTGAGTTCTTTTTCATCCTCTTAATGATGTCCTTTGATGTACAAAAGGATTTTTAAAAATTTTGTCAAAACAAATTAATCCATTTTAAAAAATTACTCATGCATTTGGTATAATCATTTCCAAATCCAACGTAATGAAGCTTTATCCTATGTTTTCTCCTAAGTGTTTTACAGTTTCAGCTTTCACATTTAGGTCTGTCATTCATTGTGAGTTAATTTTTGTATATGGTGTAAGGTAAGGGTCTAAACTCATGCTTTTGTATATGAATATCCAACTTTGCTAGCACCATTTATTGAAAACACTGTCCTTTACCCATTGAAAGGTTTTGGCGCCCTTGTTCAGAATCATTTGACTCTATATCTGAAGGTTTGTTTCTTGGTTCTCTCGTCTACTCTATCAGTCTGTATGTCTTTGTTTTAGTACCACACCATTTTGATTAGTGTAGCTTTTGTAGCAAGGTTTGAAGTCAGGAAGTGTGAGACCTCCAACTTTGTTCTTTTTCAAGATATTATGTGGCATCTCAAGATCCCTTGATATTCTGTATGAATTTTAAGATGTATTTTTCTATTTCTGAAAAATTGTCATTTGAACTGTGACAGGGACTGCACTGAAGCGATAGATTGCATTGGGTATTACTGACATCCTAAAAATACCGTCTTTCAACCATGAACTTGGTGGGGTTTCTTTCCATTTTTTGTGTGTCTTAATTTCCTCCAGCAATGTTTTATAATTTCCAGTGTACAAGTTTGTCACCCCATTTGTTGTTTGTTCCTAAGTATTTTATTCTTTTTTATAAGTTATTGCAAATTAAATTGTTTCCTCATTTCCTTTTCAGAATTTTCACTTTGTATGGTTGATAGGAATGCCACTGACTCTTGTGTGTTGGTTTTATATCCCACAGCTTTGCTGAATCTGTCTGTTAGTTTTAACCACTCTTGTTGTGAATCTTTAGGATATTCTACTTGTCATCTGTAAATTGAAGACAATTTTACTTCTTCCTTTCCAACTTGTGTATCTTTATTCCTTTTTCTGCCTAATTGTTCTGGCTGGAATTTCTGATACTGTATTGAATAAACGGGGCAAATGCAGGTACCCCCATCTTGTTCCTAAACCTAGAAGAAAAACTTCCTTTCTCACCCTGTTGTGTACATGACAGTGTGTGTGTGCTTTTGCTCTGTGGCCTTTGTGATGGTCAGGTGCTATGCTTATGTGGACAATTTCTTGTTTTTTTTTTTTTAATCATGAAAGTTTGTTGAATTTTATCAAACACTTTTTCTACATCAATGGAGATGATCATGCTTTCTATTTTTTCTTTAGTTTGTTAATGTGATATATATGTTGATTGTTGATTGATTTTTTTAAAAACTCTATTTTTTAAGTTTTTTTTTTTTAGAATAGTTTTGGGTTCACAGCAAAATTGAGGGGAAAACACAGAGATTTCCCTCACACATACTCTCCCGTTATCAACATCCCTCACCAGAGTGGTACACTTGGTAGGTTAAGGCCGATGAACCTACACTGACATGTCATAATCACCCAAAACTCATAGTTTACATTTCGGTTCGCTCTTGGTGCTGTTCATTCTGTTGGTTTAAGCAAATATATAGCAGTATGTACCCCTCATTATGGTGTCATATAGAGTATTTTCACTGCCCTAAAGATCCTTCATACTCTGCCTGTTTGTCTCCTCCCCCCAGCCCTACTTACCCCTGGCAACCACTGAACTTGTTGCTGTCTTCAAGTTTTGCTCTTTCCAGAATGTCATATAGTTGAAATCATACAGTATGTAGCCTTTTCAGGTGGGCTCCTTTCAGTTAGTAATATGCAGTTAAGATTATTCCATGTCTTCGTGCACCCCAATGTTCATAGCAGCACTATTTACAATAGCCAAGACGTGGAAACAGCCTAAATGTCCACCAACAGATGACTGGATAAAGAAGATGTGGTATGTTTACACAGTGGAATACTACTCAGCCATAAAAACCGCCAACATAACGCCACTTGCAGCAACATGGATGCTCCTGGAGGATGTCATTCTAAGAGAAGTAAGCCAGAAAGCGAAAGAAAAATACCATATGAGATTGCTCAAATGTGGAATCTAAAAAACAAACAAACAACAACAAACAAAGCATAAATACAAAACAAAAATAAACTCACATAGAATACAAACTTGTGGTTGCCAAGGAGGTGGGGGATGGGAAGAGATAGACTGGGATTTCAAAATTGTAGAATAGATAAACAAGATTATACTGTAGAGCACAGGGAAATATACACAAGATCTTATGGTAGCTCACAGAGAAAAAAATGTGACAATGAATATATATATGTTCATGTATAACTGAAAAATTGTGCTCTACACTGGAATTTGACACAACATTGTAAAATGATTATAAATCAATAAAAAATGTTAAAAATAAATTATTACTTCTAAAAGGAAAAAAAAAAGATTATTCCATGTCTTTTCACAGCTTGATAGCTCATTGTTTTTAGTGCTGAATAATATTTCATTATATGGATGTAACACAATTTATTTATCCACTCACCTACTGCAGGACATCTTGATTGCTTTGCAGTTTTGGCAGTTATACATAAAACTATATAAACATCCATGTGCAAACTTTTGTGTGCACATAATTTTCAAATCTTTTGGATAAATGCCAAGGAGCATGAATACTGGATCATATGTTGAGAGTATATTTAGCTTTGTAAGAAGGCATCAAACTGTCATCCAAAGTGGCTGTACCATTTTGCATTCCCACCAGCCACGAAAGAACGTTCCTGTTGTCACACATCCTTGCCAGCATTCAATGTTTTCCATGTTCTTAATTTTAGTCATTTTAATAGTTCTGAAGTAGTATCTCATTGTTGCTTTAATTTCCATTTCTCTGATGACATAAGATGTGGAGCACATTTTCATATGCATATTTCATATGCTTATGCCATCACTGTATCTTTGGTAAGATTTCTATTAAGGTCTTTGGCCCATTTTAAATTGGGTTGTTTGTATTCTATTGTTGAGTTTTAAGAGTTCACTGTATGTTTTGTATAAGAGTACTTTATCAGATGTGTCTTTTGCAAATATTTCCATCAAATCTATAGCCTGTCTTCTTGTTCTCCTGACGTTGTCTTTTGTAGAACAGAAGTTTTTAATTTTAATGAATCCACCTTACCGATGATTTCTTTCATGAATCATTACTTTGGTATTGGATCTGAAAGGTCATCATCATACCTGAGGCCATCTACGTTTTTCTTTCTCATGTTATCTTCTAGGAGTTTTGTAATTTTGCATTTTACATTTCAGTCTGTGATCTATGCTGAGTTAATTTTTGAAAAGGGTATAAGGTGTGTGCCTAGATTAATTTTACTGCATGTGGATGTACAATTGTTCCAGCACCATTTGTTGAAGACATTGATTCATTTTTATCCCACTTGAGCATAGTATAATTCTTCTAATATGCTGTTAAATTATGTTTGCCAGTACTTTGTTGAGGATTTTCTTGTATCAGTATTCACAAGGCATACTGATGTTCAGCTTCCTTTTCTTCTAGTGTCTTGTTCACGTTTGGTGTAGGGTGGTGCTAGCTCATAAAATACATTTGGAAACATTCTCCACATTCAAGCTTCTGGGACAGAGCTTAAAGAGACAGAATGACTGCAAGTACCGTGATGATATGCTAGATGGGATCCTAGAACAGGAAAAAAAAAAACACTCAAAATAAGCACTAAGGAAATCGAATAAAGTATGAACTTTAGTTAGTAGTCATGCATCGATACTGATCAATTACTTGTAACAAAGATATTATACTAATGCAATGTGCTAACAGTGGGGAAGAGTGGGTGGGGAGCTATCTGTACTACTCTCTCAACTTTTATGTGTATCTAAACTATTTTAAAATTAAAAATGTATTTTAAAATATGTATCTGAAACAATAAGGCAGAAGATGAAATGTGTTGGATCGACTAACTGGCCCTCTTTTCACAAGACTGTTTCAATTTTAACACTGAGAATTCTTCCTCCTGGTAAACTCTTTAAGCCTCAAGTAACCCGTTTTAATTGTTCGCCTTAAATGTGACTAAGTGATATCTGAGGTAGCTAGGCCCCTGTGGGCTTTTCATCCCTAAACTTGAAAGTATTCATGATTTTCATGTATGATCTTTTGGCACTTGTATGTCTTTACACATTAAGGGTTGCTAGACTTTTTTTTAATCATAAAATATTTTTATATTATTATCCCATGGCCCATGACAACAACTCTGCCACCATGTCTACCTTATTTAAGCTCACCTAATCCAGGCAAAAGTTTCAAGTACATTTGCAGAGAAAAGAGTTAGAGACTTATCACTGATAACATATTTTTAAGAATCTATTGTTAGCCACTGCTGTCTTCTGAATCTGCCCAGGGTGGTGGTTTCGTTAAGGACTGCAAAACACGTCACCTGTTGGCAGTATGTTTATGTCTATGGACAATAGGAGAAAAACAAAAACACTCCTTTAGTTTGTATTTTATACCTTTAAATTATTCTTGCTTATAACCCAGCACTTCTTAATGTGAATATTTATTGAATCATTTATTTTATAGATAAAATGTATGAAGTCTCATTTAGCTCTGAAAGCAGCAAATGATTATTGAGTTATTTACTTGTGTCACTGCACTACGTATTCTACTATATTCATGTGTTTAAGCAAATTAAGGAGTTTGTTTCTCTGTTGTCAAAATACTTTTCAGACTTTGTGTATGTGTGTGCGTGTGTATTTCATTAGCATTCAAAAAACTAGCAGCTAGGCGCGCTCGGCGAGCTTAATCAGCAATTACTTAGCTACTGCTTAGTTTTCTAATTTTGAACCTAACAATGAACCTGGGTTTCAGTAATTACTTTTAGTTTACATCAGTCTTTTTTCCCCAATCTTGTCTGCACAATTGAATCACATGGCTATCTTTCAAAAATTTCAGACCAGGACAAATCTTAGATGAAATATATCTCATTCTCTTGGAGTGTAGCAGAGAGATCAATATTTTTTGAAGGTCCACAGACGACTCCAGTGTGCAAGTAAGTTTGAAAACCACTGAGTTACATTCTAAAAAAATATATATTTTTTTTACTTTTTAGGACAATTTGTATAGTTCCAAATATGTATAGAAAAACTCTGTGGAAAACAGGCTAATACTCTTTTAAAAATTGTATTAACAGCCAGAAATATCTTAACATGATTGGCCTCCAATATATTTATCATCTTATTTATTATCAAATGTTATACTATCTATTCCATACTACAGAAGGCGTTCTGTTCCAAAGTGGAAAATTCATTATATTCTTAATGAAAAATTGTGTCCTCTCTATATTCTTATTTTTCTCTTTTGTAATCAGAATTGTGTGGGTACCAATAAGGCAATTGTTTCTTTTTTTTTCTCCCACTTCTTCCTTTTTTTTTTTAAACATTTTTTATTGATTTACAATCATTTTACAATGTTGTGTCAAATTCCAGTGTTCATCACAATTTTTCAGTCATACATGGACATATAAACACTCATTGTCACATTTTTTTCTCTGTGAGCTACCATAAGGGCAATTGTTTCTTAAAACAAGCTCTTACAAGTTAAGGAATGATCTATTTAACTACTCTTGATCTTTGCATTATCTCAGAGTTTAGAAACCATACCAGAGAAACAGCTATGAAATGATAGTATACAATTTTGTGTTCTCCATTGAGGGAACCTGTTAGTTACAGGAAAAGGAATAAACCATTGTGTCATTTAGAAGTTTTTACAATCAAAAGTTTTATTCCTGGAGGCACTACAAGGCAATCAAATGAAATGCTAACAACAAATTAAATGCTTTATAGGTCAGTCATCCCATTAGGTCTCTTTAGGGAAGCTGTTCTCATATAAAGCAGGCCATAATCTACCTGCATAATGATTCTATCTTAACTGTGCCTTCTGCTCTTTTATGGCATGTTATTTATCCTGACGCATGGCTGATATAGAAGAGATGTAAAGGATGTAAAAGCTTCCATTTTATGGCAGATAAAATTTATGGAATCTAAGCACAGTAAACATATTAAATTAAACATATTAAATCTGACAGTGAGTCTTTAAAAACCATAGCTATGATTTGATATAAAATATATTAAAACTATGCCTTCACAGGCAAAGAAAAGGAGAGGGCTGAAGTAATAATATAGGTAATTTAAGTAATAATATAGGTAATTTGGACCAAAAAGATAAATAAAAACCTTTCTTATGGAAGAAATTAACATTTGGTTGTCTGATTTTTCAACACTGTTCGTCTACACAGTCCGAATGAACTTTGAATTGTTCAACCTATCAGTCCACTTTGCTTACGTGCACAAAAGCAAATGCAACATTTATAGATTTATCAAATGTTTTGGTCGTGCAACTATAGCATATTCTCTGATGAAAAGAAAATATGCATATTACTTTTACTTACATAATTGGTCTCTCCTGTTAAATTTATTCTGAAATGAGGTAAGAAATAACTGTTATAATAACTAGGTATATACCCTGTGCCCATCTGAACAGATTTCATTTATCTTTGTACCTCTTTTCTCATTTCCTAAATGATATGAGAAGTGTTGATCAGAAGACAGAATAATCAAAATGTACATCTGTTTTATTGATTCCCACAAACTTTACATATACCTCATAAAGGAAATTCTATTAATGCAGATACATTTTGCTTTGTATTTCAGGTTTTGCTCATTTTTTTAACTGAAGTGTAGTCAGTTACAATGTGTCAATTTCTGGTGTACAGCATAATGTCCCAGTCATGCATATATATACACATATATTCATTTTCATATTCTTTTTCATTAAAGGCTATTACAAAATATTGAATATAGTTCCCTGTGCTATACAGAAGGAATTCGGTTTTAGCTTTTACTAATTTAATAGAACTTTATAAAATTATGTTGTCCAATGTCATTTTTGCTATAACTTCCATTATTAGTTTTGCTAATGAGTCAGTGATTCTTTAAACCAAACAGATAGACTTCAGCATAAATATTTCAAGATTTTTTTACCTGTGTAGATCTAACATTTACAACTTGAGGATTTTATATACAAATATCGTGAAACGATCAAGCTAATTAACATGTTTCTCACCTCACATAGTTATCTTTCTGTGTCTGTGGTGAGAATACTTAGAATCTACCCTTTTGGCAAATTTCAATTATATAGCAGAGTATTATTATCTGTAGTCACCATGCTGTACATTAACTCTCCAGACTTATTCCTCTTCTGTAACTGAAAACCCCTTAACCAAAATCTCCTCATCTATTTCTCCCCCTGGTCCCTGGTAATAATCATTCTGCTCTCTATATCTACGAGTTTCACAGTTTTAGATTCCACTTATAAGTGCATATACACAGTATTTGTTTTTCTGTGACTTATTTCACTGTCTCTCAGGTTCATATATGTTGTTGTAAAAGCAGAATTTTCTTCCTTTTTAAGGCTGTATAGTAGTCCACTACTATATGTATATAGTAGTGTGCATGTATATACCACATTTTCTTTATTCATTCATCTGTCAGTGGACATTGAGCTTGTTCCCATACCTAATGTGAAAAGTGATACAATAAACATAAGAATACAGGTATCTCTTTGAGATATTGATTTCAATTCCTTTGGAAAAGTAGCCAGGAATGGGAACACTGGGTCATAAAGTAGGGTTGGGTTTTTTTTTTTAATTTTTGAGAAAACTCCATACTGTTTTACAAAATGGATGCACCAATTTATAGTTCCACCAAAAGTATGTGTTTCCTTTTCTCTAAATCCTTACCAGCATTTGTTATATTTTGTGGAGCTTTTTGTAAACAAGGTGTGAGATGATGCCTAATTGTAGTTTTGATTTGCATTTCCTTGATGATTAGTGCTGTTGAGCAATTTTTAATAAACCTTTTGGCCCTATGCCTATCTTCTTTTGTGAAATATCTATTCAGGTCGCCCATTTTAAAATCAGTATTTGGTGGTGGTTATTGTTGAGTTTTACAAATTTCTCATATATTTTAGATATTAACACCTTCAGGTATTTAATATACAAATATTTTCTTGCATTCCATAGATTATCTTTTCATTTTTAAAATATTTCCTTGACTGTTCAGAAGATTTTAGTTTGATGTAGCCCCACTTGTTTATTTTTACTTTATTGCCTATTCTTTTGATGTCACATCCAAAAAATTCATTGCAAAGACCAAAGTCAAGGAAGTTTTTTGTTACATTTTTCCTAGGAGTTTTATGGTTTCAGTCATTAAACACTGAAGTCTTTAATCATTCTGGGTTGATTTTTGTGTATGGTGTAAGATAAGGCAAGAGAACAAAGACTTTGAAAAAATTTTTGCGTGTGGATACCAGTTTTCCCAAGGACCATTTATTGAAGAGATGATATTTTCTCTATTATGCACTCTTGGTGCACTTGTTAAAGATTCGTTGACCAAACTTTTTCACAATGGGTTTGCCACCAGGACACAGGTGTCAGGAAAACCACCACTAAATCTAAGCCAAACTGGGAAAGGAGAGGACTCACATCAACATTGTGGTCATCGGACATGTAGATTTGGGCAAGTCTATCACCACCGGCCATCTGATCTACAAATGTGGTGGCATCGACAAGAAAACCATCAAAAAGTTCGAGAAGGAGGCTGCCGAGGTGGGAAAGGGCTCCTTCAAGTATGCCTGGGTCTTGGACAAACTGAAGGCAGAACGTGAGTGCAGTATCACCAGTGATACCTCCCTGTGGAAATTCGAGACCAGCAAGTACTACATGACCATCAGTGCTGCCCCAGGACACAGAGACTTTATCAAAAACATGATTGCAGGCATATCTAAGGCTGACTGTGCTGCCTGATTGTGGCTGCTGTTTTCGGTGACTTTGAAGCAGGGATCTCCAAGAATGGGCAGCCCCGTGAGCATGCCCTTCTGGCTCACTCTCTGGGTGTGAAACAGCTAATCATTGGTGTTAACAAAACGGATTCCACTGAGCCACCCTACAGCCAGAAGAGAGATGAGGAAATTGTTAAGGAAGTCAGCACATACATTAAGAAAATTGGCTACAACCCTGACACCATAGCATTTGTGCCAATTTCTGGCTGGAATGGTGACAACATGCTGGAGCCAAGTGCTAACATGCCTTGGTTCAAGGGATGGAAAGTCATCTGTAAAGATGGCAATGCCAGTGGAACCATGCTGCTTGAGGCTCTGGATTGCATCCTGCCACCAACTCAGCCAACTGAAAAGCCCTCACGTCTGCCCCTCCAGGACATCTACAAAAGTGGTGGTATTGGTACTGTCCCTGTGGGTCGAGTGGAGACTGGTGGTCTCAAACCTGGCATGGTGGTCACCTTTGCTCCAGTCAACGTTACAACTGAAGTCAAGTCCGTTGAGATGCACCATGAAGCTTTGAGTGAAGCTCTCCCTGGGGACAACGTGGGCTTCAACATCAAGAACGTTTTTGTCAAGGATGTCCATCGTGGCAACGTGGCTAGTGACAGCAAAAATGATCCACCGATGGAAGCAGCTGGCTTCACAGCTCAGGTGATTATCTTGAATCATCTGGGCCAGATCAGTGCTGGATACGCACCTGTGCTGGATTGTCACACACCTCACATTGCTTGCAAGTTTGCTGAACTGAAGGAGAAGATTGACTGTCATTCTGGGAAAAAGCTGGAAGGTGGCCCCAAGTTCTTGAGATCTGGTGAGGCTGCCATTGTTGACATGGTTCCTGGCAAGCCCATGTGTGTTGAGAGCTTCTCTGACTATCCTCCTCTGGGCCATTTTGCTGTCCGTGACATGAGACAGACGGTTGCTGTAGGTGTCACCAAGGCAGTGGACAAGAAGGCAGCTGGAGCTGGCAAGGTCACCAAGTCCACCCAGAAAGCTCAGAAGGCTAAATGAGTATTATCCCCAGTACCTGCCGCCCCAGTCTTAATCAGTGGTGGGAGAACGGTCTCAGAACTGTTTGTCTCAATTGGCCATTTAAGTTTAATAGTTAAAGACTTGTTAATGATAACAGTGCATCGTAAAACCTTCAGAAGGAAAGGAGAATGTTTTGGGGAGCATTTGTTTCTTCGTGTGTGCGGCAGTTTTAAGTTATTAGTTTTTTAAATCAGTACTTTTTAATGGAAACAACTTGACCAAAAATCTATCACAGAATTTGAGATCCATTAAAATAAAGTTTAATGAGAAAAAAAAAAGATTAGTTGACCATATGTGTGTGAGATTTTTTTCTTGACTACTTTTTTCCTTTGGTCTATGTGTGTGTGTTTATACCAGTACTAAGCTGTTTTGATTACTATAATTATTACCATGTAATATTATTTGAAGTAAGGAAGTTTGCTATCTCCAGCTTTTGTCTTCTTTCTTAAGATTGCATTGGCTATTTAGAATCACTTGTGGTTTCATTTAAAATTTAGAATTTTTTTTACTACTTCTATGAAGAATGCCATTAGAATTTTGATAAGGGTGCATTAAATCTGTAGATGCCTTTGGGTAGTATAGATATTTTCACAATAATTGTCCAATTCATCATCATGAATATATTTCTATTTTCTTGTAAATTCTTCAGTTTCTCTCATCAATGTCTTATAGTTTTCAGTGTACAGATTGTTCACCTTCTTGATTGAATTTATTTCTGTTTTATTGTTTCTGATGTTACTGTAAATGAGATTTCTTTTTATAATGGTTTATTGTTAGTGCACAGAAAAACAACTGAATTTTATATATTGATATAGTTAGTATTCTTCAACATTACTGAATTTGTTGATCAGTTCTAATAGCTTAATAGTAGATTTTTTTAGGGAATTCAACATATATAATCAGTCATCTGCAAACAGAGATAACTTTACTTCTTACATTATAATTTGTATGCCTTTTAAAAAATTGCCCTAAATTTCTCTGGCTGGGACTTCCAGTACTATTTTGAATAGAAATGTCAGGAGTAAGGATCTTTGTCCTGTTCCTAATCTTAGATGACGAGCTTTGTTGGGTAAAGTAGTCCTTGTTATTAAGTTTTTTTTTTCTCTTTTAACACTTTGAGTATATCATCCCATTATCTTCTGATATGCAAGGTTTGGGCTGAGAAATTCATTTATTAGTCTTATGGATATACCCTTTTATGTGACAAGTTGCTTTTCTCTTGTTGCGCAAAATTCTCTGTCTTTAATTTTCTTTGTCTTTAGCTTTTGACATGTGATGTATGTGAAAAATTTTTGATGTATAGTCTATTTGGGGTTCTTTGGGCACAATGGATTTGGATGGTCATTTCCTTCCCCAGATGTGGGTAGTTTTCTGTTATTATTTCTTTAAATAATTTCTCTGACCCTGTCTATTTCTCTTAGACAAAGGTGCAGCATTTTGATTTTTAATGAATTTTCTAATCTTGCTTTTTGTTAGTAATTGAAAAGTAACTGGAGTATCTATTGACTTTCCTTTTTAGCTTTATTTAGGCTTTTTTTCCCCCCTTAGGGAATTCTATTAAATGCATGTAAGTTAAAATCTCTAACTGTTCTGGTGGACCCTGACAAAGAGTTTTGGAGAGAACAATGAAAGTCTTAGGTATGTACAGAATGCAATACTACATCTTCTCATGTGTCCATTGTTTTGTTCATTTTGCTTAACTGAAGTTAGTGGGGTTTTGATACTTCAACTGACATTAACTGTCTTGAAATATCATGTATGTGAAACTTTTGAAAATTGTAAAGCACTATACAATTTAAAGAATCTTTCATTCAATAAAAAAGTTTTAAAAAATAAAGTATTGAAATTCTAATTAGTTTTGAATGGTCTGAAAGGTTCTTCAGTGTGGGTGGAGCTTATCTGGGTATTTGCAGTTAAGCCCAAATACAAGCAAATAAATTGTCACATATTTATTACTACTTAATTTATTAAATTAAAAATTGGTTGAGCCTACAATATAATTGTTTTCTTTTCTCTGCTGTTTACAGTAATATAATGCCCTGAGCTTATTTATTTGGTCAAGGGCTAATTGATTTAACAGGCTTGGGATATCAATCTTAGATTATGTAACCCTAAACAATAAATAATCTTGGAGAAATATTCTTGGGATATCAAACCTATGGAGAATAATTTTGTCCTGTTTTAAGAATGTTAAACATAATGCAGTGTTTTATGTAACAGTGAAATCTAATCCTGTATCTCCCGAACCCTAATTAAGAAGTTTTGAACAAGTAACTTTTTCTATGTGCCTTGGTTCCTCCATAAGTAAAAAGAGGTAACATAATAACATCTAGCTTATTGGCCCGACATGAAAGTTATAGAATATAATATAGGCAAATTTTGTATCATAGAACTTAGCAAAGAGTCAAATTTCAATTATATTAAATATTATTAGTCTAAACCATTATAACGATTTGTTAAGAGATTAATAAATGAATGCTGAACCACTGTGACAGTAGCAACTTTTCTCCTTTTTCTGTAAGAGGTATCCTTAATATTCTAGGATAGTGTTTTTCTACCATAACTGTACATAAGAATCACCTGGGGAGAGTAAACATACTCCTTAGACCATTCCTTGAGATAGTCTGATACAATTCATCTGGGGATGAGGCAAGATCTTCAGAATTGTTTAAAATTCCCCAGATAATTGCAATGTGCAGTCAAGATTCAGAACCACTCCTGTAAAGAATCAGAAACCCCATATGTTAAGGACAGTCTGCTTATATAAATTATTGATCATGAGAGTTTAAATGCAATTTTTTGGATGAAATGGACAATCTCAACTGCACATTCATGTAACGAAGTGGGCATTTCACAGTAACAGATGTAGCATCGTGATTTCATCTGCTTACATTCAACTCTAAAAGCTCTAAAAGGCATATTAATAAGTCCTAATACTGGGCCATTAATTTAATGAACTGAAAGAGGAGACTTGCATTCAGAATTGAGACGGTAACTGAACCTAGCGAACAGCACAGTATCTCCATGACAGTAAGCATTATTTTTCTCAACTTGTGATCCTATAACACTCAGGAAGATAGATAATTACACACACACACACACACACACACACACACACATTTTATATTTTATATAGTGGGGACAGCTATTTCTCTGCCCTGGTTTCAGCAGAAATGTGTAACTCATTCTTTCAATTCTAGAATATGATACTTCGTTTTATTTTTAAATAAGCAAGAGATCACTTAAACCCTTTCCTCAAAGTAAAGAACAGTCTCTCTCTAAAGATAAATTTTTAAACATTGCTGGCAACTTTCAAATAGAAATTTGTTCCAACTTCTGGCCATTAATTTCTTAAACCCTTAGGGGTCCAGTCTCATAGAACTCCATTACAACATTTCCCTCGAAAGAATATTTTTGGTTTTTTGAAAGTGTGAGTTCCCTAAACAGTCATTTCACAGAGGATGTCCCTGTGGGCCCAAGCATGGGAAGGCAGCTTTTTCAGTGAGTTTTTCTATTATACACACATTATACTGGTGAGCATGCTATTCCATTTTGTCTTGAATTTTAAAGGAAAACATTACCCTCACCTTTTATATTATTAGATGACTAGTTATTTTCAATCAGTTAGCTATTTTTTTAACTTAACAGACTGTTCCAAATTTCACATGAAGACTCATTAATGCAAACAACACAATATCTCCATGAGATATTGCAGCTCATGAAATCACATTAACTATAAAATTAAAACTTATACCTATTACGGTAACGGCAAGTTTTAGTGGTGGCAAAAGCAGTAACCAGTTCTTTCCCTTTAGAGTAGTTTAGTTTGGCTACATATTGAGAAGAAATATGAAACTATTTAGTTCCTTTACTTATTTCAAAGAAGATATCAGTATTCTCACTCAAAAAAAAAAGATAATTATTCATAGTTGAGTATTAGACATGTGCAAGTAATTCTACATGCTGATTATATTGACTATTTGGAGACACAGAAAGCTAATGAAATGGTCAGTGTGACCAGCATGTAGCAGGGGAAACTCTCAACTCCCTGGGGGTGAGAAAACGAACAATTTTATCCCACATAACCTGAATATTTCACACAGCTTACAAGTCTCAGAGCACTTACCTAGATGTGAATCACTTATACTGAGAAATTCACACACTGAGAAGTATTTCTTCCACTACACCTATGCAACACTGTAACTTTTCTGTTTTCAGTAGAATAATCTTGTTCACAGAAGATCAAGTGATCAAGGGATCATTCACTATCAGTCTTTTAAATATCAGCTTTCAAAGGCAAGGATTTTGTGTATACTAAATATAGAGACTAGCTGTTTCAAATGGTTTCCAGGTAGGTTGTCCATATTAACAATGTTTTTTGTTAATTGCAGCTGCAATACACTTTATGTTTTAATTCAGTTCTGCTGCTATCTTAGGTTACAGTTTAGGTCCAGTATATATCTTAGAATTATCCCCCTCACAATGTGGCCAAAATTATAATGCAAGGGTCTCAGAATCAGAGGATAGCACTCAGGGGAAAAAATGTTTATTCTTTTTCCTCACAAGTAGTCTTTAAGTGTTTATTAAACCATGTTTTAGTTTGGCTTATCACTAATCAAACTTCTGTGTCTCCTACAAGAGGCACTGGTTATTTTCTCATCTTCTTCTTGTGTTTTCTTTCAGTCTTTTACTCAAGCTTGATTCTAATAATTTAACCAGGATAATACACTTAATTGTGACTATCTCTGGAGAAAATATCATTAATTTCTTGTAATCCCTATAGAAAATGTTCATAGTTTGTTCCTTTCCAAACAGACTTACTGATAATAGCTTATTGAAGGAAACTGAATCAGAGAGCATTAAGATCCTTAATATTGTTTACAAACTTACAGGAAACTTTTTTTTTCTGCTGCAACCTCACCCACCATGATTGGGTAACATTGAAGTTACATCAATTGTTCTTAGTCCACACCTGACAGAACAACTTATAATTCAATCTATCTGTACTTGTTCATTTTCCAACTAAGAACTGTAAAAAGGGTCAGTAACCTCAGTTGCATATTTTCACTGAAATCATCTGCAGCTGTGAGCTGTTTTATGATCCTGCTATAGAATAGCCTCTAAAATCTATGAAAGTTTCAAAGGCAAAGAAAGAGTTGGGATTGATTTTCCTCAGGTCATTCAAATGTCTCCTCTATATTAAAATCATAGTTCTGATCTATTATCCCAAGTTATGTCAGTTAAGGATTTTTAAATCCTATGTATTTATTCACAAATTATTTGTAGTACATATTCAACCTTAAAAAATGTCTCATAAATGCATGGTGGATTTCTTTCTCTCTCCATCTCTTCTCCCCCTCTTTTTCTTCTTTCCTCCCGTCCTTCTTTCTTCCCTCCTCCTATTTCTCCCTCCTTTCCAAATTATTTTTTAATTAGTGGAATGGAATATATTTAAAGGTGAACTATTTTGGTCCTTTCTTTCTAATACACAATTAAAAATAAAGTTGCCTATTTTTACAAAAATACTGAATGGAATTTTGAATATGATCTTATTGAATATAAAGATCAGTTTAAGAAGAGTTTATGTCTTAACTAAATTGAGTTTTCCAATGCACTAACAAGTAATATATCATTACCTCGATCCTCTTTAATTGTTCTCATCAGTATTTTCCCATATTTTTGAAAACTTTATATTTTCATAGCAGGGTTAGGGTTACTAAAAAAATTGAGAATACACAGTGATTTCACATATACCCCCTGCACCCGCACATTCATAGCTTCCATTATCAACAGCACTCATCAAGGTGATATTTCAAGATGTTGACACAGGGGAAATCAACCTCCCCTCTGCCACAAAGGTCAACAGCTGGACAGCGATCCACAAACTACAACAGCTCTGTGGAAGGTCCAGTGTTCACTTAACAAACTTTAACAACTCAGTGGTACAATAACAAGGACAACAAAAAATAACAGTACAAGAAGAGAAGGAAGACAATTTTATTTTACCTATTTTATTTTATCCCACTCCCCAACTGAGACACTGCAAGAAAGTCACACTTTTGTGTCACCCAACCGAGACTGGCAAAGCTGAGACATAGAGATAACTAGGAACAAAGAGGAAAATGAGGGACTATCAATAACAGCCATGCAGTGGGGGTGACCACAGTTAACAGTGACTTACCTTGCACACAAATACAGCAGACTTCACCTCTGAAGAAGCTAACAGCCAGCTCAGCCACCATGATTTCACCAGCTTTTGCCCCACAGAAGTATATGCATTTGCAGGCACTAGCCACCTGCGTCCCTCCCTGCTCCCTCCGCCCAAGCCCTGCTGGAAGCAGGAGCCACAACAGCAGCCAGCCAAGGCCTTGCAGTTGTGCAGCCCAAACCCCGACACTTGATGGCCTGCTCCACTAGACCCATGATAACAGCATGATTCATTGTATTCCTACCTGCAGATCAAAGTCAATCTATAAAGCTTGAAACATTTGACTGCTGCTTCAAACGCATAGTCACCTACACAAGTTTATAGGATCATGAAGAAAAGGGAAACATCACAAAAGAATACAGTAAATATCCAGTAACTGGCCTCAGAAAAATGGAATTGCTTGACAAAGAATTCAAAATAAGTGTTCTAAATATGAGCTACAAGAGAACACAGAAAAACAACATAACAATATCAGGAAAGTGATACAAGAACAAAATTAAAAGTTCAACAAAGAGAAGGAAAACAACAACAACAAAAACACACAAAGCAGAAATTTTGAAGCTAAAGAAATAGTAACAGTACTTAAGAATTTGTTAGAGCACTACAATAGCAAACTACCAAGCAAAAGGAAGGGTTGGTGACCTGGAAGAAATCAACTGAAATTGTACAGTCAGTGGAGCAAAATTAAAAAAAAAAAAAAAAAGGAAAAAGAATAAAGAAATTCTATGGGACTTACAGGGAACCAGTAAGAAAAATAGTGAGTCTATCACGGAATTCCAAGAAAGAGAAGAGAAAGAGAAAAGGGTCGAAAGCTTATATAAAGGAATAATGGCTGAGAATTTTCTAAACCTAGTGGTGGGGGGGTGGGATTTGATATCTAAATTTATGAAACTAATAGGCCACTCAAAATTTTCAATCCAAAATTTTCTTTGTCAAGCTATAGTATAAAATAACTGTCAAACTTCAAAGATAGAAAGAGAATTTTAAAAGCAGTAAGAGAAAAAAACAGTCTCTCATACAAAGGAATCCCCATAAGGCTATGAACTGATTAATCAGAAGAGACCTTGAAGGCCCAGAGAGAATACACAAGAGAAAAGACAGAATCTTCAATAAGTGGTGCTGAGAAGACTGACAGTTACATGTGAAAGAGTGAAATGACATTTCCTCACACCGCACATAAAAATAAACCCCAAATGGATTAAATACCTGAATATAAGACCTGAAACCACAGCGCTCATAGAAGAGAACATAAGCAATACACTATTTGACATAAATTGTAGCACTATTTTTTTGGATCCAAAAACCTGTAGCAGATACACACACACACACACACACACACACAAAGAGAAAGACAAATACAATACTAAAGAAAGTCATCAAATCACAGGAGAAGAGAACAAACAAATAAAGGAACAGACAAGAACTGAAAAAACAACCAGGAATCAATTAACAAAATGACAATTAAGTGCATGCTATCAATAACTTCTGTAGTGTAAATGGACTGAGTGCGCCAATCAAAAGGCATAGAGCGGCTGAATAGATAAGGAAATAAGACCCATATGTATGCACCCTATAAAAGATGCACTTTAGATCTAAGGAAACATACAGACCAGAAGTGACAGGGTTGAAAAAATATATTCTATACAAATGGAAATGAAAAGAAAGCATAGCAATGCTTGTATCAGACAAAACAGACTTGAAAACAAAGACAGCAATGAGAGACAGCGAAGGGCACTACATCATAATAAAGGGGTCAGTCAACAAGAGGACGTAACACTTGTGAACACTTAATGCACCAAACACAGAATCACTTAAATATATAAGCGAACAGTAACAGAAATAAAGGGACAAACAGCAATACAATAATAACACCCTACCTACATCAATGAATGGATCATTCAGAAATAAGTCAATAAGGAAACACTGACCTTAAATGATAAGTGAGATCAGATGCACTTGATATATACAGAAGATTTAATCAAAACAGCAGAATATACCATTTTTCAAGTGCACATGGACCATTCTATCGGGTACATCACATGTTCAGTCATAAAACAAGTCTCAATAAATTTAAGAAGACTGACATCACACCAGGCACCTTTTCCGACAATAACAGTGTGAAATTAGAAAGCATTAATGAGTGGAAAACTGGAAAAGACACAAACAAGTGGAGAACACATGCTTCTAAAGTACCAATGGACCAATGAACGAAGCAAAGAGGAAATAACACAATACCTTGAGAAAAATGAAAATGGAACGGCAACATTTGAAAAGCTATGGGACACAACGAAGCAGTTTGAAAAGGGAAGTTTACAGTGATACAGGTTTACCCCAGGAAGCAAGAAAAATCTTGAATAAGCAATCTAAACTTAAAGACATAGAAAAAAAGGAAAAACAAAGCCAAAGTTATAAGAAGAAAAATAGTAATAAAAATCAGAGTGGAATTAAATGAAATATATACTAAAAAACCATAGGGAAGATCAATGAAACTAAGAGCTCGTTCCTTGAAAATGTAGATAAAATTTATAAACTTTTAGCCAGATGCATCAAAGAAAAAAGAGAGAGAGAGAGAAACAGAGGCCAAACAAATAATATCAGAATTAAAAATTTAAAAGTTACAATTGGCCCGAGCGGCGCGAGGTCAGGGGTGGGGATGTCGCCATGGCTGGCAGCGGGCGGCAGGGCGGCAGGGCGGCAGGGCGGTGGCCAGGCCACTCGCCGTGCTGTGGCGATGCGCGGTGGCCCACAAGGCGGCAGGACGGCCAGGCCAGGCTTGAGGGCTCTCAGAACCTCCTGGCAGGAGCCAGTGAACTGAAGGATGCTGGGCCTGGAGCAAATGGAGGCAAGAGAGGAGGGAAATGGGGTGACTTTGCCTGGTGGAAATGGATGCAGAGGGTGTGTGTGTCTTGAGAACCAGTCCCAGCAGTCTGTCATCCTCCCAAGGAAGCAGTCACCCCAAGTTCAGACTTTGTGCAGCTTTTCTGCTGTTTTGGAGCAACTGATTCAGAGACTCCAAGCAATGGTTTTAATTTGTAAAAACATGGAGATTTCTGTCTCAATTTTTAAAGCCCCAGGAGAGGTGCCCTGGGATGACAATGCTGTCCGCAGTCTGGCCGTTTTAGGGGCAGGTGTTGCCATGGAATTTTTCTACTCCTATTTTTGAGATGCTGGGAAAGAAGTCAGCTGGAAGCACTTGGTGCGGTATCACCTGGCGAGAGGTCTGGTGGACTGGCTGGAAGTCATGACCAGTTTACTCCTGGGACATCATCCGAGCTCTTTCTTGCGAAGTCTGGTGCCCACCATTCTCCTGGTGGGCATCCTCCTCTGTACCCTGAGGAGGGGCCGATGGGGGCTGGGCGTGGAGGGAGCCTCTTCAGTGTTGGTGAGACCACAGCCAGGGTTGTCAGGAACAACATCTGTGTGTGGTTTGCAGACATGGCCAGTTGCTAAGAGGCCAAGTTGGAGATCATGGAGTTTGTGAAGTTCCTGAAGAATCCCAAGCAGTATCAGGACCTTGGAGCCAAAATTCCAAAGGGAGCCATGCTCACAGGTCCTCCTGGTGCTGGCAAAACTCTTCTTGCCAAGGTGACTGGGGGAGGCCAGCGTGCCTGTCATCACTGTGAATGGGTCACAGTTCCTGGAAGTGTTCCTGTGCATTGGGCCAGCTCGGGTTTGTGACATGTATGCGATGGCCTGAAAAAACTGTACCTTATTCATTGTATCTTATTCATTGATGAAATTGATACAAGTGGCAGGAAACGAGGCCACAGGCCCTTTGAGGCCAGAGCGAGCAGGAGAAAACCCTGAACCAGATGCTGGTGGAGATGGATGGGTTCAACTCAACCACCAATGTCGTGGTGCTGGCCGGCACCAACCGGCCCAATGTTCTCGACACGGCCCTGACGTGACCTGGCCAGTTTGACCACCAGATTTATGTTGGCCCCCATGACATCAAAGGCAGGTCCTCTGTTTTCAAGGTCCACTTGCGTCCACTCAAGTTGGATGAGAGCCTCAGCAAGGACGCCCTGGCAAGGAAGCTGGTGGTCCTCACTCCAGGCTTCACAGGACAAGTGCATAAAACCATAATTACAAGTCTGTGTTAGGCACATGATGTAAAAAGATGTAACCTGAGACGGCGTCAACATAAAGCTGGAAGGAGATGTGTAGGAGCAGAACGTTTTTATTATTATTATTATTATTATTATTATTATTATTATTATTATTATTATTAATTAGCAGGCTTCGTTCACTTTATTTTTTGCATATAAAACTACGTGGTGGCCACAGCTGGAGCCTGGGTCCTCTGCACAGAAACTCTGATGTGGGTCTTTACGAGATGGTCAGTGAATTCCTGACAGGGAGACTTGGTGAACACAGTCTCTTTCCAAAGATCGGGGTGAGATAGCTGTAGGTCTTGGAGACGGCATGGAAGGTGGCCGTGGCGAAGTTGCCCAGCGTGGCAGTGCAGCCCCTGGCAGAATTGTAGCAGTCACCAATACCAGCCATCATCAGTAGCTTCTTGGGCACCGGGGCTGAAACAATGCCAGTGCCCCTGGGTGCAGGGATGAGGCGCACCAGCACAGAACCACAGCGGCCAGTCACCTTGCAAGGAACGTGTGGGGCTTGCCAATCTTGTTCCCCGAGTAGCCTCTGCACAGGGACGATGGAGAGCTTGGCCAGGATGATGGCCCCCCCCAGATGGCTGTGGCTACCTCCTTGGAGTACTTAACACCCAAACCGACATGTCCATTGTAATTCCAGTGGCGACAGGTGCCTTGAACCGGGTCCGCTGGCCAGCACGGGTCTGCTTTTGCACAGGCATAATCTTCAAAACCTCGTCCTTCAGGGATGCCCCCAAGAAAAAGTCAACGATCTCAGATTCCTTGATGGGCAGGAGAAGAGACAGATCTCCTCCAGGGACTTGATCTTCATGTCCTTCGCCAAGCGGCCCAGCTTGGTGACAGGGAGCCACTCCTTGTCCTCTGCCTTGCCTCCACGAGCTCTGCGGCCCTGACCGTGGCCCCGGCCCCGGACGCCGCTGCCAAACCTCTGCGGAAGCCACCGCGGCCTCCCATCCCAGGGCCCCCGGGGCCTTCGGGGCCTCCGGGCCCTCCCGCAGCACAGGCTCATCCGCCATTTGGTGTTCTCTCAGAAAGGAAGCCGTTTGTGTATTACTAAAGCTAGAGATGGGAAAGCTGATCTTAAAACTCACGTGGAACTGCCAGGGGACCAAAGAGCCAACACCATCTCGTTAAAGAGCAGAGTTGAAAGACTCACACTTCCTTTGTTCAGAACTTCCTGTGAAACTCCAGTAACCAGAACAGGCACGGGGTGGACATAGACCACCAGGATGAAACTGAGAGGCCAGATAAGAGTCTGTATGTCTTTGGTCAGTTGTTTCTGTCAAGAGTGTAAGGACCATTTGACGGGAAAGAACAGTCTATTCGACCAAAGGTGCTTGGACAGTGATCTCCACAAGCAAAGACGGAAACTGGACCTTAGGCTGTATACAGAGGTCAACTCAAAGTGGTTAAGAGGCCTAAGTTTTGGAGCTAAAACTATAAAGGTCTTAGAAGAAAACAAGGGAGAAGGTCTCCGTGGCCTTGGATTTGTCAGTGGCTTCTTAAACCACAAGCAGCAAGTGAAAGAGCAAATTGCACTTCCTGAAAATTAAAATCTTTTGTGTATCAAGGGACACTATTGAGGGAATGAAAAGACAGCCTACAGAATGGAAGAAAATATTTGGAAATTATGCATCTGGTAAGGGCCTAGAATCCAGAATTTGCAAAGTACCCAATTTAAAAGTGGGCAAAGGATTTGAATAGACATTTTTCCAAAGAAGAAATACAAATAGCCACAAAGGACATGAGAAGACGCTCAGTGTTGTTAGTCATTAGGAAAACACATGTCAAAACCACAAGATACCACTTCACACCCTCCAGGATGGCCATGAAAGACAGACAGATGGAAGAGCTGGCAGGTTGTAGGCAGGTGGGAACCCTCCCTGTTGGTGGAATGTAAAATCGTGTGTCTGTGCAGGTCAGCATGGCAGTCCTTCAAGAAGCAAAATACAGCAGCTGCGTGACCCCTGTTCCACTTGGGCATCTACCTAAGAGAACTGAAATCATTTTTCCACACAAAGACTGGTACATGGGCATTCACAGCAGCGTTACTCATAAGGTGGATACCACCACAGTGTCCATCAGGGCATGACCTGCAGATGCAGAGGACCAACAGTACTGCACCGTTTTGTACAAGGGACTTGCGTGTCCATGGATTTTGGTGTCTCTCTGTGGATACCTTGGGACAGCTGTACTTGGAACGTTGCTCAGCCGTAGAAAGGACTGAAGTACTGACTGGCGCTGCGATGTTGGAGGAACCTCAGTATTTTGCAGGTGAAAGAAACAGACACAAAAAACTACACACTGTATGATTCCTTTTCTGTGAAACGTCCACAGATGGAAAGTAGATCAGTGGTTGGCAGGGGTGGGTATGAGAATTAACCATATAAGTGCCAGAAATGTATGGAATGAGATTAGGACAGTAGTTGCACATCTTGATAAATTTACTAAAAGTCTTTGAAATGGACCCTTAAAATGAATAGATTTTACATTAAATAAGTTATTCCTCAATACATTTTTGAACAACGTAAGTTACAATTGACACCACAAAAATCAAGAATCATAAAAGATCACTACAAAAAATTATATGCCAACAAATTAAACATCCCAGAAGTGGATAAATTCCTACAAACATATAATCTCCCATGACAGAATCAGAAAATAATAGAAAATATGAAGAGATGAATCACTAGTAATGAAATTGAATCTAATCAAAAAACTCCCAACAAATAAGATCCAAGTTCAAACATCTTCACAGGTGAATTCTATCAAACATTTTAAAAAGAATAACTATCTTTCTGAAAATACTCCAAAAATTGAAGTGCAAGAAAAGCTTCCAACTCATTCTATGAAATCACTATCAACCTGATACCAAAACCAGACAAGGACATCATAACAAGAGAAAATTACAGGTCAACACCCCTTATGGACATAGATTCAAAAATCCTCAGCAAAATTTTAGCAAACTGAATTCAACAATATATTAAAAGGGGGCTCGGCTTCCAGCCCCGCGCCCGAGGAGCCATGGGCGAGCCGCCGCGGGACGTGCGGGCCTTCCCGCGAGCACCGGAGCCTGCGCCTGGAGCCCCGCGCAGGTGCGCTCCGACGGGCCCCGAGCTGCCCTGCCGCCTCCCCGAGCTCCAGGTCTACACCCGCGGCAAGAAGTACCGGCGGCTGATCCGCGCCTCCCCCGCCTTCGACTACGCGGAGTTCGAGCCGCACATAGTGCCCAGCACGAAGAACCCGCACCAGCTGTTGTGCAAACTCACCCTGCGGCACATCAGCAAGTCCCGAGCACGTGCTGGGGCACACCCAGGGCCGGCGGTACCCGGGGGCTCTGCAGAAATATGAGTGTCAGAAGCAGGGTGTGGAGTACGTGCCCGCCTGCCTCCTGCACAAAAGGAGGAGGAGGGAGGACCAGCTGGATGGGGGCGGGCCACCTCGCCCTAGAGAAGCCTTCTTGGAACCCCTGTCCAGTGATGATGGCGCAGCCCCAAGTGACACTGACGACAGCATGACAGACCTGTACCCACCCGAGCTGTTTACCAAAAAGGACCTGGCAGGGACTGAGCACGGGGACAGCACCAATGACTTTCAGACGCATAATGAGGATGAGACGCCAAGGTGCCTGAGAGAGAAGGCCCTTGGAG
This sequence comes from Vicugna pacos, assembly GCF_048564905.1. NCBI lineage: Eukaryota > Metazoa > Chordata > Mammalia > Artiodactyla > Camelidae > Vicugna > Vicugna pacos. The sequence goes on from NC_133001.1 coordinate 30,432,446, forward strand.
ACAGAGCAGAGGGGGAAGTGGACCGGGAACTGGTCCTCAACCGCGGGAAGAAGCAGTCCAGCTCATTGAAAAAGAAGTTCAAGAGTCCTCACCGCAAACCTAAGCGCTTTAGCTCTTTCAAACAGTCGGGTTAATAAAAGTTTGCTGGAGAAAACACATCCGCGAGCCTTCTGAGAATCCTCCGGGTGTCTCCCGTGTTCTTCAAGCCGCCTGCCACGCGTCCCCAGATCTGCTAAGTCCACTCCTGGTTTGCCGCCCTCCAAAGCAGGGCTGGGGGTCTGTCCCACGGATGTCAGTGTCTCACCGCCACACCGAGGAAGCGGCAGCGACCCCGAGGGAAGAGTTCTGTCTGCATGTGGTCTTCGGTGAAGCCTAGAGGGAACACCTGGCTCACTGCGGCCCTGAGGAAAGCCCTGGCCAGGTTCCAACTGGCTGGACAACACCAGAGGTCACACTGCATACACCAAATGCCATTATTTATTTTGGTGTGTCTCCAAAAATCAAAATGTCTTCAAACTCAACTAAGATATAAAATACAACATAAAATGAGATTTATACCTAGTCCCCACATAAAGAAAAAAAAACCCAATATATTAAAAGGGTTATAAACCATGATCAATTAAAATTCATTCCAGGGATGCAAGAATGACTCAACATCCATAAATCAATCAACACGATCCACCATGTTAACAAAACAAAGAATAAAATTTATATGATTATCTTAATAGATATAAAAAAGGTTTTGACTAAATTTAATATCCGTTTGTGATTTTAAAAAAATAACTTTCCACAAAGTGTGTATAGAGGGAACATATTTCAAAATAATAAAAGTTATATCTGACAAACCCACAGTTAACATCACACTCAATGGTAAAATGCTGAAATCTTTCCAAGATCAGAAACAAGACAAGATGCCCATTCTTGCTACTTTTATTCAACATGGAATTTTAAGTCCTAGACACAGTAATCAGATGAGAAAAAGAGCTAAAAGGCAAACATATTGGAAAGGAAGAAGTAAAATTGTCACTATTTGCAGATGACATGATACTATAAATAGAAAACCCTAGAGACTGCACCAAAAACCTATTAGAACTAAAACATGGATTCAGTAAAACTGCAGTATACAAAGTAAATATACAGTAATCTGTTGCATTTATAGTCACTAATAACTCTCAGAAAGAGAAAATAAGAAAGCAATCCCATTTACAATTCAATCAAAAAGAACAAAATAATTTAGGATAAATTTAATCAAAAGGAGAAATACCTGTACTCTGCATATTATAATACATTGATGAAATGAATTGAAGATGACACAAATAAGTGGAAAGAGATTTAATACTGATGGACTGAAAGAATTAATATTGTTAACAGCATTCATACTAGCAGTCTACAGATTCAAAGCAGTATCTATCAAAGTACCAACTGCATTTTTTACTGAACTAAAACAAATATTACTAACATTTGTATGTAAGCACAAAAGACCCTGAAGAGCCATCATAAGAAAGAGGAAAGCTAGAGGAATCATGATTCCTGATTTTAATCTACTCTATAAAGCTATAGTAATCAAAACTGTGTGTTACCGGCATAAAAACATGCACATAAATCAACGAAACAGGATAGAAAACCCAGAAAGAAACCTATGCTTATGTGGCCAATTAATTTATGACAAAGGAGCTAAGAATACACACTACGGAAAAGACAGTCTCAACAATAAAGGGTATTGGAAAAACTGGAAAGCTACATTCAAAAGAATGAAACGGGACTGCTTTCCCACATCGTATATGAAATTAAACTCAAAATGGATTAAAGGCCTACATATAAGACCAGAAACCATAAAACGGTTAAAAGGAAACCTAGGTAGAATGCTCTAAGTCATTGGTCTTATCAGTTTTTTGGATCTATCTCCTCAGGAAGTGGTAACAAAAACAAAAATGGACAAACAGGACTACATCAAACCAAAAAGCCTTTGACAGTGAAGGAGATTATGAACAAAAGGAAAAGGCGGCCTAATGAGTAGGAGAAGATAGCTGCAAACAGTATCTCTGATAAGGAGTTAATGTACAAAATATATAAATAATTCACGCACTTGATATAAAAATATAAATAAATAAATAAATAAATAAATAAATAAATAAATAAATAAATAGGCACAGGCCCTGAACAGACTTTTTTTCCCCCAAGGAAGAAACAGATGGGCAACAGACACATAAAAAAGATGATAAACATCACTAATTATCAGGAATATGCAAATCAAAAAGCACAGGGAAATATCACCTCATGCCTGTTAGGACAGCTATTATCTAAAAGATGAAAGGGAACAAATGTTAGGAGTATGTGGAGAAAAGGGAACTCTCATGCACTGTTGGTAGGAGTGTAAATTGGTGCAGCCACTATGGAAACAGTATAGGGGTTCCTCAGGAAAAAAAGAAAGTAAAACTACCACGTGATCCTACATTTCCACTTCTAGATATTTAGCCAAAGAAATAAAGACACTAATACAAAAAGATATAGACACCCTTATGTTCACTGCATCATTATTTACTGTAGCCAAGATATGGAATCACCTTAAGTGTCCCTTGATACATGAATGAATATGAAGAAGCAGTATATATCTGTACAATGAAATATTACTCAGCCATAAAAAAGAATGAAGTAATGCCATTTGCGATACCATGAGTGAACCTAGAGGGTAGTATGCTAAGTGAAATAAGTTAAACAGGGAAAGACAAATGCCATATGATTTTACTCATATGTGGATTCTAAAATACAAGACAAATAAAACAAAACAGCAACAGCCTCATAGATACAGAAAACAAACTGGTGATCTCCAGAAGGGAGTGGTTTGTAGGTTTGGGCAAAATAGATGAAAGGGATTAAGAGGTACAAACTTTCAGTTATAAAATAAATAAGTCACAGCAATGTAATGTATAACATAGAGAATATAGGCAATAATATTATAAAAACTTTGTATAGTGACAGATGCTTACTAGACCTCATAATAACCAATTCAAAATGTATAAAAAAGTCAAATCATTATGTTATACAATTGGAACTAGCATAATGTTGTAGGTCAATTGTTCTTCAATAAAAAATAAAAAAGGAAAAAAGAAGATATAGAGTGCTGGATGGATTAAATAATGAGACACAACTATATGTTGCCTATCAGAGACTCACTTTAGTATTATGGACACACATAAGCTCAAATTGAAAGAAAGAAGAAAGATATTCCATGAAAGTGGAAGCCAAAAGAGAGTAAGGATAGCTATACTTAAATCAAAAAAAAAATATATATATATATAGACTTTAAGCTGAAAACATAAAAGAGAGATAAATAAGGTCATAATATAATCTTAAAGAGGCCTACTTATCAGGAAGATGTAACAATTATAAATATATATGCACTCAAGTTTGGAGCACCTAAATATAGTAAGTAAATATCAGCAGATCTGAAGGTTAACATAGACAACAATGCAGTATCAGTAGGTGACTTCATATCCCACTTTCTACAATAGATAGATCATCCAGATAGAAAATCAACAGGTAAAAGTTAGACTTGAATGATTCTTTAGACCAAATATGCCTAACAGAAATATACAAACATTTTCTCAAACAACAGCAGAACACACATTCATCTCAAGTCCACAAGGAAAATCCTCCAGGATAGATCATCTATAGGTCACCAGACAAATATTCGCAAATTTAAGAAGATTGAAAGCACGCTAAGTATTTTTTTCTAATCACAATTGTATGAAACTAAAAATCAATAACAGTAAGAGAGCTGGAAAAATAACCAATGAGTCAAAGAAAATATCAAAATGGAAAGGAAGAAATATTTTGGAACAAAATTGACAAATTTCAGCTAAATTAAGAAAAGAGAGAATACTCAAATAAAATAAAAAATGAAAGAAGAGACATTACAACTTATACTGAGTAAATTACAAGGGTCATAAGAGACTACTATCAGCAATTGTATGCCAATAAATTTGATAACCTAGAAGAAATGAATAAATTCTAGAAATGTAAATCCGACTAAGACTAAATCAAGAAGAAAGAAAATCTGAACAAACCAATAAGAAGTAAGCAGATTGAATTGATAGTCAAAATTCTCTCAACAAAGAAAAGCCAAGGACCAAATGGCTTCACTGGTGAATTTTACAAAACATTCAAGAACTAGTGCCCAGAGTACAGATTTTTCCTTTTGCCTCAGGCTCCAACATGGCCCAACACAGTACTGGTCCAGAGACTTTTTTTTAATTGTCACAACTAAGGGGTGCTACTGACATCTAGTGGGTGGTGACAAGGGATGCTGCTCAACATCCTATAATGCACAGGACAGCTTCACAACAAAAAATCATTGGTCCAAAATGTCAACGGTGATTAGTCAGCTAGGCGGGAGTGGAGTTCGAGGGAAAGAAAGACTCAAGAGTTTTTGCTTGCTTAGGGCACAAGCCGTGGTATAGAGGATTCAGGAGGAGAAGTTAGGCAGAAATGAGGCAAGAGACTGGAGTTGGAGGTAGGGCAACTGAATAGAGATATTTGTTTAAAGTCAGAACCTGAATCTCTGAAGGGAGTTTAGGATAGTCAGCAGGTACCTCTACTGTGGTCCTCTGACCTACCCAAACCTTCAGGACAATCCATTCCTCCTGCTTCAGAGACACTACAGCTCAACCAGCGAACAAGGAAGGCAATTTTTGGCCTTTTAAGTCCCATGTGATTTTTCTGAAACTCATTGGCAGAGGAATAGTTTTGTGCATTTAAAATATTTAGGCCCTAAAGAGCTCAAGGTATAAAGTTCATTGTCATGCTATAATTTACAGGCTGGAATAACTGGCAAGTCCAAGTACTTTACTCTGAGGTGAAATAAAGATTCCATGGGAATGCTCCAAATGGACAGGAACAGAACCAGCATCAGCAAGCAGCATATCCCTGCTTGGAGAGGCAGCCTTCCTTTCCAACAGCTGAGACCACTTACAGGCCTCAGGACAGAGATAAAGCCCCATCAATCATTCTTGGGAAGAGCTGAAGGGATCCACAGTCCATCACAGTTGAATGCCAAAGTAATCTCCTGCTGCTTCAGTGATGTTTGCTGGTCAAGTTTCTCTAGAACTGTTCCTGGGTGACTTTTCTTTTCTTCTTCAATTTTTACATTTGTAGAAAGTGAATTCACTTCACTCTAAATATTTTCAACCTTCTTTATGGTCATCAATAAATGGCAAGGATTTTTCTTTGTTGTTTAAGTTTATGGGATACATTTTCTGACTACAAGATAATTTTCTACTTCCTGTTTTTTTAAACATTTATTCTTTAATTCTGAACCCACAGGTACCTCTGAAGGTAGCAATGTCCAACATCATGTCCCTAGACCATGGCACAGTACCCAGAACATAGTACGGGTCTACAGTGTGGATGCTGTGATGTGCTGCCCAGATCTCCACTTCAGGACCAATTCATTTATTCCTCCCTGCCCCAGATGCGCTAATCTCAGCTGCTACAGCTCACTGCCTGATCAGTAACTAGCTGAAGGACAGAAGGACAGAGGCTCTGTCCCTTGCCAAGCCAACTTCAGAGCTCTCAGTAGGACTGGCTAAGGCAGAGGCTCTGTAGCGAAATCATCCCAGTTCAATCCTTTCTAACCAGTTCTGTTTACCTCAAGCCCTTACAAGGGTGGTTCTCAAGAATACTCCGCAGCAACCCTCCTTTATGCAAATCTCTGCCTAGAATCTGTTTCCTGGGGAACCGACTTAAGACAAGCTTAATAAATATTTGTTGAATAAATGGATGAAGGGGCTCTTCCATTGTAAACTATGAGGTTCCTCACCCTGAGCAGAAATAACTGTGGAAAACCTCTGACCTTAATTTGTAGACTTAACATTTTATTTTGTCATCTCAGGCCCTAAAAGTCAGAGCTCACACTCAGATCATTCACTTAGCCTCTGGGTCATGCGTGACTTTTCTATGATGATAGTATCAATACTCAGATGCTTTAGTTGTATTGCCATTTGGCCACCAGATGGCAGAGGTGACACTTGGAAAACCATTCTTTCTGGCTCTGGGTCACCTACTCCAGGATTTAACATTAAACCCAAATTATCCATTTAGTACCATTAATTCCCAAGACCTTGTTATTATAGCATTGTTTCATGTTGTAGGAAAGTGGCAATGACACAACTGGCCTCATTTGCATATAAAAGGAAAGTGTGTAATATAATGGTTAGAGCCCTAGACTAAAAATCAGAACCAAGGCACACTAGCAATTTGTTCCATTTTAATATTTCTCCATCAGTAAAATGAGAATCCCAGCCCTGCCTGCTTCCCAGATCTGTGTTTGAGGAATAAATGAGAATGACTGGGGCTAAGGGAAGGGGTCTGGTTGAAGGGATTACATCTATTTCTCCCTAGTCCAGGAGAGCTCTGGGCCTAGGGGCCAGGATGGAGTCCTGCAGGTGGAGGGACTTTGCCTGGCTTCCAGAGTGATGGGCTAGTATAAGCCTAACTCCTGGGCTGGCAGTTATTCCTCCTCTTGTGGGGCCCTCTAAGGTATGTTCCCCTTCTTAGAACAGCACAAAGGTTTCCTGAATGCTGTGGTACAGCCAGCATGGTTTATTTTTTTCTGAGAATCCTCAACCTTGCCCTTCTGGCTTGTGCGTGCTACCAGACCAGGAAGAGGTGCCAGGTATGGACAAATTTTTCAAAACTGCTATGGGATGGTCCCCTCACTGCCTGAATTCACCCATTCCCAAACCAAAGTCTGGGCACAGGCAGAGGCTAGCGCCAGCCAAACCAGAAGAGTCTTGTCCAAGCTGAGATGTGCCTGGCTAGATCTCCCCCAGATCACAGCTGATGGCCAGGCCCTGCAGCAGGGGAACCACCTGCAACCGTAAGGCTGTGATAAAAAATGCACATGTGTCAAGGGGATGCCACAGGACTCCATAGAGTGCGCTACTTAGGCCCTGAAGAAACACGACTTAGAGGATGGCACTACAGCCCATGAACGGAAGGAGTTTGCTAAGAAGTACACCCACGCCTGACGCTGCATCAAGTGGAGGAAGTAAGTGAAACATCACACAATTTGGATACATCAGTTTCAAGATGTTGTTTTAACCAATCTGTGGGGCAGTTGAGAAAATATTTGTATGTTTCTGTTCTAGCAGAGAGCACAGCACAGTGCATGAAAGAACAGGGCTATCAGGGAATACTGAGACGGTCCCACAAGTTGGAGCATGGTGTATGGGGAAGGAAAAGAGAACTCACATGGAAGACAGCCACTATGTGCTCTTAAGTAGGGAAGGGATAGGATCAGAATTCTTTGGGAAGAAAAACTTTGAAGAACATCTAAAATGTTCCTTACTCATAATAAACCTGTTTGTTTTTAGAGGAAATCTGCTTAACTATTAAAATAAATATTTACATTGAGAATACTTAATTGAATTGCTTTTTTCACATTTTCTAAAGGGTCACAGAAGTTTCATTTATGTTTTAAGCAGTTGAGTTGGTAAAGATCCTGTCTCTCTACTCCATAGGAAATGAATTACATTCAATTACACCTCCCAACAGCCAACTGGAAGATTATTCCATTGCTTCTGAAGCACTGGTTGGGTTGGCATCTGTGATGGTAGCCAAATAAATGAGATTTCTATGTAACACATGCTGGTACTGGGTGCACTCATTTGCCAGGCCTTAGTGTTCTGATACTCCACAACATAGTGGATCAGTTAAATCACTCATACTCTCCTCCAGGACCCACTAGGTCATTTTGATTGACTTCTGCCCTGCCACTCAGCCAGTCTGGTATGAAGGCTACCAATGTCCCAGGAAGCTAGGTTGGAAGCCAGTCTCAGGCCCCAAGGATCCCTATGCATCTAGTAAACCTAGTTTTATGTTTAAATTCTGTGGCTGTCTTCTATGAAAATGTGTATCACTAAAAAGCAAACAAGTTTGTAAGAACACATGAGCATTAGTGTTTCCCTAAGAGGTACCTGGAAATTATAATCAATCAACTCTTAAATAAATCATTCCTTAGGTGTAAACCATTAGTCATTTTAAGTATCAAGAGAAATCTGCAGACGTGTTGTAGATCTGTGGTAGCTAGTCTCCAAAATGGACCCCCAATTATACTAGCCTCCTAGTATGTATGGGTTGGTGTAGTCCCTTCTCACAATAAATAGGGCTGACCTTTGTAATCAATAGGATATTGTTGAGATGTGTGTGACTTGTGTGGCTAGGCCATAAAAACCACTGAAGCTTCTACCTTGCTCTCTCTGGGGAAGGCCAGCCACCATGCTGTGAGAATGCTCAAGCAGCTTGGGGAAGAGGCCCACTTAGGGAGGAACTGAGGCTTCCGTCAACAATGAGCACCACTGAGTTAAGTCATCTTGGAGATGGATCCTTCAGCCCTAGCTAAGCCTCTGGATGACTGCAACCTTATGATAGACCCCTGGCCAGAAGCACTGAGACAAGCAACTGTTGAATTTCTGACTCATAGAAACTGAGCTAATAAATGTTTTTAGTGTTTTAGGCATTAGGTTTTGGGATCATTTATTATGCATCAATAGATAAATAATAGAAGTACTATGCTTTCATTCATTGACTTGGGGACAAACATATTAAATAACATTTTATATTAACAAACAACAAAATATAATCTTGTATTAATAAACAATAAAATATTCACATTCATAGCTCTAGTTTTGGACTGCATTTTAGACATAAAACTATTAAACAGGGCTTTTTATGAGGGATTCCTTAGTTATGTAAATTAGCATGCATTGCTGGCAGATTACCATAAATTATGCTTTTTTAGGATGTAAGGGTGACTATGCGACTGACAGACTCTATTACACTTTTCAGTTATTGAAAAACAATACCTATAGGAGATACTTTCTGATTGGGCTTGAAGTTTATGAACAAGTATTAAATGAACAGGCATTGAAGTCTTTTTTGGTGGTTTTCAAAAGGTCAAATTTTAATTATTCAAATGTCCTTCCAAATGTAAAAAATTTAAAAAACCATTATGCATGAAAGTGTGCCATTAGATAACCATAAAAATACCCTTCCCTGAGGGGAAAATGCTGCTTTACCAGGTACATATTTACAAAGTTAAACTATACTGAATAAAACATGGATATACTGATCACTTTTCATGATTTTATGTAGTCTATTTTTACAGTAAGATGTCAGTTAAATGTTTCCTCCTACACTTTCATATATTAAGGATTACTGATTCTTTAAAAAATTCCCTTGGGATACATTTTTAGAAATAAAATACATAAGCACTACAAAAAAGGTTCATGGCCCAAATTCATGCTGTGTTCTGAAAAACCCCTAGCAGAGAATTTAATTTAAAGTGGTCTCAAGTTGGTAGTGCCAGGTGACTACAAAAACAAAAGGCTCTTTTCCAAACATGTTACTGCTTCAATCTTTAAAATCTTAACTTTAATCTTGCCTCTATTTCCCCTAGGAGTTAACCACTCCATTTATTTGCCCCTTATATACTAGAAGTACTGGAGTGATCTCTGCTTAATCTTGTCATTGTCAATTCCTTTCCTCCCTGTCTCTTTTAAACCCATTCAAATCCACTCCAAGCAAACTTCTGCCCCTATCACTCTATGAATGGCAACTTAATCCTTCCAGTTGCTCAGGCCAGAAATCTTGAAATCATCTTTGACTCCTCTTTTCCTCATACCCCATATTCTATCCTTCAGAAAAATCCCATTGGCTTACTTCCAAATCATATCCTGAATCTGTCCACTCTTCACATGTTCCGCTGCTACCATCTTGGTCTGTGCCACCAGCATCTTGCTTGCTTAGTTTACAGCAACAACCTCCTCACTCACTGGTCTTCCCACTTCCACTAAAGTCTAGTCTCAACAATGTAGCTTCAGTGATTTTTTTTGAATTATAAATTAATCCTATCACTCTTCAGCTCAAAATGACTTTCCATTTCCCTTAGAGTCAAAGTCCTTGTAAGGCTTTACATTACTGAAACTCCCTTGCCTCATTCCCTATTACCTATCCCTTTGCTCACTTGGCTCCAACCTCACTGGCCTCGTTGTTGTTCTTCTACACCAAGCTCCTGCCCTAACACCTTTGCACTGGCTGTTCCCTCCACATGGAATACTTTTCCTCAGGGTATCTACATCTCTTGCAAATCTTTACTCAAGGAAGCTTACCCTGACCACCTTATTTAAAATGGTAACAGATCTCCCCTCCACTCCACTCTCATCTTCTAGTTCCCCTAGTTTTTCTACAGCAATTACCACCTTTTCATATAGATGTTTGTTGTGTTTCCCTCCTAGCTCATGCCCTAATTGAGTGCAGTGAAGAGTCACAATGTCTGCCCCTTACTTTCAAATGGCTCGGGAAAATTTAAAAATGATTGAAATCCACTGATTGTTTTCAGTAGGCCTGAAATAACATATATTAAAAAAAGGAAAACCCTTAAAAAATGATGTTAAAAAACCAAAATTCAACCAAGTAAATTTGAAGATCTAACTGACTTTTTTCAATGATTCATAAACCAAGCAGCATCCCATCTAGTAAACAGAAAGGCACCCCTTCAGTGGTACAAAATGGAAAGCTTTTCTAGAAATGGGGGCAGGACAAGGAGGTTATGAACAAGAGAAAAGAAAGGATTGTTACAGGTAAGGTTACCTCTCCAGTGCTGACCAAGAAATTCCACTCCTGAGAGAGGCTGAAACTACAATTAAGTCTTGGTTTGCTGACCTGAGGGGGGGGCGGGCAGGGAGGTTAGTGGCTCCACCCTGGGCCTGTTGTTTCTTTTCTTCTTCTTGTCTATCTCTTTTTAAAAATAACAATGGTTAAGACGGTAAAATTTGTTATTTGCATTTTACCACAATTAAAAAAAATAAGAACACATAGCTCCTGTAGAGTAACAAATATTTCAAGAAATTTTCTTTCAGTTATACATGTGTGAGCAGTTACATGTAGCCGGTTTAAGGTACAATGTATTTCTTACTATCAGTCCAGGTCAAAAATATTGGAAAAAAAGTTGCTACAGAGAAAGTTCTGCATACACTCATCAGCTGAGATGTACAAGTAAGTTCAAAGCTGCACTGTTAGAGCAAAAGCTGGAAAAAATCCAAATCTCTAGAGGAGTAGAATGGATAAATATGTCATGCTAAACAATAGAATACTATACAACAGTAAATGAAAAACTACATGAATTTTTTCTGAGGATGCCAGAAGCAATGCTGAAAGAAGCAAAGACATCGAGAAAACAAACGATTCCATAAATAAAGCTCAAAATCAAACAAAATAAGGTATGTTTGGTGACACATACACATACGATAAAACTACAAAGAAAAACAAGGGAAGGTGAGATAAAATTCAGAAAAGTGAAGATTAAAAACTTCAATTCATTCTTGACTAAAGGTTTGGTGAACTGGAATGTCTCTCAGTATTTCCCAAATTAATTGCATTTGAACATAGCCTACTGCCTATTTCCTGATCTTACCCCCTTCTCCTAGCTCTTGGTGCAGAAGTTGGCACCTACTTATTTATGTATTTTTAAAAGACTGAACCTAAAAAACAAAAACAAACCGATCTGATAAATGAATTATCTGCGTGATATACACGTCCCAGAGGATAACTTCCAAGGCTAGCACCTGGCAATGCTTCAACAATAGCGCTTATTTACTGCTGAATGAATACATGCACTGTGGCGTAAGTTAGTTCACTTTAGTACTTCTTAACTTGGTCAAAATTCTTACTGTGGCTTTGGTTGAATGCCCGTCCCCTTCCCTACCCCATCTCACAGACTCTAAAGTCGTTAGGCTCCTGGTTCCAGGCCCGGAGTCAGTTTTCTCCTCGTCTTTGCGCTGAGGAAGCTGAGTGGAGAAGGGTGGAACGTCTGGGTTGAGGTAAAAATGCTTCCCAGGCACTCAGGGCTGTGAAGCCCACAGTCTAAGCTGCCCTATGAGGATGGAGGCGGGTGGCGTTCGCCCCAGGGATGGAGGTGAAGGACCGCGGACTCTTTCAAAGTAGGGTCTGACCAAATTCATTAACACCGGTTCCCCGGTGACATCACGACCTCCCTGGACTCCTGATTGGAGGAACTTATTAGCTCAATTCTCGCGATGATTCCTCCTCCAGGTCCTCTTCACCCTGACCCGGTAGTGGACTACAGACACGCTGTGAGCCACGGAGACACCGTAGACCTAGACCAGCTTCCGGGGCTCAGCGTGACGGCTGCGACTCTTCTCAGACGCTCACGGGCACGAGGTTTGGCTCTCAGGCGTCCTGTTTGCCGGAACCGCGGTGGCGCCCGACTCTCCACCGCTCGGCTCCGCCACTTTGCTAGGGTCGCCCGGCGACATACCTAATCCCGTCCTTTAGTTAGCGCGAGAATTTGGCGGTCGCGAACCTGTTTTTCGGTCGCTTAGGTCTCCATGGAGATAGCATCTTAACCACTTTTTTTTTTCACCTATCATTCCCCAGACTCCACGTGTTTGAATGTTTGTAGGAGTCAGCTAGAAAGGTGTAGTTGGGAGTAGAGCAGCAGTCAGAAGGTCAGGAGTATAATTTGCTGAGCATCTCTGGGCATGTCAGCAGTGCCTTAGGGTGGGCACGGGATTTCCCGTTATTGGGAGGCCAGATTCTTCAGGCATCCATTGAGCACGCATAAGCACCCAAACCTCTTTCTGTGCAGTGTTGAGGGTTCCAAGATCAAAGCCTGCTGCAAACTTGCTCGCCATTCACCAGAGAATAGTATCCCCAGTTGTCTGTCCCTATCCCTTCTAAACTTTGTTTGTTGATGATCACTAGGAAATGAGTCCCAGTAATATCCCCCTTGATCTAGTCATGTCACTTTTCAAATTCTTACCTTGTCAATGCCTTTTTAGCTGTGTCCATCTTTATTGCCATTTTCTGTTAAGTGACTTTTCACATTTCATTGCTGTATTGATTTCTTTGCAAAGGGACCTTAGGTTCTTCAGTGTCGGGACTGGCTTGTCACTTGGCTATAGAATGTACTTAAGATGACAAGTTGTCCAGTTTTCTGCCATTAAAGGCATACATTCCTTTTTGAACATCTCTGACAAGTGGTTGTTAATTAGCTGATTTGTTTATTCATCAGGCACTTACTAAGCCACCTAATATATGCCAGGTACTGTTTTGAGAATTGAGAATTAAAACAGTACACAAAACAGATGAAAGTTTCTGCCTTCACGGATTTTATCACTAGGGAAGATAGACAATATACAAATAAACAAGTTATTGTAATTTCAGGTAGTAGTAAGTGCTATGAAGAAAATGAAGTAATAGAAATGGTCTGTTTGTGAGTAGGAGTCGTGGCATTTTAGACAGAGTTGTCATGGAAGGCTTCTTGGAGGAGGTAATATTTGAGAGGAGACCTGAATGATGAGGAATCAGCCTTGCAAAGATTTGGTGGAATAAGCATGACAGGCAGAGGTATCAGCAAGTGTGAGGTCCCTTAGATGGAGGTAAGAGCACCAGGGAGTGCGAAGCCCCTGAGATACTGAAGAGAAGATTAATTTGAGATGAACTGCAGAGGAAGGTAGGGCCAGATTATTTAGGGCCCTGAAGACCAAAGTCTCAGGTTTGAATTTTATTCTAAGTGTAAATAGAAGCCCTTGGAATGTTTTAAGCAAGAGAATGATTAGATTTGAAGAAAATTGCTTTGATGACTGTGAAAGGAAGCAAGTTTGGAGACCAGTTGGGAGGTTACTGCAGGAGTCCTGGTGAAAAGGTTTCATTCAGTTTCTGTTTGGATATTCCCAGTGCTGGAAAATTCTTTGAAAGGCAGCCCATTCTATAATTGGACCAATGAGTTTTTCCTTTGTATTGAGCTGAAATCAGCCTCCCTGAAGCTTGCACTGACTTTTCCTAATTCTGTAGGCATCTACAAATTCTATAGCCATCTGAGACAGAATGTACCTTTTCCTCTTCTCTCCGAAGCAGTCCTCTGACAACAGCAGCTCTTTTGCTCCTTAAGATGTGGCCACCAGCACAGCACCTAGTGTTCTGCATGTCCCCTGCCCTGTGAAGATGACCAAAGGGTTAGGCATTCCCTTGATCTAGCTGACTTCTAATGTGGTTTCTAGCAGTCCTGTTGTGCTGTTGGCTCACGTAATACTCAAACTTTTCAAATCACATTTTGCCTCCCCTCGTCTCCCCATCCTATATTTCTAGGTTATATTTTTCTAATCTAAATGTAGCACTGTACATTTATTTCTATTTCATCTTGGTAAGTTTATTCCAATTTATTGAGCTGTTTTTTTTAATCCTGATTCCATCATCCACCATATCCTTCCAGCTTTGTGTCTTTTATAAATTCGCTGTGTTATGTCCTCTAATGTCTACATTACAAACTCTACTAAAAATGCTAACTACCAAGAGCCCTGTGTGGCATTTCCTTAGTGACTTGTCTATAGATTGCACTGTACTATTAGTGTGTATTCTTTGAGTACACGTGTTCAGTTCATTATGAACCTTGTTAGCTAAAACAAACTCTGTTAACTAAAAAGAACTCACAAGGATAGTATGTGAACGTTTATCACATACTTTGCAGGAATCAAGATACAATATGTTATGATGCCTCCTGATTTGTCAGTCTAAGAAGTCACTGAGGTTAGGTAGGCCCAGTTTATTTTTGAAAAACTATGCTGGTTTCTTTGTTATTACTAAAATGAATCTTTGCTGTATTTTAAAATATAAATATCCCCCCAAAAGAAAACCTAAAAATTAAGTAAAATAAATACAATATAAAAACTGAGTAATAGTAGGTAAAAGTAACTTTAGACAGTAATAAACTCTTCTTGAGCTTAAAAAAAAGTTTTTCGAAGCAGAAATCCTTAGACCAGTAGTTCTCAACCTGTGGCAGCTTTGCTCCCCAGGGGACATCTGGCAATATCTGGAGACATTTTTTGGTTGTCACAACTTAGAGGAGGTTGCTGTTGGCATCTAGTGAATAGGGGCCAAGGATGGGTTAAATATCCTACAATGCCCAGGACAACACCCTACAGCAAAGAATTATTCGGCCCAAAATGTCAGTAGTACTGAGGTCAGTAGTGCATTAGACAATATTTTAAAACTCTTCTTTCTTGTAGTGACTACTGTTAAATCTACTTAAAATGGGTGTAAAGAAGAAGAAACAAACACAAGTTACTTCGTTGACCATTTGTCATCCGGACCTTGAAACTTTGAGATGTAAGTGATTTCTGACTTCATTTGTTGATTTCTTTTCTAGGTTGCAAACAAGAGTATTTTTATCTCTAGGACTCTGTATCACGTAATGTTCAAACTCTTGCTATTGAATTATTCCATGTTCTTTACATTGAGCTTTGAATGTAAAATGATTTTCTTAAATGTCTATCTACTCCTATCTTTAGACCAAGTTCTGCCAAGTTTGTTTATTTTGTTTATAAATATTTACATTTTATAGAATATATAACAAAGGCAAATTCATGTCCATATATTATTAAGTCACTGAAGAGATCTTTGTGTGTGTGTTATGTAGCTTTGGCTGATGTGGAAGGGAAAAATCTAGCTTCTTTGCTATTACGTTGTGTGCAACTCACCGATGGAGTGTCACAGATCCATTATGTTAAACAGGTAAGGCTGATTTGATATTTGTTGATGCATCTTGAAGATTATCATGCTATTATGGACTTTTAAAGTTAGCTGACAATTTTTGGCTCCCAATTACTTAATATCAATGTATCTTTAAAGAAAAGGGTTTTGTTTTTTTGGTTCATTGTGTGATAACTTTTTATTCAGAGTAATGATAGAAACTATATTCAGGCTCCTGCCACCACTGAAACTGTAAATAGATAGGTTAATGAGGTAATTGTGCATACCTTTTTTGTGGTGATAAATTTAAAAAAATTATTCCTGTTAATCAAAACTTTTTAGCAGGAACATCAAAAAGTTAACTTAAAATGTAAAGACTTATCTCAAGGGGCAGCATTAAAAAAAGAAAGTAAAGACTATCCTTACTAGCATTTCAGTATTAGGATTTACTATTTGAACCTGCATAATAGTTTTTTGGAAATCAATTAAATGTATTGTAGTGCTACAGAATTCCTGTACCTTAAGCCATTAACATGTCTGTAGTTCTTAATGAAGATGGGTCTGGAGGGTAAAGTGGGAGTTGGGGGCATGGCTTTAAAAAATTAATAAATACTGAAATAGGTATTTATCAGTACCCTTAACAATGCAGTGTAAAAATATTTCACATTATAATTGAGACTGAGAAGAGTATTTGAATCGATGTTACTTTGCTATATTTTATATCAGAAAAAATTACTATGACTTTGAATTTTTTGGATTATAGATTGTGCCCTTACTGGAGAAGGCAAATAAAAATGGCATGTGTGATCCCACTGTTCGAAGCTGTTTGGATATTTTAGCAGGCATTTATCTTTCTTTGAATCTGAAGAATCCTTTGAAGAAAGTCTTGGCAAGGTAAGGAAAAAAAGAAAGAGAAGTTAGGCAATTAAATGTTTAGTTTGACCAAAAGTAACCAATAGTTAAGGTTTCTTCTGTGGTTTGGTAAAACTGAACTGAAATATATCACTTAACAATTTCATTCACATGGTTTCACTTTGTTTTGTTTATTTATTTATTTATTTATCACAACTCTGTAAAAATATAAAAAGCCTTCTCAGGTAATGGGCCTTTAAAAATCAGGCTGTGGGCTGTAGTTTGCTGACACCTGATTTAGTCTAGCTGCATTCAATACAATTATTGGTTAAATTTAAATCTGTCATCCTGCTGTTTTTCCTCTATTTGTCCCCTCTGTTCTTGATTTAAACACATTTCTAATTACACAGGTAGTATAGGAATATATGCTTGATGTAAAAACTTCAAGCAATGTAGAAGTACACAATATAGAAGTACGCTATTTCTGATCTGTCTTATTTTTCTTAGCAAAGATTATCACTTAACATTTTGATGTCTCTTTCTAGACCTTTTCTTTGGGTCTAGTGTGTGTGTTATATTTTAGTTTTTATTTTTTTATATTAATGGAATTATGCTCTACATATTTCTCCATAGCTTGTTTTTTCACTAAATAATGTCTTAGAGATATTTCATGTCAGTGTAGTCCTTATTCTTTTTTTTTTTTAAATTATGGTTTAAAAGAACACATAACATAAAATTTACCATCTTAATCTTTTTTGAGTGCTCAGTTCAGTAGTGTTAAGTATATTCACGTTGTTGTGCTGTGGGTCTCTAGAACTTTTTCATCTTACAAAACTGAAACTCTGTACCCTTAAATAACAATTCTTTATTTCCTCCTCCCTTTGGCTCTTGGCAGCAACCATTCTGCTTTCTGTTTCTATGATTTTGATTGCTTTGTATACCTTGTATAAGTAGAATATTTGTATTTATCATTTAGACTGACTTAATTTCCTCAGGGTTCATCCATGTCGTAGCATGTGATAGGATTTCCTTCCTTTTCAAGGCTGAATAATACTCCATTGTATGTATATACCATATTGTGTTCATCCATTCATCTGTTGATAAAATATTTGGGTTGCTTCTGCTTCTTGGCTATTGTGAGTAGTGCTGCTATGAACGTGGTATGCAAATCTCTCTTTGAGATCCTGCTTTCAGCTCCTTTGGATATATACCCAGAGGTGGGATTGCTGGATCATATGGTAGTTCTGTTTTTAATTTTCTGAGGAATTTCCCTGCATTTTTCCATATGGCTGCACCATTTTACATTTCCACCCAAAGTCTTCATTCTAACAGCCGTAGATATTCCATAATAAAGATGTACCAAAATTTATATGTGCCATATTACACAATATTTAATTGCTTCTCCACTGATAGTTTGTTTTTAAGTTTTCATTATTTCAACAGTGTTGCAATGATAACCAATGATAGCAATGATAATTATGTATATAATTGAATATATGTATTCCTCTGAAATGAATTCCTAGAAGTAGAATTTCTTGACCAAATTTATGCCTATCAAAATGTTTGATAAATACTGCTAAATTGTATTCCCCTCTAAATGATTCCAGTTTATACTTCCAACAGTGAATAAGAGTGCCTTTTTCTTCATATCTTTCCAACACTGAATAAAGTTAATCTTTAAATCTTTTAAAATCTGATAGGTGAAAAATAGTATTATGTTATAATTTGCATTTTCCAGATTACTAGTGAGATTGAACATTTTTTAATGTGTGGATTTTGACTGTTTTACTTTTTTTGTGTTTACACATTTTTGTTTGTTTTCTTGTCAGAATTTCTTTTTTTCTTTTTTTTCTTTTTAGTAAGTGTATTTATTGTGTCATAAAGCAAATGATGAAATCCTGGCCAGTTCCAGGGTTTTGGTGAAGTGGTCAACAATGTCATCAAAGATCCTGATGTTTTCCATCTTTTTTTTCCCATTGTGTTGGCCCTGTCTTCCCTGAGAGTTACAAGGGGCTGTGGCAATTACAGACACCTTACATATAGACTGTATTGCATCCAAAAGACAAAAAAAGAAAAAAAAGAAAAAAAAAGAAAAGAAAAGAAAAAGAAAATTTCTTCTTTTGTATTTCTTTTTATTGGAAAGAAAAACATTTTGTGGACGGTCCCAAGGGACTTTTCATTGAAGGCCCTGTCAATTTTCATTGTCAAGATTGGACCATATGCACTCTCTCTGGTTGTGACAAATGGCTGGGAAGGAGAGGTCTCACTCTTTTAGCCTCTTTAGTGGGAAGTGGACTTTGCCAGCAAAGAAGGGGAATACCTGCAAGATGGCAGCCAACCACAGAATGTCTTTTTGATTTATAAGAACCCCATATAGATTGTGTGCCAAATATAGTGCTTTATTTTGTTATTTGTTTTTAAACTTTCTTCATGGTGTTTGCTTTATAAAATTAAAAAAAATTTGTAATCCAACCTAATATTTTCCTTTGTATAGATTTCTGAGTTTCAGCTTATATGTATTTTCTCTAATATAAGATTATATAAAATTACTTCTCTTTTCTTAGAATACTTTTTTGTTTGTTTAACTTTTAAATCTATCTGGAATTAAGTTTGTAGTGTGAGGTAGAGATCCAAGTTAGTTTTCTTTTCTGTATGGGGAGCCACTTACCCCCAAACTGCTGAATAGTCCATTTTTTCCCCACATAGTTGAAATGCCATCTTATTATGCTCTTTGTTTTTGTATAAACACAAGTTTAATTTTAGACTTGAGTCTATTTGTGTATACCCCAGCATCCACACTTTTATTCAGTGTAGTTTGATAATGTGGTTTAATTATGTACTAGAACAAATCATCCCTCTACTGACTCTTCTTTTTCAAAATATTCCTATTTTTGAATTTTTTTTCCTCCCAGAAAAGCTTTAGAACTATTGAGTCAAATTTAAAAAAAATGCCTACTGGTTTTGATTTAGATTAGCTGAGGTAAAATTGGCATTACGTTTAATTTATCCTTTCAGTAAATTTTTATTATCATCTACCATGTGTCAAGTATTCTTCTAGGCATTGGGGATACAGTGAATAAAGCACTCTAGAAAGGAGGTTCCTTCTAAGGGGAAGATAGAAAATAGACAAATAAGCAAAATATATAGGAATTAGAGGGCATGAGTGTTACGGAGAAAAATAAAGCAGAGAAGTGGCAAAGGGAGCACCAAGGGTAGGGTGAGGTTGTAGTTTAAAATATAGTAGTTATCTCAGATATCTTAATGTCATTGATAGAGGGAATGTTTGAGGTAGACCTGAAAGGGGTGAAGAAATGATTATTGCGTATATTTGAGGGAAGAGGGTTCCAGATGGAGGAAATAATAAGAACAAAGACTTTGACATGTTGTTGGACCAGAAGAGGGCTGTGTAGCTAGAGCTGCGTGAACAAGGATCAAGATGAGACCAGAGAAATAATGGTGGGACCAGATGTGTAGGGGCTTGTAAGTCATTGAAAGCTCTTTGGCTACTGCTTAGACTGAAAGGGACATTGTTGAACGATTTTAGACAGAGGAATAACCTGGTGTTTTAGTACTATCACTCTGGCTGCTCTGTTGAGGGTAGTCTGGGGGATGGGAGGGAGGCAAGATGGAAGCAGGGGACCAGCTGAGAGATGACAGACCAGGGAGTTCCAATGACAGTGGTATAAAGTTATAATTTTCTGACAGTATTTTGAAGGTGTAGTTCAATATTTTTTCATTTGTATTATTTCCCTCCCTCCCTTTCACCACCCATTCCTCTGTCCGTATCCTTTTATGTACTATAAGGCTGTCAGATTTTTAATACTTGATTCTTTTTCTAGCTCACTGAATGGCCTACCTGAATTTTTTCTAAGTGAAGCTATACAAAGTTTTACTTCTCGTCTTCAGGAAGAATTGAATACTACTGATTTATACTCTTACAGGAAAGTTATTGACAATCTATCTTCCTGTATGGAGAACTTTGACTTAGGTAAGCCAGCTCTTTTCTAGTATTTTTTCTGACTCACACCTGTCATTACATCATTGTGTTAAATGATGTTTGGTCTTGATGCTCCTTACCCCACAGTGTTTTTTCCCCCCCACAGGTAGAACAAGTGTTAATAATCTTCTTGAAAATGGTAAGTGCTATTATTTTACTTTATTCTGAGAGGTGTCTGCTTGTATATATCATTTTGGAACTGGTTCTTTTAAGTTTCTTGGCAATGAGTAGAGTACTACAGATGACTAAGGTACATACATCATACTCCTTTCTTTTGCATTTCTACTTCTATACTATGATATCATTTTAGGTAGCAGTGATTTAAAATATTTTCTTGGGCTGAAGTTAAAGTTCACGGTTTAAAATTTTTCATTATATTCTTTTTATTTCAGTGCTTCATTTTCTGCAGAAGAGTTTAATTGAAATCTCAGAAGAAAATAGGCAAGTGTTGTGTTTCCATGCTTGTGTATGTGTGTGTGCACATTTGCAGTTGTGCATTGTCTTTATACAAAGGAAATTTTTAAAAGGTTCCAGAATGTGCTCCTTTCCAACCCTCTCCATTAACATTAGACCTAATTATTTAAATTTATTTTTTAGAGGTTTGATATTTAATTTTAAAAAATCAAATAAATTATGAGAATAAATGAGAAAGGGAAGAGCTCTTTCCTCCACCTGAGTGTTCCTTTTTCATAGCATCCTGTTCTTATTTCACAGATGAAGTATCCTCTCTTATCTCTTTGAGGATATTAATGACAGTGTTTTTTGTTTGTTTTAAGTTTTCCTGTCTTTACATGATCTCTATTTCTTCCAAGCTTTTTTTCTGTTTGCTGCCTTTGTCCACTCTATTTGTTGCTAGAAACTTTCCTCAGACATTGTGATCCTTGGCTGAGCACTCATTTAAGAATGGGGCACCAAGTGTTTATTTGAATCTCTATGCATATGGGAGGGGTTGATTATAAGTTTTATTGTAGGCTAGTCTAGCTGGGCTTTTTCATATGGGAACCCTTGAGGTCTTTTTCCAGTGGTAGCAGATTTGCCATGGAAGAATCTTTCAAACCATTGGCTTAATCTGGTTGCTGAGTGAAGGAAGAAGGCTGAAATCTTGGCATTTGGCATTCATTGTACATCTATTTACCTCATTCTCCTGTTTGCAGTATGATACTGTTGCCATGTCTGTGCTGTCTTTCTGTTCTGACATCTGCTGTTTTAGCTTCTCTAGAGGTAAACCAGTTGTCTGCTGGCTTAGAGGTATGATCCAGAGTTCTTATTCTTCTTCAGCAGACTTGTAGCCAGTCTTCCTGATTTCATCCCTACATTTACCACCACATCAAGGAGTACCTGGTGCCAAAAATTTCTTAGCCTTTCGGGGCTGCAAATCAGATTGCTCTGGGCTTGTTCTCTGGCTTAGTACTCGCCTTTCCTGATTTTGCTAAGTTAGTTTATCACTCATCTATCTGCTTATAAAATGTTATTGTTGTCTTATTGTCTGTTTATCATTTGTGTCTTTTTATGTTTTAAATCCCTTGGCTGTTGGTTTAGGGAGGTTCTGGGGGAGAACAGAAGTATATCTGTGTGCCGTCTTTAACCCAAGATCTCTTTCTGCCTTACCTGGAACTCCTTCTCTGTCTCCTCTTACGCTCTTCTTCCTCTGCTCTCCTCTTAAGTGTGAGTTCTGTCCTTTTCATTCTGTTTGTTCTCAGTGCTTAATATCATCTACTTCTTTATGTCAGCTACCATCTATGTACTTAGGATTCCCAGATTTATCACTCCTAATTAGATCTCTACCCTGGTGGTAGACTCATATAGTGGTTGCCTCCTGGGCATCCTGGATGTTTTACAGGTGCCTCAAATTCAATGTGTCCAAAAGAACATTCACTGTCTTTTTATCTCTTCCCACAACCCTGGTAACTTCTATTCCACTTTCTGTCTCTTTGAATTTGCATTTTCTAGATACCTCAGATAAGTGGAATTCAGTATTTGTCCTTTTGTGTCTGGCTTATGTTACTTACAGTGTTATAAAGGTTAACCTGTATTGTTGGATGTATCAGAATTTCAGGCCTGTTTTAATGGCAGAATGATATTCCATTGTAGTATAAGCCACATTTTGTTTATCCATTCATCTGTTGATGGACATGTAGGCTGTTTCTACCTTTTCGTGAATGTGAATAATACTGCTATAAACACTGGCGTACAAGTATCTGTTTGAGTCTCTACTTTTAGTTCTTTGGGGCATATACTTAGGAGCAGAATTACTGTATCATGTAGTAATTCTATGTTTAACTTTTTGAGGAACCCCAAACCGTTTTCCCTGACTGTTGTTTTAATATCATTACTCTTGTGTTCTGCTATGTTGATAATTGAGAGGAACAAGGATAGAAGCTGGAAGACCAGTTAGGAGGCTTTTGAAGTAATAGTAACATAAAGGAGGGATGAGAGTGGCTCAGGCTGGGAGTAGCAGTGGAGGTGTTTTGATTCCAGATAGATTTTGGAGGTAGAACCAATAGGATTTTCTTACAGATGGGATAGTGGGGAGAGGAATCAAGGATGGTTACAAAGTTTTTGTAGGCTAGAGATCCTAGCAGGTGGAGCTGGTTTGGAGTTGTGGATAAGGTCACATTGTTTGAGATGTCTTTTCGACATCCAAGTGAAGATATTGAATAGGAAGTTGCATATACAAATCTGGAATTAGAAAGAGAGGTCGGGCTAGAGATGAAAATTGAAGGATTGTCAGCGTAGAGATTATAATTTAAAGTTTATGAGCTAGATGAGCTCAGCACCACGGGACTGAATTAGATGGACAGAAGAAGGGGACTAAAGGCTGAGTTGTGGCGAGCTCTGATAGAAAGAGGTCTGGGCGAAGAGGATGAACTAGCCAAGGCGCCTGAGAAGGAGCGGCAACGGTGGAGCAGGAGAAAACCTAGGAGAACCTGGCATCTTGGGAGCCAGGTGAAGAAAGTATCCAGGATAGGGAGTGTTCAGATTAATAAATTGTGTCATTTTTTTCTTGATTTGTTATGTTTACTTTAAAAAGAAGTGAGGCTGAGAAAAAGGGAAATTTGAGGTAAGTTAAGACTGTTGAAAGTTTGCAATAAATGTCTACATAACTGGAATGTTTATGGGAATGGACCTAAGAGGCATAAATATTGATTATAATCTAAAGCTAATTTTGGCCTTTTGATTGAGGAGTATGTTTTATTTTGGAGAGAAATAGAAATGGTGACATTTTTGTTTGAGTTTTCTTTTGTAATAATATGTTTTCTTCATTGTAGAAAATTGGCTGGAAATCACATTGTTCAAACGCAATTGATGAATGACTTGTTGGTAGGAATTAGAGTTTCTGTGATGTTGGTACAGAAAATACCAGGTTTCCAGAGGAGTCGATTGAAGAGTTCTCCCACATGGCAAAGTATGTGTGAATTGCTGAGTATTTTTACCAAGTTTTTAACTGATGGTAAGTGTAAAAACATAAAAATGATGATTATAATTATCAATCAGTTTTTGATACTAATGGTATGAAATATTTGATAATTAAAAGTGAGATGTAAAACTTCCCCTCCCCTAGCCCTTTAAAGTGGAGAAAGTTCCTGGATTACAAGGTTTTCATGCTTTATCTTTCAAATAACACCAATTCATCGAGGGATAATGTTGGAGGATTTTTCTAAATATATCTGTGCATATGTGCATGTATATGTTGTATACAAAGAAGAAAACCTAACAATCTTAGTGTTGAAAAGCCACAGACTTTATAAAACAAAAGAAAATTCTTGAAAAACTTCCACATTTGGCAGGAAGATCTGGAAAGTTTAGTGTAATCCATGCATATCTCCTTAGCAGCAAGTATTACATTCAGATAATGACAGTCATTGTGGGGCTGGTCATTATTTCTCCTTATGTCTCATGTCACTTCTGTCCTTATGAACTGTACCACTGGGAAACCAAGTAGTTACTGAGAAGAGTGTCTTTATAAAAGTATTTCAAGTTAGAAGTTAAAACAAAGTGATAGAATCAGGGATCACCATTTTGTAAGCCCCAGTGATTTGAGGTGGGCATTAAGCATCAATGACTGCTGACATTACAGAGACAGACAGGCAGGCAACGTGTACCACTTAAAGTCTTGCTTTTACCACCTAGAGTCTTCCTTAGGGATTGAACCTGAGACTGATCCATCTGTAGGTCACCTGCCAATTTGCAGGAATCACAGAGGACAGAAGAACTTGTTGAACTGCACTAGGAGTAAACAAACATCCAGATTGTGGGAAACTACAGGTTAAAAGGCCAGAGTTCTTCAACAAAAATTATAATAAAAAGAAAGAGACAGGGAGGGCACCTGTAGATTAAAAGACATATCAATTTAAAAAAAATGGACAAGACTAAATTATAGTGTCTAGGATGCACATTTGATTAATAAAGCTGTTTTTTGAAAATAAGGAAGTCATTACTATGAAAGTCAGGATAATGTTTACTCGGGGTTAGAGAGCGGGGTCTGTGATTGGGATGAGGCACATGGGTGAGCCTTCTGGGCTGGATGGCTAAGTTTTGTTTCTTGCCTTGCATCAGTGGGTACAAGGGTGTTCACCTTCTAATAATTATTAAGCTGTACATTTGTTTTGGATGGTTTTCTGTATCTCTGTTTTATATTATAATAAGATTAACAACAAAGTGATACTTAACATGTAAATATCTACATAAAAAGTTATATTACTTTTTCACCTCCTATTCTATATGGTAATTTGTATATGAATATTAACTTAATTAAAAAAAAAACATTAATGGGTCTGTCCAGAGCCCTTGTTTGTAAAGAACAGTAACTGGTTTAGTTTTCCTAGGCTAATGGGAAAAAAAAATAGTATCTCATTTTTGATATGTTTTTAACCCTGGAAACTAGTGGAAGTTCTAACTATATCATCTCATTAATACTTCTTTTCTTTATCTTTTTTTTTTTTCATCCTGGAATCTCAGATAGACATGAAAAGGAAAGGTTTTCAGGGGGAAGGAGGTGGGAAGGGACAGACTGGGAGTTTGAAATTTATAGATACTGACGGGTATATATAGAATAGATAAACAAGATTATACTGTATAGCACAGGGAAATATATACAAGATCTTGTGGTAGCTCACAGTGAAAAAGAATGTGACAATGAATATATGTATGTTCATGTATAACTGAAAAATTGTGCTCTACACTGGAAATTGACACAACATTGTAAACTGACTATAACCAAATAAAATAAAAAAAATAAAAAAGGAAAGGTTTTTATTAAGGCATAATGTAGACATCTTTTTAAAGGATATTTCCTTTTAAAAAAGGAATTTGTTAATGTAAAGAAAAACTTTAATTGGTGAAATGCAGAGAAGACATGTTAATGTGAGGCAATCACTTTTCTGAGAAGCTGATGGCACTTAATCAATGCTATTCTTTCCTAAGATTTTAAACTTCATGTATCAAAGTGTTTAGCTGTAAGTAACAGAAAACTGAAATTCAGGGATGTAAGCAAATGTGCCTCCCCACATAACAAGTTCAGAGGCAGGTGCTCCAGGACTACTGTAGGCAGCTTGGGCCAAACATCTCTGCCTTTCTGCTTTACCATCTTCAGCTGTTGGCTTTCACCCCCATGTTTTTTGTTTCATGGCTGTTATATGACTGCTGTAACTCCAGACATCATGTCTGTGTTCAGAGCAGGAAGGAAGACCAGTTGCATCTTTACCTTTAATCAGGAAGAACAAAAATAGCCAAGGGATTACTGCTTACATTCCCATTGGCCTGAATCCTCATATGGTACCTTTAGTCGCAAGGAAGATTGAAGAAGCAGGTATCCTGCCTGTGGCTGGGCATATGAATGTCCCAATCAAAGTCACTTGAAGAAAAAGTAATGCATGTGGGGGTTGGAATGCAGAGGCATCAGTGGAGGGGAGGGGACATGTGGTATTGCTGATAGATATGCTGGGAGTGAGTGGATGTTAGTGGAGAAAAGAAGAAATCACATCTGTTGAGAATGTGCTAGCCATAAAAGCCTTTATGTTCATTATTCATTTCAGCCTTACAACTGTGTCAGTTAGGTGTTATATTTTTCCCATTTTGCAGAAAAGCTGAGTCCCTGGGAAGTTAAATAACTTACCCAAGGCCTGTTCACCCAGGAAGTGGTCAGGCTAGAAATTGCACTCAGGACTGTCTGACCTCACAGCATCTGCTCTGTCTGCTGCACCACAGTATCCATCATCCTTTAATACATGCTTTCTACTTTTTTGCCTAATAGATGACCTCTTACAGACAATTCAGAGTACATCTGGATTAGCTGTTATTCTTTTTATTAAAGCTATGTTTCATCCACCTGAAAAGATTCCTGATTTGGTAAGTACATCTCTTTTTAAGAATTATACTTTATTGATAATTAGACACATGTTTTAAAAATGTTTTTAAAGAAGTGAATTTAAGAAAAAATTTTATTGGCACAGTCAGAGCCTTTCTGATGGCCTTTTTCTCTTACTATAAGAGACAGCTTCAAAAATTTAGATAAAGCAGAGAGAAGACAATAATACCTATAAATCCATCTCACAAAGGTAATCATTATCAATATTATTTGGTGTATATCTTTGTTTATTTCTAGTGTTGTTCAGTTCCATCTCTCAGTATCATAAAAGATATTTGTAGTATTAAAATTGTACAGAGATTAATGTGTAGATATATACAGTAATAACTTTTGATAAGTATGTTGTTTTTATTAAAAATAACTCAAATATTGTACTTTAGACAGGAATCACTCTGGAATCAATTGTTCAGTAAATTTGACTCTATGGGAAGTGTGAATTAATAATTTGAGCCACAATTCTTGTGTTTAGTACTAGCAGTTTTTTTTTCTTGCTGTATTATCTAGGGAGTTATTTTAGTTCTCTACTAAGAGCAAAATGACTTTTTGCCAAATAGGTATGTACAAGATCACACAAAGTAATTATCATTGGATAAAATTAAATTTTTTTATTTCTCAAATCACCTCTAACAAAACATTAGTTAATAAGCTCATCCACCTGCAGGTGGCGATGTGTTGTGCTCTACCAGAACATTCAAACCAGCAAAATGGTTCATGTGCTTAGATTTAATTTTTTTTGTTTTGATGTAGTAATAATTTTAACACTTGCGGCTTTTTCAGCTTTAGATTCAGTTATTTTTCCAAGGATGTTTCAGGGAAAAGAGAATTTTGGATTTGTATTTTGAAGTATCTCTAGAAATTTTCAGAGGCCTTATCTGTAATCAGCTTCGTTGTATTTTTCCAGATTAGTAGTTTGCTTCTCGGTTCAGTGGACTGTGCCAGCGTCCCCGCGTGGCTTTTGGACTGCTGCGGGAACCTTTGCTGTGCTGACGTCTCCCAGTCAGCTCTCTTATTCCTGTGTCAGGGGACGCTCACCATGTTGGACTGGCAGGATGGGAGGATGGGCCCCAGTCGGGAGGCTCTGCTTTTGGATACTGTGCATGTTTTGTTCACCTTGAGTTCACAGTGAGTTTTGATGCTGCTGTCTCATATTTTGTTTTGCTTGTCAGACATTTAAAAGAAGGCAGTGAAGCCAGCTTACTTAGAAATTCAATGGAAAGTGGTCAGGATAATCCTAAATTAAAAGGGAGATATGTGTAGGGAATGAAGTAAATGTGAAAGTAGAAGAAGAGAAGGTGGGATAATGGGAGAGAGAAACTATTGGTGCAGGTTAACCTATAGTGACCATTTTCAAAATTAATTTAACATTCAGTCTCTAATGCAAGCATTTTCAAAAAGCCTATGAAAATTTCTATACATATAATACTTTAGTTCTTATGAATAACTTCTGGTAGGTAATTTGATGTGATCCTCACCTGTCTGATAGATAGGATAGGAAGTCTAATCTGTTGAATGGGTAGAGTGAAGCTTAGGAAAGTAAATGCTTACCTAACAGTATATTTTGGACAAGCACCCAAGCCAGAGCTGTAACAAGGTCTTCTAACTCCACTGGATTGTACTTTGTGGGTTTTTTGGTGTAAATTGTGCATATTTCAATGTAATTTAGATCTACTTTTTAAAAACAGCTTTATTGAGATAGAATTCATATACCATATAATTCATCCATTTATGATGTACAATTCCTTTTTTTGTATGTATATATTTTTATTGAAGTATAGTCAGTTTACAGTGTGTCAATTTCTGGTGTACAGCACAATTCTTCAGCCATATATGAACATACGCATATTTGCTTTTATATTCTTTTTCAAAAAACTTCTTTATTGTTTATTTTATAACAGCTTTATTGAGACATACTTTATATTTCCATACAATTCACCTATTTAAAGTATGTAATTGAATATTTTTTTTAGTATGTTTGTAGGGTTGGGCAACTATCACCATAGTCAACTTTAGAATATTTTCATTACCCCCTAAAAAACCCCATTCTCTCTAATATTCTCCCGTCCTATCCCCTCAGTATATTTTAAAACACCTGGGAAACCATCATCACAATTAAAATAATGAACATTTCCATCACCCCCCAAAGTTTCCTTGTGTTCTTTTTTGGATTAATTTTTATTAAATGGAAAGATTCATGTACAAATTTGAGATCTGTTTTGGCTTTGTTTGTTGTATTTTTTTGTGTTGTTATAAATTTAATAATGATTTGATTTTCTGATCATTCTTTATGTTTTATATGTTTAAAGTCTACATGATTATAAAATGAAATTACTTTTACTGGTCAGTTTATAATAACATGGCTCATTTTTCTTCAGGATCAAGGAGTCAACTCTGGAAATGTTTCTGTCTAGAATTTTGGTGTGTTGGACTAATTCTGCCATACATGTCCTTGAATCAAGTTCCCCAAGCCTAAAGGACAGTCTGAATGGGAATTCAAGCATAGTTAGGAGACTTTTGGAATATGTCTATACCCACTGGGAACATCCATTGGATGCTTTGAGACACCAGACCAAAGTCATATTCAGAAATATTCTCCAAATGCACCAGCTCACTATAGAAGAGCCAAAAAAGTCAGATTTGGCCACTGATCATTTCATTTTGGAACTGACTGAGAGTCTTCTGCGATTGGAATGGCATAGTAAAGGAAAGTACACATGCCTTGGTTGTTTAGTAGAGTACGTAGGAATTGAACATATTTTGGCATTAGCTAAAACTGTTCCATCGCAAATCTTAGAGGTGATGGGGGATCAGTCATTGGTGCCTTATGCAAGTGACCTCTTGGAAACTATGTTTAAAAACCATAAGAGTCGTTTGAAATCCCAGGCTGTCGACAACACTTGGATTGATAAGTGGCATGAGACTTGGGTTTCTCCTCTCCTTTTTATACTGTGTGAAGGAAATCTGGATCAAAAATCTTACGTGATTGATTATTACTTGCCAAAATTACTGAATTGCAACCCTGACAGCTTAAGCTACATGGTAAAGATTCTTCAGACTTCTGCTGATGCTAAAACTGGTAAGAAGATGAATTTTTATTGTTGTAATTTCTAGTTAGGATGCTTAAATATGGGTACCTAGGCAGATGTTGACCATATTTGAATTTAAATATTACCACTTCCATAAATAGTGAGGGAGGATATTAATTATAGAGATTTTGGATTGAAACAAATGTTTCTGTACCTAGCTGAACAGAGATTTTCGGCTGAAGGCATTTCTATAAGCTAAAGATTAATTCCAATTATCATTATGAGGTTCCTTTTATTACTAGGTTTTAATTCATTTTACTAAGTTTTTATTTGTTATTTAATTGTCAAACTGGAGTGAAAGTTTGTGTGTTTTAAATAATTTGCTTATTCAAGTGATTGAAACAGTAATTAAAAATTGTTTTAGGCAAGGTTAAAGACAGGCAAATTGGCAGTAGCAAGTATTTGTCTCTGGGAAAGAGATAAAAAAATTTAGAAGCATCACCTCAAGAAACAGCTGTCTCTGGTCATTTAGAATAGGTGTAAACATTCCACTGAAACTCGGTAACCCTGAACGAATCACTGCATTAAAGCATAATTTAGTGATTAATATATAAAATAATGATCCGGACTCATCATGTAAATCTTAAAATTACTACATTCTGCTTAACAAAGCACGAATATGGTACTTTACATCACATTTTAAGGATATTTCCAACTAAAATTTAAATTAAAAACTTTCAATCCTTCAGAGAATAACCATGGATAGCTGGAAAATTTGATTCTTGTATACAAAAATGAGCCATTGTTGATCGTTTTTAACAACAATCGTTCTTGCTTTTTTGAGACGCCACCTAAAGGTGAGGGCTCATGGATCTGTTCTGAAGTAAGGCAGTCTTTCTTTTTAAATCACGGTGTCTGTGGGTCAGAGCTCCGTGTCCCCTTAGTAAGGGCTGATATCTGGCCTCTGAAGGCATCAAGTTCTTTGTGATCCTCCTTTGATCTTCTTTGCTCGGAAGAAACAGTGATTTCAAAATATACAGAGAGGTTCTGTGTTTATTTTTAGAGAAATAATGGTTTTCAGTCACTAAAGTGTTTTTCAGCTGTAAGTCATTTTAGTTATTTTTATTGTTTTAAATATTTCTCCACCTGATTTTTTTCCTGATTGACTTCCTGATTTATTTTCTCACTGTCAAGGAAAAGGTAAAAATATCAGCCAAAGATTATGATTTTTTTTAAGTTAACAGTAAGTGGATTGTACTTACTGAAATTACTGACATATGAACTATTAAATCCTTAGAAATAATGATTTTATAATAGGAGTACTATTTCATGTTAGAATTTAGCCGAAAATACATGATTTTTATTTCTTGAAATAAAATGTTAACTGCAAACATGAAAATGTGGTAGTTGTTAAATAGCACAGTGGTGGCCTTTGTTATTGTACTTTTGAGACAGGAGTGATCTTTTTCATCCTTAGGGTCTTATGATAGCAGAGGGTCTCTGGGAGCTCTGATGGCATGTCTGCGAACAGCTAGAGCTCATGGGCATCTTCAGTCTGCAACTGATGCCTGGAGGGACCTTGTGTCCAGTGAAAGAATAAAGCAAGGCTTAATTCATCAGCACTGCCAAGTAAGTAAACAAAATAATGGGGAATGCATACATGCAGTAGATCCCTGATTCATTTGTTCATTTAGCAGTGTGATATGGAGGCCCCTATGTTATGCCCAGCACTGTTTTAGGGGCTCCGTAAGAATGCATAGAAAGTGAAAAGTGTAGACATGACACTCAGGCTACTTAAAGTTTAGATGAGGGAATAAGAAAACCTCCATAAAACAACTGGAAACTCTGAAAAGACAATAAAGATACGACTGTAC
The DNA here is from genome assembly GCF_048564905.1 of Vicugna pacos. Classification (NCBI taxonomy): domain Eukaryota; kingdom Metazoa; phylum Chordata; class Mammalia; order Artiodactyla; family Camelidae; genus Vicugna; species Vicugna pacos. The sequence goes on from NC_133001.1 coordinate 30,464,108, forward strand.
CTTTATGTGTAAGAACTTGGGAGGCTCAGAAGAAGAGATTGATCTGAGTGTAGGTGGTGGTTGATTAGGAAAGTGATAAATGTGATCAAAGGAGAGGAAGCTCTGGCACCTGCTTAGCATGGAAGGATGCAAATAAACAAGGGCTGAAGGGAGATTGAGGACCTTGTTTGGTAGGAGTGGAGTATTTTGTCCATTTTGTGGACACTTCCAATGCTTGACTAAAGACTACAGATTTTATCCAGTTAAGTGGAGACCAGAGACACTCTGCTTCAGCCAGGAAGTGGCATGAATGGAAACAGATAAGTTGCCAGATGGGAGCAAAAAGAAACCAAGAGGCCAGTTAGATGTGCATGATGGTAATTGGAGGGTGAGATGATGGTGTCCGGGTGCAAAGTGGTCACTGAGGAAAAAGAAAAGAGTGAAGTTGAGCATACTGTGGAATAAGAATCTTAGGATTTTTGACTTCTGTAAATACCCAATTTATACATTTATGTAGAATAATTTTGTTGGAAATAACCAAAGGACCTTTGGGATTAGGGAAGCTTTCTGAGGTACATATGGGTAAACTGAGGTTTACTGGGTTTTTTCCCCCTTTGGTAGCCTGTGTAAGTAATTAAACATGTCAAGTGGTTTAGGTTTTGCTTATTTCATTGAAAAGGCACCATTCTATTGCTTGCTGTATTTTAGGTACGGATCGATACATTGGGCTTGCTTTGTGAAAGTAATCGAAGCACAGAAATTGTTTCCACAGAAGAAATGCAGTGGATTCAGTTCTTTATCACATACAACCTTAACAGTCAGTCTCCAGGAGTGCGGCAACAGATTTGTTCTCTTCTTAAAAAGGTAGAATTTCTCATCATAAAGTGTAGGAAAGTGGTGAACTTTGCTCTGGAAATCATTTTTTAAAACGAGGCCAGGTTTTGGCAGAGTGTGGGGAGTAATGGTCATGGGATTGGACGCCCACGGCTCTTCGTGGCCCTTCTGTGAACTGTTTGTTCTATGATTCCATAAAGTGTACATTTGGGATTAAAATCTAAAGTGAAAATTCCTTTCATTTTGGTGTAATAAATCAACCTTAAGCTCTTTTTTTTTGAAAGAAAAAAACCCTAGTGCTGGAGTTTTCAGGGTGTAAGGTAACTTAAGAAAACTTTGGTAAGAGGAGGAAGAATGCCCTTATATTTTTATAAATGCCCCAAGAAACAGTCATTATTAAATAATTCAACTTAATTAATCCCACCACATGTTTCTGGGGTGAAGAGTTGGTAGAGTATAGAAGTGAGTGTATCACCTTTAGGTTCATGCTGACCCAGGGGAAATGGGAGAACGGTGGTTTAATGACTGTGTCTTCTGGTTTGCAGTAATATTTTGGTTTTTTGATTTCAAAAATGTAAATGTTAATTCTCTGTCAAAAAGAAGCATTACTGTGTAAATATTAAGAGTTTAAAAACCAGTATTCCCCTTGCCTGAAGTTTTAGTCTAAAGAATTTAGAAAGTTCTTCCTTTGCCTTTCAAGCTGATGTTTAAAGTTAATGTGGCTCACATATGCTTCATTTTTCTTTTTCTCAAAGTTGTTTTGTAGGATACAGGAAAGTTCACAGGTACTTTATAAACTGGAGCAAAGTAAATCCAAACATGAACCAGAGAATGAGTTAACCAGACAGCACCCTTCTGTTTCTTTAGAGCAATATAAGGTAGGTGGTATATTTCTAGACACACAGATTTAACCTAAGACAATTATGAATAAACATTAAAGGGGAATAAATGGAAGTTTCTTGGTGAGTAGTGTTTCTGTGTTTTTTCCCTTCAAGCTGGGTTTTACATACTCCTTCTGGTGCTTTGACACTTCTGTTGTGGTAACCTGAGTTGTGGAACCAGGGCTGAACTTGAAGTCTCATACAGAATAACATTAATGGGCTAACCTCAATATTTTACAGTTTATCTGGGCCAGATGAATGTAGTACTTTAACAAAAAGGTAATTGCCTGAATGCTTCTGGTGAAGGAAATCAATATTCATACAGCTTTAACACAAGTCAGGGCAGAAGGATCATGTTTTTGCAAAAAAAAAAAGTTTTTTCTGATTTGGACTATAGCTAGAATTGTATTCCTTGGTTTTTCTTTTTTTAATTAAAAAATTTGGTGTAATTGACATATTATATTAGTTTCAAGTGTACAGCACAGTGATTTGATATTTGTATGTATTGGGACCTGATTACCATACATTCTAGTCAATATCTGTCACTAAAGTTACAAAAAGTTTTTTCTTCACAGCTTTTCAATATACAATACAGTGTTATTAACTATAGTCACTATACTGTGCATTATATCCCATGACCTCTTTATTTTATAAATGGAAACTTCTACTTCTTGACTCTATTCACCCGTTTTGCCAACCACCAGCTTCCCCACCCCCTCAGTAACCACCAGTTTGGTCTCTGTATTTATGAGCTTGTTTTTGTTTTTTTAAAATTTTTTTTTTCATTCTGCATAGAAGTGAGATCATATAGTATTTGTCCTACTCTGTCTGACCTATTTATTTACCTGTTTATCCATCCATGGACACTTAGATTGTTTCTGTATCTTGGCTATTGTAAGTAATACTGCAGTGAACATGGGGGTTCACATAGCTTTTAAAATTAATGTTTTTGTTTTCTTCCATACTTCTTGTTGACTCTACAGAGATACGATTCATTAAAGTTATGAACTCATGGTCAAAGGTGCCAATCTGAATTGTCAAGCAAAGTGAACAAGTAGTATTTTTTTTAAAAATCTTTTCTCTCTTAATTAGAAAAACTAAGTCCACTCTTTAGAGTGATACTTTGACGAAAACCTGTTGTGAGTTAGCTCAATTATACTTACTGTAAATTTTTTTTTTTTTAGAATTTCATGTCATCCATTTGCAGCAGTCTTTTTGAAGCATTATTTCCTGGCTCTTCCTACCCAACTAGATTTTCAGCTTTAACCATTTTAGGCTCAGTAGCTGATGTTTTTCCTGTACCAGAAGGTAAGTTTTCAGTAATGTTTGGGGAAACTATTTGTTTTCTTGCCAAACATACTTTTTCAACATTTTGTTTCCCTTGAGTTTCAGGTTTGTTGTCTTTTGTTTAGATTCTTATGGGAGGTGTTAGTCTCACTATATAATTCTTACGTAGACATTATTCAGTTTCCCAGTAAGGGACATAAGGGAGAGAAACTTCTTAGTGATCATTATTTGCCAACCCAAAACTACAGTTTCATGGATTATGCTTACTATGAGAAAAGCTGCTGCCCTCACCCCCTAATGCGTGTGTTGCTGCTTTAGGATGCCCAGTCTGTTCTTTATGTTTAAAAAATTAAAACACTAATAGTTTCCCTTATGTGTAACATTCCTTAGTGACTCTTTGTGGTTAAAATGTGGTTTCCCTTATATGCTATCTGTTTCATAAGTCTCAACCTGGTTTCGGAAAGACAATATAAGGATGTCATTTCCAGGCATTCTGGTTTGATCACACCAAGAGATTAGAGATTAGAGTGATATGGCTGTAAGCCGGGGTACTCTGTGGGGTACTCAAGAGGATGAATATTTAACTTCCCTCTTTTGAATTGTTTTATTTTCCTTTTTGACAAGAAATGATTTTTGTGCTTGTATATGAGTGTATATATATTTTAGTGTGGATTTTTTTGTTTGTGCTCAATCTTCCTTGACTGTGGACAGACAGAAAAATGTCCTGCTCTTTTAGAGGGAATGGCCAGAGGGCCAGGGAGCTTTATACTATAGTTGGGTTTTTTTTTTTAAGTTTAAATTTTTAGACAAAGTATAATTTTTGGTGGAGAGACAGTTATTTGTGGTTAATACAGGTTTGCTTCACTTGAAGAAAACCATTTTTTCAAGTTTTTGTTTTGAAAAAGTTGAAACTAACAATGAATTTTCAAGAATAGTTCAGACATATACCCTTTACCTAGATTTGTAAGTTGTTATTATTTTGCCATATTTGCTTTGCCTCACTGTCTCATTAATTTTCTAACCATAATACAATGATCAAATTCAGGAATTCATGTTGCTACAATGCTGTTATCTAATATATAGTCCACATTCAAATTATTCCAGTTTAACTAACAAATGGCTTTTTAATAGCAAAAAAACTTTTCCCCACAATCCAGGAACCAGCCCAAGATCACACATTGCATTTTGTTGTTGTGCCTCTTGAATCTTTTTCTATCTGGAAAGTTTCATATTTCATGACATTAACATTTTGGAAGAACGTATCTCAGTTTGGGTTTGTCTTATTATTTTCTCATAATTTGGTTCAGGTTTTGCATTTTTGGCAGGAGTACTACTGCACAGGTGATGTAGTGTACTTTCTCAGGGCATGCTATCAGGAGATACATGATGTTGGTCTGTCCTGTTATTCATGATGATAAATTTGATCACCTGATTAAGGTAAATGTAATAGGCTGAAAAATGACCTCTGAAAGATACCCACACCAAATCTTAGAACCTGTGAATATGAACCTTACTTAGAAAAGAGATCTTTGAAGATATGGCTAAGTTAAAGGTCTTAAAATGGGATAATCTTGGATTATATGGATAGGCCTAAATGCAGGTGTTGTTATGAGAGAGAGACAGAGGGAAATGTGACAAATAGAAAAGGAGAAGTCATTGTGAAGCTGGAGGTAGAGATTAGAGTGATATGGCTGTAAGCCAGGGAATGCCAGCCACCAGAAGCTGAAAGAGATGAGGAATGAATTCTCTCTTAGAGCCTCGAGAGTGAGCATCGCCTTACAGACACCTTGATTTCAGACTTCTGGCTTCCACAACTGTGAGAAAATAGATTTCTGTAGTTTGAAGCCACCAAATTCAAGGCAATTTGTTACAGCATCCACACACAGAAAATGAATTCACCCAGGAGGTAATGCAAATAGAGTAAAGCCATACTGTACCCATTAACTGTAAAGGAGGCTGAAGAAGCATGACCGTGGAATACAGGATGGGTAATGAAAATTCATTCTTCATCTTTATCTCAAGGATATTAATGTGGGTTTTTATATTATTTTATAGAAGGACTGTGATTTGGGATTAGTATAATGGTTTTTGCCTTTCTTCAAGTATGTCCTAGTTCAAGAAGAATAACCCACATGCATCTTTCTCACTTGGAATAAGATGTCACAGTATTCATGATGAAAAATGGGCTTCCACAATTAGACTAAAATGGTTTGTTCATCAAATATTTATTTAGTGTCAAGGATATGCAGTGTGCAAAACAGAATGCTTCCCGTTTTTAGCTTAGATTTTAGTGAAGGGAGACAGACAGTAAATTAACAAGGAATGCATAGAATTTCAGATGGGGATATACTAGTAGAATGCAAAAATATTTCAGGAAGAGTAGGGCAGGGGAATTCAGGGTACCTGGGAGGTTGGGAGTTCTAGCTGTTTCATACAGCAGTGTCAGAGAAGGCTTCCAATTTGAACAGAGCTCTTAAACAACCAATGGATCAAAGAAAAAAATCACAAGGGAGATTAGAAAATACTCTGAGAGGAATGAAAACAAAAATACAATTTACCAAAACTTATGGGATGATGCAAAAGCAGTGCTCATAGGGAGACTTATGACTGAATGCCTACATTAAAAAAGAAAAAAGATCTGAAATCAGTAACCTAACTTTATGCCTCGTGAAATTAGAAAAAGAACAAACTTAACCCAAAGCTGCAGAAGGGAGGAAATAATAAAGATTAAAACAGAGATAAAAGAAATAGAGAATAGAGAAACAATACAGAATCAACGAAACCAAAAGTTATTTTTTTTAAAAGATCAACGAAATTGAGAAAGTTTTTGCTATACTGACCAAGAATGAAAAAAAAGAAGGCACAAATAACTAAAATCAGAAATAAAAGTAAAGACGTTTCTGCTGACCTTAAAGAAATGAAAAGGATTATAGGATAATACTGTGAACAATTATAATATATTTTCAATAAATTAACCTGGATGAGATGGACAAATTCTTAGAAACATACAGATTGCTGGCTCAAGGAGAAATGGAAAATTTGAACAGACTTATAACAAATAAAGAGATGGAATCAGTAATCAAAAGCCTCTCAAGCAAAGAAAAGTACAGGGATGGGGGTGGCTTTCCTGGTGCATTCTACCAAACATTTAAAGAATTAACACAATCCTTCTCAAAATTCAAAAAAATTGAAGAGGAATGAACTCTTCCTAACTCATTCTACAAAGCCAGCATCACTCTGATACCAAAGCTAGACAGAAGTACCACAAGAGGAGAAAACTACAGCCAGTGTCTTTTATGAATATAGATGCAGAAATTCTCAGCAAAATGCTAGCAAATCAAATCCAGCAGCATATTAAAAATATTATAAACTTTAACTAAGTAAGTGGAATTTATCCCAGGTTCCTGCAGGGGTGTTTCAACATAACAAAAAAATAGTGACTGTAATGTACCACATTAGAATGAAGGGGGGTAAAATGTTAATCTCAATCAATGCAGAAAAAGCATTTACAAAATTCAGTACCCTTTTATGATACAAGAATATTTAGCAAACTAGGAATAGAAGGGAGCTTCCTCAATATGATAAAAAAGGACATTCATGAAAAGCCCACAGCCAACACCATATTCAGTGGTGAAAGATTGAAACCCCTCCCTTAAGACACAGGTACTCATTTTCACTGCTGCTATTCACCATTGTACCAGAAATTTTAGCCAGCACCATAAGGTAAGAAAAAGAAATAAGACGCATCCAAATTGGAAAAGAAGAAGCAGATTTGAGGAGAGGGGTGAATGAAGTGACAAAAACTTCATTTGCTTGTCCTAGGAATTTCACTGGGTTGCGCTAACTTGTGAGTTAAGATTAAATAAGAAACTCACATGCTGATTTATATCAAATACCATTTCTCAAATTAAGCCTAGGAATTTTTTCAGGTATTACCAGGAGTTGGTTGATTTGTTGAATGTTAACTGTTCTTCACATTTTGCTGTGAAACCGATTATTCCCTCTGGTTTACTCTTAATCTTAAAAAGTTAAATGGATTCAGTGACTGCCATTATTCTTTAGTGATAGTTTTTCTGTTCATGTCTTGGTTGGCTGAAATTCATCTTTCTTTGAGAAGAGTTTTTGGGGAAACGTAATTCTTAATTTCGTACACATTCAAAAATATTGCTGTTATACTTCGTACTGGAATGGATTTTGATAGACAGTTTTTCATCACCCCTTTTTTCCTTGCGGATTTTGTAAGCATTGCTCCACTATCACCTAGCACTACATATTGCTATGGTGAAGAGTGAAGCCAGACTAATTTTTTTCCACTTTGTGGATGAATTGAACTTTTTGCCTGAATGGCCAAAAGATTCCTTCTATATCATTGCCATCCACTGAATGCTATTAGAATGTGTATTGTATTGATTGTTCTGTGTCAGTTCACCTAAGACATGGTAGGACTTTGAACTGTAGGTCAAGAAGGCTTATGAAGATTTTTTAAAAAGATATATTTCTAAATTTACTTGTTTATATTTGTTTGTTTAAAAAATAACTTAGGTATCTTCTCTTATAATATATAACCTTTTGAAAGAGGATGAAATAGTTTTAACAGATTTTTAAAAAATGTTTATTTCCTATTTGGAGAACTTTAATACTTATTTTATCATTTTAGTAAATAAGTTAATGGAAACATTTTTATACTATTGTAGGTAAATCACGAAGTGTGAATTCTTATATGAATTTTCTAGAAATTTGGCAATTTCCAAATGTTGATTTCCATTTCCTTCTGTTCACTTTACTTGTTTTTTTCTTCCATTCATTAAAATTGTTTTTTTGTTATTTTGTTTTTAGGTCGTGTCCAAACAGTGTATCAGCTAAGTCATGATATTGATGTTGGTCGTTTCCAAACACTAATGGCATGTTTAACTGGCACTTTTGAAGAAGTGAAAATTTTAGCATTTGATCTTCTAATGAAGTTACCAAAAACGGTTGTACAATTTCAGGTATCTGGACTTCTCTCATGCAAGTGTAAATGTGGCGTATGCACGAACACTTTCTGTCTCAGTAACAGAGCAATCTGTGGATTGTCCAGGCTTCTGTACTTCTGCCTTCTTACATCTTCTGACTGTTTTGGTTATCATTAATACCTTTCCTGTTGCAGGTGGTGATACAGAGAAGGTGGGATAAGTAATGGGGAAGAAGGCAGTATTGTAAGAGTTTTGGTTTTTGTTTTGTTTTGATAAAAAGGGAGGTGTAGGAGGCAGTAGGTTTTATTGTTTACAAGATTATTGGTAGATTTCAGTCAACTGTGGTCTCCCCAGTTTCCTTGGTCATGTTAATACTCGATCAAAACACATCACTTACTGTAACTTGATTTTTTTTTGAGATAATCTCCCTGCTTAGTAGAGTGGGAAGCTGAGTGTAGAGGAGGTAGAGAACATGTTTCTGATGTACCAACAAGCAATAGCTAAACTGAGACTGAAACTCAGAGTACTTGAGGTTAACAACAGTTCTCTCCCTGGGTGTTCTACCCTATCCCTAGCCTCTGTGCTCTTCCTGACACCTTGCACTTTCCCCCCTTGGGGTGAATATCAAAGATGGGCTCAGGAATGAAGGCACAGCATGGGGATGGGTCTGCAGGGGACCCCGTTGCCTAAGCCCTCGGCTCTACCCTTGAGGCTTGTTGTGGAGCAGTGAGGTCACCAGCAGCTGTGGGGTCACTGGCTCTAGAGTTTAGCTGTGGCTCTCTGTTGGAGCTGTATGGAGGCCATGTGAACCTGCAGGGGTGGCAACTGAGCCCTGGTCTGGGCTCCAGCTGTTAGGCTCTGTGTAGGGCATGACAGCTTGTAGATGCAGTGGGATTCTGTGGGAGCACATGTCAGAGAGCCCAAGCTGTCTGTTTCCACTGCTTCTAGACAGCACTGCAGGATCTCAGAGCATCTCTTGACTTGGGTCTAAAGTGAGAGTTGCTCTCTAGTGTCTCCCTATCCCAGTGGTCTTTCAGGTGCCCTGGTGAGCAGATGCTTACTTTTGTACAATATAAGAGTTTATAGATTTTTTTTTTTCTGAGGAGGTACTGGGGATTGAACTTGGGACCTTGTGCATGCTGAGCATGCACTCTACTACTTGAGCTATATCCTCCCCTATAAGAGTTTTTAAAGAAGATGCTTTCTCTTTCTCTATCTCCCCTTCCAGCAACCCTTACCTACCATTCATCACACTGTAGCCTCATATCATAACTATGCCTCGTTTCTAGCAAGTATTTTGAGAGTGTCTGGAGTGTGGAAAGGTATATTATGGCCCTATATGAAAGAAAGACCTGGTCCTCACATGAGTTGTGACGGGCCCTTAGCGGGCCTCTGTATCTCTAATTTTATAAACATGTGCTTGGTATATAGACACAAACTGTAGAATTCAGGAAACTTAGTAGCACGTATGGCTTCCTATAGGATTTTGGTGGTTACGTGTGTAATCTGGCTTGTGTATTAGTAAAGTGATCCTAGGAATAGACATACAGGATTTTAAAATATTAATTATATATTTTCAGAGTCTTTCTTTGGGTATACCCTATGTAATATATGAATTAATTTTTTAATATAGTTAACTTGAAAACATTTTTTGGCTGGCAGCCTAATCTCTTTAAGAACCTGTATATTCATATTTTTGGTGGCATATCTTTCCAATATATGACTTTACTCCTCACCTAGTCTGTTGCCCTTCTTCTCTGTGGAGTGACATATCCAGGGTCTTTATGTTCTGGTTGACCTGAGATGATGAAACAAAGATGCTGGTTTAGATTCCAGAGGCTATTTTGTTTCTTACAAATTGGTTGGTTAAGCAATTTAGAGACTTAACTGTCAATTACCAAAAATGGATTATATGCTTAATTGGTTCATTTGTTTGTTTGTTTATTTAAAGTCTCATAAAAGTTTATTATAAAAATACAATTGACAAGGAAATTTGATTGTTTCTAATATTTACTTATTGAGCTTTTGGCCACTACCTTTCAGTTTTTTAGGTCACAGAAAATTAAATGTATCAAATGGTAAAGAAATTGAGTAGAAATAAACTGATATTTTAATCTATTATTTGATATTGGAAGACATTATTAAATGTTAATGTACCTATGATCAAATTCAATTTAAGTTTATAATGATTTTTACCTTATATTAGGCAGTTAGGGAATAATCCTAGTAGAATCAATATTATTGAGCCACAAAACTGTGAGTTCCAGTGTGGGGAATGTGCCGCTTGTCAAGCACAGAGTTGGGACTAGGATCCATGTGTCCTGTCCTCAGTCTGGTGCCTTTCAATACATATTACAGTGAACTGTCCTCTGTTCTATCTTTTGTTCAGGCTATGTGAGTGGATGTTTAAATGTGACATGGGTGTGGAAGCTCTGATGCAGAATTTCTGAGGTTGATCTTGTCACTTTATTTTTCACACATACACATGGAGCTTTGCCAGAAACAGCCTGGCGAATTTGTGTTTTTATATGTATTTGTATTTTTCTCCATTGAACTAGCTGTATGGGCAGGGGGTGGGGAGAAGGGCAGGAACACAGTGCCCAGTAAAACAAACTTCGATATACAAAAGCAGTCTGGTCTATACAAAAATAATGAAGATGACCTGGCTTTGGTCATAGCAGAATTTGTACAGGAAAAAGTATACTTTTGCTGAGGAAAGAGGTACTGTAAAAAAAAAAAAAAGTTCTCAATATTGAATTTCCTAACTGAAATTGTTTTCAAGATCCTCATCCCTAGGACTGATCGATAAAAATCATCAATAATTACAATGAAAACTCCAATAGTTAATGTTCATATTGAGTTACAGTTTTGTGGCAAGCTCTGTTTTTAAATATGTTTTATTTCAAATTAATGTTTCAATGACAGTAACTGAGTCTGTGCTTTATTCTAGGATTCAGAAAAATTGCAAGGCTTATTCCAGGCTGCACTGGAGCTCAGCACCAGCACCAAACCATATGACTGTGTAACAGCTTCCTACCTGCTGAATTTCTTAATCTGGAAGAATGCTCTGCCGTCATCTCTGTCTCCCCACTTAAAAACTCAGCGGGTTGCGTGTGGAGATGGAGATAAGTCTGCTGCTGTGGTGGAAAATAACACATTAATGGGTTCGTATTGAGTAAATGACCTTTTGCTCTTATTTATCAAAACCAATATCTTGCTCTCACTATTCATATGGTTAGAATATTTAATGGTTAAACATTTACTTTGTGGTTTTACATTTAAGAGTTTACCAGCATAAAGTATGCCGTGAATTGCTCCTTTGCCACTAAATAGTTTACTCAGCTGTATTGTTTCTAAACAGGATTCACATTAAATAAGTAGATATGCAAATGTACATTAATAGAGCTTTTATTTAAATAAGACCTCTTTCTCTACCAAAAATGTACTTTTTTTTTCCCTGTAGAAATTTTACTATGGCTATAGCCAGATTTAGGGTCTGAGTTGGTTTAGATCTAATGATTTTAAACAGATATTTGTTGGGGATTCATGTACTTAATTTTATGCTAGTAAATCTTCATTTTGGAATTGCGCTAGAAACGAGGACGGGTAGGAATTTTTAATTAAACAAAGGAGAGGTCATATATAGAAAGAGAGTTAGTCTCTCCAGGATGGTGGGAAAAGCCATAAAAAAGAGAACTAAAATGGGAGAAAACTAGGAGGCCATGGATATAGTTCTAGTGAAAATGTGGTCATAGAGCTCGCGATGGAGAGATGACGTTGCCATGGGAAATGACACGTGCCCACCTTAGGTAATAGTTTCTTAGATATGACACTCAAAGCACAAGCAACAAAGAAAAAATAGATAAACTGGACTTATCAAAATTTGAAACTTTTGTGTGTCAAGGACACCATCAAGAAAGTGAAAAGACGACATGCGAAATGGGAAAAAGATTTGCAAATCCTTTAGCTGTCAAGGGACTTGGATCTAAAGTATATAAAAAACTTTTACAACTCACTAGTAAAAGGTCAAATTAATGAAAAATAACCAAATTAAAACATGGACAAAGAATCTGAATAGACATTTCTCCAAAAAAGATAAATATGAACAATAGCAGATGAAAAGATGCTCAACATCATTAGCTGTTCGGGAAATGCAAGTCAAAATCACAATGAGGAAGCACTACATCCTCAGTAGGATGGCTATAATGAAAAAAACAGATGATAACAAGTGTTGATGAGCATGTGGAGAATGTGGATCCCTCCTATACACTGTTGATGGGAATGTAAAATGGTCCGGCCCCTTTGGAAAACAATCTGGTGGTTTCTTGGAAGGTTACACATAGAATTATCGTATGACTGTGCAGTTCCACTCTTGGCCATTTTCTTAGTCAGCTCGGGCTGCTATAACAAGATACCATAGAGTGGGTGGCTTAAACAATAGGCTTTTATTTTTCAATTCTGGAAGCTGGGAAGATCAAGATTAAGGTGCTGACGGATTTGGTTCCTGATGAGAACTCTCCTCCTAGTTTGTAGACAACAGCCTTCTAGCTCTGTGCTCACACAGAGGAGAGAACAAGTTCTGGTCTCTGTTGAGGACAGTAATCCCATCACGGGGGTCCCCCCTCATGCCCTCAGCTAAACTTGATTACTTCCTAAAGATTCTACCTCTAAATACCATTGCATTGGAGGTTGGGGTTTCAACATGAATTTAGGGGGAGGGAAGGGGGACACAAACATTCTGTCCATAATGGGCATATACTTAAGAAAAATGAAAGCTATGTCCAAACAAAACTTGTGCATGAATATTCATAGCAGCATAAGTCATAATAACCAAGAAGTGGAAACACCTCACATGTCCCTCAGCTGATAAATGGATAAATAAAATGTGGTATATTCATACAATGGACTGTTACCAGCCATTAAAAGAAATGAAACATTAATACATGCTACAGTATGGATGAACGTTGAAAACATTAGACTAAAGTAAAGAAGACACAGATTGTATGATTCCGTTTATATGGTTTGTTCAGAATAGAAAATAAGTACGTGGTTGCCTAGGGCTGGGGAGGGTGAAGGTGCATGGAGGGGAGTGCCTGGGAATGGGTGAGAGTTTTTTGAGGGGTGAAGATGAAAATGTTCTAAAATTCACTGTGGTGATAATTGCACATAGCTGTGAATATCCTAAAAATCATTAACTTCTACACTTTAAATATATAAATTGTATGGTATATGAATTATATTTCAATAAAGCCATTATCTTTTTAAAAAACTTTCCAAATAGTACATGGGCCTGGGATCTGATAACCCTGATGGAGGATGTCTAGAAGGAATGGTCCAGAGTGAATGCTGTCAATGGATCCAGGAAGTTAGGAGAAGACACAGTTCTCCCTTAACTGGAGACGGATAACAGGCTAGATAACCTTGAAACTTCCCTTTTTCCATTCAAAACCTCTAGTGTAAAGTACAATTGAGTTGGTGTTTTCATGGAAACTGTTCTGTTCCCAAATTTATATGTTTCTAAACTGGCAATATTTTGACGTTTTGTTTGCTTTTTCTAGTTATCAAATGCTTGTTGGAAAATCTTGAAGAAGAAATCTCTCAGGCTGAAAATTCTTTGCTTCAGGCAGCAGCATCATTTCCAATGTACGGGCGAGTCCACTGCATAACAGGAGCTTTGCGGAAGCTATCTCTAAAGTAAGTATCCACAGCGCCTCCTCAGTACACACTTCTGAGCTTTAAACTTATTGAAATGTGTCCTAGGAAAGCAACATATTGCCTTAAAGATAATTAATAATTAGATTTTAAAAAGTCCATGTATACATTTATTTTAATGTCTTCAGTATTTCATAGATTGCACAGTTTTGAAACCAAATTCTTTTGACTCCTTTTATCTGTTAATTTGCATTTTAAAAATATAATTTTTTTCTTTGTAGTATAAATTACCCTAACATCTTTGTTGTAGCAGCCTGCAGCTGGTCAGTGAGTGGAGACCTGTGGTGGAGAAGCTCATTGTGATGTCCTACAGACTTTCCGCCGTGGTGTCTCCAGTGATTCAGAGTTCTTCCCCGGAAGGCCTCATCCCAATGGACACTGATGCAGGTCAGTAAGCGAAAAAAGACAGAACTATTATATTTTTTTCCCTACTCATTTCTTTGGAGAGCAACAGAGGCTAAACAGGGGAAAAAGACATTATTATGATGATTAATGAGATTTCTGCCTTTTTAGCAATGTTTTTAACTATTGAAAAATAACCAAAATAAATAAATAACCAAGTGAAGAGCAACGTACTTCCTCCTTTGGGGTAAATTGGGTTTTATAATGTGGTAATTTCAGAGCACAACCTGCCAGATAATTGCTGAGACAAGGGGAGAGGACAATACGAATTAGAGAGGTAACAGTTGATGGAGTTCAGTCAGAGCAGGCAACTTGTTAGAATAGAGGAATAGAGGAAGACCATTTGACATGCAAAGACCATTTAATTTAAAAAAATGGAGGAGGTACTCAAAATGTCCAAAACTGAACTCATGAACTTTCATCTGTCTTTTCCTTCCCAACCCCTGTGTCTTTGGAAATGGCCCTACCAGACATCTATTTATGCAAGTCAGGAGTCTAGGGCTACTTGACATCCCCTTTGCTCCATATGTCTATCTTGTCTCCACATTCTCTCAGTGGTACCCCTCAAATAGCTCTCAAATCTCTCTTCCTTTTATCTGCATCTTCTTACCTTACTCCAGACTCTTATCCTCTCTTGTTTGGACTACTCTAGTTTCCGCACATCTCCTCTTATCTCCTTCCATTTCCTTTTTACTACATCCAGAGTAATCTGTTTTAATCATTTAATTCATCATGTTACACACAGTCTTGACTTAACCCTTGTGCTCTGCCCACCCTCCCTGCTCCCTTTTATTTAAAATACTTTAGTGATCTTAGACCAGGTTCTGTAATAGCTTCACCCCTGCAACCTTGCCAGTCTTGTCTCTTAGCACTCTCCCCTTCCAACAGATTTCTATTTCATGGAGTTGTTGCAGTTTAACAGGGATCTTGTCTATGTTTTCCACCTCTGTGCCTTGCAGAAGTAGGTACACAGTAAATAGTTGTTATAATGAATAAATCAATGAATGAACAATTTCTGAAAGTATAGGAACTAAATTCAGTGCCTAGGATGCCCTAGGTGGCATATGTATATGGCAGTCCCCCCTTATCTGAGAGGAATTTGTTCCAAGACCACCAGTGGATGCCTGTGAGTGTGGATAGTACCAAACCCTGTACAAACTGTTTTTTCCTATACATACATACCTGTGATAAAGTTTAATTTATAAATTAGGTACAATAAGAGATGAACAACCGTGATCAATAATAAAATAGAACAATTATTATAAGATACTGTAATAAAAGTTCTGTGAACGTGGCCTCTCTCTGTTCTCTCAAAATATCTTGCTGTATTGTGCTCACCCTTCTTTTTGTGATGATGTGAAACGATGAAATGCCTGCATGAGAGGGTGAAGTTGAGGTGAGTGACGTAGGCATTGTGACGCAGTGTTAGGCTGCTGTTGACCTCCTGGAGATACGTCAGAAGGATTATCTGCATCAGGTGATCCTGAATCTTCAAGCCGATAGTTGGATGTTAGCTGCAGACTATGATGTTGGCGAGCCCCGGTGGGATGGAGAGGGGTAATGGGAAATTTCATCACGCTATTCAGAACACCACACAGTTTAAAACTTATGGATTGTTTATTTCTAGAATTTTCCTTTTAGTAGTTCAGACCGTGGTTGACTGAGGGTAACTAAAACTGTAGATAAGGGGGGGATTACTGTACCTGTACTGCAACAGACTGGAAGGAAATGACTGTTAAAGGTGTATATATTAACTTGAGTGTTCCTCTGAACACGCTGAAAATCATAAAGTAAATTTGCATTTGGTGTTGAAATAAAGTTGGTGAATGCATTTTGGAGCAGAAATGAGAGGATTATCTTAAAAAACAAACTGAGTATATCATAAACACACAGTGCATCATACAGTATAATACTTTGTGCTGATAATTAAAGTAACCTAGAGTTGTGTAGTTGCATAGAAAATGTTACATTTTGTTCTTTACTAAAAATGAGTTAGAAGGTTGGTGATGATTCATGATACCAAGACACAGTTATTTATTTATTTTGGCTGATAATTTAAATGCAAAAATTTGTTGGTTTAGTTTTCCTACTTAAACAGTGCATGGGAATAAAGAACATCCAGTCATATAGCTAATATCTGGATCAGGCAAGTACCAGTATATTCTGATGGGAAATCTTGAGTGTTTGTCAGCAATTGTGGGTAGGGCCATCAGAGTATGCTAAAATTCTGTTCCTTAGTTAAAAATTTAAAATATCTGTTGGTCTCAGAAATTGCTTATGTCCCACTGACTTTTCCTTAATTTTGCCTTTTGTTTTTCCTCTGACTGTCTCCATTTTTCTTGTATCTTTCCCATGTTATCTGCCATGCATTCTGAATTCTTTGAAAAAAGTCTCCCCTGAAAGCCACAGAAATGAATGGGTGGCTTAACCCTTGTGCTTTGCCCACCCTCCCTGCTCCCTTTTATTTAAAATACTTTAGTGATCTTAAAATTTTATTCTGATCATCCCTTTTTTTCTTAGTCTTTCTGTGATTTCCATTTGGGCTGGTGTTACTTTTTCACAGCTGTCAAAATCTGTTTTTGGCAAAATTTCATGGAAGCCACAAGTGAGCATAAGATGTTACTTTAATTATGATAGCAGTTTGGGTCTTTGTAATTCCCATAGTACCTAAAATGTAAGTGTATATAATAGGTATACTGTAAATACTCATTCTTTGACTTTTTAATTGGTTTCAGGTGATTACCTAGTGTTGTTTTTTTCTTTAAAACGCTGAGCCTGGCTAGCTCTTTATTACCTAGTCATCCATAAATTCCTTCAGCCCATGTTACTGCACCTCTGCCATGAGCCAGTTTCTGTTCTGGGCACTGGCAGCTCAGCAGTGGAGAAAGCATTGCGTTCATGGAGTTTACATTTCCTAATCCAGTGAGTGCTTAAGGAATAAAAATGAAGCTGAATATAATACTAGGACTATAAATCATACTTAGAAAGCAGTATATTATATAATATACTGCATTTCAAAGAAGGAGTCTTCATGATACTCCTGGGCTTGTAAAAGGTTGTTTCTGTTGGTGGTGGGGTTTCTTACCCGTTAACACAAAATGCATCGAAGTTTATTGCTCTTCCTTCATCCAGTTGTGCACTGTATTTGAGATTCTTTGACAATGTTAAGAAAAGTAGCATAAATAAGATGGCAGCCTTTGTCCTGTGTATAGTTTCTGTTGTGTTTTTTTCTCCTATCTTCACCCTGTTGAAGATATATGTTATATTTTAAAAGTACACTCAAGTGTCATGGGAAGATTTTACGTAAATAATTTTCATAGCATCCACTTTGTGAGTTCCTTCTAATAGCACTAATTATCAGGTATTGAAAGTTACAAACTCTTTGAGGGCAAATACCCCCAAGGGAAATCTGCGTGTGATATGGGACTGGGGCTTTAGGTACTCTCATCTCTCTCCCTCAGAGTCAGCAAGCCGCTTACAGACGATTCTGAATGAGATTCAGCCACGAGATACTAATGATTATTTCAATCAAGCCAAAATATTGAAAGAATGTGATAGCTTTGATTTGGAGGACTTGAATGCCAGTATGCCAAGTATTGATGCTTCCACAGAAATCAAAGGTAGCATATATAAAATTTATATTGTAATCAGTGTTTAAATGACAAGTACAATGTGAAAAATGCCCTTTTTTTTGTAGTGAATCAGGGGCTGCATATGTGTGCAGGACATTTCTAGAAAATAAAGTCTTTTTTGAGCTTATAAATAATTTATTTTGGGGAATGAGTTTGACTTTTACCAGAAGATGGTATGGCCCAGTGCAGTATATAAGATGCTACAACAAAAAGCCTTTGAGGGGAGAGTGTATAGCTCAGTGGTAGAATGTGTGCCTAACATGTGCAAGATCCTGGGTTCAATCCCCAGTACCTCCATCAAAAATAAATAAATAAACCTAATTATCTCCCCCCTCAAAAAAAAAAAACCCAAAAAACACACATTGAAAAAAAGAAAAGCCTTTGAGTGCTGAAACCTGTCTTGCCAGCCAGGTGATGCAGGAGCAGTGATGCACAGTGAACTTGGGTCTGGGCAGCAGTCTGCTTCTCCCAGCAGTATGGTTCTGTGCTGTGTGGGCCCTCTTAGCCAGGCAGGCAGCTTTTTAAAGGAAACAAACTTTATGATTCAATGAAATGTGAGCTGCTCTGTTGTGCCAAGCCTCCAGAATTCGAATTCTTCCTGCTCATTTGCTCACTAGTTATTTTATAATTTTCTATAATGATGTGAAAAATCATCAGAAGCAGTGATAGCTTATTGATTTATAACAAATTCAACAGTCTCCACTAGATGGGGATATTGTCTTGTAAAAATTTCTCTGTGATTTTTTTAATTACACAAAATAACATAAATGTATGCTTGTTATAATAGTTTCAAACAATACAGAGATAAATATGAATTAAAAACAAATTAATTTTGTTTTATTTTCTTATTTCCTCCCCAATCCCATGGCTTCCCTTTTTAGTGTACATTGTTTTGGACTTATTTTATGTACTTAAGTGTACGCACATTTATCCTTTGAGTGTAGTGGGCTCTTAAAAGACTAAGATTGTTTTATTAACTTGCCTTTTAAATTTAAGAGTTTGTTTTGGATTTTTTTTTAATGTCAGGACTAAAATATTCCTAAAGCTAGAAAAAGAGAGTAAGAATTATTATAGCTATTGACCATGGAATTTAAATATATTTTGAAAGAGAAGTTGTATTTTCCTTTGATTCTGAAGGTCCTGTTCTACTCCTTTACTCATATAGAGCCACCCTCACCAAAACAAATAATGAAATATATTTATTATAATCATATTGTATGAATAACGGAAAGGCAGAGAGAGTTTGTTTCATTAGTTTACTAAGATTAGACTTTAGTTTTAGAATAGTATTGTATTTTATTTTGAAATTTACTTTACAAAGAGTATATTAAAAAAAATACTTAGCGTGATTCCTACTCATAGCACATGCTCAACAAATGTTACTGATTTTCTCCTGAATATTCCTGAATAAATATAGCACATGACAGATTGGTTTGTTCAAGCAGATTATTCTTGGGGAAATTATGAATAAGCTGGTTCTAAGAAACCTGGGTTATGAGTAATCAAGTGTCTAGTGTTGCAATAGATTTTTTTTTTTAAGGTAAAGAAGGAAAAACATGTGATGTAACTGCTCAGATGGTGCTGGTATGTTGTTGGAGAAGCATGAAGGAAGTCGCTTTGCTCTTAGGCTCACTGTGCCAGCTTCTGCCCATGCAGCCTGTGCCAGGACCTTCTGATGGATTATTGACAGTGGAGCAGGTAGGGTAGATGTTTACTCTGCCTGGTATAATTTCTGGTCAAAGCAAAAATCACAAACTTTTATTTATAACCCAACTTAAAAATTTTTTTTAAAAAAACATTTTTCTTGAATGAAATGTTACAGATGTCAGCTAAAGAAAGTTCATTAAATTGTAGAAATTAGACCTTGCAATACATTTCAAAAGTGTGGCATTTTTAGAACTATTTTTAATTTTTCTAAGTTATATAAATAATGTTAGAATTTTACCTTACTTTTAACTGCAGTGTTGTTTCAACTTTTATTTCTCCATTTAACATGCACAAATTTAAAATGCAAAAATACATAAAACTGTCTACTTAGTAAAACTCAACAAGCCTCTTAAAATTTGCAAAAAAAAAAAAGTAGTATATTGGTTGATTATGGATCTCATGTTTCCATCCACATTGATGATAAAGTCGTAGTTACTTTGGTTTTTTTTGGCTGACTTTTATTTTAAGACCACAAAGCTAGTTCACCATCTGGGACTGTTCAAGTGACTTGAGTGCAGTGTTTACAAGAAATTAGCTTACCACAAGCATTTCATTTGGAAATATTTTAGATTTATTAGATTTCTGTTTTTAATTGATCCATCCTTCCTTTCCATATGGTTTTAACAAATCTATTTTCCCACCATTTTCCAGGAAAGATATATGACATGTACTTTCATTTTTAACCTTTTTCAAATAAAGGTAATTTCTCCCATAGGGTGTTACAGCATTTAAGAACAAAACAAATATTGTAGTTTGGTAATGCTGATTATTTCTGTAACAACCACATGACTAGTTCCATGGAAATAATGCGAATATTTTTATTCTCACACTCTCTGTGGCTGATGTGCTTACATCTGGTTAACAGCTGGGTTTGTGATGTTGCAAGGCTCTGAGATGGAGAACAGCAAGGGGAACAGGCCGCTGCCGGCATCATTATGTTCCTTATTCTCTTCCAAATCAAATAGGCGTTAGTGTCCTAGAGTTCCTTGCAGTCATTGCTGGTGACTGGCTAGAGTGCCAATGCCAACATCTTTGCTGAGGAATCCAGCTATGATTAATGATGACTTCACTGATGTTCACCTTCTTACTAAGAAGTAAACATGTGCTGGAGCCCCTTGACTTCTCAACTTTTCAAGGAGAAATTAAAACATCTAGTTTCGGGGGTTTGTTGGCTAATGTTTTTTTTTAAAAAAAACAAGGGAAACATACTTTGCTTTTACTGTAACTGAGAAAGACCTGAAAGCTTCCTGTGAAAATCATTCTGCCCTGACACCTTTTATACAACACTCAGATCTTACGAAGTTATGTGGGATGTCCATGTGAAAACTGGGAATGTTTTTTAAAACTGGAAATTAATATAAAAGAGATGTTTGTAAAAACAACAACAATAACAAAGAGAGGCCCCTATAAACCAAAAAACTTATCTAATGACTGTTTTCTTAAATAAGAAATAGATTCCTTTCTGTAAGATACCTGTTTCCATTCTAATGCAGTCCAGTCATTTCTCCATGTCGCCATGCACATGGTGAGAAGAAATTAGTGACTGAATGAGTGACCAGGAGTGTATGTGATAGCACTGTTCTGACATTGAAACCCTGTGCTCTGTGGAAAACTTTAGTCTTGATCATGCTGAATTTTACTGAAAAAAAAAAAAAAGCCCCAGTTTAGGAGCATTTAGTCAATGAAAATCTAAATTCATCAAGAAATTAGTATTATTCGTATTACTAGAGGATTCCTACTTTTAAACATAAAATTTTGCTCCATGAAATTTCTTTAAAAACACCCCCATATACTTAGTACTTTTAAGAGTTAAAAAGAGAAAGGACAGAGAAGAATGTAATTTACACTGTAGTGGCTGGGCCATGCCTAAGGTCTGCCTTCCTTCCAAGGGCATAGTGGCCCTGGCATCGCTAGATCTTCTGTGCCCTTAGTGGCAAAGCTGCCAATTTGAGAGTCAACACTGTAGGTGAATGTGACAACAGAAGACCAGCAGAGACAGAGGCAGTGAACTGACTTGCAGGCAGTGCTCCCTGTTGTGGAGGAGAATTTGGACCTTGGATTTCTTACTCCCAGGAGTCATAACTGTGATCTGTTTTTCCCTTGATGGATGAAGGAAGTTGTTCTATACAGTTTGAAATTTGAGGTCTTGAATGTAGACAGCAGGGAGGATTTCTTTTGGAACTCAGTTCCTTAAAGCCCATCCTGAGTTTGTAACAGGTCAGCAGGTAGTGAGACTACGATTTAGGGGGTTTTGCTGCTGTCCAAGGAGCAGAGCTGGTGCTTGTTTATGATTCTGAGTATTCAGTGCTATGTTCACAAGCTCTTAGAGCTGGAAGGGCCACAGAGGTGATTTTATCCAGCTCCTCTGCACAAGGGGAAACTGCAGCCCTTGGATGTTACCTGGTTTTCCCAAGATCACAAAGCTGGTTTGTGGCCGCTCTCGGACAGGAACCCAATTCTTCTGCCTCCCAGCCTGTGTTCTGACACAACACAGTGCTGCCTTTGTTCTGAACTGCTCATTTAATTTTTCTCGAACTTCTTAAAATTTAATTTTCCCTACTTCCCATAGCCAACCAGCTTTTTGCAAGCAATAGTACAGTAAGGCAACTTGCTACTGAACTTTTTAGCAAACGATCCATTTTCCCTAGATGACTCCTTGTGAAGCAGTGTGTCCTCCACGACTTCACCAAGAGGAAAATGTGTTCATTCAGAGGCACGTCTGACTTTTCCTCCTGCGCTGTAATCACATAATGAAAGGTTCTTTCATGGTGTCCCTGTACAGGAGGCAGAGATAAAACCAGCTTTGAGGGATGTAAGTCGAGAATCTTAAAGGGAGAGCAGTGCGTGCAACCTTATCTCACAGCTTTCTGACTGCTGTGTGTCTGGGTTTCAAGCTGGATGTTTTGCTGATGTAGAGCTTTTGCTTGATACATTGTTGGTCCTCCTTCCATGGGATATCGGATACCCAGTACCTACTGATTTTTTTGAACAACTTCCTTTACCTGGACTATCAGTTCATATGTTTATGTATTTTCCCTAATATTCCTAAAAAGAAGCTTTTGGATAGATTTTTTTTTTTCAGATCTGCTTTCCCCTTCCTAGTAATTATTGCCACAGAAATCACATGAATAAAAATAATTATCAACAATTAGAAATCAGCAATTTTTTTTAAACTCCTACTTTAGATTCTGTTGTAATTTTCATGATGTATGTGGCTAACTGGGTTTACACATTCCCTCAGTACCTTTTGTTGCTGTTTTAGATTTTTGTTAATGGACTGTAAATGGGATGTATGATTATTAGCATGCATAAGTCTTAAAAGAAATTGTCTTTTGTATTTACCAAAGTTTATTTTTTAGAAATTGTGAATAAGTATTCATTGAATTGTGCTGAATGCAGGTTAGCACTTTAAGCTGTAAAATGAACTTGAGCATATAATCACATCATTTTGTCAGCTGTTTGTTGACTGCTTTACTACAAGGGTGTTCTGGGAACATTAAGAAATACAACATGTGGTTCTCTGACCTCAAAGGGTTTAGAAATATAATAGAGCATACAAGACAGAAATTCATTTTAAAAAGTCAGACTAAAGGGCAGTTGTTAAAATGGCACATGGTTAAGAATTTGCCAGAAAGCAAAGAATAAACATTCTGGTAGGAAGATGTCTGAATACCAGAAAACCATTGCCTTTGTTATCATTATGTAGGAGGACAGTGTTTGGGCTTTGAAGAAATCCCAAGTGTTAGTAAGAAATCACTGTAGTAGAGAATGTCCAGTTTAAAACATTAATTATCTTACTGTAGTGTACACTTTTATAAACTATTCCATTTAACCGAAATGGAATTAGAATCTCCTGTTGACATTCCCAAGGTTATAAAAAGTGGCTGTGTCTTAAAGTAAAATTTAAGGTTTAGGGATTAAGTCTTACTACTAGGTGACACAAAATAAAAACAAGAGTTGACAGTTAGCAATATTGATTGCTACTCTCTGCCAGGTACTCTGCTAGATGCTTAGATGCATCATCCCATTTATTTCTGAGAATAATCTGTGAAGTACGTTCTAGTTTTATCCCCATTTCACAGATGAAGGAACTCTGTTGCTTTATCAGCCTGTATTCGTAAGGAGCCTGAGTAGTTCCTGAACACAGCCCTCTTGGCTTCGAATTCCCTGATTTTAACCAGTACGCATGCTCTTTGTAGAAGTGTCTGACCTATATACTTCAGTCTTTTTGGCCTTTCTAATTTATGGTGAAGGGAATTGGCTTTGATTTTTATACTGTATTTCTCTTTAGTATATAGATAAAGGATAAATTAAAAAATGTATTTACATTGGCCCTTTGTGGATTTTATATTCTAGATGAGCACTTAGCTCCTCTATTTAGTCTGCTGGTGAATTATAGATGCCTGGAGATGGCATGTAGCTGTCCTTCCCTGTGGAAATTTACACCCTGTAAATCCATAAAACATGCTAATTTGCCTATAGACTTAGGTTTTATGAAAAGTTAGAGCAAGGCTATGCTAAACTTAAAGAGACAGTGACCAGAATTTAATTTTAAAAATAGAAATCAGTGCTTTTTTTGGTTCTTTTTTGTACCTTAATTCCCTTTCAAAAATTCTGAGGTATATATTACTTATTAAGAAAATATTTTGTGAAGACATCATGCATATTAAAAGAAAAGTTTTTGTGAACTTTGAATAGGAATTTAGTGGTATCTAATAGATTGAAAGGCAATTAAGTTGAATTTTCAGAGGACTTTTTATTTTTTAAGTTAAATTTAAACATTCTACTTGTTCTACTCTTGTCATAAGTTTCTACAGCATTAAGTATGTTCCTTGTAGTCTGATCATCCAAGAGGAGTGTATCAGCATGGCCTCTTTTCCCGGTCCATCTGCTCATGGACCGCATTGCCCCTGCTGTCTCTTCCCCCCCGTTGTGATAGGGTACCTCCCTACCTTGCAGCCCTGTCTTCTGCTGCCTTCTGGTATGATACCTCGAGGCCGTTCAGCCAGGTCTACTATCACTCTCATGTATAGTCTTTTTTCATTCACATAAAAAGACCCAGTAGCATGTCAGACAGGTATCAGGTACTTAATAAGTGTTTGTTTGCTCACTCTAGTATCCTAGCTTCTTCTTATGTTAATTATCCGTTTCCATATTGGTTCACCCAAGTATATCCTGTTTAAGGTCTGGTCATGAAGCTTTTTCTAATAATTTATTTCAAGGCAAAAAGATGTTTCATTTCTTAACACTGTTAAGCTTCTAATGGGGACCATCCAGCTTATTGGTTTTCTCTGAACTGAAAGCCTTCTAAGGACAGGCACCTTGTTTTGTTCTTCTGGGTCTACCCAGAGCTAAGCTGCTAAGCACTTGGCAGGGTGCTCAAGAAGTACTTACTGTCTGATTAACAGAAATTTTTACCCTCTTCAAAGGGAGAAGTTCATAATAAGCCTGGGTATTAACATGGGTGAGTTTGTTGGGAAATTAAGTGGAAAAGGAAACGAGGAAAAACTCTCTCTCACTTGTGCCCTTAGAACCTCATTCTGTTTTATGAGGCCAAGATTACCTAGGGTTGAAGTCTACCCTTGAGACGAGAGACCACCCACTGGTCATGCTTCTGAGGTCTTTGATTTTATTATATGTTTTTGATTTAAGCCCCTTTGAAGAGTGTTAAGATAAAGGAAGCAACGCAAATCTGATCTTTGCTTAAGAATTAAATTGTGAACCGCTGTAAGTCCACAGAAAAGCACTTTACCAGTAACATTTACATTTTCCTGAAGTATGTTTTAGTATCTGTAACGTTTAAAAAAAATAAGGATATTAGACCCCGTCTCTGTGGCTTCCTGTTTTTATTCTTTCTAGCTTAAAATACCTTTTTTAGAAATCTTCTTTTATTTCTCTAGTAATAGAAATGATGGTCATAACAAATTAGTTAAGTGGTGTTTCTTCTTTCTGTTTTGTAGGGTTATTGAGCGTCAGGTCTGTCTTGGGGGTTAAAGTCAGATTTAGGGTGTGATAATTCTGTTCAAAATATACTCTGAAATTACATATTGAAGGTAGAATAATAAGGCTTACCCTGACTGACTTTTGACAACTAGTATGTGGCCTATAAAAGGTATTAAAATTTAGGGGTGTCATCAGATCTTCACCTGAAAACTTTAGCTGAAGAACATGACATGTCACTCTTTGGGGATATTGAAGTGTTAGCATTTTAAAACTTCTGTTATTTACTCCATTTTTGATTTTTTCTTGATCTCATATCTGATTCGTATTTCTTTAAATGTTATCACTCATCTTAGTATAATTGTATAAACTTTGAGTTTAGAGTATGTCTTTACCTTTTCTGTATTTGGAAACCTAGACAGAGCTTACACTGAACTGAATTGGTTTATAAGTTACGGGCCTCTTCTGAGCTTTTAGATTTATTAACTCCTTTTAACACACAGTCTGTGAGGTAAGTGCTATTATTATTCCCAGTTTATAGACGAGGAAACTGAGACAGTTGCCTGTGGTCACATATTTAACTGCTCTTTCTACTGTATATCATCTCTAGTGTGTGCTGAAATATTAGTCACTGTGCTGAAGTGGAAACTTTCTAGATAAGCATATCTGAGCTATCTTGGGTTAGCTTGCTTTTTCATCATTCTGTGATCCCTGGGGAGACCTGGATCAAGAGATCAAGAGAGAGCCAGTTGTAGCTTTGGTCCTGAGTTTTATACAAAATCTGAATTTTCTAAAGCTTATCAGCCACCAGATTTTAATGGTATAAAAATACATTCATCCCAACCAATTTAACAGGTAATGCTGTACAAAACCTCATCAACAGCTAATTGTTAGTCATGTCTTCTTTAAGATACACTGTCATATTTTATATTTGTTTAAACTTGCATGGAGAAAGGCAGCATGTAAGAGAGCGTTTGGGTAGCGTTCTGGAAAGTTCCATGGTTCTGACTCAGAGTGGAAGCCTGTCCATTTTCAGGAGGCCCTTTGCACTAAATCTTGCATGGCCAATAACATTTGTGTATCTCTAAAAGGTAATTATCAGAAGTATTGTTTAATGGGTTGGAGCTTCAGTTTGGGAAAGTGAAAAAATTCTGTAGATGGATGATGGTCACACAACAGAGTGAATATATTGAATACCACTCAACTGTACACCTAAAAATGGTTAAAGTGATAAATTTTATGTTATGTGTATTTCAACTACAACAGAAAAAAAATTTTTGAAGAGAAAAAAAGGTAATGATTTCACCTGGGCCTAAGTGTGTGAGGGTTGTCACCGTGTGTGATTTGCTCTTGGTGCTGGATGGTACAAGCTAACAGAGTGATCACAGTGAGGTTCATGAGGCTGGTGTAGGGAGGGCAGTTCAAGGGTGGCAGTCAACCCTGGCCAGCTCTGGAGCCAGGTTGCCTGGGTTTATGTACTGGGTCTACCACTTACTTGCTGTGTGATCTTGAATAAGTTACTTGGCCTTTCTGGGTCTCATTCCCCCTCCCCCATTTAAAAAAGATAATAATAACACTTATTTCATGCAATTATTGGAATTAATTGTGAATTATAAAAATGCTTAAAATACTGCCTGTCACATAGTAGGTGCTAAATGGATGGGCATCTAGACCTGAGTTCTAAATGATGTTACTAACATAAATACATCTGTCAATGTCAGCATAAATTGAATATTTATTTTCGATTTTGTTTTGAAGGTAAAAGAAATAGGAGCTTACTTTAAACAACACCTTCTACAGTCCAGGCACAGAGGAGCATTTGAACTGGCTTATACTGGCTTTGTGAAACTCACTGAAATACTTAACAGGTAAAAGAAAGCAAATATCATTTTGTGTACATTTTAAAAAGACTAAATGTACAAACCACGTGCTCCAAGTAGAATTCAGTTGTGTCTTTTGATGTTTAAAAGAATATGACTTAGTTGGCTTCAGAACTCTTGGAAAAAGTTGTTTTCTTAGGTTTCATTGTATGATTTACTGCAGATGATGGAGCAAAATGTCCAAACTGGGTCTCTCTCATTGAAAGGTGATTTGACACAAACTCAAAAGATTTTGCTAAAAATAGCTTTCAGTTACCATTTATTTTCACTGAATGAAATGACTGTTTTGTCTGTTTGAAAATTACTTGACACGTGGACTAAAATAAGCCCTCTAATTTTTTGGATTTGTGTATATTACAGACAGAGAAACACTTAAGGATTTTGTTTTTCTTCGTAATTTTATCTCATAGAAAAAACTGAAAGAACAGTAAATAGACCAGAAAGTATAAAAGACTTTTCCCCCTTACTTGGAAAAATACTTAGGTAGAGTTCATATATTTACACAAATGTATTTTTTTTGACATTATAGGTGCCGATAATTTCATTCATTCATATAATAGATTTCCTCCAAAGAGCTTGTGAGGAAACCTTAAATTACTTAATGACTAAGTGTTCATGGCAAGTGTTCTCTAAATAAAAGGTAGTATTTTCCAGGAAAACATTTCCATTGCCTGGAAACTTTTTGAAATGAAGCAGAGTTCTGCCAGCTTTGTAGCCTCAGCAAACATTTTATTTTGGGCTGTTAAGACATCTACTCCTTGAATATTTTTAAAACATTTTTTTCACACTCCTGGTAAAAACATTTATAAAACATTTTGGCAGTTATGGCCTGCACAGAATATCTTTAAATGGTACATAAAAAAATGTCCCTGACATTAAACTGCTGATCCTGAAAATATTTTGCTATCTTTTCAACTTTCTTTTCAGTGTAGACATGACTTAAGAATATTTTTTTTCTCACAACACAACACAACACAACACACTTCACTCCCTTCAAATCAATTAGCAAATATGTATATTGAACACTAGCTGTGTGCTTAGTACTTAGTGCTTGGTTTGGAGGATACAATACTTCTTTATGAGACAGTGTTCCTGTTCTCAAAGAACTTATGGTTTAGTTGGGGAAATAAGCAGGGATGAAGTTCAAAATATTTAACAAATGGTATGTCATGGGTACTCATCAGTCACAACAGACACTGGCTGTAAGCACCCAACATCTTGGCCTGTATGGATGTGTGTTAGCTGAATATAACTGTCAAAATTTGGGTAAAATTTACAAATTCTATAGGAATAGCAGAGAGAGAAAGCCACAAGGGTAGGCTGGTAGGGCTTAATGGAGGAGGTGGAATTTGGACTAGAGCGTGAGTAAGTTTTCAGTTGGTAGGAGGAGACTTTGTGAACAAATATTCAGAGGCTAGAGTCAGCATGGCATATTGTTAGGTGAGGAATTAAGTCAGTCTGAGTGGAGTGATGGTGGTGATGGCGGTAGAGTTAGGAGGCAATGCCAAGTAATTGTATAGATGGAGGCCAAATTATGGATACCTAGAAAGTAGATTTGTTGTAGTAGGGACAGAGAGAGCCATTGAAGATTTCTGATCTGAAATAGATCACAGGAGGCATGTGGAAGAGAGAAATAGCGATTATGACACAGTCTTAGTACTGCTTATATCCATTCTATTTACTGGCAACAAGATTGTACAAAAGTTAATCTCCTTAGCCTCTGATTTCTTCATCTATAAAATAAGATAAAGACTATTTGCCCTAATTGCCAAGTCTCTCTGGCTTTTGTTATGTGGATCAAGTAAAACAGATATTTACGAAGACCCTTTTGCATTATAAAACTTAATACAAATGTAAAACATTATGAGATTGACATTGGTTATGGTATTGGTGCATTAAAGTAGCTTTTCAGTTGGAAGTATTATGTTAGATAGATTGTAATGACAGACTGAAGTGAGGGGAGCCTAGCATCAGTTATAACAATCAGAGCTGAGGTGCTGAGAACTTGCTCTGCGACCGTGGCTCTGGGAATGGAGGGAGGGAAGTGGCGTCTCAGTTAACATTCAGCCCCCCACAGAGTAAAAACTCTATGTGTGATATTTTGAATGCTTAGAAAGGAAGCTGTGGATTATTTCATTTCATGATTTTATGTGTCGAGAATTAAGACAGTGCATAGTTGGGTGATTCTTCTCCTTGGGGTATTTACTGAATTCAGCTAGTGGTGTTCAGCTGGTAGATGAACTGATTAGGGAGTTCATGACAACTTTACTCAAATTTGTGATACCTTCATGGGATGGCTAGAAGACAGGGCCTAGTTGGGACTACACGTGGCCTCTCAGCATAGCAGTCTTAGGGTAGTTGAAATTCTTACATGGCAGCTGGCATCCTCCAGAGAGAGTATTCCAAGAGAACAGGCAGAAGCTGTGTGGTCTTTTCTGACCTAGCTTGGAAGTCTCATAGCATTGCTTCAGTTACATTCTTTTGGTTCTAAGTGAGCCTTAAGGCCAGTTGGATTCAAGATGAGAGGAATTAGACTTTACCATGGTGAAGTGGCAAGATCATGTTGTAGAAAGAAGTGTGGGCTGGGAGATACTGCACTGGCCATCTTTGAAGAATGTAATCTACCACATGAACCAAACTGAATGTGTCACCAGGGAGTCCACGACTGTCCCTGCAGATTAATTTCTGGTGACCAGAAAAATGTGATTGATGGTAACAAAGGCATGGAGACTGAAAGAGGTAATTAGTTGAATCAAGATGAATACATTTGTTTTGTATGTGTTGAGTGTAGATGATGGTGGCATATCCTGGCAGGAATATATGTCAGAACTTGGAGACAGGGGATTAGTTTGGGTGATATTACAGAAACATAGATGTAGATTTATGAACTGTCTTCATAAACATCATAGTTAGTAGGATTGCAGTCTTTAGGGAAGAGCTTAAAAGGAAAAAAGAAGAGAGGACCGTGGTCAGAGGCTTTTGAACAACTGTACTATGTGGTTGAAAGTACAGTTGAAGGCATTCCAAATAGATTAAGTGGGGAGACTAGGCAAGGCCCAGTGCCTGGTATCTCAGCCACTCTTAATATGCTTTAAAGATCTCCTTATGGCTGTCACTGTTGGCTTTTAACCAGCCTGTTATGAGTTCCCAACTGTTGCTTCCAAACCAAGTGGTTCTTCATCCCTTTGGAGACATTTCAGATCTGCTGAACAGAATGTTTCACAGAGAGCATCTTTACAGTGTGTGTGGCTTCCTTTTGTTTGGTTTTTATTTTTAAAAGAAAATGTGTTTCTTTTGGATCATTCTGAAAGCCTTTTATAAGCACTTAAGTTATGAAAAAGTTATTTAGGCAGACAGCATTTTTAAAGTTTGCAGAAAGAAATCTGGGCTTTCATGGAAATCCACTAAAATGGAGGCCAACTGCTGGCCACCTCTTGAACTACAGCTGTGTTAAGGAAGGAAGCACTTAAAGAGATTAATGGATAAATAACCGAAGAGTTAAACATGAGCCACATTTGTTTGAATTGGTTTTTCATAGGATTATTCAAAATGTCTTCACATGTAAACTGACTTCAGTATTAAACAATCATCTAAGAATAAATAAGAATGGCAGACACTGTTCTTTTTTTTCTGAGAATTTTTTGTAAGCCACACTTGAGTATGTGCACGCGTGCACGCACAGGCACAAGCTGTGTTAATTTTCTAGAATCTGATTTTCTTGTATGGTACTTTCTGTTTAGAGTTTGATGAAATATTCATGCACTCTTTAAAAAACACAATTATCTGCCTGTTCGTAATTACCTGCTTAAGCATTTGATTGGAGTGGTTAAGTGCATTAAAGTTACAACTCTAAATTTGAGTTTCTGATGAAATTCATATTTGCTTATTTTCTCTCTATGATCTTAGTATTTTAAGTTATTCTTTCAATGAAAATGAACATAATCCTAAACTAGAGTGCTAAACTGGGGAATCTACCATTCATTAATTCACCCATAAATTAGAAGCTTAACTCTAAGGGGATTAAATTGTTGTCTACAATTCTAAATCTAGAAGGTAGGTTCATGAGCACTTGCTATTGTCTTGCTCTTCAATTTATGGAATTGCTCTGCTTACTGAAATATAGCTTAACCTACAAATATTTGTTACACTAATTATAATCATTTTCACATTATTGGCCTAAAAAAGTGAACTACTGACATTTAGCTGTTTTTTGTCATAAAATGCTAGTGCTGACTCATGGATGTCAACAATTATGGTGGACAGAAGTAATTTAAATATGTACTTAAACTTTCATCAGTTAATTATAGCTACTACAATTCAAATTCAACAGAACACGTCTTATGAACAATTGAAATATAATGGTGAAAAAATAATTTCCCTCTACTTTACTGGAGAATGAAAGACCAGATCTCTTAAGAATATGCAATTGAGCAAGAAATAAATCTATAATGTAATGTATGAGATTTGGGGAAAAAGTCATTCAACTGTAAATAAAAAGTACATAATCTTGTCTAAGCCTTTAATTCCATCTTCTTTGGTAAATGTGTCTAAATATGACACTTTTTATTTCTGAATGTCCTATGAATTTTATTTGAAGTATTAATAGTTAAAGAATAACTAGTGATCATCCACTCTGGGAAGCCATATTAATACTTACAAAGAGAAAAAAAATCCTTTAACTTTCCCGTTTCTTTAGTGGATTACTTAAAGTCTAAATCTTTGTGTCTTTGGTTTGTGACCCCTGAATTTTTATTTTTAAGTCTACTCCATAGTTGAGTCAGATGTTACCTTCTTTCTGGAACTTTGAATACTCATTTTTTAAGTTCTCATAGTAATACTCAATAACAGAGGAATCTTGTTCTTAGTGAGTAAATTCTATCTCAGCTTTGTTGGCAAAGTTCCCAGAGTTTTTAATATTAATTTTTTTCTCCTTGATCTCAGAGAATGGTTATGTTAAATATTAAGAGAACCAACAATTTGGTACATCTTTCTAATCACTTCTTTTAATCCACCGTATCCTACCCTTCTCCCCATGGCGTTCTGATTGGTAATTCAGTTTAGTCTTGGTCATTCTTATTACGTATGCCTGCAGCCGAGGCTTCAGAACAGCCCCCTGATGTTTTAGCTGGCAGTAAACCTCAATGTTTGACAGTGGTGAGGGAGGTTAAGATGGCTTCTGTTGATATGTAGCTTTCTCACTGGATCTCATTTGGGCAAGTCATTTTTAAAGCTTAAAATTTCTCCATGCTTCAGGGCTGTGTTCCCTTTTTTAAATGTGTGTGCACATGCACAGAACCTTCCTGCACATCTGTCACTGTTTAGTTTAATTGAAATAATAAACATGAACCTTGAAATAATAAACACAATACTTGACCAAAGAATGAATGGAGTGGAAAATTTAGCTAATGAAATAATAAAGATTTGGAAAAATCTTTAAGGAAAAATAACCATACTGAAAGAGTTTGAGAAAAGGAAGGTAACATTTTCCAAGTAACTTAAGTAATATAATCAGAACTCAACAAAAAATAGCTCTGTGTTACCACAGTTAGGTAGATGCACGAAGCCATCGGAAAGCCATTCTGTAGTCAGGGAACCTGATTTATTGGTACAAAATAGTCTAATGACCAATTAGTTGGGTATACAGCGTATGTAATTTGATTTCGGTCTGGGTTTTTATGCTTATCTTAGAATACTTACCCACCACCAGTGAGATAGCTTTGTGGAGAGAAATTGGACTAATCTGTTTATAGAACAATAATTTGCTTCAGTGATCTCCTCAAGACAACACAAAGACCTAAAACACCAGCTATGGCTTGGCCTGTTCATTTCTGTTACTTTGGGTGACGACTCAGGCAGTAGCACTTAGCATAGAAAAAAGACAAACAAGACCAACCCCCCGCCCCTTTTCCTGTTAGGGGTTTTTTTGTTTTTGTTTTTGTTTTCTTTTCCTTTTAAACTTCTACTACTTCTTGACTATGATGAACAGGAAAATCAGAGTGGTCTGATTCCTCCAATACCCCGATCCTTAACCACCACATCCCTCAGAGTGTAGATGAAAGAATATTGAGATATGAATTAGAGCCTAGTACCACCGACCAGCTTTGTTGACGCTAGGAAAGCCATGTAACCCCTCTGGGCTGCTGTGTCCTCTTTGATAAAATAAGAGGATTCAGCTTTCTAAGGCTTTTTCAGTTCTGCGCATTCTACTCATTACGCAATGCTGCTTTCTAGTTTCTGACTGGGAAAGTCTGGGGATTTGGAGTATGAAAGACTGAAGGAAGTTTGATACATTTTTAGTAAATGTGCTTTAGAACTGCTAGACTGATTTCTTAGGAGTATTTTGTGATAATAACATTTAGTGAGGGTTGCTTATGAAGAGTTTGAAGCCCTTGTAAGAAAGTTGCAGTTTTTATGATGTAGTCAGAGTAAAGATGCGGTGTATTTTGTATTAATTTTTTTTGTATAAAACAAAAGAGCCTTCAGACAGAGAGGATGTCTTCTGTTTTAGTGGAGAGGCTCTTGCTAACAAAAGTGGGCGTGGAATCCCCATGGTTGTGGCTGGTGTCTGCCTGGAGCTGGCACAGTGAACCACGAACCCTGTTACTCGGGAACCTCCCCTTTTCCTTGCTGTCCCTGCGTTGTGTGATGAGGAATCAAAACAAACAGCTAAGAGTTGGTCACATTGTTCTTGGGAGCCTTGTGTGGTTCCGTTTTTACCTCTCAATCCCTTCATTATCATAAACACCAGCAGCTCTGGAATTTTGAAATCGCTTTCTTATAAAGTAATCTTTTTTTGCTGGGGAGTAGACAGAGGGTTCATTGAATAGTCAGAACTCTAGGTTAGGCTAATATTGTGTTTTTATAGGCACAGTGACTTCACTGTTGAGGAGCTTTAAAATTTCAGCCCTCCTTTTCTACACCTAGTTTTTCAATTATCTGCCTGACTGAAGGCACAGCTAATGGGCAGCAGCTGGCTCCAGCACTCGTTGGTCCTTATTTATTCATTCAACAAATGATTTCTTCAGCATCTACTGTGCCAGATGCCATGTTAGAAACACTGTTCAACCATTGAGAATACGATGTGGTAAGCCAGAGTTGCTGTGAACCTAGAGACAATTATTAGGATCTAAATTGAAAACATTTAACTCTGTAGAACTAAAAAAGGCATGTGAAGACCTGAACAAGGGACTGGGCTTGTGTGGGGCCATGATGAGGTATTTGGGGGACAGTCTCATCAGGAACTTCGGGTACTTGCATAATTTAGGGTCACTGCTTTTTCTGTTTGGAATATTAACCCAGATAATATCTCACTGAATTTCAAAGCATTTTTATAATTATTTTATTTTCATTCTTAGGCATTGAGAATCAAATGATTTGTCCATAGCTACACAACTAGTTGGTGACAGACCCAGCAATAGAATCCAGATAGTTTTTTTGAACTTCATTCTGCTTCAGAGATTAGCAGTTCAACAGAAGTACATTGATCACTTGCTGTATGTAAGAAATTATAATAGGTAGGCACTGTAGGAGGATGAAATATTAGTAAAACATGGTTCTTGTTCCTAGAGGAACTTCCAGCTTAGCATTTTAATCTTTGATATTAGAGAAATAAATTAGATAACTTATAAGGCAGAAATGGAAGACCAAGAAAAAAGTCTACTTTCTGAGCTGTCTGCCCCAAGTTATGGGAAGAATAATTAATGCATTAACAAATAAGCATGGTAAGAAGAAGAGCCTGATGCGAGGCAGGATAATACTTTAGACTTGTTGAATTTGAGTTGATGTTGATGCCTAGTGGGACAGCAGACAGTTGGAAATACAGGCCAAAGATTGGGAGAGGGAAGGGGTCAGAGTTAGAGATAGGATGCCCTGGGACTCCTCCAATTTTTTAGCATGGAAATCCAGCATTCTGGGAACCCCTCTGTCCTCGGCAGACAGGGACATTGGTCATTCTACTAGAGATATGTATTTGAGAAATACATATTTGAGAAAAATATTTGAGAGGAAATAGTTGTAGGCACAGGTCTGGTCTCCTGAGGAGCCTTAAGAGAGAAGGGAAATGCTTATAACCTGGTATTAAATACTATATTTCTGGAATTCAGAAACACTGGTCATTTGAAACATGGTTTCTAACCCATGTTCATAACTGTGTAAACCTTAGTTAAATACATACTTTACACAAACCTGAACCCTCTGTTGGGTTTTGAATGCTGTCCTTGGTTTTGTTTTTCAGTCTTGGAAAACAGTTATCTCTTGAGATAGTACTTAGGCTAACAAAGCTGACTTTGGCTACTTGGGGATTTCAGTAGAGAGTATCTTCATATCAATGCTATGACCTTGGTATGTGGAGACTCTGAATGTGTTTATACCTGTCTGAGGAAGTTAAGGAATTGGAACACCTGCCTCTAATGGTGGCTCTTATCATTGGAAAGCACTTTTGTTTATACTTTCTTTTCTAGTTACTATACCCTCTTTCTTTGTCAGCCTTGTGTTTTAGAATGGTACACTTCATGGAGTCGGTAAGTCATAAGTTGTTCGTATATTCCACAGATATTTATTGAGTTCCCTGTTGGATGCCAGGCCCTGTTCTGGGTGTGGGGAATAAAGAGGTGAATAGGACAGAGTGTGTCCTTGATAGGGAGTTTATATTTTAGAGCACATCTAGAAAATAATAACAAACTATCAGACAGCAATATATATTCTGATGTAATAAAGTTTGGTGGTAAGGAAAAAATCTCTCTTTCCTCCTACACTAAAGTGAGCTTGGATGACAAGAAGCAACAGCTTTTTGAGGGAAGAGCTTTCCAAGCAATGGGAGCAACTAATGTAAAAGCCTTTGGTGTATTTAAAGAACAGAATGGTATAAGATGAAGCTGAGCGGGGTGGTCCAAATATGTAGGGCTTGGTGAGCTAGGATAAGAAGTTTGGATGTGGTGCTCCCTGGAAATCGATGAGGGGTTGTTTGTTTTCTGAAAGGCTCCATTCAAATGGGTTAAAAAAAAAAAGGTATCTTGGGAATTGTACAAACATGAGTAAGTGTGGACCCTAGTAAGTAGCTTTAAGATGATCAACAAATAAAGTACATATGTGTGTATTATAGCATTGCATGGAAGAGAGGTGAAGGACTGGTTGGGACAAATGAGAAGCTACATCAGTATAAAATAAATGGAAAAAAAGTTTCGGTTCTCAGAAAGTGTGCTATATCTCTCATAGCTGCCTTTATCCTCCTCCTGACTCATTTTCTACTTGTTCTTGGAACCTTAGGTCAATTTGTTCAGTATCATCAGTAGATGATTTTAGACTAGTGCATGGAATATTTAAACTTATGAAAAGCAAACACCTTTTTTTTTTACATTGTGAATTTTTTTTTCTTTTAAACCTAAAATATATATTCTCTGAGTAGAAGGATATAGCCCTTCTTCCTACTCTAGTTTAAAATCAATAATCTGACCTGTTTTTTTATGTTATAGGCAGCCAAAAACTTTGCTTTGCAAAACTTTGAACTTGGGTGAGCGAGGAAAGTGGAATTCCTTGTAACAACATTAATATGTTAGAGGTTTGGAGGTGATTCTGAAATTATCAGCTTATCTTTCTTCTACTTTTCCTGAAAACTTCGTTTTTTTTTTTTTAAATGAAGAAAAGTACATGTTTTCCAGTTTCCTGTTTTCATCTGTACTCTGAGGGAATAATACTCTAGGTCTTTGTGATGTATATCAGACCATTACTAATCAGGGACAAATCCTGGTTTTGTTCCAAAAACAAACTGATTTTTCTTTTCATTATTAGAATTATCTAAATGATTAGCAAGTGAAAAGGAAAGTGATATAAGGAACCATAGTGAGGTAAAAGTTTATTAACAATCAGTAAATAAATAGGTTTGTTTTTATTGACATTTACTCTTCTGTACCCAATAACTTATTTACTTGAATACATTTTTATTTGAAGTTGCTCTTAAAGCTGACAAAATAAAAGTGTGTTTGTGGGAAAGGATTTACTTCCTTGTGCTAAAAATCCTTAGTGATAACAGCTTTGTAAGTTGTTATTTGGGAAATGAAGATATTGGTAGGGGCTTAACCTTTAGTTCAGTTACACATAATTAATTTCCTGGCAGTTGAGTCTTGATAATTTTCTGGGAATTTTGCTTCATATGTTGGCTTTAAATGTATTTCACATTTAAAATGTGAAATTATTTGCTTTGTGTTTGAAGGTGAAATAATTTCATTAGGCCAGCAATGAGTCATTCGGTTAATGTAAGGAAACAGTTTATTAACAGTAATAAATGTCCCCACTTGTCTAAGGGAGTTGGAGCACCTCCAGAATGAATAAGACACAGTTGACCTCAAGTCAGTCACAAGTAGGCTATCCACTGAGTGGATTTTCTGTAAGATATTTTAATTCTCGAGCTAACTTTCCATCCGTATCACCAGTTTGTTTCAAAACTGCTTTAGCCCCTACTCTGATGGTAGATATTCAGGGACTGAAATCAACCTAAAAAGTAATCTGACTGAAACATGGTTAGGAAGGCAGTCCTTAAAACAGTGTACTCTGGTAATGCATTCTAGATGCAGAAACATGCTTTCTGAATTATGTCTAATTTGGAATTTTTATTTGACTGCTCCTTTCCTAGGGCACAGCATTAGTGCCAAGTAACTTAATCTTTTTTTTTTTTTCTAAATGAATGAATGAAATCCACTGAAGCAAATAATAAGAGAGTGGATAATATCTCTATCATGAACCAGATCAAGCCAACTGTGTATCTGAGCATTTAGGGCAGGCACTTTGAAATAATGCCTTTAATTTATTAAACAAGGGCTGTGGTGTCAATCTACATTTTTGATTCTCCCCCTGTCACTTGTTAGCTATAAACCTTGAGCAAATTATTTAACTTCTCTCTCTCTCTGTCTCTCTGCTAGATTAAAATTAGTATGAAAGATTTGAATGTGTTGATAAGTATAGTGAACACTGTCATCAACAGTTGTATAGCTGGAGGAAAAGCATTCCAGACATAGAGAAGGTCAGGTACAAAAGTCTTGGGAGGCATGGACTTAGGGTATTTAATGAATAGCTCGTAAACCATTTGTGAGTGGAGTGAGTAAGTGAAGTAGTTGTAGGTAAGATTAGAGAGGTAATGAGGACTATTGTAAGACATAGTAAGGACTTTGGCTTTTATTCTGAGTAAAATGGGGGGTCATTGGCGAGTTTGTGAACAGAGGAATGTCATGATCTAGTCCTTCAAAATGATTACTTTGACTGCTATGTTGAGAACAGATTGCAATAGTAAAAGCAAAAAGACTAATTAGGAAGTTATTGTATTATTGTAACTTAAGAAAGGGACGGTGATGGTTTGGAGAGTGGTAGAGATAGTAAAACGTGATCTGAATCAATGCAATTTGAAGATAGAAAGACAGAAGATGATAACAGATTGAATATGGTATTTGAGAGGAAGGATGACTCTAAAATGTTTGGCCTAAGTTACGTTATTCATATACTAGAATGGGGAAGACTGTAGTACAGTAGCTTTATGGAGGAAGATCAGGAGTTTAGTTTGGGACATATTAAATGTGAGGCATAAGGTAGGCACCACACTGGGACTGCTCTGGATTTACTTTGTTGAAGTATGTCCTTTAGGATTTCTTTTTGTGTGGAACTCTGGGAGCCAGACTCCTCTTATGTCTCTGTCTTTATCTTATCTCTACTTTCGAATGTAGTTTAGCTGCATATAGAATTCTGGTTGACAGTTATTTTTCCTCAGTGCTTTAAAGATATTGCATCTCTTATTATTGCCAAAGAGAAACTTGTCTTTGGTATAATAGGTGTTCCTTTGTAGATATACTTTTTTCCCCCCATCTTGTGATAAAATTTTCTTTTAATCAAAATTTCACCATGATATGTCTAGGTATGAATTTATTTACATGAAGTAGGTACTTGGAAGATACTTTGAATCTGAGGCTTTGTGACTTTCTTCAGTTCTGGAAAATGTTTAGCTATCTCTTTGAGTATTTTTCTCCTAGTAATCATTCGATTCCTGCTTTTTGTAATTCCTGTTAGATGAAATTAGAGTCTCTCAAACTATCGTATGTATGTATGTGTATATGTATGTGTATATTACACACACATATATATATATAACGTGTATATTTTGTGTTTTTATCCTTCTGTGTACTATTTTGGGTACATTTTCCAGAAAACTGTCTTCTAAGTCAGTAATTCCCTAGAATTCATCTTATCTGTTATTTTTTTAAATTTTGAAAGTGTATTTTCATTACCAGTATTTCCAATATCTTTATTTTCATAGATGCCTATTCTTACTTCAGTACTGCCTGGTTTTCATAATTTCTTGTTCTTTTTTAAATAGAAATTATTCCTTCATTTAGCTCTTAAGTATTCTAAACAGTTATTTTAAGATTTTTGTCAGACTGCTCCAGAAAATTAAGCTTCATATGGAGTGAACTTCTGTTCTAATTATTGATTTTTTAAATTGTGTTTCTTAATATAAACCTTCTTTCTGTGTTTTGAATTCACAAATGTCATTGGCACATCCTAAAATGATTCCTTGGTGTCATATGGTATCTAGTACATATATAAATTTCCTCTGTTATTTGAAAATATCTTTTTTACAGTTTTTTTTTCCAAGTTAGAATCTAAACAAGGCTCAGACTTTGCATTTGGTTGTTATGCCTTTGAATCTCTTTGAACGTTGGTGTTCAGACTATTGATGGTTGGTTCTGGTGGCTGAGGGAGCTGAGTGGGAAGCAGCAGGAGGGAGGTAACGGATTACCTTTCTGCAGACTGTCTTCTTTAGTTTAAAAAAGAGAGAGTACTTTCCTTTGGACTTGATCTTTTTATTTTCATACTAATTTTAGTTGAATCCAGTTATGATCTTCCTAAAATGGTTTACCACTAAACACACTATTTCTTAGGATAATGTTACGTAATTTAGTAGGACATAAGTTGAAAAATTTTTTGAAAGTCAAATATTTTTAAGCACTCTAGAGTAGCAGTTAATATAATAGAGCAGAATCTCACTAACAGTAATGTCCAAATAATTTCAAAATGTTTATGACTCTTTCTAAATAACTTACTTTATTAATTCTCCACAGGCTCTGGATGAAAATTTTAGTTGTGATGAACCACACTTTGAGAGAGATAAAATGATTACTAAAATATACTTTAAAATGTGTTTTTTTAATATGTATAATCTCTATAAATGTGGAATATAAATTACAATAAACTGTAAGGTTATATTCTCCTTGTTGGAAATCTGGATTTCACAATACAGAACGTTAATGAGAGCTTGATTAACTTCCAGAACATTTTGAATGTGGTGCAGGCCTAGATATTAAAGCTTATTTACAGATGAGACACATGCTCTGTGTGATTTTGTAAGAAATGGAATCTGTAATAGCTTCAAATCTTAAGACCCATTATAAAGAAGAAAGGAGGTGAAAAGTAGAAAGTGTAGGAATCCAATGTCCAAATGTAGGAATATTTATTCTTTTCCAACAGTGTTAATGTATAGCAATAGTGTCTACCTTTACTTTTTGGTTCCTGATAATTCCAAGTGTTTGCTTTATGTATGCCTTTTAGATGCCCTAATGTGAGTCTGCAGAAGCTACCAGAACAGTGGTTATGGAATGTTTTAGAGGAAATTAAATGCAGTGATCCTTCATCTAAACTCTGTGCTACAAGACGCAGTGCTGGAATTCCTTTCTACATACAGGTATTTATGTACAGGATCATAGCTGGATTTTTTGTTTGTTTGTTTTGTTTGTTTTTGGTCTTTTGATAGTAGTGAATTCTAACCCCCGGACATGTGAGCATATTGCATAAGGGACATTTCTTTTCTATAGTGTATTTCACAAGTACTGTAGCATTTGTGGCTTTATTTTAATGTGTGGACAGTGCATTCCTGTAACAAATCTGTTCTTGGAAGAAACCCTCTAAGAGGTCAGTCTTGTCATATGAACAGAGGATGGTAGAGATTTCTGCCTGTGTGTGGTACATTCATTGCTCACTTCCAGGAAGTGCATATACTGCCTTTTTTTTTTTTAATTAGAAGAAATATTCTTCCTCTCCTTTCAAAGACCCTTTAGGCAACCAGTGTTAACAATTTCTTTTGAATCCTTCCAGAAAATATCCATGCATAAAATAATCCAATCCTAATAGCAGTGAACTTTTGTAAGTGGTTATTTCACATGCATTATCTCATTTAATCCTTCCTCAAGCCCTATTATCATCCACATATTGTGGATGAAGAAACTGAGACTTAGAAACGTTAGGTAAGTGACTTACCAAAGGCCACAGAGATAGTAAGAACAAAACTAAAACTTGAGCCCAGCACTCTACCTCCTGAACCCTTCTATGAGAGTGTGTGTGGGGTGTGTGTATATATGTGAATGCATTTTCTTTTTTAATGCAGATGAAAGCATGTTTCACATACTGTTTTGCTCCTTGCTTTTTTTCACTTAGCATTATACCTTAAAGATTGCTCCATATCAGCACACCCAAATATTACTATTTGATAGGAAAATATTTTATTTCCAGTGTCAAAATTAAAAGGCCATCACCTTTATGAATCCAAAGAATGCAGACCCAAGTCCTAACAATACCAAATCAGATCCAACCTGAAAGATCTTTGTTTAATACTCAGTAGGATAAAATCTAGGAATTGGGTGGTATAACAAAAGCAATGAAAATAAGTGAAATGAAGTCTGCTTTTTAATACTCCAGCATTTTCCCCTTCTTTTTCTTATTCCTTCCTCAAATTTCCAAAGTCATGATTTTTTTATGACAGTGAACACCAGTTGTAGAGGTTGATTCGATACAGAGATCACCCAGGTGGTTCGGCTGAGTGGATTCTGGGAATCTTCAGAAATCAGCTGCTCTCTGATCTGACCCATTCTGGATCAGTGTGGTTCATTCTCCTGCCTGTAATTTATTCTGACCCCGTGTGTTTTTGCCTCCCACATCTGTCTGAGGACAGATGTTAATGCAGTAGCAAGGTCTGGTTGCATGTTTGTGCCATGTGCTTCCACCCCTGGTTCCCAAGTAGTGCTAAATATCAGTACTAGTGACAAAGCGTCAGGATTGCACTTTCTTAACCTAGCGTTGGGCAGAATGTCATAACTACACACAGCTTTTGGGGGATAAAAGCTGTGGTTGCCAGAAGACACATCAGTAGTCAAATATAGCCTTTTATTTATTTTAGTTGAAAATTCTAAATTATTAGAAAAATCTCATCAGAGAGCCCCCATTTTTCTTTAGCATAGCTTAGTATAACATACCAATAAAGTTATATTCTTACTCTGGTGGAAAACTCTGCTTGGTGTTAGTTATAGAGAAAAACTGCCTACTGCTTAGTTTATGAGCTTACCTTTTGTATAGAGAGATATACAGTTTTTTAAATGGTCATTAAAAAAATAGTATATATGTTTTCTGAGCATAAATATGTTGTGAAATTTTTTTTAAACTGAACTGCTTTGCCTTTGTATCTTTATTTCCTCTTTTATGGATTATAAATGCTTAAGAAGAAGCTGAATAGCTTGAAACTTTCACTCTTGGGAGCCAGTAGCTACATGCATATGAAATATTCCATCTGCTCCCAGTCCTACACAACCACTAATCTATTTTCTGTCTCTGTTGATGTGTCCGTTCTGGACATTTCATGTAAATGGAATCATATAATACGTGGTCTTTGCATCTTCTTTCTTTCACTTAACATAATGTTTCAAGGCTCATCCGTGTTGTAACATGTACCAGTACTTCACTCCTTTTTATTGCCTCAAGTGGTTTGATACCCTATTTTTATGTTTGTTGAATATTGGCAAAACATTAGGCACAAAATAAATAAGCAGCTCTTGAAAATTCAAATACAGGACCTTCTTTGAAATTTATAGCATCTCCTTTTGTCCCATGGAGTTTCCAGTGCTACAGTTTGATAGTCCTCCAGATAGAATCTTGTTAAGAGTTAAATAACCGATTAATCTCTGGGGAGTTTTCAAATCCTTACAAGAAATTTAATCTAGAGGGTTTTTTTGTTTTTCAGGTAAAGAGAAGTTTCTTGTTGGATAAATTTGTTACTAAAACTGACTTGCTTATTGTATCTGAGACCTGCCACCTAATTATGGTCCTGGAAGAGTTGTCAGCAAGAGCCATTTTCAACCTCTTAGAATAATATAATGAACAAGCAAACTAGAGGTGACCTTAGAGATTCCATGATACCACCACCTAATTTTACAGATGAAAAATCTGAAGGGTGGAGAGGTTAAGCTGCTTGTCCAAGGCCACATGGCTTAATTAACTTGCTTAACACCACATGTTTTTATAGAGGGGATTTTGCATTTTGGAGTCAGTTCTGGGAAGTAGCGAACAGGTGTATATAAATTAATGGTCCTGATAATTTTTGCCTTGTTTTTCCATAGGCATTGTTGGCATCTGAACCTAAGAAAGGTAAAATGGATTTATTGAAAATAACAATGAAAGAGTTAATCTCTTTGGCTGGGCCTACAGATGACTCACAGAGCACAGTCCCCAAGGTAATAATGGAAATCTACAACCCTGCTAGGAAGTCAGTGGTTTTAAATCTTTGCTGTACTTTAAAAAAATATGTAATCTGCTCAAGATACCGAACTCTTGAAGATAAGACAAACATTGAAGGTTTTTTGGATGAGTTTTGCTTTGGTTTGGGTTTTGGGGCCACAAAATAAACCATTGCTTTAGTTGATATATATTGACCAAAGTGATCTATTTTTAAACTCTAGTGAAAACAGTCAATTTAGGCAAGATATTTTATAATATTACTATTGTATCTAAAAATGAATGTGCTGTCACTTTAAAATTTTATGTGTGCTGCTTTGAGTTGTTGTATATTTTATAATTCAGCAGTTCAATCTGTCCCTAAAATGGAGTGTCTGACTTCTGATATGTTCACATTTTGATTTTAGCTAATACTTTGTCCCTTTTAGTCACTGCTAACATTGGTTTAAGTATATATATGTGTGTGTCTATGAAGTTGGGTTAAGTATTCCACACAGCTCTACTCCATTCTATGGTAGTAAACACCTGTCAGATACTTCTTGTCTGGGCTTTCTCAGTAAATGCTTCATGGTAGGATGTTTCTACCCAACTGTGGGAGGCCCATGTTAGGTCAGAGGACAGATTGAGAGCTGAAGTTTACAATCAAGTACAATAAGTTTATATGGTTTTATTTCGGAGCCTGTGGGAGGTTTTAAAGGGAAGCCCATGGGCCAGAATGTGGACAAGTGGAAAAGGATAGGATTTGTTAACACATGTCAAATGGTAGCCTGTGACACTATGATGTGAAATTTCTTTAAAAATTTTAA
The DNA here is from genome assembly GCF_048564905.1 of Vicugna pacos. Classification (NCBI taxonomy): domain Eukaryota; kingdom Metazoa; phylum Chordata; class Mammalia; order Artiodactyla; family Camelidae; genus Vicugna; species Vicugna pacos. Next base: position 30,508,656 of record NC_133001.1, read on the forward strand.
ATAAAAAGTTAGATTTGCAGATACTAACTACTATATATAAAATATATAACCAACAGGTTTATACTGTATAGCACAGGGAATTATATTCAATATCTTGTAGTAACCTATAATGAGAAAGAACATGAAGTCGAATATATATATGTACATGTATGACTGAGCTACTATGTTGTACATCAGAAATTGACACAACATTGGTAAACTCCAATTAAAAAAAAGTAAGTAAAAAAAAATTACTGATCACCTTTCAGATTTTATGATATTCCCCCCTCCAAAATGTGAAAAATGTAATTGGTTCCATTTTCTTAGACTATCACCTTAAAAAAATAGTATTTTTAATAAGAATATCTAAAAATAATGGAGTTTGGTTTTAAAGAGGGCTTTAAATTATTGCCTTACTTAGCTTCAAGATCATTAATTGCCACTAGTGATCATTTTTATTAAATTGGTAAAAATTTAAAATTTCATCTCTGACCAGCCTTCTAGGTGTTAGATGATATTTGCCTTCCTTCTCCCCCTCATGCTTTATTTATTTTTATAATGTATCTATGAAACATTTCAGCACATAAAAATGTCTGGTGAATAATCAACATCCATGAAACCGATTCCAAGTTTAAGTGAAACATTACAGATAAAATTGTGTACACTGTAGATTCCTCCACATCCTATTTCCCTTTCTTCCTCCTCAGCTATAATCACTAAACCAAATCATTTCATGCATTTTTTTCATTCTTTTAAGAGATTTTTTTACATGAATGGTGATATCTGCACATCGTTTTATAGTTTGGGGTTTTTTCAATCAACATTTTAAAAAATTAGTAAGCTCCAAGTTCATTTTCATTTCTGAGCAGTATTTCGTTGTATACAAATTTTTGCCTTTCTACTTGGTGTGAAATGGTATTTCCCATTTTTATTTTGCATTCTCTGATAACTGGCTAGCCTTAACATCTTTCCATGTATTTATTAGTCTTTTGGATAACTTCTGTGAATTGCCTGTTTAAAGACTTTGTCTACCTTTAATTTGGTTATTTGTCTTTGTTTTGCAGGAGTTGAGTTTTTTGTTGTTGTTTTAAAATTATTTTTCTTATATTTTTTCCTTTTTGGTTATTTGTATTACACATATCTTCCCCAGTCTGCCGCTTCTCTTCACTTTGCTTATTATTCTATTATTGCCTGGAAATTTTAAATTTTAACCAAATGGAATACATCAGCCTTTTCTTTTATGGTTTGTGCATTTGGATCAGGGTCAGAAAGATATTTTACATTTTCTTTTTAAAGTTTTAAAGTTTCACTTGTCACATTTCCGTCTTTATACCATCTCTAATCTATTTTTGTTTGTAAAAGAAAATAATTTAGTATTTTCCCTTGGATTAGCAATATACAATCATTTTTTATGTAATACATTCTTTCCCCTTCATTTATGACATCACTTCTCTCATGTACTGTTTCTGTCGATATGTGTGTCTGTTTCTGTGCTCTATTCTATCAGTCTGTTAGTCTATCCTTGGGCCAAAATCACTGTTTTAATTACTATATTTTTTCAATAAGTTTTGGTATCTCGTAGGGTGAATCTCCTTTTTCTGTTTTTCTTCAGAATTACCTTGGAAATATTTGTCCCATTGCTTTTCCATATAAATTTTAGAATCAGCTGGCTAAGCTCAACTGCAAAGCCTTTTTTGAATTTTGGTTGAAATTTAAATTTATTGATTTATTTGGGAAAAATTTTTTTTGGTATTGACTCTTCCAGTCCATGTCCGTGGCTTATTTCTCCATTTATTCAGATCTTCCTTAATATTTTTCATTATATTTAAGAATAATTTTCTGTGAAAGTCATATAGATCTTTTATGAAATGTTCAACAACCTATCTAAATTGCTGTATTACAATTAATGACTTGTCTGTAAATTCTTTGGATTTTCTTTATAGATAATCCTGTCTTTAGTAAATAATGCTAAATTTGCTTTACTTTTCAAATTCTTTAAAAAATTTTTTCTTATTCTGCTGGCTGGCACCTGTAGTACAGTTTTGTACAGAAATAGAGATAGTGAGCATCCTTTTGTTGTTTCTGATATTTGCTGTAAGTTTTAATCTATCTCTTATCTCATCAAATAAATCAAGTTTTATTGAATGCTTTCAAGCATTTTTGAGATAAATGTTTTCTTCTAGAATTTGCAAACATCATGAATTATATTGACTTTTTAGTATAATACCATCTTTCCCTACAGAGAATGAACTCTCAACTTTGAAATAATTTTTTTTACTCATTGCTAGATTCACTTAAACTTAAAAAAACCTTTTTTTCTCATATTTTCCCTGGATTAACATGTGGTTTTCCTTTTTCATGCTGTACCTGTCCCTATTTTTATGTGAAATTTGTATTGAATTATACATACAAATAATATGTGTGCCTCTATAAAGTTTCACAAAGTAAACATACTTCTATAACCAGCAAGAAACAGAACATTTTAACACCTGAAAGCCCCCTTCATACTGCCTTCTAATCAGTACTTTTTACCAGTGTAACCACTAGCTAAATTTTAATTCCTTAGTTTTACCTGTCTTTTTTTCTAATTTCATGTAAATGTAATCATACGTTATATATCCTTTTGATATGGTTTCTTTTGACCAACATTATGTTTATGATAGCCATCCATATTGTGAGTTACTCATTTTCATTGCTTTGTAATAGTATACAGTTTATTTACCATTCTTCTGTTTATGAACATTTGGGTAGTTTAAAATCTGAGGTTATTGAGGATAGTACTTTTAAGAACACTCTTGTACATGCCTGATGGTGAGCACATATATACGTTTCTTTTGAGTAGATACTTGGGAGTGATTATTGGGTATGTGTATGTTGAGCTTTGATAGATACTATTGTTTCTCAAAGTAGTTGTCTCTACCTTATTTTGAAAGCCAGGCTGTACTAGACTGATAAAATAAATTTGGGAGTCTTCTCTAAACAGTTTAATACAGATTTGGATTATTTATTCTTTGAATATTTGGTAGAATTCATCTGTAAGCTCACGTTGGTCTTTTGTGTGTGTGTGTGTGTGTGTGTGTTATTATTTTGTTGGGTTTGGCTTTTTTTGTTTTCTTTTTGGTCTGTTTTTTAACTGTTGATTTTCTTTATATGATGTAGTGTCTGTCTTGCTTCTCCATTTCTCCCTGAATTTGTTTTGGTTAGTTCTGTTTTCTAGGAGATTATTCATTTTGTCTTAATTTTTCTAATTAATTGGAATAGTAATATTTTTGCTTTATTCTCTGATGCACATGTAGTCATGTCCACTTTGGTATTCATACTATTGCTTATTTTCTTCATTCTCTTCTTGGTTAATCTTGTCAGAGTCTTGTTTCTATTTCAAAGAATCACCTTTTGGTTTTGTTAATACTCTTAGTTATATCATTGCTATTTTCAAATTTTCTGCTCTTTTTAATTTTCTTTCTTTATTCTGAGTTCTTTTTTTTTTTTGTCATCTTAATTGGACATTTTTTCCAATTCACTTTTTTTAGTAGAAACATTTAAGGTGTACTTTTCTTTTACGTTCTACTTAAAGTGCATGGCACAAGTGTTGAATTGTAGCATCTTTGTTCAGCTCTAAATATTAAATGTTTTTCTTTGACCAGTGTTTTAAAATGTATCAGTTTTAAAGGTATATAAAGAAATTGATTTCTAACTTAATTCTACTATGATCAGAGCATAATCTGTAAGATATTAGTTATTTGGTATTTGTTGAGGCTTTATTTGTGGCTACGTGTGAGGTCATTTTTAAAAAAATAAATGTTTCATGTGTGCTTGAAAAGAATGTACTGTCTCTATTTTTTAGGTACAGATTCTACATATGTCCATTGGATCAAGCTTTTTTTATTGCATTGTTCAAATCTTGCTAACTTTAAAAAATTTGATTTATCAGTTATTAGTTATTAGATTTTATTTAAATCTGCTATTTCATTTGTGAATTATCCATTTATTCTTGTAATTTATTAATTTTTGTTTGTTTGTTTTGAGGCTATGCTACTAGATACGTACAGATTTAGAAGTCTTCAATAGTTTTGAGCCTACAACTAATTTTGAACTTTTTATTCTAGGTTCACGCTTTAAATATCCTTAGAGCCTTGTTCAGAGATACACGTCTGGGAGAAATTATTATCCCTTATGTTGCTGATGGAGCTAAGGCTGCAATTCTGGGCTTTACATCCCCAGTCTGGGCAGTAAGTGCTTTTTCATTGACTTAATTATACCTCTGAGTAGATGTTAATAAACTAACCTTTCAGTGGATGATAAAAAATATCTATTCCATTTTATCAAGGAGTTTCTCTAAGGAATAGCTCAGGCTACATTTTTACCCTTGGCATTTTATGGTTACATTCTGTTTCCTTTGTTGGTTTATTAGCCATGACTCCTTGTTTTCTTATTTTAGTGATTGCTTTAGAGTTTCTGATATACATCTTTACCATCACAGTCTACCCTCAAGTGATATTTTACCACTTCACTTAAAGTCTAAGAACCTAATAATATATACTTCCATTTCTCTCCTCCCAATCTTTGTGCTTTTATTATACATTCTACTTTTATGTATGTAATAAACCCACACTATATTGTCAATATTTTTGTTTAAGCTGTCAATTATTACTTTTAAAAAGTTGACCATATTAACCATTTTTAGGTATACCATTCAGTGGCAGTGTAACTCACAATGTTGTGCAGTCATCACCACTCTCCATTTCCAGAACTTTTTCATCTTCCCGGGCAGAAACTTTGTACCTGTTTAACAGTAACTTCTCATTATTTCCTCCCTTCAGCTTTTGTGTGAATTCTACTTTCTGTCTCTGTGAATTTGCTTATTCTAGGTACCACATATAGGTGGACTCATAACAGTATTTGTCTTTTTGTGTTTGGATTATTTCACTTAGCATAGCGTTTTCAAGATTTATCCATGTTGTAGCATATATCATAATTTCTTTTTTAAGGCTGAATGAAATTCTACTGTATGGCTATATGACATTTTGTTTGTTCGTTTATCTGTTGATGGATGTTCAGTTTGTTTCTTTTTGGCTATTGTGAATAATGCTGCAGTGAACATTGGCATGCAAGTGTCTGTTTGAGTTCCTGCTTACAGTTCCTTCGCGTATATCATTTAACTTTTTGAGGACCTGCCGAACTGTTTTCCACAGTGGCAGCACCGATTTTCACTCCCATCAGCAATGCACAAGAGTTCCATTTTCTTCACACCCTCACCAACACTAGTTAGTTTCTATCTTTTTTGATAAAAGCTATCCTAATAGGTCTGAAGTGGTATCTCTCTGTGGTTTTGATTTGCGTTTCCCTCACGATTAGTGACGTTAAGCTGGATGCAGAATGACTAAGTATTTGGATGTGTTTTTCTTTTGGATGTTGTGTATTCTGAGTTTCAGTGTGTTAAGCGAGTGCTGGAAATATACTCTATCAAAAGGTGAAAAAAATAGACACTCACAGAACATTAAAATGGGGGAAATTAAATACTGAGTCCCATTTTTTGAAATATGATCACTGTCCAAACTTTTCGATTCAAAACCCTAAGATAGTAGGCAATACCCAGTATAGTTGCTGGATTTAAGAAAATAAACTTTTACATGTTTTTAAAACATAATTCCTGGGAGAAACACCATGATTTTATTGTTTTCCTACATCATTGTGCCTTGTTGAATAAAGGAGACTAATCTGCGGTTTGTAGGTACTTGACTGTAGCTAAAAAAATCCCCAAGACAAAAAAAAAGACTGGCAAGGGAGAGAAGAAAAGAAGGAAGAAAAGAAGCTAGACCTCAAAATGTTACCTACAAAATGGAGAATTTACTAGCAAGGCAGGCTTTCCAATTAGTGAGTGGTATAAAGCATTTCATAACTGTCTGGTGAGCCTCCGATTGAGAGTCAGTATATTGCAATGTAGCCCAAGGCACAGACTCCCAAAGTAAAGAGGAATCCTCAAGGTTGCCAATGCTTGCCTGGAAAATTGTACATCTTCCTGTAAGAAAGATAAATGTCTGAAATTCTGTCTAGGAGCATTGCCTAACTTCTCCTGAGGACACAGTGTTTACCTTTTGCGTTTACAGGAAATGGAGCAATAGCAGTATACCGTCAGGAGAGGTGGGAATGTGGCTTGACCGTCAGGAAAAGTAGAGATCATAAAACTGATTGCCAGAAATATCAGTATTGTTTTCTTCAAGCCATTAATTCCTGATGAACAGAGAAACGTTCTCTGTGAAAGAGCTTTCAGAGAATGAAACCTGGCAACTTTTCCAACTTTTTAGCAAACTGAAACAGAAATGAATGGGTCATTTTTTAAAACAGTAACACATGTGCGCTGCAGAAATTTTGAAAATAAAAGCATAAAAAGAAAAGCAAAAGTTCCCTGTTAAAGCTACCATGCAGAAAGAATAATTTGGGGTATTCTTTCTTTCTCTTTTTTCTCTACGTGGGTTTCATATGTGTGAAGTACATGTATACACACATATCTACAAAAGACAAATATATTTAAGTGTTTGTGTATATATAGTTTTATTTGGGGGGAGTCTTCCCTTTTAACACAGGTTATAAGGAAGTCTTTTTGTTTCTATCCAGTTTGTTTGCTTTACTAGAAAGAAGAAACATCATAGCTGTCGTGATCCATACAGTGATTTTAAGATACTGATTATTACATTTCCTTCATTATAAAAAACCTAATGTAAGATATGCCCGAATTATAAACCAGCATACTTAATGAATGTGAAGAAGTCTTTGTTTTACAAAACAATTTACCACAGCATTCTCTACTGAAGTCATTTAAAGAGTGATTTTTCCTGAACACCTGTGAAATATGGTTTGATTTATAGAAATATGATTTGTACACATCTTCTCAGGACTATGTCTTGTGCCTAAAGGTACATCTGTATTTTTGACCTAATTGTTTTGTTTGATAAGTTAGGAAAAAACACAAGTAAAACAAACGTAATTTTAATTTTGCAGTAAAGGAACATATCCTAGGAAAATTCATGTATATATTTAGTTTTTACAGGTTTCTCAGTTTGTATTGAGACTATACAGATCTCTTGATCTTTGCCACCTATTAGGCATTTTTTTAAATCCAGGGGAAATGTATTGTTGTAAATACACTGGGCATTAGGCATAATACCTCTTGTGTGGCAGACGATATTAATTACTAGAAATACAAAGATAAATAAGACATAATCATAATAGTGGCTGTCTTACTGAAAATTTTTCATGTGCTTAGTATCCTTTTTACATTGACTATTTCAGTTAGTACTCAGAAGAACCCTGCTAGGTAGATTCTGTGATTATAACCCCGTTTTACAGATAGAGAAGACAAGGTTCAGAGAGGTGAAATAGCTTTGACTAAGGACACATCACCATTCTTTGTCTGACTCCAGATTCTGTGCTAATATTGCAGAAAGTTTTGGATATTATAGGCATACAGTAGAGGTGCATTTTACTTACATTTCTAGGGTTTTGACCCTATTCCTTCGAAGACAAAGGTAGAGGTATAGCCTAGGTGCTAAGGTTTTATTGAGTGGTACAAACCTGAAACAGCATGAATGAAGGAAAAATGTGAGGCAGGAAGGAGGAAAGACATTACCAAGTGGGCCTTAACCTTGCAGGAGAACAGAGCTGGTTGTTTGGTCATGTGGTGTATCTTCTAGCCAGGCCATGTGAAACTACCAACTCTGGAAACAGTCCCATCTTCTGTCTCTTATTGGTCAAAGTTCACCCTTTGGGACGTTATCACAACCCTTGGGCAGCTGCTGGACAAACCCAATCCCAGGCTCTGCGATGTAGCATCTCATCTGAGTCTGGAAATGGCTGGATGAGCTACAGCCTCTATGGGTGTGGCTGGGACAGACCTGGGGTTTGAAACTTGGTTCCCACCGCTCTTGAAAAACCCTGCACAGGAGGGTTTCACAGTAGGTGAATAATGGGATCTGACTGGCGTAGTTAAAAATGGAGACTCGATTGTAAGGTGGTGGGAGGGAAAGAGAAGACCAGCCAGGAAGCTGTTGTAGTAGTTCTGCCAAGAGATGATGGTGACTCAGAGTAGAGAAATATTAGTAAAGATGATGACACATGATAATCGTTGACATGTATTTTGGAAATGAAGCCAGTTTAGTTAAAAATTTAGGTAACAGAGTAATTTATAGGCACATATATATGAAAACTGAGAATTTTCTGGGCAGGTTTTGAAACTGAGACATTTCTGGGCATTCCCTTTTCTGTGTTCAGTAACCTGATCTTCTTTCCCTGCATTCTCATTGCAGGGCAGGTAACTCAACTTCCCAGCTTGCCCTGAGTGTGCCACTTTAGGGTACTTCTCAGACCCACACTGGGTTTTTATTTCTACCTGGTGCATCTTACTTTGCTTCCCTCAGGCCAACTCTGGTTCACAGTACCCAGTGGGTTTCAGAGGAGGAAAAAGAGCCTTTCAGATCTTCCCAGGAGTGCTGCCGTGTGCACTCTGTGCCTCTGTTGGTACCACTGTCTGCAGGTCCTCAGGTAGTTGTGAGGTTGCCACATGGGTGTCAGGCTGAAAGCTGTGCAACCCTGAAACCCAGCCATGCTCTACTTATTAGACTGTTTGCCTTGGCATGGAGCTTTATTCACTCACAGGTAGAGTGCTTTTTTTCTAATTCACGCATAGGTGGTGTGCGGGCTAGAAGCTCCATCTCTTCTCTTAGAAGTGTCTTGCTACTGTAGAAGAAAGTCACCATGAACTCCAGAACATGGCCTAATAATAAGCCTAGAAATTCCAGTATGATTTTCCTGGATTGCAAATGAGGGACTAGTGATCTAAAGTGTCTTTTTCAAGGTCCATGGCTAAGAAGTGATGGAAAGCAAATTAGATTTCAAATCTCATTTAATTTTTTTAGAAAATATTTCATACTACTATAAACTGGCACTGTGTACACTAGATAAAATGTTTTATGATATTATATGCAGATCCCATTCTCAAGGATGTGACTATTAAGAGTGAAGATGTATGGTATATAAATGACTGTACTACATAGTGATTGCACAGGGAAGGGTCTCCATTCATATTTGTAAATATTTGTCAAGGGAGCATTTATGTTACATAAGAAAAGGCATACATACATAAGAGAAATATATAATATACATATGCACACATATGCATACATAAATGTATACTCACCACGCACATACACACACTGAATAATCAAAGAATGAAATTAAGAAAACAATTACATTTAAAATAGCATCAAAAAGAATAAATATTTAGCAATAAATGTAACAAAACAAGTGCAAGATTTGTGCAATGAAACTGACAAACCGTTGTTAACAGAAATTAAAGAAGGCCTAAATAAATGGGAAGATATTCCATGTTCGTGGACTGGAAGATTTAATATTGTTAAGATGGCAATAATCCCCAAATTGAGCTACAGATTTCACTCCAATCTCTGTTAAAATCCCACTTGACTCTCTTGCAGAAATTGACAAGGTCATTCTAAAATTCAGAGAGAAATGCAAGAGACTCAGAATAGCCAAAACAATCTTGAAAAAGAATAGAATTGGAAGACTCTCATGTCCGAATTTTGAAACTTATGACAAAGCAACAGTAATCAAGATAGTGTGGTAATGCCATAAGAATAGACTTTTATAGATCTGTGGAATAGAATTAAGAGTTCAGAAATAAAACCTAACTTTTAGTAAAAAAAAAAAAAAAAAAAAAGGTGCCAACGCAGTTCAGTGGCGGAAAAGAATAGTCTGTTTAACAAATGGTACTGGGACAACTGAATATCCACATGCAAAAGAATGAATTTGCTTCCTGTATTGCACCATATTCAGAAATTAACTCAAAATGGATCACAATCCTAAAAGTAAGAGCCAAAATGATAAAAATCTTTAGAAGAAAACTAGGTGTAAATCTTTGTGACCTTGTATTAGGTAATGGTTTCTTAAATATGACACCTAAAGCACAAGCAACAAAAGAAAAAAGATAGATTAGACCTGACCAAAATTTAAAATACCTGTTTCAAAGGATACCATCAAGAAAATGAAAAGACAGCTGGCAGAATGGGAGAAAATATTTGCAAATCATATATCTGATAATCATGTATTTGATTAGTATCCAGAATATATAAAGGACTCTTACAACTTAATGATAAAAAGACAACCCAATTAAAAGATGGACCAAGAATTTTAATACATTTCTCCAAAAAAAAAAAAAAGATATACACATGGCCAATAGACACTTGAAAAGTTGCTAAACATTGTTAATCATCAGGGAAATGCAAGTCAAAACTACAATGAGATACCATATCATAGCCAGTAGTATAGCTATAATAAAAAAGATGGACAGTAACAATTACTGGGGAAGATTTAGAGAATTGATAAATATTGAGCCCTCATACACTGCTGGTAAGAATGTAAATGGTACCTCCACTTTGGCAGTCTTTCAGGAGGTTAACAGTATTACCGTATGACCCTGCAGTACCACTTCTTGGTATACCCAAGAAAAATGAAAACACAGTCACACAGAAACTTTGTACGTGAATGTTCATAGCATCATTATCAATAACAGTGAAAAAGTGGAAACAACCCAGTGTTCATCAAATGATGAGTAGATTTTTTTAATATGGTATATCCATACAATGGAATATTATTCCACCATAAAAAGGAATGCCATACTGATACACGCTACAACATGGGTGAATCTTGAGAATGAAAGCCAAATGAAAGAATCCAGACATAAAATGCTGCATGTCACATGATCTTATGAATGTGAAATGTCCAAAATAGGCTAATCCCTAGAGACAGAAAGTAGATTAGCCCTTGCCTAGTGTGGGAGGATGGGGAATGGCTGTTAATATATATGGGGTTTCATTTTGGAGTGATGAAAATATTCTGGAATTAGGTAGTGGTGATAGTTTCCTACTTTGTGAATATAGTAAAAAAAAAAAGCCCACTGAATCTAGCCTACAACTGTGTTTTATTTGGCCTCCACAATAGTGTTTTTTTTTCCCCTTTAATTTGTTGCCAACATTTCAAAATAGATTTCACATAAAAATTGGGGTTTCTGGCTTCTCTTGAAAAAGCAGAAGATCTGGCAGCACTGGGCTTATGTTCCCTCAGGGCAACAGCTTCAGCTGAAGCTTAACAGTGACTGCATTAGCCTCAGTCCTCTGCTGCCTCCGCACTCACTGGCCTTTGTGGGCATTTGAGTTTGTGATCCTTAGGGCAGTAGTTTCGGGAGGCTGTTTTCTAAATCTTACGTTGTTACTTTTAATTAGCTTTCTTCTTATATTGCTATTTAACCCACCATGTGATCCCTGTCTAATTAGAATATAAGCTCTGTGTTAGCAGTAAGTAAGTGTCTTCTGTTTCCAGATGTTCTCCATAGTGCTGGTATAGGGCCTTACACACTGTAGGGCAATCAGTACGTATTTATACATATCACTGTGATTTGGCAAGATAATTGAGGAAGCCCAATATTCCTTGACATCAAGACATTTTTATGCTATAGGAAAGCATCTTGAAACACTGGTTTGGAAACAGATCTATTCTATTATTACCATTTTGAAGAAATTATTCATGTTTATTAATGATAGTTCTTTCTTATTTTTATGAACGAATTATCTCAGATAATCTTAGGCTTAAAATTACTTTATTAGGTTACTGGCATTGTGGGGTTAATCAACATTTTGATTATGACATTAAACATTTTCTTGGCCATATTAATAATGTGGATCCTTTGAGTTAGGTCTTATAAATATTTTCTCATAGGTAAATGATTAGAGAAAATAAATGAAAAGAGCTGAGCTCTTTACTGGAATACTTATCATCAGAAATGATGTGGATAAATGAGCTTATTTATTTATTTTGTCTTAGTTATTTGAAGATACAAGTACAAAGATAATGAAAACTGTTGGAGGTAATATTAGAAGTATCAGAAAAAGCTGTGTTGTGTGCATGTGGTTGGATTGTAGAGCTCAGTTTAAGAGGACGTCATTGAGATAATTACTATAAAATTATTGAAAATTGTCTTATTTTATGAACACAAACTATCTTCTTTAGCCCCACACGAAGCAATCGGGGAATGATTTTGAATGTCTAATTCGAATATTGTAAATGTTGGTTTCATGTCATGAATATTTCTTAATCTTTATTATGTATGTATTTTAACATCAGGTGAGAAATTCATCCACACTTCTTTTTAGTACCTTGATCACAAGAATATTTGGAGTTAAAAGGGGAAAGGATGAACTTTCAAAAAAAAATAGGTAAGCTTTATCTAATGCTAACTTTACTTTTTACAAAATATTGTCCTAGCCAAGAATAATTTTTGGAATTTTGCTTACTTTTATAAATTCATCTAGAGCATAAAACTATAAAAATACTACAGTAAATTAACCTTAAATTCATCTAGAGCATAAAACTATAAAAATACTACAGTAAATTAACCTACGCTGCCAAATTCTAAGCCCTTGGGCAAAAATGTCTACTGTAATAAGTGGACCTTTTAAAGGAACAAAAATAGAGCAAGGACTGAAATGTACAGCTTGTTTCTCAGTGCAACAGCTAAAGAGTTTTTTTTTTTTTTTTTGATTTGCATCTTCAGGTATTCCTGAAATGTCCTAAATTGCTTTTTCTTGATGTGTCAAGTACTAGCTTATGCAATATCTTTACTTTTATAGTAACTGGAAGTTTAAATGTTTATGATATACTCATCAGAACATGTCCCAGATTACCTTTGCATTAAACTCTAATGAGAGTGGTTACAGAAGTTGGCCACACAGAATAAACAGTGCCTTTTACTTTTAGTTCTTTGGTGCTTTGTTTACTCTCTAAGATGTTTATCTCTGAAGGTTTTTTTCTAATGTCTTGAAAGAAAACTTACGGAAACATTTTGATTATGAATAATTTTTAGATACAATGCACAAGTTCTGTTTGTTGTTTTTTAAAGAAGAGAAGCTTTGAATAGTCATTTCTTTAGCATTTAGGAGGGTTTAATGGCTTGTAGTTGAGTGGCTTGCAGTTGCTAACACTAGATGTCACTGTCGCTGCATGCTTAATTACTTTCTTAACGTCCTTTAGGATCCCGTTTGGTCCAGTAGTGTTTCTCTTTGATGATCTAGAGGTAAATCAGACCCTATTCCCCTCTTACCCTAAAGAGTTGATTATCACACTTTTAATTTAGGTTTTAAGCTGTTGTTCATTAAAAATATATTTTCTTGTGTTGGAACTAAGTCATGAAATAATTTTATGATATACTATTGGTAATTCTAATGAAACCAACTGGTGGTTTGAATTGTCATTTAAATTGCTACTTATCACCCTATAAAATTCAATAAATATCTAAAAGGAAAGAAATTGGCTATATGTATGAATCCCTTGAGTATGTTAGAGTTTTTTTTTTAGCTGAATTGTATTTTTAATAATGATAACATTAGTCCTTTGAAAGGATGCTTATAATTTTTACTATTTACCTGGTTCCTTAAAAAATTCTGTCACTAGTTTGAAATCACTAATATTTGTTTCTTTTCAGTTTTATTTATTTTGTTAATAATTCTATAAAGCGCTATGGTTTCAAACAGTTTGGTCATATAAGACTATGATAAATAGTGTATAAATAAAATGATACGAGGTTATCAGACAAGTGAAATTAATGTTTAAAATGAAGAAATGTGAAATGAAGAAATGCTTTTTTTCTCTTGTACTTTTTAAAAAAAATTCTTGGATGTGCATACAAATTTTACTATGTACAGGAGAAAATTATCAGATTCATTTCATGTAGGTTGCATCTGAAAGAGGGTGGAAGAATAGCACAGAGAAACCACACTGTTGAATACTCTTTGCCACAGCATACTTTTGGGAACCTCCATAATAATTCATTCCTCTTAAACAGGGAAGGTTACAAAATATGTAACTTTCCTAGAAAGAGAGAAATGGAATATTCAGATAATTGTTTGGAGTAAAGCTGAAAAGTGAAATGAAAGTATTAGGAAGTTAATTTTTTTTTAATGTGGTGAGCATTTTTGGTAAGAGTTTTTATTTCAATAATCTGAAGGTTGGTATATATCATTACATATACAAAGCTTCTGTTCTCTGTTTGATCCTTAAAGAGAATGCTTCTTGGCAGCACCCACTAGATTTGCTCTGTAAAACCTTTAACATGTTAAACTTGCTATTATTTGTAATGGTTCTTCTAGTTGTAGTTTGTTTAATTATGTCACTTTTGGTTGAAATGTTTATGTACCTCTTCCCTACAATATTAACTTCCTGAGGGCAGAACCTTTTCCTGCTGTTCTGTGTATCTATGATGGGCACTATAAGAATGCTAGTAATAATGATGTCTTGTTGGTTGGTTACTCAACCATTGAATAACTAAACTCAGCTGATGAGACCTCCTAGGCCAGTGAAGTCTACTCTCACAGCCACAGGTTGTTCTGCACACAGTCTTGCAAGTGTGTGCTCTTGATCAGAAGGTAACTGGATGTAAAAAGAACATCTGCTTTTCCCATCTAATTGGGGGAAAATGTCTATCTTGGAGTAAACAGACTTGATTTCTAGGCATTTTGCTGCCACTGGAGATGACCTAAATAGACTCCCTTATCTGCTTTGCACTTCAGTTTCTCCATCTATACAGCAAGAATAATAAGATGTGTGTTCTGTCCTGATGGTGATATGGGGAGGATAAAACAAACTATTAACAGGTCTTTTAAAATATTGGAAGTCCTGTGCAATTAGAGATATAGTTTGCTCTTTCTCAGTTACCACTTCTATCGTTGAACCCATCCCATTGCCTTATAGTTACGCTGTGCTTTGGAGTACAGGGTTAGTATCTTATCCCTGCTTTTGTATACTTGGTGCCTAGCATAGTGTCTGGCATATAATGGGCACACAGAAATACTTGCTTAATGAATCAGTAAAGTTTGTTACTAGAGAAGAGATAAGGAATCTGGTTTCTACTCCTGCCTTTGTTCCCGCATAGCTACGGTAACCAACTGAGACAAATTAGTTAACTTCTCTGGGCCTTGGTTTTCTCCTCTAAGAGAAGAGATTTGGACTATCCTCAAAGTATTTTATTTCTGGAAAATACTAAGCCAAGGCATTACATTATTGTTACTGGACTTCTGAGTTTGGTAAACTGCTATGTTCGCAGTGCCTAAACAGCACCTGCCTCATTTAGGGACAAGAGGTTCCCTTTTCTAAAGAAAGGAGCAGGGGGTCTGCATCCCCATTTGTAAGTATGTAGAGTACTCTTGTTATGATTGAACTCTAGAGCTCGTTAGCCTTGTTCTAGATGTGTCTTTTGGATTATGAAGAAAGAGAAAACTTAAGTTTCACGAGTTTGTTTTAAATAATGTTACTACATTTTAATTTTCTACAGATCCTTTCCTTTCTGTTTCTTACCCCCTAACTGCCTTGGCCTGACAATGAATAATCGATCCCATGCAGAATCAGAAGTGGCATAGCTCTGTGATCCAGGAAGTGTGCTGGGCTTTCCCAAGTAGCCTCCATCTGCAGTGTGAGTGGGCTCTCTTGGTAGTTCCTCATTCCTTACAGGGCAGGATCTCATCCAGTGTGGTCTTGAACTCTAGGTCTTTCCCTGTAGCTCCTTTGTGTTTTAACCTTCAGCTGCTTTAGTCCCAGGTAAATGACAAATACCAACATATATAGTAGTCTGAAAAGCTTTATTGTAGACTTTGCCAAAACTTCATATAGGTGCTCAGTGTACAGAGTGTTCTATAGCTCTTGATTTCTCTTCATTTAAAATCTATCAGTCAGCAGTAAGAATTTGTAAGCATTTATCATGAACTCAGTACAGGCATGGTAGAGGAGTACGTGAGAAATATAAAACTTGGACCTTGCTCAAGGTGCTTACCTTTCAGCCAGGGAAACAAAAACGGTTATTTGTGAAACAGATACAAATAGAAGACAACATATAATAATCAGATGCACAATGTGATATGAGTAATCGATGCACTGGAAATTCATTAATGGGAGAGTTGAATGGAGCACTTGGGAACTGTGTTTCTTGTAAAGCTTTGGGAATGAGTGGATTTAGGGTACCTGAAAACAGGTAGATAGAAAAAGAGGTACTGAAGAACAATAATCTTGTTTTTTGTGTCAAGGACCATCTCTGTTTTGTTAGAGAGCTCATATTCAAATTATTAGCTTCGGATGGTTTAGTACCATTTAAGAAGAAAATGTTTGTAAAAGCATCACTGGGTCCAAGTAGCATTACTTCTAATGCTTATGTTAGGAGATGTTAAATCATATTTGTTTTATTTTCCTGGATATAAATGACAAAGAATTGTTTTAGTAGTTTCCCTTAACACCTTAGTGGTGTGGGTCTGGAAGGATCCTCCCAAGGACGTCTAGTCTAGTCCAGCCCCTGCTTATAGACAGATTTTGAAGAAATTTCCAGACAGACTGGCTTCTCTCCTGTGCTTCGTGTTTTCTAGGAAAAGAGATTCCACAAGTTTTTGTGGTTACCCACTCCATTGTTTAGGAAAGAATTGGATTCTCAAAACTAAAATTGAGAGCTGTAGGGCAACTAGGTTTTTATATTTTAGAGAATATAATTATTAGAATTCAAAATAACTTATTTTCTTTGAACTACACAGTAGTTTGTAGTAAGCGCCTATTTGGCCAAACTGAAGATCAGAATTTTCTTTTGACTGTGGCCAGGATAATCTTAATATCCTCAGACCCAAAGGATTCTTGTTTTCTCCATTTAACAAGCATTTATATTGTGTTTTCACTCTGGGCCAGTCCCTCTCCTGGACTCTGGGATCCAAAGATGAATCAGACAGTCTTGGCCCTAGGGAAACTGACAGTCTGATGAGGAATATGGCAAGTTATCTGCTGTGCTGGAATCTGTTCCACTCGTGTAAAAGGAAGGGAGAAATTGTTAAGGCGGATAGAATATCCTTAGTGCCTGTGCGTGCTTGGTACATGCCAGACCCTATATAGGTGTCCAATTTAGCCTTTTTCACAGCCCTGCAAAATGGATAGAGTCAACCTAATTCAGAGAGGAGTAAACTAAGATTGGTAAGATTTAGTTATTTTCCCGAGATCATCCAGTCAGAAGTGGCATAATCAGAATCCAAATCTAGCTGTACCTGCAGAGCGCGCAGGCGGATTTACCCACCAGCACACACAGCCCCTATGAGTAGTGAGTCACTTTTCAGAGTTTGGCTCTAGATTTTACATTGTGAGACTGTGGGAAATAAAGCACTTCACCCAAAGTCTCACTGAGGAGCGGGACTCTCACGTCTCCCTCATGGCTGATTTTAAGAGTCTTTCATTCCCCAATAGTATATCAGTGTGGCCAGGAAGACATTTACCTCTGTAAAACTGATATTTCATGACAGCTTGGTGCTATGGGGAGAGGATTTGGGGGTTTTGTGATAATCTTTGTCCGTGGTATGATGTCTCCCAGGCTTAACCTAATGTTTTTCTAAATCTCTGCTTATATTTTTCATTCATATATTTTTAATAAACCTTATAATAATAACCATTATTAGTTTTTATATTTGAGAGGACCTAAGAAGCCATCCAGTCTCATTCTCATTTTGCAGATGTAAAAATTGAGGTGCTTGAGTTCACACAGCCGGTGCTGGAAATACAGTTAATGGTTACTTTAGCTCACAGTAAGCTGAACTGAATGATTTTTAAAATGTAGCTGATTATAAATGGAGTTTCTATTAGCAAAAATAATACTAGTTTGGATTCAAATAAGTTGAAATTAAGGTAATAGCCCCAGTGTTTCTGATATGGTCTGGAGGTGTCATTCATGCATTTTCCGCAGTGTTCATAGAACATTCAATCTGGTGCTTTAGGCAGAGTCGATCACTGTGTATTTTTGGTGACTGAGAAGTAAAGTACAAGTCTTGTGTGTAACCCTTGTTGAGAAGTTCTTAAAATCAAAATTAAGTCTATTCTGACAATTTGGCCTACTGGAGAGTTTCATGTTTTACGTTTTTGTTCATTCTTAGTTTCAGGGATCACAGATAGGAAAACCATAAATACAAGTTTTAACCAAAACGAAGCTCTTAAAGAGAAATATGTTCATGATCTTGAAGTGGGAATTAGTCATTGTGTTCTTAAATATTGACTCTTTCATGGACCAGGTAATCTTTGTTCCTAAGTACTGCTTCAGGCCATTGCCTTCTTTAATAACGAAGGCATTGTTGCTTTAGTTTGAGCATGTTCTATGGAATTTTGGCAATGCATGCATCCTCTTTCTGTATCTTAGTAAAGGCATGAGTAAATATTTTTTCTTAGCTTTGGTATTTTTGTAGCTTACATTTTATATGAACCAGACTAAAATACTCTAATACCAGGATTACATAATTTAGGACGTCAAG
Organism: Vicugna pacos; assembly: GCF_048564905.1. Classification (NCBI taxonomy): domain Eukaryota; kingdom Metazoa; phylum Chordata; class Mammalia; order Artiodactyla; family Camelidae; genus Vicugna; species Vicugna pacos. Next base: position 30,527,012 of record NC_133001.1, read on the forward strand.
ATTGCTTCCAGGACTGTGAGATAAAGTCTTCATTTATTAGGGGTTTTTACAAGCAGTACTTGTTGCTCATTCAGTACCTGTAGAGAAATACCACAGAGCCATTTTCCAAATGAGAAAATGGAGTCAAAGAGGTTAAAACAAGAAGAAACAGTTTCTTTAGAACTTGGATAATATTTCTTCTTTATTCAGAGCTTGGTCCTTATCACTATTGATTTTAGTAATATATAGTTTAGAAATTCCAGGAATTTCCAGTTATTCTTGTTACACACAAAACTTTTAATAAAATATAATCAATAAAATTTTTTCATTGAATACTTATTATGTATCTTACCACTCTAATATGTGTAAAAGGGAATTTGTGACATGGCCTTAGATTTCAAGGAGTTTATCATTTACTGAGAGAGAAGACTAACATGTGAACTAGTTTAGGAAAGATAAGTGTCAAACTCGCCAGTACTGTCAGGGGTAGGGGTTCAGAGGGGGATGAGGTCAGGTTCCATATGGGAGTCAGGGCTTAATCTGGATTTGAAAGGCTGAGCAGGATTTGAATAGGTAGAGAGGAAGATGTTGCATATAAGGTTATAAAGACATGAACAAAGATGCAGAGGTTGGAACACACATTGTATATGTCTGAGAAAGATAGAAGCTAAACCAGAACAGGACTGAAAGCACATGATTGAAATATTCATTCACTCAGATACTCATTTATTCATTTATTCCTAGAGCAAGGATTCATTGACCACCTATTCCGCATAATCACTGAACTATGTTCTGGGGTTATATCAATGAGTAAAACAGACATGCCAAGGACAGTAGTTTGAATTTGACACTACATTAGGAGTCATTTAGAAGTTTTTGCATTGGAGTATTCCATGATAAAGGCATTATTTTAGGAATCAGTTGAGAAGTGATTGCATTTTATGTCCCCGGCTAGTGGTATTGGAGAATGTGATGCAAGACCCTGGAAGAAATTTACTTAGGGATAACTTGTACTCTCTGTAGATTGTTAAGACATGGTTCCAGCTTGGTGTGAGTTTTTTCAGCATCTATTCTTTTTGTTGCTTCTAAATTGAGTAGTGTCTATATTAGAGGGGAATATGCCTTATGTCATAAGGATTACTAGTTTCCCCAAGATGTTAAGAAGATACTTAGTGAAAAATAGATTATAGAGTCAAGTAAGTTTTGGAAATACTGGATTCAATAAAAGCTTCTTTATGACAAGACTTCTCAGAATATTTAATACGCTATAATGTGTTTTGTGAATCTTCAAGAGTGGGCTGTAACATGCAGTATTTCCCCAGTTGTTTGACCATGGAAAACTCTCCCTCTTTTAAAGAACGTCTATTATCATCTTGTGTTCCCTCAGACATAGTTTAGAGGATGCTGTCATGGGGATACTGATTAAGGCAGGTGAAAGGCATGTTTCCAGCCATCAGGAGCAGCATCACATGTGAGATAGGGAGATATTCATTTCAGATATATCTTTGCAGCAACAGAAAGACTTAGTTTTAGTTGCAGTTAAATGTGCTATAAATTATCCCAAGTTGTCAGATAAAAATTTAAAATAGTATCCTGGCATATAGTAGGTTGTCAATAAATATGGATCAATGAAAATTTCATACATTTAGACCTTTTAAAATCTTGTATTTACAGTATCTCTTTGGGAGAATGAACTTTATGTTTTACATTAGATTCTTCTACCATTTTGTCAGAAGAAGATAATATCCACTTTTCCAAAGCCTTGTTCATTGGTAAAGGGGGCAGTAGGGCTTCCACCGTGGTTGATGAACTGATCAGCAAGGTCAGTACCAAGCCCATCAGGCTGTGATGTGTGTGCGTGCACGTGCGCATGTGTGTTTGTGTTTGTGTGTGTAGGGAGGGCAGATAGGGAGAGGGGAATGGAACAGTAACCAGCTTTGAAATATAATAGGTAAGACTTTAGGATCTACCAGTATGGCTGAGTTTATACCTTTGGACTGTATGTCTTGCTAGTGAATTAAGCAGCATACCCTGTTTTTGTCCCTTATCTCCCAAATAAGAGCTTCACTTATTAATATTTAAGTAAAGGTTTAAACTAATTCAGATTTGTAGCAGTTAGAATGCTTTTGGCTGTAAGTAACAGAAAACCCAAATCAAAATTTAAACAATAAGGAAAAGTTATCATCTCACATGTAGCCAAGAGGTTTTAAGGGAGACTGGTTTGTTTCAGGTTGATGACATCATCAAAGACCCACGTTCTTTCAGTTTTTCTACCGTGCCATTCTTGACGTGAAGGCACTGGCCCCAGGCAAGCTTCCTTCGTGGTTTCAAGATGGCTGCAGTTCCAGCCATTCGCCCTAGGAGCACCAGGTGCAATGCCCAGTGGCCTCGCGCATCCCTGTTCCTTTTTAAGAATGACAACACAACTTCCTGTATGTGTTTCCATGCTCTCAACTTCACACTGTAAAGACTTCCATTCACATCTTTTTGGCAGAGTTAACATCTTAGCTTATCCCTGATGAAGGAATGGATCCTCCATAATTAGCTTAAACTAATTGGGATTCTCCAGTTGGGTCTAGGGTTGGTGCCAGCCCTCCTTGAAGCACATGACTACTCAGAGAAGGATGAATACCCAACCAAAGTCAAATACTGTAAAAAAGGAAGGATGGGATGAGGGAATGAATTTTTATTAGTGATGAATGACATCTGCTGCTGCATTCTTCTAGGCTATCTCAAAAACTTTGAAAATCTTTTCATTTCATTAGGAAGATAAGTAATACGTGTAGTATGTAGTATTTTAGCCTAATAGGAAAGTGTGTTTTTTCCTTTCATTTATGCAATTCCTTCATATAATTCTTAAAAGATACATAGTTGTAAAAGTGTCTGGATATGTGGTTCTACATAATTTACTCCTGTAGGCCAGCTTGTGTTACAAAAATTTCACTCAGGAACAGTTTTGTCTTCACACATGAAAAAAGTTTTGTAGAGCTTTACAATTCTGAATAAAATACAATAACTTTCTAAGTCAGAAAATGCTACTTTGCAATATGAAATATCTTCCTGATTCATAGCTAATCTCTAAGAAGCTAACAGAATGTTAATATTGTTTTTTATTATAAACTCTAATTCACTTTGGAATTTGACCCATATATTACAACATTGATTTTGTTATTGTAGGGCCAAATGTTGTGATGTCAAATGATCTTCCTAAATTTATTAGAATTGGTTGTTATTAGAACTTAGTTGTTTTTATTTATGAACCCAAAATCCCTACTCTATTTAAATTGAGCCCAGTATTTTGATGTGACTTTTTTGGCCTCTGAATTCAAATTAGGCCAGTTGTTTTGAACAATCTCTCCTTCTCCATCTGCCAGGTTTCTTTCTTTTCTGTCCTCCAAACTGTTGCTGTTTTATTCTGTACAAACTGCCTCTATAGAAGTGGAACATGAGGCTGTCTGGGTCAGGGCAAACCAGCCCGCCTCAACAGAAGATGGGGTCAGGCTAGCTACATTTGACATGAATCAGTAAGTCTGATCCAGTTGCTAAATCTCAGAGCTGTAGACTTTTCTAGTCTAAAAGGATAATTCTAGAGACATCCTTTGCTCTTAATATATCTTTGTCTTTCTTCTGTTTATCTCTGTGATCACTCAAGTTATGAACAACTGATTTAGATGTATATAAGTGGTCAGTTACACACTTTCTCCCTTTAATTCACTTGATCCCCTCTTTTACACCCTGCAGTCAAAGCCCTCCTAGGCCATTGGTTTTTATAATTGGTGGTCGGTTTAGATGGTCCAACATTTTTTTTCCCATCATCATTTATTCAGCAAACATGCTTACTAGGTTCAAGGCTCTGAGCACTGAGGGGAGTACAGACATTTATAAAGGATGGTCTGTGTATTTGAAGGAGGAGAGTGAAGACTTGAACTCAACTCTGTTGCAAGGTGGAAAGCTCCTAAGTACTCCATTAGCTCCTTTCCCTTAAGGGAAGAGCTTGCGTGTCCCCAACTCTTCCCATTTCCTCACTTCCATGCCACTGCTTAATTGCACCTTTGTCCGAACCCACACTCTTCAAACACTCATCCTTTTTAAACCCCTTCCTCCTTCCCATCACAGTTCTTTACCATTTAGGCAGGAAAAAATCTCATGTGACCCTTTCTTTATCTTGCCTTTGTTCTGTCTGTGTGACAAGCAGTGATTCAGATCATGATGAATGAACATGATAGCAGTATTAGTGATATGCCTCCCCTATCTGTATTTGGAAATGAACTTCTATGTACTAAAAAAACAGTGTCACTGGCCTCTAAAGCCCAGTTTTTCCCAGAAACACACCACAGTCATGTCTGTCTCTTTATGCTTTTAACTAAGCCAACTTAATTTTCCTTAAGCTTCAACGTTTTAGGGAAATAAAAGGGAATTTCTCTTTCAGTGATGTTCTCTTGCTTTGATTAGTTACTAATACTGCAATAACATAGGTTTTAATTTTTTGTCATTGTAAAAGTATAATGTTTCAATGGGGAAGTAAATATATTTCTGTGGGCTACCCGCAGTGCCACTATAATATTTTGTCTTTGAAAGATGTATTTCAATTGCCAGATGATCATTTATAAGCTATGGCATTTCTATAGATGAACGTACCATTCTTAAATACTTTCTTAGTCTTTTCCTCCCTGCTTTCAGCCCTGATTACCTTCAAAATGGTGCTGCCATGGTGAACCACCAAGATGGTTGGTTCACCCATGAAAATCAAATTCTGGTGGATTTGTAGCATTTTCTGTGGAGGTTTCTTTCTCTAGAAATCTCTTCTTGCCCCTTCCCCCCATTACATTTAAATGTGATGATTTTTCATGATTTTGGGTATAATATCACTTTTTCTAGCATTTTTAAGTAACATTCCTTATCATGGACAAATCATGGTTTACTTAACAATTCTCTTACTATTAAATATTTAGTTTTCAAAATATTTTTAATAATGCTGTGGTGAGTATCTTTATCTATAAAGTGTTTTAATATGTAGGATTATTTCTTGTAGGTAGATTCTCCTAGGTGTAATTTCTTGGTGACAGAGTATATAACTTGTCTTCAGATCCTATTTATGTATTGTCAGATTTCTTGATAAATTGATCTTCTTGAAAAACAGTTTCCCCCAGTCACCTTCCTACTCAGGAATTTTCATTAGATCTGTGTTGCCTATGGTCTAAGGTCTAGACCTCTTTAATTGGCCTTTGCCCTTTTTGTTAAGCCCTTTTTCTTTTTGTTTTAACCAACTGCCTACCATTGAGCATTTACAGTCCATCTTATTTTTCCACACTATAAAAAGTAGCACAGCGAATACCCGCATACTTTTTAGCTTTGTCCATGTTTTTTGGAATATTTCTTTGGGATAAATGATGAGAAATGAAAATATAGGGTTAAAGAATATAAAAATTTCATGAAACTGATGACCAGACTTCTTTTAAACAAGAAGATATCAATTTACAAATTTGCCAGCACATATAATCTTCCTAGTAGTTAGATGTTATTATTTTTTAATGCAAGTTTAAGAGAATGTGAGGGAGGAAATTACCATGTTGTTTCAATTTATATTGCTTTTATTACTAGTGAGGTTGAACATTTGCCCACATTATTTGTTGGTTAATTGTATTTTCTTCAGCTTAGCTGGGCCGTATATAATTTGAACCTGCCCTTTTCACCTTATCTCCTATTAGTCAAACCCACAAATATTTATTAAACTTCTGCCAACTACCAACAAATACATACACCCTAATCAAACTAATCCCCCTGCCATTCCTTTGTATGTTACAATTTTCCTTCTGTTGCTTTTGTTCATCCCTTTTCTGTTTCTAAAGTGCTTGTCCCTTCTCTTCTACTTACAGTATGCTGATTTTTCCCACCTTTGAGGTTTAGCCTGAATCTTTTTTTCCTCTAGATTCCCCCCTGACCTAACTATGGCTTCTCTGGGAGCAGGGCCTCTGTCCAATCCCCCTTTTTGTCCCAGTGCCTTTTAAAGGGTCTGCCTTACATAGAAGGCAAAGAACTAGTGATATATTGATGTTGCTAAGATAATGCATGTTGAGTTAGGCAGACCTGGATTTAACTTTTGGCTCTGACTTTGGGCAGGTTTTGTCCCTTGAGCCTCAGTTTCTTTATATCAGCATCACCATAAACGAGGGATGATGAGAAGACTTGCCTCCAGAATCATTGTGAGGAGTAAGTGTGGTAATACTTTAAAGGGCCTCGTGCAGGGATGTGTGATACACAGGAGGCTCTCTTTCAGTGAGAATTGGTTTTAAACTAATTGAACTAATAAAGTGGTCATCCCCACATTCATTGTAGTGTCCCTTTCCTTAGGACTGGTGTACCCCAGTGATGCATGGTGTCTCTTTCTCCTGTTGGTGTTGCTTCTTGTGAATTAGTTAGGTCCTGTCAAATCAGTTCCGAGTTCCAAAGGGGAGGGCTTGTGTTTTAAGTTTGTTGCATGTCCTAAAGCACTGCGTAAGTACTGATTGGTTAAGTATAGCTGAGTAGCTTTGGTAGCAATGAAAATGAGACCAAAGCAGTGATGAAGACCTCACTTTCCATTTTTTTAATGAAACCTTTAGTGGACTTTGTTCGAAAGGCCTTTAAGAAATATTTGGTTTTGTTGCTTGTTCAGCCAAATGGAGTTAGTTATTCAGTAGAAATGGTAAAAATATTCAGGTAACACCACTGGATCTCACTTTTCCATATAGTGTTTCAAAGTGCTGCATTCATTAATATTTGTGAGAAACCTATGGTTAATACCACGAGAAGTCATAAACTAAACCAGATTTCCCCCCGTTTTAACTTTCACATGACTTGGATTAACAACAGTGTTACTCTCTAATTTACACCTGGAATTTTAAAAACCTTCTCAAAAAGCTGAAACAATGATTTATATTTAATCACCATGTGACTGGGTTATTTTCACTTATTGAAAATATAAACAACAAAAAAATATCCTGGATAAAGAGCTCCATGTATTTTAACTAACGACAGATGCTATGATCAGAATTTCTACTTAAGTCAGGCATTTTTGACATACACCTCAAGCCTCGCAATTAAGCTTTATGCCTTTCCAAACATAACAGTTAACCAATAAACCAAAATATCAGCCTGGTCTGGCTTAGCTCAGCGGTCTTTTGATTTCTTCCAGTCTGTTTGATGTGGAGGCTTATTGAGATTTATCTACTGAGCTGTTCATAGTTTGTAGGGTTGAGAGCACTGGCTATATTATATAAGATTCCATTAGTGACAGGAGAGTGTAGACAGTCTCTACAGTGTAGATAATTTAATCAGTTGTGCTGGTCATGGTTTTGTTACAATGTTTAAGACTTTTGTCAAGGTTTTTTTAAAATTAATACTCAGTGATTTTTCTTATTTCCCAGTTTATACTGTGAGCCTCAAAACCAATGTATCTTGATTGGTTCAGTTTAGTAGGAAGTTTTTTAACTTTCAGTAGAAATTTCTGTGTAGATTGAAAACTTTTCCACTTATTTGGACTGGTTTATCCACAAGGGAAAAAATAGAAATATACAGACATCAATTATAAGTACTTGGTATATTGGGAGTCAGATATCATTCCGTTATATTGTTCGTGATGGTAACAGCAGTGGTATACCCAACTTTATAACATAAAAGCTGCAGAGGACTTTCATGTACTTACTTCATGTAACCCTGGTGGGAATACTCAGTAAGGTAGGTATCATTGTCCTCACTCTAAATAACATGCTTGGAATTTATATTACTAATTCGCTGTATGGCTCATCCAGTATGAGGCAGAGCCGGTGTTCACATTCAGATATGACTCCTACTCCGGTTGTTTTCCCATTACACTAAAGCTTTTTGTTTTATACTGTACAATACTTCTAAACGTTACAAAGTCCTGCCAAACAGCTTCCCAGTGGTTTAATCACATCCTGTTTCCTAAGAAGTAGAGTAAAATTACCCATGTTTACTCCTCTGGAGATAAGAAAATAAGATCATGTTGGAGGAATAATGAAACGTATTCATTCTTTCTGCCTCAGTTGCCTCATGTATTGAATGGGGGACATATTAGCACTCACCTCATAGGGTTTAGGGGTGGATTAAGTGAATTAATACATGCAAGGAGATTAAAAGAGTGCCTGGCATAGGGTAAATTAGAATACATTTCGCTATTATTACCATTTACTTACTCAACAAGGTTTATTAACCCGCTGCTGTGTGCCAGGTAATGTGCGAGGCTTTGAAAGATAAATAAGTCAAAGTCTTTGCCTTTAAGAGTCTCACAGTCAAGCAGAGGAGACTTACACCAGACTACACACCACTGGCAAAAGTGTTCTGTGTAGAGGCATGCAAGGAGAGACTTGGAAGTGCAGAGTAAGGATGAGTACCTACTGTCAGGAGAGGCTTCCTGTAAGAGGTCCTGAGCTTGAAGGATAAGTAGAAGTTAGCCAAGTAAAGAAAATCAGCAGAAGAAAAGGGGGCCCTGGAGGACGGGTGACGGTGGTGAAAGGTTGGTGTTTCTTTAGTTCAGGATTTCTTGAAGACTTTAATATGCTGATACATATTGTGACTCTGCAGTCACTGTTCAGTTTAAAATACTGAATTATGGAATCCTTTTTATGAAGTATATTATAAAGAACTATGTTTTAAAGAACAAACTTTGGGAAACTCTGGATAAACTGGGTGGTGAGAAGTGAGTTCAGGTTAGAAAGGGAATAAGCAAAGATAATGGGAGGGGTATTGATTAGAGATACCAAGAAAGTCAGTTTAACAATATTTGATGAAAAATGAGGAGACCAAGGAAGAGGAAAGATTGTGGGATGATGGCAGATTTTTGGCTCAGGTAGTGTCTGGGGTTGATGGTGCCATTTATAGGGGTGAGGATTTAGGAGGAAAAACAGATGATGGTGGATCGGGGGAGATACTGAGTTGAGTTATTGTATCTGTTTTGAATGCCTGAGGGACATCCAATGGAACATATTCATTAAGCAGCTTGATATACTGGATCTGGAGCGTATGAGCAAGTTCGGGGCTGGGTGAAGGAGTGATCTGTGTATATGTGGTATTTCATGCCAGGGAAGTGAATGAGAGAACCTAGAGGGGTGAGGATAGACTCCTGGGGACATCACTGTTTAAGTGACATGTGGAGAAAGAGGATCTCTTGCCAGAGATTGAGTATTTTGACAGTCTGATAGCTTTTGAGACATGCTTGTCTGTTCCCCTGTGCCCCACCCCCCTTTCAAGATCCGTAAGTATTTTGGTTTGGTTTGGTTTTTTCTTTTTTTTTTTCTGTAAAGTGCCTGACTCCACCCATGCAGGAAATGCAGAAAATCTACTTTGTGGGCTACTCCTTCTCCCAAGAATCTGGGTAGTTGAAGAAAGAGGCACTTTACCCGCACCCTGAGCTCTCTGAGGAGAGCTGTGTGATATCCCGCCCAGTGGGGGAAGGTGGAGCCATCTTGCGTTGTTAAGTTTTTGAGTGGTAGGTCCTTCAGTGTAACTGGAGAAATAATGAAAGAGAAGTATTCCACTGGATTAGACAAGTTCAATGGATTTTAATTTTCCTGACAAACTATTATTAAGAAATTGTTTTGGAGATTTTCTCTCTGAGTAGGATTAGCTAGCCTACATTTTTCACTTGGATAAGTAGTTCTTTAATTAGAAACCAAGATTTAGGGAATAGTTTCCCATTGCTTTATATAGTGTAGAGAATGTATGTGAAAATTCCAGATGAAGGTTTTCCTCATGATAGTGAGAAGCAGGGAAAACAAGAGGAAATTACGATATGTTAAGGGAAAGGATTCTGTTCATGCAGTGTGCCTGCTTTTATCTTCAATTCTGGAAGTCTCTGCTGGCAGGTTATGTTTTGTTTTGTTTTTTCTCTTCTTTTTTTTTAATTCTCTATTCTTGTCGTGCCAAAAGTCGCATATTTCTGGCAAAATGTTCGTTACTGGCTAGGGGTGCACAAGAAATCCTTTGCCAGAGAATTAAGCAAGCAGAAGTCTGTCAAAGCAAACATTCTGGTTTGAAAATATAGTCCTGCGGGGGAAGGGGGAGGGGTGGATAGTGGAGGAGGCCAGAGCATGTTCTAGGGCTGAGTATTTATTTCATAAGAATTCTGTGTTCTGAAAGCTTGTTGTTTGTAGGAATGCTAGAGAAAGCAGGATTGTGGTACACTAAATGTACTGATGAGCAATGGTGGATTTTCTGGGGATTTTTGGTTTGCTCCTGTGTTTGGTATTTAGCTCGTATAATGACAGCCTTTGCTAAGAGTGAAACATTTTGATAACAAATGGCCTTTTAAATTTAACAAAACTTATGTTTACATGGAAAAACTCAGGCCTGAGGATATTAAACATGTATAAACAAACATGCACATAAACACACGGTCCACTTCATAAGCATTTATTTGGCTGGGAAATGCCAACTTTATATAATCTCAATCTTAAAAGTTTTGGCCAGTTTATTCAAAAAAGCAAAATTTGGAGGTTTCTTTTCCCCTCCCAGCTTTTCCGTGTGCTTCTTCCTTGTTTTTAAAAAATCGTTTTGTAGAAGAATGATTCTATATTGGGCAGATGCAAGGGTTTTCAATTTCTTTGCTATGTAGTTGCTTGAAGCTACTATTACAGAGTTGCTCTTCCAGTTGGAGAAACATAGGCAGACATTTATGTTACTTTTCACTGGAATGGGAGTGGGGACTAACCGTATTAAGCCTCAAGGTTGAAAATGGTTGATCACAAAAGTGGATTTGAGGATTTCCTGACCACATATCTGAGTACAACTGTTGTGTTGGGTGTTTTTTGAAAGAATATAAAAAATAACGTATACTACACTGTAGTATTGAAGCAAATGATCATACATAATAGAATGTATTCATAATAAGCCCTCAAAAGAATATTAATGAAAGACAGCCCAGTTTATTCTTATCTTCTTTTGGCAAATTTTAGATTTGCTACCAGAGTTTATTCAGGGAACACATGCCTTATTCCAGAGCAGTGGGAGGAAACCTTGCTCTTTGATTCTCCAATTTGGTATACTTTAGTTATAGGAAGATACATCAATTAATAATATACTTTAAAAAAATTTTAGTAACTCAAAAGAACAAAATTTTTTTCAAGAGGTTGAAAAGATCATGGTGCACCATTGGAATTTGCCTTTAGTAAATGTAACATTTGTTTTCTAAAGAATTATAACAACATACTTAAATTCCAGAACAGTAAGCAAAATAGCTTAAGTTCACTGACTTGAAAAAACATTCTTTTATACTGCACGGTTCTAAAATAAATACTTAAAAGAAACAGAGAGCAAGCCATTCTATCTTGGATTTCATTTTCCTTCAGATAGAACAGCTAGAACAAACATTCTTGCTAGTTAACATTGCCTGTGTTTTTATGAAGTTAATAACTGACCTGTCAATCACGCCCTATATAAATACGGTAGTTGAATGCTTTCTGCTTTAGAAGCACTTTTATTTACAAGAGCTGCCAGCCAAGATTTCCAAAGGACTCCATGGGCTGTTTGCTTTGATCTGTTTTGAGGGCTGGTCTCTTTATACCTGTTGGTTTGCTATTTATGATACCTTTGTGTAATCAGGTATGGGGAGAGCAGATGTGCAGAATAAACACGTCTTAAGGAAACCAAGGCTCAAGAGAAATCATGTAATTATGCACCAACAGCTTTAAAAAGAGAGAGAGAGAGAATATTTTCTTAAATCAACTTAGTTGCTGTTATGACAAGAGAACAGATGTTGTGGTATTCACCCCAGAGAAGGAAAAGATTCTCTCTTAAATCTCAGTTTCTAATGAATGGAAGTGGTGTGTTTATCCCCACCCTTCAAACTGTTGCTCTCCTTTAAATTCGTAAATTGCTGAGATATTGCAGCACTTCTCAGTTGACTTTTACCTTTGACCTTTTTTCATTTGCTCCTTCCCTAGGAAATGTTTACCACATGTCTCTAGCAGGGTTACCTTTGCATTTTGAACTGGAAATGCCTTTTAATGTTTAAGGCAGGTTTCAGAAAGGGATGGCTTTTTGTGGTTGTGTGTTTTATGATTTTGATTTGGGTTCCCCCCTCTACATCCCCAGTACTGAGGGGAACTAAGAGCCAAATGAAGCTTTGTATCCCCTGCAATACCAAACACAGGGCTCATCCATGAAAGAATGGCTAAAGTGAAAAGACACCCAGGTACTTCGGTCTTGTTTCCAAATTTGTGTGTTGATCATTTGGTTTCTTTCATCTTTCAACTAAATGTTGCCCTACCTAATCACTCCTGTATGTCATATTTGCTTATTGCTTTTCTCTAGGAATCTGAATATTTGAATATATTGGAGAGGTTGTTAACTTATATTTGACTTTCAAATTGAAAAGCTGCCCCTACCTTTTTTAAATTAGAAAATTTTCCATCACTCTATAATCCTTTGGAGGAACTGATTTAAACATTCTTCAGACACTTGTTGTTCCCCTTCCTACTCTGGGAAATTCTCTTTATACTTTTCATTCATATTGATCTTACTGACATTTTTTTAGCCAGCAACTTTCCCTGTTGTGACACTGGCATGAATCTTAGATTTTCTGTGGAAGAGTGCCTGAACATGTTCTAAAGTTTAGAAAGCAGGTCTTTTATTAACCAGAGTTTTCCCTTTGCTTTAGTTGTTGCTCAGAAGGCTTTAAAAATCCAGTGTCTTTAACTGGTATGATTGCTACTTATTTGGTTCCTTGTTTATAGTTTTTATTTATTTTAATTTTTTTCTTCCAGTTTTATTGAGATATAATTAACATACAGCACGATATATGTTCAACCCGTAGAGCATAATGATTTGATATATATGTTACCACTATGAATCTATTATCTCATTTAGACACAGAATTAAAGAAACAGAAAAGAATTTTTTCCTTGTGATGAGAACTTAGGATTACTCTCTTAACAACTTTCACATCTAACATAGAACAGTATTAATTATATTTATCATGTTGTACATTATATCCCTAATATTTATTTATCTTATAACTGGAATTTTGTACCTTTTGACCACCTTCATCTTATTCTAAACCCCTCCCCCATCTCTTTTTCTGTGAGTTTGTTTTTGAAGTATAATTGACCTACAGCACTATGTTTCTGTTACGCAACATAGTGATTTGATATTTCTGTGCATTTCAAAGTGACTAACATAAGTCGTTTTGCTCTGTCACCATACAGTCTTTAAATGCTAGCATCTATATGATAATCAAGGTACAAAATGCAGCCCCAAACACTGCATTTTCAGTATATTCAGCAGCCTTCCCCAGATAATCACTTGCCAGAGTAAAATCATTTTGTAAACTTGAAGGTAGATTAAAGCTTGGCTTTAAACTCTGTGCTCCCTCTGCACAGCTTATGGGGTCAAAGGTGGGCACGTCCTGGGGTTGCCTGGAGCCAGCAAGAGTGAGCGAGTGCAGTCATGTCACCTTTTGTTGAAGCACAAGCCTCCAAAAGGTATGAAACCGCCCACATTACATTTGAGCATCCTCAGGCCTCTGATTGCAGAACCTCTGTTAGTTGAGTGGCACAGGGCAGCCCGAGATCAGGCCAGAGAAGCTAGCAAGAGTAAACAGGGGTCGGCCATGCCCCAGACACCAGGGAGGAGACTGCCTCTGGAAATGACACGCTTAGGGACAGTTTGGAAAGTCCTTGGTACTGCTTAGTTGGCAGATTAGCAGAAGGAAAGTCCCCTCCAGTATTTTCATTTTGCATTCGTCCAAGGCCCGAACCTATAATTAAATTTTCTGAACAAAGAACCTATTAACGCACACCATCCAGATTGATGACTAACGGCTCTTCCTTCCAGGTCCATAAGGAAATCTGTAACGCTTAATGCAAAATAAAGACCCTAGTCAGGTTTGGGGGGAGGGTGAAGTAAAGGAATGGGTGTAGTTAGAACTCGGTTTCTCTTTCAGAAGTCATTTTTCAGTGCTGTTTAAAATGGACCTTTCAGTGGTTGCTGCATTTACTCAAGTATGTGTGATTTACTGAGTGATCTAAAACTTAGTCACAGTGATAGGATTTTATTTAAATATCTGTGAAAATATGCTGGTTTTTAAACTTTTGGAACACTGTTTAGGAATATTCTCTTTTTAATTCTTGTGTGGGCAGTGTGGACTTAGGTAAAAATGTTTAGGAGAGACTTAACTCATCATGTTACTCGTGGGCCAGAACTTCAAGTAGCTTTCCAGTATTCGAGAATCTGGTTGAAATTCATTAGCGTGGCCTTCCAGGGCTTGCACAGTCCAGCCTGCTCTCTACCAGAGGAGCTTTTTGCTCCAGCCTTTTCCTTCATCCCTAGGCAGGCCTTTCACATCTCTGCCTCCGTGGTGTTCACATGCCAACCCCTTCTCCTCTATATGCTTCCTCCTCCTTCAGCCTCCCCAGGGCCCTGGGAAATGGGAATTCTAGCAGTCCTTCAAGGCCAGCCATCACCTAGATGAGTTGAGGACCTCTCTTCCTCTGAGTTTCCAAGCCTGTCAACCTCCTGGTTGCCTTCCCTCCTGTGAAGCCAGCCTTCCCTGAGCTTCCCTCTGTGAGTTCTGCCCTCTGCTTCAGCCTCCAGGGCAAACTTATACCACTTTGTTGGCTCTTCCTGTGCCAGTCCTTCAATCATGCTTGTTTTAACTTCTGTCTTATTTTTAAAACTTAATTTTAGGTCCTAGAGGCTTAAGAATTCTATCTTTTATCTGCTAATGTCTTCCAGAGCACCTAGCACAGTGCTTAGTACATGTTTGTCCACTGGCTGATTGGTTGGTGCCTGTCTAGGCCTAGGGCTTGATAATTGGCAGTCTGTAAAGCCAGCAAGCTATTTTCAGAACTCCTGGGTACCTTTGTACCAGGTTTATTTTTTGGCTTGTCAGCTTGGTAGTGGAGATGTCGGGCCCAATTCTGTCCAGAAAATGTGTTTTCCAAATTTTTACATGAACAGAATGGTGTTACAGTCACACTCTGGAGCAGTTTCACCTGGGGACTGCCAACTCTCCTTATGCTGACAGCTGACCCACGTGGAGTGTTCCTCAGATCTCATTTCAGCTTTCTGGGGTACTCTTATTTTTAATTAAGAGAAAGCTTATTTCTAAGACCGTTCGTGAACCAAAGGCAAGTGAAAAATTCATTAAATATTTGCTTTTTAAACTTTAATTTACTTCAGGGGCTGATAACTCAGGTGGGATATGCCTTGACAGTGATCTGACAAGGTCCTTGTTCATGGCAGTTACGGACTTTTCCAGGGTGCACCTTTTAGATATAGCAGGAAGCCAGCATCCTGGTGTCTCAGCCATATAAGGAACTGACTTTCTTTTAATTTTGTGTTTTGAGCTTGAGGAAGATGCATACTATGCCAAGTTGAGACTTTTGAGTTTCAGTGCTTTAACTCATTTGATCTGAAAATTACTGGTAAAATTACTACTTTTGCCAAGTGTAAGACAAGTCTTAGAATAGTGAATGCTGTGATATAACTGACACAGCATGCTTTAAGGCTTCTGAAAGTTTGGGCCAGACTCTAAGAAGTTCATAGGCCAGCATGAACCCAACACACACAGTAGTCAATTCACATTTGTATAGTGCTCTTTAACACTCCTGTGTTTATTCATTCAACAAATATTTTTGAGCACCAGCTAAGAGCCAGGCATTGTTCCAGCTTCGTAGGATACAATGATGAACAATCACCAAGTATTTTACTTCTCAGTTATTTTGAATTTTAATTTCTAGTCTGTTTCCTCTTACTAGAGTGTCAGCTCTTTGGGAGTGGATATTTTCTCATTCACCTCTGTACCTTCAGCACTGAGACCAGTGCCTGACACACAGCAAAAGCCCAGTAAATATTTATCAGTGTAGGAATGAAGTGCTACAATGAGGGAAGTAAAGATTGCTGTAACGGCACATGGGGGATGCGTGTAATCTGGGCTTGGAGGAACCAAGGAAGACACCTTAGAGCAAGAAAGAAAATAGTGGAGCAAAATGATATGCACTGTTCACCTGGGAAAGAGGAGGTGAGAGAAGGGGTGAGTGCTCCTGTGCAGAAGTCTGGGGGTGACGGTGAGTTATCACAACACATGATTGATTGCTATGCAGAGGGTGAGGGAGGCGCGGCATGAGGGGGAGGACACAGGAGCAAGTATTTTCAGTGCAAGTATAACGAGGTTAGATTTGTTTTAGTTTGATCATTTTGGCTGCTGTGTAGAAGTGGATTGGAAGTGAAGTTGAAGACTGGGAGAGCATTTTGAATAGTTTTGTTTGTTAGGATAATACAGACTAATAGTACCCAAACATTTTGGCTTTATGAACCAGCCAAAAAAAAAAATTAATTTAATTAAATTTTGAGGCTCAACCTAACAGAGCTGCTAACCTTTTCATTTTGTTAAGACCATTAAAAAACATACCACCTGTTTCATTTGTGTATACATCTATCAAGATTCATCAAGTTGTACATCTGAAATATGTCTAATTTACAGGAAGCATACCACAATAAAAGTGTTTAAAAATTAAAAAAAAAATCCATACCACCTGTCAGAATCATCTCATAAAATAAAGGACATTTTAACATACATACCCGCAAATACACACACACCACACTCACAGGAGACTCTCAAAGAAACGTTAGGTTTTTAAATGGAATGCATTTGGCTTGATGCAAAATTTACTCCATTGCCCTGGTTTTTCTCATTTTCCTTACAAATGGGCACTTGTGTGGTCTCATATTTGCAAAGGTGATTTAGCCTAGGGAAGAAATGTTGGTGATCTGAATCACCAGAAAATTGATGATTTCAAAGTACTTTCAGATCTCTTATCTCATTTGATCCTAATGGTAATCAGGTAAGGTAGTTAGGTTAGGTGTAATTATTTTCATTTAATAGATGAGGAAACTGAGACTTGGAAGATAGATGACTTACCTGAGTCACATATCTGAGTAATAGCAGAATTGAAACCAGCATTAAAATGCTGTAGAACTCCAGATATGTGGCTCCCCTACCACACCCCTTTTTGGTTTTTCTCAATTTTCAGGGAAGAAAGGAAAAGAAATCATGGGGTCCCTATGAATCATGTCTTTTAGGGCAAAACTTATGATATTGTCCATCCTTAGAATAAAACAATATTTTAGTGATGACTCTGATTCATCCTTGTTTTGCAGCATCATCCATTACCAGTCTGTGAACTTGAGTAACCCTATTTAAATTAGGCCAGTGGAGACTAAGAGGCTTCTTTGGCTGTATTTTCATTTTTATCCCTTGTTACCCTTTGTCCTTTCTATAAATAAACCTTGACCACCCTATTTGTGGGTTTTTGTTGGGGGAGTGAGACTTTGTGTGTATGGAAGGATATTTATCTCCTACCACCTGGTTTGTTAAGTTTTTTTTTTTCCACCTTGTCTTCCTTAGTGTACTTGCAGATTAGAGTTACTTAGTGCTATATAAATTTTAAAAAGAATGGAGTAGACTCTGAAATGGACTACTCCTTGTTGAATGGAAAAGAAAGGAAGTTAAAGTAAATTAAAAGAACAAAATTGGACTTAAAGGAGGAAAAAAATGAAGCAATAACAATTTGAGTTGGACAAAAGGAAAAATGTATTAGAAAATATTTGTGGGCAGTTCTGTGTAAATGGCTTTATAAACAACATTTTTGGTGTGTAGTCATAAAATCCTCTGACCTATGAAACACCAATTTAATGGAATTAATTAAAAATAAGATGGCATGCCAAAATTTACATATGAAAACTATCAGTGACTGTTCCTTCAATTAGTCAGTTTTGTTTAGTCTTTATAGCAATCATTTTTGTAGGCTCCTTGTTTTCTGGCAAATTTGGAGACTTTTTGGAAAACTATTAGAGTGACTTTAAATTATTCCCATACAGACTCCAACGGCTAGCCAGTCTATTGCAATCACAAATAATGATGAAAAATATGGTTTTCCTTTTCCAAGGATGAAATAAACTTTTACTGAAGCATCTGCACATGTTTGTGTATGTTCTGCTATGGAAGTGTCTGTTTTTACTGCTAGAGTGGGCACATCAACAACAAATACTGTTTTCTTAGAATGTGTGAGTGGAAGAATGTGAGAGCAACACTATATACCATCATTTTAATTGTCTCACCCACATCCTCTGTGTGTGTGTGTGTGTGTGTGTGTGTGGACACCCTAACTGTGTTTTTTTCCACCAACGTGGATCCATCCATCCCACTTTATAGCTTTCTTCCTGGCCTTTGACTCTTACATTTATAGTTTGGATTGTGATTACTTCACAATGTAGGTGTGAACATATTCAGAATACTATGTAAAATTTCTTATGCCAAACCCATATTTTAGTCATTTTTAATGCCTGCACTTCATGTATTTTGAAAAGCTCTCATGTATAGTAAGAGTGAAATTGACTAAAGTGTTCTGATGCTCTTGAATCTTAGAATCTCAGAGTGTGTTGACCTTAATGGTAATTTGTACCAATCTCCTCTCTATTCCTTTCATCTCCTCTTTCAGAGTTGGGAGGGGAACAAAGAGGGCTGGGGAGCAGGAGCCAAGGCCAAAGAACAATGCTTGTTTAATTTGACAAGGGGTACAGTGTTAGATTGGTCTGTGTATCATCTCACTTTTCACAATAACTCCACAAAGTAGGCACAGTTATTCCTGTGTTAGAGAAAACAAAGGGGAAAGGTACTCCACAAGGTTGAACCAGTCACCCAAAGGTACGCTGCCAAGAGATAATCCTTCTCTGGTCTGGCTGATTCCAAACCTGTGCTCTTTCTGTACATTGTGTTTCCTCATTTCTGCTCCACCACATAACAAATAACCTATGGAACATGGTTTCAGATTTTAATCTGTGATGTAGTAGAAGCTTTTTTGAAAATAAAGTGCTCTGCGTATTATGTAAAAATATTTTACCATGGAAAATAGGCTTAATGTAGGCAGATAAATAATATTTGAAACTGCCTTAGTTTATGTGTCATATTATTACCTTTGTCTGAACTCATGGCATTATTTTACTTTCAATGTGATTATATAATTAAGATGGGTATTTGACTTAACATTTGTGAGTTTTACACATTTTAAGACTTTTCTTGGAGGTATTTATATACTTCAAATATTTACTGGGAAGTATCTTTGCAGGGTTAGGTGAAACATTTTACCAAGCTCCCACTTTCAATGAGTCTCTGTTGGGAAAGGTTAAATAGCACTGTAGAGTAGTCCTCTGGCATTCAAGCAGTTCCTCTGCTCAAATAACGGTGATTATAATTGATGGTCTTAGTAATAAGGTCATGAAGTCAAAAAGAGTTACCACAGTGTGGTCAACATTTTGACCATAAGGAACAGTATGTAAAAGTTGGTTAGCTGAAAGGATTTCCTGCCTTCTTAGTAACTATTGTGTCTCTGTTTCTTTAGAGTCATAGCCAAATTGGAAAGAAGGGAAAAATCTTTTATGTAGGACATTTTACATTTAGAATTAATGTTCTTCAGAGTCTCATGGTGAAAAGCTTCTACGGATCCATATAAACCAGAAACTATCCTTTGAATAAAATGCCTTTCTTCTATATTGCTTATTCCGGGTGGTCTTCATTGTGCTGCCTTCTTGTTGGCATGTTTTCTAAACCTTGTTTGACACATTATGGAACTTTATGTTTTTAAGTGAAAGAATTATTCTTTGCATCGGAATATGTGTATTTGGGTGACAGAGAAGTACTACAGTCATGCCAAGAAAAAGCTGTCACCTAAAATTTATAATCAGTATTAGAAGAAGAAAAGAGTTTTTCCCTTTTTTAAGAAAAAAGGAATAGAATAGAAGCAGATGTAAGATAGGGACTAGCAGAAAACTTAAAACGAGAAAAGGTAAATTAA
The DNA here is from genome assembly GCF_048564905.1 of Vicugna pacos. Lineage (NCBI taxonomy): Eukaryota > Metazoa > Chordata > Mammalia > Artiodactyla > Camelidae > Vicugna > Vicugna pacos. The sequence continues at coordinate 30,546,841 of NC_133001.1, forward strand.
CATTCTCAGAGAAATAGGATAAAATTGATTGCATGAATTAAGAACAGGATGATATTTTTAAGAGAGCAGTCAGAATAAGAAAGAGCTCTAGGAAGTTAAGAAAATATAGTAGCCCAAATAAAAATTTCAATATACAGGATGGAAGACAGAGAAAAAGAACCCTTTCAGAGGTAAAACTAAAGAGATCAAGAGAAATAGAACATGGGAGAGAAAAAAAAATAGGAAAATTAGAAGATTATTTCAGGCGGTTCTATATCCAACTTACAGAGGTTCAGAAGGGAAAGCAGAGCAAAGCGAGGACAGGAAATTGTCAAAAAAAAATAGCACAGGAAAATTTCCTAGAACTAAAGGACACAAGTTCTAGCACAATAAATGAAGAACCATCCACATCAAAACACATCATCTTGATATTTCTAAAATCTTGTAGAGTTAAAAAAAAAAAAGTTCACATATGGAAAATTGAGGATCAAAATGGCAACAGACTTAGGAGATAGAAGAGAGACACCTTCAAAATTCTGAGGAAGTATGGTTTCCTTTTATTTTGTATTCAGCTAGATTATTGATCAAGTGCAGAGATAAAATAATAAGGACATACTTTTATTCAAATCTTTTTTTTTTAATTAAGGACAAGGAAAACTCGATTCTTCTCTTTCTACTTATGGAACATAAATGAGTAATGCACCTAAATGTTTTTTCAAAAGCAAGTTGCTGAACAATATTTAACATACATCTGTGTTTGCCATTCCTCCGAAACAACATTGTGTGTTATATGTATAATTTTAATGTTTTTATTTGTGGGTAGAAAAGGTCTAGAATGGGGCAGTGTGAAATTTCTTTTACTACTTACTCGTTTGTATATTGTTTGGGGTTTTTCTAATTAGTGTCTTTCACTTGTAATTAATAGAAGATAACTAAAAAGTAGGGAAGAAAAGAGACATGATTTGTTCCTTTATTTTTTAAAATGTAGGCAGCACATGCTATGTCTGTCTCCTCTGCTAGGTGCTGTAGGAGATACAGTTGAAGTAGCAAACACAGCCTCAGCCTTTGAAGGATTTTGGTTCTGGTTGTTGAGTGGAAACATGCATGGAAGGGAATGGCTCCCAGCCATGTTGAACGTCTGCCTCTGTGTGATCTCAATGTACAGGCTGCTCTCAGGGCCAAGCAGATGGCTTTCCAGGGTCTGGAAGAGGTGGCAGCCTATTTACTTCAGGATACTTTTAAAAAACAAACAAACAAACAAACAAACAAAAAACAGCATTCGTGAGAACACCAAACACAGAACCCTGATCCTGGAATGTCTAATTTAATAAATTTCATTTGCATTTCTACAGAAACCAACATGCTTCCAGTTGCCAAACCCAGGAGCCAGAGGTTATGGTTTTAAATAATAATAACAATAATGAGTTATACTTATTCCAGATTAGTTTCTGGCTCCCCAAAAAATAAATGGCTAAAATGTCCAAAATGTTATTTTCACAACTCTGCCAAATGCTGGCGTTTCCTCTTTGTCTGGTGATCCAGCCAATCTGTTGGAAATTACCTCTTTTTTTCTTTTCTTTTTTTTTTTTTTAGTACTTTTAGGCAGTTGTTCAGAGAGAAGACTAAATCCTGCAGTCTAAGATGAATATCCACTAAATGGAGACTCTTTTCCATACTTTTGCAGCAGAAGAAATCCCACTTGGATTTCTGTTATTTCATTTCTTCTAGCTGTGAATTTGGGAAAATGTACCCTGGACATCACATCATACCTGGTTAAGGACAACGTTGTGTATTAATTGGGAGTGTAACATTTGCCTGGTGACTCCTTGGTTTTTTGTTTTTGTTTTTTTCCTTTGTAAATAAGCCTTGGCCTGAGTATAAACTTACCAAAAAATGGGTTCCCGGGGGAGAAATAAGCCTTGAGCCTAAATAAGAACAAGTATGCACACTCGTTCTTTTCTGGTTTGGTTTGCATGAGAGTTAAAGGGTTTTTTGCTTTGTATTTTTGTCTTTAGTTTTGTTTGGGGGGGCAGGGTGGGTGGTTAGGGGTATTGTAGCGTGTTAGTAAGAGTCTCTTAATTTGAATACAGGAGAGACTTGAGACTTATTAGACCAAATGGAATATCTGTGGTCCAGTGATCTCTGAAGATGCTTTGTAAGAGCAGATGGATAGATTTTTAAAGATTAGTTTAGCTGGCAGTTTGCCTGCTCGTCTACTCCCTTCAAAGTTAGTGGGTGGGCCTGGCTCAATGTATGGAGGTGGAAAGTCAGGTTGGGAACCTTAATCTAAGTTGACCAGGCTGATTGACAGCAGTGGAGAGATCACTATCTGAGCCAATCATGGGGACACGAACTCCTTTGAAAGCTGGCCTGTCTGGACCACAGTGTCCTCTGCTCGTTAAGCATATGCCTGGCACAGGATGGTTGGATTGCCTGGCACAGGATGGTTGGATTACCTGTGTAATAGAAGCCCTGAAAAGTCCAGTGGCTAGACTGGGAAACAAAACTGAGTTCTAGTTCTGCACTTTCCCCTAACTTGTATTTTGATCTTGGGGACTTACTTAATTCCTTTGGGCATTGGTCTCCTCATCTGTAAAATTAAATGATTAGAATAGTAGACTTTCTCTGAGAGTCTTGGTTCTAATATGTTCCTTGAAGTCTGGGACTTTGTTGGCACCTTCCCCTTGCTTCAGTAATATGACTTGGCAAATTAATATTAGCCTTAATGAAAATGTCTATAAGGTTTAGAGTAGGATTTTGAAAAAATTAATTGAACAAAAGCATTTCAGGGTTAGAAACCAAAAGCTTATATTTTATAGTATTGGGCCTTTTGCTAAATTAGTCTATTAATTGTTGATGAATGACAGAAATTTCTGTGTGATTTCTTGCTAGCATTTTGGGTGAGGATGAGGCAGGTTCAGCACTGTCTGAACTGTTTGCATGTTTAGTGCATTTGCTTGACTGGGGTTTTAATGTCGATACTACGTTCTTCAGACTTACCAAATAAGAGCTTTTAAATCTTGTATGAATTTTTAGAGTCAAGCTGAGGGGGACTGGACCCCTGTGGTTGAAAAGGGGACAGCTCATTCTTTACTGAGGCAAGATTTGTGGAGGGAGTTCTAGGAAAACAGTAAGAAGGCAGGACATATTTCCTGAGTGTTGTGTGTGCTAGCACCATCCTAGGTGCTGAGGTTAGAGAAGAAATAAGACAATATTTAGTCTCAGGGAGCTAATTTCCTAGAGAGAGGAGACAAGACTTGGAGCATGTTTTAATAAAACAACAGTAGCCATTAATGTTATGAAAAAGATGAAATCATTTTGTAGGGACTAGAGGGCAGTGACAGATAGAGTGTATTTCTTTAACTAGAGACGTTTGAAGAGATGGAAATAAGAAGGTGGGGAGTGTGGACAGCAATCTAAGTTTCACTTTGTCTTCCAAGCCTTCACACTCTACACTGTGCCTCTTGAGCCCACAGAAGTGTATCAGAGCCTGTGCTTGCTATGGGTGAGAGGGAGGCCAAACTGACAGTCTCTCACCCCAACCCTGCTTCAACCAGAGAGTTCTGGCTTTGTTTTGTTTTCGTGTTTTAAAATTTGAGATTATATTGGAGAATAAATCACCTGTTGCTTTAAAGATTTGGAAAATAGCTGCCTTGGAATGAACCACTTATGTTCATTCTTGCCCATAGTGCCTTAACTCTTAAATGTTCACAGTTGTGCTAGGCAGATAATGGGCACCCCCCCCAAAGACGTCAGGTCCTAATCCCTGGAACCTGTAAATGTTACCTTGTAAGCAAGGGGGAGTCTTTGTAGCTGTGATTAAATTAAGGCTCTTTCGACGGGGTGATTATCTTGGATTATTTGGTTGAGCCCTAATGCAATCACTGATAAGAGAGAAGTAGGGGGAGATTTGAGAGACAGAAGAGGAAAAAGCAGTGTGACCAGAGAGACAGAGATTGGAGTGATGGAGCTACAAGCGAAGAATGCCAGCAGCCACCCAAAGCTAGAAGAGATGAGGATTGCTTTCTCCCCTAGAGCCTCTGGAGATGCCCCACTGACTCTAATTTTGGATCACTGATTCTGATTTCAGATTTCTGGCCTCCAGAACTGTAAGAGAATAAATATAGTAGTTAAGTTAAATTGTGGATTCCTTGTTATTAGTGCCCCTTTAATTTAGTATATTACCTTTTCCACAGAGTATAACTCAGTACCTTGAATGTTATAACTGTATTTCAGTTACCTAGTGCTGCATAACAAACACCCCCAAATTTAGTGGCTTAAAGTAATGATAGTTTTTTTGTTTCTCACAATTCTGTAGGTTGGCTGGGTTCAGCTGGGTAGTTCTTTATCATGTGATGTCACCTGAGATCACTCCAGCTGACAGTGGAATTTGTCTGAGACCTCAGCTGGGGGCATAAGTGACTTGGGGGGTAGTGGGGTCTATTTCTAGCAGAATAATAAAGTCCTCAAGACAGTGAATACAGAAGCTGCTGTGCCTCTTCAAGCCTAAGGCACAACTGGCACAGAGTCACTTCCACTACCATACATTGATCAAAGAAAGTTGTAAGACTAGACTAGAGTCAAGGGGAGAGGAAGTGGACCCCACCTCTTGAGGGGAAGGAGCCAAGCATGTATAACTAGGTAGTAGAAATTATTGTTGGCCATCTTTGGATACTTTCTACCACAAACTGTTTAGAAAATGTTATTGAATTAATTTTTGGAGATAGGCTGATTCTAAGATTTTATAGATGATGGGATTCAATAAGAAACATTTTCTAAGAATGATGTTAAAAAATTCTAATGTAAGCTGCCAGAATGGGACCTTGCACACGTGAGGAATTCAAGAGATGTGTGGTTACCAACCAACTGGCTGTGTAATGAGTGGAAGTGTGTTTCCCAGCCCACTCCTAGGCCAGTGATTTCACAAGGGGAAGGGCAGGGCACTTCCAGAACCGAGACCTTTCACTTCCCTCCCTGGTATAGTATAATGATGGCTAATTTTGTGATTTGGAAGATTCTCTATCTGGAAAGCAGTTCCAAAAGGGAAGGACTAGAAAAATATTCACCAAGTCCAAGAATTTCATGGCTATCTACAAAGGTTAGGAAGGGAAAGGAGACTAGCAGGAGGCCTGGTCAGAGTCAGTACACTTAGAATAGAGGCCCTGAAAAAGATGCCTTTTCTTTAACTTCCTTTGCCTGAAATTTAATAACAGGACTTCCTAGTGGACCCATGACAATGATTCCAAGTGCTTGTTGAATGTGAGATTCTGACCCTGGGATCCCTGACATCCCTTTTGTCCAATCACTTACTCTTTTTAAATTACTACTACTCTAGGGAGAAATTCTAGTATCAGCTCTACTCAGAGGTAGAGGGAAGATTCTAGGGATGGAGTCAGAGATGGCCCTCCTGGTGGGATTCCAAGCCCAGATTTCTATTTTGTTAGTTGTTTCTATTTTACGAGGTTGCATTTGATCATCCTTTGAAGTATGTGTGTGTGTGTGCACACGCGCTTTGTCTTCTTTGTAGGTTTGTTTCATCCTTAAGATGAGCTTACTGGTTTTATCAGCAATCAACATGGCAAGGAGACATAGGCTCTTAACTGATTCCTCTCCTCTGTGGTGGTTTTATAGGCCAGAATCTGGGGAGTAGCTAAATTTTAATAGTTTATTGGGTTCCCATTTGAAAACCTCCAGGCTTTTGCCTTCATCATTTATTTTCCTCTAATGATCAGTTTTATGGTGTTTTCTCCATGGCCTGTGAATAAGTTCTGGTTTTTTCAAGCCAGGCACAAGCTCTGCCTATTTACTATGCACTTCCTTACTCCTGCATGTTTTTGCTTGCCTTTGCTAGCTCTGTCTTTTCATACCTTTGTACATTGCTCTGTTGATCTCTGTTTCTGAGATGATGGAGAATAATAAGGAAGTATGTGTGTAGGAATTGAAGAGGGGGGTGGAGATACCTTATTTTTACTTTTAACACATTTCCCCAAATGCTTCTTTTCTTTGCATGATAGTTTTCATCTGACACTTTTGTTAAACTCAGAAGCATGTGCTTCAGGCATTCCAGCTTTTCTCAGGACGCAGATCTCTAAGAGAAATAGAAGCTTGATTTAAGTGAAGGATTCTCTGAGCGGTTAAAGGGACAGGGTGGATTCCTAGACCACTACAATGACCAAAGCTCAGATGCCCTCAAAAACTAGACTCTTGGCATTACTAAGATTAGATGTGGAATGTGCGGACAAAAGGGCAGAACTGAATGTGGCTAGAGTGGGACTGCTTTCCACACGTGGCTCAGCCAAGACGAGCATGAACTGTTCTGGGCTGGTGTCTGGATTAGTTCCCCAGACCAATGTTCAAACATAGGAGGTGCACAGAGAAAGTGCCCAGAGGCTACCGTGTGAAAGTGGGGTCAGATTGATATGGAACAGTGTTCTTAATATATCGTTAAGTGTAAAAAGTAGATTACAGAACAATATATAAGGGGGAGAAAGGTGTGGATAGACGTCAACACAGACTAGCAGCTATCTTTGATACTGTCTGTGATTTTTAGATTTTTCTTTACAGCGTTCTTTATTATCTATTTTTTTCAATAAATAAGAAATACTAAAATAATTTTTAAATAGCTCTTAAAATAAAACAAAATGGTGCCAGGCACTTTTCTTGCGAGCCTACTTTGCTCTTGGCCCTGGCTGGGCCATGGGGGTGTCTAGCACTGAACACACATGTCAGGCAGTGGACTGCCTTGGTGGAGATCACAGCCACTCTGTGCTTCGGGCACCTTATTCTTTTTTTTTTTTTTTTTTTTTGATGAAAAATCTTTTTTTAAAGTGGAGGTACTAGGGATTGAACCCAGGACCTTGTGCATGCTAAGCATGTGCTCTGCTACTGAGCTATACCCTCCCCCACCCTAGCATCTTATTCTTGGTACAACACAACCTAGTTTCTTCAAGCAATTTCTGTTTCCCCAGGGACCTCTCATTAGTTATGCCTGCATAATTCTTACCTGATGGAATAGGGAATAACTCACCTTTGGTGTAGTCTGACAGTCCCAAGGTTCAAGCTGTTTATTCTCACTCTCTCTCCTGGCTTCTTTGCTTTCTCCTATGTCTGTCTGTTAGATCCCATTCACAGTTTTTGCTGATCTCCTTTGTCTTCCTAGGAGCTTGAAGTTACAGAGATTCAGTTTTTCCTTTTTATCACTTCTCTTGTTTCCTGTAAAGTTGTTGGGCTAGTTTTTGGCCACACAGATAAACAGGTTTGAAATGCCTGTCACTGGAGAATTTTCCCCCAGGGCTTGCCATAGCTGGGGAGGTAACATATCAGCCTGTTGGCTTTTTTGGTTGAACTGGAATCGAACTGTTTGCAAACCAGGGAGACAAGTTTCATATATTTGTGTTTAAGAACATTTCACGCCTTGACAGGATACTCAGCTTATTAATTCAAATGATGATTCTGAAGGTCCTTAGATATAGCTAATGATGCACTTTAAGAAATTATTCACTTGTTACCATCTTAGTCATAATTCCTTTTCTCCTTGACTTTGTCAAGGACTCTGTCCTTTTGTTTTGCTTCTTTCACTCAGAGGTATTTATTCAGCACCAGCTATGAACTGAGCATCATACTTAACACCAGAGATAATATGGAGAAATAAGAGAGATGTAGTCTCTGTCCATGCAGAATGTGTAATCTGTGGGGAGAAGTAAGCAAGTAAATAGAAGTTCCATGTATGTCATGCTGTCAGTGCTCTGATGGGGAGATTGTGGATTATAGTACGATACCAACGTCAGACACCTAACCCACCCTTGAGACATCAGAGAAGGTGACCTGGAAGAAGTTGGCCTAAGTCCCAAATTGAACAATTGTTTGGGGTTAGTCTGGAGTTGGTGAGGGGAGAAGTGTTCCTAGCAGAAAGTGTTATTTGCCAACCTCTGGAGACTAGAAAGGCATGTTGATAGAACCAAAAGAAGTTCTGCACGGCTAGGTTTGAAGGTGGATAGGTGACAGATAGCTGGCCAAGGGAGTCAGACTAGGCAGAACTTTGTGAATCATGCTAAAGAATTTATCCAAAAATCAGTAGGGAGCTATTAATCTCACAATGTTACGTGATTTGATTTGTATTTGGAAGAGAGAATTCTTATCACAACAGTTACAGAGGGGGAAGATGTGAGGCAAAGAGATCAGGCGAGAGGCTGACACAGTATCTAGGCAAGAAATAATAGCAGTCAAACTTGGGATGTAAGTTGTGGGGATGGTGAGAAAAAGATCAACAGATACTCTGGAGGCAGAAGCAGCAAGATTTGCCTGTTGATTGTGTGCATTGGGAGTTTCTGACTTGGGAAGCTGAGTGAGTAGTTAGGTGTCAGTTGTGTGGGTACCAATCACTGAAAGAAGGAAAAAGGCATAAGGCATAGGTTTGAAGTCAACTATATATTAGAGTTTTTTTCTTCTCTGGCTAATATTATTTATTCATTCATTACCTAAATATTTACCAGTCAACCAACATTTACAAAGTATTGTGCTGCATAGCAAGAGAGATGCAGGGAAGTATATAGATGCCTATAGATATTAATGCTCTACTTGAGAGGAAAAAGTACACATTTAGTGAATGTCCATGGGGTCACCGCATTTCTGCTGTCTCTAGTCTAGTCTGCTCTTGTCACATCTCTCTCCTGTTCAGAAACTTTCAAAGCCTGTAAGACACAGGTGAATCTGTTTAACCTGGCATTCAAATTTCTAAGAAATTGTAAATATCCTGTGTTTTCTACTTTCTCTTATCATGAAGTCCTCTTATCATCCAGCCAACTTTGTCTGTGCACTTGGTTCCTGTACCTGCCCACCTCCTCCATGATGTCTTCTCTCCTTTTTCTTACCAGTTTTTCAAGACTCACCTTGGTTTCCATGTTTCCCACAAAACTTTCCCTACCTCTCCAGCTCCCAGTGATGTCTTTTGCAACTCTGTACTCTTACTTGTAAGCATCTTTTATTTGACCCTTACACTGATTTGCCTTACACTTTTAATTACAGTCGATGAATATGGCTTGTCTTCCTGATCAGATTTTAAGCTCCAAGAGCAGTGGCTGTCTCCTATTGTTAGTATCTCCCAGAGGACCTAACACAGTGCTCAACATGAAGTATATAGTTTTTTTTTTTAATTTGCTATTCTCTTGAGAAAAATATGATCAGAATTTTAAGTAGCAAGTGAAAGGTGAAACTTACATGTCCTAATCAATTAAAAAAAAACTTATACAAAACTTACATGTTCTAGGATTCATGGAAGGAGATTCAAACTTGAACTGACATGGTTCCATGACCTTGGTCTTTCAAAAGAAGTCTAGATTACAGACCTATACCAGCAGCCCCTATAAACTGCCTCCGCTTGGAAGCACTGTTGTACATGGTGATCCTCCACTCAGTATAAACATAAAATGTAGTCATTGGTTAGTTGAAGGCTGGAATTAATATATATTAGCAGCCAAAGTTCTGCATTCAAGATGCTGTAGACCTTCTGGTGTAACTGAGTAAAGTTTCAATAAGCCTCTTAGATAATTCTGATACCCTTCTATGCCTTACCTCTTGAGGCTCTGTTTTATAATATGCAAGAATTGTTAATATTGCATATCTTTCAGGCAGCACTCCATAAACATTTAGCCAGGTCTTTAGTAGCCCTTGGCTGATGCAGGGTTGAAATAATGCTATCAGGCAAGTACATGGAGCTCAACTCTTCTGTGTTTGCAGTCCTGGCCTTTAGGTGAGCTGAACCAGAAATGGGGTCACCATTTTCTTAACAGTATTGTGGAGCCTAAGAATGCTAGAATAGAAAGGCACCTCCTGTGTCTTAGCGTACCTGAGCAAGGTCAAAATTTTCCTTAAAGAATAATTTTGGTTTTTCTTAAACACTGTCAGATGCACAGTTGATACTTCAAAGTCTAAGCCATCAAGCATGGACACAGTCATCTTAACAGAATATTTTTTAAAGATGTAGTCAAAACCTCCCAAGCTGCTAAGAACAAAACAATTAGTTAAATCATTCACCACGTATTTAACTTTGAATAATGTACCCTCTTCAAATATCCTCCAAGATAGACTGGTTGGTAAATGTTTGCCAAGGTAACTGAATGAGGTAATTTGCTGTTTGAGGTAATTAGCTATAATTCAATTAAAGCAATGACTTTAATTTTAGAATAGTAGCTCCTCAGCCCATTCCTCTGGCAGTATTGTGGTCAGCAGAGCCAATTATTTATCAAGACAGTTTCTAGATGATGGTGATAACAAGCCTATGGTCTGCTTAAGTGAGAATGCTTGTCTTTGTTACTCCACTAAGAGGTATCAGGCCATTAAGGAATGCCTTACTCTCCTGGAAGTCAATGACTAATTCCTCCAGAAGACATAATCATCAGGCTTTGTTGTGTAGACGGAGGCATTCTGTGTGGGCAAGTGTACTTAGGGATCCCAGTACTGAGCTCATGCACTTTTACCTTTAAGTGACTCCACTAAAGATGGAAACTGATATTCTTGACCAGTTTTGCTTAGAGGTGGTAAAGAATGTAACATAGCCTGTAGTGGAATGGTTTTGTCTTCCCCCTCAGTAAAACATTGACCCTGCAAAACCCAGGTTTGCAATTTATTAACAAAGAAATTCATACATGTCATCCTTTATGAGAGGAAGAGACTGGTAACAACCAAAAGCCCTTACCATTACGGATTAAATCAGCTACACTCAACTAAACAATGGATTATTCTGCAGCCATTCAATGGAAAGAAATAGATCATTGTACCTGATATTGAGTGATTTCACAGATATAGTTTTAGATGAAAAAGAAAAGCAAGGTACACAGCAATATATATAATGCATATTTGTTAAGAGGAAAAAACCAAACTATAAAATGTGTATTTGAATACACTGAATTTTTTAAAAGCGAAAGCTAAGATATTTTTGCATAATTTTCTGTGAGGAGAGGCACTAGGCAGTCTACTGTGTTTCTTTTAATGTTTACTAATTTTTTCCATAAAAATATTTAATAAGTAAAGGATATGAGTGTATTTTACATAAAGCATCCAATACATGTTCAATAAATCTGTAATTTGGGGTGGAGTAAGAACTTTTTTGTAAAATTTGATTTTAAGTTTTTATTTTGTTTTTTGGTGGGGGAATAATTAGGTTTTTACTTATTTATTTATAATGGAGGTATTGGGGATTGAACCCAGGACCTTGTGCATGCTAAGCACGTACTCTACCACTGAGCTATACGCTCCCCTCCAAACATTACTTTTGAAGCCTTTTATATGTTCCTCTCTAATCCCATTTTCTTTCTGTTCCCCTTGAAGAGAATTGATTACTTTCATCAATTTTGTTTTTATTTTTTTATTTGCTTTTTCATTTTTTAAATCACATAAATTTGTTCCCCTAAGCAATATATTATTTAGTGGTGCTTTGCTGTAAACTTTACGTAGAAGGATTATATTGCATATACTTTCTGTAACTTGTTTTTTTTTCACTTAACATTGAGTTCCTGAGATTCATCTGTGTTGTTGCGTGTGTCTGTAGTCTGTTCAGATTTACTGCTATACATTACTCCATAGTGTGAGTGTCCTACAGTTTGTTCACCCTCTTGTTGATGGAATATGGCTGCTATACATATGCTTGTACAAGCTTCCTGATGCCCGTGTCCAAGATTTGATTAGGCCATTTACCAAGGAAGAGTGTTTCTGAGTCACTGGGTAAAAACATCTATGGCTTTCAAGAAAACGCCAAATTATTTCTCAAAATTGTTGTAGTAATTTTCATTTCCATCAAGTGTCTGAGAATTCCAATATGTAGTATTGTTGGACTTTTTAATCTTTGCCAGTTTGAGGATATAAAATGATCTCTCAGTGTTGCTGAACATCTTAAGTTTATTGGCCACAAGCATTTATCTTCTGAGAATTGTATTTTGATAGGTTTTGTCCATTTTTATATTGAGTTGTCTTATACTTACTGATTCACTGGAGTTCTTCATATTTTCAGAATACTAATTATATAATCTCAGTTATATGAGTATAGTACAAATTTTCTCCCCATTTGTGGCTTGTCAAATAAAAATTTTACTTTTAATTTAAAATACTTTTATTGTGGAAATTTTAAACGTGTAAAAGTGAAGAGACTAGTTTAACTAACCTCTGTTTTTCCATCACTCAGCTTCAACAGTTATCAATGTTTTGCCAATCTTATTTTATCCATTTCTTGCCCTCCCCAAAAGGAAATACCACTGTACTATTATCATATCTAACAAAGTGAATAATTCCTTAATATTCAAACTTTTCTAATTGTCTTAGAAATGTCTTTTTATAATTAGGTTTTTTTTTTTTTAATAGTTGGTTTGTTAGGATCAAGGTCCAGACGAGGTCCACACCTTGCATTTAGTTTTTTGGGTTTTTTTAGTCTCATAAGTCTTTTAAGTCTCTTAGTCTCTTAAATCTCTTCTATTCTATAACATTTCATACTCCTCCTTGACCAGAAATATGTTGTGTGTATATTATTTTGTATTTTTCTTTGTGCTTTATTTTTGGTATATTGAGTTCTTTTTTTAATTAACTGATATAGTTGAATATATCTATTTTTCCTACTAGTTGATGCTTTTGGGTCTTGTTCAATAAATTCTGTTCCCTATAGTCACTCAAAGAATTTTGCAGTTTTATTTTTTACTTCTAAGTCTTGAATTCAGTGGAATTTAATTTTGTGTATTGTGGGAGGCTGGGATCCTGTTTTAATTTTGTCTCTGTGGATAATTAGTTATCATAGCACCTGTGATCTTCATAGTACTATAATCTGCAATACCAGCTCTTTCATAAACCAGGTTTTCAGTTATATTTGTGTGCACTGCTGTGCTCTGTTTCATTGGCCTTCTTGTCACCACAGTGTCCTAATTATTAAAGTTTTGTACTATTTCTGTCTACCTAATTGGTTGAGTCCTCCAGACTTGTTGTTCTTCAAGGTTATCTTTGCTACTCTTGGCACTTGGTACTCCTGTATACATTTTAGAATTTGGTTATCCAGATATATACCCAGACACAATTACTATTTTTATTGGAATTATATTGAATTTGTGGAGAATTTTGTCTTTGTATTGAATCTTCTCATCCGTGAACATGGTACATCATTTAGATTTTAAGGCATTTATCTTTTCTTATGACATCTCTGTATTAAAAATATGATATGCCAATGTAGAAAAAAGAACCTTGATCTCCACCTCATACTATACATAAAAATTAATTTGATATGGGTCATAGACATCAACTTAAAAGGTAAAACTATAAAAATTATGGAAGAAAACAAAATATTTTTGTGATGTTGGGGTAGACAAAAGTTTCTTCTTCTGTAGCAAGTATGAATCATAAAAGAAAGAAATTGATCAAATTATTGGACTTCATTAAAAATTAAAAATTTCTGCTCATCAAAGGACATTACTAAGAAAATAAATTGAGAAGCCACAGGCTAGGAGAGAGTACATGCAATGCCTATATATGACAAAGGAGACCAACAAGCAACTTAATTTAAAAATCTTGAATAGATACTTTACAAAAGGCCATACCAATGACCAAAGCACATGAAAAGTGTTTGACATCATTAGTCTCAAGGAAATGCAGGTAAAAATTGCCAAGAGATAGCACTGCATACCTACTAGCGTGGCTAAAATGGAAAAGAAGACAACAGCAAATGTCAGAAAGGGTATGGAGCCACTAAAATGCTTACTTATTATTATTTTTGGGAGTGTAAAATACTGTAATTATTTTGGAAAAGTCAGTTTCCTAAAATGTTAAACATTCTTCAGTTTTATTCTCAGATATTTATCTAAGAGAAATTAAAACATGTGTTCACAAAAAATCCTTGTACAAGAATGTTCATAGCAGCTTTATTCATGATAGCCAACAAATGGAAACAGTTCATGTCTGTCAAGAGGAGGATAGATAAACAAACTTGCATATTCATACAGTGGAACACAAAACAGCAAAGAGAAACTGTTGATACATTGAATAACATGGATGAATCTCATAAACTTTTATGCTGAGTGAAAAAATCCAGACACAAAAAATTATTTAATGTATTATTACATTTATATGAAATTCTAGAATGGACAAAACCAGATTGTGGTGATAGAAATCAAATCATGGTTGCTTTGGGGATTTGGAGTTGACTGGGAAAGGGGCCCGAGGGAACTTTCTGGGAGGATGGAAATTTTCTAAGGCTTCACAGGGGTGGATTACATGAGTGAATGCATTTGTGAACATTGATCAAATGCTACACTTAGATTTGAGCATTTCACTATGTGTAAAATAGACCTCAATTTTAAAAACACGCTATTTTGGGTCTTCATTAATAGGAGCATACATCTAGAGTTGATAGGAGGGGGCAAGTTAGGGAGTATTTATGTTACTCCATCAGAGTAGTTCTTTAATAGTTTTGGAGACAGACTAACCAAATGCTAAATTTAGCTTGAGCTTTTTTTGTCGGTTGCACAGTTGGAGGAACTATTTTCAGGATCTTGTTAGAGTTCTGGGGCTAGTATTTATAAAGATGGAAAAAGTAATCCTCATAGATCGGTGCTCCAGAACCCTACACACCAAGTCTTCTTCTGATAACCACACTTCAGGCCAGTAGGTCTCAACTGGGGACCTTTTTTCCTCTCAGGGTACATTTGATGATGTCCAGAGACATCTTTGATTATCAGCTGGTAGGGGCAGGGAGTGCTGTACTGCTAGCATCTAGGCAGGGAGAAGCTCTGGAGGCTACTAAACAGTCAGTGGTGCAGAGGACAGCCCCCTGCAACAAAGAATTATCTCCTCCAGAGTGTCCCTGGTACTGATTTCGAGAAACCTTGTTCTACACTTGACCTTATTACTAAAGTTGAATCAGTCTCAGTCAAGCAGGTGGTGATTATATCCATAGTCCAAATCAATTGTGGCATTTTCACAGATTGCATCTTTCTTCCCTGTTAGAATTTAATATTAAATATTTTTAAATATATATAATCTTAAATTTTAGATAAAATTCCATGCATTAAGAGCATTTCCAAAATCCAAATTAAATGTATATATAATTTAATTGTTAAATTCTTCAGATGTAGGCTTTGTTCTTTATTTCATTAAATATTCAAACAAATGGCTTTAGTTACCTTTCTTTAAAAAAAATAGGCTTTATTATTAAATCAGAGGAAATAACTGATAGTAATTTATCTTTTATTCTCCCTCCACAGAATGACAGGGAGTGAATTTTTCTCTCGTTTCCCGGAACTCTATCCCTTTCTTCTGAAACAGTTGGAAACGGTAGCCAATACTGTGGACAGGTAAGAAGGCAATAGACCGGGGCAAAGTGAAATCAAGGATATGAATTACTTTGAGATTTTTCCCTCCAGACATCAGTTTTTAATCAACTCCTTCCCTATAACATAGATGGATTTTTTAAGTGTTTCTTTATTATATCATGTTGCCTAACTCTGTAGTATATTTGTACCTGAAAAGTTGTATAAAATTCATTTTTTGTATTATATTTTACATTTTAAAAATCCTGGATTTAAAGTTTTCAGTGTTTTACAGGAATTAGCTTTATAGAAGCACATGGTAATTCCTTCTAAGAATCCTTATATTTAAAAATTTGTGTGTGTAAACTGATTTGTTTACTGAATTGTTTTAATGCACACCTCTCATTTTTTGGTTACTGGCCTATTGCAGTTGACTAATCTGGTCATGTAGCATCAGAAATGGTACTGTTCTAATAGAGCAAAGATGGCCAGTGACCCTGGACACACAGAATAAAGCAATTAAGAGGGCTTCTAGTCTGATCAGTGCAAAGTTCACTATTGTCCTTTCAATCACATTCTGTGGCTGGTAGTGGCATTTTTAGTATGGACATCTTAGAACATGGGCCATTGTATTCTTTTAGCAATTTTTGCACTTGATATGAATTTATACCAATTGCCTATAATAGGGAAATAAAAATCACATCAGTGAATTTTACTTCTGTTTATGGTAGATTTCCTCATATTAGTAATTTGTGCAGACAGGCTTTTCTGGCGCTCACAAGTGACTGTTCATGCTTTCTTAAGTACATTTGGATGTTGAAAGTTTCACATTTCATTCTTGGAACAGGCACCTCTCTACTGTCTGAACAGCTCAAATCAAAATAGCAGCCTTAAATTATCAAAGAATTAGCTTTGAGAAGACAATCACGTGCAGAAGCCTGATCCACAGCATTACCAGTAGTCCTTCCTTATTTGCACATTAAGAAGATATGAAGTGGATGGAGGAGAAAAATGAAAAAAGGAAAATTATCCCTGTCATAGGGTCTCACTTTATATACATAAATTATTTAATGAGAAAAATGTTTGAAGATAGTGCCTCACCTTTTAAGTTTTAAATCCTTTCCGTACAATAATTTTTTTCCAGTGATACCGGAGAACTGAACTGCCATCCCAGCATGTTTCTCTTACTCTTGGTGTTGGGGAGGCTCTACCCTTCCCCGATGGATGGCACCTGCTCTGCTCTCGGCATGGCCCCTTTCATCCCCTTCATCATGAGGTAGTGTGTGCCTCAGGGAAATGATGGGGGTGGGCAGAGGGCCTCATGGGGATATATAATCCTGTTCTTATTTCAGATATTATAAATTTCTTTTTAACTTTGGGAGGGGTCTTGTGAATGCAGGGCTCTGGGGTTATTGCCATTGCCCCCAGCTGGTCTCCAGTGTTTCAGATTGTGAGTGTAGGCACTGATATCTACCGTGTGAGTACTGTTTCCTGGAAGCCCTGCCTGCTAGTGGACATGTTGTGTTGATAGGAGATACCCCCTTTTAATAAACATAACCTGGGTGTGTGCATTATCCCTGTGTTGAGCCCGGTCAACATGGAGCAGGCTTGGTCCTGGCATACATTCCCTGTCCAGGGGTTCAAGTGGCTCTTCACTCCGGAGGAGTTTGCAAGTGGTTTCAAGAGGTGGCATCTAGATGGCAATGCTGTGTAGCGCGAGTTCACTTCCCACTCATCTTCTCTTTCAAGCTTGGAGTACCTGAAAAAAAGCCATGCACAAAGATTATGCATGGAATCAAATAGTAACAGGCTTTTCTGCTTCTACAGCCTGTTACCACTTCCCCTGTTACTTTTTTTTTTTTTTTTGAGGCATTCACCAGCTTCTGATCCCTTTTTTCATTTTGGATCAAAGGCCTCAATAAATAAACCCTAAAAAATACTGGAGTTTTCTTATGAAATAGCTTAGAAGCCCTGTCATATTAGCCTTTATCTGTTTGCTTACCTCGTGACAAAACAACACCTTCATTTTTATGTATATCTATTACAAGTTGAAATAGACCTACAGCCGAAGGATAAAATATACCCAACTCAAATGAGTGTACTTGTTATTTATGTGGTGTCCTTGGTTCCACTTCCTGATTTCACAGCGCTGACTGATGCATTTTAATGTGAGAAACCATTAAACACGAGATTCTGGTGTGTGATTGCTGTAGCCATTTGTTTGCGCCCAGCCCTGGCTGTGGCTGTGTTATCTACGATCACAGAGATGACTCACTCAGATTGGTTTCTGTTTCCTGATACACAGGGTTACCAGCCTCTCGTATCCAGCATTTGGTGATTCATTTTAGGAATTTGGGTCATAAATTTTACTTTCAGGAGCACTTAAAAATTGTACTTTCACATATAACTGGAAAGAACTCAAAAGTATTTCAGAAAGTTGATGGGGTGGGGGGATGGCACATGTACCGAGTCACAGTGTAAATTATAAACAAAGACATGCTTTAGAACTTCATCATCCTGTGTTGAGAACATTCAGTTTGTGGAAGCTAATTACTAATCAGTCTTAGGTGTTGTCTCCTAGGAACCAAAAATTACTACATTGAAAGTATCCTTCCTGTGTTTATTAGTTTACATATAGTCAGAATGCTCATATTACTAATTATATTCAGAGCCCTTATTACATATACAAAGATTATGTTAACGTAGATTTAAATATTGCCTTAAGGCCAGTGTATTTAGTGCATCATATTTTTTTAACTCAGAAAACACAAAGAAATAAGTGTACAGTTCTCCTGTCCTTCCAGTGTAGATGCTTTGGTCAGTAGTGGCTTTCTACCTGAATAAAGATTCATTGAACTTAGATAAAAATATATTTTAAAAAAATAAAATGAAATCAAATTTAAAAAAAAGATTCATTGAGTGCCACCACCAGCAGAAGTGCCATAATGGATTCCTTAGAGTATCATGTAGGCTCTGATTTATTGAATGTCCATATGTATTATAGACAGTGTTTCTCAAACTTTAAGATATAAACATATCACTTGGGTATCTCATAAATTCTGACTCAGTGGGTCTGGTGGGCCCTGAGAGTCTGCATTTCACACAAAATTCCAGGTAATGCTAATACTGTTGATCTGCTGATCACACTTTCAGTAGCAAGATTACATTTGGGACATTAAACATTATCAGAGCCACACACTCACAAAGAGATGATTTTAATAAACTATGCAGTAGTAGAATGATACTTGGTGTTTGGTTAGGCTGTTCAGGAGGTTTATAAGAAGGAGCTTTTGCCCAGGAATGCAGAGAACAAGCAAGAATTCTGAGCAGAGTAGTCAGTCAGAAGTAGACCAACCTCTGTTGAGCCTCGACTGTTTGCCAGGCCCTGAACTGGGCATTTTGCTTACAGTGACTCTGAGAGGACGTGTAATCACCCCCGTTTACCTGTGAGGGAAACTGACGTTCAGAAAGTGAGTCGGTTATAGAGCTGGGATATGAACCCAAAACTGTAGGACTTGTCAAGAGTGTTGGGTGTACTCTTTACCTTACACCAATGTAACCAAGTCCCTTTTGTGTAGTCAGGAGTTTTAGCTATGCTGGGTAGGCCCAAGGGCCCTGAAATTTATGCAGCTAGGAGCGATGAGGAGCCTATCTCCAGTCCGTGGGTATGAATGCAGGCTATTTTGAGGACAGAGAAGGCATGCCGCCCCACCGGTGGGGTCTGCTCCTTGTCTTGCTTTTGCAGTAGTGGAGGTGGCTTGTTTGGATGCAGCCTTTCTCAGGCTCACATCTGTGGGGTCACTGGTTGGGATAGTGGGGTTGGTCGGTGGTCAGGTTGCTTTTCTTTCTTCAAAAGAAAGTGGAAGTGGGGAAGGGTATAGCTCAAGTGGTAGAGTGCATGCTCAGCACCCAGGAGGTCCTGAGTTCAATTCCCAGTACCTCCTCCAAGCAGAAGTCAATGAAGAAAACCTAATTACCTCCCCCTCAGAAAACAAAGAAAGTGGAAGGATTCTAGAATTAGAGTTAGAAAAATCAGTTTTGGGTTTCAACAGTCTACTTCAGGGTCAATGTTGTGCTGCCCTAAAATATTCACAGTCATACTAGGGAGATGAACTACAAACAGATTTTTTTTAAATAGTGAATTTGGTAAAACTACACACATTTGATTTAAATTACTTCTGAGTAAATTATTCATGAAGAAAATGAAAGATTGATCATAAAACCTGCCCTTCCAGGCAGTATTTGTGGTTCTAGTCCTGGTAGAGATTGGGCTGTTTTGACTTGGGATAATAGCTGAAAAGATGGGTGTAGGCACAAGTGGAGGGGCAGTATTTTATGTTTGTGGCATTACTAATGTTAATTTGTGTGCTTGGAAGAGCTCTAATCAGGCTCTTAGATACTCTGAGTTTAGCAAAAGAGAAATTTTTCAGCTAGTGAGAGAAGCACAAAGGTTACTCTGACTGTGCTGCAGTGAATTATGTTCAATAATAATAAGATGAAAAGCCCTCACAATAGCTTTTTACTTCCATTTGGTTTACATATACCTGCCTGCCATTTCCTTCCTCTGTGAGGTGTTTGTAAGTATTATTTGTATTTTTGTTCCTTATTCCACATTTGGGAATATAAGCTTATAACTCTGTTGCCTTTCTTTGTTGGCTTAATCTAAGAAGTTTCTGATTTGGATTTTCTAAAGTTATTGTGTGTGTGCAGCTATGATTTGTTGCATCATCTTGAAATGGAAATGATCATGTTAATACTGGTATTTTGTCTACAAGGTTTTGTTTTTGTTTTTTGTTTTTTAAATCCAGTGTATTTTATGTTTCTGATGCTGTGCTGGATGCAGGTACACAGCCCCTTACCATGCAAAGATGGTGCCTTCAATTTAAGGCCGTTCACCCTTCCATTCTAATACCACAGAGCAGAGTGGCTCATGCTTTTAAAAGGGACCCTGACAAGCTCCCTGAATACAGTTCACTAGTGCCTACTTGTCTGGGAATTTCTAGACCCAAAATATCTCTGGACATGCACCTTTGAATTCCCTTTCACAAGCAGGGTTCAAGTTTGAATTGAAGAGCTGTAGGAAACCATATGCCCCAAACTCAGGGGACAGAGCATGGGGTCCTGAACAGAACGAAGGCCCTGGACTCAAAAGACTTGGTTCTTTCTGAGCTGTGCCACTTATTCACGAGCTGTGACACTTGAACAAGGCTCTTTACCCTCCCTGGACCCATGTGGCACCTGTGTGTGTGTGGGTATCACTTGAGACAGAAGGTGCCTTCTATTGCAGATAACTGAGGTCTCAGCCTTGGATCAATGCCTGCAGAAGAAATCCCTCCGCTGCTTTTTATTCACTCTTGGATGTCTTTAAAAGCATCTTTGCACCCTCCCCCCTTTTTTGACTTATTTTCATTGCAAATGATTTTCATTATGTTTTCCCCTAAATCATTTTAATCATTGTTCATTTTAGATAAATTTTCAGTGAAATCTACTCTTCTTTTCTCTGAAAAATTCTGAACTACAAATACCAAATACAATCTTAATTGGACACGTGGCAGTGGAAATCACCCACTGGGATCTATGCAGTGGAAACTTTTTTAGTTGCAGATACTTATAAATCTAGTCAAAAATCAAAAAAGTTGGAAAATACATATTTTATGTATTTCAAAAATATTTCATAGAACCTTTTGATTCCATGGAACCAGTAGGAGGAGTACAGAAACTAAGAATCAGTCAGACCTTTTAAGCCTGTGATATTGGGAAATGATATTGACTCTTGTTTTCTGTCCTTGAAAGTTGCATAATTCAAGGATTATCACTTCACTGTTTACCCAGGTTATGAAGTCGAAAGACCTCATTTGCCATAGCGTAGAGTTGGGGGTTTGCGGTAGGCAATAGTTAGCCTCTACCTTCATTTGTGATTGTTAACACCAGGAACTGTCCTCCAAGGCTGCACCTTTCTACCTGCTCTGTCTTCCCAGAATCCTTGTAGGTAAGTAGGAGGCAAGATTTGCATCAGAGAGACAGAAATGAGACAGAGGGCAGTTGAGACACTGCTGGGAAGGAAGACATGCCCTCCTCCCTCTCTCTGCAGCCCAGCTCCTAATCATCTCTCCCTCAGAATGGCTGTAGCATCTCATCCTGCTATTCATCATTACTGTGTCATACTGTAATCTATTATGCTCAATGCTTTTTCTCTCCAAATAAATCTTAACCTCTTTCCATGAAGAAGCAGCCCTAGATTTGGGGGATTTATTTTTTATTTTTGGTCCTTTTCTCTGCCTTGCCCAGGTTTGGGCACAGAGTCTGAATGATGAACCTAAAAATGAAACTAACTGTGAAATGAGACATTTTGTGTCTCAGCAGATCTGTGCACCTATGACATACTTAAGGGACTCCTGGTCCTACAATATTGGAGCCACATTTCATATCCCACTGGTTACTGGTTATGTAGAAAGGAGGCTCAGCTGGGTTTTGTGTTTCACCTGGCCTTTGAGGAATCTTGTGTTCTAATATGAGCTCTGACATTTGCTTTAATTTTAACTTCACCTCTCTGACCCTCGATTCCCTTTTCTATCAAATTAAGGAATTAGACATCACCTAGGTCCTCTCTGGCCTCACGAGCCTGTGACCTGACAGCTTCCTGGACTCTGAACTCTCTCCCCTGACTGCTGTCCAGTCAGAGGCTCTGGAGGCCCCCTTCACAGCTGCCCTGATGCAGGCTTTAGAGCCAAATGAGAGGAGCCTGGATTGATAAGAGGAGGAGGAGGTGGGGAGGTCATAGAATTATAAACAAGCCAAAGCATGTGGGGGAAAGCCTCCCAGATTAATGTGGCATGAAAAGGAGGGCCCCTAAGTGCTTCAGGCTGTCAATCTGTATAATGGGGATAATCCTGCCTACAAAATAGCCGATAAAAGCTCCTTAGTTTGCTTGTTAAGAAAAATTCTAGCGAGCGGAAGGGATTGATAGTGTAATGTTGATAGAGAAAGGGCAGACTTTTTTGAACTCCTGCTTCAGCTTTGTCTTTGCCTGTAAACTGGAAGGCAGGCCCCGAAGCCAGATGTAGGTGAGGTGATAGAAAAAGACCCCTGTCTCCTGTGGATGAAGGCAAATCCCTGGACCCAGATAACTTACAGCCTAGGGTGCAAGTTAGCCTAGAACCAAGTCAGTAATTTTAGGGAAGTGTGGAATGGGAATGCTATCCTAGAAGCTTGCAGAAAGATTTCAAAAGAGAGGGGAAAAGGCATATTTCGTCAGTGACCAAACAGTTGTGTTGCTATTGATGGTTTTAGACTGGGTATTCAACATATTGCTTGCAAGTGCTTCATACTGTATTTGCTGAGAGCTAGTAAGGATTCCCTAAGAATTAGTCATGCCTGAGTCAGCTCATTGTTTTGATGAGATTACTAGTCTGATAGATGAGGATAATGCTGCTTTATTCAACATTTGAATTACTTACTTAAAATGAAGACAGACTAGAGTGCCTGCTTATTAGGTTTGTGTAAAATAAATATAAATGGTAATGGACTCAAATTTAAAATAGTCTTTAAGCATGGGAGTGACAAACACAAATTCAGGATGGTGGCCATTACTTCTGTGTAGTGGGAAGGGGGGGATGAAACTGAGGAAGCATATACTAGCATATAATAAAACTTGAGTTTTATTTGTGATGTCTTCTTAAGCTGAGTTTTGGGCAAATGGTTGTCATATTATTCGCTATACTCTTTTATTTGATTTGTCTGATATAGTCCATAATTGAAAAAGATTATTTCAGTATTATGTTTTTCTTTGTTTTGGGGGGCTTTTGAGGGTGTGGGAGGTAGTATTTATTTATTTTTTGATAGAGGAACTGGGAATTAAACCCCAGACCTCATGCATGCTAATAAGTATGTGCTCTACCACTAAGCTATACCCTCCCTTCCCCAAAAAAGATGATTTCAAAATAGCCTTGGAAGACTGGATTGATGGGCTGAGGCTAGCAAGGTAACATTTAATAGAGATATGTATCATGTTCTGATTTTTTAAAGAAAAGTCAAAATCATGTACGTACACAATGAGAGCTATCGGCTTCATAGCAGTTTTTCTGAAAGAATCTTGGGGAATGGGATTTCCTGATGAGCTCTAAGGAAGCAGTATGACACAGTTGCTGCTTCCAGATTGTGAAGGCTACAGTCCCCCTGAGCTCTGCTGGTCAGACGAAACCCACATCATTCTGCTGTTATGTTATTCTGCTGTGGGCTTCCCATTTTAGGAGGGTCACTGATAAACTAATATTTATCCAGAGGAGAAGACCAAGATGAGGAGGAAGCTAAACATCTGGAAATAGTTAGACTGGAAAAGATTCAGTTAGAGGCAACATGATAATGGTCTTTGTATATCTGAGAAGCTGCCATATGGCAGAAGGCACATAATTTCTCTCTTGTGCTCCCAATGGGAAAGTGGGAAATAGATTTCAGATTTTAATATAAAGAAGAATTTTGTGGAAGTTAGCATTCTCCTTCAAAAGAATGAGCAGATGTCCGTAATCCTGAGCTGCTGGTCATTACATTGAAAGCTGTCAAGGAAAACTGATCACATGTTGTGTGTATTTTTGAAAGGATTTCTGCAGTGCATCTGAGGTTGGTCTAGATGACCATCACGGCATCTTCCTGAGATGTCTTATTTCAGAATAGTTGAACAACCGAGCTGTAGATTGTAAATGTGCAGTGAAATAATAAACCTGCCTCTAAACCTGCAACACACATTTATACATTTGTATTCATGGGTCCCTCCATCTCCCAGTTGGGGTTCCATTCTTGGCATGGCCCACAGGTCATGGTGGTCTACTCCTACATGGTGCCCTCCAGCAGTTAATCCACTTAAATTTAGCTTCTAAGTAACTTCTATAACTTTGTTCTGGATAGTTCTGAAACCATTTTTCTGGCCTATGGGATGTTATGTCTGCAAAGCATTCCTTATTAATTCAGTTATCTTTTTTTGTGGTTGCTGTATTTTTTTCTCCATTTCAGATGTTGGCCTAAGCCACATTTGTTTTCTAACAAGTACGAGGAACATCTGAGTCTTTCAGAAAAATCAGAGATGCTTTTCTGAAGAGAGATTAAAATAGATAACTCTTTGTTGTCCAAACTTCCAGAGGGATCTTCTTCAAACAGAGATGCCTGTAGAGAGAGGAAAGGAGTTTCCAATCTTGGCCCATTACGAGTAGAAACACCTGAGTACAGGGCTTTGCTGATGCTTTTAATGTAGCGCTTCCTCCTGCCTGGCCAGCCTGGAGATTTAGAACTCACCTCTCCTTTGGTTACTGGTAAATTCCATGAGCCTTAGAGAATGAGATTAAAGGTTATATCATCCTGTTCGGCTAACAAAGGTTGGGGGGAAAGAAGGGACCTGCCATCTCATGACCATTTAGACACCCTGACCTCTGGTTTTACTGGTGTGACCCTGACACCAGGCCAGGCTTTGAGCAAGATTGTCAAAGTACAGATGTTCACTTCTGCTCGGGCTCTTTTTCCTCCTTGCCTACAAGTCATATCGGTGCCCACTCCTTCCTTGCATACAGATGTCTCAATGACCCTAGTCATTACCTTCCTTGGGGCTCCTTGTTGTATTATAGAGGTCTACATTTTGAAATGAAGTGATGAATCTAGGCAGTGGAATTTCAGGCCTTACATAAGGGAGGACCTAAAAGCAGAGATTAGAAGGTTGTTTCCTAATGCTGGTGAAATCACAGTTTGGGCAGCTACCTGCTTGGTCTTTACCATGGCCCTGCCTAGCTAGTGCTTTATTTGGAGGGCTGTGCTCATGGACTTCTGAATTTCTGAATTCCACCCAAGGGTAGTTGAGGTTCAGAGTGTGGAATGAAATCATGTTTTCTGCATTGTGTGGCTTTTCTGCAAAGAGTTCTGGCATGAAAAGATACTCTGTCAGCTATCACCGATTTTTATCTCTCAGTTCCTAGAGAGGGGCCTGGCCAACTTCATCTCTGGTGCCAGATCTCTTTAAGACCATTTTCTAAACATGTGTTTGAGCAAAAGGAATGAGGAGTTCACCTCTTATGGAATGCATTGACAAAGCAAGCTAGAAAAACAAAACTTGTAGGGACCAGCTTTTCTTCAGTGTTATCTGTTACTTCAACAGGCCAATTCAGGTCATGTTAGAACAAGCGATTTGATCTGCAAACAGCCTCATTCTTAGGTGAAATTTCTGACAATGATGATAATCCATCGCCTGTTGCTGCTATTCACTCTCAAACTTAGAATCCAGTCAGTTAACAGATTAACCAAGTAGTTGTTAAACATCCATTGTAGACCTAGCTAGCAGGAGGTCTTGGGTAAGATGCAAAGTGAAGAGTAAAAGGTCTCCATCCTTGAAGAACTTATGAGCTAGGTAGTGAGATAAAACCCATGCTTGTGAACCTGACACAATGTATATAAACCACTTAACTGTATGGCGGATACACTAAGGACCAAGGGCCTATAAACAAGGGGAGGAGTACAGGTGGGTTGGAGAAGTCCAGGAGGCTTTCCCTAGTAGCAAGGCAAGAAAAGAATACAGGTATTCAGTCTGCCGTTTCGAGGACTTTTCAGAATCTACCGTGTTGATCAGCAGCTCTTGTTGAGAGGAGAGAGAAGTCATGCTGCCCACTCTGTAGACAGTGGGACCTAACAAGGGGAAGATTGTGACAGTTTCATGATTTGTTGATTGGAAGTTGTCGTAAAGAGCTTTGCTTCCACTTGAGTCAAAGGTGACCCAGGAAATTCACAAAATAAATGGTTTGCTGCTTAACAGGAGAAAACATCCATGGTGAATCTTTGGTGGCTTTAATAAAGAACAGCATTTACTCCAAGTGTTGCATTTCCAAGCCTTATGGAAAAAAATGAATACTAATGGGAAAATTAATACAAATGTAGTAATATTTAAATTTTAAAATATTTTAATAGTATTTTTCCCTAAGGAGCTTTTATTTCCTTAGTCTTAATTATCTTCTTAACCAAGCTAAAGGTAAAAAAGCATGACGTGCAAACGTGAGTTCTACTTTACATATGCAAATACGTGTTGAGAGTTAGTTTTTGCCTGGCATGGAAAAACTATGTCGCAGTAGATTTAAACTGAGAAAGAAATTTCTAAAGTAGCAAATAGGAGCAACCATAGTAATGAAGAAAGTTCTCTAGAAAACTGACACATCTCATATGTGGAAAACTGCCACTTCACAAATATATTAGGCACTTACCACCATATGGGCTGTTTTGCTACAACTATTAAGAAGCAATTAAGTAAAGATCTGAGATGAAGGAATGCATATGATCTTTGGCCCATACATAAACTGAATCCTACTTTTGAGTTTACATGAAAATGTGGCTTATTTTTTCTATTTTAATATGTTACCTTTTTAAATAAAACAGTAAGATAATAGATTGATTCAAAAGTGAAAAATGTAAGTTTTATACATTTCATATTAGATTGCTTAAAACCCCAAAAGTAAATTCTTTTGAAAAATAAATGTTTTTGTAATAATGTTAAAAAAAAAATTTATCTTCTTAGAAATTGTAGCTGAGGTGCTCAAGCATTTTGAATGCTGAATGGAAGGATTTGAGACTAACAAGCCCCAAAAGCAACTAATATAAAGTCATCTTCTCCTACACGTTAAGGAACATTTTAATATCAAAAATGTATTTTTTTTCTCTTTAGGCAGAAAATATGAATTAGGCAGTAGAGTATTTAGGCTAAAGAGGAATCATAGTAGGCTTAAAATGAAAGCAAGGAAAATGAATGACATGTTTTGGTCACCTTTCCCTGCTTGGCACAGTTTTTTTCCTCTCTCCTCTGGGCCTTGATCCTTACCCATCTGTTTATAATCTTCTAGTTGAAACAAGCTGCATTAGTCATATCAGCTGCACAAGATACATTCACCCTCACATCCTTTGACCTTTTCCCTTTGTATCTTATTTTCCTCGCTCACCCCGAACATTGAGACTCCTGACTGCTCATTTTCCCTCCCCTCCACACAATGATAGTATTCTCTTCTTCACCATGTATTCTGAACTTTCATTTTATTTTGTGAATGCTCTTCATTACCAGTTCATCCATCATTAAATGTATTTGCTGAGGGCCTACTCTGTGTCCTTGCCCAAACCCAGTGCCCGTATGCTCATCACCTCTGATTTACAGGAGAAAAGAGTGACCATCAGGCATGGAGTCTCTCCGTGTTGACACCCACTCTACTCATAGTTCTCTCCCTTGTTGTATAGCCAGACTCTTGGAGAAGGTTGTCTGGGTTTGCAGCCTCCACTTCCGCGCCGTCTTACTCATTCCTTGAACCGCTGCAGCCTGGATGCTTCCTCCACCACTTCACTGAAGCTGCTTCACTGACAAAGGTGAAATAGGAGTGACTGACCTCTGAGTGACAAAAGCCAGTGGATGCTGTTCAGTCTTTATCTTCCCGGATTTTTCTCTGGAATTTGACACCGTTGCACAATGCCTTCTTTAAGGCACTCTTCCTTTGTGGCCTCCTTTGGCCATTGCTTCTTCCTTCTCTCTCAGGGCCCCTTCCTCATGCCTCCTCCTGAATGTTGATGAACCTCTTTGGCCTGCATCTCCACTCTTTTTTTCACTTTGTGTGCACTCGTCCGGCTGGCAACACACAGACATTAATGAGTCAGTCCTTGATCTAGAACTTGTACAGAATCATAGATTCACTCTCTATTGGACCACTCCTCCCGCATGTCCCATAGCAATCTAAAAGTCAGCAGTTTCCAAACAAGCCCCCAGGCGTTTCCTCTGCACACTGAGGTCTGAACAGTCATCTCTTAGGGTGTGCCTAGCATCACATTCCCCCCCCCCCCCCGGCCAGCTGTAGTCAGAGGACTTCTTGAAAGGAAACGGGACTGAGGGTCTTACGGAGGATCCTTCCAATATTATTGACTGTGTTCATATGTACTCAGTAACAAAGGAACATTGGTTTTAAAAGTCATTGGGTTTTGATATCCCTCCAGTAAATTTGAAATGATTTTCTTTTTTTCTTTATGTTGGTGATTGTCAATTTGAGGTAGCAAGTGGCAGGTGTTGGTAACTTTATTTGGAGATGGAAAAGTCAAGACCCAGGAGTAGGCAGAATATGTCCACAGTCAAAAAGCGATTCATTAAGGAGTCAGAGATTGATTCATTTATTCATTTACTCAACACATAAGTACTGTCAGCATCGAGGATGTGTCCGGCAGGATAGAAATACAGTGGAGCATCAGACAGACAAGAGTTTTGGCATCATGGGCTATCCTTTGTGCTGTGCTGCTTCTTAGCCCCTGTCTTTGCTCTGTTTTTTTCCATCTAATTAGTGATGAGTGATAATAATTAGCAAATGTTGACTGTGGGGCCAGGCACTATTTTAGGACTTAACGCATACTGACTCATTTAATCATCAAGACAACACTGTGAGGTCCCTAATATTATTATTCTCATCCTGCATCCTACAAAGAGGGAAAGTTGAGCAGTAGGAAGTTTAGAAAATATGCCCGAGGTCATACCGCTACAAAGTGGTAAGGTCAGGATTTGAACCAGGCAGTCTGGTTCCAGATCCAGTGCTCTTTGCCACTCTCTTGGCTGTGTTAGTGCTTAACACTACAGTATGCCCTTCTGCTCATGTTTATGGTGCTCTGTCTGTTGGATATGACAAGCTAGTTCTCAACATGCAAAACATGACCTGCAGTTTAAATAACAAACATATGGACTTACTTTGCTTTCTTGAGATATCTCTCCCCTGCCTCCCTTGGGCATTACTGGTCTCATCTCCTAATCTGAAATCAGTAGAAAAGGAACAAAAACTTGTAGTTAAGTCCAAGTGGTTGTGACAGATTGCTAAATAAAACTGGCTCAACTGAATTTCTGAGATTCTTGAGAAATACTGAGAATTTCTTACAAAAGAAATTTTCCTTATAATAGGAAATCATGGGGTATTGCACAGTTATAAATGGCTTAGCAAAGAGAAAACGTGTCTTGAGGCTAAGAAGCATAAAATCTTAATGAGATTTTTTGTGGGCTGCTACTTAGGCATAATTTTTAAACTATTAGAAAATATATTTTCCATCTGTCATTACCATCTTTAGTTTTTACTGTTGAAACTTAACATAATTTTTAAAATCGTCAGGGTTGTTGAAAGAAAAAGAAAAAAAAATAATAAGCCTTTATATAAGATTTTGAAGTTTACAAAGCCCTTTCATACACATACTTGATGGTCTTCTTTTTACTCTCTTAGAAAGAAAACAGAATCACAAGGTTATCAGTACATGTTGCAGTTTTTAAAAATTGCCTTCATTTTCTTATGTGGTAATCCTAGACTTTCACAGAATGCCGTAAAAAGGCAAGTGGTTTTGTTCTGTTTTGTTTTGCATCAGGGAAAATTCCTGGTCTGGCATATTTGTGTCCTGGCCACCAGTCCCCAAGAGATGGCCACATTTCTCCCAATTTTAAATGAAACTCTCAGTCCCAAAGGTAAACTTTAGCTCGACCACATTCTGAATAATCACAAAATCAAGATCAGACGGGCCCACATGAATGAGATTTTCTGTTTGGTCTCTACAATGTCCAGAGCATTAACAAAATATATATCTATATGAAGGGTGCTGCTGTGTAAATAAGCCTGCTCCTTTTTGATTATTGCAGTCAAACAGGAAAAGGCCATTTGTTTTGGTAGAAACTGTGGAAGGATATCTAGGTAGCCAAGGAAAAGCTGGATTGTTACTAAAGGATGTGTCACACCAACAAGAAAATAATTTACAAGGCAGTGGGTAGAAACTATTTTCAAACACTGATCAAGTCCCTTAAGCTGTCCTTTTGGGTGATGCGTAAGTATGTTGGTTTGTTTTTTGCTTGACTGTTTATTCTTTTTTTTTTTTTTAATCCAGAAGAATCTCTTTTTCCTGTAAAGCCAGAGTTTAAGGCTCAGCTTCTTTTCAGCTTGGATAAAGTGAAAAGTAAAAGTCTTTCAATACTAATTATAACCTGCATAAGTCTAGTGAAGAGAAACTTAGGAAACATAATTCTTGTTTTCTAGCTGAGCTTCAATGCCATATAATTAATATAATTCAATCACTTCTTACTCATTTTTTTCTTCTGCCTGATTTAAGACATCAGAATTTAATTCATAGCTAGAATGAAAACCGGACTTAGGAAAAACTTGAAAAGACTAGAGAGGGATTTGCATTGTGCTGCATGGTTGAACACGTCCCTGAAGTAGCAGCTTTAGAATGCCACATCCTGATAGAATTCCCCGTGGAAAACTGGCCAGCAGAGCGGTTTCCCAGCGCCTTCCCCCTTGTCTGCACCACTCTGAACTGTCATGAGGGCCCTGGATGGGAACCTAGGGGCTTCACAGGATTGCTCCACAGCCTGATGGAAGGGCACTAGTCTTACTGGGCAATCTGTGCTCTGGTTTATAAGCCCCAGGCTGTGGGTTTTGAAATTGGCCAGCCACCCTGGCTTAACGTTGGATAAATATTCCTGGGTTCTAAGTAGGATGGGGAGTTCAAAGCCTTGTTTTTCCTTCCACAGCCAGTCTGTGACATGTTATGAGATCTGAGTGGAGTGGCCATGTTTGGAGCGGATCAGGGAACATGTCCTATTCCTAATGAACATGTACACCCATGGTCACTCAGAGGGCAGATTCTAACCCACTGGACCTACTCACCCAGACCAGATTCACCCCTGGGGCAGTTGAAACCTATGTGAAATGACTTGAGAAGTATTAAGCAATGCCTTTTATTCTCCATGCCCCGCCCCCTCCAGTTTTCTCGGATACCTCCTCCATTTTGAGCTGAATCTTGAAGTTTCACAGGTAGACTTTCATTCCTTAAGTGTATGAGTTTGATCCCTTCTAAAATGGAAATCCCACTGTGAGGTATATATTGCTTTAAAGTATTATCAGTCATTGAAACCACAGTATGAATTATAATATTAAAGTTTCTTTGATTTTGACAGGAAGAGACGTTGGTTGGGTGTAGTGTCAGAGATAGGATAAGACCGGGTGGCAGGGATAGGGGATAGAGCTTGGAACCAAGACAGATTGCAAGTTGCCAGCTTCACACGTGTGGCCAGGGTGACGACCACAGTGACTTCTTCCCCACCAGAATTTGCTCCCGTGTGTTCAGTGAAACGGGGCATCCTGTTTTCCATTTACTTCTCCCTGCTGGCAGGGAAAGACTTTGGAGGTCTTTTTTACAGCTTTGACTCTTTCTCACCCCTTCTAGATGTGGTTCCATTTCCGTTCCAAGATGAAAGCTTGTCTTTGTCCCCTCCCAGAATAGTTCCAGGCAGCAGAACACAGTGAATCCTTCCAGATAAAAGACGTGCTGATAAAATGCCAGATTGTTATCAGAGAAGCGAAGTGAGGGGAGTCAAGTCCCTACCGTTAATTACCTAGTTACAGCTTTGTTTATATCCTGTTCATTTGGGGGCATGTTTTCCTTGGACAGTTTCTTGTCTGTGTCCTGAACTACAGGCTGATGTTTGTAAAAATCCCAAAGGTCAGGGAATAGTGGGTTCCTTCTTTTCTGAAAGGTTTAATGGCAAGAAAGAGAATATCAGAGTTTCTGTCTTCCATCTGGAAAGAAATGGACAAATGCTTGGTGTTGGCGGTTCTTTCCTCACCTCAAGTGTATAAACCCTAGTGTGTTGAATGAACTCTGACTTTGAATACTTAGCCAAGAGGTTACCTGGAAATAGAATGGTGTTTATCTTTGCAAAGCCCTGAGTATCAACCAGTGAATGACTGGATATCTAGACATTGAGGCGAGTCTAAAACTCTCTAAAACTGCTGGGTGAATGGGCTTAATGCCGCTGAACTGTACACGTACAAATGTGTAAGCTTTCTGTTATGTATATTTTACTGATATAAACGAGTAAATGAATGAGCGAATGATCTTTGCTTCCTGGCAGCTCCAGCACTTCGGTCACAGTTGGAAATACTGTAGTGTTGGGCTGCATGTTCTGCTTTATATTGAACAGGATTGCTTTTGCATGTAAGGTATTGTGCACCCTTTAAGAGTTGTGACACTGAAAACACAGAGAACCTTAATGAACACAAGACAAAGAGACTGTTTTGCCCCCATCATATGGACATATTGGGAAGTCTGGGCTTGGGGAATGAAATCATCATTGAAAATAATTAATTCTAAGCTACTATAGAGATTCTCCTTCCATAAATATAACAAAGGGGAGAGGAAGAGGGTCTCTTGATGGCTGGAATAGTAGCATCTGTTGCTCTGATTCTCAACTAGAGGCGCTGAAGTGCTCCATCACTACAAGTAGTATTAAGTTAACCTTATCTGCATATCTGCAGCCATTAAGTGGCCAAGCACATATTTCTTCACCAAATTAAACTCGAGTCTGACCTTACATTTTCCTGCTAGGTTCTGTTGTCAGCCCAACCGATTTTTGCTGTAAGTCTGACTCTTGACCAGTGATTTAACCAGCTTTTTCAGCCTCACTGGTGATAGGGGTTCTTTTTGAGGACTAGACAAGTGCTCTTTTTTTTTGGCTAAACCAAGAAACTTCTCGAACCTTACAAACATGTTACCTGGTAATATAACTGCAATATGATTTCAGCATAGAAAAAGAAAGCATGAAAATAGCTCTATTCCAAATTGGTAAACTGTTTTCCTTGTTAACCCTGAAAGCCCTAAACTCAGAACTCTGACTAAAAGGTGCTTTTTTTTTTCCCTATAAGAGAGACTGGGAGCAAGGGTTGAGGGGGGCAGGGTGGGGTTATTCCTACCATTATTTGAAGGTATTTGTGAAATATTCACCATGGTTTCAGCAATACTTTTCTCATATTTAATTTGAGTATTTTCCTTAGAAAAGGCAAGAACCTATAGGAATTTAGGAAGAAGTTAAAGTAAATTTAAAATATGAAAGTTCACTTTGAGTGAAACCAGTAAAAACAAGCCCTGACCTCATATGTAAGAAAAATCTGAATTAAAAAAATATGTATTCTTTTAGGAAATAAAGATTTTTCCAGAATAACGGGTAGATAAAGCAGTCTGGTGTGAAAAGTGCATGTTAAAAATCTCCACTTTAAAAAATAAGATTTCTTTGCTTTTTTCTTGACTAATGGTTTTGTCAGAATAATCATTTGAGTAATGAATGAAATGCTTTGAAGTACGCGAGGGAGTGGAGAACTTTTCTGTGCCTTGTAGAAACTGGTGATACAAATTATAAACTAAATGATTAAAAATTCCACCAATTTACCAAGGATCCGAATACTAGCAATTGTAGCCAAAGCCATAGAAATCTACCAATGAAATCATGAAACTTGAACGGAAGTGATCCAGATTGTTTCATTTTCTTTTGAAATGCTGTATTTATTAGATCTTAGCACTCAGAAGTTAAACAGTATTGAATTTTACACATAGCACTTTATTTTTAATCTTGGGTTGGAGGTTATGTCCTTGGCATGATTGAAGAATGACTCATACAATTTGCACTGACTTTTTTTTTTTTTGATGGGCAAGGAGGGAAGCTGGGGAGTAATATGATAATGAATTGATGCTAAATTTGTTAGTTGAATTCAAATGAAAATAAGAACTGTCACTTAATGATTTTGCTTCTTTTTCTATTCATGTGTATATCCTCTGTGAAGATTTTCTTGAATCTTACTGATGCTTAAAATGCAATATAAAATATCTCTTGGCCACTAAAAGTAGCAGTGGGAATTAGCAGTGATTTTTCTCCTAGTAAATGTATCAAATTGTGTCACAGCCAAAACCTTCAGTCACATGGACATACCAGAATTCTTTATTGACGTGGTCCCCATCTTAAAATACAATTACCATGAAATTAATGTATTAGCCCTCAGTCACAACCTGAGGAAGGACTTAAAGGTAATGTGATTCTCCTTATAATTAGTAACCTAAATGCTAGAAGGCTTCGACCATATAGTAATGTACCTTGCTTCTGAACAAA
Organism: Vicugna pacos; assembly: GCF_048564905.1. Taxonomy (NCBI): domain Eukaryota; kingdom Metazoa; phylum Chordata; class Mammalia; order Artiodactyla; family Camelidae; genus Vicugna; species Vicugna pacos. Next base: position 30,581,044 of record NC_133001.1, read on the forward strand.
GATAATACCACCACTGAAACTGTATACTTGTAACACTAGTATTTTTTTAATTAGTGGTAGGATTTGAGGGTGTGTGTGTGTGTAATCTATTTTGTTTCATCTTCAAACTTTGTACAGAAGTCTCCATTGTGCATTCACTGGGACTATGTTAAATAATAGTTCACTAATTTGGTTTCTGTTTGTTCAAAATTCAGCATGATTCAAACAGAGATGAGTTGAAAATTACTTTTCACTATGGAATAAGCAAATTATCAAAATAAGCAAACATAAAAGATACCAGGAGGCAGGTCCAATCTACTCAAGATGGAGGAAAAATCTGTTTTGCCTTAATAATAACCACATGGAAAATTCTACTGCTAAATGCAAAATTTATTAAAGCTGGCCCAACAGATTCGGCATTGCTTGGTTGAATGGTGTGAGTTGTCAAGTGTACATAAGAGTTATAAAGTTGAACTTCTCTTAACATTTCAATCCTGGGATGGTAAAAATGTCTTCTAGTTGGGGCACACCGGATTTTGCAGCCACCAAGGCTCTGGAGTCAGACAGACCTGACTGTGACTCCCTGCTTGTCTACTCACTGCTTTGTGAGCTTGGTCAAGTTGCTTAACGTCTCTGAGCCTGTCCTAGAAGAGCATATGGAAGTTTTGGAACAGTTTCCTGGGGGGGAAAAAAATAAAGTTTTTGGTTTTTGATTTTTATGCAGTTAACTGTTAGGATTTAAGTGTTTATTGATTTGATTCTTTAAGAAAGCACAAGGAGAAGTTAGTTCTGGTTGTAAAAATTCAAAGGAAATAGCTAGGCTTGTTTAGTATGAGAAAGAGAAGGTTTGGGATGTTTTGGAGATGACGCTGGAGTCTGAGAAGGAAGAACAAAATGAGACGTATAACTTAGTAACATTTCTGATGAATGTGGGATGTTATTTTTAAAAAACAGCATTATTGAGGTATAATTGTTACATATAAGTTTAAACACCCACAAAACCATCACCAGTGTCAAGGTAGCAAACATGTCTGTCACCAACAAAAGTCTCCTTGTGCCCCTTTGTAACCTCCTCCAACAACCTGCCCCCATCACCTGGCAACAGCTGTTCTGTGTTCTATCCCTAGAGATTAATTTGCACTTTATGAAATTTATATAAATGGAATCATACATTATGTCTTTTATTTTGTCTGACTTTTTCACTGAGCATAATAATTTTAAGATTCATCCATGTCATTACATGTATTACTAGTTTCTTCCTTTATATCGCAGAATGGTATTCCCTTGTATAGATAGCTATACCACAGTTTGCTTATGTACTCGCCTGTGGATGGACATTTGTGCTGTTTAGTTTTGACTATTCCAAACAAAGTTGCTAGAAATATTCGTGTACAAGTATCTCTACGGACATGTGTTTTCATTTCTCTAGGGTAAACATCTAGGCGTGGAATGAGTGGGCTGTAGAGAAGGTGTATGTACATTTAACTGTTTAAGAAACTGCCAAATTATTTTCCAAAGTGATTGTACCATTTTACATTTCCACCGGCAGAGGATGAGAATTCCACTGGTTCCGTATGCTAGCCAACACTTGGTGTGCTCGGTCTTTTTAATTTTCTAGTGAGTGAGTAGTGACATCTCACTGTGATTTTAATTTGAACTTCCCTAATGATTAAGGACATTGAGCATCGTTAGATGTGTTTCTTTGCCATCCATGTATCTTCTTTGCTGATGTCTTGGCTCAAAGTTTGACTCAATTTTTTGTTGAATTGTTTTCTTATTATTTGGAATATGTTCTGGACACAAATCAAAAGGTGATGCTTTTAGGCATAGATTCATTTATTCCCCTGGCATGTAGAACCAGGAAAACAAAATTAAGTTGCAGCAAGAAAAGAGTATAATTATATTTAACGAAGTACTTTTTGACTGTGACATGAATGTGGGCACTAGAGCAACCAAAGGAGAATGTAAAACTTTCCCTGAAGGTATTTAAAAATAGGGTTGGGTTGGCAGTGGTCTATTTGGATGCAGTAGGGATGCTGATGTATGACTTAATTTACCTAATTATAGTCTTCATTTGAGATAAGAAACTTCCCTGGGGCAGATCTATTGCTAACATCTCAATATTCCTTGCTCTTTTGTGCTATTTTTTTTTTCAGGCCCCAAATTTCATGCAATTTCTTGGAATTTTTCAAAACTTTTCTTGTACTCTATGGTTTTTAAAAATTCTGTCTTTCTGATTTTAGCTTGAAGTGTTGCTATGAAACCTGAGGAGGGTCACTCAGGGGTATGAATTAGCTTTAGCAAAAAACAAATGGCAGTGTCTGGAGAGGAATCAGATTAAAAGCAATGCTCAAATTTCCCTCATCCAGCAGTAGCACAAATCACTGTTTTAGCTGCTAGTATGGGGAAGATTCGTTTAACTCTCTGTAGAGGCAAAATAATTAACTGGATTCTAGAGAAGAGGTTCTACGTGATTAAAGGAGTTGGGGCTGTTTTAGCCCATGGAAGGGAAGAAGAGTGGGGGTGATTTAATGACAGGATTCCAATATAGTTAATGAAGGGTTTTCCTGTGTGTAGAAAACACTGGTCATTTGTTCTCCAGCTCCAAAGAGTCTCAAACCAGAGAAAACTGGCCCCAACTATAGAAAGATTGAGTGTGGTTTGTGTTAGACATAAAACTTCTATTATCAGCCTCAATATTGTTATGAGATTAAGCAATGGAACAAGTCAAGAGAGGTCATAAAGATATTTTAAAATAAGAAAGATAGCTGTCTGCCTGGCATGTTTAAATGTCCATTGAGTTACAGTATTTTATTATTGAAGGAGACCTTCCAGATGACTTACTCTCATCGCCTTTTACAAAGGAGCATGTGAAAGGACATTATGAAACTTGCCTGTGGCCACGTTTAGATACTAATATTTTAATTTGAGGATGTTTTAAAAGTTGCTTCCCTTAAGGGACAATGTAAGAATTTCTGCTTCACAGTAGGTTTCGCTCCACCAAAACAGTCACTTAAAGCTAATGACTACGTGTATTATTTTCCCCCAATAAGCCCATGAAGATCCTGCCAATATACTGACCTGTGTCTGTTGTCATTAAAAATGTTAAAGATTTTTATTCTTGGACATTTTGAACTTGTCTCTAAATAAATACTGTACTTTGAAAGACTGTAGATGATTTGACCCAAGGTGGTCAGTATTGAGAGAGGACAGCAGAGGACACTGCCACAGCCTTTGGGGAGCCTGCCCCAGTCTGGTATGGCACTCTTCACAAACTTTTGGCTGATGGCTGTGCTCCAAAGACTACAGTTTCATGGATGACTATATCCTAGTGACTAATTTGCCTTCTTTAAAGATAGTACATTATCAAGCGTTAGGTTTTATTTTATTAAACACTAGTTAGAGCAGTAAGAAACACATTTAGGCCACCAATTCATTGTGTATGGGATCTGCAAATATGAGTTCTAACCATTGGAATTAATGGGATAAATTGCTTATAAAGGATTGCACATTCTTTACTACAACAGAAAGAAGTTGGCACAATGCAGTTTATTTGATTGTGGGTACATTTTATTTGGGTAACTCATCATTCTGTACATGTTCCCACTAGACCATCTAAAACAAAAGCTGACATATGTTTATATAGTATTATATACTTATTTCAAAGGGTTTATGTGAGTACTAAAAGTGAGATTAAATATTTGAAAGCACCTAGCATGTTGCCTGGCATCTTGCAGACACTCAGTAAACATTCCTACCTTCCTTTCCCTTTTCTTTCCTTAGGTTTTAGCAGGGGTATTGGAATCTTTCAGAAATATAACAAATCCTTGTGAAAAGGGAGGTTAATAAAATTGTTCACATTTGAAAGTGTTTATTTAAAAATTATCATCGGGGTATGTTAAGCACTCATTTGACTCACAGGATGCTTTGATTTTACAAGATTTTAATATCTTTTCGGAAAGACTCACCTGAAAAGTCAAGTTCTTTAGTCCAAGAAAAATTTACTCAGCACCTGTGTTTTGGCCACCCAGTATTGGGGTAGGTTTAGGGTGCTTTGAATGCCAGAATGAGGAATTTGTATTTACTGTGGTGATACCTATCAAGAGAGCTATCATAGCTTCTGGAACATATGACAGCTAAAAAACAAACAAACAAAAAAACCTTTTAAAAATGAGACCAAAAACATTCCTTTTCAAATCTTCCCCCTAAAATATATATATATATATTTAAAAGAAAAGAGTAAATTTTCTCTATACTTTTATGTAGTTTCTTAAATTGACCACCCGGTCTTGGATTTATGAACAGAAAACCTCTCACTGTAAATGTGGAACCCCATGCCCTAAAGGTGAATGGGGTGAGTTTCAACATTATGAAATCACTTAGAGAACTTGGCCTTTGAGCAGTGACCACAAGGGGACCCAGCCTGTTCAGGACTGTTTTCTCCAACCCATTCACTACCTGCAAGAAAAGGAGAAGACAGGCTGAGGCCAAGGTGTTATGTTCAGCTCCTTTAAAGACTGGCTACCTGAATGAGTTCATCCCAGGATCTTTTGTAGACCAGTGGCAGACACAGTGTGAGGGCTTCTGCCCTCTTAGAGCAGTGTGCAGCTCTTTCCCTAGGTCTGCACAAGCCGTAGCCCTCAGCTCCTGCCCTGCACACAGCTTATCCCAGCTTGAGAGCCCCGAGGGTAGATCCAGACCACTTTTCCAGCTGTCCATGAAGAGACCAGTGGACTAGTAAGTGGCTTGCTGGTCTAGGGTCCAAGATAAATCCACAGATGGACTGGGAGGGAAGACCATGCCAAAATTTCAAACTAAGTCTACTGGTTGTTTTCATCGTGTAAAACGTTTTATACCATTTATGATGGATTTTTTTTCACTTTATAATACTCCGTTTTATTTGGAGGAAAGACTGAAAGCAGTGATTCCCTTTGAGTCTCCAAGGCCTCCAACGTCTTTGTATATGTTGTTGCAAAGACTTTTCCATGTTTTTCCAAGTCAGGAAAGAATCGTTGTTAAGGTATAACTGCATTTCAGTGCTCCAGAGGAAAAAACCTTCTTTCCAGCTGTCTAGGCAATTTGGGTGGAATCTGAAAAATTCAGTTTCAAATTGTATTTGTTGTTGTCTAGGCAAAAAATAATGAAAGCATGAAGTGAAATTTCAGATGAAATATAATTTTCATACTCTATGCTTTTTCAGAACTCTTGTGTTCTGATATCAACAGGTAACCAGGGATTAGCATTCAGAAAGCATCCTTTCATTTATTTAAAACATGTTTGTAATTCTGAATAATTAAAGAGCATTATTCAAAGGTCTCTTTAAAGTAAGCAGCACACTGGATAGCTTACTGCGTCCCTGTTGGAAAATTCCCTTGCTTTGTTTCCTGACAGTGAAAGGAATGGTATGAATGCAACTAGCTGTTGCCACTGCATCCATGATCCTGTGTCCCTGCCACATAAGTGGCTGAGTGCTATGCCCAGTTCTTGCAGGGACAAGTGGAGGGATGTCAAAGTGATGGAGGCTAATTCCCAACTCCTGGCAGCTGCCGGTTTCACCACTTAGGGATTAACAGCCTATGGCTAGTCGCTGGGAGAAGCCTTGGTAACTTAGAGGCAGAGTGGAGGTGACCTTTAAATGGATGTGCCTTCTGCAGCTTACTCTCTGGTTGGTATGTCCCAGGGGGTTCACACTGCAGTTTTCAAGGTTCTATTGTGGCTTGTTAATTATTGACAGCATTTCTTCATAAAAATATTTTTAAAAGCTTTTAACATGTTGATGAGAGTTAATTTGCAAAGAGCAGTTATAGCTTTGAGCTGCCCAGTAGATGTTTAAGCTAAACATTCTAGCTGCAGATACATGTATGAATATACTTGTCCATGACAGCTGGAAATGGGCGATTTTTAACTTAACTACTGCCTACTGCCCCTATTCCCCCCTCACTATCCAAACCAAGGATTTTTTTTGAAAAATCAAACTTCAAAAGTCCTGAACCCATTACCCTTCCAAGAAATATATTTGAATAAAGAAATCCACGAGCTGTGCAGAGGGCAAGATCACAGTAAATGCAGCTTCTAAGTGCTGGTGGTTTGACTTGCAGGAAAAGGAACACGTAGTTCAGGTGGTGGTGGGTCCTTTGATGAACTGAAAATTGCTATAGGAAAGACAAGTGGAGAATCTGGCAACCTTGATGGCACTGGGCTCACCTGAGAATGTGCGAGAAAGGCTTCAGGAATGCCACGTTTAGAATAAAAACATATTTCACAGTGGCAGGATGCGCTGAACTGTTTTTTTGTTGTTGTTGTTTTTTCAGATTCACTGGTACAGACTTATTTTTTTCAGTGGTTTCTCTCTTTTACGCACACGCACGTATCCACGCATGAACATGTTTCCGAAGGCAAAAGTGAAACTAGGAGCCACACACGCTGAAAAGGAAACAGATGCCTTTGGTGAAACAGCATTAGAATTGACAAAGTAGAATTTGGAACCTGAAAAATAGAGGCAGTGGGCCTTGCATAAGTCATTTGGCCCCAGAGAAACTCAGTCTTCCTTCTCTCCTCTCCAGCTCCTTTGTGGGGGTGGAGGGTCAGGCCTTTGTGAGCCCTGAAGTCTGTTGGGTACAGCAAGCCTCTGTATTCTTGAGATGGAGAGCACTAAGAGAGTTTGTACTCAATGGATAAAGCTTTTAAGTTTGAAAGTTACTCCATCTACTTGATTCAATAATAGCTACCATTTATTGACCATTAACTTATCGGCATTATGTTTGAGATGCATTACCTCATTTAAGCTTCACAACAGCCTATGAAGTAGTTACTCTTCACTGTTTTATAGATGATAAAAATTTAGGAGGTTCACTGACCTGTCCAAGGTCACCCACTAGTAAGTGACAGGAGTTGGACTTAAACTGAGGTTTGCTGGGTTCCAGAACATGTTCTCAACTCTCATCTTACGTGCTATATTATTCAGAACTATAAAGACCCTGTTTCTTCTCTCAGGGTCATTTTGGTCTAGCTAACCTTTTGCCTGAGGGCTGCTGTGGGGAGTGCAAATGGGATGTGCCCCCTGCCCTGACAGCCATAAGCATGCTGTTGCAGTGATGGGGCATAGGACAGAAAGGGATTGACTGCCCAGAGGAGGTATGGTAAGGGTTTGTAAAAGAGGTGATACCTGGGCAGAGTTCGGAGAATGAAGAATTGTTCCCCAAGTGTACAAGGGCGAAAGGACATTCATTCCAGCAAGTGTGAACTGCAGTGTGCAAAGGCACAAGGTTAAACAATGATCGGCTTGACAGACCATATATAGAAAGTTTTTTTTTAATGTATATAGTATAATCTCAGCCTATTCCTCCCTCCCCTATAGAGATATCCTGCAAGATAGGGTTGTCTCAGCTTATAAGATTGTCAGTAGATGGCCATTCCACAAGAGCAGATGGCCATGCTCTATGAGAAATAGACCATATTGGCAAGCTTGAGAAATTTAGGGAGGGACTCAGGTGTAGGTCAGACATAGCTTCTTCAAACTCAGCCCAGCTTCCAAGTTGCTAACCCCTTGGTTAAGTAGAGGCATCTAGGGAAAGTGGATGATTATTTTCATCATCAGCAGAAGTTTGGAGGCTTGACTTCTGGAAAGTGAGGATCAGGACAGGATCTGGGCCTGGGAATGCTGAGGAACTGGGGAAACGTTAATTAGGTCAGTGAGGGAGAGTGGAAGAGGATATTGGCTGGCTTCTGAAGCCATTCTGCAACTTTTCTCAAGACTCCCACTCTGGTTCTCATGTAGTGAGGGGGCTCACTCAAAGCTACCAGGCTTTACAGAGTCCTCTTAGTTTGAAAGTACCTCCCCAACACTACCTAATAATGTTCTCTCAGCCATTCTGCCTTGTGAGGATTAAATGATGTAATACATGCAAAGCTTTTAACACTAAGTCTGGCCCTCATCGATGCTTAGTAAATGTTACTATCAGCGTCATCTTTATTGCCCTGCTTCACATTCTACCAATTAGGAACTAGTTGTATCCATAAATCATTCATACCTCAATGTGATTAGGGCAAACGAGTTACTTTGGAAACATTGGGCTCTTCCAAGGCCCTGAAGATTTTGAGGCTCTTTCAAGGCCCTGAAGATTTTGAGGCAACCTTAGACTGAATTTTGCAGCTGGACAAACCCTGATAGAATGCAGGGACTGGCGCTTGCCAGTTTTATGACCTAAGATATGTTGGGAAGCATCACTTTCCTCATCTTAAAATAGGGATGATGATGGTGACTTTATAATGAAGATTTAGTGAAGTAAATAGAACAGTGTGTCTGAAGTACATAGCCAGTCTTGTGCACAGTAGTCACTTAATAAACCTCAGTTCCCTTTTGATTGTATGCGCTGGGGGCAGTTTGAGTTCATGGAGGGAAAGACACAGACCTGGAGAGGACACCTCTTTCTTGCCAAATGCAAATGTTCCTTCTGCCTGATCCCACTTAGTCACAGTTGGACCATGAACTGCTAGACCACCCACCCTCCTGTCTGGTGACCCACCTCTGTTCTGCAACAGCCTACACTTATTTCTTATATTCCCCAAAAGCATTGGCTGATTGGCCTGTATTTTTCCACTAGACTAGATTCCCTGTGGCCTGGGCACCGACTTTGCTCTGATTCTCTGGTACCCAACCCAGTGCATGTTTGTGCATGTCTCCTTGCCTAACCTGCAGGTATGGATGATGTCCAGCCACTTACCTGTGAAATCTTTCAGGAAAACTGAAACAGATTCTGAGGGTAAATAGCAGAGGGAAACACTTGGAAAAAAGCTTAGCCGTCACTCTGTGAAACTAGATGATCTCAAGTGTGGTATTTGCCTGCTCTGAATACTATATTCTAAATTTTCCAGGGTCCACCAGAGTTCCTGAAGTCCACAGGTGTATACCACCCTCACTCAAAGGTCCTTTATCTCCTCCAGAAAGTAGTTCCAACTCTCCATCCTGTTTTCTCTTCTGTGCCGCTGCACACCCCCATGTCTGTCTCCGTGGGTACTGCTGATTTGTGAGCATGTTCGTTATCTACTGACCTCCCCTCTAAGCTGGTAGTTCCCCATGAGCAGTGTCCTGTTCCCCATTCCCACGTTTCTAAAGCAGAGCACATACCTGACAGTCACACTGTGTGCAAAGGAGCAACTGGAGATTCTTGACCTGGGTCTGGGAAACACTGCCCCAAGGGTTCTGAATGTGTGTCATGAACCTCCGGAAATTGTATAGGAAATTGTACGTGTATGTTCATAAATCTGCTTCTCTTTTGAGAGAATCCACAGTTTACATTAGATTCTGAAATGTTTTCATGATCCTACAAATGTTAAAAAAACAAAAAGAGCCAACACCCTAATTTAGAGTTTTTCCATATACTTGTAAATTAAAGCTTGTGTTTATTAGCTGGAAGATACTTTAGTGTTCCCTCGATATCCAGGTGTGAGCCTTGGCTTGGAAGAGCCCACAGACTCCATCTTGGAGCCAAGGCTGGCAGTTCTGGCCTGGACACTGCTGCTTACACATCATTGAGGGTCCAGTTAGCTTTTCTGAGCTTCAGTTTACTTTTTATCTGTGAATTTAGGTTTATGATGCCCTCCTGTGCTACAGGACTGCTGTAAAGAGACCATGGGTGCAGACATGTTATAAAACTGCCAAGGGCTGCACAATTGTGGGATGCAGGTCTTACCATTACAGATGTGTCATATCTCCTGTTACACGGGGACAAGGACACAGTAGGCAGTTGAGAAATACATGATTATAATGAACATGGAACGGGTTTATCGGAGTGAGAGGGGTGGAGGTTTAAAGACACCAGCATCTGCATGTCCTGCAATGTTTAGGCCTAGAACACAGCTAGGGATACTGAGGAAAGGATTTTAATCTATGGTAAAAGAAGAAATGACCTTTGAGATTCCAAACCCATTTGCTTTATTTTCCAAAGAATTGAGACTAAGAGAATAGACGCTGCCCACTTCTTTCAGCAGAGGTCCAGAGTCCTCAACACTTTATTAAAAAACAATTTTTTTTATTTTGGGGGGAAGATAATTAGGTTGGTTTGTTTGTGCATTTATTTATTTAATGGCAGTACTAGGGATTGAACCCGGGACCTCGTGCATGCTAAGCACGTACGCTACCACTGAGCTATGCCCTCCCCCTGTCCTCATCACTTTATAATGGAGGCGGAAAAATCCCCTTGCCATCATATCATCACTTTGTTGTCTTATCTTTTTTAAGTGGTACAGCATTCACACCACAGTCTTAATTCTCTCACTGAGGCTACGGAGAGCCCTGCTATTCCTAGAATATGCCAATCCTGTCTTAACACAGGCATAATGCAGTGTGAAAACTTTGTATTTCCCAGGTACCTTACTCCTTGGAGTGTTCTCTTAGCCACCACCTCGAAACACTGGGTATAGTTTGTTGCCATCACCGTCAGCTCGACAGACCCAGAAAGGTGACGACGACTTGTCCAAGTCACCAACCTCAGGGTCCGAAGTAGGACAAAAGTCTAGGGGCTCTGATTGTCCTTATAGATTTTGTGTCTCTGAAAAGCCTCTCTGCTTGACATTGGCACCTTCAGCGAATCAAACTAGATGACTGTATCTATTCCCCTAGGGCTGTAAAGACTGTGTTTATATCCCTCACACTCCAGGCCACATATACCTGGAGAAGGTAAATCTCATCAGACCCCCTCTCTGCCCCCAAAGACTGACAGAAGTAGCCTGGAAGTTTTGTTTTGTTTTGTTTTTTGCTTGTTATTTGTGTGCGTGTGTGTGCTGACTGGACTCTGTCCTTCCATTTAAACAATCTGCAGTAAGAGAGGAGTTTGAAATTACATTTAGTCATTGCTTTCTAATGAATGATACCTAATTAAATATTACTTTAAAAATAGGCTTCTCTTTTTCTGTAATTGCATTACTCTTTAGAGGGGAGGTTTTGTTTTATTCTTTAACCTGATTGTGTGCTTTTGGAAAGTACCCTAGGACAGGGTATCTGAGAGCAGGAAATTCTGGCACTCTTCCTACTTTCCATTCTTTCTCCTGTGTGGATGCCAGAGATCTTTGGGAAATCATCATTTGCAAAAGGTCAGGAGCAAAAGGAGGGGCATTCTTTAGTGTACAGTTACTGCTAATTAGAAGCTAAACATCTGTAACCATGTCAGAATTCTTTGTATTAGAAAAGAAACATCTATACACAAGAGCCTTTTCGGTAACATAAAACACACTCTTAACACAGTGTGTGCGTCGGACGGCTCGGGGGACAGACAGCCTAGGAAGCTCCCGACAAATGACTGTGCTGAGTGAGGTCATTTGCTAATTAAATCTCAGAGCTTTTTCCCAGTATTTTCTTTTCTCCGTCAAATGAAGCTTTCTCACTCACTCCCCCAACCCACCATGGGCCAAAGCAAACCTTTTACTGCATTTGCCAATTATAGATCAAACATTTAATCATTTTAAAGGAAAAATAAATGAGAAAATGGGCGAGTTGGCAAAATCCAGTCAAAAACCATTGGGAGTTCTCTAGCTGCCTAGTGTAGCCTCAGCCTTCAGTGCCTTCTCACGACATGTTGTAAGGGGAGCATGTCTCCGTCCTCAGAATGTGTGCTGATGGGCCCATCTCACGGACCTACTGTCTTAGGGGGAAAAAAAAATGACACAATGTTTTGACCCACTGTGTACCTCTTTCTCCCCTCTCCCTACTTCCTCCTGCCTCCCCATGATGAAATTCTGCTTGGATCATTACATTTGTACAGGAATTATATCTGTACTTTTATTGTCATATTAAGATAAATGTCAGTGATGCCCCTGGGGTGTTGGGAGCATTTCTGTTATACGGCTTTGTCTCTCCACTTGCTAAGCCTAAATGGCCACATGGGCCTAATGGCCCAGATCTTACCAGTAATTTTTCTTGGAATGCTTATTAGTTTGGGGGAAAAAACAAACAAACAAACAAGATGCCAAAAAACCCAAGGGGCCATCTCTTTCCCCTGCAGAGTCTGCTGTCTTCTGATCTTCCCCATTCTTGGCATCTAAGGTATTTATAAAAGTTGAGTTTTTTTTTGTTTTTGATGGGATGAAAGATCATAAAATCTAGAGAGTTCTAGTCAAGAATTTATTTAAGCTAGGACTTACCATATTGGGTTTTCCTTTCAAAGAAGACTCTGTCTGTGAAAGCTCTCAAGTGCACGATTTCAACAAAATGGTTGTGGACGCTCAGGTTCTGAGTGTTTACAAAAAAAGTCAAGAGGCCCTTAGATGACCTGCCTTTCCAATGACCTTTGTAGAATCTCAAAAGACCACTTGTCCATGACTTTCACTTACTTAAGAACTGGCTCTTTGGGTATGAGTCAGCCCAAGAAGCAAGGATATGGTGACTCGAGGGTCCATCTCTTACTCTTACGACAGTAAGTTCCGAGCATATACTCTGCCATTACGATACCCCCCAGCCTCAGTTCCAGTGTTATTTGTGAGCCTCTACTTCAGCCAGACACAGTGACCTCGAGCATGTCTACTTTTGCTTTACACAACCGTCCCTGGTTGAAACAGCTGCTTGCTTTCTTTCAGCATACTTGAATCACGCTTGCTTTCCTGAGCTCCATCCTTCTCAGTACTACAACTCACAATGCACAGTCTCATCCTCCTGCAGCCAAAACGTCAAGATCACTTACTTACCATTTTTCCAGTACTGTCTCATGCTTCCGGTTATCTTTTCAAATGTACTTCTCATCTTGCCAACCAGAGTATGAGCTCCTCAAACACAGAAGTGTCTATCATTTTTCCTGAATTTATCGTGGTGCAGTTGTTCACCATGAGTGCCCACTAATTCGTTTGATTGCTGAGGAGCAAGAGTCTATTGTCTTATTTCCAAACCCTGTCTGCGTTTATCCCTATGATAGAATCATAGATGTTAATGATGTTGATAAGAAAAGCAAAGTCACCTGTAGAACTAAGGAAAAAACAAAACATCATTTGGAATAGGAGCAACCCCTCTCCTCCACACCTCCCCCACCCCCACTCACCCCCGCCCTTGCATGTGCCAGCCAGAGCTAGATGGAACATCAGCATGTGCAAAGGGACAGATACGGAAATGAGCATCGAATGGTCTTGTGTTTTTCTTTCTTTCCAGATGTGGTTGCTCACCTGTCTACCGCTCCCGGGAGATGGCAGCTCGTGCCCTGGTCCCGTTTGTTATGACAGATGAAATCCCTGATACCATCCGAACTCTGTTGGCCAAACTCCCTGACTGCACTGACCAGTGTTTCCGGCAAAACCATATTCATGGGACACTTCTCCAGGTAAGTTAAGTCCCTTTTTGTGACTTCTGTCAAACACTACCGGATGAACTTTGATACTGTTAGCAGGTAAAGATTTGATACACAAGCTTTTAGCTCTATCTGTGGAACTTTTTTTGTTGCTGAAAGAACAAGTCTTTCCTCAGTGTGCTTTTTTCATCGTCAGCATGAATGCAGGGTCACACTCTGATTCAGTCAAATCACCTTTTGCATTAAAACCTAGGTTTTCTGCAGCATGCTTTCCCCCTTGGACTTACCTCTCTGAATCAGATAGTTCTGTCTTTTCCATCAAGTATGCCTGCAGAAAATTCTGGGCCACTCCTTGTTTCAGGGTGAAGTTGTGAGCATTCCTTGAAAGAGAGGTTAGTCCAAGAGGCACAGGGAGGGCTGTACACATCAGGGAGAGTCTGCCCTGCGGCATAACACATAGTACATGAAGTAGCAAACCCTACTTTCCTATTTTCTCTGTGCAACGAAAAAGACTTTTATTTTGAATAAATATACAAAATATTTATTGCTTTTAACTAAACAGTTCTAGAAAAGACTCAGTTACAACAAAGGATTGAGAAATAGACTTCTTATTGAAAATGTCTTTTGTTAAACCCTAGCTGTCAACCTGGGGACAGGTGGTACTGGTGAGAAGCTCTGCTGTTCGTGTGGCTGCTATGGTCACTCACAGTGGGGTGGGGCTGGGGTGGGATTTACATAGCAGGTCATGTTTCTGATTTCTGAGTAGATCTAAAAGATGGCCTTGAGATTCAAATGTATGTTGTAAGTTTGAGATCCACACTGCCGCCATGGGAGGCAGTATGTAGAGTGCTTCAGGGCATGTGACTCTGGATCCAGACTAGCCTGGGTGTCGTTCTCACATCCATCACTCACTGTTTGTACATTTATGTCTTCATTTTTGAACCAAAGATAATAGTAGTGTGTAAATGAATTCATGCATATAAAATGCTTAGAGTAATACTTGGGACATAATAAGATACATAGATAGTCATTATTATCATAGTTTTAATGAGACTGTACTATAATGAGAACGAATATTTTTAGTCACTAATTCCATCTAGGTAAGAGATGGCCGTGAGATCCAAATATATGTTATATATGTTATAAGCTATCTAGATGTAACATAGACCTGTTTCGTTGCCTGCCTTCCTGGTGGTTTTATTTATTCAACAAATATTTGTTGAATGGCTCCTACATACTACTGTGTCATAGTCAAAATAGTGATAAGTCGGTTCTTGCGTTGGAGTCGAGGGGAAAAAAAAGACCAGAAAATGGGCAATCACAAAGTCATGTGCTAAGGGAAGACATCGCAGGGCCACCCGACTGGTCTTGGGGAAGTTGGGGAAAGCTTCCCAGAGAAAGTGACATCTAAGCAGAGAGCAGAAGTTGGCCAAGGGAAGGGAGAGAAAGAGCCTCCCATGCAGAGGAAACAGCATATAGAAAGGCTCAGGCTGGGTGGGAAATCAGTCCATCTGGGAAATGCAGGGTTGAGTGGGACTTAAGTTCTAGGTTGGCAGGTCTTAAACTGGTTTTAGGACCTCTCTACCCTCTTAAAAATTTTTGAGGATCCCAAGGAGCTTTTGTCTTTCAATATTTAACCAGAAACTAAAACAGAAAATAAAACACAAGTACTCACAAGCACACATTCCATTAGTCATTACAGAGGTGACATCATCACCCACCTCTATTGTACACTTGTGAGAGAACGAGAAGGTAAAAAGAAAGTAATGTCTTAGTGTCATTTTGAAAATAGTTTAATCTGATAGAGCTTCTGAAAAGATTGTGCAAGCCCCAGGGGTCCCAGACCAGGTCCTCTGGTCTGTGTTCTGTATGTTATGGATCATTGGTGGTTTCTTTAGTCCAGACTCTTAAGCACTTATCTCCCTTGGTCCTCGCTACTTCCTTGTGGTGAAGAGAGGGGCAGAGACTACTATCTGGGTTGTAGAGATGGGATCCTGAGACCCACAGCATTCTGTCAGTCTCTGCTGTGTCTTTGAAGGGAAGGGGCTGACAATTATAAGTAACGCAGAACAGGCTTTTCAACCATTTATAGAGGATGCAGCTGAGTTGGAAGGAACGCTCAGACTGTCAAGGGGGATCAGCCTTCAGGTTTGCTTTATTGAAGACCCGCTCTTGGCTGAGCTTGGAATTGTTTCTTTGGCTTTTTCACCAGTTGTACAAATGGCCCTCCCAGCCTGGTTTCCTATGCACACCACTCACAGGTCTAGCTTGTGTTTCACTAGTCTGCCCAGCAACAAAATACGGTCTTTTGCTCTGTCTCTGGGCTGCCTTTGATATTCTCAAAGTTTCTTCTTCAGCTACATAATATGTGAAACATCGTGGGAAGGTAAAAACCATATACCTCTGGGGTAGTTGTGGCTCTTGCTCTTGTTCCTGAGTGTTGGGGAGATGAAGGGCTTATTAGGGGAAAAAAACAACTATATGGGTGTTGGGTGTTGGGTATTGTATTCATGTTTGTCAGACAGATTCCTGTCTTTACCAAGATTGGCTTATACCCTAGTTGAAAAAAGGAAGTCAAAGGCATGTGAAAATCTTTCTGTCATGTCTGTCCGGGTATCTCATCTGTGTTTTAACAGTTCTGCTTCACCCTGTTGTTCTTTGTGAGGAAAGCATACGGGGTTAAGATGGGGAGGCCTCTTCCGCTCTTTCCCTTCTACAGCTAATAGATTCCTTCTCCACATAAAGGTACCTTTGAAATCAGTAAAAGACCTGCACCTGGAAAAGAGATGGTAGGAACTGAAAGGAATGGGAATCTCCATGGGACTTTCAGAGCCAGCTAAGTAAATAGAAAGTTGTTATTTTTTTCAAAAGCAGGAAATCATTTTGTAATCAGAAAACAAATTCTTTCACAGAACATTTTCTTGAATTATACATTTTGACTTCCTTGAAAAATGTTGACATGAATATATCAAACCCCAGAGTGTTTCTATAGTATACCTTGAAAACGAGAAATATGCTGATCTCGGAATTTTCAGGGACTGTGGAAGAAAGACTCAAATTATAGGACATGCAAAAAAGGAAAGAACATGTGGGATTTGTTTTGTAATCATTTGAAAACCCAGAGGCTCATAATTGCCATGTTGAAATAGATGGAAGTAATGCACCTCCGAAAAGGTGAGATTATCCCGCAGGTTCACAAGAGCCAGTGGTAAATGACATTAAGTCTCAGTGAAGGCTAGAAAAGCGCCATGGACATTACCTCATTTGGGAACAACACTGGCAGGGCTACCCTGTCTTTTAAGTAGAATTAAACGTCTGTTTTTATTGCCAGAATCCTTCATGTTGGGGACTTAACATTATTACTAGGTTACTTATCACTCCCAAGAAATCATGCTAGAGTTTGAAAAGTTCTCTTGTACTGAGGAAGAATTTGGCCAACAATCATGAGGAAGGGTTTTTTCTGATTCCTGGGTCCTGAACTCACCTTTTGGTAAGTTTCTTAATGCTTAAATATACAATTTGAAGCAAAAGGTTGAATTTTGAGTTTTTTCATTTCATGTCTCTGCTCTTGCTTTATTTAAACTCTTTTATATGGATAAGGTGAAGTGTGTACTTGAGGAAATTTTGCTTCTATTAAAGCAGAAAACATTTCTGCATTTACCTGTACATTCTAGGCAAAGGTATTCTTTTTCCCTTCAGTTAATCCAAATAATCACCACAGTTCTACACACCCCTTTGCTGATACTAAATTTTCTCAGTTTTTACCAGCAGGATCTGTTGAACACTTTAATTCTTTTATTCTGTCTCCCACACCTCCTGCCCTGCCTTGATTTGGAGCCTTGACTTCTGCATTTGAAAATTCTAGGTCAAAAAGATTCCACTTTTCTGGCTGTGGGGCTGAGCAGTAGTGCTGCATCCTTGGGTTAACATGAAATATTAGCCAGGGATGGGCTTCAGACGGCCTAGGCCCATCCACTTGGGAAGTTTGTCGTAAAAGAAGTAAAATGAACATTTTGAGCACCTCCTGTGTTCCACATGAATTGCACGTGTGACTTCATTAATCCTCCCGGCCACCCTACATGGTGGACGTTATTCACACACACACACACACAGGTCTCTGTTTCTGTGTGTTTCTGTTTCTGATGAGGAAAATGAGGTGAGCCTGGAGAGTGACTTACGTCAAGTCACCGAGGTAGGGCAGTCAGGGGTAGAGAGAAGACATTAAACTCTAAAGCCTGCGCTCCTTGTCTCTTTAGAACTCACTGCCTCTCTGATAATTGATGTGAATAATGACTTTTTATGCCTAGGGAAACCAATAGCACAAGGAAATATATATAAGATCTTGTAGTAGCTCACAGTGAAAAAGAATATGAAAATGAATATATGTCTATTCATGTATGACTGTAAAATTGTGCTATACACCAGAAATTGACATAGCATTGTAAACTGAATATAACTCAATAAAAAAATTTTTTTAATAAATAAAAATGCTTTTATTAAAAAAAAAAGAGAGAATCCCTGTTTGCTCTGTTTTTAAACTCTTGTCACTCTGGTCTCCTTAAATCTAATTTGATACGATACTACAACATTGTCAACAAAGACGTCCATCAGGATTATAAAGAGGGGCAGAGGAAGCCAGTGAAACCCTGAGAAGCTAGAGCTGTTAAAAGACCTTTAAGTGTACTTATTGTACCTTCCCTCCCTCTGCTCATCTTTCTCTTCATTTCTCTTTGGTCTCCCGTTTAGTACCCCTAACCTGGAAATATGGAATCCTCCCTTGGGGCCTAGATTATAGCCAAGTTCATGGTTGCCACACCTTCTGTCAACCTTAAGGGTGTGACAAAACCTCTCAGACATGGGCAACCATAGGAATTGTAGATCTTAGGCCTGGGAGCTGACGGGACCATAAAAAAGTGGTCAAGATTGAATTCAATTCAGCAGACACTGTGGAACACCTACCCTGTTCCAGACACAGTGAAAACACCAGTTTGCCCTTTAAGGCTCTTACCTCCCAGTGTGGGGAGCTGTGGGTTAGAAACCAGGTGAGCCAATTAAACCCTCAGCGGACCAGGGAGCATATGAATAGCAGAAATGAAGACAAGGGAAAAGATAAAATAGCCAAATGGGCATCTGTCATAAAAGGAGACTGAAGCTGCGACTTTCTTAGTCCGTAACACCCTGATATGCTCTGTGTTAGGGCTGGCGGTAGGGTCTTTATAGGGGTGGGTACAGGGATGCTGGGCTCGGAGGGACAGCATGAGGACGAAAATAGAGGCAGATCTTGGTACTGCCTTTGTGGAAAAGAAAGGCAGAAAATCAGGAAAGAAGTAAAGATAGGCCAGTTTGGGGAGAGGGTAGAGCTCAGGGGTAGAGTGCATGCTTAGCATGCTCAAGGTCCTGAGTTCAATTTCCAGTACCTCCATTATAAATAAACAAACAAATGAACAAAGACACCCCCCCCCAAAAAAAACCCAAACAATGAAACAAACAAACAAATATAGGCCAGTTTGGGCAGCTAGTTGTCTGAAGGAATCACTATTCAAGAAACAGGGATAAGACCAACCACCCTTCACTCTCTGCTGTAGAGGGAAGCAGTGGAAACAGCTAGAAAATGAGTGGTGGAGGTAGCCTTAAGTTTACATTCTAATGGAGTTTTGTAAATAAGGAAGCGAACATTTTTAGAAAGAAAAAAATTTTAATTAGTATTGTTGCATTGCAACTTACGATTTAAATATAATTTAAAAGAGTGATCAGTCCTATCTTCTTAAAATGTGATGATGTAAGACGGCACTTTATGCTTAAAGAATTTTAATGTCTTTTGCATATTTCTTAAAAGCACAAAATTGTGAAACACAGAGTAGAAATTCTCTCCGGCAGTCCAGAAGTGGAACATTGCTTGACAAATTCCACTTGGCAACTCTAGCTTGGCCTATCTCTGTTGTTTACTTTCTACACAGAAAAAATATAATTTCAGAATGGAAAATGAAAAACAAAAGCATGAAATTATGCTGATGTTGTAAGTTATAAATAGATTGCTGGTCAGTGTGCTTTTTTCCTGGAGTGAGTCATAAAGAAAATGCTCACTCTTGTCAGGAGTGGCCAGATTTACTCATTCTTTCTGAGGAGTTGTGTTCGTGTGAAGGGAGAAAAGTGTAAGTTAGGAGAAAAGTGTTAGGAAGGTCCCCAAGTCCAGGAAGGGCTAAGATGGAGCTGCTCCGATGGCATGGTTGTAGATGCGTCAAGCATGTATTGATTCCTTCTGCTCCCAGGGAGTGTGAGTGGGACCTCGGCTCCAGGGACTCACCTGCAGCATCTCTGCATCCCAGAGTGCCAGAGAAAGTCTTTTCTGTGTGTGCCTTGACTTGAACAGGATTGGGAAGCACTGGGCTCTTAAAGAAAAAAAAAAAATAAAGAAAAAACTAAATCTTGTTAAATCTTACCTTTTGGCAATGTATTCCCATCTGGATATAAGCCCAGAAAAGTTATTTTTAATTAAAATGCTACTTTTGAAGATGAATTAATCTCTTCCTTATAAACATCAAAAGGCTTTTATTTGGTGTGTGTTACCTAGGGAGCTTTCTCTGGGTGTGGGAGACAGCTTTTAGCTGCCAGGTTCGGAGCACTGACTGGAGTGCACCGTCATCGTCACTCGCCAGTGCCCTGTTGCTGAACTCGTATCAGCCAGGGGTATGTGGAGTTCAGAGCTTTGTCAGCCAATGTATCCCCAGCCTTTTGTTACTATTTAGAATTAGAGTAGGAAAAGTAATGGTAGAAAAGAATATATGTATGTAAGAATATATGTAGATGTACATGTACGTGTACCTACAGACCTGTGTACACACGCATACATATAAATACATACCAGTTATGGAGTGTGTGTATCTATATTTGGGGAGGATTGTATTGAGTACCTGTGGAGGCTCTTCTGGATGATGGATATTATTCCCATCATACTGATGAGAAAGCCAAGGGCTAGAGGGGTTATGAGGTTTGACCAAAGTTACACAGGATGAATGGTCAAAGTAGAGCTGGGGGGTCAAAGCTTTCCAGTTTGTGCAGTTTACCACTATTCCATATGACTCCTCTGGCAGAGTAGAAAGAACACTCTCAGGCAAGAGTGACTCTTCTCTGGGACTTTCAAGGTGTCGGGTCCAATGGAAGTTGACATGGTCTCTTTATGTGTTCATTCAACACCCATCGGTGGAGCACTGCCCTAGGTGTTGGAATACATCAGAGAACAGAAGAGACAGCCCCTGGCTCTCAAAGATCACTGCTCTCAGAGTGTGCATTCTAGAGGCAGGGAAACAGACAATAATAAATGACATTATATTAAGGCTTACTCCAATTTATTCGAATAAGTATAATAAATAAATAAAGTATATCATTTATTAGAAGGTAATCATTGCTGTGGACAGAAAGAACAGTAGAGTGGGATAAGGGGAATCAGGAATTGGTAGGAGGAGGGCAGGTGGCAGTACTGAATGAGGTGTCAGAATAGTCACTGTTGAAAAGATGACACTTGAGCAAGTCCCACCAAAAGACAAAGGAAAACTTTATTTTTTTTAAATAAAGTATAAACATCTTTTCTCCAGAAATGGAGTTGGTTACACATGTCTGTATGTTCAAGACTTCCTGTAACCATAGAGAAGTGCCTGCCAACATAGTAGGCAGTGGTGGATACACAGGACCAGGAAGGATGCCATTGCTTTAGAAGCCTGGGTGCTCTGTGAAGTCCACAAACTGTACGTGCAGATTAGTGGGGACTACGCAAAGTCCTTTCCCTAGAGGATCACAGCCAGTCAAGTCAGTCTGTTGTGGTTCCTGTGAGCTTAGGCAGAGAGGAAAGTGTCTGTCACATCACCTCCTCTCTCTCCAGGATGATCTTTACTTTAACCGTCTGTCTGTGACTGGGCCTTAGCGACATGGAATAAAATGTAGAGAGTGTTTGTTTATTCCTTTATTTAGCCAGTGGCTATTGAGTGGTTATTAAGTGCATAATACTAGGCCAGGCGCCACAGAAAATACAAAGAAAAGTTAATATATAACACATTCTCTGCCCTCCAGAGGCTTGTGAGCTGCCACGGAAAACAAGCCATCCACACCACAAACCTAACAAGTGCACGGAGACTCTCGGCTGTGGTGTGTGCCAGGCAGGTGGCCGAGATCACGTGTCTGAGAGGAGTGCTCAGAGAGGCTTGTGGGAGAAACCTTTAAACCAGTTTTCTGTCGTGGAGACAAGGGACTTGGGGGGAGCCGTGGCACGGAGGAGGGCGTGCAGAAGGTGTTCGCAGGGGAAAGGAGTAGACTAACGCGGAGTGCATCGGGAGGGATGGGGTGTGTGGCCTTCAGAGCGTGGTGTGCAAGGCAGAAAGGTGTGCAGAAGAGCATGTTGGCATGTTACTTCTTTTCTCTCATCCTTTTCACTGCTATTTTATATCAGACGTATAATGTACAGAGTGTATTAATACAGTTGTATATCATTTCTGAATAAATAAGTCTCCCAGAGCTGGGAGCACGTGCTCAGAGGGCATTCCAGGCGGTGAGTCAGAGCGTGGGCTCTGGAGCCAGATGGAGTTCCCTCTCCATCCTAGCTCCGCCGCTTGCTGGCTGTGCTATTTTGGGTGAATTGATTTCTGTGCCTCTGCTGCTGCTTCTGTAAATGGGCAGATAAAACTACTGCACAGGTTGGCTGTGGGGATTAAGTGAATGAACTAATATGTGGGTCGTGCTCAGCAGGGTCTCTGGCATATAGTAAGTGTTCAGTGAACGTTAGTTGCTATTAGCACTACTTGGTGTTCCACCATCACCACTACCCCCGTTAGGGGTTTATGATCCAAAAATGTGAGGACCACTGATGCAGATGGTGAGTGAAAGATTTTGAGCTAAAGAAAGCAGCAGCTTAGAAAAATTAATGTCATCTGTTGAAATAATATTGTAAAAAATGTAAGACTCCCTACTGATCCGTGAATGTGTGCATAAGAGAGAAAAAAGCTGATGTTCAGCCATTGTGATGCTGTTTGTTGGCATGCCTCACAGAGGTTCCTCTGCTCAGTTAGCATCTTCCACCTTCCTGTACATTCACGCTGAAGATGATAAGAGCTGAGATTAGTTCTGATTATTAAGAGCTGAGTTCCTGCCTATCAGGTTATTATTCCTTGCACCTGTTTTGTTTTGAATTACACCCCCTCCCTCAGACCCCATCAGAAGCCTGATGAATCTGGAAAGGAACACCATCACACTGTCCCGGACAAAGGAGTCTTTTACCATTCGAAGGGGGAAATTTGAAGTTCACAAAGTGAAAGGAAGATACAGGATCCTCCCGGGTAGATTAATCTACCACTTCTCCGAGTTCATCTTGGAAGACACTTTCCATCCCCTCCCCACCTTATTGTTTGAGACTTTTATGACAGAAGATAATTCTGAATGTACTTTAAAAACACAGCAAAACAGAACACACGGTGGGCACGTTAACAGGCTTCTGATGTTTCCCAGAATTCCTATAAAATATCTGATGGTTTGTGGTCCCATTATGTGACACGATATGTTTGGTGGGCCTCCGTCCCATGAAAATAGCATTATTTGTTGTTTGGTTTTGGCTATGCCAGTCTAATAGGCAAAAGCAACACCTTATTAGGGAACTGTTTTGAGATTTCAGAGCACATGTGCTTGTTGCATAGCCCTTGGATTTACTTAGAGCACCCAACAGATTCCAGTTCCTAAGAACTCGGTTGGCTGTTTAAAAGCACCGTGGTTGAGAATAGCCAGACAATTTGACAGCCCCTTAGAGGCCTGAAGTAAAATCAGCCCCTGGGCCTAAAGGAAAGTTTAAATAAGCAATAAAACTTTCCATTTTAAACTATATTATTGTTCATGACATTCATATATTTCTCTGTACAGTTGACTCTTGAACAGTGTGGGGGTTAGGGGTGCCAACAAGTGTGCCATTGAAAATCCACATAAAACTTTTGTCTCTCCCACCACTAAACTGCTTAATAGCCTACTGCTGCCTTCCTGATAACACAACAGTTGAGTAACAGATATTTTATGTAAGTATTATATTCTGTATTCTTATCATTAAGCTAGAGCAGAGAAAATGTTAAGAAATCACAAGGAAAATACTTTTATAGTACTATACACTACATTTATCGATACTATTAAGTTTGCATAGTCTGTTTACAAGATGAATCTTCTGTCAGTATCTGTATCAGTATTGTCTTATACAAAACACTGTAGTTGTTATACATATTACTAACACTAGACACCGAAAATGAAAAGGTAACATGAAAAGAAATTCATGTTTATTTACAGGTATAATTATTTATGCATTGGTAACAGAAGCAGCAATCTGATTGCTTTATGGCAGCCTAGTGTGAATAAGATTGCTTCCCGGTAGCCCAGCCTATACGCTGTAAATGAATTGTTCTAAAAGTTTTGTGGCGTGTAGTATTACAGTCATATTCCTAATACAACATCAGGAACATTACTGCATTTTTAAAAAAACGACTTACCTGTGTTAATAGGCTGATACTTAGCTTCTCCAATTACCAGGGAGAAGGGTATACTGTGTGATAATGTAATACTTTGAAAGTAAAGTTATAAAACGGTAAGAAAACTAACACATTATTAATTTTATATTGAGTATCACTCACCTTATGCCTACATAAGAATAGGCTCTTCACTTCAATACCAGTCTTGCATGCAGTGTTCTACATGTATACTTTTATATGTTTATTGAAAAAAATCCACATATAAGTGGGCCTACACAGTTCAAACCCATGTTGTTGAAGGGTCAGCTCTACTGGGTATCTCCATCCCCTCCCCACGGTCCTTCTGCAGCAGGGTTTCTTAGCTTCAGCACTATCAACTTTTGGGGCCTAATTCTTTGTTGTGGGAACTGTACTGTGCATTGTAATATATTTAGTAGCATCTCCCCAAAAGATGCCTGTAGTGACCGCCCTTCCTTTTGTGACAGCAAGAATATCTCCAAGCATTAGCTCATGTTCCTTGGGGGGCAAAATCGTCTGAGGCTGAGAACCTTTGTCCCATGAAAATAAACAAATTAAATCTTAATTGAATTTCTCTTGTTATTGTCAATAACAAGCATTTTCAGTGTCTTCTTTTCACACCAAGAGAGTATGAAGGGTTGATAATTAAGGTAAAAACTTGTACTTGTGAATATTTTGATAACTTTTTTTCTTCTAATTTTTGCATAGTTAATTTATCAGTTACCCTGTTAAATTAGTTACAGATTTTGACATTAAAAAGAGTCAGTAAGAATACAGAACCAAGCTGACAGTAGTCCTTAGTACAAACATATGGGCAGTGGTAGTTTCTTCTCTCTTTTCATTAAGAAACACATTCCGGTGGACCACAGTTTAATTCCTAGTGATGTTGAAACAGACATTCATTAACATCCATTTCTCCAAGTGTCTCATGACTTTTGCAAAATTACCTTTGGATAGTGAATTCCACCAAAGTCTTCTGCAGAGTTTTCCGTATCTGAATTGGTAAGAAGGAAAAGTTAGAGCATCTGCCTTTATTTTTTTCTGCTTTATTGAGATATAATTGACATGTAACATTGTGTAAGTTTAAGTTGTACAGTGTGACAGTTTGATATATGTATATATTGCAAAATGATTACTACATTAAAGTTAGTTAACATATCCATAACCTTACATAGTTATAATTGTGTGTGTGTGTGCGTGTGTGATGAGATCTTTTTAGATCTACTCTCTTAGCAACTTTCAAATAAAATACCATATTGTTAACCATACTCACCATGCTCTAAGGTACATCTCCAGACCTTGTTATAGTTAGAAGTTTGATTCCCACCCTTGCCACCACAACCACCAGTCTGTTCTGTTTTCAGAAGTTCAATTTTTTTTGATTCCGTATATAAATGAGATCATACAGCATTGTCTTTCTCTAACTTCTCTCATGTAAAATGATGCCCTCAAAGTCCATCCATGTCCTTGCAAATGACAAGATTTCCTTCCTTTTTTATGGCTAAATAGCATTACAATGTGTGAGTGCGTTCACACATACCACATTTTCTTTATCTGTTCACCCATTGATAGACACTTAGGTTGTTCCCATGTAGTGGCTATTGTAAATAAAGTTGCAATGAACATGGGGGTGCAGCTTTTTACCATATCTTCTGCAAGAATGTAGACCATTCTCAGCAATCAAACTGTCGACATTCCAAAAAATGTTGATGTCACTTTGAAGGGTCACACGTTATTGTAAAGGGCTACAGAGGCACCATGTGGAGGGATGTCAATCCAATCAATGTAGAACACAGTCTCCTTGGAAAGGAAAAGAAGAGGCTCTGGGTTGACAAATGGTGGGGAAATAAAAAAGAACTGTCAACTAACTGTTTGCACTGTGGGTAGTCATGTATAGAACATGATCAAGGGTGTTACACTGAGCTTCTATTACGAGATGAGATCTGTGTATGCTCATTTCCCCACCAATGCTGTTACTCAAGAGAATGGTTCTCTTGTTGAAATCCAAAACTTCTTGGGTGAAAAATACATCCACAGGGTTCAGATGAGGCCAGACATTTCATGTTCAGTATCATAAGCCCAGAAAGATGAGTTAATTCTTGAAGGAAATGACATTGAACTGGTATCAAATTCAGCTGCTTTGATTCAGCAAGCCATGACAGTTAAAAACAAGGATATCAGAAAATCTGGGGATAGTATCTATGTTTCCGAAAAAGGAGCAGTTCAGCAGGCTGATGAATAAAGATCTAAGTTGTCCAGCTACAGAAACAGCAAGATGCCAGATGACTTTTCAGATTCATTTATGATATTTTAAAGATGCAACAAGAGCTCTAGTGATTTTGGAGAAAAAAAACACGGGGCACAACTATCTCCTTGAGAGAGTGATTTCATTTCTTTCAGATACATACCCAAAAGTGGAATCTCTGTAGTTCTACTTTTAATTTTTTGAGGAACCTCCATGCGGTTTTCCATGGTGGCTGTACCAATTTACATGCATCAGCAGTGCACAAGAGTTCCTGTTTCTCTAAATCCTCGCCAACATTTGTTATCTCTTGTCTTTTTGATAATAACCATTCCATCAGGTGTGAGGTGATATCTCATGGTGTTAATTTGCATTTCCCTGATGTTAAGCTCTTTTTACTGTTGGCCATTTGAATATCTTCTTTGGGGAAAAGATGACTATTCGGGTCTTTTGCCCATTTTAAAATTGAATTGTTTGTGGTTTGTTTGTTTTTTGCTGCTGAATTGTAGTTTCTTATATATTTTGGAATTAACCCCTTATCAAAAAGGTAGTTGGCAAATATTTTCTCCCATTCCTTAGATGACCTTTTCATTTAGTTGATCATCTCTTCTGCTGTGTGGAACTTTTGAATTTGATACCATTTCACTTGTTTATTTTTGCTTCTATTGATTGTGCTTTTGGTGTCATATCCATAAAATCATTGTTATGACCAATGTCAAGGAGCTTTTTCCCTATGTTTTCTTCTAGAAGTTTTATAGTTGTCGGCCTTATGTTTAAGTCTTTAATCCATTTTGAGCTAATTTTTGTGAGTGGTATGAGTTAGGGGTCCAGTTTCATTCTTTTACATGTGAATATCCAGTTTCCCACCACCATTTGCTGAATAAACTACCTTTTCTCCATTGAGTATTCTTGGCTGCCTTGTCAAATAGTTGACTGTATATACATGGGTTTATTTCTGGGCTCTGGATTCTGTTCCATTGGTTGACGTGTCTGTTTTTATGTCAGTACCATATGGTTTTGATTACTTTGGCTCTGTAATAGTTTAAAATCAGAAAGTGTGATACCTCTAGATTTTTTTTTTTGTTTTTTCATTTTCCCCCCTTAGTATTGCTTTGGCTATTCAGGATCTTTTATGGTTCATATGAATTTTAGGATTTTTTTTTCCTATTTCTGCAAAAGAAGAAATACCATCGGAATCTTGATAGAGATTACATTGAATCTATGGATGGCTTTGGGTGGTATGGACATTTTAACAATGTTAATTCTTCCAATCCATGAGCATGGGGTATCTTTCCATTTATTTGTTAATTCTTTAGTGTTTTGTTTTGTTTTGTTTTTTTCCCACCAGTGCCTTAGAGTTTTCAGTGTATAGATCTTTCATCTCCCTGGTTGAATTTCTTCCTGTGTATTTTGTTTTTGATGCTGTTGTAAATGGGATTGTTTCTTTATTTCTTTTTCAGATATTTCATTGTTAGTGGGTAGAAGTGCAACTGATTTTTATATCTTGATTTTGTACCTTTTTGTTTTTTTTTTTTTTTTAGTCAGAGTCTAGGATTTTCTATATATAAGATCATGTCATCTGCAAACAGAGATAATTTTACTTCTTTTTTTCTAATTCAGATGCCTTTTATTTCTCTTTTGTGCCCAGTTGCTCTGGCTAGGACTGCTAGTATAAGATCTAGATCATTAGGTTTCATCTTTGTTCTTGCACATTCTATGTTGTATAGGAGTGATGAGAATACGTACCCTTGTCTTGTTCTTGATCTTAGAGGAAAAGCTTTCAACCTTTCACTATTGAGTATGATGTTAGCTGTGGACTTGTTACATATGGCCCTTATTACATTAAGGTACATTCCTTCTATATGCAATTTGTTGAGAGTTTTTATTGTGAATGGATGTTTAATTTTGTCAAAATGTTTCCTGTAAAGATTAAGATGATCATATGATTTTAATCTTCCATTCTATTAATGTGATCTATCACACTTAGTGTATTGCATATATTGAGCCATCCTTGCATCTCAGAGATGAATTCCACTTGACTATGGTGCATGATGTTTTTACTGTGCTGTTGAATTTGGTTTGCTAGTGTTTTGAATTTTTTTGTATTGATCTGTATTGATCAGGGATATTGGCCTGTAGTTTTTTGGTTTTGGGGGTTTTTTTTTTTCTTTTTCTTATAGTAATCTTACTTGGCTTCAGTGTCAGGGTAATACTGGCCTTGTAAAATGAGTTTGGGTGTGTTCCCTCTTCAGTATTTTGGGAAGAGTTTGAGAAGGATTGATGTTAAGTCTTCTTTAAATGTTTGATAGAATTTACCAGTGAATCCATCTTTCCTGGGATTTTCTTTGTTGGGAGATTTTTTATTACTTATCCAATCTCCTTATTCATTTTTGTTCTGTTCACATTTTCTGTTTCTTTCTGATTCAGTCTTGGTATGTTTCTATGCATGTTTCTAGGAATTTATCCCTTTCTTCTAGGTTGTCCAATTTGGTGGCATACAGATGTTCATATAAATGACTTTCTGTCTTCTTTGCCTTGTTTATCCCTGTGTTCCATTAGACCCTCAGATAATGATGCATTTATTCAACAAAATCAGGTACGCATCTAGCTCCTAGAGCAATAGTGACCATTTTGACTCCATGGCTACCCTGCGACCCCTCCTCCCACCCCATGACTTATACTTTAACCTTTACTCTTAGATCATTAGGTTTCATCTTTGCCATTGTGCATCATCTGTCTTGCTTCTCCCAATTAACAGTTCTGTCTTAATGTAATAGTTAAGAGAGAAGGCTCTGGAGTAAGACCATCTGGGTCCAAATGTTGACTCCACTGCCCACTTAGATTTCTTAGCCTTCATCCGCTCCTCTGTAAAATGGAGAAACAAATAGTTTTCTGGGGATAGCTGTGAAAATTAAATGAGATAAAACACAGTAATTCTAATGATTGGATCTGTCTCCAGAAGAGGGCAGAGGGGAATGTCCTTTGGGGCAGGAAGGGGCTCTTTTGAAGCTGTTCTAAAGCTTCATTGGTTGTAACCTCCTCTGTTTGCAGATGAGTTTCATGATCACTGTTGAGTGCGGCATGCTGTCGGGGATTCCTGGCATATCTAAATCCCCAGGCTCCAGTTGTTCTTTTTTTTTTTTTTTTTGCCAAATGGAAATAGGCTATTGCCTTCCTGCTTCATCCTTCATCCTCTATTTTTTTTTCTCACTAATGAAGGGAATGTGTGTTATATACTTGAATTAATGGCACTCTGGAGCAGCTGTTAGGTATGTACAAGTGTCAGATGTTTTAATGTTGGCCCCATATTCATACTGAATAGGTAGGGCTCTCTTTTCAGTAGAAACTTGGTCATTCTCTTACTTGGGATGCCTTTTTAAGCTTAGTAAAGTAAAACTTCTGGTGAGGGGAACATTTTTCATTAACTTCCTGGGATTCATATTTCCAAAAGGGACTAACATTTCTTTGAGTTATTTTTCATATCAAATGGATTTAACATGCTTTTTTTAAAAAAAAATTATGACTTTAAAGAATTTACAAGTGCCAGAAAATTCCATCATCTTTGTTAAACTTCAAAGAGATCAGTACAATTAACATCTCAAATGTGCTGTTTGACATTTTTTCCCCCTTATTCACTATTTAAGCCTTTAAAAAGTATCTTTACTTCATGTAGATGGTAAGACAGGTTTTACTTGTAAGTTTAAGTGAGTTTATAGCAAATAGACATTATGTCCTTCCTTTCTTCGTGGATTGCAGGATATATGGTAATTTTTATATCTAACATGTTGTTTCTAAAAATGCAGTTTCAGTTTCCTGTTTTATAATTGCTTTTTCCAAGTATGTGAGACATTTACTAGTCCAATTAATAAACTGTTGTTTTTATACCAAAAACAAGTATTTATTGCTCAGTCTGCTAGAGAGAAAATTTAGTCATCAGGTTTGATTTTCAAATGTTTATTTAGAGAACAGAGTTACAGGGCAGTAGTTTATATTAAAATGTATGATTTAACATACATTTTGTCTGTGTGTGTGTGTGCATTTAGAATAAGGGTGCTAAAATTTTATTTATTTATTTATTTATTGGGGTGCTAAAATTTTAAAAATGAGTCCGTATTCTCGTAGTGAGTTACAGATGCAATATAATCCATGCCCACCAAATCAAAACGGGGTGATAGATTTCGGCAGAAGATCAATACCAGTGCCCTTCAGCCTGTAATCTCTATGCAGTGGTGGGGCTTTTGCTCATGCAGCCCACTCTTCCCCAAGACCTTTGGGGCCTTATTAAAGAAGGAGAACCATATTGTTTTGGAAACATGGCTCCAACGTCATTACTTCATCTGTTCTGGGTAAATATATGTTTTACTTTGTTATTCTTCCTTTGTCCCAGCTTTTTCTTCTTTGCTGTTTCTCTCATTTTTACTCCTGAAGGACCACACAGACTGAAATAGAGACATACAACTCCCAGATAGCTCTCCATTCCAGAAATTTAACCTTAGACATCACCGCATGCATCACAATGAGTTTAGTCATTTTTAAATTCACATAGAGAAGGTAGAGGTAGCCTCTGTGTGTGTGTGTGTGCGTGAGAGAGACAGAGAGAGAGAGAGAGATGGTGGTGACCTAAAAACATCTACAGTTTAGTTTAAAACGAAACAAAAACAACAACAAAAAGTCTGCCTCAGAGTTTGTATCCAAGTGAATGGATTTGAGGATTGAGAATATTTCATTTTTGATTCCCTGATTGGCCTTTCAGAGGTGGAGTGGGTTGCTGTAGGGCAGGGTGAGCACTCATTTCTGGAAGAGGTGGGAGAGGTCAGGCAGAGTCGGGAGAGCTCTGTCACTCGGAGTGTAGGGCCAGGCCAACAGCAGCATCGCATGGGGCTGGTCAGAAGTACGCAACCCTGGGCCACCCCAGACCTGCTGAATCAGAATGTGCATTTTCACAACATCCCCAGTTGAACTCATATGCTCATTAAACTTAAGACGGACTAGTCCAACTAAGCCTTTTCCAGGATATTGTAGTGAGCCTGTAACCCACAGGATAAAATACATTTCCATATTGATGTAAGTAAATAAATGGTTGAATGGTTGAACAAATAAATAAATGGGGGGGGGATGTCGGGAGAGACGCGGAAGAATGCCAGATAGTTATGTAGTTACCTCCCTGCGAACCCCTGTGCCTTCTTCAGAAGATGAAGCTTAATTTCCCTTCCGTCATCCCTTGAGTGTGGGCTGCATGCAGTGACTTGCTTCCACAGAACATGGGAAGAGGCAGGAGAGGAGAATAACTCTATGGTGGAGAAATCTGGCAACACCACCTCTAAGCTGCGTGATCCAGGCTCAACAGTGATAAGTCATGTTGATAGCGTGTGATGGCATGCATGCTTGTTATGTTAGGATGAGAATGGCGTGTCACCTATGTGGTCTTCCTCCCCAAGACTCATAATCCTAGTCTAATTAAAAAAAAGAAAGAAAAGAAAAAAGAAAAAGATCAGACAAGTCCAAATTGAGGGACTTTTTTTACAAAAATATTTGACCAGAACGCCTCAAAACCATTAAGGTCATCAAAAAAACAAGGAAGAAGTGTGAGAAACTGTTATAGACCAGAAGAGCCCCAGGAAACATGTCAACTGAATGTAATGTGGTACCCTTGGTGGGATCCTGAAACAAAAAAAGGACATTAGGTAAAAACTACTGAAATCTGAATTAAGTGGGTAGAGTTTAGTTGGTGTAATGTACCGATTAATTTCTTAGTTGTGACAGATGAATCACAGTGATGAAAGATGGTAACAGCGGGGGGAACTGGGTGAAGGATATACAGAAACTTTGTGTACCATTTCTGCAACTTTTTGGTACATCTAAAACTTACTCTAGGACATCCTACTTTCTAGTCCTCTCATTTTGAAGAACAGATTTTCTTTCTCATAGAGTTAGTGATGGGTACAGAAAGGTAAGCATGCTGTGTGTACCCAGCATCACCAGGGCCTCTGAAAGGCTCTTCTGAATGTCAGTAATTTACTGACATCTGACTTTATCCGAGTGTGGTATTTGGGCCAAGGTCTGGAAAGTAGCAACAGAGTCCTCGCTACTGACCCCAAGCAAGTATCCGCTGTTTTGCTTCAAAGTTGGGTAGAATCAGCCTTCATCCATTTAAGAGTGATCTTCGGTAACTGAGACTGAATGTTTAGAATATGGCTCTTTATCATTGTCTGGGGGCATCTGAGTTAAGTCCCTAACACCAAGTTCATTTTGGGAGAAGGACATTCATTCTGTATGTTTTCAGCTTTAGAATCAAAGGGAACTTTGAAAATGAATTCAGCCGATTGGAGGCCATTTTTGAAGAGGAGGTGATTTTCATTAAAAATAAAAGTTGGCTCAAGTGTCTCAGTGGCTGGGAGAAAACAAATCATCGTCAGAAGGGTCTTTAAAAAAGAAGAAGGGCCCTTCTTCAGGAGAGTAGCAACAGTGTCTTTGTACCTGACAAGTCTAAACAGAAGAAGGCCTGCACGTTCTGAACAGTATCTTTATATCCACCCCACAAGGTTGAAGAGAAGACTGCTGGTGATGTGTAGAATCCTTGGAGAGGACAGATGTAGAGGAGGGCTGTGCTGTTTTCTACAAATACAGCACCAACCATGCTGTAAATACTGGCTTTGGGAGTTTCTCTTTAGTCTGAAATGACTTGCAGTTGGGTGGCGTTTCTTGTGTTGGGTTGTGAACACTGACACCAGGATCACAAAATTCTCCTGCAAAATGCTTTTGCTTTGTCTTACTCCCATTCTTGGAGACCGTGCTGGTACAGGCCCTGTGCCGACTTTCCTTTGCTGTCTTACCGCCGTCAGCAGTTCTATAACAGGATTAAAGGGATACCTCAATTTCCAAAAATAGAAGTTCAAGAGGTTTACTGCCCAGCGGAGGGAAGTCAAAATAACCAGTGTTATATTCTTCTGGCACACAGATTTCCAGTTTCCCACACTAGGACCTTGCACATAGTAAATGAAAACAGTTACAAAATTTTCCTCAGTGTCAAGTTCTGTTGAAGCTCACTCTAGCCTCACTTTAACTCTATTAGAAAGAACTTGGTATAAAGTAGATTCCTCTTGGATATCACCAGTGACTGAAATGCCAGGCTCCCATGAGAGAATGTAAATAAGACCTGAACTCCAGTGTATTTACCATTTTAAAACTAAAAGGCATAAAGAGAAGATAGTCTATTATTGTGGTTACTTCTTTCCTACTTGGTATGCACAGTTTATAATCTCGCACTGTTTTAATTGCTTCATTCTTGGAGTTTCTTTGACAACGTGCATTATTTTGTGAACGGAGGATGGTGTATGGAAAGAGGATTGGGATCCAGGCTAGTGGGGAAATACTCTTTCCCCACTTTGTAGGTATTTGACCTGGGGCAGATCTCTTGTATTCTAAAGTGAAACCTAACCACCTGTAAAATAATGACATGTAATTTGAAAGACTGGTATAAGGAGTAGAGATGTTATATGTACAAATTCCCATTATAGCGGCTGGCATGGTATATAGTTTCTTAACAAATGATAACATTTATGATTTTATTGTAAGTTTTTAAAGACTATTATGAAATTTATTTAACATTAGTGAGAGGAATTAAAAAATTACTTAATGGAAAGCTATTGCAAGGGGGTTTCTGATCCCAAATACATTTGTTGAAAAATACATTTTACCTCTCCTGACAGAAGGGCTATCTTTGTCACACACTAAACTTCAGTCTTCAGTTGCTCTTATTTTCTAGATTTTTAGCCTGTTCCATTGAATGGTTTGTCTGTTTTTACACCAGTTGCTCACAGTAGCTTTATAATGTTCTACAATTTGCTAGAAACTAATTCCGCTTCAGTGCTCTTCTTTTTCAGTACCCTGTGAATTTTAAATCAACTTGTTTAGTTCCTCCATCCTCCATTCTACTGATGGTTTTATTGGGATCACATTAAATTTATACATTTAATTATTAACCATACTTAACATCTTTATCATGCTGCTGTCCTATTCAAGAATATGGTTTGCCTTTTCATGCATTTGTCTTTTATGTTCCTCAATAGCATTATATTTTAAAGCTTTCTTCATGTGGATTATATATTTTTCTTTCTTATTACTGTAATCGTGAGTACTTATGTTTTATCTTTTGACTTGTGCTGTTCTATATATATTCACTTTGTAATAATACTATTAGTCATCACTTTTATTACACTTACTCTGTGTCAAACATCGTTTTCTGCACTTAAATACATTTATTTATTAAATCCTTATAACAATCCTAGAAAGTGAGTGCTGTTTTATAATAAGGAAACTAAAGCTCAGGGAGGTTAAATGACTTGCCCAAAGTCTCACTGCTAGAAAGTGGCAGATCCTAGGTTTCAGAGACTGTATGCCTAAGTTATTATGCTGTAGCATGCTCAGTGAGATGTCATTTGTAATGATGTCATTTGTAACGATCCTTTGTAATATGTTCCCTGTTGAGTCTCTTGGATTTTCCCCAAGGATATCACATATTTTTGATAAGATTGAATATTATAGTCAGTTTTCTACAAATGTAAACATGGTTTTAATGCATATATCCAATTCAAATTTTGATTTTCTTTAAACTTTTTCGTGACACTACAATTAAATTCGTGTGGGAGAGAAGCAAGATCACGGAGTAGAAGGACGCTCGTAGCTCACCCTCTCCCACAAATACACTTAAACTCACATCTATAGACCTACTCAGCCAACCAGAGCACCTGCCGAACTCTGACAGAACATCGCCCTCTTTGAAAGACAAAGACGCCAAAAACCTGGTAGGAGAAAAGGAAAAAAGAAAGAAGAAAAAGCAAAACAGTGCGGGACCGATCCCGCGGGGAGGGAGCGGCAAAGGAGGACTGGCGCTCGTTCGCTGGGGCTCCTCTCTCCAACGGAGAGGCCAGCAGGACGGAGGGGGAGCCTCTGAGGCTCAGATCTGCCCCGAGCACCCCTTGACTGACAGAACTGAGTTAAACAGGCACAAAGGGTCCCCGCGATACCCAGCCCGAGACGTGAGCCGGCAGCTGGGGCCAGGACAGGCTGCCTGAGCTGGGCGGGGGACGGGGACGGCTGCACTGAGGCAGCCCCGGGGGACTGCAGGGGGCTGTGCGCCATGGCTGGGAAGGGATATGGAGCAGAACAACCTCAGCCCCCATAAATTGCGAAAAAAGCAAAGCAACACGGCTGGTGTGCCCTGGGGGGGAGGGCGCCATAGCCTTTGTCTCCTCGGACCTGCGCCGCCACTACTGGCACTTTTCCTGAGAGGAGAGGCGAGGCGCAGCCACAGCTGCCGTCTCCTCCTGTGCTCAGCACCTGGGCAGGGGCACGGCCAGGACCTGAATCCATACCCAGGGGCTCTGCAACCTCCTGGGCAGGACTGAGACTTGTTTACAACCCGAGGCAGATAGGATCTTTCTGCCCTGCCTGACACCTCAGAGAACTCGTGCCACCAAGACAAATAAGGAGCTGAGATTTGGCCCGGAGCAGGGGCGGGGCCATTCCGCGGTCTTCCCTGAGCCTGCCTTCAGAGCACCAACCTGAAGTGGAGCAGGCAGCTGCACAGAGCAGTGGAGCGACAGGTGCCAGGAGAGGGTGGGTGGCCCCCCCGCCCACCGGGTAAGAGCTCAGCATCTGATCCAGTGTTGGGAGGGGGCATGATCTGCTAGCTGACAGCCACTGGGAGCAGCACAGACAAGGGCGCCAACGGAGGGCTTCTGCAAACAGCAAGCTGAGTACATGAAACAGGGTGAAGACACAAAGAACTCTCTATAAAATCATTAAGAGCACATGTCTCCAGGAGAACTAGATAACTGATACTCCTTAAGCCACAGCGCCAGAGAGATATGAGCAAGATGAAGAGGCAGAGGAATCACTCCCAATTAAAAGATCAAGAGAAATCCCCTGAAAACACGATCAAGGAAATAGACATTGATGGCCTACTAGATCAAGATTTCAAAAAAGGAGTGATCAAAGTACTGAAGGAACTAAAAGAAATAGTGTTTAGAGATATAAAATATGTCAAAAATGAAATAGAAGCTATAAAAAAGAACCAAGTAGAATTGGTAAACTCATTTGCTGAGATGAGAGCTGACCTAAAGGCTGTACAAAGCAAGCTAGATAATGCAGAGGAACGAAAAAGTGACCTTGAAGACAGGACAACAGAAAGCACCTGATCAAAACAGGTGAGAGAAAAGCAAATTGAAAACAATATAAGGGACCTATGGGATAACATAAAGCGTGCCAATCTATGCATAATAGGGGCTCCAGGAGGGGAAGAAAGAACAAAGGGGACTGAAAAGATACTTGAAGAAGTCATAACTGAAAACTTCCCAAACCTAAAAAAGGAATCAGATATCCAAGAACAGGAGGCTCAGAGGGTCCCAAACAGGAAGAACCCAAGCAGACCCACACCAAGACATATCATAATCAAGATGGCCAGAGTCAAGGATAAAGAAATGATCCTAAAGGCAGCAAGAGAAAAACAAAGAGTGAGTTACAAGGGAACCCCCATAAGGCTCTCAGCTGATTTCTCTACACAAACAGTACAGGCCAGAAGGGAGTGGCAAGATATATTCAAAGTCCTGAATGAAAAAAAGATGCAGCCTAGGATACTCTATCCAGCAAGGCTATCCTTTAGAGTAGAAGGAGAGATAAAGAACTTCACAGACAAGCAAAATCTAAAAGAGTTTAGCAACACTAAACCCATGCTGAAAGAAATATTCACAGGTCTACTCTAAATAGAAAAGAAGCAGGATGCTACAAAAATGAGAAACTCGTAACTGGAAAGGAGATAACTGCCATGAATTACAAAAAGAATAAACACAAAATTGTAAAAGAAGACATCTAAATCATTAAGAGTGGGAGAGGGAAGCAAGGAAAGCCACTGTGGAAAACAGTATGGAGATTCCTCAAAAGACTAGGAATAGACTTACCATATGACCCAGGAATCCCACTCCTGGGCATATATCCAGAAGGAGCCCTACTTCAAAATGACACCTGCACCCCTATGTTCATAGCACCACTATTTACAATAGCGAAGACATGGAAACAGCCTTGATGTCCATCCACAGATGACTGGATGAAGAAGAAGTGGTATATTTATACAATGGAATACTATTCAGCCACAAAAACTGACAACATAACGCCATTTGCAGCAACATGGATGCTCCTGGAGAATGTCATTCTAAGTGAAGTAAGCCAGAAAGAGAAAGAAAAATACTATATGAGATCGCTCGTATGAGGAACCAAAAAAAAGAAAAGAAAAGAAAAGAAAAGAAAAGAAAAGAAAAGAAATATAAAACAGAAACAGACTCATAGACATAGAATACAAACTTGTGGTTGCCAAGGGGGTGGGGGATGGGAAGGGACAGACTGGAATTTCAAAATATAGAATAGATAAACAAGATTATACTGTATAGCACAGGGAAATATATACAAGATCGTGTGATATCAAAAAAAATGTGACAATGAATATATATATGTTCATGTATAACTGAAAAATTGTGCTCTACACTAGAATTTGACACATTATAAAATGACTATTACTCAATAAAAATGTAAAATAAAAAAATAAATTCGTGTGAAAGAATAAATAGTAAGATAATAGACAATATTTTTTATTATGATTGCATTAAATCTTTAGAGCAATTTGGGGGCAAATTGACCCCAAATTTAAAGTATAATTAACCCCAAAGTTAAAGTATAATTTTCATAAAGATAAAATCATCACTATCAGGCAAGTATAAAATGAATATGTGTAACAGATATTACTTAACTCATTAATGTCCAACAGGTTGTAGGCCTTTGAATTTATTTGTTCTGCTGGACAGAAATTATTTGTATCTCTACCCCTACAAAAGCCTACAAATTCACAAGTACCTTCACTGAGTCTGGGAATTTTAATCAGTAGCAAACAAGGAGATGTACTAAGTTTATTCGTCTAGACTAGGGGTTGGCAAACTATAATCTATGGGCCAAATCTATCCTGCCCCATATTTTGTAAATAAAGACTCACTGGGACACAGTCATGCTCATTTGTTTACATATTTTCTATGGCTGCTTTTACAGTATAATGCCAGAGTTGAGTAGTTACCACATGACCCAGAAAGTCTATTATATTTACTCTCTGGCCCTTTACGGGAAAAAAAAATTGCTGAATACAGGCATACACATGATGAATCTTATACAGATTTTGTTAGATTTTTCCCAAGATATTTCATGTTTTAGTACCATTAGAAATGATAATGTTCTTTTTTAACATTTTTTAATTGATTTATAATTATTTTACAATGTTGTGTCAAATTCCAGTGTTCAGCACAATTTTTTAGTCATTCATGGACATATACACACTCATTGTCACATTTTTTTCTCTGTGACTAATCATAACATTTTGTGCATATTTCCCTGTGCTGTACAGTGTAATCTTGTTTATCTATTCTACAATTTTGAAATCTCAGTCTATCCCTTCCCACCCTCCACCCCCCTGGTAACCACCAGTCTGTATTTTCTGTCTGTGAGTCTATTTCTGTCCTGTATTTATGCTTTGTTTTTGTTTGTTTGTTTTTGTTTTTTAGATTCCACATATGAGCGATCTCATACGGTATTTTTCTTTCTCTTTCTGGCTTACTTCACTTAGAATGACATTCTCCAGGAGCATCCATGTTGCTGCAAATGGCATTATGTTGTCAGTTTTTATGGCTGAGTAGTATTCCATTGTATAAATATACCACATCTTCTTTATCCAGTCACCTGTTGATGGACATTTAGGCTGTTTCCATGTTTTGGCTATTGTAAATAGTGCTGCTATGAACATTGGGGTGCAGGTGTCATCCTGAAGTAGGATTCCTTCTGGATACAAGCCCAGGAGTGGGATTCCTGGGTCATATGGTAAGTCTATTCCTAGTCTTTTGAGGAATCTCCACACTGTTTTCCATAGTGGCTCCACCAAACTGCATTCCCACCAGCAGTGTAGGAGGGTTCCCCTTTCTCCACAGCCTCTCCAGCATTTGTCAAGAAATGATAATGTTCTTTAAGGTAAAAAAGTCCAAGTGTTCATTGCTAGTCTTTAGGGACTATAGTTAATTTTTATGACTCTCATATTCTGAGAGTTTGCTAATAAACTTACTAGTTCTTACATCTTTTAAAAATAGATTTTTTAGAATTTTACTACATAGGTAGATAATCACGTCATCTATGAATAAGACCAATCTTCTCTCTTTCCAATTGGTATGCTTTTTAAATTGCCTTGCCTTGCCTTACTGCACTGGCTAAAACCTCTAGTGTAAAATGAAATAGGAGTACTGAGAATGGACTTTTTTTTCTTTTTTTGATTTAATAAAATTTTATTTTTCAAAATATATAGTTGGTGGAAACTGTTCACGCATCTTCACCAGCAGCTGGGTCATTTCCACCCTTGGAGTTACTGGTGTAAATTACTTGAGCTCTGTGCTTTGAAACTAGCTTAGTAAGTCCTTTACTAAGGAGCTCCTGAAGGGCTGCCCTGGCCAGGGAACCACGGCTCTTCAGTCTGTGAGTGATGACAGCTGGGGTTATAAGCTTATGGTTTGGGACTTCGTTACAAAATTTGTCATATGTTGCTTTGTCAAACAAGACTAGGTTATTGAGCTTGTCCTGAACTTTGCCTTTGGACCACTTCTTCTTTTTGGCCTTGCCCCTAGATTTGTTCACTGGGTCTTTGTCTTTCTTGGCTGACTTTCTGGCATCTTTCTTCTTTTTGTCATCCTTGGGCGGCAGAGCAAAGCTGTAAGAGCAGCTGCTACCACTGCCGCCTCACTAGGATGTCGGACAAAAAGAGAAAGAACATTCTTACATTTCCCAACCATAGGAGGAAAGTGTTCAGCCTCTCATTAATACATATGATATTAGCTACAGGGTTTTTTTTTCCAGAATCACTTTATCAAGTTGAGGAATTTCCCTTCTGTTTCTAGTTTATGGAGAATTTTTATCATGAACAGGTGTTGAATTTCATCAGTTGCTTTTTCTGCGTCTATTGACATAATCTGATGTTTTTCTTTTTTAATATATTCATATGATGAATTTCATTGATATTGAACCAACCTTGCATTGCCAAGATAAACCCCATTTCTTCTTATGTATTATCCTCTTTATTAATTACTGGATTTGATTTGCTAACATTTTATTAAGGGCTTTTGTGTCTAGAAAATTTTTTTTAGAAAGGAAGGTCAATAGCTGTATAACTTACCATATCAAATCCTAAAATACAATATAAAGATATATTAATATTTATAGTCATTATACAGGAATAAAAATTATGGTACTTATAACTCATCATTAGAAAGATCAGAGGACAAAATAGAAAAACCAGAAAAGAGGCTAGTATATGTGTAAGTTAATATATTATAAAGGTGCTACCAGTCCTGTAAAGTTCAAAGTTTTCATAGAGAAACTGAAAATATTGGACTTTTTGTTGTAATCATTGAATCACCATTTATAATATAATCTATGCAGTGTATATTGTACTTTAAGTAACCATGTGAATATGTCATGATTATTTTATACACTCCCATAGCATTTGACCGGAAACTCTCAATAAAGGTTTATTGGAAGAATGAAATAGATTAATGCTGTTTTTTAATAATCCAAAGGGTGTGATACTGTTTTCTTCTGTTCCTCTATGTTTTCCTATTAACAGCATGAGAAATAAGTATTTCTGGAATAATCTGGTGGAGATTTTAAATACTTGTTAGACAAATGTTTTCACTTGTACCACATTGGAGGTTGAACTTCCTGCCACTTTGAGATTCAGTTTTGATGGCCCATTCATTTACTTTTGGTGACATGAAACAGGGATGCTGCAGAGCAGAATGAGAAAACTTGTGTTGTAGAAAACCCCCCTCTGTCAGCTGTAGTGATTCTGTGGAGATTTGAGAATCCTCACACCGTGCAATACAAAATTCTCAGAGTGGCCAGAAACTCCTGACCTCAGAACATCAGGTTTAATGGCCACATCAGCTCTCACTTTGTTCATTAAAAAGAGTGAGATTTTTCTAGATTAAAGAAATCTCATTACTTTGAATTTTACTGTTTTAGAGTTTTGTTTTTGTAATTTGTAATTCTGACATTAAGACTGCACACAAATTTACCTTCCTCCATGAATATTCATTGCAAATGAATCTTTTGAATTTATTCAGGATCAGCTTAACAGAAATGCTACTTGACAGTCGTTTATTTTAGTATAGTTTATGTTACTGACCATTTTTAAAAACAGACCAATATCTCTTTAAAACTTCTGTTTAAAAAGATTTCTTGGACATTCAGATTGGTCTTTTCCCAATGATTTTGTACCTAGGAAGTGTTGATGTTTCTTAGATATTTGTTCCTGATATGTACACATTTGTTTAGCAGAGCGTGGCTTCATCATAGCCTACCAAGGAAGAACTTTATATTATGAGGGAGTGACAACAGGCAGTTAAAAGATGGAAGAATGTGTTTGGATGAGTGGTGACAAAAAACCCAACACCTACCAACAAGTTATCTCAACCATCAGAAATCTGGGATGAATTGTATATCCTGGGCCTGGGTTTTATAATCCATCACTGGCTTGGGTGGTAGATATTTAAACAATGGGAAAAGTTAGTGCATAAACATAGCTGCTAAAATGAGAAGTGATTTCTTAACAAACCAGAAAAGGGAAATGATAGTGGACCTTCTTAGCAATTAAGTGGCCAAATTATTTATAGAGGTTTGGGAAACAGACTGAAGTGATTTGGTCCATAGACAGTAAAACAGTTTTAGTTGGAGAAACTGTAAAGATTTAATTCATTTTGTTTACTGAGGAGTTGATGTGTTCAGGGGTGAGTTAACAAAAGAATCAGAGTTTGAAAATTAGTCAGTGATCTTTTCCCTTGCAGCAAAAGATGCACATTTTTGTTTTTCTTCTTATGTCTTTATTTTTATAAGAGCATTTTCTTACCGAATATTTTTTAATATAACGAGGCAAATTACTTCTGAAGGTTCATCCTTCCTCCCACAAAAAGTGAAGGCTGCTATTTGTTATATTATGAATGATCGGTATCTACTGTTAACATCCAAGTCAGTGTGGGAGGTGAGAATTCTACCATTTAACCACCAGTGCAAAAGAATGTTATAATGTACTGTTTAGAACAAATGTGATGACTTATAAATAATCTTACATAATAGAATCATTTGTTGAATTATAATAAATAAAAGCTATGTACTTATATATAAAAATTCATCAAGCTGTAAACTTCAGATTCCATGCTTTTAAGTTGTATTTAAATTTTTAAAAAACTTTAATTAAGATTGGTGGTCAGGGTTTAGGAATTGTGTTTGATAATTTGGGGAGTTACATACTTTATAATGCTATGGAGAGGATGTTCCTTATCTGAAAAAGTTCTCCAAAGACTGAAGCTTGTGGTTAATTAAAAACAGGGAGAATATTTTAAAACTCTACCTTCAAATCACAATAAAACCCAGTGGCTGAAGAAGAGTATGCTATGGGCATGATTTTCAGAATTCACTTCAAAGCAGAAATGCAATATTCATTAATCTTGTTCTCTGATTGTGATATTAGCTCTTTTGTTCCTGTTGAGTTTACCTTGGCCTGAGTACTGGCAATTAAATGGCACAGTGAAGATGATTGCTGGGAAACATTAACTTGTTATTGTTAGTTGACATCGTGCTAAGGTTGATGGGAATTGGAGTTTATAAATAGCCTGGTCTAGGCATTGATTTTAGAAATCTGTTCAGTTTCAGGGATGAATCTCATCATGTTTACATTTGAAGCTTTTTGTTTAACAGACAGTGGGTTTACCCTTTTGAAAAATGTATACCCACATGGAAACTTTTGTTTTCAGTATTAACTTCTTGAATAAATTGGCTTCCTATTTTTTGCTCAG
The DNA here is from genome assembly GCF_048564905.1 of Vicugna pacos. NCBI lineage: Eukaryota > Metazoa > Chordata > Mammalia > Artiodactyla > Camelidae > Vicugna > Vicugna pacos. Next base: position 30,623,963 of record NC_133001.1, read on the forward strand.
CTTTATTTTTCTGGATGTTATGTAAGTGGTGTTCTTTCACTTTCTACAAAGGGTCCTACTTTCTTTTCTACTTGATATAATTCATTTTTATTTTAATCTAGAATAGTCTTCATGTTTTGCAAGTATGTTTTAAAATAAGCATCTTTGAACGTTTGCAGTGTTCAGCATGAAACTTTTGTCCGTTTCTGAAAAGTGTTCTTGTGTGTCCTTGCCTGAAAGCAGGCCTGCTACTTGAATTTTTATCATGCACTATCAGATGCAAATCATTAACTCTGAGCTCTCCCCAGCATGACGGTGGAAAGAACACAGGGTCAAAGCGGTAATCCTTGACGGATGAAAGGAAGTTGACTCTATTATGAGAAATCTAGGCAGTTAGACAAGGCCTAACAATTGTTTCTAGAAATCTGGCCAAATCACTGAATAATTGCCTTCTTCTTTCAGGCCAACTCAAACCGTAAATTTTCATTCTCATTAACCTGATAATGAGAGAAGGATTCCGTGCTACTCAAATAGGCCTTAAGACATGGAGTTTCAGGGTTGTTTTTAAGTTGGGTCGTACATTTACCCATCATTCAGTGAGGTTTAAATTGAGTTCCAATTAAATGTTCAGTATTGTGCTAATTAAGCACTGGGTGGATATAAAGCAGTATAAATTCACCATCAGAATCTTGCAGTTTGACTGCAACAGAAAAATTAGAGTGCCAAATCACGTAACATTAATTTTAAGTCAGATTATCAGCCTTGATGAAGTAGGTAGATAGAATCTTCATGACTAAACCCTAAATAACTCAGGGCATCTAGCTGTATGTCTTCAGATCTCTGGTTGTTAGGACACTGACAAAAACAGGAAGATTTAATAGGCTGTCAGATGTTTCCTTGGCACAAAAGTTACCTGGGGCACTGTTTAAAATACAGGACCCCAAATTTTTGTCCTGAAGATTTTGATTGTGTAGATCTGAAGTAGAACCCCAGAATCTGCCTTTTTCATGTGTGATGTAGGTGATCCTTAAACTCAGGCAAGTTTGGAAAACATTGGGTTAACAGTGGAAGAGAGGGATTCAATATACAAAATTGAGTTAATGAAAGAGACAAGTGATGCTAATGTCAGGTCTGAGATAACAGAGATTTATCCCCCCAGGTGATGGATATTGTATATCACTAGGTAATTTGCTGTTGAGGTTAAAGGACCATGAAGAGCAATAAGAAAATCTTAAAATTTCTCAGCTCAAAGATTTAATGGGCAAAAAGTGTTCTGGATTGTGTTTTATCACTTATTTTCTACCCAAACTTGTTCCAGTCTAGGAAGGGTGCTCTTGGTCATTCATGTGGAGAGCAGTCAGGCAGACATGAGTAAGGAGGAAGCATTTGAAATAGCAGCTTGGCAGATGCAAGGGGAGACTCTTCCAAGTTTAAAGGGTAGCTGGAAAGACTGCCCAAAGGCAGGAGTGGAAGAAGCAAGAGACTGAGTGAGCTGTTTAGTAACACAATGTTTTGTGGTCAAGATCAAGAGGCATGAAGCAAGAGTTGTGGGAAAGCAGGGCAGAGATAATAATAATTGTGCGTGACACATCTTATAAGAATCAAGGAGGTCAGCAATGCACATAAACCCTTGGTCCTCATCCAGGGCGATAGATGGGAGGCTGGTTATATTATTTCAGTTTTACAGCCGGAGACCTAGAGGTATTGAAAGAGGTGTGTTTGCTATAGATAGTGAGCTTGAAAAGGAAGTAAGAGAATTAGAGCCAATATAGGTTTTCTGACCTACAGCGTTAGGTTGGATAAGTGTTTGGAGGATGGAGAAGAGCAGAAAAGGACTATCTTGAAGTTGAGTTGATGAGTTTGTGAAATTTTGAACAGATTTCACATGGGTAAATGAAAAAAGTTATCAACTAATTTTAAAAAGTGGTGTGGAATGGTGATAATGAAAAGGTATGAAAACGTTGAGGGTTTTTAGCTGTGAGCAAAGAGAAAGTAGATGTTGTATGGAGAGTTGATGGTTCAGCACAAGTGTATGATATAAAGCTAACTTTTGTACCTCCCAAAGATGACTCTTAGTTGACATATTGATCGTAATAATAGTCTCAACCACCTCTTCTCTGGAAGCATAATACTTTTAAAAATAATCTACAATGGAGAAAGTTTAAAAAAAATTAACCTTTGTCTAAGAATTTAGCCTGTGATGGTTTTTTTTCCCTCCTCTGTTGTAGTAGAGACTGGAAAAGCAGTGGACACTAGGAGAGCAGTAAAACAGATCTCTACTGTCTGCTCGTATGTTCCAGTTTCTCAGTGTCACTTGAGAATTGTCCCTTTCCCTACAGTTAGTACCATCTTATAGCTTGCCTCTAATGATAGACTTGGCTATTTTTAATTAGCACCTGATGCTAATTTTTTTAAGGATTAAAAGAAATCAAAATCATGTTCTAAGAGCATCTAATTAATGCAGGCTCACAATACTAGTTGGTACATTAAAGTAAATGTATAGTTCACCCACAAGACTTAATAGATGAGGAACTCTGTAATCAGAGAATTTAAAACATGTCCCAGAAATGATACTGAATACAATATTATAATATTGAATGTTGGTGACTTGAATGTAGGGAATCTTTAAAAAAAAAATTTCATTGTGATAAAGTGCATGTAAAATTTACTATCTTGACCATTTTTAAGTGTTCAGTTCAGTAGTGTTAAGTATATTCACATGTTGTTGATCAAGCTCCAGAACTTGCAAAATTGAAAATTTATATCCATTAAATGATGCTCTATTTCTCCCTTCCCCCCAACCCCTGGCAACCACCATTCTACTTTCTGGTTTTATGAGTTTGAGTACTCTTGATACCTCATTTAAGTGAAATCATACTATATTTGTCTTTTTGTAACTGGCTTATTTCTCTTTGTATAATGTCCTCAAGTTTCACCCATATGTCAGAATGTCCTTCCTTTTATGGCTGAATAATATTCCATTGTATGTACACGCCACATTTGTTTGTCCATTCATCTGTCGGTGGACACTTGGGTTGTTTCCACCTTTTGGCTGTTGTGAATCATGCTGCTGTGAAATAGGTATACAAATACCTTTTTGGTATTTCAATTCTTTTAAATATATATCCAAAAGTAGAATTGCTGAATCTTATGGTAATTCTATTTTTAATTTTTTGAGGAACTGCAATACTTTTTTCATAGAAATGTGGGGAACCTTAATTTCTTGTTTTAGCTAGACAGTAACTTTATTGACAAACTTAATGGTTTGTCTCTCGGCCTCATTTGCCTCCAACATTAAGAAGTATTGTGCATAAACTTACGTTTGCTCATTTGTATTCCTTCATTGTGTTGTGGATACCTCCCCTCTCTACCCACCTTCATACCCCAGTCCTATAGACTCTCCTAGTTTTTCACTGAAAAGAAAGAGATCTGAGAAATAAGACCCAGGTGGTCATAGAGAGTAACTATCAATTATATGTATGCAATTCCAAATCCACCATGGTCTTTTTATCTGTAACTTTTTCCTAATTAAAACTCCATATTCTACAGAAAGTGAGCCTCTCTTTCCCACCTTAGATCTTTCATTAACTGAATCCCTATGCATTTGTATAGAGTTTGCTAGATAGTAAATCTCATTGGTTGGTATTTTACTTTTAAGTGAAATTGATTTTATTTTGTCTTTAGTAGAATTGTGTAGAACTCATTAGCTTGCTTAATCTGTGCCAAGTTAAGAAATAACCATCAGGGTAAAACTCAAGTGTCATAACTAATAGAGCTAATATCTTCAAGGGTCATCAGATTAGTCTTTTGACACACTGAATGGCACAACTCACCCTTAGATGTAAATCACCAATGCAGAAAGTTTACCTTATGACAAAAAAGGCAAACGTGATAATAAGTACTATACTTCCACTTTTCAAAGCCCCTGAGGGATAATCATGAATTTCTCCTTGCTATACACTTGGTCATTGTTATGAGCCGTATAGTAAGATGATTAGTTAGAGAGCACAGTTTGAAAAATTATCAGAGACCAATAAGAGAAGCATGGCTAAGAAACAATCCCGCAACAGGCAGAAATCCAGTGGCCAAGGAAAAACAACTGCCAGGAAAAGAACATGAGCAGGTACCACAGAGGAGTAACAAAAGCTACCTAAATAGCACAAAACCAGGAGAGCATCGCTATGCCAAAGAGATGAAGGTGAGGGGGGTCTTTCTACACCAATACCAAGGGATGCGTCCAAATGCAAGGCAGAGCTGAAATCACACATGGGGCACGCCTTCTATTAATGAGGATTACTAATTTCTTAAAGAGTAATTGCAAAGTTCTTTCCCCATCAGTTATCTTTTAGACTTCACAATACCCTCATGAGATGAATTATATTATTAGCTCCATTTTATAGATGAAGAAATTAAGGCTCAGAGAGGTTAAATAATTTTCCCAAGGTCCCCAGCTGGGTAGGCCAGTGGTTCTCCACCTCAGCACTGTGACATTCTGGGTCAGATAATTCTTTGTTTGAGGGGGCTGTCCTGTGCATTGTAGACTGTTTAGCAGCATCTCTGGCCTCTATCTGCTAGATGCCAGTAGCACCTTCTTTCATTGTGATAACCAAAAGTGTTTCTAGATATTGCCAAATGTCTCCTGGAGGTTAAATCACCCTGGTTTAGAACCACTGGTCTAAAGACTAAAGTTTGTGGTGTAAATCCAGTGGGCACTGAGAGAAGTGTCCTGTTATCTTGTTGGAATCGGTCCCAGTGTTTGGCTGGGAGGGCTTGCTTATGGGGAAAAATCCGTAACAAGTTTTCTTAGAATTTTCCTAAACCTGATCCTCATAGCCTTCCAGCAATATAGTGGAAGAGGGCAGGTCAAAATGGACTATGGATGGTTACCCTGAGAGTCATTGTTTCTTTCAGCTATTTATTCAACAAATAAACCTAGCAGTTCCCCAGAGAGTGGTTTCATAGAGGCACCAGTGTTTGAGCTGAATTAGGCTTAGAGGGTAGATTATGAGTTTCCTCAGGATGAGTTTGGGGGGTGATGAATTCATGTAGACAACATGACTTGTTAGTGGGCTAGGAAGAGCAGGCCAAGGACCCAGACCACAAACGTACTTACGTCTCAAGGGCTTGCATTCATTGGTCATCTTACTTTGTAAGCGGGGGCCCATTCGCAAGCAGTCTTGATGTTTACTTTCACTACTGAGTTAACTATTGCCTTGGAAGTACTGTTTATCTCAGCCCACATGGTAATTGCCTTAAATTTAAAATCAAATCAACAAACTTTTGCATTCCAGTAAGGCTCTGTAGGAGATAAAAAGACGTGGTTTACATAAAAAGATAAATAGCAATCAAGGCAACATATCTTAGGTGCCAAATGAGTGGTTCAGATAATAAATACTATGGGACGAGAGGATGGAAAGATTGCCACAACCTAGAATTGTCAGGGAGAGCTTCACAGAAGGAGCTGATGATCTGAGGCTTAATGGGGATTAAGTAGAAATAATATGAAATCTTTATAACAGACTAGGGATCACACCTTGATTAATACGCACAGCATCCCATGTAAAAAAAAATACCTTTTAGATGATTATTGTAATTCCATCTAGTCTCATTATTTTGGAATATGTCTGATAACATATAAAATCTAGTTAAAAGCTCATCCATATTGATTGTCCAGAGTTCACTGTCAGCTCGACCAAGAAAACTCATAAGTGGAAAGGATTTTTTGATCACTCTCAGGGATTAGAGGAGGCTGATCAAGATCGGTTTCACGGACCCTTGGCTTCAGTTAGACCTCCCGGAATCACTCTTCTCTGAACAAAGTGCCCTCAGGGAAACCGGGCTGGGGAATGGGAGACCTTACTGCGGGCTCGCCTGTGGGACCCCGGGCATTGCACGTCCTCAGCAGGGTGGTGGAAGGCACAGTTATCAATCAGTGCTGCAGAGGCTTTTGCTTCTTAAGACACTGCCTGGTTTATTTCACAAATCCCAGCCATCCAGTGGACCTTTCTAATTCCACATAAAATGGATGCAGCAGATGTTTCTGGACTTCGCTGCTGGAGGTGTTGAATGGCAAACGAACAAACAAACTCGGGAGGCGGGAAGGGGGAAACCACCCAAATCTCCATTCCTGGGAGCTTAGAGGAATCATTTTTTTTCCTTCCTCCATGTGAAAATATAAACAGTTGCTTTATAAACAGTTGTCACTTTTTGACTTATAAAGATTCACAGTCTTTCCCTTTTGTTTACTTTGATGACCTTTGAAATAAGCTGCAACCCAAAGAGTCAAAAAAAAAAGTCTTTCCATCTTCATTTTTCAGAAAGAGGAGTCACTGTTACCACAGTGCACTGGAAGCCAGCAGATTCCCGAGCCTGGCTCCAGCCCAGACCCAGGTTTGCAGGGGACTTTTGCCCCAAACCCCCTCACTGGGCAGCTGGGAAAAATGTGCATTACTAGCCTGAAGACCAGATGCTGAAAGTCGGACACTTTTCTGTGGGTCAAACTCTTTTTATAAGGCAAATTTTACAGCTTCTCTAAAGTCTGGGAAATGCAAATTAATGTAACTGCATTTCCTCTGGCTTTGTTTGCTGAAGACGACCCTGGAGATATCCCTGCAGTGCCCTCTCCAGCAAGCCCTCCCACCTCCCTTGTGGCCAGCCTTCTCTCCCTTCAGTGGGTCTCTCCCCCTACCTGCTCTTCCACCCACATTGGGCACAGATCTGAAAAGTCAAAGGAGGAGACCAGGAGGGGCCTTGGGAAAGTTGTAACATCTTCTCTTTGATGCATTGACGAGTTCCTTTTCTTTCATTTCTATCTCTAGGCAAAAAATACCACACAGCCACCTGTCCCAGTAATTAGTATGTGAATTTTCATACTGAGTTTAGAGTTAGGGAATGCAGGATAAAGAGAATATTATTTTGCTTTTATTGTTTCTGAGTCCATAAATAATGCTCTCTTCCTTTACGATGGTAAGACAGTCTGTATCTTGATTGTGGTGGTGGTTGCACAAGTCCATACATGGGGATAAAACTGCCTCTCCCCGCCCCAAACACACACACAAATGATTGCACATAAAATATGACAACAACTGAATATGGTATGTAGTCAAGTTAATAGTAATGTGACTGTGTCAGTTTTCTGCTTTTGATCTAGTCCCACAGTTACATAAGATGTCACAGCTGGGGAAAACTGAGTGAAAGGTACAACTCTGTTTTGACAACTTGTTATGAGGCTATATACACTTGACCTTTGAACAATGCGAGGTAATCCACATATCACTTATAGTTGACCCTCTGTATCCAAGGTTCCTTTGTATCCTCGGGTTCCTCAACCAACCACAGACTGTGTGGTACTGTTGTATTTACTACTGAAAAGTATCCACATGTACTTGGACCCTCACTGTTCAAACCTGCATTGTTCAAGGGTCAGCTGTAATTATTTCAATAAAAAGTTTTCAATAAAAAGTTTAAAAAAATGATATATCCTTACCATAAAACTTTCAGAGTTACAGAAGCATGCAACATTGAATGTAACAATCCCACCCCCACTGTTAATAATTTGGCATCAATAAAAATGGGATCATGCTATTTTTGCAGCTTGCTTTTTCACTTATCAGTATGTCTTAGAGATATTTTCATGTCAGTCCATGTGTATCTACAACATTATTTTTGAATAAATGTACAGCTCAGCTATATATGATAGGATACTTGTAGGAATATCCCATAGTTTTTCAACTGGTCCTGTATTGGTTGTTTCTAAATTTTCCTGTTATAGTAAGTACTGCTTATGATCATTCTTGGGCATCTGTATTTTTGTCCCACACCTGTAAGTGTTTCTGTGAGATAAATTCCTAGAAGTGGGTATTGCAAAATTGAAGGAAGTACATGTTTTCCATTTTAATAGCAACTGCTACACTTCCAAGTTGCTGCTTTGTCTAACATCCGGGAAAACATTTGTATAGAATTACATCGTATGTACAAGGACTTGGCCCTGCTAGTTACCCCCAAAAAGCGTCTAACAATTTCTACTCCCACCAATGATGAATGAGAATGTCAGTTTCCTTACTGAAATATTAGTTGCATCCTACCCTTTAAAAAACAATTCTCCACAGATTAATGGGGTTTTTTTCCTTTTAAAATTCATTGTTTTAATTGCCCTTCCTTAAACATTAATGAAATTAAACATGTCTTCGTATGTTTATTGGATATTTGTGTTTCATCTGTGAATTACTTGTTTATATTCTTTCCTAAACATTTGCAGTTCCCAAAGTGTGTGCCAAAGCACTGTGGGATATTTTAAATTTGGGGGGGAAAGGACAGTGACACTTGCCATCTGTGCGATACTACGTGAACCACTCGCTTAAAGTAATGTACAGTTATCAACATTAGCTCACACTGCATTCCTTTCGATGATGCTATATGTCTTTGCAAAGTTGAGTGTTCACTAGTTGCTGTAATAAAGAGCTAGTACCATGAGAAAATCAATGTGGAACAGGAATGAGGGTGGTGGAGTCCAGCAATTCCAAGGCTTGGGAAGTTATGAAGTATCCAATAGGCACACACATCCCATTAGTAAGTAATTGTGGTTATTAAAGAATGAAATAAAAATATTTTTTCTTTCAACTTATGTGTATTATTTTTTCAAACAGTTCCTAAGTTGTTAGGGCAAAAATACTTATTAGGTTGTTTGGACCTAACTACTTAATAAATGGAACTGTTAGGTATTTCTTTTAGCCTACAGGCACCATGAAAAGATTATTGAGGTGCTAAGGGTGCTATGAATGGAGAAAGTTTGTAACTCCCTGCCGTATTTCATTCAATTATTTTCATTTTTGTTATTAATTTGCAAGAGCTTTGTTCCTTAGGGGAATTAGCCAATATTTTAGCCCTGGTTTGCTTGTACTTTTGAATATTCCTAGTAATTTTTGCTATACAGAAGATTTCAGCTCTTATGTCCAGTTAATGTTATAAATACATCTTTTTTTTGCATTCATTTTACATACATTTTCTCTTTCCCTTCTCTCCCTCTCTAAACCTTTTTTTAACTTTTATTATAAAAAATGTAAATAAACACAAATGTAGGCAGAATAATATAATGAATCCCATATACCCACCACTCAGCTTCAATGAGTGATTCATGACTAATTTTCATTAATACCACCACCAATTTCCCTCCTTTTGTATTGCTTTAAAATTAACTGTCTTGACTGAACAAATTATCTGTTTTATTTTTCATTAATGAGTTTTGCTGTATCAGAGAGTTCCTTATTGTTCTCTCAGTATTGTCTTTAAGGAAACTCCGTAGTTTGAGGATCCAGGTATGTAGAAAAGATAAGTAAACAAGTACAATAAAGCTTCTCCTAAAGATTTTAGACTGGGATTTATTTTGCAAATACATAATTTATAATTTGGAAAATGTTATACATAGCTTTTCAGAAATGTGTCTGCATTCTAAAGCTAGAAGGAAACTCTTTAGTTAGAAGAGAAATTATATCAGTGTTTTGTAAATTATTAATTCTTTATAATCAAGGCTTTGTTTGTATGTTGGATTAAGATTGACTGCCTTTGACATCACTTTCTAAGCTTTGCCCTCACGCAACAACTCAGGACCCTTGACGCTTTGTCTGGGTTTCGGGACTGCATTATAAAATTTACAGCACGAGGCCAGAGATGACCCAAAACAAATGTATACTCACTGTCTTATTACTACTGTGTATTTCCCCCCAACCAGAGAGTGTGCAGAGAGTTTAGACAGGTGGCTTTTGCACCCCAGCTGCTGCTGCAAATACAGGTTCTATTCCTGCCACCCCCGGCAAGGGGGCATGGTGGAATTCCAAATCAATAAATGCTCTGTTGGCTGAGTCTCTCTTTCTGCCAGACAAAGCTGTATATCCCTGGAGTCTAGGGGCTGTGGAGAACAGGACACAGTCCTTTTCTTCAATGAGCTATACTCCAGGAAAAGGAAATTGTAGATTGATAACCATGATGACAAGATTTAAAACATTAAAAAAAGAAAGAAAAAGAAATCAAATGAAGTAAACTGCTGAGCACTGAGTAGGGAAAGTCTTAGGGTGGGGAGGGGAGGTGGTTGATGAAAGTTAAGGAATGTTTTATGGAGGAGGTGGTGTTTAAGCTGGACCTTACAGTATGAATGAAATTTCAATAGGCAGAGCTGGAGAATGTGGGGGTAGAAATGGAAGGAACATCCTGGACAGAAAAGCATTGTCAGAAATGGGAGATCATCCCTTGTGGTCACATAATAGGTGCATGAAGTAGGGGGTGAAACCACAAAGGTAGGTTGAGTCTTCAGTGCCCACCAAATTATTTTAAGACTTTGGAAAACTTTAAAGGATTTTGAATTTGACAGTGATACAATCAGGGCTTGAGTTTAGGAAAAGTTTTCTGCAGCCATGTGTGAAATAAGTTTTGGAGGCAGAGACCAGTCAGTTAAATTGTTTTCATCATCTGGGTGTAAAGTCTTTTGGTTCCTGAGCTAGAACAGTGGGAATGTTACTAGAAAGGAGGGGATTCATTTGAGACGCAAAGTGAATTTCCAGTTCCTGCAGTCTTTGTGTTTTTGTACATTTTAGTCCTTAAAGAGATCCGTGCCCTACTGCCCAAGCCAGAGTCCGCTAGGAAGTAATCACATTTTGTAGTTAGCATCCTTTTCCTAGCAGCAGCAACGCAACACAGCTAGAGTCACCGTTTGGGAATTTACGAAGACCTTTCTGAGGATCTGTTCTCATCTAATAAACAGAGTGAGGTTTTGGGGAGTAACCACTTCCTTGCCTGCCCTCCAACGTGGTGTCAGATTGGAAGGTAGCCATGGGTGGCACATGCCCACTAAGCTCTTTCTTGTAGGGATGAGCAGTATCCCAGAGTCATGCCTCCAGTCCACACAGTGACCCTCCAAGGCTGGTAACAAAGACGAGTATGTTGAGCTCTCTGTACAGATGATGCAGGCAGGTGCGTGTACCCATCAAGCACTGTGCTCTGCGCCATGGAAGTCAGAGGCAAGAAGGATGCTCCTCCGAAGCCTGTGTTTTAGTTGAGAAGATTAATATGCCTGAAGCAGAAAATTAAATCCTAAACCATTGACTAGAAATGGCATATAAATTAGAGAACTCTTCTCTCTCACTTTCCCAACTCCCTCGTCCCCCCGCCGCAACACACACACACACACACACACACACACACACGTACAGATGAACACAATCCCCCTTTTAAATAATTTCTGCTGTATCCGTTTCCCAGCAGTTATATGATTAGGCATGTTTCTGTAATTTAGAAAGTTTAGATTCCTTCTTCAGCCATCCTCTTCTCACCACCCCACCCCCTCCAGTCTGCCTTAAAGCCATAAAATACTTCTGCCTGCCTGCCTTTAGTTCTGTTTGTATGAATTAAGTCGACAGGATAAATATTCACATTCCCATCTACGGGCTGAAACAATGTTTGCCTGTTCTGCCCAGTGAGTCGAGAAGAAACGGGGGCCTGACATCACCCTATACTGTACATTCCCGGCATAGATCATTTATTTAAGTCCCTGAAAAAATACAGATGTTTTACCAGCCGAAATAAAATCCTGTGTAAACACTGAGCTTGGAAAAATGTGGCTCTGACTTAGCTGTGGGGGTTGGAGCAGCGCGGGGAGAAGGCTAGGAGGCCAACCAGCAGATGCCGAAATTTTATACTTGGCTGAATGTGATAGGGGCAGAAGTCTTCGCCCCCAGTCTGCACGCTACAAAAGATCAGACTTGAGTTTTAAGGAAACATAGTTGCAGACAGGGATAGATTTGGTGATCTTTCGAGTTGGGGATTATTCGTGATTACAATACATTCACCTCATTTATATCTGACCTCTGAAATGAACATCCCTTTTCTCACCGGAGTTGTCCATTTTCATGGCCTGCCTAGCCAGGTCCTGTTATTGCTGGATCCTGCTGGTTTCTGGAGCTCAGCTGCTGTTGATTTTATAAGGGGGGAAAATTGCCTGGAAGCCATGCTTGGTGAAGAGGAAAACCCATCTCAGTGTTGCATTCCCAAACAGCCATATATCATCTTCATCTTGTCTAACACAAGTCACTATTGTAGCCCAGCCGCGTAAACCAGACATATTTTACTGGAGCAGTGCAGGTTTTTTCAGGGATCTGCCTCATGACTCTTTTTAGGCCTGTGGCATTTATTCAAAGAGCATTACATTTGCTCTGCCAAGTCGCTTTTAAGATTCAAAGCTGCCAGAATGGAACTCATGCTTTACACAGATGCTCGGGGGCTCCCCTCAGTCTCTCTGTGTTTTGAGTGGGGATGGGGGTGGACAGAGGGTGACTGTTCTCCAGACTTTTCTTCGATCCTCCAGGAGTTTCATTAAGGCTGGCATCTCAAGGGTAAGAAGTCCCAGCCCAATCTAGCTGCTTCCTGACACTCCCTCCGCGGGGGAGGGCGTGAGTACCCAGCCCTGGGAAATCCCAGGCCTGTGAGAGTCATGGGTGATGCTGTTGGTTTGCACTTGGTTGTTTTGTGTGTGCTTTTTGTCTCTTTCTGACCGGGTCACAATTTTATTTTTAATTTGTAGGTAATTTACGGGTCACAACTATCTTGAGTCAATAAAGTGTTCTTTTGCTGAATTCATAAACCTCTAAGTCCACTCTAACCTTTCTCCAAAGGGCCTGCTGTAGCGAGGTCACCAACTGTCTCAGTCTGTCCCAGTGTGATTATTAATAGAGCTCTTTTTCACTCTCAAAAGAATTCCTGATTTGCAAGATAAATTATCCTAACCAGAGCAAGCCTCACACGGATAGTCCTGACCAAACTCACTAACTCTCCCTCCCTCATTACCCAAACTGCCGCATTTTCTTTTGATTCCTGCCTTGCAGCATGGCCCTCAATCACCAGCTTCCTGCGTTAAGTTCTCTTTACTGACCCTCAACTGCATGTCTAAAGCAGTTGCCAAATCCTGCTTCTTCAGCCTCCAAAACATCTCTCAAATGTATCTGTCCCTCTCTATTCCTCTCCGTTACACTGCTGCCATAGTTTCGATTGGGGTGGGGTGGGGGGTGGTCACAAAATCAGAGTCCTGCCTAGGCCAGGCAGGTAAGTGAACACGGGGATGGGTATAAACATGTGGCCCTCTCGGTCCATCCTATTTTCAGACTTGATGTAGATTTCATTTTCATTTTCCTCTCAATTCTCCATAAGTTAAAAAAAAAAACCAGTGATAAATGACATTGACTTAGTGGCGGTGAGTGATAGGCAACAGCGGGGACGGTGGTGAGCCAGAGTGTGCACCTCTCTCAGGGGCAGCCCCAGCCAGGTGACTGAGGCCCTGCAGGAGAGTGGGCCCACGATCGTCAGCTCTTCTGACTTTGAGAAGAGTTTAGACATTAGGATGATTTTGACATGAAATCTCCCAATTCATAAATGACGATTTAAAAACATGGTGTAGGCCAAATGAAACATCTGCTGCCACTTTTGGTCCATGGGTACCTCTTGGTTTTCGGGCTCTGGTTTCAAGCCTCGGCACCTTTTGTCTAGACCGGCAGTGGTCTCACTCACTCTGCCCCTTCTAGTCCAGCCTCCACCCTGCCCCTGGCCTTTTCTTTCCGAATTCCAGATCTGATCACATAAGCGCTGTTTCTGAAGAGGTCTTGACCATGTGCAGAACAGAGTACACATTCCTTGATGCTCCTTTAAGATCCTTCTCCATCTGACCTGACCTTCTCCCCAGCTATGTCTCCTGCCGTCCTGCACACACCCTGACTATGCTCTTGTTAACACGCAGCTATTTGCTGTTCCCTGAGCCGTCCCAATATTTTTCTTTCACTAAATGGGTATTTTTTTTAGAACAATTTTGGATTTACAGAAAAATGAGCAGATAGTACAAAGAGTTCCCATATATTCCTTTCTTCTCTACCCCCTCGCCCCAGTTTTCTCCTATTATTAATATTGTGCATTTACAGGAGAGTATAGCTCAGTGGTAGAGCATGTGCTTAGCATGCACGAGGTCCTGGGTTCAATTCCCAGTACTCCTGTTAAAAAAAAAAGTTTAAAAAAATTGTGCATTAGAGGGGTATGTTTGGTAAAATGAATGAAGCAGTATTGACACACTGTTATTAACTGAAGTCCATAATTTACATTAAGGTTCACTTTTCTTTGTTGGCAATACCAGTATTGGATTCTTTAACACTTTTTAATAATTCAGTTTTCTCTGCTTGCATATTCTTCCCCCAATTCTGGCAAGATTCTCTTCAAGGCCAAATATGAATATCACTCTTCCTGCAAAGCCTTCTCCGACTGTTTATTTTTGGAATGGGGGCTGAAAAGGAGGGAGGAGACAGAAAAAGGAAAAGGAAGAGAACTCACGTTTTGATCAGGTGCCTAGTGTGTGCCAAATGCTGTATATGTCCTTTGAAATCTCTCTAGAGTCCTGTCAGATAGATGGATATTATTGCACTCTTTACTGTGGGGAAACTGGGGTTAACAAGTCGCCCAAAGCCCCACAGCCAGTAACTGGGTTTCCACACAAGTCCGCCTGGCTCCAAAGTCTGTACTCCTCCCACTCCCTCTCACAAAGCTGCATTCTTCCTACTAATCTAGCCTCCCCACTCTCCCCTCTGGATGAGAACTCCACTGGAGTGAGGAGCACCTACAGCAGCTCACCAAACCCATGGGGGTGTGTCCTAAAGGCAGAGTTAATGTAGGAAGAGGCACCAGACATTGACATCAGTTCAGCAAATACTCGTTGAATTCCTGCTATGCGCTGGACCTGGTGGAGGGTGAGGTCAAGCATGAGAGCAAAGTGATGGCAGTGCTGTCGTGCAGGTCATAAATCCCCGCCAGGCAGAGTCAGGGGTTTGCTTGTCCACGACTAGACTGTAAGCCGCAGGAAAGCAAGGATTCTCTTTGTTCTCCACTGCAGCCCCTAAGGCAGTGCCTGGTAATAACAGTTGTTTAATAAATACTTAGGGATTGAGTGCTTGAATCCTGTTGCCAATTTGGGACGCCTAAAGAGACACTGAGCTGCTCAGAGTTCTCCCGTGCATTCAGTTAGTCACCATCCTCAGCCTTGGCGGCTTCGGGTTTCTCTGTGTTTGGTTCAGTGCAAACCTGTATTATAGGCTGTTTCCAAATTATCCCAGGCCTGGGCTTGACCACACTCTTTGCCCAAAAGTTCTTCTGGACCACAACTTTAGGAAAGCTGGGGAAAGAGGAGAGTTGCCTCGCCCCTGCCATCCTTCCAGAGCTGCTGGGTCAGTGATCCTTCCTCGCAGCTACCTGGAGCTCCCAGACCTGACCTCGGACTCGAGTTCCAGAGGCCTGGCCTCCCTTCTGGACTTCACGCAAAGATGACCTCACTTTTCTTGAGGGGCTTAAACCCAACACTAAACGTCATCTGAGGGTAGTCATGTATTCAGATATTCTCATCAGTAATCTTAAAGGAAAAATTTATCTCAAACGTAATAACCTGCTTCAGACATTTGCTTACAAGACTTTTCTTTCCTCTCCCCTCCCTCTGTCCTCTCTCTTCCCTCTCCTCTCCTGCTCTCTGTTTTCCTTGACATCTCTGACCCTGTCTTTCACGTCTATTGCTCTCTCTCCTACATGCTTATTTCCACCAGGGTTCTTCTAAGTGTACCTCCCCCTCCATTTGTCCCGTGTAAATAGATCACTCCGTTCCTGCTGAATAACCAGAATCACAATTGTTGTCTGGTTTGTGCCCAAGGTGACAGAATTGATGGACCTGTAGGCCAATGTTCATAAACCAGAGTTACCAAGCGTTTCAAAAACAGCCTTGTTTTTGCCAAGTAAGGTGAGCAAATATAGGACTAAGTTTAAACATCCATCAGGAGTTATTTTTGAAGTGATTACTTCTAAATGAGAGACGTTTGAAAATCTCACAGCTTTCTTTACAAGTAAATTCCAGAGTCCTGTATTTTGCTGGTGTCTGCTGATTAATTACAATCCTGTGACACCATGAAAAGCCCTGGTGGTTGGTTTTGTGCAGCTGTGGAGGAAAGTAAAGCAAGGCCCAGTGACTCTGCCAACTCTTTCAGGATGGTGGGGATTCGGGCAGAGGGAGGTAATTTTTTCGCTCTGGCAGTCACCACAGAAGAACAGAAGCCCCAGCCAGACCCATTTCTCCAGACTTCACGACGGGCGGTTTGGGTCCCTGTGGGGGTGTGGTGAAGGAGTGATATTTGATCTGTTGCTTCTGAAATAACAGATCCATTATTAGAGAAAGCTTTTTCAGTCTCCACATCCATTGGGACTTGTGTGCCTTCTCCTACACGATTACTTCTGTTTAGGAAAAAAAATTTTAAGTGGCAGTTACATGTAATAAAGTAATCAATTTATTTTGACTCTAAAGAAAATGTGCTCAGCGTACAGTAGATCTCTGACCTGGGAACACCTGCCAGCTTATACCCATTTAGGATCTGTCGGCACTGGATCTCTTTTAGTTAGCCTCTTGCTTTTTCTCATAACATCCTTCCATATTTAACTCTCAGTGATGCCCCTCATTGACAGCAGAGAAAGAAAAGAAAAAGTTGAATCATGTTGCTTAGGAAGAATCAGCTCCGATAAAGGCTACAGTAGGGAAAGAAAGCAAACCAACGATTAAAATAGACTTTCAACTCGATAAAGAAGGTGTGGTATATTTATACAATGGAATACTACTCAGCCATAAAAACAATGACATAACGCCATTTGCAGCAACATGGATGTTCCTGGAGAATGTCATTCTAAGTGAAGTAAGCCAGAAAGAGAAAGAAAAATACCATATGAGATCACTCATATGTGGAATCTAAAAAAAAAAAAAGAATATAAATACAAAACAGAAACAAACTCACAGACATAGAATACAAACTTGTGGTTGCCAAGGGGGCAGGGAGTGGGAAGGGACAGACTGGGATTTCAAAATTTGTAGATACTGACAGGCATATGCAGAATAGGTAAACAAGATTATACTGTATAGCACAGAGAAATATATATGAGATCTTGTGGTAGCTCACAGCGAAAAAAAATGTGACAATGAATACATGTATGTTCATGTATAACTGAAAAATTGTGCTCTGCACTGGAATTTGACACAACATTGTAAAATGACTATAACTCAATAAAAAAAAAGTTTAAAAAAATAGACTTTCAAAGTTCTGGCTGTGTTTATCTGTACTTGCTTTGCTCCATGCTCCTCCTCCTCTTGATTTAGATAAACAGAAGGATTTCTCTGACATGTGTCTTTTTCCTTGACACTAGCTAGGGTCAGAGGATCTCATTTATGCCCTTGTCCACTTCCCTTCTCTGCTGCAGGTTTCTACTTCTCACAAAGGCCCTGTTGATGTCATCACTGAGTGACTCCAGGACACATCTACGTGTGCGTGCTAATACACACGCACATGTACACACGCACACAGCCTGTGTGTGTTTGCTGAATTGTAGCCTTTGTTCTAAATATAGGCAGCTTGAGAGATACAGTAGGATTTGTCTTTCTCTGCCTAATTCTAATATATAATGTCATGTAAGAGTAAGAAGGTGGGCTGTGTTCACATGCCGTTCCTGGCATCTCAGCAAAGATCTAAAAAGTCTAAATCGTTTACAAACATCACTGTCCAGTATTTGCAAAGGCAAGCATCACTTTGGTCTGCTTCTGTAGCCAAGCCTTCTAATAAACCCCGATGTGTAAACCAGGTTAGGCATGCAGACAATTGATTTCTCCTATGTAGTAAGATTTTGTCTTTAAAAGCACATTTTTTTTTATATGAGACTGCTAAGATAGAGAAAGATGTTTGCATTTTTTTGCTGGCATCACCTTTAGGTTGTTTGTAACTAAAAAGCTCTTGTATCAAATGACTGTTTGGTCACAGAGCAGTCACCTTTTTCTGGATTCGTGCAGGGAACCCAGAGCACAGGTATGAATTAAAGATGTAGGTTTCTCACCACTAGATGCGTCCTCCAAAACTAACATGCTTTTCTGCAGAGAGACCAGAGCCACAGTTTGCAGGTGTCTGTTTTCTTTGGGGAATATTTTGAGGAAACCTAAAAGGGAGGAACTGAACATTGAGGAAAAATATATTTTCACAGCAGGATATTGCTTTTTCTCTTTTTTTGGTTTAGGTTTTTCATTTGTTACAAGCCTTCTCAGACTCCAAATACAGAATGAATACATACTTTCAGCAGGAGCTGGCTGACGTCGCAGCTTGTACCAAAGCCAAACTCTGGCTGGCCAAGAGGTATGTTAAAACCCCACACAAGCAACAAGTTATCAGGGGTTAGGAATACATTGGAGAAATGCTGTTTCTAGTTGGGGGAGTTTTAAGTCACTGGCATGAGTTTTCTAAACTTACTGGAGTATTTATCTTTTCAGAACTTTGGGTTGTGGTAAAGAAAGAAAAATATATTCCTGACAGTTTTTCTGAAACTGCTGTGTGGCTAGGGGGGCATTTAATATGGCTTTTTATCTGTCCACCAATCAGCTTGTTTTCATGAATACCTGCTATGTGGCCAGGCCTGTGTTAGACCGTGTATCAATGAAAGGCAGTAATTGACTAAATCATGTGGTACAAACTATTAAGTGCGGTGGCAACTTGGAGATGAGAGACTGGTGTAAGATTTAAGCAGGCTCAAAGGGGCCCAGCGCAGGTGAATAAGAAAAAGACATGGAAGTTGCCTTTTTAGATGGTAGTAGAGTAGCTTAAATAAGCAAGGCAAAGGCAGGCAGACACATATTTTTATTTCATCCTTGTTATTATAACTTTTTGCTAGAACTTAGAACATTTGCTGTATGAAAGATGGAGCAAAAAGATTTTCTCCATTTCTCTCGAATACACAGGGAGTCTTCCCTGTAATACTGGGTTCAAAATCTGTGTCTCAGGACTTAATATTGCTAGGACAGCATCACTGCCAGGGCCTCCTGCCCCCCGTGGTGTCCTCTGTAAGTCCAGGAGCGGGTCCAGTGGAGTATATCACCTTTGATTAAGAATTAGTATCTTGGTTGTCTAACATGGCAGCCTATTTTTATTTTTCAAAAAATGTGCTTGTGTTCACTTTTGCTGGGCTCCCCACTTGTAAGGCAGGCAAACAGTGGGCAGTGTGCAGCCCACAGATCAGTGTTATCAACAAGGTCTTGTTGAGCATAGGCTACGTGACAGCCTTTGTGTTAGGGATGCCATGGTAGAGAAGGGACTAGTCCTGCCTTCAAGGAGCTCCCATCCAGGAGGTGAGAAGGATGTGTAAATAAATAATTTTCATTGAATGCGGTGAGTATGATAACCAGTGTGTGTAGGAGGTACAGGGGATGCCCAGAGGAGAGGCAGGGGTTAGTGGGGTCAGGGCAGGGGAGGGGGTTGACATTGAACCAGTATAAGGTACATGTGGCAGAGAATGGGGCTGAGGAGATACTAGAAAGCCACACGGTGAAAGGTCCTAAAGGAAACCTTTAGGTAAAAGGGAGCCAGTGAAGAATTTCTCAGTGGGTGGAAACAAGAGTGTCCATGTCTGTCTTAGTACCTATGGCTTTGGCCAAGGATACTGCTGGAGAAATTCTCTAGTGTCTGAAATACCAGTCAAGTGATGGTTAGCCTCTCATTTTCAGTCCAATTTTTGTTTTCTCTCTTTTATTTAGAGAGTAGGAGTTGATTGACCATAAACTGCTTCCCTGAGCCCAGAACCATTTGCCTTTTGTGAGGCTTTTAGACAACTTCCCAAGATGCCTTTTTTAGGGGAACAGAGAATTGTGATCACATTTGTGCTCTCATCTGTTTACCAATTAGCAGACCAGATCCTCCTCGCTATTGTTTCTGGGGATCAGGAAGTCAGGAAATCCAACCTACTGGAAGACCTGCTTCCATCCAGGGCTGGCAAATCTCTTGTTCTTAAAGGAAGGGATTTCTGCCCCCTTAGTTTGCTAGTCTTTGATGGGTCTTATAGAAATTCATCATCTGCTGGCTTCCTAAGTCAGGGAAGTCCGTGGGAAGGAGGAGACGGAGTAACAGGCCAACCGTCTGAATGAACCTTCGTGCTGTGCAGCACCTAAAGGTGGGTGACAGAGGAGCCACCAGCCTCCTCTTCACCCAGAGAAGTCCTCCTGGCTTTCCCTGTGGTCCCTGTTACAATTTAATTTTCTAACCAGTCTTTTCATCATCATCATCTGCCTCTTCCCGCGCTCTGATTTTTCTCCATGATTTTCCAGCTCTAGAAAACAAAGGCATGAATCACTGAAATTCGCCCGGTTTGGTTTCCACCTTCCTTGCCCAGAGTCTAGGAAAGCCACTTTTATGTTTCCAGCTCAGTCAACTCTTTATTATCCAAGTGTGAACTTTATACTCCATGGGTGGTCTGTAACGCGAGGCTTCCTCTTGCTCCCCAACACACTTTTACCATATTAATCAGGATGTGTTCAGAGCCTGGAATAGAGTTTGGGAGGAAAACACATGGCCAGAGCACAGTGCTTCCTTCCCAAAGCCACGTGTCAGTTTTTCTGGATTATCCACATCACTGACAGGATAACCTTGAGGTTCCTGAATAGGAAAGTATAGAATCGGATGTAAGTGATGAAGCCTCAGCCTGTCACATGCCTGCCCTGTCCTTGAGGTCCTCTGAGAGTGTTGTCCCAGGAGGTGTTTGTTGGCGCTGGGAGTCCCAGGCTCAGATGAGCCCTTCTGGGTCCTAGCAGTGCCTCTTCACATTCTCATCTGCCTTTTTTCCCTGAAAGGCATCGCAGTGCTGGGTGTTCCAAACTCTGCTGCTGCAAAGAGGCTCCTTTATGTCCCTAGCAATTTACAAATGAAAGAGGAATAAATGTTCCTTTGTGCCTACTAAGGATTTTCTGTATCTTTTAAATATAGTGATGAAACATTAATGTTACTGCAAAAAAAAAAAGTTGGTTTAAATTTTAGCACCAACACCTTTTTCCTTCTTCAGTTTATTTGATCATTAGCTTGAGTTTATTCAGTCCAGTAAGTACAAAAACATCAGTGAAGGTGTCATTTATTTGTTCTTTAATTCTGAAAAAAAAAGGTTAAAAAAAATTCATTGGAGCCATTGGATGACCAATTCAGTTTTTAAAGTTTTGACCCTGAAATTGAGGGCACATAAAATAAAGACTTTTGTCATATATTTGTGTTTTGACTTTGCGAGATTAATAGGGATTTATATGAGGTGATTAAGCAATGGGCATGGATTTGCTGGGGAATTTTTGGTGATGAATGGCCAGCTGGCAACACAGCCTGAGCAGAGGACTGGACTTCTGCTCTTACAGGCCGCTTTTCATTCCGAGATGTCAGAGCCTTTATGGAAATCAGCTCATTAATCCTTCAAGTCCCTTCCTTCCCCTTATTCCTCCATCCCTCTCTCCTCAATCCAGTTTACTGTCTCTCTCCTGGTGCAAAGGCAGTTTCCGAAATACTGAAGGAAAACTAAGCTGACCTAGGCCAGAAACTAAGTGAGAATAGGGGT
Source organism: Vicugna pacos (assembly GCF_048564905.1). NCBI lineage: Eukaryota > Metazoa > Chordata > Mammalia > Artiodactyla > Camelidae > Vicugna > Vicugna pacos. Next base: position 30,645,386 of record NC_133001.1, read on the forward strand.
CAGCTGCTGGCCTGGAGACGCTGGCCGTGGGCACCATCGAAGAGGAAGTCGTCTCAGTCCCGCTCATGGCCTGGTCTGCTACCCTTGCTGAGTGCAGATTCCAGCTCTGCTGTCCAGCTGGATCACAGGCCCTGCCTGGAAAGGAAGAACTTGTAAAAAGCCCTGTCAAGTAAGAGTAAGACGAGAAAAGATTTATTTACTTTGACGGAGAGTTGGAATTACTATTATTTGGGGCTTAAAATTTTTTAGAAATCAGTTTGGTTATCTAGCGTTGCCTTTGGTTATAAAAGGAAAAAACTGTGTGTGTGTTTCCTTTTAGTAAATGTGGTGAACTATATGGACTATCAGACTCCGTGCGATGGATGATGTGATAACCAGGAAGAAAAATGTCCTACTGAATTCCCACCCCCCCTTTTTTCTGACTGCCAGTGTAGTGTCTACTTATCATAGAAAGTTAGAGAAAAGAAGAGAATATAAGTCTACTCTTACCAACATCCAGTGGAACTCACTACTATTGGTTAACAGTTTTATGTATGCTGCAGCCACTTAATCTTTTTTCCTAAGCTTTTTTTTTAATGTATTGAGATTATGCTGTATGTATGTAAATTATAGCTTACTTTTCCCACTTAACAGTATCATGAAAGTGTTTGCTCTTATTATTAAAAACTCTTTATGGTGTAGCTGCTATGGAAAATAGTATGGTGTTTCCTCAAAAAATTAAAAATAGAATGACCATGTGACCCAGCAATTCCACTTGTGAGAATAGACCCAAATGAATTGAAAGCAGTCTTAAAGAGATAGTTGTATGTGTTCTAGTTGCATTATTCACAATAGCCAAAAGATAGAAGTAACCCAAATATCCATTGATGGATGAATGGGTAAACAAAATGTGGTATATATGGACAATAGAATATTATTCAGCCTTGAAAATGAAGGCAATTCTAGAACACAGTATAACATGGATGAACCTGGAAGACATTGTGCTAAGTGAAATAAGCCAATCATAAAAGACAAAGACTATGTGATCTACTTATGTAAGGTTCCTAGAGTAGTCAAATTCACTGGGATGGAAAGTGGAATGGTGGTTGCCAGGGGCTGGGGGGAAGGGAGCTAAAGGGTTAGTGTTCAACTAACAGAGTTTTAGTTTTATAAGATGAAAAAGAGTTCTGGAGGTTGATGATACAACAGTGTAAATGTACTTAACACTCCTGAACTCCTGCACTGTGCACTTAGAATGGTTAATTAAGATGGAAACTTTATACTTTACTTTATCATAATTAAAACAAAATTTTAATGGCAAACATTACAAAAAAAACCCAAAAAACCTTGGGGGTTTGGTATAACTCAGTGGTAGAACATGTGCTTTTAGCACGCACAGGTCCTGGATTCAATCCCCAGTACCTCCATTACAAACAAAAACAAAAACCCTTTGTACTCTGTCATTCCTCAGAGGTTATCATTATCCTAACTTTTTATGATAATTATTTCTTTGCTTTTCTTTCTAGTTTTACGATTTTTACATCTCTAAAAATACAATGCTTTTGCCCATTTTTGTATTAAGAAAAAAAACTTTGAAAAATCGTTTGTTAAAGGTAACATATTTCTGTCACCTGAATAATCAGTCATTAGGTTTACCTTACCATTGTTCCATTGCTGGCCATTCAGTTTCTTTCCCGTTTTTTAATGTCATAAATAACATTCCAGTGAAAATCTGTGTGTGTGTGTGTGTGTGTGTGTAAGAGAAAGAGAGAGAGGTTCTGTGTGATTGTGGGTTATTGCCTAAGATTTTATTTCCAGGCATAAAATAAGTTAAGAGGATAGGAGAATTTTTTGATCTTTGCCATATTGATTTCCAGAAGAGTTGTGTCGGTTCATCTTCCCACCAACAGTGCTCAGGACACCTCCACCAGAATTTTAACTAAGATCTTAAAAATTAGATGAAGGAAATTTTTGCTTTTTGGATGCCTTCTGTGTGCCAAGCTCTGTTTTAGGAGATTTGTAAATATTATTTCATTAACTTTTCTCAAATCTCGCTTAATATCAGCAAATCTGCTTTTCTACGGTGAAAACAATTAGGGAGACAAAGCTGGTGCAGTCAGCATTTCAGCTTGGCATGAATTAACAGATACGTCCAATGAGTATGGTTTTTTGTTGTTGTTTTTTTGTTTTGGGTTTTTTTTTTCCCTTCAGTTTTCACTTCCTACATTTCAGCACAGAAGCTGCCATATGTTAGCATTTTATTGACTCAACTTAGTTAAGGAACTTCCCCTGGGCTCTCCACAGAGCGGTGCTCAGGTCTGGTATACTATGCACTCTCAACCAGAGGGTCACACTGACAATGCATTGGATTAAATTGGCCATAGGCATGTTTTGTTTGACTCGAGCAGGGTTTAAATATATATGTGTTTATATATATAAATATATATAAATATATATATATTTAAAAATCAGTTACTGGCATTTAAAAATCAGTAAATTTCACAGTAGATTAGGATTCCCAGCTTCTTCTGAAAAGCCAGAAGTTCTGGCATCACCAGGCTCGGATTCCCACGTGGCTGCTAGGTATTGGCCTCCCTCTCTCGACAGCACACACTCTCTGTACTTGCCTGCTGTCTCCTCCCAGCCACTGCCCTCATGAGGTAGCCTGCCCAGCTCCCACATGAGAAGTCTGTGACTCTTGGCACTGGCATTTGTGAAGTACCAGACTGACCGATGGTGAGTTTTCACTCCAGGCAGTAGTTCTTAGTGCCAATGGCTACAGTCCTCACCTCCAGAATTTCTGATTTTTTGGTTGAAGGTCTGACCCAAGCACTGGTAGTTTTATAACTCTCCAGGAGATTCTAAAATGCCATCAGACTGAGAACTGCTGATGTTTTCCTGTGTATTCTTGTGCCTCCCAGCTCCTTAAGGGAGAGGGTGAAGGAGGAGCAGGCATGCTAGAGGGCACTTGTATTTTTCTTCTGACTGTTGGCAGTTCTTCCAATTGCCAGAGATTGAGTCAAGAAAGAGGGAATGACTGTTCCTCCAGCCTGCTGCCCAGGAGATGTAACCATGAAAATTCAGCTCCACGGGCGTGCCAGAGTGAGGGTCCTTGCCATTGTGTAGTTTCACATAAGAGCAAATTTCTGGGGTTGGTTTGCTTAAAAGCTACCGTAGCAAGACAGGTCAGTTGCCCTCAGAAGTGCCATTTAAACTTGATACTCTGGTGTGGTTGGTTGTCCTGGAAGCTCATGGCGTATTTTCATTTTTTGTGGTGACGCTTAAATAGAATAGACTACACTTGTATCACTTCACTCAACAAATATTTATTAAGCCGTGCTGTATGCCAACCTATGTTAAATATAGCAACTACTTATTAAAATCCCTACTTCAGTGTAGAGAGGACAACAGAACAGGGTCTTGACAAATAGAATCACAGACCTAGAAAGAGTCATCAAGTTTATTGTAGTCCCCTCCTATCCCCACGCATTTGGGAAAGTGCAGCCCAGAGAGGTCAGGGGATTTGCCCATTTTCACGCAGCAGACCAGGTACAACTACCTGACAATAACTAATGTTTGTTCAGGGCTTAACTCCCCGCTCCTTGTCAGGCTCTTTCTACTGGACAACGTTGCCTCCATCTATCCAGTGTTTTTGTATCAGGGATTTGAATGGTGGTATCTTAAGCATTGTCTACAACAGTGCTTCTCAGACCTTAAGGTGCACACGAGTCATTTTGGGGGGGTCTCCTTAAAATGAAGGCTCCCAAAAAAAAAAATGCAGCTCCCATTCAGTCGGTCTGGAGTGGAGCCTGAGATTCTGCTTTTCTGACAAACTCTGAGGTGATTTTGATACTGCTGGTTCTGAGAGACAGTACCTGTTTTGAAGCTCAGGGGTCAGAGAGTCAGCCACCATGATCATCCTGCTGCCTCCCCTGAAATACTCCCACCTCTACACCCTCAGTCTCAGGGCTTATGATTGGCGCCTGGAGCCATAGGAGAGGCTGAGGCTACGGAAGGAGTAAGCCCAGAATTCTTTCCCTATCCACCTGGGATGACCTGCACTGAGGGACCACCTGGCCCCAGTGCTCTCTGTAGGGAATCCACACTCCCTGATTCGGGCAGCCATCCTAATGGACTCAGTGCCTGGGGTAGGACGCAGGCTTTGTTGACATGCAGTGCATATTTATCATCTTGAAAATAACAGGCTGATATTCTGGTGGGAAAAACAGGCTCTCAGGAATACAAGAGCAGGTCCCAAGGTCACTAGGAAAGCAAACTTGGGAAATAAATGTTTGAATAAAACAGTGCTGATTGGGGAAGAGGTGATGGAAGGAGCTTATGTTTGTTGTGGACCTCCTCTTCATGCTGGACCTAATGGTATGTTACCCCAAGGTAATTCTTATTTGCAGAAAGTATTAACTGAATGACCCATCCACTCCCCTATGCAGCTTCCCACCAGTGCTCCTGACACCCCCTATTCACTCCTCCATCTCCCTGGTACTTAAACTTCCAGTCGCTGCTGTATCTCCTTCCCTGTCCACCCCTTATCCATACTCTAATCTGTTCTCCCCATTTTCCTTCATTCTTACTGGACCCCACTAAGCCGAGATGGTATGCTCCTTGAAGGCCTGGGATTTAAGTATGTAAGGAAAATGTGCTTATAGAGACAAAGCTAGGGCTTGCTTTTGTGTGACAATCCCAGTTCTGCCCCAGGGGGGTCTGTGGCCAGCTGCAGAAGTCCTGGTTTAGGGTTCTGTTTTGCTTTACAGCTGAAGACAGCATTTATTTTCTAACCACCAGATTTATTCACACGAGAGACTACACTTCCCAGGCAGAAATCCTGGGATTTAGGTCCAATTGCATTTTCCCACTGTCCCTTAGTTCCTCCCAATTCCCTCATGCCGCCTGGACTGGTTCCCTCCCCAAGGAAGAGGTCCTTCTTTCACAACTCCTCGGAGGGGCCTCAGTCCTTTGCCACAGTTGCAGGTTGCGTTGCACTCCCATGCTGCTGAAACGAGTCCAGCTGAGATGGATTGTTAAAATACTCGGATGATCATGTGGCATTTTAAGGCTATCATTTGTGGTCCCTGCCAAAACTTTAAGGGAAGCAAGTCTTAACAGGGATGGTTACTTACATAGCAAGTTTCCAGGCATTGCTGGGGGTTGGGCTTGCTTTTGGTTTGTCTCTTCTATGCTCCTTTTCTTTTTTTCAGAATAAAAGTTTTCCCAGTACTCCCCCACCCCTTTTTAACTGCTTTTCTTTCAACCTCCAGATTTTACCGGGGAGGGAGATTCTCATCGGGACCCTTCTTTAATCCCCCAGCTCAGCCTATTCAAAGTCTCTCTGAGCCTCGTGCATATTTGAATGATGAGAGAAATGAAGTTGGTGTATTTTAGACCCAAGCGTGTTGACATTTGTTTGCTTCCCTTTCAGACTTCTCAGGAATGTTCAAGGTCATGATATCTCGGGATGAGATCCTGTTTGTATTTTTTAAAAACAGAGAGAAACATTAAGTTAGTACATTTCAACCCAAACCAATGGACAAGGTGAAAAACATTTTCTTGATTAGCTTTTCCTTTTAAAAATATGTCAAGTCTTAAAGGAAAAAGCTGTTTAAGAAGTGAAGCTTGAGAATATAGGAGGTATTTCTTGTTGACAGGCTGAGCTTATGGAAGCCAGTCAGGTAAAAGCAGTCAGAAGTGATCAGTGTGTTAAAATGAGCCTTTGAGCAAGTTGCCCGAGATCAAAGCTTCTTCATGTTACAGTGAGAAATAAAAATAGTTCTTTTATGCAACTGCACATCAAGAATTCAACCCCCAACTTTCTACTTTTTAAATATGGAAATCTGCAAACCTAACCTGGAGATGGTAGTTAGTTTGATAAAGGGCTCAGAATCTCCATCTTGCTCCACATGTAGACGTTGGCTTCTTGGGGTATTGCTATTGGAAGATTCAGGTAACGTTATCATTGCCCAGCTTGCAAGGGATGCAGGTTTTAAATGGCCTCAGCACGTTTTCATAATATTATGTAAAACTCTAATATAGTGGGGGGGGGTTTCCCCTAGAATGTGACATGTTCCATCATTTGAGTAAATGAGCACCCTGGTTACCTTCACTGAGCCATTCCTAATTAATCCAAGCCAATTCAGATTCACACATAGTACAAAGAAGGCAGTGTCGGAGGCACAGTGGGGAATATAGAGATGAATGATATTGTCCCTATTTCAAAAACCACGTGAATAAGACAGGTATGGATTTAATTAACTGTAAACAAGGAAGAATTTGATAAATGCTGGAATGAGGTCAAAGTGTATTACAGGAGCCAGCTAGTGGGGGTTGGAATGTTGAGGAAGTCTCCTAGGAGAAGGGAGAAGTCTTTAAAGACTAGGTGAGATTTAACTGGTAGATAATGTTAAATCGATAGGAGATCAAGTGAGTTTATACTCATATAGAGCCTATGTTGCTAAGTAAGTTGTGAAGGTCTCATTGCCCAAGTACAAAGGAAGGGATCTTAGTCACGATGCTCAGCATCATGGGGACCACTTTAGGCATATAAAATGGAATCTGTCTTGTCAGAGTTTAGTTATGAGCCAGTCTAGTTGAAAAGAGCTTATCCATGGGAAACAACCAACGGTGACATTCATACAGAATTCTAGTTCTGTAGTACATATAATAAGTATAAGAATTCAGGAAAAAGTGTGGACTGAGATAGCCAGGGAAGGCTTTCAAGGGGAGTTAGGTATTTGAACTGGGTCTTCGAGCATGGGTGTGATTCGGAAACACCAAAAGTGGTGGGAAAGGAGCAGGTCAAGATGGCGGACAGCATGTGCAGTGGCATGCTGGGGAGGATGCGTGTGATGTATTGTGGACCAGCGAGGGGATAGAGCCGAAGAAGACATGGTGTGTTTGGAGAGCAGTGCAAGATTTGATAAGAGACCAGTCATGGCAGGCCTTAAATGTCAGCCAGAGGAATTTGGGTCTGATCCAAGAGTTCATAGGAAGTCAGTAAGCTCAGGCTTACACTGGTAAATAGGCTGCTGTCTCTGTGCACAAGAGATACACTGAGGAGTATGTTAAATCTTTCCAGCCTCCCTCAATGATCAGCAAAATTCCCAGCCCTCCTGGAGGTTAATAAAAGCTCCCTAGTAGCAACTGACCAGCTCCGGCTGGCACCTGGAAGCCCCTGTTGCCTGCCTGGGCAGCTAGTAACGGGAACAGAGATGCTGCTTGTGTGCATTTTAGACTGCATGGCTATTGTCTGCCCAGCATTGCTACGAGGACTGTAGAACCACGGAGTTTATAGCAGGAAAGGGAACTTAGAGATCATCTAATCCAGTGGAATCCTTTCTTCAAACAGAAGCTTAAGTGGAAGTTCAAGATGTTCAAGATAATAGAGATGGCAAATATGGTGCAAGTTGAGATGGGGGCCTGGAGGCCCACCCACAGAGCTTCTCAGCCATTGGGAGCCCCCAAAGGGACTAAGAAGAGCACCCTGAATCCCTGTTTCAAAACAAGGATCTAATCCAAACCAATATTTATAGATGGGGAAACAGACACAAGGGAGCAGGTGACTTCTCCCTACTTGACAGATGTGTCTGGCTCTGAAGATAGCCCAGATTAGGGGCGTTAACAGCACATTTGATTTTTGTTTCTGATCCACCTGCTTCCTCTGCTGCAACCTGATCATCCTCATAGAAAATACTGTTACCTCAGGCCCCTGGGCTGCCCAAGGCCCTTTCTGACAGGCTGTCCTCCTTGGGCGGGGCCCCATGCACTAAACTTTCTTGCCATCAAAATTTATGATTTCTAGATCCTTTCCTCAGAAATCCACTTTCATCTGGCTGGCTGCTGCTTGGTAGTACCAACAGACCATGCTAACGTGTTACCAAGTGCTAGTAAGTAGATACGTTCATTCCTCTGGGTCGTTTTCAGCAGTGATCGTCTGGAGGCGGTGCCTTTAACTGAAGTCAGTAACTTCAGGGCTGGTTTTCTCAGACCTGTTGGGAGCACTTCTGTAGGCCTCACTCAGCTTCCTGCTCCTGTGTCCTCAGCTCTGGTACATTTGTCCTGTGTGACCAGGCTTCAGGCCGGCCCTCGAATGGCTTGTGGGGCATGTGGGCAGGTCTTACATGAATGGGCCAAGGGAGCAGCTTTGAGAGAGACCTTCTGAAGCTGCACCATCCTTCGTCCCCTCAGCTGCCAGTGATGCCCAGGCTTCCTCAGTGGTTGGCCTGGCCTGCAGGCCTCTGGAAAGAGCTTTCCACATGCACTGAGGAACATATTCCCCTTTGAGCCGGAAGGGACCCTCACCAGCCCAAAGGCCCTGTGTTCTACGTGACCACGGGGAGAGTCACTCTGAGCGGCGCTGGGTGAAGAGAAAAGGCTCTAGCTGTGAACGCACCCCACTGAGGTGGAGGGGAGGCGGGGTCCACTCGAGGGTCCTGGCCCCTACTCAGCTGCTAGCCAGTGATGTCTGGCCTCTTAACTTCTTTGGGCCTCCGCTTTTATCTGTTAAGTTGGAAGCTCTAAAATGGGAAATAGATGAGGGTAGGGGAGGACGTGGTGAGTAATGGGTAGGCAAGTATAAAAAGAGCTAAGTAAATATAGGGAATATTTATTGTTAGATAAGTCTTGGGGGGGTTACTTATTTAGTTTACTAAAACTGAAATTAAATTAGGTTAACTTATTTAGTTTTGGAGGAGATACTGGGGATTGAACCCAAGACCTTGTGTATGCTAAGCATGCGCTCTACCACTTGAGCTGTACCCTCCCCCCAGATGATTAAGTCTTTATCAACGTCATTGGCCATCTTGAAACCAGGCTTTTATGTTGACCTTCACGGGAACAGCTGTGCTTGGAACCTTGCTCTTCCCTAGACTGGCTACCAGGGCACAACACCAGAGCGTGTGGCTGCAAACCAAAATACTCTAGTTGTTCGGCACAGTGTCTCACTTTTCATCTGATTGTGTCTGGGACACCTAGATACAATTTGTCCAGAAAACCTTGATTCTATTCTTGGTTTTTGCCCTGATATCTGGGGTAGGTCACTTGAGCTACGTGAGCTACTTTGTTGATTTACAAAAGTGGGAATAATAATGTCTATTTTTCTTCTCCCTTAAGAATTTTATGAAGATAAAATAAGAATATTTTTGAAGACAAAACTTTTAATAAAATGCAATTGATATTATTGTTATTATTGCCCAGGCCAATTTCCAGGCATGTGCTTTGCCAAGTTCACATTAGCACGGTGCTGTTAGAAATTCTCCCCTGTGACCTACATGCAGCTTCTCATGCAGCTTCTAGAAGCTTTCATTCACCTCACTCATACATCCTTTTTTTATGATTCTAGGGAGAAAGTATGGTTTGAAAAGAAAAGAGACTTGTGTTAACATTTTATATAATAACTATAGCTATATATCCTCCAAGCCCCAAACTGTATAATAAAAGCTTTCCTGGATACTACTTTTCTCCCATAATTCCTAGCACATTGCTTATTAAGTTATTAACCAGCAATTTCTCCGGCAGCATATTAAACTTTACTTTTAAACAAGTCACAGAGCGGGGGAAACACACATCTCTCATAAAAGGAATAAAAAACATACACCCTCTAAAACGATTTCTTCAGGCTTTGAACAAATCCCATGCCCCACACAAGGTCTCTTTTTCCTCATTCTCTACACATTACTTGAGTGTTAGTACATTAATGAGAAAAAGATGCCTAATAGAAAGATGGAAAAATATGAGGGCCGCTGGGGGTGTAGGAGGCTCCCCGGGGGGACCTCTGAAAAGTCAGGTGAGCCTTCGTGGAGGGAGAGGCAAAGCCTTGGCATTGAGCTCGTGGGCTCCCTCCCGAGCAGCGGCACACCCAGCGAAGCAGAGGTGGCTGTGGTTGGACCCTGAACTTAGAGGTAGGCCAGGGCCTTGTGCAGACTGTCTGGTAAAGTGGTTAAGGCCCTCTGTTTTCACAGATTCCATCGCTCAGGAACAAAAGCTGTCTTTCCAGGGGCAGCCCCATGTGCTCTGTAGCACATGGCTGGGATGTTTGGTCTCTTTCTGGACAGACTCACAGCTCATGGTCTCTTGCTTTGTGCGTGGCAACTTGGTAAGAATTCCATACAGATTGGTCAATCACCAGAGCAGGGCGTGAAGATGGCTTCACTTTAAAAGGAAAATCCAAGTAGGAGGCCTATGGGGCAGCTTATATGTGTGGGTGTGAGTATAAACACTTGCAAAGCTCCATACCAAGAAAGGCTGGATGGAAGTTGGAACATACCATAAAAATGCAGCTCTGCCGTCACCCGCCTCCCCTCCCCTAGGGGAGGGCAAGGTAAACGAGCAGTCCCGGGTAGCCAGCCAGGCCCTGCATGCTGCTGCCAGCTGGCCCCGCATGCAGATCTGAGTTCTGGATTTTACAGTGGGGGAAAATTACTTGTTTAAAAATATATATTCTGCAATTCATGACCGTTTGGCATTTTGGTTTAAACAGATCCCCTGTTGTTTCTCCAAGAATGCCATGTGATGGTTGCTTGGCTGGGGGCTGTGGTAAAAATGGAAATCAGAAGGGAGAGCCGGGCTCCTTTTATTTATTTCATTTACACTTCCACGTTTATATGACTTAATGCGGCCTGCATCAAAACAGTAACCTCCTGGCTCCTAACCACAGCAGCTCTTCCTTTTAGAACCAAATGTAAGGAGAGGTGGCGTCTGGTCTGCGGGCTGTTCCATCGCAGGGTCTCACACTGCCTCAGACTACAAAGATGGCCAGCGGGATCTCTGGGAGACCAAAGGAAGGTCAAGGAAATAATCCCATCAAATCGGCCCTTCAGACTGTCCTCAGGGGCTGTTTTCTGATGGTTAGTCAGGAAAGGTTTCCTGCATGACAGGCTTTGAAGTGAGTTTTAAATCCAGGACATGGTGTGGCTGGACAAGCAAGGGGACCGTGGCAGGGCATGGGAACATTACACTCTTCTCCTCTCCCTCTTCTACTGCTTTCCCGCTCCCTCTCTTCCCCCTGCCCCAGCACCCCTGCTCACCTGCCTTCTCCCCGCCTCCTTTCCCTTTCTTTTTCTGGTTTCCTTCTTTACAGCCTCCTTCAGGCCTGGAGGTGGACCCCAGGATACTGCTTCATGAACTCCCCTGCTTGCTCCGCAGTAAGAGGCAGCTAGTGCTTGGTCATTGTTATGACGAGAACAGAGGCGATCTGTGGAGGAGTGAGCCCGCGTGGGAGCCCAGAGTAGAGGAGGCGCTCGTGATGGGCTGCAGTGGGCCCCAGCTGGGACTCAAGACCCAGGTTCTAAGCCATCGAGCTTGTCAGCTGCACCCATTTGATTTTCTGGTCTTCATTCTTCCCGGCATGTGGCAAGCATTTTCCCACCTTTGTATCTGCTCTAGTGAACTCTCTGGCCTGGAATTCCTTCTGTCCATTCACTGGCCAGATCCTTCCATGTTTCCGGACCCCTCCTCCATGATATTCTCTCTGATTGTTTTTTATGTATTTTGTTTTTCTCTACATACACCCTCTACCACCACCACCACCACCACCACCACCACCACATGCACACAAACACCATAAGCTCTTCAAGGCCAGAACCTTGGCTTCTTCTTCCATTTCTGTTCCAAGTAGGATATTGCCCATGGTGCTTAGTGAAGGTTTCTAGATTAATAAAGTTAAGCCATGAGTCTAATCAGGATTCTGGGGGAGCAGTTCCCTAGGGACTGGAATGACCTTAGACCTTGACTCTGTTGAAGTCCATATACGGTCTCGTGACTTAGAGACCTTAACAGACACTAGCAGCCTAAAGCCAAAACAGCTATTTTCAGCCCTTTGAAGATGGCAGTGAATTCATCTGGAAGAGTTTCATATGTCCAAAGTGAACTGTCTGTCTCTTCCAGGGGGCCCATCAAGGCTTCACACTAGTGAGCAGGGGCCCAGTCCTCCAGTATGGCTTGGACTAATGGGGTCCCTCTAGGCTTCAACTCTTCAGAGCTTTTGGAGCTCTTCGAGTTCACTCCTAAGCACTCCAGTTTTGGGCATGGCACCCATCTTCTGTCATTTCCTGCTGTCCCTCCCCTTCCACATCCCCTTTGTCCTTCTTGTTATTCTTCAAATATGTCACGTGCCATAGTCTTTGGACATGCTGCTTCCTCTGCTGGGGTCATTCTGCCCATGGTCTGTCTGCCGGACGCCTCCTCATACCCCAGCTCTGCCAGGGCACTTCCTGACTCACCAAGGCATTTCTCCCTTCACCATCCTTAATTTTCCCTCTGCCAACCCCTCCTTTGGGCACCCGTTGTACCAAATGATTGGTTGTGTGTTTCTCTTGTTAAACTAGTGGCTTCCAAGGTTTTATTTTTGACAATTCACAACAAGAAATACATTTTCCAGATGATTTAATATGTATCTTTGTACTCTGTGTGTGTGTGTACACACATACATACACAAATATACATAGGTATAAAATCTTGCATAGTTTGAAATTTTAATGTCTGTATAAGATATGAACAGTCTGTGAAAAAAAATGCAACAGAGAGAATTTACTTAAGATTTTAGCGTATTTCACTTCAGGGGCATTAGCTTTCGACACCTCTACCGTCATTTACTATTAGGCTTGACCATATTGATATTCAGCATAAGGAGAGTGACTTATTACCTGGAAAAGGAAAAAAAAGGAGTTAGACCAAATCAATCAATATTTTTACTTAAGAAGTATTATATTTTATAAATTATTTACATCTTATATCAAAGATAATTTATTAGAAATCCATTCTGGGCAAGGATTTGATAGAAATCCTGTATACAACAAACAATTTAAGGGAACGATGCTTACCCCTATACTTTGGGGCACTCTGACTATACTTTCCTCCTCCGTCCCTCCCTTCCCTAGCTAGCCCTCTCCTTCCTCCTCCATCCTCTCTTCCTCTTCCTTCCTTTCTTTCTCTTATGCTGGTCACCACCTACTAGTTTATTTCAAAACTAACAAAATGGGTCATAACCTACTGTTTGAAAACACTATTCAGGACTCTAAGTTCCTTGAGGGCAGTGACTGTGTTACTGAATCATTTCATCTTCACATTTCCATACCCTGGCACTATTCTTGGCTCTCAGTAGCCTCTTAGTAAATGTTTTCTGAATGAATGGGCTTCAGTTAAAAAGCTCTGCAGCCACTGGGATTCCGGAAGGGACCGAAGAAGTGAATAATTTATCACAGACTTCTCAAGAGCTCCTGCTGTCCTCTAGACACTAGGGCCATTGTGGACTTGTCTGGGAAGCCTGGCGCTCTCTGCCCTGCCTCTGCCTCCCCCAGCTTCCAGGATAGAGGGCAGGAGGTTTAATGAAGTTCAGAGATCAGGTTCTCGGGTGGGTATTTGTCAAGGGACAAATGATAAAAAGAGTGGAAGAAAGAATTTTAACAAGCCCTTCCTTTCATTTTATATATGTCTACTTAGTCCTCATGGTACCTGATTCCTGCTACTCCTTCTGAAGCCACTATTATGCTGTTTTTCAGCCCATCTGTTAGACCCTGACCACTCCTGATTTTTTTTTTTTTTTGAACGTTGTAAATCTTCATTATACCATGCCCCATGCCAGGATTTTTCCATCTGGGGGAAGAAAAAAAATCCCCAAGCCCACCAAAACCCTGTGGCTTGGTTTCCTGTCCAGCTGGCTTGCTCTTTCCCAGGATTTTATTCCCATCATCCAAGTGGCTTGACAGACCGAGAACAAACCTCTGGCTCACCCTGAACTCACAGTGTACCATTTCCAAGTCAGAACAAACACCAAGTAATAGTGAGGGAAAAAGAGGAAAAAAATTATTTTCCTGACTTAGAAGCCAGTTCAGAGTGAAGCCCAACTCTGATTCCAGACAGGGATGTTATGAGGCTGTGGCCGTGGCTGTGGCTGTCCTCGAGGGTGGAGCCTTGAACAGTGGGCTCCAGGCCAGAATTTCTCTCTGAGTCAGCCTCAAAGGAGATGCCATGGATGGACTCCTTTGTGGCCCCAGAGCTCTCTTCTGGAATCAAAAGCAGCAGCATTTGAGGGAGCCTCCCATGATCTGTTGACTACATCAGACTTGGCCTAGAGCCTCAGGGTTATGGGAGCAGTCAGAGTGGTCCCTGCAGCGTCCCAGGAGGCCAGCAAGGTCGGCAGCCTATGCCAGGCCAAAAGAAGATGCAGAACACTTCAGCCTGGCCTGGCATGGGGCTGTAGAGATTGCCAACCTTCCCCCTATTCATTTAGGAATTTTTAAAAATACATTAACTTTGCTAAAAATCTCATGGAAACTAGGCTTCTCACCAGACTTGAAAGTAAAATTGGTTTCCCCAAAACTTTCCTTTTTGATTCTGTGTGGCTCTAAAAGCACAAAAACATCTAGGGTGAGAAGCTCGGTCTCTAGAAGGCCAAATGGGCGTTGGCAGTACATTTTTGCACTAAGGAGCACCAGTGAGCATGGAGTAGCCCATCTCCTGAAAGCGTGGCTTGCCTCGCTCTTGTTTCCGCCTTCTCAGTACGTTCTCTCATCTTCCCAAGCTGGTCTATCCAGGTCCCTGGACAAGCCAAACTAATTTCTTCCCACATCATATTGCGCCCTCTCAGAATGCCCCTCCTTATCAACTTTTTCTATCTAAATTCTTCCCATCGTTCACAGCCCAGTTGGAATTACATCTTTATGAGTTCTTGCTACTTCTCCAGTCCACCCTAATATGTTCTTTCTCTCAACTCCTTACATCTCGTCCCAAAGCTTGTCTTTATTTTTGTCTCTGTAACTAGACAGAATTCTCTGAGGTCTCTTCTCTTCCCAGCATCGAGCTCAAAGCTGGATGCCCAGGAGGCATTCCACCTGCTATCTGCCGGCAGTTTATTTATTCAGCCCCATGCTTTATATCCGATAAATTCATTAACCCCTTGCATTGGCTTTTCTTGCTTGCGTTCTTGAACAGCCCTTTCTTTGGGGGTAGTAGGGGCAGGGGAATATTCCACCTGTTAAACAGTGGAAGTGCTGGAACTGGGAATGATACTGGTAAAGAAGTGTTCAGACTGTGGACTCTTCAACATCACAGGTCAAGTTGTGACTGACCTGAAGAAAATTAGATAGAGACAAAAGGTAGGGATAAGATGGGGAGGGGAGTGGATTCCAAAAAGATCAAAATGTTAGCAACAACAAAAAATGGAACTGTAAAGTACTAGGAAAAAATACGGGAAATTAAAAATATATATATCTATATCTGTCTTGGAGAAGAGTTAGACTTTGTGAGCATAAGACCCAGAAAACATAAATTAAAATATTAGCATATTTATATAACACTAGTATGTTTGAATTGAAAAAATTAATAAAGTGAAAAAACAAATGATAAACTGCAAAAGCTTATTTACAACCCACGTGACAAAGGGCAGATTTCCTTAATATACAAAGAGCTTCTACAAATCAATAAGGAAAAGACCAACAACATGTAATGAACAGGAGGTTTGAATACAGTTCATAGAAAAGGAAATTCAGATATCGTTTTTGAAAAGCATATGAAGGGATAATGAACCTCACTTACAGTTGTGATTTAAAATAGTGAGATACTCTTCTTCACATATGGTCTTGGCAAAGGCCAAAAAGTTTCATAATGCACAGTGTTGGTCAGGGTTGAGGGGGGTTCTTACACACTGTTAGTGCAGTCTCTTTGGAGAGTATCTTACCAAAGTCAGACAAAATTTTAAATGTGCAAGTATCCTGATCCAGCAATTGAGCTTCTAGGAATTTCTCCTCTGAGTTCAATCATATGCACAGAACTAATGTACATATATATTTATTACAGCACTGTTTTCAGCAAAGTATCTTAATCTGAATTATTTCAGTAGGGGACAGGTATATCCATGAAATGGAGCAGTTCACAGCCATTTAACAAATGAGGCAAATCTCTGTTTCCAATAGAAAGACATCTAAAATATATTAGTGGAAAAAAACTAATGCTTAGAACTTAATATGTAGTAAACCACTACTTACATAAAAATAAACAAGTGGGTAGCTATAGATAGATGCTTGTAAATGAATAGAATGTACCTGGAAGGATATACTGTAGAAAGTAGTAATCATGGTTGCCTCGGGGGAACAGAACATGTGGTTAGAGGGTTGGGGCATGGAAAGGAACTTAATTTTTACTGCCTACCCTTTTGTACTGTTTGAATTATTTTTACACCACGTGCATGTGTTACCTGTTTTTTTTAAACTAATTTTTAAAAATAGCCAGGCATAAGTATGAAATTAGGCCAAATGTGAGGTATACACATAAACTAATAGTTACGATAGGGTAGGCGTCAGGGAACAAGCAGATACTGTAAGTGAAGCAAGTCAGTGGGATAGAAGTGAGGCAGGTCAGCCACAGAGAGACCTTGACATAAGACAGTTTTGTTTTAAATAAAAAGTATCTGATTTGCTTTTCCTGCAAATCGTGCATATCCCTAGGATATAGGCACTTCAGGATAGAGTGGGATAAACTTTAGGAAAATGGTAAAACTGTTCATTTATAGGGAGTGAGAAGGATGGATTGAGGGATCAAGCCAGACGAAAATATACTAGCCAGAACTTGTGCCGTTCCCTTGTCTTGTATTGGAGGCAGTGGAGCCGGGCAGGGGCCGGACACTTACAGGGCATCTGCCGTGGCCGGGTACCGAGGTGGGTGTTCCGGGTTTGCTGTACCACCTCCAGTGCTCACAGTGACTCACAGTGTTTCCACTGTACAGCTCAGGAACCTGATTCAGGACACACAGATACTGAGCGGCAAAGCCAGGATTCAAACCCAGATCTGTCCTTACTGTTTTTACTGCTTGTTCTGAATTATTAGCACACCGAGGAGATTTGGGCCCTTTTCATGGTCAGTATGAACTAAGGCTCAGATCCAGGGACCTTCAGCACTGTTCTCAGAAGAAAGTCTTCATTCTTTTTTATCTAGACCCTCTAAGTCCAAGCCCACTTTTTCCAGCATGTGGTTCAAAGAGTAAAAAGAGCTGCTCCATTTTTGAAAAGAGAAAAAAAAAATCTCATTTATTCGGAAAGGAATGTCTGTTGCCGTGTTTGTTAATGCTTTCATGTGTTTGTTTTTTCAGCTGGTTATTTTAAGTCCATAAATATGGTTTGTCTTATGTGAGTGCAATTCTCCTCCTCCAAAGTGCTAGATCAGTGATATTCATAACTAATGATTCTCCCTCTAAATTTGTCCAGTTTAGAGGAAGATAATAGAATATCATGTCATATTCCCCCCTCCCTGCCTTGTTTTTAAATAACTGGGACAGGATACTGGGTTTTGTTTGTTTTCAGTTAATTTTCTTTGGAGCCAGAGCATAGAGTTTTGTCTGTTTTTTACACACACAACCCCTACTTCCACCAGATGCTCTAGGATTTCATTTTCTCACTTGACTTGGTAGTGTGTTCTCACCATTGGTGACTGTCCATCATTTCAGCAGCCATTACAACTCCCTAAGCCTCATGACGTGCTTGGTAGAAAATACCCGTTTTCTCTTTTCTGTGACCCAGACCTCAGGGAGAGGAAATATCAATTTATTTTCTGTTCTTTACCTTTCCAGGCAAAATCCATGTTTGGTGACCAGAGCTGTGTATATTGATATTCTCTTCCTGTTGACTTCCTGCCTTGACAAACCCGCAAAAGGCAACCAGCCAGGTATGATTCATAGTTATATCATATTTTGGACTGATTACTGGTCTTTGAAATGTAGGTGGGGTTTTGAGTGGTTCCACCGCACACTCCCCCACCTTCTACTTTTGTAAGACTAACCACATATCAAAATTAAACATAGTGTCCTATGGTTCCCTCCTAGAAGCTTCCTAAGGAAACTTGTCCTTGTTTAGTTGCAAGTTTATTTTCTATTTGATCATTCAGGGAAAAGTCTGGACTTTACTCAGATACATATCCTCTGTATTTCTAAGACCTTGGTTCTTTCCTATTTCACGCATTTTCTTTGAAAGATCATCATTTTCAAGAACTCAGTTCATTCTGTTCCATTCTGTGGAGATAACTGAGTGGACTCATTGGATTCTGGACCTGGATCAACCCCTCCCTACCTTAAGCTCTGACTTTGTACATGTGCCTTAGTGTCATGTATGTTTCCTGGTATGGGCCCCAGACCCATTGTTCTTTCAGTTGTTCTATTTTAATCATGATTCACAAAGTGCTTTTCTTTTAAAAGGGAGAGGGGCAACTCCAAATAAAAAATTTTTTTGATGTGTTTGTATAAGAGACCGCAGGAAGTGCTGTACATGAGTTCCAGGCCACAGGCTGAAACTGATTTTCATCAACACAAACTGGAATGCAGGGTAATGAGCCTGCAACTGGTTAAAATCAGCGTCTTCTAATTGATTAGGCCTGTCTAAAGGAGGCTACAATTACAAAGTCAGATTCTGAGTACAAGCAGGCCAGGCCTTTCCTCTGTTACATTTAGTCTGTCAATGATTTGTTGTCTTCAGTAAATATATTCAGGCTGTCAGAGTCCAGCTCTGTCCATATGGAACCCTGTTCCCAAATTCAAACCAATTTAAAATGCTCTGGGGGGAGGTGCAAAACTGCCTCACTCAGATCAATGTATATTAGCCCCCAGATCCCCTGTGGCCATGCAGAGGTAATAGGAACACGCCTGGACTTTCATCAGCTCCACATCCCTGCAAAGGGGTAGCTGTTGCATCCGTTTGGTAGAATAGGATCATATAGTTTTATAGCTGTGAAACAGTCCTAGTTTATACCTCTTATCCCAGCATAATTATTACTCTTGAAAGTGTCCAGGTTTGCACAATAAATCACAGGTCACCCTAGCTATTAGGGCCCTCAGGGTTGCCTCCACTTTATTTTACACTTGAGTTAACTGGGATCCAGAGATTATAAAGAGATTATGAATCAGATGCTACCAAGTAAATCATTTGGAGTTCTACCATTGCTGTATTTCAGTTCCAAATTTCATTTAGCTTTATAACACTTCTCTGCTTAATATCCAAAGAGCCTTGTCCATAAAGGAAAAAGAAGAAAAAAAGACAAAAAAATAAAATAAAGAGCCCTGTCCATATTGTTTACTACTTACAAACCCATCCATTGGGCTCCTGTCAGAGTTGTGTGTGGTTGACTATAATCATTAGTTTATTTGAACTAAGTTTTTCTTGGTGTATCAGTACCATCATTCCTTGTCCAGAAGGGTTAACCTTTAAACATTGTAAAATACCCTTCTCTTTCCACCAGCTGCCTAATGAGCTGGACTCCTACATGAAGGTGACTTTGACCTTTTGGAATCATCCTTTCCACAGCCTCGTACATTATTTAGAGTTTATACCCCAAGTAAATGTGATCACAAGCTGTTGTGTGTTATTCAGCAGTATTTCACATGCATCAATGTAAACTGTGCCTCTTGGAGGCATTTCTCTGCAGGTTAAAGTGGGCAGGGGATGGGGCTCTTTCACTCTTATTCTAATATGACAGCCATAGCTTTAAATATCTTCTCCTTCACTCCCCAGTGTGGCAGTCACTAGCCACATGTGGCTCTCAAGCAATTGAGATATGGCTGATCCAAGTTGAGATATTCTGTAAGAATAAAATACACACTGAATTTCAAAGACTTGGTGTGAAAAAAAGTTAAATTCCTCAATAATTTTAATATTGATTACATATTGGAAGATTTGTGATTTATTGGTTTAAATAAAAAGCACTATTAAAATTAATTCCACTTGTTCCTTTTTACTTTTTAAAATGTGGCTATTAGAAAATCAAAAATTACATAGATGGCTCATATATTCCTATCAGACAAGTACTGATTTTTTTTTCAGTTCTTTGGGAATTGCCCTCATAAGCCACAGAATATATATGTATGTGTCTCTCTGTATGAATGTATGTATGCATATGCGACGCCCACACAAAGAGTGGTAACAAATTTTCCTCCTTTGAGGATGAATTGGATTTTTAGAACTCACCAATTGTCAAATAAAATAGCAATGAAGGTGGTTAGCACTGTTTAGGATAAAAATAAACTGTGAACTTAAAATCACTAAATCAGTTATTGTGTGCTTCATGATTTATTTCCAAAGGCAGTTCTGAGCAATAGCTAAGTGTTATCACCAAACAAGGTAATCACTTACTTGGATGTGTAAATTTAAATATGATTTCAAAATATTATCATAATGTACTTTTACCTTGTAAATGCCTTGAAGGAATGAATCATGCCTTAAATTCTGTGTCCTCCAGCTAAGCAAGTAGCAGGCCTGTGTTAAATGGATTGGTTTTTAACTGATTGATTGAAATGCAGACTCTTCTTCAGTTTTTAGAATAGTTATAGGTGTCATCGAGATACAAACCTTATTTAAACTTGTGTATCAATCAGGTGTAATTTCATTTTCTGAATTCAAATCAAATGCTTATATCACGTCTACATGTTTGAAAATATGTGTCTGTCTACCTCCAAAGCTCACAGAGCTCAGAGCAGGGGAATATACCACATAGGCTCTGAAGCTAGATCCCTAGGTTTGAATCCCAGGTCCTCCATTTACTATTTTTTGTGACCTTAGGCAAGTCATTTAACCTCTTTGAAATACTTTTTCTCAATTGTAAATGGGAATATAATAGGATCTGTATCTTAGGGTGGTTGTCAACTGAACATATAAAGTCCCATATAAAGAATGTGCTTTGCGTGGTGCAGAATAAGTGCTCAATTACTGTTAGCTACCATCATCATTATCACTGGCAGGAAACTATGCATCTAATCCATTTCCTGCAGCCTGGCAGAGTTATGCTCAATCCCTCACTTGTACACTTCTCCTCATGTTAAAACATTTTTAACAAAGAAGAAATGCCTGCTTTCCAAGGAAAACACTGAAGCACACCTGGCATAGAATGGCAAGAATCCACTTTGGAATCCACTTGATTAGGGATGCTCCTGCCCCTCTGACTGATCCAGGAAAGGGTCATTTTGTTCTTGTTGTTCACTTACTTTTTCTTTCATCAGACATGACATGCTAACATTAGACATGTTGAGCACCTGGATCTGGAGATCCACATGGATATGTTATAGTCTTATAAGTAGGTCCAATAAGGAATCACAGACGCTGTAAAGGAAGTATGGGACACAACTGAGGCACTGAAGAATGAAAGGTTATTTCTAGTTGGGAGGGAAGGAAAGACTTTACAGAAGAGGAGGTGATTGAGCAGAGTTTTAAGGATGAGTAGAAATTCATAGATGGGTGGGGTGGAGGTAGATATTATAGACAGAGGGAGGAGCATGTCTAAGGCCACAGAGGCAGAGGTCAGCACAGCTTTCAGAGAACTAGGACAGTGCCACTGGAGTGTTGTGTCCAGGGACCGGAAGCTGTGGCTAGAAGTGAGGCTGGGGAAGCAGGAACTCAATCAAGGAGGGCTTCATGGGCCAAAGTCTAAGGAGCTTGAACTTGGTCCTGTAGACAAAGGAGATCATTGGAGGATATAAGACAGAGAGTAGAGTAATGTGGTTTTAAAGGCAAGGTGACATTTTCTGTGCCCACATCCTTGTAGGATCCTTAGGACCCTTATGGAACCAAGTTTCTTTGTCAAGGAAAGAATGTTTTCTGAAAATGCAGTCATGGAATGGCAGGGAGATTTGTCCAGGTATTATGATAACCATTATTGGGGGTTTGGGAGGTGGCGGGTGGGAAGTGGGGGACTAGAGTTAAAGGCAGCACGATGCTAAAAATAGTTGTTTTAGAATGGTATGGTTATAGGGGGGTTTCTTCCTCTTATTTTCCTTTTTACTAATTTTACACAACATAACTCTGTTTTATTCATATGTGTATGTACATATATTTCAACAATAACTGTATCAAAATATGAATTTTAAAGATTAATTATTACAAAAGAAATGAAGTAATGCCAGTTTCTGGGAAGCTTTTTTAGATGATGGAGGATCTGCCCGTCTCCTCTCAAATACTAGTCTGTATGTGACCTTGGAAGGCTATTCCTACCTCTAAAATGTCTTAGAACCACATTGAAGGGCTGGGGGCATAAACAATGAGAAAATCAGTGAAGGGGAAAGGCAGAGAAGATGATTAGAACAGCTTAAGATAATGATGTGTTTTGTGTAATTCAAACTTTTATCTTAGTACTTCCCAATCATTTGAGGTTTCCTTAGCCATTAACTAGGTTTTAAAAATTCCAAATCTGGGGGTTTTGTTTTGAGTTTTAAAGTGATTTAAACCCACAAGGACTCTCTGTCCCCTGTGTTCTTTTTCCTCTTCTGAATCCAGCTGTCATCATTAGTATATATCAGTTTCCTGCTGGAAAGAAAATTATAGTCTGCAGTTGGAGTTGTGGGGATGAGGAAGAAAGAGTCAAACTGCTGCAGGGACTCAGAGGCTGGGTTACAGGCCTGGGCAGGGGCAGGGGAACGGAGAGCCTTCGTTCTCATTTTAAACCCATCTTAAATTATTTGCTCTCAAGTTGGAAATGTTCCATTGAAATATCTATTTACTGAAATGCTATCTGAGACTTGACTGAATATTTACGCCCTGTATTCCAAGAGGCGGGCTTTCTATTTCTCTCTTATGTCCACACCCCTTCGATTGTGTTTTTCATAGCTACTGAATTGAACAGTTTCTTTCACCAAGTGTTTAAACAAATATCTTACCTATTTGCACTGTCTAACTTTCAGTTTAAGTTGTCTTGGTGGGTTAATGAGTGGTTATTTTCTTTCCTAGTCTCCATTTTACTAATTTTATTTAACCTGATTCTTTCTTTTGTAATTATATGTGTGTGTTATGTATTGAAATATGAATCTTGAAGAGGATTAGTTAATCCCAAAGAAATAAAGAAATGACCTAATAATTTCAGAAAAGTGTTTTAGGTGGAGAAGGATTTGGCCATCCTACCTATATCATGTAACTGATCTCAGAAGTCCATTTCCCTACCCCTGAAATGTGTACAGGATGCCCATTGTACTCTCATTTTTAGGAAACATTATTTTCAGTATCATCTCCCTTGCTGGGGTTATAATAATCATGACCAACATTTACTGAGCCTTTAACTGTATGCCAAGCACTCTGCCAAGCATTTTGCATGCATTAATGAAGGAGGTACTAGTGGTCCTTCATTTTAGACGTGAGGAAACTGTGGCACAGAGAGAACTGCCCAAAGTCACGTGTACAGTCGGGTAGCAGAGCCTGAGGCTCCGTACCGTGGCCCTGCAGCACGCTCAGGCCCGAGTCAGGAAAAGCACTCACTGTCTCAGGGAGGGGTGCCCTGAACCCTCTGTTGACTCAGTTTCCCAGGCTCCTGCCCCTCCTGCAGAATCCTCAGCTCCCAGAGGGATCCCCTTTTCAGAAGTTTTTATGGGGACTTTCTTGCCTCATTTCTGTCTCCCATTCCCAGGGTATATGGAATAATAAGAAAGCATGCAGGGACTGGAGCAGTTACTAGAAAGAGAAAGCTTGACACTCGCGGACAGCCACCTGCCCCTTTTCCCTTTAACCTAAGCCCCTGAACAAAAGCCGTCCCAATACCAGGCTGCTGGTGACTGCACTTTGTGGTTTCTGTGTTAGTTGGCATTTATAGTTCGGATCTTACCATTCTGCCAAGTGCAATAAACATTTTGTTTTAAATGGAATGTAACTTTTGTTATTGTTATTATTTTTCTTCTAAATGCTTTAAAAGTGACCAGCTTGTGAGCATGAAGTCAGAATCCCTAAATAGTCTTAAATGCCAAGTCAACGTGCTTCGTAGATCAGTATAAGATTAGAAGACAGGCTCTCATTTTTGCTGCTGTATTTATACAATGGAAGTTTGGTAATGTAAGCCCTTCCAAAGGCCAGCTTCGATGTTGATGATGGTTAAATGGTAAAACCTGTGAGAAGTATTCAACGATGCCTTGTATTTGTACTGCCTAGAACATGAATAATATATGTGTGACATGAATAAATACAAGGTCAATGATTTTCATGACGTATTAACTTTCTTTACCTAAGTTCCCGGGAAATATAGCCAAACAATTACAGAGAATGAAAACATTGGCAACCTACAAACACCTGCTTTGATTATTTGGTCTAATTAGGTTACATTTAACCAATTCCATCTGAACAAATTGAAAACAATCCTTATCTGTTCCCGCGGTCATGCACTTTTATCGGTGTTGGATGCAGATGTGTTTAATATGACACAGTTGGTGCTATTCTCTCAGCTCTTGGGTGGGAGATAAAAGGGAATTGAGAACATATTGTTAGAGTCTTCTGGGGACTTTGTATTTCTGGGCCTGCAGCTACAAAATTTCAAAAAAAAAAAAAAAGGCTTTGTTGTCAATAAATTAGTTGCTTTTCTCCCAAACACTGGGAATGTCATCTGGACTGTCATCTGAACTGTTGCTTTTGCCAAAAGTATCTTTCCCAGGGAACAGTGAGCTTCTAAAATAAGCAGATGATTTCTAGCTGCCTTTCGGAAGTCAGAATAATACAGGATGTGTTATTAGATTGCTAGGTTCATGTGGCGTTTACCCCTTGTTAATTCCAAGCCCGATGCTGAGTATGTTGGTCCATAATTCTTAGAATTTTAGAGTTTAAAAATCAGTTAATCAGTAGGTAGAGTGGAAACTGTAGCAATTAAGTGACTTGCCCAAGGTCACAAAGCTGGTTGGTGAAAAAGTCAAGCTTTCTTAGTTCTTGGTCCACTGTCCATTCCTGTGACCAAAGTTAATAGTGTTGAGAGCATGGCCAAGAACCATGTCATGAAACCTTCTTACTCACATTTCCACTCCAGGAGTAAAATAGTGTGCAAATGGGCAGCTGATATCTCAGAACATCTGTGATTTCAGTTTTCTGTGTGTTCCTGTCTTGCCCCATTTAGCCCCCCTCATCACAGATAATCTGAAACTAGTTGCCCATGTCAATTAAATTAGTTAGGCAAGCTGTTTTTGCAAGCTTATTCTAGACATTTCATATAAATGGAATCTTACAACATGTGGCCTTTTGTGTCTGGATTCTTTCACTTAACAATGTTTTCAAGGTTTATCCATATTGTAGGATGAATCAACACTCTATTCTTTTTTATGGCTGAATGATATTCCATTGGTGATATACCATGTTTTGTTTATTCAACAGTTGATGGACATTTGGGTTGTTTACATCTTTTGGCTGTTATGAATAATGCTATTCATGGACAAGTTTTTGTGGAGACATATGTTTTCAATTCCCTTGGGTATTTACCTAGCAGTAGAACTACTGGGCCGTATGCCAACTTGAACTTTTTGAGGAATTGCCAAACTTTTCCCAAAGGGACTGCACCATTTTACATTCCCATCAGCAACTTTGAGGTTTCCAATTTCTCCTCATCTTCAACAGTAGTTGTTATTGTCCATCTTTTGATTATAGCCATCCTGGTGGGTGTGAAGTAGTATTTCATTGTGCTTTTGATTTGCATTTCCCTAATGGCTAATGATGTTGAGAATCTTTTCTAATACTGATGGGCCATTTGTGCACCTTCTTTAGAGAAATGTCTGCTCTGATCCTTTGGGTTATTTGTCTTTTCATTCTTGAGTTGTAAGAGTTTTTTATATATTCTGGATATGAATCCCTTATCAGACGATTTGCAAATACTTCTTCCCATTCTGTGGGTTGACTTTTCACTTCTGTGATAATGTCCTTAAATGTACAAGTTTTTAGTTTTGATGCAGTCCAGTGTATGTTTTTTTCTTTCATTGCTTATGCTTTTGATGTCATATCTAAAAAACTGTTGCCTAATCCAAGGTTACAAAAATTTGTATCCATTTTCTTCTTAAGAATTTGATAGTTTTATCTCTTAAGTTTTAGGTTTCTGATCCGTTTTGAATTAATTTTTGCATTTGGTGTGAGGTACAGGCCCAGCTTCATCCTTTTGCATGTGGCTATCCATCTTTCTCAACACTGTTTGTTTAAAAGACTTATCCTTTTCCCGATGAACTGTCTTGGCACTGGGTCAATCAGAAAATCAAGTGACTATAAATATATGGATTTATTTCTGGATTCTCAGTTTTATTCCATCGACCTATGTGTCTGTCCTTGTACTAGGACTACACTGTCTTTTGGGGTTTTTTTGTGGGGGGAGGTAATTAGGTTTATTTATTTACTTATTATTTTAATGGAGGCACTGGAGACTGAACCCAGGACCTCGTGTATGCTAAGCAGGCACTCTGCCACTGAGCTATACCCTACCCCCTAGGACTACACTGTCTTGATTATCATTGTTTCGTAGTAACTTTGAAATCAGGATATGTGAGTCTTCCGTCTTTGTTCTTCATTTTCTAGATTGTTTTGACTGTGTCTCTTATTTTCATACAGATTTTAGGATCAGCTTGTCAATTTCTGCAAAAATAAAAGAAAAGCCAACTAGGATTTTGATAGATATTATGTTAAATCTGTAGTTCAATTTAAGGAGTATTGTCATTATTACAATACTATGTCTTCAGATATTCAGATCAGGACAGAGTGTCCTTCCATTTATTTAAGTCTTCAATTTCTTTCAGTGATGTTTTGTAGTTTTCAGTGTACATATCATGAGCATCTTCCGTTCAAAAACTTATTCCTATTTTATTTCAGTGATGTTATAAATGGAATTATTTTCTTAATTTCAATTTTTAAAAGATGTTTCCCCTTAACAGAGTCACTGGGGATTGGACCTAGGACCTTGTGCTTGCCAAGCACTCATTCTACCACTGAACTATACCCCCACTTAATTTCAATTTTGGATTGTTCATGCTAATATACAGAACTATAGTTGATATTTGTATATTTATCTTTTATCACATGACCTTACTGAACTCACTTATTAACTCAGATTGTTTGTTTGTTTGTTTTTATGGACTTCTTGGAAGTTTCTGTGTATGAGATCATGTCATGTGCAGTAGAGATAGGTTTAACTTCTTCCTCTCCAATCTGGATGCCTTTTATTTATTTTCCTTGCCTGATTGCTCTGGCTAGAACTTCCAGTACAACGTTAAATAGAAGTGGCAAGAGCAAACATCCATGTCTTGCTCCTTATCTTAGGGGGAGATCTGTTAGTCTTTCACCATCAAGTCAGGTGTTAGCTATGGGTTTTTCATAGATGCCCTTTATCAGGTTAAAGAAATCCCATCTGTTTCTTTCCTGTTGAGTGTTTTTATCATGAAAGGGTGTTGAATTTTGTCACATTCTTTTTCTATATCTGTTGAGATGATCATGTGATTTTTGTCCTTTATTAATAGGATGTGAGTCATAACTTTTTCTTGCTGAGTAGCATTCCATCATATGCATGGTTCACTTATATTAATTCACTAGTTGAAATACATTTTGACACTTCCACTTTTTGGAAGTTGGGAATATGCAGCTCTGAGCGTTCACATAGAAGTATTTGTGTAGCCATATATTTTTATCTTCCTTAAGTAAAACCTAGGAAAGGGATTACTGGTTCATATGATAAGAATTGTTTAAGTTATAAGGATCTGCCAAACTGTTTTCCAAAGGGCCTTACCACTTTGCCCCCACCAGCAATGCAGGAGAGGTCCAGTTAGTCTGCATCCTCATCTAAATTTGGTATTGTCCCTCATAAATGTTAGCCATTCTGGGAAATGTGTAGTGTTGTCTCATTGTGATTTTAATTTGCATTTCCCTTATGACCAAATACGTTGATAAATATTTTTCAAATATTTTCTCCCTCTCTGTTGCTTGTCTTTTTTTTTTCTTAACAATGTCTTATGAAGAGCAAATGGTTTTAATTTTGATGAAGTCCGATTTATCAATTTTTGCCACGTTTTATGCCTTTTGTGCCCTAGCAAAGAAGTCTTTGCCTATCCTGAGGTCACAAAGATGTTCTCTCATGTTTTCTTCTAAAGTTTGATATTTAAGGTTTTACATCTAGATCTATGATCCACGTTGAGCTAATTTTCATATATGTCGTGAAATAAGGTTCTCTTTTTTATTTTTTCATATGACTATCCAGTTGTTCTAGCTCATCAAGACCTCTGAGCCCTGGGTTCCCCTCCCACTCCCGCCACTCTTCTGGGACATGGAAGTTGCCTCTAGGTAGTAGTCTGGGCAGCTATGAGGCTTCCCTTGTTTCCATCTCTCAGGGATCACAGTCCTGTACTGCCCATGTCTGAAGTTTAAAAACAATAATTCATACATTTGTCTAGTTTTCTAGTTGCTTATGGCAAAAGGCAATTCCTGTAGCAGTTAAACCTTCGTGGGCTGAAACAGAAATCACTTCATCACATTGTTTTGAAACCTCTTGGTTCCTCATTATAAAATAGGGATAATACCCCCAGAGGATTGGGGTGAAGGTCACATGAAAAAAATTTGTGAAAACTCCATGAAAAGTAACATTACAAGAAAGGAAAAATCCAGCATTGGTAGAAAAGCAGCTATTAGGAAGTAAAATTGATAACAAGAACAAAGAAATGAATGGTCACCTCATCCCAGGTAGGAAATAGCTTTGGCAGGTCCCTTGGGCAGGTCCACTTACTCCCAGGCTCACCTGCATTGCCCATCTGGCAAAATTTACTTACTCCCTCCTTCCGTGTTGGAGCCAGGCTGCACATTAAGTAGCATTCCCAGTCCAACGAGATTCTGTTGGACTTGCCAGCTGTAAGCTGTACCTTGCAGCAACATTCCTGTAAGTGTTGATGTAGTCTAGTGGTGCCAGGAACCTCTTCCGTCTTAGAGTCTGTTTCTCCCAGAACGGTAAACTGTAGTGTGAGATCAGTGGTCCTAGCCTCTCATTACAGATGAGACATCAGAGGTAAGCCCCAGTTATTTAAAGGAATCTTCGCAGACTCTCTAGTTGGTTTCACAGTGTATCTCGTTGCCTAAGGGTGGAAGAGAAGCCTGAGGTCCTTTGTGGGGAAAAGGTTCAATTAAACAGGGATGTCTAAGGTGTGATGATAAAGAAGTTCCTGATTTCCCAGTCTTGTCCCCAGGAGCAATTCGCTGACAACCAAAAGCAGAAGTATGCTTAGAAGTAATTTCATGTTTGTGTCTCTGCGTTGTCATGTGTTTATCCACAAGTATTTCCTGACTTCCTCCCTGTGTTGGGCAGAGGTAGGGACGGGATGGTGAGTGGGTGGAGGCAAGAAGTACAAACTGTTGGTCCCACCCAGTGCCTGAGGAGCTCATTTTCAGCCTCCCCAAATCCTTTCCCAGCTCCTCGGACTGCCTGTCTCCCAAGTCCCAGGGACTAGTTTTATTTTCTGGATTAACTAGATAGTCTTCAAATAGTATTTCTCAGGAGCTCATTCTTCTTCCTCAACAGCAGAGAAGGAATTTTGTGCTTAAAAAATACTTCGAGAGGATGCCGGGGCAAGGGAAGGGGGGAATGTTTTCAGAGGGATGTGGGTCGGGGGCCACGCCTGTGTAAGCAGGGCGTGAAGGGGTTCAGAGACCTAGAAACAAAAGTAGGCAAGAAATAAACAACCAGGACCAGTTCGGGGCGCTTCTCAAGACAAAATTAGTCTCCAGACCCTTCCCCCCGGGTCATTCTTACATGTTTGTAACTGGAGGGGCCCCTCGGGTCAGGATTACGGTTCACAGGGAGGGGCAGAGGATTAAATAGAAGAATGGAATTTCCCTTCGATAAGAAGAAGCCAAGATGTATTAAATCAGTTGATTTTTTTGTTACTGAGTTGTTGTTGTAGTTCCTATGGTTGCCTTTTCTCTCCAAATAGAATTTTTTTTAACAGAGAAATTGCATAACGGGACATCAACATTCACAGAGTGTACAAATGATCATCTGTGATTATTTTTAGAACCAGTTTATCAAATGTTCCAGATAAGAACTTTTTTGGATCTGATTACAGGTCTCTCTGACCAGAGCTATAATTCTTTGAAACAGAAAAAGCTGGCCATCTCCCTACGCTTCGTATCTGCCGAAATCTGCTTCATATTTCCTCACTCTCCACTTTTTTAAGGAGGAGTAGAGATTCTGGTAGAGAAGGGGAAGATAGAGGAAACTTCTGCAAACCTTTCTTGACCTACTGGTAACAGAATTCAGAGCCTTTACACCATATGAAAGAGAAATCTAGACTTACCCCATAGCAGTGAAACTGTTTTTTTTCTGTTTGGTTGGCCTTTTCAATCCTGAGAAGGATCCTTCGCCCTTCACAGATTCTCATTGCTGCTTATAAGTAGAACACGTTTGCTGTGATTACTGGAGTTTTAGCGTCCTCTGTAACCGTGTCTGCTGGGGCTAAGGAAACACTGTCGCTTTGGGCCTGTACACCTACTCCTTCTGGCCCTTTTATTTGGGCCAGTTCAGCACAAAACAATCAGGCCATCTTGGTTTGTGACATAACAGGGAAGGCCAGCAACCATGTAATATTCAGGAGCTCTTTGGTTGAGCACTAGATGAAGGGGTTGACATATGATTAGGGGCCATGGTGTCTAAAAACAAATACCATTAAACACTTGAATTATACACGTTCAGCACAGCAAGATGTTTACACTGCGAGAATCACGATGATCTCAGATGGTCTGAGGTCGTGGTTCTTAAAGTGTGGTCCCTGCATCAGCAGCCTCGGCATCACCCCAGGATTTGTCAGGAATGCGACTTGGGGGCCCTGCCCCAGCCCTCCTGGATCAGGAACTCTGGAGGTGAGCGCGCCACAGTTTGAGAACCACCGGTCTGAGGTAACAGCACAACCACCCCCCTTCCGGGGGTTTGCTCCGTGACTGGGATGTTGGGTGAAACTGCCCTCTCTCTTTTAATTGCTGTGTTTCAGACTCTCTCTCTATTTGCTGAGTACTTAAGAGTTAAATTCACCAAAATTAAATGCTCTTATGGTGAAACTCCACTCTATCCATAATTATATGGTAACGGTATCACCCATTACCCATTATCACCCATTGTTTTCCAGAATGCCCTTGTTAAAGCTGTTTAGATTAACATGCATCTTTTAAGATTCTGTAGATTTTTTTTTTTTAAAAAACCTGTATAAGTAGCTCAGAAGATCAAAGACAAGTGAAGCATAGGCCTTCCCTTTGGAGATATGCTTCTTCTCTGAGGAGGAGACAGACTTCCCAAAAAAAAAAAACCAGAATCAGGGAATCCTTGCTCAAGGTAATGCTGCTTCTAAATCCTCTTTCAGCAGCTGGGGGTGATGTTAGTGCCCTACCTTGGTTGGTTAGGGAGTGGCAGCTTTGACATCCAGTTAATTTAAGCAATCACTGTTCAGGTTGCAGACATAACACTGAAACCTGCAACTCGCCAAAGAACCAAAACTGCTAAAATAACGCATCTGAGACTCCCAGAGGGAATG
Source organism: Vicugna pacos (assembly GCF_048564905.1). Taxonomy (NCBI): domain Eukaryota; kingdom Metazoa; phylum Chordata; class Mammalia; order Artiodactyla; family Camelidae; genus Vicugna; species Vicugna pacos. Next base: position 30,676,611 of record NC_133001.1, read on the forward strand.
GTGTGAATGGGCCACTGTGCTCTGCTTGGTGTCCTGGGGGACTCAGCAAAGTCCCTCTGTTCCTCTCTAGGAAATCTCAGGTAGTCACACCCTCCAAATGGATCAACCTCAGGAAGCTTCCATCAGCTTCTTCAAAGCTGCAGTTCCCTATTGCTGCTCCCTGGTGACATTTTCACAATAAAACTACTGCAAAATGACACTGTAGCAAATTTTTCTTAAATCCACATTTCTTTAAAGAATTGTCCTTAATGATGACACTATGAATTTTCTACTTTTTTGGTGTTCAATAGCCATCTTTCTTGAAATGATAACAGATATGGTAGGTTTTTTTTTTAAACATCCTTTCTTTACAAAATAAAATGTTGGCAACTGATACCAGTCTGTCACATTCTTTTTGATATTTGATTGGTACTTGAATTCTAAGCTTGGGAATTATTTCTCCATTCACCCAGGACATAGCACGGCAGGAGGTATTGTCCTTCCGAGTGAGCCCAGCCATTAAGCTCTTCCTCTGAAGGCTACAAAATGTTTGCTCTAAAGAGGAAGAAAAAAAAAGTTAATCTCAAAAATGAAATCAAATTGGATGTTTAGAATCAGTCACACATACTTGGGTGACTAAAATGACTACACTGTTGAGAAAAATCCAAAGATGTTCCAGACAAGGAGGGCTGAAAAAAAAAAAACTCCCAGTTAACAAAAGTTTGCAAAAAATCATCTAATTAATGAAAAATAAGATGGAGTCATTAAAGGGGAGGGGCTTGATTCTTTCACTGGAAACTTGCCTTTCCAAGATAGATAGAAAGGAGGCAACCCAAAGCAATCAAAATTGAAATTGCAAGTAAAAAAGTTATCTTCTAGAGAAAAGGGTTGCCAGACCTCAGCTTGAAGAAGAACTGATTGCTATCAAAGAACTGACTTCAGTTTTTTGTGTCCTGCGGGCAACAGGCGCTCACAGAAATGGAGATAGGTGGTCCGTGTTGATCTAGACTTTGAAATACATTTGGTAGGGCAGGACACAAAACAGTGCTTCACTCAGGAGAAATTCTGGTTGTGAAACCATTTGATGAACTCTACCCGCTGTGTGGTGCAGAGGCCGTAAAACGGTAGCCATCAACCCCAGCTGCGCACTATCATCACCCGGGTCACTCTGAAACCAGGCTCGCCCCAGAGATGTGGTCAAGTGTCCCCCTGACATGAGTGTTTTTCTAAAGCTCTCCAGATAAATTTAATGTACCTCCTGGGCTGAGAAACCGCTGTGCTAGAGAGGAAAGTAATGAGTCTTTTTTAGTCTCTGCTGCTGCTTTTATTAAAGGGTTGGGCATTTCTAACGCCAACCTCCTATCCCACCCGGAGACGCCCTCCCTCTGGCCCTGGTGGGGAGGGTGTTCTGCGGTCCCCACCTGAACAGGAACGCCATGAGAGTGGGGCCTGGTCTTTCCAAATCACTGCTACACCCGAGACCTAGAACAGAACCTGTAAATAGTGAGCCAGCATCAAAGGCCTGCCTGCTAGGGGCCTTTTTATTCTTTGGAATTCTTGGGGATTTCCCCTCCTTTGGTGCTTTTATTGGTAAGAGAAAACGGGGTCCAGTGAATTTTCTCTGGTGAAGTACTGGGCTGGAGTCAGCTGTGCCCTTTGGAACGGCAGCCCCTCCCTACCCACCCGTAAACCCTCTGAAGCCCTATGAAAGCTGTAGCCTAAGCGGTCTTAGCCATAGCAGAATTACCTGTTGGTGTCTTAAGACTCCAGGATGGGGACACACATACACACACACACACACACACACACACCACACACACACACACACACACCACACACACACACACCACACACACACACACACACACCACACACACACACCACACACACACACACCACACACACTCACACCACACACACACCACACACACACACACACACACACCACACACACACACACACCACACACACACACCACACACACACACACCACACACACTCACACACATACCCTTTCTGAATCAGAAACTTTGGGGGTGAGGCCCAGGCATCACTCTGTGGTTTAACAAGCCTTCCAGGTGTTTCTGATGCTCACTCAAGTTTGAGAAACTCTAGGACACTTCATTGGATCTCGCTGCACAACAGAGAATATTTTTGCTAAGCAACAGTTTGGAGAAAGTGCCTAAATGGATGTCATCTGATAGCTTCCTAGCTTGTGGCTCTGACTTAACCTCCCCTGCTGCACCTCTGTTGACACAATAATTCAGTGAACTTATTCCCAGGTCTGTCTTTGTCTACTCTCTCCCAACTCCACGGAGCATTTGCCCTTTCCTCTCCCTCTGAGCAGTCTTAGCACACATCTTAAATTTTATTCCCTCCTGAATGCCCTCTACCCTTTTCCCCCACTTCTTTCTTCCAATAGAAAATAGGTGCACATTGCATTCATTTTGGTCATTCTTACAGCTTTTGTATTCTCCTTGCCTCCTATTTCTTATGGGTCCTTGGGCAAGTAACTTAACCTTTCTGTTTCCTTATCTGCAAAATGTGAATAATAACAGTGCCTACTTCATTAAGTGAGTGAGTACTTGTTGACGTGCTAATACTCAGCAAGCATCAATTCTAAAAGTAATTATTTGTCATTTGCAGCAACATGGATGGACCTGGAGATTGTCATGTTAAGTGAAGTAAGCCAGAAATAGAAAGAAAAAATACCATATGATATCAATTATATGTGGAATCTAAAAAAATAAACTTATTTACAAGACAGAAAAAGACTCACAACATAGAAGACAAACTTACAGTCACCAGGGGAAAAGGGGGGGGGGATAAAATAGGAATTTGGGCTTTGCAGATACTATTATATATAATATAAACAAGGTTTTACTGTATATCACAAGGAACTGTGTTCAGTACCGTGTAATAGCCTATAGTGAAGACAAATAAAACTGAATTGCTATGCTGTATACCAGAAATTAACACAGCGTTGTAAACTGACTATACTTACAATAAAAAATAAAAATAAAGTATTATTCATAGCATTAAATAATGGATATATAATATTCTATAGTGTCTGGCACATAAATACTCAACAGTTGTCAGCTTTTCTCACTAGTGATTTTAGGGCACTAAGCATTTTGCAATTTTAGTAGTTGTCTTTATCCTCCCATTAGTTTAAAGCCCTTTGACAACAGGTAATTTTTCTTCTCAGCTGTGAATCTCTGTGTCTCCCAAAGTACCTACTATATGCTCAGTGCATACTTACGGGATTATACAGAACTCTGCAGGCAGTGCAGGCTAAGAGGTCCCACAGGAGCCCTTCCTGAGCATGTCCCCCGTGGTCCCCTTCTTTGGGGTTGTGCCTTCGATCTCAGGCTTCTTGATAATATCATCCTTCTTCAAGGTCCTAAAGGAAGCAAGTGGATCTGGGTACCCAGCTCTTGAGTCCAGTGGACTAGACACTCTGCCTGGGATACCTCTCCTTCAGATAGCTAGGTTCATCCAAAAATTATCCAGAATGGCCTAGATAGATCTCTGAGCCATGTTTCTGACTCCTCGCCAAACAAATGAAATTCCTTTTTTTAATTTTATTTTTGATTGAAGTGTGGTTGATTTACAATGTTAGTTTCAGGTGACCAGCAACACGATTCAGTTATACATATACCTACATATATATTTATACATATGTTTTCAGATTCTTTTCCATTATAGGTTTTACAAGAAAATGAATATAATTCCCTGTACTATACAGTAGGTCCTTGCTGTTTATCTGTTTTATAGTAATGTGTCTATGTTAATACCAAACTCCTAATTTATCCCTACCCCTCTTCCCGCTTTGGTAGCAGTAGTTTGTTTTCCATGTCCGTGAGTCTATGAAATTCCTTTTTAATGCAAGGTACCCAGGACGCCTGCCGTAGTCAGTCCCCCAGTGCTGCCGGTTTTATTCCTTCAGTGCTTCTCCAATGCATCTTATTCCTGCCTCTTCCTGACTTTAGGTCCTCATCACCCTCATCATCTCTCTCTTAGACTACTGCAGTGGTTGTTCAGCTGGTCTCCCTGCCTCTAATATTCCTCTAATTCCTGCCTCTAATTCCCTTGGCAGTAAGAACACGTCAGTGAACATGTTCACTGTTCTTAAAATAACCCCTGAGTGGCATCCCCTTGCCTGCAGAAGAATGTCCAAGCTCCTGTGCATGGCCTAGGAGGTTCTCCATGTCCCAGAAACAGTGCTTCTCTGGCCTCATCTCCTGCTGTTCCCCACCTTGAATTCTGTGCTGAGGTCAGACTGCCTGTAGTTCCCCACGTGGTCCTTTCTGTTTTATGCCTTCAAACCTTTGCTCTGCCTTTGGTGGTCCAACATACTCTCTCCTCTCTTCCCCTTTAAAACTCAGATGATCATTTCCACCACTTTAACAGAGTCACTTGGTCATTCATTTCTCTTTCTCAAACTAGACTATAAACTCCTTAAAGGCAATGTTCTTATTTTACTTAGCACCCAGCTCATAGTAAGCAGGCAAGATTTTTATTAGAACTGAGAATGCAAAAAGATGTCAGCAAAAGGCAGACCATAAGACTTAACAGGGAGATAAAACTGAACAGGGATATGCTGGGGTTTAAAACGAACAAAGAAAAGGAGTCTTAATCTAAGTCCTGAGTACAAGGTGGGAGATGGATGACTCACCACCATCAGTAGACCGTGTAAAAAAAGAAAGGCCTGTGGTTTCCGTTGACTTTATGCTCCACATGAGTCAATGGTGTGATGCAACTCCAGGAACCTCGTGTCAGAACAGGGAAAGTAACAGTCCTGCTGGCCAGACCACGAGGGAGAGTCATGTTCCATTCTGTGGGGCCATGCCTGAAGAGGGGGTGAGGCATGTCCAAAGGAATGCAGCTTAGAATAGTGAGAGAGGGTGAACCCCATCATCTGGGGAATAGTTGATGGAAGTAGGGTATTTCATCTAGAGGAGAGGGGGTATAATAGCTGTAATTCAAATGCCTAAAGCTGTACACCAGAAATTGACACATTGTAATTGACTATACTTCAATTTTTAAAAAATGCCTAAAGGGCTCATAGGGAACCTCAAAATGTAGAATTGGGCCACTTAGTGAAAACTCCAAAAAGAACTTTGTGACAGTTAGATCTGCTAATAATGAAATAGTCTGTCTTGTCAGCTCCAAGTCACGGTGCAGGTCAACCAAGAGCCTCTGAGAAGAGGTACCAGAGAGAGGATCTGAGCCCCTGAAGGAAGTTTGGAATAGATGTTCTTTTACCCTGCCCAACTTTGAGGCTTGAGGATTCAAGAGGTCACTGAGTTTATGTTTATGAAGTGTTAGGGAGGGGTGCTAGGAGCACATCTTCTGATAGGAGTGCCTTTTGTCACCCTAAGGGAAAAATTATGAATTACCTAAATAGAAAGTACTTCTGAGCCAAAAGTCTGAATCTTTGTGGGCTAGTCACTTGTTACATGGTTCATATGATACCTACTCAGGAAGGACATGGGATAGTCCCACCCAGGGTATCCTGAGCCTTGCATGTTCCCCCATGTCCTTTTGTGGAACCATGAGTTAAATGATTACCTCTTTCTCTTTGCTTTTCTTGCTTTTTAGTTCTGGAGCATCTTGGCCTCTGGGAGGAAGTCAGAAGGATCATCTCAGGATCAGAGCTGATAACGGGATTCCCATATACCTTCACAGCACCAGGCCTGCCCCAGTACCTCCAGAGCCTCACCAAACTGGCCATCGCTGCTGTGTGGGCCGTGGCCACCCAGGCTGGAGAGCAGACTAGGGACGTTCCAGTCTCCTTCTCTCAGCTTTTAGAGTCTTCCTTCCCTGAAGTCCGCCTGCTGACGCTGGAAGCCCTGTTGGAAAGGTTCTCGGCAACAGCCTCTGGATTAGGAGAGAAGAGACTGCTGCCCTTGCTGCGGAATATGGGAGGGACATTCTTGACGTTGGTTATGAAGGAAAACCACCCGGAATGCCTCTGCAAGGTGAAGTCTACGGTGTATGGTATCCTGACCGTCCCTTTCCACTCCCCACATGCTTTGGTGAGCCCACTAGAGAGATAAGCTCCTGAGACAGCGTTGGATCTGGTGTTTCCAGGAGCAATAAGAAGGAGATTCAGCATCTTGAGGGCAAGGACTCTCTTGTGTGGCACTTGGCGTGGCTTCACGTGTAAAAGGGTGCTGAAGAAAGTGTTTGATGATAATGGTATTGATGACAGAGATTGAGAGAGTAAGCCACTCAGTGCCCAAGGAGACAGAGCATTGAAAATAGCTGTAGAATGGGCCAGAGGGTAGTCTTTGATGGTGTGGCTCTTTGGGGGCAGATGGTCACCTGGAAAGCATGATCAAAAGGAAAGGGCACTGACCTAGGAAGCTGGGCGTGTAGACTCTGCTCCCAGCGCACCTCTACTCCACCTGTCTGGGTCTCCCAAAGGTATTAAGGAGGAAGAAAGAACTCAGTGGGAGCTTTTCAAAAGATAGACTCTCTTATCAATACACGTGATTATTTTATAGATTCTGGAAACTTTTTCCTGAAATGTTTGCTTGTTTGTTTTCCATTGATCTGACGCACACAGATACTGAGAATTCTCCATTGCATGGACCCCAGTGAGTGGCTTCCTCAGACAGAGCACTGTGTCCATCTAACCCCAAAGGAGTTCTTGATCTGGACGATGGATATTGCTTCCAATGAAAGGTTTGCCCCCAGTGTTTCCTGTGCAAACTCGGTACAACACATGATCCTGTCAGTCAGTTATGTAATGAACTTGAGCACAGTCCTGGCCTAAGGACCAGGTCCAGTATTTCTCTTAAGTCTCAGCCTATGTTCTAAGCCCAAGCAATAGAGTGATGTCAGAGTTTCCCATTCATAACCAAAAGGTAATTGCTTCTGGAGGTGTTTGTACAGCCCCGAGGCAGAGATTTCCACCCGTGTGGATTACAGACTATCTGCCAAAACCATCTGTATATAAAATGTTTGACTTCATTTTTTCATATTTATTTATTGAAGTGTAATTGACTTACAATATTATATTAGTTTCAGGGTAATTTTATCTTTTGTGTGTTGTTTGGCTGACTTTTCTAGGTCTGAAATTCAAAGTGAAGCTCTGAGACTTGCCTCCAAAGTGATCGCCTACCACATGCAGATGTGTGAGGAGGTGAGACTGATTCCCTCTGTTCTGGGGTTTCAGTGCTCTGATTTCCCTGGAAGGTTGTCAGTAAAAGAGAACCATCCCACTGGCAGTATCCCTGTGGCCTGTGTGTGCGTAGCTTCTTCAAAAGTATTGTTCGTGTTGATTTTTCACTTTGGGTATAACTTGGAAAGAATTTTCTGAGCCCTGTCTTTGGCATTTCTTTTCTCTTGTTTCTGGCACATCTGGTTAGAGTCCAAGAGGGTGGCACAACCTTCTTCCCCTCCCCCTACCCCACATACATACATATACCTATGCCTAAACTCCTTGTTTTTTCCTATTTTTCTAGCTAGACTCTTTATTTAAAGAGGGAGTGAGCAAGTCACTAGGATTGCATCCTAGTCAACTAAGTGTGAAAATATATCACTAAGGCTTAAATATCGCCCCCAAACATGGCCCAGGTGGCTCTGCATAGAGACCCAGATGTGCCCCACCTGCCTTACATGTCTTTCGGGGTGAGGTGGAACTAAAGTCATCATAGCTGCCTGGGAAGATGCCTTAAGACACAACCGTGCATACTTAAGGCATATGAGAAAGGGGCCACCATCAGAGAATTACTATAAGTAAAAGGCAGTCAGTACCCCAATTAAATTACCTGAAGATCTTGGTTACACATCACCACCCTGTCACAGACACTGGCATCATAACATTGTGGATTCCGATTCCTTTCGCTGAAGCAGCACTGAAAGAGGTACTAGAGATACGATGATGAACCAAACAGGGGTGGGGGACAGTTTAATGAGAGAAAAGGAGCGTCAGATCACGTGGGAATCCAGAGGAGGGAGGGTGTGTTTACAGAGCTGAGGAGGACTTCACAGAGGAGACTGTTAAGCTCAGAGAGCCTGGGGCTGGGCGGAGAGACAATCCGAGGATGAGAATTAAGCAGATACACAGCTTCCTTGGGTCTGTCATTCAGAGGCAGGCCAGGGGGCCCAAGCAGGTGGTCACAATGAGATAAAAACAAACAAATAAAAAAGTCATGTATGTGTTTTGGGGAGGGCAGGAGGAGAGTCTGTAGGAAGGAAGAGGATTTGCTAAAAAACTACAGCTCAGAGGAGGAAAAAACAAGCCTGAGAAAGTAGTCACAGGGCAGCCTAACATGTCTGCCGGAAGACTCGTTCTTATCTAAAGCTGTTTTTAACCAGTTGTCATGTGCACCTTAAAGGCGCTGCTTGGTACTTGAATGAAGTGATATTTGAAGAAAATTGAGTTTTTCCAGGAGAGAAAAATTAATAAAACTGCAGAGAGACACATAAAAGACGTTCCCAGGAAAACCTGGGGTTTTTTATGCCTTAGAAGTCAGCAGCTCCCTCAAGATCTAAGATGCTGATCACTTTAGTTCCACAGATGCCCATCTATGATCAGAAGAGTCAATAGTCTCATTCTGAACATCTAAAGAGGCTCAGTTAATAAGGGAAGTAAAATATATTTGGAACAGTAATCCCCTTTCTAGAAAAAGTCCAAAACAAAACAAAAACACAGAGTTTAAAAGATGGAAACAACCCAAATGTCCATCAGTTGATGAACAGGCAAACAAAATATGGTATATCTCAAGAATGGAATATTATTTAGCCATTAAAACTAGTGAAGTATGATACAGCCTACAGCATGGATTACCCTTGAAAACATGCTAAGTAAAAGAAGCCAGTCACAAAAGACTGCCTATTGTATGGTTCAATTTAAATGAAATGTACAGAATAGACAAATTCTTAAAGGCAGAAAGGAGATTAATGGTTTAGGGCTGGGGGAGGGGGAGCCGACTGGATGGGGATGATAACTATTTTAAAATTGACTGTGGTGTTGGTAGTATACACGTATCTGTGAATATACGAAAAAAATCATTGAATTATGTATTTAAGTGGGTGAAATTATATGGTATGTGAATTATATCTCAATAAAGCTGTTCCTGTTAAAAAACAATAGGGCTTTGTTTAAACAATAATGTTAGTTAAGATACTGGTTTAAGTGTTGTAATGGAAACACATAAATACTGCGGCTTAAACGAGGTAGAAGCAGTCCAGAGCAGATAGCGGCTTGACAGTGTTGGGCCCCCAAGCCCTTTTGCCTTGTTGTTCTGCTGTCCTCAACATAGCTTCCATCTTATCATCCCAGATGGTTGCTCCAGCTCCCATCATTTTGTCCTTGTTCAACTAGCAGGAAGGAGAAACCCAGGAAGTGAAAGTCACACCTATTTCCTCAGGCATGACCTGAAAGAGCCACGGATACCACTTTTAATGGCATCCCATTGGTCAGAACTTAATCACAAGTTACTCCCAAATGCAAGGGAGCCTGGGAAATGTAGTCTTTAGCTGAGTGCCCACATGCACAGGCAAAAATCCAGCATTTTGTTACTAAAGATAGAAGGAATATCTGGTTATCAGGGACAACAGCTATTATTTGCTGCATAGTCTTTCCCCAAAAGTTTTGTCTTTACTGAAGCTATCAAATACACCAGTGTTGTGATAACATGATTTACCTCAGAAAAGACTCAAGGAACTTGCTCTCTAGTTATAGTGACTCCGTATCGCTGAAAAACAAGTCAGATTTTCTCCCCTGGGCTTGTTTATTTCTCCCTAGTTGGGATGGAAAAGCAACTAATAAACCGTCGTTCCTTCCTCCTGCACGAGGAGCGAACGTGCGGATCCAGTGTGGTATGTGCAACTCATCCCTAGTTCCATGACTGCCCACGATTGCATCTTCTGAACTGCTGTATGTACGTTTTATGTTTTTAGACCAGGGACTTGGTGGCCCCCACCCTGAAGCAGTGGGCTCAGTTGGTCGTCACTTCCTGTGGAGATCATCTTCCCAAGGAGTCCAGGCTGGCCACCGCTGAAGTTCTCACCAGCACCGCACCATTTTTCCTCACCCACCCCTGTCCCATTCTTGGTAAGTGTGCTGAGCCGAGGGTATGTCCATTCCACCAAATGCATTGAAAGCGTGAATATAGATGCTCTAGGTTAAAAAAGAAGGGAAGATGAAAGATGACAGGGCACACCAAAGCTTTTCATCTTCCAAAGATAGTTTCACCCTCTCAGTTCCTACTCTAATCACTTTTCACCAACAGCCTCTTAACTGGCCTCTTTTCTTTCAGGCTTGTGCCCCGAGCCATTCTCCATATGCTTCCAAAAGCCTCTCTGTGGTCTTTCTGAATTACAGATCTGAGCATTTCCCTCCACTGCTTAAAGCCTTTGAGTGTGTTGCCATTGCCATCAGGATAAAATCTCAGCTCTCCTTAGCATGACTCATAAGGCCCTTCTTCCTCTTCTGTGCCCCACCCTCTTGTCCTTCCTCATCAGCTACCACTCCCCATGCATCATCAGCAGGGAACAGTTCTCTAAACAAACTGCTGCTTGACTGACTTATGTTTGTCTTCCAAGACTTGGTCTAACCATCACCTCTTCCAGGAAGCCTACTGCAGTGGTCTTGGGGAGAAATCAGTGGGTCAGTGTGAAGACATGGCCTTGAGGAAGAAGAAAGGCCAGGCTCAAAGGCACTTAGGAAGTAGAATTAACAGGACCTGGTGTTGAGGTTCATATAAAGGAACCTTCAAGGATGACTTCCAGGCTTCCCACTTAAGTGACTGGAAAGACTGCAGATTCCTTTCACTGAAATTAGCTTTAAGTTCAAGGCATCTTTGGGAAACAAAGGTAGAGCTATTTTGAAATCAAATGGATGTACAGATCCAGCCAAATTCTCCACCTGCATGTCTCTTTCCTCACTGCCACCCCCTGTCCTTCAAGAGTAATGATTAGGAAAGAGCATTGTATCAATGGTGTTTGAGAAAACCAAGCTTTAGGAAATCCGAAGGAACTGAAAATGCATAGGGGTTTTTGTCTTATTTTGTTTTGTTTTAACTTAAAAAATGTTTTTTTTTAATTGTAGTGTTTTGTTTCAAGCATAGAGTTCAATAGAAGGAAAACCCAGGACCCAAAGCCATGTCCTCACCCTGCCCTCTCCTGCCATCTTATCTCCCCATGTTATGGGCTGGGACTCTCTTCCATCCATCACCAGAATTCTGGTTTTGTTCTCTGTTTGCCTGGCCTTGGAGAATAAACCGTGGTCCCTACATCCAAGGAGCTTGCCGTGTAGTTGTGGAGAAAGGATTTACAGAATAAGGGAAATAACTGCTTTTTTAGATGGTAAGACTCAAAATTTTAGTGTTATCGGGGGTCAGACCAATGAAGACAGTCATGAGACAGTCCCTGGATCTCTCTGCTGTTGTCTTTGATATCCTTTTAAATCTTTCTTCTAAGTGACTGCCAGGCACTTTTTTCCCACACCCAAAGAGGGCTGAAAGGGGACCTGCTACAATTGTGATTTGATCTTGGACCCAGAGGAATAAGAGCAAAGGTTTATAAACTTTGGTGAAGCCTCTCCAGGGAGGGTAATGTCATTTTGCAGCACATTTTCTGGGTGACTTTGGCTGCTCTAACCCAAGCTCATATCAGGCACATCTGTGTAGAATAACGTGGAATTCCTGAGAGAAACTGAGTCCTGGGCAAAAACCATTGGCTCATCATTAATTGCTGGAGCTGGTTAGAGCATCACAGGCAGTGAGGAAGGAGGTTGGTGGCAGCTGATGGCCTTCAGGAGCAGTGGGTACAGGACTGAGAGGCAAAGGACATGAAAGTGCGTGGGGATAAGTCAAGGACAGAACAAAATCATTTAGAGGAAAAGAAAAATTGAAATGGACTAAAGAGGGAAGACTGAGGACCTTAGGGTTATCAGAAACTATTAAGAAAGGAAAATATTAAGCCCTAGAGAGTAATTAGAATGGAGATGTTCTGAAAGTCTGAGTAAAATTTAAAGCCAGATTTATAACAGACAAGAGAGAACAAACCCTAGAGGGAGCCACTGGTGTTCTTGGTATGACTGAAGTGTTGCTGTCTCTGATAGCAGGCTCTCCGTGGACAGATGAGGGAGAGGGAGGCTGAGGAGAGTTCCCAGGACAGGGTTGGTTCCCCATCGAAAGGCTAGGGGCGATGAGTGGGGGTCTTCCACGGTGACCCATTGCACCCAGACAGCATGTGTCCTTCCTTTGAGGCCCTGCCCACCTCTCACCTCCCTCATGCAGTCGGCCTCCGTTAAACCATCCCCAGGGACCTTTCCCTGCGGCAGGTCACAGCCACGCATTTCCGGCCCTGCCTTCTGCTTGAGTTGTGTGAGGTGTCCTTGATGTCCCTCTCAGTTGCTCAGGGCAGACACTGTTCCTGTTCAGTCATCCCCAGCAGCACCAAGCACAGGGACTGGCCAGGGTCCCTGCCCGGGGTAATGGCCATCAGATAGTGGCCCCATGTGGACGTGGACAGGCTGGCACCTTTATTGTGGACCTTTGCTTTTTTTCAATTCTTGCCTCCCCGCCATAATGCATGATCTTGATTGAAACTTGGCTTTCAGAACTTATAAGCTCAAACACTCACTCAGAACAACACTGGGTTGGTTTCCCCAAAGCACTCTTGATGCGTAAAGTTTCATTCCTGAGAAGCATGAGTCATTGTGGACAGCTGGGCCTTAGTCAGCGAGGCCACACCTTCTGGGGGTACTGCCTGCAGCTCGTTGCCTCCAGAAGCCTTTCCCTTTCAAAAAGATGTTTCCAAACCTGCCCCCTTGGGCACTCTCTCTCCAGCCTTTATCTGACTCGCAGGTCTCCCTTTCTTGTAATATCCACAAAAAAAGGAATAGTCGTTGCTCATTAAATCCTGGATTTGAATCTGTATCTCTTCCTGCTTGTAAATTGCATCCTAGGTAATTCGAATTCCTCTTGACCTTCATAGGACTGCAGGATACACTTGCTCTCTGGAAGTGTGTCCTCACCCTCCTGCAGAGTGAGGAGCAAGTCATCAGACATGCAGCCACAGAAACTGTCATGACCGCCTTGTCTCAAGAAAACATCTGCCAGTCAACAGGTACCTCGTTCATAAATTCTTTTTTCGGTGCCTTATTGCTCTTGGACAGGGGTTGGCACACTTTTACAGTAAAGGGCTGGAGAGTGAATGTTTTAGGCCTCGTTAGCCATTCAGTGTCTGTCTCAGCTCTGCCATTTTAAACAATAGGTAAATAAGTGGACATGACTGTGTTCCAATAAAACTTTATTTACAAAAGCAGGCAGCTGCCCAGATTTGATCTGCAAGTCACAGTTCATTGACCCCTGCTCTAGGACATCATAGATAAAAATTGTTTTCGAAGATAGAAATCTAATAAACAGTGCCTGATGTTAGTTACAGCGTCATCCTTTTAAAATCAGGCCAGGTCTTGATTATCTACATAGTTACATAATCCAGGAATCATAGAGCCATATTTGTGTTTCCTCCATGAGTTTCTACACGTGTCAGAAACAGGTGAGTTTGTTTGTGCCTTGGCTCCCTGTTTGGTGGTGAAGTTAACCCAGAGAGGAGGGGTGTGGAAAGAGGAGCAGCCTAGACAAGTAGTTCTGCAAGTGATGTGCAAGCAGCCTTCTCCCCACCCCTGTCCCAAGCTGTCAAAGTTCCTGATACCCCAAATTCTGCCATTAGTGATTCATTCCTTTTTTCTGATTGTGCATTTTCCTTAGAGAGACACACACAGCACACACAGCACACACAGCATCCAGTGAGGGCTCAGTATACATTTAGTGAACTCTAATACTCACTAGATTTCTACAGGACCCTCTCCACCAAAAATGGGAAAGATCATTTCATGATGGAATTCATAAGTGGACCTCTTCCCTTCTAATCTATAAAGTTTTTGCCCTACTGCTTTTATCTGTTTCAGAATTTTTCCAGGTTAATTTATAGTAAAACTATATTAACATATTCTCTCTCCTTCTGGTTTGAATTTCTTTTCAAGAAATTGAAATCAATCATTATATACTGAGTGCCTTGTGCGTGCGTGTAAAGTTCCATATGTGAAAGCCTCTGAGGGAATAATTAATGTAAAAGGCCACTTACCTATCTTTGTAGTCCCCATCTTGGTCTATAACTGAGGATTTGAGGTGTGGAAAAAAACAAGAATTCTATAACAGCTAAATGTTACCCTGGACCAGAACCTGTACTGGAAGGGTGAAAAGCCATACAGGAGATGATTAGAATAACTACTGAATATTGTCTGTAGGTTAAAATCAATATAAAATTTCCTGAATTTGATAACAGTACTGTGGTCTCGTAAGAGGGTATTTTTATTCTTAGGAAATACACAACCGAAGTATTAAGAGAGAAAGAGGTACACCACCTCCAAATTACTCTCAAATGGTTCAGAAAAAAATAAGACTATGTGCACATATAAATAGTAAAGACAGATAGGGAGGTGGTAAACTTGCATCTTTTCTGTGTGTTTAAAATTATTTCAAAATAAAATGGTTTTTTAAAAAAATCCATTCTGCGACTAGAAAAGACTAACATAATGTGTATTGATAGACCATTCGGCCCCAGTGTGACTCCTTTGCCCTAAATTATATGAAAGCATCCTGCCCCCGCCTTAAACTCATTCTGAGTGAATTTTTGCATCCGAAAAACCAAACCCAAGCTACATTCCTCAGATTTAGGAATCTCAGCAGCATGGTGTCACTGTGTGGGGACACTGGGTCAACGTGTCCCTGCATGTTCTCTGTTCTGCCTGATAGCAACTCGGAGACAGAGCCTCCGTAATACAGCGGGATTTTCTCAAGCAAAAAATGCACATCCTTCTGCCTTAGACTGAAAAGTAGCTGAGGACTGAGCATCACTCCTGATTTTTCACTTTAGTCAGAAGTTGAGCCAGCTGATTGATCAGATCAATATTATCTTGTTTTGACATCTTGCAAGGATATCAAGCAGTTGATGGCAAGTTTCCACATTCCTCCAGCACACAGGAGTTTTGCAGAATACCCTACTAATGGTTTGCACTTGGGTGTTCCAAGTTCATTATTACTACTGAGTCTTGAATACTTTGAAAATACATCATTAATTTTGTCCTCAAATCAGTGGTTTTAATAAGTGCCACAGTAAAATAATATTATTAAATTATGTTAATATTGAATATCTTCTTTGAGAAGTCTAAATATTGTTAAATTAATTCTTACTCTTCCTCTAAGAAAGAAATAAAACGTGAGAACACCTTGCCTCTGAGATCCCATCCTGTAAATGAGGGCTGGATGTGGACAGAACAAGCTTTGTAGTCATACTAACAGCCTGCTGGGGATGTGGAAGTTGGAGTTGCATTTTGACTGTGAGGTGTAGGGAGGTTCCCGAGAGTGGAGCTGGCCCAAAGGAAGGGATAAACAGCACACAAATAAGAGTGCTGGGACGCAGAAGGAAAAGCTGAAGCCAAATGCATAGTTGGGGGCAACTCAAGAGCTGACTGGGGAGCAGCAAGTTGATTTGTGTGGCCAGAACACAGGCTGAGGCCAGAGGAGCAGAGCAGGAGACAGAGCTAGAAAGGCAGGAGCAGCCACACTTGGGATGGTTTGAATGCCAAGCCAAGGACCCCCTCCTGTAGGTGAAGGGAGGCTGGAGTTGGTTTCAAATGGGGAGTAATACTGCCTGGAGCGTGGGTTGGAGGAGGGCTTTCTGATGGCAATGTGTGAGATGGATCAGGGCTGGAGGCGCGTCCCCCTGAGCTGCCATCAGCGGTGACAGGCTGGAGAGAGCATGGGGGCAGAGCTAAGAGGATCTGGGTGCATGTGCTTGTGGGAGGTGGGAGAGAAGGGAAAGTGGAGATGACTTCAAGGTTGCAAACCTGTGAGACATCCAGGGGAAGCACCTGGACTTGCCTCTGGCACTGACATAGTGGTGGGGCTATCGCGTTCCAGGAAGTGAAACTACCAGGAATCGGGAAAGGCACTTGGAGGCCACAAGTCACCGTGATCTGGGACAGAGTATTCTTTAGGCCTTGGAGAGATCAGCAACGGAAAGTGAGAGGGCAAAGGGGACCTTTATCTGCTGGAGGAACAGAGTGAACTGTCCGCTCATTCCCGCCCTTTCCAGCACGCTGCCCAGTGCCCCTGGGAGCCCCGGCCCTCCTCCATCCGGCCAGCTGTTGGTGCCAGTGGCACTGGCTAGAGAACATCGAAGAAGAAGCCAGCATGAAACCAGTCACTTTGCACACAGCTGACTTTCAGCAGAGATTTGTGGTGTGAATTAGTTGATGGTTCTGGGAGGCCTGGAGGAAATAACTCAGTGTTAGGTAGCCCTCATGAGGATGGATTTGCTCTTGACCTTCTCTGCCTGCTGAGTTCTTCTGCTGTCCTCCCACATGTGCCTCACCGCACGTGGTCACCTGGGAGGTGGAACTCAGAGCCTATGAACTACCCTCTGAGCACCCCCTGAGGCTCCCTCAGCTTTGAAGTATGACTTAAGGAAGCCACAGCATCGAGACCCTCCCCACCCCTTACCCAGCCCCTCACACACACCAGTCACGGGCACGCCGAGAGGAACAGAGGAAATGGCACATCTAAGACTCAAGAGGTGGGGCTTGAAATTCACAGCTGGGAAGAGAAAGTGTATGGGCTGGACTCCAGGTGGGGCTCCACCTTTCTTCTGTCCCTGCTCTGACTTGACTTCAAGCCTTGAAATGCTCGGAAAGAGCTGTGGTTTCCAGAGCAGGAGACACTCGAGGCCATCAACTTGGCTGCTCCCGCTTCCCTGGGCTTGCTTCCTGCTTCTGCCCGAGCAGCTCACTCCTGTCTGTCTGTCTCACACACTCACATATCAGAGTTCATTTGAACAAGGGCTTCCATGTGAGGCAAAAACCAAGCTGGACAGTATTTAAATTTTAATCACTAAATTTGTGTGATTCTTGAGGGAGGCAGACGGAGTTCTGGGTGGAAGCAGCAGAGGTACAAGCCCCTTTAGGAGGAGATAGAGGATGAAAGAACAGCTTTAACCACCACACCCCCCCAAATCTAGAAGATGGCTAGAATTCAACAATTCAGGGTTATTCTGTAGCCTTTCTTTTCTGTAGAATCTTTTGTCTCTTATATGGGGTCTTTGCTGGGTCTAACTTGATACCCTGGCTGCAGACTTGAGGACTCCAGGACCACAGGACAGGTGGCACAGACCCCAGAGTTCCCACAGGGATGGCTAGAGCTGGAGGCCCACGGATGGAACCCCACATGCTCACCCTGAAGAGGTGAGGACTCTGCGACCTGGAGTAGCCGGTTGAGGGGTCAGGCAGGGGGCTGGCCTTCCGAAGCCCCCTCCTCGGGCTCCTTGCCCTCTCCAGTGCCAGCTCTCCCTCCATCCTTCCTCGTCCAGCTTCAGCCAGGGTTTGCCCCCTAATTCAGGTGGCCTCCTCTCTTTCCCCGTTTCTGTGTATAAGATTCATAAAGTTTCTGATACCAACAGTTGCTTTAGTTGATGCAGGATAAGAAAGAGAATCCAGTTAACGAAGAATTTTAAGGCGCTCTAGACCTTAAACCCATTGTCAGAATTTAAGTTCACAAAGGATGACTTCTTGGTAGAAACTTTTTTTTAAGCTATAATTGACATTTTTGTGGCATTTTATGGTAAAAACTTTCTTATGGAAAAAAACATAAAATTTAAGAAAGAAAGAGACATACAGAGCAGGAGAGAGAAGCAAGCACACTTGCCCTCACACTTGTGAGCGATGAGTGGTTCTTCTCCTTGGAGTTCTGGCCCCAAGGAGTTCTGATCCCTCCCTCCCACCACGCCCCTCAGCCGCAAAAACTCCTATCTAACTAATGCTCATTCTGCCAAATACAGATGTTTCGTGGTGACGCATTAAGTCCCACCTTCTCTGCAATGCCCCCGCCCTCCAGGGTCTCCCCTTTCTCTGAGCCCCTGCAGCATTTGGTTATAAAGAGCCCTTGATTTTTCTATTCTTTTATTATTTTCTCTTTCATATACTTGACTGAGTTTTATCTTCCCAGCTAGCCCATGGGCTTAGAGTCTGTCTCCTATTGGTACACAGTGGGTGCTCAATTGGTGTTGACGGGCTGATCTTCCACCACCGTAGACCTCGTATCAGTCCTGAGGCCCCTAAGGAGCTTAGGGTACCCTCTGAAACAGGAAAGCCCCAAAACAGGCAGACTGACCCTCCGTGCTAGAACAGACTAGGGGGCAAACAGGAGAGGCTGTTCTCCTGAGTGACGCGCCATGGGATGAGAGCAGCGCTGCTGTACCGTTTGGCCCTTTCTGGCTCTTACCTCTCAGGTGTGAGCCTCAGGCTGCGGGGCCAGGGAGCCAGCGGGGGGCTGCGGGGGCTGCGGGCCTGGGGAAACCAGGACACCCTGCAGGAGACCCTGTGCTCCGCGTGAGGACCTGTGGAGACTCTGGAATAACGATGGACCTTAGCAGGGAGGTGGGAGAGTGGACATGGGAGCGGATGTAGAAAAACTGAGACTCAGAGGTCAGAGAAGGGACAGGAGGCAGGTGGCATTGTGGGGCCCAGTCGGAACAGTCCTGTAGCTCAGGGCAAGGTAATGAAGAAGAAAAGAGACAATACTGCTCTATTTTCCCAAAAATGTGTCCCCCCCTGCCACCCACACACTCACACCACCCCTCACACACATACACACACGCCCCATCATCACCACACAGAGCCCGGGAGCCAGTGTTAGAGTGTGAACGCACCTCACACGCCCCAGCCCTTGAGGAAGCAGGTGAGGGAGGTCGGGTCACTGTGACATTGCACAGCGGCCCCACAGTGACCTCCCAGTCAGCAAAGCCCCAGGCCTGTGGGACTTGGTGCTGAGCCACAGATGGTTCCACCCCCAGCACCTCTAGAGCTGCCCAACACGTCCTCCTGCCCACCCAGCCCCGTGCTCTTCCTGATTCCTGCAAGTTCACAGGGTTAGGTCCTGGGAAAAACATCCTCCGAGTGTGGCCTCCCTTCTCCCCCTGCTCTCCAATAGCTTCTTTCCTAATCTCCTCAGATAACCTGTCTCCAAAGTGTCTTTTCTGTCCTGGTACGAGAATCTGGCCCCAGACTCCATTTTAGACAGCCTTTAAGCTCCATCAGTGTAATTTCATATGTATGTACCAAGTACCTTTTTCTGGAGAAGAATGACCACCATGCTAGAATGTACCCTCATACCCACCCCTAGGCCTGACCTAAATTCCCTTGGGAACAAGCTAAACTTACTTACCTCTCTCATTTCTTTGTGCCTATTTTTAAATCTTAAACTGTTTTCTCACTCCTCTCTCACTCCTACCTAGATAAACCACAGCTTTTTCTTTTACTATTTAAGCAGAAGATGAAAAGTGGTGACATCAGGCAGATTCATTCATTCATTCAACAGATATTTACAAAGTGCCCGTCCACAAGGCTTGTTTCATGTGCTGGTCCAAGCCGCCCTCATCTCTCATCTGGACTTCTCTGAAAACCTCCAGCCTGGTCTTCCTGCCTCTGCTCCTGTCTGCCTGCAACTCATTGTCCCTGTGACTATTAAACGGCCCTTCTTAGGGAAGAGATCAGATGATGCTGCTCCCCTGCTCAGAACTCTCCCTTGGCATCCCTTCTTTCTCAGAATAAAACCCAACTCCTAAGTAACAGGCAAAGCCCTCCCTGACCTCACCCCTGCCTCTCTCTCCAGCCTCATCTGCTACACCCCCTCCCTGTCTCTGTCTCAGCCCCAGCACTCCAGCTTCTCTGGGGTTCCGGAGCTCGCTAAAGTCATTCCAGCCTCCGGTCTCTGCACTAGCTATGCTGCTGCTTGAACTGGTCTCCCCGGTCCCTCTCTTGTCAGTTTCATCTCAGCTTCAGTGTCATCTCCACAGACACCTTGGCCACCCAGTAGCCCTTCCATCATTTGCTGTTACTTTACCCTGTTGGTTTCATTCTCTGTACCTTCTAGATGGATTCATTCAGCACTGGTCAGGGGACTAGGATCAGTGCTGAATGATCCATCTAGAAAGTGAAGGTTGGTGGCCGTAGCCCTGAGAATGGGGGCCCCCTCCTCCTGGGTTCCTTATCTGGGTGTCTCTTCCCCACTCTGTAGGCAAGGGTGGGGTCAGGGGAAGGAGAACCTTTCCCGCTGAAGGCTCCTGCAGCATTTTACCTCTTTAGATGCTCACAGCCACTCCATGAGATATTGTACTGTCAACTCCATTTTAAATGTGGATAACCTAAAATTTAGAGAGTGGAAGTAATGGACCCCAGGTCCCATGGAAAATATGCCTCGAGTCAGAACTGGAGCTCAGGTTCCTGCGGTGACAGAGGCTTGGCACTTTTAGCACCTCTTCTAAGACAGGAAAAGGAGTCTAAAGCCAGCCTCTAGGTTTGGAACCTGGGAGTTAATAGAAAGGGGACATTGGAGGTCTTCTAAACTCACTGCTGTGTTTGAAAGGAAGACACCGGAATCATAACCCAAGAAAATGGATTGGGAACCCAGGAGCTCAGATACACAGAGCTTGTCCTGGGGACATGCAGCGGCCAGGGCGATTGCAGCCAGAGATGGCAGAAGGGTCTTTGAAGGCTGAATGTGTCCCCATTTCTCAGTCCTTCCCAGAGGAGGGGAAGCACACGACCTGAGGGCTTTAGACTAATTACAGGTGTGGAAACTGCAGGCCAGGGAAGGTAAATGATTTCCCTGGTGTCACATAATTAGCGGGGAAATGAGGTCTAAAACACAGACCCCTTGAGACAGAACAGCACTTCTCCCTACTGCTCCCCAAGCCTGAATTTACAGAAAGAAAGTGAGAGAAAGGTAGAGTGCCCACTGAGAATAATCCAGACTTCTGGGTCAGAGAGAACCCATCGAGGGGGAGAGTGGTTCTGTGGGGTAAGGCAGAGGAAATGGAAGATTCCTTGAAGCGAGGACTTGGAGGAACTCCAGCATCACAGGGGAAGAACAGAGTGTTCTGTGAAACCAGGCATCTCCCGGCAATAAAACCACACCCTGCAGTCAGCCTTGAGATTCCGCGGCCTTGCTCCCCCTGGGCCTTCTCCCAGGGCCATCTGGATATTCATCTGTATTGTCAGTAGGGGTCCGGAGGAGAAAGCACAAGAGGTTAGGAATTACAGTCCTCACTCCCAAGAAGACCTCTGGCATTGCCCAAGTGGAGGGCAAGGGGCGATGGCTGCTGAAGGAAGGCAGCTGAGCAGGAATCGCCCTTCCTATCAGTTGCTGCCCCAGGAAGCCTGAGCCCCTGACGTTCACCTGCATCTCAGCCAGCGTCACCGGCCGCCGACCCACATGATGTGCAGAAGCAGATACAAACTAATGCTCCCATCTTAAACCCAGGAGCAGGTGGCTACTGTCACAGAGTACCCAGGCTGGGCCTGGTTGCTAGGGTGATGGGGCTGTTTCCACGGCCTCCCAGTGACTAAGCCTCAGAGAGACAACAGGCTCCTCTGGAGGAAATGAGGGTCATCTTTGCAGCATTTTGCCTCCCCAGTTGCTGCTCCTGAAAGCAGGCTCCCTGGGCCCAAGTTGACAGCCTCACGGATGACAATGAGCCCACAGTCTGGGGTTCAGGGCGCCTGGTCCTGATGTGGCTGCGAGGTTTCATTGATCCTCATTCTCCTGCCCATGGCCTCAACTCGCCTCTTTTGTGCTTTCCTTTCCGACCTCAGGAGCCTCCACTTTCTTCCATGGGGCTGTGGTGGGATGCGGTGTCAGGATGCAGGATTCCTCTCTGCACTAGTGCTAGCGGTCTTCCTTTTTGAACCTAAGCCAGTTTCAAGAGTTACGGTCACTTCTTTGTCAGGAATAACTAGAGGTGGGCCCCCATCCCCATTCACCCCTGGGCTGGTTAGGGTGACAGCAGCATCCACCAGCATCCCCAGCTTCAGGCCAGACTCAGAGTGCCCGTCCTGAGCACTCCCTCCATCCACACCTGTCATCGGCCCTGACCCAGGCCCTTCCCACCTAGTTCACTCATCTGCAGACTCACCAGAGGACTGATCTTCCTCCAGCCCCAGCAACCAAATGATTGTCAAACCCAGATGGTCACAACATAGTCCTGTGGAGAAGTCACATCCGGCCCCCCGTAGGAGCCCCTCATACTTCAGCATCCTGCTGTTACCCCAGGAGACGTGACGGTTGATGACAGAGACCTGTTAAGCCCTTGTCCTGCCTACAAAACCCTCCAGGTCTGTTCTCCAGTCTCTCAGTGTGATCGCCTGGGCTCCCTCCTTCCCACTGCTCTGCTTTGATTACAAGAATCCACAGAGCAGGAGCTGCTGTAGACGGAACAGAATGGGAGGTGACTCTGCTGGTGACAAGGCATCTTGGAGTATTTTTATCTCAGCACATAGGGTGTGTACCTTTAGATAAATGTGTAGGTTTTTGTGTTATAAATCTGTCTGCCTTTTCAGGGTGGCTCTCTGTAGAGAGTACACAGAATCAGTCTGGCTGGTAATGTGTAGATGAGTGTTGGGAGGAGAGTGGGATTTTAGGAGACATACTCTGGCCAGTTCACTGACATATGAGGAAGGTCTGTCTCTTTCAATGTCTAAATGAGGAACTCCTCATTGTAGTTCAGTAACTCAGCTTTTCAAGAGTGATTTCTCGTGAGGCTCATCCACAGGGGCAAAGGCGGAGAGCATCAGGTGAGAATCTGAGCAAACATTGGCCTTGACAGCAGGTTGCCTCCTCTGCCTCTGTCTCCCTCTGTCTCTCACACACACACACGCACACACACACACGTACACGCACGCACGCACATTCTGTCTCCCTCTCCCCTTCCCCCACCTCCAGCTGAAGTACTCAAGTTACTGGAGTACAATTAGGGATCTTAGTTTGGGGCATATCTTGAAATTGACTTTCTAAAGTGTTTTCTCACGGTTTCAAGCGTGAAATAACTGGCGTTTTAGCCCGAGTATAGATTTGGCACCTGTAACAGACCCAAATGAAAAGTGGCCAAGGCAAATTAGGGGCTTCTTTCTCCCTCCTCACCTGAAGGCTCAGTGGACTGCTGTGGTGGGCAGACCGCCAGGGACCCACGCCTTCTTTCCTGGTGCTCTGCCGTTTGCACTGGGCGCCATGCCTCTCACGGTCCGAGGGGGCAGTTCTGGCTCCCACTGCCACATCCACCGTCCAGGGAGCAGGAGGCGGGAGGGAAAGGCCCACCTGGGAGTTCCGTCCGCCACTTGCAGGGGCGTCTCATTGGCCAGGACTGAGTGGTGTGCCTGTGGCTCAGCGTAGGAGGCTGTGACGTGTGTGCAGTTAGAAAGTGTGTTTCTGTGGAAGGAGGGAGGAGTTGATTTGGGGAGATAGGACCTTCACGTCTCGCCGTTCCCCATCTTTCTGTTTTCATACAGGTGCTAATTACTGAGTTCCTGGAAAGTTCTGGCCATTTCCTAACAGCTAGGGACACCGCGTTAAGTAAGGTAGAGCCTCCGGCCTTAAACTGTTGGGCGTCTCCCCTCTCGGGTGTTATTCTACCTAAAAGCAACAGGTCTCCCTTTGCTTGCATCCAAATTATTTTTTTTTAGCAACTCTACTTGGCCAGTTTTATAAGAAAATGAGGTCATCAATAATTAACAAAAAGAATTTTAATCTAAATTTTCTCACTGGCTTGATAAGTTGAGTTGCTTATCTCTATTACATTTCTTAGGAACTTCAAACAAACTTTATTCGGAAACAAGACTGCCAGCCTTACAATTGTATTTCCCCATAGCTAGAATTTTCTAGAAAGATACCTCTTTAATGGGGAAACCACACTTAGAAGAGACTGAAGAATGGGTAAATGGAGAAGAGAGTCCCAAAGTCACCTCCGGACTTGCACCCTGCCCGTTCCCTCTCTGCTGTTGCCCGTGTCGGCCTCGTGCCTGCTGTGTCCTCACTGACGGCAGGAGCGGTCCTGGCCCTCCACAGTCCAGCCGCAGGCCCTCCTTTCCCGCAGAGCCTTCCAGGCCTTTGTATTCTCTCATGGTCACATACTGTTAAGGTCTTATACTATTTCTTGGTTATGGTCCCACCCACACCATGAGCTTTTTCAGGGCAGGAGCCTCCTTCACCCCTAAGCTGGACTTGTAAAATCCTTGAGGAGCTCATGTCAGGCTGACATACTGTCCGGAAGCATGGGGGGTTTTGATGGAGATGGATGTGGACACGAGGTTTGAGGTGGGCAGCTCCCCTTGGGTCGGAGTGTCCTGCTCAGCCGGAGCGAGTCCAAGAGTCCTCGGAGAGGCAGCGCTGGGCCTTTAGACTGGAATGGGTTGGCAGGGGCTCCAAGCAATCTGGTCCTATTATACCAGAAAATGAAATTGTCTTCATCTTTTTAAAAGCCAGTCATGGAACATAGTGGTTCTGCTTCAAAGTTGCAAGTGTGTTAATTTTTTTCAAAAGTAAAAGAAAAATCAGATTCCTGCCCTCCCCTCTTCCTTAATCTGTTCCAAATGAGAGCTTTGAGGAGGAAAACTCCCAGAACCTACTCTGTTAAGCAAATTGATTTCTGCTGTGGAGTGGGGCTGAGCTGGGGAAGGGAGTTAGGAAAATATATGGAACCTGACATAAAAGATTCGGTGTGTGTTTGGAAAGGGGTTCAGGTTGTTTGCAGGTTTTGAGTTACAGCCTGGGTGCGTTTGAAGAAACAGAACTGAGTGGCACCTCGACCCACACAGCCTTGCAGGCCTTTCTTGCAGCTCCTCCTGCCTCAGCCAGAACCTGTTCAAGATGCCTTGCTTGGCAGGCTGGCCGGGAAACCTTCCTTCATAAATAACTCGCTGGGGGGACAGGAGTGATAACAGACCTCAAGTGGGAGCTAAACTGCCTTAAGCACTTAGGAAAGGCCATGTGTAAGTCTGGCCTTGGAACTCTCCTTGCCAAGGCACGTGAGCACTCTTCAAATCTTCAGTTTGGTTACTCTCATTTTATTATTTCTCTGACCTCTCTAACCAGCAGGGTGATGGAGGCTCTGATTGTGAGCCCTGTTTTTGTTTTTCACACTCTATTTTTATATTTTGAAACTGTGGTATTAAAATATACACTCAGAAATGTTGGCTCTGCACCCACAAAACCCAGGAGGCCATCCAGATGCAGTGACAGAACTGCTCCCAGCAGCGCCCCACCCCTACCCCTGCCTTTCAGGGAGGGACTGGATGGGGGGGTGGGGATGGGGTGTCCAACCATTAGCAGAATTCCAGCCAAGTATTTTGGATTTGACTCTGAGAAATTGGCAGAAATATTTTTCTGGTGGCTCCCTGAAAATACTATGAGGGATCAGAACCCTTAGAAGAAGTCCCAGTTTCAGACAAAAGTTTCCTTCATCTCCACGTGTACAGTTCTCCTGACCCCCATCTTCTTCACCGTCCCTGCAGGAGGTGTGTGCAGCGTGGCACTTAGGTAAAAACAATACCAGCAAAGCAGCCTTGTTTGTGTCACACACCACCGTTTGCTGGAAATGGTTGTCACGTTCATGTTGCTGTAGAGCTCAAAGAATGGGCACAAGAAGCCTTCCCAGGTGCCGGCCTCCCCAAATTCTGCTCCAGCCAATTCCAGCCCCTCCCTCCTTCCTCTTGCCATCTGTTCTTCCCCAGGCTCCTCCCTGCCCTTTGCTTCCTCCAACCAGAATAGATCTAGGAATCTCCTGACGTTGTTTCCACCTTGGCTACAAGCAGTGCCGGGTCTTTTTGAACAGACTTGTCCATAAATCTTAGCTTGTTTTTCATCTTTGAAAAAGCCGATTCTATCAGCAAGTCATTATTCACATGTAAGGGGCAGGGAAAAGTTCACTGCGTTTCAAACTTCAATCTCTTTTCACTCCAGTTTACAACATCCACTCCCCAGAAACCACAGAAATTTTTAAAAAATCAGTCCCAGTAGGCGAGGTGCCCTGTGACATAGCCTGCTGGAACCAGGGCCAGCCACCTGGGTGTGGGGGAGGGCAGGGGGATGGGAAAGTGAGGGTAGGTTGATCTTGATTGGAGCTGGCTGGCTCTAACCTATGGGGGAAAATAATTTCAGATTCTCAGAGAACTAAGATCCGATGGTTCTCACTTTAGAATGGTGGATTTGGTGGGTGGGGGAGATTTGGGGAGGCAGGCGATATTTATAATGAAAGGCTTAACTTAGCCATTACTATAAATTACAAATAGAGAATACAATATAATATAACTAACGGGCTAGGATATACTTCACATCCGTGTTACCCCAGCTAAAGGAGAGGTGAAGGGAGGGTGAACTTGGAGCAGATGGGAGGAGAACGGAGGAAGGGGGCATGGGGGCAGAGAAACCGGTTCCCAGTCAAGGACCTGGCT
This sequence comes from Vicugna pacos, assembly GCF_048564905.1. Taxonomy (NCBI): domain Eukaryota; kingdom Metazoa; phylum Chordata; class Mammalia; order Artiodactyla; family Camelidae; genus Vicugna; species Vicugna pacos. The sequence continues at coordinate 30,702,895 of NC_133001.1, forward strand.
CTTTCTGTCTACTCTGTCATCCTCAGCATGTTGGCTTTTGACCTCGTGTTCGTTCCCATGGTTACAAGATGGTGCGTGTACCTTCAGAGATCACCTCAACATTCTGAGTCTCATTCAGAAGGGGCAAGAACATACAGTTTTCTTATCACAAGGTTCTTTTTTTATCCAGGAAGGAAAAAAGGCCCTCTGCCCCCCAGGAGATATCTCTGTATGTCTCCTTGGCTAGTTCTGGATACATGGCCATCATGGCTCTGAAAGTAGGCTGAGAGAGGAAGAATCATGCGAAAGAGATTGAGATGGGGCTTGACACATCACCTGGAGCTGGGTGCATCACCACGATAAAATTGGACTTCTGTTAGCAAGGAAGAAGGGGGGTGGCTGTTGAGTGGGCTGCTAGGTGAGGACTTGGTGTGTCCCCAGGCAGTGCTGTGACACATCAGGGAACTCCAAGCAGTCCAGCATAAGAGAATGTGAGTGGGATGGGGGAAGAACAAGAGCTAAAGCTAGGGAGGTGAAGGCCGAGAAGGCCCTGCTGCTGCTTGCTCTCCGTGTGGGGGAAGGAGGAAACTGAGGCGATCACTAACATCACCCGGAAGAGGGGAGGGGTGTCAGTGCCGTCTGAAGCAGTAATTTTCACACTCCACGGTGTACACACAGATCACCTGAGGATCTTGTGAAAATGAGCTTCTGAGTCAGCAGGTCTGGGGAGGGCATGAGATTCTGCACATCTTACAGACACTAAGAGGACGTTGATGATGTGACTGGAGACCATGCTCAGAGCTGCAAGACCCAGAGCGTCTCTCTTGCAAGCAAATGTTCAGATGTGTTGGTTAAGCATTTTAACATGACTACTAATATAACTGAAATAAGAATTGAGACTCAGATCATTAAAGGGAAAAAGACAATTACTCTGAGACTGAGTCCGTCCCCCACCAAAGGGCAAAATCTGATGTATTTTTTAGAAATCCTGATGTCTACATGCAACAGAAAAGCCACACCAACCGTGGTTGGAACACAGTGGATGCTCCTCTCTCTCCCAGGTTAAAGCAGTCCTTGTGGAGCAGTCCAGGCTAACTGGTGGCTCTGTCATGGGGACCCAGGCCCCAGGCTTTCTCTGTCTTTCTGCCTTCCTCTCCTGGCCTACGACTTCCATCCTCAAGGTCATCTCTTGGTCCCAGGTGGCTGCTGGAAGCCTCAGCCTTCCCATCCTACTTGCAGGTGATTACGAAGAGCAACAAAGAGCTTGTGCCCCGTCCCAAAGCTCCATAAAACACGTCAGTGTACCTCTTGTTGGCTACAGCTTGATAACGTGGCTATATTTAGCAGCAAGATGTGCAGAGAAATGCGTTCTTTTGGCCTGGGCATCTTACCTAGATTTCTCTTACCAAGGAAGAAGGAAGTACCTCTAACCATGTCACTTTGATACAGGAGATGCACCTGAAAAGGCACAGAATGGTTGAAAGTAAAGGAATAAATGAAAGAATTTCAGGCAAATGGCAACAAGGCTAAAGCAGAGGTGGCAACAGCAGTACTGGGCAAACTAAAAGTTTGACAAAACGTAGGAAGATGGACAGAAAGGGACACATTGGATAAATGAGAAAAAGTATAATCTACAAAGAAGATGTAACAGACATAAGCCTTTACATATCAAAGTAGCATCAAAATACAACAGCCCCCCACCAAAAGAAATATTAGGTGGAAAAAATTGTTAAAATTACAACCAAAGTAGGATACTTTAACCTTCCTTTCTCCAAAGTGATAAGGTCAAGCAGATTAAACATAAATAAGGTTATAAAGGATTTGAAGGCCGTATTTTAAAGCTTGGATAGGTTTACCCTTGTACTCTGCAAACGGAAAATAAGCACCCATTTCAGATAGCTACATCATGTTTACAAAAGTTGATTATATTTGAGTCATCAAGAAAATCTCAATTCCATAAGGTAGGAACCTTTCTAGGCCACATTCTGACCAAATTGCAGGCAAACTAGAAATTTAAAATAAAAATATAACAACAAAATACTACTTGGCTATTTATACACACTCTTTTAAACAAGCTATGCAGATGACAGAACAATAATTAAAAACTCTTTTGAGGCCCAAACAGATGAAAACTCTCAGGATTTAAGTAGACGAACCTCTCCTCAGAGGAAATACTTTGCAATGGTTTATGGTTGTTTTTTGTGGGGGGGGGGGTAATCAGGTTTATTTATTCATTTGTTTTTTGTAATGGAGGTAGTGGGGCTTGAACCCAGGACCTCGTGCATGCTAAGCACACACTACCACTGAACTATTCCCCACCCCACCCCAATTAAATAATTTTAGACAATTAAATTTTTATCCATAGCATACAAAGAAGTCTTTGAAAATCAATAAAGATAATAGAGAAAGAGGCAAAAGTTAAAAATCAAGCACTTTGTGGAAGAAAAAATAGCCATGAGTAAGTACACATATGAAAAAAATGCTCACCCTGGCTAATAATAAAAAAATGCCAACTGGGACAGTGACGCCCTGGCATTTTCCCCGTATCTTACTGGCAAAGGATAAAAAAGGTGGCTCTTACCCAGGATTGCGAAGGCTGGGAAAGAAGAGGCATGATCTTAGCTGGTGAGACTGTAAAGTGGTGCATTTTTAGAGGGAGTTTAATGCTATCTACAGAAATATAAATGTACATGTAAAGCAGTTGACCCAGTAATTCTACTTGTAGGACTTTATCCTATAGAAATAATGTGCACAAGTGCAAAGATGTATGTACAAGTTTATTCCTTTCAAAGTTGTTTATAGCCGGAAAAGAAGGAGCAACTTAAATGTCTATCAAAAGATTAGTTAAATAAACTTTGATGTATCCACATACCATAGGCAGTTTAAAATAATGTAGTAAATCTATCTGGACTGATAGGCAAACTGTTCATGGTATATCATTACCTAAAAAAAGCAAGTAGCAGAACAGAATATACAGAATGATCCCACTTATAAATAATAATAACTTTATATAAATACATAATTTTTTAAGTCTAGAAGGCCATATATTATTAATTATATAGATGGCCACTTGGCCCCTTCTCAAGGGCAGTAGCGATGGCCCCCTGTCAACACTTGTGACCTCTTCAACACGTGCTAGCGAGGTGGACATGGAGCTTCCAGCCACGGCAGCTTCACTGCACCTTTTCCCTGAACATGGTGGCCTGGGCTCAGTCACGTCACTTGGAAAGTGACAGTGATGCAAACTGAGATTAACACTTTTTTAGCACCCTAGATTACGGACTGTGTAATGTTTTGCCTTTACTTGTTCCTTAGTGTTCTGCTAGCTCGCTCTCCACCTTCAGAACCTCCAGAATCTTTCAGAATCTTCAGAAAGCCCCACACAGGCCATTACCCACAATCCCAAAGTAACCCTGTGTGGCTATCTTTTTAGTCTCTATGACCCGGGGCAGGGAGAGGGGCCACCAACACAGTCCCAGCAGGAAATAGACAGCTCGAGGAGGAGAAAATTTGAGGGTGGAGGTCCCCCAACACCTGATTCCCATCCTGCCTGCTAATCTCTGTGCTGCTTCACTCCTCAGTCCCAAAAGTGACCCTCCACTTGATTTCCCACAACCAACCCCCCCACCCCCCGACTCTCAGTGTAAATATTAGCCTGGTCATTGAGTCCTGGGCCAAAGAATGGTTTGGCCTCCAGTGTAAGGTTGCCAGATTTAGCAAATAAAAATACAGGACACTCAGTTAAATTTGAATTTCAGATAAACCACGAAGAACTTTTTTTGTAAAACTATGCCCCATGCAGTATTTGGGACATACGTATACTCAAAAGGTGTTCTTTGTTTACCTAAAATTCGAATTTAACTGGGCATCTTTTGTTTCTCTCCAGTGGGCTCTTTTTGCTCCCCCATTCCAAGGAGGGCATCTGAAAGTGTAAGGATAAAGATCAGTAGGAGTTGTAAGCGACACTTACCCACTAGTAAGCACTGCCCACACACTGCCAGTCACCTCAGCCCCCAAACCTAGAGGACATGCCCCTTTTGTACCTCCTACCTCCTCACACCTCCTTCCCTACTTCTGAGCTCAGGCCTCACTTCCTACCCCTGAGCTTTGTCTCCTTTAGTTTGTGGCTTTCCCCTACCCTCGCCTCTCCTCCTCCTTTTTCCTCATATTGCTCTCACTGGTCCAGAACATGTAATTAAAGTTTACATATTTGAGTGTTGGTTGTACTTACTAAATAAGGTTGTATGTTCCTTGGTGTAATTTAAATAGCAGGGGAATTTAACTTTGTGTGTGTGTTTCATTTTCCTTTTATTGATAGGTGGCCTTAAGTTTATTTTTAGCTACGTGAATCATTGACCTTCACCTTGAGTGGGAAGAAAGGTCTCCCATTTCCGGAATGAGCTCATATGCATCTCCCTAAGACAGATGCCAACAGGAAGGAGGGGAGTGGAATAGATTTAAGTGGGGGGACAAAAAGGGATCCCACTAAGTTGACCCATTCAGGGACGAGGCTCAGAAGCCTCCTGTACTGCCCCACAGCCAAGACTTTCTGGATTGGGCCCGGCTGCCCAGGGTTGGGTACTCTTCTCTCCTCTTTGTGACTGATCACCTGACTCCTCCCCAGGGAGTTGCAGCCTCTAACAAACAGTGAAGAGCATGGCTGGGGCTAATTGCTGGGGTCCCCCCTTCACCCAGGCATTCTGCTTCTGTTCTCTGCCTCTCCCCATGGGAGCTGACACTTGAAGGAAACTATTCTAGCTCCCTCCCCAACATAGGTGGGATCTGGGCAGTTCTCTGAGCTCCCTCTGCATTAGAGCCTCTGGTTTCTCATTGCTGCCCTGAGGTTCTCTGATTTCTGTCTTCTTCATTCTCTCCCTGCCTTTGTGTCTCGGTCCCCATTCTCCACCCACCAACAGAGGGCCCATGACTGAGGAGGTCCTTTCCCATCAGAGGAGACCTTTGAAGGGCAGCACCAACTTGGAGAGAGAATAGTGATCTAGGAATTAGAGTCGCCTCCATCCTGAATTCGTTGGCTCTACTCTCTTGGCCTCAGTTTTGTCATCTGTAAAATGGGGCTGATCACATATCTCATGGAATAGCTGTATTAAAATATGAAGAAAAACAAATGTCAGAAAGGACACCCCATTCCATCCTCAGTCAAAATGCTAAATGATATTCCTTTAATGCTGGCAAACTAGAAACTTGCTATTTGTTATAGAGTCCTTTTCATTCACCCAATCAGAGACCCTTACCACTTTACTTTGGAGGCTTCTTTTAATTCCTTCTGTCATAGAGTCATGAACATATGGGTATTCTTTCCCACCTCTCTTCTCAGGCAGGGGAGAATCTGAAGGAGGCTGAAGGAATAGATAAGTCCCCCTTGACATTCCAGCCTGTGATTCAGTAGAAAGGTGTTTGGCTCTGTCAGAAGTTTGACCTAACGTTTATGACCGAGTTGGGACATCTTCTTCACTTTGTCAAGCAGGCAGCTGAGTTTGATGTCAACACATGCCAATGGCCAGCGCTCCTCAAAGGCTTTTCGTTCAACTGGGATGGGATTGAAATGACAAAGCCTCCCCCACGCAGAGCCTGCTGCCTTTTGCTGGACAAAGTCACGTGGGGCACTGAGAGCAGAGGCTGCACTCCAGCTAGAGCCCGATCACGAGGGCGGCCCAAGAACCTGGGCTTCCCAGAGCGCGAGGGACGTGGAATATTCGAGGCCACAGCATTAGGACTTTGAGACTGGGACAGAGCTCATGCGTTCCCTTGGTTCCAGCCGTGCGGGGCTTCAGCCAGAGCCTGGTCTCAGCAGTCACCCCGCTCACCTTGCGGTTCTTTTCTGTCCACACCTTCGAGGCAGCCACACCGCTGGGGAAAAACAATGGAAGTCAGCCACACCCGTGGAAATCCATGTCAGGGAGGGAAGGCAGGGGCAGATCAAAGCCTCTGTAACCCAAGAATTCCTCAGCAGCTCCTGGTCCCTTAATAATTATGGTTTGGAGATTTGCCAGAGAGCAAAACCACTTAGCATGCCATGTTTAACAATGAACAGTTTTCTGTGTTCATAATAGTCACTGTGCAGAGCAAATAGGCACCTTGAACAAAGGGTAGGATATTTATGTGTGTATATAAAATCACCCGCACCACCTTAAACCAAAGCATGTCTGCAAGGAAGAATGCGGCACTCCCCTCTGTGCTGTACCTGTTTTATGAGTAAGTTGGAGAAAGGCTACACGTCCTGCCCCCATCCCCACCTCCCTGCATTAAAAACAAAAACCTTTGTTTAACTCAGAATTTTCCAGGCTTATTTAATATCCAAATCTTTTTTTCTTTTTTTCCCTTTTTCCTTTGCTTGGTTTTGGAGTTTGGAGTTTTCTGTTTTAAGTATCTACAAACATTCTAATAAGCCAGCATCCCAGGGGAAACTTTTTTGGGAAATGATGGCCAAAGAGGGTAGGAAGCGGGGATTTTGACCAGTGGGAAGATGGAAAAAACAAGTCCCACCCTTAGAGGTGACGAAGAGGATAGCTGGAACCCAGGTCTGTACAGCAGGTTGGCAAACCCCACTCCTTGGACCCTGTCTCTCTGTGTTATTGTTCAGTTAGTCATTCATTTGACAAACACTTGTTAGTGGGAGAAATTGGAGAAGAATGGCTTCTTAGATGAAAGTTCATTATGACTGAAGCTTAAAGGTTAGATATAATTTGAGTGAGAGAAGATGGAAAAGATGGGGAGCCTTCCAGAAAGACAGAGATGGCCAAGTGTGAGGCATATTCAGGAAAGGAATAAATTAGTGTACAAGCCTTCATATGCGAGTAGGGTGGGGTGAGAGGAAAGATGGGATGCAGCCGAGGATCTCCGGACCAAGCAGGACTCTCACATGCAAAGGACGAAAAGTCTGACCCAACCCACTCCAGCACAGCGGGGCACAGTGGATCATGTGACTTGAGAGTTCTGGAGCCAATTCAAGGGCTCAGACAGTGTCCCAGGGACCTGGTTTCTCACCATTTTTCTTCTCTGCTCTTCATTGGTTCTGTTTTCAGATAAGCTCTCACTTCCCTTGGAGTTGTCAGATGGCTGTAACTGCTCTAGCCTTCACATCTTTGTGTAATCAAGGCCTGTATCAGTAAAGTCTCTTGACTTTTAAATGCTTTTTTAATGGCTGTAGTTGGGTTCCAGGCCTCTCCTGGAACTAATTTCTGAAGCAGGGAACATGATGCCCTGATTGGCTTAGACCTGGGGCAGGTGCCCATGGCTGGAGTTGGAGGGGGAGTTAGCCACACCCAAAGCACATGGACTAAAGGTGTGGAGGGGCTGGCTGTCTAGGGGAAGGTTGGGACACAGCTATCTAGAGAAGGTGAATGGAAGCTAGGCCACAAAAACAACAGACGTCCACTAAAAGCCCAGAGTGCCAGGGCAAAGAATCTGGATATCATTTGCACCAGAGAACCAGTAAAAATTTTTAACAAATAAGTAACATGATCAGAGCTATACATTAAGATTAATTCAGCTACAGTTTAATAGCTGCCATGTGCTTGGCAGATGGTAGGGGCTCAATAAATATATATTGAAAGAGAGAGACGGATGGATGGGGTTTTTAGTAATTAAAGGTGGAGAGCATTCTTAGCAGGTCATCGTAGTAGCCTGGGAGGGAAGCTAGTAAAGGAATTCCCATCAAGAAAACTAAGAGGTTCCATTGTCATGAAGCCACGTAAGGAAGAACTATCAAGAGGACAGGGTTGGTCAACCATCCCAGTCACCATCAAAAGGTCAGGTCAAGGAGCATCAGGACTGAAGAAATGTCACAAGTGAGTTTTGAGAGAGAAGGTCCAGTAGTGGAGAGGTCAGAAACCTACTTCAAGGAGTTTAAAAGTAAGTAGGAGGCCACTCTGTAACATCATCTCTCTTCTCATCTGGCCCCCTTCAGACTCAGCCACAAATGCCCCTTCACCTCCACACCTTCTTCACGTAGCACCTGATGCCAGCCCTATGACCCCTCTCCAGCCACATGCCCTTTTCTGCCATGTGTCTTTAGGGCCCTCCTTCTCCCTCTCCAGGCTGTCTCTCATATAAATATTGACATTACTCCCTCATCCTCAAACCACATTTCCTAGTCCCTGCTCTGCCTTCAAGCTAATATTTCAAAAGAATCATTAGAAAACTGAAGTTGGGGAGGACAGATATTTGAGCTTATATTGAATGTCTTTTTTAGAAGACAAGATTATCTGGAAGAATGAGTAGTTAGGGAGTAGGATGGAGGAACAGGGAGACAGTTGGAACAGTTTATACAGAGGTTCAGTTAGGAGTCACCAAAAAAAAAAAAATGAATGAAAGAATAGCACAGCCAGGGGGCAGGGAGACGCCAGCTGAAATGAAAGAGCATGGATGTGCAGAGAGCCTGAGGACCAGACCCCTCCCTTCAGTGGGAATCAGTGGCTCACGGTGAATCAGGAGATGATGTGAGGAGAGGTGGCTATGGAGCACAGTTGAGCCTGGAATGAGATCAGATTGACGAGGGAAATGGGGGCTAGGAAGAGCATCACAGACCCAGGGAGCCCAGGATATTTGTAGAGAGAGGCAAGTGATGGCCTAAGAGAAGGGGCAGGGTCAAGGATGGGATCAGGATTAGGGTGACGGGGTAGTTAGTTTCAGTGGAAGAAGTGGAAGGTTAAACAATTGTTTTAGGGTTATTAGGGAGGCTGTGTGGCGTCGGCCGTAGTGTATAGACTGTGTGGTTTAAATCTCATATCCTTACCTTTGTCTCTGCTTACCTCGTGGGTAAAATGGGTCTCATAGTACCTTTAAAAGGTCGTTGTAATTAATACATATGTAATTAATTTATGTGAAGTACTTATGATAGTGCTTACACATAACAAGTGCTCAATAAATGTCAGCGATGATGACTTTCACTTAAAAGTGTTGAAAAAGCTTAGAGTTTGAGATCTTGAAGTTGAAAGAATTGTAAGTAATGACAAGGTCTCGGATGCCGTCATGGTTATTGGGAGTGAAGTGAAATTGGAGATGGAGAGTATTGGAATTGAAGAGGTTGGAGAATAGTGAAACCAAGCACTGGGAGGGATATCTTTATGGATGTTCAAGTCACCAGTCAGGTGGCGGTGACTCTGCGTTATTGAGAAAGGCCTGGTCTCTAGTTAAGGTTGACGAGAACAGGGAGTGGTTAGTATGGACTTGGAAAGAAGAGATATTGTTGAGTGAGAAGGAGAGGCAGTCTGGAAGTGGCAGGAGGTGTATGCTGATTGTCCTGAGTCAGAGACTGAGGGAGGGAAAGACCAGCATCTACTAGAAAGTTAGGAGTGTGGGAGCTTCCACCAGGAGGAGAAAGAAACAGGGAAAGGGTGAAAAATATGGAGAATTTGCTCACAGTAGAACAGATTTTGATGGAGAAGAGCTGTTTTTCATAATAGCTTTTAAGAAAAACCATTCCCCAAACCTGGGGGCAAGTTGGAATAAGGCGTGAGGGTAGGGAGGCAGTGGAAAGGAGGCTTTAGAGTAGATTCCTGAGAACGCCATTAGAAGGAAGCCCTGTTCCCTCACCTTGATTGTAAAATGGGTGACCTTACACAAGGTGGCTCAGGATTGTGTGCCGGTCTCTGGAGCTGGACGCCATTACCTGACGGCCCACCCACATCCCTGGGGGGTACCACTGGGCCCTCTGACAGGTAGAGGGACCAGGAGAGCTGGGATTGGGGGCTTCTGTTTTTAGAGAGCAAATGGCTTTTAAAGGGAAGGAAACAAGACACCAGCAAGCTTCCTGGCTGCGTTCTCTTCCAAGAGTGCTGCTCTGTAATGTAATTGTATTCAGACATTTTTTTTGCATGACATCAGGGAATAGCCTCCCTTAAAAGCTTTCATGAAAAAGCACATCTATAAAACAGACCCAGGCAATGAAATGGAAACCAGACGTGTGGGTCTGTGTAATTTGGGTAAAGAGATTTCTCCTTACAGCTTTGTGATCTGATCGTTCTCTGCATAAAACTCTATTTCACGGGATCCACTTACATACGAGCTTACCTTGCAGGTGCCTCTAGACGTAAAGCGTCTTGCTTTATTACTGAACGTGATGAGGCTTAGGAAAACAAGGGTTCCCGCCTCAGTGGCTGTTCAGACCACCCTCCCAGGATTGCAGCCTTTCTAGTGCTCCAAGTCCTACACCTCTCCTGTGTGAGCCAACACCAGCCGCGAGGAGGGAGGGCCAGCCCTCTTCCCTCTTGCTCCTTTTACCCCCAGGTGCACTATCTCTCCACCCCTCACACCTCTGCTCTGAGTTAGTCTTTGGGAAATGTGTCCTGGGGAGTAAGACTCATTGAAGAGCTCCTTTCTTACCCACCCCTTTTATTTAAAGCCACAGGGGCACAGAATTGAATTACCCACTGTCCCCTGTTCCCGGCACACTCTGGCTCCATTCCCAAGGAGGTCTTTCCTTTTTTGCATTTTGTTGTTGTTGTTGTTGTTAAGGTGAAATTCACATGACATACAGTTAACCATTTTAAAGCATGCTATTCAATGGCATTTAGTGATTCATAATGTGCAACCATCACCACCCTCTAGTTCCAGAACATTTTCATCACCCTCCCCAAAAGCCCATGTCCATTAAACAGTCACTTCCTATCCTCCCCTCCCAGCCACTGGCAACCACCAGTCTGCTTTCTGTATCCATCAGTTTTCCTATGCTGGCGATTTCATATAAATGGAATCATATGACCTTTTGTGCTTGGCCTTTTTCACTAGGCATAACGTTTACAAGTTTCATCCGTATTGTAGCTTATATAACTACTTCATTTATTTTTATGCCCAAGTAATATTCAGTTGTATGGATGTATCATATTTTGTGTATCTACTCATCCAATGATGGACATTTGAGTTGTTTCCACCTTTTGACTGTTATGAATAGTGCTCCTGTGAATATTCATGTGCAAGTTGTTGTTTGAGTGCTTATTTTCAGTTCTTCTTGATAATTATTTCGGAGTGGAATTGCTGGATTGTATGATAATTCCATGTTTAACTTTTTGAGGAACTGGAGGTCCTTTCTTAATGGATTCTCCTAGGTCTACTCTGACAAGGAATAGCAGGCATGTACCACCCCATCCTTACCCTCTAAGACACAGTGACCTCATTCTACTACATCTGGAAAGAAACGGAAGGAATGAGGCTGAGGAACCAGGAGTCTCTCTGGAAATGAAGAGGTCATCAAGGAGATGCTGAAAAGTTTGGATTCAGGCAAGGGAAGAACTTAGAAAGGGATTCAACAACCCAGAATGAAGGAAAATGTGAAGTTAAAACACGTGTGGCTGGTGTGGCCAGTCCACTAGTGATAAAGGTGTAATACAGGAGAGCATGGACTTATTTACTCCTATAATTATGGGGACGGGGGAGCCAGGCAGAAAGAGCCTTTCATGCTAAAGAGTTAAGGCACTTGGGCTCTGAGGAGCCACTGTAGACTTTTAAAAAGGAAGTGTTAGAAAGATTGCCTGGACCACAGGGTAGAGGATGGCTTGAAGAGGAGGCCAAGATTAGAAGCACAAAGGCTGGTTGGGAGGTTGCCATTGTTCTAAAAGGAAGACTGGTGAGGGGGAACCTCAGAGCGGCAGTGGGGATGGAGGGGTACAATTGTCGGACAGGTAACTGTGGATATAGAGGTGAGGGCCAGGGATGGGGTGCCACTATGAAGAGAGGGTGGGAAGTAGCCAAGGAGAGAGTGCCAAAGCCCTGCCCACACTGCCAGAGACTGGATTCAGATGAACAGTGGAGGCCATGCGTTTAGGGACAGGAAGGTTGTGGGAACAGGCCAGACTGCTCCTTGAGTGAGGACCAAATTGAGAGGTTACTCTCCTCCTTTCTCTCCCTTCAAAATGAGTTCACTGTGTTTTGACCTCAACATTTTTACTTGGACTTTGCAACTCCATGTAAATACAAATTTTTTTTTAATCTGAATGAATCAACATTGATAAATTTTCATCAGGGAATTATTTTCCAGTGTAACTGCATCAAGCCAATTTAATTCCGTGATCGATTTTCTATATAGAGCCATTAAAATGTTATAATGGTCTCCCTTTTTATTAATTCTTTTCTGTAAAAAATTTGGCAGTGAATATTTGCTTTTTGGTCCAAATTTTGTCAATAAGAGTTTCACCATACTTGGTTTTCAATTTTGTCAGGATTTTTGGTTTGTGTTTGTGTGTTTGTTCCCACCGTCACATTTCCCCCCAGTTGTCGTTGTCGTTGTTGTTGTTGTTGTTGTTGTCGTTGTTGTCGTTGTCGTTGTTACTATCTGCAGTTTTGAGTGTTACTAACAAAATGACTTCTTTGGTCAGTTACTGTGAATTTTATCTCGTGCTATTTAGCCATTGTCAGTTTAGGTTTATGTGGATTGTTTTGACCAGTAGCATTCGTGGCAAAATCAAAACATCTTCAAGGTCAAAAACAACCTGCTGCTTCCCAGGGTTCCTCTTCTGCCTAACCCCTCCTCCCACCCTCCCTCCGAAGGACTGATACCGAAAGCAAAGGAGCCGATCTGGGCAGTGGATTCCAGGGTCTTAAAACCCTTAAGACCCAGATGCTCTTCCCAGCAGCTCATTTTAATCCATCCTGCCACAGTTTGATCTTTCCTCCTTTTTAGTTGCTAAAAACCCAGAGCCTCACTGCTCTGTATTCTCTGAATTGTCATCTCTTCCTTGGCTTGTTCTTAGAAAGAGATGTTTTCCGTGGCCTCTCCCTCCCCTTTCCTCTTCCTGGGTTTTCTAGCCTCAGTTACTCCACTTCCATCAGCCCAGGGCCATGGCAGCAGGCGGTTTCCGTCACCTTTGGAAGGCAGACAGCAGTCCCTGGGAAGCTGCCGGGGAATTTTGGTCACAGATAGGAAAGGCCTTGAGAAATGTGGGAGTGAATCCCATTTCAAGACACAAAATTCCCAGAAACTTTGAAATCCCAGGCACTTATATTTTGAGCACTGTTTATAAATGTTAAATTAACTTTGTGAGTTTAGGAGTCATTTATACCTTGATTTGCTTGTTATATTACAATGGGCTGTCTTTGTTCTGTTTATCTATTTATTTTTTTAAAGAATATCTTTTTTTTCTTTTTGAATGAAGGTGCTGGGGTTTGAACCCAGTACCTCATGCATGCTAAGCATGTGCTCTACCACTGAGCTATACCCCCCACCTTCTTTGTTCTCTTTAGAGCTCTAAAAGCTTGGGAGTGAGGAGGGGGCACCTATAAGGGAACTTTCTGGATTCTCGAGAAGGCTGGTAAGTGAAGTGGGAAAGTTCTCAGGAGAGAAAAATTACCATCCTGAATGTTTCTGATTTCAAATTTCTAGTCTTCAGATACACTTCCGGACCATCCTCACCCACTACCTCCCCTATCCCCCCACCAATGTGATGGGGGAGCTGGGCAGCCCCCCATGTTAGAAGGAGCTCATCAATCCAAAGAGCTCAGGCTGAGAAAAAATTCCCTGTAAGAGAAAGAAATTCTAGTAGTGAAATTAACTAAAGAAAACTAGAGTGACTTTAAGGAAAGGGAAGTAGTGAGGAAGGAAATAGCTCAGTGACAGAGCACATGCTTAGAACTCATGTGGTCCTGGGTTCTATCCCCAGTACCTCCATTAAAAAAAAAAAAAAGAGGAAAAGGAAGAGAGAAATTGCAAGACCCAAACTGGAGGAATATGGACCACGCCTACAGAGCCACTGACTCTGCCCAGGCAGAGGAAGAAGAGCTGATGGCAGAAGGGGATCTTAGGTTGTCCAGATGCCTGCAAGAGGGCTTCCCAGTCTGTTAGCAACCTCATTGTACCCCAGCTCCATCAAAGGCTCTCCCACCTGCCCTCCCTGGCTCACTAGCTCACTGGGCAGGGGCAGGGAGAGACTGGGAGAAGGGGTCAGATTGCCCCCTCCAGGAGGAGCATTTAGGGTGAGTGACCATGTAGAGAAGAATAAAGCCCAAGGCACTTACCTTCCACGGAGAGGTGGAGGTGATCGATTGCTTAGGGAGACTCAGCAGAGTGGAATCACCAAGGTGCAGGCTGAGTGCTGGAGAGGTGCTGGAGAGGGCCCAGCCCATCTTGGGACAAGGGACTGACTTATCACCTGGCACAGGAAGGACCTGGCTGATTTATCCTCACTGAATGGAGAAATGCCAAGTGTGGGCCTGAGCATTTCTTATCTCGATCCAGCTTACTCCTCACTCTGCGGCCCCTTCACACACCAGGGCCCCAGGGACATGCCTTGGTTATTCTGCTCTGGAACAGCCATGGATGAAGCCCACGTGCGCCTTACTCCCTGCTGACCTTGGGAGAAAAGGGACTGTGTGTTGCACACAAAGCTGGTTGTAACTGCTGTCCCCGGAAAGGTGGAGAGGTGGTGGGTGCCCTCCCTCCTCCTCAGGTTGCAAGCCCCTAGGAGAACCAGGTCTTTTCCACAGCGTTGCTGCCTGAGGGTGATACTTGTTTGAATCCATTTCTTAATCTTTGGTGTGATTGGAAGTGAACAAACGCAAATGTTTTTATAAGCTTTGAGCCGAGTGCACTGTTAACCGGCTGTAATTTAATTTATCAACCCCTCTTTAGTGGAGTCTGGCCCTACTGAATCTGAAATGCACGCTTACAACTCTTATGAAATGCTTATTTGTTTTCATCCATATTGGCTGTATCCACTTTTAAAATCGGGGCAGGGGGGAATATACATATATATTGACCCAGTGATTTGAGGTGGGCCCACATTTTTTAAATCATAGTTATTTTAACTTTAAAAATAAAGGTTTTTTTTTTTTTTTACTATATCTCTTCTATGAAATTAAAACAAAAGATTTGCTGCAGTATTCCCGGCTTCATGACAAGTCACCAGGAAAAACGTTTGCATTGGTCATGTAACTGTGTCTGTGGGAATCTCAGTCTTCGGGAGCTGGGTCTACAGGAGCTTTTGGGAACCTAGGCTGTTTGTTCCATATGAAAATAGCTGGAAAATTAAGAAAAAGCAAATTCCTAATATTTGAAAGGGTTTTTTTCCCCCCAAGTATTTTTAGAATTTCAAACGATGGTGTTTTTATCCTTTCCCTGGAAAATTTTTCCACTTCCAGACAGAAAGGGCTTTGTAGCAGCCTGTTCACCCCTGTGGCTGCTTTTCCCCTTTTGTCATCTCCCTGCCCAGAGAGCTGGTGGGGAGGGGTGACCTTCCAGAAAAAGGGGGTGAGGAGGTGAGCTCCTTCTCATCTGCCCAAATAGAGACCCAGGCCCCTGGTTGCTGATGGACACTGAAGGGTTCCATCCCTCCCTGCATCTCCTGGACTTGAAGAGACTTCACTGAAAGGACCCTTTACAGTTGGGAGGGTTGTGGGGAGGGTGAAAGCAGGGCTTCTCAGCCTCAGCACATCAGCATTCTGGGGAGAGGGCTGTCAAGTGCATTGTAGGATGTTTAGTGTCATCCCTGGCCCCTACTCAGTGCACACCAGTAGCACCACCGCCTCTGAATTGTGACAACCAAAAACGTCTCCAGACATTGGTAAATGTTCCCTAGGGGTCGCATCCTCTCTGGCTGAGGTTGATAACCACTGCAGGGGAGGGAAGCAAGAAGTGATGTTGAGGCCCTTAGAGACTAGCTATGGTGGGAACCTGTCGCCGCCCCCTGCTGCCCTACAGCCGAGAGCAGAGGGAATGGGGTTACCAGAACCCAGGGGGAGCTGAATTAGGGGATTGCAGGCACCACCAGAACCTTGGCAACTTGCAGGGAAGGGTGCAGGAAAAAAATACCCAACCTCTCTCTCTACTCCTACCTTCCAAAATCTCAATGTTCCCTTCCCATTAAATGAATCTGGCCAGAAGCCAGGAGGTGGCAGGGAAACTTGGGTAATTCAGTCCATGGAGGTCAACCTTCTGGGGCACTGAGCAGGACAGAGAAGGACAAAGAATAGGTCCGAGGGGCAAACAGAAAATAATCAGTGTTTTCATCCATCCCTCTATTCATTCAACATTGATAGGTAGCTTAGCAAAAATGGTTCAGGGTCAGAGAAGCCTGGATTTGTAAGCTGGCCCTACCACTTACAGCCTGGGTGATCTTGAATGGGTTACTTCTCTAAACCTCAATAACCTTAAATGTTATTTAAGATGTCTCCTGTAGGGTGTGACCACTGCTCTGCTCCAGGCCGCTGTTATCACATTAAAATGCAGACCTAGAGACACCAGGTTCTTGAATTTTCAAGAGCTGCTAGACATTTGGATTTTTACATGTGAAGTCTCCTGATTTTTAAAAAACGTGAGCTGTACCAAACTTGTGTGAAGCCCCAACAGTTCATTTGCACCCCTGCCGGATGTTTCTTTTGGGGCCCTTGGGGCCCTAGGACCCCTGAGCTGTGTGTATTTGGCTGGTTCTGCCTCCACGTGTACTGTTTTTTAAACAACGGTTTCTGGGGCTTAAAAAGTGAAAAGAAGAAAAGGAAGGAGGAGGAGGAGGAGGAAGAGGCGTCCAGCTGGGCCAGGTGAAGTGTGAGTTCCCCTCCAGATGTAGTAGCGTGGCCAGGTCGGGAGTGAAGGCGAGGGCTGGCTGTCGTCCCGGGCGCGACGTAGAGCCGTGATTGCGTGGGCAGTGGTCGCTGTGCCTGCTGGGGCTGCCCGTGGGAGCACTGACCAGCACTCTTGGTTCTTCTTTGATGAAATTTTCAAAACACTCAGATGAAAAACAGAGACTAATACCACAGATACGTGTGGTCCCCCTCCCAGACTTCCTGCCAGGCTTTTCAGAGCTGCTGTAGCACCGCCTCCCTCCATTCCTTAGGACGCTGACCTTCCTCGGGGCCATTTGTCTCAGGTCAAGGTCACCCTGGAGCTCTGTTTACTGGTAAGGTCTGAGATGATGACCTTTGGTGATCAAGTCCTCTCACTGACTGTGATGCCTGGAGATCCCACCTCTCCACCCTGGCTCTGAGGGCCCTGGAGAGCAGAGAGCGGGGCTCCTGGGGTGAGGGTCGGGAGAGGCAGGGGCAGTAAGGCTTCTGCAGCCCCTGCAAGAGTTGAATGGCCTAGTCAGCAGCCAAACCGCGCTTCGGTTCCACACTTGTTTCCTGTGACTGGTTAAAAGACAGGCACTTGCCCTGCTGGGAAGGGGAGAAGTCCATAGAGAAGACTGGACATAATGAAGTTGTCTGAAAAGAGCCCAGTGAAACCTTAAAATACTTTCATTCACCCAAAAAAGGCGCAGTAGTACTCACTCGGTCACACACCGCCTTTGCCTCCCAGGACTGCTCGAGGCTGTCTGCGCCTCCGTCTTCACCTCCCATCCTCACTCCTCCTGCCACCCCCACCGCCAGCCCCCTTCTCCAACCGGCAGGTCTGCTCTCCCTGCTCTTCCCTTTCGTCCAGCTGTGCTTGGCCTCTGATGCTCTGCCTGCCTAAGTTTCCGTCCATGAAGATCCCCCTCCTCCCACTCCTCACTTCTTTTTTTCCTCTTCTGTCCTTTCATTACTACTAGTAATGGTATCATTTGTCCCCGTCATACGCCATCTTGGACTGTTTCCTGACACTTCGTCTGTGTCAGCTTGCCTCTGACTCTCTGACTGAACTATTTGCTCTCTGAGAGAAGGGCCTCGGGTTTTCCTCCTGTTCCCCACAGTCCCCCACCCCCCAGCCCCCCCCAGCTGATGATCAGTAAATACCTGTGGGAAGATGAAAGCGTGAATTGATGGGTAAATGGGTGGGTGAACAGAGTTGGTTGGATGGCAGGGTTGAGGGATTTGCCACAAATGCTTGAAACAGGATTCTCCAGAGCTGGGGGCAGGGAGAATGCAACTCATCACCATTTATACTCAGCATTTCCTGGGCTGACTTGACCTCTCTTGGGAAGGACTGGGAAGGAGGCTTGACCAATGGCCTTGTTACCCCCAAAAGGGGAAGGGAAAAGACCCCAGTTCTTGTCTTACCCGAAAGATAAGAATTCAGATGGGAGACAGAAGCATTGTATAGCAAAGATTTAAAGGTTTAATAAAAAAGTACACCTCCAAGAACAGGAAGCAGGCTGATCCGAGGGCAGGTGATAATGGTCCTTGTTTGCCCTTTCTCTTAAACCCTCACTTAGAGGTGATCTCTTGATTGATTGACAACTCTTGCCCCTGGAGTGCTTAATCATGCTCGTCCCTTTTTGCACATGTCCTTACCCATGATGCACACAGAAAATCCATTAAGGGGGAGCCTAAACGGCATGCTAATTATATTACAATGAGCACTGGGTCATGTCTGGTTAGGTCCTTGTCGCTACCACGCAGTTATGGCTGTTGGGTTCTAACCGGTTTCTTTCTGGCACTCGTTTAGATGAAATAAAGCCCCTTTACGCTGAAGGCGAGCATACTGCCATCTTCCAGACCATCCTCCCTCTCCTCCACCTTATCCGCCAGGTTCCTCCCACTCATCTAACTACCTAACAGCCTGAGTCTAGAAGGTATCTCCCCCATCATACTTTAGAATTAGATGGTAAGTTTCTAATCCATGATCTGAATTGCTTTTCAAGTTTGGCAACGTGGGAAAAAAATCCTTGTTTGCATTTTCATTTTAATCAGTACAGTTGAGAATGGCCTCGAAGCCTCTGACTTGCCTGTCTGTCTGCCTAGAAATGAATGATCACTTCTCTTAGTCGAGGGACATGGGCTGGGACTTTGAGTGCATTCAGCACACTAGCTGTGTGATGCCTGGGTCTTCAGCTCCCAGCCTAGGGTGGGCCTCTTCAAGGAGGTGGGAAGAAGACGGGCAGGGGAGCATGAAGCAGTTTCTGAGCAGCAGGTGTGCCCCTTGCCAGGAGAGCCCCAACGTGGCTGGGGCAGAGGCAGTCCAGACTCTTTCTGCTCTCCCCTACCATCCAAGTGAGTTATCCATTCTCAGGGATGGAAAGCACAGGATTAACCAGTTCCAAAGGCTCACTTGTTGCACTTCCAACTAGTTTCCAAATGACTGAATGTTACAGGACATGTCAGCTACTTGTCTTGCTTTCCCACGGGACTTAGCACGGCCCTGGCCACACAGCCGACCGTCAGCACCTAGTTCCTGACTGTCTCATGAAGGGCCAGGCAGAGACCCAGCTCCTCCAGGAAGCCTTCTTGAGCCCCCTTTCTACCTTCTGACCCACCATTCGCCTCTGCAGAGACCTCCAGCACCCAAGCCCTGGGCTCCACAAGCAAGCCTGAGGGTTTTAAATGTGTCCCCAGGCCCCTCCAGTAGACCACCTCTGCCCAGATCAGGCTTCCTGGATCCAGCAACTGGAACCAACGTGGGCATATAGCAGATCTTTTTAAAATATAATAGTTTTACCAAGGCATACTATACACATACCATACCCATTTAAAGAGTACAATTTAGTGTTTTTTTAGCATATTCATAGAGTTATGCACCATCAACACAATCAATTTTAGGACACTTTCATGACTCCAACAAGAGATTCCACACCCTTTAGCAGTTACCCTTCATTCCTCTGTGTCAGTTTCCTGTGACTGCTGTAACAAGTTACCACAAACTTGGTGGCTTAAAGCAACAGCAACTTAGTGGGTGGAGGGCATAGCTCAGTGGTAGAGCACATGCTCAGTGTGCACGAGGTCCAGCGTTCAATCCCCAGCACCTCCGTTAACATAAAAGGAAAATAAATTAAAATTTAAACATAAATTAAACAACAACAGTTTATTGTCTCACAGTTCCAGAGGCCAGAAATCTGAAATAAAGATGTCAGCCAGGCCACATTCCCTCTGCAGACTCTAGGACAAATCCGGTCCTTGGCTCTTCAGGCTTCTAGAGGCTGTCAGCATTTCTTTATGCATCCCTCCAGCCTCTGCCCCTGTCTTCACATCACCTTCTCCTCCATGTGTCTTCCTTCCTACGTGTGTCTGGTGTCAGACCTCCCTCTGCCCCTCTCTTATGTAGGACATTTGCAACAGCATTCTGGGTCCACCCAGGTCACCCAAAATTATCTCCTCATCTCAGTATCATCAACTTAATCACACCTGCAAAGACTCTTTTTCCAAGTAAGATAACATTCACAGAGACCAAGGACTTGACATGGGTAACTTTGGGAGGCCATTTTTCAGCCTTCCACACTCTCCACAGCACCCCCCTAGCCCAGATGTAATTCACGTAGATACAAAACATCAAATTAAAAGTGCACATATGTACGAATTTTTAGTATATTCGTAAGGTTGTACAACCGTCACAACTGTCGGATTCCAGAACATTTTTATTAACCCAAAAAGAAACACTGTATCAATCAGCAGTCATTCCACCTGCTCCCCATTCTCCAACCCCTGGCAACCACTAATCTACTTTTTGTCTCCATGATTTGCCTGTTTTGGACATTTAATATGAGTGGAATTATACAATATGTGATCTTCTGTGTCTGGCTTCTTTCACTTAGCATAATGTTTTCAAGGTTCATCTGCATTGTAGTGTGTATCAGTACTTCATGTCTTTTTATGGCTGAATAATACTCCATTATATGGATGTACCACACTTTATTTATCCATCCACTGGTTCATGAACATTTTGGTTGTTTCCACATATTGGCTTTTATGGATAAGGCTCTTATATAAACATTTACCATACACATTTCTATGTGGATGTATGTTTTTTATCTCTTAGGTATATGTCTAAGAGTGGGAGAGACTTTAGGACTGGTTTCCACAGTAGCTGCACCATTTTACATTCCTATCAGCAGTGTATGAGAGTTCCCATTTCTTCACATCTTCACCAAAACTTAATATCTGTCTTTTTGATTAAAGTTATCCTAGTAGGTATGAAGTAGTTCCTCATTGTGGTTTTGATTTGTATTTCCCTGATGGTTAATGATGCTAAGCGTCTCCTCATGGGCTTATCGGTCATTTGTATATCTTTTCTGGAGAAATGTCTATTCAGACCCTTTGCTTATGTTTTAAATGAATTATTGGTCTTTTTAGTATTGAGTTTTAAGAGTTTTTAATGCACTTTAGATACAAATCCCTTGTCAGATACATGATTTGCAAGCATGTTCTCCAATTCTGGGAGTTGTCTTTTTGCTTTCTTAAGGATGTCCTTTGAAGCACAAAAATCTTCAGTTTTGATGAAGTCTAACTTTTTTTGTTGTTGCTTCCTTTTTGGTGTCATGTTTAAGATGCCATTGCCTACTCCTATGTTTTTTTCTGAATTTTAGAGTTTTACCTCTCAAATTTCAATCTTTGATACATTTTTAAGTTTATTTATTTGTTTGTTTGTTTGTTTGTTTATAGTGAGGTGTAGGGGTCCAGTTTCATTCTTTTGCATGTGAGTATCTAGTTGTCTCAGCCCCACTGGTTGAAAAGACTATTCTTTCCCCCCAGTTGATTGTTTTGACACCCTTGTCGAAAATCTATTGACTGCAAGCGTGAGGGTTTATTTCTGGACACTTGGTTCTATTCCATTGATCTGTATTATGTCTATCCTTAAGCCAGTTTTGAAATCAGGAAGTGTGAGTTCTCCAGTTTTGTTGTATTTTTCCAGATTGTTTTGGCTGTTCTGGACACACAGCAGATTCTTCTGACACATTTGTTGCTCTGTCACTTGCTTTCTTGTTTGCTTGATGGACTGGCAAGGCTGTGAGGGCCTAGCTGACCTGCATGGTTAGGTGAGAAATTCCTCTCCCTCCTCTTCAGCCTCCCGCTCACAAGGCATTTGGGCAGGAGAGGTCTGCGCTGCTCTGGCTGAGCCGTCTTTGTCCAGGGCAAGGCAGTAAAAGAGGGAACTTGGTGAGGTGACTCTGGCCCCTCAAGCAGGAGATCTAAATCTAAACAATCCTCCCATCCCTGCCTCCCTTCCCCTTCCCTGCTCACCTTACAGGGTTGGTGTTTGGGTGGTTATAATTCTACTAGATCCACTTCCAGCCAACACACCAGCTCTCCTCATGTGCCTCTGTCATTCCTGTCACTCTCCGGCCACTTCCTAAGCACGATGCACTGTGAGATGGTGCAGGATGGGGGATAACTGTCCTGTCAGATGGGGCAGGTGTAGCAGTCCAGCCTTCCTGGGGCATCTCTGGACACCTCCAAGTGTCCTTTATGGACCCAGCAGGAATGTTGCCTGAGCTGCAGGCACTGATTTTGCTGGTGGATGAGACTTTTTTTCTTCCCTGGGGTGCTTTCAGTCCTTGCCTTAAAGAGACAAAAAGAAGGGTGGGGGAAAAGAGGGGTGAATCAGAGGGCAGATTTTTCTGAAAGATTTCAAGAGAAGTTGACCTTTGATACTGGTACCACAATACTGAGGACTTACAGCTTTGACCTTTTTCAAAATCTGGCAAGAAGCTGGGAGCTCTTTTTAATGAATAAAAGTGATAAAACCAAGTCTGACTTCTTCATCCCCATAGGGTACCAGGAGCGTTTCACCATGGCCTCCCTGCAGGGTAGGGGGTGGCCTATGACTGAGAGAAACTGAGCTCAGTGCCGCCAGTGCTAACTGTGTGAACTTGGACCTGTTACCCACCCTCTGTGAGCACAGCATCCTCATTTGTTAAATAAAGTTACCTCCCTCCTGGTGGCAGGGGGAGGGCAATAAGGGTTCAAATAGAAGAAACTGTTCATTATTATCAACTGATCGAATGCTGTCTTTGTGGCAGTCTTTATGTTAGTGTTTAAACTAAATCAAGCGGGGTAAAGGAAAAGATTTCATGATTCTCTGCAGAGCCACAAACTGGAATGTTTTGAGTATCTGCTGTGTGTTTAATCCTATGCCAGTCTTCATGTGTATTTTTGATTCTTTGAGGTTTGAAAGATGCTAATTAATGGTACTTCTTCCCCATACAGATTCTAAACCAGTTGAGAACTACACAGAGGAGTCAATAGAGATAAAAGTAGAGATTGTATTATAGGTGAAGGCTGGATCAACAAACACATGGCTCAGACCTCCAGCTAAAGTGCACATTCACACCTCCCTGCAACTTTTTGTTTCCCAGTTCGAAGCCTGGTTCTAGGCTGCAGAGCCTAAGGGGCAGGTGTCCTGTGGACTGATTTGGGGCCCTGAGGATGGTAACACTGGTCCTTTGGCTGCCTCCATGAGTCTAGGCTCTGCTTCATGGGCTTTAAGTAGCACTGGTCCTGATGGAGGGTCACCAACTCTGCTTATCTCACCATAAAGACCTGTGTCTCTAGAATGTTGGTGCTAATTCTCCAAATCTGTGCTCTGTGTGCGCCATGAAACTTGTTGTCAATTCCAGTTTCTTTGTAGACACTTAAAGCTCTGTGACTATATGCAGGTGAGTTAACCTATCTTGAGCCCTGGATCCTTACCTGTGAAGCAGGGGTGGTAATTCGCAACCCAAAGGATGTTGAGGGACTGGAGAGAAAGTATTTGGTTAGGGACTGGCACATAATAGTGCCACTAAGCCTGGTTCAGTGCGCTGGGGAACTCAGCTTCCATTCCAGACTCTGAGGCTTTTCTCTGTGTGCTGAGCAAGTCTCTTTGGGGGCCAGATGGTCAGAGACAGGTCTGTGGGCTAGAGTTAGAGATGCAGATTTGGGAAAGACAAAGTCCCAACAGCAGTGGGTCACTGAAAGGCACTGCATGGAACTGCAGCGATTTATTGTCTGTGTAGTGGGATTTCAACCCCATGTTTCAGGTTGGAGGTGGGAGGGACGGGGTGGTTAGCGGAAATGTCAGTGCCTCCCTTCAGACCCATACTTAGGACTGTCTAAGGCAAAATGGTGAAGTAAGCAATGGTTTCCCCAAGGCACCCACTTCCTCTTTCTGCACCCCTTTCTACTCTTTCAGCAGCCTTCCCCTAGCTGGCTAGGAAGATGGGTCTCTGAAAAACGAATTTACTCTAATACAGAGGGCAGCAAAATATGAGCTAATTCCAGCCTCCCTCCTGTCTTTGTACAGCCTGTGAACGACGGACGGTTTTTACATTTTTAAACAATTGGGGAAAAAAATCAAAAGAAAAAGAATATTTTTTGACATGTAAACATTACATGAAATTCACATTTTACTGGAACATTAAATGAAACTTTTATTTCAGCTACAACCATTTGTTGCCATATCGTCTATGGCTGCTTTCAGCAGAGTTGAGTCATTGTGACAGTCTCCCAAAGTCTAAAATATTTACCTTCTGGCCCTTTAAGAAAAAGTTTGTTGCAGAGAAAGGGGGTGGGAATGGATAAATTGGGAGTTCGAGATTTGCAGATACTAACTACTATATATAAAATAGGTAAACAACAAGGTCCTACTGTGTAGCACAGGGAACTATATTCAATGTCTTGTAGTAACCTATAATGGAAAAGAATTTGGAAAGGAATATATGTATGTATATGTATGACTGAAACACCAGGAATTCACACACATTGTAAATTGACTATATATCAATTTAAAAAAAAAAGTGCGTTGGTGCCCTGCTCTAAGACGTTAAGAGATTTAATGTGTTATGTACAGGATTTGCTTTCAGAGGATGGGGCAAAACAATGGAATTCAGGTGTTGCTGGCGGGTCTGCAGGGGAGACACTGGGTGGGAAGCTTTCCTGCTATCCTTCCAGGTTGAAGGGCTGAGGGGAGATAAATGTCTAGTCCTGCAGGTGGGGCTGCTTCTGTCCACACTGGGATAGGGGGTCAGGCCTATGCATTACTCTAGCTGTGGAGACAGCAGGATTCAGAAGTGGATTCACAACCCTTAGTGAGCCTTTCCCACCAGCTTCCCTGCCTGGCTGGTGGCAGTGACTTTTCCTGAGGCCTTTCACATTCCCAGAGCTCTGCCCAGCCTCTCCTGGTTGACCCTGAGCAGCACACTCATTGGTCGCGTCTCTCTTGTTTCCGCAGAATTTGCCTTCTGCCAGGTGGATGCCTCCATCGCTCTGGATCTGGCCCTGGCTGTGCTGTGTGACCTGCTCCAGCAGTGGGACCAGCTAGGCCCTGGACTCCCAGTCCTGCTAGGGTGGCTGCTGGGAGAGGGTGATGACCTCATGGTCTGTGTGGAGAGTGTGCATCAGGTAATGCCAGGGTCTCAGGGCAGTGGAGGCGGGTGGGAGTGTCCTAAACCCACTGTATGCCACACTTAGAGGCTTACGTGGGCTGAATGTGCCTGCTTCTGGATGCTCAGATACCAAGCAGTAACCGATTTGGAAGGCCTCCAAGTGACTCCGGCAGCCTGCTGGGGGCTCTGGGGGGCACCTGGGCGGTTCTCATGGTCGGCTTTGGGGGTTCCAGTGGTAAGCCTTCTGAGCAGTCAGTGGAGAGGACTTTGAAAGAGGCCTCTTGGAAGTTGAGAGTTAATTATGGAGAAGGCTCATTAGTCAGCATTGGAGTAACCAGGGCTTCCACAGTGAAGTCTGAAAGTGAAATACTCCCAGAGCATCAGGGTCCTTCCAGGGTCTTTGCTGCTTGAAGAAAACTATGCGCCTCCTCCAGATGGGGGAGCAGTTGACAGATAGGGAAACTGAGGACCAAGATAAGCAGCAAAAGCATCTTGAGAATTGAAATTCCCATCCACCAGTATCTGACTCAGCTGGCTCCCCAGCAGGCCAGGTATTCAAAAAGCAGCCTATTTATAGGAAATTTGGAGATAAGATAAAGTATCTGTTTTAAAATGACCTTGAAAATCCCCAGCATTATAGAAATTTGGTTTCATACTCAGAGACGAGTGTCTCGTGTTTGACGGCTCTTTAGTCTTTGTTCTGCTGGTCAGATTTGCCTTCCTCCCTCCTCTCCGATTTCTAGATGCACCTTCAGGTCTAGGGCCCACTCTTGTGTTGAGGTCCCCTTTTCAGCACCAGGCCCCCAAAATATCTTGGCTGAGAACCACAAACACATCTTTATCAAAGGTCATGTTAAGTCTGGGGGGAAAGAAATTCCTCTCTGGTGGAGAAGTACAATGAGTGAAAATAGAAGGTGACCTTCAAGGCGACGAGTGGTGTGTGTACACGGGGGCTGATGGGCGAGAGTGGGCCCTCTGTCAGGCAAGGGAGGGGACACACTGCTCCTGCATCTGGCCCAACTCTGCTCTGGACTGGGGCTGGTCAGTAACCCCTGTGAGGTTGGCTTTTGGCTTTTTCATTTGATTCAGGTGGAAGAAGACTACTTGTTTGAAAAAACAGAAGTCAACTTTTGGGCTGAGACCCTGATCTTCGTGAAATACCTCTACAAGCACCTCTCCCGCCTCCTCTCCAAGTCCAGCTGGTGTCCCCTCAGCCCCGAGAGGCTCCGTCATCTTCAGAGGACAGCGTCAGAGCAGTGCCACCTCCTTTCCCAGCTCTTCAGAGAGCTGCCACCAGCTGCTGAGTTTTTGAAGACGGCGGAGTTCACAAGGCTGCGCATCCAGGAGGAAAGGACTTCGGCCTGCCTGAGGCTGCTGGCCCTTCTGGAAGGAAAGCAAGGGGACTCTCCTGCAGCAGCGAATCAGTTAACTCTTCCAGAAACAGAAACAGCTTGTTGAAGAAAGATTTGTGGGGTTGGGGGCGGGGTGGATTACTCCCCTACTAAATCTGCAGAAAACATGTTGACCATAAATTCAAATATCTTCTCCCTTTCGTGCCTCCCCCACTTCTGGGAGTCTAGTCTTCTGTCCTACAGAGGAATTTTTCTTCAGTGCAGTCATTCAGGGCAGCTTCATTTATTGCAGCTACTGTAGGAAGTGAAGCTACCACGTTGAGTATTTACTCTGTTCCCAGGTGCAGGCCACCTGCAGGCCTGAATTAGCCTTTTTCATCCCTCAGGACCTCCAGTGTCCAACCATAGCCAGCCTGCATTTTCTCTGAATTGACTACACAGAATTGGGTTTTAACACATGATTCCCCCCCCTCCCCTTTTTTGGCTGGAAGTAGGAGCTGGATTAGTTGGCAAAGAGCCCACTTGGTCAGAATTCCAAATTTTATTCCATTTTAGCTAAGACAGAAATATGTTTCAAATATTGGATCCTGGGAGAATGAAGATCAACTTCATACAAATAATTGTTTTTAAAGTCCTTCAGTGACCTACATGCCGTCCTAATTATTAAGAGAGCCATTAAGAGCCCCTGCCTGCTCCCCCACCGAAAGTTTTTGTGCTGTTGTTAGGAAACCAGATCTTGCCACGCAGTGAAACCATAGGCTCTTAACTGTTAGAAGGAATCTGGGGAAAGGAGAGTCAGAATAAATGACTTATTTGATGCCTACACTGTTTACTGTTGTTTTCTTGGTGGCAGTAACAAGCAGATTTTCATTTAAGATGCTAGAGAACATTTATCCATTTCATTGATTTAATCTAGAAACTTTTAAGGGTTCTCTGCTTTTCTACATCCAGCCCTCACCCTCTTCCCCACGTAGCCAGCAGGTGTCGCTCTTGCTTACATTTTGCTGCTGGTCCTATTTTTCATTGGCTTGCCACCTTTAATTTATAATTTCAGAGTGAGTGTTACCCCAAGTCAGTCATCTTGAAATTCATAGCGTGGATAGTTCATAGCCTCATCCATGTTCATTTTCATCCTAGTTATCTGAAGAAGCCATTTCAGTAATAGTATATAAATTTGGTCCAGCTTTTAGGGTCTGTGATAATTTTTAAATACTTCTCAGGTGAGCAATCAGAATTTTATTGATGTTTGAGGGTCTGCAGGAGTATTTTAGAGGAGAGAGAGTTCGCTATGATCATTTCCAACTGCAGAAAGGCTTATATTTCAAATAGAATTTGTTCTTTGGAAGAAAACTACCCAATACTAAAAACAGAGACTACTGGTGGTCTAGAGAAAAGAGCTGTGTAGGAAGAGGCAGGGAAAGAAGTTAATTTAGTGTCCAACGTTTTGTCGGAAAGAGAACAGGAAATTCCCTGGGTGGTTTTGCACTATTCAGCTCAAAATGTGTTTTTTGTGATCCTGAATTAATTACCTGGTTAGGCATCTCTGTAGCCCACACTTGATGGAAAGTAGCCAACCTAGCATTTCTTTTTGTTCTGAGAAGACCTGGCTGGTGAGAAGTCAGGGAATTGTTGGCATAACGTGGTGATAACCATGGTAGAATAATTATGAAACTGGCCCCAGCAAAGCCCAGCTCATTGGAAAAGGCCAGCATTCCATTTTCTCTCTCCATTTAAAATGAAATAAAAGCAGTTACATAATAATAAAAATATTTTCTACCAGCAGGTACTCTGTACCAAAGCATGTACCATAGCATGTTTACATGTTAGCCTCCAAAGTCCTTCTACCAAGCCTGCAATGTGGGTGTTCTCATAGCTGTTGACTGGGAATTACCCCAGATTTGGAGTTTGGCTGCCTGTAGCCAGCCTGGGAGGACAGAAGAGACAGATGTTTCCACTGGTTTTGTATCTGAAATCTTGTTACTGGACTCCAATAGCAGTGGCGAGGGAAATGGCTCTTTCACACTTTCCTAATGTATTCCCAGGAGAAACTTAGAATACCCCACTGTCAGGGCCACCCTCAAACTCTTGTGTTTGGGTTCATTTCAACAAAGAACAAAACAGAGGCAGGGTTCTTGGGTATTCTAGGCTACAAGTGTCAGCCCCAGTTGCCCAGCCTTGTCTAGGGGCCAGTGTAGGCTGGGTGGTAAGAATGAAGCAGTCACCTCTTGTGAGGTCACTGACCTTGGCTCCCAGCTCCAGGGTCCAAGATTTGGTGCCCCTTCAGCTCTGCATTCATGGTTCTGTGGACCTCCACCCATCTAGCCATACCCCAGAGGCCTGGCTTTCTCCATTTTTACGCTTATTTGTTTTAATAAATAAGGTGGATTATAGTTGTTTGTCTTTTCAACACCTTAACAAATAACTCATCTGAGCCTTGACAAAGGTGAGAGATAAGTAAAGCAAGAATTATCTTAGTTTTTACAAGGAAACCCAGGTGCCAAAGTGATTGTGACTTGCCTAAAATGACATGGCTTATAAGGGACAGGGCATGAACTCCAGCCCTGTTTCTGATCCTAAAGTCCCTGCAGCCCTTCCCAACTCTAGCTCTCTGGGTGGGTGTGCGGAGAGTACAGCAGTGGATTCTGCAATGCATGCTGAACTGTAAGGAGTCGGCTTCCTGAGTGACAGGCCTGGTTCATTCCCATTCCCAGGTTAACTGAGAGCGGGAATGAGCGCAGCCGAATGGAAGTGAGCACAAAGAAACACGGCCAGCAGCAAGATCAACTTTGGAAGGGGGTGTAGATCGTGGTTGCTGCTTTCACTGTCAGGTACTAGACCTTCCAACTTAGGCCTGATTACAGCCTAGGCTGCCAGGTGTGCAGAATCATGGGCCCGGCTCCAGCTTTTTGGCAGTGTATGTGTAGACGCGGGGTGAGAAGTATCCTGGACCAGACTCCAGATCTGCCCGGGTGGGGCTGACAGCGGCTTTAGCCTCACTGGGCGCTAGCAGAGTGAGGTGTCTGCCCCATACCCGGAGGGCGCCCGCTGGCAAAGAACATTTCCCAAAACGGGCTTTGGGGTGTGGGACTGGCGAGAGAAGAAAACCGGGGCGAGCCCACCAGGCGCATCCTCGGTGCCCAGCCCTGCCTGGCTGCTGTTCGGCCTCAGCCGGAGCCCGCAGCCCACAACGAGGCGAGGCTTGCCGCCCGCAACAACCGGGGAAGGAAGGGGCTAGGAGGGCGTGCCAGGCTAAGGCTGCGGCTGGCGGGGAGCCTTGGCTGGCAGCTGTACCACAACCCCCGGGAAGGCTGGGTAGGGCCGGACCGACCAGCAGACGGACAAGGCGGCGGGAAGCGGCCTCCATGCCTGCGCGGCTCTCCCAGCCTTTCCTCCCATCCACCCAGCCGGCTCCCCCGCCCGGGACGCCCCGCGCCACTCTGTGCCTTTGGCCCTGGCTCAAGGTCTTGTGATGTGATTAGCAAAGCCAGCGCCTTGTCCTCAGACACTCAGCCCTGCCCGGCAGGCCTCGGCGCTCAAGCCCTGTTTACTGCAGCCTGGGCGGGAAGAGGGGCGGAGAAACGGGCCCAGGCTCCTCCGGGCGAGACTGCCGGGGCAGTCGCCCTCGTGGCCGCTCTCGCCCCCACCCCCACCGCGTCTCCACGTGCAGTCGGGTTAGGGACACCACCCATCAGACTCAGGCCCAGAACCCCCGTACCCCACGGCCGGGGCACCTTTGCAAACCAGCCGGGCCAAGCGGACGGTTGCAATATTCTTGCATTTTGCAATTCCCGCGCCCAGTATAAAACCGAGGGTGGGAGATAAAAGCTCCGCAATTTCGCCTAGCAGGATCGGGCGGGGAAAGACACGTCCAGGACTGCAGAACCCGGCCACGTTAAATGTGCTGGGGATTTCCAATAGAGCAGCCCCTGAGGTGGGGAGCGGTATCTCCCCGCCGCCACCCAGCAGCACCCATCTGGGCCGAGTTCTCCACGCCGCCCGGACTCCCAGGCGGCCGGCCCCGCCCCGAGGCCTCTCCGCCCCCTCCCCCCGAGGAAAAAAATTGGCGGCGGCCAATGGGAGGCTAGAAAGGCGCCTGACGTCCGCGAGTCGGCGGGCGGCGTTGCCTGGAGACCCCGGCAGGGTCAGCGTTCTGTCCCCTCCCCCGGCACGCCCGCCCAGCCGCTGCCGCGCTTCGGGGCTTATATAGGGCGCGCGCTCGTTGGCCGCTGAGTTCCAGCAGTCCGCGAGCTGCCGTCGGCTCCGCGCGGGGGGGCGGGCCGGGCACCCCGGGGCGCGGAGGAGCGCTCTAGCTTCTCTCTTTTCCCCCCACTCCGCACTCCCGGGCATCCTCAAACCAGTCCACGCTGCTGTCCCCTCTCCCTCTTTTCTCGCCCCCCAGCGAACTTTCGGTCCCTCTCCCGCCCCTCGCCCGTTATTCGTCGTGGCTCGAGCCCGGCCGCGCCGCCCCAAGGGCTCCTCCGGACCTCCCAGCCTGCAGCTCTGACCATTACAAGATCCAGAAACATGTCGACCACACTTCTGTCCGCCTTCTACGATATCGACTTCTTGTGCAAGGTACGCGGGGGACCAGGGAGGGAGGAGAGTGGGCAAGCAGGAAGCCCAAGTTTTCAGATTTGGCCTTAGGTCCTCGACTTTGGCGGGGTCCTCTCCCCACCTTGACTTTTTGGGCAAGGGAAAAACCCCGGAGTTAGCAATGTGTGCTCGTGCCTTGTGGGCGGGGAGAAGGAGAAGGGAGCAGAAGGGAGTCGCTGTAGCTGTTTAGTTTCTCCGCAGCCGACCACAGCCACGCTGCCCGGGGCTTCCCGGACTGGGCTTGCGCCGCCCAGGCCGGCGGCCCTCGGCTGAAGATCACATGTCGCAACCCAGCGCGGCCCAGAGAGGCGTAGGGTGGGAGAGTCGGGCTCCTCCCAGCGAGAACTTGATTCTTGAGCGCGTGTAAGGGTGGAGGTTGGGGACTGAGTGGAAATCTGAAAAAAGGAAGAAAGAATCGGAGACCTGGAAGTTGTTACTCTGCAACTCGCCCGAACTCTTCCCTCCCTTTTCCATTTTTCATCCCTTCCCCGCTCCCCCCCTTTTTGGCAGACGGAGAAATCACTGGCCAACCTCAATCTGAACAACATGCTGGACAAGAAGGCTGTGGGGACGCCCGTGGCCGCTGCCCCCAGCTCGGGCTTCACGCCGGGCTTCCTCCGACGGCACTCGGCCAGCAACCTGCACGCGCTCGCCCACCCCGCGCCTAGCCCCGGCAGCTGCTCGCCCAAGTTCCCGGGTGCGGCTAACGGCAGCAGCTGCGGCAGCGCGGCGACAGGCGGCCCGACCTCCTACGGCACCCTTAAGGAGCCGTCGGGGGGCGGTGGCACGTCCTTACTGAACAAGGAAAACAAATTCCGGGACCGCTCGTTCAGCGAGAACGGCGAGCGCAGCCAGCACCTCCTGCACCTGCAGCAGCAGAAGGGGGGCGGCGGCTCCCAGATCAACTCAACGCGCTACAAAACTGAGCTGTGCCGGCCCTTTGAGGAGAGCGGCACGTGCAAGTACGGCGAGAAATGCCAGTTCGCGCACGGCTTCCACGAGCTGCGCAGTCTGACGCGGCACCCGAAGTACAAGACCGAGCTGTGCCGCACCTTCCACACCATCGGCTTCTGCCCCTACGGGCCGCGCTGCCACTTCATCCACAACGCCGATGAGCGGCGGCCTGCACCGTCTGGGGGCGCCTCCGGGGACCTGCGCGCCTTCAGCGCCCGCGACGCGCTGCACCTGGGCTTCCCGCGGGAGCCGAGGCCCAAGCTGCATCACAGCCTTAGCTTCTCGGGCTTCCCGTCGGGCCACCACCAGCCTCCCGGGGGCCTGGAGTCGCCCCTGCTGCTCGACAGCCCCACGTCTCGCACGCCGCCGCCGCCCTCCTGCTCCTCGGCCTCCTCCTGTTCCTCGTCCGCTTCGTCCTGCTCGTCGGCCTCGGCGGCCTCCACGCCCTCGGGCGCCCCGACGTGCTGTGCCTCTGCGGCGGCAGCGGCTGCAGCCGCCTTACTCTACGGCACCGGGGGCGCCGAGGACCTGCTCGCGCCCGGCGCGCCCTGCGCCACCTGCTCGTCGGCCTCCTGCGCCAATAATGCCTTCGCCTTCGGCCCGGAGCTGAGCAGCCTCATCACGCCGCTCGCCATCCAGACCCACAACTTCGCTGCTGTGGCCGCCGCCGCCTACTATCGCAGCCAGCAGCAGCAGCAGCAGCAGCAGCAGGGCCTGGTGCCCCCTGCGCAGCCCCCGGCGCCGCCCAGCACGCCCCTCCCTGTCAGCGCCACCGCGCCACCCTCGCCGCCCTTCAGCTTCCAGCTGCCGCGCCGCTTGTCCGAGTCGCCGGTGTTCGATGCGCCTCCCAGTCCCCCGGACTCGCTGTCGGACCGCGACAGCTACTTGAGCGGCTCCCTGAGCTCGGGCAGCCTCAGCGGCTCCGAGTCCCCCAGCCTTGACCCCGGCCGCCGCCTGCCCATCTTCAGCCGCCTTTCCATCTCCGACGATTGAGGCAAGAGGGCGCCAGTGAGGAGAAAAGGAAAGCCGTTCAGGGGTGTTGGAGGGCTCCCCCGCCGTTATCGCCCCTGCTAGGGGCTAAGGGGCACGGGACTGTGAGGGGTGACAGGCCACGAGCAGACTGCAGGCCGTACCGAGCACTTGGACTCGAACTTGTGTGCTGGGAGGGGCCCCCACCCCTCCCCTTTCGGTTTCCTCTTGTTTTTTTTTATTATTATTATTTTTATTATTATTACGAAGTTTCATTCATGTTGAGCAAAAAAAAGCAGCCAGCGAACTTTTTGCGTTGATGAACAAAATATTCACAACAGGGCAGTTGTGATGCGAATAGAACAAAAACCAAACACTTAAAACTTTTTAAAGTCTCCGATGAGTTTGAGACTTTAGGAAAAATCAACCCAGCACCAGCAGCTACCAACCACCATTCCATATCTTCACTTGAAAAGCATTAGTTACAGTCCAGATGTGGGGACTCTTATCGTGAGAGAAGTTCCTAATTGTTTGCCTCAGACCAGTGTAAACAAACCAGCCAGCCACCACTTTGCTAAACCTATAAGCTTTTAGAACCCAGTATTGTGCCGAGAATATGCCTTAATAGTAGCCCTCAGCTCTATAGGTGTTTTTTTTTTTTAGCAAAATTATATATGGTTTAGGAAAAAAAAACTTGCATTCCAAAGTTTCATACAGGTTACTGGTTTCATTGTCACCACATAGTGGATGTTTAATTTAGAACCATTTTGTCTGCTCTTTCTGGAAGCCTTGGGCAGAGATTAGTTTGTAATTGTTGGGGAATAACTGCTGAATTTTTAGCTGTTTTGAGTTGATTCGCACCACTGCACCACAACTCAATATGAAAAAACTATTTAACTTATTTATTATCTTGTGAAAAGTATACATTGAAAATTTTGTTCATACTGTATTTATCAAGTATGATGAAAAGCAATAGATATATATTCTTTTATTATGTTAAATTATGATTGCCATTATTAATCGGCAAAATGGAGTGTATGTTCTTTTCACAGTAATATATGCCTTTTGTAACTTCACTTCGTTATTTTATTGTAAATGAGTAAAAAAAATCTTAATTTAAGAGATTGTATGTAATATTTATTTCATTAATTTCTTTCCTTGTTTACGTAAATTTTGAAAGATTGCATGATTTCTTTACAGAAATCTATCTTGATGCTGTGGAAGTAGTTTGAGGAATATCTTACGAGTTTTAGAATGTATAATGGTTGTAGCCCATCCAACTTTAAAGAAAAAAAGTGACCACATACTTTGTGATCAGGCTTAAATGTGGCATACTTTTCTCATTCCAACTTTATAAATTAGCAAAAAAGTTTTTTGCTTGCTTATTCCACCAGTTCTACTGTGACATAACTGCGTATAAAGACATGTAGCAATAATTGGGGGGGAGGGGGGTTAGTCTTACAGTGCCTTTGGAAGGGCCAGAACTTGCCTTAAATCTTCCTCAACCAAATAAGTATTTTCATCTATTAGTGCTTGAGAGAATTTGAATGTAGGATGGGTTCAACTGCACAAAAGGAAAAGATTTTTACCACTTTTTTTTATATAGATATAAAGTGAAGAGGCCACCTCTTAGTGCTAAAATGGTATGTAGTACATGAATATGCCTTGTTTAATTACAAAAAATTCCAAAACTTGTACTATTTTTTTTTCCTTGTAGAAAAGCAGGAATGCTTTCCTGGACAGCGGATGAATGAGCAGTAGTTGTAGTTTGTACGTAGGTACAGTTGGAGCACTATGTTATGTATGTACTCTGGACTACTTTGACAGAAGTAGGTATTTGAATGTAACAAGATAAGTCATCTTGAGTTGTAATATATTTTGGGGAATCAGTTCACTACAGATTGTGACTGTAAACATTGTACTGTAAATGTTTTGTAGTTTTCCCCCAATAAAATTTTTGGGAAAGGTATTAATGTGGTAAGATAGCTTTTTTAAAAAAACAGGAATATCTAGCTTTCTAGCTTCCTACCACTTTGCAGGCGTTGGGGTCTTGAGAGGGGTTGGGTTGGGGGCTAGGGTTTAGAGCTGGCAGAGCCAGGGTTCAGAAGAGCCTGCCCCCCTGTATGTTTTGTAGCATGTTCTTCTAGCTGGAAGAAAGTAATTTGGACTGTCAAGGGCATTAGTTAGCTCTTTCCCTTGGTAATAAGATGCATCCCAGTTGGCTGACTGGCTGGTGGCAGGGCCTGGCTGGGAGGCCTGAAGGGGTGTGGCCCGTCTGTGAGTCACCAAGAGGATCACGTGTCTCCAGTGGCAGCTGAAGAACTGATTTTTTTTTTCTCTCCTGCTGGGACGCCCCAGGAACAGAGCTGCCTGCGGGGGGAGGGCCTTGCCAGCCCGTGGCTGAACTAGGGGTGGGCGGGCCGGAGAACCAGGATTTTTCCTGGACTTTGGAAAGCCTAGGTTGTGTCCTGGTCCACAGAGGAGGGAAAGAAAAGGAAGATTAAACAGGTTAAACTTATATCTGGGTAGTGTTTGTTTACACGGACAGCTTCCTCTGGGAGTGAGCACACACGTTATTTATGCAAAAGTATTAAGTGTCTGTGCTTGAGAAAGCAAATTCAACCCAGGTCTCTGGAAAAAGGAAGAAAAACACCAATCTGTCTGCTGATTCTCACACAGTCGAACAAAGCCTTAGTACGGGTCTTAACTACCAATCACTTGAAAACTGAAGTCTGGTTCATAAATGAATTCCTGTTTTTCCTTCGCCATTCCCTCCCCCACCACCACACACACAGACACGCACACGGAGCTCACTTTTTCCAGAGTAGGTAAGAGATTTAGCCAAAGTTTGTTTCCTTATCTACAACAGCTGGGCTCTCTCACCCAGGCTCGCATCCTCTCTCAGCCCTGTGTGAGCCAGGGTCTCCTGGGTCTCCCAGCTTAGCCGGGCGGGGTGGGGGCCGTTGGTGGAGCCCGCCAGGCCTCGGGCAGCTGTTTCACGTTAACGATGATTGCGCTGGTGCTAACTGGAGCGTTTTGGTGCTGGGCGCACGCTGCCAAAGGGGATGGGGAGCGGTTTCAAAGTTCTCGCAGATGCCGGGCCGCTGGCTGAGGGCCTCATCTGTGGGGGAGGGGAAGCCTGAAGCCAAGGAGGATTTTGGCCGGCAAGGACCTCGCAGGCTCCCTGACCTCTTCACCATAAAAAATGTGCAATGGCGAGGAAAAGTCTAAAATGTGGTGTTATTTAAGCCAAACTGCATTTTGAAGGCCTTGTTTCCACGACATTCCCAAGCTGATTTTTCTAAACAAGTATTTTTGATCAGCTGGAATGTTAGACTTCTCTTTAGGGTAAGCCACATTCATTTTTGAAAATTGGTTTGTTTGAAAGCCTAACTGCTAGGATCTGATGTTTTGTGTTTTAGACCCAGTGGAGCGTGGCAAGCTGGGGGGAATCATTCAGAAATTTCCTCTTGCCGCAGATCAATGGAGGGTATGTAGGTCATTGTCTTTCTGCAGCAGCTGGAATTAACAACCCACAAAATGCTCTACGATTGCTTGATCACCCTTAGGAAAGTTTTCTTGTAAATTAAGGGAACTAGAAGTAAAAATTGCATGTAAGGACAAGCCAGGATTCCTCTCATGGGCTGGGGAGTGGAACTAAAACTGACTCCTGCATTATACTCAAGATAAAAATTCTTTGGTAGTTAGTTGTGAAAATGAGCCCAGAATGTGACGGTGTTTAGAAAGTCCTAATGGTAGCATTTTCCACTGGCTCTTTGAAAACTAAGGCATTTTTTTTCAGCAGCCCAATTAGTGTGTGCCACCTTCTAAATTGTTTCCAAGTGGGGATGCATGCATGCACGTGTTTTCCACCCCTCACTCTGTCTGAATCTACTGCTGAGCCGTAAAAGGAAACACACACACAATTACTGAAAAGGCCAAAGCTCAGCACTCGCCCTTGGGAGTAGATGGAGGATGGTGAGCCCTGCAGCAGCTCAGGAACCCTGATGAAAGGGCCAGGCCTGGAAGGCCCAAAGTGGGAAGGACAAACAGACATAGCTCTTGGCTGCAGGTCTGGCCCAGCACTGGGATACTCAGTGGTAAAATATGCCTCAGGGGTCTCAGAAAACCCTCAGGCTAGATGGATTCAGGGAGGAGGACCACTAGAGAGCATTTGAACCTGGAAAGGAACCATGGCCAGACATTTGCTGTCCTCTAGTCATGCTTGTGGTGACAAGAGTGAGGGCAGAAGTGACTCTGGCCACATCTTGAAAGCAGAAGTTTGGTCTCGGCGTCTTCCCTGGCCTTGTGAGTTAGTGGGAGCCAATGTGGCCCCTGGAAGCCGAGCCTGGAGGCTGAGCCAGGCCAGCCTTCCATCAGGGTCCCATTGTTGTCACCTCATTTGTGTTTCTTTTCTCTCATTCACTCTCTAGGAGATGTGCAGAACTGTGGCTATCCCCGACATTTCTAGTTTCTCCTTGTGCGGCTGGCAAGGCCAAGGAGGAAGGGAGGAAAGGAAGGAGGGCTGGGGAGGGAGCCACGGCCTGGCGGCTGGACAGGCCTGGCCAAGAGGAGCCCTGCGGAAAGGGGGACCCCTCAGGCAGCAGGAAACCACAGCAACTCCAGGCCCACCCCTGCCTAGGTGGGTTCTCCCAACCTCTCCTGACAGTTTATGCTAGACCTGGAAAGTTTATGAGTGTGTTTGTGTGTCTAAGGGTGTGTCTGTGTGTGGAGGGAGGTCGGTTGGAGTGTGTCCACATGGAGGGTGTACATGTGTGCGGACCTGTGGCCTTGTCTGTCAGGGTGGGTGTGCACACATGCATGGCATTACTCTGTGTCAGGGGTCTGTGTCTGTGTGTGGGGCTGCCTCTGTGGGATGTGTGGATCTGTGTGGCTGTTGGTGTGGGGGTGATGGGTATGTATGTCTATAGGTGTGAGAGTCGGTGGGTGGGCATGGAAATCTGTGTGAGTGTGGGTGTGTATGTTGTTCAGTGTGTGTGTAGGTATGTTGGGAATCTATGTGTGAGTGTGGTTATGGGTTTGGGTGTGTCTTGCTGTGTGTGAGTGTGGGTATGGTTTTGAAGGTGTCTGTTGCTGTGTGTGTGTGTGTAGGTGTGTCAGTGTGTATCTGGATATGGGTGTGGGTTGGGTGTGTCTGTTGCTCTGTGTAGGCGTATAGGTATGTGTGTGTGGATCTGTGTGTAAGTGTGAGTGTGGGCTTGAAGCTGCCATTCTGTGTGTGTGCATTGGTGCGTGTGTCTGTGTGAGTACGGGGTGCCTTTGCCTGTCCCTGTCGCTGTGTGTCTGCGCGAGTGTGCCTGTTGCTCTGTATGTGTGTATCTGTGTATGGGTGTAGGTTTCAGTGTGTCTGTTGCTCTGTGTGTGTGTACCCGTGTGAGGGTGGGTTTGGGTGCGCCTGTTGCTGTGGTCAGGGGTGTCTGTGAGCTGCTGCCATGGGGGGAGGTGTGTGGGTCTGTGGGATGA
Organism: Vicugna pacos; assembly: GCF_048564905.1. NCBI lineage: Eukaryota > Metazoa > Chordata > Mammalia > Artiodactyla > Camelidae > Vicugna > Vicugna pacos. The sequence continues at coordinate 30,741,164 of NC_133001.1, forward strand.
GGGCTCTGAGGGTGTTGCTACACGTGTGGGTCTGGATGTCTCCGTGTGTACGGAGGGGTGTCTCGGTCGGGACAGAGTGTTAACAACACCTTCGCAGGAAATGCAGTCCTTTTTAGCAGGCCTCTTTCAAGTTAAAAACTGTTTTCAAAACCCGGAAATGGCGGCCAGGCTGTCACCCACTTCCTGCAGGGCAGTGGGTAGAACAGGGCTGAGTGGGAGGATGGCAGACAGGCCTTCAGGCCTGCAGGGACCCCAGACCCACTTCATTGCTGGTCACACCTGCCAAGGACAGGCCTCCTGGGCCCGACTGCAGGGACATATTTAGAAACAATTCTCTAGTTGGAGGGGGAGGGGCCCTTTTATTTTCATCTGTTGCAGAAATAGCTCTTGTCAGATAGGAGTTCTTGTGCCCTCTGGGGTGAGAGGCAGCTCTGAAATAGAAGGAAAGATATTAAGGATTTTAGACAGACGAGAAAACTCCTGAGCTCGCTGAAACTGAGTTTAAAATATTTCTCTAAAAATAAGCTTTGTTTTCCTTGTGGATTCCTCTGGCAGTCGGGCCCTCGTGTCAGGGTGTTTAGCTGGCCTGGGAAGCCAGGCGGAATTTTTAAAAAAGTGAGTGTTTCCCAGCTGTGGCCTTGGAAATTTCTCTGTTTTCCATTTATTGAACTCCTAGTTTCCGGCTAATTAAAATTATTTTCAAATACAACTCTGTGGCCCTGCAATATTTGATGAAACACAGAATTCCCACTGACCCCTCCGCAGGAGGCTGGGCCAGGCTGTGGAGTGGCCTGTGACCCCCCTACTGGTCCAGGTGCTGGTTTTACGGGGAGGGGAGACCCAGGCCTTGGTCTTTCCAAATCCCACCGCCCACATGTAGTGACTGGAGTGAGAGGCTGCTTGCAGGAGCATCTCTGGGCCCTGTACCACTGGAGAAGGGGCTGCGGCGTCCTTGGCGACCTGCTGTTTGTTCCCCTGCATGCCCAAGTGGAGAAGGAGTGGACTTCAGGGGAGAGGAACGTGGCTGAAGCACGTCGGAGTTGATCTTGGACTACCTGGCTGTCGCTCCCTGGCCTGGCTACTGCTGAAGCTTCAGGTCCAGACAGGCCAATGTTGCAGGACCTACAGGATGTCTGGACTCCCGAGGCGACACATTGTGAAGATGGAAATCCTAGATGCCGCAGGGCAAGAGGCATATATAGCTGAGGGCCACGGCTGGTGTGAGTCAGATGTGCTGGCAGGCTCCCCTCCACTGCCCTGGGATTCTGTGCTGACGTCTGAGGGTGGGATGTGGGGACTCCTGCCGGGACCTTTTGTTCATCCCACAGGTAGTCCTTGATTATCTGGTACACGCCGGCACTGTGGTAACAGAGGTGACCTGACAGATGTCACCCCTGCCTTCATGGAGTGTACATGTTTTCAAGTTTCATTCATGTTGCAGCATGAATCAGACTTCATTCCTTTGTATGACAGGATAATATTCCACGCTATGGACGTACTGTCTTTTGGTTTTTATTCACCAGTTGAACGTTTGAGTTGTTTCCACCTTTTGGCTGTTGTTGAACCACACTACTGTGAACACCGGTGTACAAGTTTTGTGTGAACATATGTTTTCAGTTCTTTGGGTTATATACCTACAAGGGGCATTGCTGGATCATATGATAACTCTGTTTAACTTTTTGAGGAGCTGCTGTACTGTTTTCCAATGTGATACATTGGTTTTTTAGAACGGTTTTACTAACGTCTGTTTCTGCTACATGATGATGCATGCTCCACGATGGCCACATAAAAACATGTGCACACTTGTTCACAATAGCCAAAAAGTGGAAACAACCCACATGCGCATCAACAGATGAATAAATCAACAAAAGGTGGTACACCCACACAACGGGATCGTATTTCATCACAGAGAGGAATGAAGTACTGACACACGCTACAACATGGATGAGCCTTGAAAACATTAAAAGTGAAAGAGGCCAGACACAAAAGACCACATGTTGTATGATTCCACTTATATGAAATGTCCAAAATAGGCAAATCCATAGAGACAAAAAATAGACTAGTAGTTACCAGGGGCTGGAAAACGAACAGGGAATGACTGCTGATAGACACAGTGTTTCTCTGCGGGGGGTTGATGAAAATATTCTAGAATTAGCAGTGATGGTTGCACAACCTTGTGAATAAACTGAAATGTGTACATTTGTATACTTTAATGTGGGAAATTTTATTGTAGGTGAATAATCTCTTAATTAAAAAAAAAAAGTATATCCACAAGCTGAAATCCCTTCCACAAAAGGGAAGGACAGGGCACTAAGGGAACCTCTGTCAGGGGAACTGACCTCACTTAGGGTTCTGGAAGCCCTTAAAGAAGTAAGAAAGACAAAGGGTAAGAAATACTTAATAAGGCAAAGGAGCAGTTAAGCAGATTTCTAAGTAACAGGAACAGCTGGTGCAAAGGCCCTGTGGTTAGAGGGAGCATGACTTCACAGAAGAAAGAAAAGGATAAGGCACCTGAAGGTGGAGAACAGAACAACATGGCACAGGATGGGGCTGGAGTGGTGGGCTCAGCCCTCGAGATGTCTCACCTACTCTCTGTCCCCCACCAATTCCTCTATTAGAGCATCATATTCTTAGTTCAATAATTTCTACACCATTTTAAAAATTTTATACTTTGAACTTTTCTGTATTTTAATTAAACATTTTAAAATAACCTTTTCAATTAAAAGAAAATTGCCCTCAGAGCTCCCCGCTAAAAATATAAATTCCCCTGAGAGGGGGACTCATTTGGATCCTTTGCCCCGGAACCCAGGAAGTTATCACCAGTGGAAAGAACTGGGACTGGAGTCAGGTGGGGAAAAGGTCCCAGGTGCTGCCAATGACCCACTGAGTGCCCTTGAGCACAGTTCACTGCCTCTTTGAGCCTCAGTTTCTTCATTTGAAAAATGGGCGAATCCATTGTTGTCCATGTTTTTGTTGTAAAGATTAAGTGGGATAATAGATGTGAAGTGCCTAGAGGTGGTAAGTGGTCAGCAAGCATTAGCTGGCTGTTATTATTACTATTGTTAGTATTATCGCCACCGTCATGCTTCATCATCTTGGCTTCCCCTCCTCCCCCAGTTCATGCCCACAGGTCTCCTGATCTCCATGCCTTAAAGACTCTAATAGCTCCTATTTATGGAACTCCTATCGTGTGCTAAAGCTTAAGACAGTGCTCTTAGCTTACCCAAGACTGAAGTAATGTCACTAGCCCCATTTCAAAGATGAGGAAACTGAGCTCAGAGGAGTTGTCATAGGCCAGAGGCCAATAAGCTAGGAAAAGGCAGAAGCCAAATTCAAAGGAAGCTAAGTAATGTCTCCTTCAAATTGTCTGAGGCTGCCTCAGACTCCGGATTTACTCCTACACTGTCTAGAAACTGAGATTTCCAAGAAGCTTTCTAGGGTTTCTTTCCATGCTAGACCACGCCCTGCCTCACCTGTGCTTTTAAAACACAGTGAAATCAAGTCAACCTTCAGCTCAAAATCCTCACTCAGAATAAAATCTTACCAAGGCCTACGAGGTCCTACATGATCTATCCCTCCCCATCCACCCACTAGCCCCTTTCCCTTCTGACCTTGACTCTCCCTCCCCTCCTCCTGCTCCAACCACTCAGGCCTCCTCGCTGGTTCATAATCATGTTAGGCCTACATTCTGTCTCAGGATCTTTGCACTTGCTATTCCTTCTGTCATTCTCTTCCACACGGCCCTTTTCCTCCCATTTCCAGCTGTCACCTTTTCAGGGGGCCACCCAGACCACCCTCTCTAAAACCACAGCCCCGTCTGGACTCTTTCATCCTGCTTTATTTTTTCCCTCCATTTGTCATCCTTTGACATATTTTTGATGCCTTTGTTTATGTATATATTGGCCTTCCTTCTGGAACTCTAAGCTTCATGAGGGCAGGCACTGTCCCCAGAGCAGGGGGAGCCACTGAAAGATTTTAAGCTGGGGAGTAAGACAGCCACATTCACATTTTTAAATGATTTCGATTGTGTGGAGAGTAAACTGGAAATCATGATTCCTTATAAAAACAATTTTAATGCTGAAAAAGTTTTTAAAAAACCATGACCTAGTGTAGCCCTCTCATTCCACAGATAACTAAGGCTCAGAGGAGGTGGGAGGACCCCTCTGGAGAGTTCTTAACTTCGGGGTTTCTACATGAACCCTGGGAAAAGAGACCACCCAGCACCAGGTATGAGTTGTCCCAGTAAGGCTGCTGGTAAAGATGCTGCATATTGATTCTCATGGGAGCAGACCTAAATCCCTCTGGGCTGAGAGGCTCAGAACAGTGGGTCTGTGGGTGTTCTGTTTTTCTCGCTTCTCAGGGAGGTCCTGGAGGGTCTGTGGGGGTGGACATGCCAGGAGCTTACAAGGCACAGCCCTGTGAGCCCAGAGCTGCTGCGGGGGCTGAGGCATGAGAGGGCTCGGGGCAGGTGTCTCCACTGCTGTGTGAGGGGCCTGGTCTGCAGGCGTGACAGGCAAGGGCTCTCGTAGACCTGAGTTCAAAGCTCACTTCACAGCCACTCCCTACCTGTGTAATCCTGAGCAACTCTCTGAGCCTCAGTTTCCTTGTCTCTGAAATGGGGATGATGACGCAGTTCCTACTACACAAAACCCCCATGAAGGTCAAAATATGATGTCACAGGTAGTGTCTGGGAGAGGGCCTAGCTCAGGGGCCCATAGGTAAAACCGTTCGCAGGCTAGCAGTGTGGGTAGCAGCCTGAGCTGCCCAGTTCAGCTTTGTTCCTACCAGCTGGGAGAACGTGAGCCAGTGGCTTGATGTCCCCATCTGTAAAATGTCAGTTCTGTCTCCCAGGGCTATCATGATGCTTAAGGGAACCAGTCAACTCACTTAGCAAGAACAGAACCCCCCACGTAGGAAGTGCCATGTGACAGTTTGTTACTGCTCTCTTGGGTTTTTTTTCACACCTAATCAACAGACACCCAGTCTGAGGGGGTTCAGGAAGTCTCCTTCATCTGCCCCAACACGGGGCTGTAAGGTGAGAGTGACAACTGTTTTCCTTTAGAAATTTTAGGTAGATCTGCGCTGTCCAGTATGGTAGACACCAGCCGCATGTAGCTGTGAACATTTAACTTAAAATTCTTCCTCGGTCACACTAGCCACATTGCAAGGACTCAGTTGTGGCTAAGGGTTACTGCACTGAACATTTCCCTCATCCTGGAAAGTTCTGTTGGACAGCACTGCTATTCTGGAGGGTTCTATTAAAATGCAAACAACTGTAAGGAAGGCGACTTCTATCGTCTAACCCTGGAAGGGTTGTCCTTTTCCAAAGCAAGTCCTGGGACACACCCAGGATGTCCTTGATGGCTCCCCCTCCCTCCACAAGCTAAGAGAGTCCCAAATATTCCCCAACTGCCCCTCTGTCTGGCAGACTGTATGTGCCAGTAGAAGAGATGAAGGGACTGCCCCCCACGTGGTGGCACCTCACAGCCCCGTGCAGCAGCCTGTGACCCGCTTCTTCTCAGATGCCCCGGAGACGTGGACCCCCCAACACACACACACCCCACTGTCCCTGTCTCCACAGCTGTGACACCACATCCATCCAGTCACCCACACCAGAACTGGGGTCCTCCCAGAGGCTTTCTCCAGCTTCCCTCTACCCTTTCCCTCAGGCTGCCTGAACTGAAGGACTGTGCTTTCTAGCCAGGCCTGGACAACCGTGGGCTGCTCCTCTCCCCATGCCCCTGCCTGGGACCACCCCCCGCCCCCGCCAACCACCACCACGTCTCTCTGCTTTCTCTGCCTCAACTGAATTTCAACCTTAGCTCTCACCTCACCCCCCTCCCAGCCTCCCAGGGTCCCCCCAGGCCAGCCTTTGCAGGAGCACAGAGCACACTGTCCTACACCAGCTGCTCACGGCTCTGTCTTCCTCTCCAGCCTATAAGTTCCTTCAGAGAGAGAACGTCATGTTCCTTCTTGCACACCCCGGCCTGGCTCCTAGAAGGACCTCAATAAGTGTGCAACAAAACCAGCTCCCCTCACCAACCCGGCGTCAGAGTGGTACTGTCCTCTCCCACTTGACCGATGAAGAAAATTTGGCTCGGAGAATTGCAGACACTTGCCCAAGGTCTTCCAGCTCATGAATGGTGGGGCCATGGTGCCCCTCCCTATCTCCGCCCCCACACTCTGTGAGGCTGGGTTGTTCAGAATGGAGAGAGATGCACTGCTCTTTGGTATACATGACCGCCTATTGAGTTTTTCCTCTTATTCCAAACTTGTGCATGCTTGTTCTGAGCATCCAAACAGCACACAGTGCTTTTCAGTGTGTGCAAACGGAAATGTTCCTCCTGATCTCCCTCCTCAGCCCCACGCAGCAAAGCTGACCACACGAAACCTGCTTTGTGTGAGGAGTTCCAGAGATTTGACTGTGCACCTCTGTTCATCCTCACACACACTTTCAGTTCACAGGGTGGGGTCACGCCGTCCATCCTGGCCAGGGGCCCACTTAGCAGCAGCTTGGTACCCACAGAAGGGAGGCCCTATGGTGGCTGCCCGGGCTCTGCACCAGTTCACAAGCAATGTGGCATGGACATCCTGACTCACAGATCCCAGGGCAAATATTTCCCTCAGATGAATCTGTGAGGCAGCTTTGCTAGGTTACAGGGAGGCTCCCACGTTTCGATGGAGGGTAATATGCATTTAAAACCTTGAAAGTGGCCATCATGGTCTCCTCCCAAAATGTGGCATAAATACCTCCCACCTCCCTGGGCCTCCGACGTCATTTCCACCCCTGTTCGTTTGCTGTGTGCCTGCCTGTGCTGTGTCTGGAGTCCACATGACAGGGGCTGCCCCGTGGGGTCTGGTCTTTGTCTCCCTGTCCAGTTCTCAATTCCTCCCGTGCTAAGCCCCAGCTCCCCACACCTCCAGGCTCTTGGAGAGCAGCCTGCAATTGTCCACCCCCTCCCCTCGAGCTGGGGCCAGAGACTGAGGCTGTCAGCTGGGACAGCCCCTCTAGGCTCAGGGCACCTGGGCTTGAGGACAAGGAGGTGGGAAGGTTCTTCCCCTGAAACCAGGGGGAAGCCCCCAGCCGTGTGACTGTGGACGGGGGCAGCAGACATCCTCCGGATACAACAGTGTTGCCCATTGAGGAAGTGAGACCCTGTAAGACCTCAGCGAGTGTGTGTGCGGGAGTGCGTGTGTGTGCAGAAGTGTGTGAATCGGAGCCCGTGCTGGTGTGCATGTGTGTTTTAGGGGCCGTTGTGTCAGGGGTTATGTAAGGGAGGCACTCCCTGGGGCCAGCAAACCGCAGTGGTGTAACCGCCGGCCGGCGGGGCCAGCAGTAGGAAAGGAGGGAAAATATAAACACCGCGCTGGGCCGGTCTCTCACCCGCCACAGGCAGGCCCTGGGCAGGCCAGCCCTTCCGGTCCTCCATTCCTGCCGCCTCAAGCTCTGTGAGCTGGCCTGTGAGGGGTGATAATGCAGCCAAGGAGACCAAGGCCAGGGGTCTCAAGAACTCTACAGGGAGCGGACATCCCCAGCTCTTGATCCTGGGCCAAAGGATGGGACGGAGAGGAGAGCCCAGCAGGGTCTACCTAGGCTTCTCCTGGGCCTGCCATAGGCCATGCTTCCCCTCAGAATGAGGCAAGCCACCTGCCGCACCATCAGAGCTGCTCTCTCTTTAAAGCCTTCTTGGGGTCCCTGTGTCCCAGAGGCCTCTGCCTGGCATTAGAGCTCATCACCCTGCACTGAGCCAGTGTGGACTCACGGCTCACCTGCTCACATCCTTGGGGTGGCCTCAGGGCCAGCTGTCTCTGCCTGTCTTATATTCACACATATGTGCACCTCCTCCCTGCTGCCCATAACTCATCCCCAGCCCAGATGCTTGCCTTCCAGTCAGCACTCAGCCTCTTAGCCCTTCCACACCGCACCTGAGGCCCTCTCTTCCAGGAAGCCACCACTGACTGCTCTGGGAAAGAGTCCTCTCTCCCTGCTCTGAGTTCCTGAGGCACCTCTGGACACGCAAGCTGACATCTGGGCACACACATTCTCTGGTTGTTCACTTTAATAACAGTGGCCATCATTTATGCAGCATATTCTCCGCCAAACCTGGTCCCTTAAGGTCGTTATTGCATGTCATCCTCACACTTGCCCTAGAAGGTGGTTTTCTTACCATAATTATGTGGCAAGGGAGCACACAATTGAGGTGTCACAGAGCATGGGTGGGCTGCTCAGTCCCAGGAGAGCCAGGCTCTGACCCAGAGACCCTGCAGCCAAGGCTCACCCTGGGGGCTTCCAGTGGAGTGGGCTGGAGTTTCAGGGTCCCCTTGACCTTGAGGTCCTTCCCTGAGAGTCCTTTGGAGTTGTCACTGAGCGAGCCGTGTGTTCTCATGAGTATACAGGAGGGAGAGAGAATTCTCACCAAGGTGGAAGCTCAAACTAGGGAGACAGGTGAGTAAAAACCAGAAAGCTAGAAAGCAAAGATGACTCAGGAGATGGCTGTGGTCCTGGCTGAAGTCAAAGACAGGGCAGGGCCGCAGGAAGGAAGGGAGCACCCAGGGAGAGAGAGAGTAGGTGGCCTATGGCTGGCTGGCTCCCCCTCCCCTTCTGGAGGAAGCATCGTGCCTGCTTCCCCTGGCCTGTGAGGTCCAGCGGGCCAGGGAGCCCATCATCTTCTTCCCTCTGTTCCCCTGCCGCATGGGGCCCACGGCAGTCACCCACCCTCAGTGGGGAGGGGCTGGTCCGTGAACTGGAATGGCTGGCAGCCCCCAGCAGTACAACTGTCTGCTGTACAAGGATTAAATGACATAAAATACACCACACCTGGCACACAATGGCGCTAAGTAACGTCAGGGCCACCCTGTCTTCCTCACTCTGGCACCATCCCTGCAAGCCTTCACGTGGTCACTCGTGGTGAAGTCAGGCATCCACAGAGGGCCCCGCTGGTGCTGGGCTCCAGGGAGGAGGAGGGGTGCGGAGGGGCGGGAGACCCCCCCCCCCCGGTGAGCTGGGGGAGAGCTCGCACGCCTCGTCCAGCTTAGAAGGTCCCTTTGCCTCCCTTGGCCCCTGTTCACCTCCCGCTCCTTCTCCACTCAGCCTCCTCCAGTCCCTGACACTCCAGCACGGCCGTGCCTCCCGGCAGCCATCACTGTCCACCTGGTATCCCAGAGCATGGACTGTGGAGCCTGACTGACTGGTTCCATCCCGGTTTTCCCACTTGTCAGCTGTGTGACCTTGGGCGAGTTTCCTCAAGCTCTCTGTGCCTCTGTTTCCTCATTTATGATTCCCCTGTTTCCTGGAGGTCCACAGGGGAGTTTTGTTTCATCAGATGGCCTACAAGTTCCAGAAAGGGTAGGGAAAGCCCATTTATTAGACCACACTGTCTTTTAAAAATCCCTACCTCCACTGTAAGAGAGGGTGACCCCCATATTACAGAGGCAGGAACTGAGAAAGTTCATGCCCTGCCCGAGGCCAGCAGGTGAACCTGCCTCCAGGAGCTCTGCCTGCACTGGGTTAATTGCAACTCCAGTTTCTGGGCTCTGAGGTGGGCCAAAGAGATTCTGGCCCAAGGGTGACCAGGGAGGGCAGCAGGTGATTAGGAAAGAGGTGAGTGAGCATGTAAAATGCTCTAACAAGAGACTGAACATCACGAAGAGGCCTGTTCGCAGGACACCAGCCCCACTACAGCACGTCTATGAAATGGTGGGTTCCATGTGGCTCAAGAATGGGCTGGTCTGCACGTGCTGCTCAGAGGGATGGCTAAGCTGTGAGGTTACAAGAGCAAAGGGAGATCTGTGTGTTACGGCACAACTTCTTTCCCTGAACATTCTGTTTAACAGATACACATGCAGACACTATCTGCTAGTGGGCATATAATATGGGCCTAACATTTTTTTTCTGGCCGGCTACACAAGAAACTGTTACCTGGTTACCTTCAGACAGAGGTTGGGAAAGGTTGAAGGCAAGGCAGGGGAGAGTTTTATTTTAACCTTTCTCTTTTGTTTGGTTTTCCTGCCATGTACGTACATTATTAGAGGCATCCCTCAGAGGTTTTGCGAGTTTGGTTCCAGATAGCTGCAATGCAGCGAATATCGCAACAAAGGGAGTCACACAATTGTTGTTTTTTGGTTTCCCAGTGCATAGAAGAGCTATGTTTGCACTATGCTGGACTAAATGTCTTTAGACTAAATGTCTAAAAAAAGTACATACCTTAATTAAAAAATACTTTATCGTTAAAAAATGCTAACCAAAATGCTAATGATAATGCTGCAGGATTGCCACAAACTCTCACATTTGCAAAGGACACAATATCTTTGAAGCACAATAAAACGAGGTATACCTTTATTTTTTTTAATGCCAACAGATATTATCTGAGCATTTGTGATGAAAAGCCATTCTGCTCTTTTTCTGTAGCATCAGAAAAGAAAGATGTATGAAAGTTGGTGGGAGGTGGGCATAGTTTTGTTGGATCTTGCTGTTGAGGGCAGGGCCTGGCTGGGAACAAGTGGCTAAAGGGCCCGTGGAGCCCAGAAAGGGGGTGGGGGAGGAGGTCCTGCCTGCTGAAACTTCCTTCCCCCTCCCCCAGTACCCTCACAACTGGCTCAGGAGATCTTTGAGAGGCCCAGGCCAACCCTCAAACTTTGGAGCCCTCTCTCCCATTTAAGCTAAACGTTCCAGAGTACAGGCCCTTTTTGTATGAAGACAAGAACCAGGATCTCTGTTTGCCTGAGGTCTGCCTGCAATTTGCAGGACCCACCACTGCCTGTCTTACTTTCTGAGTCTCTGGTCCCAGGCTTCCCTGGGGGAGCTGGGAGGTGGCAGGGAGCATGCTCTGTGGCCAGGTGTTCTCTGTCAAGTCTTGCCCTCCTGTCCTCCCACAGGAGCCTCCTATATCCCTGGGGCATACGAGGATAGGTGCCACACCCTGCTGTCCGGTCCTGGAGGGCCTGGGGATCTGCTGGGCGGTTCAAGTTCAGGGAGGTGACCCTCTGACTCTCTCCTCAGTTCTGGCATGTGGGGCTCCCTAGTTTGCAGTCACTGCTGGTCTGGCAACAGGTGAGCAGCCTGTGGTCCCTGGCTTTGCTCACTACTGACCACCATGCCAAGCCATGACCCACATCCTAGTGAACAGAGACACCCCCAGCCCTCTCAAATGGGAAGAATGCTGTGAGCACCATTTCACAGGCTAAGAAACTGAGGCCCAGGTTGGTAAGTGACTTGCCAAGGCCCATGGTGAGCCAGTGACAGAACAGAGCCTAAGATTCAGGCATTTCTCCATCCTGAGTCCTCAGCCCTCAAGGGTGCGCTGATAAGAAATGAAGTTAATATGATCTCAGGGTTATTTGAAGAAAAACCTGCCTTAAAAGTGACCCAGCTCAATAGCATTTGTCATTATGGGATTATGAACTAAAACAACAATGAGATACCACGACATACCTGTTAAAATGGCCAAAATCAGCAACACTGACATTACCAAATGCTGGCAAGGATGTGGAGCATCAGGATCTGTCATTATTGCTGGTGAGAATGCAAAGTGGTACAGCCACTTGGGAAGGCAGTTTGGCAGTTTTGTTTTGTTTTGTTTTACAAAACTAAACATGCTATTTATGATCTAGCAATCATGCTCTTTGATTTTTACCCAAATGAGTTGAAAGCTTATGTCCACACAAAAACCTGCACACTGATGCTTTCAGCAGCTTTATTCATGATTTCTACAACTTGGAAGTAACCAAGATATCCTTCAGTAGGTGAATGGATAAACTCTGGTACATCCTAACAATGGTATAGTATTTAGTGCTAAAGGAAATTAATTAAGAACAAGCCATGAAAAGACACGGAGGAAACGTAAATGCATATTACTGAGTGAAAGAAGCCCATCTGAAAAGGCTACATACTGTATGAGTCCAACTGTGCGATGTTCTGGAAAAGGCAAACTATGGAGACAGTAAAAGGATCAGTGGTTGCAGGGTGTGAAAGAGGAGAGAAGGATGAATAAGCAGAGCACAGAGGATTTGGAGGGGAGGTAAAACTGCTCTGTGTGATACTACAGTAGTGGATTCGTGTCATTATATATTTGTACAAACCCATAGAATGTACGACACCAAGAGTGAATTCTCATGTGAACTACGGACCTTGGGTGATAATGATGTATCTACCACATAGGTTCATCATATGTAAAAAATATACCACTCTGGTGGGGGATGTTGATAATGGAGGAGGCTATGCTTGTGTGGGGGCAGGGGGGCATATGGGAACTCTGTACTTTCTGCTCAATTTTGTTGTGAATCTAAAACTGCTCTAAAAAATAAGGTCTATGAAAAAACAAACCAAAAAAAAAAAAATTCACCCAGGAGCGAGGGTTCCAAAAGACCCTCTCCACAGTGCTTCCCCAGTGCCCTCTGGAGTCACTGCCAGCAAGGAGGTGGGTCAGAGATGTTCAGTGCCTGTGGTGGGCTCCCAGCTCAGGGGCTGTGGGGTGGGCAGGCCTGACTTTTCCCCTGCCACCTCCCCACGTGTTTCCTGGGGGAACCTCAGAGATCCCCAACCGTTGGCACCCTTCTCCCCAGCTTCCTGTTTGGGTTCCAGAGAGACGTTTGGCCGTTTCTGCAGCTGAACTGGGAGCTAGTAGGGCTGGTGGGAGGGATGACACTGCCCTTGCCAGGGAGCGGGTCAGGAGACTACAAATTGGTTGGGGCCTCAGCTTGTGGTCACCTGGATGCTCAAATCCTGACGTGGAGGCCCTTGAGAGGTCAGCGTGTCCAGCCCCCTGCCTCAGGGTAGGACATATCTGGGCCAGGCAGCTGAGGTCTCAGACATCACTTGGCCCAAAATAGCCCATGCAGGCAGAACTTCTTACTGGCCAGTGTGATTAGAGTGGAGCCACTTGATTTTATTTTATTTTTTAGATGGAGGTTCTGGGGATTGAACCCAGGACCATGTGCACGCTAAGCATGCGCCCTGCCACTGAGCAATACTCTCCCGCACTGGGGCCACTGTATTAGATGAGCCCTAGCGTCCTCACCTGTGATCACCTACTTGTAGGTACATAGGTTCATAAGTAGCTTCTTTTATTCTTCTGGTGGGTGGGACACACACTTCACACACATCTGAAGGGGAGAAACCCCGTCCCTCCTCCCACTTGCCCGGGTCTGGCTGCCCTGCCACACCCAAGAGCTTCCACCCAGCTGCAGACCTGCCAGAGGTCATGGAGAGCAGATGACACAGACCTGCCCTCCGGAGGCTCCAAGCTCATGGGGCTAGAGGCATAGGAGAGAGAGTGCTTTCTGAGGAGCAGCATGGGAAAGCCCAGGGGGACACTTAAGTGACCCTGGGGTTCAGGGAAGCCTTCCTAGGGAAAGAGATTCTCAAGTCAGATGTTCACTGATGAGAGGCGTTAGCCAGGCAGAGAAAGGGTCCTTTAGCAGAGGCCCAGAGGCAGGCAGACAGGTACCTGATGTGGGCAAAGCTGTGGTTCAAGGAGGTGCTGGGAGGGAAAGACAGAGGCTGGTTGGGACAGTCCAGCTACTCATCCCACCTCCCCTTCCCCAGTCCTGGGGACCTAGGACTGGCCCAAAGTTCCCCTCATTGTAGCCCTGGGATCTCAGCAGGATCGCAGGCCTTGATCTGCCCCACCTCTGCATCCATGACAATCCGGCTCCACCAGGTGAGCAGAGGCTCAGGCCACTGGTCCACTCTGTGGCTCCAGAGTGCGTGTGGGGCCTGACTCACTAGGCCCTGGGGAGGCCAGACCACACACCCTCAGGGCCAGAGAGCGGGGAGAAGGGAGGGTAGCCCTATCGGGTCCCCTGAAGGGGAGAGGGTGGCAGGGGCTGAAGCCAGAGGGGCCTGCCCGCCTCCCCCTCAGTGTGTCTATTTGCTCACAGGAAAGGTATTGCCTCAGGCCTCTGGGTGGGGTGTGTAGGAAGACAGGATTATCTTTGGAGATGCTCTCAGACAAGATGCTTTTGAACTGAGGGTTGTGCAGGGTGAGAATTGGGGGTAGAGAGGGTCCCCAGCTGCTTCTTCTCCAGCCCCAGAAGCAGCCCACATCTCCACACACTGTTGCCACCTGGGGTCCACAAATCTGTTACTCCTCCATGTTCTTTGGGAAAATGGAGAGCTTCCAAAGGTGCCATGCAAATATATGCAAAATAGATGCAAATAAAAATGGAGAGTCACCCATTGAAAACCAGTTTCAGGTGGTTGCTTCCCTCCTTCCTGCTCTTCCGGATTCACCTAAATTTGTGAGTGCGCCTCAGTGACTGTGTGTATGTGAGAAACTCAGGAGCAGAAATGCAGAGCGAAGGACAGGGTGGAGATTTGGGCCAAGAGAAGGCGCGGGGCCTTGAGGCACTTCCCTCCCCACAGGGAGGCCTGCGTAAAAGGATGTGTGGGGGGCAGGGGAGAGGGGAACATGGTATCTGGCTAAGAAGTACGTGAATCCTGGGCTTCCTCAGGGTCAGTGTCAAGGGTGGGGCAAGGCAGACTCTGAGGAGCAGTGGCCTAGGGAGGGGCCTGGAGTCGAAGGGAGCAGGATGGGGTTGCCCAGGTGAGCTGGGGTGGGGGGGAAGGGGAGTCTCAGATAGCGGCTGTAGCCTGGAAAGAAAACCTTCCCAGGCCTGGAAGCCCCCATCGGTGCCGAGCTCAGTGCCACTGCTGCCCTGAGGAGCTTGTGTGGGGGTCACGACCAGTGAGGCACTTGGGGCCTTGGTTTCCTCATTTGTAAACACAAGCGATGTTGTGAGGAAACCACTGTGCAATGCTGATTCTAAGCATTCCGGGTCTGGTAAGATGATTTACAAACTGCAGAAAGAAGGAAGGCGGTCCTTCTAAAAGTCTCTGCGAGAAGCTTAAAAAAACGTCTTCAAGGAATGAGCCCTGTTTTAGGAGGGACTTGGAAATCCCCTTCCAGAGCTCCTCAGTCTCTCCCTGGGTCACATCCTCGGGTTGTAGGAGACAAGGAGCACCTTTGCTGGAAAGAGCCCCACACAGAGGAGGTTCTACAGGATTAAGAATAAACAGATCAACAGAAGTGAGAGAAAGTTAAAAGGAAGAAGGAAAGGTAACTGGTTTGGAGAAGAGCTGAGTCTGGGGTTCAGGCAGCTGTGGGAAGAACTGTGCTAGGTTCTTTTAAATCTAGATTGGCTTTTGAGTTGGGCAGGCCAGCCTCTGCCACTTTCTGGCTGTTTGACCAAGTTCTTTAACCTCCCGCAGCCTCAGTTTCTCTGTCTGTAAAATGGGGATGATAATGGCTGTCCCCAGGCTAGAAGTGGGAATGCAGTGCGGGATACGTAGGGAGGGTTTCCCCCTGAGCAGAAACAGCTTTTCAGTAGAGTTGTTCCTCGAGTAGAGAATTCAGTTTTTCTAGAAAAAGACTGAGTGAGCCCTGTGTCACACTGTCTGTGGTTCCTGCAGTGGGGGCGCTGACCACGGGCTTGGGTGTGATAGAGCTGTCCCCGCCCCCAGCCTTTGGAGGGCCACATGGGCTGCACGGTTGAACTTCAAAGGATGGTTCTAACAGATGCTGCCAGTTTCCTGAAGCTGTGTAACAGCCCACGCCAGCCTGAATCACCCAGGACTGAGGGAAGCTGGGGAGCAAGGTCCAGGAGTGCCGAGGGCTAGGTTAGTCTCAGAGGCTTCCAGGAGGCGGCTCCCAGATCCTCACTGCTAGAATGCAAGAAAAGAATAGCTTGGCTGGGGTGGCTGCTGCTGTTTGGTGATTTCTTTAGTGAAATAAATCCTGGTAGCCCAGGATGTTGGGGCCTGGTACATGTGTATTCAGAGGGATCTCTAGGTGGAGGAAGGACTTGGGCCAGGAGATAAGAACCCTGATAAACTAGATCACAACAAAGGAATGCAACCTACTGACCCAGGCTGCCCTCCAAGCTCCAGGAACACACAGCAGTTCGTTCCAGGCACATCCGCCTCCTCCAGAAGGCCCACCAAGAGTGCTTCCAGTACTGTGGCTTGCAGCTGCCAGGCTACAGGGAAACTTCTTGAGTGGGTGCTGTGGGTGTGGGAGAGTCTGATGGGGTAGGCATGGGTGGGAAGAAGGTGGGTTAGGGTCAGGGCCGGGGTGGCTGCCTTGGGAGGTGATGGCCAGAGCAAGGGGCTTAGAGGCCCTGTGTGAGGCTGGCCCACAGCAGGTGGGAGGTATTTTTAGGTAGGCTCAGGTGCAGACAGAGACATTACGCCATGGCCCGACAGGTGGTTAATATTTAATCCCTTCCTTAATCATTAACTCCCTGGCCGGCTGGAGAGGAACGGGATTGTTGTCAAATCAGTAACCACAGGCTGGGAACAATGTCCACGGAGCTCGCTGCCCCTCCCGCAGCTGGGAGTGCTGGCCGGGCGGGGTTGTCCCTGGCCCTGGGGGCCCTGGCTCATCTCCTTCCCATGGTGACCTCAGGACTCGGAGAGGGCAGAGGAGGTCGGCAAGAATCCCCTCCAGGCCCGGACTGCCCTCTAACCCCAGGCGCTGACTGGTGGGGAGCGGCTGGGAGCGGGGTGTCCATTCAGGCGTGAGGATCCTGGGCCCTGCTTCCAGGCCAAGTGACCTTAGGCGAGTCGCAACGTGGCCTCCGTGAGACTCAGTTTCCTCATCTGCGCAAGGAGGATAAATACTCTTATCTTAAAGGATGGTCATGAGATTTGAGTGCGATATGGGTGTACAAGGAAGTACTTTGTAAGCTAAAGACTGAGACTGCAAATAAGTTAGAGAAAGGACAAACAGAAAGACACAGAGAGTAAAAGAGTTCAAAGCAGAAAGAGGAAAGCTAGCATGCTCTTTTTTCTAGTCACTTAGGGGCAGTTCCTTTCAATGCAGTTGGCTTTAATTCAGATCCTAAGTGTGTATATTGGGCAAGGCTGTGTCTGCAGTCCTAAGCTGAGCTTTGAGGCAGTTTGAAAGGAGTCAGCCTGGCCCTCAGGGAGCAAGGGTGACCAAACTCCAGGCTTGAACCAGAACAAGATGGGCAGTGTTTGTGATGTAGGTCAGCAGTTCAGGGCTGCAGGGTCAGCAGGGAGGGGGTGGGGAGGACAGGGTGAGCTGGAGGGTCAGCACAGGCTTCAGGGGTGAGGGTGAAGAGGGGCAGGGGAGCCACCTGAGCAATGAGTAGGAGTTGGGTGTATAGGGGAGGGAGGACTCCTGAGTACATACATGTACCCCGGGCATTCAAGCACAGAATTCAAGCACATAAGCAGACTGTGCAAGGGTGTACACAAATCACACACACTCACAAATGGATGTACGTAGTCACCCACGGCACGTGCACAAATGCACACACAGACAGGCACACCCCGTGGGGTACCCACGCCTCCTCCCCCAGCCCTCTGGGTAATTCAGCGCATCTGAGCCTGACTGACACCCACCAGAGGACTGAAGCCTACAGGGTGCATCACAACGCCGTGGTGTAGTCCGCCCCAAAGCAGAGTTACTTTTCCTCTGTTCCCTCCTTCAGCTGAATTTTTTAAAGCTGGTTTTCATCACTTATCTAAAGAGAAAATATGCAAAATAACTGGTCTTGTTAAGAGTGCAAGATTATATTTTTATGTAAAAATCAAAATTGAATTGGGGGATTGTTTATTCAGCATGAAAAGTAACATGTACATCTTTGAAACCCTGCATGTGCATGCTGTAGCAAATATTTTTATAAATTATCACAAGCTTTGTTATCTTTGTATACACGGCCACTTCAAACTGGGAATCGCTTTCATAAAAACTTTTTTTAAAAGGAGGTGCGACCAGATCCTCATGTGGGTGTGAGGGAGCTGCAGGCAGAGAGCTTAGAGTCGGCACGGGGACCCAGACACATCCCCTAGCAGGGATAGGAGACAAGCAGGAAGGGGGGGAAGGGACCAGGCAGAGGCAAGTCTGGAGGCCGCAGCTTCTTAGAGGAGGTGGGTGTGGAGCTGGCCTTTAGGGAAGAGGGATCGGAGGGGCAGAGAGAAGGCCCTAGGGGGCTACCGGAGCCCCCAGGAGCCAAGCTCTCAGCCTCCCTCTGGCTGCCCCAGCCACACCCCATGCTCCAGCTGGGACCAGGCCCCTGCAGCCAAAAAGAAACCAGGGAGAG
Organism: Vicugna pacos; assembly: GCF_048564905.1. Taxonomy (NCBI): domain Eukaryota; kingdom Metazoa; phylum Chordata; class Mammalia; order Artiodactyla; family Camelidae; genus Vicugna; species Vicugna pacos. The sequence continues at coordinate 30,759,230 of NC_133001.1, forward strand.
ATTCCTCAGAAATTGGCCTGAGGGATAACAGAAATAGAATTCTGTCCTTCCCTCTAAGGCTGTGTAGGAGCTTGGGGTAAAGGTCTTCTCTCTCTCTTTTATTTTTAAATTGATGTATAGACAGTTTACAACATTGTGTTCATTTATGGTGTACGCATAGTGATTCAGTTATGCATATATATATATTCCTTTTCATATTTTTTCATTATAGGCTATTATAAGATATTGAATACAGTTCCCTGTACTATACAGTAGAAACTTGTTGATTTATTTTATATATAGTAGTTAGTATCTGCAAATCCTGACCTCCCAATTTATCCCCTCCCATTCCCTTTCCCCGGTAACCAAAAGTTTGTTTTCTATGTCTGTGAATCTGCCTTTGTTTAAAGGGCCTTCTCTGAGCTCTGTAAGCAAATACTGAGACTCCTGTAGGAAGCCAGTGCTGCTCCCTGCTCCCTGCTCCCTGCCCTGAGGAGCTCCTGTAGGCCGTGTAGCCAGGATAGGATGTAGATGGATTCACATACCACCCAGTGTGAAAGGGGTCCTAATGGAGGTACAGACACTACTAGGGGCAGGTCATGGGTGGATTAGAGCTCAGGCTCTGGATCCAAAGTGTCAGAACCTAAATCCTGCCTCTGTCCATTCCCAGCGGTGTGACCTTGGGCCTGTTAGCTGACCTCTCAAGAACTGTCTCAGTTTCTTGTCTGTAACATGGGGATGATAAGAGTAAAGTATTTGATGCTTGTGGTTGTTGTGAGGGCTAAATGAGACACAGGACCTAGCCTGGTGCCTGGCACAGGGTAAGTGCTAAAGCCATTAGAAGAAGGAGAGTGAGTTTCTGATTCATAGGTTCAGGAAAGCTTCCTGGAGGAGGAGACATGTGAGCAGGCCCTCGAGGGAGGAGCAGGGTTGCCACAGATCCAGGTGAATGAAAGATGTCCCTTCCCTGCGGGCCAGGGTCCGCTGAAGCAAGAAAGGTCATGGCATGTTCGGGGACCACGAAGAATTTTGTGTGGCCACATCCACTGCCTGGAGGATGGACGTGGTTGGGGTTGGGAACGGTCAGAGAAGCTTTGGAATTTCCTGCTATCCTGAATAAAGGGGAACTCAGGGAGGCTTGTGAGTGGGACCCTGACAACACGAAGGCAAGCTTCTGGCAGCAAAGATCAGGCTTTGTTGTGGGGCGGGCAGAAACCCAGGCAGACACCCAGGCAGAAGGCCATCTGCGGCACTGGAGTCCTGCAGGAGGTAGGCCTCAAGGCTCTGGGCTTGGGTGATGTGGGAGGCTGGCCTGAGACCAGGTGGGAGACAGAAATGCTGACTCTTCATCTGTGGTCTTTTACCTGGTTAGACTCCAAATGTACCTTCCACGGGGCTCCATGGCTGGAGCCTTTGGGCATGCTCTCTGAGGCCCTTCCAGCCCCTTCGTTCTATGGGTCTGGCCCGGCGACCTCAGGCCTGTCACATCATTTGTCCTGCTTCCACTTTGCTGTCTGTCAAGGGAGTATAGGAATTTCCGTCCACCCTGGGTTGTGGAAGCCCCAAAGGGATGCCCTGCTGCTTTTCTAGCCAAGGTTGGGCCAAGGGTCAGGCAGGGAGACTTAGGGCAGCGAAGGACCCAGGCCGCAGCTTCACCTCTGTCTTGCTGGGGTGGCCCCTCAGCTTATCTGAGTCAGGGCAGGGCTAGGGTGGATGCGGAGGAGATACTCCTTCAGGCGGCCAGATACTGTGAGGGGATGATAAAGGGTGCAGGCCCAGAAACCGACAGAGAGGGTGGGACAGAAAAGCTGCCACTTCCCTGACCCCTTGCCCCACCCCCAGGCACCCTCCAGGCCAGCCCCACCTTCCACCAAGCCTACCGCCAGCCCCGTGGGGCGGGAGGAGGGAGAAGGGGCCGCAGGAACTGGCCTTTGAAGGTTGTTGGTGGCCTTTGGACACTGTGTCAGGGGACTGCTGGGGACAGAGGCCAGGCTACGAGGGAAAGGGAGGGTGACCAACTTGACTTTCCCAGTTTTAGCACTGAAAGCCTGCTCTAGGAAACCCCTCGGTCCTGAGCAAAGTGAGGTGGTTTGCCTGGGACTGTCCAGGTTTCAAAACTGAAAGTTCCTTCTCCTGGAAATCCCCTCAGTCCCAGGGAAGCCGAGACAGTTGGTCACCCCAGGAGTAAAGGAGTAAGTCTGGGAGACAGGGTGACCAGGACGGGGGAGCAGCCAGCTCTTTTCCAAGTTTCCATAATCCTGATTCTTTTTAAAAAAATTTTTATTGAGGTAACATTGGTTTGTAACATTATGTTTCATGTGTATAACATATTTCTAGTTCTACATACACTACAGAGTGCTCACCATCAAAAATTTGGTTTCTGTCGCTCACCATAGAGTTGATTCCCCTTAACTCATTTCCCCTTCCTCCTCCCCACTATCCCCTCTGGTAACCACTACTCTGTTCTCTGTATCCACAAGTTTATTTTTTGTTTGGTTTGATCATTTATTTTATTTGTTGGTTTATTTTATTTTATTTTTTTAATATTCCACATATGAGTAAAGTTATATATTTGTCTTTCTCTGACTTCTTTCACTTAGCATAATACCTTTGAGGTCTATCAGGTCGTCACAAATGGCAAGATTTCATCTTCTTTATGGCTGAGTATTATACCATTGCTTATATGTACCACTTCTTCTTTATACAATCATCTATTAGTGGGCACTAAGGTTGTTTCCATTATCTTGGATTTTGTGAATAATGCTGCAATGAATATTGGGGGACATGTATCTTTTCGAATTAGTGTTTTTGTATTCTTTGGGTATATACCCAGAAGTGGGATAGCTGGATCATACAGTAGTTCTATTCTTAACTTCTGAGGCATCTCTGTACTGTTTTCCACAGTGGCTGCTCTAGTTTACATTCCCACCAAGTGTACGAGGGCTCCCTTTTCTCCACATCCTCGCCAACACTTGTTATTTCCGCAGTCCTGATTCTTAACCACGTCTGCTTGTCCTCAGTGCACACCCTGTGTGAGGGGACCACTCAGGTTTTCTCTCCAGTGCACACATCTGGAAGTCTGGAGCTGCCTCAGGAGAGGGCTTCTTTGCCAGGCTGAGGCTGGGAGGCATGGAGAAGTCACGTGAGAATCTTTGATGTTGGCTGCTCTGCCCCCCAGGAGCCTTCAGAGATGGAGCTGGGGCTACCAGTGGGCTGTGTGCCTCACAGCTTGCTGCTCTGGCTAGTGAGATGCTACAGTACCACAGATGTAACCGGCAGCCAGATCTCTGGGATCAGAAATTGCTGAAAATCAGAGTCAGGGTGCCTGCCTGGTTTGTAGAATTCAGTCGCAATGCTCTGCTCAGAGCTTCTGCACCCACCTCCCCTCAGGCCCTGGTCACTTGCCTTGTTCCTGCATGGGCTTCTCAGTACCAGAGGAGGTTCTGGGAACAAGATAGGAAAGCTGGCAGGTACGTGGGAGTCAGGGACACTTTCCTAGAGAGGACTCAGAACAGGACTGGGTTGTCAGAATGGAGACTTTCTGCCACCAGCAGTCCCTGCCTCCCAGCCTTGCCTGCCTCCCAGCCTTGGGGCTTGGTTTTACACCCCTCTCTCACCCTGGAAAAAAGATGGACTTCCCTTACCTGGGACATGGAAATCCCAAAGACCCTTGGCACCTCTGTTCTCAGAGTGGCACTGGCCAGTCAACATGGGGCCAAAGCCTGATGGAGTTAACAAGAGCAGGGCCTAGGGGACAAAACAGAAAGGCCTGAGGAGAAGGGCCTTAGACCGTCTATTGGGAGATGGGCCCAAAGGGATGAGAGAGGAAAAAGGCGCCCCAGACATAGATACAAGATAGCTCCCTGTAGGTCGGCTCAGCCAAAGAAGATTCTGAGGGACTTCATGGGCTCTGAGGAAATGTCTGAACCAGATACCCACAGAACAACTATTTCTAGACTTGATGGAAAATCTACCCCACTTCCCCTTCCAAGGATCCCAGAGTTGGTTGAGTGGGTGAGGTCTGTTAGTGAAGCTAGCTATGGTCTTGCTATTAACAGCAGGGTTGGCGAATGGACTAAACTGAGCTGACCATGTTCTAACTCGAGGCTCTACTGCTTCCAGAAAGTCGTCTTCCTTACCCCTCTGCTCCCCCAGCCCCACCAGAGGTTGGGGGGTGCTGCTTATAGCTCACCTCATTTTACCTGTATCACGCCCTATTGCTTTTGCCTGTTCACTTATCCAGCACCTCTCCTGAGTTGTGGTCCCTGTCATGTCACCTCTGAGCCCCCAACGCCTCTCAGCAGATGGCTGGAAGATTAAGGCCATCAGACCCCCAACAGTGACCATGAAGTCCCAGATAGGCGAGGGCCCTGGGGAGAGGGGCTGGTAAGGGAGCTCAAGGAGGGGCTCAGAGACCTGGCTAGGTGTCCTGGGGGAGAGAGTGCTCCAGGTGGGGTGGGTCAGTTCTGGGGCCCTTTGTGTCTCAAACTCAGCCTTCTCCGCCGTCCCGCACCATCTCAGCCACGAGACCAAACTGTGTGAACAAATGGTACTGATGGTCAGGGGCCGGGACGGAATCCCCCCAGACAGGCTGACCAAAGGGTCCTCGTCACTGGTTTTCTCGGTCTGCAGGGAGTCACAGGGAAGAGGGCCGAAGGGGCGGAGGGGTGGAGGGGAGAGGCTGGGGGCAGGGCTACCGGGGGGTGTGGCTGAGGGGAGAGGTGCTGAGGGCAGGGGAGCCAAGCCTAGTTGGCCTTTGAAGGGCAGGCCTTCCTGGGGTGGACACTTTAATCGCCCCCAATTAAACCATTGCCGGAAGCTTTTAACAGCCTCCATACGGCCTTTCAAGGACTGCCCTTTTGTTAGACAGCCAAGCTGTTATGCAAAAAGAGAGCGGGCTGGGGGGCCTCTGACCACTTACCCCAGGATCCAAGGCCAGCCAGCCCAAACTCCAGCCAGCCTCCAAAGAGTCTGCTTGTTTGCGAATCAAAGGTTGGGAAACCTGCTTTGATGTGGGGAAACCCAGCCCTTCCCTGTCTCCCCAGCTTCAGTCCCCTTGCTGAGGGTGTGGGGCCTTCTTCGATGACCAGGCCTTCACCCCCACAGTTTCCAGATCTGGGCCCTGCTAGGCTGATCGCCGGGGGCCTGGGAGCCTGCCCTTACTTCAAGGAGCAGGTCTGCAGGGATGGTGAAAACTTTCACTGTCCCACTGCCCCCGTGGGCAAAGAGACCCTGACCCTACCTCCTCCAGCTGCTCTAGGGTCTTCCAGCCCTTGTGACAGAGCGTAGACCTCAGATGGGTGTCATCTGAGACGCTGTTAGAAATGCAGGCTCTCAGGCCCCACCCTAGAAGAACTGGATCAGAATCTGCTTTTTAACAACCCCCCTCCACCCAGGTGAAGTTTGAGAAATGCTGCTCTAGTGTCTTCCCTTCTCTGCATCTCCTCTTCCACTAACCCCCCAACCAAAACAAAATAAAAAACAAAAACAAGATTAAGTGTAGAAATGATATAAGCCACGATAAATTATGGCCAATATAGCCCTCTGCTTTCCAAACTTTCCACAACATATAATTTCTTTAAAAGTCAACAACAAAGCCCTTTCTGTAAATAGCAGCTTCTGGAGGACCCCAAATGGCAGGTTCCATTTGGTCATTTGGTTCACATCAAAACCCTCCACGCTTGATTTCCACATCTGTCCCTCATTCCATCCTCAGAACTTCGTGAAGGAGACAAGACAAGCATCCCTATCATATAGCAGAGGAAACTGAAGCCCAGAAAGGTTATAGTGGCTGAGTTAGAGGGGAAAACACGGGGTCTCCATACTCTCAGGTCCAACAGGGCTGCCACCGACAGCTGTGTGGTGTGTGCACTGCACAAATGTGCCTGACCCTGAGGATGGGAGTAGGGGCTGAGGTGTATTTCCCACTCTGCTCTCTAAGAGTGTCAGGGTGTCCTAGTGTGGACAGGGCCCCATGTGCTAGAGGAAGGGGAGCCTTTTTCTGTTACACAAAATCCACATATAGGAAAGCAAAATCCTGGCACTTCCAGAGTTCCCCGTTTCCCACCTCCTCCTCCTCCTCCGCACAAAAGCTGTGGGACATCAAGCATCTGTGACCTGCCAGCCTTCAGGCTTTAGGGCTTCTTCCAGGATCCCACTTAGTCACCAGGACAACTCTCTGCCTCATTCTTCCGGATAAGACCCAATTCTTCTGCTTCTTTCCTTGAAGCTGGTTTCTTGAAAACCAAACAAGACCCAGGGGCACTCCAGATGAGTCAGATCCTGTCAGCACAAAGGTCTCCCACTGCTCACTCTGGATGAATAGCCTGGCTCAGCCTGGCGGATGAAGTAGGGATTGGTTTAGAAGAGTTTTTTCTACAATCTCAGGTGTTGAAACTTCAGTCCCATCAGGGGCAAATCTTGAGTACCTGGGGGAACAAAGGGGGCTAAAACCCACCTTGCTTTCCCTCCAAGATCCTACAGCAGGCTGAGCACTGAGAGAAAGATAGCAACCTGCAGAGGCACGCGGGGTGTTTTGAACACCTTGGGACTATGGGATCAGTGGAAGGCAGAGTGGTGGTGACCTTAGAGCAGGGGTCGGCAAACTTCTTCTGTGAAGGAGTGAAAATTGTAGGCTGGTCTCTTGTCACAACTACTCAGCTCTGCCAGTGAAGTGGGAAAATAGCCGTGGACAATATCTTAATGAATGAGTGTTAGTATGTTACAATAAAACTTTATTAATGGACACTGAAATGTTAATTTCATGTGATTTTCATATGTGCTAAAATTTTATTCTTCTCTTGATTTTTTTCCCCCTAATCATGTAAAAACCATTCTTAGCTCTCAAGCTACACAAACGCAGACAGTGGGCAGAATTTGGCCTTCAGGGCCAAGGTTTGCTGGCTCCTGGTTTAGAGCAAAGGTTTTGAGGTCAGTTGTCAGTTTTGGATTCAAGTCCTGGTTATTTCACTAACCAATGATGTAATTTGGGGAAAGTTACTGAGCCTGTTTCCCCTCTGTCAAACGGGGATGGAGAGTGAGCAGGAAAGATGAAGCGTGTGAGAGCACCTCCCAACCTCAGTGACTGATATGGGGCAGAGACTCCTTAAATGTTAGCAATGGAGGCCAGTGGTGGGGAGCGTGCGGCTGGAGAGGTCCAGGGACCATTCCAGGAGGGACGAAGGTCTAGGGCAAGCTCGGCCTTGAGAGGTGCAGTGATAGAGGAGGAGAAAGGTTGACAAGTCAGGCCAAAGAAACTGGCCTTAATCCTAGGGTCTGAGATGGCCCTTGAAGGCTCTGAAAAGGGGATCCTTCAAAGTGGGGCCAAGGGGAGGCCCACCTTCAAGGACTACCTGGGGGAAGGAGATGGGAAGCCGGGGGAGGAGGGGATGTTTGGGGAAACACCATGTGCCTAGGAGACATACGACGAGGTTATTGGTGAGTCTAGATGATTGAGACCTGGTCGGGGAGGAGGAGCGGTTATCAAGGGAGTATCAGGACCAATAGATGGTAACATAGCTGGGTGTGCCGTTTCATTTGTAATCACCTGCAGGTGCTAATTAGCCCCCTTTCTGGACTGCAAGCACATTTCCAGGTTAATAATTTGAGGGGGCCACCTATTGTTTTTGCTGACCTAGCAGCCCTCCTTTGCCCTACCCCCAACTGCCGCAATATGGCAGTGCCATGTTACTGTAGACACCAGTCCCATTGCTCCCTCAGACTGAGTGGGCCAAGGAGGGGGTTCCCAAACAAAGTGGAGCCATGGAGATTCCTTCCCTGAGATTTTATTAACTTGGGATCAGAGAGAATATGAATTAATTCCCTCTCTGGTGGACAGAACACCAAGACGTGGAATGCAGAGCATCGGGGAAAGAAGCCGATCCCAACAGGAAGCAGAGCGGAGAGGCGAGTCCCTCCAAGGACCTTCGTCCCGCCCTTTGTGCAAGGCTCAGTGATTCAGTTCTTCCCCAGATTGTAGGAGATATCCTGAATCCTTTGGAAAAATTCCTCTTTCTAAAACAAGCAGGAGTTTCTTTCACTTGCAAATGAAGAGAATTACCAACCCAATGCATCCTCGCAGCTTTCTTACAGCTTTCTTGTTGTGCATTGGCTGTGAGCTGGGCTCCGGCTAATTGCCTTACAAGCATTACTCAGTTATGCTGTGAGCTATGGGTGCTGTTATCTCCACTTTGGAGATGATAAAACTGAGGCTCCGTTTCACCTGACACTTAAATGGGGTGCCCCTCAGGACTTGGTCCTCTTTGACTAGCATAGATCACTCTCTCCCCCACAACCTTGTCCATTCTCAGGTTAATTCTATTTCTACAATTTCCAGCTCTAAATTTTAGACTTCCCTTTTAAAACCAAGCCTGGTCTATCTGGCTGCCTACTTGATAAAGATATTTCAAACACAGATCTCTAAAACTAAACTTCTGCTATCCCCCCTCCCATCAAATCTGCCCATCCCCTGGGGCTTCGTTTCTCAGTAACTAGCCATCCTCTCCACCCAGTTTCCCACGTCAGAACCTGAGATCTATATTTGACACCTTCTCCTTTGTAGTCCATACCTACCCTATCATCAATTCCTATTGCACCCACTTCCTAAGTATGTCTTGGCTCTGCCCCCCTTTTCTCCAGTTCTGCTGTCTCTTGTCCAACCATATCCCCTCTCCCTTGAGAGGTAGCCTATTCATTGGTTTCCTGGAATCCATTCCAAGCTATTATCCATTCAGCTGCTGGAGACATTTTTTAAAGAGCTCTAATTACCTCCCCAAATCCTTAAAACTATTTAGTGGCTCTAGTCCAAATTCTTTCCCAAGGTCCCTGTGGTCCCACCAGATCTAACCTTTTCTACGCTTCAACCTCATCTTAAGTCTCTCTTTTACTCACGCACTATAGTCTCCCTTCAGTATGAGTACCAAACTATTCTGACCTCAGGGCCTTTATACATGTTATATCTGTGGTCTGTACAGTGTTCTCCCCCTCTGCCTCCCCAGCTCTTATCATTCGTTCTTAGATATCCTTCAGGTCCTGGCTTAAACTTCAGGAATACCTTCTCTTGAGGCTTCCAGGAAATAATATCCCATAGCACCCTTCACTCTCTGTAAGCGTTCAATAATTTGTGTTTGGATATACGTTTAATATTTATCTCCCTTGCTAGACTATAATTCTCTGAGAGCAGGGGTTGGATCTGTCTTCTTTATTGTACCCGGACCACCCCATTCAGTGTCAGGTACAGAGTAGGTACTCAGAAATATTTGCTGAATGAATGAGTCAGTGACAGAGGCTTGTGAGCCAGGATCTCACTCCTAGCAATGGAAGGGCTGGACATCTACCCCAATTTTGTGGGCTCTGAAGTGCACTCTGTTAACTTTTGTGCATCACTGGCACCACTGGGGGAACCAGGAGAGAAAAGGCTGAGAAGCTGTTCTCAGGCCCTTGAACTCATCAGAAGGGATGCAAGAAGCAGGGGGGAGGGGTACCAATCTATTGCCAAATGGAGTCAGGCTGGAGGTAAGGAGAGTCCCAGGTCGCGAGTGAGGAAAGGCAGGTGGGTGTGGGTTGGAGGACATGCATTGATGGAGCTTTGGTCCTGCCCCCAGAGGCCCAACACTAAGACCTTTGTCTGCGTTGCCTCCTTTAATCCCCTGCCAGCCCTGCAGGATTATTATCTCCTGTTACAGACAAGGAAATGGAGCTTTAGGAAAGAGAGTAAGTAACTTGCCTAGAGTCTCCCAGACAGTAAGTGTCAGAACCAAGATTTGAATCTGGAACTGGAGCCTTAGAAATCAGCTATTTGGGAGAATCAATCCAGGAAAAAAAGAAAAAAAACCCAGTAAAACAAACCCCCTGTTGGACTTTGGGGGGAGCTTGCCACCCGCCCCCTCCATCACTTCACCCCTGTGGGCTGTCCATTCTTGGGGATATCTTTTTGAAATTCCAAAAGCTCTTGCAGGAAACTGAAAAGCCTCTCTGTGCAACCCCTCAGGTGGCCAGATCCTCCCTGGCTGGCGCCTACCTCCCTCGAGGAGTTCCCCTGCACAACTTCCATTTGAAAAGGAGCTTGGGGCCGTGGTGCCTGTCCTGCTGGGGCCCATCAATGCCCTCAGCTCAGGGATGCAAAATGCAGGAGCTTGGCCCACCGAGGGGAGTGAGGGCTGGTGGGGGATGGGGCAACGGGAAATCCCCTCAGAGCCTGGCCTTGGGTGTTGGGTTTGTATTTTTAACATCATTATAGACACCCCCTGCCCTGCCCCATTTAACACCACTCATATAGAGCCTTTAAAAAAAACATCATTTATATAGCCCAGTATAAATATGAACTCATTAAAGCTCAGACGATCTCTGAGGTAGGTACTATTAACCCGACATTTTGATGACAGGGAGGTTGACGCAGACAGGGTCGGTGACTTGCCCAATATCACCTACAGTAAGTGGTGGAGCTGGGATTTGAACCCAGGCACCAGTCTCTGGATGCTGTGTTCTGAAATCCCTCCTCTCCTCTGGGGAACATGTCAGGGGAGAGGGATCTCTCTGGTCCCGGGAGATAAGGGGTCCCTTCTTTTCTCACGTGCCCAGAGTTTGTTTGCTTCGAGTGAGCAAGCGGTCGCCCCAAACAAAGGGGATGCAGGTGGAGATAACCCAATCATTCTGGGCCTGGCTGGGCCGTTGGGAGGGCCGGGATTCAACCCAGCCTGCTTTGGGGCCCGGACTTCGAGAAACTGCCAGTGCCTGGCCGCCTGCTGTTTGTTGCAAAACAATGAGTCAGCCTGGCAGGGAGGGGAGTAGGAGGGTAGGGAATGGGGTAGAGGGGCCTCTCCCTCTCCAGCCCTGCCTCTGGCCTTTCTCAGGGTGGGTTCTGCCCACCCCCACTCTCCCAGCCCTTAGAAGTTTCACCAATTTCCTTTTTTGTTGTTTGGCTGAGTGAGGAAAAGGACTGGAAAATAGAAAGTGCCCTAGACAGGAAAAACTCTCTGAAAGCTGAAACCCGCCTGCTCAGGCCAACACCCCAGTGGGGGGCGGTCAGCCAGCCAGGAGTCCATCCCTGGCCTCCTTCCTGGGCACCGGCCCACGGTGGCACCTCAAGCCCTGGTCAGTAGAGAGGAGAACTTGGAAGTCCAGGGATGAGTGGTGACTGGTTCAAGGTCACAGCTGTGCTGATGACCAGGAGGGTGGGGCAGATCCGGTGGGAAGTTCTTGGGGAACAGGTTACTGGATGGGAAGAGCCTGAAAATATAAACCTCCTTTTTTTCAGCTGGTTTTGCCAAGGGGCCATGCCCTTCCATCCTCATGCGGGAAGAGCCTCCCACCAGGAGCACATTAGGGTATGGGGCAGTTCTCTACCCTGGGCCTCACTGGACAAGCCAGTGTGGTTGCTGGTTACCCCGAAGGATCGATCCCATTTGGCCACGAGCCACTCCCTGCCTCCTCCAGCTCTGGGCCCCTCCCACTTACCCAAGAAAGATAGTGCTTTCCCCTTGTTAGAGCCAGACAGAGGAAATTTGCTCCAGGTCACAGAGCAAATTCATTAATTCATTCATCAAAACCTCTAGCTGCTACTGAGCCAGATTCACTCGGCAGAGGCACAAGGTGGGGCACAGTGTCTTGGGAGAACTGCTCTAGCACTTTGACCAAGACTTATCTGCCATGCATGCAGTGGGGACATGAAGGGGCTTGACCCAACCTGAGAACGAGGGAAGGCTTCCTGGAGGAGGCAGATAGAGCAGCGTCTTAACGACTGAGTAGGAGTGTCCCGGGGCCACAGTGTTCTGGGCCAGGGAGAAATCAAATCCACCAGTGCCAGGCCCACCTACTAAGCGCTACCCCCTGGTCTACAAGCATTAGTGAGCTCCTACAATGGCACAACACTGAGTTGGGACCTGGGAGGAGATACAGGCAATGATCATAGGATGCTTGCCCCCAAGGAGCTTCCTGGACCAGTGGGAAGACAAAACAGTCATCCTCGTAATGCTGAGGAATGCCAGTAAGTGTTGGGTGCTCCACTGTGTATTTCTACGTGGAATACACTTCATTTAGCCCTCACCAAAACTCTATGAGCGGATACTCTAAGCATCCTACTTTCCAGAGAGGAAACAGAGGCTTGGGAAGTATCGGTAACTTGTTCTGGGTCATCACCTGATAAGAGGTGGAGCCAGAATCTAGACTCAGGGGCCTGACCCCCAACCACTGTGCTCGCTACAGCCGGGGGAAGAGAGGCAGCTGTCATAGATTTTCCTTGGTGGGCAACGGGGAGCTGGCAAAAGCTTTGGAGGGAGGGAGGGCATGACACAATCTGACCTGTGTTTTGGCACAATAGCTCCAGCGGCCACTCGGAGGATCTACTAAAGGCACAAAGCAAAGGGGGAATGCTGCCTTTGTGTTCAGGTGAGAAAGGATGAAGGCTGGGCAGGTACCGGGTGTGCTGAAGAAAAGGGATCATTCACAGAGGTGGAAGGTACAGCTTCAGCCCTACCCTGGCCTCAGCCTCAGGAGAGTAGTCTTTGCTTGACCTCCTCTGACCCTCTGCTGCCAGTGAAGCCCAGAAAGTAGCTGTTTGTCCAACAGAAACCAACGGAACACCTGCTAAATGCATGACATGTCAGCCCCGGGATCCAAGAGGGAGCTCAGAACCCTGCAGTTCAGTGATTCCCAGTTAGCAGCATCACCCGTGCTCTTTCTCCCTCCAGCCTTCCATATCTCCAGAGGAGCTGAGTCTCCGTTTAGACTCTTCTTAATTGTTTAGGCACCATCCCTCCCTATTCCCATCTCTCCCAGGTCCCAGGAGATTCTGAGACTTCATCTGTCTTCTTATATTTCCCACAGGACCAAGTACAGTACTGAGTACAAAACTAAGTACTCATTTAGTACTTGCTGACACTAATTAGTCTCAGTGGGGATAAACTATTCTCCAGCTACAGTCTGACCTTGAACCCAGACCACAAATTCCTTAATTTATCCAGGCAGTTTTCAAAAGGTGTGTTTGGCCCCAGAGTCTCTGTCGAAGAGTGAAGCTGACTGATGGGCCAGTTCTGTGGGACCACGTCCTTGGGGGAGGCTGACGCTGCTGAGCCTTTAAGGCCGCCACCCTGTATGCAGGGGGCAGATCTCTGAAGCTGTCAATCACCCAGATGAGCCAATCAGCACAAGACATCTGGACCGGCAGGCTGAACTAGGGGGTGAATGGGAAGGTCCTGGCCAGGGTAAGGATGGGCATCCTGCAGTATCATGCACCCAAGGCTGCACCAGACTGAGTGTTGTGGCCGCCAAGGTACAACACTGAGCTGGCAAGCCTGACTCTAGGAAAAAGGACCCTGTGAGGTAATCACTACCCTCTGGAGACTTCAGTGCAGGGAGCTCCAAAGAGAGAAATAGGGCAGGGCCTGGGAGCCCTGCGTGAGGTCGCCAGTGCTGGTTTGTGTTTTGAGGGGGTGTTTTTATTTCCTCTTTGCCCTTCCTTAGGGTTTACTAAAGCCCTCTGGGAAGTGTCACCTGCCTCAGCTGTGTGTGTGTGAGTGTATGTGTGCACACACACGCCTGTGTATCTGATTGGGTGGTAAGGTGACCGGTGGGGGAAGGGTTGAATGAGGACCAGAAGGTGGGTGACCCTGAAGCTTGGGTTTTTGAGAGGGGTGCTCTCTCTTCCCCTCCCACACCCTGTCTCAGGGCTGGACTGGGACTATTTCTTCCTTTTATTTCTGGCAAAAGCTACAGGAGGGAGTTCCCCTTCTCTGTTTGTTTTGATTCTGTTGTTTTCTTAAAGAGAGGAAGGAAAACCATCATCACTTTTTCGGTTTTGTGAACAAAGGCAGGCGGAGAGGATGTTCGTGGGGGCAGGGGATGTGGGGGCTGGGCCTCACCTTCCCTCTCCTCCTCCCCTTCCTTCCAGCAGATCTGACCCCCCCAGAACTTAGATCAGAACCCGCAATGTGGGGTCGAGCTTAGGGGCTGGCTCTGCTTTTTTTATAACTTTTCACCTCTCTGAGAGGCATCTATAAAAATGGGAGTGGTCAGATCTGCTTTACAGGATTGTTGAGGTTAAAAACAAAAGAAAATATTAACCTGTAAAAGCATAGTGACTGGCACACAGTAAACGCTCTAGAAATGTCTTTCCTTTGCTTCCTTCCTTTGGGGAAGGGGTGGGGGGTCTATCCCTTTGGTCCAGTTGGGTGGAGTGGGGGCAACTTCCCCATTGAAAGCCCCCTCCCATCTTTCTCCTATTTTATTCAAAGCTGGCTTCTGTCCCAGGAGGACCTGCAATGCCAGCCTTAGGAAAGGCTCCGAGAAGAAATGACAGGTAAGGCTGGGGCTCTTCCTTGGTCCCTAAAATTGTCCCTACTCTGAGGGACAGGTGAGGTCCCTGAAGTTCTCCTAGCCCCTTCATCTGTCCCTCAAGCTCCATGCCCCACTGGACTGCATCCCTCAGGGTCTACCCCTGCAGCCCTGGGCAGGCCCCCTTCTTTCCTGAGATGTGGGGGGCCACCCTGACCAGACAGAAAGAGAGCCCCACCCTGCTTCCATTACCCTCCCTGGCCCCAGCCTGCTCTGAAACTCCGCCAGGATGTACTACCTCTCAGGGCATCGGTGTCTTAGTCTGTAAAGCAGTTTCTGAACTTTTTTTTTTAATACAAACACTCTTTCATAGAATCGAAACATTTTGCAGACCAGCTCCCTGTTCCACGTGATAGCAGCCATACTTTTAAAATCCTTTGAGAAAAAAATACAAACAACCGCAAACACATATACATTCAGTGACACTTTTAAATGAGTGTGTGTTTTATTCAACAGCTTCTACATGCATTTGAAAATGTGTCCCCCGGTGGGGGAGATGGAGATGTCAGCTTGTAGATGACACTGGTACCTAAGGAAGCCCGAGGGTGCTCTGGTCCCTGAGGGCACAGGTAGCCCTGGAGTTGAATGACCCCTCCTGGGGCTGACCCAGGGACTCAGCCCAACAGTGACTGACAAGAATGCAAATAGTATGGTGGCTTGTCTTCAACACACGGACACTGCCTGCGCTTGAGTCCTCGCGCCGCCACTCACCAGCTCTGGGACCTGGGCGCGTGGTGCCTAACCTCTCTGGGCCCCAGTTTTGTCATCTATAAAGCGGGGGCAATGGTACTGGTGAGTCTTTGTGAGGATTAAATGAGACAATGAGTTCACCAGACGCACTTGGCACAGGGCACATTTCTTTTAAAAAAACCAATAAAAACAAACCCACGAGTCCCCCTGCTTGCCGTCACCGGGGCTGGCGCTGACTCCTTCCCGGGAATGGCCGCCTGGGCCTCCCCTCACCTGTCCTCCCTCAGGAGAGGGATCAGAGGCCGCCCTCCTGCGTTGCTCCCGGCCTGCCCTTATCTCCCTCACTCCGGATTCCAGTCTCCCCTCCTGTTGCTTGGCCAGGCCTAGTCCCCACGCCCAGGCCCAGCCTCCTCCACCCCAGGCCCGGCCTCTGCTCTGGGGACCAGAGCGTTGGTTCCCAACCACATGAAGGAAGGCACATGGAAAAGCCATAAACTCGAAGGCTGAGAGGGAGGTTTGTCAGAGCAGGACAGATCTGTGGCCAGGGGCAGGGAGGGAGCGTGCAGGGACCTGAGCGGAAACGGGCATTTCAGGGGAGAGGGGATGAGCACCAGGGAGCTGGCAGGGACAGGGCAGGAAGGAGGCCCATTAACACTTGGGCCCCGACCTCGTTTCCTCTGGCATCTCGGCCAGGGCGCACACAGGGCGTTTGTCCCGCTTTCACTGTGGCGCTGTGTTCACAGCAGCCCCTGCCCCCAGCCCCAGGTGGGCGGTGTTGCCTGGGCACAAATGCCCTTTATGGATGGGCAATGCGGGAGAAAGGTAGCACCTCCGTGGACCGGGACCACCCCCTAGAATTCAGAACTGGCCCTGGAGCCTCCTTCCTCCTGGCAACGCAGCCACGCAGGGAGCCTGGTCACATGGAGCCATGGCTTTGCCTCCAGGGGCCGCCTATCATGAGGGTACATCCCGGGAGAAGGCAGCAGAAAACCAGAGTGTCCCAAGTTGCCCTTCCCTCCAGGATCTGTGCTAGGGGATGGTCCCTTCACCCTGACTGCTGCCATCCCCCTGGGGCTGAGTTAGGGGACTTTCATCTCCTTGAGAGGCTCTAGGGGGAGGCCATCGCCTTGGTGAGACCCATAGAGGAGAGAGAAAGCAGACAGACCCCAATCAGCCCGCATCACCTTCCCTCCTGCATCCCAGGAGGAGTGAGGCCTTAAGCAAGCAAGCAGGGACCACCTGGCCATCCCCTCCATGGAGCCCAGTCCATGTGAGCCTGGGATTGAATTCACAGAGGGCCCCAGGCTGCTCTTCCTATGGCCATTGGGTGACAGAAGTCACACATCTCACAGACAAACCCTCCCGTCAGGCCCCACTGAACTTCCGTCCCCTTTTCACACAGATCCTCAAGCCCCTCTCCCCCTCCCCTAGGCCTGCCCTATCTGTTGCCCATTTAACCCATTGACAGGTGCAGGCCTGTGTTGGCTGCCTGTCGGTGCCCCCTAGAGATAGCCTGAAGACCTGCACCCCCGCCCCCAAAGGGAGGATCCACCTGAACTGTTTCTCTGGAGGCTGGGGAGGAGGCGAGGCAGGGAGCCTAACTGCTGAGCTCCACTCCCTGTGGCCGTGATTCCAGGTCCACCTGGGTGCAGGTAACCCTTTTCTGTAGATATCATGATCCATCTTTTGTACATGGGGAGATTGAGGAGATGAGGCCTGGGGTTTGCAGTCTAGCTGGGAGCAGATCAGGTGGGGTGGTTAGTGGAGGGCGTCCTCCCTGGGGTGCCTGAACTGAGTCCTGTCTGGTGGCAGCCGGTGGGCCCTGTGGTCCTGGTGCCCCTTCTGTTTGCTGGGCCCTGTGGTGTTGCGTGGGCAAAGGGGAGGGAGACAGAGAGGGAGGGGGCAAGGTCCTGCTTTCACTCCTTTCCTAGGCCAGATGCTCTGTCTGATGTCTCTGTCCCCTGAAGACCCCCTGTGAATGTGACACCGCTTAGACCATGGCCACCAGTGTAGACTTGGATTTATCTCCGACTCTCTGGGCAGGCTGAGGGAAAGAAACATAAGTGGAAGATGTGACACCAGCCTCACCTACAAACCCAAGTTATTTCACATCCTGCAGAGCCAAGGGTGAGGCTGGCTGTCCAGGCTCAGACACCTCAGTGCCTACGGAGACAGACAGACACACTTCCTCCTCACCCCCCGCCCCCTGCCCCTCCACAACACCGATATCCAGGCAAACACTCCTCAGGCACCCACGCCCTGGCCCTGTGGTACAGACGTACAACACAGACACCCGTGTGGTCCCTGCAGGGATGAACCCATGGCACCCCCCCACCCACGGAAACCACCCTCCAGCCACAACCTCACAGACCCACATATGCTGCTCCCTTCACAGATACCCGCTCCTGGTCTCAGCCACGCCGATGAGCTCACAAATTCAGAGACCCAGCACATCAGAGACTCTAGAACACCTGTGTGCACACGCACACAGACACGCACTCTGCAGATGCACACACGCCCCGAACCCTGAGCCACACCCCTCACCCCCCCCCAGTGCTGGATCGAGGTGTTTATGCTGATAACCACTTATTTATAGTTCATGGATTCTGAAAGGTGCATGCATGTGGTTATATGCGTGTGGTTTCTTGTGTGTGAGAAAGAGAGAGAATATGCAAGGTGTCGGGCCAGCAGAGTGGAGAGGAAGAGAAGGAAGGAAAAGCTTTGTGACTCACTTCCAGCTGAACAATGCTCCTGCGGCCAGGGGAAGGGCACGTTTGTCAACACAGCCAGGGTCTGGCTGTAGGATGGTCAAGGAGGTGGTGACCCCATGCAGAGACTTGCCCTTCCTCTGTCTGCACCTGGGGGCTATGAACTCAGCAGCCCACGTTCCCCAATACCTGTCTTGTCTCCAGGGCATCTATCTCATGTGCTGGGGCTGTATTCCCCATCTCTGACCGAACAAAACTCCACAGCCCTGTTTCTCCTTCCCCAGGTCAGGCGGCCCCACCGCTCACAGCCCAGCCTACTGCTCCTGTCTCTAGGATCCCTCATTTGCCACCTGACTGCTCCCCAGGAGCCCTTCCAGGCCTTTCTTCCAGCTGTGTCTGCTGCCTGCATGCCCCTCTGCTCCCCCACACTCATCCTCTCCATCCTTCAATCTCCAGTGCCTTCCCTGCTGTGGCCTCCTGGCCCTGAGCTCTTCCTGCCCCAAACTATGGTTTCTATTCCTTGTTTTCTGGGTCTTGAGCTCCCCCCACCCCCTCCTCCCTGTTAGACTATGAGCTCTAAAGGGCAGGCTTTAGAGTTTCTTCTCTTGCCTCCAGAACCCCCTCCCCCTCCCTCCCATTAGGGCCCTGGAAACCAGCTAGTGCCCAGCAAGATTTTAAGAAATGGACAGTAAGGGATGACAAGGAAAGAAAAGGCTGGAGAGCTCTTCTTTGGGCCTCTGCTCACCAGGTAACTGGTTTTCCTCAGAACTTGACTCTCTGCTGCATGGCTTTTCCCCATTCTACAGCTCACTCAGGCTGGGCCAGCGAGGGCGGGCGGGAGGGTTTCTCCCCTGGCCCCACCCACACTAGGTCCCGGAGAACAGGAGCCCGTGGCGAGGCCTTGTCCACTGCACACCACCCAGGAGCCAGGCCTGTGCTGGCTTTGCTCGTATGCTCCCTTGCCCCACAACAACTTATGGCAGGGTTGCTCATTTGCCTCAGTTTACAGTTGAGGAAACTGAGGGTTCGAGAGGCTGGAGAACTGCCCTGGTCACCCGGCTGGTAAGCGGCAGAGCCCCAGGCCCTGTGCTCCCCTCAGCAGCCCCTGCCTCTTGTCCCCAGTTTGCCCTCTGAATCTCTCTGGTCTTCGACTTTGAACTTTTGTTCTGCTCTGTCTGCCTGAAACTCTGCCTGTTTCTGCCCCCATCCTCACCCCTTGGCCTGACTGTGTCTCCTCACCCGGCCCCCAGAGCAGAATGAAGTCGGCCTGTGGGTGAGGGTGATTCTATTTGCTACTTTTCATAGGGAGCCAGGTTTAGCACACATACTTTTGGATGTGGAAGGTTCTTCTTATATCTGGATCAGCTAGACAGAGACCTGGTCTTCCTCCTCCTCGGCACCAGCAGGGCTGTGCTCCATAGACACTCCTCGTCCGCCTGCAGCCTTCTTTCTGGCTCTCTGTCTCGCACACTCACATGAATACACACACACATACCATAGCAGACTTGCCTTCAGACCTTGCACAATCCCTGTTGCAAACAATGATGGAAAAAACAGGTAATAGGCTCTGGGAAATGCATAGGGCAGACTCTCCTTGTGGTACAAACTCAAGTGTGTGATCCCAGCCCACAGATAGCGTATAATTATTTGGTAATAAATCGCATTCCAACCCCAAGCCAGTTGTCCCTGGTTTTTTTCCCCAACTCTTTCCCGTGCTCCTTGCCAGACCCACAATGTCTCAGTGTCGGGTATGAAATATGGTTGTGATTTTCATGTCTAACCAACGTCAAAGCTGATTCCTCGATGAGTGCAGTTTTGCTGGAG
This sequence comes from Vicugna pacos, assembly GCF_048564905.1. Lineage (NCBI taxonomy): Eukaryota > Metazoa > Chordata > Mammalia > Artiodactyla > Camelidae > Vicugna > Vicugna pacos. The sequence continues at coordinate 30,778,759 of NC_133001.1, forward strand.
GATAAAGGCTGACCCAGATTCTTGTGTATTGATGCTATGGAGAAGAGGGGGTTTCCAGGGGAAGAGAGAGATGGATACCCTTTGGATGGGGGAGAGAACGAGTCTTTGCTAAGGGGTCTTTGGGTGACCCACTGGGATGGCTGTTAGCATAGCTGGGGATGGATCTGACCCACCTCGTGTGGCCTTCATGACATAGAGTTAGGAATTCAGGCCTGGCAAGAAGACACTTCACTACCCTCTTGAAGTGAGTGTGACCTACAGACTTGCTTTGGCCACTGAAATGTGAGTAGGGTTGATACAAGCCACTTCTAGGTAGCAACAATGAGAGCTAAGGTGTGAACCCTCATATTCCTTCTGGCTGCCATGGTGATTGTGAACAACGATGGTGACAGACTTCCTTCAGCCTGGGTCTCTGCATGAGGACAATAGAGCACTGAACCCTCCAGGTGACCTGCAATGCTCATTTGGTATGAGAAAGAAATACATTTTTACTGTTTTAAACCGCTGCAATGTTGGGATGTTTGTTACCACGGCCTAAGCCAGCCTATCCTGTCTGATAGGCCTACCTTATAGGGTGGATGAGCGGATTCATAATATAATGTGCGTAGAGAGCTTAGCCAGGTGCCCCTACACACACTGCTTCCTTTTCCTCCTCCTCCTCTCCTATTATTTCACTTTTTATGAAGCTTTGAGCCCAGTCACAAAAATCAACCCAGGCCCACTACATTTCTGGGACAGGAGCACAGAGATGATGAGGTCGGGGGGACAGATAGATACACAAGTGACTGTCATATGATGTGCTAGTGCTAATTACCCGTATGAGTCCAGAGCTAGGTAAGCCCAGGGGAGGGAGTTGTAAGTCTATCGGTTCCTCAAAAAGGAAGTCTGAACTAAACTATTGAGGCATTGGTTTGATTTCTTCCAGCAGAACCAAGGGAGTGGTGTGGTCCAGTAGTGAGGGCAGCTGTCATTCACTGAGCATCTGTGACGTACTGCACACTGAATTGGGCACTTCAGCCAATTGTCCCCTACTGTCAGAGCATCCATGCTGTGTGCTACCATTACGCCCATTTTATAGATAAGAAAACCAAGGCCAGTGAGGTTGCCGTACTTGTACATGGCAGTGTGTGTGCACAGATGCAGAGACGTGGCGACTCCTGACCTAGCTTCAGTCTTGAGCCTCCCAAAGGGCCACGTTACACAGATCCAGGGAGATCGATCAAAGACCGTAATCCATACTCCACTCTGTGGCCTGGGAGAAATTTCCAAATCACGGCTCTGGTAAAGTCACGGCGCTGCTCACAGACCCACGGCGTCCTCCGCAAGGCCTGGCGGTCTGGCCGGCTCCTTTGAGCCCCACCCGAGACTTGCCAGCATTGTCTCTGGCTACAGCCACTCACGTTCCCAGGCTTCTCGTCTGTGCCTGAGCATTTCCTGCCATTTTCTGCCTTTTGGGTTCAAGCATCTGTCTGGAATGCCCTTTCCCAATATAATCACCTGCCTGAGGCCTGCCTTTCCTGCAGAGTTCAGTCCCACTCCACCTTCCCTCTCTGGCCCAGGCAGTCCGTGCTGGAATTGAGCCTGGGGGAGTGTCAGTCAAGTTGATTGAATTGGGTTTGAATGAAAGGACGAGAAAACGTTCACTGGGGTGTAGATATGTTCTAATATTTACCATGCAGACCTCAGCAGTGCATGAATATGATTTACGGATATGTATAAATATATCAAAGGTGTATGCTGAGTGTTGTTTTTTTAACTGGTAACAGCACTCAATCAAGCAAGTCTGGAAACGCCGCTGTGTAGACTCCCACATGTGGTAGAGGTTTGCTATTTACTGGCTGTGTGACTTAGAAATGTTACTCCACCTCTCTGAGCCCAAGTTTTCCTGTCTGTAAAATGGGAATTATCTCGGTTCCTACCCCCCTAGGGTTAGTGAGGGCTCAAAGAAATAAAACTGTAAAGGGAACAGGCCTCTAAGATGTGATCTGAGTCCCAGCCTGGGGACGTCCAGGCTGTCAGTGAGTCCTGATGGGAGGAATGGAGGAGGAGGGGAGGAGGGTGGCTGTTGATGTGGACTCTGCAGCTAGGGCAGACTGGGCTGAGACAATCCCGGCGGTGTTTGATAAAAGGCGGGGGCTTTTCTCTGTCAAGTAAATATTATAAGAAAAGGCTGTCTCCGGGGAACGGCTCCGTCCGGTTCCCCTCTTGAGGGCCAAAGTCCCCAGGGGCCAGTCTGGAGGCTTCTTTTATGTGACTGTAAAGTAATCCAGGGCCTGGCAGGGTCGAGGCTGGGCGGGCACTGACGCGCAGGGCGGCATTGATGCGGTCAATGATTACCTTTTATGCCTAGCCATAAAGGCAACCGCCCAGCCCTCTGGACAATGCCCCCTCCAGACAATGCCCCAGGAGGGCGGGTGCGCATGCGTGTGCATGCGTGTATACACACACACACACACACACACACACACACTCAGCTGCTGGGCAGGGACCTATCCCCGCTTAGGGTCTCTGAGAACATTCCTCAGAAGACATCTCTGTCTCCCCTGGGAAGTCCCTGGAGATTTGGCCCAGGAGCTAAGGGCATTTGAGTGGCTGTAAGTGGGACCCACTAAGGTTTGAGACACAAAAGAACTACATCCAGGGCCCTGGATCCTATTCTAGATGGGTCTATGTAGAGGGGTGGGATAGTCACCCAGACTCAGGACCGTCTTTGTGGGAAGGCAGGTATTCTAGGACAGATCAAAGTCCATTCCCATTTTACAGGTGGGGCAGTTGAGGTCTGGGTGCACAGCAACTTGCCCAGGGGCCTCAGGTGGGGGACAATGGCCAAGCTGGGAGAAGAATCCTGGTTCTCTCTGGCAACACCAGACTGAGGGGGTCCAGGTGGGACTGTCAGGTGTCAGGAAAAGTTTGGGTCACTTCTCAGAGAAGATATCTCCCTTGGGGCTCAGAGGGGAGCTGGGGAGAACCCGAGGGCCTGGCTTTGAGGCTAATATTGGGAAGAGACCAAGAACGATCCCCTTGCATGGCCAGGGGCCACATGCAGGGCCTGCTGTGCTCCTACAGGCTGCTTCCATGGCATTGTTACCCTGTCCTGATGGGTACACATCCCTGCCTGCCTGGAGGGGGCAGCCAGCTATGGGGGCAGGGCAGGGCAGAGATGGCCAAATTAATATTTCACCTCTTGGACTGATAAAGCCCAGGAACATGTGTCCTGGCAAGAGAGGCTGGAGGAGCAGAGGCTGCAGTCCCTGGTAGGGGCTTCTGGCTGCTCCATGGCCCCTGCCTGAGGCTGGAGGTCAGGAGGCCTGGCATCACTTTCCTCTCCTGGCTGAGGGGAGAACCCTGCACTATCATCTTGATGAGCATGGGAGGGACTAAACTAAAGACTCCACAGGGCATCTCTCGGACAAGTCAGTCTGCTATCTTGAGAAAAGAGGGCTGTTATTCACAGTGGTTATAAATGCTTCATGGAATCAGAGTGAAGTTGCTTTGAGCCTCAGCCAGAATGCCCCAATCAACCTTTGGCTCTGATAAAGATAAGCGGACCCAAGGTGATAACACACAAACCAGAAACTGTCAACAGGTGCTAATTAGGGCACTGGGTGCTGAGCCACACCCACTACACCTGACGTGGGGTGAAATCTCAGGTGGGGAGCGAGGGCTTGATCTGGGTGGGGAAAGATATGGGCTCACTGGTGCAGCTCAGCCTTATCGTCTTTTTGCCACCTCTTTCCAAGGACTTCCCCACCCCCAATGCCTGCCTATATGACATTTCATATGATGAAAGAACAAAATATATTCAAATATTGTTGTAAAAAACATGATGATCATGATATTACACAGTGGAAATAGTCCCAAATTGGGAGCCAAGAGACCTGACTCTTGTCTTGCTCTGTACAACCTTGAGCCAGTCATTTCTCTTGGAACTTCAGTCCCCACCCTCAGCAAAACGGGGGATAGAAATGGGGCAGGTGTAGAGCAATCCCCCTGCTGGGGTCCCAGCTGGGTCTAAAGTTCATGATCTGTTGCTGCAAAACACGGCAATCTGTGAAGTGTACAAAACATGTCACTGGTGCCACCCAGCAATGCTGGGGTGTGTGTGACACTTAACAGAGTCACAGATCCATCTGCAGAAGCAAGAGCCATGAGGAGGGCTCCAAGGCGTAGACAGTTCTCAGGGCTCCTGGAATCCCCTCCCTATCTGAGCCAGCGGTCTGCATGCCTGCTGCCTGCTCGGTGCCCCTTAAATAAATGTGGCAGAGGGCTGATGGTTCATTTCCCTCCCTCCCTGGCACTCCTCAACCCCCTCCTCCTCTTCAGGGTACACACACACTGAAGTGGCTGCCCAGAAGTGACCCGGGGTGCTGAGTCGGGGCCCCGAGTCTCCAGGTCTGCGCTGGGCCGGCTCGCTGGAGTTGGGGTGGGGACGAACCAGCACCAGCACAGATTCTACTTTTCATCAGCAAGGCCCAACCTGAGAGCAGGGCAGGGGTTCACCACATCTCCTGGGAACTGGTAGGAACTGTGTGGACAGGATTGGGTGGACTATATAGCTGTGGGGATGGAGGAGGGCAGGGAAGTGGCTGGGGAGATGGCGGGGTCACTGGGAGGTGAGAAGGCACGAGGGCCTTGACCATCCTTCCTCTGGCCAGCTTCTCCAGACAGTAGGGTACCTGCACCGCCAGCTTGCCAGGCTTAGCCCTGGGCAGTGGGGCAGGGCAGTGACTCAGACCCAGGCCGCCCTCCAGCTCTCACGGGGGTCCCTTAACAGAGGAGAAGGGCAAACATCCATGCCCCAGGGCCGAAGTAACAGCTTCAACAGAAATCACTACCGGGGCAGTGGCTCTAAGCTGGGAGCAGTTTCTCCCGCCTGGGGCAGCGGGCAGAGTGCGGGGAGGAGACCGAAGAGTCCCGGGAAGGCGGTGCCCAAAGTGAACCTTGAAAGATGAGTAGAAATGCGTCATTCCTTAACTCCTCGCAGCTGTGGCTCATCTGAACAGCGGGCATAATGAATGGTACTTTCTTCCTGGGCTGCTTGTGAGGCTTCAATGAGTGAAAATCTGTAAAGCGCTCAGTACAGGGCCCGGCTGGTCATCAGTGCTCAGGTGTGGACTGTTGACTTTATGGCCGGGAGGGTAAGGAGGGAGGGCGTTTCAGGCAGAGCCAACGGCAAGTACCTGGGGGTGAAAAAAAAAAAGGAGACAAAATGCCAGAACCTACGCAGTCTGGCAGGCTCTGGGAAGCATTGCGGAGACACGGCGCGTGCCTCTGTATGCTGGGGGTGAGCCGGCTGGCGAAGGTGCAGGGCTGGCCGTGTAGCCACTGCTAAGTCCAGCCTAGGGAGGGGGCTCCCAGGAGGGCAGTCGTGGGGAGGGGAAGTCCCCCAAGGCTGGCCCACCAGGGCCTGATCTCAGCTCCCAGGGGTTGAGCCAGGGGCCAAGGTTTTGTGGGGCTTGGATACTCTCTCTATGAGGCTAGAGTAGGAGGAAGGAGACTTTGAGGAGATGCAGAGGAGGAGGCTGGGGCTGTGTGTGTGTGTGTGTGTGTGTGAGACAGAGAGAGCGAGCGAGCGAGCGGACTGTAGGGTTGGGGCATAGGCAAAGGAGCAGGGACCCTAGGCAGCCAGAATTTGTGCCTAGGGGAGGGAAGAGGGGCACAGGTCCCTTTCCCAGGCCGAGCGCTCTGCTCTCCAGCACCAGGAGGGCTGGGGCCTCTGCAGGAGAGGCCAGGAGGCCACGCCCACACGGACTGTCATGGCCCAGCCCAACACCTGCACTGTCCTCATCTCTGGTCAGAGCGTGGCTGGGTGTAAATGGGTGTGTGTGGGTGTGTGGGTATGTGTGTACACAGGCGGCATTTCTTGATCAAGGAATGCTCAGAAGTTCCTGCTAAAGGTCAGGCCAGTGAGGAGTGAGGGCCTGGCCTACCTCCTCAGGCCCTGGCAATGGGACAGCGCTGTCCCACCCAAATCGGCTGGGCCTTGGGGACAAGGGGGCTGACGGGCCTCTGACTCAGGCGAGGCAAGGAGGAGGGGCTGGAAGTGCCAGGACGAGCAGGAGTCGGTTAGTCATCCTCTGAGTAGCAGGCGGCACACTCAGCTTTGGGTGGGGGGGCTTTCCTGCGACCAAAACAACAGCCTGGACCTGGGCCAGGGGTCAGGATGCAGGACAGGATGTGTTTTTGGGGCCTCTGAGCAGCTGATGGAGATCCTGGAGGTGAATCCAAGGCTGGTGCCCAGGCCCAGGCCCAGGAAGGTCTCTGGGGGTTTGCTGCAGCCCTGTGTCACTGACAGCTCATGGGAAAGCCGCACAAATGTATGTCTGGTGCGGTGAGCCATTGAGGCAGGTCCACGGCACCCGGCACAGGGCCAGACACACAGGAACACGCTCTGGTCATGGGGTGAGATTGAGCAAAGCTGGCGAAGAAAAGTGCCGGAGGCCTGAACTCTGAGAATCTAGGAACAGCCTCAGGAGACACACCGGAATGGGGAAGGGCACCCTGTGGGTTTCATGTCTGCCAAGGCCTCTGCTACAGACATGAGGAACAGCCTTGAGCACTCCAAGCTTTCTGGCCCCAAAATGCAGCCTCCATGGGACTGTGGGTAAGACCCGTCTCAGCTTATCCCAGTTCCAGCCACAGAGATCCCGTGGAAAAATCTCTCCTGAAAGAAGCTGCCTTTGAGCTTTCCAGGAATGCTGTCCCGGGGCAGAACCAGGATGGCAGCGGAGGGGAGAGGCGTAGGGTGGTATGTTTCAGAATAGACTTGGACCCGAACCTGAGAGCACTGTGTTCCCATGGGCCTGATGCCTGGCTGTGGAGAAACCAAAAGGTCATGGATGTGCCTGGCAGAACCAGGACAAAGCAGAATGTGTGTATGTGTGTGTGTGTGTGTGGGAGAGAGAGAGAGAGAGAGAGAGAGAGAGAGAGAGAGAGAGAGACATACACGGGTCTGGGGATGACCTGAAATGTTACATGTCTGTGCCCCTAGTGCTAAAGGCAGCCTGGACCAAACTTTTTTAAAGAAGTTTAAAAAGAGACACAGTATTGTGCAGTGGTTAAAAGTGCAGGCTCTGGAGCCAGAGTGTCTGGGTTTGAATCTGGACTCCTCTACCCACTCCCAGCCGCTGTGACTTCAGGTAAGTTGGTTCATCCATGTCTGTATCTCAGTTTCCACAACTATAAAGTGAGCATCAGAACAGCATCTACCTCATAGGGTCGCTGCAAGAATTAAATGAGCAAATACAAATAAAGTGCTTAGAAATGGGCCTTACTCAGAGTGAACACTCTACAGGTGTGACTGGTCCTTGCTGAAGGACTGAAACTCCATGTCAAGCAATCAATCAATGCCAGGCCCAGGCCCAGGCCAGTGTGAGCTCAGGCCAGCTGAGCCCAGATGGGGCGTGGAAGGGCCATTAGTGTCAGCACATCCAAAGTCCTTGGACCTGCTGAGTTGGCACAGGGTGCCTACCTTGGCATTCTCAGCCCTGAAGAAAGCCCTAGAGAAATGCCTGGGCTTCTCAAAGTGTCAGTAGGTGAAGGGAATGAGGGACTGGGAGACCCCACCCTTGGCAAAAGGTTCCTTCTCTGGCTCGCTAACCTCCCCTGCCCTCACTGCAGGGCTGGGCCCGGCTGACTGATCGGTTGTGCATCTTTTCTACAGCAAGTGGAAGGTCAAGTATGCAGGACTCATTCCATGGGAACTGTAGTGATGAGTGTGTGCCTGTCGGGGTACAAAGTCCCCAGCCCATGGATGCTTCCCTACTCCAACTAGAATTCCATAGCAGACTGCCTATCTGGCACTAATTCTTAGCCGCCTTATATTTCTAATGATTTCATCCAGCTGGTCAATTGGTCAATCAACAAATACTTGTTGCAGCCCTATTACGTGTCATACTATAAAACTTTAGGGATGCAGAGATCTCTGTTGTGAATGATAGGACCAGTGCATGGGGTCCAGGAGTGAGATGGGATAGGGTTTCCTGGTTGCAGGAATAATGTGGATCAAAGCATATCAGAAGGAGAGAGTCTACCCAAGGCGTGAGATGTGGCTTGAGGGAGGGGAAATGAGAGGAGGTGGGGCAGGAGGCAGGGTCAGAGTGGGCCAGGAAGGGCCCTGTGGGTCTGGCTTTCTCTGGAAGGAGCCATCGAAGGCAAGACTTCAAACACCCGGAGGGTGAGGAGCTGCTTTTGACATCCCCCAAGGTTGGGTCTAGAAGCTGTTCAATGAACATTTGCAGGTTAATGACAGGGCAGCATTGGGGTATCCAAGGGCTCAGGTGGCCCCATATATTGCAGACCGCATGATTGGCTCATTCTGTTGCTATGCCTTTTGGTGGCCCCGTGGCAGGGGGCCCGGTGTTTAGGTGTCAGTGGACATGTCCCCACCTGTGTGTGTGTCAGTGAGTGTCTGTGGGGCCATGATTCAGCCAGTGACTGTGTGTGCGTGTCTGCACACGTGCCCTGACTGGGGCATTCCCCAGCTGCTCGTGGACTATTTTTAGAGGTATTAGCCCCTAGTTATGGCTCCTATCCCCACCCTATCCTATGTACACCTGCTCAGGTGAGAACACCTGGAGGTGATTCCACATCTGGGCTTGTACTTGGCTGGAAGTTGTCTCTGGGCATCAGGCCAAGCAGATGTTGGCCTCCTTGGGAGCCTGGCCTGGGGAGGAGACAGGGAATGGGGCTGGTGGGAGAGGGTCTGGGGTGAGAGTAGCTGGGTCTTCAGGCCCTTGTTGGGCTTCAGAGAGTGGCTACAGAAACAGCCAGTGGCCATCCATCCATTTTTGTCTTTCCATGTGTCCACCCATCCTCCTGTGTCTTTTAGTCCATTTGCTAGTCTGTTTGTCCATCCATTGACCATCTGTTTGTCCCTAGTCCTCCCCTCTAACAGCTTGCCCCACTCAGGCACATTTTTCTCGAGTCTTCTGATGCAGGATGTGAATATAAGTCTTGCCCTGACCCTCAATAGTTCCTGGGGTCACAACATAGCTCCTCATCCCTGGCGCTCAGCCCGCCCGATGGGCCACCACTTCACCCCATGGGTACCATGAGGTCCCAGCACAGACATGGCACTCCCTCACTAGTCCTGGAGCTGAAGATGCTCGGACACCTCTTCCAACCCTCTTCCCAGAAAGTCCTCTTGCCTCTTACCATACAAGGCTCCTCTCCTCCAGGGAGTCCTCCCTGACTGCCCTGCTCTGCTCCTGTGTCCCCAGACTTCACTCTGTTGCAGCCCTGTGCAGGCTGTAGGAAGCCATGCTCAAGTCCTGTGGGAGCAGAGCCGAGGGTTCCTAGGTGGGGAGGTGCCACCTAAAACTGGGATCTCCCTCAGACCATGGGGCCAGGGAGGGCCATGGAGCAGTTCATGTGTCCTTTCTCTCCTCGGGGGATTTCCTGGGATGTGGCCCAGCCAGACCTGCCCCACCCAGACTTCCAGCACAGTGCTGAGGCTCCCCCGGGGAGGTTCTTCCTGTAGAAACTGGGGACTCCCACATCCTGGCTTGGGCTCTGGGTGTGGGGGCTTGGCCAGGCCAGAGAAGGACAAACCTCCTGGTGCTGCTCTCTCCAGGGCCTGGGAGAGCCAGAACACCAGGGCAGGGATGGGTGAGGGGAGGGGGTAATTAGTTAATGGAGTGTGTGCGCACATGCATTCATTTATAGAGCAAACATTTCCTGAGCGCCTGGTGTGCAGCAGGCACTGTTACAGGCACTGAGGAAACAGCAGTGGACAAGACCAACAGGGGCGCTGTCCTTGGGAGGCTGATGTTCTAGCCGGAGAGGCCCAAGAGCTGCCAGGTCGATGTCAGTGTGTGTTGGGGACTGTGAGCGTGGGGAGAGGGCGTGTGTGGATAAGCGGCCCAGACATAAACGGGGTCAGGCCCAAGCAGGGACGCGTGCGTGCAAACTTGAGTATGTATCTTTGGGGTACCCATGGGTCCCCTGGGGTCTGTGCTAGGCATGTGATGTGTGTCTGTGGAGGCCCAGAACTGGCGTGCATGTGCATATCAGCCAGTTTGGGAAGCTGTGTGGCGGCCACACCTGGCTGACTCCCAGGCTACGGGGATCTATTTTTAGAAGTGACAGCCTGTAGATCCCCCGCCACCCACCCACACCTGCTCAGGTGCCCAGCCGCTGAGGAGGGCCCAGCTGGCCTGCGGGTGAGAGTGAACCTGTCTTAGCCAGTGCCACCAGCTCTCTGCCACTCAGACCCACACTTCAAATGGAGCAGACTCTGGCCTCCGGTCAAGCAGGGTGGGCCATGCCTGGGGCCCCAGTGATCGACGGGGAATCCCAGCTCCCATGCCCCACACCTGCAGCCCTACCTCCTGTCACCTGGGAATGCCCTACCCCACCCCACCCTTTGCAGGAGGCCCAGCTTTGGAAAACTCCAGGATGCCTCTGGCCCTCCATGCCCAGCCTGTCACCCTGAGAGGTGGACCAGGCTGGGCTGGAGGTGGGAGGGGAGGAGGGAAGTGGGTCAGGGATGACCTCCTCTCTTACCAAATAGCCAGGCCCCTCCATCACTCCCTCCTTCCAACGCTTCTTTCCTGGCTGCAGGTGGACCGTCCAGAGAGGCAGAAGCAGCTGGGCTACCTGTGCGTCACTCCTCCCTGCCTCTGATCCCTCATTCTCTCCTCTTTGTGTCCCATCTCTCCCCTTCTCCAACCTTTGTCATCTTTCTGAGTTAATGACAACATGCACTGAATTCCAACTTCTACAGGCGTGGTGCCAAGTGCTTTGCGCATATTATCTTATTTAACTATCACAATGAAGGCGTTGCTTTCACCCCCGTTATAGGGAGAAGGCTGAGGCTCAGAGGGATTCAAGTCACCCAGTGAGGAGGGCTCAGGGCAGGGGTCCAAGCCCAGGCTCAGGCACATCCTGTTGCGCTTTGTCCTTGGGCTTACCCTGCTGTCCTCCTCCCAGACATGGTCTTGGTGGGAACTGAGCTGTGGCCCAGGAGCCCTTCCTTGGGCTGTGGGAGTGGGCACACAGAAGGAAGAGAAGATGACAGATGCAATGGGGACCCAGGTAGTGGCCCCCAGGTTCTGGCCCCTCCCCTGCTGCAGAATCTTCCATGGCTCCCTACAGGCATTTACAGGGCAATCTCAAACTTCTCTTAAGCTGGCAAGCAGCCTTTCCTGTACTACCACCATCTCCTCCTCCCTGACAACACTCAGCCAGGCAAATGCTTGCTTTCCCTCCAGTGCAGTTAAAGGGTAAGGATATAAAATGCCCCGCCTGGAGCTACATGCCTTGCCGATTTCATTTCACTTCGTTGGCATGATGTCTGGTGCTCTCTGTACAAATGAGGAAACTGAGCTCAGAAGTGGGCAGCTGTTGCTCAAGGCCACACAGCTGGTAGGGAACCAGTGGGACTCAAAACCACTCATCTGGGGTGAGGGTATAGCTCAGTGGTAGAGGGTGAGCTTAGCGTACAGGAGGTCCTGGGTTCAATCCCCAGTACCTCCATTAAAAATTAATAAATAAATCAACCTAATTACCTCCTTCTGCCAAAAAATACCTAACATAAAATCGCTCATCTGACTGCTGTTCAGTTCAGTGGGGTTTGAATAGATAGACCATGGTTGTTACAACGCCAAATCCTATGCCAGCGGCTAGGGATAGAGACAGCATTAGGGGAGGGGGTACACGCATGTACACACACACAAGGCACCCACGCACGCAAACGGCACGCACAAGGTAACAGTGCTTCTTTCTGCAGGTCCTCTCTGCCCTTTCTCCTCTACGCTTCAGATAGGGAGGGCAGTGGGGAGGGGAGGCAGACAGGGAGGAGGGGGAGGTGCTGAATTGCTCACCTCCCAGTCTTAAAACCTTCACACTTGTGACTTAGACCCCTAGGTGGTCCCTTTCAAAGACTGAGCTCTATTTCCTTTTAAAAGGGGGCGAGAGTAGGAAAGAGAAAAACACATTTTGTTCTGATGTCTCAAGATGTCATTTGGGGACAGTTTGTCTTTTTTCCTTCCTATCTCTGTCCCCCAGAGCCATAGAGAGCATCACCTCCACCCCATCCTTCCCAACATGGCTCCATTACCCCACTGAGCTTTCCAAAACCCTGGTGTCCGGTGCTGAGTCACTAGGCTGGGGTGGGTGTGACACAGGAAACAGTTTCTTCTCTGTGACAGTCAGGCATTGGGAGAGAAGCCAGGGGTCCTTGGCTAACCCAAGAACTCAGATCCAGTCCACTTCACTGTCCCTTACTTTTGCTGAGAAGGTCAGCTTGTTCTTGGACCAGAAACTCCATGAGACTGAGACCTTGTCTGTCTGGTTTAGAGGCTTACAGGTTTTTTTAAATAAAGCCACCATTGGCCCTTGACACGCTTTTGGAGGCCCCACCCAAATCACATGAAACATATTAAAATACACTCTGATTGCACATTGAATGTCATTTGATGGTAAATTTTTAAAAGGGTTTTCAATTAATTATGATTGTGAAATTATTCAACTACAATTAGTGCATTTAATTTAAAATAGACTCCAATTTCTTGAAAAGCATCATGCATACCTGGGAATTCTTTGAAATGAGAACATCTAAACCAACAAATTGCTTTCAAATGTAATGAAACATTTATGAGTTCCAATTTTCCAGTTAATGAACTTGCAAAAAGATCGTGTTTGGTTGACATTAAATTATATCATTTTAGGTTCGATTTTCCAGTCTTTTAAAAATGTTCAAGCCAATACATTTTCCCCCAGGTCTCAAACCCTTTTTGTAGGACCTTGAAAATTCCACGGGTCCCAGACACTTTGCCTATGTGGCTGTGAAAATGAATAGCCTGATGTAAGTGTCTCCTTAAACACTGTTGAAGAGAGGTAAGGGAAAGAGAAATCAATGATTTGGAAACAGAGAAAAAATGCTAGTATCCCTCATAATTAAAAACATAAATTAAAATGAGATACTATTTTTCATCCTTCAGATTGGCAAAGACAGAAACGTGGTTTGGGGTACAATCTGGTATAACTTTTTAGAGGACTACTGGATGATAGCTATCAAAATACAAAGTGCATATTCCCTTTGTCCCAGAAATTACAGTACAAGGAATCTAGGCTACTAGAAATGTACAATGATCCATGAAGAAAGACTTTCATGGCCGTGGACAACCAGGAACAGACTAGATGTTGACCAGTTAGGACTGACGTAAATGGTGGGACATCCCCACAATGGAATATCGCACAGATGTGGAAGAATGTGTTGATATAGAGCAAATACCTTGCTACAGTGTTAAGTGGGGAAAAAATCACAGTGCAGGACAATGTGTAATGCATTCTTTCTTTTGTGAAAGAAGGAAAATAATATACATGCATATACGTGTATTTATATTTATACACTAGGAAATGCCTCGAAAGAATTGGAAGGAGACTTAGAAACGAGAAAATAGTTGTCTCTGAGAGGGAAACTGGGAAGATGGAAGAGAGTTACTTCTTGTTTTCGCTATGTTTAATTTTTTTTTTAACCATTGGTACATATCTCTTTTTTCATGAAAAAAATCTGGTTATCAAACAGACAAATGCCTGTGGAATGAAAGAAGTAAAATGAGTGAATGAGTGAATGAATGAATGAAAGAATGTATGAATCCTAGGTGCCACATGGAGGAAGGAGTTGCTGCAAGGGCCTCCCACCATCCGGTGGAGGAGACCCACAGAAAATGCACAGCGCCAACAGTCTATTGATGATGGGAGGAAGGGAGGGGAGGATTTCGGAGATTTACTCCAGGAGAGTTTGAAGGATGGAAAGGGCTGGGCAGAGGGGAAGCATTGGAAGGGAGGGTTGGTGGGGTTTTGTCATGGGACAGCTGCCTCTCCATCCCTGTCCCTAACCCTGGCTCTTCCCTAGGTGTACATTCTATTTTAAGACTGGAAAGTCCCTTTCACGATGCCTGGCATATAATCTGTGGCAATAAATAGTGGTTGACTGAATGGATGGAATCAGTCACTGGTTAATCCAGGCTGCAGTGTTAGTCACTCCTGTCCCTTCCCTAAACACCTCCCCACCACCCAACAACAGATGACTCTCTCAGCGCTGCCGTGTACAGCTGTGCGGTGTGTCCACTGCACAACTCCAAGAAGTGCCATTTTCATAGACTGGCAGGTAAGTGATGCCTCCTGAAGTTGTGGGATGTAGCGCACCTGCAAAACAGTTTCTTCTTCTTTCAAGCTTAGGGGAACTGAAGCCACAATAAGAGTGAGAGGGGTCAGGGAAGGGAATCCCAATCCAGACACTGCAGGCTTTTCCCTTTTTCTTTCTAATTCCTGAGGCCCCTTCTTTTGTTCCTCTCTAACTTGGGCTTGAGGTGACTTAGCCAAATCTGACCGATTACTCTCTTCCTTGACTACAGAGTTTGGGACTTGCAGTATGATCTTGGGCAAGCCCAAGAACCTCTTTGGGTCTAAGTTTCCCCATCTAAGAAATTAATAAATGTGTAGAGAACAACTCTTTTCTCTTTTTAAAAAAATTATTGAAATATAGTTGATTTACCAATATTGTGTTAGTTTCAAGTGTACAGCAAAGTGATTCAGTTACATATTTTTTTCAGATTATTTTGCACTATAGATTATTATAAAGTATTGAATATAGTTCCCTGTGCTATACAGTTAATCCTTGTTGCTGGTCTATTTTATGTATAGTAGGGCAGCAGTTGTTAATGACTCTCCTGGGCTTGATGGGACCCCTATGGGGACAAAAGGTTGAAGGAATGTATCCTTACAGGATGCGGCATTCTTGGAGGGGACAAATCCCCCCATCCTGCCCAGTTCTGCCCAGCCCTCCATGCCCTCGGGCCCTCAACTCAGCTCAGGGGATGGTATCTTGGAATGGAAGGAACCTGTGTGGGAACAGGAGAAGCCCAGGTGGAGCCCTGACTGATGATAATCACTGTGTGGTATCAAACAAGCCACAGCCCTGCCTGGGCCTCAGTTCCCTCCTCTGTAGCATGAGCACTTGGGCCAGATCAGCGAGTGTCAAAGGCTAGATGGAGCCTGTCCTGGCCTTTTCTTTTTCTCTTTACTTTATATAATTTTTGTTTGATTCTTTAAAAAATTTTTTATTTCAGGGGAGGTAATTAGGTTTTTTGTTGTTTTTTTTTTAAATGGAGGTGCTGGGGATTGAACCCAGGACCTCATCCCTGCTAAGCATGTGCTGTCCTACTGAGCTATACCCTCCCCCTTATTCTTTCTGATTACAAACATTGCACATGAACATGAATGTTCAAACAGTACCAAAAGAGGTAATGGACCAAGTGAAATCCAACCCTTATTGAAAATTGCTGATGGGTTTTTTTTTGGTAAGAGGGGGGTGGGCGTGTAACTTTTAATTTTAATATAATTTCAAATTTACAAAAAAAAAAGTGGCAAGAATAGTACAAAGACTATAGCATAGGTTTTACTCAAATTTATCAATTATTTACATTTTGTCCCTCTTGCTTGATTTCACTTTCTCTGTATATATGTGTATGTGTGTGAGTGTGTCTGTGTGTGAGTGTGTCTGTGTGTGAGTGCGTGTGTGTGTGTGTATAATTTCTTCCCAAACTATTTGAGAGTAAATTGAGATAGGTGCCCCTTTACCTCTAAATGCTTCAGGGTATATTTCCTAAGAATAGGGACATTCTCTTACCATGTAAGCCTTACATAACCCCTGCAGTTAACAAAATCAGGAAACTTAGCATTGGTACAATACCAGTTGGGACAATGTAGTCCACAGTTCTTGTTCAAAGTCAGTTGTGTCATGACCTTTACATAGGTTTCCAGAGAAAGCAGAAAAATCCAGATGATACACTGAGTTTTTCCTAAAGCTAACATGTATTGGGGGGTATAGTTCAGTGCTAGAGTGTGTGCTTGCTATGTACGAGGTCCTGGGTTCAAGCCCCAGTGCCTCCATTAAAAAAAAAAAAAGGTAACGTATTTAATTTTAAGGATTATGTTTATTCTAAAATTGTGCTCTCCCCTCTCCTATTTTTTGTTTGTGTGTTTGTCTTTTTGGTGTTTAAGATATCCCCTCTTTTATAAAATGATGGTGAGGGTAGACCATGGTTTATTTGCTATTTGCTTTCGAAATTCCTGGCAAAATAAAAAGTGGGTGATCCTATGTTCGTCTTCAGACTTCTTTTGCAGGGATCCCAAGGCGTGGTCCCCCAGTGTTCTCTGAGTCCAGGTGAGTCAGATCACCATAGACTTTCCTGAAGCCTATTTGAGAGCATTTTCCAAATGCTGGGAGTAGGGGATGTGACAGGCAGCCACAGGCCCTGCCCCTCTGGGAGCAAATGGTCTCAGCAGAGTGCACCTTTATCCTTTCTGTAGCTCTCCAGCATCTATTTGGAGCACCCCTAAACTTGTGGATCTCCCAGGGAGGCAGAGCCCTCCTCCTACCCTAGAAGCCAGACCTCACTTTCCCAGCCTCCCTTGCAGCTGCAGTGCAGGCATATGACCTGGCTCAGCCAATCAGATGCAACCACCCAGGAACTCTGAATCTTAAGCCCATGAGCAGAGATGGGATGTATCTGACAGAACTGGCTGTAGCAGCAGGACGAGTTTTCTGGGGCAGTGGAGCCTCAGGGCCAGTTTCTCTGTTGTCTGCTCTGGTCTCACCCTGAGGTGTGATTTGGGCTGGGTTCTGGCTGTGGCCTGGTGCTCCTTGGTTCCTGGGCCAGCCCGAGGAGTCTGTGAGTGTCCTGCTGCTTGCAACCAAGAATCCTGACTGATAAATACAGAGAAGTCAGCGTTATGGGAACAGAGAGGAGCTGGGGCCTGAAGTGTGGACCCATCAGGATGGTGAGTAGTGAGTGATTCTATGAGGTGGGCAGCCACGGAGGAATTCAGTTTCTTTATCTGAATGTGCATAGGACATCCTGTCTAGGTGCTAGTGGAGCAGCCCAGACAGGAAGCACTGTGGGTAGGGTTGGGGGGAGGAGGGATGTGAGAGGAGAGAGGCTGGAGCCTGAGGATGGGGCTCAGAGGAGGGAGAGGAGCTCAAGGAAGGAGTAGGGGTGGCTTTGTAGGAGGAGACAGCCAATCTGGGTCACATGGTTCCACCTGTCCCCAATAGTTTTTGACCCCTTTCTATACACCAGGCAGTGCATTGGTTAATAAAACAGTCTGGGTATTGTTCTCCTCATCTTACACACAAAGAAAAGGTGATTTAGAGAGATGGAACAGCTCCTACAAGATCAGGAAAACAGAAAAGGACAGGGCCCAAATTCAAACCTGGGTCCAACTCCTACACTGATGCTCTTAAGAACCTAAACAGATGCTCAGATGAGGGAACAACGTTTCCGTCTCAGCCCCTGAGTTTTTATATGCTTCCAGTGAGGACTTTAAGTAAAATGCACTCCCTGTGATGCTTTGTGAGGCAGTATAGTTGAGTGATAGGATATGGGGGGCTTGGCTTACTTTTTATTTTTTTAACCTTGTTTTTAATGGAGGTAGTGGGGACTGAACCCAGGACCTTGTGCATGCTAAGCACACACTCTACCACTGATCTACTACCACCCCAACTGCTGCTCTGGCTTACTTTGTAGATACCAATTCTTTCCTCCTCTTCCCATACCTGTAGAAAAGCTGGATCCAATGAAATGAGCTCCAGCACACACAGTTGCTTGCCTACATAATTGCCCTTCTTCCTCCCACTACCCTCCTCTTAGCAACTGTTCAGCCTAGGTTTGTTGTGTTTGGACTTCTCCTTCTGGGCGCAGGGTTAGTATTGTGGCATTAATGGTGGCATTATCCCTCTTGCTTGGGATAGATTCAGGCGTGGGATGTGACTCAATTCTGGTCAATGAGCAGTGAAGAACAGCCTCCTGAGGGCTTCTGAGAAAAATTTTCCTTGATCTTAAAATGGGAAACAAGGATGAGATGTTTCCTGGGGTTTTGTTATTTCCTTTTGTTTTGTTTGCTGCTGTGGACATTGCATGATGGTGTGTTATCTGGGGTGGGAGCAACCATCTTGTGACTGTGAGGCGAGCCTAGCCAAGGACAAGGCAACATGCTGAGAATGGCAGAGAGGGAAGGAGAAAGGAAGTAATTTGGGTCCTTATGATGATGTTGAGCTGCAGGATTAACCTCTCCTGAAGCTACTGTTCCTCTGGACTTCTTGTTCTATCAGAAAATACACTTTCCTTATTGTCTAAGCCAACTGAATAGAAGTTCTCTGTTTCTGGCCACTGAAAACTTCTTTACCAATGTATGAGCCATGAGATCAAAAGAATAAATGCCCAACATACTAACTTGATATGCTAATAGCTGACAGCATTGGTTAAATGAGAAAAACCTGATTCCTTGACCAAGGGAGGCCCTGAGAAGTCCTTTCTCTGCTGGTTCAGAGGGAAGAGTGTGTCTGCATCTTATCCAGGCATGTGGGAGGCCTCCTATCAGAGGAGAAGTCCTCTCTGGCCAGCTGAACTTTTGACTCCCATTTCCTGTAGGGTCAGCAGAGGAGAGCAGCTTTATTTACTGAATCAAGATGGAAAACAGATGTCCAAGCACCCCGCTGGGTGCAGGCTTACCCTGGACAGAGGCTGGGCCTGTTTGCAACCCTGACCGGCCCACCAACCCCTTGTTCTGCACATCGAGTCCAGATGTGGCTTCTTCTGAGCTCTATAATAATTTTGATTTGTTGCAGCTAAGTAACCTCAGCCCACCACCCCCACCCCAGCCCGTCTCCCCCAGCTCAACACTTAACTCACCAACTCTCCAAGGAGAATAGGAATAACACTGTGAAACATTTGTAAGATAGCCCAGGTGGGGCAGAGAAGAATGTGGACTTGAGAAGCAGAGCAAAGTGGGTTCAGCCATAGCCTGGTCTCATATTAACCATGTGATTTTAATCATTGCATCAGTCATCAATGGCTGTGTAACAAGCCACCACAAAACTCAGTGGCTCAAAAACAACCATGGTTTATTTGCTCTTGAATCTAAAGTTTGGGCAGGGCTTGGTGGGATAGCCCATTTGTTCTGCACATTGTGTTGTGTTTGGTTAGTGAAGTTGATGGCACAGTGGTGCATGCGCGTGAGCAGAGGCGGTCAGCGTACCCTGTGCCCACCCTGCTCCTTGCTTCCCTATCCCTGCATAGACAGTTCCTTTTCCTCTCAGTCCTTCCTTACTCATCAGCAGGCTGAAGGCAGAGAGCGTTGGTAGAATGTGTGCGTATCAAGAAGAGAAGCTCTTCCTGCAAATGGCCTGAAATAATCTCGGAAGATGGTTCACTATTCACTCCACCTAGAAAACCCCACAAAATCATGCAAATCAGGAAGTTCAAATCTTCATCTTCACTTTAAGGACACCCGTGAAACCACCCAGGTCATCAAGGATCTGAAGAATGTCACTTTCCAGAAGCACGTGTGCTGTTACAAAGGTGGGGCTGGTAGGTGTGCTCCAGCCAAACCGCAAGGCTGAACGCCGGTCGGTGGCCCAGAGAGAGTGCTGAATTTTGGCTGCATGTGCTAGAAAATACAGAGTGTACTGCTGAACTGAAGGGTTTAGATGTAGATTCTCAGGTCTTTGAGCACATCCAGGTGAACCAAGGCCCTAAGATGCATGGCCCAGCTGAACTTACAGAGCTCCTGGCCAACTGAACCCCCTTGGGAGCTCACCCTGCCACGTTGAGATGATTGTTATTGAAAACGAGCAGATTGTTCCTAAAACGGAAGCGGAGGTGGCACAGAAGGAAAAGACATCCCGGAAGAAACTGAAGAAACAAAACATATGGCCTGGGAATAGATTCAGCATAAAATAAATGCAAATAAAAGTAAAAGCAGAAAAAAAGAGAAACACAGGTTGAGTTAGTTTCAGGCAATATTTTGTGCAGTGTTTCCACTGTTCTAGTAAGAGTGAAATACATATGCATATATGAACTACAAAATATGAATTGCATAATTTTGGTGATTCCACGTGGGAGGTAAATGCTTTTATACTTGCACTTAAAACTGGCATTGAATAATATAAAACTGAACAGTAAAATTCATGGTAACATTAGAATCACATTAAGTAGCAAAAAAACACCATGATGACTGAAGAGAGACTACGGAAGGAAGGAGAGCTTTACATTTTAGTACCAACAACAACACTTTTTTCTTGCTTTTTGAACAAGGGGACTCACATTTTCATCTTCTTTGGACCCTGCAAATTATGTAGCTGGCCCAGGGGCCGGGTCTCTTAAGGCCTAGACCAAAACTGACATTTCTGCCTCATTCTGTTGGTTTAAGCGAGCCACAAGACCAGCCCATCGTCAAGGAGGGAGGGAAACGGACTCCAAGTCTTGAAGAGAGGGGCAGCATCTGATATAGAGATGGGAGGAATTACTGTTGATTGCCATTGAGGCCATAGGTCATAACTTTCTGATCCTTAGGCTTCTCATCTGTAAAATGGGAACAATTTGACTAGCTTCCCAAGGTTGTTAGAGAATAAAGAAATATGTATCCTATTTGCAATTTCCAGTACACAGTAATGGCTCATTTAGGGTTGGTCCTTCCTGTTCTTTCATCTTGCTTTATAAATGCTTACCTATTTACTAGCTCATTCATTCATTCGTTCACTCACTCACTCACTCACTCAATATTTATTGAGTCCTGTGACCTAGGTACTGCTCTAGGAGTGGGGGTCATAGCAGAGAATAAAGCAGATGGAAGTCCCTGCCCCATGGAGTTGCCACTTTGATAAGAGAGACAAAAAATTTGATCAAATAAGTGGTATGTTCAGTGGGGAAAGATGCTAAGAAGAAAAGAGCAGGGGAGGGGGATAGAGAGCGCTGAGCTGGGGGCTGCAGTGTGAGCAGTGAGCCAGGAAGGCCTCACTAAGAGGGTGTCATTAGAGTCAATCCTGAGGAGAAGTCCTGAGGACACTCCGGGCAGTCCGGGTGTTTGTGGAATAGTGAGAGCCCAGGGTGGCTGGAGTTGAGAGCAAGAAGGGAGATAAGGGAGGGGAGGGCAGCTCCCCATGGACCATTGTGAGGACTTTGCTTTTTACTGTGGATGAGATGAAAACACTGGCTTTGGTTTGGAGGGGACGGTCAGTGGCTGCAGGTGAACCACAAGCATCAGGGGACAAGACAGGAGGCAGGGAAAAAAGAGGGATGGTAGCCAAGGTGGTCAGCCAGAGGTGGGAGAAGTGGTTGGATTCTGACTGGGTTTTGGAGGTAGAGCAGTCAGGATTCATCTGTCAACTCACAGCAGAGCAATCTGGCATGCAAAGCAGGTGTTATCAGATTCTCATTTTAAAGAGAAAAATGAAAACTTGGAGAGCCTGAGTGACTTCACAGTGTCACAGAGTGGCTGAGCGGTGCCGCTCGGCCCACAGGGAGGCTGCCTAGTACATGGGTGTGGCTGTGACATGCCTTTCTCTGACTCTCCATATCTGTCACCCCATCTCCGTCTGTCCCCAGTCATCACTTTCCATTCTTCTTATGCTTTGCAGACGCATCTCCATCTTCTTCCAGGCCTGTTGCCAAGTGGCCTATGTGCTTCTAGTGCCCAGGGGAAGTAACTGTGCCTGTGAGGATGTGTAACTGTGTGTGCCCCTCGTCACGCTGGCATGCCTTACATGAGTGTGAATGTTCCCAGTGCACGTGTGTCTGAGTGTTACTTTGGCTGTGTGTGAGGTGTGGGCAGATATCCCTGGATGTGAGAAGCTCTGTGTGTTGAGGGCAGGGGCCATAGGGGACTGAGTACGTGCGTGAGGTGTGACAGTGCGTGTGTGCCAGTGTCTGAACTCACGGAGGTGTCCTCTCTCCATTCAGATCTGCTCTCATCCTAAAAGGCTCAAGCCTCCTCCCTTTCTTCTAGTTCCAGACCTCCTGCTGCCCCGTCTGTCAGGATCACACACTGGGCTAGCCCTGCAACCTTGGGTGGTGGTCTGGCAGGTTTAGAGGGGAACTACTGTTTAGAACGCCAGCTTCCACAACTTGCAGGGCAGGGTGGGGCTGCATGCACATTCCTGTCCCCTGGTCAGCCGTCAGCCTCCATCTCCTGAGGTCAACTGTGCCCCCCACCTCCCTATGGGGGTGCCTGAATGTGGGGAGGGACACTGACCTCAGAAGGGGCTGGCAGCCTCAGCAGGCAGAGACAGGAGGGGCCAGGCTCCCTCCTCCCTGTGGGTGGCCAGCTGACCCCCAGGGAGCAGGGCTGCGCTCTCTCAGTGAGCTCCCGGGGGCAGGCTTGTGAGGGCCTTGGGCCCCCAGAGACATCCCACCACGCCCCCCATTCTCCCTCTGCGGGCCCCCAGCCCAGGGCCTCCTCCCTGAGCTCAGGCCCCAGAACAGTCGTAGGCTCCTTCTGGTCTAAACCCCTTTTCCCTCCCTGTCCCTTTCTTTCCATGACATTGGTTCCTCTGGGAGCCCTTTGGCCTTTCCTATAGGTACCAGAAGGTCCTTTTTCTTTAACCCACTGGAAATCAGGGCCCCGCTTTTGGCAAGGAGAGCAGATGCCAGGAGGAGTAGGGCCACTTCAGTCCCTCCCCCAGGCCTGCTTGTCCTCTTTCAGTGCTGGTCAGGCGTGCTCCTGCCTCAGGGCCTTTGTTCTAGCTATTTCCTCTGTCTGGAATGTTTTCTCCCAGACCCTGCTTGGCTCCTTCCTCTCCAAGCTTTTGTGGAAGTGTCACCCTCTGAATGGGGCTTACAGTGGACTGCCCAGTTTAATACTGTGACCTGTGTGCATGCGGACACACACCCCTGCTTCACACACATCCCCTCTCGCCCACCCAGCACTCGTCTCCCAGCCCCACTCTGTCTCCCCGTTTCCCCTATAGCACCCACCACCTACTTACATACCGCATTTTGCTCATTCCATCTACTGTGTCTCCCCAGTGGGAATGTTGGCCCTGTGAGGGCAGGGACCTTTGTTTTGCTCATGGATGTTTTCCAAGTGCCCGGAACTGTGTTGAGCCATTTTAAATACTCCATAGACATTTATGCAGTTGTTGGGACTGTTGCCCAGAGGAGGGTACCTGTGGCAGAGAAGGCTGGTCCCTTGAGGGGCTGGGGAGGGGAGGAGCAGCTGCTAGACATCTGGATCTGGGATCAGAGGGATGGACTCTGTGCCCCGCCTCCCAGAGGAGGTCCAGCTCCCTTCCACTCCACCTGCCCTCTTCCCCAGAACCACACCTCCCACGCCTGCCCTGCACACGCACGTTGGGGCACACCTGCGCACTCTGCATCCCTGGCCCCACCTCCCACCCAGCCCCTGTGCACGCACCACTGATGTGCTGGCTGTGGTTTCAAGGCCCCAGAGGTGCAGATTAGAGTCAGGGCGTCCTGTTCTCTGCGGCTGCAGCAGCAGGTGGGTGTGGGGGGCAGGTCTCCCTGTAAACCAGCATACGCAGAGGCCCCTTCTCCCCGCCTTCTTATATGTGCCGGCACATGCATGGGCACACAGACAGACAGACAGCCAGGTGGCCCAGCAGGCTGGCTGCTCTCAGGCCCCAGGCCTGGGAACTGCGCACCCATCTATAGCAGCCCCCTGTGGGCGGGGAGAGGGGGCAGAGGAAGCAGCTGCTGGCTCCCTTCCCCATGCCTGAGCTGCCACCTTTACTGCTTCAAGCCCAGCACGTGGCCAACCAGCCTCTTGTCAGCTCTTTTCTTTGGGGGAAGCGTTGCCCTCTTTGCCTTCTCCTGTCAAAATCAGAAGGGGTCCTGCATTCAGCCCTTGTTGAGGTCTAGCTTGTTGGCCCCTGCAGTCGTTTGTGCATACACAGACTGGCCAGTTCTGGGGACTTGCTGGTCCCTTGCTCAGAACCCTGCCATGGCTCCCCAGTACCCGCCAGTTCCAGCCCAACCCCCTGGTCCCAGGTCTTCCCTGCTCCAGGAATCTCTACTTTGAGGGGAGGTGAGTGTGGCCTCTGGAACCAGGCATCCCGGTTGAATCCTGGTTGTGTATGACCTTAGGCAAGTCACTTAACCTCCGTGTGCCCCAGTTTCCTCCCTCGCAGAGCTATTATGAGAATTATATAGGTTCATATATGCAAAGCACTTAGCACAGCACCTGCTGTGCAGGAAAGTTGTCAATAAATATTAGCTGTCACTGTTACTGTTTCCTGCCAGGAGCCAGGAGGGGCCTGAGAAGTGGTCTGCGTCGTGGCTTGCAGCCCGGCTCTGGCCTTCCAGACTGAGCCAGCAGCTTCTAGACCACCTGGGTTCCTGGGCAGCGGGAGGGCCTTGCACACCATGGCCTGCAGCCTTATGTGGGACAGGAGTCCCCCAGTCCCTGTCCCAGCCTCAGGCTGGCCCACCACCTGCACCCTCCCTCTTCTCCCTGCCTTTCCAGGTCCCCTCTGCTTTGCAAGGCTACTTGTGGGCATCTCCTGCAGGAAGAAAACCTGTCAACCCTGCAGCTCTTCCTTCCTGGAGCCTCAGTTTCCTCAAGTAAGAAAGGGGATTAAAAATCCCCACATCACAGGATTCACATCAAGGGAGGTCACAGATGAACAGTGCGTGGCTGACTGCTGTTACTGCCTGCAACCCCACACCCGGAGGGCCCTGCTGGCTGGGCTGGGGTCCCTGCAGGGACTAGAGAAAGATCTGGCAGGGGGTGGGGGAGCTGGATGAACTCTGGGAGCTGAGAGGGAGCACAGGGTCTGGAGCTGGAGGGTGGCTGACGCTCACCCTAAACAGCCTGAATGAGGGAGGAAGGAAGGGAGGGCGGGCTGCACACACCCTGGGCCCCAGAGGAAGTTGAGAGCCAGGCCGTGGTGTGACAGTTCAAGGGCCCGCACCGCAGCTCCCCAGCCACCCTCACCAGCTGACGTCAGTGGGGAGCACAAAAGCCGCCGGCACAGCCCCTCCTGCCAGGCCTGGGGGCTCCACTGGCTGTTCTCTGCCCACCCGGGCGGCCAGCAGGGCCTTGTGTCTTCAGGCCAGCATTGCCCTCTCCGGGCTCCTGTAATGAAAGGCAAGCGTCTAACAGCACCTCTTCCCCTCACCCCATCTCCTCACCTCTCCCAGGTATGGCCTTGGAGGCCGTTAAGCACCTACTATATACCAGGTGGTTTCAGATCCGCAAGCTCATTTAATCCTTCACAACACCCAGAGGAAGGCATTTTACAGATACGGAAATCAGCTCAGAGAGGCTAAGTAACCTGCCTGAGGTCACACATTTTGGAGGTGGCTGAGCTGGACTTCCAGCCCGGGCCTGTGTCGTGAAGTTCCTCAGGCCTCCGGGTGGGTGGATTCGTGCTGGAGGAGCCCGCAGGGAGCCAGCACAACTGGGCCTCTTGTTTGTCAAGGAGGAAATGGACACCCAGCGCTGGAAGCAAGAGCCCCAGGCCATGCCACAAGCTCCTGGCAGAATCGGGCTGGACTGGAGAACTTTCTTTTGGCATTGGCTGCCTGGCAGGAGGGGCTCTGCCGGGAAGGTGCCTTCTTTACGGCCTCCGGGTCTCCACTCAGGGGCTACCCCCTCCAAGGGAAGCCTTTCGGGACAGTCCCGGCAGAAGGCAAGCCCTAGCACCCTCTGTCTCCTGGCCCAGCTTTATTTTTCTTTACGGCACTTCCTGTCACTTGCAGTTTTATGTATCAGATTATTTGTTTATTGTGTCTCCCTCCCCCACAACTGGAATGTGAGCTCAGTGACTCAGGGTGGGTCTGTCTTGTTCCCTTGCCTAGAATAGTACCTGGCACAAGCTCAACAATTTTTTTGTGGAATGAATGAATGACTGATTGAATGAAAGGAGTCAGGTGGTAAAGGAAGACGTTTACACTTATGAGGGAAAGTCTGGTATAAAGACAGACTTACCAAGGGCAAGCTGAATAGATCATTCTAGGTGGAGGAGGGGAATGAGACATAATTTAGGAAAGGGAAGGGGCCATGTGGTCTGGCACTGTAAAGTGAATGATGCCCCCGCCAGTTGTACAGTTCTCAACTTGTACAACAGTACACGGCGCCCCTGGGGAAGGGGAGGAACCCAACGTTTTGGCCCCCTCAGCAGCGATGAGTGGAGGCAGCTCCACAGGTGACTGCAGCTGGAGGAACAGGCTGTTCCCTCCACGAGGATACCACGTGGTCGTGGTTAGCAGTTTGCCATCCGGTGGTGTTGTCACCACAGACGGTTGTCCGACCAGCGGGAGCAACTGTTCTGCTGTTAGCTATCTCTGGTAACTGGAGTGCCCAGTGGGATGCGGGTGGGGAAATCACCCTGACACACCCCACGAAAACACACTTTACTCAGTGGGCAGAGATAATCACAGCAGCGGGAGGGAGGGCTGTTTCTGAGCCAGCGGAGGGCTCTGGAGGCGGAGGACACTGTGTTCTACGACGTCTCCACTGAGCAGAGGGCTCAGTGAGAAACCTGCCGCGGCCCCCTACCTCCTCCCCGGCCCCACAGGCTGGCACAACAACAATCAGCCCGTGATGCTGGGGCCCGGCTTCGATGAGTCACCTTGCCCACAGCGAGCCTTGCTGTGCGATGTTATCAGCTCCTCTGCTTACTTAATTCCTTGGTTGACATCACCCCCGCCTCAGTCTTCTCCTTCTCGGCACTGCAGCCTGTTGTATCCTGGAAGAGAAGGCAGTGAAGGGCTCTTGCCAGAAGCAACCAGGGCAAGTAAATTAGGACCCTCAGCTCTTGGCCTTTAGCCTCAAGGCACTTGGCCTAGTTTCTTGCTGCATATGGACCTTAGTTTACCTCCCAGGAAATGCTGTCTGGATCAGGTTTCAGAGACACCTTCCTGCCCCCGCCTCGTACTTACTGCCTCTCCCCTTGTTCAGGTGTGGGCAGAGCTATATCCTTGGGGTACAGTCCCCAAGTCCAGCCCTCAGCTGGCTAGGGCATTTGCTCCCTCAGTTCTGTCTTGTGCAGGCCCAGGTGCCTCTGGGCCCCTGTGATGGGCCTCGGGGTTCCCAGGCTCAGACTGTGCTGCCCTGCTGGCTGCTGGCCACCTCTCTGTCCAGCCACCCTGCCCTGGGACCCAGCTCCCTCAGAGGTTCACCAACTCTTTCCTCTGCCCCGGCCCCCTGGGCAGCCTCCTGGGAGCCTAAGCTAGTCCTTCTCATCTGTAGCCCAGCATTCCCAGTCTCCTCCTCTCCCCTTGTCACTGTCCCAGTGCTGACCCAGTGTGGTCATTGGCACATGGAGGATGCTTCCCCCCAACCCTTGCGGCCAGGTGGGAGGAGAAGGGAGGGGTTCAGTGTTCAGTTCCTCTCTGCACACTGTCCTACTCTGCCCCCTCCCCACCACTGGAGACGGACAGCAGCGGGGTGAGGCTGAGAGGCCGCAGAGAGAGGCTCAGCTCAGGCCACTGGAGTTGGACCTCAGTCCGGGATGGGAGGCAGCCCAAGCCTAGCCTGCCAGGGAGGCAGTGAGGGAAGTGGGTGGGGCTGGGCAGAGAGAAAAGCCAGCCCTTTGAACTGCCCCAACAGCATCCTCTGTGGCCCCAGGAGACAGTTCCTCAAAGGTCACTGCCTGGGGCTGGGGGAAAGGGGAGGGGGAGGTTTCTCAACACCAGTCATTTTTACTCTAGTTACTTGACCAAAATGAATTGTTCTTAGAAGGAAAAAGAAAAACAAACAAACAAAAACCCAAAAAACCCACCACTGAGGTCACTCCTGTTACCCCAGCAGCTGATGAAAGATCCTGAGAGCAGATAGCACACCTGGGCCAGGGCTGTTCTGTTCCTCCGCCCCCCAACCCCATTCTCCCTGCCTGGCCACTCTGCACCCAAACACTGGCTGCTGCTTTGGCATCTTGGGATGTTGTAGAATGCTGTTTCAAGTAAGGAGGGGGTAGGCCTGGAGGAGCAGGCCTGGGCTTAGCCCCACGCACCGCAGTCTCTCTTGGCTTCTGTTTCCCCACCTGCCAAATGAGGGAAACCATTGAGGAACCAATGAGTTTGGCGGTGATTATGAGCCAGCCAACAGGCTGGGGTCCTTTAGAGAAGGGAAAAGGGAGTTAAGGAGGGTTTTGGTGGAGAACTTTAAATCTGTTGACTACATCTGCTCGTGGAATCTTTTAGGTTCCCTTTAGGCCCTGAATTGAGTTCTCACCAATGCTCTCAGCAAGGTGCACACCTTGAGAATGATGGGCACCATTGCTGAACTTAGCTTGTGGTCAGCTTCGGCCCCTGGATCCTTTTTTCAAGTTTGAGAACACAGGGCCCTCAGTTAAGCCTAGTGGGTGTTCTGCTGTAGTACTTCCCTACTTGGCTGCAGACTAAACTCAAATTCTAGTCAAACCTGACTGCTTTCCTCAGTTGGAGAGTGCAGCCCGGTTTCAGATGTAGTTTGAGCTCTTATCCTCTTCAGCCTTGAGGCCAAGGCTCACCTACACTTCTATAGCCTACCCATACCTCAGACACATTTATCCCAGATTGAGCTTGTCATCTTTCTCTTACTAGCCCCTTCCTTCACTTGGGTGCAAAGATCTTAGTTCATGAGTGATTCTCCATCACCCAAGCTAGAGGCTGAGTCATCTTTGACCACTACTTTCTGTCCACCGCATCTGATTCACCATCTCATCTAGAGGATTCTCACACTGGTATCTGGAGTGAGTCTTCATTCCCTCTTCTCCATTCCCCACACCCTCTAGTTTTGTAATAGTTTAGATCCTCATCTCTTAAGAATAGCCAGTAGAACCAATGCTGACCTGGAATGCTGGCAAACCTGGGTCTTCTGGTTCCAAAGCCAAGACTGTCCATTCTACTGCTGTCCCTCAGATATGACAGAACCATTACCTTGTCCCCTTTGGCCAGCCTTTCCTCCAGGACCCAGTGCTGTCCACATGGGGCTGTGACACCCAGTGTCAGAATTGTTCTCAGGCAGGAGGCAATGCAGGCTGCCACGCTCATCTCCCTTACTGAGACTACAGCGGTTTGATCAAGGCTCGAGTTTGCCCCCATCCACACGGAGCCAGATGCTGACCTGGCATGCTGGCAAACTTGGGTCTTCTGGCTCCAAAGCCAAGACTCTATCCATTCTCCTGTTGTCTTTTCCAGTTTTTTTTGCATCTGTATCACTCAGTCTCCTCATCTGCACAATGGGCATAAAAATTCCTTTTCCTCTTTCTTTGTCCAGAGGAGAGGAGAAGAAAGGGGCTAAGATAGGAAGCTGGGAGGAGGTGGAGACCCTGCTGTGTACAGGGCAGGCAAGCTCGGGTGGAGTGAGGGATATAAGAGGGTAAACAGGAGGTGAAGGAGGCCAGCCCAGTCTCCACCCTTCTAGTGGCCCAAGCCCTGTACCTGAGTCCACAGCACCCCCTGCTGGCAGATCACCCAGAAGCTCCCTGTGGGCAGGACCAGCCCCATACTTCGAATTTCCCTTTGTTGCCCCTGCCCTTTGGGAGCCCATTGCAAGAGTGGAAGTGCACCCATGGCTCAGGAAGGCCAGACTGGGGGTGGGAGCCAGTGCTTCTGCCTGAGAAGGGAACTTCCTAGGCTCAGGGGTTCAGCATTCTCCTCCTGCAAATCTCTTTCAGAGAGAAAGGTCTGCAGCCTGGCAGGAAGCCGGATGGTCTGCTCCAAGCCCAGCAGCTCCCCTTGATTACAGCTACCTCCCCACTACACTCCCATCCCACAGGGTCCATGGGGGAGACAATAGATGAGGGTGGACCCTGAGAAATCACAGCGAGGGGCTGCTCAGGTCCTTTGCTTGCCCTTGGGCCAGGCCCTCTCATCAGCATCCTCAACATCTAGCGATGGTCCCCCAGCCCTCCAGAGCTCAGGCCCGCCTTCCGCCTCCTCAGGACACATAGGCAGCAGCTCCATTATTTCAGCATTCAGTATTGGCTGCTGTGGATTCATGGAGAAATAAGCCCCTAACTAGCTCCCTAGAAGCTCAGACATACCACTATTCCCCTGTCCTCTCCCTTCCCATTCATCCCCAGCATCTTCCCTGCTCTGGGCTCTAAGACCTGCTCTGGAGGAAGGCAGGCAAAACACACCCCAGATGAAAATCCAGCCAGCTGTGGTTACCCTCCTGCCCCTCCTTGGAAAGTCTTCTCTCACCCCTCAACCCCGGGCTCTGCTCACTGTCTTTGAAACCTCCTCCTCAAACTGCATCCTTCTTGGACTTCTTATATAAGGACCAGATCGCAATCCTCCTCTTCCAGGAAGTTTTCCTCAATGATTTTCCAGAATTCAGTCATTTCCAGGATCTCCTGGCACATGCTGCTGTGTCCTGGGTACGTTAATTATCCTATCTGTTCCACAGAAGCTCTGGGCCTCAGGAGGGCATACCTGTGTCACCTCCTTCCATGGTAAGACATGGGACCATCCATACATGTCCCGTTAAGTCCACTTACATCAGTAGTTCTCACCTGGACACGATTTTGCCCTCAGGGGACATCTGGCAAAGTCTGGAGATAATTTTGATTATCAAAGTTGGGAGGTGGTACTACTGGCATCTAGTGGTGGAGACCAAGGATGCTGCCCAACAGTCCTACATTGCATAGGACAGTCCCCACAACAAAGAAGTATTCCGCCCCAAATGTCAATAGCGTCAAAGTGGAGACATCCTGGCTTAAATAAACCTGCAGATTGAGGACTAAAATAGTGGCCAAAAAAGGGGCAATGGCTCATGCTGGGGAAAGGGACAGAGCAGGTGCTTCATAACAGACACCAGCTTCCCCTTGCCTTGATAATCCCATGTGCCTTCCAATTCCCTTTCTGGGTCAGTTGTGTCTTGAGTAGGTGGAGGTGACTTGAGCCAGAGGAGGAGGAGCCAGGGCCTGCCTGGAGAAGCCAAGGGGAAGCAGGCTCTGTGTGCAGAGCCCTTTGGGAACAGGGGGTGCTGTGACCTCAGTGTAGTCACCTGTAAAATGGGTTTAGTAGTTCCCTTCCATTCCTACTGGTCGAAAGTCCTAAACTGTATCTCTCGGATGTGCAGTCATTTTCCCCCTCTGCTGATGGGCAGGAGCATCCAGCAGGGCTGAGGGTGGAGTACCAGCCACCAGCCCCTTAGACAGATGTGGGGGGTTATTGTAGCTCCAACTGCCCTCCCAGGAAACAGCTGTAAGAACAAGAATGCTTTGATAGGCTTCATCAAAGCTGCCTGGGGACTGACTGGGTAGGGGGCATGGAGTCTCCAGCTGGGAGCAGCTGTTAGCCAGGCCCCAAAGCAGAGGTGGAGGCTACGAAGGGTGCCCCACCCCCACCTTTGGTTGGGGTTAAGAATGTCCCAAAGGCAGGTCACCCTGAGACCACCCTCTCCAGGGGCTCTTCAGGGTCCTTCTCTGAGTCCTCCCTGGGTGGGCTCTGGTGGCCAGCGCTCTCGGCAGCTTCTTCCTATGAAGAGCTCTTTCACTGTGGCTCTGATGCTCCAGGGCAGGGGTCCACAAGGAGGGCAGGGTGAAGCTGGCCTTCTCAGCCCCCTTAATCCGGGAGGGTCCCTGGGGCTCAGTTAACGAGGGGACTGTGAGTAAGTCTCTCCCCAGAGCTCCTAGACCAGCCTCACTGAGGGGCCAAGCCTGTCCTGAGAAAGACAGGTCCAAGAAGAACAAACAGGAGGCAGTACTAGCTTAAAAGCTCTCTGCCAGTCAGCGCCCCTCCAGCACCTTCCACGATGAAAATGTTGCCTGACAGCTCCTCCTGCGGGGTGGGGCGCGCACATGTTCACGTGTGCGTGCACGTGTGTGCATGTGCGTGTGTACACACACTGCACAGAGACTGAGCTGGGACAGCCACGGGTCTTCCACTGTGACGGCCTTGGGGTGAAGGGTGTATTTTGCAGTTCACCCTGGATCCAGAGGCTGGAATCTCTCCGAGACATTAACGCCTCAGTTTCCTCATCTGTTAGTGGGCCTAAGAACAGTTCCTCCCTCATGGGCTGTTGGCAGGGTTGAGTGGAGTCATGTATGCACAGCACGCAGCACAGTTTCTGGGGGGAGGGCCAGCGCTCGGTAAAGCTGGTGATTGTGGTTGCTGTTATCACCATCATCATCACCATTTAGGGGAACATCGCTCCAGATTCCAGCTTCTAGGTAATCTATTGCTTTAACTTGATGTGAAAAACAAAGCGCTTTCGAGTTTTGTTTTGTTTTGTTTTGTTTTTCATGTCTTGAGGAGGCATGGTTGGGTGGAAGCTTTAGCCCGAGAATCACCTTGGACATCTGCGGTTCAGGATGACCATCCAGATGGGGTGGCTGGGGATGCAACTGGAATCGGCTGTGTTCCTGCTGCCTTCAGCAAAAGTGTATGACTTGTGCTCAGTCTGGGTGTGTGGGCGGGGTGTGCTGTGTGCTCTGGGAGGGCGTGTGTGCAGATGAGAACATTTTCCCGTCCTGTGTGTGTGTGAGGGTTTCTCTGTGTGTCTGACCCTCTGGGTTTATCTGTCCCACTGTTTCTGTCATTCTTTCTTTCTTTTTCAAATTTTAGATTTGTTTTTTATTGAGGTAATATTGATTTATAGCATTATATGCTTCATGTGCATGACATTATATTTCAAATTCTATACACTGTACAGTGTGCTCACAACCAAAAATATAGTTTCTGTCTGTCAGTATAGTTGATTCCCTTTACCCACTTCGCCCTCCCTATCCTCCACCCCTTCCCCTCTGGTAACTGCTACTCTGTTCTCTGCGTCCAAGTTTTAGTTTATGTTTGGTTTGTTCTTTTATTTTGGTGGGGGGTTGTCACTGTTGTTGCTTGTTTTTAGATTCCACATGGGCGTGAAATCACGTGGCACTTGTTTCTTTCCATCTGATTTATTTCACTTAGCATAATACCCTCAAGGTCCACCTATGTTGTCACAAATGGCAAAATTTCATCCTTTTTATGGCTGAGCGGTCTTCCATTGCAAAGATACCGTATGTTTATCAGTTCATCTGTTGATGGGACCTCACTGTTTAAGGGAACGCGTCTGTGTAGCTCTGTGCTTTTGTTTTTGCTGCTGTGTGTGTTTTTGTGGGTACCTGGTAGTTTAGGTCCTTCCCCCCAGTGTCCCTGTAGGTTTGATTTGTGGGAACCTCAGCTGAGTGAGGGGCTCTGGGGCTGAGGTGACTGGAGGGGGGCAGGCTACTTCCTAAAGAGGGCTGGGCTTGGAAGCCATGCTGGATTCGGAAATGTCCTTTTCATGCAAGCAGAGGTTAAAGAGTCTCTTTCCTTAAGTTAAGAGTGCTTACTAAATCTGACTCTGAGCAAGGAGGGAGCTTAGAGTTCCTCCCTGGACCAGTTCTCTCATTTGACTGACTGGGGGAGGGGGTGGGTCCTGAGACCAGCTGGTGACGGGGATGATTGAGGTTGGGACTGCTAGGGCTGTGGGCTGCTGTCAGGGGTCTCCCTGGCCCCACTCCCTTCTCTGAATGGTCCCTTCTCAGGACTAGACCTCGGGCAGGGGTAAGAGTCTCAGCAGAGAACCTAGCCTTCAGCTGGGCCTACGCAGGGACTTCTCTGTGAACAGCCTCCTAGAGCGGGTAGGGTTCCCCCAATAAACAACGAAGAGCTATTTTAGCATTAGTGTGTCCTGACTATTGCTTGGGACGTGCTTATACTAAAAATGGTTTGCGGAAAGAAAAAAAAAGATTCGCTATTGGTCTGAAATTCGAATTTAACTGGACATCCTGTATTTTTATTGGCTGACCCTGATAACTCTACATCAGGGCCAGGGGCTGGGGGCTGGTGAAGAAGTGGGGAGGCTTTAGCCATGTTCCACCCAAGGACAGCTGTCTCAAGTCAATCCAAGTCGAGTGTCTCTTAGGGCCAGCCTTGTGTCAGGAGCAGTGGGGGTGACAGCTCTGAGACCCAGGGCTTTGCCTGTGGGTCACATGTTCCAGCTCAGTGGGCCTGAGTGTGGGATCAGGGTTACTGCACCGGGTCTGGAAACCAGACTGGTCAACGGGAGATCTGCAGATGTGGCCACTGTTTTTCAAAAGTCAAGAGATACCATTGTGATGAATAAAATGCACATTTGTTTAAAGGCAAGCATTACATAATAGCTTTTGGCTCTTAAAACCTTTTCTCAAGAAAATACCAAAAGTGTAATTACTAGGCTAGAAGGACGCTCTTCGGGTTTTCACACTAGAAAAAGTCTGAGGACTATTAGGCCTTAGGACTCTGGGATTTGACCTTTCATGGACCATGGACCCAACGGGCATCTGGCGAAGCCTGTGGATTTTTTCTTGGAATGATGTTTTCAAACGTATAAAAGCAAATCCATAGATAGGACTGGGAAAGAAACCGTGGTATGAAAATACAGATATCAAAATATGAAGGAAAGGGCTTTATGGAAGGGCAATAGCTGTGCTTCTTTATCGACACTATAGGAGTGATCATTCTAAAGTAGTGACGGGTGGATATTTCAAATGATTGGCAACACATCTAATGTGATCTCAAAATGCCTGTGATTTCTATTGGTGACAAAGTCACAGTTTCTGCCAATATTACTATCGGCCGTTCCCTGCATTTACAATGAAAGGAAATGCTACATTTCAGCTAGACGCTAGTGAAAATAAAGACATATATTTTTCCCACCCAAAGTCGTGGATCCCTGAACTCTATCCACAGACCTCTACTGTGGGATGTGTATGTGTGGTCTTTGGGTTAAGTGCACCTGCTCTAGAGGGAAAACCCACAGGAGGGACTTAGAATAGAGTGTAGGTAAGAGTCACAGAAACTGGGAGAAATCAGACAGAAACATGATGGGTAAACTAAGGGTATGGGTCAGTGTGTGGGTGGACTGTGTCTGCCCATAGGACTCCCAGGAAGACCCCAAGGATGCTCCCACCTGCACTGCCTGAGCCAGCCTTGAAGCTCGGATTAAGCGTTGCCCTCTGTGTCCACAGCCACATAAACACAAAAAAGATCTGAATGTCACCCACCTTCCAAGGGTCCAAAACATTGTGGTGCAGCAGGCAGCCCAATTATCCTCAGAAGAGCACCCCCAGGAGAAACAAGCTTGAACTCCATGCCATCATTTAGTTCCCCTGGACCAGTGAGTCAGCTTTGGAGAAATGGAAGACAGTAACACACTTGTGTTCTTTGTGGAGGTCAAGGCCAACAAGCACCAGATGGGACAGGCTGTGAAGAAGCTCTATGACATTGACATGGCCAAGGTCAACACCCTGATCAGGCCTGACGGCGAGGAGAAGGCTCCTGACTGTGATGCTGTGGATGTTGCCAACAAAATTGGGATCATCTAAACTGAGTCCGGCTGGCTAACTCTAAACATACAATTTTTCACTATAAGTTAAAAAAAAAAAAAGGCATTGCCCTCTGACATCCCTCCCCCTAGTATGGAGTGTGTGGCCATAGCCAGGGCGCTGGAGCCTGGGGCGTTCTGGAGAGAAGGCTTTGAGGGGACGGCCTCAGGCAGAGCTGGTAACCTGGTGAGAAGGGGGCCCTGAGTTTGGTTTGGTTTGGTTTGGTATTGTTGTTTAAGTGGCGAGAGGACTCACACAATATGAACACAGATGCAGATGTGCAAATATACAAGCAACTTGGTAAGTGTATTGTCACAGGAATTAGGACATTATAATGACGATCTTCTGCAATTCATAAATAGTGCCCTCCTGCAGGCTGTCGACTCTAGCTCCAGTTTGACTGCTTGTTAAACCATCAGGCTGAGCTAACCCAGAATATCTGCATTCCAAATGTGTGACACTGGAGTTAATCTTGAACTCACTGTAGATCAATGCCTTTTATTTTAAAATGTTTTTTCCAGGCCTATTGAGATGTAATTGACATATAACAGTGTGTAGGTTTAAGGTGAGCAACAATGATTTGATGTACGATTGAATTATGAATTGAGTATCACAGTAAGATTAACTAACATCCATCACCTCACATAGCTGCAATTTTTTTTCTTGCGGTAAGAACTTTAGAGATCTACTCTCTTAGTGACTTTCAAATATACAAGGTAGTATCGTTAAGTGTAGTCACCCTGCTGTATATTACATTTCAGAGCTTATTAATCTTATAACTCGAAGTTTTGCCTTTTGACTACCTTCACGTATTTTCCCTACCCACCAGCTCTGCCTCTGGTAACCGTCAGTCTGTTCTCTGCTTCTATGAGCTCTGTTTATTTTTTAGATTCCACATATAAGTGAGACCAAACTGACTTATTTCACTTGACCCTGGTTATGAGAGGACTGTGGGTGCCTTTGGAATGAGAGGGAGGGAGGCAGGGAAGGAGGGAGGGTGTGTCCCTCCAGGGTTTGTCTTGGTGGGGTCAGAGTGCACAGGATAAGATGCAGAGGGGAGGAAACCATGAGGAAGTTTCTGAAAATCTGTGCCTTTTGCCTCCTTTCTGAACTTCCCTTCCCCTCCCCTCACTCCTCCTCCCACCCAGAACCAGGATCCAATTTCCCCTTTTTTCAAAATACAACTCAAAACAGATTTAATCTCTGGGAATTGTTCTGTGAAGGGAACCTGTAGAGGCGAGTTGTCTCTGAAGTTGTAAGAGAAATCTATCTACCTCAAGAGTCTGAAAATGAAAAGTCCATTTGGCGTGTGAAGCTTCTTGAATCTCTGGCTGCTACATCCTACCTGCAGTGGACATCATCTAGGGCTACACCTCAGGGTTGGTGTCCCTCCCCTCCCTCACCCCATAGGGACCTTTCAAAAATAACTACATGGAAACCCTAAATCTGGGGAGGGACCAGCACCCTGTGACCCATGATCTAGGCTAAGAGTGCAGATGTCTGGCCCCCCTCCCAGCCTAAGGCACTGGAATCGTCTAGCCGCCACTGGAGATTCTGCAGCAGACAATCCACAAAGTGCTCTGAGCAACCTCAGCCCGCTGGCTGGTGGCCCTGCTGGGAGCTAGCGACCTCTCTTTCTGCAGTGCTTTGGAGACTGGGCTTTGGGATGGAACTTTCAAGCCCTTGAGAACTGCCTCCTGTTGCTCTCAATCATTCTGAAATGGGGTCAGATGTGATGGGTTGGGTGGTGTTCAGTGTGTGAGCCATGTGCCAGGTGCAGAGAGGGCACAGAGTGACAGAGCATGACGTGCTGGGGTCACTTGACACATGTTGTCTCAGCCCCCACTCCACTGGTGTAGGAATGATACCCTCTGACCTCCCATCACTCATGGCCATGGGTACAGATAGTCCCACAGAAATCCTGGGCCTTCCAACCCGCTGGGACAAGCTGTCTCCGATCCACCATGGACCATTTGTGTCTGTGGTCCTAGAAGCCAAAGGCCTCTTCCACCAACCTGCTGGGAGTCACCAGGCCAGTATTTCCAAAACTGTCTTCTGAGCCACATTAGCGTGTCATGAAATACAGTAAAGTGCATTTGACCCTTGACCAGCAAGGAGGTTAGGAGTGCCGACCCTGACACAGTTGAAAAGCCATGTGTAACTTACAGTCGGCCCTCTGCAGCCGTAGTTCTGCATTGGGATTTCAACCAACTTCTGATTGTGTAGTATTGTAGTATTTAATGTTGAAAAAAAATCGGAGTATAACTGGACCCATGAGTTTCAAATCTGTGTTGTTTAAGGGTCAGCTGTATTCTCCTACATACATGCCAAACTAGCAATATTTTCCTATAAAATTTATTTTGCTAAAGTATGTGTGTGGAAAGTGACAAATACATGCATACACATCATGTGATAACCCGCCTTTACAAAATGAGACGCTTTCTCTGAAAACAGCAGGGATTCATATTAGGGCTTGTGTATTGTAGGATATTGAGATGCTGTGCTCCAATACATGTGGAAGTGCTGTGCTGGAGTGTGACATCCTTGAGGACAAGAGTCAGGACTGGCGTCCCCTCATATGCTGGTGGACGGTTACATTGGGGGCCCCCAAAGAACCACACATGTTTGGTCTTCATGCCCTTGTATAGTCCTCTCCCACACGTGGGCTTGGGCATGTGACTGGCTCTGGCCAATGTGCCATTAGAAGCATGATGCAAGCAAAGACCTGACAAGTGCTTGCTTCTCTTCTTGGGACTTGTCCTCTTTGAACACTCTTAGTGAAGCCAGCCACCAAGCTGTCAAGAAACTTGTGAAGGACAAGATAGCGCTTGGAGATTGAAAGACCATGTGGAGGAGATAACAAACCAAATACTTTAGTGAGGTTTTCTTGTATTTTCTAACCTAGCCCCGCTAAAAGAGTGGCATGAACTGATGTCACCTGGAGCAGAAGAACCACCCATCTAAGCCCGGCCCAAAATCCTGATCCACAGAATCATGAGAAAGAATAAATTGTTGCTCTTTTGAGGTACTAAGTTTTGGGATGATTTGTTACATAGCAATAGATAACTGAAATGCTTACAGTAGGTGTGTAATAAATGTGTGAAAAACGAGTGGTTGACAAACCACAGTGTCAGCTCTGGGCTTATCCTTTACTTAAGATTGGTCCTGGATACTCATTGAGCCTTGATCACATCAACCTTCTTATATGATTCCTATGATGGTTAATTTTATGTGTCAGTTTGACTAGGCCATGGAGTGCCCAGATGATTGGTCAAACATTATTCTGAGTGTTTCTGTGAAGGTATTTTTGAATGCGATTAGTATTTAAATTGGTAGACCAGTAAAGTAAATTGACTTCCATAATGTGGGTGGGCCTCATCTAATCAGTTGAAGGCTTGAATAGAGCAAAAGGCTGACCTTCTCCTGAGCAAGAGAGAATTCTTTTGTCTGAGAGATTTCAAACTGGGACAGCAGCTTTTCCTGCTTCTACAGCAGCCTGTCAGCCTTCAGACTCGAACTGGGACAGTGGCTCTGCAGGTTTTGGACTTACCAGCTTCCATAACTGCATAATTCCTTATGATAAACTTCCTTATCTGTAGAGCTAGATCTAGATCTATAGATAGATGCTGTTCATTTTGTTTCTTTGGAGAACCCTAAATAATACAGATCAAGGTAATGAGAATAGGGCACTGATAGAGCAAAAACTTAGAAACATGGAAGTGGCTTTTGAACTGGGTAATAGGTAGAGGCTAGAAAAAGGCTAGAAAAGTTTTGAGATGCATGCTAGAAAAATTGTAGATAGCTCAGTTGTAGAACACATGCTTAGGATGCACAAGGTCCTGGGTTCAATCCCCAGTATCTCCAATAAATGAATGAATGAATGAATGAATAAACCTAATTAGCTCTTCCACCACCACCACCACCACACACACACACACACACACACACATTAAAAAAAAAATCCTAGATTACCGTGAAGGGACTGTTGGTGGAAATAGGAACATTAAAGGCGATTTTGGTGAAGACTTAGAAAAAGGGAGAGCTGGAGAGAAAGCCGGAGAGAGTAGTCGTACCATTATGAAGAGAACGCTGCTGGAATGTGGACAGTAATGCTGCTTCCAGTGAGCTCTCAGGGGGAACATGGTATTGGAAGTTTGGGGAAAGGTGATCCTTGTTATAAATTAGCAAAGAACTTGGCTCAACTGTGTTCCAGTGTTATGTGGAAGGCAGAACTTGTGTGTGATAACCTCAGCTATTCGTCAGAAGAACTTTCTAAGCAAAATGTTGACAATGGATACTGCCTATAGTAAAATGTGAGAGGAAAGAGATAAATTGAAGGAATTGTTAAGCAAAAAGTATCCAGAATTTGAAGATTCGGAAAATGTTCAGCCTACTCATATTTCGAAAAATAAGAAAGCAGCGTTCTGGAGAGAAC
Organism: Vicugna pacos; assembly: GCF_048564905.1. Lineage (NCBI taxonomy): Eukaryota > Metazoa > Chordata > Mammalia > Artiodactyla > Camelidae > Vicugna > Vicugna pacos. Next base: position 30,818,262 of record NC_133001.1, read on the forward strand.
ACCAAAGGTGTGGCTGGATGATCATTCCATATAAAGATTACCCACAAATGTAATCAGCTGTCTCAGCTGAAGCCAGGGAGAGAGATGGCATGATACCAGCAGAATCCCTGTCAGCTGGAACGAAAGAGAGGCGAGAAAGAGAAAACGGAGTGAAGAAAGGCTGTTGGATTTGCGGGATCTACAAGACAGGACAGCTTCAGACATGATTATCCCTCAAGAAAGGGGGAAAATGACCATGAAGATGATGGAGAGATCATCAGGGCTGCCACTCCCACCCCAGGCCCAGGGGACAAGAATGCTTCCTCCTTGTTTCAGGGGGTGGGGCCAACTCCTCAGTTCCAGAGGGCCAGGATGCTATCTGGATCGAGGCTGCGCAGTAGAGCTGAGTGCGCAAGGCCACTGCCCAGGGTTGTGGGGGTGATGCTCCTCCCTCAGTGGGCATGGAGGGTAGGACATTGAGCTAAAGAAGGTCATTCTGGACCCTTAAGATCAAATGGAATCTGCCTTGCTAGTTTTGGGCTGGCTTGGGACCTATTACCCCTTTCTTTTCAATTTCTCCCTTTTGGAATGGGAGTGTCTGCACCATGCCTGCCTCACCATTGTGTTTTGGAAGTACGTAACTCATCTGGTTTCAGAGGTTCCCGGCTGGAAAAGAAATTTGCCTCAGGATGAATCATACTTCAAGTCTCACCCATACCTGATTTAAATGACATTTAGTGAGACTTTGGACTTGGAATTGATGCTGAAATTGATTAAGACTTTGGGTGCTGTTGGATTGGGGTGAAGGTACACAGAGTAAAGGCCAAGAAGGTGCATCTGCCAGCCGAAGAGACAGGTCTCACCAGAAACCAACCTGGCTGGCACCATGACCTTGGGCTTCCAGCCGCCAGAGCTATGAGAAGATCAATTTCTGTTGTTTAAGCCACTCGGTCTGTGAGATTTTATTACAGCAGCCCAAGCAGACTAATGCAATGCCCCGTAACAGCTGATGATGAAGGGCCATGCAGACTTGGATTTCAATTCTAGCATTCGCTGATTCAATCACTTTTAAGTTCTACTATGTGTCAGGCACTGTCAGACACTGGTTTTCAATGACAAGCAACATGGTCAAAATTCCTGGCCTCGTGGAGCTTAAAGTCATATGAGGGAGATGACCTTCATCAAAATTCCTCAAAGAGACATAAAATAATAACAATGGTTAATGTTATAGGGGGATGTCCTCTAGTCAAAAAGGTCAGGGAAGAGTTCTTGGAGAAGCGACATCAGACCTGAGATGTGAAGAGTGATTAGAGTAAACCAGGTGGAAGAGGGAAGGACGGTGTTCCACGCAGAAGGAACAGCATGTGCAAAGGGTGCTCTCGCCAAGGAGGGAGCTGGAGGGCGTTCCGGGGAAGGGAAGAAGGCCGCCCTGACTTCCTGGAATGGAGAGAGGAGGGGCAGGCGAAAGAGGCTGGATCTCTCACTGAGCTGTCCTAACCTGGGAGTTGGTGAGGCCAGATAGGCGTTGATTGGTCCACGGCTGCCATGTGGAGGAAGAGCTGTGTGGAGACTGGCGGGGAGGCTATTGCAAGAGCCCAGGAGAGATGCGCAGGAGGGTTGGACCAGAATGGTGGCAGCAGAAGTGGAGGGAAGGGATTGGAGAGGTGGACTAGAGAGCTGTCTATTAAGGTGAAAGAGCTAAGCTTTGGTGATGAAGTATGTGTGGGAGATGAGGATGAGGGAGGGGTCAGGGATGACCCGAGGTCTCTGAGCTGAGCACCTGGGTGATGCCTTTTGGTGAAGGAGAGAAGATGGGGTGGACCAAGTCAGCAGTGGGGCAGCCACTTACTCACTAGGTGAACCTGGCAGGCACGTTTAAAGCTCTGGATGCCCTGGTTCCCTGTCTAAGTGCTATTAAGTGAGATGACGCTTACAGACTCCGGTTCAGAGCAGCTGCTCCTGCATCTTGAGGCCCCCGCCTTTCCCTCTGAGGTGGCACGGGCAGATGCTACTGTTCCCATTTTAAGGATGAGGTTACTGAGTCTCTAGAAGGTTGGAGTCTCACCCGAAGTCCCACATAGTTGGAACCAAGCTTCTTGAGAGGTAGTGGGAAGAGCCTGCCTTCTCTGCCAGGCTGCCTTTAACATCAGCTTGCAGATCCCAAGAGCTGCAATGGTTTCACTCATCAGCTGATCAGTCATCATCGCAGGCCTGATGTGGGGTGGGGAACAGGGGACCAAATTCAGGTGGGAAATGCCACTGAGGAAGGGGACAGAGTTGTGTTGATGTGAGGGCAGGTCTGGAGCCCTTAGATGGGAAGAAAGGTAAATACCAAATAGCCAACTTCCAAAATGTAAGGTCCTCACAAAGTTCAGTTTTTCACTCCATGAAGTCCAAGATGGGTCCTCTGATCGGCAGGCAGCCTTCCTCTGAGTGGAGGCTCAGGCACCCACGCTCCTTCCATCTTGTGGATCTGCCATCTCGTAGATCATGAGGTCATGGCAGAAAAGGAAAGAGAATTGGATGGGGCACATCAGCTTCTTAACATCTTCAGTCCAGAAGGGAGACAGATTGCTTCTGCTCATACTCCACCGGCCACCCTTGATAGCAAAGGAGCTGGAGCTGGAGTCCAGATGGGTTCCCAGGAAGAGGAGAAAATGAGTTTGGTGACCAGCTACCCCTTCCTGCTACAACAGGTCAGAGCTTCAACTTGGTTAAGAGAGTAGGGGGAAGGGTCCCCAGGATCTGCTGGAAATTTCCCAGGACAGGAGAGGTCCAGCCCTGAGGTCAACAGGTTGGAGGAGCTGGGCTTGATCCCAGTACACTAGCTGATGGCTGGCAGGGAGGGCCACTTCTGGGTACACCCTCATGGGCCAAGGCCAATGGGAAATCTATCCCAAGTTCCTTAAGAAAACAGGCTGTCAGAAGTTAGTGAGCATTGCCCCCATGTATTGCACCTACTAAAGCATTGTGACCTGTGGAGAAAGGGGCATTGCTGTGACCTTTAATTGGGTGGCTTCAATGCAGGGAAAGCCTCTTTGAGAAGGGACATGTAAACAAAGACGTGAAGGTGCCGATTCATGAGGACACTTGTGGAAGGGCAAAGGGAAGAGCAAGTGCAAAGGCCCTGTGGTAGGAGCAGGCCTGCTTTATTCAGGACTCCACTGCAATAATCCAGGCCAGAGACAATGGTAGTAGCAGTGTGGGGGTGAGGGGAGAAGTACTTAGATTCTGGATCAATTTGTAGGTATATCTCTCCTTTCCTCACTTCCTTCCTTTCTTAGTTTTCTAGAAGGGACTAATGAAGACACACTGAGGTGTGTCCACTTCTGTGCTGTCTTCTAGACAGTATACCCCATGAAGGCAAGAACTGGGCCTGACTCCTCTCCTGACCCTCACACCTGGCACAGGGAGGGCCCAGGGCCACTGCCTGGTAAACACGTCCGTGGAGAGAAGGCACGTCCTCCTGAGTCATCAGTTTCCTGGGGCTGAGCACAGGCCCTGCCTGTCAGCATATTGCTCACTAATCTGGAAAGCTTTTCTGTGGTCTAGACACTCCCACCCCCATTCTAAAGAGACCTTCTAAAGGAGGTCAGTGTCTGCAATCAAAGGAGATGGCGCTTGGAGTCATCAGGGAGTCACAGGGACACCTGCTGGAAAGACAACTTCACAGGCTCTGTTTTGTCCCAGATGTGCCCACCTGCCAGTTGCAGGAAGTGACAGGATGTGCCTATGGCTGTGCCCAGCAGGGACTCCCAGCCCAAACCAGACTGGCCCTGTGCTCCAGTGCAGAGTGGCGGGCTTGCAAGGCTCCCTCGTTGCTGGGCAGAGGGATCCCCAGCAGCCTCTGAGGGGCCTCTTGACCTTGGTCCCAGGGTTCCCTTTACATCCTGTCCTGCAGCACCTTCCCTGCAACACCCCTTGCCGCCCGCCCCCCGGCTCCGACTATGACAGACACTTAGCTACAACTGCTGTGTCCAGCCCAGCAGGCTCTGGTTGTGCGAGAGGGCTTCTCTGAGCCCCAAGGCCCTCAATTCAAAACGTTGCTGCAGGCTTCCAGAGTTCTCCTGATTCACATTCTGAGAGTCATGTGTTTCCTGTGCTGTCAGGCCACAAATTAACTGTCTTTTCACTTTTCCCGCAGGTTTCATCTCTCATTCGATGTGGCAGGATATCATGCAATAGTGGTTACAAGCGTGTGAACTCGGGAATCGGACAGATTTGAGTGGGCATCGTAGCTTCTACTCTTACTAACAGTTACTAACAAGCTACTAACAGTTAGTAGCTTTTATTCTTACTAACTGTTACATCAGCAAAGCCCTCTGAGCCTCAGTTTATTCATCTGTAAAATGAGGACAAGCCTAGTATCAACCTAAGAGCTTGGTTGTGAAGAATGAATTGAGGTAGAGACAAAATGCCTAGACCCACAGTGAATGCGAGTTATTATTACCCCTAATAACAACTCCAGAGAGTTGAGGTGGGGCTCTCAGTGCAGGCTAGTGTCCCTGAGGCTCTGAGCCCTGCTCCTACTTCCGCCAGCCTGTCGGGCTAGTTCCACTTCAAGCCAGGGCGAAATGAGAATGCTCAGCATGTTTCGGGCCTTTGGGGGAGACTGAGAACAGCTGAACCCGGGAATGATGCCTCTGCAGGTGCCAGGGACCCACGGCCCCACCCTCACCCAGCGCCAGAGCGCTGCCTGCCAGACCCTTGTCAGCGGTTACAACCTCCAACTGCCTCCCGCTGCCCCAGTTTTATCAAAAGCTCAGTTGAGAGAAATAAAGTTCATGGGGGTTATTTAAAGGCCATGCATTCCATCCATTCTTCCAGATGAGACTTATCCCTGAACCGAGTCGGGCTCTCATGAAGCCGAGAGGCTCTTGGGCCGTGTTATTCAGCCATCACAAAATCTTTATTATGTCCTTGCCTTATAGTGGGGCTTTCTGGAAAAGTGCCGGAGGAGTCCTGCTGTTGCATTTATTTTGGGATGCTGCTGTCGCTAGCAGTCACTGCCTCAGCCAGCGCGGGCTATGAGACCTGTGATCCGAGTATGTTTCAGGCTCTAGTTCCCGGGGAAGCTCTGCATCCTCAGAAGAACTGGAAGGCTTCTGATTATGGGCAATGTGACTCATGAAATTGATCCCAAGTCTCATTTCACTTGGGCTACCAGGAAGCTCAGAGCAAAATTTGGGGCTCAGCTTTAAGATTCCTAGAGGATTATGTAAGGGAGATGATTTCTTCCCAGATGCTGATTTTTAACAGATATGATGATGATGATGATGAATGTGTATGTATCTTGTCAATTGCTTTAGTGGAATCAGAGTGGGAATTTCCATCCTGGAAAACAAGGGATGGAGAATTGGCCAGAGTGGAGGAGGAGGAGGAGGCGAGGGGAAAAGATGGTGCAAGATGGTGGCTGTGGGACACGTTCCTTTCTAGGCCACTGTGGAGGTGGTGAAGGGTCTAGCTTCCCTGAACCAGAGGGGATGAAAAGAAGATTTTCCATGAATTTGAGAAGAGAGAACCGCAGCCATTGCTCAACTTGAACTTCTCCCTGTGGCCCCCCACCCCCTGGTTTTCTGGGTATTTTTGTGATGTTGTGAAACTCTGAAGCTTGCAGTGTCTTTTTTCTCTTCCTCTTCACTCCCCAGCCCAGGCACTCCCACTCACCTTTTCCTTTTTCTCTCTTTGCCCCTCTACAGCTCCCCCTTACTCCCATCCCACCACCCAGGGAGGTGAGGGGGGTGGCTTGCTCAAGGTCACATAGCTAGTCAACAGCCTCACCTAGATCTCCTTGACATGATGCCAAGTATCTTGGGAGTTGGATTTGGCCTTTACTTTGGCCTAGAAATGACCAAGTTTGATGGCCAATGTCTGATAAAAGATCCCAGCTCCAGTGAGTAGAAGAGGTGGGGGTCTGAGAGAGTGTGAAGAAGGCTCTTTGCTAGCTCTGCCTAGAGGGAAGCATGGATGGGGCTCACAGACTCAGAATTGGCAAATTTCTGGATCTGGACTTTCTGTATGGGCAACCTTGCTCTCCATGCCCTGGGGCCCGGCAGAAGAGTGCTTCTTACCCGGCCTGGAGATGATTGATGAAGGGGGAGCAGCGGGTACAGCGGAGGGGGCTTTGTTCCCTAAATGCCATTCACATGACTCTCTGACCTCAGTGTTCTTCCCCTTTCTCTTGTCTTTTTCTCCTTCACTGCTTTTGGCCCTGCTTCAGTTTCCCTTCTCTATTTTCCTTTTCTCAATCCACACAAAGCCCTCAGAGTGCTGGGGCTGCCATGGGGCCGCCTGCCTCTTGTGAGGTTGGTTTCCAGTTCCTGGGCCACAGTCCTGCAGCCATCTGCCCTGGAGGGGCACAGGGAGGCCTGGAGGGCCTGGTAGGGAGTGGGCAGGCCAATAAGCCAGCACCCAGAGGCTGGCCCTGCACCCAGCATCCTTCAGGGGTGCGGGTGGGGGTGGGCGATGGCGAGCCTCAGTACCTGATGGCAATCCCAGTGCAGGCCACAGCCCCTCCCTACCCATCCGTAACAGGCCTAGCTTATCACTGAGCCAGTCCCACTGGCCTCAAGAGAAGGTGGCACCCAAATGTGGCATCTCTGGCTTAGGGCTTCATCATCAGTTTCTAGAAGCCTTTTCCACAATGGTTCTAAACCCTGTATGGTCATACAGAATCACCTGGGTAACTTCCCAAATAGGCTGATGACCAGCCCGGAGCTGAGACTCTGGCTTTGTTGGTCTGGAGTGTAGGCTGGGATGGATACGGTGCCGTCTCCCCAGGTGATTCTGATCAGGCATGGGGAGTGAACCTCTCTTTTACTGAGGGTAAAGTGTCACAGAGAGAGCACGGAATGCAGTTTAGGAGGCCTGGGCCCGAGTCAGGCCACCCTCAGAGAGACATGTGTCCCTGGGCACAGCCTCTTCTGTCTCCCGTCCCTGGGCAGGAGCATCCTAAGGAGAAATGACCAATTCATGGAATTTTAGACTTAGAAGAAGCCTGGAAAATCAACTGATCCATCCCTTTGTTCTACAGACCTGGGGGGAGTAAGTGGAGTGCCAGGGTCCCAGAGGGCTTGGGCAGGGTGGGGAAACCAGCCCGGCCTTTTGGGGGGTGTCCTTCCCCTGACTACACTCAGCCCGGCTCCTCTTGGGGAGTTTTCTCTAGGTTAGATTGCTGGGGAGACTGTCTCTGGGAGCAGTCCTGGAGAGGGTCTCTTCTCTGTTTCCTGGAGGAGGAGACTGGCCTCCAGAGCCGGGGGGTGGGGGAGCAATGGCTGGAACCAGCGGGCTTTGCTCTCGGCCAAACTTCGCAAGAGAACTTGCAGAGCTGCTGACTTTTTGCAGCTGCTTGACGGGGCCTGTGGATTGAAAGGGGAAGTTTGGCTGCATTTAGAAAGTCGTCCGCAAAGAGGAATGGCGGGGGCAGGGGTGGGGAGGGTGGCCGGGTTGCGGAACGGGAGGAGGAAGGTGGGCGACCTGGGAGAGATGCCAGCAGGGGCCTGAGGACAAGGGTTTGATTTGGGCCCACGGGTTGTCACTTTGGAAGCTCTTGAGGTTGGGTGGTGGGGCTGGGGGAAAGTGCAGGGGAGGGGAAAAGAAAAGAAAGGGAGATGGGGGAGGGCAGGAGTCCCCAGCCAGAAAGCCTGGCTTTTTCTTGGATTGGAAGCAAGCATGGAGGGTGTGGGGAGCATGCCCAGTTGTGTCCCAAAGGGCAAGCCAGTAGTTTCCTCTAAGGGGCACAGGGAGGTGGTGAGAGGTGCTGAGAGAGAGAGAAGCTTGTCAAGAGGGTGCAGCCCACAGGAGGGGGATGTTAAAGGAGGAACTTCTCCACCCCCAAGGTGTGCAGAGATTTCTCTGGGCAGCCTGAAATGTCCCATCCTTTAAGGCTGGAAAGGCATCCAGCTCCTCCCTGGGCCTCCAAGGTAGCAGCAGGAAGAGTACAGCACAAGGCTCCGGAGGCTGGGCAGCTTCCCGAGGGCCCCACGCCTCACTTTCCAGTTCTTGCTGCCAAATGAGAGCGGCAGTCCCACAGCCCTATAACAGGTGCCCTGGCCCCAGTGACCCGGGAGAACAGTGGAGCTCCTGATGGCCATGTGGTCACACTCCCCCCGTCCCTGCCAAGCCCACGGCCCTCCCATAGTTTCTGGCACCTGCAGGGGCCTGCACTCTGCTGCCCACCAGCAGAGACTTGTCTTGTCCGTGCCTGTGTATGTGGGGGCGGAGTGAGAGGGTGGATGTGGAGAGGCCAGGACTTCAACCCGGAGCTCTCTCACAGAAGATCCTGTCCCCACTGGAAACGTGCTGAGCGAAGCTTCTCTTCCCAAGGCGGCCCCACCCCAGGGGACAAAAAGAAGAGACTCTAAGAGGCAGAGCCCATCTGTCCTGACACACTGTGACCACAGAGACCGTGCCACCATCTATCTCAGGGACATGGCAGCATCAGCAGCCAGAGGGACCCACCCTGAGGATGAGAGAGGGGAGGCCTGCACTGGGTCTGCCTGTGGCGGGACATCTGAGGTCAGAAGTACACCTCTCAAAGAGCCTGGCAAAGAAGGCCACTCGACTCAACTTAGTTCAACTCCACCCACTCTGTTATTCAATGAGTCTTTACTGACCACCACCCATGTGCCAACCGCTGTGCTAAGTGCTAAGGGGATGTAGAAGAGAGCAAACCAGACATAGTCCCTGGTAGAGGCACTTGAGGGCTCACTATGGGCCTGTCTCCACTATAACCATGAGGGTGGCCATGGTGCTGGCGGGAGGAGGCAAGGCCCTCACCCCTGTGGTCTCATTGGGAAGCCAAGATGAAGCAGAGAACAAGGCGCAGTTTAAATAAAAACATTATCCAATCTGTTAACCACGTGTTGAAATGAACATGACCAGGTTCAGGCTATGTGGATCTGTAAGGGCTCAGGGTGGACCCGATGGGGCAGCCCCACCGGACCTGAGTTACTTTCCAAGCTTCTTGAAAGGATCTGATTTGGTGGGCCTATTAACCTTGGGAAAAAAACCATCAGTCTTGCCATGAGTGTATTGGACTGGAAGATCTATGTAGATTCTACCATCTTTCTTGGTTCCTTCTTCCCATTGCCCCTTCCTCCACCTCCTTCCTCTGTCTCACTTAGAGCTAGACACCTTCCATGGCCAGTGATTGGATGCCAGGTTTGGTTGAATGCCTACTGTTTACAAAGCACAAAGCTAGCTGCAATAAGATTATAGAGATAAACAACAAGGGTCCTATACTTAAGGACCTTCAGACCAGCTTGGGTTCACAAATTGCTGTGATAGGAGATGGTGAAAGATGTGGGGGGTGGGTTGCAGACAACAGGAAAGTTGAGTCTCATCCCTGGTATAGGATTTGGAATATTGATTCTGCATTCTTTTGTGTGTGGGATGTGTGTGTGTGTTGCCCACTATTTGCTTTTTTAAAAAAACTCAAGCTTCAGAAAAATTATAAGACTATTACAGGTAATTTCTGTAAGCCCTTTCCTAAGATTCACCAATTATTTACATTTTATGGAATTGTTGGAGAACAAGTTAGAGACATTTTGCTCTTTTTACCTCAAAACTCTTCAGTGTGTATTTCAAAGATATTGTATTATGCGGTCTGGATTTCTTCTTCTTCTTTTAAAAAAACATTGCTTGCTTATTTGTTTGTTTGTTTGTTTGTTTATCTAATGGAAGTACTGGGGCTTGAACCCAGGACCCCGTGCATGGGCTCTACCACTGAGCTATTTCCCTCCCCGCTGTAGTTTGGTTTTCTTATAGTTTCACCTCTTCCTCTCACTTTCAGACAGTATTGGGTCACTCTATTCCCTAGATAAAGCTTATTTAGTGGGAGAGAGCTAGCTTGTTTTTCTGCTTGATGCCATGCTGGTGGCCTGGCTGTTGGGGGCTGCTAGGTCACAGGGTCCCCATGAGAAACTCTGCTGGCTTCAGTGGCTATGCCTGAGTTGGCTTTCTGTTGGACAGCTGATCCGACCCTTTAGAGGCCTGGCCAGGCCTTGGCCGAACTCTCTGCTCTCTTTCTCTGCACTTTGTTCTTGAGTTTTCTGCACATTCTCCCACCCACAGATATGAATGTCGCATGATGTTGCCTCTACAGGGTCTAGCATGGTGTGGTGGAAGCAGAGCAAGCTTGCTTGGATGTCCTTTCTAGGCCTTGGAGGCCAGCCCGGGCTCCTCTGTAAATACAGGAGGCTTCCTTTCCCTGACTCTCGGGAGGAGCGAGGCTCTCTGGCATGGTCTGGCTCCGAGGCCTGTGGTCCTACTCAGTCAGGACTGGCAGTCTTAGGCTGAGGGAACATTTTCCAGGGAACAGCTGAGGGACAGAACGTCTCCATGAGATGGGCTGGGATGGGCAGGATTTTGGAAAGGCCCCTGCTTGTTCTGGGAGGTGTTCAGGATGCTGAGGTTTTGGAAATCCATGGTGGCTGTTCATGACTGCTCCCAGCTTTGAGAGGAGGAATGAATGGGCACCCGTTTCCTTTGGTTCAGTGGCAAAGGTGAAGCTCAGGACTGCTGACCCGGGACGATGCCCTCTCCTGGGCCTGGGGAGGGCCCTGAACTTTGAAGCAGAACACAACCTAGAGGACTGGACCCTGGAGGCAGGAGATGCTGTTCACATCCTGTGAGCCTTAGCTGGAGCTCTCCCAGCACTGACCTAGACACAAAACCAAAGTGATCTCCAGGCTACAGTCAAGGGTGCCTCTGTTGAAGCAGGTAGGAGAAACCCCAGTGAACCCAGGAGACAGAACATGCTGGAGGCATTTAACTGGGCAACTCCATCTCCTGCAAAGAAAAGCCATGGAAGGGAGAGCTCAAGGCAGGTCTGAGCAGTCAAGAAATGCTCTGGGGAGGAGATGAAGCTTCCTTTTTGGCAGCCTCTCCCTCTGTTCTGCTCTTGCACACAACCACCCAGGGCCCATTCCAGCTCTATTCTGTCACCTTGAGCGGGTGGGTTTACCTCCTTGGGTCTGTTTCTTTCTCTGTGAAATGGGAAGGGGGGCTCTTGAGCCGTCTCCCTGGGGCAGTGAGTACTGAGAGGTAATCCCAGTGTGATCAGTGGACTTCAGAGGTGCTTGGCGAGCTTATGAAAATACAGATGCCTGGGTCCAAGCCCAGACTTGGGGAGCCTGATTCTCTGGGGTGAGGCCCAGGCCTGTAGAGGTTCTGTTTTGAACAAGTTCACCAGGCGGTCCTTGGAGCCAGGTGATTATGGCGTCTTCACATCCTCAGCCCTTGACTCAACTGCAGGCCCTGGGATCGATTCAGGCCTTTATTCCTTGACCTATTTTCCCGGGTGTCCGGCAGGGCCGGTTACAGGTGGGGACACCCTGGCCTTCCCACCCACCCGCCCGGCCCCTCCCACCGGGGAGCTGAGCCACGGTCCCTGCGGCCTGAATGCACCCCCCTCCCCCGCTAAGAACCGGCCTCAATGCCCCTATTACCATCTCCATGGCACTCGCCTCCAGGGCCCCATGGAAATCACGAGGCTTTCTGAGGAGTTGTGCAGACTTCAGAAAAGACCCCGGGCCCCCTGCCCACCCCGGGCTGCCCGGCCCTCTAATCCCGCTCGGAGCGCGGACACAGAGCTCCCTCTCTCCTCGGCGGCCTGGCCGCTCATTCTCCCACAGAGCTGACGTTTCTCTGCGGCCCAGCTGGCTGCAGTTTTTAGAAATAACAATATCCCCGGGGGGAGGAGCGGCGGGGTGAATGGGCGCCTTTGTCCGGGGCCCTGTGAAGCCCGATTAATTATGCGCTGCGGAGCGCGGGGAGCGCGGCGGCGCGGGCCCCCGGCGGCGGAAAGGCCCGGGCTGGGGAGCGCGGCCGCCGGCTCCGCGCCGCCGCACAAAGGGCCGCGAATTCGAAAAGCGCCCAATTACCCCGCATTTTGTATTTGCCCTTGTCTCGCTGACACTATGGACTGGCCCCTTCCCGGGCGGCTGCACTTTGAGGGTTTTCCAGACCTTTCTTGGTTACCAGGGGCGACTGGGTAGAGGGCTGGGGAGCCTGGGGAGAACGGGAGGCGCCAAGTGCCGGTGGGATCGTGTGCCGTGGGCACGTCGGGCGGGGGACGAGTGTGTGGGTGTCGCCCCTGGGGACGTAGGTCGCTAATGCTCTTGCCAAAGCTGGAGCTGTTCCGCATGCAGATTCCTGGGCCCCGCCCCAGAAGACTCCAGGAGATCTGGGGTGCCCAGGTGAACAAGGATCAGAGGAATAAATAAATAAAACAAGAGAGGACCTTGCGTGGAAAGAACAGTCATGGGAGTGCCATTGAGAATAATTATCTCAAATTCTGCACCTGAGATCCAAACAAAAATAAAAATCACTCATAGAAATCATACTACTGGCAATTTTTCTCTATTAATAATTATTTTAATTTTTTATATTTATTTTTTCCAGAAGTATATGACATGTATTGCTGTCTTATTACAAAACGGCATTTTTATCAAAATAAATGTTTGGCATTGTCATATGCAACTGATACGAAGAGTTCAGCAGAAATGCTTGATTGAAGGGAACCCATGTCTGTGACAAATCATTCTTTGATGACAGATGTCCTGAGTTGGGATATTTTCCTCCATTTCTTTCCTTTTTTTTTTCTTCCAATTTTATTGAGATATAACTGACATATGCGACTATATAAATTTACATAAAAGTACAGCATAATGATTTGACTTACATTATGAGATGATTATCACAGTAAGTTTAGTGAATGTGCATCATCTCATATAGATACGAAACTAAAGATACATCAGGCTTCAGGACGGCACTCATATCCATACAAAGAGGGGAGGAAGGATATGCGGCAGGGATGTAGCTGTGGCTGTAATGTTTTATTTCTTTAAAAAAGATAAGGAAACCTGAAGCAAAATGGCAAATTGTTGACATCTGGGGAGTGGCTATGTGAGGTTCTGTTAGATTATTTTCAAATGTGTCATAGTTTAAAAAAATATTTTGAGAGGTTTCTAATCAAGACACTGCAAACTAATTTTGTGACTTTTGCCAGAATTCGTTTCTGGTCACAGGTTGGCCTCTGAGTAGTTTTATGGAGTTCAGTGGTCTGTCAGGGACAAAAGTCCCAACAAGGAGCAGAATATAAAGAGACGTCTTTCCACTGATGCTAAAAGCACTCATAAATAAGATCTTTGATGAATGGAAAATGTCATTGCCTGCTGTGTATAGAGTGAAACCAAATGGCTGAACAGGAATTTTTTTTTTTTTTTGACTGGTTGGACCAGATTAGCCTCTCAGGACATTGCAGGAAGACTATCGATCAGCTATTGGCCTTCCTGGGGATGACAAATCCTAGACAATTATACAGAATTGCTGTAGGCACCTCTTGGAGGGCTGCACAGCTCAAGATAAGGGCCTGGGCTCTGGGCACCAGCCTGACACTGATGGTGAGGGGCTCAGCTGTTGAACCTATGGTATAGGTTCTATAGGAGATGACTCCCCCACCCCCACCGCTCCCCCATAATAGCTGATGGGTGTGGAGGGAATGGCCGAACTGATCTGGGCCAATCATATTCTTTCTCTCAGAATTCTGGAATTCTGGGAGCTGTTGGAATGGGGCTGCTTTAATGGAAATGTTCTAGGGAGGACATTCATTGACTCCAGATGCTTAAGTCCTTGGAATTTCCCTGGTCCCAGCCTTTACTGAGGCTCACTTGTTCAACCCTTTCTTGAAATTTAATAAATTTATTAAATTTATTATTATTATTTGCCAGCACTGGTTTGTTACTCATCTTATGGAGTAGGTAAATATAATGTTTTATGACATCTTCCAGCCTCTGCCACGGTGCTGCTGCTTGTACACGTAGTATCTTTGTTGAATTAGAAAAAAGGTGCCCCTCTGGGCAGACAAATTAGAAAAAGCTGTTTTTTCCTCCAGGCAGACACAGTCTCTCACCCAGGTGGAAGGTTTGACCAATGGAATGTGGGGTTGGGTTTCGGGTCCCATTCCACTCATTTCCTTGGCCAGGCCCCTTTGTGCAGTGCACAGACCGCATAACCATTCATGGCAGCCCTGCCTGACCACCACTTGTTTCCCGGCTGATTTGTCTTCTGCATCGAAGCGCCATTCAGAATATGAAACATTACTCCAGACTAGATTTATTAGAAATGTTGGTTTATCATGCAGGCTCTATCCAAGACTTCAATGCTCATAAAGACGTAATTTTTAATCATTGAAATCTGTTGAAAGTCAAGCCTTAAAAGAAACTTAGGAAAACTCCATGGCCTGGTAAAGTCCAAAGCTTCATCTTCTGATGAATAGTCTGCAGGCTTTAGAGGAAGCTTTCCACCAAATGGTCTGGCAGATATTCTTGAAATGTCAAGGGACTCTACCCCTTCCCCGATGTGAACACACCTAGTGAGAAGATGAGGGCAGGCACACGAGAGCAAGTCAACAAGAAGGTGTCTCAGGTCGTGGTGAGAGTGACATGGAAACCACAGCCAAGGCACTGATGGCCATGAGGAGAAAATGATCTCAAGGAGGAGAAAATGCCTTGAGAGGAGGCTGCTCCAATGCTGATTCGCTAATTCATTCTCCCGCAGCTCATGAGTCCCGCCACCTTTCTGAGAGAATACTGAGTATAGAAAATCAAGTCAGGAGCTTTCCCAAGACAGAGGACCCACCTACCTGTACATCAGGTACCATCTACCCCTGTGTCCACATATATAAGAGACAGTGTAGACTAGCAGTTAAAGGTGTGGGTTCAAATCTCAATTCTGTTACTTTCCAGCTGTATGACCTTGGACCTGTTACTTGACTTCTTGTGATGGTTTTAAAACATATCCACAATCCTCTAACTCCCCTCCCATCAAATATTGGAGTCTAAGGCCTTTCCACTTAAGCCTGGGTGGGGATTTTTGAGAGTGCCCAGACATACAGAATGCAGCAGACAGTGACACTGAATTTCCAAGTCTAGGTTAGAAAAGACCATTCGGTTTCTGATGGTTCATTTTGGGACAATCATGATGGGAGCCTTCAACCACTGTGAAAGAAATCCAGCCACGTGGAGGCTGCCTCGTAGAGGGAGCAGATTCAAAGAAAGAGATGCCCGGGGAGCCCCAGGCATTTAGCCCCAAGCTGTTTGAGTCTCCTAGCCTACATCCCAGGCATGCAAATGAAGAAGCATTTGAGTTAACCCCAGCGCCAGCTACCAACTGACCGGAAACTGCCTGGCTGACTCCCAGTCAACTCTCAACTTTGTGAGCTAAATAAATAATTGTTATTGTTTTAAGACATGATGCAGGATTGGTTTGTTACAATGCAATAGATAGCTGATGCAGACTTTTTGTGACCTACACCTGGAGAGCCACCATCACAAGATCTAATCTGTGGCTTAGGACTGGGAGGTGGGCAGAAATGGTAAAGGTTTTGAAGATATTGTTAGTGGAAGCCTGATGGCCCTCAAGGAGGCTACTGGTGAGGCCTTAAAGGTAGGTGAGGAAAATGTTATTAGAAGCAGCAGGAAATGGGATCTTTATTATGTGCTGGAGGAAAATTTAGCAACATTACTCAAAGTGATGTGGACAAATAGAAAATGTACCTAATAAGCCAATGATTTGAGCAAAGGAGATTTTTAAGGAGAATGTTGAAAGTGCCAATTGGATTATTTTAGCTGCATATGATAAAGATAGAGAAAGATGAGTTTAAAAGGACACTTTAATTTGTAAGCAAAATTTATAGGAAATAGAAAAAAGTCAGAGATTTGTTGGGTTTGAAAGTAAATCTTGTTTCACATTTTCAGACTTCCTAGATAGCAAACAAAAACAAAAACAAAAACAAAAACCTCGAAGTATGAAAGGGCTTCAGGACAGAGACAAAATCCAGAGTGGGACTATAAGAACCTTTGTTAAAACCTCAGAAAGATCTAATGCTTCACAAAATCTTCCAGATGGACAAAGGGCCTCTAAGGATTTCAAGAATGTGCCTCAGCGGAGTCTCTTCATTAAACAGCAGGGCTCCTGAGAATCTTAAAGGGATTATCCTTCTACAGTCACGCTAAACATGTTCTAGGTACAGAAAGGCTGATCTTGGTGAGATTTGTGGTGTAGCTTTCGACCAATGGAGTGAACCTCAACAGGATCCGTAGGAAACCCACAGTTTTAAATAGAATTATATTGGCAGAAGCACTGTCAGCTTGGACTAAAAGGGACAGAGTAGAACAAAATGAGCCACCTGCAATATTTTTTGGAGTTTGGGCACCTAAATTGTGTGGGAAGGAAGAAAGCTGAGAAAATTTCTTAGCTACAGAAAACAGCTATATTTTAAATAGAATGAAAAAAAAAAAAAAGGAAGGTTAAGAACGTAGAACCAAGAGCCCAGAGGATAGATCCAAGAACCACAGAGAAATATTCCTAGGCAGTAGACTGAACTCTAATCAAGAAATTGGCAATATATTCCTGGCTGGATCTCAAAATTGCTATGGAATAGTGATACTGCATGCCTCCCTCTCCCTACATCTAGAATGGGAACATTTATCTTATGCCCATTCCATCATTGTGTACTGGACGTACAGGGGTGAGATAACTTGTCTCTTTAGTTGACAAGTCTTTGGATAAAGAGAAAGAGTACTCAAGGAGCTGGCCTGAGGAATTGCCTCTGAGAACCCTCTTCCTTAGTTGCATAAGTTTGATGACAATATCCTAGACCTCTAGCCTAAACTTGATGCCATAATAGAGGAAACTTTGGGGGATCATTGGAAGCAAGTGAGTATATTTTGCATGTGAAAGGAGCGAAATTAATTGGTGGGCAGAGGATAGCCTGTGGTGATTTTAAACATGGTTCAAATCTGTTCACACATTTCCTGTCAAGAAATGGAAGTGATATCCCCTCTTCCATATCAAGATAAGCCTTTGCAACTGCCTTAAGAAATACAATATGGTAGAAATGGCATGGCATGGCTTGCAAAGCTAGGTTAGGGAAGGCATCACAGCTTCTGCCTTGCTCTCAGGACACATGCCTTTGGAATTCTGAGTTGCCATGGAAGATGTCCAGCTATTCCAAACGTGCTATTTGGAGAGATGATGAGGGGAGGTCATATAGAGACAGAGATGCCTCAGGACCCCTACTTTTCCAGCCTCCACTTGTTTACATCCTCCCAGCCCAGGTGCCAGATATGTGCATGAGGAAGCCTTTAAGACTATCCTAGCCTCAGGCGCGGTCTGACCATGACCACATGAGACCCCAAGCCAGAACTGCCCAGCTGAGTTACTTGCACAGAGTCCCACAGACTCTGGGAATGGTAATAAACTATCGGTTTTGTTTTTTTTTAAGCCACTAACTTTTAGGATGTTTCGTAACTCAACAATAGATAACCTTTATACCATTATCTATAAATAGAGCTGATGATAATACCTACTTCAAAGCAAAGTAAATGAGTAAGAAGTAAATGAGTTAACATTTATGAAGCACTAAGCCTGGGGTGTGGTGTGAACCTAACACTTATCCTTTACAGAGCTTCTCAGTGGCTATTAGCCTGAATGATAACTGTGAATCAAACAAAAGGGATATTTAGTTTAAGTTTACTGCATTCAAGAAGGAACTGTTTACCTGACGGTGAATATTTGTTGAATAAGTGAAAAAGAAAAAAAAAACTTTCTGAAGTAGTAGCTGGTCTCCAAAGATGGTGCTTCCTTATATTCATTGTCTTGCAGAGTTTCCTCTCGCAGTGAATCTGGCCTGGGATTGCCACTCACCTTTACTGTAGAATATGGCTAAAGTGGTGCTGAATCAGTGGGGGCCTGAGCTTTAATGGGGCTTAGGAGCTTCCAGTTGTGCGCTCTGGGGAGCCCTGGGCTGTCATGTAAGAAGTCTGGATATCCTGATGCAGAAATCCACCTGGAGAGGAGACCTGGAAAGACCATCTGGAGATGGAGCAACCCTGAGAATAGATGGAAAGAGAAGGAATCCCCAACAATCCTAGAGTCCCAGCTGAGCCCAGCGTTCTAGGGTCCTTGCCAGGATGCCAGACACAAGAATCTGCCATCTTGACTCAGCCAGACTAGTCAGATGCCCAGATGACGGCCGTCCCAGCTGCCATCTGGTTGCAGCAGCACGAGAGACTCCCAGTGAGATCAGTGGGAGAACTGCCCAGTTAACGTATAAAATCTTGAGAGATGAGAAGTGTTTGTTGTTCATTTTAAGCCACTGCGTTTTAGAGTGGCTTGTTACATAGCAGTGGATAACCAAAAAGTAAGTGCCCAGGGTGGTGCCTGGCATACAGTAAGTACTCAATAAATATTGCTGTCTAAGTGAATGAACCTCTTCGTTTTTTTCCTCCCAAACCTGCTCTTCTCAGCCCACAGCTTACCCCTCTGCCTCGGCCTTACCTATATCGGCCAGTGACTAGTGGGGCTAAAGTAAAGTGGGGGCTCATGCCAGACTCTTGGGTGCACAAAAGCCTGAAATGAAAGTTTCCTTTGTGAGGCGATCCCAGCCCGAGCATCTCTAAGGCAGCGTTTTCCAGCTTCTTGGTACAGTGGGAGCAGGTCTTCTTGTATTTGTGTAAGAGGGAAGAAGAGGCAGTCAGCTCTGGAGTCCATCTGGGTTTGATTTCCTGTTCCTCCAAGTCCGGGCTGCGGGACAGTGAACTGCTGATTTAACCGACTTCCTTATCTCCAAAAAGGGCCCAAGATCAAGGCTTCGGTGCAAAAAGTCAACATGCTGTCTTCTGTACACCACTCAGAGTACACAAAGGGGCGTAGAGCTGTGAGTGCATCTACATGTGGGTGAATCTCAGACATGATGCGGAGCAAAACACACCCATGGCAAGAGCGAATACTATTTGTGATTCCCCTTAAATGGAGTCCCCAAAGGGGCAAAATTAACTGATGGTAAGAGACAGAAATTTCTAAGAGTGGTTACCACGAGGGAGTGGATAGTGACTGTGAAGGGGCTCTAGGGAAACTTCTGGAGTATTTGAAATATTCTATGTTTTGATCCAGGTGATGTATGCATATATAACATTTATCAAGCTGTACCGTTTAAGATGAATGCACTTTGCACAGGGAACTATATTCAATAACTTGTAATGAATGAACTCCGTCATTCTTTTTCTCCGGAACCTTCTCCTCTTAGGCCTGGTGCTCTGAGATGCCTCATGCAATAGCTATAATGAAAAAGAATATATATACGTATAACTGAATCACTATGCTGTACACCAGAAACTAACACAGCATTGTAAATCAACTGTACTTCAGTTCAAAAAAAGATGGAGGTGCTTTGCTGCCTGTATATTATATTTTAATAAAGAAGTTGAAAAAATGTTAGCGGGTCCTCCCTTCACTCAGGAGTGATCTTTAGGAATTTCTTAACTCTCAGGCATTTTGTCCCCCGATGGGATTGTCTTTCCTTCCCCTTTCGCCCCCAAGTCCACCAGGAGAGCAGCCTTGGGTGACGTTATCCTAGAGCTTGGCATGAGCCGGCTGCCCCTGCCAGGCTTGGCCTGGAGTTGGTTCCAGGGTGAGGACTGAGCTGGGACATGGGCTGACCTTCTGCTCCTGAGTGGATGGAGTGGCTGGGCCATGGGGTCCTAAATGCCCTTGGGGGCTGGTGAATGGGGAGAGGGTCTTACTACCCCCGACAAAAAGCTGGAGGCTTGGCGGGGCTGCAGGGTATTGGGAATAAGTGAACAACAGGAGAGTGTCCTTGGCACCATGGGCCCGGTTCCTGGAAGGAGAGCTGCGAGGGGCGGGCGCCGAGGGCGTCCGGGCTGGGCCGAAATAAAGAGCTTGTTCTGCTCACAAGCCTGCTATTTGAGGACCTGGAGCCATGACGTCCCTCAGAGTTTCCATTCTCTGTGCTGCAGCTGTTGGTTACGTGTTTCATTCAAAACGCTTTGCAGGAAGCAGCAGGCTCCACATTCCAGGGCTTTTAGTCATTTTTTTCTCTCTGAGCTTTGGGGCTGGGATTAGAACATTCTTCAAACCACACTGTCCTCGGGCCGGACTCCCAGGAGGAAGTGGGTGGGTCCCAGGGGGATGAGAACATGGGCCCCAATTCAGGGATGGAATGAAAAAAGATTAAGGCCAGCACAAGTCAACTCCTAGAGAGATGGCTGAGCCCAGCCCCACGGAGGGCGAGGGGAGGAAGGCTGGGGGTGGCGACTCTTGCTCCCCAGCCATGGGCCGTAGGGAATTCAGAGTCTCTGGTGGGTGGGTTTGTGTGTGCTGTAAGGAGTGAGACAGAACAGAGTTAGTGGAGCCTTTCATCCTGAGGGACTAACACACTCAGCCCCTAGCTTCGGTTGCCCTCAGGACAGGAAAGCGTGACCAAGGGCTTCACGTGCTGCAGGGGTGGGTGGTGACATATGTTTGGACGAGGGCAGAGAGAGAAGCACTTTAGCGAACAGACCCCACAGATACATGAACCCAGAGAAACCGCAACAAATGTTTGCTGAGTGTCTGCTACGTTCCTGGCACTGGGCCGGCTGTTGGCAATACAACAGGGTACAAGATGGAATCCAACCCTGCGCTCACAGGAAGGCCTGGGAAATACAGCTTGGAAGATGTCCACTGGTATAGGGAGAGAGGAGATTGAGGGGGGAGGTACTGGTGAGGGCCAGATTCTAGTGGGCAGAGAGGAGGCGAGTGTAGACTGCCGCCAGAGGTCACACAAACGGTGCAGAGCAGAGAGTGTGAAGGGAAGGGCAGAGCCCAGCAGAGAGTTGGGTGGGGTGGCTGCAGCTCTGGAAGAGGGCAGGTGATTAACAGGAGCGGGGCCCCATCAGTCCTGAAGCACGACGCCCCCCTCAGGTCTTGAAAAGCCCCAGAGTCTGTCCCAAGAGGATGAGGAGAGGACCGGGGGTTCCTAGGCAGCCACCCAGCCCAGGGCCACCCTTACCTCTGAGCACCTCGGGCAGAGGGAAGGAAGCCTTGTGATAAGGGCCTAGTCCAGCATTTATTTATTTATTTATTTCTATCGACATATAGTGCACTTTTTTGTTTGTTTTTGGTTTTTTGTGGGGGCAGGTAATTAGGTTTGCTTATGTATTTATTTACTTCTTAATGGAGGTACTGGGGATTGAAGCCAAGACCTCACGCATGCTAAGCACTCTCTCTACCACTGAGCTGTACAGCGCCCTACCACGCAGTCCAGCATTTAGACAAAAACGCCAGAGTGCTTTTTCTTCCTGCGTGTAGGCAGAATTCAAAATATGGCCCTCTGAGTTTTCCCATCCTAATCCCTGAATATGACGAGCTATCAAGCCCCTGATTCTGTAATGTTATATGGCCAAGGGATTTAAAAAACCAAATTAAGGCTAAGAATCTGTCAACTCTGAGTTAATCAAAAGGAAGGGTCTCTGGTGGGTGTGCCTGATCTGATCACATGAGCAGAGAGTTTCCCCTGACTGGTGGTGGCAGGAGAGGAAGTCAAAGATTTGAAGCATAGAGGGGGATTCCATGTACCTCTGATGACTTGAAGATGGAGGGACCATGTGGAAGGGGCCTAAGAGGAAGAAGCTTCTAGGAGCTGAGAGGGACCCCCAGCTAATGACCGGCAAGAAAACAGCACCTCAGTCCTACAACCACAGGAGCAGAGTGCTGCTACAATCCAAATGAGCTTGGAAACAGTTTCTTTCCCAGACTTCCAGACAGGAGCCCAGCCAGTCCGCACCTTGATTTTGGCCTTGTAGGACCCAGAGCAGAGAGTCCAGCTAAGCCCTGGACTTCTGATCCACAGAACTGAGATAATAAATGGGTGTGGTTTAAAGCTACTAACTTCGTGGTAATCTGTTGTACAGCAACAGAGAATGAATACACTTCCACTTCTTTTGTTTCATCCCAAGAAGGTTTGTGAGGAGGATCTGATGACTCCTCCTTTGCAGATGGGGGCAGGCTGGGTGCACGTGTCCAGGCTGGGGCTCAGGCCTGGGCCCAGCTGAACGGGCACACGTGGACTGCAGGCACTCCGCCTTGGCCAAGGGTGTCTTGTCTTCCCATTCAGGAGGGAGAGGGGTGGGCTGCATCTTACACTCCCCTTTATGAGAATCACCCAGCAGCTTCTTTGACACCACAGCCTGCAGGCTGCAGAGCTGTCCCAGCTCTGTGTTCTCTGCAGAAAAACGGAACTCTGGGCGGAAACCAGAGAAGGGCAGTGACCTCGCCCTCCCCCTTCTCAGATGACAAGTCTGGGCTCTGTCAAGGCAAGAGACAGCAGTTGGGATGCAAGGAGCAATAAAGTTCAGCTGCACCCTTCCCCACCCCCATAAACAGCAGTCTCTGACTGGTTGGGATGGTGAGTATTTAATTTTATACTCGCTCTCTTAATAATTTGTTGGACACATAGTTAGGTACCCCTGGGAATCCAGAAATGTTTGCAAGGAAGAAGGTTACGTTAATGCTTTATTGATTAAAAAGCCCCAATGAAGGTTTTTTCATTCCCATGTGAGGCCTTTTCTCAAATCTTCTCTGATTCTTCCCAGATGGTGTCCAGATCTCTCCCCACAGCCCCTGGCAGGGTGGGGCTTCAGAAAGTAGGAGGGTTTTGTGTCTGACAGACCTAGGAGGGTCTCAGATCTTTCACTTAACCCTCTGAGGGCAGGATGGGGGGCAGGCATCCCAGCCTCAGTTTCTTCCAATAGGACGGGAGCCAAGAAATACACACAGGTGCCTGACGGGCAAGAAGGAAGAAATAAATATTGCTTTTTTAATCGCCTGCCTGCCTTACCACAGCACAACAGCTACCTCGGAAATTTCTTTTTTTTTTGACAACTAGAAAATAATCCTCATTCTGGTGTCAGGCGGGCCTGGTCAGCCAGCAGCAAGAGTCTTCAGTCAGCAGAGTTTGTCTTTGTGCTCCACCTTCTCAAAGCCACTTCCTCTCTCTGTATCCCGTTTCCTTCTTCAGGCCCTGCCTGGCCAGATCCCTGGGCCCCAGGGGTGGATACGCAGCCGGGAAGCCTCTGAGAGCCTCTCACAGTTCAGTGTTGGGAGGGAGGGCATCACGCTGGGGACTGATGGTGCAATCTCAGGCTAGGGCCGGCTGGCTGGGGCGGCGGGGGATGGTTTGGGGCAGGGGAGGAGGGTGCGAGGTCCCTCCGGGGGTCTGTCTGGTGGGAAACATGAGACATGGTTGTGTGAGGCTCCCTCCTGCTTGCTTTCTCTCAACTGTGTGTTTGCAGGTTTGGAGGTTTGATCTAAATCCTCTTAGATGGAGGTTTTGCTGTCAAGGAATCTCCTTGGGAAAATCAGCTCGATTTAAATTTATGAGAGTTTCCATAGTGAGGACTGAGCCGTGTGGGTCCTGAAGACAGAGTATGGGGCTGTCATGTGTTTTGGGGGTAGGAGGCGAGAAGAGTGTCAGGGTCCAGGCCCTGGGACATGGGCCCCACGGCAAGGAGGAGGATAAAGGATGGAGGTGGGAGGTGGTGGGTGGCTGTTCTTTCCTGCTCAGGAGGTGGAGACCTAGGGGTGTTCTGGGAGGGAGATATTTCAGGGCCCCTGCAAGTCCCTAGGTATTGGGAGCTAAGTTGGTTTCTCACAGGGCTGCCTTCTGAAGGGGCAGAGCCTGAAGGAGGTGCCGGGTGGGCATCAGTGAAGCAGGACCTGCTGCAAGGACTGGGATGTCAAGGCTGGGACCAGGCACTGCCCTCAGCTGCCTCCACCCTCCTCCCCGGGGCTGTGGGCTCAAAGCTGAGCCAAGCATGAAACACACAGCCTCTCTCTGCCTCTCTCTTTCCACCCCCATCCCGACAGAGTCTGGTTTTCATCACCCATTAATCACTGAAGCTTCCCACAGCCTGTGTCTGTCTGTCCACACTCACCAGCCCCTTGGGCCCTGGGGGAATGGATAGACAGACGGACAGGCAGATGGTCTCTGACTTGGGGAAATTTGGGGTCACACTGGGGGCTGTTCCTTGCGCCAAGGCCGGGGAGAGGCACGCTTCCTGAGCTTGTTAGGTTACCCCCTCCCCCAGCCCAGCCTGAAGCTGTCAGCCCGGCCCACCTCACCCCGGCAGCAGGCGACAGGGCCCATTAACTGTCCTGTTCACCAGGAAGGAAATGGGTTGGAGGGCTGAGGAATTCTAATGAAGCTTCCCCAGCTGGCAGACCGGCTGGCGGGTGAGAGCTGGCACCTCCAACTCCGCTAGAGTTGGTGCCAGCCCTGTTCGGCCTGGCCTGCTGGATGCCCACCTGCTGCTGTGGGAACCCTGGCTTTGGGCTGCCTTGCAGACCCCCTGAACATTCCCAGATGCCGAGCCCTCTTCACCCCACCTCTCTGGTCCTGTCCTCACTCTCTTCCCCTTCAGCTCCTCTGTGATTTACCTGAAGGAGATGGAGCCTCCGGGGTGGGGTTGCCACATGGAGCCTTGCCCATTCAGAATGTCACCGCAGATGTGTCCCCAGAAACCAGGGGTCCCCAGCATTGGCTAACCCTCCAGCCTTTCCCTAGGACAGGCCACTGTCTTTACACATCTCCTGTTGGCCAGGCTGCCCTGGTAGGTTGGTGCAGCTCCCCAGATGGCTTCTACCAATGCTAGAGAGCCTTGCAGGGGCCGTCTCCTGCACTACCATGCTGCAAGATCTCTGGCCGACCTGGAGCCCCCAGAGGGTGGAGCCCACAGGACCGGGATTCTGAAGTTCTGGGACTCCTTCCCATAAACCCAGATTGCACATCTGCATATCATTGCACAGTGATTTGCATTCATTTGCATCCAAGTCCACATCTACCCAACCCTACACTGTTCCCTTTTCCACTTCTGGTAAGACTAAATCTTCAACCAGCAACTCCAAAGTTGTACTTAAGCCTCCAATCCAACCCTGTCCATTTCAAGTAGGTTTTGAGGGCCTGATGTCTGCATTAGGCCTGTGTCTGGGCTGGAGGGGAGATGGCGGATGGGGAAAATAGACACTTGCTCTTGAGGTGTTTACAGCCCAGCTGGGAAACCAAATTTTTGAGTGGGATCCTGGGACAAGTCTTAGATGGAGTACACTCGAGTGTGCAGTAGATGCAGGTGCTGGGGGTGCTGGGTCAGGGCTGGGGGTTCAGAGTGGGCTGGGGGAGCCTGGGCAGTGAGCTCCAGAGTCCTTGGCACAGGGCTTTGTACACACTGGCGACTGCATTGGAGAGGGGTCTGCGACATCCAGAGGGCTGGATTTTCTTGCTCAGCCTTGGGTCCCATAAGTCCTTTTGGCGCAGGCCCTACAGACAATTGCCTTGTGTTGTACCATTGATTTGCATTCAGCCAGGACAGGATGGCCCCGGTTGTCGGGGGTTGGGGGGTGGGTTGGCCAGAGCTAAAGACAGCCTTCAGAGAGGGGGCTGGATATGAGAGCTCTGAGCGAGCAGCAGCGGCTGCCCAGCCCCACTGGATCCCCATCCAGATGACAGGGCTGAGGGAAGTGGGGTCCAGAGGGGCTAACTAACACACTCCAGACTCCACCCACGAAAAGGGGGAGGAGCTGGGCCTGAACCAGACAGCCAGCTCCTTGGCCTGGGCCCTTGACCACCACCCCCTGCAGCCTCTGGGGAGGGGACACGCTGGACTGGACTCCGGGGAGGAGTTAAGAGGCAGGGATAAGCAGGGGTGGGCTCTGGGGTCCGACTCCCGGGGTTCAAATCCTGGCTCCAATGATTACCGGCTGTGTGACTTCAGGGAAACCACTTAATTTCTCAACCGAGATTTCCTCACCTGTGGAGCGAGCGTAATATCAACGTCACCCTGCATGCACCTGCCTCACAGGCTCTGGAGTAATTGTGCTGCAAGTCTGCCGTCGGGTGGGGCCTGAGGGAGGAGGGTGAGGGTGCCCACCGTGTGCCTTGGGATCTGTGAGGAGATTGGGCTGAGGGGAGTGGGGACCGCCTAGGGAAGGAGAAGGGACAAGGGTGCGTGGGGGGATGGGAGCCCCAGTGCTGGGGCCTTTGGTTCCCAGAGACAGATGTGGCAGATGTGTCCCAAAGCTTGGCAGCCTCTCTTTGCTGAATCCACTTGGTCACTCATATGCTGGGGCTCCAGGGACAGGGGGTGCTATGCCTTTGACTCCCAAGTCCTCAAAATGCCATCATCTACCCATGATTAGCCTTCAAGGCCTGTATTGCGGTGAGATTCTGAGTTGCCTATCATGGCCCTTGAAAGCAATGCCTTAAGGTTAAGTTTTGCCTTCCCTGGGTTCCTTAAACCATGTCCAAGGAGGATGAGGACTCAGTGTCTCCACGCCATTGTGAAAAGCTAATCAGATCCCACTGATAGGCAGGAAAATGGGTGTATCTGTGGGGGAGGGGCGGGGGTGTTGAACAGGGGCAAGAGAGCAGAATGGGGGTTATGTGAAAATAAAACCAGAGGACCCCGTTGTAAGGAAACACAATACCCAGAGGCAGACACACGCCGAGACATCCAGTCCTGCCACTCACAGGTCCCCAGAGCATCAGCGAGAGGCCCCGAGGGTGGCCGGCCAGCATGCGGTTCCTGGGATGCTTTTTTTAATTTTTGCATTCTTTTTTTATTGAAGTATAGTCAGTTTGCAATGTTGTGTCAATATTTGGTTGGAATGCTCTTTCTTATGAGAGATTCTATCCAGGAGTTTAGGATAAAGCAGAGCAGAATGAATTAGCTCTCTCCTTTACACCTTTTGTTTAAGCACATTGGGGCAAATTGAGTTTATCTATTAACTGGAGCTGAAACAGAGGTTTGGGGGCTTAGCCTCTTTGCCCCAAAGCTGTGGGCAGGGAAGGAAGAGGGGAGACAGATGGTCTGAGGCCAGCCTCCATCTTGGGTCCCAGCCCCCATGCCTAGCCCTGTGCAGGACACCCCCTGAAGGGTAACCTGACCTGGCACATGTGGGGTCAGCGGGAGGGTCAGGTCCCTGCCGCCTCCTTCACGGTAACCCCTCCCTGGCCAAGTCACCCAGCCTCTCTGGGGGGAGCATTCTGGGCCTTCTATTTTCCACTATTGGCTTCATTCTTTTCCTGTACTGTGGCCTTCGACCCCCAAATCCTGCGAGTTCCCTTTAGAACTCCTCCTTTCTGTGTGGGTAAGACCTTTTGTGACTTGGGTCACTCCCCTAGTAAAACTTACGTATGTCAGCATTAGCAGAGCTTAAGTGTACAGCTGGGCAGATTGCCACATATGTGTCTGTGACCATGTAACCACTAGATGAAGAGATGGAACATTTCAGCAGAGAGGAAGGTCTCCTGAGCCCCTTCCCAATGATCACCACCCCTGGAGGTGACCAGTGGTCTAACTTCTGTCACCGTCAATTCATTGTGACCGTCCTTGGCCTTCTACAAATGATATCTGGCTTATTTCACTCAACATCATGCCTGGGAGACTCATCCATGCTGTTTTGTGTGTAGCAGAAGCTCTTGTTGTGTTTTATCACTGTCCGTATGGATATATGTGTCCACTATATGGATACACCCCAGTGTGTTTAACCTTTCTCCTATGGATGGATATTTGGGCTGTTTTCAGTTTGAGTTACTCTGAGGAAAGCATTTGTGTGCATAACTATTCATAGACACATGCATTTGATTCTCCAGGGCATGTAACTAGGAGTGGAATTGCTGGGGGACTTGGAGCTTTAAGAGATCACAGTCCTTCCTTCTCATCGGCTTGGCCTTGGGGCATAGTGGTGTTAGCAAAGCAAGTTGCCCTTCCTCTCCGGTGGGCCTTCCCACCCCGGGTGCCGCTTCTTGGGAAGGTCAGGCAGCTCTCACACACTGCTGGGTGTGAGGAACTGCACGGCCCACCCTGGAGGGCTCTGCACCCTGGAATCACCTGAAGAGGCCTGAATGGCTGCAGAGGGAGCTGCGGGCTCTACTTCAGGGCCTGGGAGGGAGATGGGGGAGCGTGGGGCCGAGGGCAGCGAGGCAGGAAGGATGTGATTGCCCAAGATGCTGGTGGACATTTAGTTCCAGGGTCAATGACCTGTCCAAAGTCACACAGCCAGCAGGGGGCCAGCCAGGTTGTCAGCCCAGGTGAGCCTCATTCCAGCCCAACACTCTTTCCATTACAGCAGGCTGCCCTCTCTAACGGGAGGCCTTCAAGGACAGTTAGGGGTCAGGGTCATGGTCCTGCTGAGTGCTTTTCCCTAAGATCAGACTCCGGGCCATCCTTTCTTGGACTCTCCACCCCGGCCTGCCCACCAGCCCTGCCTCTGGCCTGGTCTCCTCCTAGGGAGACATTCACAGGCCAGGGACAGCCTGAGTCATGGCCATGGGCTGGAGGAGAGAGAGACAGACAAAGCCTGGGGGCTGGCATTGCCCAAGACCCTGTGCCAGGACCTGCCACTGAGCCAGCTGTGGGTGAGTGAGGGCAGCCTCCAGAGAACATTCCTGGAAAACAGGTTGCCCTGCGTAACTACCTCGGGCATTCTTGGCCAGACCATCACCTTAGGCCTCAGATCAACAAAGCTGGTAGGATGGCTTCAGTCATCTGGTGAGGCCTTAGCAGGTCAGAGGAGGAGCTGCCTTGGCCTTCCGGGAACATCTCACTGGACTTCTCCACTGGAAAGTTCTGGCTGATGTGTTCTCAACTAATGCTAGGTGTGGCTCATGGTGTGAAGACTTCAGGCTGTGGAATTAAGCATTCTCTGACGTTGCTGTTCTCTGTGTGGGTAAGACCCTTTGTGAAGGGAGAGAGGCTGGGCAGCCATGCACACACATACATGTGTGTGTCTGAGTGATGTGTGTGCGTGTCTCCTGCTTAGCCATTCAATCTGTAAATATTTACTGATTGACTATTATGTGCCACTAGGGATTCTGCAATAAATAAAAGAGACAAAGTCCCTGCCCTCAGAGGAGCTTATTAGGCCCAGAACACGTGTCTCCATGTGATAGTGTGTGTACCTGAAGTATGTGTCTGCTGGACCATGACTGCCTGTGTGTGTATATGTGTGATGTGTGTGTTTGTGTCTTAAGGGGGTGGGGTTCGGAATATCTGAGTACGTGCCTGTGTGTGCCTGGACATATGTGTCTGAGCGTGTGTGTATAAAGGGGAGAGAATTACTCATCCACTCAGAAGACTATTCAAGAAAGACCTCTCCCAGAGCAGTTACATTTTCATAAATAAAAATAATCAGATAATGAGTTCATTTCCGATCTCAAGTTTGATGCCAACATTCCAGTGAAACCAGACCCGCTGGCAGGCTGGCTGCTCTCTGTGTGGCTCAGATTAGCTGGGGAAAGTGCAGGGGTGAGACCTGCCACTTGCAGGCTGCAGGAGTGGGGAGGAGCGGGGGGGACCTACAACCAAGGGAGCAGCTGCACGTGCCTGGGCCTGAGAAGCCCCTCACCCTTCCACGAGCTTCACCAGACCCCCCCAACGGCCTGTACGAGGCTTAAACTTCCTCCATTCATTCCTTTGGGAGCAAGAATGGGCACAATCTGTGCAGCTTTGTAAATGCAGATGGCCCCAGAAGGGGTAGCCCACCAAGCATCCATGGGTCACCAGAGGACCCAGGCCAGAGCTCACAGACACTGCTGGGGGAGCCCATAGTGGGGTACAGAAAGAGCCTTGAGGGGAGAAAGAGAGGGGCCACACCCAATCACAGCCCCAGCTTCTGCCTGGATTCACAGCAAGGGAGTCAAGTGTGTGCCTTGCAAGCGCCTGCCCCTCGCCAATCCTACAGTCTGTTCTGCTCATCCATCTCCTCATCCCCTGGGCTCCTGCTAGACAGCACCATCCCTACTCTGCCCCTCTGTCCCCTCTCCTTAGAATGCTCTCCCCTCCAACCCTGCATGTTCAAATTTATCCGTCCTTTAAGATCCACGTCACCCTCCTTGATGAAGTCTTCTCTAACTCTGCCAGCTGGGAGCACTTTCTCACACTCAGTGGTGACCACCTTCTAACTGTCTCCTATTTTTCCTCCTCGAGTCCAAGTTCCAGTGGGGCAGGATTTGTGCCTCACACAGCTGATTTTCCTCTGCAAGTCCCAGCTGGCCTGAAGATGGGCTGTTCTCAGGGGCTGGCCAGAAAGGTGACCTGAGTTGGGTCAGGCACATGCGCCTGGCCTATGATGGGAATCTGCAAAAGGTTGTGCCCTGAGATTTGCCCTTGGGCTGAATTTGAGAGCCAATGCCAGACAGGAATTTCTTGGCAGTTGGACAGGGGCTGGGAGAAGGGCATTTGGGGGGAGAGGGGTGGGGAAAGGAGAGGGGCTTTTCCCAGAAGACATAACTTGGACCCCAAATCAAGACGTCTGTGAGATGTCAGGGGGATACACTGATGTGGGGAAAGTAGGGATAATCAACTCGGGGCAGAGGCTGATTGTCTGCAAGTGAAAAAGAAGAATTCAAATAAGCCATCCATCCACTATTTATTTACCCATTCATGCCTTCAGTAAGCAACATTGAGAACCTACTGTATGCCAAAGTCTTTGCCTACATACATTCATATACGTTATTCATCGACTTGTCTGAACAGCTGGGTGAGGAACGTGCCAATATCTCAGAGAGGAAATCTGAGCCTCAGAGAAGCTGAAGTCAATGCTCAGGGTCACACAGCTGCTGAGGGCCCGAGCGGGATTTACACTCAGGTCAGGCTGATTCTCCAAAGCCTGAGTGCTTCCCACGCCAGCGAGGAACAAACGGCTTATTTCTCAGTCTCTCCACGGCTTCGGGCCGAGCTGGATCGTGGCCCTCTGGCAGTATGATTAAGCCTCACTCTTTGTCTGGGAAGTCCAGCCTATGTCGCTACCCAGTGCCCCCACCACAATTTTGCTGGAAGCCAGCTGTCTTTATCTTTTAAAATCTTCACTGACAAGATCATTTGTAGGAGCAGAGTCCTAACCCAAAGAGGCAAATCTCCACTAGGGGAATTTTTAGCGTGGAGGGAAGTTTTGCTGGGCAGGGGGTCCTCTGAATTTGCTAAGAGGACAGTTGTGGCAAGTGGGCCCAGCATGGGCTACCGTGGAAGGCAGAGCTGACAGTGTTCTCAAAAATCACCTGGAAGGTGGCTGAAAATGCATATTCTGGGGCCTTATCCCTATAGTGCCTGAATGAGCTTCCTGGATGGGCCAGGAAATCTGAATTTTTAACAAGCCCCAAAGGTTTTTGATGTGAGTGGCCAGTGGATCCCAAGAGATCCCTTAATGGGATTTAGGGGACAAAGAAATCCCAGAAAACACGACTTTTCTCAGTGCACTTGAGGATCACGTCTCTGTTCCATTCAGATTCCTCACACAGCTGCTGGCACTACGCCGAATGCCCCGCATCTATCAGTTTGTCACATGTGTTGAGGCAGCTGATTTCTTGGACCCCATAGCAGATCCTGGCATTGAACTCTCCTCAGACTCACCTCTGAAATGTGGCCTGCTCACCTAGCATGACCAAACCTTTGGGATTTTATTATTCAGTGTATTTCCCACTCTTCTCAGCTTTGTTGGTCTGCAAATTTGAGGAGTCTACCACCCACCTCTTCATCCAAGCCCCGGACAAATATGTCGAAGGCGCCAAGCCCAAGGCTGTAGAGGAAGCTCTCTCCATGCTGCCATGGGCCTTGAGGTCCAACCCCTGAGGACTCACAAACCCCTGGACCTGGCCGGCTTCACCCTCTAGGTTGGTATCACGAAGGATGCTATGAAACACTGGCTGGAATCCAGCTACGGATGCTGTGCATCCAGATGTCTTCCCTCATCCCATCAGCAGGACATGAAGGCTGCCTGGATCAGACCCTGGGCTCACCACTTACTGCAGTCTTGGACGCACAGATCCATCTTTCCACAGTGCGTGTCCAGGGCCATGATGTCAAGTTCAGTGATGGGTAGAGTGGGTTTCTCTTTGTGCCTCCTCCTAAGACCCAGGCCTGCCTCGCTGCAGTTGGCCCTCTTGAGTGCTTTAGTCTGGAGACCTATGTCCATGTTTATGCCTTAGAAGATGAGCTGAGGTCAGGTGGAGAGTTGGGAAGAAGGGAGACACTTGTGGGAATTTGGTCTTCCTCCAGGGTGGAGGCTTGAATAAGTGGTCAATGTAATTAGCATGAAGCCTGGGAATGAAATCCTCCCTCCACCCCTGGAAGGGGCTGGGCTGTGCCTTGTGCTTCCTGAGCTGGAAGGTGAGCCCTCGTGCTGGTTACGCGCAAAGTGGGGAAAGAGGTGAAGAGAGGGACTCTGCGACTTGAAAGTTCTGGCCGGGCTGGGAAACCAGTACTCAGAAGGAAATTTGATCGGGGACTGTAGCAGCTCCAGGCGTTTCCCACATTTCTCAGAGGGCTTTCTCGCCAGAACTGGGGTTTCTTTTGAGTAATTCCTCCCCCAAGAATGTCTCCCAGTCTAACTGGGTGGGGGTCGGGGCAGGAAGCAAGCATTCCTGTGCTTTAGGTATTCTGGCTCAGTTGTCTCCGAAACCACCATCAGCCGCCAGAAGGGAAAAGTGGGCCAGTGTTGGAGGAGCAGTGGGAGAGGCCCCCAGAACCCCAGAACCCCCAGAGCACTCCACTGGGCTGGCGAGGGCCAGTGGTGGGTATCCCTGAGAAAGGAGAAGGTTCTTCCCGCTTCCCAGGTTCTGAAGCTCCTTCTCTGGGTTCAAGCTGTTCTTCACCCCATGCCCCCTTCTCTGGCTTTCCACTCCTGAGGCCTTGGGTGCCCTGATTTGTCCTCCTTTAGGATCAAGGGGCCAGAGAGCGTGGCCTGTCCCCCGGCTGCACCACCACCGCTTAGCCATTCCCCGGGGCATCAGGCCCTCCCCGCACCACAGCCCCTGTCGGCAGATCAGGTGTCCTCAGGAGCTAGAGGCACAGCTGCTGTGGCAGTTTTGTCTGTAAAAGGGAGAGGACCTGGAGGTAGCCAAGAGAGGAGGAAAGAGGAGGCTGTGTCCTGGCTTTGCGGGCGGCAGGACCTGCAGAAGCACGAGTGGCCCCTCGGGGACTCAGCTCTGAGCCACTCAGTTAGACTGTCTGCCCCACGGAGCAGCAGAGGCCCCACCCCACCGTTTTCCATGAGGAATGGAAAAATGAGGAGAGACGGACAGCAACCAAACCTCTTTTATGCTAATCGTGCCCTCCAAGAAAGTCAGGGCCCTGGGTTGTCGTGAGCTGACTTTAGGGGGCTGGTCCCCCAAGCCGAGCTTCTCTCTCTTGTGGCTGTGGACGGCTGTGGCTTCATGATGAAGTGCCACAAGTTTGAGATGTCATAGGATAAATGTGACTCAGCCTCTCAAGGCTAGATTTACCAGACTATGGGAAGAAAAACTACTATTATTTTTGCATTGAAATAACCATGCTTATGTTATGAAGTAGGAAGCAAAATTCACATCATTTTAAAAGAAAACACAACATTTCAAACAAATTTCTAACTTTGATCCTCTTCAAGCTATGCCCCTAGAGGCCCACTCTCTACTCCCTTCAGACAAATATTCCAGCCCTCTGTGCCTCAGTTTCTTCATCTGAGAAGTGGGGTGACAGTAATCTTGCACTTGACAAGAAGTTCATGAGGGTAATGGAGATGGGGTGTGAGGAAGAACTGGGCAGAGCTGGCATTTCCTTCTCCTCTGCCAGCAGCTTCTACACTCCAGTGCCGCTGTCCCAGGAGACAACTCTCATTTACTAGTTCACTGGGCTTCCCCTCGATGAGCTGGGTGTGACAACCTCCAGCTTCTGGCCATGCACCTCAGTGGCCTGGAAGCTTCCTGCCTGAGCCCTCTCCATCCTGGGGGCAGCCTGATGCAGGCACAGCGATCTGGGCAGGGGTCAGGCATCCTCCAACACCCATCCCTAACCCCTTCCTCACTCACTGACCCTAGAGAAGCTGGAAGAAGAGAGGGACTTGGGAGAAGGGAGGGGGTGTTTCTTCTTCTCCAGGCTCAAAATACCAAGAATATTTCCAATGCTACACCTAGGAAGGGAGGCTGTGAGCTGCTGACCTGCGGGCTGAATCTGGACCCTACCTATGTTAGTGTGGCCCACAACATATTTTAAAACTGGGAAATCTCACTTAAAAGTCTGAATTTCTTTCTCTCTTGAAAAGCTCAGGCCTGGCTGGTTTGGCCCATAAGGCCCCAATGGGCCAGAGTGAGCAGTCTCTGCCCCATTTACTGCAGACTTTGCCACAGTCTCCTTCCACCCTCCAATGCATCTCACCAGCCCCCTAGTCCACTTCTCTCTTTTCCATCGCCTGCTGGCTCCTGTGCACAGGGGAGTGTGCTCTCTGACTACACCACCTGTCAGAAGGGTTGTTTGGTCAGCTGGGATGACACCCACAGCCCAGAGAATTTTCCTCATTTAAAACTGGAGCATTTTGGACCCTCTGGAGTGGCTACTGAGAGCCAGGTGGCAGGGGAAAGTCTTCCTTTTCCCACCTCCATGAGTCACCACCAGTTCTTCATGCTGCTTTGTGCACTGGAGGGGCACAGGCATAGATCCCTGAGGGAGGTACGGTTCTGCTGAGCTGCTAGAAAGGAAACCGAATGGTCACATTTCCTATCTTTTGAGCCCCTGGCCCTAGTGACCGGCGTCCCATGCACTGCCCAGGGTGGGGAATGGGGGTGTTACTACTGCACACCCCTGCATGGATCTCCCAGAATCACTTCCCTGAAGGGAGTGGGCCTCTGTGTCCGGCTGGGAGCCCCCACTTCCTCCCAGGTCATATGCAGAACACAGAATGAGGTAAGGGCCAACCTTGTCATTCATTCATTTCATTCATTCATTCATTGTAAATGACAAGTGCCTACTCAAGGCCAGCAAATGTAGGAGGCACCACATCTACTGCGTGACCTTGGGCAAGTCACAATCGCTGCACCCATTTCCCTTATCTATAAAACTGGGGCATTACAGGATCCGCCTGGGACGGTTGTGATGAGGATTAAACAAGATGATGGACAGCTTGGCGTGGAGCTGGCACACAGTAAGCGCTCAATAAATGGTCCATGTCGCCAATACTATTACCAATAAGACCATTCAGATCCCTGCGCTCTGCGGTGTCTGCGGTCTCCGGCGTCTCTCCTCTTGCTCCCTACTCTCCCCCCGCATCCCCGTCTGGACCCCAAAGCCGGGCCCGCCAGGTGCACAGAGGCCTCATTTTCCGGACGCACGTCCCCTCGCCTGCTCCTGGGGGACCCTGCCTGGTGACCTGGCGACCCCGCTGTTTGCGCGGGCAAAGAGGGGCCTTTTGTTCTCGGCAGGCCCGCGCGGCTCCCGCCCTAATCCGGCTAATTACCGTCCACAGGGCGGCGGGGCGCGCGCTCGCCCACCACTTTCCCACGCCGCGAAGAAAGCCCCTCAGTGCGGCGCCGGGAACAGAGCGGCGATTCAGCAGCGCCCGCCGGCCCCTCGGCCGCCCCTCTCTGCGTCGTCTTTTGCTCTCTTGTCCTCTGTCTCTCTCTGCCTGCCGGTCTCCGGGGCTGTCTCGCGGACTGTTTCTCTCTGATTCCTTTTCTCTCTGCTTCTGCGTGTTTTTCCCTGTCTCTGTCTCTCTATCTCCTTCCCTCTCTCTCTCTGCCTGTCCACTTGGAGGCTTTCTCCTCTGTGTTCCCTGTTATGTCTGCCATGGCCAGGGTTCAACTAGTCTGCTCACCTGTCGGGCCTCTCATCTCTCCTCCCAGAGGATCCCAGAGTCCTGGGTCCTTCTAAGTGTGAGGAAACCAAGGATGCTCTGGGCCCAAGCCATGTCTTTCGCAGTTTGGGGGAAGTTCTGAGTTCTCTGCTGAGAGGGTGGCTCTGAGCAGTGAGCCCCCGAGATCTCCAGGGCTGGGCCAGGGTAGGCGTAGTGGTGCTCCCCTAGCAGTGTGTGAGCTCCAGGCCTGCAGGGACCCAGGGTGCTCAGCTCACGGGGTGTTGTGGCCAGGCCAGAAAGGGGAGCAACTCTGAGCCGTGGGGGCAGCCACCGGCCCCAACAGGATTGGCCAAGGGGAGGGTCTGGGTCTGGGCTGTCCTTGGAGTGGGTCTGGACTGGCCACCAGTGAGTCTGGACAATGGCTCTTCTAGAATTCATTGGGAGTACATATCCAAAGGGTTCTGGACAGGCCATGGAATGGATCCTTTTGGCCACTTTTAGGCCCCCAAAATTCATTCATTCATTCAGCAAATATTTATTAAGTGTTTATTCTGTGCTAGAAAATGTCCTAGGCCACATGGGAGAAAGTCATGAACCAAGCAAAGGTCCTGTGTTACTTTCTGGTGGAAGAGGCTTCAGGAAAACAAATAAGAAAAACAGATAGCTGTCAGATGGTAGGAAGGGCTATGGAAAACACACAGCCAGGAAGCGGGGCTGGGAGCTGGGTGGGGGGGAGGGGTCTCAGGAGTCCTTTCTGAGTTGGTGATATTTGAGCAGAGACCTGATGTGACGTCAAGTGCCTTTTCTCCAGGAGGCTCCTGGGCTTGCTGAAAATTTCCCACCACAGCTGCCAGATTTTTCCTGCTGCCCTCACACCCCGGTCACTGGGAGATACTGAGACCCACGGTGGCCTGGTGGAGACACTTTGCTCACCAAAGGACAGTGGCCAGGAAGAACCTGGCCAGGAGACTTGTGCTGCAGGGAAATTCTTCCTGTCCCTCATGTTTCTTGCCTTTTCCTCACCACAGTCAGGGATTTCCCACCAATGGTAACATTTGAGTGAACAGATCACAAATAAACCACACAGCCCTGTGGGAGGGGGCCTGGCCAGGGCCTGGTCGTCTGGGTCTGAGGGAGAAGTAGGGCCCTCCTGTCTGCAGAGAAACCAAGGACTTCTTTACCTTGAAGTAATTGAGGGAAAGTCTTAGTGAGTTTTGTGAGCTTATAAATCACAAGACAACGCAGTGTTGTTGTGGGTGTTCAGATCAAGGGGACAAGAAAGAAGAAAAGGGTCAAAATTACTCCCAGTGGGTGCATGTTGGTCTTAGGCAAAGCAGGAGAACCTGGGGAGCAGAGGCAGGACAGATGGATGCATTGTAGGATCCACAGTCGCTCCAGGTTGGGATCTGGGGCTCTAAAAGACTCTAGAGCCCCAGCCAGAGTGTGTTTTTACGAGTGTGTTTGCTAAATGTGGTGTATGTGGCTTCTGGGTGGAGGGAGGAGGCCCACGTGGCCTTTCCCAGCCTCTCCTACCACCTGAGCTGCCCCACCCTAACTGCCCACCCTGGTGGAGCCTGGCCCTAGCTGAACTCCCACTGAGTGTGCTTCTGGGGGTGGGCAATGGTGGATGGATGGCAAACAAGACTTCCTCCTGCCAAGACGAAGTGGGGCTGGCCAGGTTCAGGGGTCCGGCCACCCTCCAACTTGGAATCCTTCCCATGGGCTGTGCGGCTCGGGACTTTGTGAAGCAAACAAGTGCCACCGTTCTGTTTGGAGACAAGTGCAGGAAACCCCAGCTGGGTCTGGGAGCTGGGAGTGTTCTTCATAACCTGCCTCTCACTAACTGGGAGACCTTGAGTGTACCATTGGACCTCTCTGAGCTTGTTTCCTCATTGGAAAATACGGATGATAATACGGTTTTATAGGAAGGTTAAAATGAGATAAAGATGTCAAATGTGTTTGGTCAGCCCAGCGACTTCAGGCTTTTCTGACCAATACATTTTACATATTGACCCATTACCTGCAAATATAATCAAAACAAAAATTTTCAAACTGTAGCTCAAGGCCCAATGGGTCATGAGCCACAATTTTTAAATAGATCAGTGCGTTCAACATAATAAGTGTAGGTTTAGATTTATCCCTATTATGTTGAATACATTGATCTATTTTACTCTATTTCATTCTTTTTTTTTTTTTTTAATTGCAGGCCATGACCCATTGGGCCTTAAACTACAGTTTGAAAAACACTACTATAAACTGTGGAATAGGATACAAAAGCTTGTGTGGTTTCACAGCCTGGAGAGCTTGGTGGGAGGAGAGCAGGGTGGGAGCTGCTACCCTGGGCACCCCCGCCCCCCACCTCCAGCGCGGCCCACCACTGCGTCTCTGTGGTTGACTGGAGCTTTCCTTGGCAGCTGTCTGCCTGACTACCCCCAAACCTCCCTGTGACTGCACTTAGCCGCATGCTAAGGCCAGGCATGGCTTGCTAGACTCGAATGGGACCCAGGGACCACCTCATCCCTCACTACTTTACAGAAGAGGAAACTGTAACCTTCCCAGCCAGGGAAAGTGATTTAGTCAAGACCACCCGGCGAAAGGTAACAGAACCAGGACTGAAGCTCAGGAGTTGCTTGTTTTCACTCGGCTTGTTTTCACTTGCAGCTCAGTCTCCTGCCCGAACCCCACCTCTGGGGTCTGGGAACCACCCCTGACCCGAGTACAGTAGAAATAAAGCAGCAGGGTCAGCCTCGAGTGTGCGCACACTAGCCATGTGGCCATAGGCAAGCCCGTTAATGCTGCTGAGCTTCAGTCTCCTCCTCCAAAAAGTAAGTGTGCTGCTTATGCTCTTCCCAGCCTGCTTTGCAGATTCAATAAGGTGATGTGCATGAAAGAGACTGTGAAAAAACACTTAAATGTGCTTTAAAATTGAAGGCTTCTTGAGGGTCGGGGAGAGGTTGACTGGGTGAAGTTCAGGGTGTTCTTTAAGAGGGTGAAATTGTTCTGTATGATATTTTAATGATAGATACACGACACTGCATTTTTTGAAACCCATAAAACTTTACAGCACAGAGTGAATCTTAAGGTATATACATTAAAAAAAAATCATTTAAGAGGCCAGGAGATCCCAGGATGGAATGCAGACTATGACAAACCTATCTGTATTACAAATGTATGAAACAACTTCGCTCAAGTGGGGGGTGGGGGGAAGTTTCGATTTAGATAACTTTGGAAATGAGTAGTGTCTGTAAGACTAAAGGCAAAAGAAACTGCATAAGCACTGTATGCTGGTTGATGAAGCAGTTTCCCGTAGGGTATGAGATAACATTCGGAAACCCCTACGCGTGCATACTGGAATTGGACCACTAAGTAAATGGATGGTGGACAGTGGGAGCCAGATTTCTCACTGTGGGAGTAGGAGGTGGAAGGTTACAGACAAGCGAAGGGAGAAGGCTAGTATGATCCTTGTGCTCATGGATTAGAGCTGTAGACATCAGTGTGAACTCAGGTTTACTCTAATATAGATTCAAATGTTTACATATAGAAATATTGATAGATTGGTGTATATTTGGTAAGTTGGATAGACACACAGGTTAGGCTACACATGTATACTTCCTTGTTCTATCAGGTGAGAAGGCCTAGAAACTGAGATACCCCAGTACCAATGGGCTCATTTAGTGGCCAGATCTTGGTTTCCAATGCCATTCTCCAATAAAAAGAACCAGGGCTCCTTGAAGAAATGGCTGGTTCTAGGACAGGAGGCAGGAAATACAAAAGATGAAGCTGGAGCCTCTTGCAGTGCCAGAAAGTAAAGAAGTGCAAAATAATAATAATAATAATAATAATAATAATAATAATAATAATAAAAAAAATGGGAGTATGTCAAAGGGACACAGGAGCCAACTGAAAGAGCTCCAGTGACCAAAGCTGGAACAATTTGAGCAAGAAAATAAATACAATTGTGTTGGATTATTAGCCAAAGTATAAAATACATTTTCATCTTACATAAATGGATTAAATAATTAATAATTAAATAATTAGGTTATTAAAGAAAACAAATAAGTTGGGGAAGAAAAACAAAACTCCAGTCCAGAATTCCCAGTGATTTAGTTGACACTTTGCACTCAAGGAGGAGCTTAGCTCCCCACTCCTTAAATGTGGCTGCACATAGTGGCTTCCTTCCAAACAGTGCAGTGTGGAAACAGGACAAAAGAGGAACTTGATAGTGGAGAAACCTGATGAACACCGCCTCAGCCAGGTGGCCAAGTCGGCATCGACAATGGTAAGTCACGTAGGTAGCATGTACCCTGGGTGTGATGTGACGAGACGGCACTTCGCCTCTGTGGTCTTCTCCCCCAAACCCATAACTCCAGTCTAACCATGAGAAAAAGCATCAGAGTCCGGACTGTGGAATAGTCTACAAAATCCCTGACCAGTGCTCCTCAAAACTGTCGAGATGATCAAAAACAAGGCAAGTCTGAGAAACTGTCACAGCCAAGAGGAACCTAAGGAGACATGCCAACTAAATGTAATGTGGTCCCTGGAAAAGAAAAAGTATGTTGGGCAAAAAACCAAGGAAATTGGAAGAAAGTATGGACTTATGCTTTAATAATAATGCTCATAATATCACACGGCTAACAGTAATATATCAGTATTTGTCTACTCATTGTGACAGGTAGCAGGCTAACATAAGGCGATAATAATGGGGGAAACTGGCATAGAGAACATGGGAGCTCTCTGTACCATCTTTAGAATTTTTCTGTGAATCTAAAATTATAAACAAAAAGTTTATTTAAAGACTTGAAAGCTTTATGCTGGTAATTAGTCGCAGCTTATGGCTGAGACAGGTAGAACTGGGGGAATGCCTCTGGGAAGGTTTCAAGGAAGTACAGAGAGGATTTCGGGAACTGCTCGGAATTGAGAAACACAATTTGGGAGGCAGGGCCAAGGAGGAAGGTCTGTACATGCCCCAGCCGGGGAGGAGGCACAGGAGGGAAAGGATGCCTTGAGACAGAGTGTTTGGAGTCCTTCTCTGACCTGGTGGGGGTTCTGGAGCGGGTAGGGAGTAATAGCTTGGCTCATTGTCCTCTTCCCGGACAACCTCGTTGTACCTCTGGGGCCAGCCCTGCTCCTCATCTGTGGGCAGTTCCCCAGGAGAGCTCAAGGTTCAGCTCTGGAGTCAGAAAAGCTCTGCCACTTACCAGCTGGCCGACCTTGGGTAAGGTTAATGCCCTCTCTGAGGCTCACAGCACTCATCTAAAGTGGTGAGAAAACCTGCATGCGATTGAGGTAATTGAGATAATGCCTGTGAGGCCAAAACCTGGCACACACTGGAGACTTACTTCCCTCTGCTCAGCCCTGAGCAAAAGGTAGCAGTGAGCGGTAACTCCCTCATTCCTGAGATCCAGGACTTCTTCTGAACCCCAGGCCCCATGTAGCAGTTTAAAAACACAGTCCCAAATTCTAATACTCCTTCCATTAGACCCCTTTCCCTTGAACCTGGGATACATCACTGCTTCAACCAACAGAATATGGCAAAAATGATGCCCTGCCAGTTTCTGGGCCTAAGCTTTAAAAAACTGTCAGTTTCCATTTCCTGTCTCTTGGGGGTCTCACTCTTGGAACCCAGCCACCATGCTGCGAGGAAGGCCAAGCAGCCCGTGGAGAGTCCCGCACAGAAAAGAGCACAGTCCCAGGTCTCGATCTGGCCTGATCTCCCAGCCAGCAGCTGTTTCGCACTTGCTAACCATGTGAGTGGATCATCTTGCCCGTGGGCCCTCCTGTCCTCAGATAAGATGCCCCAGCAGAACCTAACCTTTCTTACCATGCCCTGCCCAGATTGTAGACTCATGAGCTAAACAGATGGTTGACGATGTTTTAAGCCACTAAGTTTGGGGATTGTACAGCCACAGCAACTTGAACATCCAGTAACGGGTGTGAGCTGCGATGTGGTGGTTTGGTGCTTAGACTCTGAAGCCAGATTGCCGGGTTCAAATCTGGGCTCTCCGACATACTGATTGTATGACTCTAGGCAAGTTACCTACTCTCTCTGTGCCTCAGTTACTTCATCTGTAAAATGGGGCTATTATAGAATTGTTGGGAAGATTAAATAAACATCAAGTACATAGAGAAGCATGTACATGATTATTCTGCCAAGTCAAGTCAAGGTGCCAGCCCTCCTGGATGCTGGGGTGCTAGCCAGCTGGGCTTACCTTGGAGTCATCTAAGACTATCCTTGCTTAGCCACTTTGATCCCCAAGTGGACTTCCCAGGTGCCGCCAGCCTGCCTCTCTAGACGATGAGTTATTGCTCTGCCTGCGCCTTGCTCACTCTCACTGTATTTGGCCCCCTGGTTTCTTCTTACACCTCTCTGATTCTGACCACCTGTCTTTCTTCCTTTGGGCTGGGTTATTTAGGGAATAAGAAAGAGTTGTTAGGTGGATGTAGAGTCTACTTTGTGTGTGGAGGAGGGGGTGGTGCACTGGTGAGAGGGAAGTTTAGCTCCTAAACTTCACTGGGAAACAGAAGCTTATCATTCACACCCCTTATGGGAAGACATTGACTTGTTGCTGAAATAAGACTCCAGAGAGAACAGGACACATTCTGAGTGAGTATTGCTGTGGGGAAGCCAGAGAGTTTTCACAGTCCTTCTTAGAAACTGCCTGATGACCTGCAGCAGACTCAGAGGAAGCTAGGACCTTGTCTTAATTAGATTTAGCCAGGAAAAAAAAAATGAACACACTCTAAGAGACTTTTCCCTGCCTTGGTGCAGGTTCTGAGATCTCAGACGTGCTTCCGGTCCAGCCTGCACCACAGGACTCGGGTTTCACCAGCTCTGGCAGCTCCCTTTTGCTGAAGGAATGCAGCGACCTGGGGCACAGGGGCATTTCTTTGAAATTCTTTTGGAAGGGGGAACCACTTCCTGCCCCAGCCTGGGGAGCTTGGAGAGGGGACCTGGCGGGTGTCAGGAGAGCAGCCTGAGTTTCGGAGCTTTGCAGGACCTACACCCCTACTTAAAGATGGTCACGTAACCTCCAGGAACTCTCTCCCGAGCCTTGGCCTTCAGTTCTTCCCCTTCCCCTTCGGCTGAAGTGCCTTCAGTTCCACCTTGCGCTGGGAAGAACGGCTCGCTTCATAGTGCTAGGAAAGCCGTGATGATGAGGACCTGCAGGAAGAAAATTTAGAAACCAGCTGCCTTCCTCCCTGCCCTCAGGGGAGACAGAGAGCTGGGAGGATTGTGAGCCTGCACCGAACTGGGTGGAGAGGATCTGGGCCCAGGGAAGGCAGTCGCGCCCCCGCGGGGAGGACAGGTCTGCCACGTTGGCTCTATGCAGGAGCTCCGTGGCCTCCAGCAGGACTGGGGCCTGACTGCTGGGAGAGACAGGAGGCCAGCTGGGAGGGGGAGCTGTGTGAGCGTTTTGCCACAGCCCCACCTGGGCCATCTGACTCCCAGGAGGAGTTGCCGAGAGCCCTGTTTCTAGAGAAATTTGGGGAGTGTTGAGTGGGGTCAATGTGCGAAGCAGAGAGAGCCCTGGGTCTGAGTCGGCACTCTGCCACTGACCGTGGTGACCACACTGGGCAAGTCCCTTAAACTCTTGGAGTCCCATTTATAAAATAAGGACAGTATTGCACACGTGGGCACACCACCACCACCGCCGCCGCTGCCAAGAAGAACAAGTTTCCAGGGCAAAGAATTTTTTTCACTTGGGAAATTCTTTGATATGTCAGCATGTCCTATGAATCACCAAGAGGAGACAGAATAGAAGGCATTTCCCAAACCCGATTGATCTCAGAGCCGTTTCTGGAAAGGAAAGCCTCTCTTGGAGTGAATGATCAATTCAGTAGTTCTCTGCCCTGGCTGGCTGCACAGTAGAATAACCCCAGAGCCTACAAATAAATGAGTAAGAGCATGACCTTACCCTAGAGTTATGGAATCCCGGTGGGACCCGGCGATTGTATTGCTTTAAGGCTCAGGTGATTCTCTCGGGCAGGCAGGATTGAGGGACTGAGGTCCACGGAACTGGACCTGATGGAGGACCCCTCCACGGACATCTCCCG
Organism: Vicugna pacos; assembly: GCF_048564905.1. Classification (NCBI taxonomy): domain Eukaryota; kingdom Metazoa; phylum Chordata; class Mammalia; order Artiodactyla; family Camelidae; genus Vicugna; species Vicugna pacos. The sequence continues at coordinate 30,861,735 of NC_133001.1, forward strand.
CAGTCTGCACAGCAGGCTGTTGTTGAGGACAGGGCACGAGATGCGCGCCCCCTCAGACGCATATCTAGATGCCTCCCGCTCCTGGCAGGGCTCAGTGGGTGTCACCGTGTTGAATGGAGGTTCAGGCTTGTGCCTCCCGGACCCTCATGTCCCTCAGCCTCTGCTGCCTTTAGGGTACCTCCATGGACATGTGTACACCCCCGCCCTGACTTGAGCAGCCCCACCTTCCTGGCACGGCCGGGGTCCCCCTCACAGGTCTGGTGCACAGTTGGCTCGAGGCCCAGAATCTGTCTGCAGCTTCATTGAGATGCTGCCCCAGCTCTGCCCTAGTTCAGATTCCAGAGCCCTAGGCATCCACTCCAGCCTTTTCCTGCTCCCTCTCTCACCCTGGAAACAGGTCTCGGTTTCTGGGGGCCCAGGGAGGGAGGCGATTTGTCCCCTGGTGCTGACTGGTTGAGCGGGGAGGAGATCCTACAGAGCTATGCAGCGCTGGGGAGGCCGGCTGGCCCACCCTCAGGAAGGGGCACTTCCTGAAGTTCACTGCTTAGAGGGAGTGTCTTTTGTAGTGTGTCTCCCCCCACAAGGGTGCCTTTTTCTAATATGCACAGACGTGTCGGATGTGCAGATGGTGGCCTGGTCTGGGTACTGTCTTCTGGCAGCTTGAAGGGTTCAGGCCTAGAGCCCCAGCCCAGCCCCAGCCCATGATGAAGACAGGAAGCACCTTCTCCTGAGACTCCAGGCCAGCCCGGCACCCCTACAAGCCTGGGAGGAGGGCACAGAGTGCGTGGCTGTGGGGAACCTGCCTAGCTCCAGGCATTTCCTGAGCCCAGAGTCTCTGTCACATCCACTTGGTTGGTGACGTGTCTGTGGGAACAACCAGGTGAGGAGAGACAATCACAGTTCGTTTCCTTGCCTTTCAGACTCCATGACACTTGGGGATTTTCTCTCCCTAAACTCCGGCACGTGCACAGTCCACAGCCAGCATGAAATTCCAGGGGAGGCCCAGGTCTTTGCCTCCCGGTTAGAGGCCCCTGTTCCAGAAATAAGGGCACGCTGTTTGGCCCTGGCTCCGCTGCTCCTTCATCCCCTGTTCCCTGGGCCCCCTTGTGCTCATCTGGAGACGAGGCTCTTGTGCTTTCCAGATGGGGCTGCAGAGGATTGGCTGAGGTGAGTCTGGGGGCGGGTGCCTGGCTGCTCGCGTGTGGGCTCCCCGCCTGGAGTGGGGAGAGTGCAGTGGCTACTCACCCAGATTCTTTTACCAGCCGCTGTGAGACTTGCCCACTAAGGCTCACTGTGCCCCCTTCTTTGAAGAACTGTCCTGGCAGGCACCTCCTAGGTACCCACCCCTCCACCCTCAGCCCACAGCCAATGACTGACCCAGGACAACATAGGCTGGGCCAGCGCTGTGTTCTAAGTCTTCTCTGGAGCAACATGGGATCAGGCTTCAGCTAGAGGCCACATCCTTGCCTTGGTTCTCCCCTGCCCCACCCTGCTTCCCTCACTGCCCTGCTCCCAAAAGTACCCCTGCAATTCACCATTTTCACAGGGATGGCCATTTCAGGCTCTGCTTCGAGGAACCTAACCTGGCCTCCGAGAACTCCGAGAGCTCCTGGCTCCAGACGCGTGTGGCTCTGCGACCAGAAGGAAGCTGGTCAGGGCACAAACCATCCTGGCTGCAGGGGCTCAGAGCAGACAGAGGTTGGGGGGAGCTTAGGAGCCTGAGCTGGACAGAGAAGGAAGGCCAGAGTAGGGGCTGCTCAGCCTGTCTCCTCCCTTCCCTTGGCCTCTACCCTGAGCCTGGCCTCTGAGAGCCACATATTATTAGCCCTGTCTCCTGCGGACACCCAGTCCCTGCCCTGCTGGGAGTAGGTTGGCAGAAGCCAGACCCTTGGCAGGAAAGATCCTGGGGAAGACTGAGTGCTGGGTCTTCTCCCAGCATGGAGAAAGGACTTGACTGGGATGAAATGGCTGGAATAGCTGACTTGACCCACACAGTTGGCAGCTGAATTGTGACTTTGGGGAAGCAGGCTTCCTGCCACCTTCCTTCCCCTTTCCCGCTAGGAGGAAGGGGTCTCGTAACTTCCCTCCGTCCTGCTGATTCTGCTGCTCTGGGTGGATGGGCAGGTGGAGCAGCTTCGAACACAAAGGCAGGAGTACAAGGCAGGCATTTCGGGCACTCCTGCTGGCCAAGTTGGGGACTTCTTAGGGTTCTTCGCATTGTATCAGGTAGACCTGGCTCTGATCTCAAAGAAGAGAGGAGGAAAAACCTTTAACCCTTGGGCCAGTCTGACTTCCTCCCCCATGCCCCTTCACACAGCGCTGCCTGCTTGAACATCAGGACACCCTCGGGGCATCTGGGGAAGGGAAATCTGGAAGAAGTTCAGAGGGAGACCAGTGCCCAGCTGAAGGGCTGAGGAGGAGGAAGTGCTGGGTGTTTTGCTCACCCGCTGATGTTCCCATGTTGGACTGGCCTGCATCAGCACTCCTGGGCCAGTGCAGCTGGTCATTGATGTGCGGCAGCCACCACTTCCTGTGCTCTGCCTGTGGGAGGCCACCGGCACCAGCAGACACTCTGGCCACAGCAGGTGGAAGGAAGGTGGTGGCCCTGAGGCCCCAGTGCCTGGCTCTGAGGGCTGTGGTGATTGTGCTTCCAGTGTGTTTACCCCAAACCTTCCTTCCTTCCTTCCTTTCACCGCCAGGAACCAGGAAAGCCTGGGGCTCCATGGCACATTTAAACAGGGAGTGACTGTGGGGTTTGTGACTGTCTTACAACCACAGGCACGTGTGATCTGTGTCGGGAGAATTGATGTATCCTTTCTGAAGACAGCTTAGCAATATGGGTCTCAAACCCAAAAGATGTACATACCTTCTGACTCAGCAATCCATTTCTGGGGATTGATCCTAAGGAAACAATTGTTAAGTTCATACAAGGTGTGTTCCTAAGGATGCTTATCTCAGCCTTGGTTAGAACTGATACTGGGCAATGGGAGATTGGTACGTTCACACAATGGAGAACTTGGCAGCCATTTACACAATGATGGAATTATCAACAAAGCTGCCATGAACATTCTGGTACATGTCTTTTGGCAGGTATAAGCACGCCTTTCTCTTGGGCAGGTACCCAAGATGGAATTTCTGGGTCAAAGGATAGCTGTGTGTGCATCCTGAGTTGGTGCAGCTAAACAGTGATTGTTCCAACCAACTCTGCCCCCACCACTTTGTGGAGCTCCACACGGCCCGCCAACTTCACCAGCACTCAGTATTGGTCAGCGTGTTGCATTTCTGGCTTTTCTAGGAAATGTGTAAAGGTATTGCCTTGTGGTTTTGTCTGCATTTCTAAATATATGTCGACAGAAAAATAGATAAACATACTGTTGTACAGTTATAAGTTGGAAATTTACACAGCATTTAAATAGAATGAACTACTGATTCATGTAACTACATGGATGGACCTCAAAAAACATGACGCCAGATACAGAAGGGTATATATGCTGGATGAATCCATTTAGATGCAAATCTAATACAAGCAAAATCAATCTAAAATAATTGAGGTCAGAATGGTAGCCTATGGGGGAAGGGCGGTATCGACTAGGAAGGAGATGAGGGAACCTTTTGGAGTATTGAAAATGTTCCCTACCTTGATCTGGGTCATGGTTAAATAAGTGTGTATGTAAAATCTCATCAAACTGAGTAACTTTGCATTTTGCTGTCTCTAACATACACTTATACTGAAATTTTTTTTAATTTACCCAAAAAGAAAGAAAATAATGCAGCTCTCTTTTGAATAATCCGGAATTGTGTTCAAAATATAGTAAATATAAAAAACAGTTCGCAAAATTCTTTGGATCGTTAGCACTTCCCTCATAAACTCTTCCTTGGTGAAAGTGTAGCAAACCTCATTTTAAGCTAACATAAAATGTGGGGGTTATACTGAATAATAGTTTTTGAAAAGGATTCAAAGTGCATAGGAAGCATTGTATAGATGTAAAAAATAACTCAGTTGTACATTGATGAAGAAACCAAATGTTATAGATCTCAGCACCACATTTTGAAGGGCTGAAAACATATCCCCTGTCCAGCAGATCATGAAAAAGCAGGAATATCTGTAAATGTGGTTGGGTCCTGAGAGAGAAGACACGGCCCATCAAGTACTTCAATGAGGCTGAGAGCTTGTAGGGCCAAGGATGATGCCAGGAGGGCCTCTGGAACCCAGCCCAGAGCTTGAACCACAGTTCAGGACCCCAGGGAGACTGGTCCAGGACGGGGGTCTACCATCTCTGACTTATCCACAGGGGGACTGGTACAGGAGAGGGAGCCCAGAGGAAATCTCAGCTTTGGATGGGACACACAAGTCCCTGGAAGTCCAAGAGAGCAGTACACTAGTAGGTGTAAGGAACCACCGATGAGGATGGCCAGCCTTACTATGCCAGGTGCACACCTAAGCCCCTTCCACATGTTATCTCACTGAATCATCGTCATGGGCCTCAGAGTCTGGTTCTCAGACAGGGGCATGCCTGCTGGAGGCACCGATGGGACTGCTCACCCAGGCCAGGCTTGTGAGGGTGGGGGAAGGGAACGCTGTCCTAGGAAGTGGCTTCTTAGCCCAGTGGAGGGAGGGCCTGGCCTCCCTTCCATCCCCACCTGTCTTTTCCTTTCTCTAGGAAGACTTCAAGGGGTCACCTATGGCGTGCGCCACGATTCCCAGACTAGACAGAGGGTCCCGCTTTCTAAGCTTCCATTCCTCACTGTCCCCTTATCTCACCTTGCCCCAATCCCCTTTTACAAAATTTCCAGGCTGAAAACACATTGGAGTGGCCCTTTGTACAGAGACAAGGAAGTGGAAAAATCAAAGGACTGCTCCACAGTCGCCTGGCTGGTCCTGGCTGAACCTGGAGACCCAGACCTCCTGGGTCCCAATGCAATGTTTCCCCACCATGTGCTTCATGGGGCTGCTTGTGAAGCTAACTAGGCTGAGCTCTGGGCTTTGGGCTCTGTGGTCCAGAGAAACTAAAGACAGTTCTTAAAGTCTCGGGTTTGAGCTAGGCTGGAAGCAATAGAAACCTAGGCTTTTCCCACTGGTAAAGGCAGAGTTTTTCCTGTTCTGCCTTTGGCGGCTGTATTTTCTTCCTCATTGTCCGAAACCATCCCAGCCTCTCCCAGTGTTGGCTTTGCCCAAGCTCCCGGTGGAAGTGGCCATGTCATTGTGTGGTTTGTAATTGGGTGGGGGCATCTGTGTGGGTGTGTGATGATCCAGTGTGATAGCACATCTGTCTGTGTCAGCATCTGTCTGTCTGAGTGTGATGGGACTCAAATGCTGGGGCCCACACTCCCTCCGCCTCTCCCGCTCTCCCCCATCGCTCTCCAAGCAGCTGTATCCCGCCACCAGGGAAAAAATGTCCCTGGCAGCCGCAATGCCCGCCCCAGGCTGGACAGGCAGCACAGGTGGGGGCGCTGTGTCCAGCTGGCTCTGTGACAGGCCCTCCCGGGAGGAGCTGCCTCTTCAATGTCCCCCATTAGTGCCGCCTGCTGCAGCTGTTGCCCTCAGGGACAGGACTGCTCAAAGAGGAAGTGTCTGGAGGCCAGGCAACCGGTCCACGGGAGCCCTCCTGTGTCCAGCCTAGGGCGCAGTCCAGGGGAGTAGGACTGACTAGGAACCCTTGGAGGGCAGGACCCTGTCACCTACGCATCCCAGGGTGGCCCATCAGTCGATATGTCCTCAGCACTTACAACATGCCAGGAGCCGGGGCAGGCCAGGGGGCTTTCAGGGCGGGCGAGCAGAAGTTCCCACAGCAGGTCTGAGCTGTCTGGGAGCCGCTGTGGGAGGGAGGAGTTTGCTTCTTGGAGAGGAGAACTCTTGTTATTAGAAGCCCAAAGCCCACTGCACTGAGGAGGTAGAACCCAGACACCGTTCATTCACCCTCATGACAACAGCAAGTGACCTGATCAGGGTTGTGGGAAAAGCCCAGAAACACAGTTTTGGTGATTTTGAGTGAGGCACATGTGTGCTTTGGGGAAGGCAGGGTGACATCTGTGATGGATGTAAAAGGATGGGCGGGAAGCAGGGGGAGGTGGAAGGGCAGAGGCACAGCAGTGGCCAAGGCGTGGCTGTCAGAAGGGGCATTTCCAGCTTAGCTGCAGTGGGGTGGGTATCAAACATGGTGGGGCAGGGAAGGCTTCGGGGAGGAGGGAAGAGCACTGTAGAGGGTTGACATCCATGAACCCCAGAAGGCCTTCCATTCCCCTGCCTTGATCCTGAAGGTCAGAGGCCCGGAGGTGGAGGGCCAGGGATGCTGCATCCAAGACAGCAAGGAAACAGGGCTCAGTGTGTCTCGGGAGGCCTAGCCTGGCCCCTCCTCCCTCAGCGCCTGCACCGGCCACACCTGTGGAGCCCCGAGCTGAGCACCTTGAATGGTGCTGTGTGACCTCACACAGGTCACTCCCTGTCTTTGAGCCTCTGTTTCCTCACCCATAAACTGAGGGGGTTGGGCTCTGTGGGATCTCAAACAGTTCCCAGTTCACCTGTCAGCCCTGACTAGCTGGTAAGGTTAGGTAGAGGATTGTGACACCAAGTCCAGCCTGGGAGGGGCAGATGCTGTGATCCAGTAGTGATATCTGCCTCCTGAGGTGGGTGTGGCACACACACCTTCTACCTTCAGTTTTCCTAACACTGTACTTTTAACAATGGGCAGAAGGGTGAGGGCAAGGACCAACCTTCCATGAAGAGAGGTTCTCCCAGTCCTTGTGACGAGTCTTCTGTGTGTTCCTCCAGGGCCAAATGTCTAGAAGGAAGGCAGGTATCTTCAAGCATCCACCACTTGGCCTTGTATACACAAAGGCACAGCCACAGGTTCATGAGGAAGAAGGGGGAGGGTAAACACTCGCACATCTGAGTTCTTGGTCCATTTGTCTTTCTGGCATTTTGAAAAATGTATGCCCAGCTGCATTTATTTATAGCTAATAAGAAGGAAAGTTTTGTTGTTATTGCTTTGTTAGTTTTTGTTTTTTTTTCCTGAAACAAAAAAATCCATAAAAATTGTCAAGAAAAGAAAAAGACAGGCCAAAGGGAGTTGATGAGTTACATGACTGGGTTTAAATGGAAACGAAAATCTTGAGAACTTTAATCGGAAAATAGAGTATGTCTGTGATATGTGTGTGTATTTGTGTGAATGTACGTCAATGTGTGTGTTTGTGAATGTGGTGTACGTGTATAACACATGTTGGTGCACAAGGCAGGTTTGTGTAGTGTAAGTGTGGCATGAACGTGTGTGAAATGCGGTAATCGTGTCTCGAGGGCACAGAAGTAGTTTGTGTTCTAGGTCAGTGGTGTGTGGAGTATGTGCAGCATGCCTGTTGTATATAGTGGACATCACAATAGCCAGGTGTGGTGCGTACGTGTGCAGGATGTGTGTGCATCACGTACGGGGGCAGGATCCTTGACATGTGCATTCTGGGTAGGCACGTGATGTCCTTGCTCTGGGATGCACTGGCCTTGAGCAGGCCCTGGTGATGATGTCAAGTGTCATCAGAGCTTGAGAAGGAAAAGCCCCGAGTCTTTTTAAGGGCTTGCTCTTCCAAGAAGCAATCAGGAATTTCTGGGGTCTGCTTTCCACACCCTGTTAAGTCCAGACAAGCAGAAAAAGACTGGGTCCAGTGGAAACCCAGCTGCCAGCTTGTGTAGGCGGATTAAGAAGCTTGCAGCTGGCTGTTTCCAAGAAAAATTGCTCACCAAACGTTTCAGACCTTTTCTCCACTTTGGCAAAGTGGAAAAGGTTCCCAATGGGCTTTTTACTTGAAAGTTGGGCAATTTCCATGGTGAATTTGGGGCATACCTTAAAAAAAAAAAGTAACTCCGTGGTAGGGAGGAAGATTGCCAGACAGAGCTTCCAGCACAAAGGTTCACAGTAAGAGCTGTTCCCTCAGCACATGGGAGGCCACAAAATGTGGCAAATCAATCTCTCTTAGCTGCCTTCAGGCAAGATGTCCAGACGATTTCAGTCTCCTAGGACAGGGGGCGGAAGGGGGCGTGAAGGCCATCCTGCTGTGTGCCCTTGCAGAACGCAGGGCACCTTTCTGAGCTTCTGATTAGTCAAGAGGGTTGTCAGTCAGAACCCTTCCTGCTGCGCAGGACTGTGGTGTGAGCCCAGAAGCCACGGTCCTGCATATTTTTTGCCGTGTTGAAGGGACAGTCCCGAGGGGCAGGGTTGTTCCTGGCACAGGGCCTGCTACCTAGTAGGTGTCCAGTAAATAGCCGCTGAATGAATGAATGGCCCAGGAGGGACCATCCAAGAGCAACAGCCTGGTTTCCACCCACCACCAAGCAGAGCTTCCAGGGCAAGGCTGGGGCGGACGTGTCTGCCTGTCCAGCTGTCGGGTCTCCCCCTCCCCTTTTCCGGTCCTTCTCTCCATAAGCTCGGCTGGTTCCCACGCCCTCGCTCAGGGACTTCTGTTGTCATTGTTCCGCTGTTATCAGGACCCAGGCCTCTGCCAGCCTAGATCCTTCAATTGGACCAGGAAAAGGAAACGGAGAAAGGGGAGGAGGAGCTTCAAAGACTGATGAAAAAAAGAGTCAAATTTCAAATGCAGCTGCTTTGTACAGCCTCAGGTGAGGAAACCAAGGGTTTGGAGAGGGACGGGGACATTCTACCTTAGGCGGAAAGGGAGAAGAACAACAATGACCATCGTGATTATGGTAACAGTACTATCTACCTTGTAAGTGGGATATATGGTGGGATAATATTTTTTTATATATTAACTAGTCTTTCCCCCCAATATTTTCTTGTACTCCTTAGCTCCACCCACTTCCTGGAGCTAACTGGCTCTGAGGCACATAAAGAGGATGTGAGTGTTCCATGGCCTGCGGACTAGTGAAGGTGACCTCAGGAGGCCGCTGGGGGCTGGACGCGGCAGACCCAGGATGCTAGGTGGGAAGCCTGACCTCGTCCACTCCAGCAGTGGCTCAGAGAATAGGCTAGAATTCTTGGATTTTGAGTTTCAAAAGCCAGAATGTAGAACTTCTGAAAGAAAAAGAATGGAGGTGCATGGGCATAGCTCAGTGGTAGAGTGCATGCTTAGCATGCTTGAGGTCCTGGGTTCAATCCCCAGTACCTCCATTAAAGTAAATAAATAAATAAGTCTACTTACCTCCCTCCCCAAAGACAAAAATAAAATAAAGAAAAGAAAAAGAATAATCATTGAAATTTCAAACTCAGTGGGGAAACAGAGCTGAAAAAGGGTATCTGAGAATTCCCCCCAAATGCAGCACAAGTTGGTAAATAAGTGGTAAATGAGGAAGAGTGAGAGGTGAGGAGAACAGAATGAGCTGGTCCAACCTATGCCATGCAGAATTCCAGGAAGCGAGGTCGGAAAGAATGAGAGTCACTACTCAGAGAGACAATGGCTAAGAAATCTCTAGAACTGAAGACAGATGTGAGCTTTCACATAGCAGAATCATGCTAGGTTCTGGGCCATCTGGGCAATTCCAGATCTTGAAAAGAAGGCTTTTGGGTCCCCTTGCTCCTAAAATCCCTTTCTTCTGAGCCCCTCAGCCCTAACCACAGTACCTTGGTTTCTACAGTGGATCTTAGACTTTCATTTGCCATTCTTTGGTGAGCAAATTTTACCTCCTCCTTGAAACTCGGAGCCTCCAGAGGGTAGGAGCCCTTCTCCTGACCCTGGTACCGGAGAAGGATGGCAAGATACCCAGTCAGGTATCTGGTTAGAGTCCTGGGCAGGTAGCTCAACTCCTCCTGTCCCACTTTCTTCATCTGTAAAATGGAGTTAGAAATACTTGTTCAGGGCACTCTGAGATTTACACACTAGTTGATTTCCTCAGACACTGAGTCCCTGTCCTGTTTAACCCAATGCCTTTTAAATTTCACTATTTATAATTCTAAATCCCCCGCCCCCAACCAGTTCTGCCTATTTCTTTCTTTTTCTTCAGATTTTCATGAAAAACTATAAAACAATAGCTTTCAGACTTGGTTTTAACAGCAGAGCCCTTTTGTCAAATAAAAATGTATTGTTGGAAAGCCAATTCAGGCAGAATACAGGACCTGCGGGTTGAATTGGGTTGGGATGGAGACCCAGAGCCCAGTTGGCTCATTTCCCCTTTTTGCCTTAGATCACCCCTGGGTCACCATGGCTGGAACAAAGTTAGAAAATCACGCATCAAAAGCTTCAATGCAGCTTTCCCCAGAATGTGTTTCTGGGAACTCTGCTTCATGGTGTTGCATGCAAAAAGTATTCCATGGTCAAATAAGCTGGAGAAACACTGGTTTAAACAAAGTTAATTGGGTCTCTTCAGATTTCTTTGAGACTTTAATATTTGCATTGTGCCCTGGGAGTCTTTAAGTGGGTAACTGATGTGCTGAGTTCTGCAAACCTGCCTGTTTTATCAAAGACTACTCCTGTAGGCTGGTGCTGTGCAGAACACACTAGGGGGAATTCTGGGAGAGTAACAACAGCAATAATACTAATTCCTCCTGTGTCTCCTCATCAAGATCTAGTATAGAGCTAGACACTGAAAAGGGGAGGGGGCAAATAACTACTCTGGATCGAATATAAGCTTTGATGTCCCCTAGTCGCAGAATTTTAAAAGCCCAGTGATAACCAGGCCTTCTTTCTTCCTGCCTCTGTCGTGCAGCCACAAACACAGCCTGGCTGGCATGGACGTGGCGAGCTGCGGTTCTACTGATCAGTTTTTCTGATACCTCTGGCTGGGGCCCAGTGTCTGTCCCAGGGCTCAGCCGACCCTTTGGCCCAGGCAAGAGGCCCCAGTGCTTCAGCCTGGCCCATGAGAGCTCTGGGAACTCTGGTTCCCACTTGCCCACCCCTTTCCCGGCAGCCCAAGAGGCTACCCAGGCTTCTCTTTCCTTTTCTTACTGGAGGGAAGAATTTCTGGAAATGCAACTGAGCCAGTAACAATGAAGCAGGATGCCCCCCTCCTGCCCTGATCAGGCCAGCCCTGCCAGTAGACCCAGTGCCTCTCAGGGGTTGGGGCCCACAGAGGTTAACCTCTCCAGCCTGTCCGGACCTCGTACCTCCGTAGAGGCAGGGTCAGCCAGCCCAACCCAGCCCCTCCCTGGCTGCCCTTTCCCCCGCAACCCCCTCCGCTCCCTGGCTGTCCTTCACCCCCTCAAGCTTCAGGAACAGGACAGGCCCCTGAGGCAAGGGCCCTGGAGCCTCTCTCAAGGCCAGATCCCATGGTGGGTCTGTGTGGTCTCCTCCTGCCCACAGTTTTTCCCTCTTTCTTTCTGATCTTGAACAGACAGTGAGGGGAGGAGCTGCCCCAAGCCCAGGTGTTTTGATGCGACAGTGAACAAAGCTGGGGGTCCAGAGTGGGGCGGGTTGGCCCAACAGGCAATGCAAGAATGGCAATATAATGTTTTAGGGCTTTGACAGATGTGCCTGTGGAAGTACTTAGTTTAGCCTGGATGAGGAACACCTTCCCGGGTAGGGGATGGGGTGGGGCACACTTTATTAAGAAGTTTCCCCAGCTTTAGGGCTGAGGATACAGGATGAACTGAGACCCAGTCCTTGCTTTCAAGGAATTTCCTCTTTGTGTCACTCTGCCTCTCCTTGTCTTTCCCTCTTTTTTTTTTTTTTTTTGATTCCTCTGGCTGGCTCCGTCCCACCTTTTTCTGTCTTGGATCCCACATCTTCCTGACTCCCCGCCATGCCCTGCAGGCTTGCTATTCCCAGGAAAAGTGACTAAATGTTAGAAACTCAGCAGACCCCCTTCCCACAGTTCCTTGGCTTTGTGTCCCATCCCTGGGGTCTGGGGGCCTCAGGACAGCTTCCCATCAAAGTACCCTGGTATGTCTGCCAGCTTACTTTGTTTCTCTCAGTGACTCTGTTACTATGGTTACATCCACATCACCCAGCCATCCTTCCTGGGGGGAAGTTGGGCAGGAATTTTTGTACTTTAAAGAGTTGTTATTGTCTGAGGGGAAGCAGCCAAAAAAAAAAAAAAAAAGAGGTGTTTTATCTGCAGACTGGACTTGGCTTTCCGTCACAGACTAATAGAGTTTCCAAGGAAGGGATTCAAGGGGAACTCGAGTCCAGAGGAAGGAGCAAGGGCCTGGGATGTCTGTCTCTCCCTTAGACTGGGTGCTCCCTGATGCCATGGCCATGACCTTCAGTCTGGGTTCCTTGAGGGCAGGAGTCCTGCCTCTGTCGTCTGACTGGAGTGTGATGATGCAGAGGCCCTGCCCGACCCCCCAGCCCTGAGCAGGCCTGGGGAGCCCAAGGAGGTCCCTGGATGTGGCAGAGACCAGTGTTCCCTGGGGCTTGCTGGTCAAGAGTCAACCTCTTCCCAGACTCATCTCCTCAACCATCGCTGGGCTACCACCATCCCCATTCCTATGCTCCTGAGCCCCAGAGATCCACCACAAAGTCCTCAGCCTGGCCCTGGCCCTGGCTCTGGCCCTGGCTTCATCTGCCCAGGTTGCCCTGCCAGGCTACCCTTTCAGCCTGATTGTTCTCCAGCTGCCTCCCGAACCCACATAGGTCCTGGGCTGTCTCCCACCTCTGTGCCTTTGCTCAGGCCATTCATTCCCTGGGCCTGGAGCATCCTTCCCAGCTCTCCACTTATCAACTTCACCGTCCTTCCTGACCCAGGACTAGTCCCAACTCCTAGCAGCCTGCCTTGATTGCCCCACCCCACTCTGGCTTCTCCTCCCTCCTCTGCGGTCCTGCCACGGCCAGGTGCCTGTCACTTGATGAAGACCGACATCTCCACTGCTCAGCTCAGCCCCACAAAGACACATGGGCTGGGGGAGGAGGGCTGGGAGGCAGGATGATGGATGAGGCCGCAGTGGCTCCCTTCCCTGCTGCGGCTGTGGTTAGGAGATCTCCCTCGAAGAAGCCTGATATTTTCCAGGAATTTCCTGAGGGGAGGGGACCAAGCATTCTGGAATGAGAGCCAGCTGTGGGGTTGAGGCCTGGGGATGGGGAGGAGGGGGTCTGGGCTTCCTGGCTGAGTCAGCAGCCATCCCCAGGTAATTTATGGGCTGAGTCAGGGCTGAGGGGAAGCAGGGGTGGGGGTGGGGATGGGAAGGGTGGAGGGGTGCCTTCTAGGAAGCCTGTCAAGGAGAGGGCAGCCTGACTGGCTGGAAGTGAGACTGGCCAAGCCCGGCACAGACCCCTCTCCCTCCAGCTCTGCCTGGAGCCTGCAAAGGCAGCAGCCAAGAGAGGGAGGGAGCTGTAGGGATGGACGCAAAGCAGCAGAAGAGGGAGGCCCCTGGCAGGACCTGGGGGCTCATGAAAACAGAGGGGCTCAGCTGACAGGGAGTGGATGTGAGCAGCCTTCAGGGAGAAGCTGGAGGTGAGGAGAGCTGCACCCCAGCCTGAGAGCCGCCAGTTCTTCCCTGTTTCCCTGCCCGACCCCTTTCTCAGCAGGCCTGGCCTGCGCTGGAAAGTGGCTCTGGCTTCTGATCCCCCTTCTGCCGTGGACCTGCTGGGCCACATGGGCTTGGGGCCTTCTCCTCTCTGAGCCTCAAGTCCTCACTTGGACAAGGTGGCCTGGCTCCTCTGAGCCCTGATGTGGGGCTACTCAGCTAGAGCCAGTGAGTCCAGTTAGTGGTGCTGGCTTGGAAAACCAGATTAAGCAAAAAGAAAATACATATGTACATGTATGACTGAACCATGCTGTACACCAGAAACTGACGTAATATTGTAAACGGACTATACTTCAATTTTTTTTAAATGAATAAGAAAAAAATTTTTAATTAAAAAGGAATAAAAGCAGCCCTGGGGGAGCTCCCCTCTGAGGCCCACTGCAGGACTCGGCCTTGATGCGAAGTGGGGCTGGGGTCAGAGGACTGGCGGGGAGAGGCTGAGCCTGGTTACTGTCACCTCCAGGTTGGAGGAGCTGCGGGGGATGCGGGGCAAGATGTGTCATCACACACAGGCACACAGCCACACTACAGAGTCCCAGGAAAAACCTGTTTCTACCCACATCACCCAGCACGGAGCTTGGGGTCTCACAGAAAGATGAGTCCTGATTTAAGCTCCTAGAAGGAGCTCTCTCTTCTGGACCCCAGAAGGAAGGGGCCCAGCTTTGCCATGTCATTCATGCACAGCTGTTGCATCATCATATCTATTGCAGAATCATCTCACAGCACATTCCAAGCAGGGCCTTGCAATGTTGGGGCTCCACTGGCCTTGGTTTCAGCAACATGGAGGCACCCCCAGATTGCTGAGTTTCTTGCTCTTGCTCACGGCTCAAAGTCTCCAAGCTGGGGAGGAGTCTCTGTGAGGATGGTAGATTTCGCAAACCCTGGCTTGGACAAGAGAGCTGAAGAAGAATCTGGGGGATGTGTGATACTTTGCACAGGTATACAAAAGGTCTCTCATTTTGTGTATGACTACAAAACTGCTTTTCTTGGTAAGAAAGACCAGCCAAGATGAAATCTGGACAGGAGGGTCCTTAACGCACAGAAGGGTTAGCGCTATGGCCTCCATCACCACCTAGCTTTGTCCCCTGGCTGTTCCATGGAGCAGTGACACCAGGTAGAAGGCTGTTGAAATTATTTGGGCAAGAGATGTCAGACCAGAACTGGTGAGAGGTGGTTGGGTTCTGGAATAAGTTGGAATCCAGCTGACAGGCTCCTCTGATGGATTGGGCATGGAGTCTAAGAGAAAAGACTCAAGGAGAATGCCAAGCTTTTGGCTTGAGCAACTGAGGGCATGGAGTTGCCACTGGCTGAGCTAGAGGATGAGTTTTGTTGAACAAACATTTAATACGTTGTTTTTATTGTCAAGAATCTGAAACAAAGTAGGGCATCTGAGGGGTCCGCACGTCCTACAGGGACCTCTGGCTCATCACACGCCTTCCTCAGTCCTAGGGGTCCCACAAGGCCCTGGTGGAGAAAGAAGGGGGCCCAGCTTCCTGCCTGGGGGCAGGGGAGGGGCAGCAGCCTGAAGGGATTTGGCCAACCTGAGTCCTCTGGGCTGACAGGGAGGACCCGGGGCTTAGGCAGGGTGTGGCATTAGAACAGGAGGGGCCGTGTGTGGGCCTCTGTCTGCAGAGACCCACCTCTGGCCCACAGAGTCCCCGTCTCACACCCGGTGTGCTGTTTCCAGAGCCTTCTAGGGGAAGTGTCCGCAGCACCAGAGGACGGCTGCTTTGATTCTCCCGGCCACAGCCTCCTGCAGGCCCGGCTGACAGAGGCTTGCCTGTGCGTCCCGGGCAAGCGAGCGCCTGGGGACTCATGGCCAGAGAGGCTATGAGGGTGGCTTTGTGCAGCTGCTCAGGTCGCCCCTGGCCAAATCCCCCTGCCAGGAGAGGCCTGGTTGGCTGCCAAAGCTCCTGAACTTAGGTTACCTGAGGAAGCAGCCTTGCAGCCCGCTGGTTTCTCATTTCTCCCCTGACCTTGGGCCTGCTTGACTGAGGGACCAAATGCCCTGCCTCCCCACCTCAGTGGAGATGAAGGACACAGAGACAGCTTGGTGGGTAGAGCCAGGAGGACCACCCTTTGTGAAGGTGCAGCTTCCAGGGCACCTCACCAGACCTGTAGAGTCTGGGTCTCCAGTGGGAGGCCCTGGACCCTGCTCATTTACAGAGCCCCTCTGGTGATCTGATGGGGTTTGGGAGCCCCGTGCTCCTCACACAAAGTGGGGAGACACCAAATTTGAAGAAAGTCAAAGATGTGATACACCGGTCAGATGGTAGGTGGGGTTAGGACGGGTGTCCTGGCTATCTGAGCACAAGAGAACCCTGGATCTTTGAGGGCCCTCGGGGGGCACTGAGCCTGAAACAAGGATAGAGCCCCAGAGAGGGGATCACTGTATGCACTCAGACAAACTAAAGGCCTGAGCAGGGCTCCAGAAACCAGAGAGAAGCCTTGTGGAAGTGTCTGGGCCGGCCCCAGAGTGGGAGCGGGGGAGAACCCAGTTCCTTCTCTGAAGAGCGGAATCCTGGCAGCCAGCTCAACTATATGAGGGACCCTTGGCATTTCCTGCGCCCCAGGTTGGGAGGCAGGATTTGGGAGGCTGGAACTGGGGCTGGGGTGAGCCTGGGGGCCGAGTGGGGAGAACGTGGTCCCCCCTCGGGCCCTCATGGGGTGAGCCCTGGAGCTGCTTGCTCTGCACCTCTTGATCTGCTCCTCCTCCCTGTAAACTCTTAACCTCAGTCTGGAGAAAGGTGATCTCCAAGGGCTGGGGCTAGCCCGCCAAGAAGTACATTAAATACATAAATGTGCTCTGCCCAGATTTTATCTCCTCAGAATTCCAGAGCATAAGACAAACGGTCTCATGTCCGGCTAGGAGGTGTAATTCATTCTCTCAGGTGAGCGCACAGCCTGGGGGCAAGGTTGGGAGAAGAGAGGAGGATGGTTTGGAGCACGTGGAACATGCAGACTTGGGGGCCAGGTGGGTGGCGTGCAAGGCTCAGCGCCAAGACCTTCAGAAACACCTGGTCTTCCCCGGGGTCTGCTCAGGGATGGAAACAAAACCTAGCATGCTTTAATACAGAGAGTTGATTCCTGAGACTTATTCTAGGGGCATACATGCAACACGTGTAAAGACTTAGCTACCGGGTTGTTCTTCACTGTGTATTTACAAGCCTGAAAAACTGGAAGCAACCTAAATGTCCAATAAGAGGGGACTGGTTAAGTAAATTATGACCCATCCAGAAAATAAGACGCAATGCCGCCTTTAAAAGATGATGTTGTTGAAGAACAGTTAATAACCTAGAAATAAGTTTATAGCACAGTGAACAGAAAAATTAAAAGCTGATAAATATAGAAAAAAATCTGATTTTGAAAATACGTCAATTCACTAAAAATGTTTGAAGGATATGCACCAAAACATTGACTGGTTGTGAGATAATTTTAGATTCCCTCTTTTCCCCTTGCTTTTATTTGGGTTTTCTTATCTGAATTTTTAACTTTTTCTTGAGTCATCATGCACCTACTTATATACCAAGGGCAAAACGATTTTAAAAAATTATTGTTGTTGCTATTATTTTACATACCAGAACCTCCAAGATTTTGTTCAGGAAGGAGAATTTCTGGGCAGGAGGGACAGCTGGCCCAAATAGCCCTAACTCTGTCTCCCTCTGCTCACTCTCCCCTTTAGGTCACTTTTCTTCGTCCCCACTGCCTCCCCTTGGCTAGCCCACCAGGATGTCACCGTCCCATCAATTCTCTGGACCAAGCAGAGCTAGAAACCCAGTCTTTGGCTTCTTTTAGCAGAGCACGGCTGGGAAACCTGGGACAGTTATGCTAGATGGTGCTAATAAACCCTCTGAGGAGACAATAGGAACAGAAACACAATACCTAGAAGGACTATAAAACCACCTTGACTCCCTCCAGAGGCCAAAAGGCTAGCAGGGTCCCCGTCAGAGAAGGGAGGTTACCATTTGTGAGCCCCCACTGGGCCACAGGCACCAGATAGGACACTAGACACCTGTTGTCATACACCTTTGGGGACCTTGCTGTGGCAGCCTACTCTGAGCCAGAAGGCAAGAGAAAAGCAGAGGGACTGGGGCCGGTTTCTACCACCTGGTCAGGTGTTGATATCAAGGCTGCAGGGAGGCAGAGTGTTCTAGAACTCCAGCCATCCCACTGTGCTGGGTGCTGAGTGTCTAAGGCTGATCTCTGCTCCTAAGGGTCTCACAATCCCTTGGGGCCAACCGATGGGCACAGCTAACAAGCATATGGCAAGGAAATCTTGTCATTTCCAACAACGTGGGCGACATGGAGGACATCATGCTGAGTAAAATAAGCCAAACCCCGAAGGACAAGTTCTGTGTGATCTCACTTGTATCTGGAAGTTTAAAATGTCCAGCTCACAGAAGCAGAGGATGGATTGGTGGTTACCAGGAGCTGGAAGGTGGAAGGAAATGGGGACGTGTTGGTCAAAGTGTTCCAAGTTTCAGATACGCAGTATGAGTAAGTTCTGGACATCTACTGTACAGCACAGTCACTGTAGTTAATATTATATTATATACTTGAAACTTGCTAAAAGAATAGCTTTTAATTGTTTTCATGAAGAAAAAGAGGTAATACGTGGCGTGACAGTTGTGTCAATTAGCTTGGTTGTGGTAATCATTTCACTACACATACATATATCAAAATATCATGCTGTACGTCTTAAATAAATGCAATTTTTATTTGTCAGTTATACGTCAGTAAACCTGGACCAAAAAAAGGAAAGAAGGAAGGAAAGACAATGTATCCCTACCACACAGATTTGTTAAGTAAACTAAATAAGATAACACCGATAAAAGCTGGTCACACGATAGCCTATGAAAAATAAGTGCTGCTTGGGAAATTTATGTACTTTCTGTTTCGTTTTGCTGTGAACCTAAAACTGCTCTAAAAAGTAAAGTTTAAAAATTAAAAAAAATTTTTTTGTTAAAGACAAGCGTATGGCCTGACAGACAGGGAAGACTTCCCGGAGGAAGTAACATTTGAGCTGGACCTTGAGGGATGAACAGGTGAGCCAGATTTCTAAAGGTGGGGAAGGTGGAAAATGCACTTCAGATGGAGATACTGATTTGCTGTGGAGGGAGCAGGAGGCCCACTCATCAGTTGGATATGAGGGTGTGGAGCACATGGCCTTGATTTGGGGTCACCCCTGGGACATGACACTCCTAGAAAGTAGAGAATGAGAGGAGGTGGGGTTCAGAAGAGAACCCTGGAGCACACGACCACATTGGAGGTGGGGTAGGAGAGTGTTAGGAGGGGACAGAGGAAGAGGATCTGAGAGGCGGGAGGACCACCAGGGGAGTGGGCCGACACAAGATTTAAGAAAGAGCAGTGTGGGAAATATCCAACATTGCCAAGAGGGCTGGGTGGTGGGGTGCATGGGGCAGAGGTCAGGAGGTGTCTGACTTTCTTACTGCTGTGTAACAAATCACCACAAATGGAGTAACTTAAACAATACAACTTTATTCTGTCAGTTCTAGAGGTCCAGAGTCCAAAATCAGTCTCACTGGGCTGACGTCAAGCTGTTAGCAGGGCTAGTTCCTCCGGAGGCTCCAGGGGAGAATCTATCTCCTTGCCTTCTTCAGCCTCTAGTGGCGGCCTTTGCTCTTTGGCTTGTGGCCCCTTCCTCCGTCTTCAAAGAGCATCACTCTGATCTCTGCTTCTGTCATCCCATCACCTTCTACTCTTTGATCTCCTGTCTCCCTCTTAAAGAACCCCTGTGATTCCATTAGACCAACTCAAATAACTCAAGATAATCTCCCCGTCTCAAGATCCTTCATTTACTCACACATGCCAAGTCCTATATATGGTGGCATGGACAGATTCCAGGGCTTGAGACGTGAACATTTTGCATATTCAGCCTTCCACTATTCAGGTGGCAGGAAGAGATGGGAAGGTGAGTGGAGACCATTCAGCAGGAAGCGAGTGAGAAAGAAAGAAGGAATGAAACAGTCATCCAGGGAAGACCACGACTGGTTGGAGAGAAACGGTTTTTAGGATCTTTTTTCCCAGATCCCATTGCATCTCCTTTTCTCCCTCCTGCCCTCAGCTAATTATAAAATTAGAAACATAACTGTCGATTCCATAAGATACGGCTTCCCCTCACTCATGCTATCCATCCACCCAGGGGTCTTCCAAGCCACGTAAGTTGAAATCTGCATTTTTAAAAGATTGATTCTTATTTTATATCCAGATTTTCCTTAACTAAAAAACCAAAGCTGATTATATTATTAACTTTTCAAGTTCAAATATTGATGTCAAGTTTAGAAAGGTGATGATTTAATTCACGTTCCTCAACATCCACTCAGTCCCTTCTGAAAAACATCTTGCTGTGCAATTGATTTTAATTCTTCAACTGATTTTACGTGTAGCTTAATTTATTCTCCAGCTTTATTGTGGTATCATTGACAAGGGATCTACATTTTTAAGCCACAAGGAAAAGTAACCCAGAGCTACCAAGAATAATACTTTATTGACTTGGAACGAGTTTTGGAATCTGTATTTTTAACCAACGAGGTGATTTTGATGATCAGACAGTTTGAGGTGGTTTTCCTCCCTCCCCCCTTTCCTCTTTCTCTTCCCTTCAGTAAACTGTTTTTCAACTTTGTTTTTCAGTGAAAACCATTTCCTCCTCATCGTGGACTCCATCCAGAGGCTGCGCCCATCTCTCCCACGTCAACAGTGCTGTGTCCTTGGCGGAGGACAGTGCGCTCATTCTGGGCCTTTCCCTACTTCCTCGGCCAAACCCCTGCTCCTGCACCTCCGGGCAGCTAATAAAAAGGCTGAGTTCCCCGCTGCAGGGAGAGCCCCCGCCAGCTGTCATTCTCAGGGATGAGTGAATCTGCAGCTTTCCTTGCCTCCCTTACTTGTAGCCAGCTCTGTCCCAGGCCTCAGGTGGCAGAATCCAGCCACGACCAACTTCCAGAGCCCAACAGTCCTGAGTGAACCTGCAGACATGCAAGGGCTGGGTGCTTCCTGAGTAAAGAAAAGTCTTCTCGTGAGAAGGCATGAGTTGATTTGGGACAAAAAGCACTTGTTGGCCCAGGAGGGCGGGATGCGGGGGGAGCCCCATGCTGAACGGAGGTGGGTGGACGTATTTCCTTGGCTCACAGAGCCTCTTGTTGGATGGGACCAGCCACTCCAGCCAGTAGCCACCTGGCCCAGCTCTGGGAGATGTGGAGAATGAATTTCACAGTGATTTCCACAGGGCCATGGCACTGAAACAGCTGCAGGAGAGGACACAGCTGGCCCCCACCCCTTTCTACAGAGCTGCTCTGGAGGAATGCCACCCTCCCCATGGGAAGCGAGAGGGTCCTGTTTGCTGTGGTTCCAGGGGCCATGTGAAGGTACCTCTAAGTTAGACCCCCATTTTTGAGGGCACTGGTTGGCCTTTATTAAAATAAAACCCCACCATAACTTATTCCAGAGGCTCCCAAACCTGGCTAAACACCAGAATCACCCAGGATATTTATTAAAAACATAAAGATTAATACAAATGATGGGTTGGGGCATCCATCCCAGACCTAATGAATCAGAATCTCTTTGAGGAGGGCTAAGGCTGGAATTAGCATGAATCAGTTTAATCAGGCTGCTTTCCCGATTGCAGAAGTCTGAGCTCATAGAATGAGAGCATGAAGAGGGAATGGCGGGTGCTCCAGTGAGAGAGAACAGAGTCACCGGACAGGGGCATATCTGTGTGCCAGAGAACTGCAGACTTCTCATTATCTTATTTCGTGAAAACAAAGGTATATCTGATTATTATCCTCGTTTTGCTGATGAGGACATAGGAGCTCAAAGAGGTCACATAGGTAAGAAGAAGCAGAGCAAGAACTCAGATTCAGATCTTTCTCTTAGCATCTCCACCATGGAAGGAGTAATGTGAAGCCTGGGTACCACCTTTGGAGTTAGAGGAGTACATGGCCAAATTGTAGCACCAACACAGTGTGCCTTGTAGTAGGGGTGGTTATGCTCAATGCCTAGCATGCACTGGGCTCAATCTCCAGTTCCTCCATTAAAAAAAAACCTACAGTATGCCTTCCGGACCCTTGTCTCTGGTGGGCTCAGGTCCTCCGTACACACTCCCCTCATGTCAGTTCTCCAAGCACTTGTGGACACCGAGGTGGTCAGGACATGGCACCCAGACAGAATGGGTCACGGAAAGAGCAGAGGGCTGAAATCAGAAGGGGAGTTTCTGGTCCCAGCGCCACCACCCAGAAAAGAGGATGGACTGGGTGATCTGTAGGGGCCCTTCAGCTCTTAAAAAGCAGGCTCAGTGGAGCCCAGTGCCATCTCACCAGAACTGCCCCCTCCCACTCTAGGCCCCTCTAAGGCCGTAGCTTTCTCTTGACTGCAGGATAGTCAGTTCCTCACTTGGACATGATGAGCCTCTCTGTGGGGTGATGGGAGCATCAAGGAGGGGATCTAACCTCCCCAGACTTCAGGGAAGACTTCCTGGAGGAGGTGGCACCTGAGTCAGAGCTATCCAGGAGAGGAGGGTGGAAAAATATCAAGCAGCGGGAAGACCATGAGCTGAAGCATGGCTGCCTCTCCTGACACAGTACGTGCAGGTGGACTTGGTGTTTTAGTGTGTTTGTGGGTGTAAAATGCAGCATCACCAGCCCCAGGAGGCCCTCCTGACACCTTGGGCAGTCTCATTTGTCTCCCACATTGGGAACTTTGGGGACCAGCGCCCGGCACACTGCTGGGGAGGGGATATTTACGTGGCTGTCTCCCCAGTGGCTTCTCACAGGCTGAGGGACTGACCCTTCCAGCTCTGTATCCTGTGCCTGACATAGAACCAGCACTGTGCCAGACAGGAAGGGAGGGAGGGAAAGGAAGAAAGAAAGGGAAGGAGGAAGGAAGGTCTGGCTCAAAGAGGCACTTCACTCGGGAGGCCTCCGAGGACACGAACCTGTCCGACTGGGTCCCACGGGACTGCCCAGGCTGGGTCAGTGTCATCCCTCTCTGATTCTCCCTGGTGAGGGAGTTTTAAGGTCACGCTGTGACTGAGTGGCCTGAGCTCTGGGAGGATGAGCCAGTGAGGACCACTGCTGGGAATGAGTACCCACATCCCTGCTGCTCTCATTCAAACATCTTGGATACCCACCCAACACCCCTGAATCAGGTCCAGGATTCTTACCCCCATGGCACACAGATGGGCAGTTGAGAAACCCACCTTGGAAAAAGGCAAAATTCAGATCCTAAACTAAGTTGGGGCTGGAATGAATTCTTCACCAGTTGAGAATGCCCCTCAGGTATAGGCTGAGGGGTGAAGGCCCCAGATTGGGGTGTCAGACTCCTGGTGCTGGATGCAGAGGAGGCAGGGATCCCCTCCAACAAACAGAAGAGACCATATGAGTCCCAGAGACTCAGCGATGTGTAGAGAGGAGAGGGGCGAGGCCTATTTCATCGGAGGGCCAGTGAGGCAGAGACTTAGCATTTTAGCATCAGAGCTGCAAGAGGCCTGTGGAGACTGACCCTCTGGAGCTCTGGAGGTGAGGAACAGAAAGGGACACTTGCTGTGGAAGACTGCATTAATGGCCTCCACTATGTTCCGGTAATCCCCAGAACCTGTGAATGTTCTTACGTGGCAAAAGGAACATTGCAGATGTGATTAAATCCCTCTTAGGCTGGGGACTATCCAGGTGGGCCCAATGTAATCATGAGCATCCTTACAAGAGGATGCAGAGGGTCAGAATTAGAGGACAAGGTGATGCAATGACAGAGCTGAGATGAGAGTGATGCTCTTCGAAGGTGGAGGGAGAGGCCACAAGCCAAGGAATACAGGCAGCCACTAGAAGCTGAAAAAGGCAAGGAAACACATTCTCTCCTGGATCTTCCAGGAGGAACCAGCCCAGTGAGGCTGATTTTGGACTTCTGACATCCAGAATTGTAAGAGAAGAAATCTGTACTGTTTTAAGCCACTCAGCTTGTGGTGATTTTTCACAGCCGTAACAAGAATCTCTTCCACTTGCCTAGAGATGGAGAACTAGCAAGCGGTCGAGACTGTTCTGGACCCACAGGCCCTGCTCTGTGGAATCCCTGTCCCACGCTGCTTGGGGCTGGGCTAGAAGTACAGGGGAGGCCCTGAAGGGTTGGTGAGATCTGGGGCTCTGAGAGGTGTACACGTGTGCGTGTGTGTTAGAGAAAATAGAAGCGCACACCTTCCTGCATTGGAAATTTCTGGGCAGACGATCCACCAAAGGCATGTCAACATTTTTCTCTCAAGGAGAAAATAGCTCAATCCCTGTCAAAAAAAAAAAAGGAAGAAAAAAAGTCACAGTTTCACACACACACACACACACACACAACCATGGCCAGACTCGTGGGTCCTAGGGGGAAGCAAGGTACCCCTCCTGCTCCAGGCGTCTTTAATTTTCACGGGGCAGGGAGCGCAGCGGAGGGAACCCGGGGAAGCCGTCAGCCGGAGGACTGTGGACACACTGTGACATCTGGATTTCCCCAAAGCTCTCGGGGCCTGTGGAGTGAGCACTCACCCCCACCGCTGTCCCCACCATGCTTCCCACTTCCACAAAGTCTCTGGGAAGATTTGACACATTTTTTAGCAGTGGAGAGCAGTTGGAATTTCCAGCTTAATGCCAGATGTGGTGCTGACTGTGCTGGGGAATTTGGCCTAGTAAAGCATCCGGGAGGCCCATCGTCCCCGTGGACCCCCCAGCACTGGCCTGCACGGTTGTGCGTGTCCTCACTCTTTGTCTCTGGGTCTTGCAGTGAGGTTTTTCTGTGGGCAGCCAGAGAGAGCCCCATGCATGTGGTTTTCACACGTGTGGAGAGGGCTGGGTGGCAGGTGGGCCCGTGCTGGCAGGCTGCAGCCCACGGTGCCTCTGAGGCCGGGAGTGGGGCCATGACAGGGAAGGAACCGAGTCAGTGAGGAGTGCTCTGGGAGGCTGGATCTGGAGCAGGCTGGGAGAGGGTGAAGGGGGACTCTGGGAATTGAGGGGTCAGTCTGAGCTGAGGTCATAGCTGTTGCCTGGCCAGGGGCTGCTGGGAGAGCAGGCAGAAAGCAAAGGTCCTTCACCCAGCCAGCGCACCCTGGTTCCTGGCGCTCAACCCCGCAGACAAGATGTCAGGAGAAGATAGCTCCTTGGCAAGGGTGACGGTTCCAATGGGTCCCTCAGCGGGACTGCAGGAGGATCAAGAATGTCACCCCCTTATGCCAGCTTGTCTGTGATTGCCCTACTTAGCAGACAGAATAATAGCTCCCAAGATGTCCACATTCTAATCCCCGGAACCTGTGACAATGTTATCTCACAGGCAAAAAGTCTTTGCAGATGTGATGATGTTAAGGCTCCTGTGATGAGGAGATTGTTCCGCATTAACTGGGAGGGTCTAACATCATCACGAGAGTCCTCACAAGAGGGAGGCAAGAAAGTCAAAGCAATAGAAAGGTGACGTGACAGTGTGATGGAGGAAGGGGCCACAAACCAAGGAGTGCAGGCAGTTTCTAGAACCTGGAAAAGGCAAGGAGATGAATTTCTCCTAGAGCCTCCAGAAGGAACACAGCCCTGCCAATACCTTGACTTTAGGCTGGTGAGGCTGATTTTGGACTTCTGACCTCCAGTACTGTGAAATAAACTGGTGTTGTATAAAACCACTAAGTTTGTGGTGATCTGTTACAGCAGTGACAGGAAACAAATACACCATCCCATCGCGTGCTGGGTGCCGGGCTCTGCCCCACTCCTTTTGACAAGCGTCTCTTCAACATGACACAGGGTGAGGGGAGTATCCCATTTGTCCTCCCTGAGCGGCCCTGGCCAGGCACCTGCACAGGCCACCAGGAGAACACCAGGAGGGGCTGCCTCCCGCCAGCCAAGGTCTCCAGCAGATAGCAGAGCTGAGCCCTGTCCAGGACCCCAGACTCCTGGGCCAAGATCTTGCTCCCATGGCCACAGCCTTCCTTTACCCGCAGATGAACCAGCCATGGGCCTGTGGTTCCTCCCCTGCAGCCCTCATCTTTCCCCCTATTCTCTGGGGTTCTGCTCTCCACTCCCAACAAGGAGAATGACATTTTCAAGCTGCAAATAAGGGAACCAGAACAGACAGACACACATACACACACACACACACACACACACACACGGCTCTGGAAGTACTCACTTCCTGGGAACCAGATGTCAGCTCCACCTGCTGTAAATGGGATTTTAACAAACTCAGGGGCTGTGCTGAGTGTGGGCAGGAGATGGCCCAACAGGGTCAGTTTGTGTGGACGTGGGATGGTACAGAGGGGACAGAGGGCCCCGAGCCCCTGTCCCCAACGTTGGGATTTCACAGCACAACCCGTCACTTATTTTTCCCCTCTCTCCTTACAAAGCCAAGCATAGATACCTAGGCACAGATCAGCCAGGCACCGCATGTCCGTAGATAAACACAGGGCCGCAAGCAGTGCTGGCGCGTGCAAAGGAGAAATGAACAAGCACACGTGCACAGACAGACACCACCCAACACATATGCACACGCCCACACATGCACACAGACACACCTACTGCACACACTGGCACACCCACATGGGTGCACACAGACACAGACACCCCTGTGTACGAGTAAAGAGCACCTGTACAAATGGATGGCTGGTCACCCCCATGAACAGAGCAGACTATCCAGTGCTCCTGGCACCTCCCTGCAGGGAGGGAGGCAGAGGCCCTCCCTCCTCAACCTTCCAGAGCTCTGCTTTGAAGCCCTCTGCTGGAGATGTGAGGAACAGGCTGCCAGGACCTCCTTGGTTCTAGAGCTGAGCCGGCCTGGACTGGGGATTTGGAGGGAAGGAAGATGAAGCGAGAAAGGGGACCAATCCGAGCCAGCGCCCGGGCCCTCAGCATCCTGCCCCGACCTTGTCCAAAGGACTTTCCAAAGTATTTATCCAAAGGACTTTCTGCAGCCTCCAATCTAGGGCTGAGGGAAAGATTTCTTCTGCCAAGATTCCCCATGGGCCTTAGCCTCTTTTTGCCAGACACCAGGCCCACCCTTTCCAGGGGCACTGCTAGTGTGGCTGCATGTAGACGAGGGCCCCGGCCTGGCAGCATCACACGCCCCCCCACCCCTCCAGGACAAGGCGCCTCCACCTTCCTACACTCCGGGAGCCCAAGTGGGCCCCACCCCACTCCCTTCACCCAACCTGCCACCCCTGGGTTTCTGACCCTGCTTGTTCAAACCTCCACTTCCTGTACCTTCTGGTAGGAACCACCCTCCTGCTCTCAGTGACTTTTTCTTTGCATTTTCTCTTGGGAGGATGGGGAGGAAGTGAGAAGAGCTGGGCTTTGGAATAAGATGAATAAAACTGAATGCAGATCTCAGCTCAAAGGTGGGACTGACTCACCAGCTCTCAGGCACCTAACCTAACTGCCTTCAGCCTCAGTTTCACCAGGTAGTATGGAGATCAGGCTACTTTGTGGCAGGGTGAGAGCATTCTC
Organism: Vicugna pacos; assembly: GCF_048564905.1. Classification (NCBI taxonomy): domain Eukaryota; kingdom Metazoa; phylum Chordata; class Mammalia; order Artiodactyla; family Camelidae; genus Vicugna; species Vicugna pacos. Next base: position 30,888,595 of record NC_133001.1, read on the forward strand.
CCAGCACCAGAGCCAGTTTAAGGGGTGAGCCAGCCAGGCAGCCGGCTAGGGTGCCATCCTTACAAGGTCCTCAGAAATCACTGGAAATATGAGATTAAAAAAACTGTGTCTGGAACTTGTTTAAGGGTCAGTTGGATATTATGCTTTAATAAGCTACTTGCAATGGGGTGGTGGGGGGACCGCAAAAGAGCAAGCCAGAATAACAGTAGTTGGTCTCTAAGCTGTTTCCTAAGGAGGGAAGGGCAAGGTCTCTATGGTTTTCGTCTGTCCAATTGCAGCATGCAGGTTTGAGGTCAGAACTGAACTGCTCAGAGGAGAGGGAGTGTTGCCAGCAGGGATCCTCTCCTCTGCCCACTCCTCTCTTTCTCCAAGCAGAGATCAGTTGCACTATATTAAATTTGAACTGATATAAAAGAATACCAGTTTGATGAGACATAAAATGATCAGCTTGCTTGGGGGACCCTCATGCTTTGCCACGTGGCCCTTCCTGACACGTGGAAAGTGCTTAATAAATGTTAGTTGGGTCTGTCTCCCCAGCCCTTGGCCATAAGATTTCTCCCCAGGCCCCTCCACTCAGCTCAGCCCTTCTCGTATCCTCTCTGGCTGGTCCTTGGGTCCACAGCATCACTTGGTTCTTCACTCTACACACCCTCCCCCCAGCCTTAGCCCACTGCCCCCCACCCCATTCTGCAAGCCTCAAGGCTTTTGGCAGGGGTCAAGATTTCCATTTCTTGGGAAATCAGATGGCTCTTCTACATTACCCTGTTTCAAATAACAATGGGTAGCCCCTATCTTGTCCCAAAAATTATCTCCTTATCTTAAATGTCTGCAGTCAGGCAGTTCCAGCTTACCAATGAGTTATATTTCAAAACTTTGTTTCTGGGAAGTGGATTAGGGTTCCAGACAATGAGCCAGAAGAAAAATCGAGGACTCAGCATTATGAAAGGGGCTCAGTTTTCGAGGTTGAGCCATAAGTGCTCATTTAATGCATCACAAGGCTGGGCTGCCACACACCCACACGGGGGAAAAAGAAAAGCCTACTGTTGCAAGACCTGTAGGTAGAAATGGAAAAATAACAATGCGGATCTAGAAAAGTCTGTTTACTTTTTCTTGAAAGCTGGTGCTTGAGGGAAGGCAGGTTTCTTAACAAGAGTCTGAGGAGGTGGGTGGGACGCTCTGAAGGAAACACCGAGGTGCTTTTCAAGGGTTTTAGAGCCTGAGAGCTTTTACTCTTCATCATTCTGAAGAATCTCTCTGACGTTCAGTCTGCCTTTTTCCTGACACTCACTCAGCCAGGATTGTTTGGTTTGAGAGAATAAACCGGGGAAAGGAAATTGGGGTAGAATTGCTAGAAAGGAGATGAAGTAGATTCAAGGATGTGTAATTTGGGTTCTAAAGATGGCCTGCGGAAGAATCAGCTTAACTAAACCAATCGTGGTAAAACAATAACACCAAGAAAACAGAGAGAAAAGGGAGATGACGCGACAAATGTGATCCCAACCCCGAAAGAAACGAAAGGAGGCTGGGAGCTGGCCAGTTCCAACGCTGGCCACCAGGTGACACCCCAGGCCCGGGACAGCTTGGTTGCAGTTGTAGCTGATGGAGGGGACAAGGGTGGCCCCAGGGAAGTAGGGGAGTCACAAGTTTGGAAATACAAGATGTTCTCGAATTCCAGCCTCATTCCAAGGGCTTTCTGCCAGTATACAAGGCGGAGTGTGGATGGGATGGTGCCCAGAGGGATGGGAGTGAGGGAAGGGGGTGAGTGAAGAGAGGAGGGAAAGGGGCTCAGGAAGGCCTTGGACAGAACCTTGATAGCGTGAGGGGACAGAAAACAATGAACCTTTATTGAAAGCCCGCCCCCACTCACAGGTCCTGACACAGGGAAGCCCAGAGGGGAATTAAGCGGCACCACCTACAAGGCTGCCCACAGATGCAGGTGATTCAGAATTTAGGTTTGGCTGATAACAGCCCTGGACCAGCCGAGAATGAGCCCTTTGTGAGGGTGGCCCCTCCTCAGGCCCCTTCCTCACAGCTGGGCCAGCTATGGCAGGCCTGTGCGGAGGGCTGCCTTGCAGGAAACAGGACTGACTGGAAAAATGCAAAGAAACCCAGCAGCCTCTACTGTGAGGTGCTTTGTAAGAACTTTAAGATGCCTCAGAGCAAATGTGCAACAGAAAGATGCAACTTCGCTGGAGCCCACATTCATTTCGTCCAGGTTTTCATGTTAGCTTTGTCCCTCCCGCCACCCCCACTCCCCAGAAAAAAACAAAAACAAAAACATCACTTTCAGTACTGTGTAAGTCAAGACTCCAGGTTGCAAATGGCCAAAACTCAACTTGAATCAGCTAAAAGGGGGTTTCTGGTTCAATCAGGACAAGGACAGAGCAGGCAGGCCCCAGAGAGGCCTGGAGTAAGGCCTGCTCACCCTGCTGGGACTCCCTTCTCTCTGCAACTCTCAGAGGCTGGTGGCATTCTTTCTTCTGCAGACAGGCTTTGCCCAACTTTGGCAGGGAAAATGACCACCGTCAGTTCGGGGTTACCTTCTCATTGTTTCTGGACCAGAAATGAAATTGCACCATCTACTACCAGACTCCGTTACAGGAAAAGTTCTGTGGAAGAATTCCGATTGGCTGGCCTCGAGTTGTATGCTCAGTTCTGGACCAATTACTGTGGCCAGAGGGATGTGTTAGTATGGTTTTCCCAGACTGCACCACTTTCCCAATTCTGTGAAACTGAGGTACTGGACAGACACATACAATATGCAAGAACCTCCTTGCTGTACCCTTGGGTTCTCATGAGGCAGTTGTCCCCCAGTAACAATATTCCCTTTTCTCTAAAAGAACAAAACGTGCTTACTGGATACATGGCTGCCTGGAGTAAAAACTACATTTCCCAGATTCCCTTGCAGCTAAGGATCGGCAGGTGGCTAAGAGTTCTGGACAATGGGATGGGGGAGCAAAGCCAGGTGTGCAACTTCCAGACGGGAAGCAGCGCCTCTTGACCCTCTTTCCCCGACTTCGCACAGTCTGGAAGCCTATGGGCCGGTGAACCACTCTGGATCCGATGGGTGGGAACAGGACCATAGGGATGGCACAATAGCAAGTTACTTAGAGGAGGCCTGAGTTCCCTGAGGCCATTTTTGTCTCAAACTGTTTATGCCTCTTGTTTACACAGGAGAAAATAAACACAGCTCTTGTCTGAGACACCCTTATTTGGGGTCTCTGTTATCAGCCAAGTCTTGGGACCTTCTCTCAGTACCCACTGCTGTAGGCTGGAAATCTTCTCTCTCATATCCAGGACCGAATTTGTTCTCTGACTATGTATACCTCCATCCAAACCCAGAAAAATCCTCCCTGTGACCAGCCTCCCCTTTGCCGAGAGTGTGACAAAACACTTCGCAGAGCCAGATCCGCTCTCCCTGACCTGAGAACTTCTTTCATTTCTTCCTCCTCCCCAACTCCGTCTCACTGGGCATGTTCCCAACTGTTTTGTAGGAGGTTAGACCAGACTCTGCATCAGCCCAGGGGCTCCTTTAGAGCGAAGGCCACAGCTCCTTCGTCAGACCAGGGCACCTAAGTGCTGGAGCCCTGGAGGAATATAAAGCCAGTGGCCCTCCCTGCCCCCCGGGGTGTTAGCTGGGCCCCTCTCATGAGGGTGCAGCCAGCAGGGCAGATAGCCCGTCCGTCCCTGAGGCAGGGAACTGAGGGCACAGAGCTCCTGAGAGCTGAGTAATGGAGAACTCAGGAGAGACCACTGATACCTGCCTCTTCTCCTGCCGCCTGGGAGTGCTCTGTGCCCAGGCGCCCACTCAGGTCTTCCGTCCTGAGGGAGGGAAAGACAGCACCAGCGGGGTGGGGCCCAGGCTTCTGGGCTGGGTCACAGCCGAGGTCAGCGCAGGAAATGAGGCACAGAACATAATCGAAGGACTTTGTGGCTTAAGAGCCCTCATTCCCAGCTTTCATAACTGAAGAAGAATGACCGAGTTAATCCCAGGTGGGCAATCCAGAAGGAAACAGTGCCTCGGACCACAGACCCACAGGCTGGGCTGGCTGGGCTCTTCCTTTCTTTCTGTGCTGGCTGTGTGTGAGAGCAACGGCGGGCAGGCCCACGTCTTTCTTAGAGCCATCCTTGGCTCCCAAGGGGCTGGCTTCCCCTCTTCTTTCCTTCCAAACCTCCTCCCTCAGAGGGGCCTCCCTAAGAGCCAAGACAGTGTCTCTACCCTCAGACTGGGGCCTGAAGACTTCTCCTGGGGCCACTGGACTAGCCCAGGGCTCTGGGAGCCGGCAGGCCCATCTGAACCGATAGGAAGGTACATTAGGTGTTCAGGCTGCCTCCTTGTACCTCCTCAGAGGTGAAGGCAAGACCTCTGGCCCCACCTCTCTAACCAAGGCAGTTCTCCACAATGGTTCCCCCTGACACAAGCATCAGATCCAAAGGAAGAGTTTTGACTTTCTGGTTCCCCTTTCCAAGAGGTACATCAACTCTGAGGCACAAACAGGGCTGGCGACACAGTGGCATGGAAACGAGATGCTGAGCGATGACCCTCCGACGTGCACGCCACTACAAGGAGCGTGTGGCACTCCTAGCTTGTGAGAGACAGCCAAGGCTGGCCAGCATGCGGTCCAGGGTCACTTCCCCTCCCACAGCAGCCTGGCTCCCTTGCCTGCCCCTGCTGAGTCCTGATACGCCTGTGTGCCTCACCTGCTCCACGCTCCGCTCTTCTCTTGCACAATGCACTCTGGAGTTCTCGCACCAGAAGCAGTGCACTCTCCTGTATCTTCAGCCCCTTCTTGGAATGTTTCCTCCTCCTGGCCCTGAGCCACCCCCTCCTGCAGCCCTCTCAAGTGCAGGCTGTTTGTTCTCACATTCTCTGCCCCTCAGGGCTAAAAGGTGAAGTTGGTGCTTATTAGTCCTCATTGTCATTTCCAACCCATTACTCCCATCCTCTTGTAAAGTCCTGAACCACTGACACTCCTGCTTCCAGCCATGCAATCCTCCCTCCTCATCCCTTTCCTCTCCCAGTCTCCCGGATGTCCTGCCTCCGCCACTGAAGACCCCAGTTCCAGCCTCATCGTGTTTTTCTCCCCTGCTCCCCCACCGCTATCCTACGCAAATAGAATGACCTGTATCCACACTCTGACCTCTGGCTTCCAGCACCTACATGTCCATTGCCACATTTATCCCCAACGACCTTGTGGTCACCCAAAGCCTCTCCACTTCTGAAATCATAAATTCTCACTTCCCACTATCCACCCACCCATCACCTCCAAGCCTTTCTGCTCCCCGGCCCTGGTGCCCCTGCAACATCTCTCTGGCCTCATAGAACTCTCCAGTCCATTGATTGCTTTACTTTCTCTCTATCCATCAGCTCCCTCTTGCCTTCTCTTTTTTCCTCTCTCAGCTCAGAGTCCATGATTTGTGGATGAATAAACTGTGGGATATTCATGCAATGGAATATCACAGAGCAGGTTAAATACATGAGCCACAGCAACGTGAAACAGTATGAGTCAATCTTCGCAATATAAAACTAGGTTCAAAAAATGTAAGTCCCCAAAAACTGCATGGAGAATGATGCCATTTTAATGAGATTAAAAACAATGAACATACAATATATAATTTTTGGAAATATACATAGGTGCAAAAAAACTAAATAAAAAGAATATCAAGGGAATGCAGTACACAGGATTCAGGATGATAGTTACTGTAGATGGGGGGAGGCAGGGGATGGGACAGGGAGGAGGAATTATATGGAAAGATGTGGGTCACTGTCAAGGCTTTTGTTTGGGTGGTGGTTTTGCAGGTGCCTATTACATCATTACAAATAACTAATTAAATAAAAATAAGCAAGGCATGGATCAATGCTGAGTGTGTCAGAGAACAAACGATATGTGGAGGAGGAGTCCAATGAAATCAAGATTCCATGGGTAATCACGGCATTACTCTCTTGCAAATATATCGAACCTCCCTCGTCTTCCCACCATTAAATTCCCAAATCTCCCTGCGTCTGCACTGTCACAATGGGAGAAGCACCCCAGTTTCTTCAGTGAAAAACAAAATTCAATCTCTTGTTCCCTGAATTCCATTCCTTCTCACCTTCTCAAAGGCTTTGTTCCTTCAGTTATCTCCCCACTCTCTTTTCTCATCAACCTCTCTCTCTCTCTCTTTTTAATTTTTTATTGAAGTATAGTTTATTTATAAGGTTAGTTTCAGGTGTACAGCAAGGTGATTCAATTATACATATATATATATGTATGTGTGTGTATATTTGTTTCTTTTCAGATTCTTTTCCATTATATGTTATTACAAGAAATTGAATATAGGGGGTGAGTGGGTATAGCTCAGTGGTAGAGCATATGTTTAGCATGCATGAGGTCCTGGGTTCAATCCCCAGCACCTCCATTAAAAAAAAAAAAGAAATTGAATATAGTTTCCTGTGCTATACAGTAGGTCCTTGTTGTTTATCTATTTTATATACAGTAATATGTGTTTATTAATCCCCAACTCCTAATTTATCACTCCCTGCCCTCTCCCCTTTGGTAACCATAGTTTGTTTTCTATGTCTGTGAGTCTGTTTTTGGTTTGTAAATAAAATTTGCACCATCTTTTTTAAGATTCCACATATAAGTGATATCATATGATATTTGTCTTTCTCTGTCTGACATACTTCACTCAATATGATCATCTCTAAGTCCATCCATGTTGCTGCAAATGACATTATTTCATTCTTTTTTATGGCTGAGTAAAGCCTTCCCTTTTTAATGGGTTATTTCCACAAGCACACAACATGCTCTAGTCTCTTCCATCTTAAAAATAGATAAACTTGTTGAATTGGTTAGAATTAAAATTTAGCCTGCTGTAACAGAGAAATTCCCAAAGACTGTATCTAACAAGTAGACGTTTGACTTTTGCATGAAAAGTCTACGAAGGCAGTAGAGGGGTGATATGATAGCTTCTACTATCTGTTGCTCTGCCATCCTTAACGCACGCTCTCTTTCCCAGTTGGATGCCCTGGCCCTTGCTGGCACTTCAACCTACCAGCCAGAAGGAAAGGGGAAAAGGAGAAGATATGTCTACTCCCTTTGAAGGGCACAACCTGGAAGTTGCCAACATCGTGTCCACTCATGGTGTTGTCCTCAGACTCAAAGCACCTAGTTACAGAAGAACTTAGGAAATACAGTCTTTCGCTGGGCAGCAATGTGTCCACTTAAACATTCCACCACTACTGCAGAAAAGAGAATGGCTACTGGGGAAACACTAGCGATCTCTGCCACAGCCTGCACCTCTGACCCCCCCAAATAAATGCACATTCTTTTCTCACACATGGAACATGCTGACTGCTTTCCCAAGTCCCACACCCACATCACTGCATTCCATCCATCACTGCAACCAGCTCAGAATCCAGGCCCTCCTGTGCCATTGTCAGATCTTCATATGAAGTTCAGATGTTGGTCCAGTGACATATAAACCAAAAGACAAGTTATTTATTTGTCGCCATTGATGAGCCAGCAACACATACACATATATGATAGGAAGTATGAACAGGAAAACCACAATTAAATCTGCTATTTGGAAAGGGGGAAATAGAAAACACATAGCAGGAACATAGCAATTAGCAGATCCCCCTGGGCAAGGATTTCAAAGTTCCCGGTTCCAGAGAAGAGTATGTTACTTGGTTCTCAACACCAGAAAACATTCTCTGTGGCTTTTGGCTCTGCCTCCTGGCAGTCCTTCTTTGTCTCCCTGTTGTCCTCCAGGGCCACATCTGAAAAGGGCACTGGAGAAGATACCCTTCTAGGGTGGTGAGGGTATAGCATTCACAGTCTCTTTCCTTCTGGTGCAGATTTGGGAACTCATAACTTGCTTTAGGAACTGAGAAATCCTAGAGTCATATTGGCCAGGCGTGTGGACTTTTGCCAATTAATTTCCCTCAAAAACTTAGCATAACATACAAAAACTAAATATTAAAAATAATCCAATTTATAATCATATAGAAAAGGATTAGATAGGACTAAATCTAACAACAGAAGTTCCAGGCTTGTACACCGAAAACTATAAAAGATCATTAAAAGAAATTAAAGAAGACCTAAATAAATGGAAAGTCATCCTATGTCCATGGTTTGGAAGACTTAATATTGTTACAATGGTAATACTCCCCCAAGTGACCTACAGAGTCAATGAAATCCCTATTAAAATCTCAGTTGCCTTTTTTTTTTACAGAATTAAAAAAATGTATCTTAAGATTCCTAGAAAATTGCAAGAGTATCCAAGACAGTCTTGAAAAAGAAGAATAAAGTTGGAAGACTCACACTGCCCTATTTCAAAACTTACTAGAAAACTATAGTCACCAACAGTGTGGCACTGGCATAAGGACAGATATATAAATCAAAGGAACAGAACTGAGAATCTAGAAACAAACCTTTACACACAGTGAAAGAACAGTCTTTTCAACAAATAGTCCTGGGACAACTAGATATCCATATTCAAAAGAATGTAGTTGGATCCCTACCTCACGTCAAAAATATAAAAATTAACTCAAAGTGGATCATGGACCTCAATGTAAGAGATAAAACTATAAAACTTCATGATCTTGGTTTAAACTTTGGCTTTTTAAGATGGAACACCTTAAGTACAAGAGAAAAAAATTTAAAAATAGATACATTGGATTTCATCTAAATTTAAAACTTTTGTGCTTCAAAGTACACCATCAGGAAGCTTAAAACACAACTCACAAAATGGGAGAAAATACTGGTAACTTCTCTATCTGATAAGGAATTTGAATTCAGAATATACACAGAACTCTTATAACTCAACACTAGGAAGACACATAACCCAATTTAAAAATGGGCAAAGAATTTGAAAAGACACTTCTTCAAAGAAGAGAATACAAATGTCCAATAAACACATGAAAAGAACCTAACAGCATTAGCCAACAGAGAAATCCAAATAAAAGCCACAAAGAGATACTGCTCCACAACCACTAGGATGGCTGTAATAAAAAAGACAAATATTAGTGAGTGTTGGAGAGAATGTGGAAAAACTGGAACTGTCATGCGTTACTGGTGGGAATGTAACTGATGCAGCCATTCTGGAAAACAGTTTGGTAGTTCCTGAGAAAGCTAAACACAGTATTACATTGTGGCCTTGCAATTTCACCCAGAGGAATTGAAAATATATGTTTGCATAAAAATGTGTTGATGAATGTTTATAGCAAGACTTTTTTTGGTTTGGTTTTTTGGGGGGGAGGGTCGTAATTAGGTTTATTTATTTATTTTTAATGGAGGTACTATGGATTGAACCCAGGACCCCATGCATGCTAGGCATGCACTCTACCACTGAGCTATACCCTGCCCCCGTAGCAACATTATTCATAATAGCTAAAAGTGGAAAAAACCCAAAAAAACTATCAGTTGATGAATGGATAAACAAAATGTGATATATCCATACAATGGAATATTATTAAGCCATAAAAAGGAATGAAATACTGGTGGGTGCTACTATATGGATGAATCTTGAAAGCATTATGTCAAGAGAAAGAAGCCAGACACAAAAGATCACATATTTTATGATTTCCATTTCTATGAAATACCCCATACAGGCAAATCTATGGAGACTGAAAGTAGATTAGTGGTTGCCGGGGGCTGGAGGTATGGAGGGAGGAATGGGGATTGGCTGCTAATGGGTATGAGATTCTTTTGGAGGTAATGAAAGTGTCCTAGAATTAGGTATTGGTGATGGTTGCACAACTCTGAATACACTAAAAACTACAGAATTTTGCCATTTTTGTTTGTTTTGGTTTTTTTGAATTCTGCTATTTTAAACGGTGAACTTTGTCATATGTGGACTATATTTAATTAAACTATGCTTTTAAATTAGTATAATCCCAGTCTATTTGTTTCCAGTCTGTTCCATGAGCATGTAACCCAGCCAAAAAAGCTGGTGGAGACACACTTCTTAAGCTGAAGACACATTTATTTACCAGCCTCTATACTCGGTCCATCTTAACTTTATGATAGTTCATGAGGTTACTTAGCATAGTAGGCTTGGATGAAAACACAACACTCTTAATCTGATCTGGGCTGCTGAACAGACTCCCAGGGGCTGGCATGGGGATCTTAATTAGAGCTGATTGAGAAAGGCTTGGGCCAGTCTTTTCTCCTGGGAAAGCTGCCTCTTCAGGGTTCCTTCACTGCCTCAGTCTAGGGTACGAAAGCAGTTGACTTTCTCAGCAGGTGGAGGCTCCAAATACTGGATTCTTAGTCAGCTTACAATGCTGGCCACAGGCAGGAAGAATCTCCATTAACAGAGCTCTATTTTCTTTGCTCAGCTTGGAAACTCTTTCTTCTGAGTTTTCCCTCTTCCAGGACGTGCTAAATATGGGAAGACCATGTTCACCAACATCCGCACCTTTTCTGACCAGTTCCTCTTGAACTAGAGGCTCAGTAGGCACGTGAACTGGCCTCTGAGATATCAGAGGAGACAGTGTCTCTGAACAGTTCGCACAGCATGGGCCAACAGCTTTCCAGCCTGAAATATCTGCTCACTGTCTGACAAAAGCACAGTGTCTCATATTTAAAATTTTGCCACATCCAGCATTCCACTTCTTGTTATCAAATCCTGTTCATCAGAATATGGTGTAGACTGTTGTGGAAAAGACCTCAAACTACATTGGCTTAAACAAAATAGAAGGGCTTTTTTTTCCCCCCTATTATGTAACTTGATGGGTTAGGGCTGCTACAGCGGTTTAGTATATTTGGAGGGCTCAGGTTTCTGGTGTCTTTTTACTTCACTATTTTCAACACCCTGCTTTCATCACACAGTCTAAGACCCCTTCTGTCATAGGTTGGGGAGCTGAGGAAACAGACTCTGAGACAGAGGTTCGCAGCCAGATGTTCTACTTGGGGGTGCTCTTGGGACAAGCACTGAAGGGAAGGAGTGATGGAAGGAGGACTGGGCAAAGGGCAGAGCTGAGCTGTGATGCAGTCACAACAGAGGACTCCACCAGTCCCAGAGGGGCTCTGGAGCTGGGGTGGCCTTCAAGTTTGTCTCAACTGAGACAAAGAGTAGGGCTCATCACCCCACCAGTCACTGGATACAGGCCCCCTGTTGATACCCTCCAGGAGGAAGCATAGCTGTGGGCAGAACAGTTTCTGGGGAAAGATTTAGCTGAGCAGTGAGTGGGCAATACTCTTGGCAGCTGGAGGAAGGAGGGCTTCGGTTTTGAATGGGGCATCAGGGAGTGTCCACTGGTGTCCAATGCCACAAGAGCCCCTCTGGCCCTCACCACCAGATTAACCCTGCAAGGTAAAACTTGAGAATGAAAGCAAAAGTGAATTTGGGAGTCTCTGCCACATGTCCCTTGATGCCATGTCCACCTCCAGCCATTGTTTCATCTGTCTGTCCCTCCTCAGAACCTAACTTCCTCCACTTCTGCATCTGTCTTTGCTCCAGAAGAACCACCTGACATCTCTTGGAAGCTGTGTTAGTCTTTTTGGATTGTCTCTTTCAGTCACATGCAAAAATATTCAAACTAGCTCCTAAGGGAGAAAAGATTTTATTAGGTCATGTATTGGATCAAAGAGAGAATCTAGCTTTAGGCAGGGAAGGGCCCAGAGTCAAATGATGTTACGAGAACTCAGTCTCTCTCCATTTGACCCTCCTCAGTGTTGGTTTCATTCTCTGGCTGAAAGGTGCCACTGACAGCGCCAGCCTTGCATTTCCTTACAGCTCACAAACTCAGAGTGCAACCCTCTCTTCTTCAGTGTTCCCTGCGAGGCTGTGTGCTCACCTCAGGGCCAAACTCCATGTCCAGGGGGTGAGTGCTCTGATTGGCCAGCATGAGTCATATCCTACCCTGTGCTGGGGGAAGTGAGGCCATGTAAGTGACAGCCCAACCAGAAGCACTTGCGGGAGTGGATAGGCAGTGGGGTTCTATTGCTAAAATCGAGGGAAGGGAGGCTGATGCTGTCACATGGGCATCTCCAACTCAACATGTCTACAGCTGAGCTCTTGTTCCCCTCCCAGCCCCAGATATGCAGTCTCCACTCTTCCCATGTGGTAAATGGAAACTCCATCTACCTTCCTGCCTAGGCAAGGGAACCGGGAGCCATCCTTATCCCTCCTTCCCTCTCTACCCTGCTTCCCAACCCGCACTTACAGATTCTACCACCCAGATGCTCTTGAATCTGTCCCTTCCTCCACTTTCTCCATTGCCAACATGTTGCCCAACCTCCATCACCTCTCCCTGCATTATTCCGAAGGGCTGCCCTGTCTCCCACTCTTGCTGCTGTGTTTCACATGGCAACCAGAGGCATCCTCTCAAAACCTGCAAATGAGACTGAATATAACATGATGACTACGGGTGTCCTGGAACAAATGGGCATCAGTGCAAAGTATCTGATTCTTATCTTCCATTGGGGAAATCCCAGATATGAGTTCACTGTCACTTGTCACAGCACTTGCCACCTGAAGACTTGCTCAGGAACCATTTCCTCCCCCAAACTGGAAGTTCTGGGAAGGCAGGGGTCTTGCCAATCCCATATTCCACAGGGTCCCAGGCACTATTTGGAGCACACAGCCCTGGGGGCTTGGTGAAGGCGAAATGATGTTCTTGGAATGAGTGGGAGGGGGTCTTGGAGCCAACTGCTTCCCCCACAGCACTTAGATTTTCCAGAGAGGTCAGAGTCCTGGGGTGGGGTGGAAACAGCAGAGCTGCCATCTGCACGCCCTCCACAGGAAAAGACCCAGGGAGGAAGAGGAATATGAGAAGAAAGACTGGGCCCAAGGAGGGAGACAGCCCAAGAAAGAAGGCAGGAGAAAGCTGAAGGTAAGAAGGGCAATCAGAATGAGAGGGACGGAGGAATCCAGAGAAAGGAGCGGTTAGGGACAGCAGAGTAGGAAGGGCTTGCGGGGTTTGCAGAGGAAAAAGAAACCACTCTTTCTGAATGGGCTGGTGGGGTGGGGGGCATCCCCCAACACAGTTTCAGCCTGCCTTGTGCTGCCAGCCCAAGACCACTGCGGGGAGAGTGGGGGACACTCAGCCAGAGGCTCCCCAAATCAGGAACACCTGCAGTCTATGGTGACTGCCCCGGGCACCCTAAGTCAGTGTTCAGCGGTGGCCCAGGCCCAGGAATGATCTATCCGGACATGCAGTTACAAGGGCTGGGTTACAGCCCCAGCACTGGCAAGGGCTCGGCGGCAGGAGATAAGAGGGTGGCACCAGGAAGGGTTGTGTGTGTGCTCAGTTGCGGGCTCCCAGCACACCCCCGAGGCCGGCTCACAAGGTCTCCATTGTTGGGGTCTGGCTCCCGGCCCATCACTGGCCAGATAGGAGCTGCTGTTCTGACAAGGCAAGAAAAGCACACCCCAAGTTCGTACAGATGCCGTTACCCCATCCTTATCAGGTGGAGGGAAGGGAGCGAGCAAAGCTAATGTTGATTCAGGGGAAAAAAGGAAAGGCATATTAACAATCATGGCGAAAGTCAGTTCCGGCAGCAGGGGTGGGGGTCACGGGTGCTGGTCTGGCCGAGCTGGGGTTTTTACATTGAGCAGTCAGGAGTGTCCAGTGGGTCGGGGAGGAGGCCCCACAGTGTGCCTGGCCCTGTGCTGGGGACAGAAGCCAAGCAGGTGCGTTCTGCTGCCTAGGACCTGAAATCTAGTTAGGAAAACAGTTCGTTTCTTCACCCAGTATAATCAAGAGCCTGCACGTGGCTCTGTTTGTAGGTGCTGGGGGTTCCTGGGACAGACGTTCTAATGGAATGAATGTAACTGAAAATAGAGTTCTGAAGACTAGCATCTCGGGGAGCACACGGTGGGTCAGACAGAGGGAAGGGGGCCGTGCCTCTGAGATGGCAAGTCAGAAAAGGCACTGGGGACTGGGCGTGGGCAGGGACTGAGGAAACAGTGCAGATTATTACTAGGAGGCCCGGTGTAAATCCTAGCTTTGTCTCCTGCTGGCTGATTCCAGGCAAGGAACCTGGTCTCAGTGAGCCACAGTTTCTTCATCTGTAAAACGGGACAACACAAGAAACTACCCAAAGGAATTAACATTAAGAATGGAAAGAGAATGCAGGTAAGCATGGAGCATTGTGGTAAATCTCGGCAGGTCCTTGGTCGATCGGTATCACAAAGGTGAGTAAGATGAAGCCACCACCTGCGGGGGCTGACAGACTAAAAAGGGAGGTAAGACATGGGAAAGGTGGGGTTGACAAAAGCCAGGCTGGTGGGAAGGGGGAAGGCAGCTCTGAGGACAGGAAGAGCATGAGCAAAGGAATAATAGCCCAAAGGAGCCCAGCCAGGGTGGGGGTGGGGTGGGGGTGCGGCCATTCACATACAGCCCCAGCCCCCCAGCCCCCATCCCCCCACCCCGCCTCCACCCCACCCCCTACTCCTGGCTCCCACCCTTCCAAGAACACAGAGTGAGCCAAAGATGGTCACTCTCTGGGATCAGCATTTAAAAACTCTGCTGTGCCATTTGGGAGTGCTTTAAAACATAGATTTGGGGGGAAAAAAAACACTTTAAAGATGAAAAGTCCCTAGAAAATGTCAGTCTGTAGAATCTGCAGCCCCCAAGGCATCAAGTAAAGCCCATTCAATGAAGATTAGATGTTGATTAAAAGGAGAGGGAATGGGCTACATGGACGTTGGTTGCTGGGAAACCTGATTAGAAAGGTGCCCGGGTAGGGGGTGAACTCGTGTCCTGTGTGCACGTGTGTCACGAGCTGGAGCAAGTCTGAGACAAAGCTGCCGCGGGCGGACGAGGCATGGGAAAAACAGAGAGGCTTCCTAGTCCTCTTGGGCGGCAGTAACCAAGTACTGCAGCTTGGGTGGCTTCAACGGTACACATTTATTTCTTAGAGTTGAGGCTAGAAGTCCAAGGTTAAGGTGCCGGCTGATATGCTTCCTGGTGAGGGCGCTCCTCGTGGCTTGCAGACGGCTGTCTTCTGTGTCCTCACGTGGCCTTTCTTCTGTGCAGGTGCAAATCTCTCGTGTACCCTCCTCTTCTTATTAGGACATCAGTCCTATCAGATTCTAGCACCAACCTTATGACCTCATTTAACCCTAATTACTTCTTTAGATACCCCATTTCCGAATATGGTCACACTAGGTGGTTAGGGCCTCCATCCATGAATTGTGGGGGTGACACAAACATTTAGTCCATAACAGAGGTCTTCTTCAGTATGCAAAGCAGAGGCAAGAAAAGGTAGTGTGCTAGGAAACAAGGTTTTCCCTGGAAATTAGCAGAACAGATCACAGATTTAGTCCTCTTCTTGGGGCAATTAATGCTGACAGCACAGGAGGAGTTACAGATGGCCCATTGCTCCCTGGGAATTCTGAGAACACTTCTCAGAGCAATTCTTAAATTGGAATAAGGAAAACAGTTTCTGCAGTCATTTATGGCCAGTAAAACCTTAATGATGGAAATACCTGACTATATCCAGGTATTTGTCTTTCTTTAAACCTTAACTATTGGTGAGTAACAAGTCTTTATGCATCTTAGTTTAGGAAAGGTTATAAACACAGGACATCTCACTGGGATATTAGAAGAGTATGATGTTCCATCTTTAATTATGAATACCTTAGAAAACCTTAACTGGTTGGTTCACATTATATAAATGTCTTTGCTCTTGTTATTCAGGTGATGACTGCTGTGTGAATAGCAGGTGTGGTGCTTGGAGGGAAAGAAAAATAAACCTTTATGGAGCCTATTACGTGCCTGTTATTTTATTTACATCATCTCATTTAATCCTCCTAACAATTCTGCAAAATTAGCATTAGTCCCATTAATTTGTTGGCTTGTTTGTCTTAAGGTAAGGTTAGGTGGAATTTTCTCCATTTTGCAAAGAAGGAAACTGAGGCTCAGAGAGGTTAAGTAACTCAGTGGAGATTAACCAGCTAGTAAGTGATTGAATCAGGATTCAAACTTACGTGTTTCTAAAGCTGGTGTTGATGTTCCTTACATTCTTTGCTGCCCTAGCTTTGCAAATTCAAATTAATGCGACAGAAACAGATTTCACGCACTCAGGCACCTGGCCACTTCATCCAGTTGTACACATGCACACTCAGGTCTGTGCCTGGCCATAGCCCCTGCCATCACACCCAGCCTCAGGTTGGCTACCTAAGTCCCAGCTGGGGAGTCATTCAGTGGAAGGGAGGATGTCAAGGGGGTTCCTGACACAGGTTCAAGGTGACGCCTGCTATTTCCCCTCCTGAATGCCAAGCATTCAATCTGCAATCTGTAATCATGGGTCCTTCTTTGCCTTAGCCTTTTAGAGAAAGCAGAGGCTACCCACACAGCTCATGTTTCCTTTGTCTCTATCTGCCCAGTCTTGTATGCTAGCCTTGACTGTGGCTCCTCCAGGATGTCTTCGGTCCTGTCCCAGTTGACCCCACCTGATAGAGAGCCCTTTAGATGTTCCAGTGCACAGAACTGCACCCTGGCCTTCCCATCCCAGGGCTCACTGTGGCGCTCCCTGACTTGGTTTTTAAGACTCATTATGGACTGAATGTTTGTGTGCCCCCAAAGTTCATAGTTGAAATCCGAAGCCTGATGTGATAGTATTAGGAGGCGGGGACTTTAGAGGTGACTAGGTCATTAGGGAGGAACCCTCAAGAGTGAGATTAATGCCCTTATAATAAGACCCCAGAGAGCTCCCTCATGCCTTCCACCACGTGAGGACACAGCAGGAAGATGGCCATTTATGAACCAGGAAGAAGGCTCTCACCAGACACTGACACTGCTGGCACTTTGACCTTGGACTTGCATCCCCAGAACCATAAGAAATAAATTCCTGTTGTCTACAAGCCACCCAGCCTGTGGTCTTCTGTTACAGCAGCCTAAGCGGACAAAGACAAGACTTGATTCAAGTACCCCTCCTCCCAGAAACCTTCTCTGCCCTCCCAAGGCCAGGGTGGGTTTCTCTTCCCCAGGCACAAATGGTACCCTGAAATGCCCCTATAAGAGCCCCACCCTTCCTTGGGGTAGGGCTGTGTTCACTTGTCAGTCTCCCCCATACACTGGCAGCCCCCTGCGGGCAGACACTGTCTGTCATCACTGTATCTCCCGAGCATCGCTCACAGTGGGTGCTCAGCTAGGTCCCCAAATTTGGCAAATAAAAATTCGGAATGCCTCATTAGATTTGGATTTCAGATAAATAATGAATACTAATAATAATGAATAAAAATATCACATTATTGTGTCTGGTAACCTTATGCTCGTAAGTATTTATTGTATTCCTTACTACCTGAAGGAGCAAAAAGCACCGAAAGCGGAAAAGGCATTGTATTTGGAAGAAAGCAAGAGAAATCATTTTGCCTGGAGCACAAGACTGGTGCAAATCTGCCCCAGAGTAAAGAGAGGAGCCTGGCATGAGTGGGCTCAGAGCAGCACCTGGTACCTAGTAAGCCTTCCACCGCCAGTGACAGAGAGACGGACCGAACAAACACGTGTTGGAGGGGGTGGCGGTAAACGCCAGAAACAGTAGTGAAGATGTCAAAACAGAAATGGAGGACATGATGATGACAGTGGCTGTAGTCCTGGAGCCATCTGAGGGGGTCAAGTGACCAGCAGGCTGTGGACTCTCAAAATCAGACTCACAGAGTGGTCACATCCGGATTTGATGAGGAACCGAAATGCTCCTCCCAGACATCGTGGGGACCTGTGCCCATCCTGAGCAGGACAAGTGCAAACCCTGATTCTCCCCTCCCCAGCCAAAGAGTGGATGGGACCCCCCCAGTGTCCTTGGAATCCCTGAGGCAGGAGTTACATCTCCCTGCCTTGGGCTGGGGTTCCCCCTGAGCTCCTCATGCAGAATTTGGCCTCTTGGGGAGTTTCCCACCCTCTGAAGCAGGCAGCTGAGCTCCCAGGCCCCAGGCTGCCAGGCAGCGTTGTGGGGAGAGGGAGGAAATAGGACCGCTTTGTCCCCCGGACCTGTAGCACAATGGGAGCCTGTGTCACGCCAGCTGCTCTGTGTGGCTCTGACTCGGGTGGACACCAGCCTTGGAGAAGCGCACAGCCTGGGGCACCCCGTCTGTTTCATGTCCCTCCGAGTGGGACCTGTGGGCTGGCTCTCTGAGGGATGACCTGTGTCTGGGGGTGCTCTGGCTGTCTCTAGGGGTGCATGCACGTGTGTTCACGCCAGGTCTGACCAGGGGCAGGGGAGTGTATGTGCTTGTGTGTTTGCATGTGGTGTCCCTGGGGCTGGCTGGGCAAGTCTGCAAGTACAGACACTTGCGGGTCTGTGCATACACTGAGAACAAAAAATGCTCTCGATCACGTGGGGGCACACGTGCCTAGGTCTTTGTTGAGAGCTTTTCCCAAGTGCCAAGCTAAGGAGGGCGGAACTGGCTGTGAAGCTTCCTTGGGAGAGAAGTACTGGAAGATCGGGACCAAGACTCTGTCCAATTGAAACTCCTGTTCTGCACACACATTCCCTGGGGCTCTGGGCTTGGCTGCCTCCTTCACTTGGCCCCTCTCTGCCCTCCCAGCCTCTCCCTCCTGAGGCTTCCCTGCATCCTGGACGATCAGGGACCCTCATCTGGGATGGGGACCGTCAGACAAGTAGCAGGTAGGAGGACTATGATGGCTGAAGCTCTTCCGGGTTCAGGACATTCCCACAAGGGTTGAGCTGCCGGATTTGGCCTCGCCTCCCTCCTGTCCCCACTGCTCAGCCCACCCAGCCTGCACTTCCAACCTTGCTGGAATCAGGAAATGAGATTTCAGCTTCGTTCAACTAAATCCAACAAATATTTACAGAGAATCTTCCGAGCACAAGGCTCTGTAAGGCTGGGAGCCGTGGGGAGAGGCCCTTTGCAGCTCCCGCCTCCCAGTCAGGTTCAGGGTGATAAGATCCCACATTTGGGCTTTGCTCCCTACCGGCAGCCAGGTCCTGTCCCCTCAGCTGGCCACAGTGGAGGCCCTGCCTGGTGAGGGTTGCATCCGGGAGCCCCCCAGAGAAAATGCCTAAGGCACTGACGGCCCCTTCTCACCTCCAGGGCCCTCTCCCCACCCTCCAGGATCAAAGGACCCATCGGAGGGTCGGCCAGAGCGGAAGGTGGCAGAAGAGAGGTGGTCCCTTGCCCCCTTTAGGAGATGATACCAGGAGCTTCAGAGCTGAGGAGCCTGGGCTTTCCTTCTGATTAGAAGGAAAAGCTATTACCCCCCAAAGGGGACCCCAACTCCCAAACCCTGCCTTCATAGTCCAACCTGCAGGCAGCCTCTCTCTGCTTATCCCCAGAAGTCCCTCCCTATATCTGGGTCTCCAGAATGAAATGTGCTATATGATCCTTTGGGTGAGGCAGAAAAACAGAGTCGGTTTCTTTTTAATCTAGAAATTTAACACTTATCAAATATTTAATAAATGGGTTGACACTGGGCCCTCCTTCAGTCGCTGCTGCAGATTTCCTGAGTCCCAGAAGGTTCTCCGGGACTCCTAGGGGTGAGGGCCAGCTCCTCTGTGCGGGGTGCTTAGGGGGTGCCTCCCACTGTGGCTCACTTCCAGCAAATGGCTTCATTTGTTTCCAGGTGCTCCAGTGTGTCCCTGGCATTGTTGGTTTTATAAAAACGGTGCCTTGAACAGAAGAATAAACCAGACTTTATAAATGAGAGGGTATAACAGGAAACTCTTCCTGAGCCCACAGGTCTTCTGTGAATCAAATTTAAAGACAATTTGTGCATTTTTCTTTTCTTTTTTTTTTTTACATTTTTTATTGATTCATAATCATTTTACAGTGTTGTGTCAAATTCCAGTGTTCATGTGCATTTTTCTTTTATAGAAAGACAAGTATGTCCTAGAGTCTCTGACCTTTTCTATGACAGGTGCCTATCGGTAGGGTGTGACCCCAGTCAACATTTCAGACAAAACCAGTCCTTCCTATCAACATATAAGAAACATTTTAACAATCACTGAGAGAGGAGTATCTTTTCAAATAAAATGTATGCTAAGAAGAGAGCATTTTGAAAATGGTTATTTGGAAATGTTTCTATCATAAGGTGATATTATTACAGGAAATTATGTAAAAGCTATTAAAAATTCTATCTACACAGTTAAAGAAATAAGTTTGGATAATTTTCCAAACAAAGAGTTTAAGACACAGACATAGAAAACAAACTTATGGTTATCAGGGGAGGAAGGGAGTGGGAAGGCATAAATTGGGAGTTAGAGATTTGCAGATATTAACTATTATATATAAAATAGATAAACAGTGATAAACAAGGTCATACTGCATAGCACAGGGAACTATATTCAATATCTTGTAGTAACTTATGGTAATAAAGAATATAAAAATGAATATATGTATGTTTATGTATGACTGAAGCATTATACTGTACACCAGAAATTGACACAGTATTGTAAATTGACTATACTTCAATAAAAATACACGTATACAAAAAAAAGTTAAACATCCACCAGAAACTAACACAACATTGTAAATCAACTATACTTCAATTAAATAAATAAATAAAAATTAAAAATATACCCCAAAAGTAAATAAAATAGATAAACAATAAGTTTATACTGTATAATACAGGGAACTACATTCAATATCTTGTAGTAACCCATAATGAAAAAGAATATGAAAACAAATATATGTATGTATGTATATGTATCACTGAACAATTATGCTGTGCACCGGAAATTGACACAACATTGTAAACTGATTATACTTCAATTAAAGAAAAGGAGTTTAAGAGAACTTTGAATCAGTTTGTTAAAAAAATAAAAACAAATGTTCCAATTATTTCACAAGAATAACTATTTGAAACCAGGAAAGGTGGACATTTACTAGATAAGTGTCAAAATAAATTGCATAATGGATATATGGGAGTGAAATACAAATGTCATGATTTAATGGGCACAGCAAATGATGCATGCTTATTATTTAATGAAGTGTCTCTTAACAGCTACAGCCATCATGAATACCAAGACTCAAAATGCATAAAGATAAACATTCACTTAGCAAATGATTCAGCAATCCTACTTCTAGGTATTTATCCAAGAGAAATGAAAACACATGTGCACACAAATACCTGTATGCAAATTCAAAAGCAATATGCTAAGTGAAAGAAGCCAGACACATATTGCTTCTGAATTTCATCCAAGTTGTGTATATGAGTCATTTGTTCCTTTTATTGCTAAGCAGTATCCCATTGTATGGACGTACCACAGTTTGTTTATCCAATCACCAGTTGAAGGACATTTGAGTTGTTTCCAGTTTGGGGCAATGGTGAATAAAGCTGCTATAAACATTTGTATACAGTGATTCCTGTGGGCTGGAAGAGGGGAGTGACTGCAGAAGGGCATTAAGGAACTTTTTAGAGTGATGAAAATATTCTACATCTTGACTATGATGGTGGTTATTTTTATATATTTGTCAAAACTCTATATATTTGTCAAAATTCTATATATTTGTCAAAACTCATTAAACCATACCCTTGAAGAGTGAATTTTACTGTATGTCAATTATATTTCAATCAGCCTAATTTTAAAAAAAAGTGCTTAGCATATAATCCTACATAAACATTTAATAAAGCAAATATTTTAAAGCATAGAAAGAGTCCAGAAGTATACAACCAAAATATTACCAGGGATAATCTCTAAAAGGTAAGATTATCGTGATTTTTACTTTCTTCTTCATCTATTCTATATATAAAAGTAAGCAGAGGTTTGAAAAACTGATTCTAACATTCCTATGGAAGTGCCAAGGACCTAGAAATGTCAAACAGACTTCTGAAGAATAAAGTTAGAAAACACTACCTGATTTCAAAATTTATTAAAAGGCTAAAGTAAATCAAGACAGTGTGATATTGACATAAAGACAGACATCAATGGAACAGAATCAAGAAACCAGAAATAGACCCTGTAATTTTTTAATAGCTTTATTGAAGTGGAATTGACCTATAAGTATCATCCTATACTTACACGGACAAGTGAGTTTCCACAAGGCACAAAGGCAATGCAGTGCAAGAAAGACGGCGTTTTCAACAAAAGCTGTTGGAACTATTGCATACCCATAAGTAAAAAAATGACTCTCTCTCTATACTTCGTGCTGTATACAAAATATAAAAAATGGACTTAGACTTAAATGTAAAACCTAAAATGGTAAAAACATCTAGAAGAAAACCTTTGTGACCATAGGGTAGGCAAAATTTTCTTAGATATAGCACTAAAAGCATGATCCATAAAAGAGTAAATTGATTAATTGGACTTTATCCAGATTAAAAATGTCTGCTCTTAACAATCACTATTAAGAGAATGAAAAGAAGAGTCACGGACTTGGAGAAAGTATTTGCAAATCATATATCTGATACAGGACTTGTACCCAAAATATACACGGAATTTGCAAAACACAATTATAAGGAAACAATCTAATAAATAATGGATGAAAGATTAGAGATACCACTAAAAACCTACTAGGATGGCTAAAATAAAAAAGACTGACCCTACCAAGTTTTGGCAAGGATGTGGAGGAACTGGAACCTGCATACATAATTGTGAGAATATAAAATGGTACAGCCACCAACCACTTTGGAACAGTTTTGGGCAGTTTTTTTTTTTTAAGTTAAACATACACCTATCACGTGATCCAGCCATTCCACCCCTAGGTATTTACCCAGAGAAGTGAAAGCACATGTTTCTACAAAGACTTATTCATGAAAGCACATAGCAGCTTTATTTGTACTAACTGAATACTGGAAACAACCCAAAGGTCCATCAACAGGAGAATGGATATGCAAACTGTTGTATACCTGTACAATGGAATATTACTCAACATTAAAAAGGAATCACCTATTCATACGTGCTGCAACATGGATGTGTCACAAAAATAATTATGCTGAGGGAAATAAGTCAGACAAAAAAGAGAACATATTGTATGATTCCATTTATATAAAACTCTAGAACATTCAAAAAAAAAAATAAAAAGCACATTGGTGATTGCCTGGGGATGAGTAGACGGGGAAGGAGTGGGAGAAAGGAATTACACAGGAGGAAACTTAGGGTGACAGAAATGTTCATTTTCTTGATTGTGGTGATGGTTTCAGGGTTGTATAAACACATCAAAGCATATCACATTGTATACTTTAAATATGTACTGTTCACTCTAGGTCAATTATACTTCAATAAAGCTATTAAAATAAACATTACTTTAAAAAGACAATTTAACAATGGAACAAACAAACAAACAAAATAAATAAACATTACTTTTATAATGGAATGAATTTCTTAAAGGGGAGAAATAGGAGACTAAAGTCATCATATTATATTATACACATATCTTTTTGTGGTTCGTTACTGTGTGGCCCTATTTAATTATTCATATACTATTTAGAAACTTTGTAATGTACAGATTATGTGTATACCATTATGGCTACTTGAGTTTGGTTTTATGGTCAGGTCTATAAAAATGTGTATGTCACACCCACTGCCAGGAACATAAACCTCTGTTATAATATTGTTTCTGTGGGAAAATCAGAATTGAGTTCCATTACATTTACACAGTTCCTTCCCCCTGCCCCCAGGATCTCTCTTCTCAAATCCATCTTACACACTGGTGCCAGACTTACTTTTAAAAAAAAAAAATTAGATCATGTTATTTCCCTCTCAAACCCTTCAGTGGTTCCAAATGATGAAGTCTAAATTTCACAGCATGATGTTCAAGGTCCTTACCAACTGGCCCCATCTATGTCACCAGTCCCATCTCCCAGAACTACCTCTCTCTTTATACATCTGAGCTGTTTGTCAGGTGCTTTCACCACTTTGAGCTTTTGCTCATGTTGTCCAACTATCAAGTATGTCCTTCCCTTTCGCCTCATTTTTGCATCTGGAAAAATCTCTCATCTTCCAAGATGCTTTTCAAATATCACCCCCTCCTGGGAGTCTTCCCAGATTTCTCTCAAACAGAATCAATCACTCTTTTCACTTTATTGCCGTAGCGCCTTACCCATGGGTCTACTAGAGCACTTATTCCATTATATTGCAGTAATTGAGGTGCGTCTGTATTACTTAGGTTAGGGGCTCAACTGCTAATCCAAAAACAAACAAAACCCCCAAATACCAGTGGTTTGAGCAAGTTTATTTCTGTCTCACTTAAAAGTCCCAACTGGCACACTGGCTCAGCCCTGCAATATTGGAATCCAAGCTCCTATCTGGTTGCTCCACCAGCCTTAAGAGTTTTACACTCATATGCGTGGACCAACATGACCCTCCAATATCTCTTCCTTCCAGCCATCGGGACAGGGAAAGGGACAGAGAGAGTCTCCTGCCTTTTTTTGATATGATGCAGAACTTGTACCATCAATTTATTCACATCTCACTGGCCAGAAATTAGTTATAGCCTCATATAACTTCAAAGGAGTCAGAGAAATGCAGTGCTATCCTGGGTGGCCACTAGAAGTCAGGTGTTATATTATTAAAGAGGCAAGGGGAAAATGGATGTTGGGGCAAATTAGCAGTCTCTGCCACAGTCCACCCCTTTCGCCACCTTACTATCTGGGATCACCCTTCTTTTCACACATAAAACACTAACATTGCCTCCCAAGACAAGCAACCGCAAACACCAGGGCATCCTGCCCCCAACACCTCAGTCAGGTCCAGATTCGGTTACCTGTCGCCTGGAGGCCAACACACCTAAAAGATGTTATCTGCCCCCCACCCTCCTCCAACACACAATGATGGAACAAGAACCACATGCCACACTTTAAAAACAATTCCTATTCGGAAAATGAAACAACGGGAACTACACTGATGGCCCCAGGCCATAGCAACTGCCAAATCATGTTAGTTAGAAGTTACAGACTCCTCCTTCTGTGAAGTGACTTGCTTGTCCACTGTCCTCCTTGGTTCCTGGCTTTGCCCTCTGGGAGACTCCTTCTGGCCTCTGTCCTCCAGAACCACATTGAAGAATACGCCCCCCTAAGGCTTCTGAACTATTTGCTTCTACGCAGTTCCCTGTGCAGGTAGCTCAGCCAAAGGTTGTGTTCTGACAGAGCTTGGCAGGCTGAAAACTGGCTGTACTTTTACCGGCTTCCGTGCTCTGCCCAGACCCCTGTCTCAGCTTAACGGCTGTTATCTTCAGGCCATCTGAGACAACAGGCCAGGGTGGAAAGGGAACACCCTTAATCTGATCTTGGCTGCTGGGCTGACTCCCATGGTCTGGCAGAGAATTCTCAACTGGGAGAGCTTGAGAAAGGCTCAGGGCCATTGTCTCAACTCCCACTAAGGCTGTCTGTTCAGAGCCAACTTAGGTCACTCCTTCCATCTGGGGTACAGAAGCAACTGGCATTTACAACTCTTCAAGGCTCCAAGTTTCCAGACTCTCAGTCAACTTAGATTGCAGGCGGCAGGCATCGGTGTCCCCTTAGTAGAACCATATTCCCTTTCATCTCTGCTTGCAAACTGGCTAGGTCTAACCTAAGTTTATTTCTCTTACCTAGGGATCTGTTGAATGCAGCAAGAAGAAGTCAGGACTCTCCAGTTTTCAAGTCCTCCTAAAGTTACAGGCTCCTATCAAGGTACCGATCACAGATGACAGTTCTGCTAGATCTTCTACCTGAGCATAGCAAGGGTCACCAACTTGCCAGTCTGCATATCTGTGTCTGCCCCACCTGACTGCAAAAGCCAATGCCACATATGGATTTTTGATGGCAGAACTCTACTTCCAGGTGGTCTAAATCAAATATGGAGATTTTGGCAGCTCGAACTGGGAGGCCAAACACAGCAGCTGATGCCAGTCTCCTCCTCATCCCTCCTGACGGACCAAGAACCCAAGCCTCATATGTGTGGCAGATGTTTAATCAAGTTCAGGAATAAGGGAGAGTGATTTTAGCATAGGAGAGAAAATGACTTCAAATTCAAGGTCATATACTGATACAGGAAAATGTGAGATGAGAGGATGGCCAAGTCCCAAGTCTCAGCTGAGTCCCTGGGATGCAACCCACCAAGTGTGGGTCCTTGGAAAGAATTCAAGAGCAAGCCACCACTGAGTAAAAGTAGATTTACTCAGAGAGATACATACTCCATAGACAAGAGTGTGGTCTGTCTCACTCAGAAGGGAGAGCGGCCACAAGCTGTGGGGGTTGTTAGTTTTTATGGGCTCAGTAACTTCATATGCTAACAAGTGGGAGGGCTATTCCAACCTGGGGAGGAGGCAGAGATTCCCAGGAACTGGGCCACTGCCCACTTTTTGACCTTTTATGGTCAGCTTTGGAACTGTCATGGCGCCTGTGGGAAGCGCCATTCACAATACTCATATATTACAAATAAGTGCATAACGAAGTTCAAGGTCTACTGGAAGTCAAGTCTCCCGCCATCTTGGGCCTCAAGGTCTGTTGGGAGTTGAACCTTCCGCCACCTTGATGTTGAATGCTGTGTCATTCTTTGAGTGGCTGTGCCCTGCCCCCTTCCTTCCTGTCTCAATACTACTTCCTCAAAATGTGTTAGTGGTTCCCCACCCCAGGGAATTTCTCTTTAGCAGTATTCCTCTATTGGTCCCTCCTCTGCCCGACACAGTATTTATTTTCAAGCCTTCTCTCCTGACATCTCTCTATTCTCACCTATTCTTGGGTCCCTTAAGCACTCTGGGAAAGGCCCTCACAGCATCACAGTTCCCTGCACTTCATCCTGCAGCACCCTTCAGCTCCTGCTTGGGCTCAGCCTCACCCCACAGGCTATGCTCAGGGGCACTCCATTCTCTAAACCCTAAAGACACATCACTGCCATCAACCCAGAGATGAACTGTGCCTTCCCATAGAAGGCAGAGGAGGCTACAATCTTGTTGAACTTTAAATAGTCACTTTATCTTCTCCCTAGTCTAAGTTCAAGATCTCATTCGATCCTCGAAACCCCCTGCGAGGAGAGGGGAGGGTGGCACCTGAGGCCCAGAGGTTTTACACCACCATCCAAGGCCACACAGCGGGTGAGAGGCAGGGCTGGCCCATGCGTTGGGCTCCAACACTCCGGCCTGGGGAATGGCCGGCTTCATCTTGGGTCATCTCATGTGCCCTGTGACACAAGTCTTACCTCTGCGTATGGTGCCCAGAGGACAGGGCTCACTCTTTCTCCCTGATGCCTAGCCAGGCTGGGCCCACGGCAGCCACGTGTGGGGGAACCACCTCCCCCACACCACGCTGCCAACCAATTAAAACAGTTGTTGCGGTGAAAACCACCGTATATTGAGCAAACTGCTTCACGGATGCTCTCTTTGGACACATTCCCCAAACACACCCATTCAGACTCCAGCTCAGATTCCCAAATGCCTTGTCCCCACCCACTGGCAGGGCCAGGTCAGAAGGTGGGGGAGGAGGGAAGGGGAGAGGCCTGGCTGAGGGGGTTGAATTGAATAGCTGCTTTCTTCTGGGAGGCTTCCCCCACCTCCAGTGGTCATTGATTAACCCTCCATACCAGATAACCCTTCTATGGGAGGAAAAGAACGTGTGTTTATCTTGGGTCATAAAACATCAATATTGACTTCTCACAGGTGAAGCCAAAGGGGAAGGGGAGGCGGGGTTGAAAAGCGGGGTGAGGCTTGCTGCCCCTCCCTCTCAAGGCCTGAGACACACCTGCCTGAAACCCAGGGGCCAGCCCACCTGGTCTCCTTCCCTAAGGAGGGTACTGGGTGGTCAGGCTTCAGTATCGGAAGCAGCAGGATTCCCACCCTCTTCCACCTCAAAGGCATCCGCAAGCAGCACCCCTACCCAACTCTCCTCCGCTCTACACTGCTGCAGGCCCCTGATCCCCCTCCTGCACCCCCTACCCCGGCCCTGACCCCGGCAGATAAGAGAGTGGGACGGGTCACAGGGCTGGAGTCAGACTGCCTCTGCTCTGCTGTTTCCCAACTCTGGGACTTGGACAGGTGACCGACTTGAGCCTCCGTTTTCTCTGTTGTCAGACAGGGGAGTCACAGCACCCAGCTCACAGGGCTGTTTAGGATGACGGACCGAGTTCCCTTACACTTACAAACAGCAGCAAGAGCTGGTGCTGCTGTAAACAGCATTGCTCTCCCTCTCTCTCTCCTCTCCCTCTTCCCCTCTGCCGCTCGAGATGCACGAGATGCCCATCAGCTCATCCCTTCCTCCTTGGTTCCGGCTGAGCCCCTCTGATGTGGCTTAGGAGTGGATGGTGCTGGACTCACCCAGAGCAGAAACCAGGGGTGGTCTGACCAGGGCTAGGGGTCCTCACCTTCTTCTCTCTGGCCTAGAAGGTGTCAACCCCAGCATCCTCTCTGGCTGGCATTTTCCATCAGAGGGTCTCAGGAGGGGGTCTGTGGCCACGTGCTGAAGGGATGGGGACGCTGGATCTAAGAGTCCAGCTCTGTCCTCCTCAGGGAACCTCACACCTTCATTCTTCTTCTCTCCATCCTCCATCTCCTTTCTTTTTAGGGTAAACGTGTTTCTCCTCCCCTCCTCGTCCTTCTGGAGGGTCAGAACTTGGAGGTTGTCAGCCACCCTGGGCTGGACCCTTTCAGAACCTCACTTAATTCTGGGTTCAGGGAGCAGTGGGGGAGGCATTGGGCTTCTTTGATCTTCACCCAAGGCCAGGACCCTCTCCTCCCCTGGCCCCAGGTGAGCCCCACCTGATGCTGGGAGAGGCCGAGGCCCCAGCCCCGAGTGCCCTCCATCCGGCTGGCCGGAGGGGCCCTGTCACTGGGCACCTGGTCAATGATTAACACTGAGCAAACTCAGGCCGGCAGGCCTCCCAGCAGGGTCAGGACCAGACAAAGGCCCTGCTGTCTCCCTGAGCTGCCATCTTGGTGGGGGCTGACCGGCCGGTCAGTCACCCCACGGTGGCAACACCCCTGCCTGCAGCAGGGCGCTGAAGGGGCAGCCGCTCAGCCAGGACCTGGGTGGAGATAGGCCCTGGAAGAAGAGGACGATGAGGTGGGGTTTGGCCACAAGCCTGTTTTCAAGCCTTAGCTTCATATTTGTGAGCAAGCCTAGGATGGGGGGCTGAGGAGACAAGGGCTTGCTGTGGGGCTCCCCACGTGGGTGCTTCTGCAGCCGTTGCCACAGGGCTGGGGGCGGTGACCTGCCTCTGAGAGCAGCTCTCAGCCCCCTCCTTTCTCCTTCCTTCTCCCCACCTCCCCTTCCTTCCTTAGGAAGCCTGTTGAGTGTCTTCTGTGTGCCAGGTCCTTCCTTAGTGTCCCCCATCTCTCCCCATCCCGCCAAACTTCCGCTCCTTCCAGTGCCTTTGCTTGCACTCTTCTTATAATCTTGGAAACCCTTCCTTTTTCTCCATCTGAAGCTCCTTCCTCCTCCAATAAGTCCTCCTTGAGCCCACCCTGATTCCATCCCCGGGGTTCCTCTTACACTGAAGCTCTTATCTCTTCATGCATGTGCTGCCTCCCCAGCTGCACCATAAGCTCCTTGGGGACTGGGAGCCATGACTCTCCCCTCCCCCAACCCTGGGCAATGAGCACCGTTAGTAGGTTTATCACCAATGTCACCCTCAGCCATATATCAAGCAAGAAGCTACTTTCTTGCAGAACAGCAACTCAGGAGACAACTTTTACACCAGTAAAAAATTCCAGATCCACAGCAGAGTCCCAGAGCTGGCCTTGCGAGCCCAGACCTCCCTCCAGTTGGCTGCCCAATATGTCTGGGAACTCTTTATCATCATCCCCTTCCTCCCCAACTTCCAGCCCAGCCAGTATGCAGCCTGGTTTGGGAACAGACGAGGACATTCCTGGCTGACCCTTATGACTGCCCACCAGATCCAGCCCTAAGTGCAGCCCCACAGCCACTGCCGGGGTGCCGCAGGCATCCTTTCCCGAGCCAATGACATCCTCTTCTTGCCTGGCGATCTTGTCCTCTCTTCTCCAATATCCTTTCATCTCTCCCCTCTGTTCACACTTCCTCCCTCCCAGCCTCCTTAAGCACCAACCCACCTGCCCCTGCCCAGCTGCACGGTGAAAAGAGCTCACATGCAACACATGGACCCACCACTGCCTGCGCTACACCCACCACCTGAAAGTTCTAGGTGAACCAGAATCCGTGAGAGGGCGGCCCATCCTCAGGAAGATTAAGGGTGGCAAATTGGCTGTTTATTTAAGGCTGAAATAGAATGGGTCTATAGGGACACACAGCCCCACATACCTCCACCTGAGGTTAGAAAGTGGGTGGCAGTTTGGGGACTGGTGGTGTCCAAGCTGGGCACGAGGGAGTGAGCATCTTTTGCTACCAGGTGGCCCTTCTTTCAAATATCTTTCCTTATTGTCCTACAGGGGTCCTCATTCTTATCAAACCAATGACGCCAATTTAGAGGCTAAAAAACATGGCAGCTATCCTTAAGGAATACAGGATTGGGGAGTGGCAGGTGGGGAGCTGTGTGTTCCAGGCAGGGATCAGCCAACACACATACCTCTTAGCCCTGCTGTGCCCTTGTGTCCCTAAGACCCCATGCTAAGGTCTCTGGGGTCCCCTTGGAAGTTCCCCTGGCGGACTCCCCTTAGTCCTGCCGCAGGCATCCTTGCTTCCACGGCCCATTGCCCTCCTCCAAGTTCATGCACCGCCCAGGCCAGCTCCACCAGCGCCAGCTGATACCTACTCTTTGCTGCAAGTGCACAGGCCCCCATCCCAAGCACAGGAAAGGAAGAAGGGAGGAGAGAAGGGGCTCTTGAGGTTTTCTTTCTTGACTAAAAGCCTAGAGATTAGGAGATACAAGGTGTGTTCATCAGCAGAAGGCTCCTTGCCACACTGAAAGCTGCTGTAATTTATTTTGTCAATCATTCATACAGAGCAAACACTCTCTACCCTTCCCCTCCTGCCACTGTCAAACAAACCTGGCAGCCCCCTGGTAGCCTCCTCCACTGGCTAGGGGCATTGAGCACCTCCTGAAGACATACATAAGATACGAGCAAGCCCTTGGGGGCCGCCCAGGGAAGACCCCACAGTGACATTCCCATGGGCCTTGGAGTTCCCTTATTCTGTGATGCCTCAAAGTGAACCAGCGCACCAGACACTTGGAGGAGGGGGCGGGGGGGACAGCGAGGGAGGCAGGGACAGAGGGCAGAGGGAGGAAGAGGCTGGGGATGGGGTGAGTGGAGCAGGTACACAAGAGTTGAGGGGTCCAGGGAGCAGCAGGCCCTCCAGAAAGCAGGACTGGGGCACCCGCCCACCCATGTCTGAGTGGCTCCCAGCGCAGGCTCCTGGGCCCTCCCGCTCCCATGGAAAGTTTCCTGGCCAGCTCCCTCTGGCCCCTCAGTCACCAATCCCAGCACGATGGCGCCATCTGCTGTGAGGAGGGAGCGGAACAGTTTACTCCATGGAAAGGTGTGAGAATTTGGGGTGGGGGTAACTCCCATCTCAGGGATCTAGCCCTGCTTGTGGTCTGTAGGAAACAGCCTTCAGTATGGGGTCATCTGCCATCACCCCTAGGTGTCTCTCAGGGGGCCACTGCTCTGGATGGTGAGATTCCTTCCTTCCCTCACTTCCCAAGTCCCCACACCGCTACTGAGGCCCACCTGGAGGGGGCTGGAGCCCTGCCCAGGTCTCTTGTCTTTGACTGGACCTCTCCTCTCTGATCCCAGCCCAGTCCCTCCTTTCCTTGGGCTGCTCTGTGGCCACAGCCCCTGAGCACTCCCCAACTCACAGGCCCACATCAGGCCCTCACCACCTTGCAGTTAAAGGCCAGGTTCTAGCAGACTGAGCATCCCTCTGGGAGGAGGGCAGCAGACTGGGGGAGGGGCTGGCTGGGTCAGGGTGGAGCCAGCTGCTGGGGCCACCAGGGCTTCTGAAGCAGAGGGCAGGGCTCAGTGCGAGCCTGAGTAGTTCCTCTGCGAGGAGCTGAGACCAGCTGAGAGGGGCTGTGGCCACCCAGCCTCTAGGCCGGTGTGGGGACTGCTCAGTCTCCTAAAGGCCTCTCAGACATGTCCTCTCCTTTCTACCCCTGCTTCCCCTCCGGTACACAGAGCCCAAGTTAGTGCCCTCTCCTCCTGGACCCTCCTTCTCCAGATCATCGTCCCTATCGCCTGGATAATCTTTCTAAATTTCCAGGCAGATCCCTTCCTGCCTCTGCCTAAATTCCTGCAGAATCTCCCAGTTGTCTTCTGGAAGAAATTCAAACCACCCCACCCGGAGGGCAGGGCCACACCTCTTCCAGCCCCTCCAGCTTCATCTCTCGACACTGTTCCAGCCGCCTGGGTGCCAGGGAGGCCTCGTGCTCTGCCACACCTGGGCCTGTGAATTCATTGTTTCCCAGCCTAGAACACCCTCCCTTGCTTGGCTTATTCCTCCTCCCCATCAAGAAGTAACTGAGATCTCACTTCCCATGAGAAGCCTTTCCCGGCCCTCCCTAGGAAGGCCTGCTTCTCATGTACACACAGCCCTTAAATTTTGAGCTCACCAAGGACACGGACCTGGCCTCTGTAGCAAGCAGGCATGCAGGAATGAATGAATGAGTAAATGAATGAGTGAATGAATGAATGAATGAATCCGTAGCCAGGGATGACAGCCAGGAAAATGGCATGCTGGACAACAGAGGACCATGTGGTCCTCGGGTTCCTGCCCTCCCCCTCCCTCTGAGTCCTGCCCCTCTCTTGACCACTCCCTTCCTTGCCTCACTTCAAAGTCCCTCCGGGGCCCTACCCTTGCCCCCAGGAGTCCCCTGGCCTCCTCTCTCCAGTCTCAGAGTGGCTCCCTCCACACACCCCTGGTTGTCCAGTGAATAGGAATCAGCCCCCTCACTTGGCCAGGCCTTTCAGGTTTCCCCATCTCACCAGTTTGCAGGTACTGGGCCTTCTTCCACAAGGAAGAGCCACTTGGAGCAGGACAAGAAGGCAGGATTTTTCTGCCTATTCCCAAAAAGCCTCCTGCCATCTGACTAGGCAGCCCACTTTGTCCTCAGAAAGCCCACATCACTTCACTTAGACCTCAGACGCTGTGTTCTGTGGTAGGGACACTTTCCTACCCTGCAATACCATAACATTTTACTCTGGAGGAAACCACCATCATGTCCTGAGGTCACTCAAAGCAGCCCTAGAGAGAGATCCGGAAGGTGAAGAACTGAGACCCCCGCCAATGGCCAGCACCAACTTGGCAGGCATGTCTTGGAATCAGATCCACCAGCCTCAGTCGAGCCTTCAGATGACCACAGCCCAGGCCAACACAGTGACTGCAGCCTCACAAGAGACCCTGAGCCAGAAACTCCCTGCTAAGCTGTTTCCAAATTCCTGAGCCACAGGAAGCATATGAGATAGCATACGTTTATTCAACTAAATTTTGGATTCATTACTTATGAGCAATAGGTAATTCATATAGATTGGATGATTTTATGATTCTCAACTCCCGGCAAGAGCAAAATACACAGTGAGCTTCAGGGAAGAGTCTGATGAATGCAACTGAAAGTACACAACTGCCCCAGCAAACTTGTACAGACAATATTGCGGTGGGGCTGAAACTCACACATACCTACCCGGATGGGTCAAACCAGCATCATTCTTAACTTTTCTTGTACTCTTCTCATCTCAATCTGGTCATTCCTACTATTGACAGGTTAAAAACACACACACAAATAAAAACTTCAACTTGACTTTTAGAGGTATCTCAATTTCTGTATGTTTAATTCAGTCTCTTTTGAGTAAAACTCCTTAGTTTTCCAAGACTTTCTTACCCTTCTCCCTTCTCCTAGCTAAGATAATTTCCTGGTGCAGAGAGATGTTTATGGACCTTGTGGTGGTGGGAAGAAGAGGGTCCAAAGTCTGAGTGGAGCCCCCCACATCCTTCTACACACACAGGTGGGACAGGGCTGGTTCTGCCTGGTCCCTGGGGCTCATGGATGGGGGTGGGGAGGGGTGATGCTGAGGTGTGTGGTCCCTGCACGTGGCTAGTGGTGCAGATCTTCTCTCTGTGGCCCCTGGGACCTAAGACCACCTGGCCACATTCCTCCTAACCACACCAGAATAAGCGATGTTCCAGGAAGCCACTTCCCAGACCTGCTTCCTTAAGCCATTTCAAACCACCTCCTGGTTGGCACCATCTTGAATTGCTGCTTTGCTTAAAGGGGGTATGTCACTAAAGTTTCCTCCCTGCTGCAATCTGAGTCAAGCCCCACCCACCCCCTTGCAGCAAGATCTTCCCTCAAACCTGCAGGGGTTTCTCATACACTGTCCCCCAAGGCTGAAGAATGGCGCTGCCTTCTTGCTTTTCATGTTCTCTCTTACTTGGGTCCCCTTTCTGGTCCTATTGGTGTCAGCAGCAGCTTTTCTGCATCATGTCTGCTTCACCCCTGCTTGAAGCCTTGCTTTGAACCCCCCTCCAGTTCGCTGGGCTATGGGCCTCACTAGGAAGGGCTGCAGGGAAACAGGAACCACAGGGAAATGAAAACACCTGCATGCAGAGACCCACAGACAGCGGACGCCAGGACCCCTGCACATGCAGGCCGCCAGCACAGACACCCTGGGGTGACGTTCAGGGATTGCTCAGCGTCACCACAGGAGAGCCACCCCCACCTGGATGGTTTCTCCTCCCTCTCAGATCGTTCTTCTCACCCTACCTCTCAAAGGCCTTGGGAGGGAGGCAGAGAGGAGGGAGCTATACCTCTATCCGGATCTTCCTAAAGATAAAAATCTGGAGATGCCCTCGAGCGAGCAGACTCACAGCTTAGCCTCCTGCCCCTTGGGGGCTCTTGCCTGTGCATCTAGACAGTTTCCACCGCAGAGCCCCAAACCCCTCCGCCAGCTGCTCTGAGACTTTTCTCTCTGATCTCCCAGTGGCTCCTCCAATTCAGCCCGTCCCAAGCTGACTCATCCTCTTCCTCAAAACGGCCTGCTCCCCATTCCCCAAACACACATGGCTCTGGTCCTGGTTCTCCCTGAGCAGGTCTCATCCCTCACTCCCCCTTCCACTGCACGGGGTCAGGCCCTCATTTTCTGCTTTCCCCTCTGGGTCTCCTCTGTCCACCTCCCTCCAAGCCCTTCATGGGGACCGCAGGACTTTTCCTAATGGGAAATTCGGTCTTAAGGCCCCAGGTTTAAATTCCTTCCCGAACTCCCCAGTGCCCACAGGATAACACCCTTCGGCAGAGTGGCAGGCCTCTTCCAGAACTGGCCTTCCCGGCTCTTCTGCTTTGGCCGTGATGAGCTACTTCACCGGTCCCCAAACGGGCCTGGCTCTCTCTGGATTTGGCCCCTGCCACACACAGTGTCAGAATGTGCTCACCCTCTTGAGTGCCTGCTGAACGGCTCACTTTTCAAGATCCTGCGTGAGTCACATCCCCAGGAACAGCATCCTTAGTCAGAGTTAATCATTCCCTTCTCCACGTTACCCGTTACCATGATACCGTATTCCGGTTTCTCCCGGGTGCCTCTCCCATCCTCTGCCGCGCAGCCTGGCTGCAGCCCCACCGCCTCCCACCTGGATTGCTGTAGATGTCTCCCAACCAGTCCCCCTGCCCTTGCCTTTGTTCCTTCCAGGCTACTGTGGACACAACAGCTCAAGCAGTCCTCTGAAAAAGCCAGTCAATACACATCCCTCTGCCCAAAACCATCCAGCACTTCCTGCCTCAGGCACCATAAAATCTAAAATCCTGTAGTGACCTAGGCAATCCTGCTTACCGCTGGACCTCCATTCCCACTTCCCTTTCCCTCTCCACCTCACACACACTGCCTTCCTTGTTGCTTTTGAACACCCCAGGCCCCCTCCTGCCCCTTTGCACGTCCCCCAGAAACCCATTCTCATCTCCTCCATCAGCTTCAAGCCTTTGCTCCAGTCTTACCTTCTTAGGGAAGCCCACCTCCCTGCCCTGTCAACACTAAGACCAGCTCCCAACCTCCGGATCCCCCTCACCTGCTCCATTTTCCTTTCTTCTCATAATATCTTTCACATTTTAAACATGCTATTTAACTTATTTTTTTATTTTTATATTCTGTCTCCCCTTCCAAAACTGTCTATTTTGACTACTAGATCCCATGAGCCTAGATTAGTGCTGACATAGGGTGCCCACTCTCCACTCAGTAATGAAAGAGTCAATCAATCCATCAATCAAAGCTACTTATCGGTGGGCTCCCTCAGCAGTCAGTGAAGTCCCAGAGATTGAATCTTTGTTCAGTCACCTCTGGATTCTCAGGGCTTAGCCCACTGCCCTGGCCACAGTGGGTGTACAAGAACCATTTACTGAATGAACGAATGAATGAATGAATGAATGGAGCCCTGCCCCTTTGGCTGAGGGAGAAAAGCAGGGGCCTGTGCAGATCAGAGACCCCACCCACCCACACAAACGATACCATTGCCACATTATTCCTGGCTCCTCCTGTGCCAGGACCTCACTTCCTCCAGAGTCCTGTCTCAGCCCTTTCTCTGGGGGTTCAGGCCCGACTGGCTGTTTGTTTAGAGGAAATTGGTAAATTAATCTCCACTCAGGTAAGGCTGCCTGAATACTGCCTAAGACCAAATGCTTTCCTAAAAAGGTTATGCACTGCAATCAGGAACAATCCCTTAACCCAAAGGACTGGAGCAAAGCGATGAAGCACCAGGTTGGTGTGAGGCTGTCACAGTTGTCCAGGGCCTGGTCCGAGCCTCAAGCCAGCCCTGGTAGGGAGGCTGCTGTGCCCTGTACGGGCTGTCTTGCCCTTCCTGGGTGTCCTCCTGAGGACAAGAACTGATGCTCAGCCCTGAACGGAGGAGCAGAAACTAAACCTGGCACACAGGGTGGGAGCAAGAAGGTACCACAGCCAAGGCTCCGCTCTCCCCCAGCCCCTCCTGTCTCACGCTCCTTCCAGGACCTCAGGGGCTACCCAGGGGGTAAGGGGTGGGGGTGGGTCTTGGCTCCCCAGGCCTGGATGGACCCCCGATGATGTGGGCCTTGGGGGTTTGGGGCTGTTTTTGTAACCACAGTCACGTGTTCCTTCGTGTAACTTGAGCCCCCTGACACGGCATGAGTCTGCATCCCAGCTCCTGAGCCACATCTGCTTTTCATTTCCGCCCCAGGAAAATGGCCCAATTTCCATGAGTCGCTGGCCCAAACCAAGCCTGGAGCCTCTCAGCGGCCAACCCCACCCAGCTGGGTTCCATTACTGAGGGGGGTGGAGGCTGAGAGACCATTAGAGGCAACGAGTGTATCGTGGAGCTGGATAGGGGCCAGGAGGCCAGAGTGCTCAGGGTGGCTCTGTCAAGACCTCACTGTGTGTCCTTGGGGGAGTCCCTAACCTCTCTGAGCCTCAGCTGTCTCAGCTTTCTCATGAGTAACACGTGAAGTGTGTTACGCTACTGATGGAGGTATTATTAGGATTCAGGGACCAAGGTGGCTTTTTATGGATAAAAACAACAGAATTTCCCCAAAAACAGAACTAAGAAGGAAATGGCCTGAAAACAGAACTGCTGGAAGTGGTCCATGTCAGGAAGCCGCTGGGGCCCAGAGCCACTTTCCCACCTAAGCAATGGAGTGGGCCCCCCACTGGTAGTTTGGTAAAGTTTGGGCCTAATTTCTCATGTCGGTGGGCTGACCCTGGTTGACAGTTATCTATTCAGCAGTGAGGGTGTGCCAGGCCCTGGGCAGGGATCAAAAGGCAAAAGTGATAAACACAACTTAAACTTCTTGTGGTGGTGGGGGTCTTACAAGTAAATAAATAAATACCGTCCAACCCAGCTGAGTGGAGAGGGTGGGGTGAGGCCAGAGGCTGAAAGGAACACACTCTATTTCTGGTCTTTCAGTGGAGACTCTTAATTGTTAAGATGTTCTTAGCTTGACATTTTTTCCCTAATAAAATCTACAGCAAACTCCATCCTCCTTCCAACAAAGATAAGGACCTTAGCACATGCCCTCCGGACACCTTCTCCCATCCTCCACATTCTAAATCCTATATCAGTTCCTTCTATGGGAGTTTGTCAGTGACTCCACAAAGGGAAGCCCCACCTCCC
Organism: Vicugna pacos; assembly: GCF_048564905.1. Taxonomy (NCBI): domain Eukaryota; kingdom Metazoa; phylum Chordata; class Mammalia; order Artiodactyla; family Camelidae; genus Vicugna; species Vicugna pacos. The sequence continues at coordinate 30,926,438 of NC_133001.1, forward strand.
ATGCCGCCCCTGGGGACCCCCTGGTGCCACCTGCACAGGCCATGCCCCACCATGGCACTGTGTCCTGGGGACTGGGCAGCACTTGAGCTGAAAGCCACAGAGGGCTGGTGGAGGCAGAGGAGGGTGCCGGGGAGAGACCGGCCCTCAGCTTTGCCCCAGCGCACGGGCACGAACAGCAGGACAAGAGCACCCCGTGCAGCTTCCGGGGACATTGTGGGGTCCACACCCCGCCCACAGGTCCGTGTCAGCATTAAACCACCACTCTGGGAGGCTCATTTTGTAGGTGAGGAGCCTGAGGTTCAGAGAGCCTCTATGACTTGCTCAAGAACAATCTGTCAGTATATCTGGAACCTCATCTTTCTGACCCCAGGCATGGTGATCTTTGCACCAGCTTGGCGCTACTCTTGGGCACTTACCTTAAAAATCCTAGTCTGTCACTTACTAGGAATGTGACCTTGGGCAAGTTCTCCAAGTCTCTGTGCTGCACTTTTCAAAATATGTTGTTTAACCCATCAACTTTATTGAGAGATAATTTATACGCAGTCAGTGCACAGAATAAGTGCACAGCTTGGTGAATTTTGACAAATGTATACATGCATGTTACAAACCACACAATCAAGGTATAGACCATTGCCCTCACCGCAGAAAGCCCCTCCTTCTGAGCTTGGTTTTCCCACCTGTAAAAGGGACAAACAAGAGTACCTATCTCCCGGCGCGCTGGGAAGATTGAATGAGGTAATACTGGCAAGATATCTAGCAAGGCACCTGGCGTGAAGTAAGCATTTGATAAACATGTGTTGCTTTTATGACCTCGTGCTGCATCTTGCCCCCCCCCCAGCCCCTCCTTGAAGCTAGGGTAGGGATCAGGGCAGGTGCTGGGATGGTCTCTCTGAAGCCTCCCCTTCCCCAGCCTGAGGGCGTCAGCCCACCTAAGACTTGGGGTAGATGTCCTGGAGGAGGCTCAAAACCTCTGTCTGCCTCCAGGAGCCCCTGAGGAGCTGGGGACAGAGGAATGGGCCAGCTTTTACCCTCAGACTGGCCTAGAAGATAGGTCCTCTGTTCTTTTGAGACTTTCCTACATCTGTCTCAGGCATTGGGGGCGGGGCCAGCTTCAGGAGTTTGCAACCTGTGCTGTCACTCAGGGCCTCGTGCTCAGAATCCCCACACTTGGTTTAATGATCTGATGTCACTTCTTGCAATTTTTCATAGTTTTTGAGCAAGGGGCTCCGCATTTTTATTTTGCACTGGGCCCCGCAAATTCTGTTGTGGGTGGAAATGGCGGTGAAGGTAGAGTGAGCTGGTGCCATCACACCCCTGCACGCATGCATGCACGTGCACACACACACACACGGCACACAGTCACACACACCCATTCACCATCTCCATTGTCCCTTCTCTGTTGCTCCCCACAGCAGGGCCCTCAGCCGCCAAGAGGCACCCAGAGAATCTGGCAACCTGCTCGGCCTGGAAACCCCCTTGGGACTTCTCCTGCTCACAGGGCCTGCTGGCCAGGCCACCCGAATTCCCATCCTCTGACGGTCCTCTCCAGCCGCCTCCGCCCAACTCCGCAGCTCAAGTGTGAAACCACAGCTGGGCGCCAGCCAAGGGGGCTTGGGTTTCATCACACTCAACTTCCCACACCTCGGCCGGAGGCCAGGGTCCGATGGGGCTGTTGGCCCAAGGCCTGGGCTGGAAGGCGGAGTAGGGGGTGGATCCCAGCTCCCCTCCAACCCCAGCTTCCTATGCATCCCAGAGTACCCTCTCTCTCTCGGGCCTCAGTTTCCCTCCATGCAGTGGGACAGGATTCTGCAGGCCTGGAGCAGATGCCAAGGGTGCAGGGAAGGCAGCCCTCAGAGACAATGGCGTTGAAGGAGATGCTAGAGCTTCCCTGTCCAGTGCAGTGGCCACTAGCAATGTGTGGCTATTTAAATTTAAATTAATTTAAATGAAAAAAATTAAAATTTTAGTTTCTCGCCCACTCTAGCCACATTTCCAGTGCTTGATAGGGATGTGTGGCTTGTGGCTGCCATACTGGGCAGCACAGACACAGAACATTTTCGTCAACACAGAAAGTTCCGTTGAGACGTATCTGCCAGCTAGGAAAACCAAGCTGCTGGGAATGTTGGTAGCTTTACTGACCCCAGGTTTGAGGAGCTGGGGGCAGAGGTCTATGGATGGAAACATTTGAGAAATGCTCTGGATCTCAAGAGTAAGGAGGTGGACACGCCATAAGGGGGAATCAGGAGTCAACCTCCAGGGGCACAGAAACTCTCCAAAGGCAGCTTTAACTCCCCTGTCCTGGAGTGGAGAGTGGATTTCTGGGCCCTCACTGAGTGACTCGAGGCCCTAGAGAGGGAGGCAATGGCCAAAGCAGGTGTCTGTCCTAGCAAAGTGCTCCCGGCACCATTTCCAAGTGGGAAATGGGCATCATTCACTCCAGCCTCACCTCTAGGCTTGAGGAGGACTAACATGCTCTGGAACCGTGGTTCTCGGACTTGAGCCTGCCTCGGAATCACCTGCAAGCTTGTTGAACCGCAGATAACTAAGTGAAAACTTGGATACGCACACTTCCACTTCGTTCATGAGCCAGGTTGAAATGCAGGTGTCTGAATTCAGCTCACCTGTGGGTTTGGTCTGTCTGGGTGGAAGCTATTGGATTAGCTTAATCTGGGCCCATTATGAAGGGATGCAGCAGAGGTGGGGTATGGAGACTTCGAGAGAGAATAGAGGGGGCGAGGACAGAAAGGAGTGGAAGAGGGAGGAAGGAAGGAGGGAGGGAGGAGAGGGGAGGGGGAGCACTCTTTGTGCCTCCCCTACTGAAGTTGTTCTTCCTATGTTTTATCTCATCTGCTCCTCACAATGCCCTTAGAAGTTGACAAAGTCGCCACTCCAAGAAGTTATCACCCCCTACCCCTGCCCCAAGCACACACACAGTCACTAAGGAATCAGGCTGGACTCCGCTTCTTTTTCCTCTTCTCTCTCCAGCTCTGAATATTTTCAGATGAAATAAGCCTCAGAGCTGTGAAGCCATTTTTTTGTTTTCTGGGCTCATTCGGCTTTGACGGGAAGCTTGGCTGAGTGCAGACGTCTGCGCCCTGGCTCTCAGCGGTGCTTTTTAGGCACGCCTTGTGCAGAATGTAAAGAGATGCCATTAAAAATATCAACGGGTCTCGGTGGCCCCCTCAATCCCCGAGCCCCACGCCCAGCAGGGACACGGTGGGACTTCCTGCCTGCCCTCTTCCGCCACCCACCCCCAGCCAGCACCACCCTGCACACATCTGGAAAGGGTGGGGAACCATAGGTCCTGGGTCGGAAAACCAAGGCTGAGGGAAACCCAAAAGTTGGCCTCTCGTTTCGGGAGGACTGTTTTCAGCATCAGGGAAAGTATAATCATATAGCCAGCTGTGAAGATTCTAGAATGACCCTCAGTCACAGGTGAGGGAATAGAGGCCCTTCTGGAAAACTTTTGAAGGTCCTCTCCCCAGACCCACCTCTGCAATTGGGAATGAAAGTCCCACCTCCTACTTTGTCACCTCCCACTCCACCCCCTAGTCTGTCTCCTCGACATCATCGTCCTTTGGATACCTGCACCTCAGACTTTCCTCTCCTCTCCCTCCCCAACTGCCCTGTGAGGAAGGCAGGGCAAGACATGGTCCCATTTTACAGATGGCCAAAGAGATGACGTGACCGCACGACTCATTACCAGGAGAGCTGCAGGTACCCATCTCCTGATCTCCCCCGTCTGCTGCCACGCCTCCCATGGGCGGGCTTTGGTGGCCTGCTGCCCCCACTCCCTCCCAAATACACCTCCTGTCTCCTCACCAAGGCCCAGGAGCACGGGTGATTTAGAATTTCCTGCCCTTCTGACAATCTGTGTGCACAAAACGGGCTTTATTTAAACCACTTTGGAGGGCATCTCCTCTACCCCTTCCTCTGGCTTCATTAAGCCGCTAATCTGAAGCGGGATAAATCATCGGTGTTTAACTACCTGATTACAAACGTGTTCCTGGTTCCTGTCTCTGCCCTGATGGGAAGCTCATTTCTCAAAGGGTTAATTAACAGCCTTCACACAGGCCGCATTTAGCAACGAGCACAAAGCCGCACACATAAATAACGTCTGGAGCGGAAGAAGAGGGTGCAGATGGTTTGTGACTTTGCCGTCCAGAGTTTTTTAAACCGGTGTGAACCACGTCCTGTCGGGACCCAGGACCGTGAGTCAGGGTCAGGCTTCGAGGTGGGCCAGGCCAGAGACACTGGTGGCCAACTCTGCGCTCTGCTGAAAGAAAGTCTTAAAGCAAAACAGAGGGCTGAGCCAAGACGTGGGGGAGAGAGGGCAGGCCTGGGGTGGGGGAATGGGCCTGCCGACTGACCCGGATTGAGAGGAGCCAGGGAGAATCCGAACCACAGACCCAGCGCCCTGCACCGGGTGCTGATTTACCAAGGGGGCCTCCACCCACAAGTCAGACTCTGGGGTACAGAGTCCCACGCAGGCCCTGCAGTGCGTGATGCCAAGAGGGCCCAGGCTAAGAGGGATTGTATGGGGCTGGGAGAAGGGCAGTGGAAAGGACAGCCCCGAGGAAGCCAGGAAAGTTCTGGAAGTGGTAAAAAGCACTCACAGCTTTCTGCCTCCTCCGTGGGTAAGCTCTGTTCCTGTGCAAAGCCTTCAACTCCCAAATGGAGGTTCGCAGGCCCACCCTCCCATGACCAAGGGGACACATCTGCGATTTTATAACTGATGACAATGGCAACCTAGGGCTCACTTTACAGAAATCAGCCCTGTTGCAAAGGACCTGAAGCCAAAAAAAAAAAGAGGAAAACAAAAGCCAAGAAACAAGGGAAACAATGTAAATACACACTGGACATCAATGAAAATGAGAAACAAGAAAAGGCAGAGGGAAGAAAAGGCCAGAATGCAAGCTTTTGGCATTGTCTTTTCCCGTTTTCTTGTGTCTCTGGTTCCTTATGTTCCTCTTCAGCCCTTAAGCTCTCAGCTTGGAGAGGCCCCACCATCCTCACTCAAACCCTCTCCTGCTCCGTCCGCAGGAGGTAGGATCTGGGGAGAACAGGGGTCTCCCGGAGGATTTCCGCCCTGGGGGTGAGAGCGCCCCCTGGTGGCAGAGAGGGGTCCTGTCTCAGCAGCTATGTGAGCTGCCCCTCCTGACCCAGGGCTGAACCAGCCTGGCTCAGGCCAGGGGCAGGCTCCCGGTGCCAGGCTCAGCCCCGAGGTAGAGGGAGCAAAGAAAGAGACGGGGGCCAGACGACACTGGCCTAACAGCAGGGCTCTGTGTCCAGGAGTGGCAGTTTCTCCCTGAGTAATTTTCCACAGTTTGCCCTGCCCTCCGCACACAGTTGTGCTCACAGGGTTCACAGGGTGTCTGCCATGCTCCAAGAGTTATTCTGGGCCAGTCACCTGCTCAGTGACCCTACCCGCTTTGATTTCTGCCCCCATCACTCATTCGAGGTTGCTTCTCAAAGTCCCCGTACCAGTCCCCGGGATACAGTTCCTCTGGACCTCGAGACCCCCATCCCACCCCCTCGATGCCTAGCTCTCGGGTAGTTCTGGGAAATCCCAAAGGCACCATTGTTGCCGGGCTGGGGCCAACATTTCTGTTTTCTCAGAAGGATCAAAGCCCCATCCCAGCCCTGCCAGGAGGAAGCAGTTTTGACTCGTGCAAATATCTGCAGTCCATTTGGGATTTTACTTTGGTGAGAAATAAATACACAGCCATCTGCAGATGATGGAAATATGACTTAAGTAACTTTTTGGTTGAGGCTCTTGGGCCCAAGCCCAGATGGAAATAAGACCTTGTATCTCAGTCTCCCCTCACACTTTTGAAAAAAAAGGAAAAAGCAGAGGGAGAAAAAAAAAAAGCTGGTGGAAACTGAAGTTCAAAATGGAGTGTGCTCTATTTCTTGGCCTGGGAAAGGAAAAATAAACACCAAACAGCGACTCCATTCAAGTGTGTGTTATCTGGCTCATCCCCGCCAAGAACTCCCTCTCCGACCGGGAATTGCTGTGCCTACAGACGGCCCCCACGCCCACCCCTAACCCAAAGCAGGCAGACAATGGGCCAGAACACCCGGCCCAGCCAAGGCCTCTCTCTGCAGCCCCCAGAGGCCATAAGATTGGGAAACACAAGGCTATTTTTAATGTCCTATTTGTCTACCAACTGCGGCTCCACGGGCCTGAGAAATGGTATCATTTGTGGGAGGCGGCATTGATTTCTTTTTTAACTTGCTCAGACAAAGCCACATTTTTTGTAACTTGCAGGAAAGCCAAAAAAGCAACACTTTCCAAGCGTGACCTCTTCCCTGGCTTGTCCTTCTGCCCTGTGGGAAGGGCTCTCTCAGGTGTGTCTGGGAAAGCAGCCCCCTGCTGCTACGTGCTGGTCAGCAGCAGAACCAGGCCCCCAGGCCCCCAGGCCCCCAGGCCGAGGGGCCCAAGGAAATGAAATTAAAGGCCCAGACATCCCACATCCCACAGGAGAGTCAGCAAATCAGGAGGGAGCAAGGGAGGGAGAGAGTTGTAGGATCAGAGAGGGGTAGGGCCCTCCACTGGTGAAGGAGGCCCAGCCCTGCCCCGGAAGGCCCCGTGTGATGGGGGGACAGGCAAACACCTGCCCTGGGGAGTCCCATATAGGAAAGAGTGAGAGGTCACACACAGAGAAGAAGGCTTCTCAACAGCCAATCCAGCTCCCCAAACCCATGAGGGGAAGCTCTGTGCAGTAGATGTGTCCAGGGGCAAAGAGGGTGTCTCCAAGTGGGTCTACCAGCCTGAGGCAGACCTTGGACTCTGGCCCAAAAGAATCCAACAGGAATAACAGGAGCCTCTCTGTTCTTGGGGCTTCTAAAGGTTTTTGCTATGAGGGCATGACCCCATCTGGGCTCCAGAGGCGACCCCATCTGGGCTCCAGAGGCCTCCCCCTGCCCTCTGCCAGGACAAAGAGATAAAGATGGATGGATCTCTCTAGAGAGACAGAGATCCGAGTGAGACAGAGAAATAGGAAACAGAAACATAAAGATGCAGAGGGATGGAAAGACAGAAAGTGAGGGAGAGTTGACCCCCACCTCCCAACCCCAGCTCACAACTCTCAGGACAGACTGCAGGGGACCGCTCACAAGAACAAGAATAGAGGGACACACACAGTGGGCCGTTTTCTTTCTCCATCGGGTCCTCGGCACGCGCCCTAGAGGCGGGGTGAGAGCCTGGAGTCTCCAGAAGGCAGCTGGACACCAGCCTCCACGACCCACCAGGAAGCTGCTCCTTCCACGCCCCTGGGACCTCAACTCAGTCCACACTTGCTCAGACCTTCCCCACATCCACTGCTGCGTGACCTGGAACAGGTCTCTTCATTTCTCAGTTTCTTCATCTGCAAAAAGGAGATATAATAGCACCTTCCTCCCTTGGGTGTTCCGAAGATTAATTGACCTAGTGTGCATGTGTGTAAAATGCTCACGCATGCCTGGCACACAGTGAGGGCTTGACAAATGGCAGCTTTAACGCATGTGGTCAGTAAATGGTGGTTGTCACTGCCAGAACTCCCGGGAGAGAGGCAGAGCTGGGGATGGTGGGAAGAAGAGCAGACAGCAGGCAGGACGGGAAGTCAGAGGAAGCTGGTGAGAAGAGGCCAGAGGGAGGCCGCGCAGAGTTAAGGAAACTGTATGTCCCAAAGCTGGATGGGTCTTGAGATCACCCTGACCCACCTGTGGCACCCTTGGTGCTGACCCCAACACAGACATCACGAAGAGCCTGAACATGGGGAGAACAGAGCCCTTCTGCTAATGGCTACACATCCCTGGTTCACTTCCCTGGGGCACAGGTCAGCCTCCCACCAAGCCCTAAGCCTCCCCACCCTGGGAATGCCTTTCCTGTGATGGGACGGTTTGGAAAGCCCAGAGCCCAGAGGAGCAGAACTGCAGCCAGATAGGCCAGCAGGCGACTCCAGGCCTACCCTAGTCCCCGCGCGTTTACGGGAGGAGCAAGAAACCAAGCAGAATCTGTCCGTCATCCTGCCTGATCAGAGAAGCCAGCTCCTTGTGAGGAAGGGCTCTCGGCAGCCACTTCAGCTGCTCCGGCATCCCTGTAAGGGGTCTGATGCTCCTGCCCCAGGGGAGGGGACAGATCTCCCTCCCTCTTCACAGCCTTCAAGAAGCACCTCCCCACCACCCACCTATGCTGACCCACAGCCTGCTCTGTCTCCACAGCTGCCATTTTGGGACCCAGAGAGCAGCCCGGGCAGCAACGCCTCCCGTCTCAGAAGGCAAGTGGAGGAAGGGGAGTCGAGTCAGACTATACGGGCTGCTGGGAGGAAGTCCGGAGACCTGAGCTGTCATCCTGGCTCGATCCCTTTACAAGAGTCACTCACCCACTCAGACCTTCACTTCCCTCCTCCAGAAAATGGGAATAATAATTTTTACATCTTGGGGATTCGGTGAGACAATGGCATACATCTAACCACTTACATAACACTCTGACCCGTTCCTTTCGTGGGTGGTGAGACAGAGCAATTGGGTGTGTGTTCACTGGCAGCCTAAAGACTGGCTTTCAGCAGAGCTGGGTGTTTGCATTCAAACCACTCCCTGGGAGGTGCACAAAATCAAGAGACTGGCCCTTCCAGAACCTCGAGGCAGCACGGGCGTATGACAGAGCTGTTTCTGGAACCAGATGTCATGTCCCCTGGATGAAGTTAACTCCCTATACCTCGGTTTTCTCATCTGTAAAGGGGGATGATAACAGCCCCCCAGGCATTTAGGTTGATGTGATGATGAAATAAAGTCATCCACATCGATCCTTCAGCTCAGTGCCTGGCGGTAGCAAATGCTCAAGGCGGGTGGTCATTGATGGTAAAGGAACAGAGACACCCTCCAGGAAATGAGGGGGGAGATGGCCAAGATGGATGTTGAGTGGAAAGCGTGGCATGTAGGATGCTACCCTCAGGGCAGAGAATACGGAAAGCAGACCACATGCTCTATTTGCTTGGATTTACATGAGAATACTCTGAAAGGATACCTAAGAAACTAGTAAACAGGGTTACCTAGGGTTGGGAGGATGAGAGGGGATGGGGTAGGAGCAGGGCTTTTGCCCGTTCACATCTTCATACAAGTCTGATCAACCATGTGAGTGACTTACCTATTACAAAATATTTTTAATTAACATAAAAACTAACTACTGATATTATTATTCTGTCTGAGCTTCAGTTTCTTCCCTAAATGAGGAAGGTGATCTATGCTTCACCTGCCTAACTAGGGTTTCATAGGGATTCAGAAAAAAAGTGAATACACAAGTGCTTTGAGAAACAGAAAGAGGCTGGGATGAGGAGGAGGAGGAGGACGAAGAGGAGGGAGGAGAGCAGGGATGGGAGACACCCAGTGGGAGAATCACTGAGCCATTGTCCCAGGAGCTGTGCCTCAGTAAAGCTGACATGCCAGCTGGACCTGATTCACTCTGGCCTCAGCCTTTGGCCTCTTTCGTCAAACACCCATGGTCCAAAGGAGGCTCCTCAGCCTGCCAAGCATTTCAGGGGAGGTGGCTGCAGGTGGGTAGGGCAGGGGTATGGCTCGTGGGCACCTGCATGTGACCTTTGACACCTGGCCAGAGCTATTGGGAGCAGGAAGGGACCCCAGAAATGGAGTTGTGAGATGGATGAGACATTGCAAAGGAAAAGGAGAGATTCTGCCCAGCGACACCACAGGGTGGCTGGACCTCACCGAGGGTGCGGCTTAGTAACCTTGCCCTGGGCTCAGTGGAAGAAGATGGGCAGAGTTATATCATTTATCACTGCCCCCACCCACAATTCTATGACATAGATTTGATTACCATCCAGATGAGGAAACTGAGGCTCAGAGAGTTTCAGATATGTCTATAGCCAACCACCAAGTGGCTAGGGTCCAGAGCCAGGCACTGTGGCTCCCACCTCAGCGCCACCCCATCCTATCTCGTCACCCAGGACCAGGGCTGGCCACCTTCCAGTGGACCTCGTCTATAGCAGCAGGACAGAAATGACCACAGCTTAGCTCAGAAATTGCAGCAGCAGCATTGTCTGTGGCCTAGCAGTCCCTCCGCCAGGAGGTTTCCACACTCATTGGCCCCCCAGAGCCCGCGGGCAGAGCCTGGGAGGGGCAGGGCTTGGGAATCCCTCAAGACCCCATGCCCCTGAAACTTCAGGGGCATGAGGCTGGAAGAATGAAAGTGCTTTTCATGGAATTCCAACAGGAAACCCACGAGAACATTCCTGCCCCAAGGATTCCAACAGGAAAACCACGAGAACATTCCTGCTCGCGGGATTCCAACAGGAAAACCAAAAGAACATTTCTGCTCGTGGGGTTCCAGCTGGGAGCCAGAGTCCATGTTCCCTGCTAAGGAGGCCGGCCAGTGGGTGGAGGGGTGGAGGAGAGGGCTTGCCCCGCCCTCATAAGCCCTCCCCAGCCCCTCAGAACCATTCAAAGATTCCTTTGGCCTCTCTGGGATGGGATGGGCCATTCAGGAACTGGCCAGCCCAGCTCCCAGCCCTCCAGCCTTTGCTCCAGCTGGCTGTCCTGCCACCAGCTTCCATGAAGAACGCACAGCCCCCTGCCCCTCCAAGGGTCTTCATCATCAGGGTAGGACTCGCGAGTATGTACAAAAACTATCTTAAACTTAATTACCTCTTGAGATGCCAAGTCACGGGTGCCTGAAGAATATAGAACACACCTGATTCTGCCCGCCCTCCTCCAACTATCTATCGTGCTCCAGCATCAGGACCTGCCTGAAGCTACATGTTGGGAGGGGCCCTGAGGAACAGGATGGGTTCTTGGCCTTAGGAAACTTCCACTCCAGTAGAGGAGCTGGGAGGCACTCCAACCAGAAGTGCTTTTAGAGTGCTGTGAGAGAAAAACCATTTACCCCAGGCGGCACCAAAGCAAACCCTGTTCATGGGGTACTGACCACGTGCCAGGCAATGTGCTAGGTTTCAGGACAGTGACAGTTCGTCTTCCCAGAAAACCACTCCCTAATGGGAGAGACCAGAAGATAAATGGTTATACCACAGTGGGAAGAGAGTTTCAATCAAGGTTCGTTTAGGATGCAAAGACGGGAGGAGATCGGGGAAGGCTTCCTGGAGGAAGTGACACTCCAGCATGCTGAGATGCTGGACTGGAAGTTTAGTGGGACTGCAGGAGTGGGATTTGGAGGTGGCAGTGTTTGACATAAACCTTTGTAGTGATGGTTAAGATTTGGGTCGTGGAATGGTGAGAAGACCTTAATAAAGGCAAGGAGGGGACATGGGAGAGTAAGTTTTAGACACAGGACAGTAGATGCATATAGATGGATCCAAAGGGGAGGGGTGCAGAGGACAGAGGTCCCAGAGAGCTGGAGGAGCTGTGGGTCAAGTTGAGGTATATTCATTCACTCCGTGAGGGAGAGAAAATGAGCACATGAAGGCAGGGAAGACGGTTGCACTTAGAAAGATGGGAGGGATTCCAGGCTTTGAGGGGAGTCTCGGAGCTCCATGAGGGAAGAGTGTGACATACAGAAAATGAAAGAAATTCAGAGTGAGATGCCAGGGCCTTTTCATCTGCAGCCATGCAGATGCCCCACTCTCAAGTCCAGGGATGGAATGTTACCTCACACACGTGGCCCCAGGGCTGGTCCAGGCAGTCTGGCAGTGACAAGGTAGGAGGGAATGGTTCCCGCAACAAGTCATCCAGCCAATTACCAAGAGGGGCCAGAGGCAGGAACTTAGGGTCAGGATTAAGGGAAAGCAGAGGTGGCAAACCAGAGGGCAGGGACACACCCGAAAGCATCAAGCCGTAGGACCAAGAGCTGAAACCCCACACCCAGCATCGGGGTGGGAGGGGGACAGACCTGCCACCAGAACGACCGAGGGGCCTGTGGGCCTGAACTAAGCCGATGAACAGGAAACGGGGGCAGGGGGTCGTGGCTGGCAGTGTCTAAAGCAGTGTGTGCTGGAGCAGGCTCCACGGCCTCAAAGACCCCTTGGTTAAATGCCCCCAGTTTTGCGGGAAGGTTGTTTAAATGTTGGCAAAATCATCCATGAAGCATTTATATCACAGAAATGAGCAAATACTATAAATCTAGGCTACTGCTTTTCCCCTCCCAGAGAGATGGTGGAGACCAGCACCCATGAGACCACGGTTCTGGCCTTTCTCCGCCATGTGGCTTTGAGCTGTTGTGACCTCACCTGTAAATGTCTGTTCTCACCCCTGCCAACATGAAGGACTGCTGGGGGCTGGGGGTGGTGGTGGTCATGCAAGTAACTGTAGCTGGATGTGCTCTGCAGGTCACAGCATTGCAGAGAGATAACTGCGAGTGGATTTCCTAGCATCTCCCTGGATGTCTGATCTAAATTTAGGTCCTTTTGGTCTACGTTGAATCCCAGCCACTGCCTTTCCTTCCTTCCTGCAGGCTCTCTGGAGACAGCCGTAAGGAAGTCCCTGCTGGAAGGCGGCTGCCCTTTGTTGTTTCACCTGCAAGTTTACATGTGTGCTTTCTGGCCAAAGTCCCCCCAAACCTTCCCTGTGCCTCCTCCAACTACCCTTTCCCACATGCTCAGAAACTTGCAGGCTCCCTACTCCTCTCCTGGTGTTCCAGATGCTCCACCTCTGTCGCAGGTCATCCCCTTTCATATCCATAGCTACACCACCACTCTTTGCTCAGCCACTCCCTGAGAGAGCCCATCCTTCCACATCAGGACATCTCAGGCAAGTCTCTAACCTCTCCAGGTCTCATCTGTACTCTAAGGATGATGCCTATAAGAGCCCGTGCCTTTTTCTGCAAATAATAGAAACTCTGACTAACAGGGACTTCAACCATAAGGAGAGTTGCTTACTAAGAAGTCTGGAAGTGGTGGTTATCAAGCTGGCTTTACAGCTTCAAGATGCCAGGTCTTTGCATGAGGATCCAAATTCTCTCCCTCTCCCCTCTCTCTTATGGTTACAAAATGGTTGCCACAGCTCCAGACATCACATCTTAAGACTTCCTCCAAAGTCAGGATGTAGGGTGATGGTCAAAGTGGAAAGAGCCCTCTTCATGTGCTTTTCTATTTTATCAGGTATGAAAAATTTTTCTCAGAAGCTTTTCCATCTCCATGCCCCATAATTCCCAGCAATTTTTTCTTACATCTTATTAGCCAGAACTGGGTTATGTGATCATTTCATGCCACAAAAGAGGCACTCTTCCAGCGTCTATGGTTGGAAGAGGCAAGCGGGAAGGGAGTTGAGAAGGGCCTTTGAGTGATGAATTAGCGTGGTGATTTAGAGGGTAGCTAAAGATCAGACACAATGGCCATGAATGTTCTCCCTGTTGTTGTGAGGGCTCACCACCTCCCAGACCCCTGCTCTGTCCCCGACTGGTCACCCTGGAGCTGTAGGGGCACCCTCTTCTCCTCTTGCCTAGGGGCTACTCACCTTTCTCTGAAACAATAGTGAGTGAATAGGCTCAACTCCAACTAAGCAGTCACAGGGTCAATTATATCGATGCTTCCAGGAGAAGGAGGGAGGTCTGAGTCTTGTCACAATCAGCAGGTCTGTATTAGCCTCTCTGTGTGCCCAGCCCCGGGGGAAGCAAGAGCCTGTCCCTTGTGAGCTAATCATCTGGGTAACCCTGGCTGCAAATGAGAATCACCAGGAAAAGCTTTTCAAAATATTCCTGCTCAAAAAAGCCCCTCAAAATCCCAGTCTAATCATGAGAGAAACTAGCAAATTCCAGTAGAGAGACATCCAATGATATAGCCAACCAGCCTTCCTCAAAACTGTCTAAGTTCTCAAAAGTAAGGTAAGTCAGAGAAAATGCCATGGACCCAGGGGGACGTGAGGATCAAACGTAATATGATATCCTGGATGGGATCCCGGGATGAAAAGGGAACATTAGATAAAAACAAAGGGACCCTGAATATAGCATGGACTTTAGTCAGTAACGGTCTATCAATATTGGTTCATTTATTGTAATGATGCACGATGCTGGTACTAGAGAAACTGTGCAAGGGACAAGGGGCTATACAGGAACTCTTTGTACTGTACGCTCGATTTTAATGTAAATCTAAGACAGTTCTAAAGAATAAAGTGTAATGTATATATTCAGGCCTGCACTCCAGACCAGTGACATCAAACCACCGATGGGGAAACTCGGGCTTTCCTGTTCGGGTTTCGGCCCCATCTCTTCAGTGTCTCAGAGACTCCTGGATCCTCCGTCACTCCGATGGCTGTCTGACCTTGCACTCCTCCCCAGTGGACGGCAGAGCGACGGCCTGCATGGTCTCCATGGCACGACTCTAGGAGTACCCCTGGGCTTCCAACCAGATCCTCTCCCAAAGAGCCTCCAGCAGGAATCAGGGGACCACAGTGAGGGGCAGAGACTGGCTGGGGGAGAGCGGGAGGGAGGAGCCGCTCACATCCGTGTTAGGTGTGCTGGCTGCTTCTGAAGGCAAATCCCTTGTTTTTTGCCAAACTTCATTCGATGAGAATGAGGAGAAATATGCTACACAGGAAGTCTACGAAAGCTGACAAAGAGAGCTGCGTCCCTTGGAGGTCAAAACTCGCAGAAGTTACACGGAACACTAGAGTTAGGAGAACTGCAACTTTTGGGAAAGATACATCCCAAAGAATGGTGGCAATGTGGTGAAGTGGTTATGAACACAGGCTTTGAGACCAGACCCACTTTGGTTCAAATTGTAGCTCTGCTGCTTATTTGCTGAGTGATGTTTACATCAATCAGGATAGGCTAAGTTATGCTGCAGGAACAAATAATCCCCCAAATCCCAGTGGCTTAAAACAACAAAGGACTGCTCATTGACCCAAAGCCTTGTTACACGTCTGGGCGGCTCTCTGCCACTGCCCTCTGTGTGAAGACTCTGTGGTGCACCTCCAGATCGACACAGCCTTCCTCTAACACTGTGGAGAGGGGAGAGAACTTGAGGTCAAGCACCAGCAATTCAGTGCTTCCACTGGGGAGTGCCCCATCTCAGGTCTATTCATATGAAAGTCACATGACCTCATCTAACTTCAAGAGGGCTGGGAAGTACCATCCTCCCATGTTCCCAGAAAGAGCAGGGAACTAGGTGTTGGTGAGCAATAATAATATCCTCTGCAACTTTGGATGAGTAACCTGTTTCCAGATCAGTTTGCTCATCTGTCAAATGGAGACAATGATACTTACCTTAGAAGGCTGTGGTGAGATGGAATCAGGTCATCTAGGCTGGCCATTCCAATCCTCTTGACCAACTGATTGGTTCAGGGATGGACACAACCCAATGATACTAAGGAGAGTTTTTCTTGAGATTTGGTTTATGGATGCTGAAGAGAGTTTCTCTTCCTCTGAGATATCGAGTGATGAGGATTAAGAGAGCTCAAAGCTCTTGCACATAAGTGATCATTATAATCTGTCTTGATAGAAAACAAATTCTAGGAACCATGAGAGTCCCCAAACACCGTTTAACCTAAGACTAAACTGCACCCAAGAGGTTTCTAGAGCAAGTCCCTCACTGAGTTAAAAGCATCATTTATTCCCATAGAATTGATTAGATTCAGTTATATGGATTCATGGATCCTGGTAATTTCCCTTCATAATTTGTAACAATTTGTAATTAAACATATAGAGATATTAATCACTCTACAAAATTTAAGGTGCAAGAAATGTTGCATTTTTTAATTTCCCCCAAAAAGTTACATCTAGCTAAAACTTGCATTTGTCATGATGATGGAAAGTTGATGAAGAAGGTTAGAAATGGACCCTAGGCTATGCCCGGCCTATGAAAATAGATAGCAGGGGCTTAACTGTCAATCCATGGTTGTCCCTGCTGCCACATGGCCCACGCGGAGGGTGTACTTTGACTCTGAGGCCAACTTGGCCCAGGGACTTTTCTCAAGCTTCCAAGCCTCAGCACCTGGGGTCCAGGTCCTGCAGGCACAGGGCAGCCCCTGCCCCGCTCCAGGGCCGGACCTCAGCAATTCTGGGTGGCAGATCTCTGATGTCCAGGCCCCTAGCCCCATAGAACCTCCAACACTGTTCCTTTACCAAGCAGGCTCACACTCCCTGAAGATCATGCCCCTTTCTTGGCCCTCCTGACAGATGCCCCGTTAAACCACCCAATGGGCACAGGCCCTCCAAATCACAGGGCAGCCCACCCCAGCCGGGCAACTTCTCCATTTGGCCGGAAACACAGACCAAAGACTGTTACTTCTCTCATGCTGATAAGAAAAGCTTAAACCTCAAGAACTCACTAAAGTTGGGCTTTCCAGAAGGGTAAAGGAAAAGGCAGGCACTCCTTCTTTTATCCTGATAAGTCAGCAACCTAAAAAGTAGAAAAATGAGGCCCCACTTCTCGACAGGTTGTTCTGTGACTTCACATCGGCATCAGGCCCACCTGCCAAATATATCTGTATGTGGGACAGGGGCCCCAGCAGCTGGGGTCTAATTTGCTCACCATTTAACCCGATCTCTGGCTCTCAGCATGAGCTGTAGGTCTCGATACATACTGGTTCAACAATTCCTTATTAATCAGAACTCTTTCAGTGCTAAGTGATGGAAATTCGAACTGGATTAATTTTTGTTTTAAAGATCATTGGCCCTGGTAACTGGGAAAACTGAAGGCAGGCCTGGCTTTAGGCAATATTGGAATGATGTGGAGTTGGATCTTCTTCCTGCCCTTTGGCCTACTTTCCTCGAGGTGCTAGCTTCATTCTGCCAAAGGTTTCTTCCTTGTGTCCTTGGGCAATGGCTCCAGCAGCTTCAGACTTCCTCGGTCCTCATCACTCAGTATCTCGGAGGAGGAGAGACTCTCTTTCCAGCATCCAAAGCCCAAAAGTTAAGCAAGACTCTTATAATGTATCTCCCTCTGAATCAATCAATTGGCCAAGAGGATTATATAGCCTGTGGCCACTTAGATCACATGCCCCACTCTGGGTGGTGGTGAAGAGGCCCCATAAGAAACAGCTTCACCAAGAAGAGGGGTGGCTCCCCTAATAAAAATGGGAGTATAGTAACTATAATGAACCAGAATAGATATATATGTGCTTATGTGTGTGATAACTGAATCACCGTGCCGTACACCAGAGACTAACACAACATTATAAATCGACTATACTTCAGTTAAAAAGAGAGAGAGAGCTATGACCAAGCAAACTGAGAAGGGCTCTGCCTAGGAAGATGAAAACAGCAAGCATCCCCTACACATAGTGTTGGGAGCTAAAGCTGGTAGGACATATATTCAGTTATGTTCAGTCATGGTGAGTGTATCAGTTAGGGTAAGTTAGCTGCTATAACAAACAACCCCCAAATCTCAATGGCTTCACATAACACACTCACTCATGTCACAATCCCAAGCCGGGTGACGGGGTGCTCTTCATGCAGTCATCTGGGACCCTTGTTTTAGTGGCTTCCTCATCCTCTAGGGCTTTAGAGTCCCGTGCTTCTGGTTGCACAGATCGGGAAGGGGGAGTACACAGATCATACAGGAAATTTGTAGGGGTCAGGCCCAGAATTTGTGTATATCACTCTGGCCCAATATCCACTGGCCACAACTCAGTAACTACACACAGTAATTGCAAGATGGGCTGGAAAATGTGCCCAGGAAGAAAAGTAAACAGCATTTGGTGAGTTCATAATCTGCCAAATTGAGGGAGAGCCCCTGCCAGGACCAAGGAGGGGGTTTCAGAGCAGGGAAGGGTGGGGTTGGCCTGGAACTGAAGGCTGCCAGCCCCTGCCTTCCAGATTTTTCACCTTGGGCAGGTCACGCTTCCTCTCTGAGCCTCAGTCTCTCCATCTGCCAGATATAACCCCCTCTAATACCCCTTCCTATGAAAACTTTTTTTGCTTCCATGATTTACGCACTGCCTAAAGCCTCCATAGACTTTCCCAGCTCCGAGTTTCTATGATCTTATAATCTCTGATCTCCCCTTTAACTTCACAACATCCCCCTCAACCAAGCCCTCCTTTTCCCCTTCCTCTGCTTAATTTTTCTCGATAGCACCTATTATCACCTGATAGACCGAATGTTTTTCTCATTTATTTATCAGCCCCCTGCTCAAGAATTTAAGTGCCAAGAGGGCACAGCTTTTTGTGCTTAGTTCACTTCTGTACCCCAAGTACCTCGGAAGTGCTTGGCATATTGTAAGTACTCAGTAAATATGTACTGAATGAATGAATGAATCAAATTTACCTTTCTCAGTACAGTTGTCAAAAAATCATAACAGAGCAACACTGCCATCTGGTGCCAGACACTCGAATTGCAAGCACAAAGTCAGGGTTGCAGGGTGGACAGAATCCAGGGACAAGCCTTGTCAAATCAACCCTACTTCGTTGCTTCAAACACCACGGTCTGAGTTTGGATGTCTGGATGGCTCAACAGGCCCAGAGGGTCTGATTTTCTGTCTCATGTGTGCTTCGCACCCAAGATTAGATGAGACCTCACTAACCATGCATAAGGCCCTCAGATGCACCAGACACTCAATTCCTCTGATGCTGCTAAAAATACATAAACAACGGGCAATGCTATCTCTTCGGAGGATGGAATATCAGAAAAAAAAGACCTCAGTTCTGGGAGGATGAGAGAATACATGAGGTGAGACCAGTAAGAAGGACCAAAGCAAGAAGGAAAAGCCTTTGGGAGGAACCAGAACAGTAGACCCTACCTTGAACCTGACCCTGAATTCACTTTGGTTTCCTCATTTGTAAGATGATGGTGATGGACTAGTTGGGCTCTAGACCATAAATGGAGCCCAGCCCTAAAGCCCTTGAGAAGGAACAGAGGTCATGGGTGCCTCCAGTTTCAGGAGTAAATATCTAGAAAGAGAGGTAAGGGCTCATTCCCTGGTCAGAAGCTGGTGTCCTCAATCGGTGGGTGGTCCTTATTACTGGACAGTTGTCCCAGTGCTGTGGGGGGCCTCTCTCTAGGAGAGGAATTGACTGTTTAACTAAATTTCCTTCTCAGAGCCTCACCCCTGCTTCGGCCCTGGTGGGTGTAACCCAGTCCCTTAGCGCTACGACAACCAGGACCACCCCCTTCCATTCCCCTCCACCAAGTTTTGTTTGCATAACTCTTTTCAACAGCCTGAGGATTCATTCCAGTTGATCTCTGACTTCCTTCAGAGAGGTTTGCTCCCCTAGTTCCCTCATTTGGGTTGACTGCCTTAGGGGATGAAGAGAAGTGGCTCTAGATAAATTTTGCTCCTTCTTCCAGAGCCTTGTCCATCGGTGGCTCTGCTGATGCCTGCCAACCTTTCCTTCTGGCCTCTGCCCCAGCTCAGTCCAGCCCAGATGTATGGAGCACCTTCCAGGATTGTGTGAGATCTGGAGACGGCTTGGCCTCTGATGCCTAAGGGCTACATGGGGGACATGTGGGGGACACAGCACATGCAGAGCAGCAAACAAGCCATGACAGTGAAGGTGTGAGCAAGTGTCAAAGTAAGGGGTTCGGGCTGAAGGGAGATTGACTGGGAAGACTTTTTGGAGGAGATGGGATTCCTGTGGCCTTTAAGTTCACAGAGTATGTGAGATCTTGGAAGGAACCACCTTATCCCAGCAAATCTTAGCACCTAGAGTCAGGGGGAGGGGCAACTGTGAGCACCATACCCCCTGCCCCACCCCCAGGCATGTGGGTGTCATTGAGATGCAGGCCTGGCCACCTTATGACCCTGGAGCATCTGGATGCCCAGACAATTTAGGAGCCCCACAGAGACCCACTGCTCTCCTCCTTCCATCCTCTTCCTTCTTTACTTCCCCTCCCACCACCAGAAACTCCTCTCCTCTTGTTACCCTGGGTCCCTGCTTCTGCTTCTGCAGCTCCTCACACCTGGCAACTCCTTCCCCTGACTCCCAGGAGCTCTCATCTAGTAGAATAACTGGCAGAGCCTCTGTTGTCAGTGCAACATCACCCCCACCCCTTTCTAAAGTCTTGTCTGTGGCACTGAGAGAAACTGGGAACTACAATTCCCAGAATCCCCTTGGCTGTATGGGTCCATCTTGGAAAGGAGAAGCTCAGGTCCAGTATTTGTCATATTTGGAAGAAAAGGAGAGATCGTTATTAAGTTAGTAATTAAATTATTATTTAATTTAGTAAATTAAATTCTTACTGATTTAAATACAGATCAAGAATTTTCTGTGAAAATTTAGTAGCCAAACTGACATGTGGTATAAATGAAAATACACACAAGACTTTGAAGACTTTGTAGCCTCCAAAATGTGAAATATCTCATTGATAATTTTCATATTGTTTCCATGTATTTTTGATAAACTGAGTTAAACAAAATACATCTTTAAAACCAAAGCTGATTGTTTCTTAGTACTTTGTTAAAGTGTCTACTGGAAATTTTTAAATGACATATGCAGCTCATGTCCTACTTCTACTGGACAGAGCTGGTGTAAGACGTGTGGAAAGTGGATGAAAAATAAACACACAAAACACTTCGTAGATGCACAAGACAATAAACAACGTCACAATGTTGAGTGTGGATTGATACCACATGAGAGACATGCAGACGTCAAGAGTTAAGGGCTCAAAGGAGAAAAAGAGGTCCCTGAGGGTTTCAGGGTAGGGAAGGCGGATGGTGACTGCAGGACTGGGCCCCACCCTGAAGCAGAGGGAGGATGTGGATGGGGTGAGGGCACCGAGGCCATTCCAGGCAGTGGATTCAATGTGCTAAGGGAGGAACAACTCCCTTATTCCTGGCAAGACGCAATGGCCTTGGGGTCTCAAGCAGATAGGAAGGAGGTGTCATTGTTTCCACCTGTATCTTCAGTCACACCTCCATTCATTCCACCCCGTGGACAGAGTGTTGGGGAGTTGGAGGGGAGAGGCAGGTAGGGAGGCAATGAGTTGAATGCTGGGAGCATGGGTACCATCTCCCAGGGTACCAGAGGACCTTTGAACACCAGGTCACAGTACAAACTAGAACCCAGATCCAAACATCTCCTCTGGCTTTGTCTAGAGTAGGCTCCCTGAGGGCCCATGTTTTCCAGGGATGCTGGGATCAGAGGCCAGGCTCCAGCAGGGCAGGATGCTCTACCCTGGCTCCAATCCCTCTGCCTCCCTCCCGCAGCCCCATCGCAAGCAGCTTCCTAGTGGTTATAGGCCTGAGTCCTAGGGAGAGTCACAGGAGAAACATGTGCTGTAGTCTGAGATGAACTCACTCCATCTGGGCAATATGGAGTTTGGCGGAATGAGGCCGTGGGGACGTGAAACATGAAGTCACGGCTTGAAAGTGCTTGCACTTGCATTTTGCAGAATTTCTGGCATGGCTATCCCTGGATGTTAGCGGGATCTTTCTGAGAAAAGCTGGGACCTCTGTGGTCCTGGCCTGGTCCTATGGGACTGGCCGCCTGGAGCTGGTGGGAGGGGCTGGAGCTAAGTCCAAGTTGGATGTTGAGTCATTTCAGGAGGGGCTGGCTGTGGTTTCCTGCTCAGGCCAGAAGATAGGCCCAGAGACTGGATCCAGAGGAGTGAGAAGGCCAGCCAGACCAGAGGCAGGGCACCAGAGCATCCACTGTGGCACAACCCAGAGCAGGTGGTCACAAAAAGCACTGGTCCCCAAATCCTGAAAGTGCACTGCCTGGGAGAGTCCTCCTTGTTGGGAGAGCTTTGAAAACAGGAGAGCTTTCCCACCATTGCCTCAACGAACCTTCATGTTTGCCTTCAGAAAGGGGAAGCCTTAACAGCTCAATAAATCCTTCCCAAGCACTTACCCGTCACCCAACACTGAATCGGGCACCATGGGGGAAATGAGAGGACAAGTAGAGAAACTTTAAATCTCAGGGCAGAAAGAGCGTTAAGAGATTGCTGTAAAATGACCTCCCAGAGTAGAAATTCCTGCAGCAGCATCCAGGGCAGTTCCATGTGGCCTTGGTGCTCGGAGAGCAAAAGGTTTAACAAAATTGAAGACTTTGTAAGCAGCAGCTGGCAGACTGGCCCAGTACATGAAGGGGCACTAATGCGTGCACCCCAGACCGGAGGTGCTACAGAACCCTGAGCCGGGGTGGCCAGTGACAGGGATGGCCGCTGTGCATCTGAATAGGTAGAGCAGGCCTCCTGGACAAGGGGACTGGAAGTGGACCACAAAGGACATGTCGGCTCTGGGGTCAGGAATAAGAGAGTGGGATGCAAAATGGCTTAGAAAAAAGAAAGAGAGGAAGGAGGACGAGGGGAAGGGACAGGAGAAGTCAACAATAGTGATCTGAGAGGCTACAGAAAGTTCAGCCCCAGAATCTCTGTTGCCTAAAATCTCACCATGAAATGTTCACTTGTGAGGGGGCGACTAAGTTTTTTGTTCTTCATTTTCATGAAGGGAATGAAGCTTCCCTCGCTGAGATAACATGTGAGGTCCCTAATAGGGCATAAGGTGGTGACAATCAAAGAATAGGCAAACAGGGGCAAATGAAGACAAACTCTGCCACTGTTTTGCCACCAATTAGCCAGTTTGACCGGTGGCTAGTCATGTCCACAAAGATGCTTCGGCAGTTCAGAGAGGAGGGAGGTTGAGTTGGTCCAGGGGGGCAGGGTGGGTATGGATCTTCACCCACTGACTCAGGAAAACTCTGACCTTCTCCCTTCGATCTCCCTGAAGCTCAGCCCTCCAACCAAACCTCCAAGTGTAAAGAGAAGCAAGGTCTCTCGGAAGGAATGTGTCCTTGTTGGCCTGAACAGCTCCTGCATAATCTCAATCTCTTTTCCAAAGGGCTCACAGGAGAAAAGCCCTTAGAAAGCTTCACAGCAAAATTGTTGAGTTCCTGGGCTCTGGAGTCCAGCTGCCCGAGTCCGAGTTCTGGCTCTATGGTTGGATCTAAGACCTTGACCTCCAACCCTCTGAAGCCCAGTTTCCTCATTTGTAACAAGAGGCTGATGAGAGTACTTATCAGGGTTATCATGAGGGTTAAAACACAGAAAGCACTTGAAGCACTTGGAACGCCAGGCATCACCCTGGATCAACGTTGTTCTTCGTATTCGCACCAGTTTTCTGCACGCAGCCAGCACAAAGAGTCCTCGAGGTGTTTCAGAACAAAGACAGAGTCTACCTAACCAGAACAACAATTTTTAGCATCACTCTTCCACTTTTTCAATTCTTACTTACTGAACACCTGTTGTGAACAGGATTTTACAGAGTATAAAAGACACAAAGACAGCATGGGAGCCAACCCTGTCTTGAAGGGATGTACAACCTGATATGCACAGTAAGACATGGTCCCGAGGGAACACAACATGACACAGTGGACGGGGTGTGTGCTTGAACATCACTTACATCAGGCTGCATGGAGGCACTGGGGATTGAACCCAGGACCTTGTGCATGCTAAGCATGCCCTCTGCCACTGAGCTGTACCCCGCCCACTCCACCGCTTTCCTTTTCCATAATCAAAGTCAGGAGGCAAGCAGTCCAAGCTGGTGTTTGTGTCTCAGTGAGTGCTAAGGGTCCAGGCCACCCTCAACGTATGGTTATCTAACGTGTCACTCAGGCTCCAGCCTGGTCATCCTCTTCTTCATCCTTGTCACCCTCTTCTTCACCAGAGCCACACATATGGAGCACACATTATGTGGCGGGAACCATTCTAATCGCTCTTCAAATATCAACTCGTGGAATCCTCACGATAGCCCTATTATGGCAATATTATTTTTTCCCTCTGTTTACTGCTAAGAAAACTGTGGCACAAAAGGATTAAGTAACTTGTCGAAGGTCACACTCCTGGGGGGCAGGGCCAGGATTTCAACTCAGTCTGGCTCCAGAGTCCAGCTACTAGGAAGAAGCTAAGGAGGGCACTCCCTGCTCTTTAATGACATTTTGGCCAGACCTTAGTCACATGGCCACATCCAACCATAAGGGAGGCTGGAAAATGTAGTCTTTATTCAGGGCAAGATAAAAGAACTGGGAGCTCTTTTACTAAGGAAGTTGGGGAACATATCCGGGGGACCAATTTGTAGTCTATGGCATGGATCCCCATAAATTCATCTCCTCTCCTATAGTGGGGCACCCCCAGCAGTAATCCTGTGTAACATGACCTCTCCCCCGACCCTCACCCAAGAGAAGTTAGTCATAGCTCCTAAACTGGGACCAACAGAGATTCCAGCTTACTGTGTTGGACAGTGGCATGTACCCTCCAGGGCTGTGGGCAGCGGATTTCAGCCGAGTCTTCAAGGCTACGGTCTACAAAGGAAATACTTCAGTGGATGTTCTCAAAGAGAATGTGGCCCAAGCAGTGCTTCCAGCTGCCACTGCCAGGACTCCCTGAGGGGCTGCAGCATCCCTGCCCTTGGGTGCTATAAGACCCACCAGGTCCTTGTGATAAAAAATCCCCTTGTTTGCCCCAGTGGGTTTCTAGACAATTGCCCAATTGCCATCAAAGAATGCTAACTCCACAACCAGGCAAATGTGGTGAGCGCTACCAGCAACGCCAGTGAAAATGCTATGGAAGTACGAAGACTGGCCCTGGGGGGTCAGAGGAGGCTCAATAATCTGGGTTAATATAGTTGACACATAAAGTGTTGACCACGTGTCAGGCCTCACTTAATCTCCAAATACCCAATGAGGCAAGTGCTACTACTATTATCATCTTATAGATGATTAAACCAAGGCACAAAAGGGTTAAGTAACCAAAAGGTCAAACAATAAAAATAGTAGAACTGGGTCTTCAACCAAGTCAGTCTGGCTTTAGCTTCCTTGTTCCACTGTTTGGGTTTGGGTGTTTGGTGTCTAGGCTGGTCTTGAACAAAGGGTAGGATTGTGATGGGCAGAGGCAGGACCGTCCATGCCAAGCAGAAGGCACGTGGGAGCCACGTCATGGAGTCAGTAAGAGCAAGGCTGATTTGAGGAGTCTGGAATAGTTGCAACATACGGGCTCTAAGGCACAAGAGTGGACAACCAGGCTAGAGAGCAGGGTTGGGAGTTGACTCAAGGAGGGGACTGTGAATCTCTGTTAAAGATGTTTGAGGGTATTTTAGAGGGAGGCACTGGGGAGCCATGGAGAGTGTGGGGAAGTAACAAACTCTGGGCCTGGGTTTGGAATGACTGTTCAGGAACTACATGACTGAAAGCGGGAAAGACATTCGGGAAGCTCTTGCAAAAAATGATTCAGTACGTGGGATTTTGAGAGGGATAGAGACGGGAAGATGAAGATGTGAGCTCTGGGGTCTCGAAGCAGGACTCCTAGCAGGAGACTAGGGAGAGAGAGGTGCCAAAGGCAACTCCGGTAGAGGTTCTGGGCCCTCTGGTGGGGTGGGGTGGGGTGGAGGACAAGGGGAGGGTGAGTTCGGGTTGGACAGCATGTGTTTGTGGTGCCTGGGGGACACCCTTGTGAAGAATCCTGCAGGCAGACATGGGAGA
Organism: Vicugna pacos; assembly: GCF_048564905.1. NCBI lineage: Eukaryota > Metazoa > Chordata > Mammalia > Artiodactyla > Camelidae > Vicugna > Vicugna pacos. The sequence goes on from NC_133001.1 coordinate 30,951,735, forward strand.
GCAGTCAGGGTTGGAGACGCAGCTCCGAGGTCATACGTGTAGCATGATTCCTGAGGCTGTGGGCACAGATGACACCCCCCAGGAGGGAGCCCTTAACTAGAACCCGGAAGAGGGCAGGAGAATAAGTAGCCAGAAGGAGGCAGGAAGCAGCCGGCTCAGTCGTCTGAGGACAGTGGGGGGAACGCAGGCCCTAGAAGCCCAGAACAGGCTCTCAAGGAGGAAGGCAGGACTCCGGGTGCTGAGGCTGCTAGGGGTAGGAGGGCAGGAGGTGGGCCAGAGCTCCGGCTCCCTGCAGGCCCAGCCCTGGCAGAGCTCCGCAAGCCTTCCTGTTGCCCTGGAAGTGCCCCCTGCCCTGGGGATCTGCACAGTCGTTCAGATTACGGTGGAAAATGGCCCCAGGGACTGGGGCAATTTGCTGCTCACAGACGGATTCCAACTTGCCCATGAAAGTGTCTCATTCCGGTCCCAACACCCAGGCATGTTCGCACCTTTGGTGAAGAGTCAGGCCTGCCCAGGTGACGCATGTGGGCTGGGCTCCGCGGGGGGCAGCACTGCCTCTAAAGGAAGCCAGAAGGGCCTTCAGAGCCCGGGCGCTCCATCCCACACTGCCCCGGAGAAAGCGAGCAGGGCCCCGAGACAGTCCACGACCCAGCCAGCCCTAGACGGGCTCTCTCTGGGCAGGCTGAACCCACTGGAGGGTCATGGCCCAGTGGGGTAATAGGGGACTGGAAAGAAGGCTTTTCCATCAGGCCCCTGCTCTGCCGGTTAAAAACTGTGTGACCTTGAGCAAGCTCCGTGGCCTGAGATGGTTTCCCCTTCTGTAGAAGGGGGACAATCCCCATCTCGTGAGGGTGTTGTAGTGATTCAATGAAATAACTTGTGTGAAGCACGAAGCCCAGTGCCTGGGGCGCAGCACTCACTGGTAAACAGGAGTGATTCTCATTGCCAACCAGCCCTGCAGTCTGGCCTCTTCCCCCAAAGCTTGACAAGAGGAGGGGATCTACTGAGGGTAACAGTCACAGGACAAGAACCACAGCCATCTCCCCTCTTTTCCACTCGTCTCCTTCCTGGAGGGCGAGTCCTCAGTCCCCTGTCCCTCCTTCCCTACCTCCGAGCTGCAGCCCCCATTCTCAGGTAGGCCTCCTCCATCTCTAAGGCCTCCGGGAAGTGGGGCATGGTGAGGGCCAGGCCCAGGAGAAAGCACCTTCTCACAGCCCAAACCTCCAAGCTGCCCAGGGTCCAGCCTGGCAGGCTAACAGGCAGCCCAGGGTATCCTTCCCAGGTTTACATGGTGTTTTGCTGTTTCTTCTCTCGTCCCTCATTATAATTCCATTTCCCCAACCATGTCAACCATGTCCTCTTTTCCAATCTGTAGGAGTATGGAAGCAATTGACCAATTTTGAAATAACGCAGAATTCTTTACACTCTTGCCTAATTTTCACCTCCCTGGACTGTTGACTTCCCCAACCCTCAGCTCAGCCCCAGGCAGGCTTATTTTCCTTGCTGTGCTTCTTGTTTAAAAAATTGGGAATGGAGTCAGGATGGAGAAACAGATTGGGAATTTGACCTGTTTCCATCGAGATGCCTGCCCTCCACCTCTTCACTGGAATCCACACTGGGCCAAGTGTGAGAAGGCACTTTCCGAAGGGAGCCGTCACCCTCTGGCCTCCCAGCCCTCCGCCTTGCACCCATCCCCAGGGTGTGTGGGGGGCTGGTGGAGGGGGCTGCATCCCAGGGTAGCTGCTGAGGCAGACTGAGGTCAGACATGCTCCAGGGCCCCCACCCGCCAGCCCTTACACATACACCCAGTGACAAGGATCATTAGCCACGGTGGTGAATGCCAAAATCACTCACTGGCCCCAACCCAGACTCCAGGTGGGTCATGGAAGCAAGGGGGCCAGTGAATGGAGCTTGGGATGGGCAGGAGATCCAGTTCCCGCCTCTGAAAGGCTTTACAACATGCTGATACAAAGAGATGAGACTGACAAACGTGAGTCATTTAGAAACAGAATAAGATGTAGGAACTTGAAAGCTGAGGTTCTAGAAACAAGTCCTATCCACGTCTGCAGGGACCCAGTGGTAGAGCCTAGAAGGTCTGAGAGCACTGCTGCCGCGGGGGGAGTGGGTGAGGGAGAGCAGCCTGGGGAGCGAGCCCATGGTGACCATTGCATACAGAGCACCCCCCAAGCACCCAGTCATGAGACTGTGTCTCAGTACAGTGGCCAGCCGTGACCAGCTGTGGCTGGAGTGGGCTGGCTCCTCTCAGGCCCCCTGGGGGAGGCTGATTCTTGGGTTTTGTTTTGGGAGAAGCTTAAACTTCAAGGCGGGTTATAAGCAAACACCTGACTTACCTAACCATGAGCCCCTTGTTGTGACAGAGGCCCAAGAACACCCAGTGAGATGAGGACTGAAAGGGGGACCAGGTGGGGCCAGAGCCAAGGGCCCCTGCTGTGCTGGAGTGGGGATGGGAGATGTGAGCTTTCTTGACTGGGAAGGACACAGAGATAAGTAGAGACAGAGATTTCTGGGATAACAGAAGACGGTCCAGGAGATACTGAGTCTCAAGGCCAACTGCAGAAAAAAACCCAAACTTACTTCAAGGGACCCCAAAGGCCCCAGTGTCCCTGATTAAAGAGCTATGGTTCCCTCCTAAGACTCCTCTTCCCATCCCTTCAGCACCAAGGGTGACTGAGAAGGCTTGCTCCAGACCCCCTCCACTGAGCCTCAGAGTGGAGGCCAGAGCCCCTGGAATCATTCCCAGATGCACCCCGTCCGGGGGGCCCCCAATCCACAGCCTGCAAGGGCCTGGGAGGAAACCAAGATTGTGCCACCCAAGATAAAGGTTTCCGTCTGATTTTGTGGTTCAGCCGAAGTCGTGTTCTTAATTGTCCAAATAAACAGTTTTTAGCCTGGAGGCCAGGATGTGCCAAAACATGCCACTTCCCTCTCCAGCACCAACTGGGTGCTATGGGCACCATCCCATATTCTAAGTCACCGCCAGCACTAAACTGCCCAGTGGGCCATGGTAGCCAGCAGGGAGGGCAGGCTACCAGCTGCGTGACCCCAGGCTTCAGGACATGAGGCAGGGCTGGGCAGCAGGACGTCCCCTGACAGGGAGGTGAGTCCTGCCCTCCCAGCTGCACCATCACCCACTGCTGACCTTGCTCAAGCTGCTGCTTCCCACCAGGCCTTGGTGTCTACATTGTAAAGTGAGAGAGGAGGGCTGGTACCATGCTTCTCAAAACGTGTCCCCTTCAGCACGAGCATCACTCGAGAACTTGTTAGAAAAACAAGTTCTCAGGCCCCACCCCTACTGAAACAGAATCTCTCGGTTTGGACTCAGAAATCTGTGTTTTAGCAAGGCTTCCAGGTGATTCTGATGCCAGCTAAAGTTAGAATATCTGCACATTTCCGTCCAGCTCTAATATTTAATGAGCCTTATTTCTTTTACCCCAAAGAACTAGTTACTTCGCAGGTTATGTTATACCCTTGAAAGCAGGACCAGCCCTTCCCTTGAGAGAGACTGAGGGCTCAGCCCTCGTCCCCAGTTCCAGCCTGGCCTGAAGTTGGCGTCATGAGAGCTCTGGGCTCTGCCTGAACTCAGAGCTTGGTCCTCCCATGATCTGGAATCTGGCCTGGGCCCAGGACTCTGGATTCTGGGTGTGGCCTGGGATATAACAGCCCAGAGGAGCCAAGTTCAGTCAGTCCCAGTGGCCATCACATGGCAGCAGAGCCTCATTTCCAGACAGACTATCAGGTCAGCTCCACCAAGAGATTTGGAAGGGGCAAAGAGCTAAAAGGAGGGCGATGCTAACTCCAGGATCACAGGCGTTATGATTAGAACAAATGTTACTTCCTTGCCGCCAGCCTGCACACAGAGAAAAAAGCCCTAAGGAGAGGCCCCTTAGGGACACCAGCTGTGAGTGCACGCTTTCTCTGCGAGGAACCTCCAAGTGCAGATGAGGCCTCTGGATCCACGGAGGGCAGTAAGAGGCTTCCCTCCCTGACTTAGATTCAAGCCCAAATCTGTCCACAGGAGCATCCTCAGACTTCTGACTGTCCCAGCATGGTGGCCTCAGCTGAGCGGTCTTCAGTAGCTGGTTTCCTGGGAAACACCAGCTCTGGAACTGGCACAGGCCAGCTCACAAATGGAGACTGCAGGGCAGGCCCAGGTTCAGGAGGGCCAGGCCGCCCAGCCTGTCCTAGAGTGCAGGGGGACCTGGGGGCTGGGCCCAGAAACAGAGGGGACGGTGAGCGGGGACAGGAATCTGAGACAGAAGTGAAACAGACACAGACTATCACAGCCTAACAGGCCCCTTGGGCCCCTCTGGGTGGCTTCAAGGGGGCCGCTCTCCGGTTGGCATAGCCAGACCTTTGGTTCCATAGGTAATACTTGCCTCCTGAGCCCTGGGCCACTGAACCATAGGGCCTGTTTTCACTGAAGCATGTTTCCCCCAAATTTCTGGGGCCTGTGATTAAGGTAACAGAGTGAGTTACTAGCACAAAGGGAAGAGGCAAGGCTGGGAGAGGGAGGAGGGTGGGCCGACCGACGGACACATCTGTCACTAATCACAGGGAAAGGCTCAGACCAAAACTCATTTCGGACCCAGAGCCTCTGGGCCTGTTTTGGGAAAGTTGACTAATCCCATAATCCTGCCCATCAGGCAGTTTTTCTGCCTAGCTTCCAAGTGGGAGTGGGAGAGAGGCCTGGGGGCAACCGTCCGCTGAGGAATGTATCCTCTTAAAGGGGAAAAGCCACCTTAGTTGGGCTTTGTTCCACAGAGGTCTATGGTTTAGGAGTGTCAGTAGCTGGGCCTTGATGGCAGTGCCAGTGCTGGGTGGAGGCCAGCCCTCGAAGCAGGGGGTGAGGAGAGGGCACAAGGGGCCCTGCAGGACCACTGCCACCTCTCTGGGCCTGCTACTCAGATGTGGGCTGGGACCAGCAGCTCAGCCTGGCCAGGGAGCTGTTACAAATGCAGGCTCTCAGCCCCCCCACCCCCCCAGCCTGCTGCACTGGGCCTGGGAGACACCTTCCTCCCTGGGCTGCTGGGCCACTTAGGGGATGGAAACAGCACAGCCCCCTCCTCCAAGAACTGCCAGTCCTTTCACAGTCCTGACAACTCAGGTGGGAAGTGACCTCAGCTTGTCCACATCCCCAGTGCCGGGGAGATCCCTGTTCAGGGCAGAGACCCTCGAGGCAGCAATCTGGTACCCATGTAGACTCATGCACATGCCAGTCCACACACAATCACACGCACATGCTCCCCCCACCCCACAGTGACTTCAGTGCACCAACCCAGCAATACATAAATGATAACAATTTAAAACCAGAGCCTCCTCAAGTCACAAAGTAGCCAAGTTCCAGGCAAGTTCTGTGCAAACTAGGTTTGTCCCTCTGATCACATTTTCTCTTCGTTTGATATGAACATTTCAGAGATGTGTTTGTTTGATGCTGGTGGGTGGGGGGATTTGAAATGAAAATATGTATTTTTAAAAGCACACTTGAAAGGAATCTGAAAAGGAATACTTTTCAGATCATATACAGAAAATAACAGCCTTATAGTCAAACCTCACCAGTCCCACTCAAGGAGACCTCTGCTACAATGAGACCCCAAACTATTTCCTCCTGGTCTGTGTCTGCCAGTGAGGCGTGGGAAAGAAGAGGCATCTCCTAGGCAATTTTTTGTAAAGGGCTTAAAGTCAGCTTCTTCCTGTGAGTGTCCCATAGTGATCCCAGCCCATCTCGTCCTGCGTCTCTTACAGAGTGGGCTGCATGCGCTGTCTCTTTAAAAGTGTGGCCTGAGAGTCTGTTTACCAAGATGTTTGTTTGGGTCTCAGTGGGAGGAAAGGAAGAAGATAAAAGTGGGTTGGGATACTAGAAAGACAGAAGACCAAAAAAAAAAAAAAAAAAAAGAAGAAGAAGAAGAAGAAAAGAAACAAAGAAAGAAAAAAAACCCTGAATGCAGAAAAAGCAAGATAAGAAAAGCTAGGTTTTGAGGGAAAATTTATTTTTGCAACAAGGATTCCAGTCCCCCAGGGACTGTTTCCACCCAGCAAGTTCATCACCAGATGCGTAGGCTGGTCAAACACAATTCAACGGATGGAGCCTGGCCACTGAGGGCCACCTGCCCAGTTCAGGCTCTCGGCCAAGGGGCTGGCACTGCAGCTCCTGGGAAGGGTTAGGCTGAGGTTAGAAGGAGGACAAGGTGAGAGCAGCCTGGAGACAAAGCTGGCAGCTGGGCCTGTGGGAGGGACCAAAGCTCCCAACCTGGGCTCTGGGTACGGGCACCCAGGATCCCTGCACCTTTGTGTGGTGGACACATGGGCACATTTAGGTCAACAGTACCCCGGAGAGAGAACCTGCAGCTTTCACAGCATCTCACAGGCTCCCCTGATGCCTGGGACCAGCAGCTGGGATCAGGCCTGAATCAAGCCCCCTGAGATGTTAGGTGGGCTGCAGGAACCCTCTGCTTTAGATGTGCTGGTGAATCTGCTTCCCAGAAGGAGGAAGCCATTTCCAGTGACCACGCAGAGAAGTACAATGAGAGCTGTCACTCCAGGCAAGACCAGAAAAGAGCGAGGTTTTGAGATGTTGTTGCCAGAGTCCAGAGTCCAAAGATGGTTGACACTGAGTGAGCTTGTGGGACAGGGAGAACCCTCTAGGCTTGGACCCAGTCTCTGGTGAGTCCGTTCTGGATACCAAGTAAAACTATCCACAAACAGGATGGACACATGGCACGCACATGCGCACACATGCACAGATGTCATCCACTTTCCTCACCCAGCCCTCCTGGACTGCAGGCTCCCTGCAGAAACGGATCTGCCCACGCTGGCTCCTTGAAGCCATGCCTCTGCAGGGAGGACAGCTGAGGGCTATGGGTCATGCTGAGGACACTGTCTAGCCCCGCCTGGACAGGCAGAGGCCACCAGGACCTTCTCAGGGGACAGCTGGGCCCGGACGTTCCTGGAGCTGGACCCCAGAATTTTTCTTCATGTCATATTCTGAGGATTCAGAAACAGCCTCTAAGTGGGATTATCCCATCACGGCTGGTGTAAACTCTAGCTGCACCAGCTCCAAAGCATGTCCTGTCTCCTGGCAGTGCGGACGAGGAGGAGGGCGGTATGGGGCAGAGATTGGGTCAACTTCAGGTCACAGGACGGAGGCGGTCATATCTCCTACTCCCCCAAAGACCCCAGCCCCTAGAGTCCTGGCCCTTGGGATGTCAGGGCACCTCTGTCCCCAGTGCCACGTGTCACAGGAAGGACTCCCTAGCCAGGGAAACATTGCAATTTTTGAGATCAAACTCCACTCACCAGGAAACTAGGTGAGTATACTTGCCTCAAAAACTCAAAGTAAAATGCTGCAGCCTGCATTCTGTTTGATTTCTCCTGGGGGAGCCAAGGGCAGTTTGCTTTTCACTTAAAAGGTTATTAGATGTGCTTCTTGAGGGCAGGGGCCATGTCACACAGCCCCAAAGGGCCCCTTCAGCGTTGATGTCAAGCACAGAGGCAACTTAATTCTGGCATGTTGATCACAAAGATGGAAAGATGGGCAGATGCACAGGCTACATCCAGTCTTTCATTTTGAGCTCTTCATGCCAGCTAGTTCAGAGGGAAGAGGCCAAAAGAGAGGAGAGCTGTTCAGAGGGAGTCAGGGGGCCCTTGGGGGGTGCCCCTGGGGGAAGAAGGTACAACAGTAAAATATCGATTCGTCAAATCAAAACCCCTATAGCCCTGAAATCCCTGCAGAGCCTGGCAAGGATTCAGCTGAACTGTCCACTTGCTCTAAACTTGCTACAGGCTCCCATCCTCCTGCCCAGCTTTTAGGATGCCCCTGTCAGGCCACCTCTTGTTAAATAAACCTGCCTTTGTGTGTGTGTGTGTGTGTGTGTGTCCCGGAGGAGAGAGAATGGGCTGGGGGAGGGGAGGAGGATCCGTTTGTCAAAATAGACCTCCTGAATGCTTTTAAGGGCCTGCAGTTTGGATGAGTAAATATTTTCCCTTTCAGATGAAAGGTGCAATCATCGCCGTTTTTTAATTACTTTAATTAGAAAAGATTGCCTTAATCTTTTACTTATCTGTACTATTGTGGGAACTGCCAGAAAATGAAGTGCAGGGAAAACAGGTGGAGTTTGACCTTTGCTCTCAGCATCTTGAATTTCTTCTTGGCTGGTAATTAAGAAGAATCAGGGGAAGTTCCTTGTAGAATCTAGGAAACGCAAACACACACACAATCGTGGATACCAGGGCACGCTGGCTCTCTCTCTCACACACACATTCACACGTGCACACAGGCGCTCTCATGCACGTGTGTGCACATGAGTGGAAAGGAAAGTGGACCCCAATGGGGCAGATCAGAAAGTTCCAACTTTTGAGAGCAGCGTTCCTGCTCCAAGCCCTGAGGTGGCTTAATGAGTTTCCCAGGGTGGCCTAAAATGATTAATTAAGCAGACAGCTCCTCACCCCCCCCCCAAACAACGGAAACCCAGTAACGGTCTGTTTGGGGAGGGAGCAGCAGGGGCCCCCGACTCCAGGGGTGGTTGGGGACGTGGTGTAAGAGCCAGGAGCCCCAGATAAGGGATGATAGCAACGGCCTGTAACGGCCACTGAGGCTCACCCCGCCCAAGCGCCAGCTAAAGGGCCTCCCTCTGCTCCTGGCCTCTGGCCTCCTGCCCTGTCCAGGCGCTCCCCAGCCCAAGGGGACCCTTGGCAAGATGACAGGCATAGTTGTCTCTGGCCTCCCTCCCATTTAGGAGCCCTCCCCTTGCCCATTTCTACTGTGCACCATGCCTGCGCTCGTAGCTGAACACTAGGAAGGGATTCTAGAGCCTGCCTGGGTGTCCAGAGCCACAGCATGGAAGGGAAGGGAACGGGAAGAAGGTGGCAGGGGTCCTTGGGGGCTTCTCTCTCAGATCACCCACGTAGTGGGGAACGTACTGTGTCCTTCAGAGCTGTCAGGGGCCCCCAGAGCCCAGCATTAGCCATTCACCGACTCAGCAAACAGACTGATTACTTCCAGTGTTCAAGATACCGTGGTGAGCAATGGTATAAAATGCAGACTCCTGGGGCCCCAGCCATGGGGATCCAGATTTTGTTGCCTGAAAAGAGTCCTGGAATCCAGGGGATGCTTGGACATAAGCAGAGCTCAGCACTCGTGTGTCCAGCGGCACCTCTGTTTTCTGCATCTATAACCTGGACCGGCTGCCTCCAGAACCCTATGGATGTTTCTCTTGGAAGACGCCCCAAGAATTCAGCTGGGGTGTTGATGTTGTGTCCTCTTTTCCACAGACAAGAACACGGCCTTCCTTCCCAGACAGGCACGTTCCCTGGGGCCTGGGACAAGAGCAGGACAAAGGTGTCTCTGGCATAAGGAACACCCAGCTGAGGGTTTGCAGTCTGTCCTGGGCCTTGGAAACAGGCCTTGCGAAGGGGATAGGGGCACTGAAGCAGGCCCAGGCCCAGCCAGCCTGCAGGTTGGGAGGAGATGGAGGCGGAGGTATGGATCGGGCGGAGCCAGGAACAATGTTTTCTTTCTCAAATGCTCCGGGTGCTTGGGTTGGATTTCCAGCCTTGTGTTTACAGCATCTGCAGCCGCGTCCCCATGACCGCGTCTGTCTGTACCTGTGTCTTTCTCTACAGGTGTCTGTCTGTGTTTGCGTGTTCTATCTGAGTGTCTGATCACACCTGTGGGCGTTCGTCTCTCCGTGTCTGGAGGAGGCCTTCTGAGAAAAATGGCTCTGGCTTCCACTGGTGTGAGCTCTTCCACCTCAAAACATGGCTAAAATAAACCTTGCTGAAAAAGCTTTAACAACATTTTTTTTTCCCTGTCCCTGGCATGGGCAATAACACCAGCGGGTCTCCACGGTCAATTTAGGAAGCTTGGGAAAACACTGCTTGTAATTAAAAGTCTAGAAGGGCCTCAATTAGGGCAGTGTTTGCCCTGCCAGGCCTGTTCCCAAACCCCGCTCGGCAGCATTCCTCTCCTGGCTGGAAAAAGCCTTTGATTCGCACCAAATGTTCAGTGGCCACACTGGACCGGGCCTTGGCACTGCCTCTCCTGCCAGCTGCTCAGGGCACAGGCGGGCCTCTACCCTAAGGCTGCGACCTGAGACTTTGTCGGGCGAGGCTGGAGGAGCAGCCCCCGCTCTCCGCACCCGCCTGACTTCCCAGCCCCTCCGTGATCCTGAGCTCCCACTCTCGCAGGCACGGACCAGTCCACCCAGGCGCCCACTCCCTACCCGGGGCGGCAGTGTTCATTGTAAGAATGAAAAGCGGTATATGTTAAGCCCATCTGAGGATGAGCCAGCTGCAGTCACTGTGGAGAGAGGCGGTATTGAGGTGCAGCAAGGGGCACCCCAGTGCCTCTTCTTACTCTGCAGAGGCCACCTCCATCTAAGCAGAAGCCTGGCCGTGAGCTACAGCCACCTCAGGACATGCAGCCAGAGGGCTCCAGGTCCCCGAGGACCAGAGGATGCAGGGCCCTGCTGGGAGGGTAGGGAAATAGGGCAAACCTCTGACCTCTTGAGTCCCAAGGATTAGAGACAAGGACTGAACTGGGACAGGGCCCAGGGTGCTGTTTGTCCCCTCCTTTTGGTAGGGGCGGGATAGCCCATGGCAGAAACACAGGGATCAAGAGTGTTGCCTCCTTCCTGGGGAAAGGCTCAGGGTGGGTGGGAAAGAGAAATGCTGAGTCAGCTCTGGAGCAAGCCTCTTTTCCCGCCCAGGACACACACACACACATGCACACGCACACGCACACGCACACGCACACTGAGGCCACAAGTGGGCCCTTGGTGTCCCAGATCACAGCCACCCACACACTCACATTCTTCCACAGGCTTGTACCAACACCCACTCACAATCATGGACGTGGCCACAGTGGGACACACAGCCACTATAACAAAGGCCAGTCAGCCCCAGGCAAAACTGGGCTGCCCTCTAGGGTCCACCAGTCGTTGGCAGCCCCCAGCACCTCTTGCGAGAGCAGAGGCAAACAGCGAGGTGGGGAAGGAATCACTGTGCTGGCAGATGGTCTGTGATGCAATGCCAAGGTCAGGTCCTCGACCCCATTGGCCATGGCCTGGGGGGTGGGGCAGGAGAGTTTGGAGAAACCTGGAAGAGGGCAGCCTAGGTGTCCACCCCAGCTCTGCTGATGCCCCAAAGGGAGGGACTTGCCCCAGCGACCGGGAATGGCAGGGGAAGGGTTACAGGCTAACCAGAAAAAACAATTACTAACGGGAAAGGCAGCACATTCCAGCCCTGCTTAGCAGGGCCGCCAGGGCCGTGGGTGGTTCTTGGATTATGCATTTCCTTGAAAACAAAAAAGAAAGTTCAGGGCAGTTCAGCTGTGCCCTGAATCTCACTCTGGGGCCTTTGTCTCCAGCCCCCTCACAGCCCGCGTGCCCGCACACACGCACGCGATCCCTCTGGCCCAGCCAAGTGTCCACGGGAAAGTGGGAACATTAGTATGACAGAAAGCTGGCAAGAAAAGTTGGGGGAAGACTAGAAAGAAGAACTGAAGCAAGAAAAAGGACAGGGTAGGGAGTAGGGACCCCAGAGAACTCTCCTTGCCCAGAAGACTCTATTCTGCGGATTAGGTTGTGGGGAACGTATGTTGACTCACTCAGCAAACCTATACAGAGCTCCTGCTCTGTTCCAGACACCATGCCACACACTGGGGCATCCCCGAGGGGTTCCTGTCAGGAAGACCCGGTCTCTTCTCCCCAGTTCTGTCTCAGGTCCAAGCACTTGTCCATCTATGCAATCTGGCCTCCTGATAGATCCTGGTTACTGAATTCAGACTAAGAAGTGGGAGCTGATAAGGCTGAGAGACAACCCCCTCAGAGTGGTTTACTTTTTAAGGAGGATGAGGATGGTGGTGCCTCCCTGTGGAAGAAGAGGAGGGGGCAGCCATCTTGCCATAAACATGGGAACAGAATCCAACGGCCGCTGAGTCTGACCGGACACGTCCTTCTCCCCTGATCCCTCACCAAAGTCCGTGAGGTGTCAGCCTCCCCGCTGCAAACAGGGAAACGGAGGCTTGGCGAGGGATGGAGGGCCTCACTCCAGCCACTGCACAGGCTGCCTCCTCCCTGGATCTCTGTCTTTCCTCAGATCTCTATGTGGCTAGCTCGTTCTTATCTGTGAGGTCTCAGCTTAAACACTGTCCCTCCGAGAGGACCTGTCTGAACTCCCGTCTGAAGAGCTCTGCCGGCAATCCCTCTGTTCCCTTCTGATTTCCTGTGTGTTTATCTGAAGTCTGTCTTGCTAGCCAGACTCTCACCTTCTGGAGGGAAGGGCTTGAGTCTGTTTCATTCACCACCTTTATCCCAGCTCCCGGGATAGTGCCGAGCACACAGTAAGTGCTCAATAAATGTTTGTGAAATGAGTAAAGAAATGAGCGGCCACATAGCTCAGGTAGGTAGAACCAGGTCAACTTCCAGGCCTCCCTTCCCATTTGTGTTTTCTCCTCCATCAGACTCCCTCCAGTAGGACAAGCTGAGCAGGATGCTCGGGGCTTTTCCCTCCCAGCCCTGGCCTGGATAGAAAACAGCCCAAACTTAAAAAAATAATAAATCAGATTCCATAGCTGGACTACATGTTGCTTCTGCAAGGCCCAGATGCCTCGTCCGACCAGGGAGCTGGATCTCCAGTCTTTCGTTTCTCTCTGTGTGGAGTCTCCAGGGCACAGAGGTGACAGGGAGAAGCACATGTCCGGAAAGAGGAACCTTGAGCTGGTGTCGTTTTCTACTCCCTGTCCTTTCTGTGCTGTTGAAAAGAGAATTTACTTCCCTTCTCATTTTCCTTTTTGCATTTTTCAGGCTGCATGCGAATTGTTCCAGCCAAGGGGGTGGTGGTCCTCAGGGATCTGTCGCCAGGCCTCAGCTTCTCTGAGTCACTCCATGGAAATCAGGCAAGGCCTTGGGACCTCAGTTTGCTCCCCATGGACGCTCTCCTCCCAGACCTCAATGCAATCCCATTTTTCACGTGGTCTCCCCTACTTCAGCCAGGCACTGCTGGAAGAAAGCCTCGAGGACAGGGCTGTAAAGAATCTACATGGCAGCTGACATGGCCAGTTTTCCTCGCTCGGCTTCCTAATGATGGCGATGCTGCAGTGGCAGGCTGCTAGAGGTCCGCCCTGTCCCACAGTCCTGTGCTCAGCCAGACTCGGACGCAGCAGGTTGCCCATCCGCTTTGGTACCCTTGCCCACCCCGTCCATCTCTCCCTCATTTCTGTTGCTGATATTCCCTCCCCCTCCTCCTCCCCACTCCTCAGCCCCTCTGTATATGGGGTGGGGAGAGTGCCCCAAGCCTCAGTTCTGGCCAGTGAGACCTGCCCACCGAGGTGGAAATCATTGCAATAATTACCAAGCCTCCTTGGCGGCGCTGGTGGGGGTGGAGAGGCAGAGGAGACAACTAGAGCCTGCCTAATGGGCCGGTGAGCCCCCACGTCTGACAAAGGCCACTGCTCCCCAAGCATCCTTGAGGCAAGAACAGAGAACTAGCCCCTTGTCCTTTGGAGGTGTTACAAAGCCTGGGACCCAGCACATTCCTTGGGGCAAGAGAAATGGAGGCTCAGGGGGTCCAAATGAGGAAGGCCAACTCCCAGCCCAGAAATGGTCTAGCCAGGGAGGTGGGGTGCCCCAGGGACGCCCCAGGGGCCTGCTGCATCACACCATCCCTTCCCATGCACTGGGCTCCCACCCAGGCCTCTCCCTTGGACAGCTGGGTGGGGGGACCATGAAAGGCCTAAACCACACAGGCTAGAGGGGCTGGAGATGGGAAACCAGCTGGTCCCCATCCTGTTTCCTCTGGAGCCATTTTGTCCTCAGTCTAGACCTCTAGGTGTAGCCTGTCCCCTCTTCCTCCTCCTTCTTCTTTTTTTTTTTAAATGGAGGTACTGGTGATAGAACCAAGGACCTCGTGCATGCTAAGCATGTACTCTACCACTGAGCCTGTATCACCCTCCCCCCATCTCCTTCTTAAGGCTCCAGAAGCAGATTTCAAAAGCGGGAGCTCCCTACTCCCAACCCAGCTACCTTCACCCAGAGGGGGAATTAAGGACGGGAGAGGCCCCGCACAGCCAGAGTCATCTCCACAACCTCTTCTGTCACCTAAAGACGGGCACCAAGGTCCCCTGGGCTCTGCCACCCATCAGCCCAAGCAAGACTTTGTGCTGGGGCAGAAGGAAGGGGAGGGGCCAGTAAATAAGCATTGGTTTGGACTGAGATATGCTGAACTGACACGTATGATAGCTTTTCCTCTGGCTCTGCTCATGTGCCGTAGGTCCTCCTGCTTTAAGCCTCAGTATCCTTCTCTGTAAAATGAGGATTTGGGCTGAGATCTCTGCTCTCAGAGCCTAGGCATTCTATAGGAAAGAAACAGGCCATAGTAGCTTCAGTCTTATTGGTTCCACACTGGGCTTCATCCCTAAGATTTCCTTTGCAGACCGAGCTCAGAGCTGAGGAATCCTGGATCACCTCTGGGCTAGGTGATGCCCGTGTCTGTCCCAGCTTGAAGCTTCCAGGGATGAGCAGCACCACACCCACTACAGGAGGTCCCAGGCTGCTTACGGAGATAGTACTGAACACACAGATACAAATATGTGGCCAGGACACAGAGGGATGAAGCTGGCCGTGGGAAGTCAGCTCAGGAGGGTCTGGGCAGACCCAGGGGAGAATGTGCACCCATGTTCATTCATATATGCTTATGTGCACATACACGCACACACACACACACACAGTTTCACACACACAGTTGACCCCTGCAGCCCTGCTTATGAGAAGGCTCCAGCTGGAGGAATTTCCTCATGTCTCCCTCTGAACCTGCCCCATTCCCACTTACCCCCTCTTTGGACTCTTCAAGTTGACCTAGCTGAGCTCTGTCTGGAGATGAGGAAAATGTCTCTATCTGTTTTTCAAATATTTGGGGCTTGCTAAAGACCAACACATTTTTTTTTAAGTGTGTATAATTCGAGGGCAATTTGATCCATATGTTTCTGATTCTCTTGTGCTTAAACCATCAAAATATTGATTTTTAAGAGCCATTTGATGTCTAAGGAACCTTTTTAATAAGCTTTTAAAGCTCTTTAAACCCAGAGACTGGAGCCAGTGCCAGGGCCCAGGCTGGCTGCTGGCGGGCTGCAACCCCTCCCCTGCGCCATGATTATTTGGAGCCAAGTCTCACTCCCCCTCTGTGGGCCTCACCTCTGCCTGGCCTCCCTGCCTCCCCCAGAACTATCCAGGGGTCCCAGCTCCAGCATCTTACTCTCCTGACAGAGGGGCTCACCCCTGCTTCTTTTCACAGACCTCTCTCTTATTTCCTCAAAGCACCCTTAAGACACAGACCAAAGAGGAGCAAAGGTGATTTTTAATTTTTAAAGCCTGCATAATATTTTGCTGTATAAATATGCTACCAATTTATTTAATCAATCCCCATTGAACAACATTTAGGTCATTTCCAACTGTACAGCTTCCTGCCCATTTCTGATTATTTCCTTTGGATACATTTCTGGAAGTGAAAATACGGGGTCAAAGACTGTGCATGCCCTTAACGCTCTTTCTACACACGTTGCCACCTCATTTTTCTCAATGCTTAGACCACTTTATACTTCCACAGGTCTCCCCTCCCGTACTCTTGAGAGGAATGTTCATTTTTATCCAAACAATGCTATCCCGTTTGAGCACACAGAAGCCCTCTCACACAGCTCAGAGCCGGGTAGACTCTGAAGCCAGAACACCTGCATTTGAGTTCCAAGTCTGCTATTTCCTAATTAGAACAGTTACTTATTCTGTCTGTGACTGTGTCCCCATCTATAATTTGGGGATAATAATGGCACCATCACATTTGCTTACCATGGGGACTAAATGAGACCATGTATATAAACTTAAATTACTTAGCGTCTGATGCATCAATAAATGATGGCTAATGTTATCCTTTAGCTATTCCTTCAACCCAGAATGCCCTTCTCTTTCTCACCTTTTTCATGCACCTTCCTCCCTCCCCCACTTTTCTGATGTACTCACTACCTGGGTCATCTCTTGTCCTTACACTTAGCTAAGCTCCATTTCAATTCAAATCAATTCCATCCCAACGATCCTGGCAATGTGCAAGCCAGGGCCTGGGGAGAGTTGCAGACACATAAAATACACTATCTCTGAGGGACAGGTCAGATGTGCTCTTTGAGCATTAGAGCGGTCCCCACCCCAGCACACGCCATTCCTCATGCTTTGATCTCCTGTAACACTTTGTGTCCGTAAGGTCACTGTGACTATGAGAGACTATGTACTGCTCTCTATCACAACTTCATTGTGTGTGTGTATTTGCATGTGCATGCATGTTCTTGTGCACACGTGTGTGTGTGCATGTGTGTGTTTAGACTTTAAATTCCTGAGGTGCAAAGGTAACATGGTGAGTTTCCTCTGACGCTTCCACAGATCTTACCCACGGCAGGGCACAAAGCTGCTATTTAAGAAACACACGAATGAATGAGCGAGCGAACAAAAATCAAAACCGAAACTCCCACTCAGGGTGAGGATTTGGGAAAAGGATTTGACTGGGAGTCAGGAATTCTGCATTTGAAATGTGACAGGTCCTGTGTGACATAGGCGGGTCTTGCCCTCTCTGTTCCTCAGCATTCATCCCCCAGAGTGAAGAGATTGAATGAGATGATCTCAAAGGTTCTTCCCAGTGCTGAAGACACTCTGAAGCCTCCCTTCCCCAACAGCCCTTGTTCCCAGTTGCCAGCCCCTCTCAGTCCCTCCAGACTCAGAACTCATCAGACCCACAAAGGCCCCGGTCCAGTCTGGGGAGGGCCTTCTGCTCCCCTGGCTCGTGGGGCTCAAGGCTATTTTGTCTAAGTTCTCCAGGAACAGAGAAAAAGCACAGAGGCTTTTGCTAAAGCCCAATGGGCAGGTCTCTCTGAGGACAAGGATTAAGTTTGTCTCTGTTGATCTTTCCTCTAGTCGACTCCCCTGTCTGGGAACAGCTTCGGATTCTCTGGGGTTTATCCTCCCTCATATGGTTCCATCCCCGTTGTGATACCCCTGCGCCGTTTTCAGCCATCCCTGTGGAGCGCCTCTGATAGGCAGAATAGACCCCAAAAGAATAAAGCAGATTTTAATCCGGGCTGGTTCTCAGTGAAGTCCCTCTTCCTTCAACAATCTCAATTTGGGAAAGAAAAAAGACCCTCCTGACTCCCTGGCCTGGGGCATCTCTGCCAGACCTCACACCAGACCTGAAAGACCTTCTCTACTGCTGAGGGGGACAGTCCCAAGGGGCCTCGGCTTCCCTTCATCCCAGCCCAGGACATTTCCAGACTCTGATGGAGCTGCTGGTGATGGGATGGTAGGTTGTCCCTCAAAGGATTATCTGGATTTGGAAGGGTCACTCAGGGGTCAGCAATCTGGGAGGACCAAGCCTAACTCGACACAGAAGAGGTGGGCAGAGGGTCTCTGTCTCTGAGAGACGCCTTCTGTCTAAGAACTGCCCGTCTGCTCAGGGAAAGAGGCCTAATGCCTCTTAAAGGACTTACTCCCTGCCCACCCTCACCCCCCAGACATCAGCTTTGGGCTATAAGGTGCTGTTTCTATTGACACCACAGTGACAAGAATGTGAGCTTTATGTAAAGAGTGGAGGATGTTTTTGAGCAATTTATGTGACATTTTTAAATCCAAGTTTTAAAAATCCTGCTGTTCCAAAACAGACACTGAGGCTTCAATACTCAAACTGAACAATCTTTTACTTTTAAAAATAAAGCCTTGGCGTTCATAACCAAAGGGGGTTCTCCCAGAAACCCCATTTTTAATGACCTTGATTCTGACTCTTTTGATTTAAAATATATGATTTTTACGCCCCTCTTTTGCACACAATCACACACACACACACACACACACAAGCGAACAAACACACTTGCTCCATGGTCCTGAACAAGTTTCTCAATATCTCTGGGCCTCGGTTTTCTAATTTATAAAATAAATACAATTTATATAATTTACAGAATAAAAGATTGGCTAACTATGTCCAAGTTCCCTTCCAATGCTTTAATTCTATTATCTCAAGGGAATTCTGAGCACATGAACTTACTGCAGCAGCTGTAGAGCAAAGAAACTATTCTGCCCTGGGTAATTCCCAGGTCATCCCCCCAGCCATGGGCTACAGATGGGGCGGAGCCAGCTGAACTAATGAGGGAGGCCAAACACTGCACAGGCTTTCAAGAAACACCTCTGTGAGCTACACAGGGGCAGCACCACGTCTGTCCTGCTCACTGCTGCCTTCCTGCCACCCAGCACAGGGTCCTGCACAGCACAACTATCCAAAATGGTTGCTGAATAAATAAGGCAATTAATTAACTAATTAATTAAGGCATGCATGCTGGGTCTCTTCCATGATTCAAATAGCTCTTTTCCAAAAAAAAAAAAAAATTCAAATTTTTTGTCAGAAGAACACCTAACATGAATTTTTTCAGAGGATTCTAGGCCAGGTATCGGCAAATGTAAGCTACTAAAACAGATCCAATATAACTCCCATGAAAAAGCCTCCTCCCCTAAAGGTAACCTATGATGATACAAGTAAACTGAGTTTTCCTGACCTATTGCATTGAGGTAGGGCGCCTCACAGAGAAGCCTGAAACGAAGTCTCCTTAGGAGAAGTCAGGCTATGGTTTTCGTTGTCCTAGTAGAAGGTGGATAGCAGAAGTGGAACCAGTACTTGGACTGATTATTTTTTTAAGGCAAAGGTCAGTTCAAGTGAGGTGAGGTGATGAGTGAAGAACAAAGTGTTATGGAAATCCAGACCTTCTGCGGTGATAACGGCATAATTGATGGAAGTGGGGTGCTGGTTCTTATCCTCCAGGCCCTCCCCTCTACGGCCATTCTGTGGCCAAATCAAAGGGTCAACCACAAAAGCAGCCTCTCCATCACTGTCAGGATTCTCGGTGACATTATCATCTCAGAAACAACAATTTTGAGCTGGAGTAATCTCCCTGTTCCATTTGTCAGGTGATGAGTTGCTGGGTCATATGATGTGATTATATCTGTACACCCACGGTCAAGGGTCTGGAGAGTCTACACTTGGCAACCACTATGGACATGAAGAGGAAAAGGGTGATCTTTAGACTTTGAAGAATCCCACATTATCGAACCCAGGTTAAAAATGTTCTAGCGTCCATTTGGGTTTACCTTAGACAGAAAGGTGGCCATCTCCTTCAGTTTCAAAATAGATTGTTATATCTCATCAGTAATAGTTACCCAAGTGTGACACAAAATGACAATGGCACAGATAACTCCTAGACTAGCTAATGGAAAATCTAAAGCTAGCTGATTGTCCATTTCCATTGGGCCAAAGAGTTTAGATTTGCCCCATGAACCTCAAAACTATGGAAGTTTATTTGTAACATCAGCTTAGGTTAATGATACATTTCTGTCATCCTTTCCCAATGATATAACCCTCGTTATAGAAATCACCATTTTGATGGTACACAGAAAAAGTGAATCAATATTTCCTCCAGGTAATTTTCTAGAATAGTCTATGTGACTTCATTTTGTAAGTTCCTGGAGGCATGCTTCATTGAGACATCTTCCTCAGAGGGTGCTGAGAGCCTAAATACCTAAACATTTCTGAAAAGTTAAGGCTTGATTTCCATACACAGAAAACAGTCCCCTAGTGGGGCACAGACTGTGTCGAAAATAGAGGTGCTGAGTGATAGCTGGATCATCTCTTTGGCATCTCCTTTGGGTAGAACCGAAATAATAATAGCAATAAAAACAACAACAACAATAATAAACATGACAATCACCAAAGACATTTCCTCAATAAAATCTATGCCATGGAGCAGCACCAACGCTATCAGCAAACCATTACCACAAAGTAGCAAACTAGAAAGAAATAGGCCAAAATTAAAGGAAGACTGCTAGACAGAGGAGAATGTGTTCATTTGTGACTCCAACCATCTGAATGATCTTTTTCCAAAGATGTGGAAGCATGTCTATTTCATGCTTTCATCTGCTTAACAGAAAGGTCTCAGGTTAGAGTCTCCTTCTGAAGATTTTCTGCTTCTGGGGGATTCTTACGCATCCTCACTGGGAAACTTCTGTTTGGGATGGCCTTCGGGTTGCCAGGGATGGTCTGTGTTTCTTTCATTGGGAAGCATACAACCAAAAATCAAACGCCTGGAGTTTTACCGCTCTCTTAAGTGTCTGCAATAACTAATGTCTTTTTCCATCAAGGTCCAAGGGCTGCCTTTCTCTGATGTCTCTTCTAGAAAATCAAGTTTTAGGTTGTGCAGGCATAGATTAGGAGGCTGTTAATAATAAAACTGGCCTATTGTATGGCTCCCTTTCAGTATTTGGCTATTGCTGCTTCTAACAGGGCAGCGTCTGGGATGAGAGGTGATATTCCTAGATGCTTGGGCAGGCTTGTTACCAGCTTCTGAGGAAAGCGCTGTGCTCTCAAAGGAGGGGATCGTGCTATCATTAAAGCCAAGGGCAGGACTTTGGGCCAGGGAAATTCAAGTGTTTCTGAAAGCTGAGCTAAGTTTAACTTGAAAATTCCATTTGTCCTTTCTACTTTGCCTGAAGATGGGGAGTGGTACGGACAGAGGAAATTTTGAGTAAGCAGCAACGCCTTGCAGAATTGTTTAACGATCATCTCAGGGATGGGAGGATACTCATCCCTAGAGCAGTAGACTGCGACTCCTCCAGGAGGAAACACAAAATCGAATGGCTTGTTCTCATGCTCTTCAACAAGGAAAGGTTTCAACAAATCTGAAAATAAACAAGCCAAAAAAGCCGACAACAAACAAAAACAAAAACAGCAGAACAGATTCATAATCCATTAAAAGGGATAATTGTATCACATTCATTTGGAAGTTTTCAAAGAGGCCTTGAGGTCTTGATTCCCAGCCATGCCCCACCTTTACTGTTTTGCCAAGATCATGTTGTTGGCGGGTGAGGTATGCACTAGAGCAGGGTTCAGTAAACTATAGTCTTTTTTTGTAAATAAGGTTTCTGGAACACCGTCATGCCTGTTTGTTTATGTACTGTCTATCACTGCTTTTGCATCCCAAGGGCAGAGCTGAAGAGCGGCAATAGAGACCGTGTGTCCCACAGAGCCTGAAGCATTGACTATCTTGCCCTTTACAGAAAAAGTTTGTTGATTACTGGTGTAAGGCGCCATCAAGATGGACCATTTGGGTCATACTGGAAATTCTCCAACCTGGCCACTGCAATTCCAGACAGTTCTTGGAGTAGTTGTGCCATTTTGTAAAATATGCACAAGAGTTTGGGTTACAATGAGAATCCCACAAAGAGCAGGTCTCCAGCCTGGTGGAGAAGCAGACTTGGACTGAGATGACCCCATGAAAGTTAATAACAGCCAAATGAATTGCTTCTGTACCTCCTCTCTTGGGCTCCCAACTAGAGGGTGACTATCTCCAGCAGCAGTCATCAGCAAAAGGGGTTTGGGGATTTTGTCTCCCAAATCAACTCTTTGGGACACAGGGTCAGGATGGAGGAACACAGAGGCTGTAACATTTTCAGATGGAGAGCCAAGATAAAGTTCATCCCCTGAGGGTCACTAACCAAGCAAGACCTTCAACTTGTTGGTGCTTGGGGCTGGTTTGGGCCATGGACTTAGTGGTACTCATCTGCTGACAATTCTATGATCATTTTGTTCCCCTAGAGACAAAGTTTATAACAAAAAAGGACAAGACAAAGGTGAGACTAGACAAATAACATCTAAAGTGTGCAAAACTCTGCTTAATTAGAGAAAGCTGTTATGATAGAAGTAAAACTGACTTATTGATTTAGAGCAGCAAGGGAGAACACTAAACTGACAATTCTTAAGTAACAGCTTGTTAGGAGAAATAAATGCTTTTTTTTTAAAAACTCCTTGTGAGGCTCAGAAGTTCTCAGAGCAGGATACCAGAATAGGATACACTCTTGGACTGGCTCATTTCTTAAAGCGAGGGTCTGTACAAGAGGTGAGGTTCTGAGCAAAAAAAATGAAGTCTTGTACTAGTCACCAGGCCTTCTGGTGCTGTTACTACACAGCAAGTGATGGGCACTTCTGGTTCTCAGTCCCAGTCATTATAGTGATAATGGCTGTCACTTATTAGGTCAGACAACATAGGTGATTTATCTCTGTGTACCCCGTGCCAGACACTGTCCATATACCATCTCGTTTAAATCTCACAACAACACTGTCAAGTTGGCATTATTATTCTTTTCATTTGACAGAGGTGGAAACTGAGGCGCTTGCCCAAAATGTAGCAGCTAGTAAGTGCCCAAGCCAATGCTCGCTCTTTCTCTGCATTGGTATCTCCCTGCCTCTCCTGGGGGTGTGACTCCGTGAGCGCTGAAGCGCTCGTTCCCAGATTCGCCTTCTACTCGGTCTTCGAGAGCAGAGATGCTCCTCTCAAACATTCCCATATCCAACAATCACACACCTTCATACTCAGAAAGCCTCTTCCCATTTCTCTCCCTCCTTGCTCAAAGTTAAAAGACAAAGCCATGTAAAATAATAATAATCACATTAAAAGGTGCTCAATCTCATTAGTCAAGCAGGAAGTACAAATGAAAACCAAACCATGAGATTCGATTACACTCCCACCAGACAGAACAGCTCAAATGAAAAGCACTAACAATACCAAGTGTTGACAAGAATATGGAGCAACTGAAACTCATATAATGGTGTGGATGTAAATTGGTATAACCGCTTTGGAAACTGTTTGGTAGTGTCTGCTAAAGCTAAATATATACCTTCCCAGATAGAGATCCAACAGAATTGGGTACATGTTCAAAATGGTCAGGGTAGAACTATTCATGATACCTAAAAAACTAGGAATTACTCAGAATACCCATCAACAGTGGAATGGATAAATAAATTATAGTATATTCACAAAATTGAATACTATACAGCAATGAGAATGAATGAACCACAACTCACATAACAACATGGATGAATCGCAAACATAATTTTGAACAAAGATTTTACACACAAGAGTATATACTATACCATATGGTTTCATTTAGAGGAAGTACCAAAATTGCCAAAACTGTTTCCATCAGGATAATGGTTATCCTCGGCAGGGGGGATAGAAGTCTGGAAGGGGATAAGAAGAGGGCTTCTGGGGTACTGGTAACTTTCTATTTCTTGATCTGGGTGCTGAACACCAATGTGTTGGCTTTATGAAAATTAATTGAGCTGTACTCATAATTTATGCACTATTCTGAATGAATTCTATACTTAAAACTAAGAACTTAAAAAAGACGAAGACATACAGCCTCTGCTTTCCATCCCTCTCCATCCATCTCCAGCCAATAAAGTCCATTTTCAAAGGGAAGGAGTTACAAATCCAGAGGGTCCACGTCTGAAATGCCATACTCATTGGTCCCTAGGACAGAGGTTCCCAGGTTCTGACTCCCCCACGCAGCCTCACACACTCTCTGCAGGGCACACCTTGGTCTTGCTTCTTGAAAGTGAATCAGATAGACCTCATCTCTGCTACTTACCCAGGACTTTGGGAAGGTCCGTTCATCTCTCCAAGCCCCTATTCCCTTATCTTCAAACAAAACAGTAGTACATGCTCTTCATTGTCTACCCCCAGATCATTCCTTCCCCCTCTTTCCTTCCCACTATGGCTGAGTGCCCCAGTTGTGTGACTTCCTAGCCCCTCAGAGTGCTAGACCAAGGGCGTGTGACTCTTTAAAATACTGAAGATGGGAGATAAGAAATAGGGCAGGGCCCTTGAGTCCTTGGTTGGCGCACTGTTTTGCCAACCCTGGAACCCTGACTCTGGACAACTGGAGGGAAAGAGAGGCCCTAGGTGGCCTCTCCTGAGGGGCTTGAGAGGCTCCACCCCCACCATCAGGGCTGACAGATAAGAGAGCTTTTTCCAGGCTGCAGGGCAAGTCCTAGAGAGGGATAAGGAATTAGGCATACTGGATCCAATTGTGAGTTTTTCAGAAGTGCCTTCTTATGTCATTTTCAACAAGAATTTGTTCAGTGCCTCTGAGTGCCAGACACCCTACTGTGTGCTGAGGAATTACTTTTGGTATCTGTGAGGGAGATGATTAAGAGGGAGGAGACTCTGGGAGTAGCAACTTGAGGCCTGAGCAGCTTCAGAGCTTTCAGAGAGGGGCTCACACCCTCTGGGTTTGATTCCTGGTTCAGTTGCTCTGCTGAGTAAGACTATGAAAATCCCGCTGTAGAAAACTGCTGTTGCCTCCCAATGTCCACCCCTCCCACCTCCTTTCTAACAGTCTTGAGTTTTTCTGGGGCAGCAAAATTCCCTGTTAAAAAAAATATTCACCACCTCCAAATATAGCTGAAGGTGTCCATATTTGTGGCCAATGAGATGTAGAAATAATTTTACAGTGGGACTTCTGGAAAGGTATTGTATCCTTTCCTGATATTCTGTATCCTGATAAAAAGGCAATGGTCTGGCCAGCACAAATTTTTTCCATACCGACTTCTTCCAGCCTGGAACTCAGTTGTGATGCCTGGAAGTGGAGCAGCCATTTGTGACCATGAAGATAAAAACTGTCGAGGATGACAGAGCAGGAAGATAGTAGGAGTTTTGATTCTTCATGACTCTCTTGAATAGCTATACTGACCCGGACTGCCTATCTCTAGACTACCTATTATGTAAGAAAAATAACTGCTTGACTTGTTTAAGGTTTATCTTAAGCAGCCAGTGTAATTCCTAACTGATGTACATGGCTACCCCGAGTGCCTCATTTTCTCCCTCTTTCCATGATCTCACAGTCTGGCACAGAAATGGATTATGCATCTGCTACGTGCTTTTCAGAAGCTGCACCAAGAACAGTCGAAGAGGCCACCAGTCTATGCTGTCCACTTGGTCCCAACTCTCTTAGCCTGGAAGGGCCTCCCTAGTTGCCTGGGTCCTCCAGAGACCAGGAGGCAGTGCCACCTGGGACAACCCCAGGATTCTAGATCTCTAGCTGTGAATACAGGGCAAGAGTCCTAGGCCAGCAGTCAGAAGTCCTGGGATCCTGGACCACCTCTGCTACTAATCAGAGCATGACCTTGATCCAGTCATTCCCCACTCTCCTGAGCCTCAGTCACCCCAACTTTGGAATGTAGGGATTGAGTCAGTTTTCAAAGTATATCAATTAGTTCGCATTTAACTACAAATAATAAAAGCAAGCAAACAAAAGAACAACAAAAATCAAAAACAAAACTGAAAACAATTTTTCAAACAGGTTTAAACATTTATCAGGCTTAAAACTTATCATCTGATAAAGTCCAGAGACAGGACCACTCCAGGGCTAGTATGGCCAATGGTCCACCAATGTCGTCAGGCCCTCTGCAGTTCTCCATGGATTAGCTTTGTCCTCATTCTGGCTTCTTTCAGGGGCATAGGATGGCTGCCAGAGTACCAGGCATCACAACCAGGCTCATCCCAGCCAAGAAAGAAGAGAATTTGTCTTTCTCGCATTTCATTTTTAGGAGCAAGAAGCTTTTCCCACAAGTCCCTACAGACTTTCTTTTATTCCTCATTGGCCAGAAGGGCCTGCTTCCAACCAATCACTGGAAAGGAAAGTGGAATTGCCATCTGATACGAACATATGTTGGAGAGCCAACCATGGCAGGACAGAAAGGGAGCCCACTTTCTAAAGAAATTCCACACGACCCCATGACACAGAGCAAACAACAGCAGAGTCTCTTGGAGTGAAGTTAGGGATGGGGAGAAGGCTGGTCCCAGTCACAGAGCCCTGGAGCTCTTAACACCAGTTTGAAAGCCACCAAGCTTGATCTCTAAGGCAGCTTCCTGCTCCAACACCCCATCGGTCTCTGTTTCTAAGATTAAGGGGTCTGGCAGAATGGGGTCAATATGAAAGGGGGGACTACCCGCATCCCCTGAGGTCACCCTGAAGATAGGGCCAAAAGGTCTGAGGGCTTCTTCTAGGCTGGCTGCAGCTAGGAAAATTCTATGGCTTGTTCTGTACTATACACTCAACACAGAGACACATTCATACAACATTTTCCTGTTTG
The DNA here is from genome assembly GCF_048564905.1 of Vicugna pacos. Lineage (NCBI taxonomy): Eukaryota > Metazoa > Chordata > Mammalia > Artiodactyla > Camelidae > Vicugna > Vicugna pacos. The sequence continues at coordinate 30,977,751 of NC_133001.1, forward strand.
CCAGGCTCTTGGGCACAAGTAATCTCATCCAGTCTAAGAAGAAGCTCTGTAAGTACTGTCAGGCCCAGATGGCTCTAAACTAGTGCCACAGAGATGGGGAAAGCGAGGGGCAAAACAAAGAAGCCTTAGCTCTGCAAAGCCAAGGTCTGGAAGAACCTAGCTTGGACCACAGGCTGCCAGTTTGTCCTAAGGGTAAGTGACACTCCTGGGAAACTGGGAATACAGGGAGAAAAAAACATAGGTATGATGGCAAGGTCCCAGATCACTGTGGCACAGTCTTGCTGGCTGGGTGACTTGGGGCTCTCAGTCTCTCTGAGCACCACTCCCTCATCTGTAGAAGGTACCACCTCAGGGTCACTGGGAGGACTCAGGGAGCCCTGTGAAGGGTCGTTTAAAAGAGCTGTGGGGTTTTCCCAGCTGAGGCTGCAGACAGCTTGGGGCGGACAAGCTCTGTTTCCTTACTCCAGACGATACCTGAAGGAAGACTGGGTCCAAACCGCCGACTGCCACCCCGTGCTTGGCCACCGCCTCCTCCTGGGGCGGTCGAGGTGGTGGCCCCGGCCCAGCACCTCCCCCACTCCCTGGAGGCAGGCGGCTGCTAATGGCTCTCCCCACAAGCTGGTTCATTAAAGATTTGTTCTGTCAAGTTGCAATCAAAATAAACAGACCAGCCTGAAAGCCAGGGAACTAAAAACCAATTAAGAGGGAATGGAGATGGAAGGAGGGGTGGGGGCAGGAGGGGAAAAGAGGCCGGGGCTTTCCAAAGACTCAGTTCCCATGGCAGCCAGCTTCCAAAATAGTCTGGGAATGAAAAATAATGAAAACCACAGCAGAGAGAAAAGCGATACTGGCAGGAGAGTCCCGACCTCGGGATTGGCTAAATCCCCTTGCTCCTGGCTCCCAGAGGACGCTTCGCTGGGTCAGAGCACCGGTGACCTGTCCCTCCCCCCACCCAACCAGTCCTCTCTCTCTCCATGTTGTAAGTGGTGCAGACCCTCTGCGGGGCCCGCAGCCAGGGCTTCAAGGTGAAGGAGCCACGTCCAACCCCTGCCCCATGGGGAAACCATGATGGAGGTGGGGAGGGCTAGGGACAAGACTGGAAGGGAAAGTTCAGGGCGCCAGGAGGTCCCCCAGCCCAGTTTCAGAGGGCTTCCTGGAGGAAGTGACATTCAGACCGAGATCTGAAGTAAGAGCCGGCCAAGAAGTGAATAGAAGGAATAGCGCCTCAGGAAGAGAGAAGGGGAATTGCAAAGGCCCGGGGGTGGAGAAGTGGGAGAGAGAAAACCCAGAGGCTGACTTATTGAGCCGGGCATGCTCTGTGTCAAGCTGATTACTTTTTCATGCACTGAATCCTGAGCGGCAAGAACACCAGCAGGCTGTGACTCCCAGATTTTGTAAAGGTGGTGGAGCCAGGATCCCAGCACACATCTGTGGACACTGCATCTGTCTCTTTCCCCTCTGCCTGGGGCCAGGCCTTCTGGGGAGCCCCCAGTTCCCTGCCCCTTCCCTTACTCCGGTGACGGTGGCCCAGCGTGGCATTTCTAGCGGTCACTTCCTAGGAATATCTCCGACCAGGCCCCGCAGCCCACCAGGAGGCATCACCGTTTAACCACCTCCAGACCCCCTTGTGGTCTGGTTTCTGTTTCATTGGTGAGGCAATAGGAAAGCTGAGCTCCTATTAAGCTGACTTGCAGATGCCAAAAAGGAATAACAGCCTAAATTAAGTTAACCCTTTCACACCCCCTCGTCTACCCTCACTTCCTGGGCCACAAAGAGCCCTGAAGCATATTACCATCAAGGGAAGCAACACCTCAGCCCCAGGGGAATGGGATCCCAGGCCCAGAGGGACACCTGCCCTCCCAGTCGGTCAGGAGCCTGTTAAGCAGCGGTGCGATCACTGGCAGGGCCCAGCCCACCAGCACTTACTCAGGGGAAGGGCTCCTGGTCGAGAAGCAGGACTGTGCTAACTGGACGCGCATCTGCTTCCAAATAGGAAGAGGCAAGGTGAAGGCTGCGGAGTCCAGCGGCAGCTCTTAGGCTCTGACTTTTCACCCACTCTCTTTCCACGAAGCCAAGCCAGCGTCGAGTGGAAGCCCACTGGAAATGGGATGCCCCTGAGAAGGCAAAAGCACAGCCATCAGCTCCTAACTTAGTGTCCTCTGGTGTCTCTGAGCAGAACAAGGGGAACTCGGGCCAAGGGGAGAGCACTGGACCGAATGCCCTGGAAGCTGGCCTCGAGCAAGGACTCTGTCCTGTCCTGGTGGCAAATGATGCATAGATCTTGTAATCAGAACCCCCAGGTATCAATCCTAGTCCATCATCTGGTAGCTGTGTGGCCGCCGGCAAATTACTCCTTTCTGAGCCTCAGTCTCGTCAGCCATAAATGGGCACAATAATACTAACCCCATAAGTTCCCTAAAGGGTGAAAAAGGTGTCAGAGGATGCAGAGCAAGGTGGGCATTAGCATTCCTAATCTTCCCTCCTCCTCCCGACCTCAGCTTCGTCAATGGTAAAAGGGGATACCAGCTATCCTAGGCTAAGTGTGCAAAGCACTCAGAAAACTGCAGAGACCTATAGATTCGTGCAAGAGGCCTCTGGCTGGGGAAGACGCTGAGTTACTCCTCTTCCAGCCCCAGTACCCTGAGCATTTCTCTCTCCTGCCATCTTCCTGAGTGGCCTTGAGGAGTCTCTGTGGCCACCGAGATGAAAGCACATTTATGGGGCAAGCATGAGAAACTCACAAGTATAAGAAGTTGGAATTATTACACACCTGACTCCCCAGCTCCCCAACCCCCTTACACTTGAAGGAAATGAGGCCCAGGCACAGAGGGTGACCCTCCTGAAGTCACAGCTTGTAAGTGCCTGGGTTTGGAACTCCAGGGTTGTCCAGCCCCAAGGCTGGTGCTCCTGCCCCATCCACGCCCCCAGCTCACCAGTGGACTAACTCCCAGGCCTAAGGGGCCTGTTTAGGATCAGCACAAAGAGCCTCCTGAGACCCGGGGTGCTGAGACAGGGGTCACCCCTCCACCAACGGGAGAGAGTGACACGCTGAGTTACCACCGACTGCCGCACTGGCCGAGGGCTGCCCAGAGGAGCCGACCCAGTGGTGAAAAGGGCAGTCTGCCCTCGAGGCTGTGACACTCAGCCCTGGGTCTGAATCCACGCTCAGTGGTGCTAACTTGCAAAAGTTCTAGAAGCTCTCTGGCTCACAGTCACCTCAGCAGTGCACCCATACATCCAGGAAGAATGCTTGGCCCATCTCACAGGCTGTCAGGAGATTTGAATGAGATGACTGATGTGTGTTGAAAACTGTCAAACCTCGTTATCCTTCGTAATTAGCACGCTCACTATTTGTTTGTGTTTCTAAGCAGCAGATTCTGTAAGTGGGTTAAACAGCTTCTCACTCCCCACTCCTTGGGCCTCCCCATCCTGTTGACACTAGTCCTGCTTTGTTCGCAGACAGTGAAAAGGTGAATCCACTCCTGTGTGTCCAAATATCCTGGGTGAGCAGAGTTACTGAGCATCAACAGTTGATCTCGTGCACTGGTTCTGCTGGCCCCAAGACACACTAAGCAAAGAGAAGCAAGTGTGGCAGGTATTTTCCTCCTTTCGACACTCATAAATGAATAAGCCGACACATTAGATCAGTAGCCACCTGACATCTCTGAGGGGCACCTACATGTGTGTCAGGCACGGAGCTCGCCCTTTACAGAGAGAATCCTAGGAGCCTCACATCGTAGCCCTGAGATGGAGCTGTGACTGATTTATTTCCTCCCTCCCCCGCCTTCCTTCCTTCCTCCCTGCCTCCCTCAAATTTCCACCTTTGACCCCCAAAGCCACATTTCCAGGCAGTGCCAGGGCCATGCCAGGGGAAGTGGGACTGCTGGCCTCAGGGCCCCCGTCCTGGGCAGGAGGGAAGGGTCCATCCATCTAAGAAGACCCAGGGGACCTGACCCAGTCAGGGCAGCAAAAGGGAACATGGCAAATGCAGAGATCCTGGGCCCAGAGAAGGCGTTTGCTTGGAGATTTGGGGCCTGAGCCTGAGCAGGGAAGCCCTTCTGCCTGGATGTTAAGAAGGAACGTTTCCCAACCAGCCTCCCAGCTCGACACCTCTAAAGCTAATGCCAGAGGCTCCCACAGCAAGGCCTGGGACACCGCAGCACACAATCAAGGAGTATCAAATCAAAGTAACCAGGAAACCAGATGAAATGTCAGCTTCCTCTGACATCTGAAGAAAGCAGAAGCCTCCAGACAGCTGGGCCAGGTCTTAAGGAAGAAGCAGGGAGTCAGAGAGAGCCCAGAGCAGCTGAGAGGAGGGCTCTGGCCCTCAAGAAGCTGGATTCAGGGGGAGAAGGAGAACCCCTCATCCTGGAGGCTCTGAGGGACGTGTGTCCCCTGAGCTGCAGGCGGTGGCACTCCCATGTCCCCGGGGGCCACAGAGAGGTGTGCTCAGCCCCTGGGCTTGAGGGGACAGTTTCTCACAGGTCTTCCATTCAACCTTCACAGCCACCTCCATAAGGCAGGAATCACCTAAATTGGTTAAATCTAAAGAACCTGCAGCTCAGAGAGGGTAAGTAACTCACTCGGAGTCACAGAGTGTCGTCGCCAGGGTCAGCTGGCCATAGAGAACCTATATACTTGCATTTTGATGGGATCAAATCATTAACCAGTGAAGGTTCCAAGCCTCCCCCTCCCCTCTCCTGCTAAGGGAACTCTGGCTGGCCCACCTCCTTGCCTCTCTTTCCCACCTTTGAAGACATCTCTGCCAGGGAAGGTAGTCCTCAGGGACTTTGACAAGCAGAATTGGAAGTAATGGGAAAAGGAGAGGGAGATCTGAGAGGCCCTGGGTAGCTGTAGGGTGGAGTTATGCGGACAGGAGAAAGAATGTGCCCTGGGGAGGCATGGAGGCAGAGAGAGAAACAGATCATAGACTCAGAAGTATCTGCTTTCATGACCAAGACATCCAAGGAAAGAACTTAAGTTCTAATGACATCACGTTTGGCTTTTGAACTCTGTTCTCTTGAACCAACACCACTAAGTCTGGACCACATGAGTCACAGATTTGTAAGCAACTCATTTGTAAGGAGAGAGGAGGAATGGAAGGGGAATTGGGACTGAGGCAAGGCAGAGAACAGCCTCCTCTCACAGCATCTTTGCTTTTCTTCGCGTGGTGTTCTTCTCTCACCCACTCGCCGCTCTATTCACGGTCAGTTTCTGCTCTGGTATAACTCTGGCTAGCACAAAGCCTACCATGGTCCTCCACAGCATCTCTTCAGCCCTTTTCCAGAATGATGACAATTCTCTTTGAGTCTCCACTGTGAATTCATTGCACTCATGTTTCCTGATTCAAAAATCACTTTCCAACAATTGAATCTCTTCTTGGAGGTTTTATTTATCTTTAAAGCTTGGCCTTAGCTGTTCTTGATGCTTCATTGTGGTCTCACGTTTGTAGCTCCATTAATCAAGTCTAGGGTTTATGAGTCCATAGGACCGTATGCTAATCCTTAAAGAGTTCACCAATATAACTGGTTTATTAAAGAGTCTCACCTTAGCAGGAAATAAACACAAAAATAGTCCTGTCTTTTATCTTCCCCTACCTATACTATGACAAATTCCTTTTCTCATTGGTTCAAGGTGCCCTTAACTATAACTTGGTCCAACACATACTTTTCAATCTCCTTGAGTTTCTAGGACAATCTGGTTCCATAACTTAAGACTCAGTTCTGCTTGTTGGGTTTTTTGTTTTGTTTTGTTTGGGGGGGGGCAGTTAATTAGATTCATTTATTTATTCATTTATTACTATTATTTTAAATGGAAGTACTGGGGACTAAGCCCAGGACCTCGTGCATATTAGCACACACTATACCACTGAGCTTCTCAGTTCTGCTCGGTGGTTTGTTTCTTCTCATCCCTTTCCCAGGAGACGCCAGAGCGGTAGCCCCAGTTAACTGAGGTGGAGAAGGGATCTGATCCGATCTTCACGCACTTTCCCCCACCTCCTTCTAGGTCCAGGTCACCTGGTGCTTGGGACAAAGAAGAGGGAGAAGGAAAAGGGCGCACATCTTCTAATTTAGGCTGAAGTCCTCTCCAGGCTGACTGCCTCTGCTAATTATTTAGTTAAGCCAAACAACCTTTGGTGCCCTTGGTGGAGCAGCCATCCATGGGCTGGCTCTCCCCTGGGATGAATGTCTGGGCTCTCAGAAGGCTCTGCAAGAAGCAAAGGGCACTTTGCTGCTGGTGCTTCTCACTCAACAGGCAGCCTGCTGGCCAGGGAGGGCAGGTGGTGGGGGTGAGGTGGGGAGAAATAGAAGGGAGGGAGGAGGGGGAAGGGAGGAGTGGGTAACAGTAAAGGACTCAAGTCCAGCTGCCTTATCTGGCATCCGCTAAACCCACAAGAAACTCAGGAATCCTGGCTTTGCCAAATAGCAGGAGAGCAAGCTGCTTCTCTCCTCTCTGCCAGCCCTCCCGAACTGTTCCCTCTCCTGCCCCTGTCACACAGGGGCAGAGCAGAAATGCCCTTCTCCCATTTTGTGGACCCCTTAAAAATATAAAACGGCTTTTGCAAGCACCTTCAAAAGAGGTATTTTTCTTAACTTCCTGAAAAGAAATTTCAATGTGGGCAAATGATTTTTGAATCATTTTGAACCATCCAGGATGCATGGGTAATAGTTACTTTAAAAATGGGTTTCTTGGTGTCCCCCTCCTTTGGCTTTAAGGAAAAGAAAGTGCTCCCTTTCCCTCTCCATTGGAAGGGGAAGGAAAGCCTCTCTCTCTCTCTCTCAGAGCTGCACTCTCCCCCAAAAGCCACCAACTCCCACCTCTCCCAGTCCTCTTTTATAGTTCAAAGGGGTGGGACTTCCATCCATGGTCCCAGGCACCTGCAGGCTGTCCCATTTGTACAAGGTGAACGTGCCTGCATACAGGAAGCGGTGCACTGCCAACGAAGTGTGCAGGGCAGATGGCTCAGCCCAAAGAGGTATGCGCTGAATCCCACTGGCATTTTAAATGGGCAGGCCAGTGATTTGTTTCTGTCTGGACAGAATGTGCCTTCATGAGGGGCTGCGGATAGCTGTGATCACATGAAACTGTCAGACAAGCTCATCTGGACAACCTGGGGCAGGTCAGAGTGAATTATCGTGCTTCCCAGTACTTTTTGAAAAAAGGCAGCTTTGCTGCTTTTAAGTAGATACAGTAATGGGAACCAGGTGTGACCAGGAGAGGTCCTTGGGGCACTGCTTCAAGGACCAGCTCAGAACGAGTTGTAGCCAGCAAAGCAATTGTTTATATGTGAATGGCGTGCTTCAAATGTGATTTTAAAAGTCTCGCTTGAATGTCTCTCCTAACATTGTTTTTGCACTTTTTGTACTTGCACAGAGAAAGGTCGGCTAAGCAGAGGTTAACTTCCTCCCAGCAACATCCAAATTATTCCAAACCTCAAATGACCACCTCCCCACAATCAGAGTTGTTTGCCTGAGTTGGCAGCTCATGAGGAAGCTTGCATTTCACAGCAGGAAGAGGAGCTGGGCCAAAATTTCCGCGTGGAGACCTCCTTGATCGCAGCCCTAACGCATCTCAAAGTGACTGTTTTCAGACTTAGGTGCTCAGTAATACTGGGTAAACTCAGCTGAGTTGAAATATTCGGGGGAGAAAAAGGGAAAGCTGAAGGCTTTCCCTTCAGCTGGGACTGGACCTGGATCAGGTCCAGAAAAAGATCGTGAGTCATTCAATTCTGTGACTGCTGTGTGTCTGATTCTTTTTTGCAGGACGCTCTGATGAACAAGCCATAGTGCACGTCCTCCAGGAAAACTGAATCTTGTAGTTGACAAGGGATATCCATAGTAACAGTGGCACAAGGCAAAGTGAAGGAAATGCAACATAGAAACAGCATTTCCAGTGGGGCAGGGGAACCACAAAAGGCCCTGAGAAGTCTTTTGAGGTCAGCTTTCAAGCTAAGTCTAAAAAAAAACCTAAAAAGCTATACTGATAACAGATACATAAATGAGTGCGATTAGAGTACAATTATTTAGAGAACAGTTTGGCAACATCTCCTATAGTTGAAGATACGTGTTCTATCACCCTGCAATTACACATCCAGGTATATATGGTAGAAAACTCTCCGACATGAACTGGAAGACACAAAGACATTCAATGCTACTTTCTATGTAATGTCAAAATACTTAAAATGACCTAAATGTCTATGAATAGATAAAAGGACCAATAAATGGAGGTACATTTGTACAATGGAATACTATAAAGAGGCTGAACTGAATGTTCTAGAGCTTCATGTGTTGACATGGAAAAATCTACAAAATTTTGTTCAAAGCAACTAAGTAACTCTCTGACCAATCATTAGTTGGCCACTTGGCTGTCTGACTAAGCAGAGACTTCAATGGCTGCATATACAAGAAATACAGCTTTTACAGAATTAGTCCAGCAAAGTCACTAAGCAAACCAACAGCAATAGTACAACAACAAACCCTTCAAGAAGAGGAGAATCTGATTTCCAGACTTGCCATATTAGATCATCTACGCCTAGACACATCATAGCCACTGTCAAAAGAGAGTCAAGAAGAGAATCCTGACTGCAGCTAGAGAAAAAAAACAACTCGTCAAATGCAAGAGACTGTCAATCAAGAATTCTATATTCAGCAGGACCATCCTTCAAAAATAAAAGAGAAATTAAGACATTCCCAGGTAAACAAATACAGCAGAAGCCACAATAAATGTACATGAGCCAACTTAGCCAGTGATTGTTATTTAACTGGATGTTTTTAATCTAGCTAGATGCTGTTTATAAGAGACATACTAAAATATATGGACCCAGAAAGTGTGAAGTAAAAGGATGGAATCAGATATAATAGAAAAAAAAAGTAACTGAAAAAAGGCTGGTAGAGTAATATTAATATCAGATAAAATAGACTTTCAGGCAAAAACCATCATTAAGGATAAGGAAGGTCAATACATAATAATGAAAGGAAATTCACTAGGAAGATAACAGCTTTTAACGTGTAGACACCTAATAACATGACTTCAAAATAAAAAAAAGAATTACAGAAAAGAAACTGACAGTTCCACAATCATAGTACATCTCTCTATAACAGAGATCAAGGAGACACTACTAGTAATGATTCAAATTAACAATTTTATGGACAAATATGGAACACTTCAGTCAGTCATTGTATTGTTCATTTTTTTCTTGGAATATTTATAAAAACTGACTGTGTGTTATATTACACACACCAGAGATTAGAAATTGATGGCAAGAGATAACTTTTAAGACATTACTTTGTAAATTGATACACACATTCCTAAATAACTCAACAGTTAAAGAAAAAAATTATAATGGAAGTGAGAAAATATTTAGGACTTAATAATAATTAAAATAACAGTATTTCTAAATTTCTTGATGCAGCTACATGGATGTTAGAGAGAGAGAAATTTCCATTTTCATTTATGGCTGATGTCAGAAAAGTGAAGGCTACAACTTAGAGCTAATTGTCCAGCACATGTTAGGGAGGAGGGAAACAACAAAGTAAACTCAAATAAAGTAGAAGGAAAGAAGTAATAAAGACGAGGACAGAGATTAATGAAATAGAAAACGGGCATAGCAAGCATCAACAAAACCAAAACCTGGTTCTTTGAAAAGACTGAGAAAGTAGACAAACCTCTGGCAAAGATGACCAATGTAAAAAGAGTGAAGGTACAAATGAACACTGTTGCCCCACCAGCCATGAACCCTCATCTCGAGAACGTTAGGTACTTCCTGTTAAAATAGCTTTCTATCTTGTTTAAGCCATTGTCACTTTGAGTGTCTGTTTCTTGCAATCAAACCTAATCCTAACCAACACCGAGGGCTGGTCAGGGCCTGGGCTGGCTCTGGGTGTCCCAACTAGGCTGGGCTGGATGGATGATGGTGGAAAATAGTGAGCAGAGACTGTACCACCAGTGGTCAGGCAAAGTAGCCTCTGAGAAGCAGAGGTGGCAGGTGAGGCTGTAGCCAGGATGGGTTGAGGTGGAGGTTGGGACAGTAGCCAGCAGGACAAGTGGTGACCACAGTAAGTGGCAGACTGCCATGCCTGCTTCCAACAGTCTCCTGCTTTCCAAGGTGGACTCACCCCAGGGGCTGACTCTTGGGGCCCAGATCCACTGGGCACATCTGATTCCTTCCTCTGGGACAGGGGCTGTGCACCAGACTTTTATTTGCAGGATAGCCTGGCTCAAACTGGTTTAAACAATAAAGACAATGTATTTGCTCATTTAGTTTTTTTCAACTCAATAGCTCAAACTATGATTCTAAAAACCCACCATGTTGGCCTCACGTGGTCCCATGCTACCCGCCCCCTCCAACAGCTCCAGATTATTCTCTAGTGAGAGAAAAATAGCTTCAACAGTTTCAGACCTCCCAATCTCACCCCACACCATCCAGGGAGAAAGAGAATTCCTTTCCCAGGACCTCCCTTAAAGTCTAGTGATTAGCGCTTTCTCATTGGCCAAAATTAGGTCATGTGCCTGCCTCTAAACCAACCAACATGTTGACTGACTTCAGCCAATCAGGACCCACCACTGGAACTGCTGCTAAGTTAAGTGGAGTGACTTGGACAATTTACTGAATCTTGCTCTCCTTATGTATTTTAGAAGATGTTAATAATACCTAACTTGTAGTGTTTTCAGACAATATAAATAAAATCAGAGTTAGCACAATTCCTGACACTCTCTGCATCTGATTAGTGATAGCCATTAATAGCTAGTAGCACTAACACTAAAAGCTGGGACTCCATTCTCAAGCCTGGAGTGAGAAAGTCAGGCTGGGGCTTTCAGTTTCAAATAAGTGTCCGTCTGGGGCTAGTTTCTGAGAAAAGGGAATGATATCAACCTTAAACTTGACCCCCAGTCCTAGGAGGTAAACTGAGGCAGCCCAGAGTACAACTGAAAGTGCAGAGATCCAGGGAGGTCTACAGTTCCCCCTAACACCCAGCAAACCCAAGGATAGAGAGGCAGAGCTGACTCTGTCCAAACATGACTTTCCTAGGGGGCTCCGTTCCCATTTTGTGACCTCCCCTGGGATCATGCGGGCCCCTGGGGTGGGGCTGTCCCATTAAATGGCCACATTCAAAGGAAGAGGAGCAGAAAGGCTGCAGAGCCCCCCTCTGGCTCGGCTCATGGTGGGTGATGGGGTCATATGCCCTGACAGGCCTTTACCCAGGGAGAAAAATCTTTCTAATAGCCCAGAAGAATGCCCTAATCTGACATCTCGTTTAGCAGATTATTGGGCCTGGCTTTGATCTCTACTGGGCATAATGAGTGCGCCTCTCGGGCCAATCAGCAGTCATTAATTAGCACAGTGGCCTGCAGCTGGGCCTGCCCAGGAATGGGGCCCTAGGCTTGTGAATTGGGAGTTGAGGGTGGAGATGTTTGTCAGCAAGTCAGACCCAGAGTGAAGCTTCGGGATAGATCAGGGTCACCAGGACCAGCCCCGGGGTCTCTCTGGTAAAGTGCTCTAAGCCAGGCCTTCACATGACACATATGACACACTAGGGACTGGACATCAAGTGATGGCCCCCATCCCCTGCAGCACATCACTGTACAGTGAGAATACAGCACTGAACAGCGCATAGCCAGCGGTGTGTGACATGGCGACACACAGCACCACGATGTGCAGGCAGACAGCAGAAACCAACTGTTTCTGCAGCTGGCCCTCTGCTGGAAGGCTAGACCCTGCTTCTGACTTATTGGCTCTTGACTTCCATTTCTCTCTCTCCTTGGACCTTGGCATCCACCCTCGTGGCCCTTTGGGTTCTGCGTGCTGATGGGCAAGGGAGAGTGGGTTTGGGGTCCTGTGGTTTCATCATCTCTAAGAACAGTGGGACCCAGCCTTGCAGTCCTGAGTTAGGTTTGGGATTTCAACAGGGATGTGACCAGGAACACACAGGAGGAGGAACCACACTGGTGTTTCCTGGGTTGGAGGGCCTAGAGGCAGCGCAGGGTGAGGACATGCTATAGACTGAACAAAGGAAGAGCAGGATTTATATGCCACCCTCGCCATTCACTAAATATCATGTGACCTTGGGGTAAGTCACCTCAATTTCTCTGAATGGTAGCTTGTTCTTTGTGTCAGGACAGGGTTATTTTCCCACGTAATGACTGCAACACAGGCTGTGCTTAGTTTTTGTGTAATACCAAAACACAATTACTTAATACACATATTTTAAGTGTTCAAAATTATTAATAAATTTTTAAATCAGTGAAACTAAACATTACATTTATTTCCATTTCAAAAATTAATAAACAAAACATTAAGTAAAACATTCATTTCTAGAAATATAAACATTAAATTTAATATTAAATCAAACAAATCATTAGGAGACAAACATTTTAAAATAAATAATTATTCAAATGAATTACTATTCAAAAGATAACAAGAAAATTGGGGGGAGGGTATAGCTCAGTGGTAGTGTGTACTTAGCATGCACTAGGTGCTGGATTCAATCCTCAGTACCTCCATTTTAAATAAATAAATAAATAAACCTAATTACCTCCCCCACTCAAAAAATGCAAAAATAAAAAAGATAACAAGAAAATGCAATTAACTATGAAAATGAAATATTCGTTGATCTTCAAGTTTTTTTCTGGCAGAAGTGGGCAGAGACGGAGATCTTTTTATTGATAGCAAGCATTCATTTTTGGTTTCTTTTTTAATAAGAGCCTCCTTTACTCTCATCAGGTGTAAATGGAGACCCACACCATCAGCTGTATCCATGTCAATGCTCTTGTGTTCTCTGAAGCAGAACTAGAACTTCAGAAGCTTTGCTGTGTTGATTGGCATTTTCTTTCTCCTCTTGAGAATTATGGAAATACAAAATTTAAAAAAAGAAAGAAAAGAAAATGCGTCCTAAATGAGTGTCCCTTTGTCCTCTTTGGAATTTAAATGTAGCACAGAACTCTCTGGGTAAGGTTTCAACACAAATAATGCTGATTTTAGATTTTTTAAAAATATGAACTAATAATATTATACTAAAAACAATTGTGTATAATACATTAAAAACCCACACAAAGAGACTAACAAAAACTGGCGTTGCAATGGCTTGTTCTAAATAGGTGATTTCCGAATCTTTTCTACAGTCAGGACGCTTAATTGAGGGACCCGAATGTAGAAAACCAGCAGAAGCAGGGGTCCTTGAACCAAGTGGGTGCAAGGCCTCAGAGCCCTTCCTCCTCCCTCACACCCCACTACAACACAATGCACACACATTAGCATGGTGTGGGGGGTGATGGCCAAGACGCCCAGCGGAGAGCAACCCAACAGTTTAGACGGCTAGACCCTTTCCAGCGCTGAACCTCGAAGAGTCAGGCATGTCCTGTCTCATTCACTCCACCTGGATGGCTGGTGCCATCTTCTTCCACACAGTCCTTTCTGGTTTCCAGGGTTTGGGTTCGGATTTTATGAGAATTGCTAGTTATCTCATCATCCTCATCACCTAATCCCCTCTTCTTTCCTCTGTCACTGTCATCAGCTCCAGCACTCCTCACCCCATCACCCTCACCCTCTGCAGCCTTCCAGTTCCTCAGTGGCACAGACATCCCTAAGAAGGATGTATCCATGGACAGACAGACACACACATGCACATACCATCTACAAGTCTGCAAAGGGGTCCCCTGGAGCTCAGGACTTGGAGATGAGAGAGGGGCCTGGCAGCCCTGCTGGTCTCCCTCCCTCTGCCCTCACACATTTAGTTAGTTAGTTAGTTAGTTAGTTAGTTAGTTAGTTAGTTATGTAACTCATTCTTTTGATAAAGGTTTATTAAGCACCACTCTATCCCAGCTACTGTGCTGGGTTCTGGGATTCCTTCCCCATGAAGCTTACAGTCTTCTAGGGGAGATGAACATTAAAGGAAAAATCATTCAAGTGGGGAGGGTAGAGCTCAAGTGGTGGAGCTCATGCCTAGCATACACCAGGTCCTGGGTTCAATCCCCAGTACCTCCTCTAAAAACCAAAATAAATAAACCTAATTACCTCCCTACCCCCCCCAAAAGAAATAACCATTAGATAGAAATGCTTGATAATAATGGTCTAAGAACATCTAAGAACATCTTCCTCTCTCTGTGGCCCCCCTGCACTGCCCACAGACACACACAGTAAGATCTAAGGGCCTTTAGGATACCAGCTTACCCAGCTCCTACCTTCAGGAAGTTCTGACAGCCTGAGAGGCCTTGCAAAGGAGCCCAAATGTCCCAGCAGGTCCTCCTGAGCCACAGGGAACATGTGGACAGAGGCCAAGACCACTAGGCCCCTCCCCAGCCCTGTCTCCTGACTCTGGGCACCCTGGATGGGATTGGGGGTGGTGGATTCTCTAGGCAACTTCCTCTCCCTCACCCCATCCCCACAAACAAATGTCAGCAGCACCAAAATGGGTCCAAGTTTTGTGGGGCCTGAAACTTGTATAACTTAGAGGGCCATCTTTCAGAAACCAAAAACAAAATACAAAAGTAAGTTAAAAAGTGAATATTTATTTCTTTAAAATGCTTCTTATTCTTACCTAAAAAACAGAAAAAGAAAAAAGACACTAATGAACTCATCTGCAAAAGAAACAGACTTGCAGACATAGTAATGGTTACTGGGGAAAGAGGGTAGGAAGGGATAAATTTGGGAGCTTGAAATTTGCAAATGTTAACCACTGTATATAAAATTAAATAAAAACAGATTTCTTCTGTATAGCACAGGGAACTATACTCAACATCTTGTAATAACGTTTAACAAAAAAGAATATGAAAACGAATATATGTATATATCTGTATGACTGGGACATTTTGCTGTACACCAGATATTGACACATTGTAACTGACTATACTTCAATTAAAAAAAATGCTTTCAATAAAAAAATTTTTCTAAATGCTTCTCATTCTTTTCTAGAAGTCACATCATTTTTTTAAGTTGACAAATGCACAAACAAAAATAATATTCTAATAAATTAACTCACTGACACATCTTTATCATACTTGACATTTCAGGATGCATGTTCTCTTTGACTCATCATAGAGCAATCAATTATTTCATAATATCATTTTCCATACAGAATATAGAAGGGTCTATTAACCTAACATACTCAGTCGAACTATGGACTTAGTTATTCAGAATTTAGAAACGTTTATTTCAGCTCCTCAACTCATGTCACATGAATTTTTAGGACTGTTGTCAGTTGAGTAAATCCTTAACAGTTTCATACATGAGCCGTAAGATTAAAAGAACTTTCCACAGACTAGCTTCTGGCTCTGTACATTTCAAATCTTGTTTCTCTACCACTTCCCACAGTTTCCTGTCCTGAGAGCCATAGGACACATGCTCGCTGCATCACACCAGGTGAGTCAACACCATGGGAAGCAGGATTCCTGGAAACCATCCCTCCCCCAGCAACTGTAATGATACACAGAAGTGACCAATAGCCACATTTATGAAATGCTATATACGTACACTGCCTCCCACAAAAATATTCGCCCTCACTCAATGCACTCCCAACTCAAGTTTCCCTAAGCTGGATCCCAAAAATGCCCATAGTTATTTCAATAGCACCTTACAGGAGGGAAAATGTGACAGAGGGGAAGTCAGGGTGAAAAGAAACAGCAGCCTTCAATGACCGTGGTTGAAATAACGTACTTCTGCAAGGTTTTGCAAAAACATGAGACCGTGTGAGAGCATTGCCAGGACCCCACCACCACCACCACCAAGGCCTTGGAAGGACCCCAGCAAGTGAGGGGCCCAGTAAGACTCTGCAAAGGGGGGCAGCCTTGGAGATGAAAGAGGTGAGGAGAAGGGTAATTACTGGGGCGGAGGCCTCGGGCTGTGGCCTGGTGGCACAATTATCTTAACAAGTTAAATTAGCCCCAGATAAACCTGTACCTAATAAACCTGGACTGCTTGTGCCTGGAGCCTCCAGGAGGAAGGAGGACTTCAAAGCCCCAAGGCCAGGTCATCAGAGGTGGTTGTTACAGGCCAAGGCAGGGCCTGAACCTCACCTCTCACGTGCCCAGCACCCACTCACACAGGGGCATCCACACAGACTCTGCACCCTGACACACCTTTGTCTCTTTCTCCCCAGAATAACACAGACCCCTAAGAGCCATTCCCAAACCCAGGACCAGGTTCTCCTCGGGGCCTCCTTGAGAGGAGGAGGGGGAGTGGAGGGGAAGAAATGGAGAAGGTCCTTCCTTCTTATTCCCCACTCACAGGGTGGGACTTACACTGGGGGACACTGGCTGCCACCTTTCTTTTTTTTCTTTTTTTAACTGTATTGAGGAACAATGGACACAACTGTATATATTTAAAGTGCATAATGTGATGATTTGATAAACATATACATTGTGGAATGATTATTAAGATAAAGATAATTAACACATCCATCACTCACATTGAACATAGTTAATTAACCCTTTTGTGTGTGTGTGGTGAGAATGCTTAAGATGTCCTCTCTGGAACTTTCAAGTCTCTAATACCGTGCTATTAACTTTAGTTACCGTGCTGTACCTTAGTTCCTCAGAACTTACCCTTCTTACAACTGAAGGTGTGTCCTCTTTGACCTCTATCACCCCAATTTCCCCTCCCTTTAAGAGAATGGCAACCACCATTCTATTCTTGCTTCTATAAAAACCTGTCTTTCTTTTTTGACTGTTCACGCCAGCACCAAAGTCCAAGGTGCTGCAGACCTGGAATGCTCTCCGCCCTTCCTCTTCTTTCATTCCAAGTATCTCTCTCAACCAAGAAGCAGGGACCAGGCAGTGGGACAAGTTGCTGACTCTGTGGTTCAGAGCACAGTTATGTGCTGAGCCCCAGATCATGCCAACCTCACATGATACAGGCTGGAAGGGGGGTGATGTCACCCACTGGCCCCAGCCTCCACCCCAGGACAAGTGGGAAACGATGGGGGCTCAGAGCTTGGAACCTCCCATGGCTGCAAGGTTGGCCAAAGTCCTGGCTTGCCTCACTCAGGCCCCAGGGCCTGGAGACCTGCCCCACAGCCCTGGCTTCTAGGATCCAGGGCAGCACAAAGCCCCAGGTTTTGCCAAGGAGTTTAGCTGATGAGCAAAGGGTCTTCAAAGAACACCAAGGTGGGAGTCAATGCCCTGGGTTCGAATTCCAGGTCTCAGGAGTTCGGGGAGAGTGAGGGGAGATAATGGCCTTAAAGATCCTTGGACAGGGGGTGAAGGGGCCCCTCATCCTGAGTAACAAGAGCCACGAGCAGGCGGATCGGCCAGAACTAGCTGGGAGTGGGCCAGGTCTCTGAGGCTCTTCCGCTCAGGAAAACCCTGTTCTCCGTCCTCAGCCAGAGGGCGAAGGAAAACAGGAAACACATGTTCTGTAGGGGAGGCTGAGCACCCAGCCTGGAGAAGCCCCCAGGGAGGGCCAGGCCCCTGGATGAGAGTTTTCCAGCAACACCTGGGGACCCAACACTGACCAGCCTTGAGGGAGAAACATGCTCATCAGGCTTATACAAAGAGCCCAGAGCTGCTAGGCCAACAACTGCATTCTCACTCAGAAACTCCTGTGCAAACTTGGGCCAGAAGGTCGGCCACTCTGGTCCTCTCTTTCTTCCCTGATCAAATGGAGGTGATTGTCCTTGCCTCCCTGTCTTGCCTGCCTTGCTGGTTTTGGAAACGACAAAGTACCACACACGTGGGAACACTGTTGGGAATCCCAAAGTGCTTCCTCTCTCCCTATCTGTCACGCCTTAGCCTCCAGGAAGCCTTCCCTGATTGCCCAAAGGAAAGGCCCAACTCATTCATGTGATCCATTCTGGCCTTCACCATTTACCTCTCTCTGAGGGGCCTGACACTCTGCATCAGTACAGACATCTGGTCCTGCATCCATCTGCCCACATCCTTCTCAGACCCACACTGCAGGCCTGGCTCACAGCACTCCATCTCTCTCAAGACCAGAACCCCCATGTGGTTTCCCAGGGAGGAGGAAGCTGGCTCAAGTGTAAGAACATGGTGTGTGCGTGGAGTGCATCCGCCTGTGTCATTCCGGACCGAGTGTCCACGTTTGTTCCCTCTGTTCCTCTTCAAGAGCCCTCTCAAAACCTGGCCTGGCCACCGTGACCAGCAGACGTCTCAGGCAAGGGCTGGGGGCCTGGTGGGGAGAAAGGAGGCCAGGGTGCTGGGTCAGCTCTCCCTGCAGAGTCGCTATTTCTGAGACAGCCACTGGAAGTGGGTGCTCTTCCTTCTACCATGCAGAGTTGCTATTTCCCAGCCGCTCTTTTATTTTTTTAAATTGAAGTATAGTCAGTGACAATGTGTCCGTTTCTGGTGTACAGCACAATGTCCCAGTCATGCACATACGTACATATATTCATTACCCGGCCACTCTTGCGTGGGGTGGGGCATACGACCAGTTCTGTCACTGAGCTGTTACATCCAGGTCAAGGTGGTAAAGAGAAGTGCAGAGGACTTTGAGGCCATAAGGGAGGGCGGAGCCATTGATGCAAGGAGCCTGGATCCATGAATCACCACATAGAAGGCCTCCTGCAGGCCTTCTGTTCCTGCAGGAACATCCACCTTGCACTGTTATGAGTGAGAATTAAAATCTCTGGTGCTCAGTCACTGACATTTTGGGATTTATTCCTTTTATCAACAAATATTACCCTAATTTGGTAAGGGGCAAGAGAAAAATGAGCTCGACATCCCAGAACTGCCTACCTAGACCCCAGTTAGGGCTTGGAACATGATCTGAGCCCACCCCTCCAGTCTTGGTTCGGCCATTGGTTCGGCCCCAGCTGGGGGGAATGCTGTGAGTTCAAACAACTGAGAGCAGAACTGTCCATTCCTCACTCATCTTCTGGGTTCCATCATCAGTCCGGCCTCCCTCCAGCCCCACCAATCCCAGGCCCTCCAAACTGGCATCCTGCCTGGGCCCTTTCTGGACTGCATCCTCTGGCACTGCGTCCTGGCTAGGACGAGGTCTCTCCACTCACCCTGGAGCCTCCCCAGGAGCACGGGTCCCACACTTGCCTGGTGCCCCTAGGCTTGCCCCATTCCTTCCTTAGAGGCTCCTGAGCCTGTGAAATCCAGCCCCACGGGTGTCCACAGTAGCTCATGGCACTGCAAAGGCCTCTGAGCTAAGGGCTTTCTGTGCCTCATCCTAATGTCCTCACAACAAGCCTGTGAGGCAGACAGACGCCTGGACCACCATCCTGATTCTGCACTAGGGTGTTGTAATTCCCATTTTACAGATTAGAAAACCAAGGCATGAAGTGGTAAGTCACTCATTCAAGGGCACACAGCTCATACGTGGTAGGCCTAGAACCCAGGTCATCTAGACTCTGGAGTCCCCACTCTGACATCACCAACGGCCAAACCAAGGTCCCTGGGCTGGTAGTGTTAGGTGGCCCTGGGACATTCTGAGTTTTCCTAGAGAAGGTGGCATTTGGCGTTGAGTCATAAAAGCTTACTGCACCTGGTTTTCCTTCCAGGGCTCTGTCAGTTGCTCACATGTGTGTGTGTATGTGTGTAAAATTTACATAGGCTTGGACATGGAAATACCACACAAGGGGCTTTAGAGCAGTGCTGCCAAAAAGAAAGATGACATAAGCCAATTTCTAGTTGCTACATTAAAAAGGAAAAAAACCATGAAATTAACGTTAATAAATTGTTATCCACTATATAAGTAATATTGTCATTTCAATATGTAATCAATGTGCAGTTATGGATGAGCGATCTTACACTCTTGTGCTAAGCCTTCCAAGTCCAGTGTGGATTTCTCCACAATCAACACATCTCGGCTCAGTCTAACTACATCTCAAGTGATCAAGAGCCACAGGTGGCCAGTGGCCGCTGTATTAGACAGCACAGCCCTGGAGAGGGTCTGGGCTTGGGAGGTCAAGCTGACCCTGGGAACGAGGATCTCGGACATGGAAGGTCTCGTGGATCCTGAAGAGCACAAATGCTTCGGGCTGGCTTAGCAGAGAGCTACACAAGTCTGGGAGTAGCACGCAAGGCAGTGACTCCTGCACAAACACAGACCGCTGTGTGTTAGGATTCAGGGAAAGCAGCGGATGGTTTTAATTTGCTGCAAAGTCGGCATGTGTTTGTACTTTCCTATTTACAGTAGGCCCTCTAAGGAGGCTTGTAAACAACTCAAGGAGCGTCAAGGAACCCAGCGCTCAATGCAGCTGTTCTGCGTTCCCTGATTACCCCAGACCCCCGGGTGACAAGCCGGCACAGATTAAACCCAGAATGTTTTCACCACCGAGGAGCATGGTCTATGAAATGTGACGGGAATGAAATCTGAGGGAAAAGCCAGGTTGGGAAATTGTTGCCAGCTGTGGTATGTGGGAACCCAGGGGTGGGGAGGGGACCCCAAAAGGGGGCCCCAGGTCCTGCCCTGTGTCACGTGGGGTCTGTGTCTAGCCCTGGAGGTATCACCCAACAGAGAAGTTTCTTTTCTTAAGTTCATTTTGTATTGGTTTAGTTTTTTTTGAGGGGGTTGGAGGTAATTAGGTTTTATTTAGTTATTTATTTTTTTGATGGAGGCACTGGGGATTGAACCCAGGGCCTCTTGCATGCTGAGCTTGAGCTATACCCTCCCCTTCAAGAAAGAAGTTTCAAAAACTCAGGTTAGCCTGCAGAATGAGAATGATACTATGCCAGAGTCAGTGGAGGCCAGGCCTGTGACCTATGTGGTCACACAGGTCCCTTCACTGACGAGGGCCTGAGACCTTAAGTGCCCCATACTTGGTTTAATGCTCTGCTGTCACCATCTTGAAATTCTTAATAGCTCTGGAACCAGGGCATTTTTGTCTTGCACTGGGCCCAGAAAGCATGGGGCTGGTCCTGAAAGGAGGCCGCTGCAGGAAACAAGAAGGCACGTCTGCCCAAGGTCCCCTGCGGGGGAGGGGTTCAGCATCCTCATGACCTTGCCAGGGACCAGTCCCCCGATCCAGCCTCTTCAACCGTGCATGGAGAGACCATCTGGAGGAAAGGCAGAGCCGGCTTGACGTGGGCTGCCTGAGACCGCCCTGGAGAACAGCACCAGGATGTTGTGTATTTTCCAAAGTTCGATTCACAATGGTCTCTTTTCATTTAAAGAAAATACCGCAGCCATTTCCTAGCAAAGGTTAAGTCTTTACACTCAAAAAAAAAAAAAAAATGTTTTTCAACCTGCCAAGGAATGTGCTTTTTTAAGCTTGCTTCCTGCCCTTCCTGAAGTTGAGGCTCCCTCCCCCTGCTCACAGGGAGAGCCCTGGGGTCCTAGGAGAGCAGTGAGTGGCCAAGTGGTCACTGCCCCCAAAAGCAGGTCAGGGAAGGGGCAGAGGGCAGAGGCTCAGGGAGCCAGTGCTGGTTGGCCATCCCCTGATTTACCCAGAACCAGTCAATCAGGACAGGAGCTGCTGATGGCCAAAGTCCATCAAAGTCTCTTATTACAGAATCTGTAGGATCTGTATTAAAGTCCCCTTTCTTATTGTTGATATCAATTAGTTCCTATCTCTCTCCCCCTCTTTCTCATGCACCCCCGATTAATTTGACCAGAGGCTTTTTAATTTTACTGGCCTTTTCATAGGGCCAACTCTGTGGATTCTTTCTAAAATTTGTTTCCAATTTCGTTAATTTATGCTCACATCTTCATTATTTCTATCATTTGGATTTAGTTTGCTTTGAGTTTAGTTTATTTTTCTAACTTCCTGAGCTGCACATCTAAATCACTGATTTTCAGCTTTTCTTTTCTAACATAAGCATTTGAGGCTATAAATCTCCTAAGTCTTGCTTTAACTGCATCTTACATGTTTTGCAATGTAGTCTTTATCATCATTCAGTTCAAGATTCTTTTATTTCTATTGTGATTTCTTCTTTGACATCAGTTATCAGTTTAGAAAAATACTGATTAATTTCCAAACATTTGAGGATTTTCTAATTATCATTTCTGTTGCTGGTTTTAAGCTTAATTCCTGTGTAGTCAGTGAATATATTCATTTCAATCCTTTGAAACTTGTTGAGATGTGCTTTATGGCCCCACGTAGCATCAATTTTTGTAAATGTTCCATCTACAATGGCAAAAAAATGTGTATTTAAAGTTGTTGGAAATTATGTTCAGTAATTCACGTTTATTAATCATCTTGTTCAAATCTTCTGAATCCTTACTGGGTATTTTTTCTGCTTGGTTTATACACCTCTCACTGAAAGAGATATATAAAGTCTCCCATATACATGATTGTGGATTTTCTATTTCTTTTAGTTCTGTCATTTTTGCTTTGTTTACTTTGAGGTAATATTATTAGACTCATACAACTTTAGAATTGTTTTAGCTTCCTGGTTAATTGAACCTTGTATTACGGTGAAGTATCACTAACTCTACTAATAGTTTTTTGCCTTAAATTCTGTTGCATTTGATATAAACATAGCCACTCTTAACTTTCTTTGTACAGTATATTTTATCATTTTTTCTGCCAATATTTCTGTACACTTATATTTAAAACCTGTCTCTTGTAAGCAGGATATAGTTGTGTTTTGTTATTTGCTCTGACAATTATGTACTTTAAATGGAATGTTTAATCCTTCTATGTTTAATTACTGTTATAATGGGTTTTCATCTATCATCTTATTTGCTTTGTACTCATCCTGCCTGTCCTGTGAACCTCTCATGCCTCCTTCTGGAGTGATTCAATGTTGTTACAGTGCCACTTGACTTACTCTTTTGAGAATAATACACTTTAGTGTTTTTGCTATTTTTTTAATGTGATGTGGTTGCAACATCTGTCTTTGGCTAATCAAAGTCTAATACGAACAAGTCCTCCTACCACTTCTTGGATAATGCAGCTCTCCCACCATCCTCCAACATGCTGTTATCGTGTGATTTCAGATATTTTAATTCACTATACATTTAAAACCCCACAAGGTATCACTGTGGCTGTAGCTGTCGTCAGCATTCATTTACAATTCACACCCATGTTTATCGTTTCTACTGTTTTTCATTCCTTCTTGCATCTCCCAGGTTATATTTGAGTTTATATTCCTTCTGCCTGCAGAACACCCTTTAGTATTTCCTTTGGTGCAGGTCAGCTGGTGGTGAGGTTTATCAAGTGCTGTTTTTCTGAAAGTATATTTATTCCTTCTTTATTTTGGAAGGATACCTGAGCTTCTATAGACTTCCACTTGGTACTTACTCTCTTTCAGGGCTTTGAAGATATTACTTCATTGTCTTCTGGCTCCCATTGTTTCACCTGAGAATTCAGCTGTCAGTCTTTTGGGGGGGTAATTAGGTCTATTTATTTATTTATTTTTAGAGGAGGTACTGGGGGTTGAAGCCAGGACCTCATGCATGCTAAGAATGTGCTCTACCACTTGAGCTATATCCTCCCCCTCAGCTGTCAGTCTTTTGTGTCTTTTCTCTCTGCCTGCTCTTAAGATTTTACCTTGGTTATTTGCTCTTCAGCATACAAGTTCCCTGGAAGGGGTGAAAAGAAATCTGGGAGATGGGTACGTAATGGTGCTTCTGTGACCTCAGATCCAAAGGTCTCTCCTTCCTACAGGCCAAGGGAAGCCCTGAGAGACAGTTATCTCCTACCTGAAGCCCTAGGATGGTGGCCAGCAGAACTTGGGTCTTCCCCAAGGAGGCTCTTGGGTCTGATCACTGAAGATCAGGACAATAACTCCAGGGATGTGTAGAAGAGGATGGAAGAAGGGGAGGGTAGACAAGGGAAGACGCCACCTAAGCCATTTAAGACCAACCACAATGATGAGATTAGGACCTTGACACCTAAACCCTACAGCCAATGAATGAAGTCTCATCACAGCCCTATAAATTCAGCCCCATGAAGGCCATGATTTGTGCCCCTCAAACAAAGCCCGGTAACTACGTGATCAGCCTTCCTGGATTTTCCCTGGTAACCCTTATAACACACATTAAGAGCGAAGCCTATAGCCTCTGATTCTGCCTCATGCCTGGCCTTTGGGGGAGTATGCTGCAGTAACACGTGTGGGTATGTGTACAGACACCTGGCAGTGAATAGCTACATGGTAATTAGTTTAGAAAAAGGTTTTATTGTAAACAGAGGAAAACCCTTGGATAAAATATTCAGAAGTTGTACCTTTCCTATTCTATCAAAATCCAAGGCTGCTAGGAGAACTGCACCTACCGCAGTAGCAGCAGAAAGAAGGATCTTGGCACAGCCAGCTTTTTAGCAGAATGTACACTGGCTGAGAGCCACCCTCCCCACACCCTGCCACTATTTCCAGTCTCCAGACAAGCCTGTGGTATCACAAACATCAAAAAAAAAAAAAATAGAGCTATGAAACCATACCTGTTGAATGCTGTATTCTAAGTCTGACCTTGGGAAATCAGAGAAACTAAGAGTTCCTAGGCACGCCCTAGGAAGAAAGGGAGCAGCTGGCATGGAACCACATGGGATTCCAAATGGTTTGGAACAAGAGGACCAGAAGAATGGGCAGAACCTGGATACCGCCTGAAACCTGGGCTGGAACCCGGACTAGAACATTCCTTTCTCAATCCCTTGTTGAGGAGAGACTGGTAATTAATGTCAGACACATACCTGATACTCCCTGAGCCTGTGCCTAACTGTTTAGAAGGCCATATAGCGTTCATCTGTGCTAGAGGTTAGGCTTTTCTCAACCAGTCCCTTTTGCTGCCATAACTAAGTTCTGAGTAAAGACCCCCACTCCCACCCCCCCCAAGACATGACTTAGGAGACATGGATGAACCAGTGGGCCCAGCTAACCGTCCCAGGTGAAGACCTCGGGTCTGGATGGGAAGCCACGTCAGCAGCCACCGCCTCAGGGCAGAGGGCCAGGACCCGCGCCGCTCCCGTCTGGGGTCGCCCGGCTGTGCCCGCAACATGTGGGCTGTAGGTTTTGTTTCTCCTCTGAAACTGGTCTTTCCCTGTTTCTAGAAAAAGATCAACACACCCTGAAAACTCATCTGCTGATCATCACAGGGGGTAAAAAAGAGACTCACAGGATTCTGAACTCCATTTTGCAAATGGCCAGAAAGATGTCAACTGAAATGAACGATGACTTCCAGTTAAGGGGACCGGACACGTTTCTCTGGCGAGCCCAGGTGGTTCCTCGGCGCTCTCAGGCGGTGATGGCCTGGGCTGAGAGCGCTGGGCTCCTCTCCTTCCTGCCCTGTCTCCCGAGGAAGATCGGGGTCCCACACCTCAGAGCACTGCCAGCATTGGCCTCTGAACAGATGACAAATGCCATCCAGGCCTCTCTTGGTGGCCCCTGCAGGGCAGGGAGGACTCTGAAAGGCCCCAGCCAAGCCCAGGCCTCCAGCAACATCCTCTCCTCTTGGCCCCAGACAGCAGAAGGGCAGCCGAGGGGAAGCAGAAATGAGCTGTTGGTTTTTCTGCCACTGCTTTGATTTTTTTGTTTTTCCAAGAAGAAAACACTCAGCCCCGATCCCGGGGGAAGCAGGGAGGACAGAAGTGAAGGCTAATTCTGAGCCTTCTGCCTCCCCCAAAGGAAGGGTGTGAACAGCGCAAAAGGGTCCAGCCTTCCAGCCTTCCAGCCTTCCAGCCTTCCTGGAACCGAGCATGGGGGCGGCCTTCCGCAGTGTGCAACTATGCTCCACTCACTTTATCTCTTCTTGGGGCCTCACAATAACCCTGGTGGGTGCGAGTGGAAAGGGGATGTTATCCCCATGTTACCAGTGAGGAAACTGACGCTTCAAGGTGGTAACTAACTTCTGAGAAAGAGATGACGTCCAGATCCTAAGGCAGGTCCTCTGATTCCAAATCTCCCGCCTCATCTACCACCTCCATGTCTGCCTCTGGACTGTGCCCCTTCCACACCCCTGTGCCCAGGCTCTGCAAGGCAGCATCCCAGAAAAGACCTAGCTTAGAGTGCATTCCCCATCAATTCCCCATCCCAGCTCTGCCACCATCCAGCTGTGTGGCCTTGGACACATCTGCGATCCCTCTGGGCCCCAGTTTCTTCATTTTGCAAGTAGTGACAGTAGTCCATTTCTTGCCCACCTCTATCAATTGGTGGGAGGATCAAATAAGGTACCTTACATGAAACAGCTTTGCAAGTTCTAGCATATTCCACTGATACGGGGGCTGATGAGTATTACCTTCATGAAGGGAGTGAGCAGAAAGGCTTCCTACATCAAATGACCTCCCTCTCCTCCCCTCCATTGGCAATCCGGCTTCTAGTGAGTCTTTTCTCTCATTGAAGGGCAGATCCACCTGGCAAGACACACACCTCTAACCATTATCAGTCATGTGCTCTGCAGAGTAAATGAGTTTATCAGCCACCTACGCTCAGGGGACAGCTACAGCAGAGGGTGTCCAGTGCCCACCTTGATAAAATCACATGATACATCACATAGGAGATGGTCAGGATGGTGTCTCCAAGCTTGGGGAGCTTTTTTTCAGTTCTGCAGTCTCAGGGTTCAAAAAAAGGGGCAAACTGAGAATAGGAAAGAGCTCTTCTCCTCCTCCATACCCCCACCCCGACCCACATACCCCACACAGAGGTGCCCAGGCCTCCGCCAGGGCAGGAAGTGTTCCTGGGGCCAGAGTCCTCCTCCTTGACCACTCAGTCCCCAACAAGGTCATCCTATGGGGTCAGGGCAGAGTGTGACCCCTCAGACCTGCCCTTCCACAGGGGGCCAGCTAGGAGCAAGGAGACCCAGCTCATGCCCCCACCTCCAGGTGCTCCCATTTGTGTCTTCCCTCTGCCCAGGGACACAAGCCAGTCCGACTCACCCCTGTACCCATTCTGGGCTGCACCCTTTTCTGCTGTCACTGTGGAGGGTGGCCCAAGCCAGCCAGAGTCAAGTGGCTGGGTTGGTCTCCCAGCTGGGTCACTCTCCTCACCCTTTTCTGTGCCCCCGTCTCACTTCCAGGAACCTCTCCTCATTTCCCAAAGTCCCCAGGGCGTTCCTGCAGCCCTGGCTCTGGTGGTCACAAGGGACTTAGTCATATGGAGGTCTTCATGGCTTCATGTGGGACCTCCCCAACATCAGCGCTCAGCCCAGAGGCCCAGGGTTCTAACGGTGGGATGCTAGGCATCTTGAAAGTGGGGGTGAGATGAAGTGACGAGAAAGCGGCCCTCCCACTCCCCTGAGGTCCACAAGCGTGGCCACCTGCACCTGTTGTAAAATCAGCCCAGCCCCGTGGCCCCAGGACCTGAGAACTGACTGCTTTGCAGCCTGTAAATTAAAACGTGGCTGAGCAAGAATGTGCCTGAAGGGCTGGGGGAGGGGAGCCCCAATTCCTTCAGATGGAGGGTGGAGGCGGGCACCTTGTCAGATGGCCCCTCACTGATTCACAGCTCATTCGCCCAGGTTTGCCCACCTAGACCCCACCCAGCCCCACCCAACTGAAAGAGGAAGAAATAAAAGACGGCAAGTGTGAGGAAACCATTTTATAGCTCTTTAATAACTGTTTTGCTAGGTTCTGTTTACTCTGTTCAAAGTATGTTATAAAAATATTCTGTAATTAAGGAAAGAAAAAAAACCCAGGAAAGTCCTTTTAAAAACAGGTTTGAGGTAAAGAACAGGTTGATCCTATCAACTTGGGGAAAACATGTCCTGCAGCAAAAGACATCTGTGAATGTCTGTCTGCACTCACTGGGAGAGGGGAGTGACTGGGACGCCAAGGGACACAAAGCCTCGGGTCTGGGGGCAGCTCTGTCCGGCACCTTCAGTGCTGTAGCAGGAAGACAGAGTTACTCACACCAAGATCAACAGAAGACACCCAGCTTCTCTCCCCGGGGTTTGATTCACAAGCACTTGGCCCCACGGCTCGTCCAGCCCTGCAGACGGAGCCTGGGTCAGTGACTCAAGCTGTCCTTTCAGCTTCTGCAGGTAAATCCTCCACTCTCTCCAAGATGTCTGGGACTCTAGGCAAGGAGGGGAGTGCTGACGTGAGCTTGTACTGGAGGAGCAGCAGCCTAGCCCTGTGGCAGGCTCTATTCCTATCCTCAACTCTCTCTCCTTCCTAAAAGAGGGGGGTGCATCCCTGCTTGTGGCTATGGGACTCACAGCGACTTCTATGTAAGGAACATCCTGCCCCACCCTCCAATGATATGGCCACCATGTGACGTGACTTGGCCAGCGGCACATGAGAGCAGACGATATGTGCCATGTCCAAGCAGACGCATTAAGAGCCAACCCCAGCTTCCACCAGCCCACTTACTCTTTTCCCTGCCCTGAGAAGGGCATGCCCCACACTGGGGGTGCTCCTGCAGTCAGGGTCCCCGTCTGAGAAGACATGTGGGGCAAAGCCTAGCCAACCACAGCCACCAAGTAACATGAATGCGAAATAAACTGCTGTTTTAATACTGAACCCAGGACCTCGTGCAAGCTAAGCATGTGCTCTACCACTGAGCTATACCCTCCCCCAAGGTCAGTTGATTTTATACTATGTGTTTTTACCACAATTTTTTAAAGAAAGAAATAGTTCCAACTCAATATATTTTGCCCATTAGTGTTCCACCTAGACCCATATGCAGAGGAGATAAGAAGTAAGGTGGGCTGGCACCAGTCAGCCCCCGAACACCCACTTCTCTTAAGTGTTGCTCCTTGCGGTATTCCTGTTTTCTCATTCTTTAGAATTTTTAGACCTATTACTTCTACAGTCCACGTTCTTCTGAGCGGGGAAAGACACTTCACCACCACCCAGCCTGCTGGGTTGGTGCTTAAGAGTGGTCCTTCCCATCTCATATGACTTTCTGACCTCAGACCCCAAGAAAATCCCCTAGAGTCTCTTTGCCACAGACACACAGAACTTAAGAGACTTGACATATACATTAATATGCTTGGTGTCATTCAGGACTTGGGTTGGCTGCATAGAACAGAAAACCCAAATAACAGTGGCTTAAACAAAATAGGGATCATTTTTCTCTCACATAATAAGAGCAAAGGTTGGAAATTCAAGGCAGTCTAGCATCCCCATGATATTGTCCAAGTCCCAGGCTCATTGCAGCTT
Source organism: Vicugna pacos (assembly GCF_048564905.1). NCBI lineage: Eukaryota > Metazoa > Chordata > Mammalia > Artiodactyla > Camelidae > Vicugna > Vicugna pacos. The sequence goes on from NC_133001.1 coordinate 31,006,685, forward strand.
TCTCTTCTGCTACATAGGGTGTGACTTTTACATGCATGATCACAAAATGGTTGCTGAAGTCACTACCATCACACCCGTCCTCCAGGCAGAGGGAGGATCAACGGCTCTTATGTGCACACTGGCTGAATGTCCCCCACTATTAAAGAGCTTTTGTGGAAGCCTGATCCAACTTCTGCTTCTATCTCATTGTCCAGCACTGCATTATGTGGCCACCCCTAGCTTCAAATGAGGCTGAAAACCGTAGTGTCTTAGCTGGGCCAACTGCCAACTCTCCAAGTAGTCCAGATCCTACACAGAAAGGAAGAAGAGAAGAAGGGAGAGCTGGTGAGGAATTAGCAACCCCAGCCACACATTCCTAATACCAGTGTTCCCTTTAGAGGTCCTGAGGCTGGTATATCATTGGTGTCCCCTTTCTGCCCCCTCAGATGATAAACTTCTTTGCAAACAGAGACAAAATGTTATTCATGTTTGGTACTGCCTCTTCCCCAACTACAACCTTCCGATCCTACCATCCCCACTCAAGAAATACAAATTTTTGAGAAGAAAATGACTTGCTATTAACTATATGTGCCTTGTGGCGCTTCCCATTACTTACTTGAATCACTATTCTATTGTCGTTTTATGTTTCCGAAGAGTATGTAGCAACTCCTTCACTCAGCTGTAAACTCCTAAGAGTCTGGAAGTAGCCAATCCAGTGACCTGCGGGTGTGCCAGGAGTGCCTTCAGGAACTGTGAGACTATAGGATCTGGGTTTCAGTGGTTATCAGTAACCACAACAATAGTAGCTTGATCTTTTTCTGATGCTTTAGAGTTTACACAAGCTCCTTCAGCCACGTTATCGCATAGGACTTTTAAATAACTCTTTTTAAAGTGAGTAGGGCTGTTGTTACTGTGCCTCTTTTCACAGATGATGAAATGGAGGCTAAGTGGAGGCACACGACTTGCCCAAGGGCACGCAGTGAGTGTTTAGTCTAGAACTTAAGTGGAGGTCTTTTGACTACAAGTCTGGCACTTTTCCATCAAACTTTAAGCCTTAATTCCCCCTTTGCAAAATTAAGAAATTAAATTGGGTGATTTCTAACGCACTGCTGTCCAACAGAAATAGAGCATGCCCCACAAATGCAATTTTACACTTTGTAGCATTTTTAAAAAGTAAAAGGAAATGACAAAATTAATTTTAATAATAAGATTTTATTTAACCCAAAATATTATAATTTCAATGTGAAATAATGATAAAAAATCATTAACTAGATATTTTACATTCCCTTTCTTTTTTTTTTTTTTTTTAGTCTTTGAAATTCAGTGTGTTTATTACACTTTCAGCACATCTCAGTTCAGACTAACCACATCTTAGTGGCCACCGTATTGGAAACTTCAGCTCTAATATTGAAAGGTAAATTTAAAATTAAGCTCTGAAATTTCATATTTCATTACCAATAGTTTTAGAAATTACATAAAATAATTATTTTCTATATAGTCTTGCAATAAAGAAGTGCCTCCAGCAACCATTCCCAGAAGTAAAAAAAAAAAAAGCTCTCTGCTTAGCCGTCACAAAGCACCACTGCCATCTGGTGGCAGTCTCATGAATTGCAAGCAAATTCCCTAAAACGAAATTGTTAATTCAAGCTCTAGGAATAAGTTTTTGAAATATGTTGTATCTGATTTACCACGGAAACCCCTAAAAATGCATATTGCTGGGCCCCACTGAGTCGGAATCTCCAGGACTGATCCCAAACACCACATACATACTAAAATTTGAGAATCGCTGATCTAAAGAACATGCCTATATAATGCAGCCACAGAAAATTCAGTGGCAGCAAATGTCAGAGAGGGGACTCATTTTTCCATCATGCTGCTCTTATATTTTGAAGACCACTGCTTTTTGTCTGTGGTCTACTGGGTTCTATGGAGTTGTGTTGTTGTGTTGTCTAAGTAGAAAAAAACAAGACCCTACTCACCCAACATACACAGAAAGTTGATAAGAACCTATAATCCAATCACTTCAAAAAGACTTAAGAAGAGAAGTTTATATCCCCCTACTTCCCTGCCATGAAACCCTGTTAACAGATAAATATAACTCAAGACCTCACACAAGCTAGCCTCTGCTGGACTCGGGCCTCTCCTCTTACCTCTGCCCTGCTCACACCCTGTGATCCAGCCCAAGGCCCTCCCCTGCCTCTGAGACTTTGCAATGCTGTTCCACCATCTGGAACAGCATTCCCCATCCCCTCGCCACAATGACAACTCATCCCTCAGGATGCAACCTGGGCATCACCTACTTGGGAAGCCCCCTGGGCCAGGTGCCCCCCACTTTTCCTCCCAAAGTTTCCTGTACAGTTATTGTCTGCAATGTCTGACTTCCCCACAGGACTGTCAGGTCCTAGAGGGTGAAGGTGTGTCTCTTTTCTCTGTATCTCCACAATGCAGCACAAAGCAGCATTTAAATATTTGCTGAGTAAATAAATGTTTTCTAAGGCAACAAGTAGTTAGTCTGATTTTTTTAAAAAATAATAACCATGATGCTAATGTGTCTGGAAGAGACTAACAAGATAGCCCTCCCTCAGTAAATGCATTTCAGGGGCACCTTTTAAAGGCATCACAATTTCATGTGACAGCTCTCATGGTGGCACTTGGGGCCTACGACTAACTGTGTCTGGGATGAAGGTGCAGGGGTGGGTGATTTGGACACCTATGAGGTAGTGAGACAGGGAGGGGCACAGGGAGAGGGCAGGAACAGAGTAATCTGGGAATGTCCTGACCGCCTCCCAGGAAGGGAGCCATTTCCCCAGAGGACAGAGGCCTGTCACGTCTCGCCCAGCTAATCTGACAGAAGCCAGCTGCAGCGCTGGCTGGGCCTGCCCCCGGGAAGGCGTGCTCAGACTGGGAACCACATGCCGCTGTTTGCCCCCAGGGACAGGGGCACAGAGGGAGGGTAATTGACTTGTCTCCCAAATTTATTTATTAATTCCTAGCTGCACATTTGATGTGGTTTCCAGGAGGCACGCCATTGAAATCTGCCCCTTCCCTTTGCCACCGCCCAACCCCGCACCCTCCCGCCTGAACCTTTAGGCTTGATGCGCGGTCCCCCAGGGAGGTGGGTGAAGCTCAAAACCAGCCACACAAGAAAGACTACAGCAGGCAGGGGGGCTGGAAAGTGTGCCTGCCATGCAGAGGGGCTCACGGCCCCCAGCTCAGGCTTGTGAGAGAATCTGAGGGGCCGGTGGGACAGCATGCTCAGGAGGCCTGTGTGGGACAAGGCAGGGTACCTATCAGGACAAATCTCACCTTTCTGCTTCAGCTTCCCAGCTATGAAAAGGTGAAAGCAGGGACTGCTGAGGGCCCTCATAAGGCTGTGCAAGAAGACCGAACATGATGAGGACAGGAAAGAGCTGTGACAAGTAAAAGGTGCGCATAACCGGCAGGAACTTACACGTGGTGGGCATCAGTGTTGATCTCCAAGTGCCAGGTTTAAGCTACTGAGATTTTTCTACCTTATGCTTTTCCAGTTTTCCATTTTTCCTACAATTAGTGTAAATGAGTTTTATAACCAGGGAAACACCAGAATAAACAAATGATGGGAAATTTGTGGATCAGAGATGGAGCATGTGCCTAAACTTGCATCCTTCAGGAGGTAAACCTTGTGGCTGAATCCCAACAAGCAGGGTGGTTACAGGGTAGAGGGAGAGAGGGGGTCCTCCCTCCACCTCTGCAGAGCCAGGAAGGAGCTCCCACTTGGAGCAAGAGTGGGAAGACCTCAGGGTCAAGGGTACGGTTGCTTTCTTAGGTGAATATAGACAAAGACCTCAGCCAGAGAGAATGGGAGTCAGGCCCCCACAATTCTCCACTGTTAATCCACCTTCAGCCCTTACAGGATCAGCAGAAGTGACCTCCATTTAGCTGGTGTGCTGGGAGCTATGTGGTTCCTAATTTCCCAGACCCTGTCCAAGGGAGGCTCCACTCCCTCCCAAGAAGAAGGAGGGAGTGATGGCCCAAGATGAGGGCAGTTGACTGCAGAGGTCAGGCAGCCTTGGTGTTCTTCACACACAACCACCCTGGCCCTAGGCGTGTGTGTGTGTGTGCGCGCGCGTGCACAGCCTGAGCAGGCTTATGAGCTGAGAATGCAGGCTGGGCCCAGCACACCCTGATCCCAAGGTGGCAGGAATGGCTGCACCAGAGCACACATGCCTGTCCAAGGCCCCAGACCAGCTGCCCTGGCCCCTCACCACAGCCCGTGGCTTCCCCTCTCATTCCCATCGACCCTCTGAAGAAGGAGTTAATGAGGAAGAAAACGTTCAAAGGTCTCAATGTGGGCAGCAAGCCAGGGGCCTGGCAATCCTCAAACTGACAAGTCATAGATGCACACGCCGAGGTGCCTGCCCTTGGAGATTCCCGGGGAACTGGCCCAAATCCCGTCGATCATACTTGCCCCCCACAGCTTTGCCTCCTGGCACTGGCTTCTGCTAAACAGTTCAGTGGGCAGATGGCATCCATGCCCCACATTCTCAGCCTCACTTCCACATGGACAGGCTCAAACCCCAAGATCCGCCCTTCTCTTTACTCCCCCACTAAAAAATCACTCGCACGAGGCACGTGTGTAGAGCAGACCCCACTGAGGGCCCGGGTGATGGAGGGCTTAATGGCCCCTTAGGTTCTGTCATCTGCCACCGTTCAAGGCCTCCCAGTTCCATTGCAAAGGCCCACTCTCCTGCTCGCCGAAACCCTGGGCTGGGCCCCCTCCTCCGGCCCGGCCCCTCAGCTCCACGGAAACATTAGCAGAAGCTCTAAAGCCTGGGAGTTTTTTTCTCCCTCCTTCCCCTGCCTCCTCTCACACACTGACACCCACAGAGACTCCTGGAAAGGAAGGATTCCAATCCCCTTCCAATCCCAGGACATTCCTGGACCCAGACCAAGGAATCCTTTTCGCTTTGCATTCCCCTCAGGTGCAAGATGTTAGGGAAGCCAAAGGAACTCAGTAGGCAAGACAAATCATACTTCAATGCAATACTTTTTAAAAACCAAACTACTGCGAAATATCCATGATGGATGAATGAAATATCAAATTTTCCCAGTCAAGACAGGCTCGGTATGACTGATTTCCCCTTTCGCCCCCGGCTCCAACATGGCGGAGCCCAGCACGGCGCTGACCGACGTCAGGATGAGACGACCGCAAACAGGAAGGCAGCCCTCAAAAGTGCCAGGAGGATGAAGTAACACGCAACTCAGAGTGGATTTAAGGAGACTCGGCAACCGGCCAGATGATGAGTTTTGCAGAGTCCTGAGCAGTCTGTGCGGCGGCGCCCATGAAGGCAAGGAGCTCAGGTTCCTCCATCAGCCCCCAGTGCGGCTAGAACCCGAAAGAGCCAAGTGGCAGGCCGAGGGCCGTGCGCTCTGTCCTCCGTGCGCACCTGGGGAGGGAGAGGAGCAGAGGTGGGGGGGGGCAGGAATGAGGCTGAGGAAGGGGGCGGGCAGGGAGAGAACGCCTCCCACCCTCCTCTCCTCCCTGCAGCAACCCCGCGCCTGCTCGGGCCTGCCTGCATTAATAACTCAGGCTGGGCTGGGCCTGATAAGACACTAAGTGCTTCTGTCAAACGCCAGCGTCACCTCCATTTCCCTCGGGCCCACCAGGATGCCTCTGGGAAAGAACACCTGGCTCTGGAGACCCCCTTTGGGCCCAGGGTCTGGGCAGGCCATCAGCCCAGGGGACCCTGGCCTAGGAGCACCCCCAGTCTGGCCCATGAGGTAGGCAGGCACCCAGGAGCACAGGAGCCCGGCTCCCGGTCTGCGTGATTCAGCCAGCGGGCCTCGGGCTCCCCCACACACAGGGATCGTGCCTGCCAGAGAGGTTCACTTTTCCCAGCTCGAAAAATTCCGACCAGCTCGTGACTCTGCCTCTTGAAGACTGAAATCATCTTCATCTCCAGAAGAGAAGCCTGTGTCGGCTCGGCTAGACCAGAGAAGAGAGAGGACTCCTGCCCCCCCGTCACTCCAGGACCTTCCCAAGGAGCTGCTGTCACCTCCAGGCCAGGGCCAGCTTCCAGGATGTTCTCACTGCTTTACCTCATAATTACAGGAAGCACTGGGCTCAGAATGGGTGAAAGAGGCTGTAGTTTCAGCCCGCAGAGGCCGGGGAACAGTGGGGAGGGAAAGGGTGGAGTCATGGCCCCAGCCCAACCATGCACCATCAAGTCTGCACTGGGTGGATGTGGGGGGTGGAGGGTAGGGACAGCAGAGCCAGTGTCCACCCACTGAGGAGGCCAGGCAGCCCTACCCCAGCTGATGTGTGCCTCTGGTGAGGACAGCTTCAGCTGCTGTTTCTGGAGTTCTTTCTGCCTCCGGGAACTGTGCTGTGCCTACATTCACACTTATTCACTCAACAAACATAGGCACCCACTACATGCCAGGCTAGACTGTGTGCACACTCATGCTAGGTTACACACACACAGATCTGGGCTGGGCAGTGTCCCACACCCTCCACAAGGACTGGAGAGAGCTCATGCTCATGTCCACCCCCAGCCTGGGCCACAATGGCATTCACATGCTCATCTCCACTGGCCATGTTCATGCCCAGGGGCTCCCCTGGTCTCCTGCCTCTGCACCCTGGGGTGACACCTGCCACCAGCGACAGATGCCACTTTCTGGTATTGGTGGATGAGACACCCAGAGGCCTTATGTAGGGGTCACGGTCACAATGGGCAGGGTGGTGAAGGAGGGGCTGGGGCCTGGGGCTGGGTTGGGGCTTGGCCTCTGTCTCCCAGGCCCATTTGGCTCTGCCGGCCTGTGGGGGAAGAGCTGTCCCAGGTCGACACAGGAGAATCCAAACACAGAAACAAGACGTGAAGGGTGTTCAAGAGTCACAAACCATGAAGTGGATTCAGTTCTGCCACCTCTGACTCCACTCATAGCCCCAGGCTTCTTCACCCCAAACATCCCTGCCTCCATCCCCACCCACCATGTGACCTGATCATCTGGCCGGCCAGTCTCTCTTCCTAAAACCTCCACTTTTAGCAGGTCACTCCCCGCTCAAGAATCTTCAATAGCTCCCCACTGCCTAAGGATGAACTCTGGCTGGCATCCAAAGCCCTCTCAGTAGACAGGAGCTAACTTTCCTGCTCTGACTCCCTCTTCTCTCTTCCCAAACTCCCTCTGGACAAGTGTCAGGAATTTACTCCATTAAGGCCTTGCACTTTTCCATCTCTGCATCTTTTGTAAATGCTTCCCCTCCTCCTGGAATGTCCTCTCTCCCTCCAAATCCTCCCCACCTTTCACAGCCCAGTTAAACCCCTACCCAAGAAGTCTTCCCCGATGACCATGGTCTCTAAGGATCGTCCTCTCTGTACCATATGCTACCCTACCAAGCACTGCAGGCCACTCTCACCCTTCACCCACTCCAGCCACACAAGTATGTGTGACTGTCTGTCCCTGCAGTGATGTGTCCCTGGCCAACCAAGCTCTCTTCTCCAAAGGCAGCCACCACAGCCGGTGCTCTGCACCCTCAGGCCATGGCCTGCTCTGCTGGGTGGGAACCCGCACACATTCCTTCGGAATTAACTGAGGTCTTGCTGGCTCCAGGCTCCACAGTATGACATTGATCCTGTTTGCTATTAGCTTTTTTTTGCCCTCCCCAGGCAGTGAGGCCCACTGGGTTCCAAAGGAAAGTTTTCTGGTCTCGGGGGGCAGAGATCTCAACCGCCACAAGGGAGGGTGAAGGGTCACATCTGGGGCCATTTGGAAACCTGAGTCAAGACCTAAGACGCTGCCCTCAGCCGCCTAATGCCTCATGCACATCCTGCCCTACATCTGGAGAGCACACATGTGTGAAAACACAAACACAGAGGTGTGAACACACATGTGCACAGGCACAAACATGCAGGTCAACACACATGCTCAGGCATAAACACACAAACACAAACACACAAACATATGGGAGCAAGCACACGCATGCATGTGAGCAAGAACACACATGTGCACAGGCACAAACATGCATACGGTCCCAGACACAGGCATGTATGTCGACACATCCCCCGCACAAGCATGCATGTGTGTACACATACGCAGAGACAGGAGTACACACGTAAACAGAGAGACGTGCACACACAAACACCCCGCTATCACCTTGACTACCCAGATGTGGGCTGGGTGGCCCAGCCACCTCTGAAGGGACTGAATCTCTGGAAAAATGCACCGCTCCCCCAGCCTGAGCAGCCTCAGGAAGGCGCAAAAACCCGACTTGCAGTGTGGCCAGATCGTTTTCCACAGCTTACCTTCAAACAACCTCAGCCCCAAGAGATACCACACTTTTCAGCAAAGACTAAATAAAAGCATCCCAATCACCCTGCCCCCATAGGGAACAGACCAGGAAGAGGGGGGAAGGAGTGGAGAGGCCAGGCTACCACACATCTCTAGGCTTCTGGAACACGGTGGCCACAGCTGCCCACATCTGCTAGTTGGACTGCAACAGGGGAAAGGCCTCAACTTAAAGCAACAAAGATTTATTCTTTTCCAGGTCTGGAGGTCGGAAGTCCAAAATGCATTTCACTTGGCTAAAATCAAGGTGTTATCATGAATGTGCTCCTCTGGGAGGTCTCAGGGAGAACCTGTCCCATTGCTTCCTCCAGTTTCCAGAAGCTGCTGCCTGCCACCCCTTGATTCGAAGTCCCCTTCCTCCATCTTCCAAGTCAGCAATGGTGGGTTGGATCCTCATACGGAATCACTCGACTCTGAGTCTCCTGCCCCCTCTTCCACTGATGAAAACCCTGTGATCATACCGGGCCCACCTGGATAATCAGAATAATCCCCCATCTCAAGGTCCTTAACTTAAATCGTGTCTGCAATGTAACATATTCACAGGTTCTGGGAAGAACATAGACATCTTTGGGGCCCATTACTCTGCCTACCATAGTCTTTATAGCAAAGCAACCATATAATATAATTTTTAATATACTTTTATAGAGGAAAGGGTCCACAAAGGCAGAGGCACGCAGGCTCATGGAAGTCAGTGTGTGACTTTGGAGGCTCTGGGTGCCATGGCTGTCAAGGGCCAGCGTCTGAACTAACATGGGGGCTAGATCCTTGCCTCTCTCCTTCTCAAAGGTCTAAAACGTAACCCCCTTAGGACAGGCTGTCCCCAGCAGGCCCCTGAACCTTACTCCCCCTCCCAAAGCTGGCACAACCACATCTAACCTCACATCCACGTGGCCAAACCCATCCAGGAGGCCACTGGGCAAAGCAAGAGTGGTCAGGGCAGAGAGGAGGGTGGGCCTCAAGCCAGGGTCAACAGAGGGGCTCGGCTGGGGCCATCGGCTGTGCCAGTGTCTCCTCTTTGTGCTAGAGAAGGACTTGCCAGCACATTCCCAGCAAAGACTATGTCCATGAGGAGCACACAACTCCTTCCATCCATGTTCAAATTAGCCCGCCCAGCTGCACTCAGCTGGTTGCAATTGCAGCCCCGTTGGGCTGGGGCTTCACTTTCAACATTGATTTACAGGAAACACAAGGCTGCCTGAAATCCACTCAAATTCCTCCTCTGTGAAGCAATGGCCCTGGGAGGGAGGGAGGGGCTCTGGTACCCTAACGTGGGGTGGGGGAGATGGAAGGTGGGGAGCATCCACAGAACTGGAGCTCTCTGCACAAGGAAGTGCCCCAGTGAACACAGCCACCCCTCAGGGGGCTGGGAGGAGGCCTCCTTGGAGAAATGAGGTAGTCACATAGTGAATTCTACATAGCATAGAAAATAAGTGAGCCAGAGTCACACATGTCCGCCTGCTGGAATCCCATAAACATACTGAGAGGCAAAAGAGTAATTGCACAAGAACACATATTAGAATGACATTATTTATACAGAGTTTCAGAGCATGCAAAACAACGCTGGGAATACTCTAAGAAAATGTGCATCTGTAGTAAAAGGTTAAAGAAATTTGTGAGATTGAGGAATGCCAAATACCAGATAGTAGTTACTTCTTGGGGAAGAGAGGGTGCAGGGGAAGGGAGGTGTGTCTGGGAGATGCTCACGGAGGCCTTCAAATGGATTTGTAATTTTATTTCTGAAACTGGTTTGTGGCTACATGAGTATTCATTATACCACTATTCGTTCTGGTATTTTCAAGAGAATGAGGCCTGAAGAGGGGTGAAGGATGAAAGAAAATTTTCCACCTAAGGGGGAGGGCATAGGCCAGTGGTAGAGCACATGCTTAGCATGCATTAGGTCCTGGGATCAATCCCCAGTACTGCCATTAAAAATAAGTAAATAAACCTAATTACTGGCCCCCTCCAAAAAAAACCCAAACAATTTCCAGCTTCACATCCAGTATTCCCCAGGTCTAAAGTCCCCAAGGACCTTTCTGGATAACTCAGTGACTTTTGGAGCAACACCCACAGGGAGGGAAAATACAGCCACGGTCAAACCTGGATCCATCATCTCACTCCTGTATCCACCAGGGATGAGGGTGGGAGGGGGCCCTTCTCACTCAGAAGAGACCTCTGGCTGCCCAGAGGGGAGTTTGGGCACTCAGTGGGGGTGACTGCAAGCAACTGTGAAGTACCCACTGTGCTCAAGGCTGGGGTGAGGAAATGCACCCCGGGACTCCTGCCTGAGGTCCCAAAGCCCCACCATCACCCTATAAACCGACTCTCCCAGATGGCCCAACCCTCACACCCCTGGACATTCCCCTCCCTCCACACAGGCCTCGTAGGAAAAGCAGGAGCCCATATAGCTTCTCAGGCCCAGAACAGAGGCCTGCACCATAGCTGTGGCCTCAAACCCCAAGGCCAGCAGAGGGCCTGGGATCCAGCCATCTCCTACTCCTGCTCCTCCAAGAACTAGGAGACTGGGCCTGGGCCTGCTCCCTTCCTGCCTCCAGCAGCAGACCTGGTGGCTCACTGTGGCCTTGCTGAAGTCAGGGGTGAAGCAACAGTTCCACCCTTACCCTAAAGGTGAGTCAAATGGAGCTAAGGCAGCAGCTGGCAGAAGAATCATTGTCAGAGAACATGGAGGCTGGTTGGAGGTTACAGATCAACTGGACAGACCTATCCACAGAGAAGGGACTAATACCCAGGAGGTGACATCATTGCCCAAGGTCACATGCTAATAAAGTGCAGATGCAGACCCGAGTTCTTTCCCCATCACTAGATGATCCCAGAAGCCTCAGTGACCCTGGGACCAACATGAGTGTCCCTCCCAAGCTTGGTGGTCGCTGCTAGGTTGTCCCTGGGGACCTAGGCTGAGTCCAAGAACACCTTCTGGGGACAGGGCTCTGGGCCCTGATTCCTCCTCCCCCTGGAGGCTACACATGGGGTGAAGCAGAAGCCACACTCGCAATGCCACATCTCAGGCCAAAAGCCTCCCTTCCCCTTCCTTCCAACCTAGGAAAATGGGGTAAAATCCAGAGATGTCTGGGTCTTCCCCCCAAGCCCAGTGATTCTCCAGTATTCCTTCTCGCTGAGGGAGGCTCCACTTCCCCCCCTCTTTGCACAAACCAGAAATCTGGAAGCCATCCTTGATATCTGTCACTTCCGTGGATAAGGTGCCCTGATCCAGAAAAGCCACTGCTCCAGACTCCCCAGAGGGGCCTTCCACAGGAAGAACAGAGGTCTGTGTCCCTTCCTGTAGACAAAGGAAACCTGTGCTACCCCAGGACAGTGTGGGTTAAAACATCCAGCTCTCAGGAAATGGGCTGTGTCAGCTTTTAGCGAGGGGCATGAGCCTGTAAGGCACCTGATGCAAGGATTCCTCAATTAGTTCCAGGCCGAGGACCTGGACATTGCAGTGAGCATCCCCGAACATCCAGAAGTAAGAGCCACCACATTTCACAGCAGCAGAGGGGCCAATGAGCCACAACCGGCCAGCAGACATGTACTGCCTGGCCTACACCATGTTTCAAGTTGGAATTTGTTGCCAGTACATCACATTAGGAAAGCCCAGATCTGAACGTAGAACTGGCTTCCCAGGGCTGGCATTTCGAAACCACAACCCCTTTGTGCTGCAAGGCAGGTCAGCCCTGTGGACGGAGCATGTGCTCTACAGGAGCCTCTGTGCCCACCACTCCCCACTGCTCCCAAGCCTGGGGCCCAGTGTCTTTCCTGGGTCCTGTCCCTTCTCTCCTTACTTTACCTCCTGGGTCCCTTTGGGCAGTGGGGTTTGTGAACCCTCACTTTAGGACCTGAGAACAAGTTTGCTGGTGGGAAAATATGGCTCCATGATGCATATATTCAGTGGGACAGCCCTTTCCCTGGCCTGCAGCAGCCAAGGTGGGAAGTGAGCCTGCCAGTTAGGGAAGACAGCCTGGGTGGGGGGCAACCAAACCCAAAGGCTACAGCAAGACAGGATAGCTTTGCCGTTCAGCCTACAGTCAAGCAGGGAGGAGAGGCTGGTGAGCCCCGCAGCCAGACAGCTGTGCCAGTTAGAGTTGGGAAGGTGATGGATGGCTGAACCTGCTGAGGGCTGGGAGCTGGCGTTTTTCTTCTAAGATTCTAAAGTAAGCCTCTTTCCAGAGTACAAGTTCATCCCAGGTCTTTCTGCCCTGACTCCCAGACTCGAAGCTCCCCACTCCTCTCTGGTCATGGGCCCACTGGACAGGGAGGGAAGGGCCGGGACTTACAATCCACGGGAGCCCTGAGCCTGCCCCAAAGATTTCCAAGACAAAGGTGGCAGGAGGTTCACTCACCACGGAGGGACGGCCACCTGCCTAGGTGCAAATTCAACAGCAAGAAGGAGTTTAAAATCCCAGGGTGACCGGAAGGAGGACAAAAGTGGAAGCAGGAGGAAGGGATGCATTCTAGGGGGCAGGGGCCAAAGACACACGCACTCCCAGGGCACTGAAGGAAGGGACGCTCCATGGAGACCTTTAGATCTAAAGGGCAAATCCCGACTTTTCAAATGCCTCCCCCACTCCCACCCCCAAGTCTGTCCAGTTTGAATTCCTGTACTGGAAACCAGAGGGCAGGGTTGACTGGCATCCCTCAGCTCCTCGCCTTCCTCCCACATGCTCACACGATCCCCAAAAGGATGAGCAGGCCCTGAGGTCAAATTCACTCAGGTCACAGGGAAACAAAGGGATGACCATGAAAGTCACCTGGCCAGAGAAACCGTGAGACAAATGGATGGCTTCCTCCTGGTCAGGTTATGGGTGCCAGACACAATCACCATCGGAACAGCCCAGGCCCATAAAAACAAGCTTTCAGGCAAAGCACAATTGTCTATTTCTCTATGTTTACGCAAACAGTGACGGACTTCTGATTCTGCCGGCACCAAAGATTTAATGAAATCTTATTGGAGGAAAACTCAGGGTGGGGGGAAGCTCCACACTGTTAATTTAATATTTTCCTGCAGATTGAGACTAGGCAGCCAAGATTTGGTCTGAGCTGTGAGAAGACATTTGTTTCAGGTAATGAGTGTGAAGGTCCCTCAGGCACATGGTTTTGGAACCACGTCCTAATATGCCATTACCTCTGCCGTGTCACTTAGGTGTGACATGAAAGACGCCTGCCATCAGGGCCACCCCTCCCTGCCAGGTGGCCATGGGCATCCAGGAGCTATCCCAGCAGTGGGAGGGGGTCTACATGGAGACTTCTGGATTCTCCTACTCAACCCAGATTGGCTCACTGACTGGCCAGAGTCAGTGGCAATCAGAGTAAGACTGAGAACCACAGAGACCTCCAGGCCTTTCCCCAGCCCAAGTCAGCGCCTCTTTTTCCTGCTGGCAGACCCCAAACACTCAGCCTGACTCCTAACCCCCACCCTGGTGCGGGCATACCCCTCTCACCCTCGTTGTTTTGTTCCTTTTCCCAGAAATCAGTTTGTGCAGCAGGAAATGACTTCTCAGGCTTCCTCCTTTCTCACAGAACCCCCCAAACAAGCCCACAGAGCATCCTTTTCACTCGAAAGGCTTACCGCCAATCCTGAGGGAAAACAGAGTGGGGATGATAAAATTAACAACCGCAGGGAAGGCACTGGTGCCTGGGCAACCTTCCTCTGGGGTTTTATAGTGACAGTCCTTGGCCGGCCAGTGTTAATGCTCTTTTTGCCCTGAAGCCAATCATCCTCCCTTTCAACCTTCACCCTCCTCCCCTCCTTCCTCAAACCTCCTCCAGGCATTTTAACTGCCAACAACTTACTTTCCCAACTTTGATTTATCTCCACCAGAGGGAATGCAAAGTTAGATCCAGCCCCACCCCCAATACCTTTTAAAAAAAGGAACCCAAACACACCCAGGCAAAAGTCTGACTGAGAGGTAAACAAACTCACTCAATTCCAGACAGACAGAGGCCCAAAGACACACATCCGTACACTCGGAGACAAAGCAAGGGCTCATGCCACCCCCCAACTCCCTCACACGCAGGACAGACCCACAGACACCAGAAGCCTGCCCTGCGCTGCAAGCCATTTGGAATATCTTTTGAGGAAAAACACTCGGCTCCAAAGAAGGCTCCTGACAGGGCCGTGGTTTTTTTCTTTTTTTTTTTCTTCCAGAGTGGCTGGATAAATTGCTTTTGTGCGAAAATAAACACAAGTGAACTGCATTAGCTGAGCGAGTGACACATTAGTTTCAGATGCGGGGCCTGTCAGAACATTGAGGAAACAGCTTTTATTGGGGAAGAGCTCAGAGACTCATAAATAACCGGTTGGCAACCTCACATAAACATTTGTGCGTTCACATAAACACCGCCTACCACAAACGCTGGCCTGGCTGCCAGCAGGGCCTGGAAGAGCCCCCTCCCCCGTCCTCAGAGCAAAACCGGGCAGAGAGGTGGGGGAAGGGTCACAGGCGCCTTTTCTCCCATAGTCCCAACTCCTTGGACTCTCGCTAACACCCTGTTGGGAGGAGGGAAGGATCCAAGCTCTACCCTAAACGTCTGCCAGAGAATGAGGGTCGAGGCCCAGCCACGACAGGACAGCAGGTCAGCCTTCCTCCCTCTACACAGAAGAGGACAGAATCGGGGGGAGGCGCTTGCACTGGGGGGTGGCATTATTAAATAAAGCCAAGAAAGAAATTTAAAATGAAAATGCCTTAGAAACACCTGCTAGATAAACTCCAGTGGGTCCCTTCGGAATCATGGAGAAAGTGGAATGAGGGCAGTGCCACCCTCACTCCAAGGACAAAGGCCACAGAAAGTGGCACCAGCCCTGTCCATTCCTCCAGGATGCAGAAAGCCTGGGCTTCCCCCCACTAGCTCTTGGGGATGCCCGCTGCATTGGACTCTCTCCTCTGAGTCCAAAACCTCAGAGCCACATCTAGCTGATCCCATAAAGAAGGGCAAAGCCACATCTAGCTGATCCCACAAAGAAGGGCAAAGCAGGCCATGGGAGCTGACACAGGGCTGTCCTCTCTCCTTCTGTGGTACCTGCCAACCCTCCAGGCTCCTAGTACCCTCACACGCCACACCTGTCCCAAGCAAACTCTACTCTCTAGAAAGCATCAGATGCCTTTATTTGAGTTATAGTTAATGGCTATATGTGTTTCATTCTTATTTTATTTTTTTGAAAGGGGGAGGTAATTAGGTTTATTTATTTATTTACTTTTTTTTTTTAATGGAAGGACTGGGGATTGAACCCAGGACCTCGTGCATGATAAGCATGCGCTCTACCGCTGAGCTATACCCTCCCCCCATATGTGTTTCATTCTTATCCTTCTTCCTCTGTCACAAATGCTTAAGGCAAAGGGACAAAGTATGAAGTGGTAGGATTTAAAGCAAATGGCTAACACTCAACATTCCTATTAAATTTTTGAATCAGCCAAGAGGGGAGAGGAGTTGGGATCTTTTCAGGGAAGAAGGAGAGAATGCTCACTGGCCCCAAGAGCAAATCACAATGGTTAGCTTCAAAACCAGCTCCATCCTTCCACGGCTCAGTAACTTTCCATTGGTCCTCCACTTTCCACTTCAAAAGGCCAAAATCCTTGGACTGAGTGGCCTCTTTCTTTATCCATCATATTTCTTGATCTAGTCCAGCCGCCCCCACTTCAACCTGATTTCCCTCACTGCCTCTCAGGCTCCTGGGGGTCCAGCCCAGTTGAACTCATTCCACTCCTACCCGCCCAAATGTTATAATGTTGCACTTTCCCTTCCATCAATCCCTCTTCAAAGAAGGCCACTTCCTTCCAGTCCTGCAGGTTTAGATCCAACCCATCCTTCCAGACTCAATTCAAAAGGCACTTCATCCCTCCCTCCTTTGAACCCTGGGAGAGCTTTTCAGTGCCTTGTTGTTGACTTTTCTTCTTGTTCTAAGTTATTTGTATATCTGGCCCATCCTCCTAGAGATTTTAAAATCTCAGATCTGTGTCATATCAGTGTCTCAGGATTCCCTCTCCCCCAAACCCTAGCCGATGCCTGGTAAGTGGTAGGTGTGTTGTGTCCATGAAGGATGATCATGAAGGTGTCTGGATTCACGGTCGTGATAGTGTAGGGGATGTGGGGGGCGGGGGCTGGAAGGAGGTAAATGGCAGAGTGTTGGAAACTGGCCAAATCTCCTCCTGGGCAGCCTCCCTTTCAGCTTTCATTTTGCAGTTCCACAACAAGCAGAGCCGTTGTTGCTTTGGAAGAGAAATTAAGATGCCAGGCAGGTACAGACAGCCAAGCACCATAGCTCTATTGAGTCAACCTCAGCCGTCTAGGCCCTTTCTTCCCGTCAACAAATGGAATGCTGTATGAGAAAATACAAAGCACAGCCCTAGATAGAAATAGTGAAGGTTCTTTGGCCAGGACATCCCTCAGGAGAGAACAGTGTAGCCATAATTTATTGCATTCGATATTTTTGCTTCCAATCTTATTTTTATAGACATTATTTCATAGGCTGCAGCTTAAACACAGATGGAAACCATTCTGGCTTTGTAATAAGAGAAGGTTTATGGCGGGCCAGTGCACTGCTGTTTTGTGTGTGGGTAAACGCACATTATCATGTCCTTAGGTGGGGCAGGGAGATGCCTTTATTATGTGTTTAGACTTTGATCCAACAATTCTGCCTTCATCTCTCTCCTTGGCCAGGGCCTCTGGATGCTCCCAAAGGGAGGAAGTGACAAACACCATAGTGGGGCAAGGAGGAGGAGGAGGGATAATCCAGCTTTTGAAATGCATTCCTGGCTCTGGCTAGATCTGCCATTCCTTGGGTCTGCAAAGGGCCTTGACCTAGAGAAAGCCTAGACCCCATAGGGCAGAGCTGAAAGGACACGAACGCTATAGTGCTATATATATGACTGTGTTGTGTGATTTGCATTGTCTTTTGGGGTGGGGTGGCATTTAGAAAACTGAGCTCATAATGCTGATAATGCCTGGTGAGCCCTCTTCCCTCCACACAATATATCACAGGTACTTTCGTGTCAACGAACATTCATAACACACGGCCTGGCTTATAACATTTATAGTCTCGATGTACTAAGGCTTGTTTAACTAGCCTCATTTAGGTCAGGGAATGGGGAAGAGAGGGTTATGGAGAGATCTAAGGAGGAAAATGGAGAAAGGGAGAGGGAGACAGAAAAGATGGGCCGGAGGACGCACTGCGCAGACCAGAGCTGGGGGTCAGGCACGTCTTGACCCAAGGTGCGGCCCCCTACACATTTATAGACTCACTGCTGGCGGGCAGCGGGTCAAATGGAGCCTGGGCAGGCAGCTTGGAAGACATGCCATCCAGCCCCTCCTGTCTTTCCTCCCAGGACGAGTTTTCGGCAGCCTGAGAAACCTTGGGAGTGTGTGTCAGGAAACACTGGAGACTTTGGGCTGATGGGGGAGCGGGGAGAGAGGAGCAGCAGCAGCTACATTCAGCTGGGAGGGTCAGCGGAAAGTGAATCGAGGGAGGGGAGAAGCGGGGAGGGACCCCTTGGGGCCTGAGGAAGGGTAATGTGTCCCACTTGCCAGGCTTCTGGGGGATTCCATGTGGAGGAGCAGCTGTGTGAAGAGTTACGAGAGGCTGTCCATGAGGCTCTCCATCCACATAGAGCCCCTCCAGAGAGCCCTGGGGGAGGGAAATGACCCCTCGCCGCCTGGCAGAAATGTGCCTTTGATGTTTATGGTACAGACGTTTCTACTGTGCACACCTGCAGTGGTACGATTCTGGTGGAGCCATCCTCGGAGGATTCCTCGCTGTTCCAACAAACCAAAGGAAGTGGTGGCCCACACCGAGAAAGCCTTCTGCCTGCGCTGGGCCCAGTCACTTCTGCTCTGCTGGTGACTGTCACACCTGCACCAGGGGCTTGGCCAGGGATGGAAAGCTCTCAAACAGGAGTGGGTGAATAATCTGCTTCAGGCAGCCACCAGCTTCAGGAAGATAGTGCCTACTACCTGGGCTGCTTGAGAAATCTGGCCCAGGTGTTGAGCACAACAGACCAAGAAATCGAATTTCGCAAACGGTTATAACCAGGTGTGGAGGGCGTGTTGCGTTCTGGCTGCCTCCCTTCCTTAGGGGAACCAGGCATGCTTCCCCCAGCCACCAAGTCTGGGAGTTTTGGTGAGCCATCCATCAATCACAGGGCTCTCCAAGCCCCCTCCCTAAAAATAAAGTATGAGCACTATGTTTCTGTCCTTGGACTTCCCAACTGTGGAAGCTAATATAGTCCCTTTTTGCTTAAGCCTGTTCGAATTGGTCTTTTATCACTTACAGCTGACAACTGATACACCAGGCTAATAACTGACTATGAAATCTGTTTCAGACCAAAGAACTAAATAAGAGAATGAGTCTTCCAAGGGTCAGGGTTCTACAGAACTTCAAGAGGGAGGAACACCTCTGCCAGACCTGTACAGGATGGCTGGAAGCAGTAATCACACACGCACGTGTGCACACAGTTAAAGAGCACATGGATACCTCTGTCCCCTGGGATCTGGCACTCAGCACTAGCAAAGAGTGATCTCTAACTCTGAACATACACTCTCCTGGGCAGCATCATTCAGGGCCCAGGGAAACGCTTCTCCACATTATTCGTGTTAAATTCTTGAACCAAAAGGAGATCTGGGAACTATATTCAATATCTTTTAATAACCTTTAATGAAAAAGAATATGAAAATGAATATATGTATGTATATGCATGACTGGGACATTATGCTGTACACCAGAAATTAACACATTGTAACTGACTGTACTTCAATTTAAAAAGAAAGGAGATTGTGTTTAAATGCTATAAAAACGAGTGGGTTGTGTTGCTACTGACATCAGAGATGGACCCTGCTCTGGAGCATAAGGAGGACTGAATGGTAGAAGCACTTAGGCAAGTGAAAAGTTGGACTGATTTAACAAATCCTTCCTCTCAGATAGCAAGAATGCAATAAAAGTAGCATGTCCCAATAGTGGCAAACATGCATTTTCTTGCTTCTCTTTGTAGTTCCAGAGGTACTCACAAATTAGCACAGTAGTTGTTATAATTGTACATGGCAGCTGAGAACATTTTCCAGTATACATAATTCATAATTCTCCTACATTTGTACATATGCAGATCAAGATGTAACATGCATGCAGTGTGGTACTGATTCTTTACATTGGCAACTGGATAGACATCAAACAACACTAGAACTGTGTATGATTGATTATATTTTTATAAAAGTATTTACTAAGATTTAACTAAATTCTCAAAACTTAAATTAAAATTCAGTTTTAAATATTTTATTAAAAATCCTGTATTTATTAGACAAAATGAAATAGTTATACTATTAGTTATATTTGCCTTTTAATCTTCATAGATAATTTTGAATATTAAAAAACATTTAAAATTTATAAGAAAAGGAATTTGAAGCTCTGACCTTTTACAATTTAATTTGCATTTTTATTAAAATACACATAATTTTCTTTTACACTTTCAGTTACCTATTGCTGCATAACAAATCCTAAAACTTAGTGGCTTAAAATAAATTATTTTTTTCTCTCAGTTTGATGGATTGACTGCCAGTGGTCACTTGGAGGAGGATGTCTCTGGTGTGGCTGCAGTCGAATGGTGACAAGGTCTAGAGTCAAAAGCAGGTTCAGCTAGACTGTACGTCCAAGATGGCAGTATCCATACTCACAACCAGGGCTCAGCTGGGATGGCTGGAACAACTCTACTGCTCTCTCCTGTGACCTGTCCACATGGCTAGCTTGGCAGTCTCAGAGGAATCAGACTTCTTACACGATGGCTGGCTTATCCCAGGATAAGCATTGAAAGAGACCCAGGTGGAAGCCAAAAGGCTTCCTGTGACCTGTTCTCAGAAATCACTCAGCATCACTGTTGCTTTCTATTGGCCAGAAGTGAGTCACAGGGACAGCCCAGCTTCAAGAGAGAGGAATACACAAGGTCATGAATAACAGGAGATGTTGTTCACTGGGGGCTGGCTCTGAAGGCTGGCCACCACAGTCTGCCCTCTGGCCCCTCGAATTTTCAAAAGACACTCACTGTCCAAGACCCCCAAGGTCTCATCCATGGATGAGACACATCAGGCTTAGGCTCTAAACCCAGGATCCCGACATCTACTTCAGGGCCACTATAGGGGAGGCCCCTCAGGTGTGGGTGCTTAGGGATGCTTCCTCTTGGTCTGAGGATCTGTGAACTAATGAGACAAGTTATCTTTCCCCACAAATCCAACACACAACCAGGAGGTCAGCACAGGGCAACTGTGATAGACATTCTTGTTCAAAAAGGAGGAAAAGTGGTGCAGAGCAATTCTGAAATCAAGCCAGTTCCTTTCTTAGCGCCTGGTCCTGCTCTCTAGGAGTGGTTGTCTGTGGCTCTCCACTCCACAGTCTCAGTTATCCTTCCTTCTCTGGAAGAAACGGTCAGTTGTTTGCAGCCAAATCAACTTCTCAGCCTGCTTCCTGCCCATAAAAAAGCGTCTCTTCATTTTGAACTGTCTCTCTCCCTTGCAATCCAAGCTGGAAAAATTCTATAATTCTATCAAATTATAACCTACTCCATTAGACAAAAGGCCCACCCTCAATTATTTCCAAAAAGGCCCTTCTCACCTTAAGCCACCTGGAAGTTGCTGTGGTAGTCTTAGTCCTGTTGCCCAGCAGAGAGGACCTGAGAGGTACACCCTTAACATCCTTAGAAGCCCTGTTGTCTATCCAAAGGGTCTTAAAGACATGCCCTTAAATATTTCTAAAGGGTTTTACAGCCACTCCCATGGCTATACCTGAGGTCTCATTTTACAGGCAGCTTCCTGGGTGTCATCTCTGCCCTGAGACCATTTCTTACTTTTCCAGGCTTTTGCTGGCTGGAACAGTAGACCTGGGCTCCTTCAATTTCCTATATTCTGCTCCAAAGCTTCTGTAGTTCGTCTCTGTCTTTTCCTTTCTTATCAGAGTGAGCCAGAAGAAACTAGTGAGCACTTCCAACATCCTGCCTGGAAATTATCTTAGCCAGATCACAAGTTCATTAGGCACCCTTTCTACTTGCCCCAGGACTATAGGGGATGGTTTCACATAATTCTTCTGAGTGACTCTCTCAGGTCCTCTCTTCTCCAGCCTCTGATAACAGTTTCCTTACTGTTTCAGGCCTTTGGGAACTCCTCAAGACTCTTCAGCTTCTGCCCTCCAACTGTCCCAAAGCAAACCACAAGCTCTAGATTTTTGTTACATCACTCACTTCCAGCACCGAGGAACCTGCTCTCCAAAGAAGGCCCTGATGAACGAGACCTCCTGGTATGTATGCCCTGTGTGGTGCCCCCACAGTGACTCTGGCCCAACCTGTGACTCACGCTAACACATGGAATACACTGGATATACTTTGTGTAAGTTTTGGACGTAGCCTTTAGGAAGACTGGCAGTTTCCTTTTCCACCTTTCTGAAATACTCACTTCTAGGAGTCCTGAGCTGCCATCTGGGAAGTCCAGCTACCCTACTAGAGAAGCCACGTGGAGGGAGACAGGCCCAGAGATTATGGAGAAAGAAGGACAGGACCAGCTGTCCCAGCATTCCAGCTGAGCCTCTTGACTCCAGCCCCTTACACCACCCAGCCACAGACACATGAGAATTCCCAAGCAAAGCAGCAGAAGAGATGCTCAGCTAGGCCCAACCAACCCACAGAATCATGAAAGGTAATAAAATAGTGATTGCTTTAAACCGTCAAGCTTTGGAATGTTTTGTTACACAGCAATAGGTAACTGAAACTACGCTGAATACAAGTGCATTTTATTTTTAATCCTTTAGATTACTATCAATAGAAGACAAATTCTGAGTTCTCTATTTTAAAATCATGGTTTCTAATTTTGCTAAAATTAAGGCCAGAAAATAGATTTTAAAGAACAAATATATACTAATTTATGAATCATAAATGTCTTTATAATATAAAGCTTTAATTATTCATTCAAACGTCATTGGCCCATCAACAGAAACCTAATAATTCAATTCAGTTGTCTTCAATATTTTGAAAACACCCAGTCATATAAAAATCATAACTTTATTTGTCTTTTCAGTTTTATCATCTTGAAGGTAAACTTGTCAAGGTTGAAGGACACAACATATTTTAATTAGTAGTTTGTTAGCCTGACTTACAACTTTTAAATACTTAGATATATGGTCTGTGGGCCTTCTTCTTACCCCCCAGGAGTGACTGTCACTAGAACAAAGAAATAGGTGCCTGACCAAGGTAGGAGCCAGAAGCACTGCAGCACCAGAAGAGAGGGTGGGCACTTTTAAGGCCAGAAGGAACACCTGAGCCACCACACCAGCAAAGACCAGAGAGGAGCGTGAGGTGGGGTGGGATGCTGAGAAGCCCGCCTGCCCCATCACTGCTCCACTGGCCAAATCTGAATGGCCTGGCCTGGCCTAGGACCAGGTGTGGGAACACTACAGAGCTAAACCTATCCCCTAAGCATCCTAAAACCTGGCTTGTGCTGGAGAACATCACAACCTTCTGAGGCCCCCAGGTCTGGGCCCAGGGCCCGTGTTAGGCTAGGAGGGGTCTGCAGTCAAACTGAGTCAGTTTCCTACTGATGAGTAACTGAGATCCATGCTTTCCACATTCACCCATTTCTACAGTTTCAAATATGCTTCCTTTCCCTATAGTTTCCTTCTAAGAATTGTTTCTGAAAAGCCCTAATCTTTTCTTTGCAAAATTAAAGTGAAAAGCATCTGTCCATATTTAATCAAAAGTGTACATGGGGAGAAGAAAAAAGGGGATGGGGAGGTTGAGCTGGGGCAAGAGCTGCAGCTTCTTGAAGACCAGGAAAGCCAGGATATGTGTGGCCAGGCTCGCGTGTGTGTCTGAACTGTGCAAGGTATGCAGGCGGGTGATCGGTATCCCAAGGTGGCGCATGTCTAGGGCTTATGTGCAGCTCTCTGCCTGCCTGAGCTCTCTCCTTACTGATCTAGAGGGTCACTTCCCAGGGGAGTAGCTGGGGGTGATGGCTGACCCTCACACTGGAGGACCAGCTCACAGCTTTGGTGTGGAGGGGTCACTGCCTGGGTTTGAGTCCTCACGCTGACCCTTTCTAACCTGGGCGCCTCAGGCCAATTATTTAATCCCTTTGTGCCTCAGTTTCCTCATGGATAAAATGGGTATGATGACGATGATGATGACAGTGGTTGGGAAGATTAAATGAGTAACACAGGTAAAGTGCTAAGAACAGAGCCTGGCTCATAGGAAGGGCCAAAGGCAACGTTTGCCAACAGAGAGAACAGTCCAGGAGAAAGATGGGGTAGATGCAGATTTGTGTGAGGATTGTTTCTCAAGGTAAATGCTAATGAATTAAGGCAGGTGTTCAGATCTTCTTAGGCCAAAGTCTTCTCAAAGCCAGGGCCCTGGCTGGAAACAGAGGTGTCTCCCATGTCACAGCCACAGAACAGCCAGAGTTCTTTTTAAAAGGTCTCCTTGGGTCTGGATGAAAACTGTAGTCAGCCACCCAGAAAAAGGAACTGTTACTTTGGATGCCCGCATCTCTAGTTTGTCCTGAATTCCCATAACTTGTGCACTTGGGAAGACTTAGTCTCCCCCCCTCAATGGAGCCACATCCTATGACACACTGAACATTAGACTTGGAGTTAAGACTTGGGGTTGAAGATTTGCGAGGTGACCTCAGGCACATCCCTTCCCATCTCAGAGACTCAGTTTTCCAGCCTATAAAATGAGAGCACTGGGCTAGATGATTTCAAAGTCCCCAACTCACTCTAACTTTCTGGGACAATGGATCCTCCTGCCCACCCAAGCCTGGCCTTGGGTCAAAGCCCACATCCAGGGCAGTGTCCACTCAGCCAGGGGCCATGAAAGGCCATCGAGGCAGCCCCTTAGAGCTTAGTTGACCCTCCTTGCTCTCCCCTTTGTGCAGAGACCTCTTCCCTAGACCTCAGGAAGTCCAGGGGACCAGGGGATACCTGGCCCTGGGATGGAAGGACCACAAAAGCCAGGCTTGAGCAAACACAGAGATATTAAGACCATCACTAAGGGGAGTACCCTGCACTAGCAAAGGACAAGGGGTGGGAAGAAGCCAGGGGTCCTGAGATCAAAACTTGATTTAGCCCCTAGAGATGAAGGCAAATCTGGCCTCCTCCCTGAAACCATGCTGAGCCCCCCAAAAGAGTGGGGGCTGTGAACCCAACATTCACTACAGAAGGTGCCAAGACTGGAGCCATTTGAAAGTCCACCCACCAAGAACAAACACTATCACATTCGGCCAGTTAGTCAGAAGGCTAGAACGTTCTGCAAGATTCTAAGCCACGGTTCAGCATGCAAGTGGTGGGGATTCCAAGCCTCAGGACGTGTCCTGTGACAGTGGAAATGCGTCTACTTGTACGTAGGAGGTTTCTCCACATCTGTAGGAAAGTCTGTGGTAAAGCCTGGGGTGTCTGTGAGAAAGACGACAGAACAGCCAGTGGTGATTTGCTCTTAAGCCTGACTGCCTGGGCTTGAATCCCAAGTTTCCCAATGACTAGCTTTGTGACCTTGAGCTGTCACCTCTGTGTGACTCAACTCACCCATCTGTTAATTGGGATAGATAACAATACTTGCTTCACAAAGTTGTTGTAAGGATTCAATTGCTTAATCCTCTTGTATAGCATTAGAACAATGCCTACTGTGTAGGAAATTTCCAGTAGGTTGTAATCACTACCGGTGACTGTACATCCACATCTACAAATACAGAGTCAAGTGCTTCTAGGCCGAGGTTTGTGAGTGTCTGTATGTCTCTGAGCATGAGAATGTACACATCTGGGTGTCTGTGTCTCTACACATGTGTAAGTGTCTGAGACCTTTCTCTGCCTCCAGCAACAGTAACAGTGGGCAGTTATTTCATGCTTATGGTGTCCCGCACTACCCCAGGAGTTCTACAGGTATTCACATGGAAACACATGTGAATGCAAACCGCTAAGCACGTATCCAGACACACGTGCCAGTGAATGGCCTGCCAGCCCTGCCTGTTGAGATGTCCTTCCTGAGTGAGCTGGGTGAGAGAGGAAGACTCCCACCATGGCTGCCTGCCTGCCCACAGCATGGAGTGGGGGCCAGTGAATTACACCCACCACCCACCCTCTGTCCCAGGATCCCAGTTAGCTTGAATTGCCTGTGTCTTCTTTCCTCTAATAGGAGAGGGCAAACGAGGAGCCTGGAGAGGAGCCCACCAATAAGAGCCTTCCTTTCATCCTATGATCGCCTTGATCTTGCCTGGGCCCCAGGACACTCAGGAAGGCCCCTTGCTGGGCTGGGCCAGCTTTTCAGTGTGTGCCCTTTTTTCCTGCTGAGTGGCGTCTACTTCCAAATCACTGTGTATCCTCCCTGAAAGCTCAGAGTCTAACAGGAGCAAGACAGGGAATTATCCTCATGGAGAAAGCCTTCACATTTTACCTGTTATGTTTCCCCTGGTTCCATTATCCAATGTTGGCAACATTTCAAGCATAAAAGGATTTTTGAAAATTTATGAATGTGCTTTCCTTTCTTGCCTTTATGAATACATGACCTTCATCTTCCTTGGCCCGAGGCATCCATCTCTGCCTGAGGAGAGACTAGGATGAAGGTTTGACATAGAAAGCACAGAAGAAAAATGCTGTAATGCTTGGCATCATTCAAAATATGATTATGCAGTAGGTCAAACATCTTCTAAACCAGGCTTTTCTCTTGAGATCATATTTTCTGGATGCCTTCATCTCTCTCCTTGGGCGTAATTACGGCATTTTTAGTAACAGATGCCCAGGCAAGAAGACAACGACCCATCTGCTTTGTTCTAAAGAGGGAACCCCGCTGAGGCCCCTGTCCCAGCTTCCCAGGCTGCTCTGAACCCACCATCAGGGCTCTGGGGGGCGGGAGGGTGAGGAGGCAGAAGAGCCTCAGAAGTTCCACTTCACAGGCCAACTTCAGTTCCCACAGGCCTGGCTACCAAGCTATGAGCCAATAGGTCAGCTGGGGTCAGGGCCGCACAACAAGGAGATGCCACAGGAAAGAAGGGGGCGCTACTGGGTCAGCGGGAGGCCCTGTGGGACACAGCCAGGAGAACCCAGGTGCAGCGGGCTGGTCAGCTGGGGGTATCATGGGGGCTCTGGCCAGACCAGGAGTTACATAAACTCAGCTTCAAGTACAGCCCGTGGCCAGCAGGGACAAGGACCCTGCCGGGAAACCAGAGGACACCACACCCCAGAATCCCAGCGCCTTGCTTCTGCCAGATGTCACATAAGCGGCCCTTGTCTGTCCACACACCTCGACCTCATCTTAGTGGGAGAAGCTGAGGAAGGCAATCTGAAAACCGAACAATCTTCTCTGAGAGAAACGAGCATCACTTAATACGACAGGCTGTTGGGTCGCATGATGTTTAAAGCAAGTTGAATATTTCACTTTTACTCACTACTCATCAGATACAGGTTGTGGAAAAAGCCAGATTAGTTATATAATGAATAAGCAACTTTCTTTTTTTCTGCACAGATGAATTGAAATGCGAGTGAAATTTTCAAACCCTGTTGCTCAAAAATAGATGACCCTCCCCTGTCCCCACTGAAATGCCAGCTGGCCTGTCCAACTAAAGACAATGACCTGGGTAGAGGACAGGTCCCAGCCTCCCTTAGGTGGTGTGGGACAGGTCGTGGCAGAGCAGGATGGCTCATGCACAAGTCCCCTCTGCAACCTTATCAATGCTTTTTTGAGAGAAAGAACAAGGTTTTAATTCTCTTTCCAGGCCTGTCCCATCCAGGGCATTCAGGCTCCTTGTCTTGTCTGCTGTCTCAGAGGCTGTTTGGATTCCTCATCTTTCCCCTGGGAGGTGGGAATTTGGGTGTGAATGAAGTGAGGTCCAAGGTCCTACAGGCTGGGTGTCAGAAGGAGGGGCGGGGAGAGCCACACGTGCAGAAGGCGATACTGCCACCTGCTGGGGCCCTGGGGAGAGGCCGCCCAGCGGGGGAACCACGTTCCACTGGCCTCTGAATCTTGCCCTCAAATGATTTGCTTTCCTTTTTTTCCAGAACAGTGTCTCACCTATTCCCTCATCTGGTCATCTGGTTCCCTGGATGGAGCAATACCATTCATCTCATTTTATCGATGAGTAAATTGATACCCAAGTAAAAGCAGAATGTCGTCTGATATCACATGACTGGGGAGGGCTTGAAGGCAACATTTAGTCTTCTGCCTCCTAGCCAAGAGCTGTGTCCTCAAATCAGTGCTCAGACAAGTGTGTCCTGGGCCCTGTCCCTTTTGAACAAGGTTGAGAGGGCCATCCCCAACATCCAGGGAAATGGTGTGAGGGGAAGGTGAGGCATCTACATCCTCCTGCTGGGACTGAGGCACCAGGCGGGAATGACTCAGGACCTGACATATGTCCACAGTGACTTTGTTTCCTAAGGAGTCACACACACATTACCACACAGATAATTTCAGCCACTTCAGTGCCATTTTCTGAAATGGCATAAGAGCAGGCTGGCTGCCAGGGGGGACCCCTGGCCAATTAACTGGGCTCCTCCATATCCCAGAGGGCCTCCCCCAAACTGGGTCCACCATGGTCCCTGTTCAGAGTTCTCAGTCTTAAAGTCTCCCTGATGCCCCAGTCCCTGGATTCCAGGCCTGTCCTGTGGCCTGGTGGGAAACACTCCCCGAGTCATAGGCTGCCTACCAGAATCGCCCACATTTGGCTCCTCTATGTCCGAGGATCAGGTGACAAGGGTGCTCAGACTGTAACCAGAGTTGGCCCGACCCGTCCCAGGTCCCTACAGCAGGGTCAGTTCCCCCAGCTCTCCTCCAGCAAGGAGGACACCGGCCCCTCGCAGCCTTTGTCCTGTTGTGGATAACTGCCAAGTGGGGAAACGATGGATGGTTCAGAGCTAGGGCCGGAGTCTGAGCCCAAATGACCTTCAAAGGCACCACCCTCCGCTCCATCTTATAACCACATCACTAACGGAAACTTCTCAGAGGTGGCTTAGAGGGAAAACTATGAAGCCATAAAAACACAACTGAAGAAAAAGACTGTTTAACAGATCTCAGGATGGGCAATGACTTCCAGGCAGAGGAGAGATCATACGGGGAAAGACATGACTTAACAAAATGTTGAAACTTCTGTACATCAAAAACAACTAAAAAACAAAATCTCAAAATAAAGGCAAGCACACACTTCAGGGGAAGAGTTTTCGACACCCTTTCCACGTTTTTCCCACGTATGTCTTTTACTGTCCTTGTTGCTTTTCTGTTGGGAGAATTAGGTTGTGCTTTTATATATTAAACAGGAAAACTTTACTTATTATGAACCTTTGAATTTTAATACTTTGTATTACCTACTGAATAAAAAAGAAAAAGATGACATTTTAAACATAAATCAAACAAAATATGTTCACTGATTCTATGTGAGCAGTTGATAAATGAAAATTTATAAGTAAAAAAAATTCCTAAGGGCAGCTTCTGCCCCAGCCCTCAGCCCAGGGAGGAGGGAAAGGCAGAATTGTAAAAGTGACTGAGTTTGTCTCCAGCAGCCCCCACCCTCTGCTCCCTGCTTCCCTGTCCCACTTCCAAGCACCCCTCTTCCCCAAGGCCCCCTGCACCCTCCTTCCCTCCCTCTCCTTCCCCACCATCACAGTCCGCTCACAGATGGACTTTGCTAAACACTTGCACTCCGGTGGGCTGAGGAGGTCCCACAGGCTGCCCGCTCAGGGAAGCCTTAAGGAGCAGGAGGAAAACTGTAGCCATTGAGGTTGGACATTATTTTATGTTCTGACATCAATGCTGCTGATCGACCCTGCTGGTAAGCAGCTGATACATATCACGACTTGGCACTGGCAGGGGCTCCGAAGACAAGCTGAACGTTTGTCATGGTGGTGATGTTTATCGATGAGAATCTCGAAGTCCTGAGCCCTGGGGTAGAGCCTTGGATACAAAACAGGTGATAAAAGATCCAGCTCCCAAGGGCCAGCACATTTTCCAGAACATCAGGAGCAGCCAGGGGATGGAAGGAGACCTTTTCTGTGACCTGGCTAAGGATGTCCTGTGGTCAGCAGGAGGCTGAAAGGCAGATGACTGGGGGCCATTCCTCCCCCCAGCCCAGGCCTTCACGTGACCAAAACAGTTTATCAGATGGGAAAAGTTTATCTTCTCTGTCCAAGCCCCACCCCCGGCACCCACCACAGGGGAGCAAGTCCACTGTTCCCGATGGGTTTTGCACATGCTGGGAGATGATTTGAGCCAGTGTCCCATTAGTCCCAGGACAGCAGTCCCTGCCCCTCCTCCTGACAGCTGTGCTGGACGGTTACCCTCACTGCCAAGACTCTGCACTGGCCCAAGACTCCTCCTCTCCAGATTTCCAGCCCCTCTGTCCCCTCTCTCCTTGGCTTGCCAGAGTCCACGAAAGGCAGAAAGCTCTGAAAAGGCCCCAGGTTGTCCTGCAGGCTGCAGATAAAATAAGGCTCAGCAGTGGTCCTGTGGCTGGTCCTGCTCTGGCTCCAGCACTGGGGGAGCCTTCTAAGGCAGAGCCACAGTGCCACCTCGTGGTAGGGGGCCATCTGCACAGCTAGGCAGGAGTCAGCCCCTAAACAGACACCTCCTGGGTGCCTCTTCCCTAACTATTTCACTGTCTAGTTGCTGGGGGCTTCCCTACAGCCCAGGAGAGCCCCATCCTTGAAGGCTGAAGGATAGCTGTCAAGCTGAGGTCCCAGTCACATCTCTGACGCGCACACCCCCATACACATTGCAAAAACACGTAGGAAAGGGCCTGGGCTTCTGCATCAGGTGAACTGGGTCACTCCCATCTCCTCTGGTTGCCATATGTCTGCGCTCAGGCAATTACATAACCTCATGAGCCTCAGTGTCCTGTCTCTAAAATGGGAGCAGTAAAAATGCTGCTGAGGAATAGATTAGGTAATAATGGCCCTACAGCAGTGGCTGGGCTCACTGCAGGTGTTCAAGAAATAATAGTTCCCTTTCCCTTCTGTCTGGGCTCAGTGCCTGGGAAACCTAGACTGACCCAAAGGCAGGGCCGGGGGATAGTCAACACACAAAGTCTAGGATAGGAAGTGGTTTTCTCTCAGCTCCTCCAAGAAGCCATTCCAAGCTGGTCCTCCAACTGCTATTTGCCTCTCTCTGAACACCTCCAGTTGAAGGTGACTGACCGGCCTGGTTAACCAGGGACTGAGGGACCTTGGGTGCTAAAAACTGAGGGACCTTGGGTGAGGTCAGCCTGGATGCACTGGCCACCCAGTCCTTACCTTTCCTCGGAGTCCAGTTCTAGGATATGACAGAATCGTTGGCTATAGCTCAGGACTGTGCACTGTAACACTCCCCAGGTGATTCTTACCAACCCAAGTCACTGCCCAAACAGACCACCCTCTGTGTGTATTTTCTCATCAGCTTCTGGTGGGAACATATTCTTCAACTAGATGGGAAGCCACCTGAGGTGTGGAATACTCAGTAACCACACCTTGGCTCCTGAATCTACAAGGTAAACCAGCAGCAACGGGGCCCTTGTTCTTTGCTCAGCTTTAATGCTTGCGCCCACCTGTTGTTTCTCTATTATCATTCATTCATTCATTCATTCATTCTTTGTTGAGGGCCTACTGGCTTGGCACAGGAGGAATTAATATCCTAAGGTTGAGAGATAAGCAATTGCCACTTATATAAACACAATAATTTTAGATAGTAGTAAATACTACTATCCTATATTCAAAGGCATCTCTGAGGCGGTGATATTTGACTAAGCCCTGGAGGCTTGGGAGCCAGCCCCCTAAGTTTGGGTGAAGATGTTCGAGGAGAAGGAACAGCCACTGCAAAGGCCCCAAGGCAAAAACAAGGAACAGAAAGATGAGAGTGGCTGGGGCATTGTAAGTGGGGACAGAGTGACAGAGCTGAGGTTGTAGAGGTGGGCAGGGGCCAGTGCAGATAGGTGGGGCCTTCTGCACCACCGCAGGCCCGTGCATTTTATTCTGTATGCAATGGGAAGCTGTCAATGGTTTTAACCAAGGAAATGACAGGATCTGATTTATGTTATTAAAGGCTCATTTGGCCTTCTGGGAGAGGGACGAGAAGTGGAAGCAGGAAGTCAGTTAAGAGGCTACCACAGAGTCCAAGCAGGAGATGACAGAATCTGCAGGAGGGAAGGGCAGGGTTCAGGATACACAACGGGGGACACACGGGACTTGCTGATGGATTAGGTACATGGAGGAGAAGAGGGGGACATTGAAGGCTGCCACCTAAATTTTTCACTTAAAATCTAGGTGAATGGATCATTTGTGGGCTGGGAAAGACTCGGGGAGAAGCAGGTATGGGAGGGGGAAAAAAATCAAGTGTTGTGCTTTTGGATGAGTCATTCAAGTGGAGATGCCAAGCGTGCTGATGGAGAGGGCTGGGCTTTGTACAAAGGCACAAGGAAGTACCTACTAACTGTATCCCCGGGCCAGTTTAATAGTATGAATGACTGGATGCTGCTTTTTCTTTCTGAAAGGAATTCTCAAAGAAATTTGAAAAATCAGTCATCAGTGTAAAATGATGTTTTGTACAATAACAACTATGCCAGTCAAGACCCTTTTTGGTTACAAGTGAGAAGTCCAAGTCTATCTGGCCAACGCAAAGCGGCATTTTTTTAGCTTGAACATTCAAACTACAGAAAGAGAACTGAAGAAGCTAGTCTTAAGAATCAGAGACCCTAACATTTTCAGCCTCTTTATCCCTGTCCCTGCTACACGTTAAATGTAGCCTTCATTCTCCCAGGCCAAACAGCTCAACTAGAAAGACAGATTATCTGCTGAGAGCTGCAGGAAGCTCTGGATTTATACTTTTTATGTTTCTAAACAAAAAGGAAAAAGGACCCTTTGCAGATGGCTCAAAATAGAAACATCCCATGGAAGGACTCTGATTGGTTTGTTCTGAGTCACATGCCCATCTCTGAAAGCAGGGACCAGAGCTGGGAAGATAGCAACAAAATCTACTGTACAATGTCTCTTTTCTGAAACAAGGACTAAGAATCTTAGCGCTAAAACAGACCTCAGAAGCCTCCCAACCTCCCCAACCAATGCACGATACTCTTCTACTATATCCCAGCTTCTGCTCCATCACTTTTAAAGCTGGGAAACACACTGTTTCACCAGTCAACCCATCCCATTTCTCAACAGTGCTAATCATTTAAAAAATAAACTTGCTTCCTTGTCATCATCACCCACAGGCTCTGATTCTAGGTTCACGTCCTTTCCTCTAGGTCAACACTGAATATGTCTACTCCTTTCAGGAATATCTGAAAGCAGGTCATATATCCCCCTTCAGCCCACTCTTCTCCAGGATCCACACTCCTTGCAGCTTCAACTGTAGTCGTCATAGGTGGCTTATTGTTACAGGAACTAAGAGGGGCATCAGGTTCCCTGGATCATTTAGGTCAGGGTTGTCAAGGACTTTGTGGGGAAAGGCAGGGAGGCAACCGAAGGCAGAAAAGATCCTCACCCCACCCCCAGGTTTTCCCACAGCCCAAACTCTACCCCAGTTGCCTGCCTTTGCTCCCAAGGGACCAGCCAGCCAGCAGGGAGCATAGAAACAAAGAGAATTCAGTTTTACAGTTTCAGTTAAAACAAAGAAAATAGATAGGAGAAGATAAAAATAAATTTAGAAGAGAAAGTTGAAAGAAGACAAAGAAATGCATGAAAAGACTAGATACGGAGGGAAAGTCGTAATGAAAGTTTTAAAGAGACAGAATCTACTCATTAACAAGAGTTTTCAAAAGAATAAAATGGTTAAAAGGGAACATAATTTTTTAAAAGACAAGAATAATTCGGGAAATATGCAGATAATAAGATAACTGGTTAAGTAAAGTTAAAAGATTTTTTTTAATGACTGAACACTATAAGACTAAAAAATAAAACAGAAATGGGTTAAGCTGAAGGCAACAGGAGGGAGTCCAAGGGCCAGAAGTACCAGGCAGGGCTGAGTGTGGAATCTCGTGGGCTTTTTCTAAGCTTGGGGTTCTCTTCAGGGCATCCCTGTGAGCTGGGCTCCTCAGCCAGCCATGCCTTAGGTCAGAGCCTCCATCAAGTGCCCCTTCCTTAAATACATGCTGGGGAAAGGCACTTAGCGGGGCCTCCCCTGCAAGCGGAGGACAGGGGCATGCCCCGTCTAGCATCAGTCAGCCCAGGCCCTTCAACCACTGTTCTTTTTTTTTTTTTTCAATCCCTCCCCACCCCTGTCCCCGGCTTTCCCTTTTGGTAACCATAAGTTTGTTTTCTATGTCTGTGAGTCTACTTGTGTTTTGTAAATAAGTTCACTTGTATTAGATTTTTAGATTCCACATGTGACATCATATGATAGCTGTCCAACCATTACTCTTACGATGTGATTTCTAGAGTCCTCACATTCATGGATTATCACATCAAAAACTCTCTTTAAAGATGATTTTGCACATCTGGAAAATGTTATATATATAATATATATTATATAGTTGATGTATATGTTATATATAACATTATGTATTAAATACATTATATTTTATATATAATACAAATTGCTAAATACATAATTATACAGTTTTTATAGATAGATATCCATCCCTCAGACCAGCAATCCCATGTGTAGAATCCATCTCAAAGATATACTAGCAAAATATCCAAAACAGTGTGAACAAATCTCTTCATTGCAGCACCATCTACAAAACCAGAAGACTGAAAACAACCCAAACATTCATGAGCAGAGGACTGACAATAAACAGTGGGACACCCACAGGCATAGAGCACCATGCAGCTGTGATAAGGAGTGAGGAAGCCTTCTAGCTGCAACTTTGAAATAATCTTCAGAATATACTGTTAGTGAAATCAGCAAGGAAGAGCAGAGCTTTTGAAGAAGGAAACGAAGTGGAATACAAAGATAAGTGTGAATTTCCTTATATTTTTTAAGATAAACAAAGGAAAGACAAATCAAAAGTGTAATTTTTAAATTATTACTTATACAGAGAAATAGGAAACAGGATTAGAGGACAAGGTTAGAAGCTAGACTTCTCTGAATAAACCTGTTTTATAGTTTTAACTTTGGAAGCATGTAAATATTTTAGATAAATAAAAAGAAAAAAAGGAATCTCTAAAAATGTAAAACAAACTAAATCAAACAGCATTCACTGTGTATCAAGTTGATAACATAGCCATACACAGAAAAATTACTTTGGCTTTAAAACACAATAATTTATATACTGCATTTTGAATACAAACTAAGGATAAAAGGAATCACAAAAGAATTTTAAACTGTAAACAATAATCTTACTATTAGAAATATTAGAAATATTAGAAATAATTTTTTCTAGAAATAATATTGATACTATTTCGAAACTATTCTGTGTGTGTGGTAGGATAAAGCAAATAAATGATTAAGTAATTATTTAAGAGTTGTAAAGAACTAATATTTTTAGAGCAAGAGAAAAAGAATTCAAATATAAATTATTGGGAGAGGGATAAACTGGGAGTTCGGGATTTGCGGATACAATCTACTATATATAAAATAAATAAAGTCCTACTGTATAGCACAGGGAACTATATTCAATATCTTGTAACAGCCTATAATGAAAAAGAATATGAAAAGGTATATATACACACACACACACACACACACACACATATATATATATACAATTGAATCAGTATGCTATACACCAGAAACTAACACATTATAAATCAACTATACTTCAATAAAATATATATATATATATATATATAATTGAAGGACATAATTTTTTTAATCTCACATTTGAATTGGAAATATCACTATAAATTTAGACTTTATTTTTCTTTTTTAATGCATTTCCTAGTTCTGATCACTAAAAAGGCTTGGAAATATGACAACTATAGAGTAGCAGCAGTAAGCAGCTCTAGCACACAGATTGTGTTCTCCTACATAACATTTCCCAGCAAAAAGAACCAGGCTTTTAAGAGAAATGGCCAATTCCAGGACTGAAGGAAGACAAGTACAAAACACATTTTGAAATACCTTGTCATGAGGGGAACAAGAAGACTATCACAGATCTAAGATTATGTCAAAAAAATCCAGGAGTCAAGTTAATGGGACTTTGCATGGCCTTACATGGGACAAATCAAGCATCAACAAAGGTTAACAGTCCTAAACGTTTACACAGCCAGTAACAGAGCTTCCAACAGCATGAAGGAGAAAAAGGGAGAACTAAAAGGAGAAACATAAAAACCCATCATTGTTGGTTATTTTCACACCCTTCTCTCAAGGACAGACAGAGTGCGTAAGCAGAAAAATCAAAGACACAGAAGACTTGAACAACCCTATAGACCAACTTGATGTAACTGACATGCTGCCCAACAACAGCATAGTACATATTCTCTTCAAATGCATCACAATCAAATGAAAAGCAGGAAAACAGTAAAGAAAATCAATAAAACCAAAAACTAGATATTTTAAAAGATAAATAAAAATGAAAAACATCTTCTCAGACTTATCAGGAAAAAAAAGAGAAAAGACACAAATTACCAATATCAGAAATCAGAGTGTATACCACTACAGATCCTAAAGACAAGAAGGGAATATTATGAATAACTTTATGCCAACAAATTTAATGAAATAGGCAAATTTCTTGAAAGATACAAAATACCAAAGTGCACTCAAGGATAAATAGATAAACTGAATAATTCCCATACCTATTAATGAAATTGAATTTATAAAAACAAAAACAAAAACACAACACAACCCTTCTCACAAAGAAAACAGCAGGCCCAGTGTTTCACTAGTGAATTCTACCAAATATTTAAGGAAGAAATAATATAAGAGTTATACACTGAAAACTACAAAACATTGCTTAAAGAAATTAAAGGCCTAAGTAAGTGGAGCTATGTACCTTGTTTATGCAATCAGAAGACTTAATATTGTTAAGGAGGCAATTCTTCTCAAATTGATCAATAAATTCAACAGATTCTTGTCAAAATTCCAAGATGCTTCCATAGAAATTGGCAAGCTGACTCTAAAGTTAACATGGAAATATATATATTCACATATATACATTTATATATTTATATAATTATAGTAATCAGCACAGTGTGGTGTTTTTGGATAACACTACACTGACATGCAGAATGAACAGAATGAGATTCCAGCAAAAGACCAACACATCTATCATCAACTCCTTTTTGACAAGGTGTCAAGGCAATTCAATCAGGAAAGGATTCAAAGGATTTAATCATTTCAACAAATGCAAAAATTAACTCCTAAATAAGAACTAAAACATAAAGTAAATTCTTGATGACTTCGGGTTAGGCAAAGATTTCTTTTACATAACACCAAAAGTACCATCCATAATAGAAAAAAATGGATAAACTGAACTTTATCAAAATTTTAAATAAAAATTTGCTTATCAAAAGACACCATTAAGAAAATGAAAACTCAAGCCACTTAACTGGGAGGAATTATTTATAAAACATATCCAACAAAGTAATTATATCTAGAATATACAAAAACTCTTACAACTCAATCCTAAAAAGACAAACAACCCAATAAAAAAATAGGCGAAAGATCTGAACGGGTAATTCACTAAAGAGATATATGAACATCTAACAAGCACTAAAAAAGCTACTTAACATCATTAATGCAGTTCATTGCATGTCAACTATACCTCAAAAAAAGCTTTAAAGTAAAAAACAAATTGGTCACCTTTGGGAATTGCTACAGCCTCAACTCATTATTCTAAAGATTAGCAGTAAAAGGAAAAGGGTCAAGCAATATTATTTAGTCTTTTCTATGTGAATTGTGCTTTAGGAAAACCAGTCGATGGGGAAAAGGAGGGTTTTTTTAAGAATCATAGTCAAATACAGAAGGAATTACAGAATTTAAAAACCCACTATTGGGTAATCCTAAATAAAATAACAAATCTAGACAAAGAACATCAACAGCTGCTAAAACCATTAGGTTAGAGAATGATGCGGCATTTTATAATGGATGGCTTCATGCTGACCACATCTGAAATCACCAATAAAATTAACACCAGTAAAAGTGGAACAACCAGACATTATGTACTTTCCCTTGTGCTGCAACAGTTCACAGTACCCCCTAGAATATATTTTTGCAAAAAAATTTTTTTGATTCTTAATATTATCAAGCTTCTAAATCTAACTGTCAGGAGGGGATTGAAGAATTGTTAAAGGATGCTCTGAGGATGCAACTCATCAAATTCTATGAGAAATTCTACAGATTAGCAAATAAATATCATAAAAGGGAGTGGAGAGAGAGTAGTATTCAAATATATGTGAACTGGTATAAATGAAAAGAGATTCAAAAGATATATTGATCAAAAGCAATGTGTGGACCTTGTTTGGTTCTTGATTCAAACAAACCAAGTGTAAAAATATCTCTCAGAGGTAAGTGTGGAAATTTGAACAGAGACTATGTGTTAGACGATGCAGAGGCACAATGATTCATCTTGTTAGGTGTAATAATGACACTGTAGTTATGCTCTTCTAAAAAGTGGTCATCCGATGGGTATACATACTGAGGTATTTGTAAGTTAAATTAAACTATATCTGGGATTTCCTTTAAAATATTCCAGTGACAGTGCTAGCCTAGGGGAGAATGTTGTGGGAACGAGACAGATGAAATAAACTTGACAATTCTTGAAAGTAGTGATGGACGGATTCACAGGGGTTAAATATACTGTTTTCTCTACTTGGGGTATGCTTGAAATTCTCCATAATAAAAAACTCGGGTTCTGTTTTGTTGAATTTTAAATGGGCTGTGTTCATATAGGTCACAGCCCTCAGGCTGTGTTCTGACCTATTGAGAGTTCAACAGGAGTATTCCACACACTTAGTGTCTGTAGGTCACAAATGAGAGCAATGAGTCAGGGGTTAAGAAAACAGCTGGTACCCACCTCTGTGTCGGGGATTAATGGAGGACCATGGCAAATGGAAGATCACATGCCCATCCAAAGGGAGCAGCCAATGGGAATTTGGGAATGAGGGCCCCAGATGGCCAAGTCTTTTGATTCTTCATTAGAAACTTGAACTCTAGGCATTTCAGTAAAATCTACCAAGATGTAGGCAAATGATTAAAAAAATGTTTAAATATTTTGCAAGTCAGTACTAGAAAGCCAAACAAAACCTGTCTGGAAGCTAGATTTGTTCCACAGGCTGCCGTTTTGTGGTCTCTGACACACACCATGTAATGCATTATACAGTAATGCGTTAATAATTGCTTGACATTCTTAGCAGTTGGGTCACACGGCCGGGACAGCTGAGGCTGCACACATCTGAAATCCCCAGATCCTTTACATGCAAACAGCTGTCACGTCAGGCATTCCCCACATTGAACTCTGCACTGAACACAGGTTCCAATTATCTCTATCAAATTGCATCTTACCATTTGTCTCTGGATTGGCTCTACCACCAAATTCTACTGAATTTGCACTCCCTTCCAGCTTTGTATCTTGCAATTTTAATAAGCCTGTCTTCATACAAGCCATCTACAAAGCTAATGCCAACCTGTGTATAAGTTCAATGGATTTCAATGGAGTGGGTGAGGCATCTCTCCTGTTAGACACCAACAGCTGTTCAGCTATAACTTCAACCTACCTTCCGAGCTCATCAACCTCGTGTTTACCCATCTTCCTCCTTGAAGCCACCATACATTGTGTACAGGCCTAATCCACTAGTTTTGTGGTGATAAGAATGCCACCTCCTTACACCTGTACATGTAGTACTTTATAGTTTTTATAGCAGTTTCCCATAATTTTCTGATCTGATCTTTATTACCTACCATGACCTTTAAAAATCCAATCAATATCACATCAAGATTTTGGCTTACCAATCTGCCAGTGGTCTGTATGTTTGTTTGTAATCCACTACGAACCACCCATTTGGGGATTTCTAGATTAATCAGCAAGGGCAACTAATTGAGCTTCCTTCCTTCTCACTTCACCATCTCACCAGTAAAACAGTTCCCAAAACCACCACCATTCCAGCAATAACCAATAGGGATAGAACAATACTTAAGAGGAAGAATGTTCAAACCATGAGAGCTGACAGAAAATGGAATGCATTGCCTTGTGAAGAAACGACATTTTAATACTAGAAGTTTTCAAATAGGAGCTAGGGTTTGGAAGAAGGGTTTCCAACATGAATAGGAGGTTGGGCAAAATGATCTTTCATTCAGTTATTTCTGTCTACGTAGGGAAACTGCTCAGCTCTCAGAAGAAGCTGACCAGTTCTTGCAGTGAGTAAACTCTGAAGGTTGAAAGAATGCACTTGGCAAGTGTGATTGTTTTTATGCTTTGTACATTTTAAAAGAAATTTCCTTTAAAAAATATGCAATTTTACTAACATTTGGCAACTCTACTAAACTGTTAACACTAGTTACAGTGAAGCTTTAAAAAATTAACATAGGTCTTATGAAAATGCTTTCCATCATTAAAATTAATTAATCCCCTTATAAATAGCAGTTTTTGGCATTTTTTAAAATGCCAATCTTTTCTCCATTGTTCAAAAATGGACAGAATCCATAAAATGGAATATTATTCAGCCATAAACAGATATGAAGTATTGATACTGAGTAGGACGTGGATGAATCTTGAAAACATTAGGCTAACTGAAAGAAGCCAGTCACAAAAGACCACGTATTATGATTCCATTCACATGAAAGTCCAGACCTTGGAAATGTAGAGACAGAAAGTGGATTAGCGGTTATTTAGCAATGGGATGGGGTGATAGCTAAAGGATACAGGGTTTCCTACTGAGCTGAAGAAAATGTTCTAAAATTGACTGTGGTGATGGTCGCACATATCTGTGAATATACTAAAATCCATTGAATTGTACACTTTAAATGGGTGAATTGTAGAGTATATGAGTTATTATCTTGATAAAGCTGGGTGTTTTTTTTTTTAATTAAGCAAATTTTTTGTATAGATATTTGTTTCCAATCTGGCTAGATTTCTAAAGAGGAGCACTCACCATCTGCTGAGGAGCTTGTGAGTGAAAGGCCCTGGTCCAGCGAGAACGGGCAGCCAGGTTACATGAGGCGGGCGGACTGCCTCCCATTTCAGTTGGCGTGGGGCTCCTCATCCGAATCTGGGGCTGGGGTTAGAAGCCGAGGAGACAGACAAGAGCTTCACCCTCCACCCACTTCCTCTGAGCTTTCTAGGTCTTTCTTCTCACCATTCCTGGCAGAATTTCCATCCCAGGAGTTACTACTAGCACGTCCATGACAACAGCTGAAACCACTCTTCCGGGAGAACACGTCCGGGAGGCCTCTCACCCCCAACTAAACTCGTTCCCTACTTCGCGCCACGTCCTGGGGCCATGGGGCACCCCCCTACCCCTTGGCAAAGCGGCCCCGTGCCTCCGCGGCGTGTTCGCGTGCTGGGACACTTCAAAAACCAGCTGGCAGATTTCCCGCTCCCCTGCAGGGCTTCTGAACCAGGGCTGTGTGGCAGGCATGAAAGGGCACCCGGGGCTCGGACATCCCAGAAAACGTCTGTTCTCTGGTCCGCCCGCGAATTCCACTACTCCGGACCGACACCGGGGAGAAGGGGCCCAGGTGGGGGCGGGGAAACTCCCGGGCCCTTCTCCCGATCTCTGCAAATCCGCCCAGGGAGGCCTGGAGGCCTGGGTGGGGGAGAAAGACCCGCAATTAAGGGGCTCTACGGGGGTGGGGGGGCATGACTAGTTAGTAGTTAAAAGGAAGGGGAGGCCCTGCTCTGGGCCTCAGGCCCCAACTCTCAGGAGTGGCCGCCGGGCTCCGGCACCACCACGCAGCGCGCACCGCGCCGCACCCGGCCCTGGGTGAGGAGCAGCGGCCCGGAAC
This sequence comes from Vicugna pacos, assembly GCF_048564905.1. Classification (NCBI taxonomy): domain Eukaryota; kingdom Metazoa; phylum Chordata; class Mammalia; order Artiodactyla; family Camelidae; genus Vicugna; species Vicugna pacos. The sequence continues at coordinate 31,047,784 of NC_133001.1, forward strand.
CTGACCTCGTCCTGGGACCTCCCGTCCGCATCCCCGGTACCATGACCCGGGACCGGGTGCTGTTAAAGGAAATGCTCTAGGAAGAGGTAGCAACAGGTAAAAGTCCGGGTTCGAAAGGCTGGATGGTGCGCGGGAAACAAGTAGCTTGGAAAGCGAGTAACAGGCGTCAATGCGAGCGGCTTCCTGCCTGAGGCGGTGCAGGACGTGCACGCAGAGCGGTCAGAAACAGGAACTGAGAAGGCTAAACAGGGACTGACTCATTCCCTAGGGCAATTAAATAAAAAGGGCGTGCGGGTACCCAAAAGGGTCATGCTCCAGGTGAGGCTCGAACTCACAACCTCGGCATTGCTCTGCATGTACTGCTGTATAAGTACCGCGCGCTAACCGATTGCGCCACTGGAGCTCCGCTTACCCCGCCTCGCGATGGCTCTATCAGGGTTCACTCAGGGCCTGTGCGGGCCTCTGCGGAGCATGCGCACCCGCGGCTCGCGGCTCGGCGGGAAAGAGCCGGGCCCCGAGACCCCGCAGCTTCCGCTCCAGCGGCCCCCGGCGGAGTGAACGCGGGAAGGCTGCGAGGGTCTCTCTCCAAGATGGAGGGACGGATAGGCTAGAACTTGAAGAGAGAGCAACCCGTCTCCCCGAGCAGCGCGGGCAGAGGAGCCCCCGGCGCTGCGGCCTGAAACCACCTCCGCGTCCTCCGTGGAGCTTCGCCTCCCGGGAGCGGGCCCCGCGAGGACCAGGACTAGCGCAGGAGCTGGGCTGCGGCCGGCGGGCGGGCCTTGTTGCGAGGGGTGGGGCCGAGCGGGGCGGCCCCGGCCCCGGGGCCGCAGATGCCCCCGGCGGCCGCCCTGCCCCCTGGTGACCAGTGAGCGGGAGGACCCCACCCCCACGGCCGCGCCCGCGCCTCCTGACTAGTCGGCGCGAGCGGGAAAACCCCTGAGTGAGCGAAGCCCGCGCTTTCCCGCAGGGCACCCTGGGAGCGCCTGGGCGGAGGTGGCGATCGAGCTTCCACCACCCGACTGGGCGGGGATTTAACCCTCAGACCCTCGTCGTGCCCCGAAGGCTTTCTGCTGCCCCGTCTTCCATCCCGAGCGGGGTGCGCGGGCACCCAGGCTGAAGAAGTGTCCCCGAAATCGTGCCAAGCCATGGGCATTCTGGCCTTCAACAGACAGAAGGCTAAGCTCCACGTGTTTCGTTGGGCCACAACATATATGTTTTAATTTTAAAGCGAATTCCTAATATTTAGAATCAAGAGGTCTCATACAAATAACTCGATGTCCAGAAAGTGGAACCACTGTACCCACGGCTGAATTTTGACTGTCCTGTGCCCTAGGCACGCACTTTTGTTTTCGTGGGCCCTTCCTCCATCCAAAAAAAATTTTTTTAATTATATTTTGCTACTGCAAAACAAAGATTTATTGTTACATTCATTCTATTTTTTTCTTCTAATTCCAGTTTTTTTAATGTAAACATTTTTGAGGGCTCTAGAAACTGTGCCTACTGTCTCTAATTGATAACTCCGCTGGAAACCTGCATCCCTCTGGAAGGGTATCTTCAGCTAGCTCCACCCCCTCTCTCTTCCTCAGGGGTCTTCTCATTCGATTGTCTCCTGGGCCTCTGTTGGCATGTTGGACACCCTATTTAGTGACCTCTGCTTTCCTGGGAAAGCCAGAAGGGCAAACAGTAGGACACTATGGCAATAGATTGGGGGATCCAGCATGAGTAAGTGATGGGGGCAGAAAAAAGATCATGTATAATCGCCTTGATTGTGACTTGCCCACAGTAACAGGTTGTGTTAGGGTGATAAGTGTCGAGCAGTAGGATTGTAGAAAACCTTGAAATTGGAGCAGAAGAGAGTAGAGTGATCAGGCAGATGATGAGAAGACAGGCACAGGTTCTGTGTAAGGCAGGGGCCTCCCGAAGGTGGTGTTTTCAGGAAGTTCAATGCCATGTGCAGACTGGGTTACATACCCAGAGAGAGGAGGTAGTTGAGTCTCTCCAGATGGTTTTGTAAACTTTGAGGGATGCATATGCAGAGCAAGAGCTCAGAAAGGAGATGATCAGCATGCCTGCAAGATCCCATCAGGCAAGCACCAGGCAGGTGGTGGGATGCAGAGCTGTGTAAAACATGCCAGGATTAGGACTCCTGGGAGCATGCGTAGGCAAGTCTACAGTAAATCAAGGGCAGCAGAGAGTGAAGCTTTGAAATAAGTCCCTCCCAAAAGATGGAACAGGCAGTAAAGGTAAATGCATGATTTGCCCTCAGGTGGGAATAATTTCCCCCCCTCAATTGAAAGGAGTTAATTTCCTAAGAAAAGAAGAAAGTTGCGGGCTCATACACAGTGTCTTCTCAAATCCAGTAGCATTTACAGTGTCTGCTCTTTCTCCCTCCTGAGTCCCCCAGGTGAAATCCATCTGATGAACCATGAGCAAAGATGGCCCTGGTGGTCTGGCTTCCATTCTCACTCCCCCTTTGATGGACCTACTCCTTCAATGGTTCAACAGATATTGACTGATCCACGGCTGCATGGGAGGGGAAGGCAGCCCGTGATACAACCTTTGGGAATTAAAATAGCTTAGTCCCCAAGGAGACCGGGGCTCTAAAGGAGGAAGGAGAGAGGAATGCTGAACCCAGAAGGAGAGTGTCAGAACCCCTGCTACCAGACAGATTTTTCAGCAAAAAGAAGTGTCCTGAGACCTTCAAATCACTTAACCTTATACATACTGACCCTAAAGAGCAATGAACTAAGAGCCTGAATTGTGGCCCTCCCTGGCTGTGTGACCTTAAGGAAGTCTCCTACCCTTTCATGGTCTCAGTTTTCTCATTTATAAACTGATGGATCTAGACCAGATAAGAACTTTCTAGCCTACCTTGACTGGAGAATTCTTTTTGTCATGTGGACCCTTGCCAACACTTTGAGATGATTTAATTATTTGATAATTTGTGTGATGCGTAATAAAGTAGTGATTTTTAAAATGAAACTTATTTTAGGGATGTGTACAATGTTAAAATAATCTTGAGTAATACCCATAATCTAGTAAGACTAGTCTCAATCTTTTCCCATTCACCATGCTATGCAAAATGTTTAATTTACTTTAATTATGTAATGGAAAAGTATGCTTTGTTAACAAATAACTTTTAAAAGAATATATCATATTTGGTCTTAGGACAAATGTATATTAAAATGTATGAAATTTAATGACTCATTGTAGCATCAAAAATAGACAAAAACTGCTTTCCTAAATGAATGTTTAGAATTTATGCTTCTTGCACTTTAAAAAGGGGTTTATTTTTATTACTTTCATGTTTTTGTGTCTAAATGATGATATAAAACAGAAGGGTTCTGGCTGCTATATCCAAGCACCATTCTGCAAATATCATGAAGTGGGTTTGGCTAGTCTTAATTCCTAATAATGAAGGCCGAATTGGACATAATTATCACTATATTTTCTGGTTTTGGTTTTTTCCTGACATACAAGATAAACATTTTGATCAGCCAAATGCAATTTGCATGTCTAGTGAATGAAGATCATCTTGAGCCAGATTTGTAGAATTTTCATCTTATGGTCTTCATTTCAGCAAACTTTTCATATTTTATATTTTCAGCCAGCATTCCATTATGGCTATACATGAAGCAGAATATGACTAACAAGTTGCTGTAGAGGAGTCAAAACCCACTTTGGACCCACCTGAGCAGCTGAGTTACACACACACTTCTGGTGCTGCAGGTGCTGTTCAACAGGCATTCAGAGGCTCCTGAATTCATACCATGTTCATGGGGCAAGAAGGTGTCTGAAGAATTATTTTAATTATTATTTATCTAAGTAGAAATTGAAAAGATGCCCTGCCACCTGTAACAGCAAGGACCATCTTGAATGTCTTTCAGAACCCCTGGGATTTGGCGGCATCTAAGATCCCTTCCTGTCCTAATAGTCCAAGAGCCTCACCAGCATCATGTGGAGAAATGACCCTTTACTTTCCCTTAGGAGGAGGAAGAGGTGTGGGTCTAAAGTGTGATGCAGATTTGAAGCCATTGCACGTGAGTGGAGCATGATGATAATTTGGGGAAGCACACATTACCTTCACTCATGGCTGAAGCTGAAATGTAGGCATAGTGAGAGCCTGTCAGAGGAAAAAAAAATTTTAAAGATTGGTAACACCCAATGTTGGAAATCGTGTGGGGAAATGGACACTGTTCAATATTGTTTTGTTCAGGTTTTTTTGAAGATAGTTTAGCAGAATCTATCAAATATATGTCCTTTGACCCAGCAGTTCCACTTTTATTGAGACACTTACACCTGTGAACAAATATACCATATTTCATCAAATCGAAGGTGCCCTAACCTATAAATGAACCATTATATTATGCAGCATTAAGAAAGAAAAGATGCTGCCATTTTAACTCGGATACTGTGCTTTCGTATCAGACTTTTTATTTTATACCTATTAAAAGAACTCTTTTAGACAGACTGAGATGTCCATTTTTAAAACCATGTATTACTCTTGAGAACTAGTGCTTTCTGCTCGGCTTCTCTGCCACTTCGTTTCTTCCACCTACAAACCCACCAATGCGTCAAGGAGGATTGCCGCTCAGGCTGCCGCGCTCATCTGGGTGCACTTCTCTTCTCCCTGAATCGTGGCCCCTCGGCACCTGGGCTGCTTGGTAGCTCTTCAAGCAGAATTGTGTGTGTGTGTTTATTGTGTTTCTAGCTACTATCGGTGGGAGTAGTTTGAAAGAAAATGATACATCAGGAGTTAGTGTGACCACATACTCCATCCTCCAAACGGGCATTTCTGAGAGCGAAAGGGGGCGTCATTAATAATCCTGGGTGGATAAGCATGACTGTGACTGTCGCAGACATCCAGGAGCCCAGGGCTGCCCTAACCATAGCCCTCTTCATACCACTATAAATACATAAAACACAAACAGGAAAGAGTCCTGCTACATTTTGTTTAATTATGAGAACGTAGATGGGGTGTGTGCCAGTTGTTAACTTAGTGCTTCTCTGCTCCACAAACACCCGTCTCCACCCTGCTCTGTGACCCTGCAGCCAGCGCCACAGTCGGGCCTTGTCTGTGGAAGGTGCCAGAGGAAGCCTGAAGGGCCGTCTCTTCCTCATCTCAGCGCTTTTTTTCCGGCTCCTACACCACAGCTGCCAGTGGGCGGCTTCCAGTCAGATTTTGCCATCACCCAGCACACAGTTTCCTGCTTGCCAACCCCAGCCTGCAGCAGCTCAGCAAACTTCTCTGCCGTGCAGTGGGCTCCCTCCACGCCCCCACCAGTGAGTTCTGAGTCTCAGCTTTGGCGAGGAGGAAGGGCCTTTTCCAAGTTTATCCTTCTGTGGGTTTTCTGTGTCATCTCTGGAGGTAGTGGCTGCTCCTTTTATCCGTTATTTCTGTATCCTTTAGAATTCCGTTTACCCCTCTTGGTAGTTAATCCCCGTTTGCTAGTTAACAGTTCTTTAAACTGAATCTTCCCTGTTCAGATTACTGGTGTGCTTTCTGCCTCCTGACTGGACCTTGGCTGGATCCCAATTCTTTCTTTCACTTGTCATATGAGAACAAAATCTTTCAAAGAATAGGGAGAACATGGTGGTGGTCAGTGGGTAAAAATAACGCACTTACATAGAGTTTACTGTGTGTCACACAGTGTTCTAAGAACTTTACACCCTATTAACTAATTTAATGCTCATGCCAACCATATGTAGTAAGCAGTAGTATTCTTTTCTTTCACAGATGAGGAAACTGAGGCACAGTGAGGTTACCCAAGTAAGTGGTAGAGCCAGGATTCAAATACAGATTATGTGACTTAAGAGTCCCTGCTCTCAACACTCCACAGAGAAGGAGACCCATGAGAACTGTGCCTCTCAGGGGTCACCCTTAACAGAGACACTAATCAGGGCTCACAGAGACCCCCTGTGATGATGGCCAAAGAGTTCTAACTTGAAATATGGGAAAGACCAGATAGAACTAGGGCCACTAGAGAGATGAAAACTGGGATCCAGGTATGCTGGGGCATCCAAATAAATGCCCAAAGCCCTCCTGCTGAGAAGATGGGCTAGTCCCTCTGTCAGTTCTGGCAACAGCTGACCCCAGACTACTGGACCAGGTGCAGGATGGCAGGTCTTAGGGACTAAGCACAGGTGGTGATGGGGTCTTCCCTTTGAGAGGAGGAAGAGTCTTAGCAGAGGCAGCTGTGGAACTCTGAGGTTTCAGTAAAACCCAGGGCTGTCCTTATGTAAAAAATTGGGGATGAGTAGGAAAGCTCACCCTGTGGGGTTGAAGAAAGATAAAGAACTGGAATAAAACAACCTTTGTTCCTATCTCTGTCCAACAACTGACTGAGTGGCTTCAATAATACTGCTTTACACATACACATCACAGCTGGTTAGCCATTCTCCTATTAATGGACATCCTGGGTTATTTCCTGTTTGAAGCTATTGCAAACAAAGCAGCTAAGAGCACTCTTGTACAAGTCCTTTTGTTTTCATTTATTTTCAGTAAATACAGGAGTAGAATTGCTGGGTCATAATGTAGGTTTATATATAGTTTTTTTTAAGCCTTTTTTTTATGGAGGTACTGGGAAATTGAACCCAGGACTTCAAGCATGCTAAGAACATGCTCTACCACTGAGCTGTACCTTCACTGCCCCCAAAGCATTTTTAAATTGTAGTAAAATATACATAACATAAAGTTTACCATTTTAACCATTTTAAGTGTACAATTCACTAGCATTAAGTACATTTACATTGTTGTGCAACTATCACCACTATCCATCTCGAGAACTTTATCATCCCAAACTGAAAATCTGTACCCATTAAACCATAACTCTCCATACCGCTTCCCTCAGCCCCTAATAACCACTATGCTTTCTGTCTCTATAATTTGGACTGTTCTAGGTACCTCATATAAGTAGAATCATACAGCATTTATTCTTTTATATCTGGCTTATTTCAATTAGCCATAATGTTTTCAAAGTTTAACCATGTTACAGCATATATCAAATTTTCATTCGTTTTCTATTGTATGTGTACCACACCTTGTTTATCCATTTATCAGTCAATAGACATTTAGGTTGCTTTCACCTTTTGGTTATTGTGAATAATGTTGCTATGAAGATGGGTACACAAATACCTGTTCAAGTTCCTGCTTTCTCTTCTTTTGGGTGTATACCCAAAAGTGGAATTGCTGGATCATATGGTAATTGTTTAACTTTTTGAGGAACCACCATACTGTGTTTCACAATAGCTGCGCCATTTTACATTCCCACCAGTTACGCACAAGGATTCTTCTTTACCAACACTAATTTTCTGTTTGTTTGGGTTGTTTGTTTGTTTATGGTAATATTCATCCTAATGAGTGTGAAGTAGTATCTCATTGTGGTTTTGATTTGCATTTCCTTAATAATTAGTGATGTTGAGCATCTTTCCATGTGCTTGTTGACCATTTATGTATCTTCTTTGGAGGAATTTCTATTCAAATCCTTCACCCATTTTTTAATTAAGTTGTTTGGGTTTTTTTATTGTTGAGTTTTATGAGTTCTTTATGTATTCTGAATATTAATCCATTACTAGATATATTATGTATAAATATTCTCTCCCATTTTGTGGGTTGCCTTTTCACTCTGTTGATAGTGTCCTTTGATAACACAAAAGTTTTTAATTTTGATGAAGTTCTATGTTTAGTTTTACAAGAAACTACCAGACCCTTATTTTCAAAGTAGTTGTGCCATGTTGTACTCCCACCAGCAATGCTGAGCATTTCAGTTGCTCTATATCCTTGTCAACATTTGGTGTTGGCAGTCTTTTTAATTTTAGCCATTCTACTGGGTGTGTAATAGTACCTCATTGTAGATGTAATGTGTTCCCCTGATGACTAATGGCACTGAGCATTTTTTGATGTGCTTATTGGCTATTTGTAAATCTTTGTGAAATGTTTGTTCAAATCTTTTGCCCATCATTTTGTTGGTTTTTTTCAGTTTGTTTTGTTTTTTGGGGTTTTAATCATTTTTTTAAGTTGTAGGAGTGGCTGATATTTCTCCATTTCCTCATCTATAGGTAGCAGATGTGAATTCCTCTGTGATACCTGGGCTACAAGAAATGCCCAGCTCAGCCACTGTCCACCACGAGTCCAGAAGTGCCCTGGACTCGTAAGAGCTCATATATGTCCACTACCGACCGCCCAAGGCATATAAGATCCATGCCAGAAAGAATGAGGGGGATGCCACAGGAGGTGGGGTGGGAGGAGCAGTGAGGAGTGTCTAACACAGAGTGATTTGAAGGGAGGTAGCAGTCAGTGGCCCCTGGCAAAGAGGGGAGAGGACCAGCGAGCTGCAGAATATTGTCTGCATGGGAGGAAGGAGGGAGGAGGGGAGCAGGGGAGAGCCCATTAGCTCTGGAGCCAGAAAAAAGGGAAATGTAGCAGATATATAAGCCAAGCTGAAAGCTCTAAGCAGAACTAGTCTGTGAATGTCTCCCTGAGGACTGTCCTCCTGTGAGGTAACAGGGAGACAGAAACTTCCTGCTGTATTGCAGAGAACCCTGAAAAGCTGACAGTGACCCTGGTGCAGATGGAGGGCTTTCCCTCCACTGCCCTGCCCTGCCCTGCCCTTTCCAGTAGGGTCTTAGCTGTGGTTGCAGGCTCCATCCAAGGGCCAACACTCAATTTCGATCACATTAGAGAGGCAGTACCTTGGAGGGCCAACCCCTTTTATTATTTAATGCCCCAGTCTTAGACCCTAACCCTCCCTTGACCCCTCAGGGAACCAGCCCTGGGATGAAGAGGTTGCTGCAGATAGCAGATCTGAGGAATGGAAAGAACCAGAGTCTGTGATGACACCACTAGGTTACAGGCTCATTCGCCCTCTGGGTATCCAGTTACATAGTCTAACCTTCTATTGGTTAAGCTACTGTTTAACTAGGGTCTCTGTTATTTGTGCCCATGAGCATCCTGATAAACTGGGAAATAAATAATTTGTGTAACACAACAGGAGAAACTAATAGAAATTACATTCTAAACAGAGAATACACATTCACAAAAATTGACCCTAGACTAAGCTGTAAAGGAAATCTTAATACATCCCCCCACCCCAAAATAATACACTGACCATCTTCACTCATCACAGTTCAGTAAAATCAGACACAAAAAACAAAACAGAATGATAGCCAAGCAAAAAACCTCAAACCAACCATATGTCTAGAAAATTTAAAACAGACTTGTAAATAATTCAAGTTAAAGAGATAGCAGGGCCAGAACCTAGATTTCCAAATAACCAATACAGTTTATTATCAAGCCCTTTTATTCATATTTGTTCTTAAACATTTGCTGAATTATATGAAAGGGTGGGAAAGTGGTAAGAGACAGGGAGACTGTGACAGACCAAGGTGGGCTGGGGAAGGGAGCAACTGAAGAAACTAGTTCTGTCCATCAAGAGACTGAAGGGATCAGACTGTAACCAGCAGCCAGGCTCAGCAAAGCCTAGACGCATCTACTGGTTTCAGGGATCTGGGCAGGAAACCGCCATGCAGGGGAGAACAGAGCCAGGCACCAGCACGCACGACAGGCTCTGGTGAACCCTGGTCCTGGGGCAGAGACTGCTTGTGACTCTGGTGCCAATGAGCTGCTGGTGCAGAGGGGGAGAGCTGGCTGCTGTGAGCTGTAAGGTCCAGAAACTAGAAGGAACCCCGGGTGGCTGTGACTAAACAATGCCAGGACACACCAGTAACATTTGAATTGTCGACTTTCTGGACATTAGCATCAAATGGTGCCCAACACCCAAGCCAGGAGGCTTGCCAATCGAATAGACATGGTGTTTTATCTACGCAGAACAAGCTAAACAGCATATTTGATAGTGACTATGCAGCAGATTACTTAGCCTGTATTTAGGGTTTACCTGGACTGTTAAGACCCCAATCACTTGTGGCCTCACTTATTCATGTTATTTGCCTCAGTAGATTAGAATGCAGTATAACTAACATTCATTTCTTTGAACTAGTGTCAGAACATCTGTTGGGCTGAAATCGTGTTTTTTTTTTCTTTTAGTGTGAATTCATTCATGCCTTTACCACCCACTCATCCATCCATCCATTTAACAAACATCCAAAGCAAACCTCACACATCATAGATCCTTGGTGTTTCATGTGTCGCTGTTTACATCTCCTCTGATTACTTGCAGATGAGAAAGATTAAGAATATAGTTTGAGTTATTTTGGTGCTAAGCGAGATTCTAGAAAGAAACGTTCAGAGAGGAAAAAAAGGTTTTAAATAAATAAAAGGAAAAAGGAGGAAGAAAATGGGAAAAGGGGTGGGGATGCATGGAGAGGAAACGGGAGTGTCCCAGCGGAGAAGGGCGGGAATCTTGTTTCCTGTCTGAGTGGGTTTTATTTGCAAAGGGAGCCCCTGCGTCTGAGGGTGCCAAGAAAACCCGCCCACCCCAGGCAACAGGGAAGGGGCAAGATGTGCTGGGGGGCAGGAGTTGGAGGAATTTCAAATTTCTTAAACTCTACAGTCTGAATTCTGGTGTCAGAGCCCGGGCTATGTTCCTTCTCCCCAACCTACCACCTCCTCACCCGCCCTCCTCCAACACACACACAGTTTTCCTAAGAATTCTAAGTCGGGAAGAAAGAGGAAAGCGGGTTTCCGATGGACCTTCCCCTCCTCCGCAGCCACACACCCAGGCGCCGGGTCTCCCCGCGCCCCCGAGGATCCCGGCTTGGAGCCTCTAACTCTTGGCTGGAATCATTAGCCCAGGTCTGTCCGCCCTCCCCACCCCAGACCCTAGCTTCCTGAGGTCTTAATGCCCTGTTCTTCATCTGTAAAACTCTTCATAAATTGTCGTGTGACTTGAGTATGCCCCTAAAGCATGGAAGGAGCCCAGAACAGTGCCGGGCACCTCGTCGGTGCTCCGCCTGCCGCCTGCGGACGTAGGCGAGGGGCCGGTGCCGCCCGGGCCAGGCAGGCGGTCCCTGTCGTGCGCCCGGGGCCCCCGGCACTGCGCCCACCGCCGCTCCTCCGGTCGTCTCCCGAGCCGGCCACAGGCAGAGCCGAGCGAGCGGCACCCAACAGATCTGGGGATGATAGCCTGCGCTCTGCCTTCGTGAGAGGAGAGGGCACTAACGTCAGCGGGGGCCTCTGGCGGCCGCTGTGTAACCCTGAGAAGGCTGTGTAGACACTCCCAGTTGTCAGACGAGGAAACTAAGGCTTCAATCTACTGCCAGCACCCCTGTGCTCAGGCGCTCGGGTTTCCAAACCCCCTTCTCCCCCTTACAGGATTTCTTTGGAGTCTTCCTGGGGCCCAGGCGGAAAGTGGGACAAGGGGCCAGGAAGGTTCTCGATCCCGTGCCTTGCGCTCGGAACCGCCGCCCCACTCGGGCGCCGCGGAGAGGGGGATGGCTCCGGACCGAAGTCCGCGAGGGGCTGCCGCGCGGCCGGGGGTATTGCCCCGCCCTTTGACCCCAGTTGCTGATTTACCCGGCGGCCAATAGGCGGCTGGGCCGGGTCGCGCCGCTCCGACGGCGCAGAGGACACAGCTCCAGAGCTCGGCTCCCGGGCAGCGATGGAGCATCCGGTGAGAGTGAAGGCTTGGGTGGAGGAGAACCGGGCCTCTTTCCTGCCCCCGGTCTGCAACAAGCTCCTGTGAGTCCCACGCACGCCCCCCTCCTCGTGCCCTCTGTCCTCACCTCGTCTTCTTCCATCTGCACCCCTCACCTTTCACCCTTCAAGCTCCAGCTCCAAATTCCTGCACCTAGAACTTGCAGAAAGGGGGAATGTCATCCTCATGGTGTTCAGAGGAGGGTGGGGACGGGCTGTTCCGGGTTTCACCACCCTCTTTCTGTTCCTCTTTCTGATGACTGAGTGGAGATTGTGTCCTTGGCGTTTGAGGGTGGCTAGGTGAATGAGACTAGGAGAGATGCAAATGGCAGGTCGCAGCCTCCTCTCCAGGGCTGAGAAACAGCTCTCCAACCCCTATTAACTCTCAGAAACTTGTGGGGGTGGGGTTGATACCTACAAATTGCAGAACTGAGGTCTGGGGACAGCCTGATCATACACCCCAACTCTATCTGGGAAGCTGCAGGCAGAGGGTGAAATCAGAGGATCCGCTCCCATGGGAGGATCATGATTTGTCTTCCCAGGTCCTCCCTTTGAAGCTGTGCCCCCACCCACACACCCACACACCCACACACACACACACACACACACACTCTCCTACAAGGCCCTCCCTAGCCACCTCTGCCCACAGCACCCAACAGGGCTGACCCTGGTCCAACCACAGCAGACCTCTCAGGCCATCCCCTCTGGCCCTTTCACCTCCTTCCCCCACATTCGACTGGGTGGCCGGACCGCCTGTGCTCCCCAGCTCCGGGCTCACAGCCCCATGTTTGCTGTGTCTGCAGAGCATCTCCAACAGGGCGGCTTCTCAAACCACTCAGCTACAATCATTCACACCTTGACCAGCCAGAGACCACCAAGTGTCTTCCCATCATCTCCTTTAATTGTCCCAGTAGCCCCATGAGGTAGGATTTTTAATAAATAACTTTCCCAGTGTCAACAGAGCTAGTTCGGGACAGGGTCCAGACCCAAGCATATGCAAGAGTTTGACTCCAAAGTCCACACTCTTCTCACTGCACAGCACTGCCACAGCTGACGTTCAGCATCTCCCCCAAAACCTGGTCTCTTCTATCACTGTCGTCACCCTCAACCCTTTCCTCCACTTCATCCCCGTCCACAGTCTCATCCTCCACCCTCCACTTTCTCCCCCTAATGGTGTCTCACTTCCATCTGCTCCTCTCCAGGTCCATGGCCACTGCTCTGGTTCCACCCTTGTCACAATGGGTACTTACTCCCCCTGCCTTCAGGCCCCCACCCTGCCCTCCAGCACTGCCCCAATATTAATAATAACAAAATGCAGGCCTTCCCTTTACTCACTCAGCAGATGCTCACTGAGCACCTACTAGATGCCAGGCACTGTTCTGGACACTGAAGATACACAGGAAACTGACAGAAGTCCCTTCCTGGTGGAGCTGACATTCCGATGAGAGGAGGCAGCCAATACATATAATAAACAAGGGGTGAGGCAGGCAGGCAGACCTGACAGCACTAGGCTGCTCCAGGCCTCTCCCAGCTCCTGGGGGTTTGGCTGCAATCTCTGCATTGCTTGGCTTCTGCTGCATCACCTTGACCTCTGCCTTTATCTTCACATGGGTGTCTCCTTGTGAGTGTGTCTGTGTCTCAATCTCCCCTTTTAGTAAGGACACCAGTCATATTACCTTATGACTACTACTCCAGTACAGCCTCATCACAGCTTAACTAATTACATCTGCAACGACCCTAGTGCCAAATTAGGTCACATTCTGAGGGACTGGGGTTTGGACTTCAACATGTGAACGTTGGCTGGGGCGGACATGGGAAGCTGCTTGGAGGGCTTTGAGCAGAGGAAGAACACAGGCACACCTACAGTCACACACACACACAGACTCTTGGATGCACATGGGCACACTGGGATGAACATGGAGACTGACAGGGGCAGTGATGCAGAAACAGCCCTGTTACCTCCCCGAGGTGTGCCCAGGCTCCCTCTAGCTCCCCCATGGGCCCCTATAGCCCTCCTATCTTCTCCCACGAGCTGGTTCCTGACTTCTCCCCCCTCATCCATTGCAGGCACCAGAAGCAGCTCAAAATCATGTTTGTGGGGGGCCCCAATACCAGGAAGGACTACCACATCGAGGAGGGTGAGGAGGTAAGCCTGCCCTGTCCCCTCCCCTGACCCAGCCCATGGGAGGGGACACTTCCTATGACAGGGCCAGAGCCTGTGGACAGGAGAAGGGGGCAGTCAGATGGCTGATGGGTGAAGGGGGCACAACTGAAACCACAGGGCGAAACTGCTGCCTGGAAGTTGTGGGCACCCAGTGACACCCTTGACAACTCCATCGTCAAAGGAATCTGCTGGGGAAGCGGGGAAAAGAGCCCAGCCTCTGTGCGTGTGGGAGGTTCTAGTTTTGGGGCATAATCTTCTGGACACAGGACTGTCCATGCTCTGGGGGTGGTGCCCTGGTCCCCTTGCCCCCAAACCTGAATATGTGAGATCAACCTCCAAAATGAGACCCAAATGTTGAGAGGGACTTGGGTGCTCTGCCCTGGTCCCGGGAGCCTAGTTTTAGTTCTAGGTCGTGCTGTAAGGTGGCCAGCTGACCTGGTTTGCCCTGGACTTTCTTGATTCCAGCCATGACGGTCCTGCATCCCGAGAAACCCCTCAGACTACCCACCCTACAGGGCCGCGAGCTATGAAGACTCTTCCTGCCCTTCCTCAAATTGCCCTTTGCGGCGGGGGGCGAGGGGGGGTTGTCAGTTTGCCTTCCGTGGCAGATGGTAAAGCCAAGTTTCTCTAGTTTCCCTGAGCTCAGATTGATTTCGCTTAGAGGTTCTTGTCACAGCATCTACTATCTCCTCTAACTCCTTACACAATAATAATAATAATTATTATTAATAACACCCCCTCAACTATTTGGCTGGAGCTTTTAACACCCAGTGTGTGACTGGTAGAGAGGGAATGTGTCTGCCTCCTCCTCCTCCCAGCTCCATGGGTGATCTCAGTAAACACATTAATTAGGGACTTAGGATGAAATAGGAAAAACACAGTAGGAGCCCTGCAGCCCCCCTCCCCAACCTGGGAGATAGCAGGCGGCGAGTGCTCCCAGCCCCCACAGCACCCCCCAATTCACCCCCCGACCCCGCTTCCAGCATCAAGTCCACCATGTACATGGCCCACTGGCTCCCAGAGGGATTTGGCCCAGCACTGCCCGCACCGTGCCTGGCATCGCTGCGGTCAGAGGAGCCAGCCCAGGCTCCAGGGCTACATGCAGACTCAGGCCCACACTGCTGCTCCAGGACTGACTGTGTGACCTTGGGCAAGCTGCATTACTCTCTGAGCCTCAGTTTTCTTTCTTCCTTTTCTGCAGAACGGGGCTAATAATATTTTTGGAGCAATGCACATACCTTAATTTGGAAATAATACTGTTGGAAAAATGGCACCAAATAGATTTGCTTGATGCAGGGTTGCCACAACCTTTAATTTATAAAAAAAAACACACTAGCTGGGAAGCACACCGAAGCAAGGCACAATACAAGAAGATCTGTCTGTATGGGAAAGCACTTGCCCAGGCCCTGGGACACAGTAAACGGGTGATTCTCCTACATGGCTGATGGGTCCTTGAATTGTCCAGGGAGCATCCCAGCCAGCCCCCTGCCCCCAAGCCAGACACCAACTGTTGGGTCCTAGGTACTTTGGTTGTCACTTTAGTGTCCAGGTATGATCCTTATATGTCCCCAGCACTTTTATCTGTGGTGTGTGTCAGGGAGACTGGTACCTCAGGGCAGGATTGAGGTTGCTGCTTATAAACTCTGAGGCCCTCAGGAAGTTTCTCAGGTTTTCTGGACAGAACCCAGGCCAAGTACCTGGAAGGGGAAGTGGGGAGGGTCCGAGCCCATCTGCTGTCCTGTCTCACAGGTGTTTTACCAGCTGGAGGGTGACATGCTTCTCCGAGTCCTGGAGCGAGGGAAACACCGGGATGTGGTCATTCGGCAGGGAGAGGTGAGGCTGAGCCCCAGCACAGGAACCCCCTCGTGTCCACTCATCCTGGCTCTGGTGGAGGTCTCTTCCTCTTAGCCTTCTCCTGGTGTAGGGGGAGGGCTGGGCTGGACTGCGGGTCGGCTGGCGAGGCCAGGACACTGCGGCACTGAGGTCTCTGTGGGGGACTGCAGCCTTGCTGGCACCTTGTCCCCACCGCTGCAGATCTTCCTCCTGCCTGCTGGGGTCCCCCACTCTCCACAGCGGTTTGCCAACACCATGGGGCTGGTGATTGAGCGGAGGCGGCTGAAAACAGAACTAGATGGGCTCAGGTAAATGGGCCTGGTCTGGGCATTTGGGGCGGAGATGGGGGTGGCAAGCAGCAGAGGAAAGGATCCTAGGGTAGACCCAAGGAAGCACTTCCTGGCCATGGAGTGGGTTCGGTGGCAATGGAGAGCCTGTGTTTGCTGGCTGAGGGGGAGAGGTTGGGGTAGGTGCTAGGATGGGTTTCATGATGAAGGTAGGTGGGGGGGATGTTCTCTGTGACCTGCCTGGAAGCCCATTCAGCCAGACACCTTCTGGCTGAGACCAGAACCTGTGCTGTCTGCACTGAGATCTGCTGGGGAAAGGCGGGGAGGATGCCAACGTCAGACCCACCTGGCCCAGGGCAGCCTGGAACACCGCTGCTTCTCCCAGCCTCTGGCCCCGGCCAGTGCACGCCTATCCTTGTTCCTCTACCCCAGCTCATTCCACAACCAGCGCTAACGTTTGTATAACATTTGCAACGTGCTGCGCACCGGGCAATCGCTTTATGTGTATTTATTCGTTTAATCCTCACAATGATCATATTGGGTAGGTACTGTTATCATCTGTACTTTACAGATGAAGAAACTGGACCCGAGCTGAAAGAAAGCAGCCGAGCTGGCATTATTGAGAAAAATGACATTAGGGCCGGGACAGCCTAGATGGGAGCGTGAGTCAGCACCAAGGAGGGGATGAACGCAGGTGCAGAGATGGCTGCTGAGTTTCTCTAGCTGAGTTCCCATCTCGTTCCAGTCAGTCACCCGATTATTATTCCTCCGAAAGGAGGACTCAGCCTTTGGTTCTGGGAGACACAGAATTTTTTCTAAAAGCTAAGCTATATTTTGTATTTTTTTAACTGAGAAAATAAAAATTTCCCAACAGGCTACTGAAATCAGGATACTTTGCCCCTAATCTTTTGTTTTAATGGACAATTTTTTTAATGCTTCCCCTTTTTTCTAATTACCAAAGTCACACCCATTTAATCCTGAAGTCTGGAAAAGTACAAGAAAGCAAACTAAACAAAATTACCTGTCAAGAAAAGAGTAAATTTTATAGTATGCAAATGATATCTCAATTAAACAAAATTAACAAAAATAAAGAGAAAAACAAAAGTCATCCCACCAATTAAATCCAACAAAGCACTTAAATTTCCATCTCGTCTTCTTTCTGTGCTTATCTGCAACCTTACAACATTGCGGTCTTACTGTAAGCATGGGTTTGAGTTTTGCTTTTTGTACGTTAAAAGAAACTCAGGAGTATTTCTCATACTATTACACGCTTTTCAAAAAACACAATATTAATAACTGCACAGTAATTTACTGCAGAACAGTCTGTTACAGGAATAGATGCCTGGCCTTAAATTTGAAAGGCAATTTTTCACACGGGGCTTTATATGAGGAGTTTTTAGTGATGGAGAGGACAGCGTCTTCAGTAACATTTTTACAGCAAATTCAGTAACAGATTTCATCTGCTGCTTTTGACCTTTAATAAAAGCCAGAGGCTTAATGTGAAAATGCCACTCTGAAGGCAATTCCTGGAGGACATCGAGGTCTGGTTATGAGGCTTTCTGGTGGCCAGCTCCATCCCAGGTTGGAACTCAGGGTGTTAGGTGGGGTGGATGCACTGTGTGTCTGTAAACCACCTCCCATATGCAGGACCACTTCTCTTTTTCGGGAGGAGCTGAAGAACAGAGCTGTGTTGGCCCTGGGAGCTGAGCCTGGGGTTTAGGCATTTGGTCAGTAGATGTGCTGCACGCATAGGGCCCTGAGGCTGAGGCCTGTGTCTGCCCAACACTCCTCAGACCAGCAGAGCTGGGGGCTGGGGGCCCGGGTGGACTTCAGGGAGTCTGCTGGAGGCTATGTGGGCATGCATGTGGACCTTCCTCCAGAGAAGAGGCCCAGTGCTTTGCTCTAGTTCTCAAAGGCATCCATGACCCCAAGGGGAGAAGAACCCCATCATCTGGGGGGCATCTTCTGCATATTGGTTCCTTAAGGTTCCATGTGCTCCAACCTAGAATACCAGCAGGCAGGTGGAGATCCAGCCACGGGTCCTAGTCAGCCTCAGCTTCCTCAGTTTTTGGAAAAACACTTGTCACTGATGTTCCCTATGCTTCTAAGACTGTCTCGGGTCTGCCCTGCTTGTGCCACTTACAGGCTGTGTAATCCCTGCCGCGTTGCCCAGATTCTCTCTGAGCTTCAGAGTTACTTCTGTTTTCTTTGTAAATGGTCAGGTTTGGGAACTAGGAGGAGCTATGAGAATGGGGCTGATAATAGCCCTCCCACTTTGGGGCCACACAGGTGTTCCTGGGAGAGCCAGGCGTGGGTGGGGGTGAGCATGCATTGGCCACTAGGTGGCGCCAACAGGACGAAGCTGGCAGTCAGCTGTGCAGGGCTGGGGTGGGGGCGCAGGCGTCCACTAGCAGAGCCAGGCCTGAGAGAGGCTGCCCGGAGGCCATCCAGGTGGTGAGCCGCGTGCTGTCCTTTGTTCTGGCAGGTACTACGTGGGGGACACCACGGACGTCCTGTTTGAAAAGTGGTTTTACTGCGAGGACCTTGGCACACAGTTGGCCCCCATCATCCAGGAGTGAGCCCCCAGCCCTGCCCCTGCCCCTGGCTCTCTTGAGGAGCCCTGCGCTCTGGCGGGGAGAGCAGACCCATCCCAGCAGTGCTCCTCGGCAGCACTGGCCAGCCCGGAGCCACCACGCCCAGAATTTAGGGAGAAAGTCTGCCTCTCCCGGGGTGGGAGGACCCCGGGCTGGAAAGCAACCTGGGGAGGGGAGGGAAAGGATGGCAGATATACAACAAGTTGTGTGAGGGCCCCACGAGCATATGTGGGCTCCTGTGCCCTTGAGTGTATGAGTGTGAGTGTGTGTGTTCCTGTGTCTCACTAGCCACTCCCCCTGCCCATTTCTTCCTGTAGGTTCTTCAGCTCTGAGCAGCACAGAACAGGGAAGCCCAAGCCTGGTGAGGCCACTGGGAACCACCTTTCTCCCTCCCTCCCTCCCTCCCTTCCCATAGAAGGATGGCTCTTGGCCCTGGGTACCAGGGAGTCTCCTTTTGAGTACTCTGTCCAGTACTCAAGGCACAAGAAAATGGCACCAAATAGTACCCCCACATGGCTGCTTGGTCCTTGAGCTGGATCCAGAGCCCATTCCAGCGACTAGGAGCTGGGACCACTGGGAACTGGGTCTGCTGGGGCTGTTCAGGTGAGGCCAGAGGACACTGACCACAGCTGTGCTGTGGGTGCAGACCAGCTGCTCAAGGAACCACCATTCCCCCTGAGTACACGGTCCATCATGGAGCCCATGTCCCTGGAGGCCTGGCTGGATGGCCACCGCAAGGAGCTGCAGGCAGGCACACCGCTCAGCCTGTTTGGGGACACCTATGAGACCCAGGTAATGCAGCCCTGGGCCACCCAGGGCACCCACCCAGCAGCCCTGGGAGATGGGAACTAGTCACACATGAACACACACACTCACTTGCCAGTTTTGGAGGTTGCAGACACGATCATAGACTTTCCTTTTTCCTCCCTGACTCAGAGAATGATGGCTTTGCTGTGAGTGGAAGCCCGTGGAAGCTACCTGGTCCCCAGCAATCCTCCTTTGCTTTCAGAGTAAGGGGTTGCCCCCATCCACAACAGGTTTCTGAGAGTCTAGTGTCAACCCCCTGCCAGGAATTCCTGGGCCTTTGGCCAATCATAGCCTTAGGAGCCAGAAGGGAGAGAGATACTTGGGGGTGAGGATTGGGTGAAGAGTTGCACAGTGAGAGAGCCCAACAAAGCTGGCCTCCTTTCATTCAACATTTATTGATGGCCTGTTATGTTTCAGGTTTTGGTAGGAAAAATAAGATAGATCAAAGTATTGTCTGGCAATTGGACAAGTTAATCAACAATTGCCACAAGCATGTGACACATTCTTTGCTAGAGACGCTACGGGAAGCCATAGGAGGATAAAGAAGGAACCCAGCTGTGAGGGAAGTCAGGGAAGACTTCCTGGCAGAGGTGATGTATAGGCTGAGCTTTAAAGCTAATATAGGAGTTTGCAAAAGGAAGAAAGAGAGATGGAGAGAGCATTCCAGGTGAAAGAAGCATGAGCAAAGGTCTGGAGGCTTGAAACTGACTGATATTGCAGATAGCTGAGGTTGGGGGACCAGGGCAAGGGGTGGGGGCAGCAGGCACAATTGCTAGATGGCCAGAGTAGCAGGCAGTGCCCAGGTGTTCGCAGCCCTCCTGGGCTGGGCAAGGTGCAAGGACCTATCCTGGAGACAGGAGAGCTTCACCCAAACGTTGAAGCAGGTGTGTGACCAGGGTAGAGTGGTGTTTCAAAAAGATCACTGTAGGCTACATGAGGACCAGGTCAGGTGGGCAAGTGTGGCAACGAGACCTGCTAGGAGGCTCATGTTCACTTGTGCTTTGCAATTTGCCACATCCCTTGCAGTTTGAATTAGACAACCCTATGGAGGGATGCTCACTGGATGCAGACGTGCCCTAAGAGGCCTGGCCAACAAGCCTCTGAGCTTATACAGGGCTGTGGGAGCCGGTGCACACACCACCAAGCGCCTCCCGCCCCGCGGCCCTGCCTTCCACCTCTTTCACACCCTTCCTCCTCCCTGCTTCCGTTTACTCCAGCAAATATATACTGGGTCCCACTCTGGGCCTGTGGGAGGGTGGCCTGCACAGTAGCTGTGGGCTTCCAGGCTGATGCAGATAGGAGCAGCTCAGCCTCCCTCTCACTCCCGCTCATCCCCTCCCATCTCCTTCCTCCTCCTTAGGCCAGACTCCTAACATCTTATGGAGGAAGGGAGACAGGTATCCTTTGGGGCGTTCATGTGTGTGTGGTACATGGGTTTGCACCGTGCCTGTATACATGTGTGCGTGTGTCCCTAGTGTGTCCCTGGCAGGCGGGCATCCATATGAGTCAGCAGTAGTTGTGTCATGTGTCAGAGGGAGCAGATATGCACGTGTGTGTGAAGGACAGGCACGTGTGATCCCGACAGCAGGTGGGCAGGGAGGCCTGTGGCCTGAGCAGCCTTCCTCCCCAATTCCTGGTCTCTGCTCTGCACATGGAAATGAAGCTGTGTTGTGGGCCCCACCCCTGCCCCGCACAGGCCTGGTGTCTGGGGGCAGGTTCAAGGCCTGGTCCTGTGTGGGGCAGGGCACACCAGAACGGTCTGTGTCACTTACAACCAGGTGACCGTCCACGGACAAGGCAGCAGCAAAGGCTCGAGACAGGACGTGGACATATGGCTGTGGCAGCTGGCAAGTGGGGTCCCTGGGAGAGGGTGGCCCAGCCTCCTGCCAGCCCTTGGAGACCAGGCTGTTACTGGGTCTTAGACGCCCCCAGCCTGGACCGGCTCCCAGGGCTTCCTTCCTGAGGCAGATTCAGGGATGCTAACACAGGTGTGGTGGCCAACAGCCTCCATTCCCTTCTCCTACTCCTCTTTCCTAGGAGGGCTCCTCGGTGTTGATGATGGAAGGAAAGCGCCTGAGCCTGAACGCTGATGACAGCTTCCTGGTGCCAGCCGGGACTGCGTGAGTCCCTGGGAGGACTGACCCCCAACACTGGGACTGCCCTCCTTTCCCTGGGATCCTCGGGGCCCAACCTTGTCTGACCCCTGCCCACTGGTGTCTCCACAGGTACTCCTGGGAGCGAGGGCGAGGCTCCGCAGCACTCTCTGTGACCCAGGACCCCGCCCGCAAGAAGCCCCTAGGGTGACCCTCTTGCTGTGAGCCCAGAGCAGCCACCCTGGCCTGAGCACCACCCCTGCCAAATAACTCCCCCCCACCTCATTGCTTCTATGTGTACTGCTGCCAAGTGACTCAGCGTGCCCTGGGCTGGGCCCTGAACATCAGTGCCACCCATCCATCTCCTGTCCTCTCGGCCAGGATGCCAGGTTGCTGGGGACAGTAACTCCCCTTCTCTCCTAACAGCCCTCTGTACAGTTCAGCCAGGCTGCCTCTCCAGCCCTCTGTCCCTGCCGCCAAGAAGGCCCTCAATAAAGGCTTCCTGGTGGATGAGCGCCTGCTTGTCTGCACTCACACAGGCCATGGGGGATGGCAGGCACCGCGAGCTCCCGTGACTGTGTGGCAGTGTCTGGGGCACCAGGTGGCCATGGATGTGTGAAGGGTCTGTTATCTGCCTCTTTCTCACCTATTCTTTTTACATAACTTTAAAAAATAGCATCTGTTGAGGTTTTTCTCCCCAATAACAGAAGTGACCTGTGCTAATTGTAGAAAACACAGAAATACGTAAAAACACAACCGCCCCCCGCCCCCAGAGAGAACTACGGTTAATACCTGAAGATCTTGATGAGCCTGCACAGGGCTGTGAAGCTGTATGGGAGCTTGGCGGCAGGGGGAGAGGTGTCTGGCCTCATCCCCCTGCACCCCCTGCTATGCACAGGCCCCCGTGGGGTCCAGGGGTGCTGGGAGCTCTGGGCGCAGCAGTGGGTAGAGATGAAACGTGGAACCTGCAGTGGGAGATCTGGGCTGTTTCCTGGGACTTCAGTGAGAAGTTGGTGAGGGGCTGCCTGGGGAGGGAACTGAAGCTGATCTGGGTTAAACAGGTCCCTGGGTAGAATCAAAGCTTCCTCCAGAAAACTTGAGTCTGAACCCTGCCTTCCCCACCCCAGCCTGGCAGCTCACTGCTTTGATCCCCTCCTCTGACTAAAGGAGGCCCTGACCTTGCTGAACGGGCTTCCAGCCCTGAGGGATGTCGGAACCCTCACCCACCTACCTCTCTACCCCTGAGGGATTTCCTCTCCTGCAAGCAAAGCAAAAACACCACCAGCCTTCCCCTAACTTGTGACCAGTCCTGAGCAGTGAGGGCAGAGGCTAAGGCAATGAGTTGCTCTGTGCGGGAGCTGACAGGACAAAGGAATGTCCAGGGGAGGCCCGCTGGGCAGAGAGCAGGTGGCCACAAGAAGGGGAGTTTGCTCCTAGTGCCAAAGGCAGGCCTGATCCTAGACAGAAAATCATGCAAATCTCAACACTAACTCTGTGCCAAGGAATTTGCTAGAAGTTTTTACAGACCTGACCTCATTAAATCCTCACATGTCTCTAAGAAGGTGGAACACCCACCTTACAGATGAAACTCAGAGAGGCTGTTTCCAGCCCAGGCCTGTCTGCATTCAAATCTCAGGCTTGTGGTCCCACCACCCTGCACCCTGTGATCGCAGGTTGTCTGCCCTCAGCCTTGGCCAGTGGGATCCCAGAGCAGGGGAAAGTCCTAGAGGGTCTGCAGGAGAGGGGCCAACGGCCACTGTGCCTGAAACCCAGTCCTAGGCAGAGTTGGCAGCACGTGGCACCCCACTGACCACAGTCAGTTAGCAAGGGAGGTTATCAAGTCCTGGAGCTGGAACCACAGCCTCTCTTGGTGCTATCCCAGGTTCCCAGGAGCCCCAGCCCTCATCTTTACCCACGGGCCTGCCCCTATGGGCTCATGAGAACACCACGCGCTGGGAAAGTGGGTAGTGCATAGTGGGTGATGGCCCGCTGAGGTGGGTGGACAATGGCAGAGAAACTCGATTCTCAGGATTGTTCTGTTTGTGGGAGAAGCCCCCAGATCCCCAGGTCATGGCAGTAGAAACTTGGCAGGGGTGCCCTCTGCCTGTGGGATGGTCTTCATCATGGACGTGGACTTGGGACCATCACAACTTTGGAACTGTCGGGACCTGGGAATAACCACAGCAGGCTGGCGGATATACAGCAGGCTGTTCCCACCAGGCCTCCCTCTCCCAGGGCAACATTGTCGAGTCCACAGTCCCTGCTGCTGCCAGAGCAGGTAGAGGCAGGGAGGTAGTCTCCTGTCTGTATCTGTAATGGGAAGGGGGTCTGGAGTGCTCTGCATATTCCAGAGGGCTGTGAGTTGCCAGGACCAGCACCTGCCTTCAGGCAAGCAAATGTCAGACCACTCAGGGCTGCGAACACTCTCCTCAACCTCACCCCAGCTTGGCCCTCCTCCCCAGGCAGGGTCTCTCAGGGCCTCCGATCACCCCTGCTGAGCCCTGCCTTGAAGACTGCAACTGAGGCTGGGTTTAGAGACCTCACAGGCCACTCAGTGTCCCGGGAAGGAGGGGAGGGAGGGAGGCCTGCAGGGTTCCCCTTTGCCAGCAAATAGGAACCCTGGGTGTTTCTCAGCAGCTGTTGATGCAAACCCCAGGATACTGAGTCATTGTGGTGGCCAGCTGAGAGCAAGCACTCATCCCTGAACACTCGTGCTAGGGTAGGAAGACCCTGGAAACTTCTCTCAGGTCCACAGCCCACGGAGCCCATGGAATTTCTTAACATGAGCTCTGCATCTCCCCTTTCTTCTCTCTCCCCCTCCACTCTCCCCACCTCCCTCCCTCCCTCTCCCTCCTTCTCTCCCTCTGCCTTCACCACTGCCTTGGGGTCACCTGGAGAGGACTCAGCTCCCTGCCGCCTGGCCTCCTCCCCCACGGTGTCTGCCCTCCTGGCGCCAGTGCTGGGCATGGAGTTTGTCCTGGGCCTGGTGGGGAACGGCTTGGCCTTCTTCATCTTCTGCTTCCACATGCGGCCCTGGACGTCCAGCACAGTCTTCCTGGTCAGCCTGGTGGTGGCGGACTTTCTCCTAATCATCAACCTGCCCCTGCGCGTGGACTACTACTTCCGCCAGGAGACCTGGCGCTTCAGAGGCGCTGCCTGCAAAGTCAACCTCTTCATGATGTCCACCAACCGCTCGGCCAGCGTGGTCTTCCTCACGGCCATCGCGCTCAACCGCTACCTGAAAGTGGTGCGGCCCCACCACGCGCTGAGCAGGGCCTCGGTGGGGGCAGCCGCCAGGGTGGCCGGGGGGCTCTGGGGGGGCATCCTGCTCCTCAACGGGCACCTGCTCCTGACGACCTACTCCGGCCGCTCCTGCCTCAGTTACCAGCTGGGCACGCGCCCCTCAGCCTCACTCCGCTGGCACCAGGCGCTGTTCCTGCTGGAGTTCTTCCTGCCGCTGGCGCTCATCCTCTTCGCCATCGTGAGCATGGCGCTCAGCCTCCGGCGCCGCGGCCTGGACAGGCAGGCGGGCCCGCGCAGGGCCATGCGCGTGCTGGCCGCGGTGGTGGCCGTCTACACCGTTTGCTTCCTGCCCAGCGTCATCTTCGGCGGTGCTTCCATCGTGGCCTTCCGCCTGCGGGCCTGCCCCACCCTCGACGTCTGCACGCAGCTCTTCCACGGCTCCCTGGCCTTCACCTACCTCAACAGCGTCCTGGACCCCGTGCTCTACTGCTTCTCCAGCCCCAGCTTCCTCCGCCAGGGCCGGGCTCTGCTGGGCCTCACCCAGAGCTCGCAGGGTCCAGCCAGGGATGAGAACTCCTACCAGCTCTCTGCACGCCGATGGGTGTCCTCTAAGAAGGCAGAGGCCACGGGAGGCTGAAGGCGGAGGTCTCGCTGGAAATCTCGGAGGAGGACTGACCAGGAAGGCCCCTCCCCGGACTGGGGGTCTGTGGCCGTGCCGCAGGAGCGAGGACAGGCAGGCTCTGGGCGGGAGGGACAAGGTCACTCCCTGGTCTATTGCCAGCACAGGGCCCCTCAACCAGCTGGACAAGGGACATCTGCAGGAGCCAGGTGGGTGGCAGGAAGAGAAAAGGGTCTTGGCTTGGAGTAGTGTGCCAGGGATGATGTCTCCACAGCGCAGAGCACGACGGCAGGAGGAGACAGGCAGGGGCTGTGGGAGCTCCAGCTGCCCAGTTCCCGGCCAGAGCCTGATAACTGAGAGCAGAAGTCTTGCTTAACAACTGGAAAGCTGCATTTTCTGTGATCTTGCTTTTCTCTCTCAATACTAGTAAAGTTCCTTTTGAACATGCAAGCCTGCCTCAGCTGTTCCAAGGAAAACCAAATAAATGTCATTGGGTCCATCTGGCCCTGGCATCAGTAGGGTTCAAAGTGAGTTCCCCAAGATGAAGGGACACTCTGGTGACAGAGTGGGGAAACTGTCCAGGGCACTGCCCTGTGTGTCCTTAAAGTCAGAACACTTCCCCAGGAGAGGCCCTCAGGCTCATAGGATAGGTGGCCTGCCTGGACCCCTGGGAGGCCCCTGCTCCTCTCTGGCCTCCAGGTCCCCTCTGCAATCCCGAGGTCCTGCCCAAGGCACCAAGGACCTTGCCCTGCTCTCCTCTGGGATGATGTGAGGCTCTTCAGCCTGGGAATTTGCCACCTCCATCCAGTTCAAGCTCTTGGCTCCGCTTAGACCCCCTCACCTGGCTTTCCTCAGCGCCAAGTACCCTTCCCTGGCCCTGGAACCTGTGGTGGCTGCTACCACACCAGGAAGGGACACTGGGTGAGGCAGGGGCTTCAGGGTCACCAGAGCCGGCCCACTGCCCTCCCTCAGGACCAAAGCCGTCTTGCCCACCTCCACCCCTTTCTGTTCTGTTCAGTATGCCTGTGTCAATGTCTGAGAGCACCCGAGATAACCTATCTGCTGACCAGGGCCCCCACGCACAAGACGTGTATGTTGCATGAGTCAGGGGTTTCTTTTGGGGTGGGGTGATGTGTCTGTCCTCTGTCCACAGGGGAAGTCACAGGGGGCACACAGCCTTCAGGGCTTCCAAAGGGCTACAAAGAGGTGATTAAAGCCCCAGACATGCACCCCTGAACCCCACATATCCTCAGCCCCAGCATCTCAGGAGAATGAACGTCCCCCAACACACACACCTCTTCCTGCTGGGGGAGACAAGGGCCTAGGACTGTTTCTCCAATCGTCACCCCAGCCACAGGCTTTTAGGCTTCAGATACAGGGTCTGATGGGACCAAATCCCCTGTTCCCAATTGCTTTAATCCTCTTAGTCCAGCCCTCTTATATCATGGACAGAGACGCTCTCACTCTGTTAAAAGTCCCTAGGGCTAGTGGCCAAGGCCCAGGAGAGTCACCCCCACGCCAGCAGGGAGGCATCCAGGAGCAGTGTGGATGCTGGAGTGGGAGACACAGCGTGTCAGGCAGAGGGAGGCGGCCTAGGGGACGAGTTGGATGGGTATTAAAACCCATCTCCTGGTGTGTCTTCAGTCAACTTCCCTTTTCTGAAAGCTCACCAGCTCCTCTCAGAAACCCACAGAGATATTGAGAACCCAAACTAAGTGGTGGAAAGGAGTGTGCCACCTGGGCCACTCCAAGGTGTCTCTTTTCCCCCCAAAGACCCCCTACTCTTCCTTTGCTTTGGGACTGCCTTTTTCTCACTGGTAGAGCCACTCCTAGGAACTCCCTCCCCATCACCTGGCCATCCTCTGCCACCATGGGGAGGAGTGGGACAAGCCTGGGCCAGTACAGCCTCAGTCTGAGGTTTGTAATTTCCAAGTCAGACTTTTTATGAGAGGCCCAAACACGCCTGGAGTCTGGGGATGGAGCACTTTCTCACGGAATCCTCCACTTCCCACCCAGGGGCGCTAACACATGCTGTGTGCTGAACACACCTTCCTTCCAGTATCTTCTCTTCCCACATTTGTACCTGCCTGGGTTCAGAGCAACTCTAGCAGCAAATGGGGCTCCATGTGTCATTTCTTCAGTCCTTCTTTCCCTGGACCCTTTCCCTCAACACTGCTACCATGTCCTGCCACCCTCTCAGCATCTGGGCTCCCTCTCCTGACCTGGTGTAAGAGAAATGACCAGATGGCCCCACGGCTAACAGGCACTGCCGCCTCCCCTAAAAGGTGCCCAAGGTGGCTGCTGGTCACAGGGTGTGGGTCCGTGCTCCCAAGCTGCCCTGGATACTCCCTGCCCCTCATCTTGAAGCTGAGGGCTGCCCTCTCAACAGGGGGTCTGGGTGTCACCCCATGGGAAAGAAGCAGGGCTGCAAGCTGCTTCCACACTCTTCGTGTATGGAAGGGCTCCCTGTCCTAACCTTGGCCCCCTCTCTGGACTTAGTTCTTCATCTATGCAATGGGAGCAGTGACCCTGGCCCTTGTCCAGCTCCAGGGGCTGGAGATGGAAATACCGGACATGGCCGAGTGAGTGAGGAAGACAGTTATCATGGGGCAGGGGTGGGGGACGGACTGAGAGGGACGGGGCAGGAGGACAGCTAACTGTTGAAGTGGAGGGTTTTCTACAGACGGGAGGGTAGTGGCTGTGCTGGTAGGAGGTGAGCTGGAGATTGGCTGAGTAAAGATCCCACTGCCCACATTTGGGTTTCAAATAGCATTTTGGTGCCCGGAGTGGGCTGCACTACCCAGTGTAGATGTTGGGCAGCACCTCTCTACTCTTTCTAATGTGACCTGCTGTCGTCCTGAGGGATGAACAAACAGCCTCCATGACTTCACCCCAGGGACCGTGTGCATGGGGCAAACAGGCAGGGCTGGGCTGACCGGCCCGTAGTCACTAATCATCCAGTGTTTGCTGGGCATCCATCAGGGGCCAGGCACAAAGACACCAAGGCAGACAATACAACTCTGACCTTGAGTCCCTTCAGGCCAAGCCTGGGAGAGAGACATGCAAATAGATCAAACGTAACCCAAACCAGTGTAATCCAAGGACTGCAAGTTTGTAACCCACCGCTGAGAGCACAGGGCGCAGAAGAGCCAGCTCTGCCCAGGTGTCGGGGTGATGCATGTAAGCTGAATCTTGGAGGATGAGGAAAGTACGAAGGGAACAGCATCCCTGGTAGAGGGAAGGGCATGAACAAGGGCACAGAGCTGAGAAGACCTGGTGTGTAGGGTGAGGAGATCACTGAGGTAAGGGAAGAGGAGGCCTACCGACAGAGTCAGGAGACAGGCAGGAAAGGCAGGCTGGACCCAGCCAGCTCGGGAGCCTGGGCTGGGCCTGCAGACAATCCAAAATGGCAGGAAGGGGAGTGTGCCTGAAGTTTTTAAGAAGTCAAGGATGATCAGTTTTGCATTTTGGTCAGTTACTCTGGTAATAGTGTGGACAGACTGGTGAAGGGATGTGGGAGACAACTTGTGTAGGAAACAATCTGTATTTCAAGCAAGGGCCTGAATAAAGGGAAGCAGCAGAGAGCACAAAGGTGCAGACAGAGAGGCAGAGCCCAGGTTAAAAAGAGAGGTGACTCTGTGGAAGATGGGTGGACGGTGATGCATTGAAGATACAGGAGGTGGAGCAAGTTGGAGGGGCTTGGAGGACCTGCAGGTAAACATGTACAGGAGCACACTTAGGGCTGAAGATAGGATTTCAGAATCTTCCTCTTACTGATGGGAGTTGAGCTTATGAGAATGGATGGGGTTATGCTGTCGGGGAGGGAGAGAGTGAGGAGGACCAAGGACCATCCTTTTAAAAATCCCACAAGTAAGAGACACACAAAGAAATACGTAATGAAATGTGCAGAAGAAACCTTTAAGTAGGAAGAAAACCAGGAATGCAGCAATAAAAAAAAAGCATCAAAGAAGTATTATAAACAAACAAACAAACAAACAAACAAACATAACAGAGCCATCTTTTATGAGCGTAAAAGCCAAACATAAAATACCCAGACAGGCTGCAAAGTGCCTCATGCAAGATTAAAGCATTTTCAGAATTCCTAATTGCATGCTGAAGAAAGCTGAGGTGAGAACCAAAGTGTGTGTCTGACACTGTCTGGTCAGGCAGCTTGGACTGACACCCTAGATTAACACCGCATGGTCTGGTGCTATCAAAAACCGCTTCTCAAGAAGTGATAGGTGGTTGTTCATATACAACTTAATAATATGCAAAATGTTCTATACTGGTTATGGATTCGTACATATGCATTAATTGTATAAAATCATGCATTGGGACAAGAAACACCAAATGAGGGAAAGTGCAGATTTCTGAAATGGAGGCACATGGAAAGGGGTGCAGATTTCTGAAATGGAGGCACATGGAAAGGGTGTTCCCAGGTGATTTCTACTATGTCTTAAGTTTATCTTTGTAAAAAAAAATCTGAAAAAATGAATATTAGTAATATCTGAATGTTACGTAGCATTGCTCTGGATAGAGAATAAAGGAGTCAATGTAATGAAAAGTACAAAGAAATGCACCATGAGGACAACAGCGTCAAGTGCTCAAGAAAGCTCAGAGGATGACCAAAAGTCATGCTGAATTTGGCAATCGGGAGGTCCCTGGTGACTGTATCAACAGCAGACTCAGTGAGTGGCTGGGATGAGGCAGAATGGAAGCCATAAAGTACTATAATGGGTTAAGGAATTAATAAGATTTGAAGGCACAACTCTTCCCTCTTTCAAGAAATCTCCCAAGAGAGGGAGATGAGACCATAGCTTCCATGAAGCTAAGAAGAGGACAGATGTTTTTGTGCTTTGATTGTCCTGTTGTTTTGCTGACTGGGTGGACAATTTAAACACAGTGGTATGAGGAAAAGGGGAAGAGGGTGAAGATGCAGGAAGAGAAGAGAAGGAAAACGGAGCAGTAACACTCTGCTAAGCACTTTACATGTACCAATTAATTTAGTCCTGCAAGGGAGGTACTATTATCCCATCTTATAGATGAAAAAAACTGAGGCACAGAGAGGTTGAGTGACTGGCCCAAGGTCATCCAGCTAGTAAGCAGCAGTCTGGTCTGGGTGAGGACACTCTACTGCAAGGCCTTAAGGAAGGTGGGGGGTGGGGAATGGATCCAGGGTGCCAGGAGGGTCCTCTAGCAGCCAAGGGGCACCGCCGTGGGCTGGTGGAAGGGCACTGTTACATACAGTAGGTCTTGGAGTTGGGGGAAAGACAGGTGAAGGGATCCTTAGAAGGCTCAGCTCTGAGGGGTGAGGGCTTCAGGAGGGACAAAGGATTGGAAGAGCCAGTCCTGGGAATAAACAAGCTCTGGAAGAACACATAAATGGCCCCCTGGCAAGCAGCCCAGAGAGGCCTGGTGAGTCGGGCACTCAGAGCTCTTGAGAGGCCAACAGTCCCTGCAGGTTGAATGGCTTCCTCCAGCGACCCCCTGCAGTTCAGAAGCAAGATCAGAACAACTGGAAGATAAAACTTATCCAGAAGAAACCTCTCAGGAAGTTTGATCATAAAAACCCAGTCCTGGTGATGGAAAGGATGGTACACCCTGAGAGATAGGGCACACGACACTTTACAGTGAGCTTCCAGAGAGACGGAGGTACTTGAGCCAGGATTAAAGGTATTAATAAAAAGATACTAAGAACCATCATGTCAGATTTCACTGGGGGTGGAGGAGTCTGCTGTGTTCCACCTCGAGGGCCCCTCTGCTTCCCCCAAACCTTCCCTGACCCCTAGTCCAGCCTGGCTGAGCCCCTTCTCCTGGAACGCCTACAAGTATCAGCACGGCTTTGCCTTAACTACAACCTTTCCTGTCATCCAGTAACCCACGCACATATGTCTTGCTTTTCTCATGAAACCTGAAAGAAACTCAGTGTCTCTCTCTCTTTTTAAAAAACAATCTCTCATAAATCCCAGCAAACTAGGGTCATAAACATGGGCTGAAGGGGTCCCAAGTGAGCCTACAAGGGCCCCAGCACAGAAACTGAGACAGAGTTTACACTGAGTCAAACAAACTTGAATCAATAAAATACACAGCAGAGAACAATTTCTCCCCAGCGGGTTGCAGCACTCAGGGCCTGGGAAACAGTGGAGGATGCCAGGCACTAGAATCAGGCTCCCTACACATTTCAAATCACCTCAGACATGATCACTTCTGACTTTCAGAGCTGTGGAGGGTGGGATGCAGAAAAGGGTGCTGGGCTTCATGCTGCACCCACGTCACTCGCACAGGAGCCTTTCTGTCAAACCCACGGGTGGGGGCACTACCGCATGCTCCCTCAGTTCACCATCCTAGTAGCCAGGAACACGTCCCCACTCCCCTGGCTCTGGGGACAGCAGGCAAGAGTGGTTGATGGCGAAAGTCTGCCTGTTGCTCCTCATACCTCCAGACCTCGGGGATACAGGGTCAAAAGCCACCTACTGGGGTGACCTGCCCTCATGAAACCTCCATGTCCTCAGGATGTGGCTTATGACACAGCAGAAGAAAGTGCAGGCCTTGTGTCTGGAGAAAGGCCTCTGAGCATCTCCGTGTGGCCGGGGTAACATTAGACTAAACAGCCTGACCTCAGAGCTACATGGGGCAGGGGAAGGAGCACCTGACACTGGGGGCTGGGAGCATACCTGCACTGAGCCCTGCATCGGAGCCACTGTCCCAGTAAAGGACAGCATAAAACCAGGCAGGAGTTCCAGAAATTTATTGGAAACACAATACAAATTGATTAGTAGATGGTGACTACTTACAGACAGATGGTCCACGCCGTAATACCACGCTTTGAATGAATTATCCTGGGGAAACACTCATGACCACTGATGCATGGTCTGGGTTGGTGTTCTCTGGCAGGGAAAGCCAGGGGTTGGGGGAAGAGGAATGGGGAGGGGTGGGCAGAAAACTGGGACACAGCTTTCCTGAGGGGAATGGTGAGGTGGGGCTGCTAAAGGGCTAAATTCCCCCAAAGGGAAACTTGGACAACTGTTAAGAATAAAGCTCCCCCACCCCAACCCGGCCAAAAGCACTTTCCTCTCTAGGCAGAGTGAAGGAGAATCCATAAAAACTCAAGGGGGCAGCTCCTCCTCTTATCCTTACTGGGGTCATAGGACACCACGGGCATAAACACCAGACTTGGACATGACATAGACTGGACCGAGGCCATGCACATCTTGGGCCTGCTTACCCTCTGATCAGCCCCATGCCCTCCCCTGCTCTGCTCTGAGCGGTTGGGGTGGGGTGGAGGGGCTGACTGCTGCAGGTTGCCTGTCCCAGGCTCCCAGGCCTGCAGGCTTCCAGCTCAGTTTAGCTAACGAGGCACCTGCAGAAATCTGGAGGGCATGAGGAAGGGAGAAGCCAGGCTATTTCTCCTCACTCTGCCCAGGGGAATATTTCTGGCAGGGGACCATGCCTCCTCGTAGCTCCAGCTCCCACCAGATAGGTCCTCTGTGGTCCCAGGCCCTGCCCAGTGGCCCTGGTCCCCCAGGATCTGGTAACATGTCCTGTCCCATGTCCCAACAGCTGTTGCTCCCCATCTCCAGGCTGCCCTTCATGCCCCCGTTTGGCATCTCAACTCTTCTTGTTTCTGTGTTAAACAATTCCCTGGATTAAAAACTCCTGTGTTTTAAATATATAGACTGGTTCTGTTTTCCTGATTGGACGCTGACTGACAGAAGCTGGACTGTGGACAAGGTAGAATTGTGAGAGGCGTGCTGAAAAAGCCAGTGTGTCCTCCTCCCTTGCACCACCTCTAGGAAATCAGGGATGTGTGGGTGATGATGGAGAAGGAGAGGGAAGATGACTTGCAGGCATCTGTGTCCTCATCCAAGAGAGCACAGACCAGGCTCAGCACAGCACCACTGGGCATGTGTGCTTCGGGCCATGCAGACAGGCTCTGCGTGTCACCTAGCAAGCTCACTGCTCACAGCGGTGACACTCCACTGACACCCACGATGGTGATCCCGTAGCCCCCAGAAAGGAGGTGGCTGGGAAATCCTCTTAGCGCCAACTGCTCAGAAAACAAAGGCAAGTATCAGAGGCTCCTTGGCGCCCTTCCTCCATTCCCTGGAGGTTCAGGCTGGGGCACTTCCCAGAGATGAAGTGAGAGCGTAAAATCTTAATCAACATCCTCTCCGTAGGGGGACGGGGCTGCAGACACAGGAGCTTTGACTACAAGGTGAAGGAGAGCTGCCTTGGTACATGTGGCTCAAAATGAGCCCACTTGTCCCACAGCCAAATTTGAACTGTATCTAGGCTGGGCCTCCCTGTTCTCCCCTCAGCCCCGGCCTGGCCCTGGTCTCCAAATCTCCTGGCCTGGGTCAGGAGGGCGTCCCCTAAAATGTAGGCAGCAGAGTCACGGGTGGCTAATTGTTTCTATGACCACCAGTCACCTTTGCACGTGGGTCAGGAGAGGAAAGCGAAAGGGTGAGGGAACATTCCACCTACGTCTGTGTGCACAACAGATCCAGGGCAGGGCCCAGGGAGACAGCTTGGCTGCGTGGCATGTGGCGTATCACGTGAGAGCCAGCTGCCCCATCTCCCTGGGTTTTTTCTACAGGGGCCCCTGAGGGCAGTGCCTGCCACGCGGCCCGGCTCACTGAGCACCTCTGACACAGGCCCACCATGGGGCCCTAAGCCAAGACCCAGAACAGCTCCAAGAGTTGGCAGTGGTGAGAACATCCCTGGGATCACCCTGCAAAAGCCTAAGACGAGAACCAACCCCTCTTGAGAGGAGAAGCCACGATGACTGCAACACTGGAAAAGAAAAAGGCAGTTCAAGCCACGAGCGTCACCTTCAGCCATCACACATCACATCCTCTCTGCTAAGCTGAACCCCGCCTCCGAGGACCTAGACATCTTGAGTGTCATTGCCATTTTAGGAGTACCTCCCTCTGTCTGGGGTGGAGGGGCAGTCAACTCAGTTGGAGCCACTCTGTCTTGCAACCACCTAGCCATCTGGGGCATCTAGTATAGCCACCCAGCTGCCTCCCAGCTGCAGACCCCAGGGACAGCTGGGAGGCCAGACTTCAATTACCTTTCATGCTGCTGTGAACCTGTGCCCCGCAGCCTGTCCCTGCAAACAGAGGCAGAGGAGTGGCCAGACTCACATCTGCTCGGGGAGCCAGTGGGGCACTAAGTCATTCCTATCCCTGCTGTGTGCACGGAGTGCAGAGCAGCCAGCCTGTGATGCCTGCACAAGGGCCGGAGCTGAGGGCAGACAGGAAGCACCCGGGCTGGCAGAAACCGGGTGCAGGCAGGTCTCCCGGGGCCCAGGCACATGTGCTCACAGAAACATTTGGGCTGGAAGGGTGGGAGGGGGCTCATGGTGTCATACACACAGACTCACCTGCAGACACAGTTCTCCCACTTCACCCTTCTAAGCCAAACAGACTCCATCTGCTTAACATCAACCTGGTGGATGAGACTCGGAGAAGGACCAGTCTGGCTGCAGCTCCTCATCAGCTGGCTTGGCTGCGAAGGAACAGGGCGGTACCCAGTGGCTGGTCGCAGTGATATACACACTCGATCCAGCTTCACACCTGCTCTTGCTGGAGCTGTCTGGGACCAAGCAGAACCCCAGTCTCTCTCCAACGACACAATACAGATGATACGAAGAGTTCACAAGCTTACCAAAGACAATTTTCTTATCTTTTGTCAGAACCATAGGTCATTCTGTACCTTGGTGGGGTGGAGGTAGGGGGTCAAATACAGGATGCAGAGGGAGAAGGACAAAATTTCCCCATTAAAAAAAATAAGTGTGAAGTCTATTGAGGAAAAGCCAAGTGACAGTAACAGCAAGGACAAGGGAGTATCATTAACTGCATAAACACTGGCACATGTCTTAAGAAAAATCCATTCAGAAGGATGCCATGTCCCTTCTGTACACACTCACACAGCTGACATGTGACAGAGCTGAGCACACAGCAGCCCCACTGCCCCAGGAGCTATGGTGCCTGGGTGCAGAGCTCAGGAGGAGAGGGGACACGCAGTGGCTCCCCTACCCCCTCGACTCCCCAGGCAGGTCCCGCTCTGGGGCATCGAGGTCTCCGAGAGGAAAGCGAGGGGACACTGATTCACACATGGAGACGCAGCTTTGGGGACGTGCACTCCCACCATTTCTTTCCTTGCCCCATCAAGTCTCCGTGGGGTGCACGCAGAGGTCTCCCACTGAAATGGACTGGGGATGGGGTTGCCTCCTTCCCAGGCATGGCTGTGAACATCAGCAGGACAGTGTAGCAAGTCTTGGATTATAGGATTAAATAGGGACAGCTCAGTCTGACACGCAGCATGTGAGTTCTGGAAAAGGAAAGAAACAGCGTTGAAGTTAAACAAGTTCCGATGGTGAAGGCAAGGTGAGAGGAAGGATGCAATCTACTAGCCCACCACCACCATCACAACCTTGAAGGAAAGGAGGTTGGGCACTAATTCAAATAAAAGCTTGCAACGTAGTTTGAGGCTGGACCAAAGGAAAGTTTAATTGAGGCCAAGAAAATACATGAATGACACTGAAGTCTCTTAAAAGCTGGGATTTGGATGGGCAGGTTTAGCAGTCACTGGCAAGGGACCACAACATACCAGGCAAGTGCTTCCACGCTTATCAGAGCAACATCATGGAACTTTCCTGTCCGGATGCTAAGGAATGCAGAACACAACTGGCCTGGAGAAGGCACACCCCGGTCTGAGGTCACCATAATGAATCATAATGATGTGGGCACTCAGAGGCTAGGCACACATTTTTCTGTAGGAGTGGAGTGACCTCAAATACCCACAGTGTCACAGTGTCACAGTGCCCCTCATGCCCACCCACTCCACCTCCCCCCAAACCTTTACCTCTCCCTGACCCAGAGCTGGGCACCTGCAGATTCTCAGTAGAAACAAGTAAATGAGAAAGGAGAAGTGGTTGGCAAATAACACTGTCACCATCTGCTATTACACAGCAGGTTGTGAAAACTTGTGCTTGGTCATTAGGAAAGTGGCTAGGAGGGAAGTGGGGGGTGTCTGCTGATATGGGACCAGGTGCTCGGGCCAAGGCAGCCCTCAGGTCCTCTCTCCCATCACGCACGCCACTCCACAGCCAAGAGAGGCACAGGGACGCTCACCTTCACAGCCTCCCGCCATCCTGAGGAAGGTCTGCAGGATAGAGCAGAGCTGCGCCTTCACTTCATGAGCCTTTCTAGAATAGGGGAGATACATGCACACAGCCTGGTATTTGACAGGGCAAATATGTGTTAAATTAAAACCCAGATAATTCAGTTTAGGACTAGGCTAACTTTTGCTTTATTGATAGGTTATGGAACTGCCTCATTTAACTTTCATCAGAACCTTGTGAGGGTCAGAAAGGTTAGGGACTTGCTCAAGGTGAGTAGGTGGTGAGCTGAGGAATCAGAATTTGAACCCAGATCTTCTTCCTTCAGGTAAAGGTTTTCCTACTACTCCGAGCCTGCCCCATTCTCCATCCATCCCAGTAACAGCATACTGTCCTCTTCAGTGTCTAAATTAAGGCTTCTGTGTCTGTCAGTATTTCTAGTATCTCTCAGATGCCTTTTTGTGTGTGGGGGAGGGGCTGCTCTGTCATTCATTTGTCCAACCCCATATGGAATTACGCCATCTGCCAAAGAGTCACTTGTAATAGTTTCCCAAGTTTCTGACCTGCCACAGTAAACTGCGCTTTCTTCTATTTGTGCTAAACTTACCTGCTCTGGGTTCAAAAGCAACCCTCTCCTCCCAGCAGCTCAGGATCTGGCGTCCAGGTTCACACCTGCCTTCTCCACACTGGCCATGGTGTTAAGTGGAGCTATGTCAGCTCTCTGCATTCCGGGCTGAAGAATCCCAGTGCTTACTTCCTGCCCTGGCACCACCTCCACTCTCCACTGCTCGTCCTCAGCTCTGCTGCATCTTTTTGCAGCAAGGAACCCAAAGCCACACTGAAGGGCCCCCAGCATGGCAGAGGGCCCCAGGAAAAGACCTGTGCCCATTCTTAGGTCTCCTTCCTAAATAACATAGCCCAAATCATTTCCCTTTATGCTTATAAATAAATTCTCAAATGTATCCATCTACATTTGCTGCTTTTGTCTATACTAATCCTGATCCATAAGCATTTATAGATATATATGTATATATATTTTCTTTTTAAACAAAATTTTCCCTTTTGGTTTGACTACTCAGAAGTATTTCAAAGTCCATGGACTTGGAGATTCTGGACGCAGTGAAAACCAAAATTTTTAAGTTTCTCGCTACTGGTTTCTGAGTGATTCCCCTCCCTCCTAAAACCCAGGGAAAAACCACCATCAGGATTTTGGAGCCTGGAAAGCAGTTAAACAAGTAATAACAGACTATATACTCAAGAAAGCCAAATCTATTAAAAAAAAAAACTATACTTCAATTTAAAAAAATACAGGGAGTAACAAAATAAAAAGCATCATTTCAAAGTGATACAAATGGTCAAAAAGACATAAAAATTCTAACTACATATAAGCCCAACAACAGAATTTCAAAATTACATGAAGTTAAACTTCACGGACTAAAGGGAGAAATCATACAAATGTGGTTGGAATACAAAGTTGAGAATGTCTCCCAAACAGCAGAGTAAAAAGACACAGAGAAAGAAAACAGGAGAAACAAGAAAATTAAAAGAGCAATGCAGGAGGTCCAATAGCCAATATCTCGGTCCTTTCTTCTGCTGACTGGCCCCAGGTGCCTTGAATATAATTAGCCCTATTTCCCCAGGACTCACTGTCCCAGAGGGGTCGTGCATGAAGCTGCAATCAGACCAGCGTGGAAAGTCTTCGCGCATAGTTTCCTTCAGAAGCTCCACCTAACAAAGTTGCCTTCAAGCTTGCTCCTCAATTTTACATTAATTACTTTTCATATTCATGGATATGTAAACAGTCACTGATAAAAATAAGTATTTGGTTGAGGGAGGAAAATACATAGATTATAACTCAGATGTTTTCTGAGCTTAAAGAGTGCTCAGTCATCTGGAAGGGAAAACAGGAAACATTGAATTAAAATAACGAGCTACGCTGGGAAGCTTAAAAATTAACCCAGTGGGAGTCTCCAGATCAACGAGGCTGTGACAAATCCTTCCATTTCCATTGCCCTGGGGCTCTGCAGATTCAGAAGCCTTCTCCTCACTTCCTCACTGGGACCCAGCGAGACTGCACAGGAGGATGACTGGCTCTGCTGGTTTCTGGACCTGGTCTTTACTTCCCTGGGGCATCGAGATCTAGTACTGATGTCCCAGTGGCTTCCTCAGATATAGGCCTGCACTTTGGATGAGTGAGTCAAACCTTGGCTAAGAAAGAGCTGTTTCTCAGGGATACAGTTCCCTCCCTTTGCTGTCCTTCTCCCTATCCTTCCTCAAGCATCTACCCTCCCCCTAAAAACCCTGGGACCCAGCTCTCAAGTCAGAGGCTCACCTTCTCCGACATGCAGCCTCTACGTGTCACCGAGAGTAGGCGTGCGTAGGAAGCGGCTGGTTGGAAGGGCTTCCTGTAATGGCCCTTGCAGGTAAACAGACACTTAACTGAGGAGGCCAGGGCTGGCTCTCACAGTTGAGGAGACTTGAGTAACCACCCTGGACTTTAGTCACTCTTCTAATACCTCCATACTGCTGAGAGGGTCTCAGATCTAGACCTCTTACAAGTTCACACACTCGCATTTTCCTCGGGGACAAGGACAAAAGTATTCTCTGGGAGAAACTGTGATACTTATTAATAAAACCCACTGTGGTCCCAGGGGTGGTCAATGTGGCATCCTTCCAGAATATGCCAAAACCCCAAGTTATTGACTATTCGTGTCTAATGCACTCGGGTCTGTCTTCCTCTACAAGCCCCACCCTATGGCTTCGCAGTGTGAGAGGACCTCCCCTGCCCTCAGGTAATACTTCAGCAGTCCGCAAACTCTCCAGATACATGAGGCAATTTCCTATAACTGCTTCACATTCAATAAACTCTCGGGCCATAATGATCCATTATAAAAACTGAAAAGAAAAAAAAAAACTAGAAAGCATTTAGATATATTTAAGCGGGTTATCACATTACACCTTGAGACAAGGAGACCGGAGGTGAGTCTAGGGGCACTCAATGTTCTTCCATTAAAAGTGTTTTAGAAGATTCGGAAAAAAAAATCATGGTCTTTTAAAGTGACATAAAAATTTTGACAGAAGGCAGCCTGGGCCTCAGCAGGCCTGGCAGTGCCATCAGCTGCTCCTGGCAATCTATTTTTACTGGGATTTGTGAAGACAACAGATGCATTCCCAGAGCTCTCTCACTGGTACAATGGCCCTCACCACCACCCATTTCTCGGGGTTGGATGCAAACAGTGGGAGCTGTTGAATCATTGATTTCAGAAACAAGTCATCAAAAGGACAGCCTTCACACCTCAGATCATAATATTATACTAAGAGGCATCCACATCAGACATCCTTTTCATGGTATAACGACATTGAGAAATGATATTACTCAGTGCAGAAAACAAATAAGAAAAATAACTTGATCTACAGTGTACTCACGTAACCCCAGGGGAAATAAGCCAGAGGAGAGCAGATTAAAAAGAGGTTTATAGTACAATTTATCAACCTCCTTGGCTCAGATGCCCTAACTCTGTCCTACGGAAAATTCACCTCTCTTCTGAGCCCATTGCTTTGGTTTTCCTGACACACTGAGGCCTGCTTCCATAGCACCCCTGGAACAAAAGCCGCGCACCTCAGAGGAAGGCTAAGAGCACTTCCAGTCGATGCTCCCTTGGTCTGTATCACTACACAGCAGGAGCTGTCCTCAAAGGTCCCCCATTTGATAAAGATGGAGACAGAGTTGGAAGTCCCCTTGTCCCTGTGCAGTGGAATTGGGAGATCTGCTGACTGACTAAACTCAAGCATCTGACACTGAGGGGATCCCAGGGCACCTCCTTACGGAGCCAGGAGAGGATGGGAGATGCTTAAACAGCCCATCTGCTCCTCCCCTCTCTGGAGTCTCTTCTGACTCAGCCTTCACTCTGAAAGAGATTTCACTGTCAGGATCATGAAGTTCCATCCCCTTTGCTGCAGGGCCTCTAATTACAGGAATCTACAGGAAGCTAAATGAGCACTCTTTATAAAACTAATTTTGTTTTTAATACTCGTTGAAATGACTTAAACGAGGGAAATTTCATTTATAGACACTGGGCCCTTCTAATGTGCAACTATACCTTGAAACATACCCATTTACCTTCGAGCATTTGCGTGATTTTTGAGTGATTTTTTTAGAGATCATTTCTTTAGGTAAGAAAGAAATGTAGTTATAGGGAAAGTATTGGCATTTTATTTATATGCAATTCACATATAACTACAAAAACTTTGGCTGATATCTTAACAATTTTCAAAATACAACTTTAGTAATAGCTTTTCTTTAAAAGAAGGGATGGAATTTTAACACTTAATGAACACCTATGTGTCAGAGTCAACGCTGGGACTATCACATAATTTAACTTAAACACATTTCACCTTTAGGTGATTCTGTGATTTTTCTCTTTTTTCTCCCCTCTCTCTGACTAATATAGCTCCTGTGCCCCCAAGTTCCAGAACAAGAAAGTGGTATGATATTGGCAGAGGAGCTTCACAGAGGCAGGAGGTGGAGGCGACAGCTTTGATTAGACAATAATGGCTTATACTTCATGGATGGAGCAAAGAAAATTTACCTCTACATTACTCTCTAAGTGTACAAACACAAGCACATCTCTGACACAAAGAAAACAGAAACATCTCCCATGTACACGCTGCACTCAACACACAAATCTGGGGTCCTTATTAATCTAGATTCGTATTGTAAGTCTCATCTCTGCTACTTGCTAGCAGTGTGACTTTGGGCAAATCCCCTCACCTCTTTGAGCTTCAGCTTTTTTCACTATTAAAATTCAGGTTATAACATCTACCTCATAAGGTGTTTGGAAGATCAAGTGATACAGAGTTGGTGAAAATTTTTAATCATTATAGCAACTCTGTTAAGGCAAATGAAATCTGTACTTTATAGAGGAGGAAAAAAACAAACAAATAAGCAATTCACCCAAAACCACACAGGAAATAATCAGAGAAGTCAGCAAGTAATCCCATCTGACTCCAAACACTCAGATGTTCTTTTTTCCATGGCACAAATCCCATCTCCCCTGCTGCCGCCTCTTTTGGGCTCTCAGATATGGAAAGTAACACCTCTTGTATCCCAACTGATCTCAGGGCCTTCTCTCCTCATAGTCACTTGGAGTAAACCAAGTCAGCCAAATGTGGTAGGTTCTTGGTTTGCTGGCAATAAGAATGTCATCAAAGTATGTGTAAGTCAGAGAAGGAGACAGAATTTGGAAAGCACCACGATGGCATGGGGCACCGCACGGGACCAACAGCCTGACGGGAGAGACTGAAGTGCAGGGGGGCTGACAGACCTGGGTAGGTCTACATTTTGAAACTTCAGTCTTC
The DNA here is from genome assembly GCF_048564905.1 of Vicugna pacos. NCBI lineage: Eukaryota > Metazoa > Chordata > Mammalia > Artiodactyla > Camelidae > Vicugna > Vicugna pacos. The sequence continues at coordinate 31,089,497 of NC_133001.1, forward strand.
TATCACTACTGACTCCAAATAATGAGGCTTCTTATTTATGCAGATTTCCTTTTCATCCTTGGAATGTAACTTCCTTTAGGACAGTCGACAGTGGTCTGTCTGTGTGTGGCTGGGTGCCATGGTTTAAGAGGACACAGAGGCCTGACTCCCAGTCACATCAGGGCCTTTACAGGGCCAGGGCCAGGTGAAGGACAGTGACTTTCAGAAGGTAATACGAAGCTGTCCACTGTTTTTTGTTTGTATATGTGTGTATGTTTAAGTGTCAGGTAAAATCCTTTCTACTAGCAGAAATTCAGAAACCCTTTTCTCATCGTCAAGAACCTCCAACTGAAAATGGAGGGTAAGTGAAGGGGGTAGGGCTCTGAGAAAGGGACAGGAGGCCCTAAAGCTGAGAGACCTGGATATTTCAATACAATCAGGTTTTGTTTCCACTTGAATTAGTTCTGCCCATCAACATCCTGTGTGGTGCACTCATCTGTCTGACATGCTCATAATACCATAGCAGTGCTAACTGCTATGTATTATTGGATCACACAGGGCAAAGCCTTCCCATGAATTTGTATCTATCAATTCCAATATTTAATGGTATTAACTCTCCCATGAAAACTTACTATTAGCCTAAAGTTTTCTGTAGTACTTGAGTTCACCTTGGAAACCCAGGTTAGTTAGGATCCTATATCCTGAGGAGATAATAAACAGACCAGTTATCCCAAGGAAAAGGTCCACTGAGAATACAAAAATGGAGACATTTTCTAAAGTGTGTGTTTCTGTTACACTCCTGCCCCTCAGCTCCACATCCATTCAGCTAAACTCAGCTTTGTGATGCTGGGTGGGGCTGGGACTCTCTGCCATCCATCCAGCTCCCTGTTACACCAGTAGGGGGTGCTAGAAGGCACCTGGGAGGCTGGAGGAGTTGGTTTCAGTTCCCAGCTTTACTTCACACCCCCGGAAGCAGCCTCATCACACCTCCTGAGAGATGCCAGCACCGACAGAGCAGCCCTTTCCTCAAGGGTCTGAGACCCAGCTCCCTGGGGCCCCTCCTTGAGCTTCTAGCTGTGATTACCCCGACTTCTTCCTTTTGGTCTTCCAGCTCTAGGGATGGTGGTTGCTTCTGTCCGTCTCCCTCTCCCCCTGCCCCAGGCCCATTTCCCCTGTTTACTTATTCTGTCCTCCAATACCTGTCACATTGACTTCTTATATCAAATGAGCTGTTAAAATAACTTATGTAGTTTCTACTTTGCTGACTAATACAGTGCATTTGAGAGCCACAATCTCATTTATAACAGTGGTTAAAAAAGCAGAGCCTGAAATCAGTCACACCTGAATGGGAGTCCCAACCCATTTATATGGTATCTGGTAACTTGGGAACATTTAATTCACCTCTCTAGGTCTCATTTTTCTCAATCACTTTCACGTATTCAACATTTATTGCACATCTACCCAGTTCCAAGCACTATACTGGGCAGTAGAGATACAGTGTTCTGCAAAACAGTTAAACTCCCTGCCCTGGAACCTTCTGTCCTGTGAATCAGGTAAGATAAGGCAGTAAGGCTCATGTTATCAGCCTTCCTCCTGGTACCACGACAGGAGAGCAAAGACCAATGGGTCTTGAGGAAAAAAGTGTTTCAACAGCTTGGTCTCTTCAGAAAACGAGACTGTCTCAGCCTCACAAGGCTGAACATCTCAGTCAGCCTAACACCGGGGGTTTGTTGTGTGCCCTGTCCATTCCTCCTGTTCACAACAGAGGAGCAATGCCCTGGCAACAGCATTCATTCAGAAGGAAATGGGACAAAGAGCCCTAGAGAGGGAACACTACAGAGTGGCATTTTTTTTAGAAATCCCAAAGAGACAGGTGCCTGTGACACAAAGAAAGAGCAACAGGAGCTGCAATGCAGGGCTCGGGCTGAGGCCCAGAATGACTGTCATCATCGGGCGTGAGCAGAGAAAGGTACTAGAAAGCCGCTATTCCAACATCAGTCATGGAGGGGTCTTTTTACCACAAAGAACATACACATATCTCAAATAAACCAGAATTTACTTTATGCGTTCTGCAGTAGGACTATAAACCTAGAAAGCCCAGGGTGTTATAAGATGGAAAAGGAAGATTCCTGATTCCATTTAAGCCTGAATCCAAAGATCTCACACTGAGGGCAAGGAAAAGCTGGAAAGAAATCTAATCTCGTTTTGACACAATCCTTTCTTGGACTTCTGCTGTCTAGATATCAGGCATATCACTGTGGCAAAGATGACCGATGTTCTCATTAGCAAGGAAGTATTTCTGCAAGACTGTTGTGTAGCTAAATTCTTGAAAGCCGTATCTACAACACATTGATATCTTTAAATGCAAACTAAACTCTTCACCCTCGATTCTTTATTCATTCTGACATTGCCATGACCATCAGAAGTCATACTGAAGGAAAACAACCCTGGGAAATTATTACTAGAACGTCTATTCCACATCCTTACTCTAAGGCCTCATGATAAATAATACACTGTCACTGAGGGAATTTAGAGTTCCGTAAGACATGAAAAGCCTGGAGAGAGCTTTATTCATAAATAAATGCCAACATTTTTTTTTATAAATGCCAAAATTTAAACAATCAAGACAGCTTCGAACTCCAGAACTCTTGAAATGAACAATATATATTTCCTGGATGATTTATTATGCTTGTGTTTACAGTCCAAATGGGAAGATAATTCAGTTCCACCTGGAGAGTCATTATATGGCCAAGCCTAAGAGAAGTACTTTGGATAAGAAGTGGTATTTCTCAGTTTTTCCATTTCAAACAAATTATTATTTCTGTATTTAGGACATCACCCAGGCAGTTCTTTTCATGACTTGTAGTACTCTCGAGCAATTAAGAAAATTTATAAGGTGGAAGAAGTAAGGGACAAATGCCAAATTCAGAATGGTCCACAGAACACTGAAGAGCCCCCAGACAGCACTGCTGTCTCAGACACAAGGTGAAATAATCCCTTCTGCTCAAGAAAACGTAAGTGAGCAGCGAGCGTGCATCACGGCAAGAGCATTATTACCCAGCAGAGACAGCCTGCTAAATACAGGCTTTCATTTCCCAACAAGCCTCCTAACAGGACACGTGAGCAAAAAAGTCCCTTCTGAGATGGAGAAATATCACTTGGCAAGGTGTCTTCACTGTGGCACATGGTAGGCAGCCTCCCCTCTTACCCTCTTTCCACATAGATAGTTCAACCCGGGGGTAGAACCTGTCTGTTACACGTTCCGGGACGTGGCAGATGACACTCTGGAGAGGGCAAAGGCAGAGAGGCCCTGGCCCATGGGATCAGCCCCCAGAACTCCTGGGCTTACATACCATCCAGGCCATTGTGATGACTGTAGTTTCTTTTCCCCAAAATGCTCAGAGACGTGTGATTCGGGGTGGTTAGCATCCGCTTGGTAGTTGGGGTTTGCAGGCTTGGTGTCGACCGAATTACATTAGGTTTCTTCGAAGGATGGATCTCTGATGGGGGGGAGAAAAGGTTTCTCAACTCAGAACATGGTATTAAAAATCTGTGTGCACTTACATTGGCTAATAGGCACACATCTTATTTCTTAATGAGCTGAGAGCCAGTTCCTTATGAGCCAGCCTGTTTTCCCAAGGACTTACATAATGAATCAACTTCAAGTGCTGTTACTTTGGCTTTATTTATCAAAAGGGAGCTGGTTCTGGCCCTGCTAGCTGGAGCTCTGAGCTTCACGTTGTGAGTAGTGGCGGGGCAGGGGGAGCCACTTCAGAAGGGCACTTAAACACGAGATTTACTAAGGGAATAAGTCATCTGACTCTTCACGGAATTAGAAATCCAAAGGTTATCTGGAGAAGTAGCCTAGGAAAAAACTACCTCTGTGCGCTTTCAAACCAGGAACATAGTGTGCTGCACGTCTGGGGTGTCAGAGCTTTGTGAAAAACCAGGATTCCTCCTCTGGCTCTGCGGCCAAAATATACAACCAGGGTCAGTCACTCCCAGCCCAGAACAGTTTGCTCTGGATGAAATCTGACACCAAACTCCAAATACTAGAGTTAAGAGGTAGCAGGAGAAAAGCTTTGGTTGAGGATATATCACAAAACTGCAACGTGCCTGTGGTATGTCTGTGCTTGTGTCGAGTATGTTGCTGTCAGTCACACAGCCCAGAACTACTTGCACTTTTTGGATAGAGCAGCTGGACAGAAATGGCAACGCTCAGGAAACTGGATTTAAGGACCTCAGCCTATTACTAATACTAGGCAACCTCTCTCTAAAGCTAAACCTTTTCACTGATTCTGAGACACCATCCAGCACGCCAACCATGTACAAGCCACCCTGTCTTCTCAGGTGAGGGCCAGGATATCAGCCTCATTTACTGAAATTTACAAAGAGCCATTAGGAGTGTTAGAATTACTCCATCTCCGTCTGGTCAACATCCAAAATTTAGGAATGGATGAGGTACTAACCAAAATACAGTGCTGGATTCGCCCCCGCCCCTGACATGGTATTGAAGGTTTGCCAACCTCGTATTTCATTACAATCACTAATCTCTACACTCCATCAGATCAGATAACCCACCTTATCTTATCCTGTTTTCAGGTCCTTGGACTCAAGGAGTCTTTGTCTATATAGTTCTCTTGGCCTCATTAAGGGGTAAAATACTCTTTTTCTATTTTTCTATCTATTCAAATACTACATATCTTTCAAGGCTCAGATTACTTTCTTCACATAGGCTGCCCTAACGCTCATCAGAAATAACTACCCCCTTCTCCAAATGTCCAATGCTTACTACTTGTGATTCTTCTACAGGATCTAATCCTTTGCTCAACTGTCCTTACCTGTGTGCTTTCTCCACTAGACTAAGATTTTAAGGGCAAGGTCATAGTCATCTTGGTGTTCCCCAAATCCCTTAGTGTAGTTCTTATACATAATAAATACTCAGACAGATGTATAGGGGTGTGGCTCAGCTAGTAAGGACAGCACAGCTGTGGGCTTATCTAGTAGTAGGGACAGAGACCACTTCGCCCACAGGAGGAACACATAATTTCCTACGGAGATGCTGACTGATATGCAATGGTATGTTCTATTTCTTATGATCAGAAACTTTTCCTCGCAAGGTGGTAGGGGCCTCTAGGCTTAGACCCTGCAAGGGAAGACAGATAGCAAACTTCAAAGACTTGATCACCATGACCTAGGTCGTGCCTATGATTTAACCATGTGATATTTTCGGGAGGTACTGAAGCAGCTCTTTAGGCCCTGAGGAATAAAACAGGAAATAATGTGGCGAAGTAACATCAAAGAGAGCTGTGAGCCTCTGACTTCTAGGATGCTCTGGTGAGGACCAGATAATACACCAAGTTTAAGCCTACCCTTTGATTTTTAAAAGAGTGGATGTCTAAAGTCTAAACACTTCATAAGTATAAATCTTGCTGGCAGAGTAATAAGGTTCAATGCAACTCTGAGAACATTTCACTTTTACTGAGAAGATGAAAAAGCAAGACTATTAGAAGCACAAAAACATGTCATTATAGCTTATAGGTATAGTAGGAACCATTTTAGAAACCATTATTGTGTAAATTATTTATCTTAAAATTTTGCCCAAAAAAGCAGGGGGTATTGCCTAGTAATTTTTTTTGCTGTTCTTAATTATGATATTTCAAAGTGTAAATGGAACAGTCATCTTTGGTGACTTCTAAGTTAAATAATATGATAAAAACCAGAAAGCAATACTAATGCTGCCCTTTCAAAGTAACCTTAATTGGCACATCAATACTATAAATATTTTTTAAAGGTGGGTTAAAAACCAGTTTCATCTCTTAAAAAAAAGAAAAAGTAAATAAAGTGATCCTTCTCTGTTTAAGGGAAGGTGTGAGGAGGGCTTGAAATAGTGGAATGACCTAATCAAAAGATTAAGAATATACATCCTTAATTTTTAATAACTTGGAGTGATGACAGATGATAATTATAATTATCATGGTGATTACCTCATAATGTGTATGAATGTCGAATCACTACGTGGTACATCTGAAACTAATATAACATTGTAAGTCAATTATACTTCAACAGAAAAAAAAGAATATTCACCCTCTAATAATTTAGTAATTCTTATTTTCCTCTTTTTGCTTAATCTGCATTTATATCCATAGATACTTTACATTTTTATTCAATGATTTTTCTTGGAAAAAGTAAACATCTGTAACACTGCATGTTGCGTGTGTGATTTGGTAACTAAGTTTCTGAAATAAATTGACTATACATATTAAGGCATCCAGTTTCAGCCATTTGAAAGGCTTGTATTTAATTTAGGTATGCCAGTATTGAGTAGCCAATCACAAGATACAGAAATCGTTGAGTTTTTCCTCTATTAGAAAATACCCACCTAAATACCCAATGATACATGCCAAAGGTTTCCTAGTGCTTTTGCTTTTCAGTGGACTTCCAGATAGTTCCGCATGTCTGTCTGCATCTGAGGAGAGAGAGAAACATGGAGACAACCAATGAGGCCGATTTCTCTGCCTACACTATACACAGCACAGAAATAAAATGTGCAAGTGGAAAACAGTGCAAAAGATCCACCAGATTCCTCCATAATTCCCTTTGGGGCTTGAGAAAGCCATTTCCAGTTCTGGTTCCAAATTACTGAACGGGATTTTACCTGGAGAATCCTCCCTTTAAAGTCCCATCTTACACACTCATTCTTTCTTTCTGTGTGTGTAGAACAGTGGAAATATGCTTCCTTTCTAGCCATGCTGTTTCTGAATGACAGTAGAAAAACTTTCACAAAGTATGAGGTGGAACCAGTCCTAATGTAAGGTTAGTCTGGCATGAAGACAAAGGCAGCACAGTTGTCCATCCCTGACCTAGACGGAGGTCCTCTCCACTGAGGAGTCTGCATGTATCTTGATTAAACTCAGTTCCATTAGGTGAGAGCTTCTCACAGGTAAAAATGGACCATTTGGTTTCATCAGTAGTTTTCCATCCTTCATATCCTATTACAATGTCATTAGTGCTGAGATTTAAAAGGTTACATGTATGCAGACTCTATTTCATCCAATGGTCAGAATGATATTGTGATGGGTATTAGTTAATAAAATTTCACATCACATTCCACATACCCTACCATAATACATTTCAGACAGAGAAAAATAAAGCACACAACACAAACACTCTGTTTTAATTAGCTGTCATTAGGATGGAAGAGTAGATGTGGAACGTGGTGGCCTAGCATATCAAACAGGTAAGTTATACAGTTTGAAACTACAAAAAAGAGTGCACTGATGTATTTTTAAAATTTGCAGATACTGTCATAAAGCTTAACAGAGTAGCTTTAGAAGACGTGATTCTGCTTTGTTTATGCCTTTTCCCCACCTTCAAATTTTTGACAAAAATGTCCTACAGGTTTTCTGTGGCTGAGTCCACATTTTTAGGCCTACATATAGGAAATTTCCTTTGACATTCATAGGAATTCTCTGTACTATTAGCATTAAAATGTACAATTCAATTTGGAATCTCAGATAATTAAAAATTAACTTTTTCATAAGCTCTAGTTCTCTTTCATCAAGCAAACTCTTTTCTAGTAACTGTTAAACAGAAAAAGGTGGGAAAGTAGCATTTTAAAATATTGAAATAGACAACATGCTGCAGGGAGCTTTAAATAATATGAATCTGAATATGTATTCCAAGCACTAGCTAATTATTATGCAACCACTGACAACTATAAATGGTCCAATTTCTTTTCCTCCTATTCAGCTGATTTCCCTTGAGGGGAAAAAAAAGATTACTATGGTATGAAGCTTTTCACCTATTGTTGAGTAAGAGGGACAATACAGGAGGGTATGTAATAAGCCAATTTTGGAGGAGTAATATAAACAAACAGCAGCCCAAACCCTGAATGCTGAATCCCTGTCAATTTACTGAGTTAATACTAAATAATTCCTTCCTAACATTACTAATTCACCTAAAATTCAAGTTCTACTTAGGAAGAGGATAAGAGAAAACATGTTAATAAAATAGAGCTTGAATGCATCATCTTGGCATTTCTTCAATGCTTTGGGAAAAAACCTCTACTGTGTTACTAGCAGTAAGATTAACTTGCTTCCTTAATCCAGTTTATAAGGCCCAAAGGAAAACTGCCACTGTTGTTTCAAGTGATGGACTCCCACGTGACTGTCACCTTGACAATAATCAACAAACCCATCAAAGGCGTCACCAACACAATACCCAAAGACATTTCTCTTTAAATTAATCTGCTTTTAATTTCTCACTAAATTAACAGATTAATTATGCAATGTTCCAAGGGACAATTTATACAGGATCTAAGTGGGAGATTAAAGCTCCTTAGAAGGATCCATGTTTTATCAATTCTCATTATATTTTAAAGGAAGTAGTTGGTGGCAAGAATTATCAGTCTCAACTATGAATAAATGAGGATGAAAGGTGGGTGTTAAGACTACCTGGTCAGTGTTTAACATTAAAAAATGCATCCATTCAGCAATTTTACTGGATATAAAGAGAAGAAATAGCTTCTGTCTGGAAGTAATGATCATAAATATAGGATGATCAGGTCCATACTTGAGCAGGCTAAAAACAGAATCTCGGCTGCACTCAAGACCAGGCTACTGGTACCGCTTTGCCGTCAGTCCTTGCTTTCAGATTATTCATGTGACTTACTTAAACAGAGATCATTAGTATGCATTAAAAACACAGAAAAAGAAAGCAACCTGAGAAATGCCCCAGAAGCCAGAAGGAATCAGACTCCACCCAGAGAGGGAGAGCATCTTCATGTCACTCAAACCTCCTGACTGAGCATGAGGCACATTTCCCTGGCTTCCTAAAGGGTGATTTACACCTCCTTGAGGTAAATCTGGAAAAAGTTACATTTTTGCAACTCATGACCCTCTTTCTAAAATGTTTTAGAAGTATTAGAAAACCTACAAAAAAAATCCCAAAATGAATTAAAATTCACAAAAATACCTCACATGGGCCTTCAAAATTGCTATCAAAGTAAAACTATCCACAGAATTTTCTCATAGGAATTAGGTATTTCTAAACAAGATACAAAACCCAAGTGCAATTAAAACAGAGAGAGAGAGAGATAAATTCAACTACTTAAAAAAAATCTGCTTGGGAAATACGTCATAAACAAAATCAAAGACAATATGGGGGAGCATCTGCATCACAGATCAAGAGTTAACTTTCTTAAAATATAAAAAGTTCCCACAAGTCAGTAAGACTTCTAATAGAAAACAGGCCTGGGGCAGAAACAGTTGACAAAAAAGGAAATACAAATGGTTTTCAAATATATACAAACATGTCTACCCCATTCAAAATGCAAGCTAATATAACTTACATGTCATCTGTCAACTAGTTAAGGGTTTCAGAGGTGGATAACACTGCTGACAAAGTTCTAGAGAAACAGGCACTTGTGGTAGGAGTGGTAAACTGGTCTTCTGAGGGCAACTGGGTAGTGACTATCAAAATTCAAAATGCATGTTGCTTGACCCAGATGTCTTACTTTTAGGGATCTATCCTGTAAACTACATGCACATTTCACACATCAGTCTAAAATGATATCTGTAGAAGAATATTTGTTGTAACATTACTTATAATAGAAAATGACTGCAAACAACCTAAAAACTTTTTTAAATAGGGGAACTGGCTCAAGTATAAAATAGATTATTATGCAGCTGATATAAAGGGAGGAAGCTCTTACTGTACTGGTATGGAATGGCTTCCAGCATATGTTAAGGAAGGCAGGCAGGGTGCAGAACAATGTAGACATTAACAATGGTACAAGAACAAAAATGCACCTACTCTGTTAGACACAAAGTCTCTAGATACTTAGACACTGATGACAATGGCTACCTCTGAAAAAGACAGGAATGAGAATGGCACTGACATTTGTAACTGCTTTTGTACCTTTAGGAAAATCTAAAGTATCCATTCAAAAACAAATTTTATCAAAATAATAAACTACCAAAATAAATAAGCCAAAAGTGTTTTCTCCTAATTGTAGAAATTAAATTTCCACAAAACTTTATAGGATTATTAGTAGTAACTTTTGCTGAGAAATCTCTGGAAAAACTCAAAATATTTAACAAATTTCTTCTGAATATGAGCCCTTGGGACACTTCTGAAGGTAAATTAGCATCTTCAAACTGAAAAAAGGGCTCCAGGTGTCTCTTGAAGTTCATACTGGGGAATGGTGCTGTCATTCAAGTCTGGTGTGTTATCAACTCAGAAACCACTTAATTACCCATGCAAGCTACAGAGCTGGCAGGTAACTCATTTGGATCCACTTCTCTGGGCACTTATGCTTCATCTATGGAATGCTGCTAACATACCTACTTCTACTTAACCTAAGTCTCTAGATCCTGAGTGTCGAATAGAAACCCTGTGCTCACCAGGCGCTGGGTGATTTTACAGACCTTTGACAAGTCACTCAGTAACAACGGAGAAATAACATTATCATAACATCATGGCTCTTTTACTGAGGGGAGGGGTGTCAAGGGGGAAAAGAGGCAGGCTGTCTGAATCGATACAACTATGCTGTTGGTCTGCAAATCTTGTCAAGGACATGGGACCTTTCTTTATGCAGTGCTTTGGCTTTTGGTCTAGCAATCCATTTTTAATAGGCATTATCTATGTGGTAGAACTGGCTCAGGCACTATACTGACGTTAGCAATTTCTAGCATGGATTTATACATTCATGTATAAAGGTATTATTATTAAATAGGTATTTGGGGATTCGGTTTTGAAAATCATATATATGTGTGTGTATATATATATATATATATACACACACACACATTTTGGTCATACTATATACTTATTTCAGTTTTTAAATTATTTTTTAATAGGAAATTTATTCCCATGACTCAAAATTGAAAAAGTTTAAAAGAATCAACAGTGGAAAGTCTCCTTCCCACCTCTTGGCCTCAGACTCCCAGTTTCCCTTCCCACAGATATTACTTCTTACATTTTCTTCGCGATACTTTATGGATATGCAAACAAGATTCTCCTGTCACTATACTATATTCCTTAATACTAGCTTCTTAATGAAAATAAAGGCCAGAGAGTGCTGCTGTAACAAGCAAAAAAAAAAAAATTCTTCTAAACAAGGATTAACTTGTAAGTCAAGAACTCAAGGCTGTGGTTATGCTCACCCTCTTGTAATTGAGAATGTATCTCCTCAGCTCCCCACTTCTTCACTCTTAGGCAGTCTGTCACCCCACAAACTCTGGCTATGATACTGGTTGTGATGGTGCTGCCAAGGCCAGAAGCCATGGAAGGGGTCAACTTCTACAGGACTTATAAGAAGAGTCTCAAGTTCACAGGGAAAACTATTTCCCTTTCCCAGTATTATGAAGAATTATTTTAAAAGCATTAATTGGAGATCCTGACCCATCAATATCTTTAGAATTACAAACTTTCACCTGACCTGAAAGTGCATTCATACTGCATCATACTGATTCTTAAATTTTTAGGGAGGGACAGGGTCACCACTACCTTTGAGAAACTAAGGAAAGTTTACTCAAAAATACAGCTTCACCCTCCCACTGGACCATAAACATGGTTGTGTACAGATACGTTATTATTAACACCTAACAAGCCAAGATCAAGGAATCTGCTAAAGAAGTTGTAAGGTACATAAAAGATGGGAGAAGATAATGCAAAAAGCAATTAGATGTTAGGAAGAATTCATTAGTTGCTTGCCAGTGGAGAAGGTACTGAGTAGGTGGCTGCTGAAATTTTTTAATTTTAAATTTCAAGGTAAAATTAAATTTCAAGGTAAAATTATTCTGAGAACCTGATTCTATATGTAACTTGACCAGTGAAGATAAATACAAAATAAAATATGCTCCTTGAATCGCATCACAACAAATGACTCTGTTCTTTTATCATTATAGCTATACGTTTGCAGAAATACCGGTAATTTAATCTTGACCCTTTTTCAGTACCGTGACCTTTCAATTGAGAAAAGTTTAAATGAGGTGACAGAAGAATATACTTCATTGAAGAACAACCGAAATAAGGATAATTTAGAAATTAACTGAGAAATTAACAGAGACTTAATGGGAAACAGGAGCTTCCTCAGAAGCCAATTTAGTTGGTGATGGTTTCTTTTCACAAAAGATGATCCTGAATCCTGACCAATTTTAATGGAAGAATTTCATTCATCTTCTTTCTCATACGTTTTATTATTCTTTATACTTACAAAACTATATAAGAAAGTATGTGTTTTAAATCAACTGAGCAGTTTAGATGGATATAAATATTTTCCAGTTTCTTAAAGTGGAAAGAAAGTGATAATAACATAAACCCATGAATTCAGAAATGCTAGCCAAAAAAAACCTCAATATACATCTAAGTTCTCAAATACACATGAGTCTAATGTAGCTAAATTTCCCCTACAAGGAATGAAGAGATTACTTCCAATTTCCACTCCCTTTACAAAGCAATTTTCTTCTTCTTGTAAAGCTTTTATCTGTAAGTTTTAAAGCCTTCCAACTGTTCTGCTGAAAATTATCTTTAGGAACAAAAAACGCTTTTGAATCATCATCACTCCTTCTACAGATACCCTCTTTAAATCAAAATGGAACATCTCATAATAAGAAATTTCTTATCTGACAGATAAAATATCTACTGAATGTCTTTAAGACTTCCTGTTAGGCCAGACAGCAAGTTTTCTCATCCTTTAGGGAAAAAAGCTGCATGGCTCTAACATGCCAACCAGGAATGTAACTAAAAGTAGCAAGACTAGAATCAGAGCTCACACACAGATTAGGGACACATTTAGGGGTACATGGTAATAACAACAACCTACAATTCACTGGTACATATGACCTTTGTCCTAACAACAAAAAAAAAAAACCCAAAAAACATAAGCAAGACTGAATGTGCTGAAAACGAGAGTAATAAAGTCATGTAAACATTATGTGGTAATATACTTGGTATATGATTTATGAAATGGAAACCAAATTGGACAAATAGAAGGAATGCTCAACCACAAATCTGGACACCAGCCTGTAAAAAGTAAATGTATATTTTCAGAAAATTTACCCAAAAGACTTTAAAATTCACTTATAATTTGCTAAATCTTCTAATTTCTTATGAAACACTGTGAATTTTGATAATGTCGTATAATTATAAAAGGTTTGAGGGAAACTGACAGGTTTACAAAGACATACAATTTCTCATTAGTGTAAACTGGCAAATTTTATTCTACCTTATAGGTAAAATTGCCTCCTCAATAAGGGTTTTTAGGCAGTTTCATCACAAAATCCCACTGGATAGGATCACTTCCCACCAATCTTTTGCTGAGCACTACTTTCTCATAAAGATTGCATAAGTTTCAACGTTTTCTTTTCAGGTTGGCATGATACAAATGGCAGCAGACAAAACAATGTTTAAAAAAAATAAATCAAATAAAAGGCTGTACACAAGAACTTATGTTTATTGCAAACAAAAACAAAAACAAAAACAAAAAAACAGAGAGAGAGAAAGGGAAAGAGGGAAATGGTCAGAAGCACAACATATAAGGTTAAGAATTTAAAAGCATCTTACATTCTGCCCTAATGGCAGCATAATTAATAGGAACAAACGGCCGTCTTGCTGCCTGCCGCAGCCGGAGGGTATTTTTGCAGACCTGACGAGCAAATTTTGTGAAATATGTAGTGTGAAGGAAGAAAGCTTGGCGGGTCTTCACTGCAGACTTGGGGCTCCCAGTGTTTCGGACCGGCATCCCCTGCATGGCCTGGCGAGACATGTGACTTCTAACGCGAGGGTCCTGCAAAATCAGACACCAACAAACATGTAAAGAACAGAAATTGTCAAATACAGTACTACTTGCATCCTCCTTAAAGTGCAATGTTTAAGTCTTTCACTGAAGAATATATAACTCAACATAAAGAGGATAGGATTTAAAAGTGTGTACTTTTGGGAAGGAGGTAGAAAGTAAAGAAGGAAACTGGGTAGAAGTAGCAGTGTTATGCGATTCTGTATTTTTTCCTTCTAAAGTGACCTTAACAATCCAAAATCACATTCACAATAGTCAAAAAAAATTGCCAGAGGGTTAATCAGACTACTTAAAAAAATACTAAAGGGGGTCCTTAAATCTTGTTAGCATTCAAAACGAACAGTCTCCATTTGGTGGACATAGATGCCTGATACCTGCCATCTATGAGAATTTTACCAAAATCTTGCTTTACTGTTGTTCACATCAATATTGAGCCCATGTCTTCTTGTCCCTCCTATGACAGCCCAGGGACAGAAAAAAATGCTCAGTTTGTATTTATTTTTTTATGCAATAAAATATACTTTCAACAGTACCTAAAGGTTGTAAACTGTTTTCAAAAAAGCAATTAAAACAAACATTTAATTTGTAAGCTCTCCACTTATGCTGTAACACCTCCCACATACATTATTCTTCTTTTGTCTGAGTAATCTCTCAAGACCAGTATTTAAAATACCTGAAAAAATTGGACTTGTCCCTGTCCCTCTCTCCAGACCCACCCTAAACATTTTGGTGCTGTTTAGCTATAATCTCTTTGATTGTTTTTAAGTTATCCTATATTGTACTTCTGGGTTTTCAAAGAGCGATCTAACCACTGAAACATACGACATTGCTCAACGTTAAAAAGGCTCACGTACCTCTGCAGCTGGGCTGGGAGATAACTTCTCCTCTTCTGACTGGGTGGGCATTTTCAAGCCTCCATATTTTTTCCAATAGAGCCAACAGGTTGCACATAATCTACACTGCATATTAGGTGGGCCCCAAGAATACCACTGATGCGACTGTGTAGCTAAAGATGGAAGAAAAACAAGAAGAAACAAAGAATGCCATATTATTTGTAACATCAACACACATATAATCAAATATCTCACAAATATTCCAAGGCCATCCTTAGTTTACGATGTTATTTTTCTTCTCCCAGTTTACCAGGCAAAGATGAGTCTCATAGGCGCATGTATTTTTCAAGGCAGAATTCATTAAGCCATTTATTTCTGTGTGTATCAAGTGCCTGTGGCCCCTATTAACAGTAATTAGAGGAAGTACCCTTATATGTTGTGCTACGGAAGGAGTTTTTGTTTGTTAATTTAAAATATCCTCTATTGCGTACATGTCTGAAAATAAGTTATCAGAAAAGTATTATTATGAGCCAATGGTTCAGAAACCACCTCAAGGTTTAAGGTGCTTAGAGGAGTCCCACTGATAAAGGCAGAAGTCTGACAGGAAGCGGTATGTTTTCCATTCCTTTATTTTAATCAATAGATAAAATAATTATTTTACTATTTCTCCCTTTAAAAACAGAATCCCTTTCCAGACTAGTCCCTATCAAATGAGCATGTGCAGCTGAGACCACAGCATGCTTACAAGGGTTGATAACTTGGTTGATTTATTCCTTAGTGAAACACTATAAACCTGTTTTATTTTGCTCTGCAGTTTAAATTACTGCTATATAACATTTAAAGTATTCCCTCAATGGATCTTAAGTTTAAGATAGAAAACACTGACACTAAACATTAAGTTAATGAAGTACATAAAAAATTATTATGATTCTCTAAGTCTGCCTTGGAATATTCTTCCCCTGATCTCTAAGTTACCTTCATCAGATCAAAATGTTCAAATAGCACATCAAGGTACCAACTAACACATTAACAAACCAATGTCAGAAAGAAAAAATATAGTGACCATTACAATCAAACTGCACTTGATTTATTGAAAATAATACTGGGCACCCATCATGTGTTATTCTTGGAGGACTCCTTGCAAATAGCAGCCTAAAACCTTTCCTCTTATAATTTAAAAAAAAGCTGATTTTTTTTTAAACACAAATTTTAAGAATCTTAACCTACTATATAGGACAGGGAATTACACTCAATTTCTTGTAATAAGATATAATGGAAAAGAATATGAAAATATATGTGTGTGTGTATGTTTATGCATAAACAAATTGCTTTGCTGTACACCTGAAACTAATGTTGTAAATCAACTACATTTCAATTAAAAAATTATAATTTAAAAATTAAAAAAGAAACCTAAATATTAGGCATGAACCTGGATTCTGAATATAAAATGCCACTTGTATTTAAATATACATTTTTACCCAAATAAATCATTACATGTCATTTTAATACGTCAATAAATGCCTTTCCCTTTACATAATTAACTCAAATTCAGTTAAAGAGTGACAAACAGAAAACACCAAATTCTATCTTTCTTTATATATAAAGATAGATCTTATATGTATGTTATATTAAGGTACATTTTTATGACAGACAAATAGATACACATAAAATAAATCTTATAAAATTAAAACTGCTTATTTGTCATGTACACATTAAAATAATGGAGTAACTATTTAAAGAGATATGTGAGACTATACTTAATGTGAAAGGAGTTTGTAAGTCAAAATTAAGCCACCATTTATAAGATTCTATTCATTTTCATTGAAATATAAGTGAACTTCAAAATCTAAGAATTCCCAATTCAAAAACAGTTATGATGTAATCGATGTAAAATTCTGACTAAAATAACCTGATTTTCCACAAAGTGTTTCCCTTTGTTCTCCCATGGTGCAGAAAATGGTTAGACATGTGCTATTTCTATGAAGACAATAATCTGTCTGGCTCACACCTTCCTTGGTTGCAGGAAAGATAATTATATGATTTGGTTTAAAAGCCTTTTCTAGTGGAGTATGGAGTCGAGTCACAAATGTTCTTTATCCCTATGTCCTTATGGCAGTAGGCTACCCCTCACCCCAAAGAGCTGCTGAGAGACAAAAACTGGGCAACAAGCAGACTTTTAATAAATATTAGAGTCCTTTCTTCTTCCACACGAGGCCACTTTGATTGGAAAGAAAGAGACGATCGTGTCACCAATGTCCAATTTAAGAGATTACATTGTTTTCTGAGGTTTTAAATAAATATTAAGAATGTACTGACTACCTAACAGTTCATCTCACCAACCCAATTTAACATCAAGGGCAGATATAATACTGCCAGTGTCTGTTGGGTTTTTACATGAATAAATAATGAAAAGCACACCAGGGCCCTGAGGCCAAAAGCAAGCATCACAGAACAGCATCTTCCAAACCGGTGCTCTGAGGAAACCTGGTCTGAGGACTATAAATAGCAGTGTATCCACACACCGGTCTTTCCCACAGAATTCTTTGGAGCCTTTAATTTGTTAAATATACTGAGAAACTCCAAAAGGAGGTTTGGTGTATTTTGTGGGACCACGGTTTGCACAAAGCTAATAACAACTCTCAACGCAGCTTAGCAAACACTGCTGTGGAATATTCAACAAACACAGGACATCACAGAAGCAAATCAAAGGAAACCCAATACCTAGATTCAGCATCCCAGCAGAAGGTGAGGAGGTGCATCTGCTCACTGAGGCTACGAATTCTCTGTGCAGGCCTCTGTGCCGCACTGAACCCTCACACCTCGCACCCCACAGGGGCAGCAGAGTCCCCTGCCCTTCACCCACTCCAGTCTCAAAGGAGGGAGAAAACTGCTCTGCTGGAGAAAACTTACCATAGCAGCTCTCACAGGCTCGCCCAAGGAGAGGATTCTGTGGCTGGAACGTGGTTCCCACGGCTCCATTCACAGCACCTGGTTTGCCATTGCTGGTGGATATCTGATTGGGATTTGGTTTGCTGCTTTCAATGAAATATAAAGTGAAGTGATAAAAATGACTTGTATAACAAAGCAAAAGGCTCTATATTTCATTACTGATCTATCTTAATTACACATAAATAAACATCTGAATGTTCGGTGAAAATGAAATACACTGGTAAGAGTAAAAATGAACCAAAAAATTAATCATTACAAACCAAGGCTATGTAAAAGCCAGACTCTTAAGCCCAACACTCACGAAATTAAATACAGCCATATCTCCTCTCCATCCAAAACAATTTCCTGAGGACACCCTCTGATGCTTTTTTGAAAGATATAAGTTATTAAGTTTTATCACTTATCATAAATTCTGCTGAGAAAATAAAATAACTTTTGGATCAAATAAATGAAGCCAAAGGCAGTGTGCTGTGTTTAGAGAAAACCACTGTCCCATTCCTGCTGCTGGTATGACAGCTGCTGACCCTACCCACTGGCTCTCAAGGGAACTGCACGAAAGCCACAAGCTCAACAGACACTGTGGATCAACAGGGTGTATCTCTAGAGGTGAGTCAGCATTTTGGGATACTGTGACCACTCGTGATTTCTATTATGTTTGAGTTTTTAATGAGGAATATTACATAACTTGAAATTAGAAAAACCAACACGTGTATTTTGAGCTATTTCCTTTTTTAGAGGAAAAAGGTAACATCTATCAGATTCCCCAGAGGCTACAATTCCTCAGAAACATGGAGCCTAGACTACCTTGGTATTTACTGTGCAAACATGGCTACCTTTTCCCCATCTAGGTCAGCTAACTCCGTTGCTTAAAAGTCATACCCAAGAATACTGCACAAGTATACATAACATTTCCTCAGTACACTCATAATTCATTCAACATATATTTATTCAGTGCCTAGTAAACCAAAGTGCCAACATCAAGGAACTTCCATTCTAGAGGAGCTTTCATGTCTATTTGCTGGGCAGAAAATAAGCAAGGTCAATTAGCAAATTATTTGTTAGAAACAAATACTGCTGAACGACTAAATGCAGACCACACCCTTTCTTCCTGTGGCTACTGAACTAATGGAGCTCACAACCTTCAAGACACTTGGAATTTCCCCACAGAGTAGGCTCATGAGTTTTCTTTTTCCTGTTTCTCATTCCCACGTTTACATTTACCGGTGAAAGCCTAATATGTAAATTTGGCCTGATGACAAATTAAGAATTCTTTCTGGTGCTGTTACTGTAACTGTTAGGTGACACCCCATCACCACCTCAGAAAGCATCACTTAGCCTCTGTGTGCACCGAGGGCCCCATTCTATAGACAGGGCTATTATTTACACTTCTAATCTGTGCCAGCAATGTATTTTGAAGACAAATTGATTTCAAAAACACATTTTAACCTAGACAGAATGAATTTCTCATTTTTCCAACAGTTTTCAGTTGGAAACGTACAAAATGAAAAGTCGTGATTTATAATGACTAAGAATTCCAGGGATATGTAAAAATATTTCTTATTTTTTAAACCTACTATATAGATAGAAATGATGGCCCCTTGAAGTCAAATGGCTGATAATGTCAAAAGACTTCCCCCAAATATGAAAATTTCTGTCATTTAACCCAGGGCTAAATACACGCATTGAAAAGGAGCTAATACGAACTTGCAGTTGAGCTGCCTGAAAAAAAGAATGAGAGTAAACATGACTTTAGTTATTCAATTGAATCTAGAATGTTGTTCGACTGAATAAAACACTGACCTTAATTCTAATCATCACAAAAGGAAAATGAGCGTGCAAAGACTGAATGTAGACATGTGAACCACTTAAAATGTTTTGTAAAACCAGGTACCTACAGATTAATTCTCAGGGGACAAATGGCTGATGTCAATGTGACCATCTGAATAAACTTTGACTGTAAGATAAATATATTTAAAAAAAACTTTTAAAGCTGCATTATATGAAACTGCCCTTCCTTTAGCTAATGCCCAAACTTTTCCTCTCTTCGTCTGTGCTCCAGATTCCACCCCTTCTGCCCTCTTGAGAACTTTGTACACTGATTCTCTTTCTTGGACCCTCCTCATTAACTTGTAAACATATTTCTCCTATTTAAAAAACTTTCATTACTGTATCCCAACTCACCCCTCAAAGCCAAGAACTCTCCCTCGGCTGCCTTTTCTGGCCAGTTATCTTGAGTTTCCAACCTTCACTGTCTGCAGTCCTCAGCACTACACTGAAGATCACCGACGACCTCTATGTTGCTAAATTCCCTGGCTAGTTTTCACTAGCATTTGATGCTGTTAACCTCTTTCCCTCCTGGAAACATACTTCTCCCTCAACTTGTGTGATAATGTACTCACCTGGTTACTATACTCTACCTGATACAGAAATACTAGATTTGGTCCAAGAAATACTCAAGTTTGGTCCAAAGCCTTTTTCCTCATTACTTCCTAAGAAATCTCATCCATAGTTTTAAGCACAATATTATATGTGGATGAAGCTCAAATCTGTACCTCTAGCCCATAACTTTCCCGAGTTTAAGACCAATATATCCAACAGCATATTCAACACCTCTTTTGGTGACCAGCAAAGCAATTCCCCTAGCTGTGCTAGCCAGAAACCTGGGACTCAACTTGACATCTCCCCTCTATCCCTCCATACAAGTCAGTCACCTCTAAGCAGCACACCATTTCCAGGCCACAGCTCTAGGTCCAACTTTCCTCTCCAAGAACTTCATTGTTGGCCTCCTTACAGCCACTCTCCCCTCCCCCATACCACTTTCTAAAATACAGCCAGTGATCATAAAGTATATACAAACTTGATCATGACACTTCCTTGTTTAAAATCCATTTCCGCTGTTCATCAGATGAGTAACTCCTGGCCCTTACCTACCATACTGGCCTCCCATGGCTCACCACTCTCTCTTCACACCAGCCCCACTGCCTTTCTCTCAGCTCCTTAACTATGTTCTGTCCCTTCCCATCTCATGATCCCTTTGGCCTGGAAAGCCTCTATCACATGGTTAATTCCTCCTCTTCCTCCTCGTCCAGAGTTCACGCAAACTCACCTCCTCAAGGAATCTTTCCTGACAGCATCAACTGAGAGTGGTCTCCTAGCATATGCACTCACAAAAGCTATTCCTCTCCAACACAGTACTCACCACACTGGGTGACTAGCTGTTTGGCTTGTCTCCCCCACAATAGAATGTAGGCTCCAGAAAGACAACCTGTCTTCTTAACTGAACAGTACTGAACAGAGTGCTTGCATACAGGAGACTGCAGACTCGAAAGAGTGACAGTATAAAACAATTCTTAATCTATTATTTGTCTTAAAATAATGTTTCAGAATTAATTCTTCAAAGAACTCAGATTCTTATCCAACTCAACAATACAGATTCATAACTTCTATTTACATATATTCTATTTACATATATGATTTATATTACCTTTAGAAAAAGTATCATTAGAAACTCCATCTCAATCTCTAAAAATCATTCACTTTCATCAGGGGTTGGCAGAGTAAATATTTTAAGCTTTGTGGGTATTATAATTTCAGTCACAACCACTGAATGCTGCCATTGTAGCACAAAAGGAGACTTAGTACATAAATGGATGAACATGGCTGTGTTCCAATAACACTTCATTTATAAAATCTGGTGGCAGGTCAGATTTGGTCTGCACACTGGTCCTTGACTTAGATCAAGACTCCAAAAGTCAATGTAAAACAGAATAGAAATAATTATCTGGGTTACTTGGTGAAAACTGGTCAAATGTACCTTTCCTTTGATGTGACAGACCTGCAAAGTATAAGAAAGCTGGTGTGCTTTTGAAAATCTAAGACACAGAAATCACGACAGATTTTCCCCCCCTTAACAGAGGCACCAGGATGGAACCCAGGACCTCGTGCACACCAAGCACACACTCTACCACTGAACTATATACTTCCCCTACTTCCACAACAATTTTTTCTTTGGAGGGTTGTTCTTTCAAAAATTAGTCAAATAAATTACGTAATTTACTAAAATACTAGAAACCACTCTGCAGAAGGGACATTACAGCTCTGAATAAAAATTATGGACTGTGTAAATTACATGTTTTCTGCCTTGAGATAAACGATTCGTAAGAAATACCACAATTCATTGTCCATGAGACTCCTACGTATAAAAATATGTATTACTGTATCAAAATTTAGCAATCAAAAGGCTAGGTATAAAACAAGTGTACTGAGCTCAAAAGGGGAAAAATCTTGAATCAATACACAGAACTCTGTAGTAAATTTCATTTTAATCAGCAAAGAACCTAGGATAGCACTACATACATTGTGCTCAATAAACTAAATTTTCTTGAACAAGTGAACTGTCAAAATCTAAAGACCTCAAACAAAGATAATTGATTTAATGAAAAGAAAACTGGCATTCATCTTGATATGACAATGATTTCTAACCTCAAAGGATAATAATGATAGAATGCTAGGCATCTGAAACAATCGAAGTCTGTTTATTACTTAACCAATATTTACAAAGTTTGGTTCTAATTGCTTTCCCTGACCTTTCCCAAGCAAATAATGTAAAATCCTCAATCAAATAAACAACATACCTCAAAAGAGCAATGCACACTAACCCAACAAAATACATTATACAATATAGAAGTTTCAAAAGATGTTAGCTTTCTGAAACATATTTGCTTCAAATAATAGTTTCATAGGTTAGTTTTCTAACACTTTCCCTGCAGCTTTGATATAAATATGGTACATGGTTTTTTCTTCTTGTCCTTTTGTTAGTCTACTTGGGGATACTCCCACTAACCATTTTTCTTTCTAAAAAATCATTGTAGTGGCATTATAATGGAAAGCAAACTGTGTTTTATAGTGGAAGAAAATAAGGTACATAAAGAAATTCAAATTTGGCTGAAACTGACCAAATGTACATATTTTGTTTCTGACAGAATTAATTCCAAGGCAAAAAATTTAAAAGATTTCCATTACTTACTAAGTTGGGATATACACTTGTTTCAGTTTACTCTCAGCTTCTGCTGCTTTTAGACGTTTCTAATTCAAAAGACAGATAAAATATTTTACACACAATGTCTAGTAATTATTACTAATTCGTTTTAAAAATCCACAAGAAAATAAAATACTAAAGCACAATTCAAAAATTGCCTTTTAAGATGAGCTTTTCTTTCATGTGTATATTCTTAAAGTGCAGTAATTTGAAAGAAAAGATACTAAAAATTCTGAGGTACAGAACTCCCAAGTATTAACAACATTTTAGACATAAATTTAAAAAGTAAAATAATGAACAACTCTATTATCCATTCTTCCATGAATGGATGAACAGATAAAGTAACCATTTTTACTTTTCAAATTTTGTTTCTATTTTGTTTCTTTTCTACCTTTCTGGGAGGAAAAAAACACAAATAATCTTTGCTTTTAGAAAATCATTCAGATGATTAGTTTCCAAAGTCCATGCAAAAGAAAGAGACTAACTAATCTAAGTCCAATTAAACAAGCATCTACCCTCAAGTGCTGGGAGATAGTCGGTGTACTTTAAAGCTTGGCTGAACTCATGTCACATTTTTAGGAACCAATTAAGAGCCAAATGCAAGGAAAGGAATGGGGAAAATTTTTATTATATGATCAAGTCCAGAGATTGAGCAACATAATAACAAATGCAAATAGGGAAGAAAAATAAGTATGGTAGACATCCAAAATTAAGACAGATCAGAATAGAAAGCATATAATGCAATCCTTCATTTTCTCAATGAGAAGGAAACAGAAATATTTAAGGATACAAAACTTTTAAAGAAGGAACTGGAATATTTGGAAATAATTTTCTCCAAACACATTTCAACCATCCATAATGCCATCATCTCCACCATCTGCAGGAAATCGTTTTACTCTGAATTACCCAGGCTCCCTGAGCACATGGTCTTCACAGCTACCTAAGATGTTTGAAATAAACACTTTTTGAATTATATATGGTGTTGATGCTAGAAATCTAACAAGCCATGGGTATCTATTCAATATTCACAGTCTCAACAACTCACTATGGTAATTTTTAAAGTGATCCTTCAATTGTATATTTATAGCATCCAATCACATACTTTGGAAAAATAATGTCTGTGTTAAATATATTTGCCCCTTTCTTTACTAGTTCTGACATGTGACCAGAAGAATATAAAAACAAGTACTGACTAAGGTCACTTCAGGAAATTGTACCTTTCTACAGAAGTAATATTACTCAAAACAGGTAACTGAGAGGATTACTCAATTTGGGACATTTGGGAAGCATTAAAAAAAATTAGTGATTCCCTGCTTTTAGAGAAATTTTTGGAGAAAAATTTATGTACAGTACCAAAGTATCAAACTGATAAAGACCAACTACCACAGTTAAGATCAAAGACTTAGGGGTGTACAGATATCACACATGAGGAGGTTTCAGAGGCTCTTTTACACATCTCAAGTCATTCCCGTCAAGAATACTCACAAAGAGATAAAGGACCAGGCACCTGCAAGGAAAACAGTACCTCTCTAGTGGTACCCTTCCCTGCCATCTTTTCAAAATATTTATCATAATGGACTCTGAAGAAAATATTAAGACTAAAATCTCAAAATAATAAAGATATGAAATCATGTAGTTTAAAATGGTCTAGAAAGGATAAAGCAAACAAATTAAACTCACCTGCTGCACGTATCTGTCAGTAGTTTTCCACATGTAATAATATTCAATGATGCTAGTCAACGATTTCCAAGGGAGCTGAAAAAATATTTAACATGATAATGAAAACAAGCTACTGTAGAAACTGTTTTCCTTTAAAATCACTTCTTTACAATAATGAGGCAAATATCCACATGGAAGATGCATTCTGAAAGAAATGTTTGAGAAAACTGAAATTACTTCTTAGTAAATGGTCCCCAAACAAGTTCTTCTCAGCTAGAGACAACACATTCCATCTCTCTCAACTCCATTTTGTTAAAAACAATAAGCCTTATGACTGATAATATTTCATGAGTTACTCAGAAAAGTTTTTCTCAGAGTATAGGTGGGGTTAAAGTACAACTTTTAGAAATGATATTTAAATAGATTGGGCCTGAGTTCTTTAACTTGCAAAGATGCCACCTACAACTAGATGTCATTTGGTCTCTGGCATATTTCTCATCCTTTTCAAAACTGCTCTATTTAGACCTATTTTGTTGTAAATAAAATGAAAACCTAAATCTCTGAAAAAGAACATAGCCGGGTGTAGTTCATATTAGAAAAATAGGAAGCCTGCCTTTGCTGTTTGCCATAATTATTCAAAAATGGACAAATGAGTCTCTACATATGAGACCCACAAATAAAGAATATATTCAGTATGTTCCCCTGCAACAGGAGATCTGTTAGTCATCCAAGATGCAAATCAGGGCAGATCAAAACTTCAAACAAAATGACTGGTGACATTCAGTTTTAGCTGCTGTGGCAGATTTTATGGGTAGATGACTCGGCACTCTGCCTCCCATCTAGCTTGCCCTAATGTACCACTGGGGTTAGAGAGTTAAAGCAGTACTTCCCAGACCGTGGCGCAGCTGGGGGTCTCTTTGTGACCCTCAAGGACAGCATCTATGCCATTCCTATCACCTCTGCATTTAACTCACCTGGTTGGCCTGAAGAGAAAATAAATGGAGTTTAGAAAAAGGCAATTATTTTAAGCTTAATTGGGTGGCAACTTCAACTAATGTGGTCTCCTTACAGGAACAGATTGTCACAGCTGGTATTTGGATTGCAGTTAAAGCAAATACAATTTTCTCCAATTTAACAAGCAATCTAATGGAGCTGAAAGTGAGGGATGGTGAAAGGAGCCAACCGCAGCAAAACCTCACAGGACAGTTACCGAACAGCCTCCTAGGGTTTTAAGCAAGCTAAGACCTCTTTATCTCCTAACTATTCTTCTTTGTGTGACACGCAATTTACCTGGAAGCCTGAGAAAAGAAAACCAAGCAATGGTGTAACCTGAGCCTCCCATGAGCCAGATTTCATCTAAGCCACAAAATCCTCTTCAGCTGTACTCAGACCACCACTCTTCCTCATCCAGGAGGAGTACGGGGCATGGTTCAGTGTCTCTACTCCTGAGGCAGTGGCATTTCTCCCTCAGCCCTCAGTCTGGTCTCATGGAAGTTCCACAGACATGTCAATTGCGGAGGAAAAACTCTGAATGTGGCAGATGGCTCTCCATGGTTATTATACTGCTGCAGCATTTCAGCCCAGAGCAGGAGTGATTCTGAAGCACAGTGAAGAAGGAAGAGCCTCCTGGAAGCCAGAACGTTTGAGTGGACATCTGCTTTTCTACTTTGAGTTGCAGGAGAGGTGCTAATCCATGCCCATCCGTGGACGATGGTTATTTACTTGTCACAACGATTGGGGAGTTGAAAGGAATCAGAGGACTTGTAACAATGAGGTTTAGAAAAGAGGTTTGTGGGACAGACATCTGAGGGTGGGCCTGAGCGTGAGTATATCTGAGCCCCCACGCTCACAAAGCCTCCTCTGTAGAGGAGGTTTCTCGTTCATCGGCTGGATAAGCTGGTTCTTCTTCATGTCTATCAGTCAGCCTCTTTCCCTAGCCACTCAAAGATTGCTCAAAGGACACCTATACAAAATGGACACAGAAGTAAGGAGACAGTTTATACATTTATGTCACCACATGGATGTCCTCTTAGCAAATCTGATCTGATTACTCTAAGTATCTAATCTGCAAGGAACACAGACACTGGGCCTCCAACATGGCATATTCCTGGTAACATGTCAGTTCAATTAGACTCAGCATCCTGGAATAACAGCTATCTGTTCTCATTGAATACACAATTGTTCTAGATATGATATGCCTTTTCTGCAATATCACACACAGACTTATTGCCACAGAACATGGCTCCTAACCCAGAGCTCAGAACCTCAGAAATGAAGGTTTAGGTCACCCCACTAGAACTCTGGTCAACCAAGATACCAAGGGAAAGGCAGGTAGGGGTCCTATTTTGAATGACAGCAAAGGCCTCAGAAGAGTTCTGCAAATGGAGAAAGGAAAATTAAAGGAGCTATCTTTATTCCTTTCCTTGCCCAGTGTAATTATTTACCTCCTGTATCCAATTCCCTTTCTATTTTCATATAAGGTCTGTTGGTGGTGGTTTTCTTACCTTTATAACTTAATGCAGAAAGTACAAGCTATAAAGACAGGGTTATGACTAAAACCAGAGGAGGAAATAGCATCAACCAGAGACAGATGTTGTGATATCAAGCCTCCCCATCGGAGGAAACAGTACCATATATTCGAATGATTCAAGGATAATTACTATTGTTCAAAAGTTGATGTATGGAAAAGAAGCATTACAGAAGGCAAGGATGGATGCTAAGCAGTCAAAGAAGCAAGTGGTGGCAGAAACTGTATATCCATTTCCAACCCACTTCTAGCTGACCTTCACTTTTCCCCAGATACTCCTGAACAAGGATCTGGACTAATGGGCCAGATTTAACCAAGCTGACAAACACGAGTGACATTTAGATATAAGTGAGCAACATGCGGATAAGGCTGCATGAGGGGAGACTGGATAGTTTGGCAAGAACAGAGCTGAGATACCATACTTTTCTGGGGCATCTGTGTTGATCTTTCTACCTCCATGTTTGACATCATGGATTCCAAGCAGCAGAGAGCACAGGGTTATCCACTGTTTCTGGAAGTGTAGCATCCAAACCTGGTTCTCTAGTCTTCCCAAAGATTTTATGAGAACCTAATATCCCATATGCTTTTTGGCTTAAATTAGATATAGTGAATTTGGTACTTAGCAACTAAGAACCCTGACTAATATAACCAAACCATCTATTCATTATTCTAAACTATATGAGGTTAAGTTTTTCTCACTTATAATCAAAAGCACTCTAATACAAAAACTGGTAACAAGTGGAGTGTTCTAAGACTAGATCCCAGATACGTGGCACTTACTGACAGTGTCAAGGTAGAACAGAGTCACGCAAGACTGGAGGCAGAGGCAGCAGATGCTGTGTGGGGTTCCTGCTGACAGAGATGCCGTTGCTGGTTAGATACTGCTCTTGGCTTCACAAATTCTGGATGTGAAGCATTAAAACGTGGATCCCTGGCCTTCCTGGAGCTCTGTTGGCCTTCTAATACCCCTTTAGACAATTTCTTTCTCCTGCAACTAGCTTACTCAAATGGATTCTGTTGTCTCTATGACTTGCTCAGTATCCTTTTTGACTTCCTTCTAGTTCACTTTCTTATACCACAAAGGCTAGAAATCTAAACGTTTTATCTCCCCAAGAATCCTCTGTGATTTATTTCTGCCAATCAGACGTGTGTGAATAAGACCAAAATTCACAAGTGATTAAGCAGGGATAGAGCAGATGGTGCACAAGGGATTCATTTTGCTGCAGCAGAAGTAGGAGGTGTAAATCTTTCTAGAGTCAACGGCTCTGCTAGAGGTCTCCTGATCTCAAAATCATGGTTAAAGAAGGGTGATCCTGGAGCAGAAGTTAACCCAGGAGCTTTTTAGTTTCCATATGGGGCAAAGGTAATCATCTGTGGAACCACTTCTGCGGGTGTTCTGTTCAAAACAGCTCCTATAATTTTGTTACCTGCAACTGAAGCCTAAATGACATAACAGGTAGGAAATACCCTTTGCTGAAAGGAGTTTCTATGGCGAAGGACTTCATTGTATGTAGAGAGGACTTCGCCAATTTGCACTTTGAATTTTCCAGATTCCTCTGCATTATGTCAGGTCCTGCTTAGGATGTAGAAATCCACAAGAGAATGTCTTTCCCACCCTAACAGTGAGAAAAAATCAGATATTTTGCAAAACTATACCAATACTTTACTCTATCAGAGAGCTAAAATTACAAGACAATAAACTGCACTAAATTCCCAAGTCACCCTGAGGAGAGACAGGACTCAAATTATTTTTACTTTGGCAAAGCATAAAAGAAACAGATGACCAATAAAAATGAAGGTAAGAACAGCAACAAAATTTACTAAATTTTATTAAAGGTCAACAGTGGGCTAGGACAACTGTTTAGCATCCATGGAAGCTCTAGACACAAGGGGAATCCAAATCTATTTGCCATAGATCTCTATCAGGTGTCTAGAAAGAAATGGACCAGAGCAAGAAACCTGAGGAATCCATTAGTGGTGATGAAAATGTGAATCTACACAAAGAAATGAAGAGGGGGCAAAAAGGGTAAATTTTTAAAAAATTAATAACAATAAATAAATAAATATTGGGGGGATCTCTTTAAAAGATTACTGATTATCTAAAGCAAGAAATAGTGATAATGTACTGTGGGATTTAGAACATGGGCAGAAATAAAATATATGACAATGAAAGCACAAGAATGGGAAGGAGGAGCTAAAAGTGTACTGTTTCATGGTTCTTATAATCTATGTGATTTAAGCAGTATTTGACTCAAAGGTAGAATATGGTATGTTAAAGATACGTGCAGTAAACCTGTCTTTTAAAAAAAGTTTAATAAACCACTAGTAGAGGTGAAATGGGAATCATAAAGAGAGAAAAAAAGGAGAAAGAACAAAGAACAGTGGGATAAATGGAAAATTCGCATAAGATGGTGGATTTAAACTGATAATTATTATATTACTGGTAGTTATATTAAAGGTAAGTGGTCTAAACACTCCTCATAAAAGGCAGAGATGGTCAGATTGGTTAAAAAAATAATAATCTAACTGTACCCTGTTTACAAAAAGCCCACTCTGGACATAAATAAAAGTAAAAGGATGGAAACAAGAAATACCTGGAAACAAAATAAATCTGGAGTGGGAATTAGTAGGAGAAAAAGTAGACTTCACCACAAGGTATATTAGCAGGGATACAGAAACATGATGTAAAGAAAAAAGGGTCAATTCATATGAAACGTTAACAATCTTAAATGTGTATGTAACTAATAACAGAGATTCAACATATTTAAAGCAAAAACCTAATACAATTGAAAAGAAAAATAGAAAAATCCACAATTATAGGTAGAGACTTCTATTACATCGCTCTTTCAAGAAGTAATATAACAAGTGGCCAGAAAAATCAGTAAGGCTCCAGAAGACTTGAACACTATGGGTAAACTTGACCTAAGGAACATTTACAGGACATCCTACCTAACAGCAAAATATCTATTCTTTCAAGAACACACGGTGCATTCACCATAATAAACCATATACTGGGTCAAAATCAATCAAATCTCTAAAATGTAAAATTTGTGGCTTTGGGGTTATGTTTTCTAAATACAGCAGAATTAACCTGGAAGTCATAACAGAAAAATATATGGGGGAAACCCACAAATATGGGAAACTTACTTCTAAATAATCCATGGGTCAAAAAAGAAATCATAGGGAAAAATGAAAAAAATACTCTGAAGGAATGAAAACAAAACTTATTATACTCTGTCAGATGAAGCTATATAAAGCAGTGCACAAGGAAACTGCCACACTCCCTTTCCTCCATCAGGTGTCCAGCAGGAAGAACTTGGACAGGGCAAGAGAACTAAGAAAGTGCCCACTGGTGGTGATGTGGGTGTGCACAATGGTGATCAGCTACCACAGGGGGACCAGGCCGAAAACCCCTTGCTTCCCAGATCCTTCTCTTACATCCTCCTTTCATATGAAGCAAAAGTGTCTGCCATCTGAAAGGGACTAGAAACCATCTCACCCCAAGTCCCAGGCAAAGTGCAGTGGTCAATGGAGGGGGACTGGAAATTAGCTCACATCCAAGAACCCCTGCGAATAAAAGGCTACACAAGACAGAGACTGGCTGCCACAAGAGAGCTGGAGGAAGAGCAGAAATGCTGTGGGAGCTCCAGCCCTGAGACTCAGGCACACAAAGCCTGCCCAAGACTGGGCTAAAACAGCACAACTAAGAAACCCCCTGTGCCCTCACACCATGAACCTGCAACACCATTCTACCACTAGGGGAAGGGCAAAAATGTGGGGAGAGGCTCTGTAGTGCAAGGCCTGCTGAGGCTGGTAGGGG
This sequence comes from Vicugna pacos, assembly GCF_048564905.1. NCBI lineage: Eukaryota > Metazoa > Chordata > Mammalia > Artiodactyla > Camelidae > Vicugna > Vicugna pacos. The sequence continues at coordinate 31,120,103 of NC_133001.1, forward strand.
AACACTGAAAAACCCCTCTGCTATCCGAGTCCCACATTAAGCATAGACTTAGAAGTCTGTTCACCCCTTCAGTGAGGGAAGGACCCGCCCTTCAAAACAGTGCAGGATGGCTAGACATACAACATACGACACTGGAGACAAAACAGATGAGGCTGACAGCAGCTTATTAGTCACATATACTTGCAGTCCTGGAGAAGAGGACACTGCACACCATGTAAGGCTGCACGGGAATTGCACTTGAGAAAAGTGAGCCGGCAGGAGCAGTGGAAGTGAGGCTTTGTGTAACGAGGAGAGCTGTGCCCTCATTCTGGAAGAAAGTCCCCACAGCAGGATGTGATTGGCTTGTTTCAATAACTCTGCATGCTGGCAGGGTAGTGAAACTCATTAGGTTGAAGACTGGGTAGGGTGCTAGATGAAGTAACCAGGTCGGGTGAGTTTTCTGCTAGGTGAGGGGCATATCTGGCAAGAATGGAGAAACTCAGTTAAGCTTCTGGGGCCCTGTGAGGTTCAAAGATGTAGGAGTACATGAAATAGTAGGCCTTCCAACACAGTGGTGTATTGAAGGTAACCAGAACAACAAGGAAATCCAAATCTGGCCAGCTACAGACTATATTAACACAATGTTATATTAATATAATATAACAAAGGCTCTAGTTGAAAAGGCAAAATAGAAGGAGAATTTAAACAGTGATAATAAGCATAAAATATGAATGTGAGAAAAATATGCTATCATATTTACAGAATTCTCACAGCAGGGGACTCTGTGGCGTGGATCTCAGCAGCCTGCTCTGCAGAGGGAACTGGCAGCTTCTGCCCCCGAGGTAATTCAGAGCCACTGCTGCTACTGGCCTCCTGGAGAGGGAGATGCTGCTGTGTCCGCATCCCAGGACAGGGCTGCCAGCCCTCAGCTCCCACTCCATGCACACTCCAGACCCCAGAGCTGCACGTGTGCTCACATCGCAGGAACCAGAGCCACTGACACTGTGGGCTAGCCAGCAAACTAAGCTCCAGGCCTGTGAGCACACATATTCCACTCCTGGCTCTGGGACACATCCGAGCATGTTCACATCTCAGGCACTACTTGCTACCATGAGGGCACTCCAAAGCCACATCCAGCACCAAGAGGGATCCTTTTGCCCAAGACATACCTTGTGGGAGTTCAGGAGGTCTGCAGCAACCTTTGCCACTGAAGACCCCAACAGCCCTCAGTGCTACTGTAGACACACACAGCCTTGGTTGCTGAGGACCCCTGCAATCTTTACCAACACTGACCTCAGCTGATAAAGCTGAATGTGCGCTATGCCAATGGGTCTCCCTAGGGGCTAGAACCATCATCACACCTCACTCACCTGGTACCCTTGCACCTACCTGCAGATGACTGCTCAATCAAATGGACAGAATTAACAAAAGGCTATGAGAAACATGAAAAATTAAGAAAACATGACACCCTCACAGGAACATAGTAACTTTCCAGGAACTGATCCTAAAGAAATAGAGATCTAGGATTTGCCTCACAAAGAATTCAGAAGAATTATTTTAAGAAAGCTGAGTGAGCTGCAAGAAAATATGGATAGAGAAGTCAACAAAATCAGAAAAACAGCATACAAACAAGTTCAACAGACAGAGAAATCATTTTTAAAAAACCCAAACTCTAAAGCTGAAGGATATAATGAATCTAATGAAAAATACAATACAGGACATCAACAACAGACTTGATCAAGCAGAAATATCTGTGAACTCAAAGACAGGTCATTAGAAATTACCCAGTCAGAGGAGGGAAAAATGAAAAGAGTGATTCCAATTAGCAGAAGGAAGGAAACAATAAAGATCAAAGAAGAAATAAAGAAGTAGAAACGAGAAAACCAATAGAAAAGATCTATGAACTAAGAGTTGATTTTTTGAAAAGAGAAACAAAATTGACAAACCATTAGCTAAACTAAGAAGAGAGAAGACCAAAATAAAATAAGAAGTGAAAGAGGAGACGTTACAAATGAGACCACAGAAATATAAAGGATCATAAAAGACTGCTATGAACAATTACACATAAACAAATTGGATAATCTAGGGAAAAAATGGATAAATTCCTAGAAACATACAACCTGAATCCTGGAGAAACAGAAAATGTGAATGACCTATAACTAGTCAGGAGACTGAATCAAAAACCTTCCAACCAAGAAAAGCTCAGGACTAGATGGCTTCACCAAACATTTAAAGAATTAATGCCAATTCTTCTCTATATCCTCACCAACATGTTATCTCTCTCTCTCTCTATTTTAAAATAATAGTCAAGCCAACAGGTATGAGACAATATCACACTGTGGTTTTGATTTGTATTTCCCTGATGACTAGTGATGCTGAACACTTTTTCATATACCTGCTTTTCACCAGTGAGTATGGTATTAGCCGTTGGCTTGTCATACATGGTCTGTAGATTTTAGTATTACTTTACAAGTACAGGGTGGTGGAGGGGAGAGATAATAAGTTTAAAAACACCACAAACTACACAAAACACAAACTCTTTGAACAGCCAGGCTCGTGATGTTCTACCTTCTTTAAGGTTTTTGACACTGGTGGCCAATTCCAGTCTCCAAAATACAACAAATCTAATGTGGATTAGCTCACTGACAAGCATTTTAACCACTTCAGGAAAACTAATATACATCATGCCACAAATTTACAAGAATTCTGTTAGACCATGAAGGCATTATTGCTGCTATATTAATTTTCACACAGTTATTTATCTCCTATCAATGCCCACCTCTATGTCTAAGAACACTGCACCAAGCTACTTTCAGAGTTACTTCCTAGTCCTGTATTAAGTGCCCAGGAGTGCTGTCTACAAGTTTCACAGCTAGTGTATAGATGTCAATCTGCTGTTTTCTCCCTTTACACCCCAGAGGTCCAGCTGAAATGCCAGTTAACTCCATGAATCCACTCCTGAGTTGACAGGCAAAACTAACAGTTCCCTTCCCACTACTCCCATAATACTTGTTCTTCCTACCAATAGAAATCATTACATTATATTTCACTTGAGGGCATATCTTTCTCTCTCTTGATCTTGACTATGAAACCATTTCTTGAAGAAGGACCACATTCAGCTTCTGTTGCATGTCTAGTGTGTACCTGAGGGCCTGGTATGTTGCAGATACTCAGTAAACAACTGATGAGTTGAACTGAGTTCAGAATGATTACTAGGACATAAAATAAACATGTCTGACAGTGCAGGGAAAAGCAGTTTCACTCCAGCGTTTTGTTTCTGCAGTTTCTATTTAGTGGTGTAACTATATTATATTAATAACATTGCACTGGTGTCTTATTCTGACCATCTGAAGCTAAATGCCACGAATGCATTTTAAATTCTCAGCTGCACATCCTATAAACTGAAACCATGACATATAACAATCTGGGTAACGAGTGAAGTTTTGCCAGAACAAATGCTAGTAACACTAACAGCTTTAATTATCATGTTTGAGATTTAATTGATCAACCTCTATCGGTAAGTAACAATTTTCCTTCAGAAATAATTCAAAGAAGGTACAGCAACATAAAAGGCAGGAGATTAGCTTACATTAAATACTTCATATTTAAAAAGCATTTTCATAATTTAAAAAAAAAGGAATGACTGCTATTGAAAGCTATTTATGAACTTCTCAAATAGAAATTTCCCCATTTCAAAGAGATTGAGAGCTTAATTGAGTTCAATTCCATAAATACAAAGACAAAGGAAGTACATAAAAGTAGACAAGATTACCTGGTATTTAAAATGCAAGATACTGCGTATCATTAAGAGGAGTCAGAGATCCAAAACCCATAAAGCAAATTCTCCTACTCTGCTTGGTACAGGTGGTTTCTATGTTAGAGGTCTGTATCAAATTCAGGCTCAATGATTAGTAAGACAACTAGAAAAATGCTGAAGGGTCTAAAGGAGAGCAACAAGCTTAAAAAGCAGAGGTAAGAAATATTTAGTGCAAATGGTTAGAAAAGCTGTGCATATTTTAAACTTGGAACTCAGAGAGAGGTGAAGAGGATGAATTCATACTGCCAAAGTTTACAGCAAGAACTCAGGGCCTCCTGACCCTGGGTCTTACTCACAATTACTTCTCAGGACAAATGACAATTCCTCCCTCCACAAGACTGGCCTTCATTCTATGTTGAGCAGATAAAAATTACTAAGTCACAGGCTTGGCAGATGAATAGTCTAAGGTTTACAAATTTTTAAAACAGAAAATATTCCCATCCCATTTTATTTAATTCACAATTTTCTACTCACAAAGTCTTGGCGTATGTCGTTGAAATCTTTGCCATATTTTTCCAGTGCCTCTTCAAATAAACTAGCTTCAGAGGCCGACCATTCTTCCATTTCATCTCTGCATAAAACGGGTCCCCCAAGTGGTACTAAGACACTAATTGCGCTGCTCAGATCATAGCTGTGCCTATACAACGTATCCATAGCATGAAACTAAAGAAAACAAACAAAATGGAAAAGATCAGCCAGAAATGCCACCTTGCTAGATTATTTGAGAACAGAAATAGTAAAATGCATGATACACTTAATTAACAGCAATATACTTAGTATTTATTTTTAAGTAACAAAATTAGGAAAAAGTTAAACAGATTACTTATTTAAAATATCATGTATTGCTTTTATGAAAATGTTGATTTCTACCTTTAAAGGTGCGTATTTTAAAAAATGCATTCATTAGTTACAGCAACCTAATCACGAAGATCTAGGACCTCCAGGTATTAAAATGAGAACCCAGTAAATTTCACCATCTTCTTGTTTAAAAGTGCCAAAGTCACTTCAGTTATTGTACAAGGCTGGCACAGCCTTCCTTGACAAGGGACAAATCTGTAGACAGGGTACGTACCACAGAGTAAGAAAAGATATTCTCAGGTTACGAGAACAATACACTAAGAATAAGAGATCGATAGAAAACAAAAGGAGAATGATGGTGAGTCAAAACGACACATCCATGTTAAACAAAATAAAACAAACAAAATTACACATGCTTGTAAAAAGAGTAACTTGATTGAGATCCTCTAAGACCAAGAATAGACAACCAGGCTTGCTTGGAACAGCTAGCTAGGCTGGTGTGGGTTTCATATATATTTCACAGGACAGTGATTTGAAGAGAAATTGGAAAGGAGGAAGGATGGAGTAGGATAATATAACTGCTTCTTTTTGACAGTACCCTGGGTCTAGCTTACTGTAAAAAGTTTCATTCATAATATGCAGACATATTTGTATGTACAACAGGAAAACTGCAAAACAGAACGGTCACTCTGTCAGTGTCTGGATAAGCATATTGGTGTGGCACAGATTTGTTTGGTGATCGAATCCTTGAAAAGTGAGTGGTTCTGTTTAAACTTTCTAGTATATGAAAGCCAAGTCTTACACCTTTTACACAAAGTATCTTCTGATAATTTTAAAATTTCATAAATTTAGAGTCATATCTATGCGACATTTCTTAAAAATTTAGCTTGTAAGTGATCCCTAAAATATTTGGTAGGGGACAGCGAACCTGGTACAAAAACATAAAATAAGCTCAAATGTCAACTAACATCTATTACAGAGAAAAAAAATATTAGCTAAAGTACACATTAAAAAAATGTTATTTACACTGTGATACATTAAGACGCTGATTAAGGGTGTAGAATATGAATTTGTTGACAAAGCCAAAGGCAGGATTCAGGACATGTTTAGGAACAGTAATCAACTGCTTTAACAAAGGTTGACATCTCACTTAAAATAAGTCATTGGATTCCACAAAACAAAAGTAGGGATTCATTGTCAATCTCCTAGTTATAATCACAGCTAAGACCACACTGACCATGTGCAGTCTTTCACTGTATGTGTCACAATCATGGACTAGTAAGTGCAACTTTCAAGTGAATTTCTTCTCACCTTTCTGCAGCAGAGGTTACGAAAATGTTAGAATTGACCTTTATTCCTCACTTGCGCTCTGCAAACTTCAGAATCCACTAAACTCTACTTCTCTAGCTAACCTCTCACTTAACAGATTCAGCAGTTTAACTGTATACACACTATTATACATTCTGTCACCATCCCTGAAACTACTGTTTCTAGATAACTGATCTATGAAAGCATATGCTAGAACTATGAACTACTTAGCACAGGAACTTAGGGATCACTTCAATTAATAATATATTTCCATAACAATTATTTTTAAAACTCCTAAATTTACAGGAGTTAACTAAAAAATGGCATTCAAAATCAGTAATTATACGAAGTAACTGTGCTGCTGAGATTCCTCAGGAGGTACAAGAAATTTCTGTAATGAACAGGTGGCTCTGAAAACAAAAGTCACAGAATTAAATGCATTTATCTCGGCTGAGTATTATAACACTCAAAGTGTGAATGGATTTTCAGTCTTTTGTTCATATTAGATGAATGAAGATGCCTTTTTATAGGCACTTTTAAAACAATGATGGGCTACTATCTAATAAAGCCTCAAAGTATCAGGTTGTTTTAAAAGTTCTGTTCTGCAGAGTGTTTATGTTACGAAACACTGAAGTAAGGATTTGCTTTTCGAAGACAAGTTCCTGTGTTGTGTCACAAATCAAATGGAAAGAATGGTCGAATTTACAGCTGACTGCCAGCTATGAAATCTCCAAAACCCACATTTACACCACAGCCCGGAGTGTGGTAACGATCAGGATGCGTAGAAAAATAAACATCCCATCAGACATAGGTACTGTGGGATGCCTAAGGATAATTCTGTTAAAATCAATGACCAACTTTACAAAGGAAACCAGAGGACTACTTTATTATTTGCCAGGAATTGATATTAACTCCATCTTTCTGACAGACATAAAAGCTTCTTCTGAATGGACTTTTGTTTAGTCTAATTCTACCCTGAAAAGCTAAGTAAATAATACACAGAATATAGTTCCTAAAACAGAAGAGACACTACCCAGTGAAGATTCATAAAAAAAAGTGAAAAGACATAGAAGTTTGACATAATTGGCTTATTGTCTATCAACTAAGATAAAAACTTGAAGAGTAAGACATACAAGAGAACATACTCTAATTCCATTTATAAGAATTTTGAGAAAAGTAACTAAATTAACTGATGATGAGAGAAACAGAATAATGACTACATGAGAGGGGGGAATCACCGACTGGAAAGGCGCATAAGGGAAATTTGCTCTTCATCTAGATCTAGGTGGTGGTTATATGGATGCATACGTATATAAAAATTTATAAGCTATGACCTAACTGTACTTAACATACTTTATTATATATATATACCTCAACTAAAAAAAAAAGATAAAGAACTTAAAAACTGAAAGTCCTCCCTTCAGATAAATGTTTTGCAAAGAGACCATCTTTTCAGTAGAGATACAGATATACATGACAAGATCCACTCAAATCTAAATTTTAAAAATTATAAGAACTCAGCACAAGCTGTTCTCTCTGCCAAATAGTGGTGAAGGTGTTGTCACATTTCATCTCATTTAAAACAGATGGAGATGACAAACAGAAGTATTTTAGGAAAAAGACTGACAATGAAATCTTGGCAGTGGAACTCTCATCTCTTGTTCATTAAGCAGAATCACACTATTGTAGATTGGTCTATTGTTCAGTAAATATTCACTCCCTCCCCTGAACCTCCATAGGAGAGTATTCTTCCATTCCCTTGAGATTGGGTCTGGCCACGTGATTTGTGTGACCAACTGGATGCTAAGATGTGTGACATAACAGAGCCTTGACATGAGTTTATGCATTTGGACTTGTGCTAGTGGCTTTTATCAATAGAGGCTGAGACATACATGGACCAGATCTGGACCCAACCTACAGCTTCACACCTAAACCAGCCCAGTGTAGTTTAGCAGAATCCTGGACAATCTGTAGAGGAATGCACAAGAAATGAATGCTTGTTGTTATAAGCCAATGAAATTCTGGGCAGTGTAATAGATACTGTGTTTTCCCCTTTAAGAATTAAGAACTTTTTCACCATGCTAGAAGTGCTGTGAGATGACAGCCTTCAGCTGTTGCTCCTCTTGGAATCATCTCAATTTAAGAAATATTCATCACCCAAGGTCTGTCCTCTTCCTGGGGCAGCCTGCATCCAATGACGCAGCAGTGTAAAGGCTGAGGTCTTCATTCACACTGTGTCACAGCCCACCTTCTCCCTCTGTTCAATCCTGCCTCCTTCCTTTCTCTTCCACAGGTGTTGATCCAAAGGGTACTCCTTAATAAATTTCCAGGATGCTAATCTCCATCTCAAAACCTGTTTCCCAAGAACCCAACTTGTAACATGTAGCATTATTCTGGCAACTGCTGATACCCATATATATTCAATACTAACTACTGATTTGCTCAAGTTAGGATTTTACAAAAACTTTACATATGTAAGTCCAGAACAAATTACAGCATTCAGAACATCAAATCTATTTTTAAATTAATGAGCATATTTTTATTTTCAAACAGAAATATAAATTCTTATGAATAAACCTCAAACCATGATCATGGCAAAAAATTTTATATGTGACAAGTATGCCACCCATTGTAAGTTTTTGCTTCAATGCATCGTACTCAAAACAAAATGCCTCATTCATAATCAGATCTGTTAAGACTTAGTTGTCATTCATGGAAATCAATCTACAAGACAACCAGAGCCATGTTCTTACGTGTACTCATTCCTTTCCATTACTATCATAAGAAAACTACAGGGGCGGCAGACAACAGTAACCACATGGCCCTAAATGTCATTACAAACTTACCATGAGCATAACTGTGGGCTCCTGCCCTCGCCCCCGGCCGTGATTCTAGACACAAGCCAAATATATGATACAACTGTGTGAAGACACCAGTGAACAAGCTGCACTGCCAGATAACTGAGGAAGAGGAAGCAGGAGAGGTGAGCTTCCACGCTGACCGTGAGGGCGTTTTCTAGACTGCTACAAGAGAGAACGGATCAAACGGAGAGTGCCTTGTACAAGGCTGAGGTGAAAGTGGGTAAGACGGGGGAGCAAAATCCTAGGGAGGATTATATTCCTGGCCCTGAAGGAAATCACAGCATATTAAAATAACTGGCATCATACATATTCTCTGACCACAACTCACAAAGCAATTAAGATAAATTTATGAACCTCATTTCCTTGGAAATTAACCCAAAATCAAATGTAAAACTATAAAGTAAATTAGGAAATATTTAGAATCAAATAATAATGAATACTACATATCAAAATATGTAAGATATAGGGGAACATTTATAATCTTAGATACTAATAACAGAAAAGTAGATAAATGAAAATAATGGGCTAAAAACTGGTCTTACAATTCTGGAATAGGAATATCAGGGTAAAGCCAAAGAAAAGTAGAAGGAAAAAAATGAAGAGCAAAGATACATTAAAAAGAAAGCAAACATACACTAAAGAAAATCAACTAAAGTAAAATCTCATTTTTTAGACAATAAAAGAGAAGTGTTGGGCAAAACTATCAAGAAAAAATGAGAAATGACACATATAAACAATAACAGGAATGAAATGCTACTTATAACCACAGGCACACAAAATTTCTCTAAAAATTACTATGAAAAATTATGTTGATAAATTTGAAAACCTAAAAGAAAAATGGAAAATCTTCAGACATAACTGACCAAAAGGGACTTTTGAATAAAAACTTATTCTAATTATTAATAAAATAACAACCACAACCCAAATGGAGGGACATTCTATAAAGTAAATGGCCCATCCTCTTCAAAATGCCAGTCACAAGAGACAGAAAGAATGAAGAACTGTTCAGGATTGAAGGAAATTAAAGATGTGACAACTAAATGCAGCAGTGATTCTAACGTAGATCTTAAATCAGAAAAAGAAGTTTTTCTCTTATCATAAAGGATATTACTGAGACACCCAGCAAATGTGATTAAAGCCTCTTGATTAGATAACAGTACTATAGTAATATTCATTTCCTAAATCTGACAATTATACTGTGGTTATGTGAGAAAATACCCTTGTTCTTTTAGGAAATACTTAGCAATAAAGGGACGTCCATTCTGTAACTTACTCTCAAGTTGTTCAGGAATAATAATAATATGTATATAGGGAAAGAATGATAAAAGAAATGTGGTAAATGGGCAGTCTCGGTGAAGGGAATACAGGAAGTCTTATTTTTGTATTATCTCTAAATACAAAAATAACAAATTTTTAAAAATTTTAACTGCAAGCCTTAACTCAAATTTGTAAATCCCAATCTCTTCACCATTAATCTTAGACAAAGAAGTTACAAGAATATTCATTGTATTTCCCCATAGTTTAATTCTACAGTTATTTTCTAATGTTTCTTACATTAGTGTCAAATGCACGGGAGAAAAAGTAAAGTAAAAGGTGACATATATCCCAAACAAAAAACAAAAACAAATTGATGCTTAAATTAAAGAGATGGACAAATAGACCTTAACACATATGAACAATTCCCTTAGGATAGTCTGTAATGTCTCTAAGTTTATTTAATATAATTTTAAAGTTCTCTGCAGTAGATCATCAGGCAAAAAGGAAACATGTCTAAGGAAGAAGGAAGGGACATTTCATGTTTCACTTTTTTTTTTTTTACTGCAGTAGTAGTCCATTAGTTCAAATTCTAATTTTACAGTCTAGGAAACATGGATAATACTCATAAGTTTCAGCAAACTGTGCTTTAAAAAACTACAGGAATTCTCATATAATCAATTTTATATTCATTTTGAAGACCAGATTTCTGATGTAAGTTGATGCCTAAAATGTTAATCAAAAGATTTATATATTCTGTTGAGTACAATTTCTTTAAATGATGTAATGACGATGATTTCTGAAATATTCTCAATTCCCAGTACCCTCAAAGCCCTAAATGAAATGTCTGATGTGAACAGGACTCACAAAAAGGATGAAATGCATGGTCAACAGCTAGCATTTTTACAAAGAAATAGTATCTGAAGAATAAAACTATCACTGGTTAATACACAGGGTCCTGGGTTCAATTCCCAGTACCTCCATCAAAAATAAACAAACAAACAAACAAACCTAATTACCTCCCCACCACTAAAAAAAAAAAAAAAAGTAAAAATCAAAAAATTAGAAGTAATCTTTAAAAGAAAAAAACTATTGTTGGTTAAATCAACTTTCTCTTATCAGAAAAATAAGTTACTTATTTTTCAAAGTATTTTTTAATGGGAAAATTTTTATCCTGAAAATTATAGCTTGTTTTAAGGGGATCCTTAAATCGTATAGTGATTTCCTTGTAACAATTATATTAAAATATATGGTTAACCATAGCCTAATGACCATAGTCAAACTTGATAATCTACTACAATGACAGTAAATATGGCATGATAAAAATCCCTTTTTAAACAATCAATAATACTATAAAAAAAAGTAAGAAAATGTATAAGACTCAATAAAGATTGAGGGGGATGCATCATCAGCTAAACAATAACATTATTTATTGAGCTCTTACATTGTGCCTGACCCTGTTCTAAATGATCTACAAGTATTACCTTGTTTAATCCTCAAGTTGATGCCACATGGTAACTCAGAGACAAGCTTTTCTGGAGGCTGGAAGAGGACACTGAGGCACCGCCTGCTTTCTCTCCTAGTGAGGGTGGGCCCACAAGATCCAGGAGAGCCTAGTGTTCGTAAACATTACTTTAACTGAAGGGACATAAACTGCTGAATGCAGTTTCTTTTGGAATACCGATAGAAGCTCAGAAAGACTTGTGCCACAGCAATAAATCAGTTGTCTTCCACCCAACCTGGACATCCAATGGCACAGTGAGCTCTACACCCCTCAGAGAAGTCAAATTCATAGAGACATAAAGTAGAATGGTGGTTTCCAAGGGCTAGGAACCGTTTTAAAAATCTAAGTTTTTACCCTAAATGCAATTAAAAGCCATTAAAAGGATTTAAGATAGAAGACAGCAAAATCAAAGTTGCATTTCAAAAAGATCAGACATAATATAGAAATTGGAGAGGCTCCAGCATGCAATTTCCTCCCTACTAAATCAACATAGCCCGACCTTTCTCAGAACCAGACTTGGCATCAGGAAACCTAAGTTTCTAGTCTTATATGTTACTTAACCATTACCTCTAATACAGTCTATCCTACAAGATTTCTAAGGTGGCAAAAAACTTGAAAAGTTTAAGCAAGAATCCTACCTTCCAACTTGCTTTAGTCCTCAAAGTCCAGATAAAAGAGAAATACAGTAGCTATGCAACTACCATTTCTCCAAGACAGAGGCTCTGCTCCAGCAACAGCACAAACAGGAAGGAACAGGCTAGACCGGCCACCAACTACTACTTACTAACCACCCCAGGGTTTACTTTATTCCAGGGGATTTTGTGTACACAATGCTGGGGGAGTGAGGGGGCGAGTATCCATAGGGATCATTGTAAACTGATCTTTTTTCTTCGCACATTGTACTAAGCATACTTTACATTTTAATGAAATGAGGGTGACATCTATGAAGCCTCCATGGCTTCAATGCTTTTTAACACTTATAAATCTTATCACATGTCTTAGACAAGTCGTGTTTGAAATTCACGGCCCAGCCATGTATGTATATCAGATCTCAAAATGAGGAAGTTGGATCTAGTAATCCTGCATGCAGCTTAACTATTTGCCCCCAAAATATTACTGGGGATTTGACAAGTGGCATAAATTGTCTTAGACAAACAGATGTGTTGGGTTAGGAGGGCTGAAGGCTGACTGAGGTCCTCGCAGGAAAAGCCACAAAGGAAGTCACCTAGAACGAGCTATGAATGAGCTACCCAGCAGTTCCACAACCCTGCCCTCTCTGCGGTCTCCAGGTCCATGGTCTGGTCACCTGATAAAGGTACTAACCTGCTCTATAAAGGCCTGTAAACACTGAAAGAAAAGTAAGAACCTGACTCTCCAAATTCAACTCAAAGATGAATCCATTTTCATCTAATGGAACAAAACAATTTATCAGTCTTTCATATGTTCTTTTTGGAAAACAATCTGCAAAACTTGCATTACCAACATATTATTAATTTTGACCACTCCCATTCATTTTATAGAAATGCCTCAAGATCTTATATTTTAACACCAAAGTAGAAGGCATGATACCACTTGGCAAACAGGATGAAAGCTGCAGGTCACGGTATCTGAAATAACAAACGGCAATGACTTCTTCTTGCTTTCAAGACTTCTAAAAGATATCCATTTTTATAACTGAAAATAATATAATCTCAACATAGGAACATACAGAAAGAGTACAAGTGAAGGTGAACCTAGAGTAGTTAGTGCAGAAAACCAAGGCACGTAAATGTTGCAGACAAAAGAACAGACTTTTCAGTGCTGCCTGATCCAAGACAGACAACAATGATGTTTAAACCCAAGCCATTCTAACAAGAACAAAACAGAAGAGGTAATCTGGTAGAAAGAATGCCTCAGTAGGAGTCAAGACCCAAATCCTGTCTCTGAAACCAGCTGTACAAATAAGACAAAACACAGTTTCCTAAGCCTCTGAGTATACTTTTGTTTAAAAACATTACAATATAATAAATAATTTAAGATAATAATGTAGTTTAAAAGTGACCTCCAAATTGCTAAATCCTAAAGGAACTGAAACAGAAGAGATGAAAACACTGGAGGGTGTGAAAGCACCTGCCTAGAAGGAGCAAAACAGGCAAGCATCACAAAAGACACACACACACAATAATATTTAAACTAATTAAGATATACAGATTGTATCCCCTTTAAAATGAACTTCACTGACAAAAAAAAACTGACTCTTGAAACTCTGCCCTCTACCAAAAGAAATTCTTCCACTGTCCCGCCAGTCACCAGCAGTGGGAAGCAAAGAGTCGCTGGAGCTGCAAATCAAGAGCCCACACACCTGCTTCACCTGTCAGACCCATCTTCGGGCAAATCAGCCCCAACTGCCACAAGAGCTCTATCCCATCTCAGGAACGGGCTTTCCACTCTTGCTCCTCAGTGTAGAGGAAATCTGCTGGACTACAACAGGGAGAGCATGCCCTGTTATAATCTGGGAAGCATTATCTGCTAAGAACAATGTTAAATCACAAGAGATTGGCTACATAAGTAATAGCCTATCTACACAAGGCAAGATCAGGCAACATTACAGGAAAAAAAAAACAAAAACAAAACTGCACAATTCTTAAAATGATATGAGGAAGTGTTTACATATATTGTTAGGGAACACATTGGGTGGAGGGGAGGCAAAGTACAAAACTCTGTTTTAAATGATAACTATATGTTAAAAATAAATTTCACATGGGATTTGTCTTACCAGCTATCAAAATTTATTATAATGTCGTGCTTTTGCACGTACAAATAAATCAATGAAACAGAAGAGAACAGATTAAGAATCCTAAGCACATCTAGGACCTTGAAATAAAATAGATTACAAAATCATGAGGAAACAACAAACTCAATAAAAGATGTTCGGGTAATTTTCCCTATAGACAAAAACAAAATTAGACCTCCATCTTACTCCATTCTTAAAAATACAAATTAAAATGAGGTGGCATCAGGTTACTAAAAAAATTTTGGTCTGAAAATAACAAGTTTCGAAGACAATGTAATGAAATGAATGAAAAAAGGTGAACAGTCCTTAACGGCTTGTGGGATTATAAATTTCTAGTATGCTGTGCAGAATAAGTTGGCTGCATGTGGTCAAACTGAAAATGAGCACTATCCTATGAATCACGATGAATAATTATTCCAATTCTAGTTATAGCCTAGAAAGCTTGCACACATGCTCACAAAGGACATGTGTTAGAATTTTCAATGCAGCATTATGGGTAACAGCAAAAGAAACACATTTTTTAAAGCACTCCAGATGTTCATTGGTAAAATACACAAATAATGCGGTGTAGCATTCTATGAAAGAATATAACAATATTACCAAGTAGTTAAAACAAGTGACCAGCGAACTAGGTACTATTTATTAACATAGCTACATCTCACTAATAAGCAAATAGCAAAATGTTAGAGAGTAAATTTAAACACATGTAAAACAATGTTTATGTTGTTTTTGGATACACAAATACATAGTAAAACTAAAAAACACAGACTGGCTGCATAGCAGATTTGTTCCAGCGGCTGCCCTTTGCTGTGGACAGGGATGATCAGGGTCAGAGGTACAGACAGAGGATGGGGAACAGGACTGGGGAGAATACTAGAGACTTTAATAGTAATATAACGGTTGAGAATCTGTTTAACCCAAAGAACGAAAATATTAACACTTGCTTCAGGTGGCATGATGTGGAGTTTTACTGCATTATCCTCTGTACTATTATGTAACTTGCTAGTATTATTGTTCACAATGCACAAAAAGTGGCTGAAAGGAAACAACAAACTGGTTAGAATATGCCACTCTGGGTTATAAAAACAAAACTTTTTTTGGCTGCTGCTGCACTTTATTTTTCAATTTTTTCATAATAAGTGTACATTAGTTTAAGAATTGGGGGAAAAATCTTTTGAACAGGAAAAAATACACAGGTAGTGATTAGATTCCATATAGTTTTGGTTCACATAAATATCTGTTGACAGGATTTAAGGCTGTTACAACATGACATACGTACTCTTGCTTCTTTGGGACTCTAAAAGTCCTCAAAAGCCAAAATAAAAACCTATTTTGAAATCCCAAAACTTTTATACAAAATATCAATGTACCAATGAAGAGGACAAAAGTTGCTTCTACAAACAACATTCTGGTCTTTGCGGAAGGACAGAGAAAAGGGTTCCCTAATGGCTATAGACTATTAATGCTTTCATCATTATCTATAATTGTACAAAAATACAAGAAAGCATCACAAGAAATAAATTCGGTGTGTATTCCAGTACTACTTTTTCCATTATCATGATAAATAGTTTGTGGAAAGCTTTTCAAATTGGAATATAATGAGAAAGTAATAAAGCCTATCATTGTATTCCATTCCATCAGAAAACAAAACGGGAACTTTTATTATATGTAAAGAATATCAGTCAAACAACTTAACCTTGCCAAACCTCAGTTTTCTCACCTGTAAAATGAGCATCCTACCATGCCTCTCTCAAAGGGAGTGGCAATTGAGTACAGTAAGGAACTTCCATAGGCAAAAACCTGGTCTACTTTGCTGGAGGGTGCAGTGAAAGAAGCAAGAGCCAAGCCTGATGCCTGGCCATAGCAGGCTTCAGTGGTATATTAAACTGAATGTGGGGAGCCTCATTTGATCATCAAGGGAAAAAAGGAAATAGTCTTAGAAGATAGCAATCATAATGTAATGAAATACTTTAAGAAAACAGAACCTCTTTGTGATGAACACAAAACTTTAAATATTGATAGTGAATAATGACAACAGAATAATTCCTTATAGCAATGGTTTCAAGAGATGGTCACTTTCACTTAACAAAATTGTAAAGCACTGGGCATGATCTACAAATATTTAAGTACACATATCTCATACACTAAAAGAGAACAAAAGTGGTAACAGATGAAAGTTGAACTGTTTTCCCCAAATTATTATTTTTTTTTTTACCATTTTGTATCTACTTCATGAACAGTTATTCTTACTTGTTCTAGCTCACAAACACGAGAGGTGACTTAGGAATGAGACACCCCAGTTAACCAATCAGCCAAGCAAAATCAACCCAACAGTTAGCAGGGCTAAGAGCCAGAAAGCTCTCACATCTACAGCACTGTCATACTGGTTTTTATATTAAACGAACAGCAGAGGAAATAATAACCCCCAAACTTCAAAAAGCACCTTACCAGAGTGATGTCTCGAGAAGCTGCAGCTGCACTCATATGCAAACTAGGCTGCCTTACAGAACTGCTGCAATCAAGGGCTCGAGCGAATGTCCCAACAGCACTGGATAAACCATAAAAGCAAACAGGAAAGAGTAAGGTGCTGCTATTTTTTTAATCTTAAACACACACACACACACACACACACACACATTTAGGTAGCAAATGAAAAACTGTAAAAGTCAAACAAGTTCATTCGAATGTGTAAGAATCAAGTATCAGATTTGACATCCATTAATGAAGACACTGGCTGCACATTGTAAAATTTTTGTCAGTGATCCTACTGTATGAATCCTCACTAAACATTATTTTTGAGATTTCTCCCTTTGCTACATATAGCCCTGACTGATTTGTTTTAACTGCTGTATAGATAAAGTATATTCTGTACGATTTAAGACTGACAAGCCAATGTTATACATATGGGTCATTATAATTAAATTAAGAAAAAGTGGCTTGTGTGGCATAAAGAATGGAAAGATCCACAATGAAATGCCATGGAGTAAACAATTTGGTATCCAAAAGTGCTCAAAAAGTAAGAAGTAAATTAGATGCAGAGTTTGACTATTACTGCATAGCAAGTTCTGACTGCTTTTCTAGCCCAAATTGTGACATTCTAGAAACATTTTTCCTTGAGATGAGATATCATCAGCTGTAGCAACAAGCTCCTTTGAGGACTCAATCTATACTAGATTTTCATTAAAAAAGAAAAAGAAGAATTACCACAATACTGATTTTTATTTAATGATTTACAAGCTCTTCCCATATACTGAGATCCCTAACTTCAAGAAATAAAGCATGGAATGAAGATAAAACTTGCTGCTTTTTGTCTGTATTTTAAACTTGCTAGCTGAGGAAGAGACTTTTTAAACAGTTTAATTAAAATATAACACATGTGCAAAAAGTACAAATTGTACACCTATCTAGTTATCACAAAGTCAGTGCATCCATGTCACCAACATTCAGGTCAAAAAACACATCGTGACAGTGCCCTGAAGACTCCTTCTGTAGGGCTGTTTGACCAATGCTTAGCACTCATTGGTTTCTAAAATTTTAACCATTCTGGTGGGATGTGCAGTAGTACCTGACTGTGGTCTTAATATATATTTAGATTTTTTTTTTAAACAAAAATTTACAAAGACACTAGGTGCACCTCCTTGGTGCTTCTTATGCTGGCTTCAAGGGGGAAAATACATATATGGTCGTTGGCAATCAGGAAATACAAATCAAATCTGAAACTGCAATATCTACTAAATAATCCAAAATCCAGGTAAATTTTCTGAAGTCTCTAGACAGCAGTTCTACCAGTGATTCATTCCTACTCCTGAATCTTCAGTCTCATTTACTCCACTGGCTGGCTCCTCCCTAACAATGTACATCAAGTCTCTTCATCCAATAACTTAGTGGCTAGGCGTGTGGGCTCTGGAGTCTGAATGCCTAGCCACCACCAATGACTTCCATGATGACCGGCACCATGAACAGTGAGTACTAAGGATGAACCAAGACCCTTTTTCCCCTTGTATTATGAAAACTGTTCAACAGAAAATTAAGAGGATACAGTGAAGACCCTTGTAATCATGTCCAGATGCACCTCATTTTAATATTTTGCCATGTTTGAAGCAATAAGGATATATTGTACAGCACAGGGAAATACAGCCATTATTTTGTAATAACTTTAAAGGGAGTACAACCTATAAAAATACTCAATCCCTATGCTGTACACTTGAAATTAATGTAATACTGTAACTTAGCTATATTTCAACAAAAATAAATTAATAAATTAAAAAGATAATAATATTCTGCCATGTTTGGTTCATTTTTTTTAGGAAATAAATACTTTTAAAAGTATTTTTAAAATACTTCCATACCTAGTCCCAGAACTCATATATACATATGTAATATGCATATGCATATATACACCCATTAGTGAAGACACTGGTTGCATACTGTAAAATTTTTTTCAGTGATCATACTGTATGGATCCTCACTAAACATTATTTTTGAGATTTCTCCCTTTGCTACATATAGCCCTGACTGATTTGTTTTCATTGCTGTATAGTAATAACCCATTACTCAGTATATCTCAATTCATTCATCAACTGCTTGCTAATGTACTTTAAGGCTTTTTCAGATTTTTCTATTAAATGCAATGCTATGATCATCTTTTTTATTTTCTGCTTTGCAGCAATTCCCACGTGAACATCGTCTACTTTTATAACTGGAAAATAAAAATAAACTTCTGTCTTATTCATTTTCTCAAGAAAGAGGGTGCAGCAGAGCGGCAAGCAAGTCAGCCAGGCCTCCAGGCTTAGAGCTCTCAAAGGAAAGCCCCTCACCTACCAGCAGACCTCACTCAGCACGGTGCAATGAGAGGGGCACGGTACCAATGACCCTCAAAAATCCCTGTCTAGAGTAAAGGAGATCACCATTTTAATTAAAGATCTGGGATTTCAGGTGTGGAATTTCTTCTTTATATGTTTCTGTAGTGCTTAAGTTTTTACAAGGGGCATTTCTTATTTTTCTTAATCAGTAAAAATTAATCTTTTCATTTTTAAAACAGAAACTAATGATAATAAATCGTATTATTTAGTAGTGTGATATAAATTAGGCTTTCTTACATAGTTAGAAAAAGAAAAACACAACCAATGAAAAAAAGTAGAACACATTGAAGGAAAAACACATACATTTTCTAGAAATTCCTTTATAAAAAGAAAAGACATCTCTTGACTCAACAGCACCATACTCACCGTGCTACAACTAAAAACTGGTCAATCTGTCGATCTGTAAGTGGGCTATTTGGGTCCCAAACTTTCACTTCCAATTTTGACTGCTCCCTCTCATCGGATTCTCCTGTCCGAGAACAAAGGAAATGGAGTGTTGTTACTCACAAGGCATATATATTGTCACGTATGACTGATGACTCTGATCACCACAGCATAAAAAATGTAAGGTAAATGTTCACGGTTTGCATACATCCTTTCAGGCAGTAGATGCAGAACTCTGTAAAGTGAGCTCTGATGATGACACAATCAAACTGACCATTAACATGTTTTCCTGAGTATTTGTATACGTGAGGCACCAAACCTCACAA
Source organism: Vicugna pacos (assembly GCF_048564905.1). Taxonomy (NCBI): domain Eukaryota; kingdom Metazoa; phylum Chordata; class Mammalia; order Artiodactyla; family Camelidae; genus Vicugna; species Vicugna pacos. The sequence goes on from NC_133001.1 coordinate 31,139,969, forward strand.
TAAGAGATTAAAAGACAAAAAAGTGCTCCTGCCGCAAGCTCAAACTGTGATAAAACTTACACATGAAGAGCTCTGATAGAAACGAAAAGAAACATGTCACAGAGACACATAGATATATGATGTAAGATTCTGAAGATAAAAATCATTTCAGGCTAGCTAGGGAACGAGATCATGCAAGAGGTGGCTAAGAATTGAAGGGTATGAATGCACCTGCAGGGGTAGAGAACTTAAAGTAAGAAATGAAAACATGAACAAAGTCATGGGGCTTTAAGATGTGATAAAAAAGTAGCTCATGTTGTCAGGAATACACTAAAGGGAATCTAAAGAAAAGAGATGGCTTAAAGAAGTGGGTTACGTAGCTCACAGCGAAAAAAAATGTGACAATGAATATATGTATGTTCATGTATAACCGAAAAATTGTGCTCTACACTGGAATTTGACACACATTGTAAAATGACTATAACTCAATTTTAAAAAGTTTAACTAAATAAATAAATAAATAAAAGAAGTGGGTTATGAAAATGTCACTGATGATATATTTTCTGAACAGATTTTTTTATTTGGAGGTAAGGAAAAGCCCTTGCCTTTTTAGCAGAAGAGTGACAAAACCAGAACCAAACGTCACATCTCACACTTAGCAATGAAATAATTTGCTCCACAGACATACATGATAAAGACAGAGACATGGTATTGACAGTGACAATAGAGAGCAGAAGATGATTTAGGAATGTCAGTGACAAACAATATAGTGGGTAGATTTCAAGTCTTGAGAACTACATGGATACTGCTGGCATTAACAGAAAGAAACGACCAGAAAGAAATGGACTGAGGTAAAGACAGATGGATGATAATACAGGATGCTTTGTTTTAGGAATGTCTCACAAGGAGATATAACCATGAGCTAAGACATTCAACATTAGGTTCATTTTTAAAAACTAGTTATAAACCCAAAAGTTTGTCAACTGCATGAAATTTGAGAAAGGAGAATGACACAATTACACTTTCCTGTATCTTCAAGCAAAATATTTTAAGTAAGATAAATAGTACTGGTAAAAAAAAGAAATATAATAATAGTATGGTAAAAATAAATCTACATTTGAAATCTGTATTTTTAAATAACACAAAGTGAAACAATGACGGTATTTAGTATTAAGCTCCTATTATACATAAGAACATATGGATAAAATTGGTATTTACTTTCCAAATTCAAGTTAGTTAAATTGATAAATTTCAATCCTATCCATACATTCTACAGCATAAAACAGAAAGAGAATTCAGTGTAAGTGTCCTAAATAAATTTGCTATAAATAATAAAACACTCCTGAATGCATTTCTACTCACACGTAAAACACAGACCATATCGTGGGATAAGAACAAAAGAATAAATACAGAAGTTTTCTATTCAAACAGTCACTCTAGAGAATTTCCCATTTTGGAGTCATCATATAATTACATTTATATCACAGTCTGATCACTTCTTCTTTAGGAAAAACTTTCAAGAAGCTCTTGATCAAACTTACTCAGAACATGTATAACTAAATCCTCAACCAAGCTATCAGCAATCTTTAGAATGGTCTTGGGAGCTATGGGATAAGCCAGAGACTGGACCAAGATGAATTCTATGCTCTGAGGGTCATGTTCATCCCAGTCACTGCAATAACCTCGCTTTCCTCCTCCATTTATGAAAATCTGGGCAATTTCGATCTGCTGGAATCCCAGTCAGCCTGTGAAGATCTCCCTAATCTGTTAATTCCTATAAAATGTACTTACCAACTAATTACATGACTATGTACAGCATCCTAATCTTTACTTCATATGTTCCTCTTCATAATTTTGAAGAAATGTAGATTCAGCAATGATTTTAAATGTGTTAGCCGTAACCCTTCAGCTACATTTCAAGATTTCTAGAAAATAATGACAAACTACTTCTTCAGTAGTAGAAGTCCCCTAACAGCACATGACACTGTTTAAAGACTGAAGAACTAAGGCTGTATGAGCTGTCATTCTACAGATTCTTTACTGGACAACTAGAAATATTCTTTGTTTTAAATACAATTCATTTTCTTCGCAACAACCATCAGAATACTACACTTTTTGTGTTATACTTAATTCAGAAACATACAAAGATGCTATTTATCACCATTTGTATTAATGTTCTGAAAGTTCTGGGCAATGTTTTACGTTATGCATCAAAGGAATAACAGTAGAGACAAATACTGTTGATACCACTTATATGTAGAATCTTAAAAATCCAAACTCATAAAAACAGAGTAGAATGGTGGTTACCAGGGCCTGGAGGGTGGGGAGAATAGGGAGATGTAGTTCAAGGTTACAAACTTACAACCTATATAGGTAAATAAGTTCTGGAGATCTAATACACAGCATAGTGATTACAGACTGTTATTATAAACTTCAAACTTGATAAGAAACTAGATCTTAATTGTTCCCACCACAAAAAAGAAATAATTATACGACATGATAGAAGTATTAGCTAATGCTATGGTGGTAATCAAACTGCATTACATAAATGTATCAAATCAACAAATTAAACTTACACAGTGTTATATGATAATTATATCTCAATAAATTAAAAAAAGTAAATTACTAGAAAGGCACAATTAAAATAAATATATAAAACTTAATGGCATTCCACCAAAGAGAAATAAACAAAAAATTTGAAAAAAATCATTCATTGTGGCAACAAAAATATAAAATACTATGAAATAAAATTGGAAGAATGTTTATATAAAGAAATTACAAAACTTTCAGAGAATATAAGATGACTTGAAAAAAGAAGGTTTTAAAATCTTAAGGGTATAATTTTTGTACAAGTAGTTTAATAAATTTAACAAAATTTAGTTTTGAAAGTCAAATAATTCAAATATTGATCTCTATAAATCTAAGCATACAATTCTTGAAAGAATAATTACCTTTCCCTAGAAGGCAAACTGCTCTGGGTTAAGAATTACTGTTCTTACATGGTTGCAACCAATACCTGCTTACATTAACTTATCATAATCTGATGTTTTTAAGTTAATTAATAGTCACCATATTGTAGAAAACACATTCTGCAAAATTATACACTTAAAAACAATAAGGGTTATGGAAAAAATAAGACAGAACTTTTAAAACCTATGAACTTGGTAATAAGAACACACACACACAGAGCACAACAATCATAATAAAAATACCAACACAGTTAAATCTCCACTGACATTTATACCAAGTACAAAGGTCAGTCAATCCTTTATCTCCTTAAACCCTGATCTCATGCTTCCTCCACTGAGATGTAGGTCATTGTGTACAGTTTCAACAAAATTAAAAATAGAATATAGTGTGCAGGGTTTTTTTTTAAAACACTGAGGAAAATATATTTCATCCTTTCATTTGTAACTCTAATATGCCCCATATAGTTTTAACGCAGTCAAAGTGCCACAGATTTTGAGGCCACTACCTCCACTGGAGGAAAGCACTTCTGTAGAATTGCCTCCTTTTTTTTTTTTTTCTGTAAACACTCTTCATCTGTGAGAATAACTGCTTAGAAAAGTCTCAGATGAACTGACGTAATTTCCACACTACACTGACATCTTTCTATCTATTGACTGCATGTGAAGTAATTCAAGTTTAAAGAGCATGTACTGTAGCCAAAGGGACTACTAATTGAATTCTTTAACTTTCAAAGACAGATGCATCCTAAATTCCCAACTACAGACAAGTGTTACTTAATTAGTAACAGTAGACAGTGGTGGCCAGGGGAGAAGCAACTGTAGTAGCTAACACTGAGCTCTGGACTCTGTGCTAAATGCTTTATAAAAATTACTTCATTTGATCATCACAACTCTATCATGTATGCACACACATCACTATTCCCTTTTTAAAGAGAAAGAAATGGGAACTTGGAGGGGTTAGTTTTCCCAATGTTACTCAGCTGAAACATAATACAGCCAGTTTTTACCCAAGACTGTGAATCCAAAGTTATTTTAGTTTAATAATTTAATGCTATTATAATACTTTAAACAGTTAACAAAGTTTAACTTAACATGTAAATGATTTATTTCTTAAAATTCCAGTGTTACAGTACAGCTAAATAATAATGCGAAACTTACTACATATGACGTCTTTTTTCTACGGAAAATTCTCTAGGTGGTTTACTCAAACTCAATAAAGATTTAAAATCTCAAAAGAAACCTTTACCTTCCTTTGCAAACTATATGCTGAGCTTTCAAGATCTCAACAGTTTGTTACACGGTGGGTAGCCATAAACAAAATTTAAAATTCTAAAGCCACAAAAAAGAAAAATTTTCACCAGCAAGACAAATGCCACATCGATGTCTTAGAATTCATCAGGACACGTTCACAAAGAAAGCAAGCCTGTGATATGTTCTGGCATGGAGCTGATGCTTCCACCTACTCAGGATATTAATTCAGGTTCTACAACTCATGCCAATGCAAATTGGAATCTGGCCACTGGTCTAAACGTACCCACTCAAGAGTATCAAAAGGGTTAGTAAGCACAGACTGCATCAAGCCCTAAATATCTGTTCTTGAACATGGTGTTTTCTACTATTTAATTTCCCTAAAAACTGGTACAAGCTGCATGTATGAAAGCTTTATAATGGCAACGTCTATGTCTTTCAAGTCTGGTTTAACTGCTGGTGTACCTATTTGCCACCCTACTCCTGCTCCCCTGAAAATACACTAATTAGGGAGTAAAGACGGGTTCTTTAAATCTTTCATCTAGCTAGTTGCCTGATACAAGTGAAAAGAAACATTCTGGATATGCTAAATGCTTTAAAGCTGAATTAAAGAGTTCAAAATGACTTCTTCATTTGTGATGAAAACTATGGTGTTTTTCATTGTTAAAGATGAATACCTACGAATAAAGCTAACAAGTTATAAACTTAGTAAGAAATATATAAAATCACTATTAAAATAGAACAAAACAAACAAAAGCTTCCACAAGACCCAAAAGTGGCCTTGAACGAAGAGAAAGAATTCCTTGTGTCTGGATAGGACGTTTCAAAAATCATCAAAATATCTATTCTCCCTAAATTAACTTAAAAATTAACTGCAACTCAAAAAAAAATAGGAAGGAAGGTTTTTTTCTTCTGGTTTTAGTCAAGCTTGGAAATAAGAGAGAAACTAGCCTTACCAAATATTAACATACACTTACAAAGCCGCTATAATTAAAGCAGAGTTTAACTAGAGCATGAACAGATAGACCAGTGGAATAGAACAGAAACCTCAGAAGCAGACCCACGTACTGCTCAACGCTATAAAATTAATCAGTCACTTCCCAAAGCAATACATAGCATTAATACAATTTCCATCAGAATCCTAATGAAATCTGGAAAGGAAGAAAGTGACAAATTGATAAATTTCAACAGTAAGAAAAAAAATCTATGAGAGAGACCCTCCTCGACAAAGAAATTTTTTAAGAACAAGGAGGGAAAACTTGCCCTACCATTAAATATATAAGAGCTACATAAAATAAACTTGGATCCATCACACGATGGAATACTGCATAAAACATAATTTCGTGGATCTCTCTCTACAGATTTATGTAACAAACAGTCTGGGAGAACATGTTAAATTAATAACAGCAGTTAATAGTGGGCTAGAAGGGAAGATCTGAGGGACTACTACTTTTGTTTCCAGTATAGTTGCATTTTTCTACCACAATTCATATCATTTGCAATAAAATAAACTTTCAGATTTAAAACCTGGGAAAAGAAAGGGAAAATAGTGGAGCCCCTTTGTTACACTATTGCTACAAAGGGACTTCATCACAAGCACTTCTAGCTGCAAGGTTTATTTGGAGATGTTGACTGTATTTTAAAGAGACAGCATTCTAAGAGATGCGGAGTACTGAACAGCACCCCTAGGGTTCTTTAAATCCTAAGGCTCAATAGGGTACCTCATGAGACTCAGTGGGGCTTTCTCTTCCACCTCATCCACAATGTGACTTCTCTTATTTAAGGTCATATGTATAATAAGAAAGGGTTCTACTGCCTAAATAAAGTTTGTAAACCACTCATCCTGAGGACTACCAGGAGAAACAATGTTAAGAGCAATTAATATTTGTTAATAAACTATAAGATCTATTACATTAATGAATATTTAGGTACATTTTCTGAATACAAAGAATACCGTTGTCAGATAACTGGTATAACTCCTCAAATGCCACAAGGTGTTAATAATTGCTTTAACCTACAAGAACCACTTCAAGGTTCTTACCCTTAGAAATTTCAAATTGTTACTGAAAAGAACTATAGAATAAATTATTTCATTTTATGTATGATTTTGTTCCTTAAATTAATTTTTAAAATTCTAAGCTAGGTAGATATGCTTTCCAAATTACAACACTCTAATCAACTTCATGTTTTCAAGGCTTAATATCACAAGTACATAATTTTTCAGATAAATGAGAACTCGCGGGTTTCCATCATATGATTTTTCTGCCACTGGCACTTGAAACATCCCAATTTTATTACTTGGTTCAGCATTTTATCTTTACATGAACAATACTACAAAATTTCTAGGCTTTCTATACACCGAAGTTTATGCTCAGTGGTCAAGAGAGAACCACACCATCAACAACTCACGCAGTCCAAAATTTTAAAAATCAAATAATTAAAATAGCACCAAAGATTACATGAACAACACAGTCCACATAGTTTGAAAAAAGTAACGATCAGAGTTCAGGGAGGAGTAACAAAGGCCTGATTGGGGGATATCGCGGGTCAAGTGCCACACACACATGAACACTAGGGACATTCCTGGCTTTTGGACTGTGCACAGAAGGACTTGCTGAACTATCTCAACAGGAGCATAAACATTTGTCAAAAACTCATTGTACTGTACACAAAAAAGGGTGAAATGTACTACATACAAATTACACCTTAATAAAAAAACAAGGAAAAACCCCACCTGTAAATGATTACTTGGAAGACAACTGGCAATTTGAATAAAATTACAAACATGCATTTCTTATGACTTAGAAATTCCACTTCCAGGAACTTATTTTCCAGTTATATCCAGAATATAAAATTATCCATTATTTAAAGGGTACTCATTGTAGCACTATTTATAAATTTTTTAAATGAAGTGTTTTTAAAAATAACAAATACATAGTGAACACTTAGATGCAGTGATACAAGTCTAAGATCAAACGTTAACAATTGTATAAACATCCAAAATTATTTCTGGAAGACAAGTCGACTTGCACAGATCACAATGCCAATAAATGTGATCTGTCAGCCTATAATGAACTGATTAACTACTTACAAACTATTCATAAAAACTTCTAAACACAACACAGTTGAGTGTAGATACCACATTCTGTTCTCAAAACTTAGTCATTATTGATTGACCTTTCCTGGTATTAAGTTCACTAAAATGAAGACATATGCAGCCTGGTATTATTCACAGGCACCCCACCTACCCACCACTGACAATGACAACCGACCAGTGTGCCTTATGGTTCACAAACTCTATCCTGAGTTGATTTAACTTTTCTGTATACATTTCCTATGAGTAAGGCAAGGTAAAGAATGCAAATTATAAAAACCTTAAGGGAAAAGACTAATAAATTCTAAACTTCTGTATGACAAAAATTCTAAATTTTTATATAACAAAAATAAATGAGTTAAATTTAAAATCATTATTAACTTTTTAAAAATGAAGAGGCAGTATGTGCAATACTTGAAGACAAAGGACAAATACTTCGTTTATTAAAGATAAACAAAGTATTCTTGTCAACACCTATACAGATAAATAAGCAAATAGAAAATATACAAGGAATTTACAGAAAAACTAAAGGTAACTAAGGAAAGCATAATCTCAACTTTTAAAAGTTAACACAACAGCAGCAGCAGCAAAGAAAAACCAAAAATCCAAGACAATAATATAACAAAATGAGAGTCGGGGGACACGAGAGGGAGAAATTCCCTAATACTCTATTGGAGGCATCTGGCTCTCTCACACAAAAATTAATATAGGGTCCTAGAAAAGGAAATTATGGTACATCCATGCAGACTTAAGAACTATTAGTCACCAAAAAAAATAAAATCACTCTACTAATGGGGAAAGATGCTAAAGATACACGACCAATTGAAAGCAGCAGCTGCAGAATAACATATGCAACCTGGAACTGCACAAAGACTGAAAGGATTATGAGCCAGAGCATGTACCAAAAACAATACCCTAGAGGGAGGGTATAGCTCAAGCGGTAGAGCGCATGCTTACCATACACAAGGTCCTGGGTTTAATCCCCAGTACCACCTCTAAAAATAAATAAATAAGTACTAACTACACCCCTCCCAAAATTAAATCACCTATTATTCTTTCATCTTTGTGTAAAATCTACACTTCCAAAAAAGCACAAAAACAATACCCTAAATAATAATAGTAATTAAATGGGGGTTTGGAATCAAGGCAAGGGGATGGTGTTTGTTTTCTATATTACACATTTCTGTATTTTGTGTTTCATTTTTTAACAGTAAGAATGTTTCACTTTTGAAATCAGAAAATGAAGGTTTTAAGTATACAGTTAGGGCAGGAGAAGGAAAAATTAAGTCTTGCTAGGAAGACCTGTTCTTAAAATGCAAAGCTTTGAATCTCTCTGGTATATAAACTATTCAGACCAGCCAACATCCCCAACAAAACCTAACTGTTCACCAGATTCCATGGCTACCTCAGAATGATGACAGGAGGGCATTCAGGATCCCAAGGCATGAGCATGTCACAAGTTCAACAGCACTAAAACATTCTTAAAGATGTATTTGAAAGAAAAATACAGCTAGAAAACTCACAAAATTATAAAGTCAAAAAAGAATAACTGATCAAATAAATTACTTTTCATTGCTGTTTGCTATATGTCTAAAATTGGAAGAGGCCCTAACTTTTAAACTTTAGCCTGAAAGTTGCTTCTTCCATATGAAGAAAATAATATTTGAGTTTTAAAGTACCTTTGTTTTCATAGGACTTGAAAACCCAAAGAAAAACATACCTTCTAAGAGCATTTCCGGAATGTCTGCTTGATATCTAGGTCCCACTCTGATTTCACCTTTGTCAGCTAATAGTGTTTTCACTGAGGGGTCATAGACCAATGAGTAGAAAAAGGTATCCTGGGGAAAAAAGACAAAAAATATCTAGGTACATGTAATTCCTTCTACTTTTTATAAAGTAATAAATCCAGTGTCACAATAATGAAACCATAAAACTTCAGAGACTATAAAACTTCATTTTGGTGAATAAATGAATAAATCTCCAAGGAGAGCAAGATGTTACTGTCATCAGATAAAACAGTACAGTATTTTAAAAAAAAGTACAGAATTAAATGAAAGCAAAACAAATAGCTTAACAATAAAGGTAGATAATGAAGTTTCATTATTATCCATTTCAGTCTAACAGAAAACCATTAACTACTCTAAAATTAAAAGTTAGCAAAGTTAAGCAAAAGTCAAAGGAAGACACCTGAACTCAAGAAATTTAAAGCTGTAAAGCCCACACTAAACAGTAAAGATGCCTCCACAGATACCGGGCACTCTCAGTTTTGAAGTGTTTCTGGCCCACATTTTATCAAAAATACTAAAATGCACATATATCTCACATTATATAAATTATAGAGGAGCTTAGTTTATATGCAGTTTACTAATATGTTACATTGTATACAATTTAATTAAATATCTATAAGTACAACTTTGCAGTTCTTTAAATTCTGAAACACTCCTATGTGTATGTAGATAAGCATATAAACATAACTGTATACATGCTACCACCACTAGCACACCCACCTAACTTTCCATGGTCCCTTAAGAGCAAACACCCTAGTTACTGTGTCTAATGGGCAAAATGACCTATAGCCACCAGTCCTTGGCTGGATTCTGCATTACCACTGGAGGTCATCTGAACCAGCAAAGTCTTGCCCCTTCTTCCCACTGTGGTTCTGAGGGTCATCTACTGCATGACTGTATTACATCCTGGAAGAGCCTAATCCTACCAACAGCAGACTGATAAAGGACTACATGGTTAAAAAGCAAGTGAGTAGGAAAAAAAATCCTACAGACCTTTGCAAATTTTCATCTACTACAGTGCTTAGCATATACAAATTGCTAACAAATTATAAAGCAAAAATATCACCTTTTAAAAAAAGATCCACTCTCAACAACCAAATACAATAAAATATACTGAAATATGTTGAATATTTCCTTTCTATTTCCGCTTCTGTGAACAAAAGCTAATTTCTGAGCATAATCATTTGCCATATTATTATCCATCATTCTGTTGAATCGACAACAAACCCTACTTTCTTTTCTAAATTTCATGCATATAAGTTATAAAGACTATTAACCTTTTTCTCCCTTGAATATTTATTTTCCCTTTCATTTTCATTATTAGGTTTTCATATGGATAGTAGTTCTACATGTTTGTACCAATCTTCTTCTGTAATGTTTTCTTCGAGATAAAGGAACAGCACTTTTGAGCACAATAAAATACTTTTTAAAAAGAAAATATGTCCCTTTAATTCTTAAAAAAAATACATGTAATAAAACTTTTTGGAAACTTTTACCATGAAACCATAAAGGTTAAACACTGAAATATTATCTTTTTTTTTTTAATGGAGGTACTGGGGATTGAACCCAGGACCTCGTGCATGCTCTACCACTGAGCTATACTCTCCCCCAACACTGAAATATTATTAATAGTAAAATATTTTCCCCACGATACAAACAATAAAAATCACAAAAAACTGCAAAATATGGAATACTCTGTTTACAAGAATTTCCTCCCTTCAATAAAGTACATGCTCTAATTCAACTTGTTAAAAATGTTTAAAAAGTTTCTTGTTGAAGTTTACAGAAAGAAGTATTCTTAGTTGACAAAGTTTATTATGATTCCAGGAAAGAAAGCAGACCACCAATGGTAGAATCTCATCTGGAAAGAGTCTAAAAGAAAAGCTATTTATTTAAAAAGAGAGAAAAAAAAAAGAAAGAAACAAAACATAGGGAGAAAGACAAAGTATACATAAGTCACTTATCTCATAAAGCCAAAAATATTTCTTCTACTGGTAACTAAATCATGTGCTATACTTTATAAGCCTTTCAAGTACCAAGTGAGACAGACACAGGAGTTTTTGCCAACTCTTAGTTAACCAGAAAAATTAAATTACTCGAATGTAACTTAGTCATAATACTTTTACCATAATACTGCTATCACTGTGCAAAATTTGGTAGAAGAAACAATTTAAATTTATGGACTTCACGTAAAATAGAAAACAAAAACACTAACATACATATAATTATGAATTACCTCTTTATCTAGATACGACAATACTGACTCTGTCTCATTCAGAAGGGCAACACTGCATTTCCCCCTGTTGAAAGAGAAAAAAGGGAATAAATGTAAAAAAGACCTCCTCACCTTCACAGTGATAATGCCTACAAAAGTTAGGAACATTCGAAATGTAAAGCTCCCATTAAGAAACCAGATGGTGGTTAGGAACATTTATATATGTATATATTTAGACTCACTTTACAATCCTGACATTGTGTAACCTAAAAAATAAAACTATCTTTGTAGACATTTATTGAGAGGCTAACCTGGGGAGGGAACAATGTTAGGCAGTAAATTCTTTTAACATAAAACACTTTATAGGTAATTTCCTTATTTTCCAAGAAAGCAGAGTACAATGCAACCTTTAGATAAAGAGTCAGTTTCTGATTCTATAAAGAATTAATATAAGATAATTTTATACAAGGGTCCCTCAAAGATATCACCACGCAAATTTGCCTAAAATAATCTTCAGATTTTTTAAGTAGCCACTGCATATGAGAACCTAAAAATAATACACATTCACATCTGGACTATCTTTATTGAAACTGCTCTAAGGAGTAGTTAAAATTTAAACACAAGGACTTCTATAGAGCAAGGGGCAAATAAAGACTGACAGATTCAAGGACCTTGAAGTCTGATGGCATTTACCTTTGGTCATAGCTGAGTGTGAGTTCAAAAATAAAATGTCTATTAAAAAAGACCTGTCTACACTTGAGAAAAATTAAGATTATCCAAGTAGTGATATTTATTACAAACATTTTTTAAATTACTCTCAGCAGCTTGAAAAATTCAGAACAGCTACAAATTTGAAACGAGAATTCTGACAGGCTATTCAAGTTACAGATATTGGTCACAAAATATTTTTTAATGTTATAATGTCATTTGATTTTCTAAACAAATGTCACAACTTGCTCTCCACAAAATAACATACAAGAACAAATACATCACATACACATTAAACAGGAAGCTAGAAGGGCTTTGTTGGATTATCAGAGTGAAATATGATTCAAAAGAAAAAATTACCAAAAGCAAGATAAAATAGCAAAAGTAAAATATTAATACATAGGTCAAAAATTATAGCTTACAAAATACTTTTGCAATTGTATATTCATTAAATAAAAAAGAATTCCTCTAATCAAAACATCTTTCTCTGTTAATCATCCCAGGTTAATATTGCTTCAAAAGGTTTCTCTGAGAGCATGTGGTATTTCTGTATTATCCTGTCAAATCTCTAATTTGGTTACCAAGAGTTATAAAGGTTTTCTGTTTTTCTAATATATTTTTTCATGCATATTACTGAAGCAGAAAAATTAACATCATTACTTCAGTACATATAACACTCAAAGTCAATAATCATCTGACATGCTCTTACAAAGGACAGATTTAGAGTAGGGAAATTGCTCTGTTGCTGTTAGCACAACTACAGCTGCCATAGAACTTCTATGACCTGTGAATATGTGCTCACACATGCAAGAGCACTTAAGTAATAAATGGGATTTCCAAAAACAGTTTCACTTACTTTTTTTGCCCCAGTAACAGCTGAAAAAGCAGTATTTCTAACATTTAATACTTAATCGTCTAGAAAAAAAATCTTTTTTTTTAAGTTCTCCAAAATCAGAGGTTTTTTTAAATGGGGGGGGTAGGGAGAGCAGAAGCTACTAAATGTTATTAATAGATACCACTTGAATTTTATGGGATAACAGACACTGAAAATTTATATAAACAATATAACATGAAGTCACCTCCATACTGTCTGAAATGACAAAAGAATTTAAATTGAATCACTAAACCACTATTTTCACAATTATATTAGGAGACAAAGAAATATTGATTATACTGTTTTTAGAGGCACAACATGATTACAAAACCAATAGAAGGATATCTCACCAATCTAAAAGATAAATTATTTTTGGAAGTGTAGATTTTACACCAAGATGGAAGAATAACAGGTGATCTAACTTTTAAACTCTTTAATGTAGCTATAGTGCATTTTTTCCCAAATTAAAAATGAAAATCTGACACTTAAATTTTCATGTACATACATTAACAGCTAACAGAGTAAGAGGTTGAGTCAGAATTATTTTATGAAGTAAAATAAATATGAATATATAATTAACACGTGTACAACCATGCCAAACGTTGTTGATAAAAGAAGTTTAAAAAGAGATTTAAAGTGTTGGCTTCCTTTATGCTGAACAAATCTTGGCTCATAGGAAAAAACATGATACATTTCTAACCACAAACTAAAGGAACCATTATCAAATTGTGAATATAGATAACCCAATTGTTTTATCCTGAACCTCAAGCAATGTACCTAATTATGTCTCCTCCACAGAAATTTAAATCTTTAGGAATGAAGACATCCAAACATAATGATATAAAACATATCAAAGACCACACAACATTCAGAAAGATCACTCCAGGTCCATATAATCATTCATACTGCTTTTCTATACAGAATCACACAGAAGCACAGAATTTCTACAGAGATAACATATTTTCCTACCGATCATTCAAAGAGTTTTTAAAAACATACTGTTTCCAGCTTGGAAACTGTGCAGAGGGCTGGAACAGAGAGAAATGTGAATAAATACAATAATACAACATGGTCCAGTGTTTAATAGCAGGTGCTGATTAGCCTGGAATCTATTTGCTTAATAAGATGTCCAATATAATCCCTACAAACTCAAAAACCTTACGTAAAAATGTATACACAGGTTATTTTTCCTTTTATCTAAAAATGTTACCTATTGTACGAATAAAACATGAAAAAATTTAAATTAGCATCCATTTCCGCACTACCTGATGACTTTCCTGAACTTTGATACAACTGAAGCTGACAGAATGGTTCAAGACGACCATTCCTGCTTGGAAAAATGAAAATTTATTAGTGCCACACCAGACTTATTGGACTTTAAACTTTCCCTGCTCAATGAAAACCATTATTTCTTCATTAAAAAAAGCATTTCTCCATTAAAAGAAAAATGAAATCTTGCCATTTGTGACAACATGGATGGATCTAGAGGGAGATATGCTAAGTGAAATAAGTCAAAGAAAGACAAATACCGTATGATCTTACTTATACATGGAACCTAAAAAAATAAAACAAAACAAATGGAAAACAGACTCATAGGTACAGAAAACAAATGGGTGGTTGCCAGAGGGAAGGGGGAGGGGGTGTGCATACAAACAGATGAAGGGGATAAAGAGGTATAAACAACCAGTTAGAAAATAAATAAGCCATGGGGATGTAATATACAGCATAAGGAATACGGTCAATAATATTGTAGTAACTTTGTACAGGGGCAGATGGTTACTACACTTATTGTGGTAATCATTTCATAATGTATGCAAACATCAAATCACTATGTAGTAGACCTGAAACTAACATAATGTTGTATGTCAAGTATATTTCAAGTGAAAAAAAAATTCTTTTTTAGTTGCCAGGAAGGGGTAAAAAGGACACAACATTCTTAGCCATTAGGAAAACGCAAAATCAAAACTACAGTGAGATAACACTTCACATACAGACAATAACAAGTGTTGACAAGGATGTGGAGAAACTGGAACCCTAATACTTTGCTAGTGAGGATGTAAAATGGTGCACCTACTTTGGAAAACAGTTTGGCAGTTCCTCAAAATGTTAAACACAGAGTTGCCATCTGACCCAGCAATTCCACTCCTAAGTGTTATGTAAGAGAAAATATATGTCCACACAAAAAATTTGTAAATGAATGTTCATAGCAGCATTATTCATAATGGAAATAACCCAAATTTTCATCAACTGATGAATGGATTTGAAAAAAAATTTTTGCAGTTCTAGTCTAAATCCAAGGGCCTGAGAACCAGGATTGCTGATGCTGTAAATCCTAGTCCAAGAACAGGAGCCCAATGTCCCAGCTTAAGTCAGGCAGAGAGAGAGAATTCTCCCTTCTTCCACCTTTTTGTTCTTTTCAAACCCTCAGCTGACTGGACAAGGTCCTCCCACATTGGGAAAGACAATCTGGTTTACTGAGCCTACTGATTCAACTAATCTCTTCAAGGAAATGCCCTTATGGATACACCCAGAATAATGTTTAACCAAGTATGTGGGCATCATACAGCCCAATGAAGTTGACACATAAAATTAACCATCACAAATCTCAATAAAGTTATTACTAAAAATTTATAAATTACTCTTCAAAACTGTCAAGGCCATGAAAAATAAGGAAAGACTGAGGTACTATCACAAACCAGAGGAGACTATGGAAACAAGACGCCTAAATGCAATGTCAGACTGAATCCTGGAACAGAAAAAAGATGTAAGTGGAAAGAATAGTAAAATATGAACAGGGTCTTAAGTTTAGTTTATAGCAATACATCTATGTTAATTTCTTAGTGTTGATAAAGGTGCCGTGGTTGTGTAAGCTGTCAACGGTTAGGGGAAACTGAGTGAATGGTATATGGGAACTCTAATATCTTTGCAGCTTTGCTTGTAAATCTAAAGCTATCCCAAAATAAAGTGCTTTTTAAAAAAAATTATTTTCTTTAAGAGTGACTTACTTATTTATTTAAGTTGTTTTTTGGTGGGGGGGTAGGTTTATTTATTTATTTTTAGGGGTACTGGGGATTGAACCCAGGACCTCATGTATACTAAGCATGTGATCTACCACTTGAGCTATACCCTTCTCCCAAAATGTTTTTTTTTAAACCCCCTCCACCAAAGGACATCTTTCTTAATTGGTCTTATGAATCTTACATTAGCCACAAATTGAATTCCCAACATTTTTTTCACATAAAGAACCATGCGAGGTTCTCTGACTGGAAATTCAGCAAGCAGTTTTATACATCATTTAATCCACTGAATACAATGAACGAATAAAAAAAAAGTTCAAAGTTCCAAAATAATTTCAGAAGATTTTATTTCATAACAGCAGCAATGTAAGATCTGACAAAAGATAAAAAAATTCTCAGGAAAATTATTTCCAAACCAGAATTATATGCCTAAACAAACCATCAGCCAAGTGTGAAAAATTTTCAGATAAGCGAAGGACTAGAAATTTTTTACATTTTAGAAGACAAATCAAAAGGAAAAGGTAAAACAATTATTAACCCCAAGGAAAACAAAAGTTTATATAAGAAAAAATTATGTGAATATTTACATGTTCATAAAATACAAAGACTGATTATTAAGTTAAATAAAAGTCTGATATGTTGGAAACACAACGGAAAGGGAATAGAGAGAGAGATTTCTAAAGATGTAAATGAATAGTAGCAGTATAAGAGTGGTATCAATGCTAAAGCCACTGTCAGAGAAGTTGAAAATGATTGCAGAGTGGGAACCGGGCATATGACTATATATATATATATGTACATATATGGCAGCTATATACATATATATGACTTGGAAAAGTAATCAAATTTAAATTTAAAGTGAGGGGAGTCCTAATTAGATAAAGTGAATAAATTTGTGCGAATACTCTATATATAAAAAGGGAAGATCACTTATGATGACACCACATCAGGTTTTCTCAACCTTGGCACTACTGACCTTGGACCAGGTAATTCTTTGCTGTGGGGGCTCTCCTGTGCAGATAGGGTGTCTAGCAGGACCCCTGACCTATACCCACTGGATGACAGTAGCACCTCATATCCAGCTGTGACAACCAAAATTGTCCACACTTTGCCGAATGTCCCTGGGAGACAAAACTGCCCCTAGTTGAGGACCAGTGTTCTACATTATAGAACTGATGAACTATGGTTTTCATAACTATATCTTAGTAACAAATATTTAAGGACTACCTATATCAGGAAAAGAGTATAATTTCATGCATCTTAAAAAAAAAAAAAAGGAAGAGGAGGACAAAGAGGAGAAAGAAATCTGGGAACCTTCAAATACTTCTATCCAAAGATGTATTTTCTGTTGTTAATTCTACTTTAACAGATGTTTACAAATAAAGGGTAAAGGGGCCCTCAAGAAACAAAACAAAACAAAAACTGGAACATCCACTGGAGTAGGTAAAATACAGGAATAAAAAGCCAAAAAAGAGAAGTTTAATGGGATAGATCAATGAATTTTTTGAAGAAATACAACAAGCAGCATTTTGGAAAGTCCCTTCTGTTAGTGGCATGTGGACAGCACCAAAGCAACAAGACATTAATCCATGATCCTGGAGATTTTGTAACAAATGTGAAGGAAACTGTCAAAGAGGAATTCAAGGGGAGATAAATCCTCTCTTGATGCCACTTTTTCCTTTTTATTAATTTAATTTAATTTTACTATTTTTAGGGGGGAGGTAATTAGGTTTATTTATTTATTTTTAATGGAGGTACTGGGATTGAACCCAGGACCCTCAAGCATGCCACGCACGTGCTCTACCACTGAGCTATACCTACCCTCAACTTTTCTCTTTCATAGCTAGGAGAAAGCGGAATGTTTAAGAAAAGGCACTAAGGATGAGGAAGAGCCTCTTCTCCAAGGCCGGATGACAAATAAAATTGTTCTGATTACCAGGAAAATCTCAGGCATTTCCACAACCATGTGAACACGAGTACTCGAAACAACATACAGGATATACTGTGATACAGCCCCGTGCTTTTCTGCATTAGGCTGTTGGTTGGAGAAGAGGATACTTCAACCTACAGTGGATAAACTGACCATTTCAAAGGCAGATTATATAGTATGAACACACATTCAATAAAAAGCATGCTAAACATGTAAACTTTAAAATGTTAAATTATATGATTTTTCTCCAATTACTGTACTTTTCCTTTGGTCTTCCTCCTACTAGCAATCCTAAAAGCCTAGGAACACTAAATAAATTCTTTATGCTACATTCATTTCTTAAGTAGTACTACTTATAGTCTCAATAGCACCCTTTTGGCTAACTCAAATTTTTTTACAGATACAAAGAAAATTACAAAATCTAACATCATACAAAAATACCAGCATAAAGAAATGTACAGGAAGAAAACTGTCTTTATTTGAATTTCGTTTTAACGATACTAATCACTTTTCTTTAACATGAATAGCCAAACTGGGGAGAGACTGCTAATCCACAGTGGAGTTCTATTTTATTACTTATATACTTAAAATTTAGCGTTACAACTTATTTTTCGATAAACATTAAGTCTATAAAAATTTGTTTTCTCTGAAGATTAAAAAAAGACTTCAGACATATCATAAATTAAATTTACAAATTCTTTCAGCCCAATCTCCCTGCTTTGACCAATACAGAAATATGAAAACTACAAAACACAGAAAACACAATTAAGACATTTTTAACTATTTTACCTATTACAATTTATTTCGTATACATCCTCACAATCATGCATGTGTGAAATGACCCATGTAAAAGTTTACTAACTTTTCAGTATTATTTGTAACAGTAAAAAACTAAAATAAAGCAAAAATCCATCAATTAGGATTATATAAATTAGAAATATAAAACAGCCTTATGATCTGATATGGAGCTATACCCAAGATATTTCTTTCAAAAAGCACAATGTAACAATGCCATAATTTACTTTACAACTTAAGTGGAGACATTAAATTTAAGATACAAACACACACTTCACTGTTTTTATATGCATAAAATGTTTCTGCAAATCAACAAAATTCTAGAAACATTGACGGGCTGAAGGACTGTACAGGAATGTGACATTTTATTATTTATTCCCTACTTTGATGTCTGAACCATGTCAATATACTATATATTCTCCCCACTCTCTACCCACAACACCACCAAAAAAAATGTTCAAATTTTTAAAAGAAGAGGGCCAGATCAGTTTTCTGTAATTCTGACCAACAAAAAGGATTGCTCCATCACCCACTGCTTTTGGATTCCAGGTTATCCTGAGCATTAATCCAAACTGGGTATACCACCCCCAATCACAATAACTCATAAACTCACTATGGCAATAAATTCCCAACTCCTATCTACTAATTATAGCTTTGTAGTCTTTGGAACATTTTTTGTTAAAAAAAAAAATTCTGCTTATAGATAGGCATTTTCTGTTCATTTATTAGTTTCATATATATATAACCACCTAAAGAAAAATTCTACCTTCTAAAATTAACAGCTCTGGGTAAAGCATGAAACAAAAAAAATTTCAGATTACACATTTTGAAATGAATGGAAATGCTTTTGCAATGCTGAATAACTTAGTCACAATGCATTTCCAAAATAATTTGATAACTCCGTTTCACAGAGACACAAAGAGATAAATCCCAATACTGTAAAGTATTTTTCCCAGTGACCTAATTGAAAGACATTTAACAGCATTCCAATGGGGGAAAGGGGAGGTAATATTTTTACAGTCTCAACACAATAATAATGAATTAATGACAGGCAAAGCCCATGTGTTTATCTCCTCTTTTCTAAGATGCTTTTAAAAATGATAGCATGAGAATTAGAAACAAAAGAACCTAAAATCACTACAAAGAGGGGGCCATCAATACATGAAAGATTTCAGAAAATTCTGGAAGACACAGACAGATAAGAGAGACTAAGCAGGGTAAACCAAAGTCCAAGATGACTATTTCATATAACAGGGAAACACTAGAGATATTTCTACTAAGATCAGGAACAAGGTACAAATGACCATTTTACACATTACCATAAAACATGGCATTGGTGGTTTCACCTAATACAATCATACAAGAGAAAACAATTAAGAGACAAAGTCCATAACATGCATGAAGGGAGCTGATGCTAGGGAAAATGGAACTGATGTACTTAGTAGAGCCCTGAAGAAATTCCACTCCATGACCAAACAGCCCTGGACATGCCCAGTCTTATCTGATCTTGGAAGCTAAGCAGGGTCAGACATACTGCGTATTGGATAGGAGACTGCCTGGAAATACCCTGTGCTGTAGGCTTTAAAAAAAGAGACAGACAGACAGAGACAAAGAGAAAGAAAGAAAGAAAAAAAAAATTCCAGTCTCAAGAACAGAACCTAGAAAAACCTGTTCCACATTCTAACAAGAAGCCCACCAACAGTCTGTCTAGATAAATGTAGCTCCTGGTCACCCCTGCTATTCCCTTAATTTTAAGAAAGCACAGATAGCTATGAATCATCTAATATTTGAGGAAACACTACAGCACAAAAGATAAATACAAAAGAAATCAAAACTCAAAAAACCTGAATCTAGAGGAAACAGGTGGTTTAAGCAACAAGAAGAACTTTGAAGATAGAAATTAGAAATTCTAGAAAGATTTCATTCATAAAACAAACAAAGGATGCACTGAAAAAGAACATTCAGAAAATAAAAAAGGGCCTATGAAATTTTTAAATATGGTATGCAAAATTAAAATATCACTAGATGGACTAGAAGATAAAAGTCAAAGACTGAGCTCAAAATCAAAAAAACAAGTAAGAATCTAAAAAATGAGGGGAAAAACAAGAGACAGACAATCAATCTAAAAAGTCTAATTTACAAGCAATAAAAGTACTGGAAAGAACTCATACAAACCAACAACAAAAAACAAATATCCTGATTAAAAACTGGGCAGAAGAAATGAACAGACACTTTTTCAAAGAAGACATATAGATGGTCAACAGGTACATGAAAAGATGTTCAACATCACTATTATTAAGCAAATGCAAATCAAAACCACAATGAGACAAAACCACAATAAAACAACCTCACCCCTGCTAGAATGGCAAAAAAAAAGGCAAGAAATAACAAGTGTTGGTGAGAATGTGGAGAAAAGGGAACCCTCACACACCATTCACGGGAATTTAAATTAGTGCAGCCTCTATGGAAAATAGTACGTAAATTCCTCAAAAAATTAAGAACAGAATTACTGTATAATCTAGCTATTCAACTTCTGGGTATTTATCCACATAATATGAAAACACTAATTAAAAAAGATATATGGATCCAGCAATCCCGCTTCTGGGCATATATCCAAAGGAAACTCTAATTCGAAAAGATACGTGCACCCCAATGTTCACTGCAGTACTATTTACAACAGCCAAGACATGGAAACAACATAAATGTCCATCGACAAATGACCAGTCAAAGATGAGGTAATATATATACAATGGAATAATACCATACATTAAAAAAAAAAGAATGAAATAATGCCATTTGCATCAACATAGATGGACCTAGAGATCATCATTCTAAGTGAATTAAGGCAGAAAGAGAAACATTTAAAATACCATTACAATATCACTTTTATATGGAATCTTTAAAATAAAGACACAAATGAACTTTGTGAAACAGACTCACAGACCTAGAAAGCAAACTTATAGTTAGCAGGGAAGAAAGAGGGTGGAAAGGGATAAACTGGGAGTTTGAGATTTGCACATACTAACTACCATATATAAAATAAATAATGAGTGTATATTGTATAGCACAGGGAACTATATTCAATATCTTGTAGTAACCTATAATAAAAAAGAATATGAAAACAAATATATGTATATATATGTATGACTGAAACATTATGCTGTACACCAGAAACTGACACAACATTGTAAACTGGCTACACGTCAATTTAAAAAAAAATTTAAACTATTAGACAAGAAGGAAAGAAAGAAAGAAAAGGTAAAAATAAAGAAGGAAAGGAAGGAAGGAAGGAAGGAAGGAAGAAAAAAGAAAAGAAAAGAAAAGAAGGAAAAAGAAAAAAAGATATACACACCTCCCACTATGTTCACTGCAGCATTATTTATAATAGCCAAGACATGGAAACAAACTGAGCGCCCATCAATGGATGAATGGATAAAGATGTGGGATACATATACAATGGAATATTAATCAGCCATAAAAAAAGATAAAATCTTGACATTTGCAACAACGTGGATATTATGCTAAAGTGAAATAAGTTAGACAAAGAAATATGATTTCACTCATGTGGAATAAAATAAACAAATAATAAATAAATGAACAAACCAAACCAAACACATAGATCCAGAGAATAGTGGTTACCAAAGGGGCAAGGGCAGGGGGAGAGCGAAATAGGTAAAGAGAAATCTCCTGTATAGTGATGAATGGAAATTAAACTTTTTGTGGTTAGTAGTATATATTGAAATAGGAGTATAATATAGTACATAATGTTAGATACCAGTGTTACCTCAAGAAAAAATAAATTTTAAAAAAGTATTAAATTTTTAAAACACCAAAAATACTGGTAGAGAGAAAGAAATATTAGAAAAAAATTTCCAGCTATAAAGGAAAACAGGTATCTCCCAATTAAAATGGTCTATCAAACATCCTTACCATTGAGGTGTCACTGAAATCTCAGGAGACAATGAGTAAGAGAATTCTAAGGTTTAAAAGAAGGGGAAAAAACAGGTAGTATGCAAAGTATGGAAAATCTATGTGTTCAATGACAAGAGATGTTTGAAGACAATGGGGTCATTTTCAACCCAAAGTTCAATGTCAAGCCAAACTATGTATCATGTGTGTAGTAATGAATTATCTATGAATTTCATTCCAGAATGGCATAGGAAATATTACAAAATATATAAAAGAGAGAAAATATGTTCAAAGTTGAGAGCCACTGCTGTAAGTTGTTAATACACTAAAACGTAAAACTAAAATTAAGAATCAGAACCAACAAACATAGAACCCTTCCAATTAGTATATGAAGAAGGAACAGTTAATTAGAAGGTCACCACTGTGAATTAATGGAACTCTGGGCAATAATCATCCAATACCACTAACATCCAGAAATGAGAGATTTTATACCTCCTGATCTACAATACCACCTATGAAGAAGTTTTTGTCTCTTGTCCTTCCCCATTCCCCCCAGGAAGAAGGAAAGAGGAAGGGGAGAGGAAAACACACTCTCTATTACCAATTCACGAGAAATATGAGGGAGAGGGGAACACGGTTGAACAAGATGGGAATATAATCAGCAAGATTCAAATGCTGAGAAACAGAACCCTCATTTCATCAACAAAAAAACTGCAAGGGGGAAAAAAGAGAGAGAGAGAGAAAAAGAAAAGCCTTCCTTTATCTTCCCCTAGGGCCAGCCAAATGATTTGGCACCAGATACTGAAAAGACTGCTCCTTCCCCACTATACCGCAGTGGTGCCTTCATCAAGTAACAAGATGTATTATGTATGCGGGTCTGTTTCAGCTTTTCTATTCTGTCCCACTGGTTTATTTCTCAATCCACTTACCAATACCACCCTACATTAATTATTATAACTATACAAGTGTCTTAATATCTAATGATATAAGCCTCTAACATTTTTTTAATTCAAGACTCTGTCAATGGTTCTTAAATTTTTTCGTCTCAAAACATCTTCATGTTTCTAAAAATTCATTAAGGACCTCAAAGAATTCTTGCTTTTGTGAGTTATATCTATCAATATTTACCATGTTAGAAATTAAAACTGAAAAAAATTAACATTTAACATTAATTTAAAATAATAATAAATATATTAGCAAATATTTGTTAGAATAATTACTGTATTTTCCCAAAAAATTTAATGAAAACAGTGCCACTGTCTTACACTTTTCCAAACTTCTTCATTGTCTGGCTTAACAGACAACTAGGTTTTCACATGAATAACTAGTTTAATTCATTTTCAGGAAACATCCATCAAATACTCATGTCTAAATAACCATAGTTTGTCTCTCAGTGGTTATTTTAAGCAAAAACGGTATTCCATTAAAAAGGCAGCTAGTTCCGCTCAAGTTTCAAACAAGCCCGTGAGTTTTTTCTCAAGATGACCATCACACTTTCACATGCAGAAGTGATTAAATCATACTTCCCATTTCATCACACAGCACATTAAAAAGATGTGTAATCTCTTCTTTTCCCCCAGTTCTACTGATATAATTGACATACACAGAACATTAAAAAGATGTTGTAATCTTTTCTTTGTCCCCAGTTCTATTGATATAATTGACATAAAAGTTTAAGGGATACAGTATAATAATTAGACTTACATCATAAAACAAAGATGAGTTATGTCTTGAAACAAGGTACAGGTGATGGTTGTACAATGTTATTAGTATACAGAGTGCCACTGACTATACCCTATACACTGTACAGTGGTTAATTTGATGTGGACTTTTCAATTTAAAACAAAAGACACTTGAGATTTGTTAAAATCAATAAACTTGATCTCTCAAGAACATTCTTAGTTAAAGCTTGTCTTTTTTCTCTCCCTTCTCTTTTTAACTGCAAACATACACAATACAGTGACAAGTATAGCACAGATCAGTGCCACTAACTTGATTCCTGCTAAGGTGCCAGCAGTTTACCCACCACTGCTTTTGCACATGATTTTTGCTTTTGTAAGTGATTTTTGCTTTTGCAAAATCAACACAGGGAAAAGGCGAATAACATCTTACTGCTGTTAGCATCTGAATGGGTCTGGGGGGCACCCAGGAGTACTCAAATCATGCTTTGAAAACTCCTTTCCACTGTTCTTAGTCCTTCCCATTCCCCAAAATTTTAGTATCAGCTTCTCAATTTATACACATACACACACTCACACAGAACCCTGCTAAGCTTTTCTCTGGAATTACACTGAATCTTTGGATCAATTTGGGGAAAACTGCCATATTGCCATGCATTAACTTAAATTTTCCATTCCTTTAGCAGTACTTTGTAGTTTCTATGTAGTTTTTACACATCCTTCCCCCCTTTTTTTAGATATCTGTCTTTAGATTTATTCCTAAATATTTGCTATTTCTTGATATTATAAAAAGTACCTTTTAAGCTTAGTTTCCTAACTAACCCCTCCTCACACCATATACATAAAACAGACTTAAATACAAAAGATGAAACAGTAGAACTTCAAGAAAACATAGAATATCTTCAGTCTTAAGAAATCTTTGCCCATTCCAAGACAGTGACACTTGGACTGGTTTCTGAATGAGCACTCCTTCTGAGTAACAAAGTATTCTTACTCTAGATTCATTCTCCTCCTTCACATACTTCAGACCTATCAGGCATGTCTGTTAACGTCCCAAGAATGGAATTTTTCCAGCCTTTGTTTAACTGTCCTCCTCCCCTCCTCCTGCTGTTCCATCGTTCATTTTCCAACCATATTTCTCACATATTTAAAAACAAATCAACCAACCTAGAAAGAGGAAAGTTGACAACAGCAGCACTGAAAAATAAGTACTACTTAACAAGAGAGGAAGCTGCCCCAAGGAGTGCAGCAGCTCTGCCGTTCATTCCAAGCAAACGCCGACAACACGCGGCCCAAATCCAACAAATGCACGTAGGATTAGAAAAGAAAAATGCATTGACGATACATCAAAATGTCAGTGCTGCTGGGTGGAGGAATTACAGGGGTCTGGGTGTGTGTCTGTGTCCTTTTTAGTATTTACCCCCATTTCAACAATAAATTATAATTCTTTCACTATCAGAAAATAAATAAGTCTATTTTTAAATTTTAATATATTAATGATGTTGAGGGAACAGCAAAATGAGCATATTCACAATATAGTGTAGTAGGAATATAAACTGACAGAATAATTCTTGAAGGAAATTTAGCACTTTGCAATAAAAATATTTGAAAAACATACCCTTAGGTTTGCTATCAAATAGTAATAGTAGTAGCTAATGTTACTACTTTACTACTGGGGAAGAGAAGATAGAGAGTTTAGTTTTTCATAGATTTCCATCTATTATGTCTTCATCAAAACCAGCCATGCAGTCAGGCAAGGAAGGGGATAAAAATGTATGTAAAATGGCATTTTCCCTCTATATCTAATGTCCAAATGTGCAAATTTTAAAATAATACTCTTTCCATTTTATCTTTAGTGTGTTTTCCTTTCAGAAAAAAATGGGAATATAAAGCAAAAATATGAAAGTTGGTTGCATTTTCTGATATTAAAACAATTCTGAGATCTATCAAACACCAAGTTCCTAACTACACTTGTGGTATAGACTCAAACTTAGTAATGTAAATGATCTGATTTATTCTCAAAAAATCATTAACTAAAAATAAAGAAAACAATTCTGCAATAAACATATTTCTACACACTTGCATGAGAACTTCTGTCAGGTAAAAATCAAAGTGGAACTGCTACATCAAAGGATATATGCACATTAAAATTTGATTTTTCTGATTACACAAACACAAATATAGAAGAGTTATTTATTTCCCTACCTTCACAAACACTGGATGTTAAGACAGGAACTACAGTATTCCATCCCCCAAATATCTCTTACCGGCTAGAAGCTTTTCCATTTCTCCCTTTCTCATGGTTGCGGTATATGGCTCATAAATTCATTTTGTTTGGTGACTGATATATATACAAAATAGATTTCCTATTCCTAGCCCTCCATGTAAAAGCTTGGTGTTGACTCTAAGTAAGTCACTCTCCCTCAGAGTCCTAAGCAACTTGTGATTCCATATATTAATCTTTAATTCTTATAAAGAGAGAAAGGCACACAATCTAAAATTTCATTTAAGGTCAATAGTAATGGAGAAGAGATTATTCCACTATCTGTTGATGCCTTTATTTTCTTAAAGAACGAAAATAAAATTAAATGAAAACTAGGCAAGCTTCAAATTCAAACTGGTACTGTGTACTGTGTTCCACTGTTGGCAGGAAAAAGAAAAAAAGGAAGATACTAAACTTTAAGAATCCTACATGCTAAGATGTTGTCTGACTTCAACAATCTACACAACTTATACATAATCTCTAAGATTTTAATCAGCAACTGAAGATACTTCTTTCAGCTGGATTAAGAAAGCTCCTCATCTCGGAGATGAAGAGACAATGTAGAGGCAGCATCACATTGTTTAAACCAAGAAATGTTAACTATAAACTGCGGTTGCAGCCAGCCTTCTATGAAGCAATAAAAGTGATTATGGTGATGATAATGATTATACTCTGGAATCCTAACCTAAAAATTGTTTAAAAGGAAAAGAATGTAAAGCTTTCTCTGAAGCACCCTGCCACTAAGAGACTGCTTGGAGGCCAGAGCTGCTGCCGTTGCACCAGAAGAACATGAAAAAGCAGAGCGACTCGGTTAAGGGAAAGCGCCAAGCGCCAAGCGCCAAGACGGGCTTTCTGCTGCCGCCCACAAGCAGAGGGACTCTGAGACGATGCAGCAGAAGCAGAAAAAGGCAAATGAGAAGAAGGAGGAACCCAAGTAGCTTTGTGGCTTCGTGTCCAACCCTCTTGCCCTTCGCCTGTGTGCCTGAAGCCAGTCCCACCACACTAGCATTTCTCCTGTGGTGCTCATTCCCTTTGCCCTGAGTTTGCAGCGCGGCCCTTTTGTGCTTCCTTCCCCTCAGGTAGCCTCTCTCCCCCTGGGTCACTCCTGGGGGTGAGGGGGTTACCCCTTCCCAGTGTTTCTGATTCCTGTGGGGCTCACCATAAAGTATTAAAAGTAGCTTTGTAATTCCAAAAAAAAGAGAGAGACTGCTTGAATACTGTGCATCTGTATCTTTAAGACCTATCCTACTACTGATATTAAATTCAGGTTCTGTGAGAGTTCCTCTGGATTTTTAAAAAAAAGCATAGTCAAAGTTCAGCAACGAGGTAAACAGGCTCACCACTGATGTTCTGAGGAAAAGCCAGGTCTAATGACATGGATATAATGGCTTCTCTACCACCACTCACTCACTCCTCATAGCAAGACTAGTCCAAAAACCCTTACTATGGAACAAATTGAGGCCAATAATCGAAGGGTACCTAAAGAAATGCTTTTAAGACACAATGAAGCATAACTTCAAAGGCTGTAATCCAGACCCCAATGTTGGCAAGCAGGAAAAGATTGGCTCTGTTTAAATATGACTAACTAGCTGCACCAGAAGCTGGGAAGAGGCATTAATCATTACACATACAATGCTGTAATTAGCAGCTTTTAAAAGCCAAGCTTTGTGTGTGCAAGATGAGGAAAAACTGACATTTGACCACACATCCCAAACCTCAGGCACCCAATCAAGCAGGTAGTTTCCACTCACTACGTATATTTTTCTAACACTGTAACATCATCTTTTAGTATAATAGCATAGTTTATATGCTTAACTCAGTTTTTAATCTAGTTCTGCTCGTTTGACTTAGAAAAGTTACGTGAAAAAATGAAAAATCAAAGAGCCTATCTATTCAATAGCTTCCTTTCTGTCTCTGATACCTTTTAACACTTAAGGCATGTATAGCATCATAATACTGTATATCTGCAGCCACGTGACCTGGGTCCAGTTTCTGAACCTACCATTTAAAAGCTGTGAGACTGACAAATTACTTAACTTTTTTGTGCTTCAGTTTCCTCATCTGTAAAATGGGGATTATAAAAGAACCTAAAAGTTCAACAAATGTTAGAACTTTTAAAAAGCCAAGTTCAATAAATATGGACTCTATATAACTGAATATAGTATTTTATATATATGTATATGCATATCTATATGTGTATGTATAAAAATATGTGACAGGTCTAACAGCTGGCATAATAATAAATTTTACAGTGTTTCGTTGCATATGCAGCATGTAATCTATTATTAATGACCTAAGACACTGTGCATGAAGTAGGCTGCCTCACCCTTTCCCCCCGAAAAATGTTCCAAAGGAATTCTCATGTTCAAGTCCTGTCTATCTCACAAACAAGAGATGAATCACTAACTCTACCGAAAACTGTCCTGGTCCTATTCTTTCTCTTCCAGTGGAATCAGAAGGAAGAGCTGTCTCCCTGCCACTTTGAGAAGCTTGTCATACCCAGTTAGTTATTACAGCTCACAAACTACAAAGGCCCTAGGGAATGCCTCAGTTAGGTTTTCTATGTTCCATACATCACCAAGGAAATTCTGGGCACTTCATAATGTTCCTGAGAATAAAAAGCCAGTATTCATCAAATTACCCCTCTTTGCTGCCAAAGAACAATGGGACTTCAGTAATTTTTTCCTGTTATAGCACAAATAGATAGGGCATGACTTCAACATGAGCAGAATGTCAGGATCACTCCAACGTGCACTTGTTCTCCATCAGCATGAGTGAGGGCTGGTTAGCGCAGCTCCATGCTTTGGCCAGAGACTGCCCCTGATTCCATTCAGCTGTTTGGCTCTGCCTGCATCTCCCTCAGCTTGAAGAACAAAAAAACCAAAAGCCTCAAATGCCTGTATCTCTTCCTCATAATTCAAAAGAATCGTCACCAGTTAAACTCCTTGCATTTACAAGCCAGGGACCTTGTCTCATTCATCAAGCCATTAGTAAGCTCCCTAACTGAGAATATACTCAGGAAATGTGTTTAACATGACTGAATCATCATGTATTCTATGTAATTTCTATGTTCAACATAAGAGGGTCTTGAAAATTACATTTTAATATACTCTCTCAGTCCGTATGGAAGATGAGAAATATATCACTAGTTTTACCATTCCAAGCAATCTGTTAAAAGAAACCAACATTACTTATAAACAGATTCCAAGCTATCAGGAGGGTAAATTAAAAATATACTTGTGTGTTTTGAATACATCTTTAAAACCATTTGTCAGATTCTTCTGCTGGCAAGATTCTTATGACTGGCCACATAACTTCTTGGGTTTAAAGTGAATCTTTATGTTCTAGCTTCTTCCAATTAAATAATAAATGCATATGGCTCTTCAATATTTATTAGTTACATACATCTTTAAGAAAATTACAGAATATGCTTTCATGTTTTATCTCTTTAAGCAAAAAGTAACTTCCTTTCCTACTTCTTGAAATAACCCCTATTTGTAGGGGAAGTGACTGTTTCCACATTACTTGGCCTGATTATTTTTCCCAGTAAAAGACCTAAGTCACACAGAATATACTAACTCTAGCCAATCTAAATACAGTGTCCCTTAAAAAACCTAAGTAAAGCAAGAATATGATGTTCACTACTGAGGGGGATCAAGTTATTTCTGAAAAGATTTGCAGGAAAAGGAATTCTGGTATCCTTGTCATACATTTCCTGCCTTAGAAAATAAAATCTCTGTGTCTACTTCCGAACCAAATCAGAGCTTTAGGAAGTCTCCAAACCGGTTCTGAGCCCAAAATAGAGAGACTTATATCAACATTCAAAGCTAAAGAGAAGGGGCCAATTTGTTGAAATACACAGTTAATATGTTCAATTGAAAAAAGTTAATGTGTTTTGGCAGTATGTTTTGTTTCCGTATATAAAGTGTTTTTAAGACAATTATGAGTACTGAAGAACTGAATAAAAGCAGGAAAGATTGTGAACAAAAGTTGAAGGAACTTCTTTAACGTGAGGGAACAAAACACTGCATCCCCCACATCCATGACCCTGGACACATGCTGCTCCCTGCACAAACCCTTGCTCGCCTGTTCCCTTTACCTGAAACACGCCCCACAGTCTCTCGAAGGTTGAGTAAATGCCAACCCCTTCTGAAGTTTTCCTGACACCAAGTAAATGCCTGTCTTTTGAGTTCAAATATTTTGTCACACCTTCAAATAAGATGCACCTATTACAGACAGCACCGAGAAAGAGCTCACCTGGATATATACTTAAATCTTACTACCACCAGATCATAAAAGACCATCCCATTCTCCTAAAACTACAAACCAGGAACTGGATTTCACTTCTACATCCCACCAATGCACAGAGCAGATGCAAGCTGAGTAATGAAGAATATTAAGTTTTCATCCCACCGGTCCCCCCAAAAAACAAATAAGTAAAAAGTCTTATATCCTATAAGGTCAATAGACATCTGCCTGGGAACCCAATCTTGGGATCTAGTTCTTGGATCTTAATAACTATAAAACTTTTTAGGAATCTGAAGAGGACCAACATTTCCCAAAATGGAAGTATATTAGAAAAGTCTCTATTAAAACAAAGCTAACATGGTTACTTTACTACAGAACACTTGCAGGGCTTTAAAATGTTAATATACACTATGGATTTCCAAGATAAGATTACATAATAAAGCCTTTAGTGAACTCATTTGAGCAAGATTGTCAGGAGAGTTTGGAAAATGCTTCAAAAAGGTTGTTTTAGTTTTTTTTTTTCCCCTCAATTGTCACAATGTTACTGAGTACTTCAAATCAACTTCTAAAAAGTTCTTACCTGATATGTGTTGCAGGCAGAGATTCATACTGGCGTGACAAAAAGAGTTCCCTATGTTTCAGCTGATGTTTCTGTTTATCGGTCAAGTCAGCCTCAATTGTTGTTTCAGATTCTTCCTCAATTTCTTCTACAAAAATAAAATTCAAAAAATTCATTACTACAAAGCACACTATCCATTTGGTTATTAAGACAGATCAAATCAGCCTTTATTCACTATTTTCTTCAAACTAATTGATTTTAAATTTATATATTTAACTTGCTACTCGAATTACAACCATAAAATTAAGTTACCAGACCTCAAAGGAAGAGGAAGAACTCCAATTTTAAAATGGCAGATGGAACATATGCATATATTTCCTCTTCCCCATGAAACCACACCAAAATAGCAACTAAAATGTATTAACATTTCAATGACAATGAAAAATGAAGCAACAATGGAAGAAACATTTATTTTTTTAAGTTTTAGATTAAAAAAAGTTTTAGAAGATGGAAAGCAGACATAAAAAAAAAAGGTACACACTTAGTGAGGAGAAGGAAGTGACAATCTATGTGCATACAGAGAGGGATGCCATGGGGCAGGCAGGCACAGGGGGGTGCACTGACTTAGCCCTTGAAGATGCCAAGTACCCTGGAAAGAAGAGTGGGGTGAGAGCTAAAAAAGAGAAGGAAAGGGCTGAAAGTCTATCTACAACACAATCACTGAATCCCTGAATACTCCATTTAGGAAGAGTATAATCAGAAAACAAGAAACAGGTTAACACATTTCAAAATTAATAACACAAATAAAAAAGTAATAGGAGAATAAGATAATATTACCAAAATCTCCCAAGAATAATAATAATAAAAGGGATAACTTGAAAACCTAAAGACTGAAAACAGAACAATGAATGAGGTCCAACAACCCACTAATAGAAGTCTCAGAAAGAAAAAATAGAGAAAACAGATTCTTTTACTTCTTTTTGGGGGGGAAAGGGATGAGGGAGGACCTATCAAAGAAATGATTCAAGAAAATTTCCCCTTACTGAACAAGATGAGTGTCCAGATTGAATTCCCAACATACTTAATTTTTTTGTTTAAGTAGTAACATGGGAAGATCCCAAACATTCACAGGAAGGAAGTATCGGCACGAGCAAAGAAACCAGAATTAGAGTGGAATCACAGAAGAATAGCAACACTATGTGCTAAGATGGCAGAGCAATGCCATCCAAGATAAAAAGTGATAGTCAACCTAGAACTGCATATTAAGCTATCACATCTGAAAACAGAGTAAGGGCAACCTTCTATTCATTCAATCAAGATTTACAGTCCACCCTTGAACAATGTGAGTTTTAACTGCACAAGTCCACTTACATGTGAATTTTTTTCAATATTGTATTTACAGTACACTGGAAAAATTTCTGGAGATTTGCAACAATTTGAAAAAGGTCAGATAAACCACATAGATCAGAAATATGGAAAAAATTAAGAAAAAGGTATGTCATGAATTCATAAAATAAATGTAGATAATAGTCTATCCTTACAGAGGCATAGAGTGATATTTTATATAAACACTGTGTTAGTTTTCTAATTGCCCTATAACTTTCAAAGAGTTACATTACCATACATTATATTGTGCCTCACTCTCCCTCCCTCTCATAATTGGAAAAACTGCTTTATCAGCCTGCTGGGTTTTTTTTTTTAATGTAAAAATGTTTCCAATAGTGTACTATTTATATGACTGTAATATTATTTATGTGCTATAAAAATTTTTAAATGATTTATTAATTATCACATAGGCTAAGCTATTGTGAAACAATGGTATTTTTACACTAGGCTACCATAAAGAATCATATTGCTACCTCTCCATCATTAATGCATAGATCATTATACCTGTAAATAAATATGAATTTTTCACCTTTTTTTTCATTTTTGATGGCTAGTGTTAGTAATATAGATAACACCTACAGTGTTTTGTATTGTATAAGACAATACTGACATAGGTATTGTCAGACAATTCATAATCAGACAACATAAACTTATGTATCAATAAATACAGCATTGTACTATAAATGTATTTTCTCTTCCTTATGATTTTCTTAATATTTTCTTTTCTCTAGTTACTTTAAGAATACAGTACATAATCCACATAACATACAAAATATGTGTTAATCAACTGTTTATGTTAAGATTTCTGGTCAACAGTAGGCTACTGGTTAAGCTTGGCTGGGGGAAGTCAAGTTATACACAGAATTTCAGCTGTGCAGGGAATCAGCACCCTAACCTCTGCAGTGTTGAAGAGTCAACTGTATTATTAGGCACCAGAACAGGCGCTATCAAGGTGCTGGAGATGATCAGTGAGCAAAAAAGTTACTAATAAGAAGAAAATTCAAAGTGTTTGCCTTTGGGAAGCAGAGTTGGAAGAAACGGACAGGAAAGAGAGGAAGTTTTACCTGAGATTTTTTTTTTAACCCTGCATTTAATACTCTTTTTAAAGGAAAAAAACAAAAACCAAAAAACCGCAGATGTCATTTACAGATAGAATTCCAAATAATTTATAAAATTTTTAAAAATATAAAACCTGTAGAGGCTCACAGATCCTCTGCAGCCTTACCTGGACCAGAGCGGGTAGCTATGGGAATAGCAGGAGCACTGAGAACTCAGTCCAGGAGTGGGCAGCTGGCTTTTCACACAGGAAGTAAAGCCCCAGGTTAGGCCTCAGAGGCCGTAACTTTTGGACACTAACTGGCAACACACACACAGCACATTTCTGTTCCTCACTATTCTTTAAATTTTCTTACATATGGACCCAGGACCACAAAAGAAGTTTTATCATACAGGAGCCCCTCGCTGTAGTTCCTCTGGATCGTGTGAGGGCAATGAATGGGCTAGGTGTCAGGTCTTCTCTACTTTCAAACTTTTAAAACTCTGAATTGAAAATGAACCTGTAAAACTTAGAAACTGATTTAGAAAAAGACACACCAAGCTCAAAAACAGAATAATGTGATTTAAAATTCTCTGAATGTTCTTTATAATGAACTACTCAAAGGGAAGCACAGCGCTACCAGAGCCATTTACTTGCAAGTCTAATAACATTTTACCAGCGGAGACCAATGACGTTATTGCTGCACTGGCACTATTAAAACCAGCAAATACCACATACAAAATTATACTCTTTACCTAATTAGGATTTGATAAATTGCTGTTCCGTAAAATGCAACTAACTGAACTCTAATGTGTACCCTATAGGGCTAAAGCAGCAACAAGCTCTACAAATAATGGTAATAGCAGCCAATCTTGACTAAAATCTCTGAAGTTTAACCTAACCAAACACAGAAATCACCAGAAGAGCATCTGAAACTTTTAAGTTAAATTTCATTTATATACTTGTATACACTTATATTGGCTTCTGAATAGGAATGACTCCCATGCCATTAACATCCTAAACACATAAAATAACCATAATGACAAAAACTGGCATTTAGAAAATAAAAAAATTTAAAAGATCGAATATAGCTATTATCATCAAAAATCATGTCCATGGTAATATATTTATATTATAATGTTTTAAACCATTTTACAAAGCTTGATGAAACATTAAATTTGCCACCTTCTAAAAGTTATTAAAGTAGAAGTCCCATACAAACATCACAATGATAGAAAGACTGATACCAAATTATTTACTGCACTTTCTTTACAGGTGGCAAAGCTTCAGAAAACACAGTTTATTAGCAGTAAGGCATGGGGGGCATGGATGGGAGCAAGAATACAGAAGGAAACTATACTGAGGGAATGTATGAAGATCTAAATAAATGGAAAAACTATGTTCACAGATTGGAAGATTTAATATTGTTAAGATGGCAATACTCCTTCTTATCTACAGATTCAATGCAACCTCTACCAAAATTTCAATTACCTTTTTTGTAAAACTTGGCAAGCTAATCCTAAAATTTGTATGGACATGTAAGCTACCTAGAATAGCCCAAATAATTTTGAAGAAGAAAAAATCTAACAGGACTCATACTTCCAGATTTCAAAGCTTACTTCAAAGCTACAACAACCAAGACTACATGGTATTGAAATAAGGATAGGCACAAATTAAATACAATGTAACTGAGAGTCCAGAAATAAGCCCATAAATTTCTAGTTAAATGATTTTGGAAAAGTGTGCCAAGACAACTCACTGGGGAAATGAATAAAAATGGTGCTAAATAAATCTTCATGATCTTGGGATAGGCAAGTTTCTTCACTATGGCACCCGAAATAAATCATAAGCAACCAAAGAAAAAACAGATAAACTGGAATTAACATTAAAATGTTTGTCCTTAAAAGGATACTCTAAAAAAGGAGACAACCCACAGAACTGGAAAAAATATTTGCAAATCATGTATCTCATAAGGATCTAGTATCCAGGATATATAAAGAACTCTTATAATTCAACAATAAAAGGAAAACCCAATTAAATAATGGGCAATGGATTTGAATAGACATTTCTCCAGAAGATGCACGAAGAGCCAGTAAGTATATGAAAAGATGTTTGACATCATTAGGGAAATGCAAATCAAAACTACAATGAGATTATTTCCTATAGACTAGAATGACTATAATCAAAAAGATAGTAAGCAAAAATGTGGAGAAATTGTAATCTTTGTACATTATTGATGGGAATATCAAATGGTGCAGCTGCATTGTAAAACAGCCCAACAGTTCCTCAAATTGCTAAAAAGAGTTACCATATAACCATGTGATTACATTCCTAGGTCAAGAGAACTGGAAATATGTCAACATGAAAACCTGAACATGAATGTTTATAGTAGCATTACTCATAACTGCCAAAAAATGGAAACAACCCAAATGTCTGATAAATGGATAAAAGAAGGTATATCCATACAATGGGGTATTTATCATTCAGCCATAAAGAGGAAGTAAATGCTGATTCATGCTACAACATGGATGAACCTTGAGACATTATACTAAATGGAACATTACAAAAGTGACAAACACAAAAGGCCACATATTATATGATTCCATTTATCTGAAAAATCCAGAATAGGCAAATCCAGAGAGACAGGAAGTAGACCAGTGGCTGCCAGAGGATAAGTGAACGGGGAAATAGACAAGAGTGACTGCTAATAGATGCAGGGTTTCTTCTTGGAGTGATAAAAATGTCCTGGAATTAAATGATAGTTACAGCTGCATAAATTTGTAAATATACTAAAAACCACTAAATTATATACCTTTTAAAGTGGTAGATTATATATGGTATGTAAATTATATCAAAAAGAGAACAAGTAGGGAGGGGGGTATACCTCAGTGGTTAGAGTGCATGCCTAGCATGCACAAGGTCCTGGGTTCAATTCTCAGCACCTCTGCTTAAAAAAAAAAGAATAATAAATAAACCTAAATTACCTCCCCCCATAAAAAAAAAAAAGAGAACAAGTTAAACCTGAGGGGGGTTGCAAATTAACTGCAAAAGGTCAAAAGAAGAATGGATAAATTACACTATAGTCATGTAGTGGAATTCTATTCTGAACCTAAAAATAATGAATCCACATACTAACATGGATAAATCTCAGAAACTTGATACTGGGCAAGAAAGCAATCTGCAGAAGGACACATATGTAAAATACCATTTTTAAAAATGCAAAAACAATGCTCTAGATAAATACATACATATGTAGCTCAAGTATAAATCCAAGAATGGAAAAAGACACACTGAAGTTGACACAGCAATTCCCCTGTGGGGAAACCAGGAAGGCAGTGGGGTTGGGAAGTGTACACTGCACTACAAGAATCTGAAGCAAATACGTATGTCATAATAAGGGAAGACAAAGTTGGCTGGCAGGTTCATAATTAACAAATTAGTCTCTCTTTTCTGCTTCCTAAAAATACTTCAAAATAAAAAGTGAACAGGACTCAAGAGAAGGAAAACACTTCTTTGTTCTGTAACGAAACTCTACTCCATGTTAAATTGTTTTTTTCTTAATGTGATAACCACCATAGGTGTTAATCATTTCTTTACCTCTATCTTCCTTCTCCCCATCTCTTTGTATCATCTTGCCAAAATATAAATTTCAACTGGCATTTTGTATAACATTAATTTCTGAAATATACAGATATACATAATTATAAATATACAAATAAATTTTGGGTTTGAAGATTTAAAAAGGAGGGGAACAAAGTAGAAAAGTGGCCCATCTTGGGAAACCAAAAACAGGAAAGAACTAGGAGATGAATGCTTCTATATAGAAATGTATGAGATAAACAGTGAGAATACGGGAGTGGAAGAAATGTTAACGGAAGTGAGATCACATGTAAAGTTGAAAGGAGTCTCTAAGACTTTGGTGTCTGATCCATGAGACTTTTGCCAACCTCAGGTGGAGGAGTCACCTCTTCTTTGCTACAAAGCAGCAGCCGCAAAAGCTTAAGGTACTTGTCATAGTATGCTGCACACTACAATCATCTGATTCACAGAGTCCCTTAAGAACAAAGACAGGTGTTTTATCTTTGTATCAGTGTTGTTTTCCTCATGAAGTAAGAGAAGATGGAAACTCAAGAAATGTTCACAATAGACTAGGTAAGAATTATCAGTAACACTCAAGTCACCTGCTGCAAGGGTAGACTCATAAAGTTACAACATAAAACACTACACAGAGTAATCATCAAAAGATCACTGTTCGAGGGCTCTACCTGTCACACCTCATTCCGGAGCTTTCCACTACTCGCCTTTCCAGATCTAACACAGAGCGGATCTAACACTAAGCTTCGGAGTCACACCTAAATTCAAAACTCAGTTCCACCCGTTTCCCAATTGTGTGACATTAGACAAATTATTTACTCTCTGTAATCCTCAGTTTTGTCATCTGTAAAATGTGGACATAATGTCTCCTTTATAAGGTTATTGTGAGGATTAAGAAAATGCACATAATGTGATTAGCACAGTGCCTAACAATGCTAAATTTTAAAAAGCTGCTATTACTATTTTTCAAATGAATTTTCTTTGACATTTGGAAAATGATTCCTATTTCCTAAAACAATGGTTCCTAATTAAGAAAGCAAATTATACAAAAATTAAAACAAATTTAAATTTTGTTTTCACTTTTTGTAAACAACCAAAAACAGATCGATCTCCAGATCTCACCCCTAGAAATTCTGATTTTCAAACTCTGGGGTAGAGCCACACCAGTTGAGCCTCAGTTAAGAATCATTCGGATAAAATACTAATTTTAACACATTTTTCTGGCAGAACACTGATACCAGCGGTTCTCAAGGTGTATAGTCACCGGACCCCTTTATGCTCTGAAATCCTATCAGGAATTCAAAGAAGTTTTGTTTACATGGGTTCTATCTATCAATATTGTGTTAGAAATTAAAATGAAGAAACTTCTAAGACACAGGAAATCACAAGCACACGTTGTATTATTATCATGAGTGATGATGCTATCACGTGTCACACAGCCTGGAAAAACTGCTACACACTCATGAGAGAACCAGAAAAACAATTAGATGACAGCTTAGTATTATCATCAAAACTGTTTTCACCACAGACACCATGAAAGATACTCAGGAACAACTAACATGCAAAAGAAATATTAACTCAAAGTCTAATCTGAAAAGAAAAACAAGAACTGATTGAAGCAAGGGTTCATTACTGGCTTTAAGAAAACTGTCACAGAAATTTTATCTTCACATTGTGAGATACAATGACTCATAAGATGTTCTATAGCAAGTTAGGATCCCATCAGAAATTTAAGCTATTTCTGCCTTACATTTATTTATTCAAAGAACAGTGCATCTGGCAAAGGCTGCCCAATCTTATATAAATATATTCAAAGTCCATCTGGAATTTTATGCAGCCTTAACATGCCACCATGCATTTTTCCATTTGCTATCAATTTTAAAACTTAAGAAACAAAATAAAAGGATTTAGGCACAACCAAATTTTCCAGCACAAGACCATCCTCTCTGGTTCATTATGGACACAGCAGCCAGCAACTTCCTACAACACAACTCATTTCTCCCCTGCCTTGATAAAAAAGAAAAGCCTCATGGTTTATAAATCTTCTCATGATCTGCTCTGCCGTATGTCTCACCTACTTCCCCCTACAACCACACCCCACTTCCCAGGGGAAAAAAAAGAAAAGAAAATTTATTGACGTGCCTACCAATGTGTTCTGGGAATATCCGTGAAGATACAAAGATTACAGATGATCTAGAATTATAGATAATTCAGATAAGAACATATACTTCAAAGTGCGGTAAGTATTCTAAGATTATATACAGTGCTCCAAAAATACAACAGAGGAAACTAATGCAGCCTGAGGGGCCAGCTGAGCCTTCTCTGAAGAAACACAGTTTAAGCCGAGACCTGAGGATAAAAGGGGGTGGAGTAAGTGACCTCTGTTCTCTTGCCTATAGAACACAACCACTGGGAAGGCTGGCCCAGGTCCTTATCTGTACTTGGGCTTGGCTTGAGCCTTGTGAATCTCCTGCTTTTACCTGCACATCCTGCTGACTACATCACCTGAGAGCCTCCTCTGGATGGACTGAAGGTGACAAACTGTCCTGGTTTTAAAACTGAAAGTCCTACATTCAGAGAACCCCTCAGTCCCAGCAAACCAGGATGGCTGGCCGCCCTAGCCCTCACATTACTTAATCTAAGTACCATGCTTTGGCCTAATAAAGAAAAACTGTGGCCCCATAATGGCTAAACTTTAAAAGACTGAAAATGCCAAGTCTCATCAGGCCTCACATACATTGACAGCAGAAGTGAAAAGTGGTTCAACCACTGTGGACATCTGTTTGGCGATATCTACTAGAGTGTCCAGTAGATAGAGTATACCGCCCCATGAACCAACAATTCCACTCAGTATTTACTCAAGAGGAAGGAGAGCTTAAGGTACACCAAAAGGATGTTCACAGCAGCTTGGTTCACAGGAGCCAAAACTGGAAGCCACTCGAATGTCCACCTATGGGAGAAGAGGCACTGCTGGGCCAGAAAGAAGAGTAAGTGACAGAAGCAGTAACAAAGACGGACCCCACAGACGTCGTGCTGAGTGAAAACATCAGGCAAAAATACTGCAGGCATGCCACTGAGAGAAGTCACAGACCAGGCAAAACCAACGGGGAGTGGCAGACATCAGAGAAGTGGTTACCTGGAGGGGAAGATGGTGGCAATGACCAAGAAGGGGCACAAAGGAACCCAATGAGGTATTAGAAAGTCTGTCCATCTTGATCTGAGTGGTGTAATAGAAATGCACACATCTGTGAAAACTGATTGACCTGTACACTTTACCTGTTACACTGTATTTCACATCTTGATTTTAAAATACTTTTAAACAGAACTAGGATTTCTCCTTCCAGACCAATGAAGTAACAGGGACCACATCTACCCTCCTGCCTGAAATAACCAGAATTTACAAATTTTGGTTTTTACAAATTTACTCCAAAACATCAAAAACTAATAAATAATTTTAAAAGCAGACAAAATACATGAAACATGAGGCCACTGGCACATCAGGCAATGAAGACTAGAGATCCCTGAAAGACAGGAAACAGAGGGTGAGCCCCAGCACTGGCCCTCCTGATTGCCTTGACAGAACTTCTAGGCAACAATGAAGGAGGGGAAACTGGCAAGTCTGGCAGACTCCTGGAATGAGGAGACAAAGGTGAGAGACCAGGCAGATCAAAGAAACTAGAGTCCAGAAGACAGAGTACAAGACGAGAGAAAACCTGGAGATTGCAGATGGTGGTCCTGGAGCACAGCACCCATCAGTGAACACAGGAGAGGAAACTGCCGTAAACCAGGGGAAGAGTGAGAGGGGACACTGCCCAGTGCTCAAATGGGGCCACAAACAGTGCTTGTTCCCAAATGACCACACTGGAAAAACTCATAATTCACACTGTATTGGGTAGAGTACACAAAAAGGTCTTGCCTAAGTAACAGGGAACAATTAAGCCCTAGTCTGAGCACTTATTGTTCAGTATCCACTTAACACATACACATTAAGTCATAAATGCAACAACCAAAAGGACCAAACTGTTTCCCAGTGACTTGAGTGTATCCCAGAACAAGGTTCAACAGATTTATAGGAATACAAGAATATCCAGGACTCAAAAAAGTAAAATTTACCACTGCTACACACCTATTAGAAGGCCTAAAATTAAAAAGACTGACCATACAAAGTGCTGGCAATGATGTGAAGAAACCAGAGCTCTCCTCCACCCTGCAGACGGGAATGTACAGTGGTACAATCACTTTGGCAAATAGTTTGCAGTTTCCTAAAAAGCTAAAAATATCCATCATATGATAAAGCTACTTCACTTCAAACCAAGAGAAAATGTATGTCTGTCCAAAGACTTGTACACATTCACAGCAACATTATTTGTAATAGCCAAAAACAATATTGAGTCTTCTAATTCCCAAACACATTGATCAATGGTTTGTTCTTTTTGTTGAGCTGTATTCCATTCTATGGATGCACCACAGTTTGTTTATTTACTCCATTGTTGATAGACATTTCTCAGTATTGTTAACATGTCAATTCTCCTCCCAAATTGATCAACGGATTTAACACAACCCCAATCAATACCCCAGCAGAGTTCTGCTGAAATTGATGAGCTGATTCTAAAATTTATACAGAAATGCAAAGGATCTAGAATAGCCAAAACAATTCTTAAAAACAGAAATCAAAGTTGGAGGGCTAACATTACTTGATTTCAAGAAGTATTAGAAGCACAGGGAACAATATTCAATATCTGGTAGTAACATGGTGAAAAAGAATATGGAAACAAATGTGTGTATGTTCCTATATAACTGAAGCACTGTGCTGCACACCAAAAATTGATGCAACATTATAAACTGACTATACTTCAATAAAAAATATATTTAAAAAGTATTAGAAAGCTATAATAATCATCCCAAGTGTATTAATGGTGGAAAGACCAACAAGTGGATCAAAAGAACAGACCAGAAAGGCCAAAAATGGGGCCATGCATACATGACCAACAAATTTGACAAAGGCACAAAAGCAATGCAATGGAGAAAGGATAGCCTTTTTCAACAAATGGTGCTGGGGCAATTAAATATGCATCCAAACCCCTGCTCCCAAAAGAAACTGAATATGGATAGCTTGCACAAAAATTAAATAAAAATGGGTCATAACTTAAATCTAAAACTATAAAACTTCTACAAGAAAATATAGGAGAAGACTAAATTACAGCAAAGTATAAAAGCAAAACTGATTCATACTTTCTGGAAGGCTCTTTAGAAACACTTATTAAAAACCTTAAAACCTGCTCATGCCCTCTAATCCAATCATTCCACCAAAATAGACAAATTCATGACATTCAGAAAGTATCTGCTAGGATAGTTATGGAAGCATTTTTTTCAACTCCTTTTCCCCTGTAAACTACTAAATAGTCTAAAAGAATTCTCTAATGTACATACTATTTAAAGCTGTCAATTATGTGATATATGAATTATCAATATAAGAATCATGAGTCGTCTCATACTATAAGATATAATCTTTTTCAAAGTTTTAAGCAGTCTGGAAACCAAAGATCAGAACATTGATAGTCCACCATCGACAAAATAGAAACAAGAATCAATCAAAGGGTACAGGATGACAATTACGTTTCTGCAGAATCTTTCCTCCTGAGAGGCCTTTCACTAACGAGCTTCATAACTGCTAAAAATTTCATATAATCCTATCATCCCCTCCTATCCTATTTATAGTCATTTATTTTCCCCCCTCCCCCTATAGTCATTTATATGAAAAGATATACAATTCTAAGCAAGCTTTTAAAAAAGTCTTTTCAAACAGGGAAGAATATGGAAAACATTTCTCCAACTGTATTGAGTACTGAATAATTTGAAAACAACATCAACAAAAGAAGAAATGGATTTGCTGCTTAAACTATGAAAACCCAACAAAGGAGTCAACCATAGTACACCTTAAAGGCAAAAAGAATTATTAACATGTAAAAGATTTTATTTCCTGTTCTTTTATCTCAGGAGAGGTCTTTCCAACACCTTCAATAATTTTTCTACCAGGTTGAAATTAATTTCTCTCTGGAATTACAGTTTCACTCACATGAGTTACTGATACTCTAAAATGTAAAGCAAGTTTGACTAACCAGCTATTTTTACAACCTTGCCACTAAGACTCACAAATCCCAACAATGTGAAAATATTCTTGCAGCTTTAAAGACTAATGGAAGTATTGTACACTAGGTGGTGGAGGGAGGACAAAACACAAGAAAAAGT
Source organism: Vicugna pacos (assembly GCF_048564905.1). Taxonomy (NCBI): domain Eukaryota; kingdom Metazoa; phylum Chordata; class Mammalia; order Artiodactyla; family Camelidae; genus Vicugna; species Vicugna pacos. The sequence continues at coordinate 31,183,508 of NC_133001.1, forward strand.
AGGAGACTATAGGGAGAAAAAACTGTGTTAAGAAGGATGAATTTACAAAAATCATTATTTACGGAAAGAAGCCGGATAGAACCAAGATACTGTATCAGATGGTATCTGAAGCTACACTTTATTTCAACATCTATAAATACTGGCCAACAGAAATGTTCAATGTAGCTGTGAAGAAAATTAATTACTCCAGTAAACTATGGGGCAGGAAAAATCATGCTCATGAAGTGCCATGATTGGAAAGTAACCCTTTAACCCAGATAAAAACTATTCTTATCCGGCATTCAGGTAAGGTGCAATTTCTACTCTATCCTTTACTGAAGGGAATTAAAAAGAAAAAAGAAAAAAAAACTCAAGAGTTGATCTATGTGCTGTATAAAATGCAGGATACAGAAATTAAAAATAAAAGTAAATTGTAAACTAAGCCTTTTATTTCTCTTCAAAATCATATACCCATCTAGGCCTAAAAACTCAAGGTCTTCCACGAGTGAAAATAGAGTACATCATCCTTTGGAAGTTTCAAAAATTAATGACACAAACTAATGCTAATTCCAGTGTGGATTCAAAAAAAAAAAAAAGCTGATTAGAGTAAGCATGTAAAGTAATGACATTTTATCATTCTATTTCTATGTTAGAATATGAAAGCTCAAGAAGTAACATTCCTATTCTACCAAAGTAGTGTAAATCCAGGGATGATTTTATTCTCTATTCATTTACAAATTAAAGAACAAAAGGAGATAGGGCAGGAGAAATTCCTTTCACTAAAAATGACTCCAATATGCATTTTTAGAATTTAAGTACTTCTGCCCTTCCCTCCCTCCACAAAGACACAAACTAAAAACACAAGTTTATACCTAAAAGACTACTAATAACGTTATGCCCAAGGGTATTTACAAAGGCTTTTTTAAAGGATGCAGCACAGAGCTCTGAGCATCAGTTTAGAAGATTTTCAGTATAGTGGGGAAACTATATGGAAAAAAGAGGGTACAAGGAGGGCTTCTGAATGACCACCTCTTTCACTTAAATAGAAGCATCCTCGTTAGGAAATGTGTAACACACACTGCTCTGTGCTAATCTCTATTAGTAACTGCAGTACAAATGAATTAAAATATCTCTTCCAGTGCTGGTGATGATGGAGGGTGGCGGTGATGGTGGGTCACCATTATGGAGGAATAAAAACATACTCCAGGAAAGATACATGGCGAGGATTCACTGTCTCAGATGGGGGAAGAAGCACAAGGCAGTACCAACAACTAGTCTCATGGGTTGCACTTCCCAAAGATACCACATCCTGCTGCCCTTCACGGTGTACTCTCCTGCTCCCACCGAGCTTTCCTTTGTCTTACACTTTTTCTGATATAATGGGACCTATGTACTATGGCCTTGAAAAGGGGAACAAAAGTATGAAAAGGGAAAAAGCCTTCAGCCCAAAAGCTCTCTACAAGAACTGATGGAAGAGGTACAAACATATTCAAAGCAGCACATTTTTTAATTTGCAACTTATCACTAAAGGTTGGACTGATATTGAAAAGGTTCCTACACTAGAAAGGCAGAGGAGGCTTTTGAGACATTCATCACCAAATATTTAAATGTCCACTATGTGGAGTCAGTGGCAACAAAGGAATACAAGACCAGGGGTACCACCCTCAAAGAGCTCATATTCTAATTTGACTTAATGTTGCTATGACTTTTAGAAAGTTGCTGTTTTCTCTTTGGGCCACTGTAAAAATAAGAGCTAATAATAACATAAATTAACAAATTCTGGTTGTAATGATTAAAAGAACAAAATGAATATGTGCCTAGTGTAGCGCCTAAAACACAGAGTTCAAAACTTAGTTTTCCTTCCTTCTTCAAGATAAAGTATTGGCTTACAGATGTAAAATCTCTTTTGATATACAAGTTATTATCAACTTATTAAAATGCCAAGCCTATGAACAAAAGGCCAGATGAAACAGCACTGATTTACAACTAACAGAGCAAAAATATCTGAATTAAGCTTAAAGACTGCACAAAATCAAACAAAATATTGGCATAATCTTTAAAAATGTATAAAAATGTACATTTATTAATGCTTACAGGATTTGTAAGTCTGTTTTTAAAAATGACAATTTGTATCTGTTCTCTAACACAGAGGCAATTTTGACACAAGCTTTGGTCTTTTATCCACCTGTGTCCTCAAGAACTGAAGACCACCACACCACTGGCTACTAAGAAAAATGGAAATGAACAAATAAGGCCATCTTCAGTGCCTTAAAACTTTATTACTTTTATTCTATGTGTGCAATAAACATATAGAATAAAAGGAGCCCCTTCTCACATCCTGCACCAAGAAAATGAAGATAACGAGAAAAAGGGATAGAGAACACCCACCCGGGCCCCAGGCCTGGAGTCTGTGTAATGCTGCGGATGCCAGCTTCACCTTCAGAGAAGGAGTAAGGCTCCTGAAAGCCTTACAGGTGAAGGTGATAAATGGGCCATGGCAGGAGCCATCAAAGATGCCTCGAACGTCAGCTCAGCGACAGAACTGGCCAGACCCAAGAGGATTTTCTCCTCATAAGGATTCTCTCCATCTCTCTACACGAAGAATCTCCCCTCTACACTGCCCTGTTCTTACCCCAAATTGTCATGAAACAGTTCTTTCCTCTTTTATAAATGTGTAGGCAATTGGGGTACTTTTACTTTTGAATGATCACTCCCTAAAAGCACTGGGTGTCACTTTATAAGTCCCCCTGACAGGGGGTGGGCGTCCCTCCTGGGCATGTCACCTCTATCATAGCACTTACTCTCCTACAGTAAACCAGCCTGTGTCTGTAACCCACGGGGCAAAAGGGTTTCCGACAGCAGGGACAATGTCTGGTCACTACAAACATTCCCAGCACTCAGAATAGACCCCTGCTCCTCCTGAGATGTTCAGTGAATTATTTATTTAATAAATAAAGAACAAGATATTGGAAGGAACATGGTCCATGGAAAATAACTGGACTTGGAGTTTCCAGTTCTTGTTCTAGGATGTCATCCACTTGATGTATAATTCTGAATGGAATATATGAAACACAGCAATAATAAGCCTTATTCACCACTATCATCCATCTTAATACCACTGTTGCCAATATTCAGATATTCTCAACCTCCTTCCTTCCCTTTGGAGAAATCAGAAAGCTTATAATTATCTCCCAGCTTCCCACACCCTCTATCCTCCAAGTTATAAGCATGGGAACTGGTGTGAGGTGTACTGGGAGGCTATGAGGCAGGGGTATTGTCCTGAGACTCTTAGCCATCAGCAAACGAAGTTGAAAAGGTGAGGCTTTTATGCAGCAATTTCCATTCTCCAAGTTCCTAGGTGCCAAGACAGGGGCAGGCATCAGTAAGCTTCTTCATATGACTTCGGTAACCTTGGACTGAGGCTTCAGGTGACCATTTTCCAACTTCCTGGCTGTGAAGGGCAATGGAAAAAGCATGCTGCTTGCTAGCTTAGCTCCAGAGAAGGCTTTAGAGGGACTAGGTTTCCATGTGGGTCACTTCTCTGTACTGTTCTGCGAGTCTGCCAGGGGCCCAGCCTAGGTCTGTTCCTCCCAACTTTCCACTATTTTGTAAGCACTAAATTCCCAGTAACAGATCAAATCTGGACTGGCTTCTGTTTCTTTCACTGACTCTGATTCAAAAAGCTACCATTTTCTGTACATCCCATGATTTACCAGACATTTTATTCATTTAATTCCTACAAAACTCTCAAGACACGGAGGGTAACAGTAGGTAGAAAGCATTAGCTAGCTCCTTGTAAATTAAAGATGAAGACACTAAGGCTCATCAGCAAGGTTAATAAATCTGCCCAAAGTCTAAATGGTAGACCCATATTAATAATGACCAGGAAGACTCCAAAACTTGTTTTGCCACAATGCCATACTGGACAAACATAAAATGGGCTATAGTCATATTTATCTTCTCCAAAATAAATTTTTAAAAGATAAAACAAAATACAGAACTTGGGTCAAGAACTCAGCTATAATATACAGAGGGTCTAAACAGGTTATGTCTAAGGTACTTTCACGTCTAAAATTCTACAGCTTGAAATGCTACATGAAAACACATTTTGAGCTATTCTAAATAAAGGCAATATATAAAGGAAAAAGCACTAGTAGAAAGAGGTAGCAGTAGGAAGCTGTAGAATTCAAAATGTATATTATACTTCAATGGAAAGTTTTTTTTAAAGATAACCTGTGGAAAATTTTAGATTAGCCACTCAGCCAACAATAAGGATATTCATTAAACTCGTCATATGAAAATACAAAACATGAGTCTATATCCTTCCAACCCACAATTTAAGTCAAGCTAACACAAGGTCTTTAAAGAAGCTTAAGAATAGCTAATTATTGGAATGCCTCATTTAATAATCAATAAGCAACGTGACATCAATTTTAAAATAATTATATAGCACTTGCTTTGTTTAAAAAGATAATAGTAACCATTAACATTCAAAGTAACAGATCAATAAAAAAATGTGTATCATAAAACATAATTAACTTGTCAAATAAAAAACCTCTATAATATTTACAGTTGATGATAATTTGATTAGTGAGACACAAACCTGCCATAACTGATAATTATAAAATGTCATTCACAAAAATAAAAACATTACAAAGTAGCAAGAGAAAAATGTTCTTACGAATCAGTATTACTTTTAATGCAGCGACAGAAAATAGATCTTTGTGCCAACTCCAATCAGCTGGTAGTAGCTGCCTGGAAAAGACTGAGAAGGTTCTCCAGGGGCAGAGTTAGGGTTCAAGGTCTCAGATTAGCCACATCTGGACTTGGATTCAAAAAAGAAGAGTGTCAGGCTGAGGTCTACACATCTACATACTTGGCAGACTACGAAGCAACAGAACTACGGGCTATGTCCTCATAATGTCAAACTTCACAAGAAAATACAACAGACATCTAGAAATCCTTATCCCTCCTAATAAAATTTGTGGTCAAAGCACAAAAACTGGAAACAAGAAAAAGTTCTTTACACACAACAGTAATTTCTGTTGTTTTATTTTCTCTTCTCTCTTTAGTATTCTTTTTGGAAGTATTACAATTTCAACAACTGGGCTGAATGACTCAGAGAAGATACAGTTGTTGATCAGATAAGTGAACTGGAGTATTACATCAAAGAATTTTTCCAGTAAACCACACAAAAGGCCTAATAAAAGAAAAGAATGAGATCAATTAACAGAAGTCACAAACCTTTGTTACTAGGAATTCTATAGAGAAGAGACAAGAAATAGAAATCTTAGAAGAAAATATCCCTGAACTAAAACAAATTACAGGTCTTCCCTCATTTGAACATACATAAATTGGTTGGCTGAAATAAGTCCAACATGTAGACATACTCTGGCAAGATTTCAGAATGCCAATTCTAAAAGAAAAAGCTTCCAGAGGAAAAAACATGTTACCTACAAAAGAGAAAGAACAATACTGACATCAGACTTCTTATCAATAACACTAGATTCTAGAAGACAATGGAGCAATTACTTCCATGTTCTGAGAGGATATTATTTTGAACCTAGAATTCTATAAAGAGCCAAACTAACACTAAGTGTGATGGTAAGATAAAGACGTTTGAAGGCATGCAAAGATTTAGAAAGCTCATCACCCATCAACACCTTGTGAAAAAAATTTAGATGAGGGCAAAGCAAAACATAAATGTAATTCAAAAATAAAGATAACTTGGGTACAAAACCCCCTCCAGCATTTATTAAAGACTTTTCCATTAAAATTAATTTAGCAAAAGTTACTCAATATAAAAAAGCCATACTGTCAATCTTACAGAGAAAAATGCGCAACTCAGAAGTTGAGAATTATGTTTTATTTGGTTGATTTTCTGAGGACTTCAAGTCGAGGAGACAGCCTCTCAGATAGCTCTAAGGTAAGGGAGGAGCCAGAATATAGGGATTTTTTGCAACAAAAACCAATTAGCACATAGAAAAGCAAACTGGTGGTTGCCAGGGGAGAAAGCTGGTGGGAGGCAATAAACTGGGAGTTCGAGATTTGCAGATACTACTATATATAAAATAAACAAGTTTCTACTGTATAGCACAGGGAACTATATTCAGTTATCTTGTAGTAACTTATGGTGAAAAAGATAATGAAAACAAATATATGCATGTATATGTATGTCAGAAGCATTGTGCTGTGCAACAGAAATTGACCCAACACAGTAAACCATATTTTAATTGAAAAAAGAAAAAATTTTTTTAAAAAGACAAGGTTCTTGGAACATCAAAAGATTACTATTAGTTAAAGAAAAACAGATATCTCAAGTTAATGAATTTAGCACTTTTTTATGCATGGGAAGATTCAAGATTCTGGACTTACTGAAATCATTCCTTTGACATGCACCTTAGCTATCTAGTGCTGGTATCAGAATTGGGGTATTTTGGCCAGTGTTAGCATGTTATTAATTTAGAAATATTTGAGATCATAGGTCAATAAATAAATAGACATATGAACAATTTTCACTTAAAGACTTCACTTTTTCCAACCCCTGAATGGTGATTAAAAAATACACCACTCCTAGTAGGGGAGGGATAAATTAGGAATTTGGGGTTAACTTATACATAGTACTATATATAAAGCAGATAAACAACAAGGACCTACTGTACAGGGAACTATATTCAATACCTTGTAATAACCCATAATGGAAGAGAATCTGAAAAATACATATGATATGTATAACTGAATCAACCTTGCTATACACCTGAAACACAATACTGTAAATCAACTATACTTCAATTAAAAAAAAAACACATCACACCTCAGAAAACAATCCCAAGAAAACAAACAAACAAAAAAAACAAAGAGAATCTGTAAAGGCCTAAGTCCATTACAGCAAGGCTCTGAGCATTATCCAGGAATCTATCTTAGAATTCAGGAGATGGTTGCCTAGGGGGATGCCCAATACTCATTTATTAAATTTCAAAAAAATAGACTTCTTGACAGAAAGGGTAATTTGGCTGCCAGGTTTGTCAAGAAGTACTGGCCTTGCCATTAAGGTTATATTGGTACTCATTTTCCATTGAATAAATAAAATCCACAGCTCCAATAATCTGATGAAAATATATTTCAATACAATTTGTATTATAGTTTGTACATCAATTTACAGGTTGTATATATTTGAATATATAAGTACATACATAGTACAAGATCCAAACATTTTATCAGAGATAAATTAAAATGCAAAGGTATATTTAAATGAACATTATGTCACCTTTCCCAAACCCTTCTGAGTATATTGATTTAAAGGTCCCTATGATGGTTAGTTTTGTGTATCAAATTGGCTAGGCTATAGTTCCTAGTTATTCAAATTATAATCCAGGTGTTGCTGTGAAAGAACTCTGTAGATGTGATTAACATCAGCTGACTTTTCCAAGACAAAAGGCCATTTAATCAAGACATAAGGCCATTTACAAAGTCATCTTTTTCTTCAGCCTTCTCTTTGGCAGTATGATTTCTGCAATGCTATTAATGAGCTGAGTGCATCTCTTTATTTTGCCGAACATGCTAAGAATAAACAGGTGCTTGGAACACCTCAAAAGAATGATTATCAAACCGGGGTGTGTGTGTGTGTGTGTGTGTGTGTGTGTCTGTCTGTCTGTCTGTCTGTCTGTCTGCACGCAATAAATTAGGCGTATATTCTTAGAAAGTTTAAAAAAATCAGCTGATTTAAGTAAAGGAGACTATCCTCAATGATCTGGGTGGGTCTCATCCAATCAACTGAAAGGCCTCAGGAGCAAAACTGAGATTTCCCTAAGGAAGAAGAAATTCCACCTGGTCAGCCCCACAATTATTTAAGCCAATTACTCACCATAAAACTCTATTTATACAAACTAGCTGGAGATTATGTATGCATATAGGAGATTACATGTATGCATGATTTTTGGGGGGTTGGGGAGGTAAACAAAGTTTATTTTGGGAAGAGCAACTCACTGAGAGAGAAAACTGTTTTAAAATACACAAATATGTACTTTCTTTGTTTCTAAGAACTTTATCTTTTTAAACTTACACAGTTAACAAAAGAATAAAGCCAACCACAAAATAAGAATCAACAGAATGCAGCAATACAATCATAAAGGATAGTCAAATGTGCTTACACATATTTAAAAAATCAATCATCTAAGTTATAAACAATAAGTAGTTCATTTGTGTCCTTTTTTAGATTCTACACATAAGCAGTATTGTGTGGCATTTTTCTCTCTCTCTGGCTTACTTCACTTAGAATCTCCATGTCCATCCATGTTGCTACAAATGGCATTATTTTATTCTTTTTTATGGCTGAGTAGTATTCCATTGTATACATATACCACATCTTCTTTATCTAATCATCTGTTGATGGACAGTGTGTGTGCATGGTTCTACATACATACATATACATAATTTTCAACCAGTTGTTTATCTGGTAGAACCCTAAGTGATACAATTTATATAGGGGAAAGAGCATGAAGCATACATAAAGGCAACTGTTAGGTCTTGGCAAAACTTTTTAAACTGTTCTTCTCAGAAAATGACTCATAACTGGTTTAACAACCCTCTTCTAAATCTGGTGGTTTCAAAATTCTCTGCTTTCAGCAAGACTGAAAGAGGACATAATTGAACTGTCAGCTGCAAAATCATTAAAAATCACCTCTGATGAAAAACTGCTATATAATTTTTTACATACTACTCAGAATAATAAAGAAAGAGACACTCTGAGGACTGGGTCTGTTGCTGCTCTGTTCAGTGCTTACCCTTAGAGCTTAAGAAGAGTGTCCACAACATAGCAGAAGCTCAAAACATATTTGACAAATGAATAAATGAGCAAGGCTTCACCATTCTCATCTACTTAGATGAAAAATTTCTGTCAGAACCTACATCTACAAGTACAAAAATCAGGAACAAATCAGTACCTACACCTTGTCTCATCCTAGCAATGAGTTACATTAATTCAAGGATTTGTTAACTAAAGCCCCACCCATCTCATTAAGAGATGACTGCCAATAAAAACGTATTTTTATGTTTAGCAATTATCAAAATTTTTATAATATTTATACTCTAATTATAATAAATTCTAAAGAAATTAAGACCCTGAACCTTATGAACAAGAAATACAAAATGTTCTTAAATTTTAATTTACATACAATTTTTGTTGCAGAGAATGGTAAAATTTTCAAGCATAAAATACATTAGGCTAAAATTCTGTTTAGAAAGAAAAATGGAAATGAGCTCAAGGAGAAAAAAGCTCACGTAAAATTTCAAACTGTTATAGAAGAGCCTGTTCAGGCTTTTTTTTTGTTTTAACCTGTGATAGTGGGCAAATTGTCACAGTATTTCTTTTACACTAGAATATTTTAAAATATTTATAGCAATTACTTTTAAATGTCAGTATTGGCAACAAAAACTAGATATTATACCTTTGCAACTATTTTTTTTAAAAATTTGTATATATTTAAAATTTTTTATTACAACTTTTGATGTCAATTTTCAAATGTATGAGAGTAAAATTTTTTAAATTAAGGAAAAATCTAGAGTAAAAAATATGAAAACCACTATATTATTATTTCTGGGAAAAAAAGGTTGGGGAAAATACATGTATACACACATGAATGATTTCCTTCCACGTACACTGACTTTCTCTGGAAAAGACACCAGAAACTAGTTACAATCAAGACCTGATATGGGGAGTTTTTGCACCGAATATATTTTTTGTACCTTTTGACTGACTCATATTCAAATATTACCTTTCAGAAAACAAAAACTTTTAACAATTAACTAAAATAAAAATGTAAAAGACCACAAATAGGATGAATACCTTACTGACAAATAGAAAATTTCACAAAGTCAACCAAAGGAAGGAGAAAAAACATGCACACAAACATAAGGGAATTAAAACATAATTAAATATGAAAGAATTAAATATTCTACTGAAGTTAAAGACTCCCCGAATAGATTTCAAAAGAAAAAAAATGTAAGCAAAACCCCAGCTATATGCAGTCTGAAGAGACATAACACTAAAACACCTAAAAGATTAAAAATAAAAAGATAAAAAAGTACAAAGTAGACAAATGCTAACAAAAATGGGAATAGCATATCAGAAAAACCAGAATTCAAAGTGAAAATCATTAGAGAAAGATATTTCCTACTATTTTTAAAAAGAATCCAACTAAAGAACAACCTTTATGCACCTGAAAGCTTCAAGATCAAACACTGTTAGATACGTAAGGAGAAATGGACTGATAAACTTAGCAGAAGTAATCAACTGATTAATAATCAACAGATCAGACAAACTAAGCCTATTCATGTAAATAAATATCAAGTTTAAAAAAGATGTATTTACAGAGAAAGTATGGACTGAAATTTGAGTTGGGGTCTGAGGCAGAGGAAGCAGAATGTCAATGAAGTAAGATTATGTGGATTAATTGTTGAAGTTAAGTGATATTAAATGTACTCCTCTGTTGTCTGAAAAACCTGGACTACTCAGAAGTGAACGACAAAGCATTACACAGCAAAACCTACGTGAGATGACCACAGGTTCTCAAAGAAAAGTATGTAACTTTAAAAGCACTCACTAGAGGCAGTAGAGATAAATTAGGAGTTTGGGATTAACATGTACACACTAACAAATATAAAACAGATAACCAACAAGGACCTATTGTATAGCACAGGAAACTATACTCAACATCTTATAATAACCTATATAGAAAAGAATCTGAAAAAGAATACTGGTGTGTGTATGTATATATGTAACTGAATCACTCTACTGTACCTGAAACTAATACACATAGTAAATTAACTATACTTCAATTAAAAAAAAAAAAAAGAAAAACAATAATAGTAATAAAATTGTTGTCCAGTGGGGAGGAAAAAAGCATTTACTAGAAGAGAAGACAAATGAATCTGACTTTTTTTTTCTGCTTTTATTCTTCTCCCAGTGTATGACAGAATCATCTTGCCAAGTTCCATATGAAGTCCTACTGGGATTTCATTAAACTTACAGATTAACTTGGGGGAAAACTCATGTATAGCATTAAATAATACTTTAAAAAACCCGCTTCTGATTTTGTAACTTCTACAGTTCTCATTATTTCATTCATTTTTGCTTTTATATTTAATTCCTTCCTTCTTTTGAATTTTTTTTTCTCTTCTATCTTGAATAATAGATTTAATAATTATTTTTAGTCATTTTTTTTCCCCAAGGGTTGCTTTGAAGCATTTAGATTTTCTTATGAGTATCACTCTGGCCTCTTCCTACAGGTTTTTAAGATTAGTACTTTCACTGTCACTCTTTTTGGAATCATTCACAATTGCAGGTTTTATTTCTCCTGGAGCACAAAAGCTACTTATAAACATGTTTTTTAAACTTCCAAGTTGGATAGTACCTTGACCAGTTTTCCTTTTATTGTTGCTTATGTCATTGACTTGTAGACAGAATATTACTTGTGTAATTCCTACTTTCAATTATTTGTTAAGGTTTTCTTCAGGCCTCATTTATTGATGAATGTTACAAATTAATAGTCTGTCTCTTAATAGAAAATTTTACTTCATTCAGATTTTTTGTCATTGATATATCTGGACTTATTCTGGTCACCTTACTGTTAATTTTCTCTTTTCTATTGAGTCAGGGTCTATTTGGGATCATTTTAAACTCATCTATTAATCAAGCAATGTGGATGAAGTAAAATCAAATGACGTATCTGTATTTTTCAACTGGTTATCCTTAAATTAAGAGATATAACTAACATGAACTTCCTATCAATGTAATAAATTGAACAGTAACTATAACCTTCCTTTTCCCCAAAATATCAGACTTCTTTTTTCCTTTTTGGTGGGGGGAAGGAGGTAACTTGGTTTATTTATTTATCATTATTTTTAAATGGAGGTACCAAGGATTGAACCCAGGACCTCATCCATGCTAAGCACTGCACTCTACCACTGAACTATGCCTTCCCCCTGAAAAAATACCAGACTTTTAGAAAACTTTTACTCCCCTTTCCCAATTCTAATGTGCTAATTATCTGGAACTTTATTCCTAAAGCGTTAATTTATGTCATATTTCTTGTGTGTTGAAAAATACCTTGACGTGGTCATTCATACTTACTGAATTTTCAACTTTAAATAATTTGCTCTTCTAGTATGTATCTAAGATGCTCATTCCTTCATGGATAACTTTCTCTCTAAAAAGCCTAGGGTCCTCAGTTTTTCTTTAGTGTTCTGAAATGAAGTATGTGTCTTTCTTCCATTCAATCTAAAGATTCTTGTCCTTTATCCCTGAAGAAATGTTCTTTTTAATAATTTTTCCCTTTCTCTCATTTTTTTGAAGGTTTAAAAAGACAAATTTTTTATTTAAAAAGGCCAAAATGATTGAATGCTAATTTGAACAGCTAGGTTGTATTTAAGAAATGGTATGAAAACTGCATTTTTGATGTCCTTTAAGAGTTGGATTCCATTCTGTGCTTAGTTCTTTCTTCAAGACCTCTTAATCTCAGCTGGAGTTAGGAAGAAATATCTCTCATTTATGTTTATTACTTAAATACAGTGGCATTATTATTAAGCCTTTCTTTCTACTCACTGTTTTATTTCAATAAGCATTTTAATTTCTCAAAACATTTCCTTATTCTGATCATTCTTTATAACTGTTTTATAGGATCAATATGTATATGCATGCCACATGCACACACATAAATACACACACATAGAAATTCACACATAAATGTCTATAAAATTCTACTTTAAATATATTTGCTTCAAAGCTGGGGTTATATCTTACATATTTATCTAGTTATTTAATTCTATTATACACTGTGCCGCCTGCCTATGATACAAGTCTATTTCATTCATTTAAATGGCTACAAGGCATTCCAGAACATAAACAAAGTTTGGCTCAATACCCTATTGCTGAATACTTAGGTTTCTCTCCTTTTTTTATTTTTTTATTTTTTCGATATTTCAAAGGCATGTTTCCTTGGGCACCTATGATTAGCATCCAGTTATAAAAATACTGAATTTTAATTTGCTAGATACTGCCAAATTCTCTTCTGTATCCCAGGTCAAGGCAGTATCAATTCCAGCTGAATATAAACAATTTTAACTTTTTTATTACTTGTAACTTTAATCTCTAATTTTGGGGAATTTTGGAAAATACTGAGTTTATAAAAATTTGTACCTACTGAGTAACTTTCATGTTCCCAGTATTATGATGAATACTAGCAAATATATTAGGCAACAACAGAGACATAGCTTTTCTTTTATGATATTGAGTTTAGTGTCATTACTCTTGAATGGGTACTAGTCCACACCCCCAGGAGCCCTTTGAAAAGGGTGAGGTTGGGGGGAGGCAGTACTACCACAATGGGAGCAGTATTAACACTTCATAGACGGAAGACAAGGATGTTAGATACCCCGTAGATGTATAGGTATATACCAGAAAACAGTCCAATACCAAAGAACTGACTCATATGACTGTTAAATGTCCCTCTGGACATTTATATAAGTGAAAAACATGATTCTGTTATCTGAGACTAGAGCTAATTCCATTTCAGATATGAGAACACAAAATATATAGGGTAATGGTTTTAATGTAACTGATTTTTCCAGCAATATGGCCATCATACAAAAAGAAAAAAGACTGCATGTTGTTTTGTTCAGAATTTACCTATAGTACCATTTGGAAAAACCTCAGGAAATATGAGTTCGCACTGCCAGTGATTCTATGCACATAGGCAAACATTCTATAATTTCATTATACCTTCTGCTTTTGTCATGCCCCAGAACATACATATACTGAAATACACAGTACATATGATCCTATTATATATTACGTTATTATAGAATATTCTATTAATATTGTTTTTTTACATTATATGTATAAGTTATACTATCAATGAATTTCATTTCAGAATAATTAAGAGGTCACTTTTCCTGATTTGTGCTCAATGTGGCCGAAAATCATTTATAAGGAAAATATTCAGTGTAAGGCATTAGGGCAAGATCTCTTCATTCAAGTCAATTTGTCAAAAGAAAATGAAGTTTACTTAAAGAAAACTAATAGCTGATTAAATACTTTTAGTAGGTAGTTATAAGCTTAGATATTGATTTTAAATTGTCACAGAAAGAAAAAAACACCCCGTAACAGAAAAATCTACTAGGATCCTGTTCTAGTTATATCATCAATTGCCGAGTTAGAAATCACCCCGAAACACAGTAGCACAAAACAACTGCTTTATTTTGCTCACAGGTTCAGTGGGTGAGCAATTCAGACTAGCACAGAAATACTGTCTTTGGTTCACAATAACTGAGGCCTCAGCGGGAACTCAAACGGCACAGGCTGGATAAGCTGGTGGCTCCTTGAGGCACATGTCTAGCATCTGGACTCAGCTAGGACTGTCAACCATAGTACCAACAAATGGCCTCTCCACGTAGCTTGGTCTTCCCACAGTATGGTGGCTGAGTTCCAAGTAGAAATATCCTGAGAGTAAATATTCCAAGAAAACCAGGTAGAAGCTGTATGGCCTTTTATGATAGAGCCTTGGGAGCCACACAGCATTACTTCCACCATACTGTATTGTCACAACCCCATCCAGATTCAAGGGGAGAAGACACGGACTCCACCATGGAAGGAATGTCAAAGAATTTGGGGACCATATTTTAAAACCAACTTTTCAGCCAACAAAACAACTGAACAAAAAAAAAAATCCAATTTCAGTACTTTGAAGTAACAATCAATTGTGATTATTGGTTCTAACTCTCTCTCTCTCTCTCTCTCTCTCTATATATATATATAGATGTATATTCTTTTTCATAAAACTTACAAGGTATTGAACATAGTTCCCTGTGCTATATAGTATGAGCTTGTTATTTATTTTATATACACTAGTTATAAATCTTTTTTTAAAAGGTGCTAACTCTATTATAAAATCCTATTTTAGTCCAAAACGCTATTACCATTCTAAATTTTTTAAATAATTCTGAATTGTATATTGCATGAATCTTGAAAAAATAAAGTCCTAATATGCCCTTTGACACCAAAACATTTTCTAAGAACATAATGACTCAAACCAGGATGTGATAAGAACTGGGTACAGAAGTCACCTCACCTTTTACCTGAAACAAATCATAACCTTATTGCTTAATAATATTACCATATCCTGAAATGTCTATTTAAAATTATAATGATAGTGCCAACACTACTTTCTGATTCTACTTACATCAGTAACACAAAAACGTCAGAATTATCAATAAATTGGTAAACTATATGAACGGGACTTAAGGTAGGCAGGGTCAGCTTCTCCCCAGTTCTCTCCAACAGCTAACTGTGGCTTTACAATTCTGAGAAATAATAAATAAATCCTCCCCATCTTTCTTTTCCTCCTTCCACAAAGCTTCAAGTGTGTGTGTGTTAGAGTGGAAAAGCAGAGGCAAACAGAATGAGCATTAATAAGTTAAAGAACTATTCTCACTTGTCCCATTTTTCTCTATGTCCCAACTTCAGCCCACAGTGTAAGTGACACAACTGAAAAGTTGGAAAGAAAATTTAAGTAAGGTAGAGAGCTGTTAAGTACAGTAAACTCTTTACCTTTTGCCTAACAGGTTAAAAAATGACAGGGACACAAAATTTAACATTCTAAAGCTTTACATTTTCCGAATCACAATATAAAAGTAAATAATATGTCAAAAACAACTAAAATATGTGAAAGGCCATAAACAGCCCTGATGAAATTCCTCATTTTCAAAGACTTCATCAGTCATGAGAACCATGCTCATCTTAAACTGGCATCACTTTTTTAACCTGAAATTCTATTTCTAACAGATTAAGAAAATCAAGATTGCTTTTATTTATTTTTTTTTAAATACTTTTGTTTGGGGAGGAGGTAATTAGGTTTAGTTTTTTTTCTTTTTTTAATTTAACAGAGGTACTGGGGATCGAACCCATGACCTCATGCATGCTAAGCATGTACTCTACCACTGAGCTATACCCTTCCCCCCGCTTTTATTTATTTTTATTTGTTTATTTTTAACACCTTTATTGTAGTATGGTTCCCATATAGTAAACTACACATATTTCAAATGTACAATTTGATGAATTTTGATAGATTTATACACCAATGAAACCACTACTACAATCAAGACAGCTAAACATTTACCTCCCCAAGAGGTGCAATTTTCAAATTCCCAATTTACTGTTTTGCACCCCGTTTACTCCCTGGTAACCATAAGTTTGTTCTCTATGTCTGAGAGTCTGTTCCAAGTTGTTTTTAAAATACAAAGCATGTATGCTAGCTTTCAGTGAAACTACCTTAGAAAAGAAGAATCGGTAACAAGTACTCAAGTCAAATTTCTTTTGATTCTGAAGAATATACCACAAAACAGTCTAGGAATAGCACAACCCTCTCTCAAAAGAGAGTCCATTTCTTAATGCTCAGATTGTGGTCTCCAAGACCATTTCCCAGTGAAAGGAATCAGGACTCCATGGAGACACAGTTCTAGGTATAGAATATGAGCTTGGACCATCTTGTCATACCAGAAAGCAAGTCAGATATTAAAGACCACTGGAAGCATTTCAAAATGACTCAGGAACAAACCTAAATAAGCCCCACTGGCTAAAGATTAGACAACTTGAGTATCAACAGGATAATAATTGATAATAAATGTGAAATATGTTCAAGTCCTTGAGTACATGATAAAA
Organism: Vicugna pacos; assembly: GCF_048564905.1. NCBI lineage: Eukaryota > Metazoa > Chordata > Mammalia > Artiodactyla > Camelidae > Vicugna > Vicugna pacos. The sequence continues at coordinate 31,200,201 of NC_133001.1, forward strand.
ATAAAAAAGAAATAAATTGGTGATCTTTGGCGGATGACAGGAACCATCCCATTATTTCTGAAAACTGGCAACTAAAAAGAGTAAAAATCACTCAAGCATTTAACCTGCCTCTCCTATACAAGCTGAACCTAAAGAGTAACCTGATGGCTGACAGAGGGAATATTTATTTCAGAGAAATATTCTATCCAACAAATGAGGGGATGATAGTTTTAAAAGCACAATTTTTGCAGTTTTACTGAATAAACAGATTAAGACAATCGTCAACCAATCAATGATAACACCACAAAAAGATAGCTTACAAATTCTTCATTTTTTACTATAAAAGGCATTAGTAGAAAATTTTGCAAAATCTGAATAAATCCATAGATTTTCATCATGCTGGTGTTACATAAGAGAATGTTCCTGTTCTTAGAAGATAACACACTGAAGTATCTTTAGGGATTGGGGAAATATGTCTTCAATTTATTTTCAAATGGTTCAAAATTTTTAATATGTACACTAATAGAAATAATAGAGCAAACAGTAAAATGTTAACATTTGGGGAATCTGGACAAAGGGCATATGGAATTCTTGGTAACGTTTTAAATAATTTTCATAAATGTAAAATTATTTCAAAGTGAAATGTTAACAAAAGAGACAGGCAACAATACATTATGGACCTCATGATAAAAGTACAAAATACTACCCATGAAATGATCTTGTACTCCCACCCCCACCCTTCTCCCTAAAAAAACTGTGGACTGAGATGCTTTAGAATCTGATGTAACTATCCATCTACAGAGAAACATGGTAAAGGACACAACAAAGATGCAATAAACAAACTCCAAACCAAAGGAAACTCTATAGGATGAACCACTTGGTATCGTCAACAAAGTATTGAGACAGAGAGAGAAATGTGAAATAATATGTATCTATAGGTACAAAAACTTAAGATGTCCACACAAAAACTTGTACAGGAAGGTCCGTAACAGTATCATTCATAATAACCAGAAAGTGGAAACAATCCAAATGTCCATTAACTGATGAACAGATAAACAAAATGTGGTACATCCATCCAATGGGACATCATTTAGCTATAAAAAGAAATTAAGGAATTCATGCTATATATAACACAGAAGAAACTTGAAAACACTATGCTAAGTAAAAAGAAGCCAGACACAGAAAAACACATACTGCAAGATTCCATTTATATGAAATGTCCAGAAAAAGCCAATCTATAGAGACAGAAAGTAGATCAATGGTTGCCAAGGAATGAAAGAAAGGAAGAATAGGGTGTAATTGTTGTTTTTTTTTAGGGAGGGAGGGGGTGATGAAAATAATCACAGTGATGGCTATACAGCTTTGTGAGTATACTAAAAATCACTAAATTGTGCAGTTTAAAAGTATGGATTTTATGCTATGTGAATTACATAGCAACACCAAAAAAATGGGCAAGAAAGGGCAAGAGGGTATAGCTCAGTGGTAGGGTTTGTGTTTAACATGCAGGAGGTCCTGGGTTCAATCCTCAGTACCTCCATTAAAATAAATAGATAAAACCCTAATTATCTCCCCCCAGTCAAGAAAAATAAGAGACAAAAGGTATCATTTTTTTTAAAAAATGGACAAAGAAAAAGAAGACTTGAGTCTTATCAACCAATCTATTGACCTAAACAAACAAAAATGAAAAAAATGTTATAAAAGAAAAAAATGTGAAAACAAAATAGGTATTTGATGATACTAATGTTTACAAAATCTTAAGTAATCAATGCATGCTAAAATAAGCTGGTTAAAATTTGACCAAGAACAAGATATATCCGTAATTGCCAACTATCTTCCCTCAAAATAACCTACTGAATGCAGAGGAACACCATGTTAGCCAAGTCATCAAACCCAACATCATCCACATAATTGGGTTTGTCCGAATACAATGTACTGAAAAGGACACATCATCACCTCCATGGCATCCATACAAAAAACACAATCTGAATCTAAGTATGAGGAAACATTAGACACTCACAAATTGAGCCAACCTCAACAAAATATCTGGCCTGTTTTCTTCAAATATGTTAAGGTCCAAAGACACAAAGACTGATGAACTGGTTCCGTATCAAGGAGACATGACAATAAAACACAATGCGTGAGCCTGAATTTTATTCTAGACTAAGTAAAAATATATAGCTATGCAGCACACTGTTGAGACATGAAATGTGAATAAGGATTGTGAATGAGATAATAATCTTGTAAAAATACTAGGTTTTCTGAGATGTTTACTATATAGGGGTTTTTCCTTACATTTAGGAAAAACACACTTAAGTCTCTAACTTACTCTTAAATGGTCAGGGAAAAAAAATACACACACACACACACACACATACACACAAAGAATGATAAAATGTTAACTGCTGAACCTGGGTAAAGGGCTTACTGGGTTCCTTGTATATTCTAAGCACTTTCTGTAAGTTTGAATGAGGCCACATCTTTTAGGAATACCTGCTGAAATATTTACCAATGAAATAGTAAGACTTCTCTGATGAGCTTCAAAATAATGGGACGAGTAGGGGTCTAGAAGAATTAATTGGTCATGTATTAATAACTGTTAAAGCAGAATAATGTAAACATCAGGTGTATTATACTATTCTCTATACTTTTATATGTTTGAAATTTTCTGCAATAAAAAGTGTTAAAGAAGTCCACAATGAAGTTTCTCAAATGGAGAAACTAAGTTGCAAGAAAATTTAGTACCCACATTCAAGCGTAGTTTTGAAATCTAATATATGACACTCTATTAATCCTCCCTTAAAACCTCTTTATAAAGCATGAATCATTTAAGCAATTTTATCCTCCCCACCTGAAGTTTTAGTCAATACAAACAGAAATATAGTTGATACCTTTAACTTCATTGTATGCAGACATACAGTTACCTTTGAGAGTAAAAAATCAATAAATAATGGAAGAAAATAGGTAAATGTAGACAGAAGTAATTGACCCAAAGAGATGATCTACAAATCGCTGAGGAGGTTAAAAAAAAACAACTGGCATTTATTAAGCACCCATTATGAGCCATTCCTTAGGTCATTTAAACCTCACATCAATGCTGGCATAATTTATCCCTTAATTTTTTTAAACATATATAATTGGAAATGAGGTGATTTTTTTCCAATCCCATTTTACAAATGAAGAAAATGCAGATGAGTAAGAATTTCAGAAATTTTCCCAAGGCAAGAAGTTAACTATAATCTAAACGCAGGTCTTTCTTTAAACTGCAGGACTACCATTATATAATTTGATTGATTAAGTCTCGTAAAATTTCATTTCTATGAGTCAATACTGAGAGCTTAACCAGTTCTCAAAAAAATGATTTTCTATATCTACAAGCCTCATAGACAGCACCAAGAGGCAGCCATGCTGAGATCCTCCATGAACAGTGAGTGAACAGAGCCCCTAACAATCTTTATAACTCACTACCTTTGCAACAACTTCAGAAGCTACATTAGAAGCTAAATTAAATCCAAACCTATGTGAATATAAATGAGACATTCTATCTTTAAGTTTATGTCGTAAACAGTGAATAAAATCCAAATAATTTTGTATAGATACTTTAATAGCACATTCAATTTATAGATTCCAGCTATAGCTAAAATACCCAATTCACATATCATTTTAAAAAGCAATGTTTATGCTTCAATTAAAAAAAAAGTTAGGAGATTAGCAGCAGAATCAGAAAAAAAAAGGAAATGTTTTGGTCTCACACATGAGGAACAAATATGATTGCCCTGAATCTGTCAATACATAATTTGTAACTATTATAGAATAACCTATATCATCGTTAACATTACCTCTATGGAAATAGAAAGAGACTGAAAAACATTATGAAGTACAATAGAAAATATAGCAGGAATTTAATTTATGAGACAATCAATCTGCTTGGTTAAACTGGCGACACAGTGGAGGAATCATTCTCAGGCAGACACACAAGACAAACCTGTGTGTAAAATCGTGTCCCTTCCTCCATTACCAAAACATTTCAAAAGCTTCAGGATCCCCAAGACCAGAGTTTGACATATCACAGTATTAAATTGAAAAATACAAATACATATGGTCCTAGTGTCATTACATATTTTGTAGGATGAAAATGGCTTTCAAAATAAAGTACTCCCTTCTTAAAATTTAAATCACTTTTTAAATGTTGTTTAAAAAAAAATCAAATGGGCTAAAGTATGTTAAAGCTGTTGGTGGTGGGAGAAGCACACAATAAAGATTAAACTATAAAGAAGTGCTTAGGGGGGGAGGGTATAGCTCAAGTAGTAGGGCAAATGCTTAGCATGCAGGAGGTTCTAGGTTCAATCCCCAGTACCTCCTCCAAAATGTAAATAAATAAACCTAATTACACCCCCCCCAAAAAAAACTAAAAAATAAACAATAAAAAAAAAGAAGCACTCAGAGTTGCTACCTACAGGAATTTTCCATACCCAAATATCACTTTGTACTTCTTTCTCTGGCAAACTTTTTTTCCCCATACATACCAATACTATAAACATATAATAAATACTCAGAATTTTTTAAACTGTAATATAACCCAGTTGTTTCAGAGGGGAGACAAAAAATTCTCCAAAATACCAGTGAAGTATAAATTTCCTCATGTCCGACCTTCAAACTACCATGGAAAATGGGAGATGGCAAAACACTGCACTGACTGTCTGCTAAAGCCTATTTGCAAAGACTTCTATTTCAACATTTTGACTAATTAATGAACATATGATGCAACCTAAAATATATATATACTAAAACCAAGCACCACCCAAAACCTACTCCCATCTAAACTAAGAGGAAGACAAATGGGAAAGCAAAAGGCAACAAAAAGGACTTTTCCTCATATCACAGAAAATAAAAGATTTAAAACATGTTTTAATTTTCCAAGATAAAGACAATTAACTTACTAGCATGCTTGTCTGCAAGCATTATAAGCGTGTTGGAAATATCTCGTCGTCTATAAAAGCACACTACTTTTGCTTCCACGTTGCCAGTTGCAGTCTAAGAAATAAGAAAAATAAAAGTCATCTGTACTGAGTATTAGATTCAAGTAGTTTATAAAACAAAACTAGAGACAGCAAAATTATAAGATCACTGTCGGTTACACTGTACCAACCACAACTGCAGGATAATCAGAGAGCTATAAAATTCAAATAAGGACAAGCAACATTTGTAAAGGTTCCAAGTGAAACTGAAATGTCAAACATAAAATAACACACCGGCATCAATTAAACTAAAGTGATCAAACAGCTTTAATGACTAAAGCCAGACACATAGTTAAATCTGATTAGCCATAAGAAACTAGTCCCTCAAATTTCAAAAGCCACAACATAAGAGAGTTAAACATACATCCTCAAAACCCACTTCCAGAGGCACAGGTTAAGTGTGCAATCACCCAGCCCTCTCCAAAACACCTCCATGTTTGACTGGTGGTGAAGCTCTGCAGGTGCAGGGCAGCCCTCACGTGGGTGTACTAGATAGCTTGGAAAAGTATCCTCAGCCCAAGGGAGCCTATGAATCCATATAGGTCAATATTCTTGGGAGTACTTAATTTACCTTCACATATGAAAGTATTAAAAACCCTGAGTTATGAACACTGAAGCCCTTATTTCTTTTTGACTACAGTCTACAATACAATCAATATTCAGTTAGCTTGTGAATTTACTGAAGCTGGGGCCTAGGCTCCTATTCTATTCTTTATGAATTCTGAGAGCTTTCAGGGTCAATCATTTCACTACAAAGTTCATTGTAAAAACACACAGATTACAATAATATGCTACTATGATTTCCAAATTCAAACAAATTTGAGAACAAATTTTCAGAATTTCTTTAGGCTTACAGATATATTCAGGCATAAAGAAATAAGAAAATATATGTGCTGCAGTAAATTTCTTAATTTTATGAAGTTCAGCGGCAGTATTTTAGAGTGAGAAATAATCTCGGAGAAATACTGCCCCTTATAATTGAAATCTTATTAAATCCTAACCAAAGTGCTTCTATATTTCACAATATTGTGATCAAACACATCCTCCAGAAGTAATGATCCAGCAATCTGCCAAATGAACAGGCCAATATTTCCATGTAAATAAAATCTATCAATTATTTCAATTTTAAGTGCTTTATCAGTTTCATCTTCTTGAGACAAAAGCATGTTAAAAACCCAAAACAAAGCAAGAATTTTAAGACATAAGTATTTTTTTTCTGTCTCACTGGTGAGTTCCTTCAGTAGGGGTACTCTATAAAGCTAATTAAATGCTTATTTAAACCTGCTTGGGGGGTGGATGGCATAGTTTAAAATACATATTCTCTTCTGAACCATGTACACACTTGGCTATTAGGTAGCTTACAACTACAGTATCCCTCTTCTCTACAATACACACATACACACACACCCTTGAGCATTCCTCTAAAGGTGAGCTACTGAAATTGTGGTCCAAGGCCCAGTCCACAACAGTTACTGTGTAGTGAAAAGAGCACAGACATTAAGAGTAAGTGTATTATAGCATTTGAGAGTTAATTTTATATCTATATTGAACCTAGTAATGAAAAAAGAAGGGCTTCTATTTTTATAAGACTACTTTAAATTTCATTGTTCTACTACTTTTTTAAAAATTTTACAAAAGCGGTCTGAGGTAGTGAAAATTCTTAAAAATCCTTCACCACAAATAGTTTAAGAAGCAAGCTCTGAAAACCTAGGTTAAATATTTTGTATATATGAAGCCTGGTTATTCTTTCAACTCACCAAATTTCTTGTGCACTCTTCCTGTGAGCCCCACCACAAGCTAATCACCACGGATGCATGGTGGCTGCCCTCACAGAGCCTCCCTCCACTGCAGCAAGGATGTGTGCTCACCTGTCATCTCCTCTCCAGCCTTCCAGAGCCAGGTTGTCATCGTGCCCCTCACCCAGAAACCTTCACCAGTTCCCCACAACAGAGGCACAAAAGTAAAACATTCCTGACAAATTCTCAGCACTATTTTCATTTACTCCTTCCTTTCGCCTCCAGATTCTACTTCTCACTCACGTTGGGGAGGGCAAAAAAGCTTCAAAGAGAGAGAAAGTGGGCAGATGATCCCTAGCTAGCTAGAAAAGGAGCAAAGCCCACGAGGCGAAGCCTGGAGGACATAACAGTCTAAGAAAAAAGAAGACATGAGCAAAACCTACAGGTAGGAAAAGCAGGGACCAGTATAAAGAAGAACCTATGATCAACAGCAACTTCTCTCCTCGGTTCTTATCTCCATTTAGGCCGCAGCCTCTTAAATCTCTACTCTGTCAAACACATTTAATAAAACATCCTCCGGCAATAAGGGGCTTTTAGTGAACTTCATACTACCATCCGTTTCTATCCCAGACTTAGAAAGTACATTATTTTAAAAATTAAAAAAAAAAGCCAAACACCTTTCCATTTCAGAAAGTTGAGCTAAAGAACAAATGGACTTTGTGTCATTTTTCTTATTTGGTTTAATTTACTTATTTTGCTATCTTGCATGCATCTTAAGGCATCATAAATCCTTTCTGAAACAAGTCAAAGAATAAAAGAAAAGGTAGATACTTTCAAAAAAAAAAGAACAAATGGAAAGGAACTTTCTTTTCCCAATTTCTGTCCTTATTTCCAATGGATCCTAAATGTTAGGAGAGGTTTTAACTTAAAAGGGCTTTTAAAGGATCTCCTAAAATTATGTGCAAATATAGACTGAGAGTGGGGGATTGGAATAGAGGCTCAAAGAAGTTAGTGGCTACCCTCCCCCACCAAAAACTCCCCTAAACATTAAAATGAACTCAGTGCAAACTGGATGGCTGATAACATACACAGAATATGAAGATACATACAAATTATACAATATACATACCAAAAACAATAGCAAATGACATTAAATTTATCTACAAGCAGAACTTTCAGAACTTTCTGAGACTGTACCTTCATTATTATATGCACAAAGCTCTCTTTCAATGTGTGGACTCAGTCTTTAGAAGAGCAACACCCTATCTAGATAGCGACTAAATAAAATTTACCAAGAAGCTGTTTACTGTTTTAACTTTATAAACTTCCTCCAAAAGATCTGAGTGAAAAATAGGGGAGAGAAAAAGACAATATAAACGATAAACAATGTTAAACTGTGTTCATCAACCAATATTTAGTTTTGCACTTAAAAGTTGCCAGAATGAGACAAAAATTTATTTCCTTACTTTAAAAAAAAAAAATACTGTAATCCTGCTTTCCAAATGACCAAGTAACATTTCAAATAGGGTTTTTAAAAAAAAAAAAAAAAAGGGCCCATGAATTTTCTATAAAAACGGTGACTGACAGCATATCCAAGGAATTTCATTAAAAAAAAAAGAAACTTGTATTTAGAAAAAAGTTAATACAGTAGGTTAATGTCCCTTCTTCTCCTGTTTGATCAATTAGAATATACCACGTGTTCCTAAATTCATTATTTGGATTTCTCAATTATGTTACCTTTTCCCACTTAGCCAACTTGACCTCCGACCCTCTCAAGGGCCTTTCTGGAACTCCTGTGGCCCCTCTCCCATGGCGACCTCTTTCTCATCCTTTAGGCCTCAACTTCAATGTCCTTAAAGCTCCTCAAGGCTTTTTCAAAGGAAGTGACCTCTTATTCTCCAAGTCAAGGCTCTTGCTTAGCTCCTTTGTAGATGCTAACACCAGTTATCACTATTCATGCCTGTTAACATACTTTTCCACGTGTCTCCCTTATGAGAACACAGACCCCGTGTGGGCAGAGATCACATCCACACTGGTCACTGTTGTATCTCTGAGCCTAGCATAGTTCGTGCTATGTTGTCAGTGCTCAGTAAGTATTTGTTTAATGGATTATTTAAAATAAGATATCTTTTTCACATCCCTTCAGAAATAAAGGTCCTATGTAAATATTTAGTACTTAATTAGCCAATCTCAGTTCCTTTTTACCAATACTTCATGCATTCAAACTGCTATTCTCTAAAAGTAGAGTCCCCTCTCTCATAGTTCAGTCCTCCCCAGCCCCTTGAAGACAATTAGTATATTAATGACTCTTGGCTGAAAGCAGAGAGGCAGGGAGAAGGTGAGCATGTGGAGGATGGAAGGGACTTTTGAAGTAAATGGTAATATAATGATAAAGGTGTATGAAATGATCCAGGTTCTAGCTAGATGTGCAACCCAGTCATTTAACTACAGTAGGCTTCACGACAACAGTCCAAGATGCATTTGCCATTTTAAGTTTATTGTGAGGCTGGTGGTAGTTTGTTTTATTTATCTATTTATTTATTTATTTTTAGAGGGGGTACTGGGAACTGAACCCAGGACCTCGTGCATGCTAAGCACAGACTCTACCACTTGAACTATACCCTCCCTGTCTTCCTGCTAATTGTGGGATTATTTGACTGATGTCAGTCTCCACCACTAGACCTATTTTTGTTCACCCTTCAGTTCCTAAAAGTGCATATCTCAAAGTGCCTGACAGGTACCAGATCCCCAGAAATATCTGTAAAATGAATTAGTCAAAGTACTTTGTAAACAGTAAAGCCATGTACAAGTATTAACATCAGACATCTGAGAAATTCATTAATACAACAAACATTACTGAATGTGTTAACTATGTGCCAGTCACTATTCCAAGGCACTTGGGATGCATTTGTGGACAGAAAAGATCACTATACACTTAGAACTTTTGTTCTAGTTTGGGAAAACAGGCAAGGAAAATACAGGCACACCTTGTTTTACTGCACTGTGCTTCACTGCACTTCGCAGACACTGTGTTTTTCACAAATTGAAGGTTTATGGCAACCCTGGGTCGAGAAAGTCTATCAGTGCCATTTTTCCAATAGCATTTGCTCACTTTGTATCTGACACATTTTGGTAAACCTCACAATATTTCAAACTTTCTCATTATTATTATATTTGTTATGGTGACCTGTGATCGGTGATCTTTAATGTTATGTTATGACTTTCTGAAGGCACAGATGATGGCTAGCATTTTTTTTAAGCAATAAACTATTTTTTAATTAGGCATGCACATCTTTTCTTAGACACAATGCTACTGCACACTTAACAGACTACACTATGAAAGTTAAAAACATAACTTTTATACGCACTAGGAAACTAAAAAATTCATGTGATTTGCTTTACTGCGACATACTTTTTATTGCAGTGGTCTGAACCAAACCCACAATATCTCTGAGATGTGCCTGTAAACACATTAAGTATATTTGAAGGTGATAAATGGTAAGAAAGAAAAGCAAGGTATGGGGGATTGGAAACAACTAGACAGTCTTAAGGTGGGTGCGTGTGAGAAACAGCCAAGAGTTCGCTGCACTTAGGGCCAAATGAACAAAGCAGCGAGCAAAGAATACAGGTCTCATAGGCCAATATTTCTCTTTGTATTCTAATGAACTTTCTAAATAAACTGATACAGTGAATAGCTTGGCGTTGCCTAAATTGTACCTTACATCAATAACAGAAAAGAAAAGCACATGAGAATGACACCTCAACAGATCCCCCTACAGATGATTTTATACTGAGGCCACCCTCTTCATTTGGCGGTGATCTTAAATACTACAAGTTTTTAAAATGCAAGATCCCCAGGGTATCTCCAAAAATAAACCAAGATATTAAGGCTCATAAGCCAGGGATACCTTGGCCAGACCTGGCCTTCTTGTACTCAGAACTGGACCAGTCTCCAGATGGCATTTTGAGGGAAAATTATTAGCTAGACAGCCCCAAACATTTTAACAATATGAATTCTCACCAGCTACACAAATAATCCTCAACCATCAGAAATCTATGGCCCATGTCATTTATGACTGAATGCCTCCACGGTAAAAGCTGTTACTGCCAGTAGTCATAATGTTTCTGATGTCCTGGACACCTGTGATCAGGAACAAATCTTAATGTAAAAGTTTTATTTACTTGGGCCTAAGGTACAAAAAGCCACTTTATGTTATACCAAAACTGTATTCTTATTAGTTAGCCTAGCCCAGAATTTTACAAATTCTCTTCAATATACTTCCTAACTTCCTCCTCTAAAGCTGAAAGAGGAAAAAATTCACTAAAAAGGGAGAAACACAAATTACGACTTCAAATATAAAAAAGGACTGAGTTACAGCAGTGACCTTCTCTGAGAAGCTCCAAGCAATTTGAAGATATCTGCAGATGTTACATATTCAGTATTAGCATTTTAATACCAGAGGTCAAATTCTAAAAAGCAAAAGAATATTCAGAATCCTGCATAACTCTCTAATCTGAAATTTCTACTTTCAAGGAGGCTAGGATTGAAAGTAAAATCACCTCTTATACCCTTTACCCAATTACCCTTCAATGGAAAATATCTTTTTTTATTATTACAATCAATACTTTTAATATTACAATCAATACTCAGTGTATACCTTGTTGAGTTCTTCTATCCTTCTGATGAGGTATGGATTGCTGGAGGAATTCTCAAAGTAGACATAATCTGCAATTAAAGGAAGTAAAGAGCTTAATCTTTTCAAAGAAAGTTCACATTTGTCAATCTGTGACTTTTTATATTAGGTCATTCATATTCAAAATGAAGCACGCCCGCAATTCATTCCCTGGTAAAAGCAAACGTAGTAACACTAACTTAATAAATTCCTTCATGTGCATACTATTCACAGACCCTTATTTTCCTGGCATTTTTCATTTCAATTAATGTTTTATTCAAGTTCTCCTAGACTCTGTCCCACACATGTCATTTCTTTAATAATAAACAAAAAGACACCTCTTATCATTGAGTCGTCAGGGCTGACTAAACTTGTCTTTTATACTGTAACTGCTTCCACATCTTTTCACTCCAATCCAATTTGCCCTGGAGTATGCTTCTCACATAAAACTATTGACCTAAGACAAATTCAGAGCATCTTGAAAGGCTTAGCAGCCTAAAGTATACTTCAATCACAAACTTCAAAAAAAAAAAAAAATCAGGTGAGTAGAGCTGACACACACAAACTTTTTCACACCTACGAAGGTGAGGGTGTGAAAAAAAAAGAGAGGGGTCACTTCCTGAGAGGCAGAGCTCTCTGGAGGTGACAGTAATCTTTTAAACACTTCTTCACTATATTTAATCCAGACCCATTTAGGGTTTTATTATAAACTGCTGCAGGCTTTCAACAAAAAAGATAAAAATTTTCAAGTGTGGCTTTTCCTCTCATCTAACAGGCTCACTGGAAACGTCCCACTGTGTGTTTATTTGAGAGGCTGGGCTGCATTGTTATTGTCTATCTCAGTGGCTCTCTCCGTCTCTCTTCTGCAAAGTGGCCTCATTTAGTCAGGCCATTCCCACCACCATCCATCAAAGGGCTCGGCTAATGAGCAGAGATGAGCCAGTCTCACACACAAACACGCCACTTATCTGAATTATTATTTTACCAGGAAAGAGGGAGGAGGGCGTCGTGAGTAGGGAGAAAGTTTGTTTGACCTTATTTCTCTCTTCTGCAGAAGGCTGGGAAGGAGGCAGACAGCAGAGCAAACGTCCAGGCAGAGCTCAACTCCCTACCCGTGGCTGAGGTGCCCTGGCCCCACTAAGCTCCGTTCTTGGGGGAGAGGAGGGGTGGCTAGAGAAGAAACGGAAGGGGGAGTGACGAAGGAAAGGTGCAGGGCCCTGTCCCCACAAACAGGCCTAACCAGCTGGGCCCCCGGCTGGGCCCCCATCGCCCCCGCCCCCACCCCCACTCCCAATGGAGGGGAGGAGTAGAGGAGGGGGATGTTGCTCCCACCCTCTCCAACTACCTACTGCCTAGAAGCAACGCGAGAAAAGACCACCCTCTTAGGGGGCTCGACGGCCCCTACCCAAACGGGGGTTTCATGGTGGGGGGGCGTCTAATAATTCATACCCCCAAGTGCAGGCCTGGCCCTAAAACCCTGGGCGGGGTGCGAGGGAGGTGTGGGTGGGTCCCGGTACCTCGCGGGCCACAGTGGGGGAGGGGGATAGTGGGGGTGGGCAGCCCCAGCCCCCCCCGCGGGGCCCCCCGCCCCCTGCGCCCTCAGCCCGGGCGCCCGTGGCTCCCAGCGGTTAGGGTGAACTCGCCCCGACCCCCCACTCCCGAAGCCCGCTCCCAGACGGGCCGGGTCGGGCCGAGCCTTCCTACCTCCGACCCGGTACATGTTGGCCGCCATGTCCGCCCGCCCGCCCGCGGAGCCCGAGCCGAGCCCCGCCCGCCGCTGCCGCCGCCGCCGCCGCCGCCTCAGCCTCCGCCGCCGCCGCCGCCGCTGCCGCCTCGCCACGGGGGGGGAGGGGAGGGAGGGAACAAGGGGAGGGGGAAGTGAAGGGGAGGGGACGACGAGGGGTGGGGGCAGGTGCCCTCCCCCAGCGCTGGGCTAGCGAGGCTGAGTGGCTGGGCCCGGGGAGGCTGGAACGCTATGGGGCCAGCAGGGAATTGGGGAGGGGGACGGTTCGGGGAATATTGCTGGAAGTGGAGGGTCTTGGGCAGGGGTCCTGGCCCAAACTGAGGCCTGCACCCGCAAATACGGACCAGGGGCTATAAGAGAATCAGGGTGGCGGCAAGGGCTCAGCCTCTCCGGAACCCCTACCGCCCCAGCCTGCGTACCCTGGCACCTGCCCACCCCGAGACAGGGCTTCCTCCCAGCTTCTGTCCCTGGAGAGCCCCAGTCTGTGTGACGTCGAACACGTGAGCCCCTGTCTCAGTGCAAACACTTGGATGCAAATAAGTGCTCGCAGCACGGCGCTTTTCTCGTGGTGATGTTAATACTGCAGGCCTGGAGCCCGCAGGCCGAAGGACCAGGACGACCCCAGGTGCTCTCAGCTTCCCCAGGCAGAAACCTAGCTGTGGACCAGGCCGGTAAAAACGGGCCCCCATCTAAGTCTGCAGTAACTGCATTGGCAGATCCATCCGCGATTACCCCAAAACTAGGCTGAACAGAACCCCATTCCCCCACACCTAGAGGGCCTGCCTCTAGACAGGCCCTATAGGCAGTGCTGCCTAGTTGGGAGAAGAGACCATTAGAGGAGGGGGGGGTCTTCCTTTGCTTGAAGAGGAACCGGGCCAGACAGTTTAGCATCACCACAACCCCCCAAAGGAAGAGAGAATGCCAATCAGCTTTCTATTGATGGACTGTTAACTGGTTATGTGCCTAAAGCTATTAAAGTTATTTTCCCGTGCGAATTCTCTGGACAACCCCTGTTTTCTCAGCGTCCATACCCTAACACAAACAAAGAACCAAATAGACTTGGATCTGAGCTGGCTCTTCCCCAAATGAACACAAACAAATTTCTTTAGAGAAGCCAATCCATTCCAAACTACTCCCAGACAATGTTGTATAATAAACATGAAGATGATCCCTAACTGTTGTGGGTTGTTTGGAGTTCTGGTGATTTACAGATGTGCATTGTTAACTCTGGTTTTGAGGTCTGTGCAGGGATGGGGTGTATCCCCGGAAAAGAAGACTGTGTTTTGTTTGTCTGGTGATAGCATTTGTGATGGTTCATTACCACAAATTATTGAGGTGAAAAAAAAAATTATTCTAGATAGCTGAGGGAAAGTAAAAAATAAAATAAAAAATAAATCACCTTTGCCTGAATTACCTTGATTGACTGTGTTGCCTAAGTTTCTTCAAGTATAAAATGGGGACACTAATTCCACTTCACAGGTGGGGTAAGGATCAGTTGTGATATCTTAAAATGCTTTGTAAATCATTCAGAATAGAGCACTATGCAAATAACAGGTGCTTGTTGTTTTTTTTGTTTTAACTCCAGGAAGTTTCAGATTCCCAAAGGTTTTTATGCCATAAGTCGAATTGTGATCCTGCATCAGTTCTTTTGACCTAGAGACAAAAAGCAAAAGTGTTCTGTTATGCACACTACATAGCTGTTACTTATCATAATCCTTCTACTGGAGATCCCACAGAAAATGTATTGTGTGATGTATCTGACATGACTCTCTCGGTTTCTGAGCTGACACATAAATAGGTTGAATAATTTAACTGAAGTCAAACCATAAACTGGCAGCAGTATTCGGATAATTCAGCCCTTTCCTATGACCTAGAATTCTCTAAACCAGGAAGCCTTTCTCCAAATGAAAAGGACACCTGGAAACCATAAACTGCAAAGGAATGATAATCACAAGCTCTATTAAGGGGTTTCCCCATTATTTTTAAATAAATGAGTAATTTCTACCTTTCAAAAATATTTCCATATTTCCATTAGTTCCTTGTCTGACTCATTTCCCCAGTTTTGTGCACCTTACCTGGTACTAACCACAATAAATGGGCAAACAGTGCCAAGAAAACTCCCTCCATTCATACCTACCTCCTCCCCTTAGGAACAGCCTTATCCAGAAGCCCCCCCCACACCCCCCTCATGAAAGGCCTCAGAGATCTGGGTGAGGGGTGTGGGGAGTGAGTAGCAGAAGGTAATGAGGAACCTATGTTCTTTCCTTCCTCTAGATTCCATGTATTTAAACTTTTTTATCTCCAGCTCCTGGGCCAATGTCTTCTACTTAATAGGTGCTCAATATCTGAAAGAATAAGTGCCCCGTGAATGATGGATTCAACATAGAGAACCAGGTGCAGAGCTGAATGCAGGGACTTCATCTATAAAACTTTTCACCTCCTAATATTAAAGAGGTGTGCTGCACATAAAGGAGTTCAGCAAATGTTTGTACATTGAAAGAAAACAACAACAAGTAAACAAAGAAGGATGGGAAGGTCTGTACCTTCAAAGAAAGCAAAGGCACTCTACCTCCTCAGGCTGCATGGTTCAGATCACAAACATCATCAACCAAACCAAACTGCTCTCCTAGTTTGGTTGTTCAGCTTTAAGACCTTGAGCAAGTTGCTTAACCCCTCTGATCTTCAAATTCTGTAAATTATAACTAGTGATTGATTCCAATGGCAAAGGCTTATGCTAAAAACTGAAATATACAAAAGTGTTGGGCACATGTTAAGCTTCATACTTATTAGGTCCCTTCTCTCTATTCTGGCCATCCTCATTATTAAGAAAGAGGTGTCTCTCAGATCATGCCAGAAATCCCAAGGGCAAATCCCACCTTCCCATGGGTCAAATTTCCTGACATAGCTGCTATGATTAAAGAACCATGATAAAGGATTGCCAAAAGGTCCAGAATGTTCCCTGTGCAGTCCCCAGCATCCCACAGTTCAGCTGAAAAAAAAAAAAGTGGATGTTGCAAGAAAGCTATAGATAAGACAGAGTTGGTTTTTGTCTCAACATCAGGATGGAGTTTTTATACATGCAGAAAAATAAGATACAACTGGCCAGAGTCTGGGAGCTTTGCGATATTGAGCTCAAGAAAGAAGCCTGGGGGTCTAAAATGTAATTAATCTGAAACCAGACATCAGTCTTTGGATAAATTACTGTATCTTGTCCTTTGTGTTTTCTTTGATTTGTTTTTCTCTCCCCCCCCACCCCCCACCTTTCTTTAACTTATGTTGTTAGTAAAATTCTTTTGGGAAAAGGCCAGTTTGTCTCAGCTATTCCAAGGTGGTCCTGGGTTTTAAAAGTTGAGGACTGTATCCCAGGAGAAAGGTTGGCAAGTGACAGCAAGAATCAAGGCAATGGAGCCCCTAAAGGGAAAGGAAACCGGGGGCAGAGTTTCCTAGCTTCTTCAGCCATGGAAATTCTCCTTCCATTGATCCTGTCCTAAAAGCATGAAACCCAGGACCAAACCCAGAACGTCTTGATTTTTGGAAGTGTATTTTCTGGGATTCCATGATTCTCTCATGCCCTCAAAGGGGAGCAGGCTCAGCCATTTGATTGTATTCACAAGGAGGTTCCTTCTCTAGTGACAGCATCGCCTCCAGGTAGTAGAAAAGGGACTGGAAGTCACAATGTGGACAGAGATGAGCTTCTGGAAGGTTACCCTAACTGACTAAGTACTTCCTTATTTTATCCTACGAAATGCTGGAGTCCTGTGGTTTTGAATGGGAGAAGGCTGGACAGGATAGGATATGGGGTCAGGAAAAAAATCCTAAAAAGAAAAAATCCCAAAAGGCAATGGGAAGTGTTGAAGGGACACAACAGGGAGTGTTTGTAGGATGACTAAGGCCGCAGCAAAGAGTAGACTGGAGAAGGTAGAGAGTCCAGGCCGTGAGATCAGTTGGCAGGTTGGTGAAAAGGGATGATGACCTAGAGTAGAGGCAATGGAATATGAGAGCTGTAGGCGGGTTTGGGAGAGACTTAGGGGGTTGGAGCCACAGGATCTGGTGCCTTTGGGGAGGCATGGAGTAAAAAGGTAGCACTTGGAGTGGGGTGGTGTATAACTCAGTGGTAAAGTGCATGCTTAGCATGCATAATGTCCTGGGCTCAACCCCCAGCACCTCCATTAAGAAATAACAAATAGTGCTTGCTTTGGCAGCACTTATACTAAAAAATAATGAATAAATAAATGGACATAATTACTTCATCCCCCACCCCCACCCCCCAAATAAAAGAAAGTTATGAGCAATTGGGTGTGATTCAGTGAGTAGAAAATATAAGAGTAGAGGCAAGTTGGGGGAAGAGGGGTGGTTGACAAGGTCAGTTTTAGACAGGTTGTGTTCAAGGTGCCTTTGGAAACATGCAAGTGTATGTTTCCTCTTTAGGAAAGAGGTGGTTGTACAGGCCTGGAGTTTGAGAGATCTGGGCTAGAAATACCCTCTTCTGTGTCACCATTAGGGCAGATCCCAGTCTGTCCTGTCTGAGGAGTAAGCCAAACCCTGGCCCCAGGGGAAGAAGCAGGTTTCCTGAGTCCTCCTGCTTGGGAGAAAACAGGTTTAGCCGGTCCAGGTTCAGGAGATCAGAGTCCAGGTCCAAATGTGCAAACAGGCAGGTCATGGGCAGAGAGCCTCACAAGTCACTGACCAAGACAGATGGTGAAGACAAGGGGCAATGCCCAGGACTGTGAGATGTCACAGGCAAAATTCTCAGCTAGAGAGAGAAGGTTGTGCTCCCAGCACGTAAAAAGCAGCTGGGGTGGGGAATGAAAAGAACAGGAGAAGGGAAGGGACACCACCTGAAAAAGCAACTCTGACTATTCCCTACCTCACCCTCTTGCCTCTAAGGTGGCATAATGGGTGGAAAGGTGGTCCCCCAAAATATATATCCATCTGTAACCTGTGAATGTGACCTTATTTAGAAAAAGAGTAATTGCAGGTGAAATTAGTTAAGGATCTGGAGATGAGATCATCCTGGATTAGAGTGGGCCCTATAGCCAACGACAAGTGTCCTTATATGAGACAGAAGAAGAGAGGGCACAGAGTGAAGAGGAGAAGGCATGTGAAGGCTGAGGCAAAGATTGGTGTTATGAGCTATAAGCCAAGGCAATGCCAAAGATTGCCAGCAACTACCAGATACTGGGGGAGAGGCATGGAATGGATTCTCCCTCATAGCCCCCGGAAGGAACCAACTTTGCCAGCACCTTTATTTCTGGCTTCTGGCCCTTATAACTGTTCAGAACAAATTTCTATTATTTGAAGCCACCTAAATTGTGGTAATTTGTTACGGCAGCCCTAGGGACTAATACAGATGGTAACCACCACTCAATTTTAAGTAAACATAGATTCAGCCAGAAAACACTGAGCACTGTATGCAGAGACTAAGGAACATGGAAGTGGAATAAAAGAATAAATGAGAGATACACAGAGGGGGCCCAACACCACTCCATTAAGTCCTGCTCAAAGCTTTCAGACAGAGCTCAATTTAATCTCGTCTCAGTTTGTCTCTCCTTCCAGCTGACATGGTTGGCTTAGTGCTAAGAGAAAAAAAGCACCCAGATGC
The DNA here is from genome assembly GCF_048564905.1 of Vicugna pacos. Taxonomy (NCBI): domain Eukaryota; kingdom Metazoa; phylum Chordata; class Mammalia; order Artiodactyla; family Camelidae; genus Vicugna; species Vicugna pacos. The sequence goes on from NC_133001.1 coordinate 31,218,950, forward strand.
TATGTCCCTTAGCTAAGGGCCAAAGGAAACATCCCAAATTTTTTCTTCCCCAACTCACCTGTGAGATATCACACGTTCCGATGAACAAGAGCTGATTTCCAATAAGATAATGCACCAATTAACCCCTTAATTGGGTTTCGTTGTCAGGAAGCACTCTGGTTTTTCAAATCGACCCTTGTATGGCGCGGGGGATACTAAGAAGATAAGACTTGCCTACAAAAATGCCCTTTCATTCAACAAATAGGTCATGAGCACTGTTAAAAGCATTGAGGTTACACCCATGAATAAGATAGGCAAATCAGCTGTCCCCCTAGAGCTGGTATTCTAGGGGAGAAGGCAGAGAATGAGCAAGTAAATCGATGAGTAGACATGCCAGTACACAGCGGTAAATGTTCTAGAGAAATTAAGTCAGGATAAGGAAACAAAAAGTGATGATGGTGGTCAGAGAAGTCCTCTTAGATGTGGTAAGAACTGAAAAGAGGCCTCATGATAGGATGGAGTGAACCACTGGGACATGTGGGAAGCAACATTCTAGGCAAGGGAACAGCAAGTGCAAATTCCCCAAATCAAGACTCAGCCTGACCTGATCCAGACCTAGGAAAGCCAGTGTGAGTGGGAGATGAGGTCAGGGAGGTGAGTAGAGTTGGATACTGTAGGGCCTGGTAGCCATGGTAAATTGTTTGAATTTTATTCAAAGTGTAATGGGAAGCCTTTGAAAGCTATTAAACATAAAAGTGACAGGGATCTGATTTATGTTTTTAAAAGATCACCTGGAATATGAGGAACACAAAAGAGGAAGGGGCCAGTCTGGACTTCTAATTTTAAAAAAGCATGACTTCTCTGCAGGCATGAAACCTCCTCTGGGCACTAGGAATTCAAAAGATATCAATCCAAAGTTTATCGTGATGAAAAACCAAAACTCCTCCTGTGTTTCACTTGATGTAACAGTGAAAGAGACTCCTTCCGACTCAAACTGTAGTTCTGAGATCATATTGAACAACATCCAATCGTGTAGTCTGTAGTTCTTCTTCATCCCCAATACTGTAACTTTTTCATAGGCCATTCAGCTTTCTTTCAGATGAACTACATCCTGGTCACGAGGCACACGGTAAGACCAGTGAATTCTATGAGTGTAAGCCACTTGCTGCATTTTTCCATCTTAAAGTTTCTTGGTTGTAAGTGATGCTCTGTGTAATATCATAACTGGAAAGAAAGCCTACTGAAAGTTAAAAAAAAATCACTTAGGCTGCTGTACAGGGGATGGACTGTGTGGTATGGAAACACAGAGACTTATTAAGAGGCTAACATACTTCAAGAGAGAGTAACAAAGGCTTGGAATAGAATGATAGCCAACGCGGTCAATGGAGAGAGATTTTTAAGAAAGCCAATAGCCCTGGCTGAAGGATTGGATGTAGGAGATGAGAGGACAAAATCAATGGACATTAGTACTTCCAGGTGTTTGTAGATACCTGTTTGGAGGTGTTAAATAGACAACCGAGCTCTGGAGCTTAGCAGAGAGGCCCAGACTGAGAATGCAAATCTGGGAGTCACCACTACGTAGACAGCCCATGAAGCTGGGGACTGGTCAGGTCACGTGGGAGAGGGTATAGATGGAAAACAGCATGGAAGCCTGAGCCCCGGGGCAAGCCAGCATTAAAGGCAGGGGTCGGTTCTGCACCCTGGCTACATCAAGGAAACTGCTAGGCCCCACCCCTAGAGATCCTAATTTAATTAGTTCGGAGCAGGTAGGGATTTTCCATCAAGGAGAAAAAAATCCTCAGGTGATTTTAAGGGGCAGCCAAGATTGAGAACTAGTCAAGTAGTGACCAGAAGAGGAGAGCCACCAAGGGGGACTGAGGAGTAATGAGGAAGCTAGGAAAAAAGCCTGAGGAGTACAGGTCTCAGAAGCCAAGTGAAAAAGGGAGGAGCCCAACTGTGACAAACCAGAGCAACCAATCCATCACTGGGTTTGGCAAGATGGTGGTCTTCAGAGGCCAACTCCCCTGCCATCTTTTTTTTGGGTGGTCTGTGACTGTCCAAATCCTGGGCAGCTCAAAAGGAACTGGTAGGGTTCTGGCCCTAGATGTTCTAGGGTGTAGGTGACTCCAAGAGCAGAGAAGGGGGGGGCTCATGAACCCTGCCAGACTGAGGAATGGAGACTAGAATTTGCTCCTTTCATCAGCTACTTTTATCTTTAGCCACATATTTGTAGCCGCTGCCCTTTCTAAAAGACACTGAGGGAAGTTTATTTGCACTCTTGATTTCAAAAAGGACAGAAAATATTGGAGGGCTCAAAGCTAAACTTTGAACTCCTGGATAAATAAACTGTTGTTTATGTTTCCTTTTATCTCTGCAAAGTTTTGGAGGAAAAAAGCACAAGCAGAACAGAGCTGCCCCAAGGAGCTTTTACGAAGCCAGGCCAGGACCATATTACTATAACTAATGCAGTGTTTCCCATTTAATTGCACAGATCAGGGCACGGAGGATCTGGCTCCAAAGAGAAGACACCTGCAGGCAGTTTAACCTTTGTGAGGTTTCAGCAAAGGACACCTAGCACCTGTCCAGCCCATCACTGGTTGCTTTCTGTAAGAGGGGACAAGTGTCCATCCCCTGGAAACCCTGACTCTGCCCACCTCCTCCTCTACATGTTTCTGGTTTAGTGGGGTAAAATTTGGACTGTGTTCTTAGAATAGAGGGTGGAGTCCCTGTCAGAAGCCAGAATTCTGGAGGTGGAGGTAGGAGAAAATATTCCAACATTTCACGGAGTCTTTCTTCCTGGGCCCCTTAATCTGGCTGCCTCTTTGCATCTGGTGTCCTCATCCTGAGCTCCACGCTCACACAGAACCTAGTTTGGACCCTCTCTAGAGGTGGCCTGAAGCCTCTCACCAGGTCGGAGCAACCTCAAAAACAGAGTCTGAAGTCTCACAGTCTGTGGCCTTGGTGTTCCCACCTCTTCCCACTTCTCCCACTCTCCCCACCAACACACACACCTCACAAGGCCCCTCAGATATGGGCTGGAGTGGGGACTGCTTGCCAGTCACCATCACTCCCTCAGGAGTAGCTTTGAGGTGAAGCCTTCAAAGCCCAAGATTGACTTCTCCATCGTAGCCCAGCTTCTCCCAAAGCAGTTGCAGCAGAGGGCAGGCCCTGAGACTTGAGGGATGGAGTGACTCCCAGCCAATGGTATGTTGCTGGAATCTGATGCATTATTTATGATTGGCTCCCAGGCATCAGGGGAAATGGAAAAGGCACTTGGGTCTGTGTTGATTAAACTAAATATTTAAACAGGAATCAGAAATTGAGGTAAAATCCATTTCTCTTCAGTAAAGCAGAGAGTGCCACAAATGACTTCAAGGCTGAAGACTTGGTAAACACCATGCAGATAATAAGGGAAGGCTGAGGGCCCCTGTCCTCCTCCACGGTCAGCTCCCAGCTCCCTCTCCAGACCAGATCTAAAGGGTTTGCAGGAATCTTGGGGGTCAGAGGAGGGGACGGGAGATGGAGAAGCAAAGGGATGGTTTGAGAGCCACTGTAGGAATGAAAGTAGGAGACACCAGAATAAAGTCAGGCTGGATTCATTCCTCTGGCTTTTTTCTCCATTTCCCCGTCTTGCAAGATCTGTTCTACTATATTTGCCCACGTTATTACCCTTACCTTTTGATTAGCTGGAAGGAAGATGACGGAATATTGGGCAACCATGATTCTTATCTCAGCTGAGACAGGTCCCAATTGGGAAACCGTCCTTCACCCGCTCCACACAAATGTATAGGAGACCCTACACAGAAAGGACACAGGGAAGCAGGGCTCTCCATTTACAATAGCAAGAAATCTCCAGATATGAGGTAAGAAGGGATCTCAAAAAGTAATTTCCTGGTGGAAAGAAGCAGTTGTTATTTGGCCTGGCTTCTTCTGCTGTGTTTTTTCCTCCCAGTGGGGTCCCTCACTTGTATTTCCACAGCAGTCACCATTCCCACTCCCCAGGGAAGTGCTTTTTCTCAGTACCCACATGAACAAATGCCCTTATCCTCCTTTCCTCTAAAGACAGCTAAGACAGGCTGACATTTTCAAAATTAACTTTTATAAGAACTTAGGAGAGAAAAGGAAATAATTGCAGAAAATACAAATGCAGAAGTTCAATTCAGTTCAACATTTCTTGACAGTCTTATGTTTAGTTTGATGTACTGTACCTTGGGTTACCTTGATGGATAAAATAGATTTCTAGCTCACTATCCAATAGAAGAGGCAGGCAATTAGTATATGATGAGTTATAATTTAATAAAATGAAAGCCATAATTGCCCAGAATAGGTGGCAATTAATATGGCCTGCTGGAGGGGCAGAGCTGGTCAGAGAAAACCTTGAGAGAAGGTGATATTTGATCTGGACCATCAATTAAAATAAAAACTTTGCCTAGTAGAGTCAGAAAGGACATTCCAGACAGAGGGAACAGCATATAGGAAGAATATGTATGATATGTGAGAACCAACTGGAAACTTGGTTCAAAGCCAGATTATAAAGACTTTAAATGCCAGGCTAAGGAGTTTGACCTAATCCTATAGGGCCTAGAGGCAGTGGGGAGCTAACACGGTTATACCTGCATTAAGTAAGAAAGATAGTAGTGGTTAAATTTTAATACATTGGCACTTTAGTTTTTGTAACAGTCTTCCATGAGTTAAGTTGACATTAATATATAAAGTTCCTGGTCCTGCAGAGCTGACAATAGAGCATGGGCATCCATGCTCCCTACAAAACTTTTCTTTAAATTCAACAGAGAGAAGTATTTGGAAAGACACAGGGTAAATTAGAGCTTATTGTGTTGATGCAGGAAAATGGGGCTCAAGAGGATGGCCACGTCCCAGGTCTTGACTCACTCCACCAAGGGAGAGTCCTTGGCTTCATGCAGGGAAAAATTCAAGAGAAAGCCACAGTAGAGTGTAGGTAGATTTACTCAGAGAGATAACACACTCAATAGACAGAGTGAAGCCTTCTCAGAAGGCCAGAGAGGCCACAAGGCATAGGGGTGTTTAAAGCAAAAGTAGATTTACACGCTCCATAAAAAAAGTGTGGGCTGTTGGGAAGGCAAGAGAGAGAGAGGAGAGAGAGGGAGAGAAGAAAGAGAGAGACAGGGAGAGTTGGGGAGAGGGAAAGGCTAGGTAACTTTGTAAGCAAACAAGTGGGAGGATTATTCTGACTACTTTGGGGAAGGGGCTGGGATTCCCAGGAACTGGGCCATCACCCACTTTTCCACCTTTTATGGTTAGCCTTGAAACTGTTGTGGTCCTTTAGCATGCTATTGTATTTTCTGTATTTTCGTGAGTGTACACTGAAGCTCAGTCTACTGGGAGTTGAATCTTGGTGCTAATTGTTGTGTCATTCTTTTAATGGTTGTGTCCCGCCCCCTTCCCTCGTGCCTCCGTGTAAGTTCCATTCTCTTTTATCTTGGTATTATGGACTGAATATTTTTGTCCCCACAAAATTCGTATGTTGGCATCCCAACCCCTAATGTGATGGTGTTAGGAGGTGGGGTGTTTGGGAGAAGGTTAGGTCACAAGAGTGTAGACTTCATGAATGGGATTATAAAAGAGACCCCTCTTGCTACCATGTGAGGTTACAAAAGGAAGTCTGCAACCCAGAAGAGGGTCCTCACTAGGACCTGACCATACTGGCACCCTGATCTCAGTCTTACGGCCTCCAGAACTGTAAGAAATAAATTTCAGTTGTTTATAAGCTTCCATTCTATGCTATTCAGTTATAGCAGCTCAAACTGCCTAAGAAACTTTGGGAAGGTGAAAATGAACCAAATATGAGGAGAAACAGTGTTATTGCCTGAGGACCCTTCCTATGCGTTGGCTCCCACTTCAAAAATCCCAGCTGTCTGAGGTCTTAGGAGTCCTGGAGGATGAGGTCACCCAAGCCCTAGAGAATTCTTGTCCAGAATAAGCAGATGAAGGTTTGGGGGCTCCTATGAGAAGTGGTTATTTAGGAATAAGAACTTGAGAGAGGTGGTAATCCAAGCCTGTGAGACTTCTGACAATGGGAATGTGTATATTTTTAGGAACCAGGAAATTATTCAAATTTGAGAAATATGAGGACTGAGTTTGCCCAGGCCTTTGAAAAATTAACTGAAGAGATAATAGATGGCAACTTATGACAATTTTAAGAAAGGTAAATATTATGCAACTTGAGAAGAAATGCTGGCTAAGGATTGACCAAAATGTGTAACAGTCCCAAGGATATGGCCCTGTGTTCCCTCTGTTGTCCCCCTCTGGGCACTAAAGATGGGTGAGTTCACACCTCCAGGTGAAGGGGCCCTGATCCTCTTTCCAGAATCAAGTATAGAAACATACATTTTAAAATTTATTTGTTCACAAAACAAGGTTAGACATCTCTAAAACGATTTGAATGTCTACAAAATATAGGAAAATACCCCCTGCCCCCCCAAAAGAGCTAAGAAAAATAACATTAAGTGAAAAAAAGCAAGCTTCATTAAAATACATATGGTCCAATTGCATTTAGGAAAAACCAAAAATTGGATTATTTGTAGTGTAAATACATAGACATAAATGGATAGTAGATTGGCTAGAAACGTCTGCAGTCAACAGTAGTTACCTCTGGGGACAGAGAATGGAAGGTATGTGAAAAATAACTCAATTTTCTTCTGTATACTTCCATATTGCTTGAAGTTTTTTTCACAATGGGAATGTATTATCAAATATATTTTTTGAATTAAGGAAAAATTTAAAAATCAAGAACATAAACACAAAATTATAAAGTAGAAATTTCTGAAATCAGCTTGATCAGTCACTTCTTTTGGGTTTTCAGCCTGGAGCCCTGTTCCTTGCACCAATCAACTTTTCATTTTTTCCTTAAATTAACTTGAATTAGTTTACATAAACCAAAACAAACAAACAAACAAACAAAACAAAAAACAAAAAAACCCAAATCCCCCCAAAACAAACAAAAAAAACCCATCCTAACTACTCTAAGAGGATGTCAGATCATGAGGGTCTGTGTACCCCAGGCTAAGAAGAAACTTGACTATTATGTGGAGACGACAGAGGATCACTGAAGGGTCTAAAGCAAGGATGTAACAAGCATTTTAGAAATACCTCTCAGAAGCAGTAAAGGCGGACCAATCTGAGAAGTGTAGGTCTGAAGTAGAGTCCAGTTACAAAAAGCTTTTTCCATAGTCCAAGTGAGAGATGATTTTAAGACAGCCTTCTTCATATTCTACTTTAAACTTACGGACTGACTAATGTTCACTTGCAATCTGTATTATGCATTCATTTCTCCAAGAGAGAGAAGGAAAGAATAACCGAGTCCCTAAAATAGCTACAAGAACTTATACACTATTCTGTCAAAGTATGGTGTGCATAACAGCAACCTGCTCTGGTTCTCCGGTCTCTCACAATCAAATCCAGGCTCCTTTGCACAGTATTCAAGGCTAGCTCTTTACAATCTGGCCCCAACTTCCCCTTCTTAGTCTTAAAACCCACCCCCTTGGGGTCCTCCCTGGGACAAATACTTTCTGTGTCTTCCTTTTCTTGTTAGTAGGACCTAGGCTTCATTCAGACTCCTGGACCTTGCTTGAGTTCCAAAGGGCAGATCCAAACAGTTGCTAATCAGGGAAGGGAGGGGATGCAGGGGAGGAACAGTCAAGAAACAATAGTGTAGCCTTGGGGCAGGGTCCTGGTTCCTCCTTCAAGGAATATACATAACAATGTCTTTGAGTTCTTCTGTGGGAACTAAGGCCCCCACCTAAGTGGAGGATGGTACTTCAGGCTGAAGACAAGAGTCTAGGAACACTTCCCTGTTACCTCATCACTAACCAATCAGAAGAAAGTCACACACCCCAAATTTTGCCTATAAAAGCTCCTCCCCCACCCTGAAAACCATCAGGGAATTTAGGTTTTTTGAGCACAATCTGCCTGCTCTCCTTCCTTGACCCTGCAATAAATCTTTCTCTGCCCCAAACTCCAATGTTTTGGTTTGTTTGGTCTCACTCTGTGTCTAACACAAATATTTCGCCCACTTGGAGCCCCCTTAGCAACTTGAATAGGGTAGAGGCTTGCCTTGGCCTCAGCTTCTACACTCATGATCCATGACCTGGCCTTCCTTCTGCTCCACTGGGTGAACCTCTTAGCTTAAACATAACCCCCTCCCTAGAGTGTTAACACCCTCCTCGTAGCATTCTTATAACACATGATTATTTGGGCCTGTCCCCGCACTGCACCAATGGGCTCCAATCCTGGCTGATCATCAGAAGCACAAGGCAGTTTGTTTTCTTGTTGTTGTGTTGTTTTTTTATTAGACTCCCAGGCCCCACCTGAAACCTCTGAGGGAGGGGCCAGGGAACTCTCTTTTTTTTTAAAGTCCTCCATTGACTGTAGTCATCAGCCAGGAGTGGAGTGTCTCTACAGCTCATAGAACACTTCATTGTAAAGCCTCCCACTCCAACTCACTGGCTCGCAAAGCATTTTGCTCCCATTTTTGTACAGCTCTTGCTGTGGGATCCATGTGACATGTCATGCTATATAGTTTGTCTACATGTCCCACCTGATCACATTCTGCCTTCCATCTTTCCATATGCCCTATCTCCCTTCCAAACGTGAACCTTTGAGGGCAGGGACCTCATTAGGCAGTACCGAATCCATGCACATGGATGCTGGAGGAAGACATTTAATATGCATATGGAATAAAAGCTGGAAAAACTTATAAATAGAGTGCAGTGCATGTGAGAAACTACAAATAATTCTTTTCAATTCTTTTGGTTTGACTAGGGAAAAAACACAATCAACAATCTGGTTGCCAGGTTGGACTGTAGGAGGTAGCCACCCCAGGGTTGATTACAAACTCTCTCACACACACACACACACACACACACACACACACACATACACATACACACAGGTCCAGGGAAGTGCAGAGTCTTGCTTCTGGTCACAAAGTTGTGTAGGTCAGAGGAAGACATTCTAATTCTGGACCCAGGACTGCCTTAGACTTCCGACCCAGTGTGGGACCAGGCTATACCCTCCACGAATCTCCCAGTGGCCTTTGTTTGAGTGAAGCCACTTCATTAGCATGTAACAGTGGCGACTACCAAGGTACTCTTCTATTCCCATTTACATTTAAGTGCCCAAAGCAATCCCAGGTGCCTCTATTGTCATTGCTATTAGCTGAAGTTAAGGGTTTTTTATTGACTCTAAGGCCCTCCTTCTCTGCCTCCCTCCCCCTACCAGGTTATCTATGGAATAAGTTCCCAAAACAGCCAATCATCCTTTCAGGAGTGGCTTCTTTTAAGCAGTACTATTATCACTGTGATTAGAGTTATATTGAGCCCTCCTTTCATATCTTAGAATCTTTCTGGGATGGCAAGTTCAAGATTCTCAGCTTAAAAGAATTTCAAGAACTAGCATTTCCCTTTGAAAGTACTTTCAAAGGCATAGAGGCCTCAGGCAGAAGGCCTGGTCTGGAATCTCAAACCCAGCCACTGACTTAAGGAGCTGGAAGTTTTGGGCCTCCATTTTCCCACCTGGAAGCTCTCTGCCCTTGTATCCCTACTTCCAAGGGTCATATCATGCAGTCCATGGAAAGTGGCTTATTGACTTTAAACCCTCTCGAAAACCTGCCATGCACCACCAGGCACAAAACTAGAAACTTTACACATTTTATCTAATGAGGTAGGCATTATATCAGACTCTTATCTTACATATAGGACGCTAGATTCCTCCCCATGCACGAGTGCCCTGCCACTGCCATTTTTTTATTAACTCCAATTCATTGATTCTGTGACCCCCACTCTCCCCTCCATCCCAGCAGCATGGCCTTCCCTGCCCTAGTTCTCACATCACCCAGAGCATTTCTCCCAGAATTACTGACAAAGCCTTGCATTTTCTTAGGTTCTTTCTGCTCTCCTGAGGGACCTCTTTGTCCTGCAGATCTCTTGAAACCACTCCCCTAATATGCTCCACTGCAGTTTATCTGGGCTAGAACAATCGCCAGTCCCTGGCCTCCCTCCCCCACCACACACACACTCTACAAAGATGCCCCCTTGTGCTTCTTTGGCCTTAGTATCTGCTGCGGATCTTCTCCCCTCCACCTGGTAATTCCTGCTTGGGGCTTAGAAGTTCCTCTTCCCCAAGCACGCACGCAGGCTGACGGTTGCTCCTCCTCTGGGTCCCTTAGCATTTATGCACAGCTCTGTTCCAGCACATTTCATTTGTTCATTGCCCTGGAATAGACATTCTGGCATCTAAGTTGGAAGATGCTTGCTCTGGGAAGGGTGAGAAATTGACATGAATAGGGTGTAAGGAAGAGGTGAGGTGTAATGCCTGGAACGTAATGGGAGATGAAGCTGGACAACCAAAAGCTAGAGTGTCTTTAAGAGCCTTGATTGCTAAGAAGCTTTGGGTTTTACTCTGTAGGTGATGAGGTTTTTACACAGGGAGCAACACTGGGTTTTTATTTTTAATGAAATAATCTGATTCCAGCATGGAAAATGGACCAGAGGACAGAAAGGAAGAAACAGTAAGGAAGTTAGTGAAGAGACTGTTGCAATTGTCCAGACAAGACACAAGAGTGCTTAACCAAAGGGGACAGTTCTGGGATTGGAGAAAAGGGACAAACAGAGAGGATGCAGGGAAGTTTCTTGCTTGGCAGCAGTTACATGGAAATGACACTGAAAGCCTGTTTGGTAATGTGGTAAGAGCAAATTTGTGGGAAAAATAAACTTGCTTTGTCATAATGAATTTACAGCAATATCCAGCGCAGTTGGAAATTATACCAAGAGCTAAGTGTAGAGTGGGGGGGCTATGGTATAGATTTGTGAATTTTTTCTATGGTGATGACAGTTAAAACCATAGAAGTGGAGAGATCACTGAGGGGGAAATTGTAGAATGTGATAAGAATCTAGCATTTTTTCACATATGTCTTTTCCTGTTATAATGTCACAAATCCATAAAAAAAGTGACGTTAGTTAATACACTTGAGATCACTTTAAGAACAGCACTCTTTGGGATTGAAAATCCTGATGGTCTCCTGACCAAGCTGTTTCCGGTTGCTATCATCACTGGGACTTGGAATGCCTCTAACCTCTGTGAGACCTAAACAAACGATTATTCTGGGGGAAGGTTATAGCTCAAGTGGTAGAGCGCATGCTCAGCACCCAAGAGGTCCCGGGTTCAATCCCTGGTACCTCCTCCAAGCGGAACTCAATGAAGAAAACTAATCATCTCCCTCTCAGAAAATAGACCATTATTCTGATCAAAGAATGGGTGAATGGGTAGATCAGGGTCAGTTGGTTCTCAAATACCAGCTGTTGCCAGGTAGCCAGGCAAGAAATGGACACAATGGTCCTTAGTGTTCAGCACCACTCCCTTCACATAGGGATCTATAACAGAAAGTTCTCAGGGAGATTCTAATAACATAATCCTAAAACCTACCTGCATTCCCTGAGAACCCACCCACACTCCCACCCCCTGCACAGAGCTGGGACAAGGGCCATGTTTATCATTTGGGACTCTGTTCCCCTGACCATAGCTGACTGGAGTAGAAGACCCCTGACTCAAGTGGGCCAGTTACTCAAGAATCTGTGGATGGGACAGGGATTTGGGAGTCTGTGTACTTGATCTAGGAGTACATACACATTTTGGAATGGTGGTGTAGCAGACAGTTATCTTCCCCAAGAGCACAGAGAAAGTCCATCTGCAGAGAAGGCAGAATGAAGCAGGGATCATCAGTATAGCCCCACAGAAAGAAAGAAAGAAAGAAAGAGAAAGAAGAAGAGAGAGCACAAGAGAGCACACACTGAAAAACTGAAGAATGGCAGCCTTGGCACCTCACAGCCCCCTTTTTCCAGATTTCAATCCCTCCTAAGGCCTGTTTTTTGAACTCATGAGTTCTGTCTTCCTTTTTCCCTAAGTTGATCTGAGCAGGCTTCTGTTAGGAGCCTCATTAGTTGACAGTAGCTATCTGGGTAAGGGCCTCAATGGGAGAAGTGGCTAGAATAGATATCACTGAGAAGACCTGGGGAACACCTAAATCCTATCAAGAGGCTGAAGTGTATCCTTCGGACTGAAATGGATTTAGTGAAAGCTGTAACCTAATCAAATGTTACCATGAATGAAGAAAGAATACTGAAGGACATAGGAGTCTAGTACAAAATGAGGGTTTTGCAGTGTTTATTGAGTAACTAAAACCTAAAGGCAAACAGCAAATTGGGGGGAAAAATCACAGCAAAGGGGAAAGACTTCTAACTATATAATTTTCCTGTCTCATTTTAGCAAAGATTTCTACAAAGCTAATACCTAATACTGGCTGTAATGAGTATTGTTTTGTTCATCCACAGTGGACCCCCTTTCCTCCTTTACCAGACTCAATCCCTGATGTCTGGACGGGGCATGTGGTGCACACCAGACCAATAAGAGCCCTCCATGACATTTTTTTTCTTTTTTTAATTTAAAGGAGGTACTGGGGATTGAACTCAGCACCTTGGGCACATTAAGCATGCCCTCTACCACTGAGCTATTTTCTCCCTCTCTTCCCCATCCACCCCTGCTTCCCTGGCATTTTTAAATTTCCAGCCAGAGAGAGGGAGGAAGGTGCAGCTCCATTCTGGTGGTAGATGTGAAGCTCTGAGGCTGATTTGTCAGACAAATTTCCAGCTCAGCAGAAGCCATTCTTCACCAGGAAGCAAAGATGCAGATGATGCAGAAAGAAAGTGGTATTTGAATATCTGATTTCAGTTGTCTCTGAGACCAGCTGCCCCTGCCTTTCTTGCAGTTTGGTTACATGAGTCAATAAAGCCTCTGACTGGGACACCTGTGCTATGGTCAAACATGGGGCATGAGGGACCACTACATATTTCTAATTACCCAGTTGCCACTGAGGCAGGATTGCCCTAGAGATGGTCTACAACCTGCCCCTATACACAGACTTGATTTACTCTATGCCCCCTCCAGTGTATGAGGCCCAGGGGGAGATCTGTGGAGGGCCAATGCTCCTATGGATTATCTTTTATCTTGATGTCCATGCCAAAAGCTGCAGGACCACCCTGTGGGTCCTTTCAGAGCGATGCAGGTCATCAGCATATACCCAAAAGGTACAAATGTATTCTTATGCCAACATGCATTTTCCTTTTCCTTCTTAGTGACAGAATCCTGATTTTATTCAAGGCAGAATTCACCTATCTAAAAGGTATTTCCCATCTTCTCTTGAAGCTAGGTGTACCATGTGACCAAGTTCTGGCCAATGAAATGCAAATCAAAATGTTATGTGGTACTCCTGGGGAGTCATCTTAAAAGGAAGGAAAAGGTCCTATTCCCCCCACCCCCACTTTTCACCTTCTTCTGCCTGGAACATGGAATTCTAATTGTTCAATTCTCTTGAACCATGAGACAATAAACCAGTGATAGCTCCAATGCTATCCAGGACCTGGGTTCCTTCTACCTTGCTGTTCACCTTCATTAGCTCATTTTCTCATGGTCCAAGATGGCTGTCACTTGGTCCAGATCGTCCAAGATGCAACACTTCCTGCAAGGTTTAATTGCACATAATAGACAAAGTCCAAAAGAAACACACCAGTGCATAAACAACATAAAATTTTTGCTTTCCTTAATAGATAAAGTTCTATCTTGTTTATGCTATTATTATTTTGGGTTTTGTGTGTTACATGCAACTGATCCTCCATCAGGTAGCCTAGGGTAGGCACTGGAGTATATTGGAATCAATGATCCAGTTCTAGGCTGACTGAGAGTAAAGAGCACTGCCCCATGGGAATCTGCTCCCCACCTTCAAAGTGCCATCAAACTTGCTAGGATCTTCCACCAAGCAAATGGGTAGAGACTCCATCTGACCTCTTTCTGAGAAGACTTAGAGAAGTGTTGCATTCCTCTTAACCTTTGCCTCCTCATTGAGGGCAAGGTTTTAGGCATCCTATAAACAGGCCCCTGCTTTGCTTCGCCACCTCAGGAGATCTCCCTAGGGCCTCCAATAATGTGAGCCACATAATCAATTAAAATTTTTCTAGTAGCCACATTAAAAAGAAGTAAAAAGAGACAGGTAAAATTAATCTTAATAATATAGTTTACTTAAACCCCAATATAGAAAATATTATCATTTTCAACATAATATAATCAATGTAAGAGGAATTATTATAAATTGTATTGGGTCAAATGTAATCAGTAGAATTATTTTTTTAATTTTTTTTAACATTTTTTATTGATTTATAATCATTTTACAATGTTGTGTCAAATTCCAGTGTTCAGCACAATTTTTCTAAGAATTATAAATGAGATATGGGTTTTTTTTTGAGATATGTTACACTTTTTTGTTCCAAGTCTTCGAAATCCAGTGTATATTTTACACTAACAGTGCACTCAATATGGGATAGCCACATTTTAAGTGCTCAGTTGTCCCGTATGCCTAGTAACTACCATATTGAACAGAGTAAGTCTCGACTCTGCCTCTTCTCTCCTTGTCTCTGGTTGTAATTTTATTGCGAGGTTTTTGTCTCTCTGCCTGACTCCTTTGGACTGATGCATTTTTGGGAATGCTTTAAAATCTTTTAGGTCTTCTTTGCCTCTTCGTCCATATAGTCATGGACCAGCCCAACTCCATTCTTTGCCTAGCCTCCATGAGCGCAGTTGTTTGATAGGGAAATTAAGAGGGGTGAAGTTCCTTAGGTGATCCTTCACGTGCGCAGTCTCACACTACGGCTACCCAATGCTGAGAGCTAAGATATTGAAAAGGAAGCAGAAAGAGTGAGAGACAGAATCATCCGATGAGTGAGTTTATTCTTAATGTCAATTGCTTGGGAAACTGGCAAGTCCTCAGAATAAAAATAAAACTAGTTTATAGGGCAAGGTGAAGGCAGAAGGGCTTTCTCTCTTTTGACGCTCAATGCCCTAAAAGTAGGTAGGTGTCACATGGCTCTTTGCACCTAAAGACAGGTGAGGCCCTAGAGCACGAGGTCTCAAGACCTAGGGCTGGTGAAGTTGTGATAATTCCTGTGGGTAGAGCAGTAATCTTCAAACAGTACCCTGTGAAGTTCCCAGTTTGTGGGGATCCTCTGGGGGCTGCCTGGAAGAGGACGCAGGACCTGCAAAGGGGAGAGGGTAGAACTCTGTGCTCTTCAAGCTTCCCCTCAACCTAAGCAGGACCTCTTTTATCTATTTATACATGAAAGTTTTGCATACTCTTTTTAAAAGTTTTGCATGCTCTTTTTAAAAATGGTTCTAGTACTTAAAAAAGCAAAAACAATTGAAAAAACAAAACAACTGAAAATGGCTGAGATAGATGAAAACAACTGATGCTCAGAGAGGGTAGGTGATTTTCCTAAGATCACACAGCTAGTCATTGGTAAGCCAGGATTCAAATAACCAGGTCTATCTCCTAAAGCTAAGCTCCTTTTACAAGAGAACTAGGTAACTTCCTCAGCTAAATGCAAAGATACGTGCTGCCTAGAGGGTTATGAGACCAAGGAGAGAGCCCATGCTATCTCATGGAAGGATGACTCTTTAACATGTAGGGCTAGTATCTGGGTGTTAAGAATTTCCACTGATCATGTGGCCCTAACAAGCTGAGGAGAGGAAGCCCTGGGACTCCACAAGAAAATTTTGACATTTTATTTATTAAGAAACAGCACTTTTTTATGAAAAAGAAAAATTGTTTGAAATATATGAGAAGATTGAAGTTTGAGTCAACATATCTTCTCCAGGCTCTTCAAGCTTCTATTGCCTCCATCTGACAATCTACAGCACCATCTGACCATTTACAACACCAACACCACAGAGGTCATGAGGAATAAAGCCTTGAAGGGTTCATAGCTGCATATGAGCATAGTCTCAAGACCACATCCAGCGGTTCTCCTTCTGAACTGAATATTAAAACACATTTTCAGTAAAGAAGGGAAGGAAGGAAGAAAGGGAGGGAAGGAGAGAAGTAGAGAGAAAGGGAAGGAGGTAGGACGGAAGGGAGGGACAGATGGAATGACCAACAAGAGACATAGTTAAGCAGATCTCCTCTGTATTCCTCCAACACACTAAGCATGTTGCTGCCTCAGGGCCTTTGCACTCACTCCTTCTGTCTTTTCCAGAAATCCACACACTTTACTTCTTTCCTTCACTGAGATTTCTGCTGAATGCAGAGGCCTTCCTTGACCACCCTCTCTAAAGAAGTACACCACCACTATGACCCTGTGTTTTCTTCATAGCATTCAACAGCACCTACCATATTGTATGTATACTTACTTACAGAAAATTATGATTAAGTTACACTTCAGTTTTGAGGAATACTGGCAGCTATACTTTGTATATTTACTTTTTAATGTATCATTTCATTTTCTCCACTAGAATGTAAGCTCCAAGCTACAGAGATTCC
The DNA here is from genome assembly GCF_048564905.1 of Vicugna pacos. Taxonomy (NCBI): domain Eukaryota; kingdom Metazoa; phylum Chordata; class Mammalia; order Artiodactyla; family Camelidae; genus Vicugna; species Vicugna pacos. The sequence continues at coordinate 31,235,325 of NC_133001.1, forward strand.
ATTTTGTTCTCTATTGTACCCTCAGATAACAGGACAGTGCCTGACACATAGAAATGTCTCAATAAATGTTAAATGGAAAGATGAACAAAATAAACAAATAATGGTCCAGATACAGGGCAAGTTTGGAAAGAAATCATCATAGCACAGGCCATTTCCCAGGGTGCCCAGAGATGATGGTGAATGCGGCTGTCCTCAGGGTGCTTGTCATTTGTCTGAGTTCACGTCGCAGAGCACATTGAGTGTTGGCAGGGCCAGTAGATCTTCAAAGAAATGCGTTAGTCATCTTGGCAGGACCCTGGAGGCCTGCAGAGAAGTGTGGGGACACAGGCAGAGCCGTGAATCTCAGCCTCACCCAGAAGGGCAAGCAACCAGCCCTGGGGGGCTGGCAGCCACCCCGTACCTGCCTTTCTCTGGAGCTGTGTCTGGTAGATGGAGCCCCTGGGTATCAGAATGATGTTATCGTTGGGTCTGGGCAATGATTTCTGGGTCTGGTTGGGGTTATCTTGCTGTGGATTTCTTTAGGCAACACTTGGATTCCTGGGTACTTGGGCTCCCTGGGAAAGCATGGATTGACATGGCAGTTCTTTCTCTGTGGCAAAGGAGAGGCTGCAGTTGAAATGCAGAAGTGATAGGTCTTGATGCACCTGCGAGGCCTCACCCTCAAGAGACCCAAGAGGATTCAGGCGTTGGTAATTCAGTATGTCACAGAGCACTGGGGCCTTCAGATTGAAGGTAGACTTACTGCAGGTGCCTCTTTTTTTTTTCCCCTCTGATAACCAGATAGGTTTTTCTTCTTTTCTACCAGTCCCAAAATACAAAGTTTTAGACCCTTAGTGCTTCCAGATTCTGAGAGAATGTAGCACCACCCAAGATTGGAGGTATCTATCTCTAGTATAAATCATGGCTCATGGTAGGTACAGATATACATAGGGATGAAGAGTGTCTTAAACTTCCCAAAATGATGGTTGCAGCCATTCCAGGTGAATATAAACCTTTTTTTTTCTCCCAAGAAGCCAATCAAGGGGAAGTCCTGGGAAAGAGAGGAATCAGACGAGAGGTATAGTTTGCAAAACCCAGGAATGGTTCTGTGTCTTTGATGCCTTGAAGAGTTTCCAAACTAGAAACATGATGACCTTTCCTAGAGTCAGCATGCCCTGGCTGAGGATGTACCCTAGGATGGCCACCGCAGGCCGTGACAACACAGTGTCTCTGTTAATGGAGAGGTATTAGTTGTGGGGAGAGGGAGTTTCTAAATTATGATTCAAAAGAGAACCCCCAAATTCAGAGGCTTAAAGAACAAAGAAGCTGATTTCTCTCTTGCATAACATCAGAGATGAGTGTCCAGGTCAGCAGATAACTGCTTCTTATGGCCATTTAGGGGCCAGGTTCCTTACTCTTGTGGCTCCTCTATTCCCCATGGCTTATTTTATCTCCCTGGTTGAAGCAGGGTCCACATTCCAGCAGCATGGAGGGAGGAAGAGACCTTGTGTCAGCCTACATTTACATTTTGAGGCCAAGTTCAAGGAATATAGATTGAACTATGAACCCCTTAAGGATAAAGACTAATTAAAAACACATCTTGGCATTCCCAAATCCCCAGAACATAGCATAGTAACCACACATGGAGGGTGCCAGATAAATATATGTAGAAATTTGTGTTAAGGTTTTTTTGGTTGCAAGAACATATTATTAGGAGTTTAGTGGAGGTCATCCTCTAGAGTTGAAATAAAGGAGATAAGTAGTCAAGTCTCAGAAAGAATAGGAACTAGCATAGCATCGGGGCTCTCAGCAGCTTGAGGCCAAGGACACGTTCTCCAGGGCAACACTCTGGACTCAGTGCCCCAAACCCTGAGGCTTGGTATGGATTCACTGAATGTTCCAGCTTTACAGGCAGAACATGGCTGTCCCAGGCTGGGCCAGCTGTCAACCCCTATCAGCACGCTCCAGCCAGGAGCACAGAGGAGAGACACAGAAGAGACCCCTCGGTGCCACCCGTGTATTGGAGCTGTTTCCAGAGAAGGGAAAACTGTCACAGGGATTATTATTCAAATACCTGACCATGCCCTGGTTCAGGAAGCCTTACACACTTCAATTTGTTAGGTGCTGGTACCCAGCAGGGGAGATGCAGCAGCCAAAGAGCAGGACAGGCTATTTGAAGTAGCTGGGCCTTAGAGGTGGTTTTGAAAATGTGTGTAAGTTTGGGACATACACTAGACAGTGGTAATCTTGGTAGAGTCCCAGTTTGACACTTCTATGCTTCACAGGAGGCTCTGGAAGACACCTTGAGGGTCTGATAAGCCCCAGCCATAGGTGTGGGGCTATGGGCTTCTGGAAGCCCTGAATCTTCTGCCATCACCTGGCTGTGGTTGGACCCAAGGGAGGAGTGGAGGCTCAGTCCAGTCTCTGTTGCACCACTAAGATCACACTTTAGCCTCCTGTCTTTCTCTAAGCCAAAAGCATGGGACCCTCAGCTCTGCCAGGCCATCTGCCTAGGTATCTCATTTCAGAGGGGCTGATCATTGCTTTCTGAAAGTGGGTGCCAAGAACAACGTTATTCCAAAGCAAGCACATACCAGGCAGGGGCCACAGCTCATCTGCCCTGACCCTCCCAGAGATGCCACAGTGTCTAACTCTGTACTCCGAACCGGAGACACAGATATCTTATATTCTGCAGATAGTAACCCCTTACGATTCTACTGCATGTTGGAGTTAAGGAGGTAGGCTGGTTTTAACTCTCTCTCTCTTCTGTTTCCCCAGTTGGGTTTAATATTAGGAAGACTGTTCAGCTGGCCTCCATCACTCAGCTGGAAAGGTTAGGAAAATATCTATTTGTATTGGGAACTTGACAGCTTGACTCACCTTAGAAGAAATCTGGCACAACTATCTGGCAACTAGCCAGCCTTAGATTAGCCAGTCTGACAAAGGGCTTCCCAAATTGGCTTAAATTAATGAGAAGGGAAGGGTTCTGCCTGCTCTTGAGCTTCATTCTTTCCTTCTGTGTGCCCTGGACCCATGGCTCTGTGTGATGATATCTGGTGTGTCTGTGTGCCATTGGGCTATACCCAATTTGAGTTGCCTGTGAAGGCAGTACAAAGCTTTTGGAAGTGTATTGGTTATTTATTGCTATCTAACAAATTACCCCAAAAGCGAGCAACTCAAAATAACAGCTATTATCTCAAATTCCTTGGTCAGGAATCTGGGCATAGCTTAGTTGGGTGCCTCTGATCCAGAGTCTCTCACAAGGCTGCAGTCACTTTGCTGACTGGGACCACAGTCTTTACAAGGTACCCCCTTGGATCTGCCAGCTCACTCACATGGCTATTGACAGACCTCAGGTCCTCTTTGACTGTTGATCAGAGATACCAGCTTCTCTCCATGTGGGATTCTCTGTAGAACAACTCACAACATGACAGCTGGCTTCCCTCAGAGGGAGCAAACAAGAGAGAGTACCCAAGATGGAAGCCTTGGTCTTTTTGTAACCTAATCTTGGAAATGACATCCTATCGCTTCTGCTGTATTTTATTCTTTAGAAGTGGGTCACTAGGTCCAGTCCACACTCAAGGGGAGGGGATGACCGAAGAAATCATTGAGGATTACCTTACAGACTGTCTACACAGCCAGTCTCAGAGACGTGATGCCAATAAGGGGTTTGTTACTGGTCTGTGAGTTCTAGGAGATGCCAGGAAAAAGGAATGAGACAGTTATCAAAGTCAAGGACTTGAGGCCAAAACTAGGAGCTGGGATGTCTGGGTGGAGTAAAGGGGCAGCAGAGGAATCAAAGAATGAGTGAGAGCCAATAACAGAAGTGCCCTGAGATAGGAAAAAGTATAAAGGATTCGATGGGGCACTGAGGAACCAGTTTTGGGAAGCCTGCTCATAACACACAGGTGTTCTCATACTTATGGGGCGGCATCTTGAGGCATGAGGTTGGGCAGAACAGATGCTGGTGGTACAATTACACAAGAGAGGAATCAAGAGGGTCACTGATTTGTTCCAGAACAAGTTGATTTTTGTAGTGCTTGTGAGACATCCAGATGGAGATGTTCTTTGGGCAACTGAAAAAGGATGGGAGATCTAGGAAGGACCTGCATGTGTAGGGTTGGGAACACCTCAGACTTGCGGGCAGAGGCAGGAGAAGGGGCCATCAAGGTGGACTAAGGAACAGTCAGGTCCTCAGGCAACCATGACTCAAAGTGTCTCTAACACACTTACCTTCCCTCTTTGAGACCTGTCATGAACCTGCAACCCTGGTTTGTGTTTAGATTTTTCTTGAACTCAACTGCATTAAAAAATATCTTAAATTTGGTGTTTATTTCAAATTGCATTTTTAAGGGCTAAACTTTATTTTTAAAGCAGTTTCAGCTTTATGGAAAAATTGAGAAAGTAGTATAGAGAGTTTCCATATACCCCACATTCAGTTTCTCCTATTATTAACAGCTGACATTAGGATGGTCAATTTGTTACAATTAATTAATCAATATGATATATTATGATTGACTAAAGTTTATTAGTTTATTCAAATTTCCTTAGTTTTTAACCTACTGTCCTTTTTCTGTCCCTGGATCCCATCCAGGATACCACACTGCATTTAGTTGTCATGCCTCCTTAAGCTTTTTTGGCTGTGAAAGTTTCTCAGACTTTTCTTGTTTTTGGTGACCTTGAGGAATACTAGTCAGGTATTTTTAGAATGTCCCTCTGTTGGGATTTGTCTGATGTTTTCCTCATGATTAGACAGACTAGGGTTGTGGGTGTTGGGGGGGAAAGACTGCAGAGGTGAAGTGCTATTCTCAGCACCTCACATCATTGGCGATGTTGACCTTGATTACCTGGCTGAGGTAGTTTGCCAGTTTCCTCCGCTTAAAGTTACTCTTTTTTTTTCCACCTTGCTGTATGCACTCTTTACAAGGACGTCACTGTGAGCAACTTACGCTTAAGAAGTAAGGAGTTGTTTTCTACTTTCTTTCAGGGTGGAGAACTTACACAAATTATTGAGGATTATTCAACCCGGTAGATTTGTCTTTTCTCCCTGTTTACTTATTTAATCAATCATTCATTTAAATCAGTATGGATTCATGGATATTTAATTTATGCTTTGGGTTATAATCCAACACTGTATTGTTTTGCTTCAATTGCTCCAGCTCTGGCCTTTGCCAAGCTCTTTCAGTTTACTTGGCTGTTGTTTTTGCAAACGACCATCACTGTAATGGTTTTTTGGGTTTTTTAGTACTTTCTTACTTTCTGGCAGTGTAAGATACTTCAGGTTTATTGTGTATATTTCCTGCCCTAATCCTGGAATCAGCCATTTCTCCAAGGAGTCCTGGTTCCTTTTATTGGAGAATGGTATTAGAAGCTAAAATCTGGGCACTGGGAGGGCTCAACTATATTTTTATCCTTTACTATCTCCTAACCTATCAAATATGCTATACTTTTGCATGGCCTACATTTGTTTCCATTTTGGCTTCTAATTTCTTTATATACTTTGCTACCCATTCTCTCATTTGTTTTCTATCTACATTTTAAAGCTGCTTAAATGGGCTTTGTCTGGACTCATGTTCATGGGTTATTGCTAGATTCTTTAATCAAATCTACTGTTTCAAGTCTTCTTCCTAAAGTAAGGGGACTGCCATTTTCTCAAATAAAACTGTAACATTTGCCTTGAGTTTGTAAGCTTGTAAAAATTAGAATTTCTAAAAACCTTTGTTGGGGAAGGAGAGAGGGAGTCATCTGGACACCCAGAGAGCTGGATTGAGTTGGGACCCTATACCAGAGAAACCTTTAGTTTCATGAAGCTATGTCCATTTTCTGTGCTTGATAAAAAGCCTGGATTCAAAGAAAGAGGAGCAATATTTATGGTGCTTTTAATAATTTATCTTTGCTGCTGCCACCCTGAAACACAAGCATGGCCAAAAATCCCTCTTCCTTCAGTTAGCAAACACAGACTGAGCTTTTACAGAAAGAGCTTTTAAAATACACACACACACACACACACACACACACACAAATGAAAATGTAAAAGTGTAGATTTTTTACAAACAGCATAGAAATTAACAGAGCACAATTTTCTCGACCTAACATAACCATGATTTGCCCAATTGTCATTATTGCAGACCTGGAATTCTTTAAGCTCTCACTTCTGCTTCTCAACCTGAGTGGAGGAAGGGGGCCAGCACTGCTGGGTCTGATGGGAGTCTGAGGCCCCTCCAGGGCCTTCCTGGGCATGAGTCCCCATTTGCCCCTGGGATGCCTGGCTGTCCTGGTACTTCCCTGGTGCTCTCAGCTTCTCCTAATTCCCAGCTCACTGTCTCTAGCAGTCACCATCTGGGCTTCAACTCAGCTGGGCCTAATTTTCCAAATGTCCCTCCTGGTAGCCCTCTTTCTCTGCCCTAGAAGTTCTACCCATTTCTCTGTGCTACATGGCTATCCAAAGAATACTTCTGAAGTTCCTGATAAGCCTGGTCATACTCGTCTATGGAGCTGAGTCTCTTGCCAGCTTTACGAGTAGTGTCACCACTGGCCAGGCGGCCTGTGGAGGCCACTGCCTTCCAAACTTGGAGTCTATCCCTTTTCCAGAGTGCTATCACAGCTCTTTCCTTCTCATGCCTCCTAGTGGCCCTCTCAGGAAGGTTCTTTTTTTTTTTTTTTTTCAGCCTCTGAGATGCCCAGTTCTAATGATATTTGTAAAACCATGAAGATTGACCTGTTCAAGCTCAATGACTACAAAAATCTTTTATCAAATTCTGAATAGGGACCAGATATTTCAAGTAGTTCTCACTCTACCCCTTACAATCCCTCCAATCCCCAGCTGGTTTTTGCAAAATAAGTCACTGTGGTTTAACATCCAAAAAATACCTTAAACATCTAACAGAGTGTTTGCTAAGGCAGAGATGAAGTAGGGTGCTCAGTGAAGGGGTAGCTGGAAACGCTAACCTCTCCTATGTGCTTAGTTAATAATATAGCAGGTGTAAGTGAAGGCAAGCAACAAGGTCCTACTGTATAGCATAGGGAACTATATTAGATGCCTTGCAAATAGCCTCTAATGAAAAAGAATATGAAAAGGAATATATATATGTATTCCTGAATCAGTATAACTGAATCACTATGGTGTACACCAGAAATTAACACAACATTGTAAACCGACTATACTTCAATTAAAAAAAAGAAAAGAAGTGAGGGCAGAATGAACATTCTTCTAGAATCCCATGGTGACTGAATCAAATGAAGTGGCAAAATCACTTGTAGACCTCACATTTTCACAGTCTGGGAGAATTGACTGTGTAGCACCATTAAAACTGGACTTTTATTAAGGGTCCTATAAGTAAGGGGATGTCTCAGTAATGTTTAATCTATATAGAATACAAATATCACTCTTGAGTTGGTTACCTGGATGAAAACACAATGAGCTATAAATTGAAAGTCTTGACTAATGTTGATTCAGTGGAAGCTATATTCACAATTTCTCCCTTTCCATAAGTACCTGTCTACTGAGATAGACCACTGGTACATTCAGTGCTTGCTAATCTCTTGACATCATCTAAGTTAAAGACCCACTGTACCTAGAGAAGAGAATGCCTTGTCATCATCAAAGGAAACCTGGTAAACTTATTTTCTTCTTTCTTTGTAGATTTACACAGACATTTGCTCTAGTGCCATTGTTCTTGAAGTTTCATCCATCACAATAGAAGCCAGTGAAAGGGTATAAAAAGCTTTTCAGTGTCTTTTGTTACAAAGATTTTTATTTGTGATTGCTTTCCTCTGAAAAGGAAAAACCCTGCGTGGAAGACCTAAGGTCCTAGCAAATATTAAGCAGAGGGCAAAGTTCCTTGCAGGCAGAGGAAGGTCCCACAGGGACAGGATCTGAAGTTGCACGTCCACACGGGCACATGGAGTTAAAGCTGACACTTATTTCAGCATTTTCTGCTGAGCCATGGGCTCTGTTCTCTGACCTAGGCCTGAAACAGGCTTATTCGGACGTAATTGCATCGGCTCCAAACCTCCTTTTAAAACTGCAAATCTTCCAGATTGCTGTATCTCTGAGCTTTCCACTAAGAAGAGCACTTTTTTTTTTTTTTTGCTAACATGCAAGACCATGTATCTCAGGGAAAACTGAGGCAAATGCCTGGGGTTTTTGCCATAGAAGGGGAATGGGATCACATACAACGGAATTGGATTATTTTATCTCCAGTTAAGAATTGGAGAAAAATAGCCTGTATTTTAAATCCTGTACCTTGGAGAAAAATTCAATTGCTGTTGAAGAGTATATCAATTATTAAGTGTGGAGCCAATGCTATTTTGGTTGCATCTACAATGAGAAGATCATTTCCAGGAATATCATACGCTTCGCTTCAGTCCACCCCAGCCCCAGTCTTTCCTCTGAGGCAGAAATAATAGCGCCGGGTAAGGTGGGGAGGAGGGCCAGGATTGTGGGGCAGAGAAATAGATTGTCACAGGGACAGAAGGATACGAACAGCAGGTGTTTTTGAAAGCTGACTCCTAAACTAGTTAATTTTGGTTCATTAATGTTGATTAAGGCAGCTCTCCTCTTTGCAGAATGGGTGGAGCCCAGCAGGGAACTTTCCATTCATTTTGAAAATGGCTTTGATTTTTCTTGTGAGTAGAATCCTCTCTCAGGCTGTGGGAATATGCCCTGTGATGTGACGAGGGTTAGAGTCAGGGAATCCCTCTCTCTCTGCTCGGCTCTCCTGTCTCCTTCCCATCTGGGCTCAAGACCTGCTTTCCTGGGAAGCTTCACCTTACAATCTTGAGCACCCAATCAGGCCGTTGGGTCTCTGAGATGTCCATCTACCACTAACGCAATAGCCTTTTAAGTTTCTTTCCCTATTTCCTATAGTTTGTGAGCCAAGACACACAGAACCACCTGGATCCACATCCAACCCTTTCTGGACACGTTTATTTATTTATTTTTTGGTAACAATTTTATGGAGAGAGAATGCACAATTAACCCATTTGAAGTGTTCAATTTAGTGGCAGACAGTACTTTCCTTGGACCCCCTGCTCTGCTTTCACACCATCTCCTTCCTCCAGGAACAGGTATGGGCAGATGGTGGGACCCAGACTTGACTGGAGCTGACTCTAAGAACTTTCCTAACTAAAGCATCTGCTGGGTAAGAAATATAGGGACATCCACTAACCCACGGTGGGGCCTGCTAACTGAGTAGGGCTTCTGCAGGAAGCTGGCATACTCTGTCATACAGGGGGAAAGTGGCTTTTCAGAAAGAGCCTGGATTTCTTAAGTTGGTAGATTCCAGCCTCACTAGATGCACACACTGATACTGCCAGTTCAGCACTCAGAGGACATTATTTTAATCAACAGTAATGATCATTCATTCCTTCACTCAACAAATATTTATTGAGCTTCAACAAGGAGCCTGACACTGTTCTAGGATTTGAGGACACTGCTGTGAACTAGATCTAGGGTCCCTGCTCTCAAAAGGAATGAGCAGAAAGTCTGGTAGGGAGATAGATGATAACTAAGAAACAGGTGGGTGAGCAAGATGATTTTTTCTTTTAAACACTGATAAAGGAGTCAAAAAATACGTTGATATGCTAGAATGGTGGTCAGAGAAGGCTTCTCTGAGGAAGTGACTTTGAACTGAGACTTGATTGGCAAGAAGGCATAAACCACGTCATGCTCTGGAGCAGAACGTCCCAGGCTGAGGGAGTAGCAGGTGCATGGCCCCAGATGTAACTGAGCAGAAAGAGAAGGCAGGACACAGCAAGGATGGGCCAAAGGAAAAAGAGAGAATTTGGTTAAGAGGATATGTGCTGAGGTTTTTCTTTTTCTTTTTCTTTTTTTTAACTGAAAACATAATCCTTGCACTGGTTTAAAAATAAATAAATAAATAAAGACAAAGGGTTTACAGTAACCAGTAACAAACAGGCCTCATTTCTACCCTAACCTTCCCAGTCCCTCATCCAAAAAACAACCACCATAACTGTAATTTATGTATTCTTTCAGAAATCTTATCCTATATCTATGCTAGATCCATATCTAGATAGCTTTAAAATAAAGGGGGAATAATTTAGTCCACAGCTCAGGAGGGAGGCCTTTTTTGTTTAGCAATTTGGCTTAGAATTGGTTGTACAAGAGTCTGCATGAACAAAAGCATTAAGTTCAGACAGGCCATTATTAAAATAACGAGTCCCCTAATTATGGCCATTGAGGTTACTTCTAGACTTTTGCTGTTGAAAACAATGCAATGATCCTTAAATGCACATCTCTGTGTAATAGGTGACTACCTCCATAAGATAAACCCCTGGTGTTAAAATTGCTGGATCACTAGGTGTGTGCATTTAAAATGTTGACAGATGTGGTCAAATGTGTGCTGAGCTTTTTTACACTCTGGAGGATTGAAGGGACTCTTTATGATAGATATTATGAAAGAGTGCATTCAGGTCCAATCTGAAGGAATAACTGTTAACATTCAAAAATGAGCTTAAATGAAGCTCAAGTTTAAAAAGAATTTAATTTTTTTATTCTGGACAATTTCAAATAAATACAAGAGGGAAGAGGTCAATATAAAGAACCCTATCACTCAGCTTCAACAGTTATCAACTCATGGCCAGTCTTGTTTCATCTAGATCCTCAATCCACTTGCCCCTGTCTTTGATTATTTCGAAGCAAATATCAGACATTATATCATCCCTTCATTAAATATTTCAGGATATGAAAGTGACTTACTGAGGATTAGTTTTCTTGTAGAATGACCCACATTCAAGATTTGTCAGAGCATTTCCTCTGGTATCGCCTAATATGTTCCTCCCTTCCCGGGGGTGTTTGATGCTGGGTAGAGAGGAGAGTTGGGGGTGAGCCACCATGGGAGGCAAGAGAGCCTGCAAAGACTCTGGGCTTCAGTACTGGGTCTGATATTTACTAGGAGCTGTGGGTCCTTGAGCAAGTCTAACCTTCTGAAGCCTTATTTCCTCATTCGGAAAATGAGGGGAATAGTTGAATGTTTTCGTGTAAAGCTGAGCTTGTATTGACATGTGGAAAGGGCTCTAGGTCACTGTAAGAACAAGGGACCCGGAGTGGTGGTGGGAAGGGCCATCACATCATAAGGCAACATAGTAGCAGGATGGGAGTGAGGGCTGGGCCGAGATAAAGAAGGGGGGTCATTCTGTAATGGCATCAAGAGTGTTGCTGCTAATGATGAAGGGTAGGAGAAGATGCCACCCGCATATACGGCACTTTGGTATAAAGATTATTTTGAGCTAAAAGCACTTACCAAAACATCAGGTACAAGAAATGTGCTCTGACTCTTTCCCTTTTCTTTTAAGAGCAGGAGATAAAATCCCCATATGCAAGATAGATGGGTAGATATATAAGGGTATACTCCTCTATATGGGGAGGAAAGTACCTTTTTTTTTTTTCAATGGAGGTACTAGGGATTAAACCCAGGACCTCATGTATACTAAACATGTGCTCCACCACTGAGTTATACCCATCCCCAGCAAAGTACCAATCTTATCATCAAGGACAGAAGTTGAAGCTGAGAGAATTCTGGACAAACAGACCTTGTTAAAATAATTCTTAACTGCCTTTAGCCTCCCCTTACATCTTAGTTACTTTTCTACAGTTGCTTCTCTTTGTTCAACCTCGTATAGAAGCATTTAGGTTCTGCCACTTCCTAGGGTCTTCATTTTCTTCTGAGGGCTCCAGTATCATATACAATTTGTATTAAATAAATTTTGATGCTTTTCTCCGGTTATTCTTATGTCAATCTAATTCTCAATTTCGGTCAAAAACCCTAAAAGGGTAGAGAGAAAATTTTGCTTCCCCTCTAATAATTTCACAGTGACCTTCTCAAGGCTGGAAATTTAAAGAAGATAGTGTTTCTTTTGCTTGCATGACAGCATAAAGTGTCATGGAGCAGAGAAACAGGCAAGGGCTTTGGTGTGGGATGTGACATGTCCCACTGGTGGTTTCTCACCTTTAAGAGTGGGGGCCGTGTGCTGGGGTGGTTCTGAGGGCAGTTTATTGGAAGTTACATCCTTCCTTTCTACAGAGGTATTTGTGCATAGTGGGTGAAGTCATTAGAGTCTTTCATTTATATAAAATTAGAGACTTTGGAAGGTTATCATTTCCATTCAAAAAGCTGACTGTTTAAAGCATCCACTGATTCTGCAGATGTTGAGAAATAAACTGGTATAAACACAAACATCTGGAAATATGAAATTAACAGTAGAACAAGGGCTTTTTAAGGCCCAGTCGATAAGTAAGCTGCAGGGACTGGCCACAGGGCATTTCAATTTACAAAGCTTTGGGGCAGGGTGATGGGAGACTTTTCTATGTTCTATCTTTTCTTCAGCAAGCTCAGCTTCCCACAAAAGCCCTCTTACTATTACCCTTATTTTCCAGATGAGGAAATGGGGCTTCAAGAGGTTAGACTTGCTCAAGGACCCAGAACACATCCAGTTACGCAGTGCAAAGTGATGGAGGAATCCATTTTCAACCCAGGCTCAGCAGCATATGGGTTACAACTTCTCACTGAATTTTTGATATTTTGGATTAATTATTTGTGATTGGTCACATTTTTAGATGAATCAACTCACTTGTCCAATTTGTATTTATTTACAATCCAGGAATGAGAATGAGCATGGCCTGCCTGGGCTAATAGAGGCATACATGAAGTGAGATTTTTTCCAGTGTCATGTCCTGAGCGATATACCACCCCTACATCATCTCATTTAATCCCCATTTCACCCCTTTGATGGAGCTATGTTTACCTCCATTCTAGGGATGAGAAAACTGAGGCTCTAAGAGGTTAAGAAACTTGTTCCAATTCACTTAGCGAATCAGTTGTGCAGACAGGATTTGAAACTAGAGAGGGCCCTAAGAACCAGTGTGGGTTTCACCTAGACCTTTTAGGTCTTTAGACCTTTTAGGTTCTAGAACTGGGGAATGACTTGATGAAAAAGAAGAGAAGAGCTGTCGAGTGGCATAGTACAGGATTCACAGAGGAAGGAAAGACGTGGAGTGCAGAGATCACATAGGACATTACGGCAGCAATGCAGGCCCTGGAGATGGAGTCACTAGAGTCTGGAACTAGAAAACCTGGTTCCAGTCATGTCTCCACCATGATGCTACTGGCTGGGGAACCTTGGGCAGGTTACAGCCACATCTCTGAAGTCTTGTTACTCCTCCCTAAATAATGGGCTTATAAACTGAGACTAGAAAATCTCTTTCAAATTCTAAAATTCTGCCTGATGCCTTTAAATTTTAATGCAGCCTAAAGATTTATATACGAAGAATTTAAACATCATCTAGAATCCAGAAAAAATTTAGGTGTAATAATGCTCATCATAATCTTCTTTTCAAAGTACAAAGGAGTAGAATTGTCTTTAAGAATGCTTTCTAAACCAGATTATATTGAGACAAGTCAATCATTTCTGCATCTTATTGTTTTCTTTGTTTAAGAAAATGATTTGGGGATAGTTGCTGTAGTGGTGGTTGATGATATTAAAATCAAGTAAGAATATTACCCTTGAAACAAATGAAATGATTTAAACCTATCTCTCTAAGATACTTTATGAAAATATACCTAGGAGACACAAATTATACTGTCATCAAATTAATTTGTTTTCTAAGCTCAAATTTAATTTAAAATATGATAGCTCTTCAACTGGTTCAATCAACAAACTTTAAAGAGATTTTTAGATAGAGAAACAGGAAATATAGTAATGTTGAAGCAAATAATCAACAAAATAGTTGTTCTGTTGCTTGTGATGCTTCTAGAAAGTATTTTTAACAACTCCCTGAGGAATTGGCTCTCGCTGGTGTGAAGCCAGGCTTTTCTTTCCGTTAGCAGCTGCAAACTTTTCTCCATCCTTATATCCTATAACAAATCCATTTCCAAGCCCTGCTGAGTCTTGTCTCAGTGTTTCTCAAAACTGACACTTCCTCATCTACAAAGATTTGGGGGGTGGTTTGCAGAAGTGGCCTCCTTAGAACAACCCATGAGGGCAAATGGATCTTCCTGAAATAAAGTCAATTCTATTATTAAAACCTTCAGGGGTCCCACTGCTTATAGGATAAAATCTAAATTCTGCAGTGGAGATCCCTATCCTTTCAGCCAAGCAAATGCATTAGCTTTCTTTACAGACTTTAATCTTCCACGCCTGAGATTTTGTTACTTGGAATGCTCTGCTCTTTCCGCCAGTTTATGGCCATCACCTTCTTCGATTCTGTCTTGAATCTCATTTCTTTCAGGGTGTTCTGGTTTAGTAGCTATTAAGCAAAAAACTCCTGTTTTTGAGTTTTTCATCACATTAAGTACTTTAAAAATAAATTATTCAAGTCTAGGGATAAACAACTTACAGTGATTTTCATTCTTTAAGAAATCATCCAGAATGATTTTACTTTCTGAGAGAGACCATTCCAAATTTTAGGTGTATGATTTTTTCGCTAGGAATCCACAGTAGAATCAGAGCGAAACGACTCTTTATGGTGACCTCTAGTGGGCAAGGGACAATCCTACAAAATTATGAAAAGTGAAGGGCGAAATAAAACCCTTCCCAGTAAACAGCTGGGTTACCCTGAGGTCAGATGACCGCATCCCACCCTACCTCACTCTTATTTTTTCTTCCAGGATTTGTTTTGCATTTAACACAGTTTGCCTTATAACTCACCTGTTTCGCCTCTGGCGGGTACTGCGCGGGCAGGGCTGCCGATGTCGGAAGTCTTCTGAATTGCTGGGAGCAGTTTAAAATAATCCCTGCCAAGTGGAACCCACTCCTCGGGCATCGAGCAGTGTCTGGGGCAATTAGCTCTGCAGAGCCTTGATGGGCTCTTCAGGCTCCGAGTGCCGGTCCTGCCAGCCGGCTCCGAGGTGCACGGGGGAAATTAAGACAATATGAAAAGGAGGATGAAGACGACGGCAAGGATAAATTCTGTTCTTGACAGTGGCAAGGCGATTTCCCCCAGATTTCCATCCCATTCTACAAGAAGCGTCACGAGGGGATTCAGGGTCGCTACACGTAGCGCTCTCTTAGGACCCGCGCTCTAGAAAGCGGGGGCTAGAGTCGCTCTCCTCCGGGAGAGGGCAGGCGGGAGGGCGGCACTGAGACTGGGTGCTGGGGTGTGCGGCCGCCTTCGGAGCACGCGGTATGTGGGTCCCCGCGCCGGGAGAGGAAGAGCAAAGTCGGCAAGAAAAGAATTGCTGGGGTGCTTTCTCTGAGAAATCCTTTGGGGCGGTCTCACAGATCGAGCTGAGCTCCGGAGAGTTTCTGGAAAAAGCTTTCCAAACGCCATCTGTCCCCGCCCCTCAAATCCCGCACCCCAGTCCTCACTCCTCCTTGCCCGCCTGTCCCCTCTCCTTGGGGGCTGTTAAAAGGGCCCTTGGGAGCTCCCCAAATCATCCTGATGGCCCGAGGCGGGACGCGGGAACAGAGACCCCTCCGCCTCTACCGGGGCCTCCCGGCTCCACGCACCCCCGCCCCGCGGACCCCTCCTGGCCAATGCGGGAGGGAGCGGAGAGGGAGGACCGCGTCACGAGGCGGGGAGCCCGAGGTCCAGGGCGGGGCGCCGGGGAATCCCAGCCCGAGAGAGGTGCGGGCGCGGGTGGGAAGAGGAGGGCGGCGCGCGGAGGGAGGTGAGTGGAGAGGAGCCGGGAGGCGAGGAGGGGGAACCGCGAGGAGGCCCCGCCCCCGCCTCTTGGAGCCGGCTTTTCGCCGCCTCCGAACCCGCTCACTTTGCCTGTCGCCTCTGGACGGCCGCGGGGCGCTCGCAGGAGCCGCGGCCGGAGGGAGCACCGCGGACCCGGAGCCATCCCGCACCGGCACCTCCTCTCGGCTCGCACGCCCCTCAGGGGGGACAGCGCCGCCGCCTTGAAAGGGCACTCCGGCCTCAGAGGGGGCATCCCCCGGGCGCCAGGGGCGGCGGCGCTGGCAGCCAGGTTCTCGGCCAGTGGGGCGCAGCGCAGGCGCCGGAGAGGACTCCCCGACTACCTGCAAGTACCGCCGCGCGGAGGGAGCATCGCTAACAGTCACGCTGTGCTGCAGAGGAGGCTAGAGACGAGGGGCCCCCGGGCCAGCGAAGGGCGGCAGCAGAACCCGGAGGGAGAGCCAGCCGGACTGCCTGCGGGCCCCGACGGCGCGCTCCCTCGTCAGCCAACGGCAGGCAGGACCCGCGCGGCGGCCGGGGGGCAGCGGCGGCGCCCTCGGACCTCGGGGTCTCGGGGCCGCCAGCCATGACCTTCGGGCGCAGCGGGGCGGCCTCGGTGGTGCTGAACGTGGGCGGCGCCCGGTACTCGCTGTCCCGGGAGCTGCTGAAGGACTTCCCGCTGCGCCGCGTGAGCCGGCTGCACGGCTGCCGCTCCGAGCGCGACGTGCTCGAGGTGTGCGACGACTACGACCGCGAGCGCAACGAGTACTTCTTCGACCGGCACTCGGAGGCCTTCGGCTTCATCCTGCTCTACGTGCGCGGCCACGGCAAGCTGCGCTTCGCGCCGCGGATGTGCGAGCTCTCCTTCTATAACGAGATGATCTACTGGGGCCTGGAGGGCGCGCACCTGGAGTACTGTTGCCAGCGCCGCCTCGACGACCGTATGTCGGACACTTACACCTTCTACACCGCGGAGGAGCCCGGTACTCTGGGCCGCGACGAGGCGCGACCCGGCGGTGCCGAAGCGGCCCCCTCCCGGCGCTGGCTGGAGCGCATGAGGCGAACCTTCGAGGAGCCCACGTCGTCGCTGGCCGCACAGATCCTGGCCAGCGTGTCGGTGGTGTTTGTGATCGTGTCCATGGTGGTGCTGTGCGCCAGCACACTGCCCGACTGGCGCGCTGCGGCTGCCGACAACCGCAGCCTGGATGACCGGAGCAGGTACTCCGCCGGCCCTGGGAGGGAGCCCTCCGGGTAGGACGCACTGCTTCTCTGCCCGTCCAGTCCGTCATGTCACGTCTGTCCGTCCCGTCCGTCGGTCCAGTCTTCGTCCTGTTTGCCTCCGGGAGGCTGAGCAGGCCCGGGTTCTGGGTCCAACGAGGCCCCAGGCGCGGCCAGCCAAGGAGCGGTTTGGTCCTTAGACCTCCTCCTCCCCACCGCCACCCCATCCCCGCCATTTCCCCAGTACTAGTCGGCTCAGGTCCACACAAAAGACGCCCCTCTTGAGGGCGAATCGCCAGCCAAGGGGAGGGGCAGACAGAGATAAACAAACCTCCCATCTTTGTAGTATACTTTTGAGCAAATAGTAACCGGTTAATTAGATTTCTCAAAACTTTTATTGTTCGAATTTAACAATTTAACCTTGGGCTAAGAGCAGTTTTGAATTATTTGACAATTTTTGATGGTGCTTCATCAAGCACCATCAAAAAAAGATGAAGTCTTGTTATTGTGGAGTGTAGTCTGCTGTATGCTGCCCACACATTCTATGCACTCTGCATAGTATGTGCTGTTAATGGAATTGTTATAAAGGAGATTAACTTAGAAATGGATTCTAAATAATGGACATCTGTGCCCTTTCTCTCTTCTTTTCTTATGAAGTATGGAGTTAGCAAACTACCTATCTGTCCACTGTTTAGTACCGAAGTTTCACACACTGACTTTCAGAGGGATCTTCAGTTTGGGGAGGGGGAAAACCTTGAGAAAGGAGGAAAATTTAAACTGCCCTGAATCCAGAAACAGCATTCTAGTATTTAATAGTTTTTCTTTTCACTTTAGTACGATGAAAGGAAAATATTTTGACCTTTCCTTGGATCATGCTTACCCTTCAGTAGTGATAACATACTTCTGTTTTTAGTACTAGTTTATTTTGCATATTTGGTGGGAGGAATAAATAGTAAAGTTAGATTTTCAAGGGAGACAGCCTTTTTGGGCACAAACACAAAACTGTATAATCTGTTTTACCTTTGGTACTATTTTAAGATATTTTCCCTCTATTCTTTTTTTAAATTGGGTTGCATGCGTGGTAATCTTTTCCTGATAGGCAGATGCATGGTTCCAGTGGTGCTGTGTGCCTTGATACTGCAGTGGATTACTTCCATGTAAAATTCTTCCTTTGGAGAGTAAAGATTTTTGTTTAAATCTAAGAAGTAAATAAAATTGTCTGGTACCCCGGAGTCCATTACTGATATGTCATCTTGGCATGAAATCCAAGATACATGCTTTGAAAGGAAATTCACTAGGAGACTCATTTTATTTACTGTTATTAGCTCCTAACTGAGTTTTCAATTTACAGGTAAGAATTACTTACTTGGTACTCCATCAGTACAATGAAATTAATTTATATTCCTAAATACATAAGTGCCCTTGATTCTTATAGAGGGCCATAGGAAAATGAGACATAAATGATTGGCTTTGAAATGATTCACTAGTAATTGCAGAATTCTATAAGTGAAGGTTCAAGCTACATTAGCAAAGGAAACGGGAGAATTGAGTTATTAGTATAAGTATTGAGGGGAGTCGGCTAAGTCAGTGTATAAGCAAAAACAGTGAAATAACCTGAATAATAATTTTGGGGGAATAGAGGAACTTTGGGGAGATCATTAAGGTGAAGCATTTGGAAAGGAATGGGAGACATGGATAATAATTTTAGGGGGAGAGAGACAGAAAGAAACTAAAAAGAAAAAAGACAGATGGAAAAGAGAAAGACTGCAAAAGAAGTGAAGGAAGAAGATAAATGTTTAATTTGTGTATATGTATTTTATGTATGTGTATAATTATTCAAGTCAGAACTGTTTCCTAGATACGCAGATATTTCAGGCAAAAGCATGTTTTTCTTGGCTTAATGGCCCAGTTTTAAGCTTCATTGTGAATGTAGGTATATGAAAACCATTATCTATAATCCCAAACAGATCAACTGAAGGATGACTGAATGACTTGAGGAGCCTGCACATTACCGAGGGAGCTTTCCATTGGTCTTCTCCAACAGAGCTAAGGTGATGCTTTGAGAATAGTGTCTCAAACCTCGTTTACTTGCGGTTGCTGAAATTAGTCCTTCTAAAACATCATTCGACCATACTTGACATCTACCAAATAAAGTCAAAACTTCTCTCTTGGCGTTCAAGGCTTTTTATGGTTTAACTACAATATGCCTTTGTCAACTTACGTATCATAATTTGCAAGCATTTTTGAATATCTACTGTGTTCAGGGCACTATTGGTGTTCCAAATATTGTAAATTTTTTTTGCAAGGAAAATGTGTCAGATTAGTGATGTAGGAATCAGAGGCACAACTGATCAATAATTGTGTTGCTTTGGGAAAGTCTTCAAAGTGGAGGAAGATGGAAACAAGCCATCTTTAGAAGGTTGCAGAGGTTGTGCACTGCCCAACGCTGGCAGCAGGGTTTCGTTTCTATAAACTATAGTGTGAGCAACTTACACAACCATGTGTGCCCCACTTGAGAACAAAATAAGGAGACTTTTCCAGGTAAAAGAAACATCATAGGCATAGGCATGACATTTGTGTATTATGTTTAGGGAGTGTGAGTCTAGTGATGGAGAGGTGGAGAGAGAGCAAATGTTGGAAGGCCTGGAATGAAAGGAAGAATATTTTTATTTTGCAGGGAGTGGTTAGCTGTTGGCAGTGTCAGGTCAGTGGATTATGCATATAAAGGAACAAATGTGATTTTTGTGCCAGTTGGAGATGGTGGAGATTGAAGGATGAGTTTGGAGATTTTTTGTAGAGGGAGGGAATGAGATCTTGGATTGCTTTGAAGTGGTGAGAATGGAGAAGAAATGACAACTCTGGAGGGTATAAGGAAGAAAAAAAAAAATCCAGGACAGTGAAATGATGCAGGTTCAGGAACTGATTAAGTGGATTTCCAGGAGCTAGGAGCACTGCCTGCCACCTGCAGGCTCTGTTTGTTCAGACCCGCCTGCTCACTTGAGTTCCTGAACCATGGCGATGTCCTTTATTGTGCAGTCAGTCCCTTGCCTATTGAAATTGGATCATCCGTCAAGCCCAACTCAGATGCTATTTTCCTTTTGAAGCCTTTCCTGACTACTCTAGTAGATGTGATGTTTCCTCCTGAGTTTTTTTTTTTTTCCTTTTGAGGGATTGCTTACTTGTGTGACTTATTCGGTATCTATAATATCCTTCCTAGCTTGGTGGTTATTTTTTCATATAAACATGTCTTAGCTCCCAAACTAGGCAAGATGAAATGCTCTAGAAGGCATCTAAATTCTCTTATACTATTTATTATGCCAGCATCTTTTAGAAAAAATTATTATTTAGGCACAATAAATAATCTATTGTTTATATAACATTTCAAAATATAACGTTCCAGGAATATATTTTCTCTTGTGTAGATGGAATAGCTGTGTGGGGTAAGGCTGAGGTGTTTAAGTGGTAGAACTCTTAGTTGAGGAAGGTGGGATTCTGTGCTGAAATGAGAAAAAACTCTATTAAGTTGAGGAATAATTATTTATCAAGTACTTATTTTATTGTGCAAAAGGAACAAAGATAAGAATATATGTTTTTATTAACCTCTGAAATTTTGGTTTGTGTTTTTATTTGGGGGGGGTGGGGGAGAGGTAATTAAATTTATTTAATTATTTTTTAATGGCGGTACTGGGGTTTGAACCCAGGACCTCCTGCATGCTAAACGTGCACTCTTCCACTTGAACTATATGCTCCCACCCCAGCCTCTGAACTTCTAGAATAGTACACAGTGTAACGTTTGGAAGAAATTTTGAGTGGTCTTCCAAATCAATAATTTGGAAACATTTTGTGTATGGATATGATCCTTTTAAGCTGATTTTTGGGGGATGGTTGAAAGTCATATAAATAATACCTTATAGTTCAAAAGCTACAAAAGTAAGCCTTTTTTCATTCACCAGCCATGGAGCTCTTTTCCCTAAATGTAACCAGAATTCCTAGCATTTTGTGTGTCGTTTCAGAAACATTCTCTGTATTTACAAGCATATCATATATATTTACAATAAACAAACAAAAAACAGTGTGAGAACACTGTCCTGAAATCTTTAAAATCACCAACATGTTGTGGAGATGCCATATCAGCCTATAAAGAGCTACTCAGTTCTTTTATGCAGCTGCATAACATTCCATTGAATGGACATCGTAGACTTTCTGGACACTTAATATTGTTTCTGGTCTGTAGGAAGTGCTGTAGTGAATATCTTTGTATGTGTACACTATTTTGCTTTCAAGAAAGTATATCCATAGGATAAATTCCTGAAAGTTAAGTCATTGGGCCAAAGGGCATTTGTAATTGGCATTTTCATAGATAATTCCAAATTGCTCTACCAAAAGTTTCTATCAATGTATATACTCCCACCAGCAATGTATAAGACCATGTTTCTTCATACTCTACAAGGTGTTATTAAGCTTTTGATCTTTACCATGCTAGAAAATTAAAAATGGTGTGTAGTAGTTTTAATTTGTTTTTGCCTCAAGTAAAAATGTGCATCTTCACATGTATTTAGGAGTCATTTATCTTACTTTTTGTTGAGCTGTATATACTGTTTGCCCATTTTGTCAACGGCTTTCTCAATTGGAAGCTTTTTAAAAAGAATTAAGAAATTAGTCCTTTGTTAATGATATGAGTTGCAGATACATTGTTCTCTAATTTATGACCTCATTCAAAGAAAACCACAATTGCTTAGAACATAGTAGCTGTACTTTTAATATCTATTTGAGAAAATACATAATGATTTTAAGAATTATGATTCTAACCATTCAATCATTTTTTGGGTTTTTTTTTTTTTTTTTTTTGACTCCTGTGACTGTGCCAGGCACTATGGATACAGAGGTACATCAGGCCAGGGCTTCTGCTGTCATGGAGCTGGGAACTGGTGGCCTACAGGTGGTAGAGGGAGGGGGAGACAGTTAACAAAGTCAGCAGATAAAAATGAATTTCAGATAGTGAAAGAAAATCAGAGTAGAGAATGCAGCAGGGATGCTCATTTGCATAGGCCGTGAGGAGGTGACTTGAGCTGAGACCTGAATAATGAGAAAGACCCAGCCTTGGGAAAGGGAGGGAAGAGTGTTCTGGGTGGTGGGAATAGCACATGCAGAGGCTCTGAGATGACGATGAGCTTGGCTTGTCTACAGGACAAAGGGAAGGCCCATGTGGGCTAGCATTTAGTCCAGGGGCAGGAGAGGGGTAGATGGGGTTCGAGGGGAGGCAGGGACCTCTCAGGCAGGTCCTGCGTGCCCTGGGAGAGAGTTTGGATTTCATTCCAAGTGCAACAAGTCTTTGAAAGGTTTTAAAGCAGAGGAAAGATAAGATCTGATGTATTTTCAAAATGCCACTGACCCCTGGGTAGAGGAGGGACTCGAGGGGGCAGCAGTATGATACAGCAAGACCTGGCAGGGGAGAGGATGTGGGTCTTGATCTAGGGGAACAGCAGGGGAGAGACGGTGAGAGAGATTAGATTTGGGTAAATATGTGGATTTTTATTATGTTACTAGTGGTGACTCATCTGCCGGCACTAGGAAAGTATATGAGCCACTATATATGAGCAGGGGCAGGGCCCACATCGACGTCCCTCTTGCTCACCTGCCTTGACCCAAATGTAGTGAGCTGGGAATCCAGTTCTTCTCTGCAAGGGTCTGCTTCCTATTTGGGAGTATTGTGAGGAGAAGGCTCTGGAAAAGGAATCTCCTGAGGGTCGGTGGGAGAGGGATCATGGACCATTTTTCTTTCTGTACAACCCAAACCCTCTCATGGAGAAGACTATCCCTTCTGTTAAAGATCTTTGGTGAACACATTTACAGCCTCCCTTAATGAGCAATTCTGGTAAGTAAGTAATCTTAGAATGGATGATGTTCTTAATGTTTCATCTGATTGATAAGACAAACTACAGATTTTTCAGGCAGTTTGCCTTCTAGTAACATCTGAGTATCGTTTCAACGTTGCCAAAGAAGATTAATGTTCTTTTTGGCATTTTAACATACAGACGTAGCCATCTTTTAAAATTATGAAGCACTGCTGCCTATTTCATCAAAAGATGCCTTTTACTAGTCAAAACTTCTAAAAGATGAACCAGATGTAAAATAGTTGTTCCTTTTACTTTTGGTCCTTCAGTCAGTCTGGGCAGCAGTGTTTTCTTTTTGAGTTTTAAATCTCTTTAGCATGCAAAGGCTTGCTGTAATTTTAATCTGTTCTTTAGAAATTATTTCTAAAAGTTGCTTTGTGATAGAATTTTGATCTTTAATTTGTATTGCTTTGTGTTGTGGTGGTGAGAATTTGAGGAGATGTAAAGATGTTTAAATTTCTTAAAGTGTTATTTTAAGCCCAAGTTATAAAAAAGTGAAATCAAAATGAAAGACCAGGTGATGGAAATTTGAAAATCAATTATGTTATTTCTATTGCCTTTTAGGTCACTATTATATAAATTCAATAGGTTTTAAAGTACTTTAAATATAAAAAGCATTGTTTGAAACTGAAGATGAAAGTCTCAGTACTTTTACTTTGCAGATAAGGTGGATATTTTCAGAAGCCAGTAATTACTAGATCTCTGATAGGATTGAACATAACCCAGAACCTCAGTTAAAGTCTATTCTTTCACAGTGGACTGTTTCTTTTAATATGTGTACAAGGGTTTTCTATCTGCTGCCAATTTTAGAATTCAGCAGAAACTTTCTTTTTGTCAATACCTTTTCTTTAATCAAAGTGTTTTTTTTCTGAAATCCCTTTGGTAAGCAAGTTTTTTTTTTAAATTGAAGTATAGTTGATTTACAATGTTGTAATGCTGTGTTAATTTTTGCTATACATAGTGATTCAGTTATACATATATATTAATTCTTATTCATTATAAGTTATTACAAGTTACTGAACATAGTTCCCTATGCTATACAGTAGGACCTTGTTGTTTATCTATTCTGTATATAGTAGTTTGTATCTGCTAATCCCAAAACCCCCAGTTTATCCCTCTCTTTCCTTTCCCTTTTGGTAACCATAAATTTGTTTTCGATGTCTGTGAGTCTCTGTTTTGTAAATAAGTTCATTCTGTAATTTTTTTAGATTTCACATATAAGTGATATCATATATTTGTCTTTGACTTACTTCACTTAGTCCGATAATCTCTAGGTCCACCCATGTTGCTACAAATGGCATTATTTCTTTCTTTTTTTTTTTTTTACAGCTGAGTAGTATTCCATTGTGTGTGTGTGTGTGTGTGTGTGTGTGTGTGTGTGTACACACTACATTTCTTTATCCATTCATCTGTTAGGGGACACTTAGGTTGCTTTCATGTCGTGGCTGTTGTAAATAGTGCTGCTGTGAACATGGAAGTGCATGTTATCTTTTCAAATTGGAATTTTCTCCAGATATATGCCCAGGAGTGGGACTGCTGGGTCATATGGTAAGTCTGTTTTTAGTTTTTTAAGGAATCTCCATACTGTTTCCCATAATGGCTGCACCAAATTACATTCCCACCAACAGTGCAGGAGGGTTCCCTTTTCTCCATACCCTCTCCAGCATTTATCATTTGTGGACTTTTAAATGAAGGCCATTCTGACTGATATGAAGTGATAACTCATTATAATTTTGATTTGTGTTTCTCTGATAATTAGCGATATTGAGCATTTTTTCATGTGCCTATTGGCCATCTGTATGTCTTCATTGGAGAAATGCGTGTTTAGGTCTCCTGCACATGTTTTGATTGGGTGGTTTGTTTTTTTTGTTATTGAGTTGTATGAGCTGTTTGTATATTCTGAAACTTAAGCCCTTGTCAGTCACATCATTTGCAAATATTTCTTGCAGTCTGTAGATTGTCTTTTTGTTTTGTTGATGGTTTCCTTTGCTGTGCAAAAGCTTATAAGTTTAATTAGGTCTCAATTGTTTATTTTTCCTTTGATTTCTATTGCCTTGGTACACTGACATAGGAGAATATTGCTAAGATTTATGTCAGAGAATGTTTTGCCTATATTTTTTTCTGGGACATTTGTGGTGTCCTGTCATGTTTAAGTCTTTAAGCCATTTTGAGTTTCTTTTTGTGTATGATGTGAGGGCATATTCTAACTTCATTGATTTACATGCGGCTGTCCAGCTTTTCCTAACACCAAGCAAGTCACTTTTAATATTATTTTAATTTTTTTAAAATGAAAACTGTGAGTTGGCAAAAAGTATGGTTCTAAGTGTTGCAAAGTGAAGAGTAAACATGCTCCTTTGTTCTCGATCCTATTACCCAGTTTCTGAGCATTCTTCCAAAAATTATTTGCACATATATACACACATTCATATATATGTGTGTGCATATGTGTATATGTACATGCATACATTGTATGCTTGCATATATAATTATATATACATATTATACAAATACCTTTTAAATTTTATTTATTTTAAATGGATGTACTAGGAATTGAACCCAGGACTACCACTGAACTATATCCCCACCCTCACTTTTTAACTTTATAACTAGGATTATTTTATAATCTTTTTTAGCAATTTGCTTTTTTCACTTAACATCTAGGAACCTTTTCCGTATCTGTTAATATAAATCTTCCTTCTCCTTTTTAAAATCTGTATAGTTTATTCCATTGTGTAGATGGGCCACAATTCATTTAACACGTGTCTGTCTTGTCAATAATAGTAATGGCTGTAATAGTCACTATTTATTGAATACTTAATGTGTACTAGTCACTTGTTAAATTTTAACATGTATTTTGTCATCTAAGTCTCATAACAGCCCTATGAAGTAGTACCGTTTTTAACCCCCATTTTATGATTGAGATTTAGATAGGTTAAGTAGTATGTCAGACTCACATAGTAGGTAAGTTGTGACCTGGCATTTGATTGCGAAATCCCTGCTATAGCATGCTGTGGGATAGTTAGTTCAGCTCTAGTTTTTCAAAAGTGCAAACAGCGGCTCAGAACACAGTCTTTTTCATGTTTCTTTGCAAGCTGGTGTCAGTGTATATGTTGGATAAATTCCAAAGTGAAAAAATAGCTGGGTTAAAAGGATTGTGTTTTAAAAAATTCTTTTGATAGATATTGCCAAGTTTTTCTCTAAAATATGAATGAAATTCAGCACTAGTTTTATATTAATAATATAAATAATGAAGGAATGAAGACCCAGCAAACCCTGGCAGGAAGCTAAACTTGCTCAGCTCTTTCTTTCCCTGCCTTAGGCCCCTTCTCACTGTCCTTTTGTGAGGTTGTTTGTGAACATGTCTTGGCTTCCTTTTAGTCTAGAAGTTCTTTAAGAGAGAAATTCTACGCTTCACAACACTACGTGCTTCAATAC
The DNA here is from genome assembly GCF_048564905.1 of Vicugna pacos. Lineage (NCBI taxonomy): Eukaryota > Metazoa > Chordata > Mammalia > Artiodactyla > Camelidae > Vicugna > Vicugna pacos. The sequence continues at coordinate 31,261,491 of NC_133001.1, forward strand.
CTTGCACATGGGTAGGCACTCAGTATGTATGTTTAAATGAATTATACATGTGAAAGAATCACATAAATACAACAGCATCTTCATTTTTGGTAGGAGAGTGTGTATTTATAAGTTTTCCTCAACCTGTAAGCATGTTGTATTTTAAGAAATCAATTGCAAATTGGTTTTATGGCTCTGTGGTCATTTATTCATTAAATGCAACAAACATTTATTGAGCACCTACTATGTATGTGGGACTGTTCTATGTGCTGGGGATACAGCAGTGACCAAAACAAAGTCTCTGCCCTCCAGAACCATCTGTTCTAATAAATAAATATATAACAGATGGTGATAAGTGCTATGAAGGAATAAAGTAGAGAAAGGGGTTTACATAGTAAATGTTAGTCGTGGTCAGCAAGGGCCTCTCTGATAAGGTGATGGATGTCTGAACAAGGACCAGGAGGGCTGCAAGAGGCAGCTGTGAAGATATCTGAGCAACACAATTCCTAGCATAGAGCACAGTAAGTACAAACTCCTGAAGGGTCTGCAAGGAAGCAGAGTGGTAGGGAATTGGGGGTGAAGGTGGAGGAATATAGATTTTGTAGAGTTTGATAGATGTACCAACTAAGATGATCTATTTTTTTTTATTGAGCTATAGTCAGTTTACAATGTTGTGTCAATTTCTGATGTACAGTTTTTCAGTCATACATAAATATACATTTATTCATTTTTATATTCTTTTTCACTGTGAGCTACCACAAGATTTCAGCTATATTTCCCTGTGCTATACAGTACAAACTTGTTTATCTATTCTATATATACCTGTCAGTATCTATAAATCTTGAATTCCCAGTCTGTCCCTACCCAACCCCCTCCCCTCTGGCAACTGCAAGCTTGCATTCTATGTCTCTGAGTCTGTTTCTGTTTTATATTTAAGTTCATTTGTCTTCTGTTTTTTTTTTTTTAGATTCCTCATATGAGTTGTCATATGGTACTTTTCTTTCTCTTTCTGGCTAACTTCACTTAGAATGACATTCTCCAGGGACAGCCATGTTGTGGCAAATGGCATTATGTTGTCATTTTTTATGGCTGAATAGTATTCCATTGTATAAATATACCACAGCTTCTTTATCATCTATCGATGGACATTTAGGTTGTTTCCATGTCTTGGGTATTGTAAATAGTGCTGCTATGAACATTGGGGTGCAGGTGTCATTTTGAATTAGGGTTCCTTCTGGATATATGCCCAGGAGTGAGATTGCTGGGTCATATGGTAAGTCTATTCCTAGTCATTTGAGGAATCTCCATACTGTTTTCCACAATGGCAGAACCAAACTACATTCCTACCAACAGTGTAGGAGGGTTCCCTTTTCTCCACACCCTCTCCAGCATTTATAAGATGATCTATTTTTGATAGTCTTCTTTTTTAAAAGACAAAATGGTCAGAACTTTGGATTTGTATCTGAATGTAGGTTTTTAAGCAGAGGACATAATTTGACTTAATTTTAAAAGATCACTCTGTGATAGAAATGTTAGCTATCTTGATTGTGGTGGTGGTTTCATTGTGTACACAATCCATCAAATTGTACTTCTGAAATATGTGTAGGAATACTGCACAGGAATCATACCACAGTAAAGGTATTTTTAAAAACAAACATCACTCTTGTCCCAGTGGAGGGCAGACTCTGGTGGGGAAGAGTGGAGCCAGTGAGGCCAGTTGGACCACATTTTATCATGACACTCAAAGGGCTACCCTGATTGAATCTTGCATCTAAGCTTCTCTCGGCTGGCTGTGTTGGTCCAGGTTGTGGTGGCAGGGTTTCCTTTTTCATTTTCAGGGTCAAGAAGATATTGTAATTGGCCAAGCTGGCCCTGACACCATTGTATGAACAGGTCTCTGCTGTGCCCCACCTACACCTTCCTTTGCAGGACTGGTGATGGTGACCTGCAGATAGCTCAGGCCCACTGCCTGTTTTGGTACAGCCTCTGAGCCAAGAATGGTTTTTACATTTTTAAATACTGGGGGAAAAAATCAAATGAAAAGTATAGTTTTTTGACTTGTGGAAATTACCTGACATTCAAATTTCAGTGTCCATAAATAGGGTTTTATTGGAGCACAGCCACATCGTTTATGTATTGTCTATGGCAGCTTACTTGCTACTTGGGCAGAGCTGAACACTTGCAACAGAGACCGTACCGCCTGCAGAGCTTGAAATATTTACTATCTGGCCCTTTACAGGAATAGTTTGCTAACCCTTGCTGTAGAATGGTCTTGTCAAGGGTCTGGGCCTGTCCAGCTGGGCACCTTCAGGCACCTTCCTTCCCTAAGCCTGAGTTTCTGTTACTGACCTTCCCAAGTTGGTCCCCAACAATGGTCCACCTGCCTGGTGCCCTTCGAGCTAACAGAACGGGACTGAGTTGGTTCAGAAGAAAAGGGAAACTTTATTCTCTGAACAAAGAATGGAGAGGCCTGCGGTCCGGCCCTACCGACAGGCGGTGGGCGGGGCTGTCTCACAGAGATCCCCTCAGTGGGGAGGGGGAGGGGGCGGAGTTCTCCTGGGGGCGCAGCTGCGTGGCTCTGGCTCCAGACTGCAGGGTCCGGGCGCAGCGTCTCTGCACTCTGCCAGCCACCGCCATCTTGAATTGAGTGTCGTGCGCAGCATCTCTGCACTCAGTCCTCCGCCGACATCGCTGACGTGGCCGACATGTTGAATTGAGTGTTGTTGGCGGTGTCTCTGCGCTGGGCCCTGGGAGCCCAAGTGCTGGGCGCAGCTGGTCTGCACCAGGAACTCTGGTCTGAGACACTGAGGGCGAGACGTCTGCCCTCTATGATCAACTGAAAGTAGACTAAGCACAAAGGAAAGGATAAAAAGGTTAGCCTTTATTTTATTACCTGGATTCTATTTTTATTTCCCGGGAATTGTTAATGGGCTTTATTGGTGGCATTTCCTCCTGCATAAAATAAGGATAGAGATCATACCTATGTTCTTGAGGGCGATGACTGATTCTTGTCTCTAACTAGCCTTGCGGCCAAATGCTGGATCTCAGTGAGGCCCACCCTGGCCCCCAGATTGTTCTGTTCTCCCAAAGCACTTCCCCTAACCAGAGCCTTTTGTTCACTCATAGGAGTTCTGGCAGAGCGGGGGCCTTTATTAGTATTTGTGACTGGTGTGGGAAATCAAGTATTTATCAGTTAGGGGCTGTCTGTGTTCATTTCAAATCACAGACTTAGATTTACCAATTTTCTCTGAATTGATCAATGTGAGAGGTGGCTGGGGAAGGGATGGGTGATTAAAACTGGGATTCACCAGATAGGGTCTGTTAATCAGGACTATGTTTTGGTGACTTACTAAAAGTTCATGATTTCATAAGAAGTAAAAGGGAAAGTACATTTTAAAAAAGAAAGTAAGTCATATTTATTAATAGATGATGTCACTCAGTGGGCCTTAAGCATAACCAGGACAGCCCTTGCCCTCCTCGTAGTGGGAGGAAGAACCAGAGGGTCACTGATGATGAGGTGAGATGGTGCTGCCCTAGAAGGGAGCACAGCTATGGAAGCAGAGCTCCTGCAGCCTGGGGTGTGGTGGAAGGGCTTCCACGTGGCATCACTTAAGTCCACACTGCATTCCCTGAATGCCATCAGGAAGACAGCAGTGGGAGTGGCACTGAACTGTGTTAGTAGTTGTATTCTCCACCACTGTGTACTCAGAACAGTTCATCTAAGAATGCCCTTAATAACATACAAAACGAACTTATGATTACCAGAGGGGAAAGGGAGTGGGAGGGAGGGATAAATTAGGAGTTCAGGATTAACAAATACATACTACTCTATATGAAATAGATAAATAACAAGGATCTCCTGTACAGGGAACTGTGTTCAGTATCTTGTGATAACCTATAATGGAAAAGAATCTTAAAAAGAATAGATATGTATGTATAACATTTAGGTTGTTTCCATGTCTTGGCTATTGTAAATAGTGCTGGTATGAACATTGGGGTCTCTTCATATACTTTTTTATTTTGGCAGGGGAGGAAATTAGTTTTGTTTGTTTGTTTATTTGTTTATGGAGGTACTGAGGATTGAACCCAGGACCTCATGCATGCTAAGCATGCTCTCTACCACTGAGCTATATCCTCCCTCCTCTTCATATACTTTAAAACAACATAGCACAACTCATTGATTGCAGAAACAGATACGAGAAGTCACCTGGTTCTATGTTAAGCAAGACATTAATCAGACTTGCAGAAAGGTAAAACAATATTACTTTGCTCACTTTCTTTTTCGGTTTTGGGAAACAGTTTTTTTTTCCCATAAAATATGTCATTTGTGTGTAATGGACTTTTTGGTTCTAAATTGAATTAATAAACAAATATTTAAAAGAATTCCTAGTTCTAATATATATAATGGTACCTGTTGATAGAGAGAACCTACATGAAACAAAAGCTCTTTGGGGTCCTCAGTAATTTTTAAGTGTAAAGGGGTCCTGAGACCAAAAAGTTTGAGAACACAATTTTAAAGGCACCTGTTTCCAAGTCCTCAACTTCAGTGTGTTCACTTTCATAGAACCAGTCTGCCTGAGAACATGCCAGTCCTGAAGGCAGTATTCTCCTTTCACAATTCCTCCTCCCATTTCACAAATGGAAAGCATTCTCCTTACTGTCTTGAATCTTATTAAGGTGCATTGTCTCAGGGTGTAAAAACCCATGGATGCCAATGAAAGAGACCACTTAAAATATTTTTATTTTCTTTTGTGTTATATAAGTTTCTGGTGTACGGCATTATAATTTGAGATCGTATACACTGCAGAATGATCGCCACTGCAAGTCTGGCTACCATCCGTCACTATAGAGTTGACCCCCTTCACTCATTTCACCACCGCTTCCACAAAATATTTTTCTTTCAGCAATCTTGCCTCTGCCATTCTTTGAGAGTGAGACATGTGACAGTAAAGCAAAGAGGGCTTTGATAGGAAATACCCAGAGAACCAGTAGGATTCATGAGAGTGTCCAGAAGTACCTTATTTCATCCATGGCAATGCTCAGTCCCTCCCTCCCTCCCTCCCTTCTCTTTTTCAGTTCTCCTTCGCCCTCCTCCCTTCTCTCTCTTCCTCTCTTTCTCTCTCTCTGTCTTTCTTAGAATTAAAAAATGAGGTTGTTGTAGAGAAATGTATTTACACATCATTTGAATTGAAAAAAAAATCATTCTGTTCCTTAAGAAAGTACATCTGATTTGAATGATTGAATTTGCAAAGTCATTCTCAAATCTATTACATGGCAGGAATTTTTCATAGACTGCGATAAGTGTGCAGTCCCAAGGTTTTGATGCAAATATATTTAAACCACATGATAAGGTACAAATATTTAATTAAAAAAAGTTGTATTGACAGAGGTGTATTGAAATATTTAAATATCCCAATTCTCTCTAATATTATCAGATTTAGAACTAGTGCCTCAAAGTAGCAGAGTAACCAGTGTATTTAGCTATCACTGGGATAAGTCTTGGTTGGTCTAAGTATTTTTTATGCAGTACCTCCCAGGAAGTGAGAAAGTGAATGATTCTAACAATGGGTAATAAATCCTATTACAAGTTGGGTGATTGTTAAATTTTGCTTTTAAGAAATGAGAAGAACATAATTGATTTTACAGCAGATAAATCATTAAGAATAGATTCTACCAATTGCTAATCTTATAAATAGCAATCCTATAGTAAAGTTGCAAGAAAAATACAATGAAAAGCCTTGTATCTTTTACCTAGATTGTGAACATTTTGCCTCATTTGTGCTATCCTCCTCATCACCATTACTATGCCTCATTTGCTCTATTTATCTACCTATCTATAATTATTATTATTATGAGTTTGCTGAAAAACTTGAGGGTTGGTTGCAAACATCTTGACACTTCATCCTTAAATGAGTAAGCATATGTTTTCCAAAAACAGGGATATTTTCCCACCTAACAATACAGTGATCACTTGGGATATTATTTAACACTGATGATTTTGGAGATGCTAAGCCAGTTGTTTTGTAGATGTTCCTTAATTTGAACTTGCTGGACAATTTCATCATAATTATATTCAAGTCAAACCTCCTCCATAGAAATACAACATAGGTATAAAGGTAATTTTTGATGATAGATGATGATGGATCAAACTGATTTTTTTTGTGTGTATCTGAGAAGAGGCAAAATAATTTAAGATTCCTTTGATACAATTTCCATTCCTCTTTAAGTAAATAAGAGTTTTCAGCCCATTTATTTGTAAAAACAAAAATAGGAATAGAAATGACGATGAACCAGTATCATTGTACCAATAAGAAATATTCATTTGTTAATATGGATGTAAAATATTCAACTGCTAAAAAGACGTGAACTAATTGAAAAGAAAAAACATCTGTTTCATTGACAGATGCAGTTCCAATAAAATTTTGCTTTTTTGCTTAATTAGTTATATATTAAATGTTCTAATGACTCAATAAAAAAATGGACATTTATAGAATATAGTCACAAATTAAGAAATTAAGAGAAATAAGATATAAAAACATTTTTTATTGTTGCAGAGAAGTATGATAGGATGTTTAAATTTTTTCAACCATTAAACATACTACATTAGAGCAAAATTATGTGGGAGAAGTGGAATGGAAGTACAAGTTTTATGAAAAAAGTAAAATATAATTTTTGTTAAAGAAGAGTTTGTTAGTTTCTTTTTTAAATGAGAGCTGGTGGGTTGAATCAAAACTGTACTATTTCAGGGGAAAAGGTATAGCTCAGTGGTAGAGTACATGCTTAGCATGCATGAAGTCCTGGGTTCAATCCCCAGTACCTCCATAAAAAAAAAAAGTTAAATAAATAGCCTACTTACCTTCCCCCCTCCAAAGAAAAAATTAAATAAATAAATAACAACAACAACAACAACAAAACTATACTATTTGGATCTATTGCATTTACTTATATATTTATTTTTATTGAAGTATAGTCAGTTTACAATGTGTTAATTTCTGGCAGACAGCATAGTGTTTCAGTTATACATATGTTGGATTCATAACTTTTGAAAAGTAATGTAACAATTTCATTTTTTTAAATGTTAGTATTTACAACATGCTAGGATTTGCAGGATTTGCAGTTATTTTAGCTTAGGGATGGTCAAATATCAAAAAAAAATTCTCTCAGAGGAGAATACATAATTTTTTCTGTATTCCTTCGGGGCTCATGAGCAAAAAGTTTGGGGACTGCTGTGTTCTTGTGTGCTAGAGGTAGGCAACAGATGCTGGGATGGTTTTGGGGGTCACATTGCTATAGGTTAGTAAGTCGAGGTAGTGTCATGAAGTGTCAAGAGATGAGGATGGCCAGGGAGGGGGTGTCAGGTCAGGCCCAGCTACCCGCGTGGTATATTAAGTAGCTTGACTTTTTCAGAAAGGGAACAGGATGCCAAGGAAGCATTTAAACTCTAAATAATGAGACTGAAATGCCTGGAAGACAGCATCGAGCTTTTGGCTTTTATAAAATGCCTTTTCCTAGGACACTTCGTGACAGGGTTTTATCCATTCCTTCATTCATTTATGTAGAGTGTGTATTAATTTATGATCACTGGGGATGTGGTTGTATGATATGATGTGTAAATACCTTCTGAAGAGAACCAGAAACATTTCCATTTTTGTCACTCTGAAGGAAACTCTTTGAAGCAGTATGGCTTTGTCTGCACGTCCTCTCGTGAGCAGCTTTTCATCTGCGCGTATTTCCTTGTGTGTGTGAGATTGGAGTAAGTGAAATAGATATTACGGAGCTCCCCACTATGTTCCAGCAGCACATGAATTGCCTTATTTAGACAAAACACTCTGGGGCTATCAGTATGTTAGGTTGCAGGTAAGGCGATGGAGAAGGCAAGTGACTTACTGTAGGTCATAGCATGTGAGAGAGTTGGGAATCAGCCCAGGTCTGGTTCCAGAGCTTATGTGCTTGGCTGAAACTACATCGCTTTCTGTGTAGCAGCCTTTAGTCCTATAAGTTATGTGGGGGATGTGGGTCAGTGGCATTTTGGCATCACAAGAACCAAATTAAGAACCACATCAAATTGAACTGATAGTTATTTTTATATATGTTATTTAAAAACAAGTAAATGAAAGAGCAGAATTTTTAAATTTCTATAAAGATAAAAATTAAGTTTTACTAGCTAATAATACAATACATAGTGGGCTTTTATTGTATTGTTTGTTTTTTATTAGGGAGAGGTAATTCAGTTTATTCATTGATTTCTGCCTGGAGGTGGTATTGGGGATTGAACCCAGGACCTCTTGTGTGCTGAGCATGCGTTCTGCCACTTGAGCTATACCCTTCCCCCTGCAATGGCCTTTTAAAACAAATTGTCCCTATTTCTCAATTAATCTGTATAATTTATTTAAATGTTGAGTGTTGGTGCTTTAATGTTTTTACAGCAAATGCTCTAAGGAATTTTTTTAAATCTGGGAAACTATTGAAAATAATGCAAAATTTAAGCATTTAAAAAAAATCTGAAATTCTTTATGCCAATCAAAATGTGTTTTCTTTGAATACAATTACCAAAAACTTAAAAAGCAGAACAAATAAACCTGTGAAATAAAAGACACATGTTTTACAAAGGTAGAAGAGGAAATTATGCATAATACCATCATAAAATCTTTCAGGCATGTTAAAAAGGTATAGATTATGGTACATCAAACATCTGTGTACCTACCACCCAACTTAAGAAATAAAACATGAAATATACAGTTTAAGTCCACTGGGAGCCTCTTTTCCATTTGAAATCCCTTTCTTTTCCATAGAAATAGTGACTTTCCTGACTTTGAAGTTATTATTTCTGTGCATTTAAAAATACTATTAATATACGCTTATATATACATATTTGTACTCCACATAAAATATAGGATTGTTTTGCATATTTTAAAACATTTTTTATTGATTTATAATCATTTTACAATGTTGTGTCAAATTACAGTGTAGAGCACAATTTTTCAGTTATACATGAACATATATATATTCATTGTCACATTTTTTTCTCTGTGAGTTACTGTAAGATCTTATATATATTTCCCTGTGCTATACAGTATAATCTTGCTTATGTATTCTACAATTTTAAATCCCAGTCTGTCCGTTCCCACCCCCTGCCCCCTTGGCAACCAGAAGTTTGTATTCTATGTCTCTGAGTCTGTTTCTGTTTTGTATTTATTTATTTATTTATTTATTTTTAGATTCCACCTATGAGTGATCTCATATGGTATTTTTCTTTCTCTTTCTGGCTTACTTCACTTAAAATGACATTCTCCAGGGACAGCCATGTTGCTGCAAATGGTGTTATGTTGTCATTTTTATGGCTGAATAGTATTCCATTGTATAGATATACCACATCTTCTTTATCCAGTCATCTGTTGATGGACATTTAGGCTGTTTCCATGTCTTGGCTATTGTAAATAGTGCTGCTATGAACATTGGGGTGCAGGTGTCATTTTGAATTAGGGTTCCTTCTGGATATATGCCCAGGAGTGAGATTGCTGGGTCATATGGTAAGTCTATTCCTAGTCTTTTGAGGAATCTCCATACTGTTTTCCACAGTGGCTGCACCAAACTGCATTCCCACCAGCAGTGTAGGAGGGTTCCCTTTTCTCCACAGCCTCTCTAGCATTTGTCATTTGTGGATTTTTGGTGTTTTGCATATTTAAAACCGTTTTTATAAATGGTATCATCACTAAAATCTGCAGCTTGCCTTTTTAGCCTAATTTTGTGTTTCTTGAGATTTGTGCATGTTGATATCTATGGCTGTAGCCCTTTCATCTTAACAGTAATGTGCTAAGTGTTGATTTATTTGCTCTTCTGTTGGTGGAAGTATTGCTATTATTGTGGTGCTACAAGGTTCATGTACATTTGTTCATGTCTCAGTTCATATAGAAGAATGGCTTTAATGTATCTACCTAGGACTGGAATTGCTACATAGAAAGGTAGGCACATCTCTCCTGAATGCTGCTAATAGTCCTCCAGAGTAGTTGTACTGGTGTATTCTCTCATCAGTAGCGAGTAAGAGTCCTGTTGCTCACTCCTTGCTATTTCTGCATGTTGTCAGACTAAAACTTTGGCTAATCTGGTTGTTGGGAAATAATATCTCATGTTATATTCTTTTAAAATCAATTTGATTGAGGTACAACTTACATAAAGTGAAATGCACCCATTTTAAAGTATAGCTTGATTGACACTTGACAAGTGTATGTATCTGTGTGATTACCATCTCAGTCAGGATACAGAACATTTCTTTCACCCTAAATATTTTCCCTCTGTCTATTGCCATAGGCAGTGGCTGATTTCTGACACTGTAGTTTTGCCTGTTCTAGAATATAACACGACCAGAGTTGTACAGGATGTACTGTTATGTCTGGCTTCTTTTCATCAGCATAATGCTTACAAAAATTCATCCCTGTGTTATTTGTGTCAGTAGTTCCTTACTTTTAATGAATTTTAGATATAATTCACATAATAAAATTTACCTTTTTAAACCGTACAATTCATTGGCTTTTACCATGTTCACTTTTATTGTGCAATTCACTGTATCACCACCATTGCAGAACATTTCATCACCCAAAAAGAAACCTCCTACCTGTTAGCAGTACCCCCTCCTCCTATCCCCTGATGGCCACTAATGTACTTTCTGTTTCTATGGGTTTGCCTGTTCTGGACAAATGCATTTATACAGTATGGGGCCTTTTGTGTCTCGCTGCTTTCACATAGCGTAATATTTTCAAGCTTCATCCATGTTGTAGCATGTATCATCAGTATCTCATCCCTCTTTACAGTTGAATAATCTGTTGTGGGGTTATGCCTCATTTTGTTTATCTATTCGTCAGATGGACATTTGGATTATTTCTACTTTTTGGTTTTTATGAATAATGCTGTTAAGAACATTCATGTATACAAGTTTTTGTGTGAACATATGTTTTCATTTCTTTTGGGTAGATAGTTAAGGATGGTCATATGGTAGTTCTGTATTTGACTTTTCGAGGAAAGCTCATTTCTTTTTATAGTATTTATATGAGTATACCACACTTTGTTGTCAGTTCACCTGTAGATGGGCATTTGCACTGCTCTTTGTTTTTAGTAATGAATATGTCTGTTATGAACATTTATGCGTAAGTGTTTGTGTGAACCTTTTATTTTCCTCTTGGACGAATACCTAGGAATGGAATTACTGGATCATAGGATAGATGTATGTTTAATTTTTAAGAGATTGACAAAATGTTTTCCAAAGTTGTTGTGCCTTTTTGTATTCCCACCAGCAGTGTATGAGAGTTACAGTTGCCTCATGTCCTCACTAAAACTAGGTATTGTCAGTCTCTTTAAGATTAGCTGTTCTAGAAGACTGTCTGTCTCATTGTGATTAATTTGCATATTCTGGTTAAGAGTGAAGTTGAGCATCTTTTTATGTAATTTTTATTATATGTATTTCATTTTTGTGAACTGTGTTTGTATCTTTTGGTTATTTTATTCTCTCAATGATTAATTACACATCTTGGGTACTAATACCTCAATTATTTGTGTTTTAAATATCTTCTTCCTGACTGAGGCTTGTCTTTTTACTTTGTTTATAGTGTTCTTTTGATGTACAGAATTTGTACATTTTAACATAGACAAATTTATCAGTATAATCCATTATGGTTTATGTGTTGTTTTATTATTATTACTGTTTAAGAAAGCATCTGCTATCTCTAAGATCTTAAGGATTCTTTTATATTAAAATATAGAAATATATTTATATATTTTTACTTTCCAAATCTGGCCTTTAATCTACCTAAAATTATTTATAATATGAAGGGTCTAGTTTTTTTTTCCATATGGATAACAGCTTCCTCAGCACTACAGAACAGTCCACTATTTACCCCGCTGATCTGGAGGGCATCGTCCGCCGTGTGTCTGGTCTCTCTGAGTGTCTGACCTACTCCCGGGATCACTGTCCTCCACATTGCTTTTTGTTCCCACCTTCTTTTTCTTGCTTGAATATTGCCAGGGGCAAGATTTTATTAATCTTTTCATGGAACTAGCTTTTGGCTTTATGTTTTTCTTTCTCTCTCTCTCTTTTTTTTTTGTATCTTTCTGTTCTTTTTATTATTATTATTATTATTTTGATCTTTACTTTCTTGATTCTTCTTTCTTTTCCCCTCTCTCCTTCAGTGGTTCTGTTTCTAAATCATAACAAAATTTGCTTTAATGAAAACACACTTCAGGAGACTGTTAACTCACTGTCTGTGTCCTATGTTCTCAAATCAAAAGTTCATCTGGGGCACTGGGGACACTGTCCTACCTTCTCCCAGAGAGATCATACCATTCTGAACCTCTGCCCACAATGTAGAAGGGTTTCAGTTGCTCCATATCCTCACCAATATTTGGTGTTACCAGTTGTGTTATTCTGTTATTCTGTTGGGTGTATAGTAGTACCTCATTGTGGTTTTAATTTTCATTTCCTTGGTGATGAGAATGTTGATCATCTTTTTCATTTTATTTTTATTATGTAACGTGTTTGTCCAAATACTTACCTATTTTTTTTAATTGGACTTTTTGTCTTTATTATTGAGCTTTTCAGAGTTCTTTATACATCCTGGAAATCTTTGTCAGATAAATGTTTTATGACAATTTTCCTCTGGTCTCTGGCTTGCCTATTCATTTTTAATGTACTGAACTTTTAAATTTTGATGAAGTCTAATTTATCAATATTTTCTTTCATGGGGCTGATTGTTTTTTTTTATGTCCTGCACACGAAAGTTTGCGCACTGCCAAGTCACAAAGATAATTCCTGTGTTTCTTCTAATCTCTGTGGTTTCAGCTTTTATGTTTGGGACTATATCCCAATTTTCGTGTGTGATATGAAGTAAAGATACTAATGCATTGTCTTTATTTTTAAAATAATAACAACCAATACATCATTTTGTCCTAAATATTTCACAAGACCTGATAAAACAGCTGAACTCACTAATAATAAAGTTTGTTACGCCATTAATTTATTCAAACAACGTATTTGCTGAATACCTATTCAGTGCCATTACTAAGCAACATAGTGATTTTTTTTGTAAAGATACTTCCCACTTTGCCCCCTACCTGAGGAGACACAGGTAAAGGTACAGCCAGGACACAGTGTGATATGTGCTGTGCTGGAGATAAACATTGAGTATTATGGAGGACACAGGAGAAACCCAGCCAAGCTAGGAACCTCAGGTGAGACTTTCCAAGGGTGGTGATTCTTGAGCTCAGACTTGAAGGCCTGGTTGCTGTTAGCCAAGAAGGGGAGATAGATGTGCAAAAGCAAAAGGCATGAAGACTCTCCATTGCTTGGAGCAGATGGTACAAGGCAGGAAGTGGAATGATGCTGGAGCATTGTACAGATATGATCATGGATTTAGCTGTTATCTGATGATAGTTAGGAGCCAGTAACTCATTCCTGGGCATTGAGTGATGCTGCTTTTAGTGCTGTGAGTGTTTTACATTCCATGACTGTAGAATAAAACACTTTGCATGTTATTTGAATAGGACCTTGCATCTGGATATTTAACATTATCCCTATAATTAATGAAATTTTCTATTTTTAAGTGTATGTTGGAAACTTTGTATGTGAAGAAGTATCATTTATGTCCTGATGTTTGTTTGTGAATACCTGAAAAAATAACTGAAGTAGTGCTCTGGACAAATTATTTACCTGTCATTAGATAAAAGTCAATGATGATATTAGCAAGAATGACCTCACTTTAAAAAACATCATTCTTTTCAAATTGATTTTTTTAAGTGACTCTATAGTCAAACTATTTTATCATCCAGAAATGCTATATGCACACCAATGTTCCTTGTGGCAATATTTATAATAGCCAAGATATGGAAGCAACCTAAGTATTCATTGATGGATGGATAAAGAAGATGTGGAATATATATATATTTATTTATATATTATATTATATATAGTATATTTATTTATATATATTATACACACACACACACACACACACACACGCATAAATACAATGGAATATTACCATAAAAAATATTGCCATTTGCAGCAACATGGATGGATCTAGAGGATAGAATGCTAAACGAAATAATTCAGACAGAAGAAGACAAATACCATATGACCTCAACTTATATGTAGGATCTAAACAAAACAAACAAACCAAAATGAAAACAGTCATTGATACAGAGAACAAACGTGTGGTTGCCAGGGGATGAGGGAGAGCAAAATAAATGAAAGAGATTAAGAGGTACAAACATCCAGTTAGAAAATAAATAAGCCACGGAAATGTAATATAGCATAAGGAATATGGTCAATAATATTGTAATAACTTTGTGAGGGGACAGATGGTTTCTAGGTTTATCATGGTGATCATTTCATAATGTATGCAAATGTCAAATCTCAATGTAGCACACCTGAAACTAACATAATGTTGTTATGTCAACTGTGTTTCAATTAAAAAAGGATAAAATGCTATTAAAGAAAAGAATTGGTATCTGTTTTTATAAGATGTTCATGTCTGAAGAGGAGTATGGCCTCTTGATACCTTTTCTGTTTTCTTAATTCTTTTACTAATGAATTGCCAATTAAATGAAAAAGGAGTGGACTCCATCTGGTAGCTATGTGGAATGAGAACAGATTAAATCTTACAATAAGATTGATTTTCTTGTGGCATTATTTAGATGAATTTGTGTCTGTTTGGGGCAGAAGAGATTACTGTACCTGCAGGATGAATGAGGCCCACCTGGTGTGGAGAATGCAGGTGGCCTGAGTGTGCAGGTGCTGATGGGTTTCTCAGTTTCTGTTGCTGTCATCTTTGGGCAGTGAGAACCAGACCACAGATTTTGGGTCTCTCCACTCGTATGTGTATGTCCACCTAGAACACCTGTCATTTCATTTCATTTTATTTGCATCATCTCCCGCCACTTTGGGCCTTTCATTTCTCTTGCCTGTGTCATAGCCTCTTGACTGTTCGCACTCTCCTGTCATCCCGTAAACTCCTGCCCAATGCGTATTCCCACAGTACACTTGGCCTCTTCCCAGCTCGCGGGCCTGGCAACATGCCCAGCACATAGTGACCTCTTGAAAAAATGCTTATTCAATGAATGAATCCACCTGTTGCCAGATCTTTAATAGGTTCCTTTTGCCTTTAATGCTGTAACTTGACTTTGAAAGTCCATCAGCTTTGCCATAAAGCTTCAGTGTTGCCATAAGGTTTATAGCCATGGGGCCGACAATCACCCCCTCTTCCCACTGCACATCTCACTTTGCAGCCCAACGAGGCTCCCTTGGTTTCTGTGCACTGTGATGCTTTTTTGCATCTGTGCCTTTCTGACCTGGCCCCTCTTCTTTTTCTATGATCACTGCTTGGTTTCTGGTCTTTGTTTTTGTTTTTGAATGTTAGTAGTCGCATACCAGACCTCCTGTTTTCGGTCCCTTCCGCAGCGGAAATGTCCATGCTGCAAACCCTCGCCTCAGTTAGGCCACTGACTCAGCTCGGAACTTGTTTTCTTATCTATCAAATAGGGATAATACAGTAATGATGACCAACTTGTGGGCCCTGAAGTGTAATAATAATATATCCATAAATGCTACTTAAAGAATCACATAGTTAATGCTTGAATACATTCCAGTTGTGAAAAATTCAACTATTCATAGACGTTTATAGCAAAAAAATGGATTCCTAATTTTACAGTCATCCCTCTTGCCAATCTCCCTCTTTCTTTTGGGAAAACCACTGTCAACAATTTGATAACCTGGCTCCTTTTCTGAGTACATTTATACCTATGAACATGACATGGTATATTTAAAGCACCAGTCTCACAGGGGTAAGGGTTATATGTAGTAATTTCCTGTGATTTTTTTTTCACAGAAACACACTCTTGGTCTTTGATGGAGATTATTTACAATGGCTTGCCTCCTGTCTTAGCAGAGCAGGTGTTGGGGTCCTTGGATGTACAGTTAAGAACTTGGTTGTTCCTTTGTAGTGGGTCATCCTTCCCTGTTTATCTGTAGAAAGAGAATGTGGAACTGGTGTTGTTGCCAAAACAAAGGACAGGAACAACAGAGGAGAAACTGTGCTGTGCAGTTAGGAGGTAGAACCCCCAGTTGCTAAGCAGGCAGTGAAAAGAGCAAGGGCAGCCCAGTGGACGTGGTTACTGGTAGAAGAGATCCAGTAGAATAATAGCAGCTCCTTAAAAACTCCTAAGGGGAGGCCAGTCCTCAGCAACCAATCCCCAGTGGTGGAGGAGTGACCCTTCTGTTCATCAGTATCCATATCCTGCCACATCTGCTAAAGCAGTGCCATCCAAACACAGGCATAAGTAAACCAAGTACTATCAAGTGAGGAACATAAACTAACATTAATTTCAGCTGTAAGAAAATACATAAATGTACATTTTGCAGCTATAAGAAAGTACATAAATCACAGCCAGGATTCAATGTATTACATAATCAATGAGTACTGTTACTAATCTGCCATTTATTAGCTGTGTGGCATGAGCAAGTGACTTACCTTTGCTTCAGTTTCCTCGTTTATAGGTGGGGAAAATAACAAAACCGGTTGCATTCAGTTGTGAGAATTAAGTGAATTAATATGCATAAATTTATGGACAGATGCTTGGTACTTAGTAAGTGTTTTAATGTGTGTGTGTGTGTTTTTTCCTCTTAATGGAGATACTGGGGATTGAACCCAGGACCTTATGAATACCAAGCATGCACTCTGCCACTGGGTGTGCCCTCCACCCCTAATGTGTGTTTTTGTTTATTCTCATTACTGATCTACAGTAGAAGATAAAAAGATATGAATGTTATGGATTTGTTTTTCTGTAAGGTAATTAAAATATGTAAGAAAAAAATCAAATTTTTAATAAAAAAGTCCTTTTTTCCCCATTGAACTCATGGAGAAAACTCTTATAAGGGCATGAAAGAGACTGTATGTAATGTGGTGGACATTGATGTGCAGTTTGTTGGAAATTTTCATGATACTATAGATATCATCACATTGCACATACCTGTTGGAAATGTGATTGGAAATGCCTCATACGTTTAAGTCTTGAAGCTTGGGGTAGGAAGGGTGCCTCTGCCAGAGGTGTGCTGCTGGTTGATTCAGGCCACTGATAAGTCCATTATGATGATTGCTCTTCTAGTTGGGCATGCTTTTTTACTTTTTCTTAAAAACTTTTTTTAATTGGAAAAGTAAATATGTGCATGCGGTAAGTCATTTAACTGTACAAAAAGCAATAAAGTAAAAAGTGAGTTTCCATCCTGCATCAGATGGCTCCTTCCCTAGAGGCAGCAACAGATATTAACAGTTTCCTGAGTATCCTTCCAACACACCTGTGCGCGCACACACACGCACACAATTAGAGCATAATGTGTGTACTGTTCTGCATCTGCACCTGTACACTTTGAAGACTGGTTCATGTCAAAGAGCAGTAATGCGCCTCATTCCTTTTCGTGGCTACATGGTGTAAGGTGGAGTCATAAAATTTCCCATGTCAGTTTCATATGATTCAACCTGATAACTTTGGGAAATACATTTATAGAATCCATCTCCTGTGGATAGACGTTCATGTATTTTTTATCCTTGGGTGTTACAAACTGGCTCTCGTTGTACATACTCTTGTGTAAATATGAGGGTGTGTCTGTAGGATAAATTCCTAGAGTGGATGACTAGGTCTCCTGTGCTGTATGAACCTTGTCAAACCCTGCCGATTGCTCTTTTAAGTGATTTTACCAGCTTCTGCTACAACCAGCAGTGTGCGAGAATATAGGCAGAATTCCTGGGAGAAAAGGGAATGAAAGGATGGAGTGTTCATTCTTGTCTTCTCTTGGCGCTCAGGAAAACATTGCGGGATCTCCTTTTGCATATGAAGGGGGAAGACTGTGAGCTCAGAGATGGTTGGTTATAATGATAATTATAGATACAATTTATTGGGCACTTACTACTATTACACACTATTTCACTTAATTCTTACCACAACCTGAGAGATGGATTCTGTTACTATTCTCATCCCTTAACCATTGAGGAAAATATAGGAAAAGAGATTAAATGCCTTATCTGTGGTTCCACAGCAAGTTACTAGTGGGCGAGGGTTGCCTGCTTCAAGATCCTCCTGTCTTCTCCCCTGTGCTGTACACTTTCATGTACAAATGAAGGACATTTTTTGGGGGGGTGAAAAACAATCTCTGTTATCTTTTATGCTTATATGTCAACATATATGTGTCTTTAAGGAACTTGTATTTCATTTTTCCCCGCTAAAACTATGAAGTTGAATCCTTTTTTAAAATGATTTCATTTTTATTTATTTATTTTTGGGGGGTAATTAGGTTTATTTGTTTTATTTTAATGGCGATACTGGAGATTGAACCTAGGACCTCGTGCATGCTAGGCCACATACTCTACCACTGAGCTATACCCTCCCCTTAAAATTGAACTTAAAATCCTATTCCAATTTAAAAAGAAACTGTTATTGGGGTTTGAATTCATAAAGCATTTTCTTATGTTATATTCTTAAGCATTGTGATATTATACTTATTTTTAAATATGATTTTATTATAATTACATATGTATATGTATTACATACATAATAGCTATTTCAGATAGTTTCTGTTCTGTTTTATGTTTGTGTCATTCATTTAACTTTTTCAAGCAGCTATTCAGTAAAAATATTGTCTTTGGCTTTTTTATATTTTAATTTTCTTAATTGTCTTTGTAATATTGAATTTTAATCAGGTTCTAGCTGGTGCAAATGACAAGAGCAATCACCTTAAATCCTTTTGCAGTAAGGCAGAATGTAAGTCAATACTTTAATGGCGGGATCAGCATCCTTTTTTCCCCTTGATCCAGTGGGTAGCATGGCCGTGTGGTCTAAGGGTCTGGATTAAGACTCCAGTCTCTTTAGGAGCATGAATTCAAATCCTATTGCCTTCTTTTCTTTTCTTTTTTTTTATTGTGCTAAAAATACATAACATAAAATTTACCATCCAAACCATTTTTAAATGTACTATTCAATTGTGTTAAGTATATTCACTTTGTTATGAAACACATCTCCAGAACTTTTTCATATTGCAAATTTGAAGCTGGGTTAAGAACCAGCAGTATGAAAAATGCTACTCTAACACATAAACCATGGAGACTAAGAGATTGACATATGTCATTTAACATTAGCAATGAACATTGTCATAAAAATCATCAGCATTTTCAGATATTCCTTAGTGCTTCAAAGCCCAGTAAATCTGGGATTTCATTACCTGTGCCACTGCAATTTCTTAGCTGTGTGATCTTAGAAAAGATGTTTAACTTTTCAGTCTCAGTTTTGTCATCTGTAAAATGGAGATTATTGAGGGAAATACCCATTAAACAACAATTCTTCTTTTTCCTCTTCCCTCAGCCCTGGTAACCACCACTCTACTTTATGTTTCTCTGAATTTGACTACATTAGATACCTCATATAGGCTAAATCATACAATATTTGTCTTTGTGTGTGTGTGTGCCTGGCTCTATTTTACTTAGCACAATGTCCTGAAGGTTCATCCATTTTTAGCATGTGATGGGATTTCCTTCCTTTGTAAAGTCAAATCATATTCTGTTGTAAGCTATAACACATTCTGTTGATTTCACCCATCAGTAGACATTTGGGTTGCTTCCACCTGTTGACTATTGTAATGTTGGTATGAATAAACACAGTTGTGTATTTATCTCTTTGAGACCCTGCTTTCAATTCCTTTGGATATACACCCAGAAGTAGGATTGTTGGATCATATGGGAGTTCCATTTTTAATTTTTTGAGGAACCTCTGTATGATTTTCCATAGTGGCTGAACCATTTTACAATCCTACCAACAGTGGACAGAGATTTCAATTTCATTGCATCCTCTTCAAGACTTATTTTCTGTTTTTAATAGTAGGCATCCTAATGGGTGTGAGGTGATACCTTTGTGATGCTTTTGATTTGCATTTCTCAGGTGATTAATGATGTTGAGCATCTTTTCGTATGCTTGTTGACCATTTGTAAATCATCTTTAAGAAATGTTTCTGCAAGTCCTTTGCTCATTTTTATATTGGGTTATTTGATTCTTCATTGTCAAACTTAGGAGTTTGGTATGTATTCTGGATATTAACACCTTATTAGATATATGATTTGCAAATATTCTCCATTCTGTAAGTTACCTTTTCACTCTGTTGATTGTGTCCTTTGATGCACAAAAGCTTTTAAATTTAACAGTTTCATTTGTCTATTTTTGCTTTTGTTGTCTGTGCTTTTGGTGTTATATCCAAAAAATCAAGGCCAAGTCCAATATCATGAAGCTTTTCCTATGTATTTTCTTCTAGGAGGTTTTAAAAATATATATCTTTTTGTTTAAATGATCTTACATTTAGGTTTTTAATCCATGTTGAGTTAATTTTTGCATTTGGTGTAAGATAAAAGTCCAACTGAATTCAGCTCACTTTTGATGGCAGGCTTCAGTTATCCCTTAAAGTTCCCAGAAGAGCCATCTCAGTCCTTCGGGTTCTGTCAAAGTCACTTACATTGTACTGGACAAACAGCTCTTGAGCACTTGCTGTGTGTCTGATGGTTTGGGAAGTGAGGGCAGGAGATACAAATATGAATAAGGTAGGGAACTCTCAGGTGATGTGAATGCTGTATATCTCAGTAGGAGCTTTGGTGATAGAGGTTATGCATTTGTCAAAACTCAGCGAATGTGCACTTACAAGATTTGCACATTATATTGCATGTAGAGTTCACATCAAAAGAAAAAAATAAAACAGATATTGAACTCTAGTTAATTATATGCACTCTGAAGTCTTCAGAGGGAAGGGCACTGATGTCTGGATTTACTTTAAAATGCATCCAGGAAAAAAGAGATACATTAATAGATGAATAGAGGGGTGATTTGGTGATAGGCAAGTATATTTAAAGTATTAATGAATTTGTTCCATATTTGAAATTTTTCATGATAAAATATGGAGGGAAAAATTTGGGAAGATAGGACTGAGAGGGAAACTGACCTTTACCTTACACAATGTAGTTAATGACCTCTTATGTCCTGTCCTAGTCTTTTTTTTTTCAGATTGGGGGACATGGGGGTAGAACTAGTTAGCACTGAGAGCATTTATTCTCCTTTGCAGCCTGTTTGTAAACTTCTGAGTCATTCCCAGAAATGCCTTCTATCATGAAGAATCAGAGGAATTAGAATGAGTGATGATTGCCAGCAATTTTTGAAGTCCGTCAGTGCCTCATTTTACACCATAACTTAGTATACATTTATACGGAACTGAAACAAACATTTCATGAAGCTATACTCTGATGCACTTTAATACTTCTATTTAGCTTACAAAGACAGGTCAATTTTCATCCATTAATGGGTTAAGAACCAGCAGTATGAAAAGTGCTGCTCTAACACATAAACTGTGGAGACTAAGAGATTGACATATACCATTTAATATTAACAATGAACACTGTCGTAAAAATCATCAGCCTTTTCAGATGTTCCTTAGTGCTTCAAAGCCCAATAGATCCGGATTTCATTGCCTGTGCCGCTGCAATTTCATAGTTGTGTGATCTTGGAAGAGATGTGTAACTTTTCAGTTCTAGTTTTGTCGTCTATAAAATGGAGTTATTAGGGGAAATACATACTTCATTGAGTTCTAGAAAAGGGTTAAATGAGGTGATGTCTGCAAAGTGCTTAGCACCATGCCCAACTGAAAGGCCTCAATAAGTAGGAAATAAATTTTTAGCTGTGGATTCATTAACTTCTATATGTTTGGCCTCAAAAGAAATCAGAATGGCCTTCAAAGGGTTGTGGGCTTCAATACCTTCTTCTGTTCCATTTTCCAATGTGTTTTTTTATAGAAGAAACCTTCAGAGCACCCGACTATTTGCTATACCTCTCAATACTGCTCAGTAAAACAGTACTCAGTTTTTCAGAAGTTGCCGGAGGTGGCATTGGCAAGAGTGCCATTTGGAAACATGGGGAATTTTGGCAGGCTTTGTGGTGTTTGTTGTTGGAGACTGCCTTGGCATAATCCTAGGTGAAAGAGGGGTGCCTGGGGTTTCTCACTGATTCATTCCTTTAGCGTGGAATTCTGGATAAACTGTGTCTGCCTTCGGGGGTGGGTAGGAAGAGCCCAGTGGGCCTCATTATAGACAAGTTTACCTCTCTGAAATTTCCTTGCTGAGAGATTATTTTGCGTCATTTGGATTTCCTCCTTTTTAATCTGAACAATTTGGCTGCTGGTGGAAGTACTTAGCTGAAAATGTTCTGGTGTTTTTGGCACAATTAAAATTTTTAATCTTCTTAATTTAATAGAATCTTAGGATTGTATTGCTGGGAGAGCCCTTAGAAGATGAGAGAAATAGCAGGCCTCCCGGCACCAGGTCTAGCTCTTGCTCATGTCCCGCTAGAGAGGAGACGTGGTATTTTAGCTGGGGAACTGGTAACCACAGCCTATCTGAGACAACTGTTACTATGACTGCTTTGTGCTCTTGCAGTCCTTTTTGAGTGTGCATCTTACTACTTACTTTGCCAGTCGATTACCTTTATTACCAATTTAGAAGTCTTGGTGGCTTAACACAACAAAGATTTATTCATGTCCAGTTAGAGGTGGGATGGAGAATGTCTGTCTTTCTTTGCACAGATACTCAGGAACTTGGGCTGAGAGGGACCCCACCATCTTGGAGCCATTTATGATACATGCCTTCCAGGTTGCCTGGCAGGGAAGAGAATTCACACCCACTCTTCGACGCCTCTGTCCAGAACTGTAGTCACTTTGCTCATAGCTCATTAGTCAGAACTGGTCACATGACCCTGCCGAACTAGAAGGGGCTGGAAATATGGAAGAATGTATGGAATATTTGATGAGCATTATCAGAGAGAAGGGCCCCATGATATTAAGTTTATTAAAACTGCATACTGAGGGGAAGGGTATATAGCTCAGTGGCAGAGTACACGCTTAACATGTACAAGGTCCTGGGTTCAATTCCCAGTACCTCCATAAAAAAAAAATACATACCTCCCCCACAAAAAAACAAAAATTGCATACTGAAAAAATACAGCTTCCTCTTCTCTACATCTACCAAGTTTCATTACCCTCTAAACCTCTAGGTTCGTAGAGGCCATCATGGCAGCAGCTTTTGCTTACAGCTTGGTGGGGACAGGGAATCTGCTGCCAAGTGCAGAGTAATGCGGTCTGTGAGCAGAGCGGCAGATAATACAGTAGAGAAATAGGGGTGGCTGTGGCTTCCTCTGCTGACCTCCCTCACCAGGGAGTAGGTTGAATTGCTTTCACTGTGGGCTTTATCTTCCTGGTTAGTTTGTGTATAGGCTGAAAAATAATCCCTCTCTCCCCCTGTAAGATATCAAGTCTTAATCCCTGGGAACCAGTGGATATTATGCATCAAAAGGTGCAGATGTGATTAAATTAAGGATCTTGAGAAGGGGGGATTCTCCAGGATCATCCCAGGGGCTCTAAGTGGTATCACATGTATCCTTACAAGATGGAGATTTGACACAGTGTCCACAGTGGCAGGGATAGGAGTGATTTGCTATTCCTTGGCTTGTAGTGCCATTCCTACAAGCCAGGGAATGCCAACAGCCTGCAGAAGCTGGAAGAGGCAGGGAATGGGATCTCCCCTAGAGCTTCTGAAGGGAGTGGGGCCCTCCTGACGCTTGATTTTGGCCCAGTGGTAATGAATGATTTGACACTTCTGAACTCTGGAACCGATGAAAAATAAATTTTTTCTGTCATCTTAAGCCACCAAGTTTGTGGTAATTTTTTACAGCAGCCACAAGAAATTAATACACTTAACTTCATACTTTCTTGGTGGTCAGTGGCAATTGCCCTTGTAACCAGTGCCCTGAGGGATTGGTGACTGGAGTGAGTCCTGGGGAACTGAGTGGCTGGAGCATAGGGTAAGAGCGAGAATTTTCTTTCCATACTCTTTTTTTTTACCTTTTTAATTTGAACCATGTGAATGTACTACCTATTCAAAAAATAAATTAATTAATCCTTATGTCTCTGGGAGCCTCTGTAGTAGGGGAACATGGTTAATTTTATTTATTCATTTTCCTGAGTAACATCCAGGGCAATTTGTGTTCTGTGTTTTGGGTAACTTTTCAAAATGTTGCTCCATAGGCCTTACCATTCCACCTGCTCCGTTTTCTTCTCTCTCTGTTGTGCTTCTGATGTTTGGGTCTAGGTCAGTGGTAAGACAGAATTATGTGGTGGAAAATGAATGGTAGTGTAATAATTGTAGTTTTTAATTTGAGTTTAAAAATGTAACTTAGTTAAAAATTACCTCAGGGTTACCTCTCACCCTGGATCAGGGCTTCCTAACCAGTGTGCTGAGATTTAATTCCTCAGCCTTAGGGAGTGCGGGATAAGGCTGGTGGCGTCTACTTCAGGAATACCACCCCTTGATACCAGTATGCTATGCAAATAATATTATTTTCAATGTGTGCAGTGATGTGGAAAGGTTGGTGAACACTGCTCTAGGTAAAATGTGGCCTTATAGTTTTTAAATGTTGCATAAAAATAGCTATGGAAACAAACAAACTTGCTGGATCTTTGGGGAAATTCTAATGATTACTTCGCTTCAGTGCAGGAGTCTGCAGCCTTTTTTCCATGTGATGCTTGTGGTGAGGATGGTCATGACCTGGCGCTCTCCTGATGAGGGCACTGGCATGCCTGCAAAGCCCAAAAGGCGGGCTCATGTTCAGTGTCTCCCACACATGCCTGTAGGAGAAAAAAGGCAGAATAACATGTTAGGAAATGATCTTGAGTTCACTCTTATTTACCAGGAAATCATAGAAAACTTGGGCATGTCTACTGTCTGTAGGAACCAAATCCTTCTGACCCATGTAATAACTTAGATCACAGTAGAGAACCACTGTCCTCACAGAATAATATTTCCTATTGTGGCAAGCTGAGTGTAAGTTAATTTCAAGCCACCAAATAAGAGATAGATTGGTTGTTTTTTTTTAAAGTACTAGTGACAAGCAAACAAATTTTTTTTGCCAATGGTATTATATGCTGTATGTAAATAAGAACTTTATCAAGTTCAGTTTTCATGTGTTGAAATATTTGTTGTTCTGTTGCATCCCAGTGGATCTGATGATGTTGGTTATGCTGTCTGTTCTTTGTTTTCTGGAAAAATAACTGAATTAGTATGTCAGTGTAGTACTATCTGAAGAAATCTAAGAGCTATTAAAATGCTTAAAAATAAGATGATCTATTCTTCTTTTGTTCTCTTGACAGGATAATTGAAGCCATCTGCATAGGTTGGTTCACTGCAGAGTGCATCGTGAGGTTCATCGTCTCCAAAAACAAGTGTGAGTTTGTCAAGAGACCCCTGAACATCATAGATTTACTGGCAATCACGCCGTATTACATCTCCGTGTTAATGACGGTATTTACGGGCGAGAACTCTCAACTCCAGAGGGCTGGAGTCACCTTGAGGGTACTTAGAATGATGAGGATTTTTTGGGTGATTAAGCTTGCCCGTCACTTCATTGGTCTTCAGACACTTGGTTTGACTCTCAAACGATGTTACCGAGAGATGGTTATGTTACTTGTCTTCATTTGTGTTGCCATGGCAATCTTTAGTGCACTTTCTCAGCTTCTTGAACATGGGTTGGACCTGGAAACATCCAACAAGGACTTCGCCAGCATCCCTGCTGCCTGCTGGTGGGTGATTATCTCTATGACTACAGTTGGCTATGGAGATATGTATCCTATCACAGTGCCTGGAAGAATTCTTGGAGGAGTTTGTGTTGTCAGTGGAATTGTTTTATTGGCTCTACCTATCACTTTTATCTACCATAGCTTTGTGCAGTGTTATCATGAGCTCAAGTTTAGATCAGCCAGATATAGTAGGAGCCTCTCTGCTGAGTTCCTAAATTAATCCATTACAAATCAATTCTTGCATACACTTCTTCTGATAGAGTTGACGCTACTTCATATTCATGCGTTTCTTGCTGGGTGAACACTGCAGTGGTACCGACATCGTCGTGGTAGAGTGAAAATTGTCCTTCCCAGCTGAAGGGATAACACAATGTACTTACTATGGAGTAAATAGAATTGCAACCGCAAAGGAGAAGTGATGACTCCTAGAGTAGATTTTACGATCTTATTTTGTCTAGACTCGTCTCCTCCTTGCCTCGAACAATTACACGTTTGTGTTTGTTTTGAAGTGTATGATTTGAACATTTTAAAACTGAAAGCTACTATTTTCCAAGTGTTTTTCCATCTTGTGAATGCAGAAGAAGCTTGGAAGTTATAGTGTTATTTTTTTTGCTGGAGAGTAACATTTTCATTTCTAAATGTTTTATAATCTCTCATATCAATGTCAGTAGTATCCTGGAAACATATGTCAGATGCAGGAACTGTTTAACAAATACTTTAAAAATTTGGCCAAATTTTAAACTGTATAATGGAGCTAGCAGACACAAGCAAGAACAGTATTTGAAAAATTTCTCCAGCATATTTCTCAATTATCTGGTTTACTTTTGTGCCTATTATTCACCTTATCATACAGCTTCATGGATACTTGAGTACATTCTTTCTTTTCCATTTTGGATTTCTTTTACTTCTGTCCTGAAATGACTCAGAAGATTATTGTGTTGTTGAGCATTTCATTGGAGTTCATTTTATTTGAATTCATTGCTGTTACTATGTGATAATTGTTCTGTCAGATGTCCAAACAAGATTTCCAACATTAAAATGATAATACAAATAGCTTGATATTACAACCCATATTTATCTTCTTCTGCTCTTAATTTTTTCTTCCAAACACCATGGGTTTAATAAGACTTACTAGATGAAAGGATCTTTATGTAGCTGTTTTATACCAAAGTCTTACTTGGGTGTTGTCACTGGATTGTCCTAAAAAAAGACAGTATTTCTTTACTCTTCGTTGCTGTGTAGCCAAGCCAATTTTAAGCCAGCTAAAAGCAACAAATATATAATTATTTTATCCGATCTTTACCACTGTCAGTTATAGCTATGCCAAAACTTCTTGTAACAATATTGAGCAGTATGCCACACTAATCTGGCTAAGTTATTAGGACTAGATAATGTAAAACTGATGATTGTTTAGTGCTCAATTTTAGCAATCTGAATTAGGATTTTGCTTTGTTAACCAGTTGCCATAAAGTCATCAGTGTATAAACACAAAAAATTAAAGTCATAGATTTGTGAGTAATGTCATATATTGTAATTTGGCAGGGGTGGAGGGGTGAAGAGAGCAGATGGAAAGGAGACCAAGCTGTATTTATTTGTCGAAGGAAGGGTTACCAGAAGTGTTCATTAAAGGAATATTAGCCATCATCTAGTTCAGACCTCAGCTAGTACAGGTAGAAGACCAGGGCAAGAGAGGATATGGTTGAGAAGGAATTGGGGCTGAGACCTGGATCCCTTGGAACCTAGCCCAGCAGTTTGTTCTTAACACACCTCTGGGTTTTGAGAAAAGCCTGAGAAGCCACACTCCTTGGCTGTTGCCCTTGCTGAGGTAATAATAGCAAAATCGTTCCTTTTCTCTGATTTCCTTTCCTGAGTTTGGTGATATTTTGGCCGTTAAGACTCTCACCCCATCTAGCCTAATGCATCTTGCATACTGGTATGTTACTTATTACATACTCAAACTGTGTTATTTATTGTATATTTATTGTATTTTAATATATTTGAAATAAATAGCATGGATTTATTTTTTCTTACCTATTTTGATTAAGGCTTTGTGATTTATGCAAATAATAGGCAGGTGATAGCACCCCCATATTACTAATAAAAATAAGACAACCATCAATTTTGCTGGCACTAAGAACTCTTCATGAGAATGTCTTGTCTCCCCAAGTAAATTATAACTCCTCCGAGGGCTGGGACCCTCTCTCTCATGCACACCTTCATATCCCCACAGCATGTGTGATAGACTTGGGTGCAAACTGTTGACTGATCTGGGAAAAGGAACTGCTGTGCAAAGAGACAAAGAGAAGTGTCTACCTGTATGTATAGGCATAGAGCCACACGTGTGAATACACAAGACGACCTTGAGGCTGCCCTTAAGTAACTAGTAAGACGTCTCTTGTTGGTGATGCCAGGCTTTTCATAGGGCCACGTCTCATAAAGGAGCAAGTTGGGTCAATGCTCATGGCGGTTCAGCCACCCATGTACTAAGGATGATGATGAGACCTGATAGAACAGTTCATGAGTGAAAAAATATATATCATGGATGTTAGAGCTTTTTTTAGGAACAAAGGCATTTTCTTTTAACTTTCCTTGAATGTTACTGCCTTAAAAAATAATGATTGAGTGGGACTTCTTTCTTAGTTGCACTTTTAGAGATTTCTCATAAGTCAGTCTTTCGGGCAGCAATGCTTTCATTAGGACCTATGTTACTGGTACCAGTAAGTCAGATATTATCTTAAATTAGGATACACAATGAGGAAAGCCCAAATGCTTGTTCTGATTTTACTGCACCTGAGCTTATGTGACTTATCTTCTATATAATTTGTTTTGTATCCTCTACACTGGAATTTTTCAGGATTAAATATCCAAGATTAGGGAGCATATCTGAAAGTGAACATACTCTAACAATTCAAGGCCTTCTCTATCTTTTTTCTTTAATGATTCTTTTGTTATTGCTGGTTGCAGCATCTGCATTTGCTTTGCTCTTGGGTTTTGTGGTTTCTCGTAAGCACACATTTCTGAGTTCTTACTTTCTTAAAAATGTAGAAATATCTTTTTTCATGGTGACTGTCAGTACATCAAAGTAATGCTTCCTGTTTTTAAACTTGTGTCCAGATGTCTTAGGTATCCACTTAAATCTAAGAGGAGGAGAGAGAGGATTAGGTTGGATGTTGGTATTGAAAGAATTTTCTCTGTTGGCTTGATATTTTCTAGAAGCAGCTTATTTTTCCCCTTTACTATAGAAATGAAAAATAGAAGAACCTGAAAACACCTAGCTCTGTTTTACTCTTAAGCTTGTATGACCCCAAACAACGCATAGCTTAACAAAATACTTCCAGAGTCCTTTGACCTTACATAAATGTACATTCACTTATGGTATGCAATATACATTCCAATCAAGTATGGTATAAATATTCATAGGGTAATCATAAATTACAACTGAAAGGTCCTCAAGACCTTCTGTCTACCTTGTCCCTTCCTATGTCTTTTATCCTGTCCAAACGTGGATTGTGATTTAGCCATTGTCACACATAGGGAGACCAACTTGTCCTGGTTTGCCTGGGACTTTCTTGGCTTTGGCACTAAACACACCTCCATCCTGGGAAATCCCTTAGTCTCAGGTGAACTGGGATAGTTGGTCACGCTAGTGACCAACCAAAAACCTGGTTTTCAGGCTTTTGATTCAGTACTCATTGGACATACTTTTTTTTTTTTTTGGTAACATCAGAAGGCAAGGACTTCTCTTAAAAACATTTTCTTTGGGGCGTTGGGGTCCCTTTTTATAGGACAAATAAAAATTGGATATTGCTTTTAGATGCTCCAGATGTCAGGAAGGAGGACTTGCGACCAGTGTATAGGGACTCAAATTTTCAAGAGAGTTTTTAAATTGTAGAACTTCATGGTTGTACAGCAATTCACATATACACAAATAAGTGCAGTTATTTCATAGTTTACCATTGCCAGGTTGAGAAATATCATAGCTGAAGAGGAAGAAACATGGGGTGATGCTTTAATGGAATGTTCTGGAAAAGTTCCGTTTTGGTCAGGGAAGGTGGCATCACACTTCTCTGTTTGTTCAGCATGTGTTCATATGGTGTTTTGCTTCCTGCCTTTCCAGACCCATCTGTCCTCAGAGGACTGGGCGTATCAGTTCTGCCCCTGAAAGTAAACTAATAACTTGCTGCCCCGTGTTGTGGAGCCTTCCACAGTCTTGTGAAATGTCATCAGAAAGCATGATTGTATTGTCCCATTCTGTCATTAACTTTTTTTTCTTTTAACAATGCCCCACTTATGCCTAAACTTTCAGATTTTTCTAGTTCTCCCAGACATTCCCAATAAGCACTTCAACTTTTGACTATAGGCGTAGCTCAATTGTCAGTTTATTATTTCTTAGTGTATTGAACTGGATAATCTGCATTTGTGCTGTAATTTAAACATATTAATTTTACATAGCTTTGGTGAGAGTGCTTTTGATTTATATTTAAAAATATCAACACTAGACCAAATATAGAGTGAAAGCATAAGTCACGCTTAGTGGACGAAAGCTAGAGGGAAGATACATTATTTGGAGTTCACCTACCAGGACTGAGTAATAATACTATGTCATTTATGTCCTAAACACTACTCTTACTTTATTTATGCAACACTGTATTAAAACTAAAACTAAAATTTCCTATAATTTTGTATTGGGTAGGATTTTTTCCCCCCAGCCTGCAATTATTTTGAAATAATTCTGTAATTCTGCCCATGACAGAGTTGAGGCTATTTGTTGTATGCATTGTTATAAAGTGTCTTTTTTTTTTTACATTAAAGAAGTATAAGTAATGGCAGGTGTTTTTGCTGTAGTAAAATAGTGATTTGTTCAACTTAACATATTGCTTTTTAACTGTATTTTACAAGCTTGATCTTGCAGCTCTAGTGGAATTCCAAGCTTTCCTTTTCTATACTTCAGAGGGCAGGAGAATTTTACTTCTTTTGTGGAGAGCAGTACTTGAGTTATAAATCCTCGACTCTGATGTAAGAGAAGTGTGTGTGTGGCAGGGGAGCATAGCTATGCATATTTTTTTCTCATTTTTTAAAGCCATAGCTGCTCTTTCATATGAAACATTTGGAAGTAAAATGCAAAATCATGAAGTCAGTGTAAGGCTTAGCTTTCAGGTCCATGTGAAAGGTTGTTTATTTTTGTTCATTGGACAGAAGTGTAAAGTTTAGATTTTTCTGCATTGAGATAAACTGCCTAACTTCTTATCTGTATTGTTATTCATTCAGCAATCTTTATCTTTGGACAGGTTTTTTTTTGAATAAGTAATACGAATTATATAAGTAGTATAATTTTAAAATTAGAATAATGGTTATGGTCCCCTTGAAAGCTTTGGCTTAACGTAAGGGAGATCACCTTTAATTAGCTCTTCCAGTTAACTCAGTTTAAAAAGGTCAGAAAGAAATTTAGTATGTGTATGTTTGGTTTTCTTAAATACAGTTTTTATTTATGCATTTTTCTTTGCTGCAGTGCAAGACAATATAGGGAGACTGTAGCATGCAAGAAATTATTAGGTGCATCCACTTTTTATAATAAATCGGTTTCCAAACATTTGTATAAAAAAAAGTTTTATAAACTTTATCTCATTTCATATACACAATAGTGGATGTGTACAGGAATTTACTGAGGGAATCCTTTGAACCTGTGGGTCATCCTTCTGCTGCGTTATTATCCCTTGAGCTATGTTTTTTGTTTTTTATTTTTTCTTCATCATTCTATTTATTACTTGTATGAATATTAACATCTCATGGCATCCATCTAATTCAATCAAAACCAACAAAGGAAAAAAGATTAACCATGTTTCAAATTAACATTCTTACAGATCCCCCTGTAACTTAAAATAGAAGTATGTTCATCTGCATTAAATCATTTGATAAATTTGAAAAATGTCATTTAAAAAAAATCACCGTTAGTACTTAAATATATTTGTTAATCATTTGATGGCATCAGTGTCCAAGTTCAATAAAAGTTGCTTTATTAGGTACTTTTCAAAAATGGACATCTGGATGATTCTCTATAGTTGGAGATAGATATATGCAAATATGTCCTATTTTGTTTTAAAATTTTTTTCAAATCTGGCTTTTCAATTTGAGAAAAGTCCTCCAGTGCTCTCACAACCCCCTTTTGAAGGATGAAACTCAGACTTCGCTTCTTTAATCAAGGGAAGCCACTAGAAAAAAACCTTATGTTGAAGTTGCTGTTTAATTCCATTTTTCACCCAATAAAAAGTACAGAAACACTGTCTTTGTTTGATGGTATGCATAAATATTACACTCCATGAATAGCAAAAATATCTTTTTATTTATAATTTAGTTTCACAAGTGAGAATCATACATTTTTACACATATAATTTCATTTTGTTAAATTTGCGCACATCTACAGAACTTTCACACGACAAGCACCTGAAACTGTGCAGGCAGCAGGAAATGCAAATACTAAAATGTATTTATTAACCAAATGATAGCTGAAGGCCCTGCCTCAGCTGGACAATTTACATAGATATATGTCTATATATACATAAAAAATTCACCTTCTAGATCCAACAGCATGAGGTATGTTTTTTAGATTTCTTTTCGTATATGTAAGAATGAGGTCTCTTGTGAATGGCATACTTGCACAGAGATCAGAATCATCAAATTATTGAAAAGCTGCTAGTTGTGAAATCAAATTTGAGGAATTAAAACATTTGACTTAATGAGGATTTTTGTCAGTCAATAAAAGCATGTGATTTCATGATCCCTTAAAAATTTTCTCAGGGGTCACTGGACTTGAAAGGATTTATACCTTCTTCTGGTTTTCTGTTCTAAATGTTTTCTTCTTTTACTTCTTTCAGTTTAATAGTTCATGTCCTATTCTGTTTAAAACCCACACAAGTGAGGTTAAGCATGTCTTTACCATGCCAAGAGGCAAGTGAGTGACTAGGAAAACAGGTAAGAAATAGTTACTGGATATTTGGCTAAACTGATCAATCAGTTGTTAGCATTGTGATTTTGTTAATAAGCATCAGGCTATTTTGGAAGGTTAGTTAGGGGAGTTAAAATGTGGAACTAAATAAATATGAGGTGGTCCTAACAATGTGTTGGTTTTTTTTTGTTGTTGTTTGTTTTTTAGAAATTGTGATATAATTCACATGTCATAAAATATCTCATTTTAAAGTATATAATTCTGTGTTTTTTTAGCATATTCACAGAGCTATGCAACCATCACCACTAAGTGTTCTAATTCTAGAGCATTTTCATTTATTCCATACTCATTTGCAGTAACTCCCCATTCCTCCCTTACCCATCTCCTGGTAGCACTAATCTGCTTTCTGGCTCTATGGATTTGCCTGTTCTGGATATTTTGTATAAATGGAAACATGGCCATTGTGTCTGCCTTCTTCCAGTTGGCACACTGTTTTCAAAGTTCATCCATGTTGTAGCATGTATCAATACTTCATTTTTTGTATTGCTAAATAATATTCTTCTGTATGGATATACCACATTTTGTTTATCCATTTCTTTTTTGATGGACATTTGGGCTGTTTCTACTTTTTGGCTGTTAAGAACAATGCTGTTATGAACATACATGTACAAGTTTTTGTGTGAACATACATTTTGCATTCCCTTGTTATATACTTAAGAATGAAACTTTTTGAGGAACTATCCTACTGTTTTCCAAAGCAGGTGAACAATTTAACATTCCCACTGGCACTGTATGAGGATTTCTGTTTCCTCACATCCTCCCCAATTCTTATTTTCCTTCTTTATTCCCCCCATGATAGCCATCCTAGTTCGTGTGAGTTAGTATCTAATTGTGATTTTTCATTTGCATTTCCTAATGATGATGAGCATTTTTTCATGTGCTTATTGATTATTTATATATCCTTTAAGAAGAAAGATCTATTCAAATTCTTTGCCCATTTAAAAAAATTGATTTTTTTATTGATTGAAAATACATTTATTTCTTCTTTATTCTTTTTTTTAAGACATTTTTTATTGAGTTATAGTCATTTTACAATGTTGTGTCAAATTCCAGTTTAGATACTGACAAGCATATAAAAAATGGACTTTTTAACTGAATTTTTTAATTGAAGTTTAAAAGTTCTTCATGTATTTTGGATGCTGAACTCTTATCAGATATATGATTTGCAGATATTTTCTCTCCAACTAAGGGGTTGTCTTTTCATTTTCTTAATGATATTTTCAGCATACAAGTTTTAATTTTTGATGTAGTCCGATTTATTTTTTCTCACCTCTTGTGCTTTTGGTATTGTATCTTAAGAAATTTAAGGTAATGAAAATTTACTCCTCTGTTTCCTTCTAAAAAGTTTTATAGTTTTAGCTCTTACTTTCACATCTCTGATCCATTTTAAATTAATTTTTGTATCTGGTGTGAGGTAGGGGTCCACTTCATTCTTTTTGAGGTGGATATGTATTTGTCCCTGTATCATATATTGAAAAGACCATTTTTTCCCCACTATTGAATAGGTATTGGCATACTTGTCAAAAACTGGATGACCACAGATGTGTGGGTTTATCTGGACTCTCAGTTATTTTCCATTGATCTATATGTCTGTTCTTATGCCAAAACCACACTGAAGACTGTAGTTTGGAAGTCAGGAAGTATCAGTTCCTCTTCTTTTACAAGATTGTTTTGGCTGAGCTTCTTGCATTTCCGTACGAATTTTAGAATCAGCTTATCCATTTCTACAAAAAAGGAAGTTGGAATTTTGGTAGAGATCACACTGAATCGGTAGATAAATTAGGGAAGTTTTTCCATCATAACACTATTAAAGAAACAGACTCACAGACATAGAAAACAAACTTATGGTTATTAGGGGGAAAGAGGGTGGGGAGGGACAAATTGGGAGCTTGAGATTTGCAGATATTAACTACTGTATATAAAATAGATAAACAACAAATTCATACTGTATAGCACAGGGAACTATATTCAATATCTTGTAACTTGTGGTGAAAAAGAATATGAAAATGAATCTGTATGTTCATTTATGACTAAAGAATTATGCTGTATATCAGAAATTGACACATTATAAACTGACTGTACTTCAATATAAATATATATATATATTAAAAAACCAAAAACAATATTAAGTCTTCCAACCATGGAAGTAGGATGTCTCTCCGTTTACTTAAGTCTTTAATTTCTCCCAATGTTGTATAGTTTTCAGTGTACAAGTCTTATGCTTCTTTGATTTAATTTATCCTTAAGTATTTATTCTTTTTGGTGCTATTATAAATGGAATTGTGTTCTTAATTTCTTTTTCAGATTGTTCATTGCTGGTGTATAGATATACAACTGATTTTTATATATTGATCTAGTATCCTATAACCTTGTTGAATTTATTAACTCTAGTAGTTTTTTGAGGATTCTTTAGTATTTTCTATACATAAGATCATGTTATCTGCAAAGAGAGATAGTTTTACTTCTTACTTCCTTTTTTTCCTTTGTCTTGCCTAATTACCCTGGCTAGAACTGCTAGTATAGTGTCAAATAGAAATGATGAGAATGGACATCCTTTTCTTATTTCTGATCTTGGGGGGGAAACTTCCAGTCTCCCACCATTAATGTTAGCTGTGGGTTCTTCATAGATGCCCTTGATCAGCTTGAAGGATTGAGTGTTTTTATGATAAAAGGGTGCTGGATTCTAACAATGTGTTTTAATGAAGAGATGGACAGATTTTGTTGTGAGTGGAGTTGTTGTACCGTCTGTGTCAGGAAATAAATTTTCTTAGAGTTTCTAAATCTGTACAAGATACTAATCAGGTTGAAGCCATAGAAGTGCTTGTTGATGGTTTTACAGTTCTTCAATTGATATACATGTCATGGTTTCTAAGACCGTTACTGATTCTCTTCATTAAACCAAGTTAATTTGAATTTGTGTTCACTTGCCTGAAGATACAGAGACACCAGATGCAAGAGAGATAATTTGTTTCTGTTGGTTGGTTGATTTTAATGCCTCTTTATTACCTGACTTTTTGCTTCTCACAATCAGATGTTCTAGGAATACAAGGAGAATGCCTGAGGGTGTGGATAAAGGTGGACTGTATCTCCCTGAATAGTCAGGGATAGAGCTCTTGCAGTTTTCTTCTTTTACTTGTCTTGGGGTTACTTTGGCAGAAAAGCTCCAGTAGCCTGTTGGAACCTCCTGGAATTGGGTTTCCTGCACATTTCCATAGTACTTCCAGGAAGTGCAAGTTATCACTGAATTACTGGGATAGGGGAAGAAGCCATCTCAAAAACAACACTTGATAGTTAATTAACCTGCAGCATTGCTGTAGGAAAAGTTTTTATTATTATTATTATTATTGTTATTATTACTATTATTATTATTATTATTATTATTTTAAATCCTTTGTCTGCACGTAGTATGAGCTTTTGCCTAACTGCTGTGCTGGGCCCTGTGGGGTACACAGAGATGACCATCTGCTGGCCTCACCCTGGCAGATGCCCTTTGAAAAAAACCCTCCTGTTCTGCTCAGAAGACCTATTCTGAGGTTCCTTTACACAATTATGAAACCCAGATTGTTTAATGTAGTCCCTTGCCATGAATATAATCATTCTGAAATTCCTCTAGGAAATTATGTCCGTGAAATAATTGGAGAAAACTTCAATGTTATTTGTAAACAACACTTCCCCAGATGGTTTGGAAGATCACCTGCAAGGTCAAATTTTCAAGTCTGACTAACTTTAAAAATTTTTTTAGCTTTTTAAATTTTTTGGAGGGGGAAGTAATTAGATTTATTTACTTACTTATTTTTAGAGGAGGTACTGGATATTGAACCCAGGGCCTCGTGCATGCCAGGCACGCGCTCTACCACTTGAACTATACCCTCCTCCCAATTTAATAGATGGAGCCCCACTGGCATTTTTTCCATCAGTTGTATTGTTGGTGTAATGTGTGACTGAATACTTACAGTTCTCTAATTTTGTACAGATGCTTCTTTGGTTAATGACTACATTTTTAATAAATCTCATGAATGTGCTGGGTGAATGTTAATAATCTTCAATGCACATGTGAATATCAAACCTAATGGAGTAATGATCCAAGATTTTGGGCATGCTACATCTGTAATGTTGCATATTTACCAGGGATGTTTAGAGAAAAAAGGTTTCAAAGAGAGGTGTACTTTCCTACTAAAGTGTTCAGCACTACTCTTAACAACTATTCTTAGAAATAGTAGGATTCCCAGTCCTACAGTCATTGAATGCTTGAATAATAGCCACAATTCCTAGAACTTACAAGGTAATGAAAATGATGGCAACTTTTTCATGAGAAATAATATACTAATGTTTCAGAATTATTTTATTTTTGTTTAATACTTTTATTAAGTATTCTGA
The DNA here is from genome assembly GCF_048564905.1 of Vicugna pacos. Taxonomy (NCBI): domain Eukaryota; kingdom Metazoa; phylum Chordata; class Mammalia; order Artiodactyla; family Camelidae; genus Vicugna; species Vicugna pacos. Next base: position 31,298,537 of record NC_133001.1, read on the forward strand.
AAATAAATCTCTGACCCTAGTTGGTCATCCTAAAAATGAAAATTTAATGAGAGAAAAAAAAAACTATAACTAGTAATATATACAGGGAACGTGCAGGTCTCCGGAGGTAATGGGCGTTAATTGTAGAGTTGTGGCAGCAGCTCCATGATCGAGTCTGGTGGTTCTGTAGTCTCCCCTCCCACCTTTCAGGGTTGGCATTACTCCCAGCAGTGTGGCATCTCTGTACCTCTCCAGTACCTTCTCCACTTGTTGGCTTCCACTGATTGAGTCTCTTCTTTTCCCCCTATTCAAATTCCAGCGTGGCATTGGCTTAGCCTTATCACCACCCAGGGTTGGGGAGTGGTTTTCCGAGCTCAGGGAAAACAGTATTTTTGAGGTGGGCTGTTGCTGTGTGCAGGGCAGTTTCCGTGAGAAGGAGCTATTGGATGTGCCATAATATCGTCTTCTAGCCGCTGCACAGAACTGCACCCTGGGCCATCACGTTTATGGCGTTTTGCCAGTTGGGTGTGATGAAAAGGCGGTAGCAAGTACTTAGTGATTGGCCTTGTCTGATGCACTCAAAGGAGAAAGCTCTGTGTGTAGCTGATTAGCCACAGTTATAGGAGTGAATCATTCCGTGGGCAAAAGCTGTTGCTGGTTTGTGGATGTCTCCAGAAGTGAGGGTGTGTGAAGTCAGTGGCCCATTGGACTGATTACTAAATAGGCAGATTTCTAGCTCCCTTCGAATGAAGGAGCACTTAACTTGGTGTGTACACTTACCGCTCCTTTAACCCCACCCCCTGATATTAACTAGTGTCAGTACAGTTTTGCAAAGGAGCAAAACTGAATTTGATGCCAATGAAGACTTGAGGGTGCTTTGTGCCTGTTCCTGAAGGAATCAGGAGGAAATTACACAACCGGATGATGCTTGACATCACTGTGAAACTGGAATTTAGGTTGTGGATCTTTCTGTTTACTCTGTGTATACCTGTTTCAATGGAAACTTCCATTCCTCCATCAATCTTAAATTCCTTTTGGTCATATGCTATCAAGAATGAGGTTACCAAAATGTTTGCTCCTGAATTTTCCAAGATTTTCCAAATTTTGGATATTGTTTGTCATTATTGTTATTATTTATTCCCTTACATAATCTACGTTTTTTGAATCCCATTTTGTTTTCCTTTTTTTTTGAAAAAAAAAACCTCACTTCGAAATTTAATAAGCAATTCCTGCTGAACTTCCCTTTAAAACAATATTTTTCTAGAGCACTTGATTAGATTATTAAGTGAAAATAATTAGAATATCTTTTCTTTTAGTGTCACTGGGACTTTGACAGAGGAAATGAGTGCTGCAGTTCTCAAACTAAAAAAAATTTATCTTGTCATTAGTTTACCTTTGTATTCAGGCATAATGCATACTGTCTATTTGCATTTTAAGGAAAACATTTTAATGTGAATATAGTTAGTAATCAGATTTTTTTCACTGAATGTCATTCTGTCAAACTATCCTCTAATTAAAAATACTTAGACACTGTAAATTTTTGGACTAGAGCAGAAATCTGAGGTGTATTTTTTCCACTTTATGTAGTATCAATCATTTTTCACTTTTAGGACCCAAAACTGATGGCTTACATGTTAATGCACCAAATGGCTTATGACTTAGATTTATAGTATCTCTCATTTTATTATACAGCCACTGACTGGAAATATCCAAAGATAAACTGTTATACTGTTTCTAACTTGAAAGTAAAGAATGGATCTACTTTTGTAAAGGTCACAGAATGTAGATTTTAAAATATATTATACATACCAAAATACAGATTATTTTCCACTTAAATTATTTATGTAAAGGTAAATGTGTGTTTGTTTTGCTCTAAAAAGCACCTTATACCTTTAGTCATTTTATATCACAGTAGTTCAGTTTTATGTTTAAAAAATGACAGGAAAACTTTTAATTTGATGTATTTTAAATTGCGCTCTATGCCTGAGTTTAATTTTGCTCAATAAAACCTCGCTGTCCCTCATGAGACCAAGTCCTTTCTCTTTAATTCAGAATAGCTTGAATTTTGATGCACATTTCTGCTATTTTCAGACCAAGCTGTAGTAGCCTTACATCAAAGGTAGCCTTATGTGGAGAGCCTTATTGTAAAATTTTTGGCTTATTTAATTTCTGATGTCTTTTCTAGAATTCAGAATCTTGGATGTTTCTGGACATATAAGAACTTTGAGAAGAGTTCTCTATTTAATTATGGGTAAAATATGTTAAGCACATGGAGAATGTCTTTACACTTTCTGACATTTGTATTTGTGTTAAGTAAAGGTATACCTCAGTTTTTTGTTGAATATTGCACTGTCATATGATAAAGTTCACCAATGGGTAAATTGCTATGTATGTATGTGATAAAGATACTTGCCTTAAAATAGAGCACTTCTGTTTTGCAAAGTCTATGGTCAAATTGTCTTTCCAGTTACTCACATTTCTGTGTGCCTGGTGAATGCAGGCCTGATAAAGTCCATGGAAGTAAGGAAGAAGATGAATGTCTTTTCATTGTTAATAATCTGAACCTGGATTAAAAAGTATTTTCGACATGTAAAGATTTTATGGAAAAAATAATATATGTGTTGTGTAGCATTTACTGCTGAAGATGCACATGACTGAACAGTTCCAATGCCTGTTGGTTTTAACCATTATTTTCATTGACCCTATTCTCAATGGGAGTAGTGATTAAAATGTGTGTATGGTCAGTTCTCCCACTTCCACTGTGTATACATAACTGTTGCTAATTGTCATCATTAATGGCTATTACATTTGTCATAGAGGGAGCAGCTGTATTATCAACCCCTAGGGAAGGTAGTTTGGATAGGAAAGATTATGTTATAGTTCGGGATTTAAGGTAGTAATTTTACTGTTTCAAAACTCTTTTAGGAATGATGGTTTAAATGGGCATCACTTTTATCTTCTAATAAAAATATTCTTAAAATCAGCTCAATCTGTGGCATAATTTTGTTTTCTGCTTTAATATGGGATTAGTAAAGTGTGCCATTATATGGGTCATAGCTTTTCTTATTTGACTGTGTTACTTGTGTAATTTATGTCAGATCATTAACAGTACCTATAAATGTGCATCAAATATTCAATTAATTAGTGGTTTCTTTACTCCCTAAGGAAATAATATTTTATGAAAAGTTAACTTTGTTATGATATACATATGCTGTATGTACATCTGAAAAAAAATCTGTACAGCTTGACCATTTGAATAGTTAATAAATTTTGTCTTTGAGAACCACCTGCAGCTGATACTAAACACATGTTACTCTCGGTTGCGTTGACTTCATTAATTAGTGTAATTCACTCTTGGTGGACTTATTTCCTTTCTGTTTTGAATCTAAACTTCACTTTGCAATAAACTAATGATGGATGAAGCATAAAAGGTGTCTCTTGGCTGTGACGGTGCCTCTGATGGTTGTGAGGCTTTGAATCAGTCATTTGATCTTCCTCTGACCTGCTTTCACATTCTCTTTCTCCCTTTTAAGTGCTCTTCTCTTTGGTAAGAACATAAATAATCTATGTGAGGTAAGTTTCCAGGCGATGGTGATGGGTATCCACAGGCACGTACTGTGTGTTGAGTTGAATAAAAAATCTTGGGCGTTGTACCTTCTGAATGCTGTGCTTGTTTACAGTATGTTCTCAGGGACACAAATGCCTGCCAGACCCTTTTGGTTTTCCTAGTGAAAAGGCCACATGACCCTCCCCACCTCCCCTTCCTCCTTGGTGTCTCTCTCCTCTGTGTGATCCTTGCCCACATCCCACACTTCCACCTTCCAGATTTGACGTTCTTGTACTTCAGTGGCTCTTTGATTTGGGTGATGCTCTAGCCCCGCTGGCAGAAACATCTTGCTCCAGCACTGCCAGCAGCCTGGCAAAGTCACCCCCAGGATGGAGGCCACCCGTGTCTCAGGCAGGATTTCCGGAGAGCAGAGGCCCCGCTTGTCCTGATTGTCCCAGCAGGTCCTAGCAGTGGGCTTAATTGTGAAGATGCCCCTCTAGGAGCAGATGCAAGGACTTCTGAGGGCAGAGAAGTAGATACCTTCCCAGACAACTGTTGAGCCCAAGTCCAACACTTCATTCCAGGGTCTCTGCTGACTGAAGGGGGAAACATTCTAGTGCTGAGGCGAGGGTTCCTTTGTTTTATTGCTATTAAAGTTATTACTTCAAGAGCTTGGCATGAACTATAAAAACAGTGGGGATCATGAGAAATTTGTTGATAATTGCTTTTGAGATAGGAATCCATTTGTCAGGTAACACTTATGCGTTGTTAATCAGAGTGATGATTTCTAAGCCACAGGGTTTTCTCCTCAACTGAATTTTTATGTTTTATTTTTGGAACTAATCAGATTTTTGTTTTCTTTTAAGGGAAAATAATAGCAGATGTCAGACTGAACATTATATGCTTGGCTTCTTTCTCACAAATTAAAAAAATTACAAGCTAGTGTGCATGGTTGAAATTTTTGATATCTGTGAAGATAATATTTTGGTGAAAAAACAGGGGAAGAATTCTAAGAGGTCTTTTTTTCCTATCTTTCATCGATGTCTCAGTTTGACAGACGGATAGATACATCACTGAGAAGTTCCATCCTCTTCACCTTCATTACATCTCAACAAGTTCTGTGAACGTACCTCTTCATTTGTGTTAGGCAGTGAATGCAGTGAGTTGGGACAAAGTTTTAGCCGAAAATGGGTTTTGGCACTCAGCTACTAGAACAGCATAACCTTTTCAAGGCCAAGGAATTTGTAAGTGTGTGGGTGGTCCTTCTGTCTGCTGAAAATGTTGAAGTAAGTGTTTCAAAGTACTTTGCTCAGTTCTGAAGGATTTGTGGTGCTTGAGATCTTGAGCCAGGGTGTACTGAGGAGCGAGAAACTTGACTTGGGGAGCAAGTTATCTCAGTGGAGCTCTGTAGGAGAGATTGGACACATCTTTAAAAATGAACTGATTTTTTAAAAAAATGTATGAAAATAGTATAATCCGCATACTAGAAAATTATAGGAAAGAGGAAGAGAGGAAATAAGCACATAGTTCCCTGTCAAGGGTAACAAGTTCTTGTCATCAGTTGGCTTTATTTTCTTCCCCTGGCCTCTTTTCTCTCTGTGCTCTGCTCTAGACACACATGTTGTGCTCTGTCCTTGAGGCATTCCGGGTGGGGAAAGTGGCCAATAGTAAAGCATTAAGAAGTCTAGGGGGAGGATACAGGTTATGAAATGGCTACTGTGGATCTCGGAGGATGGTCACCTCAATCAGCTTAGGAGTCAGGGAACGCTTTCTGGAAGGGTGATTCTTAAGTTCAGCTAGAGGAGACAGGCCCTTAAGGTTTTGTGACACTTAGAGGGTTTAGCATGCACCAAAGCAAGACAACGTGGCTTGTTCTGGTGATTGCACTTGGTTGGCAGGTACATAGAGGAGCATGTGAGGGATGCAGTCTGGTAGGCAGAGGCCAGATTAGTAAAGGTCTTATGTGTCAGCCAAGGAGGTTTCATAACTTTACCCTGCAGACACAGAGCCATTGAAGGACGAAAGTCAGGGGAATGACATGGCAAGGTTTGTCGTTAAGGAGGATCACTCTTTCAGGTAAGTCAAGGGTGCAGAAAAACTGGGGATAGTACGACCAATTAGAAAACTATTGTAGTCATCCTCCAGGCAGGAGGAAGTGATGAGAGAGGACCCAGTAGCAAAGATGACAGACGGAGGGAAAGAGTGAGCAGTTTTTGGTGAGAATAGAGGAAGTAACCTGGTTTCAGCTCTAAGAGACAGCCAAATGGGGCAAGAGGAGAATGGGAGGTTCAGGGGCCCAGCAGGGAAGTGGGGATGTTAAATGCCTCCCAGCAGTCAGTGGTAAACTGAAAACTAGTCATTGGATTCAGTGACTAGGAGCCCTAGGTGGCTGAGCTGAAATTTAATCCTAGGCCTTCTAACACTGAATACTCACTTTATACAGACTGCGCCGTGGTAGTGCGGGAATCTCTGGTTACTACCGACCAGTAGCCTGGCTGCTTGTGAGTTGAGCTGACCTTGAAATCACTCCTGGGATTTAGCCCTGAAGCGCGTGACTGTTCTTCTCAGTGCCATTGTTGGTTAGTTGTGAGCAGTTTGCAGCTACGTCCAGCAGGCCCAGCGCATGAACTAAATGGAGGATCTTTGCTTTTAGTCAAAGGGCTGACGGTTCAAGTTGTACTGAGTGGAAGGTGAAAGTAGCTGGGCGCTAAGGCCAGGCGTTCCGACTCTGATTTAGCAAACCTTTGATTCAAAGTTTCCATTTCCTTGAGTCCAACCTTTTCCAAGGTATTAGGAAGCACCATTTGAACTGTCTTCTGATCACTTGGGAAATCACAGCACATGAGAATGTCCCACGGGCCTGTTAATAGCAGAAATCACATTTCAGTTAAAAACCAAGGGCAGTTCCACAACGGTGGCGTTTTACTACAAATGATGTAACTGAAACTGAGTATATTCTTAATCACATTTAGACTCAGGGAATGTGGCTTCAGCTTTGTTTGAAAGGGACTGTCATGAATAATAACCATTAATCATTAAGGACTATAAAATCTCAACCAGAAGAATAGGAGGGAAAAGTGATAGTGTTATGTGCAAGAGTCTCATTTAGTCATACACAGTTTCCTGCAGTGTGCTTTTAATTTTTAGTAAATGCTCGTCTTCATTTGTGGAGATTCTGTGGCTGACCAACTAGTGGAACCACCCTGAGCTTTTACTAATAATTTTAAAAAACATATTTGCAGCAATTCGTTGTGTGTCTTGTTCATTCTCCTTCTGAGCAAAAGGAAACATTTATTTCTGAAACTATTTTTAAAAGCGCATAAAATTATTGTAACTAAAAGAAAATGTAATGAATATAAAAAATCAGTAAAAATTTTTTCCATTCCGTATTGAACCCAACAGGCACCCACTGATGGTGGTTTGTTGTGTAATATTTCAGGCCTTTTCCTAGAATGTATTTGGCTACTACTAGATCAAGAAAGCACAGTGACAATAGCCATAAAGATAAAAACAACTCAAATGTCCATCAGCAGATGAATGAACAAAATGTAGAGTACACACATACACACACACACAAATGGAATATTACTGAGCCTTAAAAAGAAATGAAAGTCTGATACATGCTGCAACATGGATGAACTGTGAAAACATTATACTAAGTGAAGTAAGCCAGATGCAAAAGGATGAATATTGTATGGTTTCACTTATGTGAGGTGCCTGGAATACACGAATCCATAGAAACAGAAAATTGCGGTTACCAGGAGCTGGGAGTGAAAGGAATGGGGAATCACTGTTTAATGGGTATGGAGTTTCTGTTTGGAATGATGAAAAAGTTCTAGAAATGAGTAGTGATGATGATTGCACAACATTTTGAATGTACATAATACTGCTGAATTGTACACTTAAAGATGGTTAAAATGGTAAATTTTATGTATGTTTTACTACAGTAAAAGAAAACCACAGTGACTATGAAATTTCTGTATCTACTCTAAGCACTTAGAAGTTATATAAAATATGCTACAAAATATTTTTAAAATGTGGTTGTATTTGACAGCTTGAAGTTTGTATCCATCACCCTGGGCTAAGTCATGCAATGATAACTAACAACCCCCAAATCTGAATTTTTTACTACTGCAAACCTCATGTTTTACTCATGTTACATGTTTTTCACAGGTTGGCAATGATTCGATGCCATTTCCTCTTCATTTCAGGATCCAGGATGAAGGCATATTCATTGCCTGGGATGTTTCTCTTCTTGTGATAGAGGAAAAGAGAAGATGGTGGACACACGCAGACTCTCACAGCTTCTACTTGGTAGTGTCACACTTCATTTTAATTCACATTTTATTGACAAAGCTAGTTACATGACCCAGCCTGACATTACTGGGATGAGGAAACATAATCCTCCTATAGGGAGGGGCAGTGAATATTTGGTAGCAATGATACAATTACTTTAGGGTTGAAACCAGAAATATGACATTTGTCTGTGGCCATGGAGGAAGGAAAGATACCTATACATGTGAGGCCTCCCTGAGCTGATAAAGGGTCTGTAATCACACTATCTGGGTGGGGCAAGAGCCATGAGTCCTAATGGGAGGTCTGGCTCAGCTTCCTGCACCTGCTCAGGCTGGATCATAACACCAGAGGAACCACTTGACAGAAAGGGGCATAGGAGGACAAAATTCCCAAGATAATCTCTCAAATATAAATTAGAAAGCACTTGCAGTCCAGCCTTATGGAAGAGAATCAACAAATTCAACAAGTGGGAGAAGTTTTATCAGGAAGTAGAAATAATAGGCCAATCCAAAAGATTTTAAAATAAAAAGTATATTTAAAATGCTTAGCTATAACGGAGGGACTAGTATTGGTGGAGTACGATCTAGAGACAATAAGACAAAAACAGTATATATGAAAAATATAGCCATTGAAATTAAAAACTACTTGGCTGGACAGATTCAAAGAGAGAATTATTAAATTGGAAGATAGAACTGAGGAAACCTCTTGGAGTACAGAACAGAAAGGCAATAGAGGGTAGACTGAGATGCTTCAGCTTATGTGAACTAGGGGTTCCAGAAGGAGAGAACAGAAAGTGTGCAAAAGAGGCAATATTTGAAGACAGAATAGATGAGGATTTTCCAAGATTTAAGAAGGACTCATGTTATCAGATTGAAAACACTCAATGATGAGGCAGATTACAAAAATAAATAAGAATGAAACAAAAGAAGGAGGAAACAAACTACACTTGGAATACTGTGATTAAACCAAAAAAATGTTAGGAATAAAGAGAACCATCATAAAAGCTACCAGAGGGAAAAGACAGATTGTCTAGAAAGGAATGGCAGTCACAATAACAGTATGCTGCTTCTTAGCACAAATAGTTACTGAAAGACAATGAAATAACACCTTAAAAGTACTGAGGGAAAATAATTTGGATGTAGAATTCTATACCCAGCTAAATTATCTATAGTGTGTGTAAAATAGAGATATTTTAAGACATGAAATAACTAAGAGAACTTACTACCAAAATGAAAAAAGTTCCTTTTTAGACCCTTACTGGAAGGACAGCTAAAAACTATACTTCAGCAGGAATAAAAATGAATCCAAAAAGAAAGTGCATGATCCCAGAAGAACAAAGAAGAGAAATTGCTAGACCATGTTGGCAAACTTTGACTGTAATAATTATTATTTTAGCAACAATTTTTTGTGTGTGTTTAAAAGCAAGCTAGCAATTCTTCACTAGAAGAATAGAAACCCAATATAGCTTCTTAATCAATAGAGGAAGAAAAATGGAATAAAATTTTATCAGTTCAGTAGAAGGTGAGAGGAAGAGAGAAAAGCAAAGAATAAGTATAGTAAATAGAAAAAATGAGATGGCAAATATACATCCAAATATATTAGTAATCAATTAACATAATGAGGTTAGATTCCTCTATTAAAAGATGAGATTCTTTTATTGGATTTTGAAAATTCCAGCTACATACTGTTTATAAAAAATACTTCTAAAAAAACTTGACATGGAAGGGTTAAAACTTAAGGGGTGGAAAATGATATTCCAGATTCCACTGGGAGAGAGAACTGAATAGCTGGGGTCAGGGATGGAAGAAAGACACCACTGGATAACATTTTACATTTTGAACTATATGAATGTTTTGTCTTTTTTAAAAAAAAAAAAAACCCAATTACTAGCCTAAAGAAAGTTGATGTAAAACAATGTAATTTTATATGTAAAATATAATAATAGTATCAGACCACAGGAATTAATATGCTCAAAAGTTATTTTATATGACTGAGAGAAATAATCTACCAATAAATTATAAGAACCATGTACCTTACACCTCACAAAAGATCATTAAAATACTTAAAGCAAACCTAGTAGAATTTGACAAATTGATAATTATAATGGGAAGTTTTAACACAGCTGTCCAAAGAATTGATAGTCATCTTTGTGTTTACAAACACAAATAGAAGATGTAATGACAGAGGAAGATCCTATTATCCAGTTGTGTCACAAAGAATAAAACACTGAATCAGTCAGGGTTCCATTTGGGAAACCAAAACCACTCCCACGTATTTCAAAGCACAAAGCAATACATGGAATTAGATGCTTGCAAAATCATTGCCAGGGCTGGAGGTAATGTTAAGTAATCACAGATATAATTTTTAAAAATTGTGTATACTAGTTTCTGACAGATGTTATGTGCTATATGAGTCTTTATTAGATAAAATTTGAAAGATATATAAAGTTGAGGAGTGTCACGGAATTAATGATTTCCAAGTCAAATCATCATAGCCATAATTCAGAGGTGAGGAAGCTGTCACTGCTGCTGCTACCACAATTTCCTCATGTCCTTACAGGTGGTGACTAGATACTGGAGTCCACGGAGTGTAAACACTCAATCCAACCTCACCTTCAGCCACCACAGCATCAACTGCAGGGTCTGCGACCCCTTTCCACTTTCCTGCTCTTGTGTGTATGTGTGTGATTGATCAAAGCTAAGTCATATGCAGAACTCTAGCTGTCACAGTCTGGAAAATGTGATTGTTTTTTGCCTTTCAGCCCCTGTAACTGAGAGGGGAACAGAGAATTTGGTAGGAATGAATGTCAAGTGCCAGTTGACTATATCAAACACAAATACCTAAGAATCAGCCTAATACGAAATATCTAAGATCCTTACGAAGAAAACTTTTAAATACCACTGAAGGACACCATAGGAGACCTGAACAAATGAAAAACATTCCATATTCTTGGATCAGAAAGCTCAACATCACAAAGTTAATTTATGAAAGTGATGCAGGAGCAATAAAAATGCTAACTAACTCTTATTTAGAACTAGAAATGCTGATGTTGTGATTTATATGGAAATAAGAACAGTGTGGAAGGCGGAAAAAGTAGATCAATGAATGAGAAATAGCCCTGTGAGATCTTAAAGCACACAAACTCAAAAAACAATGAAGTATTGATGAATGAATAAAGGCAAAGTAACGAAACAGAATAAAAAATTTTAAAGGATCAAAATACATAAGAAAATATATATATTAAAAGAACTATCTCAGATTAGTGGGGAAACAGATACATTATTCAATAAATTTCATTGAGACAATCAGGGAGCCATCTGGGGAAAAAAAAAAGGTTGAATCCCTACCACAAAGCATACACCAGAAAAGGTCCAAAGAGTTAAACATTAAAGATAAAAGTACAACATAAAACCATAAAAGTACTAGAAGGAAACATGGAATTCTTTCATGGCTATGAAATGAAGAAAACCTTTCCAACTTTGACCACAAAGTTCTGCGTAGAAAACAAAACAAAACAAAAGAAGGGGCAGAGGAGAACAGAAGGAAGCCACCATAATAAGCAAATCAACGTCAAAAGACAAATGAGAAATTAAGAAAAATGCTGACAACAATACCCTATAAAATATACAAAATAACATTGAGAGCTGCAGATAAGAAAGTGCATTTACTAGGAAAAAAGGAAGATTGAAAGCATACTATTTAGGGTTCAGCTTAAGGCTAGAGAGCAAAAAGGCTGGAGACTGAACTCAAGGAATGCAGAAGGGATGAAAGAATAAAGATAAAAAGCACAGATGAAAACAGATGTTTCTGTTGATGAAACAGAAAACAAAAAAAGAGGCTCAAGAAAACTTTCAAAAGCAGGTTTTTTGAGAAGAAAAATAGGCAGATACCTAGCAAACCAATTGAAAAAAAGAGGGGAGGCAGAGGTAAACAATTTTAGAATAACAGATTGCACATAATCCCATATACAGTAGAGATTTTTTAAAATCATGAGAGATGGATTAGATATAGTTGACTGGAGGTTGGCGGTTATTTCCACCTCCTTCCAATGTGTCTTCCTGACTACAGAGGCTGGAAAGCTGAAAACAGCATTTCAGCCAGCTTTCCAGATGAGAATTAGGTTTTGTCAGTAGCTGTGCTTGTGTGAGATTTGGTCATCAAAAGAGAAGCAGTGGTCATGATCCTGCAGCTTCCAACTCACTGTTCTTTGGCTGCCAGACAAGGGTATGGAGACTTGGCATCCAGAATCCAACTTTGAAGCTGTTGGTAGATGGTGGCCGTCCGGGCAGAACTAGAGTCAGAGCGTTGGGAGGCAGTGTTAGAGCTGGATTCCTGATCCTGGATTGCAGCCAGTGCTGTGTGTTCCTGAATTCACTTGTCCCAACGGCAGCCTCTGGCTCCCCACCTTCCTGGTGGTGCCATAGTTGGCAGTTCCTCTGGAGGGTCAGTTCTAGACTGTTCTGGGTTCCACCCAGAGCTCACTCCTCCAGCCCTTTTAACAATTTTTTAAGTACCCAGTTTGTTGTATTAAATCAGTGGTTCTTATTCCTTGTACTGAGACACGACTGATGAAAAGAGTACTACCAACAATTCTGGGATAGGAAATTTGAAAAATTGGGTGAATGGATAACCTCCCAGAAAATACAAATTACTAAACGGACCCAGGAAACAATGAAAATTTGAATAGACGATAACAATAAAACTGAATAGATAGTCAAAACTGCCGGCTCCCGTCCCACCTCATACAAAGGCTACTAGGCCTAAATGGTTATGTGAGCCAGGTTTGTAGGAGAAGATAACCGTTAAGCAAATTGTTCAAGAGAGAAGAAAAATAGGGAAAGTTTCTCGACTCATTTTGTAAATATTATATATAACCTTAGTACCAAAACTGGATGAGAGGACAAGGAGAAAAAAAAGCCCAATCGCAAGAACAAAAATGCTAAAATTCTAATTAAATTAGCACATTAAATCTGGTATTGTATTAAAAAAATCCATCATGACCATGCAGGGTTTATTTCAGGTTATTAGAAAATATATTAAATTAATTTACTATATTACATTAACAGATCTTTTTCTTGGTGCCAATTTTAAATACAGTTTTATTTAAGACATTGCATTTTCCACTTACAATACAGTGCTCATGAAGTGCAATGCTATTTCTTCTCCCTATGCACATTGCACATACTCCATATTCAAGTATCAAGAATGTCTTGGTTTTTTTCCCCCCAGTTTTACTGATAATGTATAATTGACATACGTCATTACAAGTTTCGATGTACAGCATTAAGGTTTGATTTACATATATTGCGAAATGAATACCACAGTAACATCCGTCATCTCATATAAATTAAGCATTTAGTTAACATCCGTCATCTCATATAAATAAAGAGAAATGGGGAAAAATTTTTTTCTCCTTGTAATGAAAGCATTTGGGGTTTACTGTCTTAATAGTTTTCCTATGTATCTTACGGCAGTGGTAACTAGTCATCATGTTGTATATTACATCCTGAGTACTTATTTATCTTACAACTGAAAATTGGTACCTTTTGACCACCTTCCTCCAGTGCTTCCTCCCCTTACCCCCTGCCTTTGGTCTGATAACCACGAATCTGATCTGTTTTTCTGTGAGGTTATTAAAGAAAAAGATTCTGCATGTAAGTGAGATCTAGTATTTGTCTTTTGTCTGACGTATTTCACTTAGTCTCATGCCCTCAGGATCCATCCATGTTGTCAGAATTGAAGAATGCCCAGTTATTTACTACAGCAGCTCAACTTTAAAGCTACCATGGAATTTGCTACAAATCTGGGTCCTTCAGTGTTTTGTGTGGAACGTTGCTAAATCTATGCTCAGGTTGCCTTAATCAGCCTCTTCAACGGTGGGCTCAGAGAAGGCACCACGAGATAGAGTGACTCCACCACCAGGGAAGCCCCCAGGCATTCCTCCCAGACAGCTTGGTAATGATGGGGTTGCAGACTTTATCCAGCTTTCTCTGCTGATGTTCAAATTCTTCCTTCTCTGCCGTCTGGTTCTTATTAAGCCAGTTGATGATTTCATTACAACAACTTGTCAAGAATATTATGTTTGTCCTCATCACTGATCTTGCCTTGAAGTTTTTCATCTTCAACAGTTGCTTTCATGTTTAATGCACAAGATTCAAGCAAATTCTTCGAAGACACCTTGTCCCACTGCTTATCTTCAGCTTTGTACTTCTTAGCTTCCTGGACCATACGCTCGTTGTCTTCCTTATAGAGAAACACCATATGGTTTGAGTAGATTCAGAAAAGACATTTAGCAAGATTCAACACCCATTCATAACATTTCTTGGCAAACTGGGCATCAAAGGGACCTTCTTAACTTGATAAACCAAAAGCCCACAGCAAATGTCATTCTCAGTGGTTAAACTTTAGAAGCAGTTTCACTAAACTCAGGAATGTGACAAGGACGCCTGTGGTTATTACTGGTATACAGCACTGAGCTAATGGTCCTATCACATGATGTTACCAGAGAACCAAGAAACCAGGAGAGCAGCAGAACTAATGAGGGTATTTGCAAGGTGGCTGGATTCAAGGTCAACATAAAAAAAAAAAAACAGTAACATTTCTTTGCATGAAAAATAACCAATTAGAACACGTGTAAAAAAATAAGAGAGAGGGAGAGAGACATATTCATATTAGCAAGATAAATAAGTTACTTAGACATGAAATGCAAACTCCTGTTTAAAAGCTATATAAATACATTTAAAGGACACATAAGAACTGAATAAATCATGTTTATGGAAGAGAAGACTCAGTAATCTCAAAATGGCAATTCTGCCCAAATTGATCTATAAATTCAATGAGACTCTAACAAAGATTCCTAATAGGTTTTTCCACACTTTTTAAATTGAAGTATAGTCGATGTGCAATATTATATAAAGTGTATAATATAGTGATTCACAATTTTTAAAGGTTATACTCTATTTATAGTTATTATAAAATATTGGCTATATTCCCCATGTTGTACAGTATATCCTTGTAGCTTATTTATACATAATAGTTTGTACCTCATAATCCCCTACTTTATATTGCCCCTCCCCACTTCCCTCTCCCCATTGGTAACCACTAGTTTGTTCTCTATATCTGTGAGACTCTTCTTTGTTACATTCACTAGTTTATTGTATTTTTTAGATTCCACATGTAAATGAAATCATACAGTATCCTAATAGATTTTTTTTGACCCTTGGACAAATACTTCTTAAATTCATATAGAAGAGGAACAACAGTGATAATCCAAACCCACCTCTGAAAAAGAACAATAAGGACCAGAAGTCAAGGCAATTTGTGTCTAGCATAATTACAGTGGTGGCCATCAATGCAGGAATAGACAAACAGACCAGTGAAACAAAACAGGTTGCCTGTAAACAGAGAGCTCAAGTACTATGAGATCTTGGTATATGGTACTTGCAGTCTCACTAATCAGTGAGGAAAGGAGGATATTTGATGAGTGGTAGTAGGAAAATTTTTTTTTGTAAAAAGATATAAACAAATCCCTATCCCATGCCACACGCAGAAAGCACATTACAGGTGAATTAAAGACCGGAGCATGAAAACAAAACTTTAAAACTATTAGAAAGTATTTCTTTCAAAAATACAAAAAAGGAGAAAAACAATACATTTAACATCAAAATATAAAACTTTCTTAATATAAAAGTCACTGTGTAGACTAAAAGACAACAGTCTAAGAGAAAAAAAGTGAAATATGTATGACAGATGTGTCTTAGTTATTAGACAAGCAAGACTTGTGAAATAATCAAAAGATAGCTTTTTCAGTATTTTGCTCCTACTTTCCTTTAAAAGTTACAATCAGTGATCTTTTCCTCTCCTAGATTTAAAAGCAAACAAACAAACAAAACTCTGGCAGATCCAAGAATTTTCCCTCATTCTTTTTTTAAATTCTTTTTAAAGTTTAAGAATAGTTGATTTACAGTGTTGTGTTAGTTTCTGGTGTACAACAAAGTGATTCAGATATATATATATATATATTCTTTTTCAGATTTTTTCCATTATAATTTATTAAAAGATATTGAATATAATCCCCTGTGCTATACAGTAGGCCCTTGTTACTTATCTATTTTATATATAGTAGTGTGTAACTGCTAATCCCAAACTCCTAATTTATCCCTCTTCCCCTTTCCCCTTTGGTAACTATAAATTTGTTTTCTATGTCTGTGAGTATTTCTTTGTGGTAAATAAGTTCATTTGTGTCACTTTTTAGATTCCACACAGAAGTGATATTATATGATGTCTGTATTTCTCTGTCTGACTTACTTCACTTGGTATGATAATTTCTAGGTGCATCCATGTTGCTGCAAATGGCATTATTTCATTCTTTTTTTTATGGCTGAGTAACATTCTATTGTATGTGTATATATCACATCTTTATCCGTTCATCTATTGATGGACACTTAGGTTGCTTCCATGTCTTGGCTATTGTAAATAGTGTTGCTATGGGGTGCATGTATCTTTTCAAATTAGAGTTTCCTTTGGCTATATGCCCAGGAGTGGGATTGCTGGATCATATGATAATTCTTTTTTTTTTTTCAGTTTTTTTAAGAAGAAACTGCCGTATTGTTCTCCATAGTGGCTGCAACAATTTACATTCCCATCAACAGTATAGAAGGGACCCCTTTTCTCCACACTGTCTTCAGCATTTATTTTTTGCAAACGTTTTGATGATGGCCATTTTGACTGGTGTGAGGTGATACCTCATTGTAGTTTTGACTTGCATTTCTCTAATAATTAGTGATGTTGAGCATCTTTTCATATGCCTGTTGATCATCTGTATGTCTTCTTTGGAGGAATATCTATTTAGGTCTTCTGCCTATTTTTTGATTGGGCTGTTTGGGTTTTTTGATATTGAGCTGTATGAGCTGTTTGTATATTTTGGAAATTAAGCCCTTGTCAGTCACATCATTTGCAAATATTTTCTCCCATTTTGTAGATTGTCTTTTTGTTTGTTTTTTTATTTTTTAATTTACTTTTTTATTGAAGTATAGTCAGTTTGCAATCTTGTGTCAATTTCTAGTGTACAGCACAATGCTTCAGTCATACATAAATATGCATATATTTGTTTTCATATTCTTTTTCACTGTAAGCTGTTTTGTTTTTTATTTCCTTTGCTATGCAAAAGCTTTTATGTTTGATTAGGTCCCACTTGTTAATTTCTGCTTTTATTTCTTTTGCCTGGGTAGACTGCCCTAGGAGAACATTGCTATGATTTATATCAGAGAATGTTTTGCCCATGTTCTCTCCTAGGAATTTTATGGTGTCATGTTTTATATTTAAGTCTTTAAGCCATTTTGGGTTTATTTTTGTATATGCTATAAGGGAGCATCCTAACTCATTGATTTATATGCAGCTGTCCAACTTACCCAACATTACTTGCTGAAGACACTGTCTTTTCTCCATTGTATATTCTCGCCTCCTTTGTCGAAGATTAATTGACAATAGGCGTGTGGGTTTATTTCTGGGCTCTCTGTACTGTTCCATTGATCCATTTGTCTGTCTCTGTGCCAATACCATGCTGTTTTGATTACTTCAGCTTTGTAGTATTGTCTGAAGTCTGGACTACCTCCAGCTTTGTTCATTTTCCTCAGTATTGTTTGGCAACTCTGGGTCTTTTGTGGTTCCATATAAATTACAGTATTATTTTTTCTAGTTCTGTGAAAAGTGACGTGGGTAATTTGATAGGGATCACATTAAATCCGTAAATTGCTTTGGGTAGCATGGCCATTTTAAAAATATTAATTCCTCCAATCCAAGAGCATGAGATATCTTTCCATTTCTTTGAATCATCTTCAGTTTTCTTTATCAGTGTTTTATAGTTCTCAGCATGTAAGTCTTTCACCTCTTTGGTCAGGTTTATTCCTAAGTATTTTTTTTTGATACAATTTTAAAAGGGATTGTTCTTTTACTTTCCCTTTCTGATATTTCATTGTTAGTGTAAAGAAATGCATCAGACTTCTGTCTCCCTCCTTTAAGTGAGTATATTGTTCACAGTGCCATGTGCCAGTAATTCCTTTTCCGTTTCTCATGGGATCTCTGGATCTAATGCAGGTCCTAGTGCAAGCAGGACTCCTGGATGTCTCTCTTGTTGGCCCCGAATCCCCAGAATGAGCCCCCTTTCCTGCCCGCAAGGTGCATGGGAACATTTACCCCTCCATCTCCCATCTTTGTGTGCATGTCTACAGCTTGTTGGCATCTTGTAGATACCCTCATTTACAGAGCAGAAAGGATAAACCTATTGTTGCAGATTGTATTGTTCCAAGACCATTTCAGAATTAATAATCAGATTACATGTGTCCAAAATACCCAGTGCTTTAAATTGTAATGGGGTTTCCTTCGGAAGCAGCTGCTACGTTTTGTGGATTCTTTTCCTGTGTTCTTTGTCCCTGAAGGATTGGCTTCTGTTATAAGTTTATTTATTTAATTTGGAAGGTTATACTAATTATTAAAACCATCCTGAGTCTTCCAAAATGTGTGTCTCAAAACTCATTTTAGAACTTAGATTTGTTATGGGTGGCAGAGCCAAATCCCCATTCCCAGGGCATTTCCTGAGGGACTGTCATCTCACCTCTGGCTAGACTAGGAGACTGGATGCCCAGAAGATAGGGCTGAGCAAAATGATGAATGATGGGGGCAGCCATGGCAAAAAACACTGATCTCAGAGTCCAACTCCAAAGTGTTATTATCTTGCCTTGATTTTAAAGACAGTGCCTGCCCGCTAAAGTTGGTGTGAGAATTAAATGACGGGAGACATATAAAAGTGAACTATAGACTCTTAAAATGGCTGTAAAAATGTAGGATTTTCTAATATATAGCACAGTTGGCCACTTTTCTTAAAATTAGATTCTCTTTTTTCCCCCATTATTAGATGAATTCAGATTTGTGAAGGAGCTTTGAAAATACAAGCAATCCGAAAGTCCTGCTCTGCAGAGCAACCACATAACACTGTGTCTGTCGTTTGGTCATTGTCCTCTGCGAAGGCTTGTGCTTGTTTTTCTCATCCTGTTGTAAAGCTGTTGTGTGTCACCTTGATAGCTGGTATCACAAGACTTTCTCACAGTGTTTCAGTCTTTGTACACCTATTTCTTCTTTTTGATTTAATTTTTTGATTATGTAAACCGTGATTCCAAAGTTAAAACTGTATAATTGATGTCCATACATATAAGCATCCATCCCTTTTCTCTCCCATCCTGTTCCCTCCTTCCCACTGGGGGTAACTATTTTTATTTGTCTATGATTTGTCTTTCCAGGATTCATATATATATTAGTATTTTTCTATCCTTCCCACATGAAAAATAACGTACTATATCCTGTACCTTTGTTTTTTTCGTTGAACAGTATATCCTGGAGTCCATTCTATATCAGAGCTTTTCCTCTGCTTTTTATGGCTGCCCAGGACTCCACTGAGTGGCTGTATTTCAGTTCATTCAACCAGCTCCCTAAACAATGGATATTTAGGTTCTTTTAAATTTTGTGCTATTACAAATAATGCCCCAGTGTATGACCTGTGTAAGTGTGATTTTGGTTACAGAATGAGCCTAACCTCACCTGTCTATCAGTCTTCAAAGCTGTTGCCTCAAACCCCATCCTCTATCCTCCTGCTCTGAATTCTCTCTGCCATATTCTGAATCATACCTTGGTGACCCCAACCTCAGTCTCCCCTGCCCTGAACTTGAAGCTTAAGCATAGGCTTTCCAGGACTGTATCTTGACTTTCTCTGGTATCTCAGATTGGCTTTCCCCTCACTCTCACTACCCTCTGTGGACCCAGACGGAAATGCCTGCAGGAGCCCCCCCCCCCCCGCCCCTGCCTAACTTCCTTCTGGAGGAATTTGGAGAGGTTATAACACTGTTTATTTTGTTATTCCCTCATTGTTTTTTGTTTGCTTGGTTTTACTTTTTATTACAAAAAATTTGAATCACATGGGAAAAGAGAAGGAATGAGACAATGAAACCCAATACCTTCCCCCTCACCTAAAGAATTGTTACCATTTTGCCATATTTGATTCATCTATATATATTTTCCCTGAGCTATTTTAAAGAAAATTATAGACATCATGGTGCTCTGTGTCTAAATACTTCTCTACATACAGTCCAAAAAAATAAAGACATTCTCCAACAGGAACATCACCATCATAGCTATCAGTAATAAACAATAATAATGAAAAAGTAAACTAATTCCCTATTTTCTAATCCAGTCCATATTCAGCTCTCCCTGTTTGTTCTAAAAATATCTTTTCTAGCTTATTTTTTTAACTAGGAGTCAATCAAGCACCACAGATTGCATTGGGTTGTTGTGTCTCTTTTTCTTTAGAGCAAGTCTCCTTCACACCCCTTTTAATTTTTCATCAGATTGGCTTGTTGAAGAGACCTGGCCAATTGTTTTGTGATGTGCCCCACATCCTGGATTTGTCTGATGGTTTCCTCATGGTGTCATTGACCTTATTTCTTTATCTCCTGTATTTCTTTCCCTCTTTTTTTTTTTTTAAAGTTGTTCACGTAGTGTGGTCTCTGTTAGTTTGTTTTGTTCTCTTTCCCACGAGAGGTTTTCCCCTAACGATCCTAGGCTGACTGGATTCCCTGCAAATTGTTGGTTGTTTGCCTTACTTTGGGTCCTGTCCTTTCTGGCTGGGTCCTATCCTTAGACCCCCCCTGATGTCAGTAAGTCTCATTCTCCAAGAGAATACGTCTGATTTCCTGCCTGGAGGGAATACACCTGGGAATCTGTAGGGGAAGGAGCTTGGGGCTTTCAACATTCAACACGTAGATACCCCTCAATCCCCCTGTGTTCCGACTGAAAACACGTTCAGGACTTGTCATTTCTCAGACCAGAGGTCCTCCATTCTCTCCAGAGAATAAACCTCTACTCTTCTGCTGGGGCAGAGGAGGGACTGCCACCTGGGAGAGGGGATCTGGAAGTCATCTGTCTCTTAAACAGCTTTTCCACCAGCCTTCCTGCTTTTGGATCCACCTTCACCATTATTACCCACAGTACCTGCTGCTGCCAATCGCTGAGCCTTATGGGTGCACTGGAAAAGAGATTCCTGTTTGGTTTTTTCTACCTGCTGGCTTATAATTTCGCTTTCTTAGAACTGCTTAAGTCACTTACCACTTCTCCATCTGCCTTCTGGCTCCCAAAATGTTGCTGTTGTCTCCCCTCCTGTTCTCTTTGTCCTTGTGGGTTTGTATCCTCTACTAATTCCTCTACTGATGTTTTAGAGGGGTGTGAACTGGGTACAGGAGTAATACATGTTTTTATCCACCAGCTTTCTTCTTCTTCTTCTTTTTTTAGTGGAGGTACTGGGGATTGAACTTAGGACCTTGTGCATGCTAAGTATGTACTCTACCGCTGAGCTAAACCTACCCCCCCCCAATTCTTTCATTTAGAAAAATGTTTTGATTGGTCTGATGAACATTTTGGTTAAGAAGGATGTGCTCCCAGCCACAGCAGGGCCCCTGGGCATTCTGATATAGGTGTGGGCAGTGCCATGGGGAAGTCAAATTGCCCAGCATCACACTGAGGAGAATTTCAAATTTCTGGGTCTGAGATTAGGGAGAAAGTGGAAGATGAGAGAATGGTGCAGGTGTGACAAAGCTCTAGAGAGAGACACAGAAGCTAAAGTGATGCAGGCAAGTTGATGCCTGAGGAGAGAAAGGTAGCTGAAGAAAACTTCCCTGTGGAAGGGGCCGTCAAGGAGCTTTGGAAAAGACAGGCCTAATACTGAATTTTAGGTTGTTTGCTGTGTTGTGATGTAGTGGCAGAGACTGTTTTCTCTCCCAGCATTTATTCTTCCCTATATTTTTCATAGTTTTTATCTGGGCACGTTACCACTTGGAATATAGAGCACATTTCCCAGCTTCCCTTGCAGCAACTTATGGTCATATGACCCAGTTCTGGCCAATAAGATATAATCAGAAGTGTGACCAAGTTCAGGCCAGTAAATGTTAGCTGAAGCGTTAGGTTGGAATCCCAGGAAGGCTAATGAAAGGGGAGCTCATACAGCTGGGAAAACCTCTTTTTGCCAATCTGCCTTTTGTCCTTCTTCCAAATTGTAATTTGGATGCAATGACTGGAGCTCCATTAGCTATCTTGTGTGATGGGGAAACCTTGAGGAGGAAACAGAAAGACAAGAGTCTGGGTCTAATAGTACCAGGAAGCTGCCATACCAGCCCTGGACTGCCTACCTCTGGACTTTTGTTTTTTAATGTAAAAGAGAAATGACATTCTTTGGGTTTATCCCCCCCTCTGTTTTATCATAACAATCGCTTATCACATGCCAAGTAGTGTTCTGAATGCTTCACTTAAATACTAATCTAATCTTTACACTGCCAACCCTATGAGGTAGGTACTATAATTACCTCCGTTTTACATATGAGCAGTGAGGCACTGAAGAGATTAACCTGCCTAAAGTCACAGCTAGTAAAGACTAGTAAACTAGGCAGTCGGGGCTTGTAAGCACTGTCTTATACTGCAGAATTGTGGCCAAACCCAAACCTCACTGATACAGTCTTGCAGTGCCATCCCAGAATCTGCCCCCCACCGCAGTCATATATTCTCAGTGAATTCTCAGTACTCCTGGTGAAAGCTTTACAAGACACAAAACCCACCCACCCCCAGGCCCCCCAAGTCACCTGTTCCCTGATGCTGATGTGAAGAAAAAAGATCTTAGAGTTTTAATTTGTGACCAGCGGTGGTGCGAGCAAAGACCCAAGGAGAAGCAGAGGAAGGAACCAGGTGACCTGGGAGGGCAGGGAGATGGGAGATGTGGGCTGCAGTATGGACCAAGAGCAGATTTCCCCAAATGTATTAGAGGAAGCTGGCAGAGAGAGATGCTTGCATTCACGCCTATAAAGCATTTCCAACATTTAGCTTCATTTCTTCAGGACTGGTTCCCAGGCGTAGGCTTTGGTACATCTTGACTTCATTTGAAGCGAATTGATGAAAAAATTCTTTAGCCAATTTCAGATGCTCTATTTGTTATAAATACATGAACCCCACAAATTCTGCTATATCCCTGGTAGATAAAATTAGGGGCCCAATTTTAAGATGTTAATAAGAGCACTTGGCACCATAAAACCATCTTTATTGATTGAATTAATCAAAACCAAGAGGTATAAAGTGTTAAAAAGAGATGAATATTTGCTAGACATCACTCCTTTGATGAATGAGGACACCCGGAGGTGCAGCTTTCTCAGGAAACTGTAGTGAGAAATTTGGGCTTTTCCTGTTGCTACTTTCTCTGAAACTTCCAGTACTCAGGGGCATAAGTTCTAGTCCAAGCTGATTGTAAACAGGCCAACCTCAAGGACACCTTTGCAAGTTAGCAGGTGCTTGGGGCAGAGTGTGAGCTCATGCTAATTAGCTGCAAGTTGTGGGCACTGAGTCAGGTGCCAGTTTGCCATGGGTCCTCAGGTAGCGATCGGGTCTTGTTTCCTGGTCACAGAAGTGAGGAGGGTGGAGAAGGGCAGGCTCCTTGCTGAGGGGCCCACAAGGAGAGTAAAGGATCAATAACATCATCTTAGACAGTCTTTTCTGCTCTGATTTTTCCCCCTTATTCTTTCTTTCTGTTTCTTTACCTTTTTTGTTGTTGTTGTTGTTAGTGGCAGTACTGGAGATTGAACTCAGAACCTCAAGCATGCTAAGCATGCGCTCTACCACTGAGCTGTACCCCACCTCCACCCCCTCATTCTTAATAAAGACACAAAATATAATGAGGCAACTGGGCCCAACATTTGGAGAGCAGATCTGGCCTGAGAGCCGTATCCTGGCAGAGCTGCCCTGGGAGGAAGCAGTCGTGGAAGCTCTCACCAGAAGAGTCCTTCCGAAAGATTCCCCAGGAGAACCCTGAGCTCAGGCCACAGCACTTTCCCTCCAAGTGAGGGGGATGGCGATGGCCTGGGGGAAATCAGAAGCCAAGGCTGGCCTGAGAGAAACAAATAGGTGTCCCAAAGGAATCTTGCTGAAGAGTCCAGATGGGACTCTCAGAGAAAACAAGAGAAAATAAAAATATAAGCCAATCAATCATGGTTTCAGACAGATTTGGAGCTGGGAAGACAACTCAGGCTGTGAATGCTGGGCTGAGAATTGCTCTAAATAGCTTGCTAAATATTTGTTAAATTTTCAGGTCACCTCAGAGAAACAGGCCTTCCTAAGGAAAGAATAGAGACTCTCAAATAGACAATTATGAGAAAGGCACAGAGCCACAACCACAGATCAAAACGGCCTTGACCAGAGGAGTCCGATAAACAACCCAGCAGCCTTTTCTTCTCAGCTTTTCTTTTCTCCCTCCTGATCATGTATGTATTTCATGACTTCTTGTTCCTTCATTCACTTTTATCCCCGGGGGAGAAAGACATCAGGGATAAGTCCATGGACAGGATGTTAAGGGTACATCCTTGTTCTGCATTGAAGAGAGAACGTCATAGAACCACAGAAATGAAGCCAATCATTCACCTAGGACAGCTCAGAATAGATCATTCCCTGGACTCTGCACCCACCATTCATAAGCGAATCCAGAGCTTTTTTACAGGAGCTTAAAAGATTTTATTCCTGATCCATTTTTTTCCCCTAGAGCTTTGGAAATATGGCTCTGTAATTTAATGATTACAGGAGATGAGCAAAAGAATGAACTAAATAAGACAGCATCAGCCAGCTTTGTAAGGAAGCGCCAAATTTTCCAAATATAGAGCAAAATCCAATTGTGGTGCTGCTGTTTACGTTTCCTTCATAGCATTTACGTGAGGGACCCTGTGGGGACGCACGCATGTCCTCTTCCACATAAGGAGCCTTCGTTTTGCCTCTTTACAAAGTTTGGGGAGGTAATCCACCCTCACTGCCTTGTAGCACAGTAACTTGGCTGATGGAGCAAGCATAGGCTGGAACAAGCCATACCCTGAAGCAATGAACAATAACCACTAGTTAACATTAGAGACGGCAAGCCCCCAAAACACCAGGGGACTTTTCTGTGGTCAATAAAGAGTTAAGATTTAATGTGTGATGTCCTGGATCGAATCCTAGAATCGTAAGAGGACCTTAGTGGAAAAACTCGTGAAATGAGAATAAAGTCTGCAGTTTACTTAATAGAAATGTACCAATGTTAATTTCTTAGTTTTGACACATGCATCA
The DNA here is from genome assembly GCF_048564905.1 of Vicugna pacos. Classification (NCBI taxonomy): domain Eukaryota; kingdom Metazoa; phylum Chordata; class Mammalia; order Artiodactyla; family Camelidae; genus Vicugna; species Vicugna pacos. The sequence continues at coordinate 31,323,528 of NC_133001.1, forward strand.
TGGTTGAATAATACATGAACATCAGGAGAACCTGAGTGAAGGGCGTCTGGACCACTCTCCGTACTCTGGACTATCCTTGCAACTTTTCTGTAGATACAAATTTATTTCAAAATAAAAAGTTTGTTTAAAAAAAAGTGAGGCCACGTTTTCATCTGCTACTAGTGGGAGTATAAATGGGCACAAATATTCTGACACTACTCGTCAAGGCTTCGGAAGTGTGCATGCCCACTGACCTGTAGTTTCACCCCCAGGAATCTGTCCTAAGGAAATAGTCAAGGGTGTTTATCCCAGCACACTCTAGAACTGGGAAGTTGACTACAAACTACAAGACCAAAATTAAGGATCATAGGAACAATGACGTAGCCATGCTGGGGAATTTATGCAATTACTAAAACTGACGTCGGAGAAATAAATTTGATGATGTGGAAAAACTGTCACCATATATTGTTGAGTGAAAAAAAAACCAGGCTACCAAGTAATCTGCGTGGTATGATTTCATTTTTAAAAATCTATGTGCTGAGGAGAATGGGAGAAGGTATACCAAAGCATAAAGAATGGTTTTGTCTAGGGGAGTGAGATTGCGAGTGCCGTAGACTGAATTGTGTTCCTCTCAAATCCTTATGTTGAAGCCCTAACCCCCAGTGTGACTGTATTTGGAGGTGGGCTTTTAGGAGGTAATTAAGGTTAAATGAAATCATAAGCATGGGGTCCTAATTTTGTCAGATTGGTAGCCTTACAAGAAGAGGAAGTGAGAAATTGCTCTCTCCCCAGGCTCATGCATCCAGGAAAGGCCTGGATGAGCACACAGCTGGAGGAGAGCTCGCACCAGAACCAACCGTGCGGGCACCCTGATCTCAGACTTCCAGCCTTCAGAAGGGTGAGGAAGTAAATGTCTGTTGATTAATTCAGTCTGTCGTATTTTGTTATAGTGGCCTGAGGTGATGAACTCATTGGGTATTCTAAATTTTCTTGTTTTTGCTCGCTTGCTTTTCCGTACTGAATATGAATTGCTTTATTACTTGAAGAACAATAAATGTGAACATTTTATGCTTAGGGTTTCTCCTTCAGGAATAGTCTTTGAGAGGGGATGGTGAGATCACCCAGAGATCATTTCCTTCATGGCATCAACCTCTTGTCAGGCCTCTTATGCCCCAGGTCCTCAGGAAGGGGATGGACTCCTTCATCCCTGTCATGGCCCGGCATTTACAGTTCAAGTTTGCTCAGTGACTTACACTTTGAAATGCACATCAGTGTACATTAATTTAGTAGACTGCCGTAGCAGCAAGCAAGGCAGGTAATATGGCTCCTCATGAGTGAGGTTTGGGAAGGTTACATGACTTGCTCAAGGTCACTTGCCTGTTGGTAATAGAACCAAGACCAGGAACAGGGCCTCTTGACTCCAAAACCGTGATCTGTCTCTGTTCTCAGTTACTACCTGTCCAACTCTTTCTTTTGTAGCCATCCTGGGCCATCTCATGAGCAGAAGTCGGAGAGCTGGCAGCTCAGTCCTCCAGGGTTCAACCCCCTCCCGAGGCAAATTCTGGTCATCAGACATTTCGTATTGGAAATAGAAAGATGCTACATTCTCCCACTTCCATGCCAACCACAAGCTATTTCTGGACTAGTGTTTTCCAGAACCTCAAAGCCTGTGCAGGCTTTCACTGAGTCTCAAGCAGCCAGCCTTGATTTATCCTGTGCATCCACCTGGCAGCAAGGTGAAACTGGAACCGTGGTTTCCCCAGAAGGAAGGTGGCACTTTCTGAATATGGCTTTGCTGTAGAAGGAAAAGCCAGGACCTGTCAGTGTTGGAATCGAACTTGAGTTCTATCTATTTATGTATTTGTTCTGCATTGGTAAGTGTAAGCTCGGATAAACATCTTTAAATCCTCTTAGGGATTTTGCAGTTTTTGCATTAGTGACTGAGAGTAGTTGCAGACATTGGCACTGTTTGCTAGATTTCTTAGTGTTCAGAGAGTTAAATAAAATATATGGTGACTAAATGGAAGAACCAGGAAGAGCTCGTATTGGCATTGGGGGTTGCTATCGCTCTTTTTGAGTATGGAGTTTTAAAAATCGGTTTGCTTATTAAGTAGGAAAATAAAAAGTGGATCATACTATACGTGCATTTAGCAGACATTTCAGCACTGGAAATGTGCGAGGCATTTTGCCAGGCTTATAGGAGATGCAAAGCTGCACACAAAAATAATACCTGCTCTCTGCATGCACACAGTCCACTGGGGAGACGGACGTGTACACACATCATTGTTACCCCAAAACAGTCATGTTTTCAATCCCAGAAGGTGGTTGGAAATGTGAGGGGAATCATTTTATTTTATTGTTTCTTTATGAGATTTAAAAAAATTGAGGTATCCTTGATATGTAACATTATATTTGTTTCAGGTATATAACATAATGATTTGAGATTTGGATATATTGTGAAGTGATCACAATAAGTCTAGTTAATAGTTAGCAGCAGTCACATTATATAGTAACAAAAAATAGTTTTTCTTGTGATGAGAACTTTTAAGATTTGACTCCCATAGCAACTTTCAAATATGCAGTACAGTTACCATGCTGTACATTAAGTTTGTACCTTTTGATACCCTCACCCATTTTGCCAGCCGCCTTTACCCCCATCCCACTTCTGGCAACCACCAATCTGTTTTTTACATCTGTGAGCTTGTGGGTTTTGTTTTGTTGCTGTTGTTAGATTCTACATATAAGTGATATCATATAGTATTTGTCTTTCTCTGACTTATTTCATTTAGCGTAATACCCACAGGGTTCAACTATGTTGTTGCAAATGGCAAGATTTCATTCTTTTTTATGGCTGGATACTATTCCATTGTGTGTATATATTCATCACATTCTCTTTTTTCCTTCATTGATGGACACTTAGGTTGTTTCCATATCTTGGCTATTATAAATAATGCTGCTGGAAACACAGGTATAGATATCTCTTTTTCAAGTTAGTGTTTTCATTTTCTTCTAGTAAATACCCAGAAATGGGATTACTGGGTTGTATGGTAGTTGTATCTTTAATTTTTTGAGGAACCTCTGGACTATTTTCAATAGTGGTTGCACCAACTTAGATTACTATATTCCCACAGTGCATGAAGGTTCCCTTTTCTCCTTAACCTCAGCAACACTTTTTATTTGCTCTTTTTGACAGTAGCCATTCTAACAGGTATGGGGTGATATCTCTTTGTGTGTGTGTGTGTGTGTTTTAAGTATGGTTGATTTACAATGTACAATGTACTGGTTTCTGGTACACAGCACAGTAATTCAGTTATTAGATATAAACATTCTCATCATGGTTTTGATTTGCTTTTTCCTGATGATTAGTGATGTTGATCACCTTTTCATGTATCTGTTGGCCATCGGTAGGTCTTCCTTGGAAAAATGTCTATTCAGAAATTCTGCCTATTTTTAAATTGTATTGTTTGTTTTTTTGCTATTGAGTTGCATGAGTTTTTTTTTTCAATTTTGATGTTAACCCTTTATCAACCATATGATTTGCAAATATTTTTTCCCATTCGGTAGGTTGTCTTTTCATCTTGTTGACGGTTTCCTTTTCTATGCAGAAGCTTTTTAGCTTGATGTAGTCTCACTTGTTTATTTTTGCTTTTGGTGTCAAATCCAAAGAATTATACTCAAAGCTGACATCAAGAAGCTTATTGCCAATGTTTCCTTCTAGGAGCTTTATGGTTTCAGGTGAGGGGTATTATTTTAATTGTCATAATCACTGGAGTTCATCTTTTGGTCAGGTCCAAAGATGCTGACTGTCCTACAATCTTGGGAAGAATTCCATACAACAAAAAGTTTTCTGGTTCAAAATGCTGGTGGCACATTAAGTGAGGATCTGGGTAAAGGACAAGCACAGGGCTAGATGGAGAGGCTGCAGCTTTTGGGGAGTGGACACTGAGGTGATGCCTACAGGCAGGTGGGGTTCTGACAGGCACAGTTGGGCACAGGGACATTCTACCTGGAGGGGCAAGGGGAGTTAAGGCCAACAACGTAAGGACAACAACACGCAGGGCGGAGTCTCAGAGTGACAGGTAACTCAGGGATTGGGGAGTGGAAATAAGGCTGGGAACATATACTAGGTCGTCAAAGTGCCATGCTAAGAAGTCTGGATTCTATTTGCTGGGGAGTGAGTAGGCTTTGGAACAAGAGCAAAACTGTGCTTAGGAAGGATGAGTCTGGGCCTGGTGTGTGGGATGGGGTGGAGAGGTCCGCTCCACCACTTGTGGGGCTGTGACTCTGGGCAGTTTTACTTAACCTCTCTTGGCCAGTGTTATCTCATTTGCAGTATACCTAGCCCTCAAACTGTCATGAGGTTTAATTAAATAGACATAATGTATGTCAAGAACACAGCACACACTGCACAAGCTCAGAAAACTGGTGGTTATTATTTGTGGTTTTGGGTTTGTTGGTTCCTGCTGCCACCACTACCAGCTGCTGGCTGGTAAGCTGACCATAGATGTGCAGACTGGTGTGTCTTGGCACACAGGTGCGTGAGCAGCTGTGAAGGACAGTTCTGGTCTTTCCCCTGGACCTTCCTTTCCACTGCAGAACTAGGAGAGGCCGAGCTGGAGCCCAGGACCCATCCCTGTCCCCAAGTGGCGAAATCACGACGGGGTGCTCGGAGTGGGAGGAACCTCGGAGTGAACTTGTGCAGCATTCTCAATTCCAGAAGAGGAAATTCAGACCAGAAGGGGACCGTACTAGCCTGGTGTCACACACCAGTGTGATCAGGGTCGGAACTGACCCAGGTGTTTGAATCCTAGTCCCTGCCTCCCCTGCACTCTCCCGCGGGGGAGGGGAGAGCTGGAGGCTGGGCTGTGGCCCCCTCCCCACTCTACTCTCACCCCCGGAAGGTGGGAAGGCCCTAAGCAGGGGGCGAGGGGACTTCAGTTAGAGGAAGCAAGAACATCTGATGGAGGCCTTCCGCTCTGAAACTTCCCCCGGCTCCCGACACATTAAGAGTCAGATTCAGACTCTCCAGCGTGGCCTCCGAGACCTCCCTGTGTGGCCTGACCTGCGGACACAACCTGTCTGTCCTTGCTCCTCTGCATGCTCTGCTTTGCTGACACTGGGACTTTTTGCATCACCTTCCCGAGTCACCTTCTTTCCCCTGCTACAATCCTGTGCCTCTTTCCCAGTCCAGCTCAGGGGCTTCCGCGTCTGTGAGGCTTCCTTGTCCCTAACTTGAGAAGGGCTCCCTCTGCTGCCTTAAGCATTTGGCCTTGGCCCTGTCTGTTGTGTCCTGTGTCACAGCTGGTTGACTGGCACGTACCACCTGTCTCTGGGGCTGTACATACTTTGAGGGTGAGGACTGTGTCTTTGTTAGCATCTCAAAGGCGGGCCTTGTGACATTCGTGCTGGCATCCTCAGGGCCAGCCTCAGAGCCTTCCCTATCTTCGATAATGATCAGTATTGCTTTTCTTTTTTAACTGAAATATAGTCAGTTTATGTAGTAATGTGTCAATTTCTGGTGTACAGCATAATGTTTCGGTCATACATATATGTACATATATTCCTTTTCATACTCTTTTTCGTTATAGGCCATTACAAGGTATTGAATATAGTTCCCTGTGCTGTACAGTAGGACCTTGTTGTTTATCTGTTTTATATACAGTAGTTAGTGTCTGCAAATCTCGAGCTTCCAGTTTACCCCTTCCTACCTCCTTTTCCCATGGTAACCATAAGTTTGTTTTCTATGTCTATGAGTCTGTTTCTATTTTGTAAATAAGTTCATTTGTGTCTTTTTTTTTTTGGATACCACATACAAGTGATATCCTATGGTATCTTTCTTCCTGGCTTACTTCACTTAGAATGACTATTTCCAGGTCTGTCCATGTTACTGCAAATGGCATTATTTCATTAATCAATATTTCTTCATTGGGATTACCTTTTTCTCTCTTCCTCTGATGCTTAGTAACTGGCCAACAAATCTTTGTTGAACTGATTTGAGGAGGGACTGAGGAAAGACTAGCATGAGAGAAGCATTTGTTCCTCCAATTATTTACAAAAAATAGCCCAGGCCTGAAGTCGTAAATGACACTGGCAGCCCAGCTGATGGCCCATGTGTCCCAGCTTCCTGGAGTGGCAGTGGCAGCCTTGCTAATGACCACACTCCAGAAACTGGCGAGGCGGGTGCCCTGCAGAGAGCTGGGGGAGGCAAGTGGGTAGGAGAGGGGAAAGGAAGCTTCAGCCTTTTGATATACTCATCCACCATTTCTTCTCATAAAGCCACTAATAGAATCATTAATGCTGGTTTTTAATTTAGACAGTTCCTTTCACCTGAGCAATTCTGCGGTTTAATGAGCAGGAAGCAAGCAGATGGCTTGGGAGGTTGCTCTAATAACTTTATTTTTGCAAAATGAAAGAAAAGGGTCCCAAAGAACTAGGTTATGTTTAGACAACTGCGCAGTAAGTTCAGAGTCAAACCAGAAACTGAGATCCATCCCTGACTCCCACTGACAGCAAGCCCACACAGCCGCTCCAGCCTGGAGGTCTCAGAGCTCTTGTCCATGTATCTGAGAACTAAGAGGCTTTGCAGTGCGCCTTGCACAGAACTCTCAGGCCTTTGTCCTTCCTCAGGGCTGTCTCCAGAGAGTCCCCAGGGAGGAAGAGTCTGGGAGGGCGGCTTACCGACCTGCAGTGGAACTCCATGTGTGTGGTCCCTACCCCAAGGTGTCAGGCCTGCTGACGCTCTGGGTGATGTTCCCGTTGCTGGGGAAGCGCAGCCCATTCGCAGCCCTTTAGTGGTTTCCCTTGTACCAGCAGCTTGGCTGGCTTCTGAAAGCCTGGGGAGCAAGCCCAGGCTCGGGTAGTAGGCTCTATTTATCTGACCTGCTGGCTCTATGCTGGCTATGGAGAGAAGAGGTGACCAGAGACCAGAGAAAGGGCTGGAGGCTGGGGCAGGGACGCGAGGTGTGACTTGCAGCCTTCGTTCTCTAAGGACGGACACTGAAGTCGACCTTTAAACACCTTGTCTTGATTTCCAGGCCAAACTGGCCTCTTCCCCTCACAAAGCTTACCACAGACTGCAGCTGCATAGCTCAAGGCTGTTGGAAAAAGTCATTTGTTCCTAAAAAAAAAAAAAAATTCTTTTTTGAAGACTGCAGTGCATCCCACCACCCGGGGCATGTGTCATGGAACAAACAAGGGTCTTTTGGGCTCTGTTTCAGGCCATTAACTTAATGGCTCTGGTTCTTGGAAGCTCTGCTAAGGACAAGGATCACCCTCTTACATAAACATACTCATCTGGCTGAAAAACACGTGGTATTGTTTTCTGAGTAATGGTCGTTTGAAGTTAATGTGTGTGTTTTTTGCCTTCTGATTATTGTGAATATTACTTAGGCTCCTTTGGAAGAATGGTATCCGCCCCAAGAAACTCAAAGAACAACAGAATTTTCTTTCCTCCCCATCAGACTGGGTATTATAATCATCTTGCGCCAGTTGAGGACTGGTACCCAGCCATCACTGCTGAGAAGATAATTAGGAGATAATGTCAGTGGCAGAGAAGGTTGTCGGAGCAGAGTGGTCTCCTGCAGTTCTCAGAGTGCTGAGTGTTCGTGCAGGGAGGGCAGGGGGTGAAATCCTTAGTGGAAGTAAATTTGGAGGAAGAGCCAACTTTTGCCACTAAGGAGATGATCAGCTTGTAGCAGTATTCTGCCAACCGCATTTCCTACCAAATGTCCCTCCAACTCTCTTCCTTGAACTCCCTTACATAGATGTGGGCAGAGGAGGGCATCACTGATTATTCCAATACACGACTAAGATAAGGAGGCAGCTAATTGAGTCTAATTCACTGAAGAGGCAACCAATTTTATGCCGAAGCTTGACTTTCGGTTGGTAAATATTTTGCAGTTGGTGCTCATCCCCTGAAAACTGAATGCCAAATGTTTTTACATGACAGATTGCTCAGTGGATGGGCAGAAGGGTGAGCAGTCAGGGGATCACTGGTGGGGGGCCCCAGGCCTTGGTTCTAGCCTGTGTTAGTGGGTTGACCTGTTTCCCCTGCTGCCGGGGCCTGTAGCAGGAGGGACATGGGCTGGATGGGGACCAGGGTCTGCGAGGCAGGCTTTGTGATGAGACTCTAGCTCCAAATTTAGATTTGCCAAAGTGAACAAAAATGCAGTCCTCCCTCTCCACTATATGTGACAGGCTAGTAGAACATTCTGGAAAAGTGTGTGTGTGTGTGTGTGTGTGTGTGTGTGTGTGTGTGTGATGCTTATTTATGGAAGCATCATGTTCCTTAAGGTTTTAGGTAGAATGTGATACCTTGTCTTTGTAAACTTGGTCGGTCACCAGCAGTCGGTCAGCGGTGGGCAATCGGCTGTGACTGCAGGACTTCTCTTGCATGGGGATTATTTGCTCCCTCTCCCCTTCCTCTCTGTTTCCTCCCCACCCTTATTTGTTCTGTTTCAGAGCAGACCAGGTAGCAACCCAGGAACCCCACATACTATTCCTCCTGGAAGATGGAATTCATACTTAACCTTTGATTGAGCACTTAGCACAGTGCCTGGCCCCTGGGAGATTCTATATGAATTCGTGGGGTGAATAAATGAAAAAAGTTTTTCATATTCTTTCCATTTCTCTTCAAGAAACTAGACAAGAGAGGTGACGCTGGTGCCTTTAGGTTGTGATGCTTCTGGTCTGATTCATGAAACCCTTATCTACCCAAACCCAGGTGTCCCCAGGAGGGCTTTTATTCTGCATCTGCATCTGGGAGTGACCACAGGGACTGCTGGTAGGGACGGGCTTTCTTGTTACTGGGGACCCCACAGGGACACAGAGCCTGGCCGTTCACTCAAATTCTTCATATTCAGAAGGTCCTGTCACTTACTGCAGCTGGTTTGATGGCCTCTTTCTTCATAGCCCAACACTCCAGGAGTGAATGCAGACAGTCACATAGACAAGTCCCAGGGTGGGATATTCACTGTCTGAAAACAGATAAAAACAAAATCCATTATAGCAAGAAAAGAGAAGAGTTTATATCCTAACAGAACTTATAATTACTGATATTTATTTTCCTTTGAGAAGAGACAGTTGATGAGCAGAGACAGACTCTGAGGAACTGTGATTATATTTTTTTACATAAGGAAAATATTCTTTTTTTGTAAAATTTCATAAAATTTAAAAATATTACAAAAGTAAATAAAGTCAAAGGTGTATATCCATGTCAGCCTGCTCGCTTCATGGTAATAACCAGGTTGAACAGACAACATTGGTCCTGCCATATGCCTTTGGGGCCCCTGCTCAGGTTCCCTGTAAACAGTTCTCATATGCACAGCCCAAGCAAGGGCAACAAATTTCTCTGGAGCTCTATCTCTGTGGGGCAATCCTGAAGGGCCCCCAGGAGTTTGGGCCCCAGGTACCTGCAGTGCCCATCAACAAAGTCTCACTTGGCTTTATCCCTTCCAGTCTCATTACTGCACTCCCCGCTCTTAGTGCTTCCTGGGATCACTTCCCAGATAAAGTGCTAACATGTAAACCCTTGCCTCCAGGTGTGCTTGGGGAACCCTACCACACTCACAACTACCTCCCAGATTTATGCTGTCTGCACTTGGGACCCAGGGAGAGGCCGTGTTTGGGGACACCCCTGCCTTTCCACCTCACTCTTTTCTCTCCAACCCAAGTCTCTCCGTGCTTCTACTTTTGCTGCTCAGAATTCTGGTCCAGAGCTCATCTCCCTTCCATTGAGTCACATTCTCACCCAACACACCTTTTCTTGTTTATTTCCATAATGTAAATACTATTGTTAGAGGGACATCTTAATTTACAATACAATATGTTTTCAATAAGCATTTGCTCAGCACATGGGTCAGTCATCAAAGCGTCAAACACAGGGCAGACTTGAGATGAATAGCTATTGTCTCTACCCTCAAAGTAGGAGAGTAGGGAGACAGAGACGGACGTTAGTGAAATAGTTACCATATAGAATGCCAAGTACTATCAAGTGGATGGGGGAAGAAAATTGGTATTGGAGTTAGGAACTCAAAATGCCTTTTGCAGTAGAAACCATGTAATGTGTGATGGTTGTCAGGCAGGTGGAATAGATTGAATAGTGGCTCCCCAAAGATGTAAACATCCTAATCCCCAGAACCTGTGAATGTGTTATGTCTTATGGTAAAAGACTCTGCAGATGTGATTAAATTATAGATCTTGAGATGGGGGGATTTATCTTGGAATATCCAAGTGAACCCTATGCAATCACAGGAGTTCTTATAAGAAGGAAGCAGAAATATCAGAGTTAGGGTGATTTAAAGATGCATCACTACTAGCTTTGAAGACAGAGGAAGGGGCCATAAACCCAGAAGTGAAGATATCTTCTAGAATCTGGAAAAGGAACCAGTCCTACGAACACCTTGGCTTTAGTCCAGTGAAACTGATTTTGGACTTCTGGCCTCCAGAATTATAAGAGAGTCAATTTGTATTATTTTAAGCCACTGAAATTGTAATTTTTTACAGCAGCAATAGGAGACTAAGACATGAGGTTAATTAAAAAAAAAATCTGTTACCAGATAAAAATACAGCATACCCAGTTAAATTTGAATTTCAGATAAATTATAACTAATTTTTTAAAAATTAAAACTGTTTGATAGAAGTATGTCCCCTGCAGTATTTGGGATATACTTATACTGAAAATTTGTTTGTTGTTTCTGAACTTCAAATTTAACAGAATGTTTCATATTACTATTTGTTAAACCTGGCAACCCTACCAGTAGCTGAATTGGGCAGAGGCCCCGTCAAGGGTGGGCCTGAGGCCTCCAGAGACCCTCCCTCAGTTTCCCAGTCCCTTCGAAAACTGAGCCCTTCTAATCCTCAGCTACCTCGTGTCCTGGTCCTCTCAGCTTAGCCACGGGGCAGCCCTGTGGGTGAAGAAGGGTTGGTCTAGATGGTGAGAATGCCCCCTAGAGGCACAGCCCCCTGTGGCCAATGTAGGTCCTTCCTGGGTCAGCCCTGGGAGCAGGCAACTGCCTCTGCACTGGACACTCTGGAGAGCCCTGTGACTTTCACAGTCCGCTGGCCAAATGAATACATCCATGAGAAGCCAGCAACACTCTTAGAAGAAATTGCCATGATCACCTTAATGGCTTAAGAAATGCAAATTCAAACAACAACAAAGTATTATTTTTTGCCTACCAAATTAGCTGAACTTTCTAAGAGAATAATGGCAGAGGGGTGCTTATGGTGTCCCAGGCACCTGGAGATGGACTCTCTGATGTAGCACCCACAGCAGCTGTTGATGTGTGTTCTTCATCCTCATTGCTGACAGTGAATGAGGCTTAAGTGAGGCTAAGCCATGAGAGAGGACAGTGGCTGGGGCTCCACACCTCAGCCCACACTCCTCCCATGTGGCCCGGGGCTGGTGGAGGATGGGGGAATGGCTGCATCCTCTCCAGAGGGTAACTTGACCATACCTCACACAGTTTAAATTCACATCCTCATCCATCCAGCAATCTCACTTCTACTATGAGTATGTAGAGGAGTGTGTGCAAAGACATTTATTACAGCACCCTTTACTATGATAAAATGTGGACAATTGTTCATCAGTAGGGGCCTGATCAAACAAGTGATGTCACATTCATAAAAATGGGGCATATTGATAAGTGTATGTGAAGACAGATATCTTGGTGACATATGAGTACCACTGAGAAAGTTGTAGAATAGTAATAACATCATTATATTTTGGTTTAAAAAAGTATCTTTTTATCTCTATCTCTATCTAATCACAAATTCTTTTTTTAATTGAAGTGTAGTCAGTTACAATGTGCCAAATTCTGGTGTACAGCATAATGTTTCAGTCATATATATATAAATATATTCCTTTTCCTATTCTTTTTCATTATAGGTTACTACAAGATATTGAATATAGTTCCCTGTGCTGTACAGAAGAAATTTGTTTTTTGTATCTATTTTATGTATAGTAGTCAATATTTGCAAATCTCATAGTCACAAATTCTTTGATAAACAGGTATGAATTTTGAAGTCAAGGCCAAAAGGCTACTGTATTTCCTGTCTCATCGTTTGAATCTCTCTGAACTTGTGCCTCACCTCCTGCCAGGCAGTGTCCTTTCTGTGCCAGCACAGCCCTTCCTCACTTCACCTAGGGCCTTGCAGCATGCGGTCCCCAGAGCCTACAGTGCTGCCTGACTCCCTCCCTGACACACCCATTTAATTCTCCTCATCTTCGAGGTCAGCTCAGACCCCGCTCACACTGCTGCCACCCCTCCAGGAGAGGTTCTCAACCTGTGGCAGACTCTGGGCAGTCTTGCCTCCAAAGTACCTAGATCACTTCCACACAACCGTTAAGCCCTCTGCGGTGCCCTGACTGTTCCATGTGAGCGGCGACAAGACTATAAGCCTCGTGGCAGCAAGAGTAGATCTTCCTCTCTGGTCTTCCCCTTTGGCGTCCTAGCAGACCCTAGGGCAGGTGCAGTCTGTTTCTGGCCAGAGAGGCGGAGCCCTAGAGTTAATTCTCACGTGTCCTTGCCAAATTGGATGCGATACAGCAGTAGAAAGGCTTCAGTTCAAATATGTATGGCTTGTATCTCTTGGTCTGTGTACCTTGAACCTATTAACTTACGAAGTTAAACATAGTTGCAAATGTTACCAAGGTTGTTTTTTTAAAAAATATTTTCTGTTTTTACAAAAGCAACACATTTATTATAGAAATATTGAAAAATACAAAAGTAAAACACCTATAATTTCACCCCCTCATCCTCCCTTCTCATAGAACATGTAAAGTGAAATAGGAATAGAAAAGATCCTGCCACTGTCCCAGAGCTAAACCCTGTGACTTAGTGATTTGGAACAAACCAGGTGAGACTTTTGTTCCTATGTTTATACTAAATGTAATATTTCTCTATATTCTGTCTTTCTATCTATCTATCTACCTACCTCTCATCTCAGCAGAAAGGCAAACTTCTATTCCCTCATTTTTAACACTTCTTTTTAAAGAAATATTTTATTTTAATTATTTTATTTTTGGGGGGGTAATTAGATTTACTTATTTATTTATTTTTAGAGGAGGTCCTGGGGATTGAACCCAGGATCTTGTATATGCTAAGCATGTGCTCTACCACTTGAGCTATACCCTCCCCCGTCTTAGCACTTCTTGTACCCAGGACCCAGGAGTTTCTGCCATGCTTTCCCCTTTATATTTGCTATCAAAAAGCTCTGTGGGACATGAAAAGATGCTCAACATCACTAGTCATTAGGGAAATGCAAATCAAAACCACAATGAGATACCACTTCATACCCATTAGGATGGCTATTGAAAAAAAATCCAGAAAATAAGAGTTGGCAAGGATGTGGAGAAATTAGAAGCCTATACTGGGGATTGCTGGTGGGATTGCAAAGTGATGCAGTCACTGTGGAAAATGATATAATGATTCCTCAGGAAATTAAGTGGAATTACCATGACCCAGCAATTCCATTTCTGGGTATATACTCAAAAGAATTGAAAGCAGGGTTTTGAAGAAATATTTGTACACCCTTGTTCATAACAGCATCATTCACAGCAGCCAAAAGATGGACACAACATAAGTGTCCATTGATGGACGAATGGGTAAACTAAATGTGATATATACATATAGTGGAATATTATTCACCCTTTAAAAAGGAAGGGCATTTTGACACATGCTACAATATAGATGAGCCTTGAAGACATTATTCTAAGTGAAATAAGCTAGTCACAAAGGACAAATATTGTATGATTCCTCTCATATAAGGCTGTTAAGAGTATTCAAATTCACAGTAACAGAAAGTAAAATGGCAGTTGCCAAGGGAAATGGGAAATTATTGTTTAATGAGTACAGAGTCCCGGTTGGGGAAGATAAAAAAGTTTTGAAAGTGGATGGTGGTGATGGTTGTCCAACAATGTGAGTGTACTTAATGCCACAGAACTGCACACTTAGAAATGGTTAAAATGTTAAAATTTATTTTGTGTATTTTTACCCAGCCCCCAGCCCCCCAACTGCACAAAGCTTTGTGAAGCAGTCAAGGGCGGTCTGTTTCACAAAGAAGTTCTAGAAATTAAAACCTACCATTTTTGAGTCTTCAGTGTGCCAGGCACCTACGTAAGCAGCTTATAGGCATTCTTTTATTTTCTTCTCTCAACAACCCTGAGATAGGTATTACTATTATCTTTGTTGTACAGAGCAGCAAACTGAGGTTTAAGTGACTTGCCCAAAGTCTTCAGCTAAGAAGGCACAGTCAGGACTGGAACCCAGGATGGTTGGCTTCAGAGCCCAATCGTTAGCCTTCATGCTACACCCTCTTTCTAGTGCAAGACAAATCCATCGGCCGAGCAGGCTACAACTCTTGGAAAGGGGCTAAATGCACGTTCTGAAAAAGTGAGCATCGGTGGAGTCTTGCATTCATCGGACTTGGATATGCATTTTGACTAGTCCCTCCGCAGGGAATTTTTGAGGAGAGGTGACGGTGGTTCCCTGAACTTTTCACAGTATACCGTATCACTACTGCTGCTGTCACTTCTCCCCTGTGGCCCCCACCCCCGTTCTCTTAGAACCCACTGCCTTTTTGACATGAAAAATGTACTATAATGAATCTACTGGCTAATTAATTAAAAGAAAAAAAATCCCAATCTTAAAATATGAAATGATTGATTACATAAGCATTAACGCCTCTGCACCCCTCGGAACGGCATGTCTTCAATTTAAAACTTTTCCAGCACATTATTTTCTGCCGACGTGTGTGTTTTCTGCCCATACAAGTCTGATTTCTCATACACCCCAGTCCATTTCACAGCAAATGGGCCCAAATGGTGTTTATCCTGCTCATTAGGAGCCTGTATCAATTAAGCAGGCCTGGCCCAGCTGCCCGTCCAGGTCTGCATCTCCCGGGCTGGCGTGTCTGTGCTCTTCCCACCCGGGACATCCCACAGCCCTCCCTGCCACTTAGAGGCCTCCCCACCACTTAGGGGCCTGGTGCTTTCCACACGACCAGGGCAGAGCTCTGACATCGGAGAGTGTTCTTGCGTGGTGCTAGCACTTTTTGGAATTTTAAAAGCTTATTGTCTGGCTCAGACACGCGGCTCCAAGCTGCCGGCTTACTGGATCTTTCAGTTGTTTGTTTTTAACCAGAAGGGCCTCACCCACTGCTCCCTCCTGTTTCCCAGCCTGTGCCCCGCTTGAGATGCCTTTGTTCCACCTCACTCATGCTTGACCTTTGTCCCTTGCAAGGGGCGAGGCCTGGACTTCAGGGCTGGCTCACAAAGGACTGCTGGGGGTTTGGGCTGTGGGTAGGCAGCAGGTGTCCAGCCCCTTCCCTGGTGCCCACTGCCTGTGGACAGAGGCCACTTCCCCTCCTGGGATTTGCCCAGATCCAGGGGTAGCGCTCAGATCCGCTCACGTGAGCTGGTTGCTGAACAACAGTCAGGACATGTGAAACGTTTCTCAGAGGAGCAAGTTGTCACTTCACAAGCAGAGATGTTGAAAGGCAGTGAACTCTTGGATGGAGCAGTTGTCTAAATCAGGGTGGGAAACCTGACATGTCATTAGCAGTAGAACTTGTTTATGCTTTCGACTGTAAAAATCATAACGTGATGTTAGAAGCCTACAGAAAGCTCTGCGGGGCTGGAAGATGGAGATATTAATGGTGGGCCCATGCTGAGAATGACACTTCCCTATTCCAGAAGCATAAAATGGTATGTTTCCCACAGAAATTGTGAAAAAGAGAAGCTATTATGGTTCAACATTTAGACAGGCATTAAAGCACAATTTCAGTACACGTTGAAATTATGTTTTACTCCTGTGGCCTGAATTCATTAGCAAATGAGTTGAATTTCCTTCTTTCAGGACTTGGACAAACAGAGAGGGTTTTTTTTTTCTTTTTTTAAATTGAAATATAGTTGACAGGGAAGTTGTTCTTATGTCTTCTTTCTCTCTCCCACTGTGACCTCCTTAAACCTGGGCTATTCAGCACCATAGCCACTAGCTGTATGTGGCTATCCAAATTAAAATTAAAATGAGGTAAAATTACAAATTAAGTTCTTCAGTTGCCACAACTGAATGTGGCACATTCAAGTAGCCACATTTCAAGTGCTCAGTAGCCACACATGGCCAGTCCAGACAAAGAACATTAGCAGCTCATCTGTCTTTATGATCAAAGTTAACTGGGCCCTTTTGGGTAATATAGATTGAATATTGTTTTTGTATCCTGTAAGTAAATAACAAGTCAGCGAAACACTTTGGAGTTTTTTCCCCTAAATCTCCTCCTCCCTGAACCCCACCACCCACAGACCCCTAATGGTCTAATGCTTCAGCTTTATGGCTACATGACGTTATTTCTTTCTTACATGGACCTACTTAGAAATGAAAACTTCTCCATGGTTTTCTAAATCCTAGGTCTGCAAGCCCAGGAGAGTCCATCAATGTCCAGTAGCCTCAGACCAGCAGCCAACCAATCCCTTAGCCAACTAACTGCCTGTCAGGGCACCGTGGCCTTCAAACTGCCCCCAGAACCTCCCAAGATCCTAATCAGCCTGACTCCACCCTGGGGGCCATCCCCTAATAGGTGGGACAGTGTCAGAGTAGTGAGAAGTTGGCCTGAGGCCATAAGGGCAGAACACCACTGTGTGCCCACCAGGTGCTTCTAAATCGCTGGGAGCCTCCAGTGGCTGTCAACACAGGTTATGCGTGGCTTCATCAGGGGGATTTAACAGAAAGTGATTTCTTCACTACAATATTTGCAAGCAATATAAAAGTAGGCTTGGAATTTTTTGCTTTGTTTTAAATTCTGAAGCACAAAACCCTCACTGAGAGTAGCTGCTCTTGCATCATTTAGCTTAGAATCCTACCGGGGTGCTCACTCTGAAGCTTGCAGGATAAATGGCACTTTTACAACCCACCGGAAATTAAGTGCTAGTGACTGACAGCATTACAGCTCTTTTGGAAAAAGTCTGTGGCTGCTGTTCTCAGTTCTCTAATTTGATCGGCTCCTACAGTGGGCTTGGCTGGGAACAGATAGCCCCCAGTGTTCCCAGAGCTTGAAGGAAGTAGGCCTGCTGGCCTGGTTAGCATCCCTATTGTTAAGATGTCCTGGACACTGAACGTTGACTGGACAGGCTCTCAGCTCCAAAGGCAAAGGACCTCTGTGGAGCCTCAGGGAAAGAACGACTTGGAGAGTCCATGGCACCCCATAGGGCTCCTAGAACTGACCAGGTATTTGCTGCACCCCCACCCCCCCACCCATTTCTGGGCTGGGGAGGCTGTCCTGTACCTGTTTGTTTGTGGATAGTCTGAAAAGCCCTCCTCTGGATGAAAGCCCTCTGGAAATGGAGCCCCGTTATCCTGTTGAAAAGCAGCAATGCTCTATTGTTTCTGAAAGAATCCTTGCAGTTAGAGCCGGCAGAGGAGAAATTATTACTGAACTAAGTTATTAGATCCGTTTCACGGAACATTTTTTAAAACCCAAGCTCATTTTCCTGAGAGAAAATGTAATGTAATCACTCCCTCTTTTAAAGCACCTGATGCCACTGTTCTCTGCCTCTAGCAGCTAGCCAGCTGCCAAAAAAAAAAGGGGATGTCAAGATGATGTGCCATGAAGAACGTGGCTGGGGGCGGGTACCAGGCAGGACAATGCTGACAAGCCAAAAACAATGAGAGAAGAAACAATAAAGAGAGACCCACCCAGATGATAAACACGGAGCTCAACAAACACCCCCCCCAACCCCCGCTAGGGTGAAGGAATAGAGGGGAGCTGCCGGGCAAGTCAATAGAGACTGACAGAAACTGCTGGGGGACCAGGAAGACTGGGGCACGGATCGGGGTTTGTATCTGCTGAGAGGTACCTTTCATTGCGTGTCTGCTTTGTGCCAGGGTTGGGGGAGGGGTGTATCAGAGAAAAAGATTCATAGGATCTGGTGAAAGTCTACTGCATCCTGTCTGCCCAGTTGGCTGTGACTATTAGTAACCACAGTAACTGCTACAGTTTTAATGAGTGCTTACTATGTTCTAGGCACCCAGTCGTCACAAAGTAGGCATTATGCCCATTTAATAGATAAAGAAACCAAGACACAGTGAAGTTAAGTGAAGAATCCTGTGGCAGGCGCAGAAACCACTCATTAAACCCTGCTGATAATCAGCATCACAGGACTTTCCATTCACTGGGCTAACAGGTCCTCGCACAACAATGGACAAAGGAAAGTGACTTTTTTGATTTGGAAGCAGTTGTTATGAGCTTGGTAAACAATACACAGTGTTCAAATTCAGTTGTTAACTGTGTTATTCATAATCCTAAATCATTTATTTTGACCAAGTAAATGGAAATGGTTTAGAGACAGTTAATGTAACCTGTTCTTCAAATGTGCGGAGATTTTCGTTAACGCTCTCAGTGTTTCTCTTTAGTGGGTGTGAGAGAGCTGGGCACAGGAAGGAAGGTGGGGTATTCAAAAGCAAACATAGAAAGGATTCTCCATAAAAAAAGCAAACACGTCTAGAAATGATTGCTCCATAAACAAAACATGAGTGCACACAGCAATTTCATGTTCTCCTTCCACCCACTCGGTTGTTCTTAATGATTCAAGAACAGAACTGCCTGGGCAGATTTACAGGCTTGGCGTTCCTGACATCTGTGCCGAAACAAGGCTGTGTGTGTTTGCAGAGCGATTGCTTCTGCTTGGGGCAGAAAACACAAACACCTTGATTCGATTTTTACCTCTATTATGATTTAGATGAAAATGGATGCAGTTAGCTTGCATCCGTGGGCTGCTGGGATCTAAGAATGGGTATCAGGAAAGAGGATAGGGTAGCCTTGAAGTTTGGGGGTTGAATGAGATGTGAAGATTGCACAATTATACACCGACAATCACATCTTCTTCCGGCTCTCCCTGCTGTTAAAAAGCCTGACTTCAGCTGGAAACCTTTGGGTTGTTTGCATTGGTGCTTTAGCAAATTCCTTTACTGAGTTGGAGGGCAGGGGTGTGGCTGGGAGTTCCAGGCCCTAGAGCTCTTAACTGGGGCATTCTGACTTTCTCAGCTGGGGTTGGGGAATGTCATACTTTCTTTAGCTCCCTTTCTTTTAAGGGGAAGATTTGCTTTCCCCTTAAACACTTTCCTGAGATTTGTAACTTTCTTCCACTTTCCCCACCATGGCCTTGCTTCCCAGACTATCATGGTGATAGTCAGAGGCAACTATTTCTTGGAAGAAGACCCAGGCTGACCTCCCCAGCCCTCATCCCCAAATCATCTTGGAATTCTGGAATCACCTGGTGAGCTGCGCCCAGGTAGTCACGAACACAAGCTGGTAACTTTGCTCCCTCCTAATGCATTGATAATCTTGTGATTTAGAACCTTCATTTCACCTCCAAGACTCAGAGTGGGGAAGTAACTTTCCCCAGGTAACTGAGCTTGTCGGTAGGAAGAGCTGGGATTCAAACCCAGTCTGGTCTTGGGTTACGGCCTATGTACCTGTCACCCTTCCCCGATGGGAAGTCAGGGCTATGACTTTGGGTTTCTGTGTAGCAGAGAAACTAAAGAAATGCCAAATCATCACTATTTAAGAATCTGAGGTGGAAGGGGAGCTAAGTAAAATTATGGATTGGCATTTGAAAATGATGTGATTTTTTATTCTAATGCTGATGCTGAAAGGTTGGCTATATTTTAGTGTGACACCTGGCTCCGTTCTTTGGCCTTCAAGCCAAAGACAGATTCCTTGTCCTTGGGGGCTGTTTTCATCCTGGGTTCCACCTGACAGCTCTAGTCTGGTTGTCCCACGGCCTTAACTAATATTTGGGGGACTACTTGGGGAAAGGAGAAAAGAAGAAAGAAGAGCAAAAGGGAGAAAGCAGTAGGAGCTGAGGAAGTGGAAAGATTTTTAGGTTACAATTTTTATTTTAACAGGTAACTTTATGCACGTGCGATCCAGTAGACTTAAAATTCTAATGCTTTCTATCATGCAAAATTGATTTTTTGGCTTGTATCCATGACTACAGAACCAGTTTTATTATTTTTACTCAATATTATTTCCCATATGTTTTTTCATATATTTACATATTTTCTTTAAATTTTTGGGGCACGTATTACCTAATTTAATCCTTGCATACACCCTGTAATTTGCAATTTATGTTCTGTGGCCAAGAGTGGTTAAAAAACTAGCCTAAGTTCTCAAATCTAGTGCAGGTCTGGGATCTGGACATGGTGACTTCAATGGCTTTGGAATACCCCGGGTTTAGATATTGGATAGAGTCAGATTTTTCTGAAGACAAAAAGTTCTGTTACCTCAAAAGAAAATAGTCCATTAACATTCACCTTCTTGAGACCCAGATGTATGGTTCTTCATCTCCTTTTCCACTTGATCCTCAATTTTCATGTAATCAGGACGCTCATGTTAATAACTACCCAGTCTGGTTGTTTGTTTCTCACAGCAGTGTGTGGAGATGTCTTTCTTCCCATCTTCTGTCTCTTCCCCTCTCCCGCCCTCCCTTCCTTCCTTGCCTCCTTTTTTTCCAGCAGCCCCGTGAAGAACCACTATAGTGCTAGTGTTAACTCTCATTTGTTTACTCATTCATTCATTTATTCCCCCCAAAAGCCCTGTGGAGAAGGACCACTATAATATTAACTCTAATGATCAGAATGGCCTCAAGTGGCCCTTCCTATGGCTTAGTCCTTGGAGACTGTCACTCAATAGGCTTGTCACATCTATGCAAGGGATAATTAAAGAATATTCTAAATGAATTGGTAGTTTGGAGTAGAAGTGCATGGAAACATCTTAAAATTCTAATTTTTATGCCTTTGAGGGATTTTGTCTTATTTGTCAGTGCGTGAATGGACTTACAAGAGTCATACGTGCTCATTGTAAAATATTCCAACACTGCAGAGATACGTGATGCAGAAAGTGAGACTCTTCAGTAATCAGGAAGCACCCTATGACCCCAAACTGGAGAGGGCCCTGCTAATCCTGTCATTCTATGTACAGGACAATATTACATATACTGTATTTTTTATAGATGATGTTCATGTAAAATTGCGTGAATCTTGTTATGAATCTCAACCTCTTCTATGCATAATTAAGTGTATTTAAGATGATTTAAAATAAATTATGAGTCATACCTCAGTCTTTCTTAACCAGTGAAATGAAATGTGATGTGTCAAAATTGAGTTAAATCCATAATCTTTGTGGATGTGCTTTTGACTTGCACATAATGAAAAGCAGGCAGGCAAAAGTGAGGCAGCTTCACACACCATATTGACATTCAACAGTGAGAAGGTCAGAGCAGGGAGGTGATGTCAATATGTTCATCCCGTACTGCAATAAAGCTGTCCCAGCAACTGCAGTCCCAGCTGCCATTTCCCTCCTTTGGGTGAGAAATGCACCATTCAGACCCCCAACTCCTTTGCTGTGAGAATACCATGCTCTAACAAAGGTTGAATTGTTTTTCAATACTATCGATATAATCTGGATTTCAGGTTTCAAAGAGAAACCTAAAATTTCCACACCAGATAGGGCTTTATTTGACAAAAAGACTAAG
The DNA here is from genome assembly GCF_048564905.1 of Vicugna pacos. NCBI lineage: Eukaryota > Metazoa > Chordata > Mammalia > Artiodactyla > Camelidae > Vicugna > Vicugna pacos. The sequence goes on from NC_133001.1 coordinate 31,345,036, forward strand.
AGATGACAGCTGAGACTTCTAATTCTGCCACATGAAAATTACAGAATAATTGCATGGATGGCGGCATCTTTCTGAGAATCATAAAGTGCATGTAGCTCTCCATTTTGTTTTCCAGTGTTCTACTGGGGATGCTTTCCTTGGGGTATCGCTAGCAGTTTTAAATGCTGGAAAAATGTTTTCCCTCTACCTTCATCTTTTTTTTTTTTTTTTTTTTTTTTGCTAAAGAGAGGGCAGACACAAGCCACAATAAAAAAAGGTAACACTGAACCATAACATGACACTATTATAGTTGGTTTTCCACCAGGGAAACTACCTTAGGATGGGCAAAATCTCCATGCACAAATGTGTTTCCCCAGGTTAGAGGGGTTCTTCAGTTTGTAGATTTGGCAGCAAAGAAACAGTAATGTGGGGGAAAGCAGGGCCTTATGGAAGCCTGTATCCAGGAGATGCCCTCTCCGTGCTAAATCAGCCTGAAACAGATGTTCATCACTCATATTTCTGCTCCCAACTGGCGACACCAAAATCAGGTGATATATGAACTCTTCTGAAGCCGTGGAAGAGTGAAAGTAATCAGAAAGAGGGCCCCACAGTGACCTCAACTACTACAGGGCTGGCACACTTTAACTCTGCCAGATCCATGAAGCGTCAAATTTTTGAAAGTCAATTCTGAGAAAATTGGAGAATAAAAAAAATTAAGAGCTGTTTCACAAGGAGGCATTCCTATCCACATTCAGTACAACTGATTTCAAATTTATATTGGTCTTCCATCCATTCCTGAGTGCTTTCAGAGAAAGACCTGCCAGAGGCCATTAGTGCACAGCCCTCACAAATGGAGAGCAGCCTGACTCACCGGGAGCCAGAAGGGCATCTGCATGCAAATCACTTGGCGACCAACAAGCTTCTCTGCACTGAGAATTGTGGTCACTTCCTCTCAGAATAGGATCTAGGGAACCACCTGAGGGGATCACAATATAAAGAAAGATCTTGGTTTGGTGTTGGGTGGGATTATGCAAATAAGAATGAGAATAGGGTGCTTTAGCGCTGTCAGAGTGTGCTGCGTTTTATTTGGGAAATGAGACAAAATCTTCCTATGATCAGCCACTCCATGTGACATTCCAGCCCACACTCTGCTACTGACATTTTATCTCCCACTGAACAGCCCGGCTGTTGTAACATTTTCAGGATTCTTAATTTATGTCTTGCAGGATCTAAAATCAGATGGCAGGAACTTTAAGAAAATAACCAGTGTTGACAGGCACCTTTATTCTTCAAGAAGCTGGTACACCTTAGTGCTGTTAAAAGTTGGGGAAGGTTCTCTACTTTTTTTTCCCCTAAAATATGTCTAGAAGACAGTGGGATGGAGATAGGGAGCTGTCCTAAATCATTTAATTTTGCTTTGCAATCTAAACGCTATGAAAAACCTTTCCTTCCACCCAGTATTTGCTTGCAAGCTCATTCTCCTTTCTTGGTATGAGTGATTCTAGCATTTAGTTAATTAATTAAGTTAATTAATTTCAATTAGAGGAATCAAAAGTTCACTGAAATTTTTATATATAGCCAAGAACCATGGAAAAGTAAAATGACTCAAAGGTAAGATCAGCTTACATTTGTGCAACTTTGTAACCTGAACTGTTGATTCTCAGCGCACTAGTGAGGGAAGATATGATGATGATGATGATGATGATTTCTAGTTGACTTCAGAAGAGGCAAGCCAGGCTCAGCAAATGTAAATGACCAGTTGTAAGTCACTCAACCTGGAAGAAATTGCAACTCAAACCCCAGTCACATGTTCTTTTATATCACAATGCAGCTTTGTAAAAGCAGCGACTTTGGACTGGTTGATCACATGAATATACACTAAAAACTCTGCTCTTCAGGCTTGGCAGTGCTGAACACTTGGGGCCCTTGGGCTTAACACCTGTCAAAGCTGGGATGGTGGTGTACACCTAGCTCTGGAGTTCTCAGCCTTCATCCGCCTTTCTCAGAGTGGGTTTATTTCTACTTCTCTATACTGTAGTGCTTAAGAGTATGGACTCTTGAGTCAGGTGGCTGTCTCTGCCACTAATAGCTGACCTGGGCAAGTTACTTAACTTTTCTGGGCCTCATTTTCCTGTATAGTAAGATGGAGAGATGATAACAGTATCTATCTCATAGGATTGTTGTAAAGATTAAGTAAGTTATTTATGGAAAGTGCTATATACAGGTTAGTATCACCTGTCAGTTTGCCACATGCCTTCATAAATGCACTATAAATTCATCTATGATATGCCTGTGAAAACTTCTGGTTGGATGATAGAGCCAAGAAAAGCTTTGCTCCATTCCCAGAGGTAGGAAACTAGTATACTCTTTTTATAAAGTAACTTGCACATAGTGGAAGCTCTAAAAACATCTTTAAATTGAACTGCAGTGGATGCTACTAGAACTGAAAGTGGTAGTCCTGGATCTTTCAGGCTCAAGGTCCAGATTTTTCGAGTATTTATAGTCTACCTCCCCTCCATTTCCATCTCATTTATCTCGGACAGAGGACAGGAAAAGGCTGAGTAATTTATTCCCATAAAACTGAGGTAATAGTAAAAACCAGTTCTGAGAACTGTTCAAAATTTACGTCCCAGTGCCTTAAGTTTATAGGTCACGATGTATTTCCTTTACACAAAGCCCAGGAGGCTATCTTTATATATTATTGGGGCGGGACCCGTAACAGCCCTTAGTACTAAATAGCTCGCGGCAGGTGTTTCCAAATGGTTTAATTTGCTCCCCCCATTCCTAGATTGCCGGAGAAGCCCAGCAGATAGGTCCATACTTCTGGGCCAACTGAGTGAGAGAGGGATGCTTAACGAAGTGACTTAGGGGAGGAAAGAAATGAGATAACAGCAAGTTAAGTTTGGTGAAGGTAGAGAAGCCTTCAAACCAACTACCAGCTGGCAGCCCCGCAGCTCCGACTCTCGCGGTGGGAAGGAGATTATTCACCCCGCCCCGCCCAGGACCCCTCCCCTCCCACCAAGGCCCCGCCCCCAGCCCGCCCTCTCGACCTCGGCAGGTCCCTCAGCCCCAGCCTGGTCCGCAGAGCGCTTGCGCAATTCTTATGGCGTCTTGGCACTGCCCGAATCTAAACATAGAGGGAAAGAGAGCGACCCTTGTATTTTCTACACAGCGTGGTGCTAAGGCTTTCCGATCTCTTCTAGAGCTGGTTTTGCCTTTTTTGGCTTTGAGAACTCGGCTTCTCTTTCCCGTATGTGGTGTAAGAGGACATGTTTTAAATTAGGCGGTAACCGGGCAGCCCGTCTCCTGGCGCGGGGTCCTTGGGCTGAGTCTGGGTCTGCAGCCAGGAAGGTGGGGTCCTTCTCTGGAGCAGTCGCGCAGGCAGCGGCTGCGGGAAGTCGGACACCCGCCGACATGTATTACAAGTTTAGTGGCTTCACGCAGAAATTAGCGGGAGCATGGGCTTCCGACGCTTATAACCCTCAGGTACGTGTAGCGTCGCGCTGTTTCGGACGAAAGTGGCAGCCTGAGTCTCTGCGCCAGGCAGTCTCGGTGCCGGAGCCAGACGAGGCTTCTGCTCGCTGTTCGATTTAGTTCGCCCCGCACTTCCCAGCGCCTCTCTGCACCCACTTCCTGCGGCCCTGGAGGCTTCTAATTCTGTAGCTGTTCCCCCGGCGAAGCTGGCCGGGTATGGAAGTTGGGCCTGGTACTCAGTAGGGTCAAGGTGACCCCCAAAGTCGTTCCTTGTGGGTCGTGGGGTGGCCTGTGGGGTCGGCGGCGCCCAGAATGTGACCTGACCGAGTCCGAAGTTTGGCCCTGTTCTTTTTAAGGAGTCCAGCTTTCGGTCTCCTCAGTGCCCCATTGTCACCCTCCTGCCACTGCCCCAAAGACAAGCTTCATCCAAGCCCGAGGTTTGAGAGCTGGGATGACGACGCTGACGGAAGCAATATGGTCAGGAGGGGCTGTATGATCAGAATTCGGAGACTTAATGAGTTACTTCAAATATTTGGGTGAGCCTGGGCAGTTATAGGCAGAGAGCAGACATTTTCCCAACTGTAAAATGGTCGACAGCTGCTTTTTGAGTGGTCTAAAAAGTATTGCGATTTCACTCAGGTTTTGCCAATTGGAGTATTAGGCTACGGCTTGTCCTATAGAGATGAAGGACTTTAGAGTCCCAGGCTCGCTCAATTTGGATTCAGATGCTGGTTTATAAGCTTTAATTTTATGACCTTGACCAAGTTCCTTAATTTATTGTGAGATCAGTTTTTTCAGGGCAGCTGTAGTATATATTAAATGAGGTGTCAGGTGACTCAGTCTTTGGCAGGTGGCGGGTACTGGATAAATGGTATCTATTCTCTAGAAGTTAAGTGTGAGATACCATCCTGTTCATTCGTCATCCTCATAGAGTAGTGTGGGAAGGGTTGATCAGCTATGCAGTTGAAAAACTGGACTGGAACGGTAAGGGCCATAGGTGGGGTGTAAAGAACGCTCCATTGTTGTTACCCCCTCTTTCTGTGAAACGCTGCAACTTGCTCAAGGGGGAGGATGTTTAAGAAAGATTTCAGTCTAAGATTAGATGTGCTATTAACTAGTATAGAGAGGGCAAGAAAGGCAAATTTTGGGGGGGGGATGTGGGTTTGCGGAGGAAAGGTCTAGGTTTATAAATAATAAGCTTGTGATAATATACCATGTCTGGTTGCAGCTGGATTTATGGATATGAAGTTTAATAGATCTGGATGTCTTTAGCGTATAGGTGGTAGTAGAAACTGTGGTGGGGCAGATCATCCAAGGAGCATATAGAGAAGAAAAGTGGGATTATGATTAGATTTCAGAAACATGAAGGGAGAGTGGAGGAGGAAAATTTATCAAAAAAACAATCCAGGATTAGAAGGGAAAACAGCATGGTGCACTGAAACTAAATTGGTGGCGAGGTCTAAAAAAGGAATTGACAATAGTGATTTATTTTACAGATTATAAGAAATAGCCATTTCTATCATAGTTGCTTCTATGAAGAAAGTGTATTTTTTCAGCGCATGGATCTTAAATGTTACAGTTTCATGAGTTTTGACAAACACATACACTGTGTAACCCTTACTCTTAACATATAGAACATTACATCACCCCTAGGACGTTCCTTCTTACTCTTGTCCTGTCAATCTGTGTCCTTCCTATTCTGACTTTTATCAGTATAAATAGTTTTGCTTATTTTCAATTTCATGTAAATAGAACCACACAGTACTCTTTTGTGTAAGGCTTCTAGTTCTCAGTATCTTTGAGGTTCATTCATGTTACGTGTATTAGTAGTTGCTTCCTTTTATTGCAGTATGGGATTTCATTGTATGAATATATCATAGTTGATCTATTCTGTTGGTGGTTGTAGGAGTTTTTTAATAAAAAAGAGTTTTAGCATAATTAGGTTTTGTTACCTAGTAAGGAAAAAGTGAAATTTTAGACTAAAACTGACACATCTTGAAATTAACTTGGCACTTAGAGCAGAGATTATCCCAAGATGCATTTGATACAGATAGGAATTTCAAATTTCCATCATCTCTTGAATTGTGTTTCTCTTGAGAATTTGAACTTCTTAGTTACTTAAGGATTTCTTAAGTTGTGTTGGAAAAAGTGATATTGTGTTGGCTTTATATGAATTGTAGATTTCAGATTGATTGTGACAGGTATCCCCAAACCAACTGTTCTGACTTTGGTAATTAGAAGTACTTCAGTTTTTCCTTTCTTGGAAACGTTAGCACACTGTAAAATGTAGATGTTTGTAGTTTTCAGTATTATGTAAAGTGAATAACATACATTGAATAACCTACTATGGAAAAGCTAGTTCTCTAACAATAGTACAGGTAGAGATTTATAAATTAACCTGATGACAGGTAGTTGTGGGGAGGGTATTTTCCAGTGGTTGAGTGAAAAAAGCATTTTGCTAACCTTTTTGTGTCATGTGTCAAAAATAAGTTGAGGCCAATAAATCCATGTTTGACATCATTAATCATTAGGGAAATACAAATCAAAACCACGAAGAGATACCTCTTCACACCTGCTAAAATAAAACAGGTGTTGGTAAGAATGTGGAGAAAGTGGAACCCTACTACATTGTGGTGGGAATGTAAAATGGTACAGCCGCTTTGGAAAACAGTTTGGCATTTTCTTAAAAAGTGAAACATAATTTAACATATGATTCAGCAATTGTTTTCCTAGTTAAGAAGGCAGAATATTCTAGGTAGAGGGAACTGTGAGAATAAAGGAGGAGGGGGAGCTGCAGGGAATCATTGAGTAGGTAAGTCTGGCTGTGGTGGATGGAGGTAGATCATGAAAGGCCCAGGACTGTAGGACTTAATTTTATGAGAAATGAATGGGAATTTACAAAGCAATTTGATACAGAAAGTTGAGGTGGAGTCTTGTCCAGAGGTTGAAACAAGGACATGCTTCTTCCCTTTAGTTTTATGAAAGATTTATGATAGAGGATTATGTATCATGACCAGAGCTATGCTTTGAAAAGATAATCTGACTGGGGAAGACCAGTGCCAGGCAAGCTGGTTATACCCATAAAAGCATAAAAGTGTTCAAGATCTTCTCAGTAGGAATGAAGAAAGAGTCTGACGTCTCAGAGAAGAGTACTTAGTTACTGATGACGGAGATTTTGGGAATGGGAGGACTCCAAGATGACTGGGTAATGGGAGGATGGTGGTGCTTTCCGCAGAAACAGGGAGCTCCTGAGTAGGCTTGTGAGAAACTGCGTGACTTTTGAATGCACTGTGAGGTGTCAAGGAAACATGGAGGTGGTGATACATAGCTGGCAGTTAGAAATGAAAGACTTGATCACTGAGGATTGAAACTTGTTTGCAGTCCTAAATCATAGAGTTTGTAGGCTTAAAAACTAAAAAAAAAATTTTTTGATAATTCTCTTATTTCTGCACCCTCCCTTCTCCTCAGACATAAAAGATAGATGAAGAGGAAAATTTTGGACCAGTCAGTTTTGAGGTGAAAAAAATGATGTTTACTTTTCTCCAGATTTTTGAAAATTTGGAACAACTAAAATAGACGAGAAGGAATTCAATTACTAAACATGGTTACTGTTGAATGGCTCTTAATCAATTGTACAGGTAATGATTGTGTAAACAGCTAAGAGATTTGATACTAAAAAGCAAAACCTGTGATTTCTACTTGGTCTACAGACCACTTATTTTAAGAACAGCTTTCAGTTGTTTTCTCATTTCTGCAAGACATGTGGGAGGCTCTGCTGTCAGGTGCTGATTTTCATGACTTTGGTTCTGAAAATTCAAGTCTACACTGTGGTGAAGCTGTAGACTTCTTAGCTTATTTATACATTTCACCAAATATTTACTGAATGTGCTTTCTGTGCCAGTGGCTTTTCTAAGTCTTGGAAAATAAGATTAAGTGAACAAAACATGCCTAAATCCTGCCCTCATGGTGCTTCTGTTGCCGTAGGGAGAGATGCAGTAAACAAAGTAGAATACAGTGTGTTAGATGGTGATAAGTGCTGTGGAGAAAAATAAAGCAGGAAGATAGTGTAAGGGGGGGGCATATAGTCCCAAAAAGAGTGGTAAGGGGAGGTCTCACTGAGAAGGTGACATTAGGTGAAGGTGCAAGCCACGTTGATGGAGAATATCATTCTAGGCAGATGGAACATGGCCTGGTGCCTGGGAGGTTTAAGAGGCTAGTCCAGTAGGCTGGGGCAGAGAAAGGGGATGATGTCAGGGGTGCGGGGCAATGTGAGTGGTGCATCTCATAGAGTTCTGAAAGCCACTGTAAGAACATTGAGTTTCGCTCAGTGAGCTAAAAGGCTTTTGGGTGGATTTGAGCTGAGTAGTGACATACAACCAAACAGTTACTGTTTGCTGCATTAAGAGTAGACTGCAGGGCAGCAAGGGTGGAATGGAAGCAGGGTGACCAGTTAGGAGGCTATTATAAAAAAAGTCCAGGAGTTTGGACCAGAGTGTGGATTGGGAAAGATGGGTGAGAACTGGTCAGGTTCAGAATATCGCTTGAAGGTAGAGCCAAAAGGATTTGCAAATGTGTGAGAGTATTAAGAACAATTTCAAGGTTTTTGCCTAAGTACCTGGAAGGATGGTATTGTCATTTATTGAAATGAGGAAAGACTTATTGGAGGCTCATAATTCTTCTAGGGTGGGGCAACCACAGCCCTGGGAGAGGTGAGGGATTTGCTCTAGATCTCTTCCTGTAAATACAGCTTCCTGGTCTACTCTTAAGAACCCTAGTGCTAGTCTTATATAGCTGCCTTGAAACACGGGAAACATTGCCTACTCTTAAATTGTTAGGAGTTTTAATGATGGATAGGGTGTAGTAGCTTACCACCATATCCATTTGCTTTACCTGTGGGGCCGAGACAGCTGAATTATTGTTTCTTCCAGATTGAGATTTGTTTTTTACTTTGTGTCTGGAAAGTTTCTGAAGTCTGCTTCGGGGTTAGAGATTTCATGTTGGTACATCTTTTCACCCTGAGGAGAAAAGGGACAGCTGGTCTCTTTTGAAATCTAAGCCAAATTCATACAGATTATACATGTTTTACTGGTTTGATGAGGCACTATAGGTATATCTGGAAGCTCAGCTTGGGCCTCTGTTATGGTTTGCTCCTTCTCCCCACCCCACTGCACTGCTTTTTAAAGGTAAGAGTTCTTGACTGGGTTTCTCTGGGAAAGTGGGCTACGGTGTTTTGTTGAAAGTTTAAGAACTTTAAACCTAAAGGCTTTGCAACGTAGAGTTGAAGAGACTTTCCTTCCCTCTTACATGGTGGAATGACTGCCTCCGTTCTTCTAGGCAGCCTGCTCCTGGCAAGGTTTGTTTAGATGCCCAGTCATAATTTCAGCTTGACCTTTTCTTTTTTTCTACAGGGATTACGGCCTTTGGTTTCCAAAGAAGCACCACCTATCATATTTGCCACACCAACTAAACTGAGTTCTAATTCTGCATATGATTATGCTGGGAAAAACAAAGTTCCAGAGCTACAAAAGTTTTTCCAGGTGAGAGAAGATACTCTAGAACAGTGAAGACAGTGATGTAAATAGGCTTAAAAAACCCTATGAGATTGAGTCTTAACCTAGTTTGCTACCCACTTCCCTCTTTTTCCTTAAATAGAATTCTCTTGATTTTAGTTTGAGCCATAAACTAGGAGAATTTTATTTAGGTACAAAATGATGAAAGAGGGGAGAGTGATCCATTTCCTCCTCAGTATTTAAAGGTATGGAGGTTTTCAAATTGCATGTATAGCTGTTGATCATCCATTGGATGGAGGAAGCAATAGTTTGTATAATGTATAACAACATTGAACAATCCAGTATATATTTGGCTTTGTGATACACAGTGATTTTCTGTAGTGAATTTTCTTCTAATTGTTTTTTTACTTACTTGATACTAAAATTTACTGAGCTGTTGCTAGAAGTGGAGGAGGCTCTCTTGGGTTTGCTGATCAGCAGAGAGAAGCCAGAATTGGATTTTAAAATATTATTAATGTTAATCTACGTACAGATGATTCAGAGGTCAGTGATCCGACTACATCTCAGGCACTGTGGGAGTGGCAGTGGCTGGTACTGTTGTTGCTCGAAGGTAGCTTTCTCCTCCTCAAAAATGTGTCCAGGTTCAGGACTGGCTTAGGGACTTTTGATCAATTTAATCTCTTTATCTGGTAAGACTTGAATGGGCATTGGGGCCTTCAGTTGCAGTATGGAGAGATTTTGGAGACTGTGCAAAATAATGGATTGAACATTCTGTGGGATCTCATTATTACATAGGGGTTTATCAGCTTAACAGAAAGAAAGTAATTAAATACAAAATGGACTTGATATTCATACTTAATCCACTAATGATCAGAAGTCACATTAAATGTAGAGCATCTCTTGTGCCTACATGTCTTTGATTAGCTGCTGATTACCTTTGCCTTTTAAAAAACTAACCAGTGCTCCTTTTGTAATTAAGCAATATATGATAAATTTTTTAGAAAGTTGAAATTTGTTGCATGAATGTTCCTGAGGCTGCATTTTGAAGAATGACTTTGGACTTACAAGCTTTAGCTACATTTATAAGAAAATATATCAGTATTTCAGTTAGCATTCTAGTAGATTAGGACTTTTCTCCACTGCAGTGGGTTGATGGATTAGTTATAAAGTTAGAGGCATTTGCTCTAGATTAGCCTAAATTGTAAAATCTTTTTCTTATCAACCATGTACTTGATAATTCTTTCTTTCAAGAAATCTGACGGTGTGCCCATCCACCTGAAACGAGGCCTGCCTGACCAAATGCTTTACCGGACCACCATGGCGCTGACGGTGGGAGGGACCATCTACTGCCTGATCGCCCTCTACATGGCTTCACAGCCGAGAAACAAATGAGTTAGGCTGTTGAGGACTGGTTTGCTTTTTGGCATAAACCCTTTGAATTTTCATTTTATTTCTGTAAATTTTTTTTTTTGAATGGCCTTAACATTTTTCATGAAAACAGAAAGATACTAAGACAATATTTTTGGCTTGTTTATAAAATGCTCGTGGTCTGTCGGAGCTCATTCGATAGCTAAAACTATTGTTTAAAGAAATGGCTGCTGCCCTCTGCGTTTGGTCTCCTGATTTCCCTGGAGGTTCCAAATGAAGGTTGCACACAGGCTCATTAATGGCAGTCTGTGCTGAGGTTCTTGGGGACTAATAGTGGAATTTTGAGCATGGGGTGGAGAAGCCTTTCTGGATTTGGATGTGACTGAGGAAAGAAGATAGAAGCCAAGGCCAGGCACATGAAATGAGGTATTTGATAAGTTAGTAGTCACACTGGGGATTTTGCCATCTTGCAGTAAAATGTTAATAGAAATTACTTGCAGCCTGCCTCTGTTCATTGGGCAGTTTGTTTCAAAGGGTTATTTGCATCATCTCAGATCTTTAGTGAATTTTTTTGTGTAATTGTTAACGTATTTATTCCACCATGGGAACAGAGAACACCTATTTTGTGTTGCACTTTAGACCAATGTCTGTTTTATTAAATGCATCTGTGACACAAATTCTTTACCTTTTAAAAATGTTATGGCTTTAAATTATGATTTGTTTTAATTGTGGAATAAATACATGAATGGTGAAACATCTCAAGTTTGACATCCTTTTAAGTAAGCTTTCAAAATTTCGGAATACACCAGAGGCATCTTAAACCTGAGTTTAATTTCTTTCTTTTTAATTAGACACCAGATGATCTTTACAAAACTGTTCCTCAAAGTCAAATAATAGGTGAGTGGCATATTGATGATTACCATATGATATGGTTCCTTATAAGAAATGGGCTTGCCCCTTAGTGAAATGTGCCTGTAACACATAGTTCATTTATACAGTAATTTCCTGTGCTGTCACAATTCATAGACCTCATGTACCCTATATTAGTGCTGAAAAAAGGTAGAATTTTATTATATAAAGTGGTGGTGTGTATTTTGCCATAGCAAATAACAGTGACCTCTTAGGAGAAAATACGGCATGTGAAAACACTCAATAGCATTCTCACAAGCCGGGAAGCCCTCATTTGTCTGTACAAGTATAAATTTCCCCCAAATTTTTATTTTGAAAAATTTCAGACTACAGAAAGATTGTAGGAACAGTACAGTATACCTGTATGTTCTTCACGTAGATCACCAGTTATCAGTATATTGCCCCTTTTGTTTTTTCTTGCTCTCATACACAGGCACACATAATGATCATATATACTCACATGTATTTGGTTTTTGCTGAATCATTTAAGATTAAGCAATGGAATTACAGTAATTCAGCCATAAATGCTTAAGCCAGTATCTCCTAAGAATATAGACATTTAGTTGTCATGCCCCTTTAGTTTCCTTTTGTCCAGAACAGTCCCCAGTGTCCTTGTGACATTGACCTATTTGAAGAGTTCAGGGCACTGTTTTGTAGAATATCCTTCAACTTGGATTGTCTTACTGTCTCCTTATGAGTGGATTCAGGTTAAGCATTTTTGTCAGGAATTCTTCATATGTGGTGTGGTATTATTGTGTCAGGTGGCGCTTGATACCAGTTTGTCCCATTATTGGAGACTGAAGTTGGTTAACTTAATTAAAACATTGTCTGTCAGGTTTCTGCCTTGTAAAGATACCCTTTCCCCTTTATAAATGCTTTATTTTTTTGTAGGGGGTGGTGGAGGTAATTAGACTCATTTATTTATCTTCTAATGGAGGTACTGGGGATTTAACCCAGGACCTCATGCATGCTAAGCACATGCTCTACCACTGAGCTATACCCTCCTCTCTCCACTTGATAATTAATAACTAATCTCTGGGGCGATATTTGAGACTGAGAATATTGTGTCCTCAGTGGTTTTGCACCCAGTGTTAGTGTTCATTGGTGATTCTTGACTGAATTGTTTATTACTAAGGTAGTTGTAAAAAAGTGATTTTCTACATTGTTGACATATTTCAGTGAAGATGAGTACTCTCCTTTTAAGAGGTTTTAGTGTAATTTTCTCATTCAGTGTAATAACTGTCTGTGTCATTATTCATGCTGATGCTCAGATTCAGCCCATATTGGCTTCTGTGTCCTACTGACATGCCCCTATTAGTCTTTGAGCATTTCTTTGCTTTCTGATACGCAGGATGCTTTCCATGTTTCTCTTGTATTTTCTCCACCCCAGTGTCTTCTGTTTACCTTCAGGTATATTCTATTCATGTATGCAGATGCGTTTTCCTTCTCTGCCTGTTTTATTTTTGCCTAGCTGGTACGTTTCCTCTGCTCATAGTTTGGAGTTGTTCTCTATCTCATTTTCTGCATTGTATTCCATTTTATATGAATACACCATAGTTTATTTAACTAGTTTCCTTTTGATGGGTATTTGGTCTTAAGTTTTTTGCTTTTACAAACGCTGCCTTAAATGTATAATCTTTGCAGGTCATTTTACATGTTGAATATATTTGTAGAATAATTTCTAGAAGTGAGATTTACAAGGCAGAGAGAATGTGCATCTCCAATTTTGATAGCTGTTCTTCACTACAAGAGATGGTGCTGATGGTGCCTATTTAGCCGTGATGAGGGTGCCTGTTCCTCCTTCCCTTTGTCAGCCAAATGCAGTATCAAACTTTTTCATCTTTGCCAGTCTGATAAGTGATAAAATTTCTCTGGTTTAACTTGCCTTTCTGTTGTAATTAGTGATGTTGAATATTTTTCTTTTATTTAAACATTAAACTTTTTAATGTTTTTAATGTTTTTTTTTTAAATAGTAAGTTATATTTCCTTTTTTGTGAACTATCTAATCATGTACTTGGCCTACTTATGTCCAGGTGCCTTTTGATAATGCTGTAAATGTCACTGGTCCATCAGGCTGACTTCCTCAGAAACAGTCTCTGCTGACTCCTCTCTGAGCCAAAACTCTTCTGATTGCAAGTACCAGAAATTCATTAAAGCCAGGCAATGCAGAAAGGGGGATTTTCCAGAACCCAAGTGGAGCTGGGTCTCACAAGGCGTACATACCTTTGGGACCAAAGTGCTTGTCCTTCCTGTCATTCTCTTTGCCATGCAGCTGTTTTAACCATGTTTCTGTGCACCAGCTGTTTCTGTTTCTTGTCACACATGGTGGGAAACGGTTGTCTAGCCACTGAAACCAGCCCCAAATTCCAGAGGACAGAATATTATTGGCCCCTTTTGGGTCAGGTGTCCCCCACTGAGCCAGTCAACTGTTTGGTGCCAGGCAGTGTGGGGAGATGCAGTAAAGGAGCTCAGTGCAGCCTGTTCTTGGGTCTTAACTGAAGGCTCTGAGCTTTTGCTGTGTTCCCAGTTAGGATTATTCCTTCTAAGCACAGTTCTTTGAACCTTTGCCAGGTTGGGTTGTCTACTCAGAGGGAGACCATCCTCTGTGTTAATGCTATCAACAGAGGGACAGTCACTTTTCTCACCTCTTCTAGGCCATTTGGTTTGCCCTTAACAGCAGTGGTCTGAGCACACATAGCCCTGGGGGTAGGAAGATGCCATGGAGTCCCCAGGCAGGGATAGTATTAAGGAAATCAATTTTTAGGACCTCAGCTTCCATTATACTTCCTAGAGTTGAGCTGAGAAGGCACCTAGCTTAAGGGGTTCCTTATAATCTTTTCCCGCTCTATAAAAAGAAGGCTAACCCCTCGCTGTTTCTAGGGAAGACGATGATGTGTTGCCCTGCTGTCTAGGGTGCCATGGGTATAATTCTGAATGTTGGTAATGTTGAGAAAATGACTCTAATGACTGGGTACCAAATTCCTTTACAAGTTACAAGTTTCCTGAGTCTGCTTTTAACAAAATTGAAGGGGGAACCAATTGAGCTGTCAGTTGATCATTAAAAATAATTACAAAACTTCCATTGCCATCTATTTATTTCTGAGAACAAGGTTTCTCAGGACTTAATATCTATAAAAATGAAAAACAGAAACCGAATTGGTGCTGAAACTCCTAACTTTAACAGTCAGCGAGAGTCATCCGTGGAAACATGAACCAGCTGTCTCCCTCTAGTCAGGTTGCATTTCTAGTCAGATTTTGCCCATACTAAATGATTATCAATATTTATATTCTGTTGTTTTGAAATACATACTGTGATTGAAACAGCGATCATAATAGAATAAGGTATTTTTTAATATTTAGAGGTTATGGTCACAGAAAATTTAACCAAATTTAATATATCACAGAGAATTACAAATGTGATCAGTAATAGATCTTCAAGCATAAAAATGTATTTCATTAGGGTAAAGTTTCGGGGGTAAAATTTTAGGTGGAGTGAAATGGAGATATAAGCTGAAGAAGAGATTTCTGACTGTTAAGTAGACATTTGTATTTTTAACTAGTTGAAGGTAGGTGTCTAACTGCGATGGTATTTACAGTCCACTGGGTACATTTATGAGAGTGACTTAATAATTTAAGCTATTACTTACAATACACCAGAAACTATATTTCTTGCTGCTATTACAATGAAAAAATTTAGATGTTAAGCTTACATAATACAAAGGGATACATACAAGATTTTCAAAATTCTTTTACGGTAAACAGGAGCAAGAAAGGTTGAAATGGATGCTTTATGCTTTTTCCAGAGATGTGCCTGCTTATCCCTCCTTTATTTTCTAGCCAGATTCCCTTTCCAGGTCTGACTAGCTCTCCCTCTCCTTCCTGGCCCCTCACCCTCTGTGACTCTGGTGTG
Source organism: Vicugna pacos (assembly GCF_048564905.1). Classification (NCBI taxonomy): domain Eukaryota; kingdom Metazoa; phylum Chordata; class Mammalia; order Artiodactyla; family Camelidae; genus Vicugna; species Vicugna pacos. The sequence goes on from NC_133001.1 coordinate 31,360,186, forward strand.
AAGCTGTCAATGCCTGGTGAGGATAGGGGTGGCTCTTTATAACACTGGCTGGCTTTCTTTGATCTACATACCTTTTCTCCCCTTGCTGTGTGTGGCTCTGGGCAGACTTCTCGGGCTTGTCTGACTTTCAGGCTTCTAATCTCCAAGTCTTCTTTCGGACTTTTTTTATGGTGGGAAGTTGTGCAAACCTTTCACTTTCTGGCCTATTGATATTCAGTAGCTAGAAGTTACACCAGGGGCAATAATGATTCGCTTAGAAATTCTGTACTCTCTGGTCCTAGTGACTTAATACATTTATTTGACGTTTTTGACTGTGCGTGCCCTGGGTTGGAGCACTCTAATCTAGCACCAAAGACTGTCCTTGTCAGAGTTGAGAAATGGGGCTTTGTTCTTACTGTTCCTCTTGTCATGTTCAGTGGCCATCATTCTTGGTCATCCAGGGCTGCTCTGACCCACAGTCGGTCATTAAGGAGTTCCACTAATCCTCTGCGTCTCCCAGATACTTAGCATGCAAAAGCACACACTATGAGGTGTCAGGGACCCCAAGATGAATCAGATACTTTTGTCTTTGTAAGCAAGCACTGTTATTATATTTAAGGAAACTCTTTTAATAATTATTTTTAGGTCCTTTTAGGTTATCTCTCAAGTCTCCTACGGTTGGTAAACCCCATGATCAAGAAACTCTCTTGTTATGGAGGAATTCCGCTGTTACCCCTCACTTGTCCCAACCTCAGGGCTCTGAGGGACTAGTGGGGTTTGGTTGCTTGAGGACAGGCTGCTCCTGGCTGGGTGCAGGTTGGGGAAACCTGGCTGTGGCTTCTGGGCTGTAGTGGGTCAGCCTCATGATTGTGAAGGAGCCCAGCTGACCCTGGCTCTCTGCACCAACAGAGCAACTGGGGTGGCACAGCCACCTCCTGATAAGAGGATTGGGAGGATAGGTCATTTGCAGCTGTCACTTGTATAAGCTTGAATCAGGAATCCTGACCTTTGTGTGGTCTCAGGGCACTCAGGGTGCCGTGCTGCTGCGGAATGTGTTGGGATGGGCGGATTGAGACCATATGCTGCTTGCTCGGGGCCCAGAGTCTGTTAGAGCTGATTTCAAAGGAAGCTGGTGTAAAATACTAATGGAAGCAGGGGAAGCAGAGTGGCTGGAAATAACATTGTTTAGATAATATTTTTTTCCTCAAGTTCTGACACAGCCCTCTTAGGACATCATGCCTTCCCTTGCCCTGACCTTGCCCATGTCCCTGAGCTTTGTCATGGTCACTTTGACTGTACCCTAGGGCTAGAGCACAGGTCCTTCAAGTTGTCTGACGTGTACCAGCCAGATTGGAATCTTTGCATCCCCCAAGTGTCATTCCGATGGAAGTCAGCTGAACAGCCCCAGGCTGTGAGAGATGGTGGGGTTGCCTCCCAGTCAGCAGGGAAGAAGTTTTAGAAAGAATCAGAAGCTCATTGCAAAAGGACCTTGATATGGCTACAGACTACAACTGACAAAATTAGGGACCTGAGTTTTCTTTCTTTCTTTTAAACTTTTTAAAATCTGTTTTTATATATATGGTGGCTGCCATTAGCAAATCTCAAACTCCCAAATTTATCCTTTCCCATCCCCTTTTCCCTGGTAACCATAGGATTGTTTATTATGTGAGTCTGTTTCTGTTTTGTACATAGGTTCATAGTGTCCCTTTTTTTTTCTTTCTCTTTTTCTTTTAGATTCTACATATAAGTGATACCATATGGTATCTTCCTTTCTCTTTCTGGCTTACTTAGAATGATGATCTCTGGGTCCATTCATGTTGTCGCAAATGATATTATTTTATTATTTTTTATGGCTGAGTAGTATTCCATTGTATAAATATACCACAACTTCATTATCCAGTCATGTGTTGATGGACATTTAGGTTGCTTCCATGTCTTGGCTATTGTATATAGTGCTGCTATGAACACTGGGGTTAATGTGTTTTTTCAAATTAGAGTTCTCTCCGGATATATACCCAGGAGTGGGATTGTGGGATCATATGGTAGGTCTATTTTTAGTTTTTAGAGAAATCTCCATATTGTTTTCCATAATGGTTGCACCAAAATGCATTCCCACCAGCAGTGTAAGAGGGTTCCCTTTTCTGCATATCCTCTCCAGCATTTATTGTTCATGGACTTTTGAATGATGGCCGTTCTGACTGGTGTGAGGTGATACCTCATTGTAGTTTTGCTTTGCTTTTTTCAGGATGTGGGCTTTCGAAGCCAGAAGAAGGAGAGGCTGGTACCTGGGGCCTGGGTGGAGTGCTGGAAGGGAGGTCAGTTTAGAAGTAGGAGTGTTTCCTGAAGGCACCCAGCCAGAAGGGCCACACCTTGGCTCTTCACATATTTCTGTACTCCAAGGGAGAGGCAGAGACACGGGAGGAGAGCAAGGGTAGAGTGGAGGTATTTGGGCAGGGGGCTAATGGCCCTGGGGCCCACTTAAGGGTCTGGCTGTACCAGGCTTATGCTTAAGTTGTTGAGATAGTGGAGCATGAACCCAGGACTGTGGAAAAAGCCAAGGAAGGAGGCAGCTTGGTTGCTCAGCTCGGCCTGGGCCCCTCCTTAGGGAGGCCCTGGCTCTAGTTGTGTAAGTGCCCTGCCACTGGAGAGGAGTGGGGAAGATGTAAGATGTGCCAGAATTGGTTAATACCTGTTGGGCTCTGAGCCCGCCTTCCACTCCCCCACAGCTCCCCTGCTTAGGCCACAAAACCTCTCTGTTAGACAGCAGATTAATTTGAAAATTGAGTTGCAGCTGGATGAGTTGATGTCAACTTCAAAGTTCAGTGGTGTTTAATTAAAGCCATCCAGAGACTAAACCTGCTCCTAGGAAATTATTCTGACCGAATAATTAAAGAGAATAAAGGTTAGATTTTTATTTCTGGCTAAGTCTGTGTTGCATTCAGCATCTCCAAAACATGAATTCTATTAATCTTTCATGAACCAACATTAAATTGCTTTCAGTTAGTTGTCATTCTAATTAAAGTAGAGTCGCACAGAAGAACCTTTGTTTGTCTGTTCTCCTTTCTCCTTTGAAGTTATGTCCTTGAAGAAATGGTCATTTGGCAAATTGATTCATAACTTGATGTGTCTGCCCACCCCTCCCTTAGTTGGGTCCTGCTCACTGAGCATCGGAAAGAATTGCACCCGGAAAAGTAGGCCCGGCTGCGCAGGGTAAGTAAGCACTGCTGATGCTTGGGTTGAGGTGTGTAATTTGCAAAAACATGACCTGTGGTCATGGGAGTTAAAGTGAAGGACTAGTTAAGATCGCCTGCCCAGCCCAGGCCAACTTGGGCAGGCCTTGAGGAAGGTCTTGGGGAGCTGAGGTCTCCCCAGGAGGGCCTTGTGGGTTGGGAGAGGGTGCCCTGCTGTTTGCCATTCCACGACCTGACTCTCCCTGAGCCTTTGTGCTTTGGTGTGGGTGGCCTTGTTTCTGCCGAGTGATGGGTCAGAGTCCTCATCTGGGCCTCTCTGCCGCCTCAGTGTCCTGAGGGAGCCAGCACTCCCAGGCTCTGGTCCAGTGGCCGAGGAGTGGGTGGGGAGGAGGCAAGAATAAAGCTCTGTGTCCTTGCTCTAGGACTTATCTGTACCTTGTCATCCAGCATATTTTTTCTGTTTATTTTCCTGCATGATTATGGATGTGAGATGTTACGACCGGGAATCTTTAAGCCAACCCAGGATTCCCCAAGGAGGATCATTCCAGGCCTCCAGAAGCAGGGAGGGGAGATCTGCTTTCTTCAGCTCCAGGTGTGGACAGAGGTCAGAGGTGTTCACTGTGCCCTTCCCTGCGTATCTTGGGAACACGAATGCATTGAGGGGACCCTTGGTGTCTTTACTGAGTTTGGTGTCTTGTGCTGTGGGCCTGGGAGAAGCTCACTGTGGTCTGGGGTCTGGGCCAGATGCGGGTAAAAACAGAAGGAGCAGCCTCACTCCACTTGTGAAGACGGTCACGCCCCAGGGTTTGGGCCCAAGAGCATCTTGAGCCTGAGGTTTCCAAGTGCTGCCAGGTGACCTGGCCACTTCTGAGCTGTGACTTTCAGTCTTGTCTGTTCTCTTGCCTGGTGCCCCAGCTCCCTGGGCTGCTTCTGGCCCCCACGAGTTTTCTTATCTTTCCTTATGGGCCATCAGGTGCCCTGTTGTCTTTTCCCACACGGCTTTTCCGATCTGGGGTAACCTGAGAATTGGCACCCCATCTTCCTGTCAGACTGGGGACTTGCCCCACCTTCACCAACAGAACTGTTACAGCACAGACCATTCTGCAATCTGTGTGTCAGATTCTGTGTTGGGCAGTAGAGACCAGAGAGAGGTGACACTGTCCCTGGCCTCCAGAGCTCACAGAATGACAAGCATAACCAAAGTGCAACAGAACTGTCCAGAGTCAGGGCCAGGGCCCAGGAAGGCGGGGGAGTGGAGGGACATTCTCTGAGGGGGTGCTGTGTAATTGCATAGTGATGTGTATGTGGCTCCCCACTAAATGCAGTGGGGAAGAGCATTGGCCTGAGGGAAGAGCACTTGCTAATGTGTGAGGGTGTCTTGGATGTGCGGGAGAGCAGGTGGGGAGAGAGGACTGGCAGGACCCACTGCTAGAGAGGGAGGCTCAGGCCAGCTCATGAACCTTCCTGCGGCTGAGCCAAAGAGAGCCTGGACTCAAGTCGCTGAACAATAAGGGTGGTGTGTGCTGGGAGGATGGCCACAGAGTCCAGTGTTGTTTTGGTCTATGGTGCCAATATGGAGGACAGATTGGAGAGGAAAGACTTGAGGCGTTGGACTAGTTAAGAGTTGTTACGAGAGTTTGGTTGAGAGGTTATGAAGGCCTGGGGAGCAGGGCAGTGGGCGTGGGGGGAGGCGTGAATCCCAGGGCTGTTAGGAAGGCAGAGTGAGCCCAGTCTGACCATTAGTTGGACGTCAGAGGTGAGGGTGCGTCAAGCTTCTGGGTGCTCCAGAGATGACTTGGTCTGGCTCCTGGGTGATAAGAGGTGCAAGATTTGGGGTGTACAGGGCAGGGCATGACTTGTTGGGAAAAACGGATTGTCTGTGAGCCCTCTAGGCAAAGAATTCCAGCAGGCAGTTGGGTCTAGAGGTAGGCTGGGGGGTCTGGACTAGAGATAGGAATTTGAGAGTTAGCAGTTAGAGGGATGGTGGGAACTGGGGTGTCTGCTACACTGTTAGGGAGTGTGTGCAAGGTGAGGAAATAGAATGGGGGAAACACCAGTATTTCAGGAGCAGGTGGAAGGGACAAGGGCTTGTGATGGCTTTTAGGGTCTAAGAATGGAAGAGACACAGACACCATGTTGCGTGAAAGAAACTGGACACGAGAGCATCCCCTGTGACTTCATCTATATAAAAGTCAGACCTTGGCAGGGGCAGTGTGTGGTGGTAGAGGTTGGAACAGTGGGCACCCTTGTCAGGGAGGACGGATAGGGGAGGGTCACAAGGCAGACTTCTGTGCTGGAAAAGGGCCATCTTCATCTGGTGGGTGTGTATGCGTATGTGCATATGCACAGATACCCTGAGATTTCTGCCTTCTACTGTAAGTTAGGAAGGAAGATGCAAGTGTAGGAGAGGAAAAACAATTTTTCTTCCACCCTCCTGAGTTCTTGGCTGAGACCCCCTGTAATAAAAGATAGATTAATAAGAGAAAAGTAGACAAGTTTACAAACACGTATACCTCACGTGTGCGTGGGAGATACCCCAGGAAAGATGAGCTACTTCCTGAAGTGGCTTAGAATTCAGGGTTAAATATGGCTTAATAGGGAGAGGGAAGGGGATGTGGCCTCTGAGGGGAGAGTACATGATTTCTAGGGAAGATGAAGGGCCCTCAGAAGAGTCAATGGGAGGTGTGATGGTGACAATGTATGTCTGGGTGTGGTGTGGACTTGCAGTCTCTTCCCCTGTCCCGAGAGTCCCCTTGTTGATGACCTCTGGGGAGGGATCTGTGATGACTGAATTCCTTTGGGAGCCTCTGTCTGTAGGCAAATGGGGGGGGGGTTCAGAGAAAGCCCCTCCTTGTATTGGCTGGGTTTCAAGTGCCCACAGCTCAGAATAATCAATATACTAAATGGTGTATTTGGGGCTGGCTTACTCTGCTACCCTTTGGAAGGAAGATGGAAGGAAGGAAAGGAGGAAGGAGGAAAAAGGAAGGAGGGAGGATGGATGCAGGGAAGAGAGAAACCTGGAGCCAGTGGTGCCTGGCAGGAGAGGAGAGGGTTTTCAAGAAAGAGGAAGGTGACCAGTGTCACTCATGCCCAGGGGTCAAGCTCTAGGCTGGCTCCGTAGAGTGGCCTCGAGGCTGCCCTCCCAGTCCTCCCAGGGTCACTAGAGTGACCCCAGCACTGTAGAATGAGTGACATAGAACAGACCTTCTCACTGAATCAGCACAGAGAGGAGCGAAGAGCCCCAGGTCAAGGGCATACCTGAGAAATCTCCCATGCTCGCGCCATAGCTCCCAACAGTGCAGATGGCCATTCTGTGGTTTCCTGAGTGCCCTCCTAGGCAAATCCTGGTGTTTAGATTTGATAATGTTTAATAAAAATGTTATTACCTACTATAACTTAAAAGAACTTCCTTCTGTTTTAATGTGAGGGTTTCCCATGGAAACCACTTCAGCCTTGGTGGCTGTGAATGGCAGCTTTATTAACAGAGCCATCTGCAGGCTCTCCTGGCTTTCCTAACAATCTGTCCCACTGCTCATGCTTCCAGTTCAAACGTTGTTTATTGTGGTGGAGGCCCCAGCCTGTCCCCCCAGGGGACAGCCTTCCCTGCACCCTGAGGCAAGGACAGCTCATCTGCTTTTCTCATGCCTGTTGGCCACTGGGCCTTCATGGAGCAGGTGGGGGCAGAGCCCGTGTGCTATCCCGAAGGTCTCTCCCCTGTGGACCAGATGCTCCTGGTGGGCAAACCCCCTTTCTCTTTCACACGGAGACCAGGGAGATGGGCCTAACCTTACCCAAACCCACAATGAAATATGCCCTTTTCATTGCAGCCCTGAGTTTTTCATGTCAGATTTCTCACTTCCCCCGAGAAAGGCTGACCCACCAATGAGCGGGGTAGAGGGGCATCACTGATGCTCCTGGGGCCAGTGAGGGCTTGAGTCCTAACTCATTCTTCCAAGAGAGAAGGGACTCAGCTCAGCTCAGAATTAACTCATCTTCTAAATGGAAATGTCAAAGGCTGGCAAACACTCCTGCTAATGATTCTGGTGCTGAGATATTCCCGGGCAGCAAATAGTTGGCCACATGAAAATGGATTTTGCCAATGAAACTGGGGGGGCTGTTGCTCTCAGAGGAGAAAGCCTGGTCACCTAATCTCAATTCTGCATCCGTTTCACCAGGGCCTGCTAAAGAATGGAGTTCTTTTTCTTGTCATTTTATTAATTCTGAGTAAGGGAAGGTGATTCAGCCCAAGCACCTGAGGGAAGGCAGCTGTGGGACGCCTTCAAGAGAGCATCTCCAAGAAAGGGAGTAAGCACCAGTGACACGCAGATCAGTCAGAAGGGAAGCCAGTGAGGACCCAGTGGTGGGGGTGGGGGTGGGAGTGCAGAATGCCCAGCAAAGGGGAGGACTCCAGGAGCCATCTCCTTCGTCAGGGGTTTGGCACCGGCTGCCTCTCTCCAGGGGCATGTGAGCAGACTACAGACCTTAATCAGATCCCACCAGTTTTGCCTGCATTCCTGTGTGCATGGGTGTTCTGGGCAGTTTAGTCCCACGTATAGGTTCATGTAATTGTCATCATAACCAAGATGCAGCGTGTTCCATCACAGAGGAACCACCTGTGCTATGCCTTTATCGTGACATCTCCTCCCCTTTGTCTCTGTGCCCTGGCAACCACCAGTCTGTTCTCTGTGGTGTCGTTTCACGAATGTTATATAAATGGAAATGTGCAGTCAGGAAACTTTCCAGATAGGCTTTCTAGGATACGTGCTCCATGAGGGCAGGGGCTGTATCTTTCTCATTGCTGGATTCCCTGCTGAGCCCAGTACTGTAACTTGGATGAGGCGGGTTTGTACATAAACCTGATGAAGTGATGACTCCTGTGGGTCCTAGTCCCACACAAACTCTCTGGACTCAAAGTGGCTACCACTTTGAAGGTGTTGGTAGCAGTACATTTTTATTGTAGAGAGACTGCAGTCTGTAGGAGGAAGAGGCCGTGCCTTCCCTGGACACTGACTTACAGTTAACAGAGAGCGTTCGTTCTACAGCTGACAAGGTAAGAGGATGCATCCAGCTTCTGGTTTCCCTGCCTCCAGCCAGGTTTCCAAGTCAGCCTGCCCCGACGTTGGCTGAATGGGCATCGCCACGTGGGGGTGGGCTTCAGAGTACCCTTTGACCTTTCCCAGGATGCACTCTGGCTTGGCGGCCCTGTGAGCATCAAGAATGAAACGAGATGAACAGGTACAAGGGCTTTGCTTTTTATTAAAAAATTATTTTTCCTCCCTGAGGCCCTTCTAGCACCCACTTTGTTTGCAGCTTCTCTAGTGAGCTCTGCCAGGAGTTGAGATCTGCGTGGTCCCGCGGGGTTGTTAAGTTGTTGGTACCGGCAGTTATGCATATTCATCTCTGTCTCTGGGTGGCTCCCTCAGGAAAATCTGTTGTCAGTACTGCGTGTTTACATGGCTTAGGGAGAGGAGAGGCAAGATCAAAGCCCTGGCCGAGGCTGGGCCCACAGGGCCGGAGGACTGAGGGGAAGAAGCACTTGACCAGTGAAGAAGGAAGCTGCCAAGCTTCTTTTTTGAAGTGGAAGTTGCTCAAAGATTGGAAAATAAGGGGGGGCAGCGCCTCCACACAAATAGGTTTAAGCTGAACATCAGGGACTGAGGACACATGAGCCAAAAAAGGCAGGAAGGGCAAGGAGTCGCTGGCAGCAGGTGCCACAGCCTGGCCTGAGGCTCTGCCCCGCACTCGGGTTGTAGGGATGGCAGGAGGGACTCGTGCATAAGAACGGTCCCTCCAACTTCGTGACATTGTTCAGAGTTCAAAGTTGCCTTTTCCAAAGCCTAATCACTTTCTGCAGTTTTTCCATATACTGGTCTCAAGTCCTTCATACCAGAAGCTTAATCCATTTCATTCTGTCTTGTTAACTAATAATCACTACACTATCCTGCAGTGCTCCAGAACAGAGCACGTGGCTAGTCCCCGGGACTCTGGAGAAGAGGACCTGCCTTCAGATCTTGGCTCAGCCACTTGTTATTAGGGTATCCTGGCTTCTCTATTGGTTTCCTTATCTGTAAAATGGAGATAATCAAATTTAGAATTGCTGAAAGAATTGAACGAGTTAATACATGGAAAGCACTTAAGTGTTAGCTGTTATCATTGAAAAGCATTTAGTCCTATGGATGTGCCCTGTTTTAATCATTGAGCACTCAGGTGGGTTGTTTTCCCCCATTTCTTGATGTTTTTGTCCTTTGAGATATAGAAGTGGTACCCTTAAGTTTTTCTGCCAGATTTCTGGGTTGGTAAAATTAAGATAAACACAAATGTGTTCAGTTTGGTAAGCTGTGGTCTCTGGAATACATTACCCCTGGGTACAGAAATGACATACGCTGACATTTCTAGAGGAGACAGTGAGACTTTCTTGTCCTTGTATCAGAGGTTATTGTAGGGATCTGTAATGAGGGTGGAGTAGAAATGCAGGTTTCCTTTGGAAAAGGTGAACTGAGTAGCACAAAATGTGTACGTTACCTGGGTCTGCAAGGAGGGCAGGAGCTGTTCCTTTACAAAGGGTTGCATTGGGAAAAATGCCTGGAGACTTTTTCTGTGGTCCTTGGAGATGCCATTCCTGGGCCTCCTGGACAAAAGGGCTTCTTTAGGGCCTGGCTTCTGTGATGGCGAGAGACACGCCACATTGCTGTGGGCAGCACCCTTGCCCTCTCTGGACTGAGGACTGAGATGACTGCTCTTTCCCTACTTCTTAACATCTCTGTGAATCTTCACCCTTGTCCTTTCCTTCTTCCTCCCTGTTTCAGAAGAATGTTTTTCTCCTGGTGTAAGACACTCCAGTTTTTAAGTCACAGTACACGAAGTCCTGGCACAGCTGTTACCTCGGTAAGTGAACTCAGGCCTGTTCCTGAAATCTCCCCAGCCTGTCCCTTCGACCACAGGGTGACACGCCCATCACTGAGTGACAGCCCGGATGTCTGGGGTGTGCTAGCTGCACTGGGACTCCTCTGGCGGCAGCTCTCCTCTATCCAAGTCCTGCACATCTGCTTTAAAAACACGTTATTGTCCTTAACTCTTCATTTCACTTCTAGTATTAAGCTGGAAACCTAGTTCCTTCTAGAAGTTACACACCTGTGTGTGTCCAAGGTCTAATTCATCATTATTTCCCTATAAGCAAGTTCCTTTGTTAGACCTTCTTTTATTAAGAAGAAAAATCAGTTAGTAGGTTTGTTCTGGTTCCTGTCAGCTATTTTGTCTCCGAATCATTGGAGGAGGAATTCCTGCCGAGACAGCCTCTCGTGGCTTAGTGCACGTGTCTGTGAACGTATGTTCGTAGTCACAGGGATGAATAAAGTGATGAAAACCCCGTCATTTCCATGACTGTAAAGCTGGGGAGTGTATGGAGTACACTAATTCTTCCTAACGAATTTGTAGCAGCTAATTTATTTGTTGTGGTGTACAGGGGATGTGTCACTACGCAGCCGAGAGATGGAGAAAGCAGGGACATAGCGTCCTGCTGAGTTCAAGGGCCTCCCTCAGGCTAACCCCGGAAGGCAGCGGCAGGCTGTGGAGCCAGGCAGGTAAGCAGGATCACCAAGATTATCCAATGTTAAACATTAGAGAGTAGACATGAAATAAATTAAACCAAATACTTCCCTATTAAGTGGAGGCATAAATCAGAAGTAATTTCCTCTAACATTATGAGAGTCTATCTGTCTGTCACTACCAGAATGGCTGTATCCATAGTAGTGGTTACCTGGTAGATGTGTCCTTGTGAACTGTCATGTCTGCTGATAATTGAATAGCCGTGGAAACTAGCAGCATAAATGAAAAAAAGACTCAAGACACATTTAGAGAGACAAATGAAACATTTTGATTATTTTATTTTTTAATCTTCAAAATTTTCTGCCATAAGACAGGAATGCATGATAGAAATGGCTCAACATCTTCACATGAAACACTTGGATTCATTTTCATTCACAAGTTTTCTAAAAACATCTACAATTTTATAATCCCACCCACTTCCAACCATTATCACAGATTTAATTGACTGTTACACAGTAGTTGCCAGCAGTAGAGAGCTGGAACGCTTTCTGCGCGTTAGTAGTGTCTTTGGAAGCTCCCACCCAAGAGTGTCATGACTCTACATCTCGTTGTACACGGCAACCCCAGAGGTGACTGTTGTCCCTAAAACACTCCCTGCTTATCACGGAGAGCTGTGTCCCCCAGGGACTTAAAATGCTTTTTCTTCTCCTAGAATTACTTGTTTATCTCATAGTATTTTTCTTGCAGGGAGCAGCACATGCTGACCTGATTTAATCACCACAGCTAATAGGCAAGCACGTATGCCTGATACTGCGGCTGCTCTCTGATGATTATGTACAAACATACTGAGAAATGATGGGTTGCTTGGAATCTCTCTTCTTTTGAAGAGAACTACTTTGAGGTTTTTTTTTTGAACAGTTGTAAACAAAAGGAAAGAGATAATACACGGACTTATGTCTATACACGTAGAGATACACACTGAGTATTTTCAACGTGGCGTATATCCTCTTACATAGAGATACACACACAGAGTAGGTGTCACACTCACCCCTTCACACACACCCACACCCTTACAGCATGTGAATACAAATGTTGTGAGTGTCCTTGGGAGTTCACTGGAGTTTGTATATTACCAAATGACGATGAAATACCTGATTTATATTACTCCTGAGAAGATACTAGAAGGGAATGACAGTTCTGATGCACTTTGGAATGGCACAATCACGTAAACACTTGCATACTTAAGACTTCTGAACTCACCCAAAGTTTCTAAACATCTAACCAAAAAAAAAAAAAAAAAAAAAAAAGATATCAAAACAATGCAGCAAGTTAAAAAATAGAAGTTTTTTTATAATCAAAGTATAAACAAATATATAGGAAATGCATATTTGTCAGTAATTATTTTGAAAATAGGAAATAACTAAGAAAAACATAGTCTGACAAAACTTAAAAAAACAACTATCCGATGCATAATACATGCACTGCCCAAAATAAAGAGCCACATCAGAAATTGCAAGGCTTTAGAACAACTCCACCAGAGAAAAGTCACCATATATAGCAAGTCTGCTAAGTATTCAATTTATAAAAAATTACTGTAACTATTATTCACACGTCTATAAAAAAGAAATCTGCAATTTGCTGAGTATTTTATCCCTCAATAATCTGTATAAAAGTTACAACTAAACCCATGAATGTCAAGCACCAATTCAATCATTTAAACTTACTATTTGTTATCGAGGGAACAAATTATGATGAAGGCTAAGCTAAAATTAGCCAAGTTTAGTTTTATAGGCATGCGGTTTTTTTTTTTTTCTTCCAATCTTCCATTGAATGTCAAACATTTGAAGATGTTTAGGCCAGTAAAGGAATCCTTGGAGGAATCCTTTATTTCTGAGTATCAATGGTTTAATATACATTAGAAGCTCTTTAACAAACCACTGCTTTCTTAGTTCTAAGATAAAATGGATTTTGCACACAGGAAATTGAATCCGTCACTCTGACTTGGTAAAGGCAGCACCTATGTGGCAGGCCCCCAAGCACACCTGGACATCTACTGGCAGGGTAGGAGAACGTCATTATTACTCAAGAAGGCAACACCACTGCTTGTGGCAAGACTGAAGTTTTTCTTAACTGAAACATTTCTACTAGACATTTGGGGCAGGAGGACATCTCAGTAAGAGAGGTGTTTTGGTTTCTTTTTCAGCATCGGGGAAAAAGTAGCAAGAGTCTGAGCCAGTAGACGAGTGTTTGTGGTGTCTCTGGTTGTTCCTGAAGAAAGCCTGTCAGATAACGGGGGATTTACTTTAAACCTACACAATTGCTGCTTTTGTTTCCAGTATTTACATCATACTCCTCACACAGTAATTTCTGAGACATACTTAATGTTTCAGTCTTTTCCTACTATTAAGTTTGGTTAATTTTCAGCACACACCACACCGAACCTTTAGGTCGACTGCATTTGAAAGACGGAAGATAAGACTATTGAAAGCAGGTCACGCAAAAACCCAAATCTCCATCAATAGTGATTCTCCATCACTTCCTGGCCTGTTACCTGAACTCTATCACAAGACCACCATGCGGCTGGAGGAAAAGAGTCGCACTGAAGTCTGGGGTTAGGACTGGGGCGAAGGGTCTTGCTGGTCCTCAGGAAGAGCGGCTTCACCCTGCTCATCGCTCATCTCTTTGGCTGGCTCTTCACACACAGGCTCAGCGAGGTCCTCGCTGCCTGCCTCACTCTGCTCCTCGCTGGGCTCCACAGTTTGCTCCAGGCTGTTCTCCAGAAGTGTGGGAGAACTGCTTCTTCTACTTTCTTCTTCAGCCGTCTCATGTGGGGGCTGGGAAGGAGGTGGTGTGGGAATTTCTGACTGCATGACGCCCTCAGTGGAAGAGATGGGGGCTTTGGTTATCGTGGTATCTGCTACAATCTCATTTTGAGGCAAAGGTAACTTTTCCACGAGTTTCCACTGAATGATGCTCATGTCTTTTCCACCAGTTGAAATCAGGTGACTGTCATTATGAGTAAAACTGACATTGGTGACATGGCTGCTGTGGGCACTGTACTTGTGACTGGGAGCCTACATGAAATAAATCAGACAGGAAAATTAAACTCGTTCTTTACATGCCTGCGTACAGCAATGGTGGTGACTACATAAGGGAGGTCATGCAGCTTGTGAAACAGGTAATGCAGATCAAAACCACCAGTCACTGACTGAGGAATAAAGCTAGCAGTAATTTCCTTTTAATACCTATTCATATGGGAGAAACAAAAATTGGACAAGCTATACTTTCAGACTCTGGTTAAAACAAATGTCTCTTCTGGATGTCAGGTTGGTATACTTGTTAGAGCTTATTAACTTCTATTGAGATGGCAAGGGGAGAATTTACTAGGTTGGCAGGATTATAGATGATTTAGGAGCTTTATAATATTAATCATGGGTCACAAATAGTATGTTTAGAAGAATTTTAGATCTGCCAAGAAATCAAAGTGAAAAAAGTTGGACAATAAAAAAATGAATAAAACATTGTCAGCTGTCTTCTCTTTGTTCTCCTTGACCTGAATGAGGAAGGAAAAGACACGCACCACCTGCTTGGGTGCTTCCAGACGGCCTGCTCCCTCCGACTGTGCGCTGGAGTATATCACAGATAGTAATTGGTAACCCTGCAGATGTTTTCTCACCATTGCCACAAAACTTCCTATAACATTAGTTTTTATTAAATTGATTTTACCTTTGCTTTGGAGCAGGGATACTGAAACAGATGGACTTTGCAAAAGTCATCAGCAACAGCTATCACCTTTCTATTGTGGGATCGCACCAGTGCATTGATATCTGTCCCATCAGATCCTTCTGGCCAGACACCTTTGATATGGAGACGGGGGGGGGGGGTAGAAAAATTAGCCTGAAAAACGTAACTGCACTGCTACATGTGTTTTAGAATCTTACTGATTTTTCATCTGTGTTCAAACTCTTAACTGCTAACATTTCCCTTACAAATTTTGTAGTGGCTCAATACTTTATTCAAATGATGAAATTTTACCCAAAATCTAACTAACTACTAATACACTGAAATAGCTTCAAGATGGAAAATTTTAAGACTTTAAGACTCAAAAGTACTCACTAGTAACCAGCAGGTGGTGCTAATAAATAATTTTAGTTTTAGCTTATCTCACATCTCACCTCAACAATAAGCTCTTCCTGTTTAAAGTTTCTAGTTGGAGGGGAAGTTCTCAGTTACTTCTGTAGCAAACGAAGTACAGAAACAATGCCATAGCACTGATTCTCCAAAGTGGATTCTGGGTAATTGTAAAATTTACAGACTCTTTCACTGATCCCTTTTAGACAGGCACTTAAAGGACCTCATTCTTTCTTAGTGGAAATGCACGGGACATCCATTGGTCTATCATGCTATACATAGAATTTTCCTGGAACTATTATTTATGTCCAAAGGTCGACACAGCAAATTTAATTATTCTGAATCATTATGACACACTGGTTCAACATAATAAGCACAAACCTCTACTAGATTAGATTAGTCTGAATTTATTGCGGACCAAAACTGGATTCTTCAGAGAATAAATTTTGTATTGGTTCAATCCTAATACACTTCTCTGAATTGGGCATTAATGGTGATAATACCAAAGAACACATGTAGACTAGTTTTGTTTAGAAATTTAACCAAGTAAATATAAATAAAAACCCACAATCGCCTTTCCCAAATGTCACGTCCTTACCAAAGACTTGAAAGCCTAGCACACAGGTGTATGTCGTCCAATCAATGTCCTTACAATCCGATCGATTCCTGATTAGTTTGCAGCCATTTGGAATGTCCCCTTTAAATTCAGAAACAGGAAGTATGATCATAGTGCTTGTGTACAAATGTACTTGACAGTGCATCTTGATTCAAACTAGCCACGTTTACTTGTATTTATTATCCATACACTGAAAAACATTAAGACACACTTAACAAGGCAAAGTGTTTAACAGGGTTTATAGATAGAACTACAAACTGTTTCCCACTGAAATTGTTCTTTAAAAAGCATAATTGCTCATCCATTATACTCCTTCCTGTCTCCAAGAAAAGTTGTTAAATACAGAACCATTCAGAGCAGCACCAGTCTCCCTGAATAATTTCCTATGACATTTAAATGAACTCACTACTTTCTTTGAGATTCTCAGTCCTTAGCCAGCTCAGAGCCATACGAGCTTTGTCAGGTCAGGGGCCAGTGTGCAGCTGCTGCACAATTCAGTCCCTGCAGCCTGCTCATTACTGCCCGACAGACACGTCTCAGCCGCACGTGATCGTTCATACTCACAGTACAGGATCTCATAGTCTCCCGAGTTAGACATTATATACTTGTTGTCTGGGGACCAGTCAAGGTGTGTGATATAGCTGGAATGTCCCTAGGAAGTAACACATCAACTATTTAGAGAGCAGTTAAGAGTTCTGAATGACAAATAGTTTCACAGTAGCCAGTACTGTCTTCCGAGTAGCCGTTCACCAGGAATCGCAGGTCCTTAGTTCTTTTTTACACTACCTTGTTTGGAGCCAGAACTTTGGAATTTAAAGAAACCTGACCACCGTGGAAATGTTAAGCACCTGGAACCTGGTCTCTCCACTTAGATAGCAGCAACAAGCACCTACCACCTGTGCGACACTTCCAAGACAGACAGTCTCAAACTTGTGTCTTCAAAGACACTGTAACAGATACCACAACCTCAGGCCTTATTTCAAGTCACTAGTGTCCCTAAGTTAGCACAGTTATTTTTATCTTTATTTTTGAGAATGAGGTATTGGTTGCAGGTTGAGCACAAAGAGTACAATTTTCCTGGGCTGCTTCCTGAGTACCCACAGGACACCCCAGAGGCTGAGGAAGATGGGACACACCCACAGTCACACTGGAGATCTCTTAGAAAAACTCATCTCCAAAGAATATTCTGGATGAACAGTTACCCAACATCGCACTCCCTCTGAACAGCTGGATCCAATAATCATCTGACTCCTTAAATAAGAATACAGTGATCTTTTTCTGCTTAGGTTTTATTAACACTGGGAATTTAGACCAAAAAAATTTATTAAATGCTGTATTTTCTTGGCTTCACATGTAAGCATTTGATGACTTCCAATAAACTACTGCAGATAAATCAAACAGGTCTTAAGGTTTACAACCAGGTCGATGAATATTCAAAATTACTTTTATCTCCTGCAGTCTGTATTAAAACATTTAATTTCTGTTGTACTTTTTGAATTGCTAGCTTTCTGCTCACATGGTTTTTATTTTTAAAGGTAAGAAATTCAAAATACCTGAGGTATAGTTTCTAATGATTTACATGAAGCATTTTCATTTTTCTAGCAGTCTTCTGAAGTCTAAGACGTCCTAAAACCTTTCTGGAGCTATGATCACCACAGTGCTGCATGGTAAATACCCATATTTATACATTTAAATGAATTTAAATGATGTGAATTTGAGAACTAAGAAGCTTCCTGGAATCACTGGGGATTAGGTGGTACATTAGAGAAGAGGTTGTGAATCACTTGCTAGGCATGTGGGAGACCTACCAACTTAACAAGAAATCAGTTTCAATGCCAGAAAGACACATGTGGTTCTTGGATATTTTCTGAATGCGGCAGGGAGGATGGGGTTCACATAGATCTTTTTCATAGTGCTCATGAGTCTGATGCCTGGCTCTGACATCCAGAGAAGCCACGCTTCTAAGATAAGAAAAGTGCTACTACATGAATGAAGGATTTAACTAGATTAATCATGGCAAAGTACTGTCCTCCAAGAAGTATTCATCCTAATGTAGTACTTAAAAATACTGTTTGAGTCTTTGTGAAAAGAATTTAATAGCACTGCTTAGAAAAGCATCAAAGCACCGTTTGGATGCATAATATTCATGCAACGCACATCTGTGTTGGACACAGACTGTATTTAGATGGTAAACTAAATCAATGTAAGTATTTTCAAAAAAAAAAAAAAAAAAAAAAAAAAAACCTCTTGAATAGGAAAAGTCCCCAAATTCAGAAAAGGCCTTGGGGCAGTTACCAATTTATATTGGGAAACAAAGTGAATATTTTTTTTTGGTAGTATGGAGTCCAATAACCAAGCAGAGAAAAAGTTAGATGCAGTTGTTTGTTGAGAGTCTGTAACGCTGCCTTCCCAGATGCCACTTCAGAGTGTCCCCCCTGCCCTGGGCCCACGAGAATAATTACAAGTGATAGTGCTTGAGAATACACTGGAAAAATCAAAAATATTTCAGCTAAAGCTTTGTCAACCACTGAAGGTCATCATCTACAGCAGTGGTTTGCAACCCTGGCTATATATTAGTATTACCTGGGGAGTTTTAAAAAAAGCACTGAGGCCTTGAGTTAGGGCAGTAAGTTTTTTCCTAAGTAGGTGTCCCCTCACTATCTAGAGCAGTGCTGTCCAATGGAGCTTTCTGCGCTGATGAAAATGTGTACCTGCACGGTCCAGTGCAGCAGTAACTAGCAGCCTGTGGCTTCTGAGTACTCAAAATGTGGCCAACGCTCCCAGAGAACTGAACTGTATTTAATTTCATGAACAAAGTTGTGCTTAGTGGCTGTGATACTGGATAATGCAGGCTGAAAACGGTCCATTGTTTCTCTACTGATCTGAAAATACCTTTATTATTATCTAGTAAATTTCCATATAAATAGAGATCTGTTTTTGGACTCTCTTTTCTGTTCCATTAGTCTATCTGCCTATTCCCAGCCAGCTGTGATAGTTTTGTGGTATGTGGAAAATTTCATATGAATCTTAAACCATTTTACCAAGCTCATGAATACCATGTTGGAAATTTAAGTAAGAGTGCATCAAATTTAGAGAATAATTTGTAGAGAACAGATATTTTTATCAGACCTTTTCATCTAGAAACACATTATGTCTATTTTTTCAGTTCTTAGTTTGCCTTTCAGTCATGTTTCACATGCTTGCTGTGCTTTTCTTGCCAGGTCTGCTCTCAAAGCAGCCACAGTTTTTGTTGCTATCGCAATTAAGATTTTTTTCCCCATCACATTTTTGATATGCTCTGCTGGACTGAGGGAAAGCTGATCTTTAGAGTGTAGACTGTCAGACTATCCAATCCAGTCTTTAGAGTGTAGGTCTGGAGAGCATAGCTTATCCACTCCACATTCTCTCCTCCTACGTGCCCAGGAAAACACTATGTTTCCTAACCTCTTTCTGCAGCTGTGGGTGCCAGAAGTCACTGAGTGAGGCTTCTGGGAAAACTTTAAGAGAACTGACTTAGGAGAGCTGACGTTTTCCCCTTGCTCTGATCCCGTCTTCCTGGGACTAGGATGTGATGACTGGAATTCCAGTAGTACCTTGTTGAGGATGATGGAGTTAGAGAGAAAGAAGGATCCTGAATCCCCAAAGAATTCTTTTAAATGAGAACATAACCCTCATTTGATTAAGCCACCAAGTACTGCAGTATAATTCTTGTTATAGTAATACTGAAATATGTACTGCAATAGTTTTATGGGTTATTTTCTTGGAGATTTCTAGGTAGACAGTTTGGAAGCCTTTTACTCATCTCTTATTCATACATATATTTTCAGTTACCAACATCCTGACATCTTTGTCCTGACACTTATTTTACCAGCACTTCTTGCCTACTCTGCCAGACGCTGTAATGCTTTTTAGTGTATCGCTGCAACTTCAGCGTACTGTACTTCCTGGGCTACGATCTTTGAGTAGCAGCGTTGAAAGGTACATAGAAACTTGAGTCAAACAGAAAGCTAGAATGCCGGCATTCAGGGACAGGTTCCGACTGCTTGGTCAGAGTCCATTAGAGGGACGCTTCCCAAAGTTCTATGCTGGTATCCTGCTGCAGCTATGGGGTCACTTCAGTGTTAACTAGTCCACTTCAGTGTTAACTAGTCACAGGAAATACTGAAAACAAAATAGAAAACAGCATTTGTATTTGGATCTCGGAGAGTACTTCCAGTTGCCACATTTTAATCTTTACAGCAATCCTATAAAAGTAGGCACTACTATATTCTCCAATTTTAAGATACCAAAATTAAGACTCAGAGAAGTTAATTAACTTGCCTAAAGTTGCAAACTAGTAAGCAGTAGAGGCAGCATTAGCCCAGTTCTGTCCTACGTCATAGCAGACAACAGACAAAAGCAGCTAATATGAGACTGTAAGACCAGCTGGCAGAAGCAGACAGCAAGGAGAAGTGATAGCTGGAAGCAAAGCACAGAACAGAGGATAACGAGAAAAGCAGAGCAGTCGAGCCTCAAAGAGTACTATAAACTTTAACAGTTCCTAATGATATCTCAAAATAATACTTTCATACACACTAAAATAAAAAGCTGCGTAACTGAAGAAGGCCATGTCTCATGCAACTGCTAAACTTGCCACTTCTCAGCACTTCCAAGGTCATTCTCACTGTCCAGTGTCACGCACTGCACTTCCCACTCTGCGCCCGCCGCTGTGCTGTAAGAGCACAGCACAGTCATACACATACTGAACGGCTGAGGCACTTGCGTACCCTGGGGAGTCTAAGAGTCAGAAGAACAGGGTTCAGGTCCCAGATCTGCCACTACATCACGATGCGACCAAGGACAAGTCATTTACCTTTTCTGAAACTCAGTATCTTCATCCATAAAATGAAGGCTGAGCTAAGTAAATGCTAGAGTGCTACCTGTAAAATTTTATGATTCCACAAGATTACATTTGATAACACTCTTGTTTATTAAGGCATGGACTTTTCTAAAAGGTTGGGGTAAAAAATAATTAAGAAAAATTTGGCGCCTGGTAAGGGTAAATTTAAGTAATCTAAAAATTCCTTTCAGTAGAACATTTAATTTGATTGTGTTGTACAGTGAGGCGCTATTACACTACTGTTTCATATCCCAAATATTAAATTAAGATAATAAGTCAATTAAAAGATAGGATTTAAATAAATTAATGGATACTGATTCATAATTTTTGTCAAACTAAAAAAACTATTTTGGATAAATTCTAAAACTATATAATTGCTTGTAGATCAGCTTATATATAGGTGGATGACAAAATACACCAAAAAAGAAAAGAAAAGAAAATCTCTTCTTTGAATAGTAAATGGCCTGGGTTTACTTATGTATATGCTTCTAAAAACTCATTCCCCTAAAACTGTTTTGTGATAAAGGCTGTTAAAGGATCTGTGCTAATTCATCAAGTGATCTGCTAATCCTAAACTGATTTGCTAACACAGATAACAAACTACCTCATTTCCTATAAAAATCATACTTAAATATACTGAGTACTTCTTATCTGCCAAGCACTATTCTAAGTATTTTATATGCCTTGTTTTAATCTAGTAAAGTAGAAAGTACTATTATCCTCACTGAATAGATGAGAAAACCAAAGTAGAAAGTTTAAATAACTTGCTCAAGGTCACACTTGAGGTGGTGAAACGAAAATTAAAATCCATGTTGTCTGATCCCAAGTTTGTGCTCTCAGCTCCTACCTGCCTTTCTTGTCGTGCCCTTAGCTTAAATGTGTACTGTGAGGACAACGAACAAATCTTACATATATATTCCCCGTGCCTAGAACATCTTCCTAGTTAGCAGACTGCCTGCCATAAGGTAATTACTCAGTATGTCCACAGAATTGAATCCAATCTTCATCTTACAATGATAAACCAATCAGAAATGCAACAAATTAAAGGGAATAAGCTTCTGTTAATTCTCTTAATGCAGATGAATCGTCATATAAACTATGCTATTTTCAGCACTAGAGAGGTCACATAGGAAACTGCAGTGTCAAGGGTAGGCAGGATCATGAGACATTGAGATTAAAATGCGAGAGACACCCTTTCATCTCTGATTCACTCCATTTAAAAAAAGTGTTATTTTCCAAAGATTTCCTAAGGAAATAGCTTTGATTTAAGAAACTGCCTTAAAACTAGTCAGAGAGAGAAATATTAAACTCCCATGAAAGGAGAAATCTTTCTAGAGCACACATGGAACAGCTATACTCTGCTGTCAGGGAATCTCAGTTTTCAAAGATTGACATTCAGGTTTAAAGTTTAAAGCAGATACATCAATGTAAACATTTAACTCTCTTTCTAATAGAAGTAAAGATCTCCAACCACTTTACAGCTTAATTTCTTTCACTTCACTACTTACAGTGCACTTTCCATGTCTGCTATATTTTCTTCCATTTTCTGAGACTACATAGAGGTAAATAAAGTTGTCATGAGATCCTACAGCCAGGAAGGTGCCATCTAAAATCAAACAGGAAAAAATGTTGGTTAAGCAAATACATTGATAGGTTTATTTACTGTCACTTCACTGGACCTATACCAAATGACATTTTACAAATGTTGTTAAATCTCATCAACTTAACTATTATTTGGTGTTTAATGAATGAATCCTTCCATTACTAAGCAAAACCAAGTGGTCATCTGGTCCAGTACAAAACTCTCTTCTTGGAAATGCTCACAGGCCTTGGACTCTTCCCTTAGCCTCATCTCCTTTCTAGTTAGCTACAAACTGGCCCCAGGGAGGTTAACCTGCTTTTATGGGTCTAAGTATACAATATTCACATGGCAGGCAGAGTATACAATTGCTTGTTTCAGCCAAGCACATAGGATCTCTGCAACTACAGGGTAGGCTCTCATGGGAAGGGACCATGTTCTCTTTTACGATCTACTCCATTATACTTACCATATAACAGATGGTCAATAAAGTCCATCTTTGAGTTTTAATTGCTACATCTGCAGTAATTATTTGCTGTTATAGCACTAAAAAAAAACCAAACCCAAAACAGAAAACCTTTCCTGCTTCAGGGTAACTGTTGCCAGGCTTATAGCTGGAAGCAAATACTTTTCCTTCCTTGTTCAACACACAGAATAGTATTCTGGGCTTCCTTTGAAGCAATTTAGAAGTGATCAAAAAGGTCATTTGGACTCCATGCTGATCCAACAACTATTGGAATGTATTTTCAAATATAAGAAAACATCATTTGGACTAATTTCAGGGAAGAATGATGTGAATCAAATCCATATTAATAATGGGAAAAAGGAATTAGAATATCAAAGAAAATTAACATTTTGAATAAAGTACAAGAAGAATTATGCAAAACGGCTAAATGAACTGACCAAATCCTTATGAGTTGCTAAGTATTTTATCTAATTAACAAACCGTTACTAAGTAACAGTAAAAATCAAGCTAGATTTTAAAGAACTTGAAGGCCTATAAAATGTGTACATTTTGAATAGTATAATTTCTTTTACATTCTGTTATATACAAAGAAGAGGTTACTAAATAGATTAACATTCAGCCTAATACCTATTCAAAAATCTAAGTATGTGTAGTTCCAAAAAAGTGGTAGTTGATTGCACTGTATTCTGCTTTCAATTGCAAATGCAGTTGTAACAGTTTGCTCTAAATTTATGTTTGCTTGATGATTCAGAATGCTGTTTAACTTTGGCAGATCTTTTGCAGTTTCCTGCAGCAGAATTTAATCTGATGTTGGGGGACACATTCAATACTTAACAACTCTAGAGAGTAGAGGAAAAAGTAGTCAGCTTTACTGGAAGTGAAAATATGTAATTACAGAGAAATGCTGTGAATGCCAGGATGGGGTAAATCTGCCTACCTACTGAGTAGCGCATCACAGAGAGCTGTTCATTCCCATCTGTGTGGATAGAAACTAGATCTCTGGTTTCTGCGTCCAGAACAAACCACCTGTTAAGAAGTAAAATCAAAATTTTCTTTAGCTATTAGCATTTATAGAAAAAAATGGTTGCTGACTTTTTCTACCTTTTTAAAAAGAAATTTATTAAGCAGAACATTTTTCCCTCTTCTAATGTTGAATTCATCTTGCAAAGTGTTGCTAGATACATTATAAATATACTTATATGGGCCTCAGCATATTCTCATTTCTATTTAGGTATTCACTGAATGCCAACAGTGTCTCTTTGCGAGGCATGGTTCAAACAGAAAATGACAAGATGATCAGTGTTCTTGAAGATTACACTAGAGCCAGGGAAAAGTAAACGAACCAATTGAAACAAAGAACAATTAAGTGCCAACTCCACTGATGGTGACTATGGACAATAGAGGAACTCATAGAAGGAAAATGAGTAATAGCAGACATAGAAAAACTTTTCGCAAGGATGTAGAATATAGCTGAGCTGAATGATGAGGGAAAGACATACAGGCAGTTTGGGCAGGAGGAGTGACAGCTGCAGCTATGGAGGTTGGGAAGGAGCAGGACAGTATGAAGGTGGGAGGGAAAGGCAGAGGGTCATTCATTTGGTGTGATTTCAAAGGAACCAGCAGGGGACACTCTGCCTCTCCTATGCCCCCAATACCTGCACATGCAAACTCTAAGTTCTTTGAGAGACAGTTTTTCATTCACATTTATAGGAAAAGTCAAAATGTGAAAGCCTCTTGAGAGGTTAAAACAATGACTGAAATCCAACAACATAATAAGTGACTCTTATCAGACCCTCTTCTAAAAGCACTTGAAGGAAGGGATGGTGCTTCAGAAGAGCGTGGTGAGATAACTGGGTACAAAGCAAAGACTGGGAACTAAGGAAGGACAGCTAAGGGACAGATAAGGAAGAGGAGGGCAGGTTACAGACAGCATGCACAGCTGGCTGCAGGAGTTCAGAGCAGATCAGGCACTAAATAAGTATTTGTAGAATGTATAAATGAACACACACAACGTAAGTCTGGAACATGACTAAGTTTTAGCAAGAATTATTTAATAGTAATGCAGAGTGTAGGAAGAAATGGTAGGGGTGGAAAAAATGGGACAAGATTAGAAAAATAAAATCACTATCTTACTCTCATGTACTGCATGGAACAACAAGAGCAGCAAGTTTTATTTCTATTTATTCAGATGGGAAAAATTCCACCAATAAAACAAGTCATAACAACAGTTCCTTTTAATTTTGAAGCACTGTAACTAACACCTGGAAAGAGACCACTAAATTTAAAAAAATTTTATTTAGGAGAGAGAAAAGGCCCTAAAAGAATTAAAAAAAAAAAAGAATATTTGGTGATGTTGCTTAACATGCCTCAACGTATTCAAGGTAGAAGATAAAAGACCAAAAGATCCCAACTTTTTGCCTATCACTGAAATCCCTCTCTAATTAAACATGTTCATGAATGAATTAGTAACTTGTGAGCGGTGGACTGAAACTTCTAGGTAGCTAATCAAGTTCATAAATACTGTCTCTTACCCAGGGAAGAAAAATAGCTTCTATTTGTAAATACTTGAGATTATATAAACGAAAGCCAATCAGCAGGAAACTGGCATTTTGAAGCCCTGTGGTGAATGTTTGATCATTTCCATTTCCAAAGGTGAATAAGAAACACACTTTATCGCAGCTGGACAGTGCCCACAGATTATGGGTTTTGTCTGAGAATGTAATTCATTAATCAGTTTTTATGGCTGCCACCGTGAAACTCCTCTGAGTCAAGAAATGCCAAAGCTGATGCCAAGTGAACTGCCTTTTCAAAACAGGGAACAAAATATCCCAAACTCAGACTGCACAGACATACCTAAAGAACAGTGAGACATGGCACCACTCTGCAGGTAGCAGGTTTCAGGTTCTTATTGCGTTTATGAAAACTTTGCTATACTTTCTTAGGCATTTAAAATGATCAATTTTTATTTTGGAGAAGTTCCAACTGATACTGTCTTAAGACTGCTTCCAAGTCAGTTTAATTTTCCTAGGAAAACTGCAAACAATTTTGTCTCTTTGGAAACTCTCTTAAAAAGTAACTAAAAAAACTCCAGAATGTCTGTTGGTATAATATGTAGAAACCTAAAACTCTGAGTCATTTACTGGTTAGAGATGGTAGCTCTCAAAAAAGAAAAAAAACCTGCTTACTTTTTCTGTTTCTTTAATTACATATCAGAGATTAATTCTTCCACTTTTGGCAAGTAATTTTCAGTAATAATTAAATAACTTTGCTATTGAAAGTATACAACTTCCACATGGATCCCCAGCAATTATTTTAAAGCTCCCACCCTTTTCATTGCATGAGTTATGTTCTACCTTTAGAAAAGGCTTTCAGGCTCAGGACCTCTATCCCTAACAAAGGGATGCAGAGGATGACAACAAATCCTTTATTTTAGCAAAGGGAATTTCTAGAAATAATATTTAAGTTTTCACTGTGCTGAACTGTATTTTCATTGTAGTCTAGAGTATATACATTGGAGCTAAGGTTTTGCTTTAAGATAATTTGGAATCATTATGGGACTCTATATGATCTCAAGGACCTAATGGGTCCTTCTCAGAGACAGGAAATCTTTGGCCACATATGTAAACTGTTATGACTTGTGAGTCAAGTACCTACACACAGCACCATCATTAACTTGATGATGACTTTTTAAAAAGACACTATATTGATTTGTTTAGTGGCAAAAAAGAATCATAAGATTTTACAGCTGGGAAATACCATATTTTAAAGTCCCTGAATGAACATATAACTGTTTAAAATATGAGTTTAAAAATATTCATCATAATATAAAGTATGTCCTCTGGGTGGCAGGTTTGTAACTTTTCCCACCTGCTTCGTTATGAAGCTTCCACTTAACAAGAACAGGGATGTGGCTTTTATAATCAGAAAACCACAGGGAAGAAAAGCCCAATTCAACCCTCTTACTTTGTAAGTAAGAGCACTGAAATCCTATGATGTCAAAGCACTTGACAAGCCACCAACCAACTAGTTAGTGGCAGAGCCAGGAGAGAGTGTCTGCCCCTTGTGCTTTTCACTACGTCACACCAAGGAAAGGTGTGATCCCATGGGAAGTGCTCGCTCTCTATCTCTGAGATACACTAACATTTAGAGATGCAGAGAAGAAAGGAGTCAGCAAAGGAGGCAGAATAGGAGTTTATAATCCAACTGGGGAGACAGTGAGTTCATACAGTAAATAGTTCAAAGTAAAACGAATTTCACAAGTACTAAGGATGATGAAGTTTAAGAGCAGGGAGTAATCACTAAGGATGGAGGCGTCTAGGACCTCAGCACATCAAATGTGGTGAGGACAGGTGGGGCATAAACAGATGGAAAGGGGTAGGTAAGAAAACACAAAGAGGGCTGAAGTGTAAAGGACAATAAGTTGACCATTCTGCGAGGAGTGGTGAGGGAGAGATTTTTAAATGGGCTTTAAAGGCCAGGCTAACAAGTTTGGATTCCACTGTTTAGGTATCAAGAAGCTTTTAGGAAAGTTCTAGTCCAGTTAGTTCATAGTTTCCTAAATTTGCTCAATCCATTCCTCCTGCTTGATATGAGCTCCTAACTCTTCACTGCTTCTTCAAGATTTCAGCGCTCCTTCAAGCCAGGACCCATCCCACCTCCTCTGGGAAGTGTTCTCTGACCACTAAGGCTCTCAGTCATTTCTCTGTTCATCTTCAAGCATTAGTGCCTGTTTATTCAAGTAATACTAAACTACAAATATGCCATGCTCGCTGTCTTTCTGTGTAGTATCTTATTAGGCTATAAGCTGCTTGGGTAGGGGCCATGTCTCATATTTCTTTGTGCCACTCCCTGCACGTAGTGCTCCGCAGCCTGCCGGAGCTCGGAGCAACTCAGAACTGGAGCTACGACAAGGCAGAACTCAGGGAGATTCATGCTGATGGAGTTCAAAGACACCGTGCACCCTGGGGAAAAGTGAGCTCAGGAGTACCCACAGGCCAAGTTCAGTAACACCAAATTACAGAGGGAAAAAGCTATTCTTTTCTAATTAGAAGTTTTCTCTTTTAATTATGTCATAGTGTCAGCTAGTGCTAATATGCCTTTGACATTTCCCTTTTGAGCAGAAGGAACATTTCTTATGCTCAGAACCTTCCTAGTCAACAGTATCTGGTTAGAATTTGGTAACAGTACTTTAGCTACATTGCTGGTTTGCCAAGGTTACCGTCAAATCAAAGTAACCTTTAAAAACTATATAAAAAAATAAAAAAAGATGAGTTGAGCTGGATCCCCAGTCTCTCTAGGTCTAAGGTTCTGTGATTCCATGTCAAAAACTAAATGAAATTCTATACCTACCCACTCACCAGGCTCATTTTCCCAGTCTGCTTCCTCGTCAAAGCTGTCACTATCACTACAGACCAAAACCTTGGGGTCTTCTTTGAAGTCACCTCTCTCAGTCTGCCCACTCCCCTTTCCATCCTATATGGTTATTATACACAGTATGTTCTATATACTGCCTCAATTCCACGGATTTCTTTCTTTGAAACAATTTCCAACTTTGCTTTTTATTCTCCCTACCATCACTTCAAGTCTACTGATTTCTCGAACTCTGGGTGTCTCACTTCCATTTATCAGCCTATATAATGACTACGGCAAAAACTCCTGCCTCTAATACTATATGTTGGTTTGGAAATAGAACTGGATCCAACCAAGAACAGATTAAAGTTCTGTGCAAACTTCTTGGGGATTTTGTCTGAGCTGATACACACCTATCATCCTGATGGGATGGCAAATATAGTTGTCATTTCTCTAAGGCCTGTAAGTGGTATAAAGATTAAGTGCCTTTTGAGAAACTAGTTTCAAAAAACAGGAAGGGAAGAAATGATTAACTGGGGTCTTGGGAAAATCAAGCAATATTTATCTTACCAATAATTCAGAGATTATAAACTTTCATGTTCATAATGGTTCAGGCTCACATATACTGTGAGCTTTATGAAGAACTTTAAATTCCACCAAGATACACAAATTTAAAAAAGTGACAGAACATTATATTTGAAAATATGTGGTATGCCTACGTGTGATTTATTGATTAAGTAGTTTATGAGTCATTGGTTCAATAAATCTAAAATTTTGATAACTAATGACTAACAATTACTAGTATATACTAATTTTTATCTATTTATATGCTTTAAGTCTACATTTTGGTTTAGAGGATATCAGCCTTATTTAAAGCCTTAATGAAGTGCCAATATTGCCAATACCAAAACCAGACAAAGACATCACAAGAAAACTATGGACAAATACCCCTTATCAATATAGATGAAAGAAATATTGAACAAAATACTAACAAACTGAATCCAGTAACATATAAAAAGAATTATATGCCATGACCAAGTAGGATTTATGTCAGGAACACAAGGTTAACATTTGAAAATGAATTTATGTAATACTCCATCTTAATAAAGGACAAAAACGATGTTATCTCAATAGACCAGAAAAGGCATTTGACAAAAATCCAACATTTTTTCATGATTAAATAAAATTCTTCAGAATAAAGAGCATCTATGAAAAACCCACATTAACATGATACTTCATGGTGAAAGGCTGAATGCCTTCTCTCAGAACTAGAGAACAAGATCAGGATGACCACTCTTGCCACTTCTATTCAATACTGTACTGGAGGTTCTGGTCAGGACAGTTAGGCAAGAAAAAGAAAAACAATTCAGCTCGGAAAGGAAGAAAACTATTATTTGCAGATCACATGATCTTATATGTATAAAATCCTGAGGAATCCACTAAAACAAACTATTAAAACTAAGAAACGAGTTCAGCAGAGGTACAGGATACATATAAGATCAATACACAAAAAGCAGTTGTATTTACATATTATCAGCAATGAATACTCTGAAAATGAGTGAGAAAACAATTCCATATAAAATGGCATCAAGAGAATGAAATACTTAGACATCATTTAACAAATGTGCAAATCTGTACCCTAAAAACTAAAAACATCTTTGAAAAAAACTGAAGATCTAAATAAATAGAAAAATCCCTCCAGTCCATAAACTGGAAGACTTAATATTGTCAACATAGTGACAGTCCCCAAGTTGATCTATAAAGAAAAAAAAAATCCCTATCGAAATGCCAGCTAGCGTCTTTGAAGAAACTGACAAACTGGTTTTAAAATTTATGTGGAAATTCAAGGGATCCTTAATAGCAAAAACCATCTTGGAAAAGAACAAAGTTGGAGTACCCACATTTCCAGATTTCAAAACATTGTGAAGCTATAATAATCAAGACTGCAGTATTGGCATAAGATGGACACACAGATCAATGTAATATAACTGGGAATCCAGATTGAATGGTCAATTGATTTTTGACAAGGGTGTCAATACCACTCACTGGGGAAAGAATAGTCTTGTCAGTAAATGGTGCTGTAACAATTGGATATCCACATGCAAAAGAATGAAGCTGGGTATCTACCTCACGTCATACACAAAGGTTAACTCAAGATGAATCACAGATCTAAAAGTAAGAGCTAAAACTATAAAACTCTTTGAAGAAAACATAGTAGTAAATCCTTATGACCAAAGACAAGAGGAAGAATAGATAAATGGGACTATGTAAAATTTAAAACTTTTGTGCAACAAATGTTACCATCAAGAAAGTGAAAAGACAACCCTTAGAATGAGAAAATATTTGTAAATCACATATCTGATAAGGTACTGAGGGGGCAGGTATAGTTCAAATGGTGGAGTGCATGCTTAGCATACACAAGGCCCTGGGTTCAATCCCCGGTACCTCCTCTAAAAATAAATAAACCTAATTACCTCCAACCCCCTCCTCAAAAAACAAAAAAAACCCCTAAACTGATAAGGTACTATATCCAGACTATATAAAGACCTCTTACAACTCAACAATAAAAAGACAAACCAATTTAAAGATGGGCACAGCATATGAATAGATATTTCTCTAAAGAGGCTATACAAGTGGCCAATAAGCAGGTGAAAAAGATATTCAACATCATTAGCCATCAGAGAAATGCAAATCAAAACCACAATGAGGGGAGAGGGTATAGCTCAGTAGTAGAGCTCCTGCTTAGCATGGACTAGGTCCTGGGTTCAATCCCTGGTACCGCCACTTTAAATAAATGAATGAATGAGTAAATCAATCAATCAAATTATCCATCCCCTGGAAACAACAACAACAACAAAAAACCCACAATGAATAAGCATTTCACACCCACTAGGATGGCTATAATCAAAACACAGGCAATAACAAGTGTTGGCGAGGGTGTGGAGAAACTGGAACCCTCATACTTTACTGGTAGAATTATAAAATGACGTAGCTGTTGTGGAAAACAATTTGGTAGCTCCTCAAAATGTTACACAGAGTTATCAGCAACTCTATCCCTTGGTATAAAGCCAAGAGAGTTGAAAATATATGTCCACACAAAAACTTGTGTATGACTGCATTATTCACAGGAGTCAAGAAGTGGAAATAACTCAACTGATAAAGAGGCGTATCCATACAGCAGAGTATTTGGTGACAAAAGGGAATGAAATACTTATACATGCTATACAACATGGATGAACCTTCAAAACAGTATGTTGAGTAGAAGAAATTAATCACAATGACCACATATTGTATGATTCTGTTTATATGAAATGTCCAGGATATGCAAACCTATAGTAACAGAAAGTAGATCAGCTGCTCACGCCTGGAAGTGGGGGGAGGTAATGAGGAGAGACTGCTCACTGGCTCAGAGTTTCTTTCTGGGTTAATGAAAATGTTCTGAAATTAGCTTGTGACGAAGGTTGTTACAACCCTGTGAACTTCCTAAAAACTACTGAACTGTAGAAATGGGTGAATTTTATGGTATATGAATGGTATCTCAATAAAACTGTTAAAAAAGAATCCTTACTATATGAGGATTAGCAATGTTAAGGAAGTACTAGGTACACTTAGGGCCATGAATTTTTTCACCTTAGAAGTTATATCAGTAATACATTCTTTTAAAATGATAATTTTATTTATCACTGTGATAATATATTCACACTTGTGCTTACTTCTTGATTATAAGAAATAGAAGATTTCCAGATCTCGATGTGAGGGCATCTTTACACATTTCTGCTAGTCACCTTTTCTGGATCATGCACAATTTGGATACGCGTTTCATTATACTAAAAACAAAATTCCTTGCTCCGAGTGTGACTTTTTTCAAGCTTAAGGTCAGTGATAATCTGAATGGCTACACTGAGGAATTTTCAGTTTTAGGCAGTACAGGTAGGCACTCACAGACCCGTGTAAAAAATAATAAAGGAGAACGTTTTCTTAAGAATCAACAGAATCTAATTAGGTATGAAACCAAATTTAGGAGTTATGTATAAAATGAACGCTGATAACTACATCTCCCCTAGATTCTAATTAACCCCCAACTCCATGCCAGAAAGAACTGACAGCAGTTCTTATTTAGTTACCGCATCACTCATTCCTAAGGTATTTTCTACTCATCTCCAAGAGGACGCCGGCTTAACTTTTAGCTTAAGTCACTTAAATTAAGTGACTTCTCATTTTAAGCCTGTTCATGATGAAGCTTTAATATAAACAGTTACACTCAATGTTAGAAAGTAATTTCAGTTAGTTGGATCAGATCAGGTTTTCCTTAAAAACTGGGGCTCTGTATGTACATGTATGCCTATATTGTACATTCATCCGGTGAAGGGGTGAGTCTTAACGATTCACATCCTTCTAGCCCTTACTACTCCATGTGGTGTTTAACTCCTTCTTATATATAGTGGAGTTTCTGCTTTGCACTCTGATGTAGCCTGAATGCCCACAATAGTGTCTAACAAATAGTAGGTGCTTAATGAATAATAACTGAATGACTGATTGAGTATATACAACAGAAAGAGCAACAAGTATATAACTGTGCCATTTAGAAGATTAATTCTCCAGATCAGATTGTGAACATTCCTGAATAACGGTTACACATCCCACCACTTTGATCACTCAGCTCACATTTCCCTTAAAGACCCTACCTGCCTGAGTGCGTTCCTATGGCCACCACTGTGCCACTTGGATGAAAATCTGCACAGTGTCCTGGTTCCTAGAAGAAAGACAGACAGCTGTTGGGGAGTACATGAGAAAGTCTCCCTAGATCTATGGGAATAGTGGCAAAACATATTTGAAAATAACTTGTTTCTCATAAACATGGAATCCCAATCAACTCTATCGTAGCCAATGGGAAATACCACATGGACATGACAGGAAAAAGAATTTCAGAGCAGGAGGGGACATGCTGGCAGGGCAGTGGGGGAAAGGACAACCAGCTTGAGGCTAGGCACCGAACAACGGTAAGGCTACTGACAAACACCTGTACAGTTCTTTAGAGTCTGCAAAGAACGTGTCTACACCTTTTAGGCTAGAAAAGGTGGCTATCTGGGTGGGGTAGGGAGAATGTACAGTAAGAGACCAACCCAAAAAGAAGACAGTAGAGTCTGTTAGTGAGCAGTCCTTACTGAACTCAACTGCACCACCACCAGAGGCCTAAACTTTCCCAGAACAATTAATGCTCTATAAAGATGTGAAATATTTTTGATTTTTACTAGAAAAATTGAGCTCTGTCCTGTTAATTTGCTTTTTTGGAGTGGGTTCATGCTGTACTTTGTGCATAAACACTCTCCCCTTACCTCTTCCCCTTTGCTGAGTTATGTAAATACTTCTGGTTTTAATCAATGCTGAGTCCTTTTTGCTTTGCTGCTATCAGCTGCCAGTTTAGGGAGTTTCTGTGGGGAGATTATTATCATATTTTTGCTTTACTCACATCTACGAGCCTGGTCCATTCCAGCCTGTGTTCCACTGAGTTCCACATGCACACCTGTCTGTCCTGAGCACATGTCAAGAGCAAATCTTTGAAGGGATGTGTGGCAAGACCCCAAAGCTCATCTGTATGACCCTGAAAATGAAATACATCCAGTGTAATAAGAAACAAAGGGTATCATCAGAAATATTCAGGCAATGGTTAAAATCATACAGCTTACCTGTACTTCTATTTGGAAGCCGTCATTAAACGTTCCCCGTAAAATAAAGTTCCGTGATGTGCCTACCAAAAATTGATCTGCCTTTCCTTCTGCTACAGCTCTGATTGTTCCATACTGATCAGGAACCTAAAAAAAAAAAAAAAATTTGTAAAGTCACCATACACATACTCACCTGCATTAATTATCACTTGAAGACTGCTGTTATAGCTGGAATCAATTACGGGGTAATAAATGACAGAACTCCAAATTTGAAAATAATAAGGTAAAATCTTATGCTAATAAATGATGTGTTCAATTACATTTTATTACACAGAAGTTATAATGCATTACCAACATTCTTTGCTTCAATTTTTAATTCATCTTTTATATAATTTCAAGAGTTAAGGATTAGGAGTAGGAGATAAAAGAGTAAGTTCTAGTAGATCACATGAAAACTGTGGTCTCGTTTTATTACTTACTGGTTATATTATTTTGGGTTAAGTCATTTGGCCTGAGACAAATTTCTTTCTCTATAATACAGGGATGTATTTTCTTGGAAATGAAGCCTAAAAGCAGTACTATCAGAATGCTGTTTTTTTTAGAGGAGATTCTGTCTGCAAAGCACGTTATGTGTAGACAAGACTGAGCATAAATTCAACATTTAAGTCATGAAAATATGGAAGCAATATTGAACTGTGAGATTTGCCTTTGCTCTGACAATCATTGATCTAAAACACTTCTTAGCTAAATCATCTCCTGAGATCTCAATTCAATTAGCAAACTTTTACTGAGCACATAACACCTGTCAGGTTTTATGGATATGCTTGGTTCATGGCATGAAGCAGACATACACAATTGGCATTATCATTAAGCCCAATGTTTAGAAGGTATTTTTTCAAGTTTTAAATAAAATTAAACTAGTCATCTTGTATACCCTGAAGCAGGAAACACTATTCGATGGATGTTAAATTTTAAGTTTGTATGGTTATATTTTTGGATCACTAAAAAATAACCTGAGAAATAAGTAACAAGCCACTTAATTATTCTGCACATTTTTCTTATTCCTTCAAGTTATTTTGTTTAGTGAATGATCCTTTTTCTCTTGTTTATTTCAAGGGAATAAAATGACAAGAATGTACATCAAATTTCCCAGAAAAGCGTAAGTTATCTTAATGTGGGATAAAATACATGAGTTTAGAGGGTTTAACATCGAAAAAATTTTATGTTCCATTTTCATCCTTACCTCTATTTCTCTTTCAGGATTCAGATCGTGATCCCACAGAATTATTTTTCTGTCTTTTCCACCTCCAGTTAATAACATCCCATTTCTCATCTGACAAAGTGTAAACACACT
Source organism: Vicugna pacos (assembly GCF_048564905.1). Lineage (NCBI taxonomy): Eukaryota > Metazoa > Chordata > Mammalia > Artiodactyla > Camelidae > Vicugna > Vicugna pacos. Next base: position 31,394,941 of record NC_133001.1, read on the forward strand.
GCCATCATGAGCTTTGATTTGTTTACTGATCTGATAAACACCTAATATGATGAGGGAAAAATAAAAACACTAGTGATAATATTTTCCATCAGATTTTAGTGTCTTTCTAGAAGAAAACTTTAGCAGAACTACAGAGTGAATAAGCAAAAGTTTCTATAACTCAACAATCAAAAAACTGTTTTCAGCAATCTTCTGCAAGGCAGGTAGTCAAGCTTAATACAACCTTTTGCATTCCTGTCAATATTTAGCTACTTAGAAAATATTTCAAAATAATTTTTACAAAAAGGTAAGCTAATATAATGATAATTTCACAGACAACAGAGGCTACACTAGCCTCAGAACTTAACTATCTCTTATAATCATCTCATACAGTGGTTAGGGAGGGGATTACTCTTCTAATTTTAGAAATAAGGAAACATAGATGTAGATTTGGCTTAACCAACACCACATAGTTAGCTAGTGACAAAGCTGTCACTAGGACTCATGTCTCTTTACTCAAAAAAGCCTTCATTTCCTGCTGGGAAGAACCATTAATATTTAACATTTAACCACTGTTGACCTGGAGGCCTTCTGCTTTGCCAAGGATAACCCCTTTTATTTGCTGAGATATAGGGCACCGGGGAAGGTACAGGCAGGGGAGGCACTGGCGGCTTGGAGAAGTGACTTTTGACCAACCAAAGTATTTTAAAAACTGATTCAGCTACACCAATGTAAAGCTGAATGACATCCCAGCTTTCTTGTATATTTGAAAGTTGCTAAGATAGTACATCTTAAAAGTTCTTACCACAAGAAAAAAATCTAACTATGCGAAGTGATGACGTTAACTAAACTCACTGTGGCAATCACTCTGCAATACAGACAAAACAGTACGTTGTATACCTTAAGCTTATACAATGTTATATGTCAATTATATCTCAAAAAGACTGGAAAAAATTCTTCATATTCTAAAACTGCTCATTAACTGATAAATGGATAAATAAAATGTGGTATGTTCAGATCATGGAATATTATTCAGCCACAAAAAGGAATCAGGTACTAATACATGCTGTAACATGGATGAATTTTGGAAAAATTAAGGTTTAAGTGAAATAAGCCAATTACAAAAGATCACATATTGCATGATTCCATTTTTATAAACTGTCCAACACAGGCAAATTCATAGAGACCAAAAGTAGACAAGTGGGTGCTAGGCACTGAGGGAAGGGAGGAATGGGAAGTGACTGCTAATGGATAGTGTTTCTTTTTTGGGGTGATAAAAATGTTCTCAAGTTAGAAAGTGGTGATGGCTGCACAATGCTGACTAAATTAAAAATCACTGAACTGTACATTTTTAGAAGAGTGAATTTTATGGTATGTGAAGTATATCTCAATAAAGCTGTTACTGAAATTGTTCATTTTTACTCATCTATTTGAGCTGCCATTAAATTGTTAAAATTAAAAAAAAATTTGTAGGGCTTTGGTATCCTAAAAAATTTATACTACAGCTGACTCTCAAAATTACTCAGTGTGAGGCTGCTAGGGGTACAAATACTTAATAGATGGGTATATTTGGCAGTGAGAAAGGAAAGGGTTTGCCTAATTTGGAGTAGAGCTTGCCTTATTCAGCAGAGCTGGGAGCAGAACTCTAACAAACTTGCTATTCAGGTCAACTGCCTCGGCTCACATCAACATTCATCACCTAAAAATACTTTAAACATTGAACAACATGACTGTGACCAGTAGGACAGCCAGCCAATTATCTATCATGGATCTGATGTGACCAAGAGAGAAAGAACATCTGAGAGATGTGAATTTTCTGGGAGTATTGCTAGCTTTATTTGGGCATTTAAAAGTGGAAAAAAAGGGAGAGCAAAGGGCTTATTTTCTCATGCACGGTCAAATTAATAGGAGTAGTCTGAAAGTACCATGGTACCATGTAAAAAATTACAAAAAAAGCAGAGGTGTGGCATTTCACAGCTCTCCATCAAAATGTAAGAAAATGAAATACAGTCTTTTATTTTTAATTCAGCCTTCCATACTTCTAAACATGCCAAAAATCTTGTTAAACACTTAAGATCTTCCTAGAAAGATGGAATCTTAGGAAACAGAAAATAAAACAGAAGGACAAATGCTTCATCAGGAATAAAAATACTCAATATAAGTAGTCAACACTGAGATTCCCACTTTCCACTTCATATTCCAGGATAGTTATTTCCTGAGGAGGACCTATATTAAAGCTAAAAAAAAAGTCTGTGCTTTAAATTTAAATTACCACAGGTTCCTTTAGATAGTATTTACCTATAAAACAAATTTACAGTCCAAGATTCCTTCTCATGAGCCTGTATTTCTGACATTCTAGTTTAAGCCAAATGTTTGAAATACCTGCCAAGAAAAATAATTATCCTTGAATTTAAAAACCTATTATACCTCCAGGCATAATCATGGCCAAATGTATCCAAGCTTAATTGCAAATTCCCCCTTTCTTCTCTACTCTAACAGAAACAAAGTTTCCATAAAAAGCAAGTTTACCTTGACTGCCAAAAAAAGATCATTTGGAGGGCTTCCTTTGCCTGTTTAACTACAGAATCAAATATCAGGGAGACTTTGAAATTTATGTTACATTCTCAGCAAAGGGCAAACGGGCCCATGTTGACTATTTGGAGAGCAGGCAAAATGCTGGTGTTTCTTAGTTCCTTAAAGGAACTTGGCAAAGATTTAAGAATAATGAACATTTTATGGTAGTGTAGATACTCTCAACTTCCCCCTCTCCCACTTAAAAATTACGAATTATTCACATAAGAAAAATTTTGAACTATTTCATGTATGTCGGAAATAACAAATACCTTGTATCCATGTAAGAAAAATACTGAAACAACCTAAGTGTTGATCGAAAGATGAACGGATAAAGAAAATGTGGCATGTTCATACACACACACACATACAGAGGAATGTAAAAGGAAATCCAGCCATAGCCACATGGATGGACCTTGAGGACACTATGCTAAATGCAGTAAGTCAGAGAAAGATAAATTTTATATGATCTCACTCACATGTGGAATCTAAGAGAAATGAACTCACAGAAGCAGAACAGACCAGTGGTTGCCAGAGGTGGGGCAGGAGAAGGTGGTCAAAAGGTACAAACTTCCAGTTATAAGTTATAGAGATTCAACGCATAGATAGCATCATGACTATAGTTAACAATACTGTACTGCGTGTATTTGAAAGTTGCCAAGGCAGCAGATCTCAAAAGTTCTTATCACAAGAAAAAAATATAACTGTGAGGTGATGTTAACTAAACTTATTTCAGTAATCATTTTACAATATATACAGTTATCAAGTCATTATGTTATATACCTTAAACTACAATATTATACATTATAAATGTTGTAAAACTGGAAAAAAGAAGTAGAAAATAATAATAACTTTGAAGATTTCTATTAATTTACGTTTAAGGTAAGGAAAATGGTTTGGAAGCAAGGAGAAAATATGCAGAGCTTATGAGGCATAAAACAGTTTTGGTTTGTCTGTTATTTACTAGAATAAAAGGATTAGCTATGAAATTATACTTCTGCCATCCAAAAATGTCCCTTTATCAATTCGTGATATCACAGTATACTCAAATTTTGGTTCATAAGACTGCCATCAGTACAGAAATATCATTTTAGGGAATACGCAAACTAGATCAATTTACTAAAATTTCTGGCAAGAATTTAAAAATAGAAACTAAGAGCTTGTGTTCTGATCTGGGCCCAAACCCTTTCCAGCTATACTTACATAACTGGAAACACCAAATATAAAGGGAAAACCTACATTCTCAGCAAGTTTGCCCGTAATAGGGTCAGTCATGTAGCAGATTTCAAGTGCTCGGTAGTTTACAAGATTAGAATTTCTTTTTGTGCATATTCAGATTTTCTTTGCACAAAGGTTAAGCCACAAGTTTTTCAGACAAAAAACCAAAATAAAAACAACCTCCGAACCTCTCTGCCTGCCTCACCCCACAGACTAAAGCTAGTGAAGGGTACACATATACCCAAACTCTGCTCAGTGGTAGGACAACATGTCAACAATTTAAGTCACTGTTTTGATATACAATGCTATTCCTGGCATTTCTTACACTGAAAAAATGTTAAGGTAAAAGACAAGAGAGGTAAGCAGGGAAGACAGCTGATAATACCATTCTTCTTTCTTTTCCCTTAAGGATCTTCAACTCAGAGCTTCTGGGTCAGTGAACACTCAGAGGTTTGGGGAGAGTGGTGTGCCTGGAGAGGGCATGGCACCTCTGCACCCCTTTCCATGCCTTGCCCTGCGCATCTTTCCCATCTGGCTGTTCCCGCGTTATCTTCTTTTATCATAAACTGGTGATGTACTTTATGCTGGCCCCAGTGCTCAGGTCATGTGTCAGTCCTGGAAGGAATCTGACATGATGATGCCTCAAACTGCACATATGGTTACTTGCTCGCACTAAAGATGACAGTGAAATACTTGGAAGGTCATCAAACTAAAATCAGAGAACCCCCTTCAATTGCTAGCTCTGAAGACTTTGGGTTAATTAATAAATGCCTTCAATTCTTAGTATCTTTGTATGAGAAAAGGGCCGTGAAGTGGAATAGAATGTCACAAATATAAACAATCTGGAACAGGTGCACAATAAATGCTGAACTTGCACCTTAACAGCCTGGAGTATTCAGCAACTCCAACGTAACTTTTAGGTTTTTGTTGTTTTATTTCGACAAAAAGTCAACTGAATGATGTTTTATTCCCGGCTCAGCAGTTAAGTTTTTAAGCGTGGTACAGAAGAAATAGAAAACTGTGTTGGAAAATTATTTTAAACTAAATTATTAATGCTCTAAGTCTTACTAGAAACAAGCAAATGACTTATTTTTCGGTATAAAAAATATACAGATACTCATACTGAATTTTTCATTTCAGGTAAAAATACACATGGATTTCTATCTCCTAGTTTTCTTTCTTTCTTTTTTAATCATGTGAATTTCCTTTGAGAGAATTGTTTTATTCCCAGTATCAATAAACTTGAAAACGTCTACCTTTGTTTACCATTTTGAATAACTGTTTCTGATCACAATGTGAAAGAGCTCAAAGATGCCATCCTTCCTATTTAACTGCTAGACACAGTACACTACACAAATTAAATCGATATAAGTATCTGTTGATCAATGATGTATATATGTATATTATAAAAACCTTGATAATTTCAGATTTTGAGCATTAAAAGTAAACTCTATCCTACATTAAAAAAATTCTGAACCCACTGCAATTCTTTTTAAATGTGATTTTTAAAATCTAAACTGAATGAGAGAGGCTAAGAATGCATGGCCAATAATGGAGATCAGGGGTCACTGGTAACACAACTTGAAGTTTTTTTTTTTTTTTAACTTCTGAACACATCTAATTCAATTCAACCACCAAACTTAAAAATTCAGGTGAACAGAAATGGAAAACACTAGTCTAGTATATCTCCTAAAAAATACAGTATAAAAATCTTCACAATCATAAGACACCTACAATTCTATATTCAAATTCCACATTTTAGTGAAAATGATGCTGTCATCAGTACTACTCAACTTTTACTCTTACAGTGACACCCAAAGGTAAGATTAAAGTCATTTCCTTAATAAAACGTTTAACAAATAATTTTCAAACAGCTAATACCAAGTGCCAGACGATGTGCTGGCCCTGAGAAAGTCTATCTGGGAAGTCAAGACATGTAAATTGGGTCTTTCCTCCAGAGCAGGGAAACAAGGATTCTGCTATTCGTAGGTCACTTGGGATTTCCTGGTCTGCTGCAGAGGCTCCAGAAAGACAAAGGGAAGGAGTGTTTCAGTGTTTAATGTGAGGCGGATAAGGGAAGCAAGGGGCATGCTGCTCTGCCAGTCCCCCGGGGAGGTGTCTCAGGAACCCCAGGTTGGTTCCACGTCACCTTTCTCTCTCCTTTTTGGGGGCAACTCACAGACAGACTGGTTCGACCAGTTCTCTTCCTACTGCTACCACTTACTGCTGCTAATGAAGAATCTCTGCTCCCAGCCTACTGATTTTAGAAAAGGTCTCTAATTTTTCTCTCATAACCTTCTGCTTCGAAGGAAGTACATGGTACTCTGGGCTTCCCCCCCACCCCGTTTTTCTGTCCTTAAGCAGTAAGGAAAAACAGGATTGAAAAAAGGCTATTTTCAATGTTTTCCTCTAATTTTATCATCTACCACAGAAAAGGGTAAAGTGGAGCAGTGTATTTGGGTGCAAATGGGGTTTAAGAAAAAAATTATATCTGTATATTTGAGGTAAAGCTGAATGAATGCCAAGGCCAACTATTGGGGTGGGAGGAGGGGCTACAGAGAGAAAAAGAAAAAAGGAGATTGAGTTTATTCTTTTTTCCTCCCCTCTACCATTTTATCACATGGCCATGCATACTGTTCTCAAAGATCTCTCCAGACCCAGCCCAGTGGAGAGTAAATCCTGTAGTCTTACTATGTTGGGAAAAGGAGAAGAGAAAGGGAGGAAATGTGCCATAAATGTACTAATTGGGACAACGTGTCCATATTACAAATAACTAAGAGTAATCAATAGTTGTTAAGAAAAGGTCCGTGGAAACATCCTTTTGTGAGGTGAGAAGAATAATTTTAATCACTAATTGTTTAAAAAATGATACCTCTAATTTTATAGGTCTTTGGTTTTAGTATTCATATATTATAATAAATCCAATTTCCACAGGCAAGTCAAAGGTTTCCAGCTGGATCCTAATTCTGAAATCAAATTCTGAAGCAATGGAGTCTGATTATGTGATGCTTTACTGTATTATTATTCTTATGTTATCCATTAAAAGTTAACAACTTCAAGTTTTCAATGGAGAGCTGCTTTTACTGAGGGCAGTATCACCCTGCATGACCTCTACCATTTAGCCATGTTAGATACCTCAGCCTTCTAAAGCTCCAGTCTCAGGATGAAATGTAGGCTGCTGCTTTCTGTCAAGGACACTTTTTCTTCCTTCTTAGGCCCAATCCAGCTATTCTCATCTCTCTCTCTCTCAAGATTTTTAACCTCCTTTTTTTCACTGCAATTCCCATTTTACTTCCAGGTTTTAGGCAACCTTAAAGACTACTGGTTCATTCTAAAACTTTATTTTCCATTTCATTTTCAACTGAGATCCTCAAAATTCTCCATTTCGAAACTGGCTATTCTATATACCTGGCTGTTCCATGGCCTTAATGTTGAAATTGCAATTGCAATGGTCTTTTCTTGGTTCTTATTCTTCTTGATCTCCCTATAAGCACTGAGACTCCTGGTAACTCTCTCTTTCCTTGTTCAGGGGCACTAAATAAAGAGTTTCATCTGCTAACTTAAAAAAAAAAAAATCCTACTTCTGTAAATCCTCGCAGGATCTTTTCTGGTCATCTAACTGTGGGACAAAGATTCCTTGGCCTCATAACTCTTCTCTCTTTCATGGTGATCTCAACCAGTTTTAAAGATTCTTGTGGATAACTCAGAAAATCTGTATCTTTAATCCTATTTGAACTTTCAATGGCTTAGTATATGAGTTTAAACTGGTAAGAGAAGTTACAAAACACTACTATTTTTTAAAACTCTATTTCCTTCATGCTGGCTATCTCTTGCTTCTGTTAACACGTGACAAATTTATTCACGCTATCCTGGATGCCTCACATTCATATCCATCTTTCTCCCTTTACTTGCACTGTTTCCCTAATGTGTTGTACATTCATTATGACTAAGCTTAAATACAATTTCTTCTGTGAAGGCTTCACCAAACACTGAAGATTTGGGATGATTTCTCTCTTTATCTTTATACTGCTTAAATTAACATGGATCTGTAATATCTCTTTCTAATGATTTTGTATTAACCTTTTGGAAGGAAAGGTGCAATATAGTCAAAATGCTTAATAAGTAACTGGGTGAGTAATTTGATTAAAAAAAAATGAAAAACACAGTCATGGAGAACCTTTAAAATAAAATGTATGTTCATGACTCTCATACTGTTTCCGTGCAGCTCACTCTCTCCTGGTCTGGGTAAGAGATGGGCCTGCGACAGCAGTATGTGCAAATTAAAAAGAATGATTTTAGTATGAGAATACTGTACCTTTAGGCCCTTTCCCAGGTGTGGGTTCTACAGTAGTTTTGCTCCATATAAGTATGACTCCACCTGAGTCTCCAGTAAGAACATCTCCATTCCCCAAGAATGCTAAACACTGCACAAACTTTGGTTTATCGTATTTCTACAATGAAACAATGAGAATTTTTAGTTTTCCCTTTGGCATGATGACGTTATGCTTACTCAACAATGAAAAAATTAAAGTTTTATAATGAAGTTTTAACATTCTGATACCTACCCCAAAAATTCCCTGTTTTCTTGCTAGTGAATTACCACTCCAGGTCCAAAAAAAAATATGAGATTTACCACATGTTATTATGGTATTTGCATCTGTTGGATGGAATTCCACAGCCAAAACAACTTCATTTGTTGTCTGTGGAAAGAAAAATAAAGTTTTAGATGAATGTATATCCTTATCTCCATTAAGTACCAATCAGGTACTGATAATCAAAGACAGGGGAAAATCTTAAGGGAACGCCTTTTCATCCAAGATCTGTTTTCCTGAAAACTTTAGTAGTAGATTTTTAGTATAATGATTTAAATTTGATGCCTTTATCCTATTACAGCATCTTTTATGCTATCTATATATAGTAACTCTGCACTAGGAAGGTATTTATATGAATTACAGTTTTAGATTATTTTAATTTCTTGCACCTTCAGGGAAAGGTACACTAACACTAGTAAATGAAAGCACAATGCACATTCTGTCTTAAAGACAATGCCACTTCAGTCTTAAAAAAAAAACCAGTTTTATTCTTCTTTGTACTACTATTATAGATGATTCATTTAACAAATATTTCTGATAAAGAGATTCATCCTCAGGTTGAAGGAAGGCACAGAATGGTCACTACTGATTCCTAAAGAATGAAAAAACAAAATGCAAAAGGCTTTTATGCTCATTCCTCAAAAAAACGTAGAAAAAACCAAGAATTAAGTTTAAAAGAACTGGAGTGAGAAAGGAAGAAAGCAGCCTGGAAAGTCACAAAGTAAGTACAAGTACAGTTTTTTCACTGACATTACTGAATTGAGGATATTTTTAAAACAGTATGTATATTTCTAAATGTTCAGTAAATCACAACTGAATTCTTACTAAATTGATGCTTCATGGTAAAAACACCTATTCAAACTTAACAGTGAGGTAAAACATGCTTGTAAAGCTGTTTATTGTTAGCTGGTGTTCATCTGCAGGGTGATCAATGTTTATTTTTTAACTTAACAAAGAACTTTACGTGTATGGAAGCCTTTCTTATTGCAAACCAATATGGTAAACATGGTAATCTTAGGAACAAAGTGATTTAAAGAAATACATTTTACATTCTTATACTAATAAAATGACCCTTGAAAGAATTGATGTAAATTTTAAAATTTTCCCATGGCTTATTTAACAGCTTCACAAATTTTACACTTCTATTACTAACATTTGAGCTAGAGAGCCTTGTATAGCTACATAAATAAAACTCAAGCTATCCAATCTAAATGCTGTTTCTCCTTAACTAGATTTAAGATTATAAGATAGAGGAAAAGGACAGTAATCTTTTCTTATATAATTCTCCACAATGATTAGTAAGGAACTATACAAGCCTAGTGGGTCAAAGTATATTTTATTCTTTTATATATATACTCCTTTGGGCTTATACGTAGGAGTGGAGCAGGATGGGTCAGAGGGTATGCATACGTGTGTGTTCACCTTAACTAGGTAATATCAAATAATTTTTCAAAATGGCTGCACCAATTTCCATGACCAGCAGCAGTATATGAGAGTTTCAGTTACTTCACATCCTCACCAGTCTTGGTGATTTTGTCTATTCTTACCCATTCATATTTCTACATGTATTCATCTTGCCATCTTCTATGAAAACCATGCTGGAGTTCTGACTATACTGAATGTATAGATAATACACAGAGAAGTTACATCTTTACCATATTGTCTTCTATTCATTATTACTGTATAATCCTCTGATTATTTAGGTGTTCCTTAATTTCTGTCAATCAGGTTTTGAAGTTGCCTTACTGAATTTTAAACTTACATAAGTAAACAAGTAATGCATCAACGGCCCAAATCCTTGTGACTTAAGCAAGGACAGAGCTCACATACAGAAGAACAAAATAAGGTCAACACACAGGGAGGAGCCAAGAGGAGAGAGAGAGAATCAGTGGTCTAGTCTCCCAGTCAAGTCATTCCTGAGGCAAAATCTCCCTCTGATCTTTAGTAGAGGTTTTCTTTTCCTCCCTCAACATGAATCAATAAATTCTCTTTAAGTTTGCTTTAGTTGTTTTGAAGTCATCTGCAATGAAAGAGTTCTAATACCGACAGTTGGGAGAAAGAGTTGAGAGAATGTGCTGACTGACTGGGCGTGAAAAATGAGGGAAAAGGAGTCATGAATGATGCCCAAGTTTCTAGCCTGGGCAACTAAGTGGAATGTAATGTTAATTATTGAGAGGCAATACTAGTTGGGGGCTAAGAAATTTGATTAGTACAGATTTGGACATGTTGCTCTTGATTTGCAGGATGAGGCATTCAAATAAAGATGCCCAGGAGGCAATAAGAAATATAGGTTTAAATCTGTGAGAGAGATCTGGGCTGGCATTAACAGACATGGGCCACACCAAATCGTAATTAAGGCCAAGGGAGCAACGGGAGCGGTACATGATTATCAGCAGAAGACAGCGGATATAACTCCGAAGAGTACCATCATTTAAGGTCCTGGGAAGGAAACCAAGGAGTGACCAGCAGGAGGAAAACCACAGATTTCATCTGGTAGCCTTTACTACAAAGGATCAAAATTCACGTATTTCACTTCGGTGTAACTTCCCTATGGTTTCAGTGTTAAATTACTCTGAACGATGGCTGAAAGACAACCTATCTCCATTCATGTTTTCTGAAGTTTGAGCTTTCTTGACACCTTACATTCCTTTCATCAAGTACAATCAAATCTACTCTACCTCTTTCAAAAGCTTAACTTACACTATTTAAAAGAAATAACCTCTTTTCATCCAACAAGCTGAAAGTGTAAAGCTTATAGAAAGCAAAACTAAGAGAGCAACTGAAGAGGAATGTGGTGTTACTTAAGAGTACAGCAAATACGTGACAGGCTTTTTTTAGTCATCCTGTCACTCTGAATCCCTCTGAAAGCCTGTCAGAGGGAGGCCATTTCTGAACCATATGAACGCAGTTGCCGTGCTAACCTTGCATTCTTCTCTTACAAGTTACGGCCTGACCCACACAAAAGGACTGACACTATTCTACAGCAGGTAAAAATGCTGTAGCATTTTATGTAATAATCCCAGAAACATAATTAAGATAAAAAAACTCATCATTACATATGCTTTACAGTTATGTCTGTCATATTCCTGAGGTTAAGTTTTTCCTTTAGATTTTTTTAAGCTTTGAAGATTGAACAAAATAACATTTTGTTAAAGAAGAAAAAGCCAGGCAAAGCCATTCTTAATTCTGAGACTAGACATCCATCTACTTTGGCATCCATCACATGTGTCAGGAGTACAATGTGTCTGAGATATTACCGAAATTGGTTGAAGCTGATTACTGTTTTATCTTAAGAGTCCCATAAGAATGATGACAAATCAATAAACTTGATTAATTTGGCCAGTTGGTGTGTTCTTGCAACCTAAGGAAATGCACTATTCTTCCAAGGATCTGCAAAACAAATACTGTATTCTGAAAGATAGTACTTGATTAAAATTTTTTTACCTTTATTTCTGCTCCTTTTGATTTTTTCTGCCAATCCCATACAGTAAGCATATGCTCATTGGAGTCATCAATAACACATAAATGAACACCTGAATCCTAAAGAAAAAGTCAATTTAAATAAGGCATTTTAAAATTTTCAGACAAGGCTGATATTCTAAGAAGAAATACCATATTATTAAAACTGCCAACATTAAGATAATCCAAAATCCTTTAAACTCATGATTCCTTTAAATATAATGAATATACTAAGACTGTATTTTCTTCAGAAATATTATAAAGATTCTTAAAATTTTTTTCTATTTTTAATTTTTTTCCCTAGGTTGCTCTCCATTTGTCATGAAGCCACTTCTATTACTCAGAGATAGCAAACAATTAATTTGAGGATACCCTAGACCATTCTGAATCTTATGCTTCCTTCTTGCTGACTGTATTTAAAGTATTTTCCTTTGCAGTAGACATGAAATGTCTGTAATGTCACAACTTTGCTCCTAAATTTTGACAGTTTCATGGAACAAGTTGAAATTAATGGCTATTTTCAAGTTTCCCAATTTCAGTTTTCCATGATATACCTGATTTACATTAACACGAATAAGTAAGATAAGTAAAAACATAACTAAATTCCTTTTAATCTATTTTTCTGAAACTATTCTCATTCACATAATTTGTACCTCCAAGTTTAAGGGAAAAAACCGCAAATGATATTAAAAGACTATTTTTTTTTCTAGTAGCATTTGTAGTGTATGCCTTATGATGTCTACGGAACAAAGAAACGTGGTGGTGATGAGTGAGAAGTACTGAGGAAGAGCAGAGCTTACTCTCTTTTCTGTATCTGTCTTTTACCCCATACTGGAATGACTGCCTAAACTAGGAAAAGTTATAGAGTACAAGGCAATCCAAGATAGTCTTACCACTATAACAGCGGTATCAACAAGATGACAACAGTTGCTGCCACAGAAATTTTAGGGAGTAAAAAACGTAATAAAAGTGTTTCCCTTCTGCCATCTTACCTTCTTTTTCAAATGCCTTTCTCCCAATTCTTGACTCATTAGGCCCCTTGACATTCAGTGCTTTCAAGCTAGTAAAGTTCCTATATCCACCCAGATTTATCTTTCTGCTCTAAAAATGTCCCTTCCTCTTCCATGTCTCACAAAACTCCCATAATCCAGAATATAACTGCTGATAGCTAGGAACTGAACAGATAACATTCATACTAAAGCATGAATGAAGCCCAATAAAATATGGAGAGGTACTTGTATCTGAAATTAAAAATTATGGATCCTAAAATGTAGAAGTTCTCCTGTAGACACTATAATATATGATTCAAGCTGAAGCAAGGCAGGCAGGGTATAGCTCCCTGGTATAGCACATGCTTAGCATGCATGGGGTCCTGGGTTCAATTCCCAGTAGCTCAATTAAAATAAATAAATAAATAAAAACCTAATTACTTCCCTCTACCTCCCTAAAAATGCTAAAGTAAAAGCACATCTTACTGCTTGTTTCAGTTTTACTATGCTATGTATGCAGTGTCATAACCATTTCTTGTTATTATATTAGCATCCTATTTCAGGACAGAAAAAAATTATGTATAATTAAGTATAATATCCTGGATCCTACCTACACCAAAGTACTTTAGTACTGAGGTTAAAATGCTGGCCATTGCTAAGCACTAGCTAACATCTCATTTTTCAATTCAGAGTTATCACTTTATATGAACACATACACACAAATTGAGCTTAATTTCTTTTCTGCGTCTTTGTGCAGCTTACTTATTCCTTTGAAAACTGTTACTTACAGCTTTCGAAAAATCCAGGCATCCTACTCCACGTTCGAAAGTTCCAAGTCCAATAATTTGCAGTGTAGATAGACTAACTGAATCCCACACTCTGACATGGGGTTGCAGGGGCTGCAAAAATAAGTGGAAAAACACAAGCTGGTAGGGCTTTACTAGTGTTTAGGTAGATGAAAATAACCATTACCACAGGAACTGTTTGCCGTCTTTAAAAAATAATAGGTACGGATAGACATTAATAAAAAATAGCTACTACATTTACACAAGCCCTGAAAGAATCTCGAACAAGTATTTTCTTCTCATACCATGAAAATAAGGAATTAACAAGTGATGACAGTAGCAGAAAATGATTTGAGTATTTACTAAGTATCTTACATGTATTAATGTTTTTAATTTGCATAGTTCTACGGGTTATGCACTATTATAATCACCATTTAACAGATGAGGAAACTGAGACAAGAGATTTAAACAACTCGCCCATAGTTATCCAGCGATTAAAAGGTGGAGTCAGGATTCTAACCCCAGCAAGTCTGCTCTGTAAACATGATCTTTACTCCTGAGAAAATAATGTCTTTTTTTTAAAAAAAAGAAATCATTGTCCAATAAATTGCTACGGAAACAGTCCTTAAATAGAATTTAGAACTGGAAGGGGTCTTAAAAGTCATTCAGTATAATCCCTCTAAGTCCTTTTCTTTAAAGAAGCTGATGCCAGAGACTGTTGTGAGTACAGTCAGTCATATGTATGCTAATCAGTCATCATTAATATTCACTGTTGATCCTTACAAATAATGGATTTGTCATGTAAGCCAACTTAATAATATGAAATAGTAACTGAAAAATGTTTTAAGTGTTACCAGTTCTAATCACATATAAAATCAAGGGCCCATCAATTTAGGGAAATTTCAGTACCTTCTGGCAAACATAGATAATTTATTCTGTTTAAAAAATATGTAACAAGTTTATTAGTTCTCCCATTTTTACAAGTAAATAGTTTCTTTAGGGAGAATGCTTTTTTTTTTTAAAAAATATTTTAGTATGATTCTCTTTTGTTTTTTTTGGAATGTTATTACATTCTAATATTTTTTCCCTGCTTATACTATAAATCCCTTGATAGTTGCATTTTAAAAGAATACAATAAATGAACTGTGGTTAAAATTACAACCAATTCCATTCTAATAGCAGTATCACTAGGTACAGAATGCATAAAACTGTGTCACTCACCCTTCCATCCTTATCCACTCCAGCTATCTGTCCAGTTGCAATCCTAATTTTGTCAGGATGTATAGCAAGGCTAAAAAGCAGTATTAACAACAGTTTTAAATACAGGTAACATGTAAAACAGCAGAATCATGCCTCAGTATCAACATTTTTCAAACAAATAGTCTTTAAATCATTAATAAATGCCTCTGTGACTCATTTATTTTATTTTCTTTAGCAAATCAAATAAACATCAATTACCTAAAGGATTTCTTTTCTAAGTTTTCAGCTGTACTTCTTTCTTTTTAAAACTAAGCAAATTATTGGAGCACTAAATATGAAGAAAATATTTACTCATAATTGTGGCATGATAAACTATCTTTTTTTGTTCCTTCCGAGTCCTGAACATAGGCAAAAATATTCACATGGCTTTATTAATAGTGAAGATGCAACACTGCATTGTGCAATTTCACTTTATCAAAACATAAGCATTTTCCCATTTTGCCATATAATTTTTACGCATATTATTAACAGCTCTTCTGTCATTTCTAAAGGAACACAGCAGTGAACACCTTCACATTTAGGCCACCTACTTTTTAATTCATTTTTAATGCTAAACTCTTATAAGTCAAACTTTGGGCAAGGAACTATTAAGTACAAATTGAAAATACTGCAGCATATATGCCCACATTTCTCATGATAAATATACAAGTGATGAGCAAGATTTTTTAAAAGATGTCTTCACATTTGTATCTAGAATCTTCCTACGTGTTACAACCAAGGGGTAAACTCAGCCGGGAATATAAATTTTTTGTTCTTGGTATGTATTACTCACTATTTTCCAGAAGAGTAGTAGCAATTTAAATTGTCATAAGAAATAAAAATGTTTTAAAAGTTTCACAACTTTTAAACTTCCCCATATTAAGAATAGTATCTTTTAAAATGCCTTGATGATTGATTGGTATAATTGATATCACTTTATTTGATCACTAAGGAGGCTAGATTTCATCAATATGTTTCTTTAAGTAATTCTATTTCCCCTTACTTAAATAGTTTATGTCCTTTATTGAGGTCAGTTATATCAAAAGTAACTAAAAAATCTAACATTAACATTCTGCCATATTTAATTCAAACCTTTAAAAACACATTCAAAAGAGTAAAATCGCTGAATTAGGTAATATATGTACATGGTTCAAATATCAAAAGCTATAAAAAGACACTGAGTGCAAGTCTCTTTCCTATTCTGCCCCCATGTGCTAAATCTCATTTACCCTGCTGTTATCCCTGCTCTCTGAAACCGTAACCAGGTAATCACTGTAATCAGTTTCTTCTTATTAATAATTCTGGAATATTTTTACATATGTGGAAGGCAAGATAAATATTTGTTTTCTACGTCCTGTTCACACAAATGGTAGAACACTGCACATTTTCCCATTCTTTAAATCTGTACTTAGGAATATATCTTGGGGATCTTTCCATATTAACACACAGAGACCTTCCTCACTCTTCCTTTATAGCTGGCTGCATGGTAACCTGTGGGTACACTACAACTTCCCTAGCCCCAGCTGAAAGATATTTAGGCTGTTTCTGATCTGTATTATTACAATGTTGTAATAAATAATTCCGTACATAAATTATTCTTCCTTTGAGAAAGGCAATAGTTTAATCATCTCTAAAAGTTTAATAATACCTATATAATATTTTAATAGTCTAATATATATTCATTTTTTTCTAGATAAAGATATAGTTGCCAGAATAGTACAGACATAGAAGAAAAGCTTTTAAATGTGGGAAAGTAATGGATTTAAGCAATAGACAATTGAACTTAACAAGAAGTGGTGAAAGTGAGTAAACTTAAAACATGCCTAAACATTTAAAAGGTGCTCTTAGATTTTTTTATAGTTTGACATCCTATGGGATATTTTGATCCATATTCAGCCATGATTTCCTCCACCCACCTCTGCCCCAAAGCCTCAAGTCCAAAATTTATCTACATAAAATAAATTCTCAATCAATATTTAATAATCAGTAATCACTCTCAGAAATATGACATAAGTCTAGTCTGCCCCCACTATATTTGATGTTATAGACCAGAAGAAAAAGACCATAAAAGATCTGAGAAAGCAGAAGACGTCCCAATTGAAATTTACAGATGAGATGTTTTACCGCTGCGGATACCACACAAACCGTTCTGGAGGCCTGTTAAGTCTTTTTTCTTCTTAAAATGTATTCCACAGAATGCCCATAATATCCTTAAGTTTTGAGTTTCTCACAAGAAATCATTTCCAATAAAAACCCAGATTAAAAAAAAAATACAAAAATGAGGGCATGAAATTAAAAAATGAACAAACGTTAAATGATACCAACCATTTCACACAGTCTGTATGACCCAGGTAGTGTCGTTGAGTTCTCTCCTCATAATTAAATAGTACTACTACTGATGCTATGAAATAAACAATTTCCCCGGTAGGAAGAAGGTAAACATTAGCGCGACAGTCCTTTCCTCGATAACCGTATCTTAACAGAAAGAGTCAAGGTTTTTAATAACCATAATTTTCAAAGTGTTAAATTAACAATTTTTTCATGGATACTCAAGGGAATCAGGAAGGTGTAATGAAAGGGGACTGGGAAACTCCTATCCTGCCATGAGCCCTGTGTAACTATTAGACTTTTAATATGCTTAAATCTTAGTTTCCTCATTCACCAAGTGTCAGGCATAGAGCTGAACATTCAGTCTTGAACAAAACAAATGCGGGGCCTATGTCCCTGGAGTTTATGCTATTGCAAAGGTGACAGAAGTAAATACCAAATATATCATTAGAAACTGTAGAAATAAAAATAACAGGATGCTAGGAGAAAGCATAAAAGGAGGATCTAACTTAAATGGAGAGAGAGAAAGTGAGAGATCAAAAGAAGGGCAATCTGAAAAAGTGACACTTATGCTTGACCTACAAGATAAAGAAGAGACAGCCAGGCACTGTTTGGTACAGGCAGAGTACCTGCTAAAAAGTTGTTCAGAATTACAGGACTGGTGAGTTTTCCCAAGCTAATTTCTGCCAAAAGGAGGGAATGACTCAAGGGCTGGAGGAAGAAGTCGGAGAATGGAGGCAGAAAGCAGAGTTCAAACTATTAGCTCCCTTCTGCTTCGCTGAGAGTTTCTAAGAGAAGTGAGACTTTCTAAGTGAAATCTGGAGAGCTCTGTTTTATATATTCACTTTTTAAAAAGTTTGGTGGTGAAGAAGTTAATTCTGGGGTTAGAATCTACCCTGTTAACCTGAGAATCTGCCCTGTTAACCTGAGCTCTTAATAAAGTAATTTACATTATTTTATATGTTACAAATGCTTAACTGATGTTCTTCTTACTTAATTCTTACAACACACCTGGGAGGTATGGGTTATTAACCTCTTTTTATAAGTGAAGAAAGTAAGGTTCATTGTGGGTAAGTGGCAGAGCCAAGACTCAAACACTAGCCTTCCAGTGCTACCCTGATGCCTTTCTACTGCACAAGTATCTGCCTTGACATTCACAGAAAACTGCTTGCCCTATCTGAAGATACTAATTTTAGTGGTTTTAAATTGCTAACAGCGAAATATATGTAACATGTGAAAGGATCAGAGATGACATCTCTTTACTTTCTCAAGTGATTGCTATGTTTATTATGTTTACTCTTTTCATATAAAGACAATTTTGAAAGGTTAGGTAAACTATTTTTTCTTATACTAAAGACATAGCAAACAAATTTGCTGTCATGCCAGAAAAGGATACGCCCACTCTAGTTTGAGCTTCTCAGGAGGCAGTTCTGTTCTGATGTCGTCATAGTTGTCAACATCAGAAGGAATGAACATCGTAATTGGCCGACCTCGCATAAACATTTTAACATATTCTCCTTCTGTTGAAACACAAGACAAAATTAAGACAGATGTATTTGCTGAATGATCACAGAAGAGTGGATTATTAATGTGATGCAATAAAAACAAGATAAAAAATAGCTACTTCAGAGTTCTATTCTCATTGTATATAAAATTGTTTTCGTATAAAGACCTAGTCTGAAACATTGTAGGAAAAACCACTGGTCATTTCCTTAAGTGAGAGTAACTATTTTCATAATTAAAATATAACTAAAAGAAGGTCAGAAAAGCTGAGATCGAAAAAACGCAAAAGAAAACAGTTTTGTAATGCAAGTTTCTGACAGTTGAAAAGAAGAAAGACAATCAGGGTAGATAACAACCATGAGCACCACACTACTTTGATCAACTCATTGATGTTTAATGACATACAAAAAACTTGGCCTCAGAATATACCACGAGGAGAGGAGTCAGACACCCTCATAAATCAGGATGGGGAGAGAGAGAAGAGCTCTGCCACACAGGGCGGTGGGAGGGAAAGAGGACCAGCTTCCCTCACTTCACAATCCTGCCTACAATCAATCTTGAGTCCAAGCAATTAAATTCAATTATAATATGCTAACACTTTAAAGACAGTGCTAGGATACAGTTCTCTAGTTAGCAGCATGAACATCTTCTACTTACACAAACCAATAGTTGCTTATAAGGTCTGCAATAGTCTAAAGCTAAAAATGTTAAAAAGACAACTCTAGAATCAAATCAGTACTTATTGCAAATGGAAACAATACTTAAGTGAACAGATGAGATTGTTTCTTATGTCTTAAAAACACATACACACACATATACACAATACCCATCCCTGGCCCCAGCACCCTGACCTACATACAGACAGGTTTAACAACATTGATACTAGTTGTAAAATGTTTACAAAAGAACCTAAAAGAGAAGGAGAAAATAAGGACTGAATACAGAAGCATAGGCAATATTGAGAACATGTCAACTTGTCAGGCATAACATGAAAATAGTGTTAGAAACAGACTGAAAATGTGATCATCAGTAGAGGCTGATACAATCTTATGACCTCTATTAATGACTGAAGCTATTAAGGAGAAGAGAACATAGTAATTCAGTCGTTTACATAATGCAAACCATGGAAGAAGAAGGAAAGAGAAATTATTTGCTGAATGTCTGCAAGTATCTCTTCAGAGTCAGATTTAAAAGTTGTGCCTGTTATGGGTGAGAAGTTCAAGTTATTTTTATTATTATTACTCACAGTGTGCTCAGCCTCAGGGTTTGATCTAAGAACAGGCTAAGACCTCCCACACCATGGTTTTAACACCACATGATGTATGTCTTTATTGCTTCTGAATCTAAGAGTGGGCTCTGCTTCCTGACGAGTTTTAGCATAGCTGGGTCTGATAACTAAATGATCACCAGCTGCAACTGTTTCCCTCCGGCAATCACCTTTATCTGTATCTCCCTGTCCTTTTTCGTACAGTTTACTTTCTAAAGGAGCCAATTTGTTACGTAATTTTCCCTCCAGTTTTTTTTTTAAAGAATATAAATTATTAAAGGGAGATATCCTGTCCTTCGGAATTTCTTCCAGGATCTTTGATCAGAGGTGTATACTATAAATGTTTTCTGAATGAAAAAAATAAAACACTTAATAAATGCCAGTTAAAAGAGATTACATGTCCAGCAAAGGTATCAAAGAAAAAAAAAACCTCTCCTTTGTTAAAAGAGCTCAAAATATTGTATTGATTCCTTTATCAAGTGTCATGCAGCACAAGCAACCAAGTATAAGCAAAGCAACTACGTATCGGGCACCTATGAACTTTTCTAATATAATATAAAAATGGCAATACACGTTAGGATGAAAATGCGTTTCCTGCCTGTAAACTGCAGTAAGTACGTTGGAGGCCAAGCATATAATCCGGACACTGTGAACAATTTCTGAGACTGAGAGGGAGGCAATGCATTATAATGGAAAGAACATGAGCTTTGGAAAAAGACTGATGGGGATCTGAATCCCCGCTTTACCCCTTCCCAGCTATGTGACTTTCGCCTCATTCTCCTAATAAGTACAATGCTAATACTACTTACCACTTAGAATTATGATTGATTAAATAAGATATCACACTGTAAAGTATAAGGTCCTTGACAAATATTTATTTCCTTCCCTTAGAGAAGAATTTATGACCATTCTAAACACTGGCTAGGAATTGCTGATAAGACATGATTTAACACACTGTAATCTCTCTTCATAAGCTTTAAAGTGACTGCCCACAGAATAGCAAGTGTAGGAAAATAAGCTAGAATTCTGTAGATTCTATCATGTACACTTTAATACAGGGATCACAAGTTCAAGCATCTACAGGCCCAGGCAGGAAATGCAAAATGAGGACTGGTTGGTGTAGGGGCACTGGTGTACACCGGACTCCATCTCAGGGAGGCAGCAGCTAATCATTCTCATGAAAGATGTGGGCCCAGGGCTGCTAGATCTTCTCATTTTTCAAGAGAAAGAGAAAATATGTAATTTACTGTGACATCTCCCAATCTTTAAATGTTTACTCCTTCGCCAACAAAGGGAGAATACCATGAGAAAACATCCTTGGCCTGTATACAGCTCACAGGTCACCAGTTCACAATTTAAGAATTATGTGAGTCTTTACCTTGAGAATCAGATAAAATATATACATGAAGAATCTCTTTCCTCCTCAATCACTATTGAGTCAAATTCTCACTATAACCTTTTTTTGAGGCTGACAGGTTTCTTGATCTTACAGTCCAACAACTTAACAATTTGTTTTACCCCAATGCTACTTTCTGGCTGTCTGCATTGTAAACTATCATGAAAGTCAAGGGGAAGGAATGGGCCATGGGACTGGTCAAAGAAGACTATGAGATCAGTAACATTAATACATTGATAAAGTCTGCTGGTCCAGAAAATCAATGTGAAGAAAAGAAATAATTAAACTACCTATCTCATGATAATCAGTGAACACAGTATAGGGCCTTACATACGTATTCAACAGTGAAGCTGCAGTTTTTTAAAATGTAATTAATCTCAACATTTTATCTCCTACCTTGGCATCTTGAAAGTTCCTGGGACTGAGAGGGAGGCTATACCACATCGTGGAGAGAACACAAACTTTGTGATAAAGGCAGACCTTGTTTGAATCCCAGCTTTATCACTTAACTAGCCTGTGCTCAAATAAAATAAATATTCCTAATTGAATCTGGTCAATGATAACACAGCTTAATTACAAAAGAAGAAATTCTGTGGGATACTGTTGATACCATAAATATTATTAGTTCATTTCTCTAGACACATATAATATTGGAACTGTATGAAATCTTAGAGCTCACCTAGTCCAAACCTCTACTTTTAAAGAAAGGGAAACCAAGGCTCAGAGGTCAAATGAGTTTTTAGACTGTGTTCCAAAATATTATGTTACTTAGAACTTGGGAAACATTTTCATTCTAAACTATGTTCTAGATCAGCACTGTCCAAAATGATAGTCACTGGTAGAACATTTAGAATGCAGCTAGTGTGAACTGAGATATGCTTTCAGTGTACTATACACACCAGATTTTGAAGACTTAGTCTGAAAAAAAAAAGGGTAAAATGTCTCATTAATGACTTTTTATAGATTATACATTGAAATGATATTCTGCATATACTGGGTTAAATATATTAAATTTAATCTTATCTGTGTCTTTATTTTTTTTAAGTGTGACTCCTAGAACATTTTAAATTATATATGTGTTACACATGACATTTCCACTGGATAGTACTGTTCAGGCAGTCTAGTCCATGTAAGTCCAATAACCTGACAGTACAGCTTACTTATAATCCAAATGGTACCAGCGTGAGCTCTGGATCCTAACAGTAGGAAATCAGAGAGTACAACAGAAAAGGAAGATGTTTCTGTTCTATTATCTCTGGGAAGAGTGAATGCCTGGCAAAAATTTGAAACACTTGATGTTACACTTTTCTTTCTATGTGCTTCTTTCTGGCACACCTCTGAGCCTTCCCCTCAGTCTCCTCAGGTTTTGTTAACTCTCCTACTTCAGCTTCTCCCCTGGGCTGTCTTATCCCCCAGCGTGCTCCAGACTGCAAGATGATCTTCATATTCCCTGATCCAAACTTTCTGAGATAGTTATCTTACATGCTCTGAGAAAAGCAGTACTGCTGAAATGACTCATACTGATACAAACAACTGTTTACTAACAGTATGTATATATTTATAAGATGTTTATCAAAATTTATTAATCTTTCACAGACTGTAACACAGTGAAAGGAAAAAAAAAAGAGTAGAAGAAAATTAGTACTGGGTATACTCTGCTCCAAGATTGGTTCCTTCTATGCTTTTTTTCATAGCCTGCTCTATTTCTGCACCTAGAGACTGAAAAAAAAAAAAAAAGGCTTTGAAAGGCAATAGCAGAGCCTCAAGGGTCTGCACTATGACTTATCTGTGTAATGGGTACTGCCCATAGAAAGTCTTCTGAACTTCTGGAATGCTTAGTTTAAAGCATCTTTCTCCCAAACTTTTCACTTCAGGAATTCATTTTTATTTGTATTTCACAATCTGTAGAACTGAAGATCACCACCTGCTCAAACTGAATTTTATATTTAACTAAAATGCAGCAGTGTGCCGCTACCTAATTCCAGCAAACAGAAAATTTAAGAATCTTTACTTAGTTTGAGCTTTTTCTCTGATACTAACCAGTATTATTCCCCAAAACCACAGAGCTAAAGAGAAGGTGGGTGAACAAAATACTGGAAATACTGACTACAATTTAATGGTGGAAAGTGACAAAAACCATTTTAGGAAGGCTAAAATCTTTTCCTAAAATGATTTTTTTTAAACGAAATATTTCAAGTCCTAGTTAATGATCTAGTTAAACTGTAGTAATAATTTTTAAAAATTCCACTGAAACAACGTAATCTGTAAGGATCTTTGAATTTTGAACAAGGAAATTGATTTTTCCTGATAAAGTCTCAATTTCACCCCCTTTTAAAGTTTTAGCTGGACAAATAGATCATAAAAGGTAGACTCCAAAATAAAAAAAGGGGTGCTCACAAATTCAGAAGGATATATAATCTAACCTTATTTTGCAGATTAAAAAAATTTCCAGTTGTAGTGCTTGCCAAATACTATGCAGTTAGTTTTACTGGCTAGAACAAGAACCCAGGTCTGAAAACTTTAACCAAACACTAAAATGTTACCTTAATTTTAGTCATTCTATAGGCAGAGTTCTACTAGACGATAAATTTTATTGAATTCTTCATTATTTGAGAAGTGGGGTGAGGGTGCACAATGAAGATATTTAAAAAATATGAACCTAGACCCTTAGGAGCTTATAACAGAGACATAACCAAGTCTTACGATATCTGCCAATCAACATATATACTAATATAGTAATAAGCCAATTTGCAGTTAACCATTTTCTTGAATCTTTTTAAACCTCTTTTAATCAGATTTCTCTTTGCTGTTTTGTTTATAACTGTGATTGTCACAAAATTACTTGAAAATATCAGATATGGGAGTTTGTGTAAGCATTTTAGATTATTTTTACTGCCTGAAAAAGGCTTTCTTTTGGGAAAGATGAGAAAGAAGTCTATCCCAACAGTATAAGGCACATAAAACTTTTAAAGGATTTTCTATATTGCTAAAAACACTTCTCAACTAAGCAAAACATAGTTGTATTTTAAAACACCCTCAAATCACTCATTTATATTCCCAGGAAGAGTTATTTTAAACATTAAACAAAAAAATTCTTTTCATTTTATCTGGATATAGCAAGTTGGATTTAATTTTTTAAAAATAAATTCAAAAAAAAACCTTCAGATGTCAAAATATTTGTCCCTCTAGCTGTTTCTCAATTAACTACAGTAGAAAGAGAATCAAGAGGCCCCAGGCAAACAATAAAAACCTATATATGCTTTTTAATTAAACAGGATTAAGGAGAGACCTCAATTTTATCCTTAATGATTTCTTAAAAAAAAAACTGAGTAAAAAAAAGCAAAATGTAAAGATCTAATAAATCTGGGTGCCTGAAATATTATTTGTATATATTTTTAGAAAGATTAAAACATTTAACATTCTTTAAAAATCTTAAAAAAGTATTATTAAAGTAAATAATCAATAGAATATTTTTGGTGAAATTGTTCTTTGGAGAATCAAAAAATATTTGGACAGCCTTGAAACACATTTTAATCCAGAAGACTGTCACCACCACCACCAAGAAATCAGATTTCTGCTTCACAAGGCTTAAAAAAAAAAAATCTCCAACAGAGAAGAGGTACCCCCTTTTTGGTCTCCTTTTAAAACACAGAGAATACTTGGACAAAGCCCAGACCTAGGGATCCAAGTAGTGTTTATATAGCCTATTTAAAATAAGCCAGTATCTAAATTTTGGAAGTCAGTATGTTTTTTGGGAAATGCAATATTTGGTTTCCTGGTCTTCCTGCTTATTCATACTCAAACAGACTTAAAGCTAGCACCCTTCTTTCTAAATTCTAGAATTGCAAAGTTTTGGATACCATCTCAGAAACAACAAGGAAAGATTCTATCTGTAGCTCAATTAACGGCTTTTCACTTTTTTTTTTTTTTGGTTTATTTCAAGCTGCACAACCTCTCAGCAGGTGACAGTATATTCCCGCTCAGTAGGTAACACAATAGCAGTAGGACACTGCTATCCTATACACTTTACAGGTAAATTTTAGCTATTCTTTCAGATACAATTCTTAGTTTACACAGGTGTGATCTGGTTTTTGGATAGCCTAGGCCTGGAGCCAACAGGTCAGAAAGCAACACAAGGCACTGGCACTGAACAAAAGCATCTGCATTCAAACTCTTCAACAGGTAGATTAAACGTGAGTTAGTGAAGGTTCGGGGCGAAGGGGGGTGGTGGGGGGCGGCTGTCCTCCATTTTCTATTTGCTGCAAGAAAAAAAGCTTTCAAAAATTATTAAAGACATCACCTTTTGTGACGTCTAGTCTAACCCTAAGTATATGTGAGGGAACTAAGGTCTGGGGTCTCAGTCACAGAGGAAAAATTATTACTAGATGAAGAATGCTTCATTTTTTTCATAATTTCTTTTGGCAAATGAAAATTTGAGTTTCACTCCAACCTACATTCATAATTTTAGTCATTGTAGGATTCTGATTCTTCAAACTTCTGTGATTCAGGTCATTTCATCCCTAACTAGGTCTCAGGCTTATAATTCTTACCCTCTTCCCACTAAACAACTCTGCTTCCCTTTCCTAACTGCAGTGACTAATGAAGCTTCTGTTGCTTAGAATGAATCTATAATTGCAATTGTTAACCATAAATGCAATGGTTAACAAATACAAAACTGTATGCACACTACAATCAGTGACCTTCTTGTTGCTCCTTAACACAGCAAGAAAGCTCTTGCCTCAGGGCTCATGTACTTCCAGGTTTCTCTGCTCAGGAAATTCTCTCTCCAGATCCCCACATTGTTCACTCACTTCCTTCAGGTGGCTCAAATGTCACTTTATGAGAAATGTCTTCCCTAACCACTCTATATAAAACAGCCATTCTCTCTCCTCATTCTTTCCCAACGTATATTATGTCCTGACATATTAAGTACTTATTATCTTTTTCTTTTAGGGAGAACATAAGTTCCACAGAGTTCAGACAATGTAATCACTGTATCTCCAAGTGCCTGAGACAGATCCTGACAAAATACACTCAGTAAATATTTGTTAAATGAATAAACGTTTAAAATGTGTATCTGACAAAGAATAAAGAAACATCAGAACTGTAACAGCTGTGAAAATGACACGATTACTTAGAGGTCTTTGTTTTCCTTTCTCCAGTTTTGTAAATGAGTTTATATTGTGTATTTTTAGATTATATGAATAACTGGCTACAACAAATTACCAAAGGATTTTTGATAGTATTTCAAAATGACTTTTAAAGTATTTTTCATCTGAAGCCATTTTAGACAGGTAGCTAGGTAGCTAGTAAGAAATTGTCAATTCTTAATTTTGAAAGATATTATAGTAACTGTTCTTCCATCTAAATATACCTGTAGTTAAGCTATCATTGCGCTGGTCTGGTGGTTAAGCAAGAATGAATTTAATCACAGAGCAGTGAGGCAGCTTTATAAAAGGAAGTAAGAGTGTGATTTGGTGATTGATGAGTTCTTTTCCTCAATTAAGCAAATTTTTCTCATTCAGGTTCTCAACATGACCAAACAATGAATTATGTGCTAATTCTAAATATCAAGAGTTTAAGATACTACAAGCAAAAAGAGACATTATTTAAGCCTGAAAAAAAGTTAATATCCAATAATTTGAGGACCTTTGGGTTCTCCTCTAGAAATGAGGACACGTGACACTTATTTTCCATATTTTAAAAATGTAATATACTCGGTAACTATTGTAAGAATGAGCTTATAGTCTGTACTCATTTTGTTTATTACAAAATTTGTCAGTTATCTATATTCCCCCAAAGGTAATTTATTATAAAAGGTGATTACAGTTCCCCAACTTAGCTCAAAGAACTTTATCAATAGCTTCTCAAATGAATAGTACTGTACTAGAACCTAAATGCTACATCTAACAATAAATAGTTCTACAGAAAAAATTATTCACAGTTTAACTTTGACAGGCCAAGTCTTATTTCTCTTGCAACGGGAGAGAATTCAACAGAACAGAAGAGGAATGAAAAGGGGCTTAAGCTTCAGGGACTTGAGGGTATGAGGGTAGATACGGATCTAAGTCAGTAGGAGCCTCTTTTTAGTGGAGTAACCTGTCCCTCCTCTCACACCAAGGCTCTGAGACTGCCCTGTGAACATCCCATTTCAACCATGGTTTCCTTCCTACTGTCTAAGTGCTGACTAGATGTGCAGCTTTACTGCTCTTCTGAGCCTGACATACACAGGCCTTTCAGGTAGTTCTCTCTTATACCACTCACCTATATGTATCAAACATAAACAGGCTTGTTCTCAAAACAAAGCAGATGGCTTAGAGCAAGTCACACTTGTCACTGTCAAAAAACAGCTAAAGAAATTAAAAAATTGTATTTTTAAAAGACTGTCCAAAAATGACAGAGTTTTTGGATCAATAAATACCTGAAGTGTAAGAAAATGTGCTGTGAATATGCTATGCAAAATGAGTATCAAACTTAAAATATATCTACAACTTATACCAAGTAAAGATCATCTATTTAATGGTCATCTTTTCATCTTAACTCTACACATTTGAGTGCAAGGTTTTACTGTCACACTCATATACAGTAATAAAATTTATTTGTACTGTGTGCCAGGTATTAGTTTAAATGTTTTATTACCTTTAATTTTTATAATCACCCTTTGAGTGCTTATTATTATCTCCATTATAGATGAGAAAACAAAGACTTAAGAAGGTGAATTAACCTGCTTGAGGTCACAGGCTAAGTAAATGGTGAAACCAGTCTCTGGACTCCAAAATACGTGTTTAAACATCTACATGTAGAGGTTGCTACACATCTTTACAAGTAAATTAAGTCTTATACACTCAAGTATAAATGTCCAAAACCAAACTCTATTCTTTCCATACATCTACTCCTCCTCAAATGTTCCTTACTTTTAGTTGATGCCTCTTACGAAGTCTCAGGCTGGCTTTCACAGATTCCTTCTGTTCCTTACCTCTCATACCCTACCTGTAATCTCCTAAACCATCTAGAATCCATCTACTTCTTTCCATAGGCTCTGCTCCAATTTCAGTCAGGCCTGAATTACATAACAGGACAAGGCACAAGAGATCTCCTTCAAGGTACAGTCTAACGATATACATAGCTGATTAAAATGGCAAAGGAACAGACTCATATTCCAAAATTAAAGCTTAATGCAAGCAACATTTGACACTGCTAAATTCCAACATCTGGGACAAACTTTTTCAGTTAAAAATTCTTGTAACAGAATTTAACTTATTTTTTCTATATCCTTTTCCAGTTTTTCATTCCATCCTTCTTCCCCGCTTTAGTGACTTCTCTAGCAAAACCCTTCCCTTTTAAATATTTACTTACCTGCTTACTTCAGTGGTTTTGAAAACTGTCACCAACACAAATCACTCACTTATTATATACTAATCACAAGTTCCCTTTTCCTTCCAAAGAACATATCACAGCATGACAAAGAGGGAGGTAGCCTTTTCTCATTCACTCTATAAGGATTTTATAAAATTTGAGCTGTCTAGCAAAACATGTAATAACAGCAGCACCTTTCTATAGTTACAGTGTTTTCTGTTTTTAAAGTTCTTTCATGCAGGTTATTTTATCCTTCAGCAGTCTTGTGAAGTAAACTTTATAGTTATTCTTCTCAGATTCGAAAACTGCCCAGAGACACTGCCATTTTGCCTGGGTCACAGCGTGTTCTACAAAAGAGCCAAACACTAAACATAGAGACTCCACACTCACTGCTCTTTCCACTCTATATCACTACCTCTATTTAAAAAAAAAAATAGCTTTAATACATATAATAAGAATTGTCTTTGTAAATAAAATTTCATTTTTTTCTTAAGGTATTTCAACCATTACTTAATCTATACTTAATTATAAAGGAGGGACAAAGTAAGACCTAACTAAAGGAGAACAGCAGCAAAAACCAACTTTATTTAGAATTTCTATGAAAAAACAAATGATCCAAAGAAGATTGCAAATATTTTTCTTATTAGAATCAAAAACTACAGAAATCAAATTGAATCTCTAACAAAAATTTTAACTACACTGTATATGGTTAATATAATAAATAGCCCAGAAAATAAAGATAACTAGGACATATAGAAATGAGCTGTAAAAAGCATGCACAGAAAAGACATGCTTTCATTTAGAAGAGCATGCTTCAATTAAACTTGCAGGCAATCGAAGGAGAATGTAAAACTGATGTATAAATCTTACCTACTTTGCAATTAAATGAAATACACATTTACAGAAAGTCTGATCTTTTTTGGGTCAGAACAAGCCAACAACAGCAAGTAGCCAGAAATTACAATTAATATAAAAGAAAAATTTAAGAGGAAATGGGTTTGCTAGACTCATATTTTTTAAGTCTTAGCTTCAAGAAATGAGTGATTATTTGCAATGAAGTTGGCAAGACAGGAAACTGAGTTAAAATTTACCAATCTTTTAAATGGCTTTTCTAAGTACAACTTCTATTTTCATAAAAAAAAGGGGGGGGGGGAATTCCCCTTAGTATTTTATCTCTTTGTAATGATATAATTATTTGTACTGTTAACCTTGACTCTTTAGAGATCATGGAAATAAGATGAATTTTTAGAAAAGTGGTTAGATTCACTAGTTCAAATTACTGTATTTCTTTTAGTAAGAGGAAAGCCAGGTATATAAATAATGAAAAGCCAAATAAGAGATCCAGGAAGAAATTAACTTAGAAGGCGACCAACTGCGTAGCTTATTCTTACCTTGGCTGTTTTTTTCACGGGTTGACATTTTTGCTGGTTGAGATAAAAATGACATGTCTTACAATAAAAACTGGGTATTTTCTTTAATGACTATAAATAAAGTGAGCTAATAAATAAAGTATACTGAATGAAAATAAGTCAATATTCTTATCAATAGCAAAAATTTAACTGATGTGGAAAAGCAGTAAGTAGTTTTTAAAAAGGATTTTTAATTTACCTTGGTTGATGATGACATCTTTATGCCTACAAAAGGAATTCAAAGATATTTATTTTATAATTTTATTTGGCTGACCATTATAATTACCAGAAGAACCTCCACTAAATAAATCAATCTGATTACCGACCCCCCCAAAAAAAAGAAAAAAGGAAAAAGATATAAATCATAATACAGATTTTTTTAAAATGATCAAACCAGGTATATAATTCTACATGCAAACATGACATCACAGAATTAATAACTTTTATATGAAATTGAGAAGTATAATACTTACTTGTCTGTATTTTTTATAACTTTTGATATTAATTTTGATGTTGAAACTGCCCTCAATAATTTATTACGGCTATCATCTGAATTTTCCCATGAATTATGTGACTTTTCAGCTGTTGGTGGTCGTTTAATGCTGAAAGAAATATATTAATTTCTTAGAGAAAAATTCTATGAGTAGCAATGACATGTAATTGACAGTTTAAATAGAACATAAAAGCAGTAATTAACATTTTCTTACAGCTAATCCAGAAAAGAGAAGAAAGGATTAGTTGAGAGGTTCTGTCCCTGGATGAGTGAAGGAGTTAAACAAGGCAATTACCAAGTCTGTTTTAAAATTTTCACTATTATTCAGAAGATTCACTAGAAAAAATATTTTGCACCTGATTAAAAAAAAAAACCCAGATTTGCTTAAATATGAGTAATTAATAGCTCTCATAATTTGTAAAATTTGTGTGAATTTGGGAAAAAACTGTACTCTTTCAAAGTCATTACAAGACTATTTTCATTTTTTATGTCCTCATGTAATTAAATTATATGTGGTTCAAATGGCAATTTCTAAATAAATGGTAGGACTAAAAGTAAGAATCTTGCTTCTATCATTTAGAAGCAATTTTACACACGATTAGAAATAAACAGGATTTAACAAAAGAAAGCTCTATTATCAATACTGATTCCATATATTTGTAACTTAAAATTTTTTATTAATAAGCAATTTTTTTGGCTGCACTGCTAACTATCCTACAACTCATCCAGTCTTCAATATTTCTTGTAATAGTACATCCAAAGAGCAATTTAGAATGGCAAGCACATTTCCAGGAGACCTTAAGAAGCTGAAAAAAAGATCCGGACAAAGATGCCAAGGCAACTCAGAACCTTAAAGAGACTGATTATTAAAAAAGCCACCTTTAACCACACACAATCCAAAGTTACATAATATTAATAAGCTGTATTCAAGAAAACCTCCACATGAGACCAGGCAGAAGAATTACAAACCGTTTAGATAGCATAAGAATCTGCATGAGACACACAAAGCATTTTAAAAATGTTAAACATGCATCTATCAAGTGAAGGGTGCTTTGTTTTTCCAAATTTCCATTAGAGATTTGAGGCAAAATACTAAATGAATCAAATAAAAATACATTATAACTCTTTTAGGGACGATTGTCACTTATTTTTATTAAAATTCTAGCCAGTTCTGGGAATGGTTTAGTATTTTCCTAAGATTTCAAAGCAGAAGTGTGATGATAAAATATACCTATACCTAACCATAAAGCTTGAGTCAACATCTGTAATGCAGGCAAATTTCATTAAGTTGGTCTAAATATTTGATTACAACGCAGCTGTGGTGTTGAACTCCCAGCATGCAGGTTTAGATCCCCAATTTAGGCTCACACACATTGTTAGAATGTTTCTCCCTTCTCCCCCTCTCATAACTTTAAAATATTAATTATTATAGACACAGAGAGAAGCCCTCAAGCAAGCCTGTAGCATAGAAAAGATTAGGTGAAGTGGATTCAATTCTCTACTCAAGCAAGAACTTATCCTCCCAAAACCCAAAACTGAAACTGAGATGCAGTCACAATGAAGAGCCATGTGTTGAGAAGGGCCCTTGCAAAACTGAAGGTTGTAATGATGCCAAAATATGGTGAGGATAATTACATATGGCAGTTTTCTATCCACGGCTATAAATTTATGCATAGTTATATGCACATGTTAAAATACACTATTACTATAAAATATTATTTTGAATAGGTTACTTTTGCCTTCCTTTCATCAGACTGCTTATAACTTTATTTTTCTATCCATTTTTAACTGAGAAATTTTGACAAATTTTCCTTCTCCAATTTGGTAAAATACAAATTACAGCAACAGAGAAAGGGGAGGGGAACCACCAGGCTTTTTCTCTTGAAATCCATGGATAGTTAACTTTTTCTCAAGTCACAGAATTCAGGTATCATTACAACCATTCCCTAGCTCTGTACTTGGGGTCAGTTAAAACCTTTTGGTGGGAGTAGAATTCTTGCTTTCTTGAGTTTGTCTGTGTATTTGGAGAGGCTGTGAAGAGGGCTGGGGAGAAGGTGATGCTCGAATTTGTGGACTTTGATCATTAGAGTGAGATTCCTCTTTTTTTTCTCTCTGTCCTTGTGGTTTTTCTTTCTTTTTTTCTGTACCACTGTAAAATAAAGTATAACATGGAACAACACATATTTAAACAAATAAAAAAAGTATATATATATATCAAACGATGGGAAAAGTTACTATAAATCAAAATCCTAAGCCATACAGCTAACACAATTTATAATGCTTTCATTCAATAATGAAAATATTTCTTTAAAAATTCTGGAAGCTATTAAAATCTTCAGTAAATTTACTATATTTCTAAGGCAATATATCCTATGAAGATCGCCCCTTTAGAGCAAAATGACCTCTAATGCATTTTGTCATCTTGGCAGATTTTGGGAGACAATAGAAGCTTTCTTAACTGACTTCAGTGTTTCCAAATCAGAGCATGAGTGACACTTTCCATCACCTCCGTAAAGCACACTGACGCCCAAGGCACACTAAATGCTCATGCTTCGTAGGTTATTCTCCAATTTCTGTTTCTTCAGTGTACTTCTGTTCCCATCAGTTTAGTTTTAAACTTACCAAGAGTCAACTGTGTTTCCCCCACCCCAGACTGTTTGTTAGTTGTACTTGTTATTTTAATTATGTAAATTAATAAAATACAAAGAAAACTAGTAAGATATACATAGGAAAGAGAACTGTAATTTCCATGTAAACTAAGTTAAATGCTCTAGAAAGACTCCATGAAAACGAGTTACTAAAAAAACTGCTGTTAAGTCAAAAAACTGCTGTCAAACTTTGTGTAGGTGAAACAGTTATAAAACACTGAGGAAAAAATCATAGAAAAAAGATGGGCTCTAATTCATATTGCTTTGCAAGAGTTTTAATTTTCTTACTCTGTTTTAAAAAATGAAACTAAAAATTACCAAAAAAAAGATTTATGGGTGTATTTTATGCAAAACAGTCAACAAGGAAGCTAATCAGAGATGCATGTTTAGAAATAAAGGGGGGGGAGGCTCAGCCTTTCATTAAAAAATTCACAAATGAATATATGTGAGTATATTTTAAGTTAAAATATTTAAGATATTTATATACAAATTTATGACTCCATACTTTGGCTCCTGATTAATGAAGCACGTGCCATTCCTGATCACACTGGGTAAGAGTCCTTACACTGTATACTTTTGACAGTAGCACAAAGCAGATGGAATCGATAATTCCAGAACTAAAAAGGTATAAAACTATCAATTACCTGAACTTCTTAATCAAAGGATATTTTGTAATTTGCCTCTAAGGTACATAATCTACAAAGAAGGTATGTTTAAGAACATTTTAAACAAACATACATAGTACATACAATTTAATCTAATCATTTACAATAGTTAATAATGTTAAAATATAATTTTGACAGTGACATTTCTTAATCTGATTCATTTCTGATACCATCTGACTTCAGACTGGTCTTTACTGTCTTGTTCACGTTCAATTTTTTTATCTGCTGAGAAATACAATTCTACCTCAAAAATAGCAGATTAACTGAAATTTAAAACTGAATTAGGAATTCTTTCTTTCTTGTCAGGCTGCAAACTATCCTAAATGCATATCATTAGGCCTCTATTCTTAAGTGGGCCTAGAAGAATCTAAAAGAGATCTTTCTTTTGGGATATTCAAAAGAAAATTACAAAGCCCCTGTATCATAAAGTAACAAACTCATCTGGTTTTAGATTGCTTAATCACTACTGGACATAATACTGATCACTGCACATAACTATAGCTACATAAGAAAATGGGCTGAATGCAAATTATTACTGGACACAACAAGGAAGTTTATTAAAAACTGTATTAAAAATTTCCACTACACATTTGTCTTCTCATAATTTGTCTTTTTCTCCTGAAATTGGAGCACAGGTAACACATTTTGGCATACTTCGGAGGAGACAGTCTAGATTCTGTAATGCCAATGACTTTAATGACTGAATTCTAGAAGGGACTTTTAAAAGGCCTAAAGATCATGTTATTTCTTCACCATTCCTGTAGTCAAATGTCTGGTTAATATCTGTAAACACACACTGATGAATAATTTAGTCACGGGCATTGGTTTATTGAGGCAACCACTTTCTATCAGCACATTTTAAATATTATTCTAGTACTTAAAGTCTTCTTTGTTCTTTGAAGAAAACAGTTGTAAGATTACGTAGTTGATCTCTTATGGTTTCTTCAAACCCTATATGGAACAGTTTGCTAGGAATTACACGACGGCAGAAAAATCTTGTATGCGATTTTACTGAAATAGATTAAATTAATTAATTGATGAAAAGAACATATAGAATTTAAATGTGTAATCCACTGAAAGTTTTATATTACAGTATTTCCACTGCCCTCCTGCCCACCATCCTCTTACAGATACACAACATAGCACAGTACTGTAATATTTTAAATTAAGCCTCAATTTTATAGTCATGGTTAAAGAATAAACGTTATAATAGTGTTTAATCCCCCACTAATATAGATTTATATCAAGGATTCTATTTCTCCTTTAAAAATGTTGTTATCAAATGTATCACTTACTATGGAAAATTCACTTATGTAATTCCATTAAATATAGTGATGCTTATATCATCAACAAATGATTAAAAAGAAATAATTAAAAAGAAACAAAACAAAACCAGGAAATAAAACTGCCTGCTTTCTTTAGTAAGAACCAAAAGCTTCCTCACACAACTCCGCAGGTGTGATGAATATAAACTTGGCAAGTACAGGCTGGATATCTCTACAGAGGCAAAGAATTCAAAGGACATGCTCACTTGAATTCCATACAGCTCTATTTCATATTCTTTTCAAAAGTAGACTGAGTTATCACATTAAAAAAATTCTGCAATGTTAGCTTTTTTAATAAATGGTACCTTTTAGCAGCAGATGAAAGAGTTTCTTTTCTTGCAATTGAGACAGAGCTGGTGTGACTTGGTTTTCTGCTTGCACCACTCCCATTCGTTATACAGGACATGGAAATAGCTTCTCGAAGGCCTGGCTGGCCTAGAGATGGTTAAGAAAAAACTTTTTACATTATATTTCAAATATTTCTCAAAGATTGGAGCTTAAAAATTTAAGTCTATTTGTGTTTAAAACTAGTAAGCAGGGGGGATGGTATAGCTCAAGTGGTAGAGCACATGCTTAGCATGCATGAGGTCCTGGGTTAAATCCCTAGTACTCTGTCTAAACACAAATAAATGAATAAACCTAATAACCTTCCCCTCCCACAAAAAACACTAGTAAGCAGATTGTTCCCCCTGTATGCAGCATACAATATTATTGTCTGAAGATTTAATCTCATCAAAATAGACCTATAGAAAAGCCATGCTAAGTTGCTAAATTGCAGCTAGACTCATTCTCTAGCTAAATGGTTTGCTCTTCATATACAGTAGCTTTAAAATACATGTTTCAAAGTTGTGCTTCAAGAAAACCACAAATCCTCACATGTCAATTTTCAGAAATAGCTCAGGTTCTGTTGAAATTAAAAATTCTAGAAATCATAAAAGCTGAATCTTAGAATGTTGTTCCCTATAAATAAAGCATAAGTATATACAGTAACCTCTGTTATCTTAATGTATACAGTAGGAGGACTGAAATAAATGTGTGACAGTATGCTGGTATGGTCAGGAAGACTCAGATCACAAGATCAAACAGCCATATCTACTAAGGGGCAAGTTTATTTAAAAATCTGGGAATAGAGAATAGTTTTTAATTTTTGGACTCAAGTCTTCTCACATACACACAAGAAAATCTAACTTTTATATTTGGCCAATCTCATGTTTCTTTGTTCTCTTCATAAAAGCACAGAGAGCAAAAACTTTTATACATAAAGCCTAAATAGCTGGCACCCTAGAATGTTACAAACATGATGGTAGAACACTACATGTTTTGACAGCAATAGCTCTTGGGGCCACTTGTGCCATAAAGTGTTTCCTTAATACAGAGATTCCTAGACCCTGCCTCAGACAGAACGAATCAGAAGAGAGGAAGGAAGAGACCTACTATATTTATTTTTCAAACTTCCTAGAAAATTTTTCACATATAATATAGTACAATAACCCCCACATTATGCTAATGTCACTGGTCATCAGATCTAGTAGTACTCTACCAAACAGGTGACTTCTTGTTATACTGACAACTTTTTCTTTTTATTGTGGTAAAATACTCACAATTAGTGGCTGGGTGAAGAGGGGAGGAACAAATGGATAGAGTTTCAGTTTGGGAATACGAAAGAGTTCTAGAAATGGATGGTAGTGATGGTTGCATAACAATGTGAATGTATTTAATGCCACTGAACTGTACACCTAAAAATGGTTAAAGTAGTAAATTTTACATTATGTATATTTTACCACTATAAAATATGTCAAAAAAAGAAATCAACACATCACTGTTATCTAAGTCCTCTGTTGCTTCTATAATTCTTTAAAAAAAATTTTCCCCAGTTTTGCTGAGATAAAACACACAATAAGTTGCACATAAAGTGTACAATTTACTTTTTCTGACATATATATATGACATACATATGTATTCTGACATACTTACATGACATACATGTAAGTTTTGACACATATATAATACGTGTGAAACAATCACCACAGTCAAGATAGTAAATATGGCCATCATTCTCTAAAGTTTCCTTGTGTCCCTCATAATCCATTTCTCCCTCTTTCACTCTCTGGGCAATCACTCATCTACTTCCTAGCACTATAGATTAGTTTGCATATTCTAGAATTTTATAAAAGTGGAATTATAGAGTATATACCTTTTTCTTGCCTTTCAAAATTCAGCATAATTATTTTGAGATTCATCTGAGTTGGTAAGTGTATCAACAGATTATTCTTTTTTGTAACCCAATACTATTCCATTATATGGATATACCACAATGTTTTAATTCATTTACTTGTTTACCTGTTGACATCTAGGTTGTTTCCAGTTTTCTGTTATAAATAAAACTATGATGAACCTAAGTATACAAGTCTTTGAGTGAACATATGCTTTCATTTTTCAAAGGTAAATACCTAGATTGGGTGGTAGGTGAATACTTAACGTTTTCAGAAAGTGCTAAGTTGTTTTCCAAAGTGGTTATACCATTTAAATTCCTAACATTTACACAGAGTTTGCGTGGCTCCACATCCCTGCAAATACTTGGAATGACCAAACTTAAATTTTAGCCATCCTGGTGAGCACATAGTGGTATCTCATTGTGGTTTTAATTTGCATTACCTTAATTCTAAATGTGTTAAATATCTTTTCATGTACTTACTTGACATCCATATATATCTTTTTTGGTGAAGTGTCTATTCAAATCTTTTGCCTATTTTTAAAATAGTCTGTCTTCTTAATAACTGAGTTGTAAGTGTATTTTATATATTCTAGTTAAAGTTTTTTGACATTTGTATTTTGTATTTTCTTTTATTGTATTTGTACTTTCTTTTAGAAGTTTTCTGGTTTAAGCCCTTACACTGAAGTCTATGATCCACTTTGACTTAAACCACTTACTATAATCTGTAACTGTATCTGCAAACCTTACTTGTTTTGTGATTCTTGTATGTATCCCTATGCTTAGCACATAGAAAGCACTTAATTTCTAAATGACTAAATGAATGCATCTTCACTACTGTTGCCTCAAATTCCTCTTCTGGATTATGTTCAGTTTATCTCTATTCTCTCTTCTTGCAGTATTACCTTGCTTTTAAAGCATTCTGTACACTGTGCCAGAATACCTTTCTAAAACACGCTGTGTGTCTTTGAATTTAATACGCCATCAATTGTAATATACACCATTATCTTGAACAGCACTAGAAAGAAGTGTTGCCTATGAGAACTGTTAAGACACAATCAGTTGTAAAATGCAATGCAATTTCAGAGATGTTAAAATGCAAGAAACACAGGCATCTTAGAATTAATGGGTTAATGTAAATCTACCTGTCACTCTCCAATTTTAAATCCTTTAATGGCTCTAAGGCGCCTTCAGGATAAAAACTAAATTCCTTAGCAAGGTGTAAGAAAACCTTTCACTATGGGCCCTATCTACCAGTTGAGGCTCATTTCTTGACACTCCCAACTTCACATCTCACGCTTCAATTTATTATAAACTCTTAAACTAAGTAATTTTTAACTCCTCTGCGCCTTGCACCTATATGATCCTTCTCTCTGGCAAATGCTAATAACCTCTGCCTGCCTAAATTAACATATTCATCATCCACCTACCCATCAAATATTTACTCAGGGTCTGTTATGATCCTAGCCTGTGTTTACAAGAGAGTACAAGGCAGCTACTAGCACCAAGGAATTAAAATCTTGCAAGAGAATCACACTAGAAATGAAAACATGTGGCTAAGTACAATAACAGTGATTATGAACAGAGTATAATAAAAGTACAAAGACACATAATTCTGTAAGGATGATTAGAGACACAGTTCAAGAAAGGCTTCCTAGAAAAAATACAGAACAAAGTCTTAAAGGATGAGTAAGAGATAGCCAGGTAAAAGGGAGGTGATAAGATATTGGGATCTTATTCTAGCACGTGTGAAAAGAAAAAAAAAGGTAACAGCAAGGTGGTGTGCTTAAGTGTGTATGGCATGAGGACGGGATAGACAAAAAGATCTTTCTGTGGTGAGAATGCAGAACAAGAAAGAGCAGAGTTCAGATGGTAGAGGAAAGTCCAGATGGGAGAGGTACGCAAGAGTTAGATCATGGAGATCTTATATATAGGGAACAGGACCACATTTACATTTAGAGAAAACCTAGTGGCTATGTGAAGAGCAGGTTTCAGAGCAGTAGTCTAAGCAGAGTTATGATGGGGACCTGAAACAAGAGCTAAGTCACATAAATGAAAAGAGGAGCAGGTTTAAGAAATATTTAGGTCTTAAAAGATGATTATTTCAGTTTGGGGACATTTTGCATTAATGAATTCTGAAAGACATACAAGCAGAACAATCTAGTAAGAAGACAGGTAATTCTTATGTGCTGAAGTCTAGAATATAGATTTACAATTTGGGGATTGGCACCAATAAGTGGATGTTAAGACCATGAAGATAGATGAATGCTGATGTCACCTCCTGCAAGGAAACTTCAATTCCAGTCTGAGTTAAGTGCACCCACTACACCCTAAATTTACCTTTTTAATACCAATTATCATATGGTTGTAATTATTGAGTTATCTATCTTTTCACTTTACCTGAAGCCCTGCAGAGACAAAGTCAGTGTCTTTTATTTCTTTTACCTCCAGTACATAAAACAGTGCCTAGTACATTGAAAAGATGAAGGAAAGAGACAACTGTCAACATAGTAAGTAGTGTGGAGTAATATGAATTACCAAGCACTTGCTAAGTGCTAAACATTGTTGTCCTAAGTACTTTATAATTATTATGTCCTCCAATCTTCACTATAATCCTAAAAGGGATTTACCATTATCCCAGTTTTGCTGACGAAGAAACTAAAGCTTAGAGAGATTATTAATGCGCTCAAGGTTATATTGTAGCAGGCAGTGAAATCAGGATTTGAGTCCAGGCAGAAGGAATGGTAAGTAAATGGAAGGAAATAATTCTGCCTTGTGGGGAATGACACTTTGAGCTATGCCAGGATAGCAGGTGGGAAATCATCAGATAGAGGAGGGGAAAAGGAAATTCTAAGCAGAGAATAGTACTAATTACGACAGTCCCTAGATCCTTATACAAAGAGCAAGAAAAGACCAAAAGAATATTTTCATGGTCACTTTCAATCCTACCATTAAATTTGAGGTAACTCTCAGTACTGGGAACCCTTAGTATTTGAATAAAAGAGTGACTGACCTCCCAAAGTAGAAGCAATGAGTTAAGTAAAGCAGACAAACAAAAAGGAACTGTTTGTTTTTCAGCTGAAAAGTCTAAAGTATATTCTTGAAATTTAGAATATTAGGAACCTAAGTGGAAGAAAGGAGCACAAAAATGATTACTGCAGTTACACAAATTTATATCTGGAATGTATCATTAGCACTGTCTTTCTCTACACACACACACACACACACACTTGGGTATGTATGTTTGCATATATACATACCCCTCCCCCAGGGCTTAGGCCTTACAAAGTCTGAGCCCTCTCAAAATTAGCCTGCAAGACTGGAAGCAATAGTGACCTCTAGTAACCAAAGGTACAAAAAAAGTTCTATTTCTGAGCAGCAACTCAGCTGAAATAGAAGAGATTTAGGCTAGAAGTCTATAAACTAGGAAGGTACTAATTTAGATTTAATCACAGTGGAAACCATCATAATACCAGGACTGAAATGCAAATGATAATTTTTATACTTTATCTTACTTTATCATGACATGAGAATACTAATCATTATGGTTTATACTCCTTGATGACAGACTCAAGCAGATGACCTTTCTGATATCTTCGCCTGACAGTTCCTAAATACTAGTGAATTTCATTATAGTTTACACCCATACAGTAAAGTTACTACTAGGAACTGTTGCACATCCAACATCTCAAAATCTGAAATCCATCTCCTTACCCTCATCTGTAATATCCTCTTATTCCTGAATCTATCCCAATCCCTTTGTCCAAAAAGCAACTTTTAAAATAACTTCCTGTTTCTGTACCTACCTTCTTGCCACATTTAACAAGTTATTTATTGAGACATCCCAATATGTTAGTAAAAAACTGTCCCTGTCTTCAAAAGGTTTATAACCCAGCAGGAGCAATAAATATACCAAAAGAGACATATAATTAAATTATAAAACAACTCCAAGAAGAGACAAAAAGTAGATCATTTTCAGGAATTAATTTGAGGTCTTATAGGATGGGGAAATTTCTGACCAAGAGAAGGATAAAGATGGTCCATAAAGGAAGAACTTTAGTTAATACTCAAAATCTTTTATTTATCTCAGATTCCTTATCATAGGCCCCACAGCCCCAGCTGCATACCTCTTCCACTCTCCTCACATTTTCAAGCTTCCTGCCACCTTTTTCAATCTGTCAATTACTGTGGTTCATTCTTTGAGAAGATTGAGGACTATACATACATCATCAAATTTTATCTTTTCTATTTGGAACTTTATCTGTACATTTCTCTTTTCCTCTTATCTCACAAGAAGGTGTACTTTTGTCCTCTTAACTCTTGGCCACTGATTTTTTTTTTTAAGTATATTTTGAGTAGAAATGACCAAAGACCATTTGATTTCCATAGA
Organism: Vicugna pacos; assembly: GCF_048564905.1. Classification (NCBI taxonomy): domain Eukaryota; kingdom Metazoa; phylum Chordata; class Mammalia; order Artiodactyla; family Camelidae; genus Vicugna; species Vicugna pacos. The sequence continues at coordinate 31,436,765 of NC_133001.1, forward strand.
GAAATGGAGCTCTGTAAATGGTAATTGCTGCCTGATCTGAGGCAATATCCACTCATACACTTTCATATAAAAAGAGCAGCTTAGAAGTCTTTGATCTGTAGTTAAAATAATAGGACACTCTCCCATCCCCTACCACAATTATGAATCATTTTAGCCCAAGGACTCCACCAAGGAAGTTCACACCTTCTAACATGATTAATGTAATTTACTTATAAACAACATTTACAGCAAAACCATGACAATCCCTGTCTTCTCACAAATGTTATTTGGAGTAAGAGCCAAATGATACAGATCCGTGCCTGTACACTCTCTCAGATTCTACATAATTAGGAATGTTTCTTTTGGAGAACTGACATCCTCTAAATTTCAAGTTTGCCTCTGGGTTCTCTCATTTCTCGAGTGGCAGTTACAATGTTTGATACTTTTGGTTTACCAGCAGTTTCCTGGTTTAAAATGACTATTTCCCACCTTCAGATAATCTGACTCCTTTGCTTTTATACCATTGTGTACTAACAGACTGTCTTCACATATTGCCACTGGGCTGTACTCTCAAATTACATTCATTTGGTCACCCCAAGAGGTCTTAATGGGTTTCCCAGGCACCAGCTGTGACATAATTTGTCTTTCTGGCAGTTAAAACTGCCAAAGTGTTCCCTAGGCCTTCCCTTTTGCTCCAGAGTACAGGTAATTTTTTTTTCTTTTGGCAGGGATTCAGCTGCAACTGGTGCATATATTATGAACATATGCCGTCAAAAGGAAAGAATTCTCCAACAGAAGAGAAGGTATATGAGAAATTTAAATGACTGGCCACCTTAAAAACTATTGGGAAAACTTTCTACCTCAGTTAACTATCTGGCATAATATATTCAAGAAAAAAAAAATGGGGCTTAGCTTTTAATACTACTGGCACACTGGCAAGGATAAACTAAAAGAAGAGAATTAAAAATACTGAAATGACTAGTTAGGTGTGTTTCTGATTTTGGCATCTACTGAATGGCAATACTACTATGAAGTGATATAGAACATCATTAAACCATTAGCAGACACATTTAGTTTTAGCCACACCTGAAGCCAAGTCATGTTTCCATATCACCACCTTCTAGCAAAACTATATAATAGTTGTATTCACTCAACAAGGAAGTTGACCTATACCTTTAACTATAGCTTCAATAGAAGGGTTCTACCTATTCTATCCAAAGTAGTTTAGTCTTACCTCTAAAGAAAAATCCTCTAGAAATTGTAAATACCTTAAGAAGATGGAAGTGATTATTGTCCTGTCAGCAATTTATGCGAAAGTGAATACTACAAATTCTAATTTCACAGGGGACTAAGAAAAATTCACATATAAAATGTTCCCACAGTATCAGAAATGGCTCGATCTTTTTTTAAAAAACTCAGGTGTAACTGACATATAACATTACATTAATTTTAGGTTCTTCACTTTTTAATTGAAGGAAAAAACACAAAATCCCTATAAAATAATTTCATTGGTTAGAAAATACTTTGCTTAAAATGTTTATTCCAAAATATTTACACCATTAATACATTAATCCTATTTAATTTCAAAACTGACAGTTGATCTTTTTAAGGTTACATACAAATGACAATAGTGTAGAATCACTTAATATTAGTATTTCTCTTCCAATTACTTTCTATAGTATACTATATATAAATTCCAAGATAAAGCTGCTTAGAATTGCCAAAAATAAAATTAATAAAACTTGAGCTATGCAGCTCTCTAGATCAATATCAGAAAACATAATTGGTCAAATTTTTTCACTAACAGTTAATAGAGTAATTCTTAATGAATTATGCTCATCTCTCTCTCTCTTTCTTTTTGCTAAATTTATTTTTAATGGAGGTACTGGGGATTGAATCCAGGACCCTGTGCATGCTAGACATGTACTCTACCACTGAGCTATATCCTCCCCCTCTGCTCATCTCTTAAATAATATCTCCCTAAATTATTATATAACCAATCCTCCTCTCATCAATCCATTTTACAGCCAGCAATTCAAAGCCTATGTCTAAAGTAATAAAGTAACTTTAAAGAATAATCACTGGTGGACCCCATTCTAACATGTAATCACATTAGCATACTATAAGAATAGCAGTCGAAGTAGGATTAATGGAAATGAACTCAGTATCTAATTAATAGCATTATTAATAAGATTTAAGAGTTGGTAGTACTATGTGGAAAGAAAAAGTTCTGATGTAGCAGCTGCAGGTGGCTCCAGAACTAGATAAATCTCCACTAAAGAGCCTGTAACAAAACTGTTTCTAAACTTATTTTAGAGACACAGGAATTATGAATGACAACTAGAAAAGGACAACTTACAAAAAGTATGTTCCTGGGGGATAGGAACCATAGCTATTTGTATTTCATGGCACCAAAACAGGCACTGCAGGTGCTAAGTAACTGAGGTATCATACAAAATATCGTCTATATGCTGAATTTAAAGAAAAGTCTATTTCTTTACTGAAATACCTTACTGAAATAATGAAAACCATTGTTTAATTTTTTCTCAACACAAGATTACAATGTACTATTGTTTTAGCATAATACAAATCTAAAAATATTTAGGCTAACACAAATTATTTAAAATAAACTTTTTAAAATGACACCAAATAGCATGTCACTTTCTCTTACAGGATTTAAAATACTTACACAGAGTCAGAAGCTGAGGGTATATATGTCAATTATAGAAAACTTGTCCTCTCTCTATGCAGTTTTACCTTCCCTGAAAAGCCCATATACATTAACTGATCTGCCCATCTTCTATTCTAATAGCTCTAGAATTCTCTTATAAAAATCAATTTGTAACAAAATAAATTCTTTCCTGGCTTGATCTGGGCAGTCCTCAAAGTGGGTTCTCAAAAAAATTAAAAACTCACAATATAACATTATTAACCCAAGTGGTTTCAACGAAGTCTTTTGCCAAACTCTTAGGTCCTTATCCCATGCTATTGATACACTTATCTTACTAACCACTAACGGAAAAGATCAATCCTGCACTATTAACACAAAGGTCCAGACTGTTTGATGGTGGGAGGTTTAAGAATGGGATTCACAAAACCAGGCAGGATCAACACCCCTCCCTCAAAATTTCCTCCTTCAATACCATCAGGGTCACTGAGCATTTCTTTCACGTGTGTGATCTTCCATTCTCTACTCTCTAACCACTCCAAACATTTACTCTTTTTTTTTTTCATCACCTAGGAACTGTCTTACTTTTTTAAAGGGCATCACTATCTCCTGAGGAGAAAGTGGTAAGGAGTGACACTTTCAGCCCTGACAACTGTGAATATCAACCTCCACTTTGTTTTGTTTCTTTCCATTCTATCTCAGAAGTAGTCTTCTTTCCACCTAAGACTAACAGTAATTTTTTTTTTTACTAAGACCCTTCCTCAAACTGTCAGAAAACTTGCCTCAGTTACCACTACCTTTCCCCCACCAATATCATCTTCCTCTCTGTTGCCTTTTTGTCTTCAACATATTTTTGTGCTCAAGTCTACAGCATCTTCAAAAATAAAAATTAAAACCGGCCTTCAATTTAGTATCCTCTTCTAGCTACTACTCTCTTCTCCTCTCAGGTAAATTTTTTAAAAAGAGTGGCTATAGTTGCTGCTCCTGATTCCACAAGTCTCCACTGCTGCGTCTCAAAATACTGCAATTAGATTTGTAATCCTATCACTCCACTAAAATTGCTTTTGGAGAGCTTTCTAATATTCTCATAAATGTCAAATCCAATGGTCACCTCTCAGTCTTTGTTTTACTTGACCTCTTTGTAGCAGCTGGCAACATGAATCACTTTCTTTGCTTTGCTGAAATATTGGAGCTCCCAACAGAACTATCCTAAGCCGACTTCTCATTTTACATCCTCTTTCTATGGCTTCGACTATCCATAAGCTGAACATTCCCAAATTTTATTGCTAGTCAAGACTAACATGAAGACTAGACCTATAATTCAGCTATCAATATGTATCTATCTATACACCATATATATATATATATATATATATATATATATATATATATGCCTTAAACTCAATATTCAGAAAGTGAATACATAATCTTTCTTTCAAATCTGTTCCTCATACCCTGGTTAACTATCCAATCTTTAGCTAAAACCTAGGAGTTAACGTAAGACTCCTCCCTAAGTTAATCATTTGCATCGACATGTAACAGTAGAGAGATAAGCCAGTGAATCTTCTCCTTGTCCCATTTCCAAATGGGGATAATCATGCCTATGCTCTTTTATTCTACCAAGAAATCAGTAAGATATATGAAATGATGCATTCAATTATTTGATTAATGTGAAAGAATTTTAAATTCCTTCTAGGTGGTTGGAGGAAGAGAAAGGCCAAACTACATTTGCTCCAAACTCAAGAGTAACAGGGTCCTGTTAACCATTTATTTCAATCTATGAAAATCCCCAAAGTCTGGAGGTTAAAATTTCCATTTAACTGGTGCTGGTAATAAGTTTCTGAGTTTAATTTCTTCAGGATTCTGCTGACTAAGACCACAGAAGGTTAGAATGAAGCTATATGAACTATAATGGTTCAAATCATATCTGTAATGATAAGAGGATTCATTCAGAAAGTGTAAGTGTTTACCTGCTATGTTCAAAATACAATGCTAAATCAATGGGAGACACAAAAAGATGATTCAAGTTTCTGCCCTTGGGAAACTGTTATCTAGTTGCAAGCTATTAAATTCACACAAATACTATGACATAAAAGCCTGTAAGTACAATCAATGGCGTTACATAAAAATTCACAATTTAAAGTAATAAATAATAAACTTTCAGAATTTCTTGAGAATAAAGAAAAAGGAAATGGAAAACAAACTACAATCACAAGTAATCCAAAAGAGAAACTATAATTTTATGTTCCCAATCTTAATGTCACTGAAAAAATACACAAGTTTAATATATTATTTCAAAGAAAATGCTGCAAAAAACAAAACTCTTCCTCCTTTACAATACATTACCTTTACTTGGGACTGATTTTTTCACTGAGGCTACATGATCTTCAGAGATTGCAAGACGCCTCAAAACATCAGCCAAAGCTGCCTTCAGCACAGTGATTTCATCTTCTTGTTGTTGAACTCGTAACTCAAGAGCTGAGAGGCGATCTTGAACATCAGAAGTACTTGCAGCAGAAATACTATCATCTATAAAATAAAGAAAATATGAACTATTTAAAAAGTAAACTGCTTAAGAGAGAATCTAACATAAAACTGTACCAGAGAAGTCTTTTAAAAGATGAGAAAAATTGAAAAAAAAATCATTTTACACAGATTAACTTCTGTAAAGACTTTCCTAGGTATCGGAACTAATTTAAAATAGTAAAAGTTAAAATATCTGACATATAATTAAAATTATGAAAATTTTCCTGTGGTCAAAATTTCCTATATATTATACCATTACTTCAATTGTTTTTTCACCAAAATGTTCCCTAAACATATCACTTTGAAGACTGGAAACGTGCAAGACAGCAAACTATTCAAAGCATTCTTCTTACTTATAATATCATCATAATACTTGCTTACGAAAATAAAGGAATACAAATCACTTCAGTTTTTCTCTATGTGTCAGACTGTGAACCCTTTACCTACAGCATCAATGACCAGAAAGCATTCTTTACTTCCATCTTTATTATTATACTCCAAATCCTCCACAAAATAACCACTATATAATTAGCAAAAGACTTTTCACTGCTCCTTCTCTCCCCTCAGTGTCCCACCTCTCTTACCAAAAAGAAGGGCTTTGTTTCTATAAAGCACATAGGTAATATTTGCCTTAGGTATGTAACAAGAACAAAAACAACAAAAAATAGTTTTCCTAACACAGCAATTACAAACTTCTTCCAATTGCTACTGGCTAATTCACTCACTGTAAGCATGTAAATTCAGGGGGGAATTTAGATTCTTATATAAGAATGATTTGACTTGAATGATATAAACTGGGTCAGTCATTCACTCAATAAGGCATTATGCTGTTTTTCTCATACTGAGATAATGTGCCAGACATCTTAAGCAGACAATTTAACTGAAAGTTTGAGTTTAAAAAACACAAACCCCTCGGCATTTAAAAATCTACCAGCACTTATTATTACTATTACTATTTATCAAAGCTATCACTATTTATTATGGAGTAGTAAACATATTCGTATGTAAGATCTTACATGCCTACAGTCATTTCAGGTGTGAATATGTACTCTATTCTGCCTTTAGAGATATTTCAATGTCAATCTTTGAGAAGTACTGGGATGGAAGGAAAAGCTGGGTTTTAACTTCAATTTAGACTTCAAATTCTAGTTCCATGTTAATTAGTTATGTAACCTTAGGCAACTTATTTTACCTCTTTGAACCTCAATTTCTTTATCTTTAAATATGACTGTTATGAGGAAGGCACCCTGCACATGTTTAACATCCAATAAATATTTAACATACAACAGAAAAGTACAAAAGGTATAATTTGAAAGCTCTGGGCACATTTATTACATAAAAGGCAGATTTGTCAAAATCTGAGATACTTAAGAAGAGGACTGGTAAAACACGTCAGCTTCTCACTTTAGAAATTTCTATTTGAGGTCTTTCTCATTTCCACAGTAGTTTAGCTGAATGCTAGCTGATCCACACTCTGTGTGTTACACTACGGTTACTATATTTTTGTCTGCCCAGAATGCTTTCCTATTTTCCTTTTTCTAGTAGGAAGAACAGCAGCTCTTTTGTGGAACTCCACCAGTTTTTGAGGTCCTATTAGGGCTGTCAATCTATGATGCCTCATTCTCCTCTCTACCACTCTGCACTGTTATTAATAGGTTGAAGCATGTGAAATGGCCTTTTTAGTTGGTAAAGATATGACTGACTTTTGGTCATTTCATATGGTTCAATCTAATACTACCACAGAAGTGGCTGTGAGATATGGGTAGGCCAAATGCAGTCCTCCCAAATTTCCCAGAGATACAGCCCATCCTTCATGGCTTGTCCGTTATAAGGACATACAGACCTAAGGTTGTCAGTGATAAAGTCTTGACTGCCCTGAGTTCCAGTTCTATCCTCTGAGGTCCTGAGCCTTTAGTTCTGAGAGCTATTCTAATATTCCTCTTAGCTCATTATGTAATCTTAAAAAACTCCCTTTTTACAAGCCATCACTTGTAAGCCAAAGCGCCTGATTAAGTCATTAAATTACATGGATATGCCTTTCTAAACTGTTCTTAATTTATGAAAGATGAGTTATATACCTTAATTATAGTCACAGATAAAATATTTATGTGATTTTTATAAACATATAATCTTCTTAATTTGGGAGTGAGGGGTAGGCAGCAGAGCCTAGTGGAAAGATTATCAGCCTGTAATGCCAAACGGCTATTCTTGGGTTTTAGTACCAACATATTCTTTTGCTTTTCATAAGTCACTTAACTTTTATAGACTTTGATTTTTTTTAAATGACTAAGGTTTTTATTTTGTGAAACTTGGATAGTCACATGAAGGGTGGTTTAGCTTGTAAAAATCCTACCACGACCTGCCAGATACTGTGATAAGACACAAAGACAATTTTTCAAAGGGCCTAACAAGCAAGAAGTTAACTATTAACAATGTCCTGCATTTATATAGTACCTTTCATACTTATTACCTCACCCCCCTCCTTGCTCTATCTATATTTTATATTTGGGGAAATAGCTTGAGAAGTTAAATAGCTTGCCCAAGGTCACCAAACTAGTCTTGATATCTGAGACTCAAACAGAGGACTCCTGACTCACAGTTTACATGCCCTTTACTCTATTTCACACTGCATCTTAACAATAACCACAGGAGGACTGAATACATATGTTCTTTTACAAAGCCAGATGGGGTATAAATTATTAAGTGATAAGAATCAGATTTCTGTTTTTAAAAGGTTACTTTGGCTGCTGTGTTAGAATGGACTTGAACAAGGTAAAAGAAAGTGCAAGGAGACGAGGCAAAGACTAATGCAGTAACCTGTGTGAGAGGTGATGGTGGCCTAGGTCAAGGGTAAAGTGTTTGTGTGTCTCAATCTGTCCAGGACAAACATGTCTGCTATCTCAGTAAAAATCTTATCATAATGCTCCTTCTCTCACTCAAGTTTCCCAGTGTGGATGACCAAGTACAGAGTCACATAAACTAAGGCAGCAGCAGCACCAGAGATGCAAAGCCTCACAGTAGTTGATCTCCACAGTTCTTTACAGCTATGAAATTCTCTAACATCTTCCTAATATCTAGTCCCTTCATCTCTTCAGGGACATCAATCTTTCTGGGAATCCAATAAAAGCTGTGGTAGGCTGTGCATCAGCTCCACATTGTTACACCGCCTAAATAAATCTGTTTGCTACTTACCAGCTCTGTGACTAGTTTCCTCACGTAATTTCTTCATGCTAATTAGTATTTATCTCAGGTTTGAGATTATTAGATGAAATAATGCACAGCACTGCCATATAGTGAAGGTCAGTAAGTTACTATTCTGTATAGTGTTTACTATTGCCACAAAATTGAAAATGACCTCAAGTCCCTGGATGGGGTTAATAAGCTATGATATATTCACACCATAGAACACCAAGCAACAACGAAAAACAATGAGACAAGTATATGAACTAGAAATTGGAAAGATCTACAAGATAACTTAAGTGGAACAGGCAAATTGCAGAACACGTACTGAGTAATTTATTAAAACACACACACCAAAACATACTTCTAAAATATAAACAAAAACTTCATATTTATATTTGTATATAATGTACACATAGAAAAAGTCTAGAAGCATACACAATCAAACTGGTAATTGGGTTACTTCTGACAAGGAGAGTGAGATTAGAAGGATAAGGGTAAAGGGAAATTGTTGCTTTTTAGTGTATTTCTGCATTATTTGAATTTCACAATAAAAATGTATCATGTTACTTTTCATATGTTATTTTAAAGTTATATTTAAGCTAAAATACAGTGCTTCTGAAGCTTGATTTCTTAAAGCAACTTTCTCCAGGCACAGTATTCCAATTTTACAAAGGAATATATCAGAGCCTAAGGCAATTAACTTAAATTTACACTCACTGATTACAAAAGCCAGAACAGAGACTATCTTAAAGATCAACAACCCCTCCTGCCATTTCATAGATATGTAAACTAAGACTCTGAGAAATTAGATGAGTTACTTGTAGGCACACAGCAAGTTGGGGTCAGAGCTCCTTCCTCAGATGACTCCACAGAATCAGTCAGGCTTGCTCTTTTCATTTTCAAAACTTCGCTCTCATTTTTTTCTCTCCCAATGGCGAGTGTACCACATTTGCATTCACAATAAACTTTTTAGGAATGTATCTGTTCAGTAAATAGAACATATCTATTTTCTAGGGGCTTTTCCCACTCCCCTTTCTTAGTCCAAGGATATTAATTCCTTTTCCTTATACTGTTGTAGTGTCTTATTTCTTTGCTCCTTCTCAAAATACTTCCTAGCCCTGAGGGTTAAAATATGAACAAGTAAATTTTGAAGGGTTCTTAAACTTACTAAGGGAGGAAAAGAAAGAAAAGAAAGGAAAGGAGGAAGGAAGAAAAGAAAAGAATAGAATAGAAAAGAAAAGAAAAGAAAAATAAGGTCCAGAAACCTCTTTTTTCACCAGTCTAATCTATTTATTGGCATAAGAAAGTCTCCTTTATTAGAAGTACAAGCAAATTTACATGTAACCAGTAAACTAGAATATCCAATATTATAGTTTTAAAACTATAATGGCAGCCACTCATTATGCTTTTACCGTAGTGAATCATAGTTAATTTGTCTTCTGAATTGTCAAGAAATGTTACCTCTGAAGAGAGAAATGTATTTTACTTTACTCTAAATATCTCAAAGTTGGCAATCCAATATCATATCAGAATGAGGCATGCCTATACATGCTAGCACCTTTTGAATGTCAATGATTTCATGTAAATCTTTCTAAAATGGAACACTTACTTTCTTGTCTTCCTTATAAAGGCATAGAATTATAATGCATCCACTTCTAGAGGACTCAGCCTTCACTGAGAATATTAACTATTTGTAATAAAATGATGTCCTGGAGGCCATTATATTTATAATTAAATAATTTAAAGTATTACATTTTCAAACTTAATCTTTCTTCATACCTTTTCTGCCTCTTTGCAGTTAGGATTAACTATGCTAGTCTGGAACACTCCTTTCCAATCCAATTTCCTACATTACAGGATATGGGATAACCAACCTTTTTGAATCTTTTATAAGAGAAAATCATCTCTAAAATTAGGATCTCTTCTATTCAAAAAACTACATATATTATACACACATTATGTATATGATGTGTACAACTTAAACGTAGAGAAAAAATACATACTGCCTCAGGCCTAGTATCTGTGTCACTAGAGTCTCAGAGGAAGAGAACAAAAGTTTTTAGCTGAAAAAAATATGTGAAGAAATAATGGTCGAACTTCTCAAGTTAAATTAAAATTTACAAATTCATTAAAATTCAGTATATTGAAGTCCCTATCTCTACCCCACAGAAAAATCAAATCCAAGTAGATTAAAGAATTAAAGGCAAAATTATAAAATCTTTAGAAAAATAATAGAGAATATCTTCATATCCTGCAATTAGAGAGGAGGTTCCTAAATAAGATACAAAAAGTACTATCCTTAAATGTAAAAACTGATACTCAACTATGTTAGAATTCAGAACTTCTGTTCACTAAAAGACACAATAAAGAGAAAAAGCAATTACAAACTAGGAAAAGATAGTTGTAACCAATAAAGGGTTAGGATCCTGAATAAAGAATTCCTACAAATCGATAAGACAGACAAACAACCCTATAGGAAAAAATTAGCAAAAGCCTTGACTCAACACCTCACTGAAAAGGAAACATAAATGGCCAATGAACATATGAAATGAGGCTCAAGCACCTCATTAATAATCTTGAAAAGGAAAATTAAAACCACATGAAATACTATTCTATGCTCACCAAGCTGGCAAAAATATTTAAAGTGTGACAATATCCCAATATTCCCAAGGATACAGAGCCATACAAATTCTCGTACATTATTGGTAGACAGTTAACTGCCTTGCAATGACTTTGAGGTAAAAACAAACAGAATTTGTCACTGTCTGGTAAAACTGAAGATGCCCACATCCTATGACCCAGTAATCCCACTTCTAGGTGTATATACTCTGACTTACAGCAGGGTTGGCAATCTTTTTCTATGAGAGCCAGATAGTAAATATTTAAGGCTCTGCAGATCACGTAATAGATACAGCTATTAGATACACAGGTCTGTCATGAAACACGTATAGATAATAGAATATCTATGTCATATAAATAATTAAAACATTTATTGAATTACACTTTTTTGAGGTGGAGGTTAGTTAGTAATTCTTCTCAGAGGATGGGGAATGACAATGACTAGACTACATAATTGATTTACTCACCTTTTTTTTTGAGAACAATGAAAGTATTCTTTGCAAATTAAATTCCGAAACAGATAAAAATGGAGTTGTACTTCCAAAGCACTCTTGAGCTTTTCTTTATAAAAAACAACTAAACCAGATGGTTTTTACGGTAGTTTTGATGCTAATGATATAACCCTAATGTTAGTTGTTACTTATGAACCTTTAAAAAAAAAATAGTCCATTTCAAAAATGTTTATTAGATATAACAGCATCCAAAGAACAACTATTTCTAAAAAAATTAAAGAGTCTGTGATCTTCCCTTCCTAACACAATTACGTTAATACACTGGGCAGGCCTCAGTGAACAGAATGATAGTGACAGATTAAAAGAACTAATGAGACTCCAGTAACAACACCATGCATTGTTTGTATAGTTAAAAAAAAAAAAAGGTGAAAGCATTAGCCTGAAAGACTATCAATAGAGAACTGACTAAATAAACAGTTGTACTATGGTACACTATGCGGCTCTTAAGGAGTATAGCATATATTTAAAATCATAAACAAGTAAGTTTAGTAGGAGTAACAACATACTATAGAGAGAAAAAAAATTGCAGGCAGTATTTAAACTGTAGAACTGTATATCCATAGGCATATATACACATACGGATGTGCAGAGAGACTGGAAACATGTCTCTGCGAAGTGGAATTTCAGTGGATTTTGCTTCCTTATACTCACTCTTTTATTCTAGATGAATTTTCTGCAAGAAAAATTCTTTGTGAACAAAATTTAAACTATTTTCTCAGAAGAAGAAAAGCAAAGCTAATTTTGGCTATGATGTAAATCTACTTAGTAATGCACCCAAATTTTCAATACAAGTTTGGTTAATTTGTAGATTTTTACACAGTGAATTGAAAACGTTTCTGTAAAACTGTATGTCTCATGATATTCTCAGGCTAATAAGAGACACAAAAATCAATACAATACATCCAAAGGAAAATTGAGTCTTTAAACATTACTTCTTCAAAAACCAAAGTCACAAATGACTTGTCACATTAATAAACTCCCATTAGAAGGCATTTAGCAACTTAAATGGTTTTCTGTTTTGTTCTAAGATGGAATTGGTTGTTTTCAAATTTTGTCGCATAAAGAAATAACTATTTAAGTATTACATCAAAAAGTTATGCACTATGAATTCTACAACGGCTAAAATGTACTTTTGGAAATAAAATATATTCATAAAAACACAATAGCTCATATGAAGATATACTTATGCAAGAATTAATGCTCCTTATTTATCTTAATATTCTACTTCCAAAAATCAAATTTTTCTCTCAAGAAAGTTTTTAATGAAGTAAGGCATTTTAACTGTTAAAGCTTGGGTATTTCATTTCTTGAGTAAATGACAATATTAATTACCTCCAGCTAGCAATATGATTAAATGAAAGTAAGACTAATTTCTGTTCTATTCAACTGAATAACATGAATAATGGTGACCTATTTTCTACTTTTAAAAACTTAAGTTTTTTTCCCTTGTGAGATATTCTTACTAAGAATTCACCTACTAGCATAAATTATAAGATAAATTGTGTTAAATAAAACAAAAAACTATTTTTGCTACAGTACTCTGGGCATGAAGGCTAGTCCCAGGGAAGAACTTCACTTCCTTTTATCACTAGAATTCATCCACAATTAAAATGGTCTTTTTTCCCCCCAAAGTCTTACTTAATTTAACACAGAATTAAAAACAGATAATCAGATAATTCTGCTTTTAATGAAGTTTTTTGGTTAGACTTCACAGAAGCAAAAGTCAAGCTAAATTACACAATTCTGATTTGCTATTATTTAAGAGAAGCACTTTAAAAAACTATTTTCCACTATAAGCTAAAAGTTGTTTTTATTTTTTCCTGCACAAATAATATAATAACCATCTTTTTTGTAGGGGGAGGGTGGCACAAGCAAAGAACAAGTTGAACAAAGCCCATTCTCACAACAGGAACATATCTGTTATAAAATGGATACAGTCTTAAGCACTTTATAAAGTATGTAGGCAAATACTTATGCCATTATTGGCACATATATTTAAAGGAAGGAGGGTGGGGAAAAAAAAGAAAGGATCTAGATTCATTCCCATGTCCTCAGACTTCTTTTGTCACCAGAAGTAAAGTTTATGCCATAGATCTGAATTCTCAGGAAAGGAAAGATACTTTACCAGCGCAGAAGTTCGTAAGTGTAGAGGAACCACACACAGAAGCGAGACCAGGCAAGCTGTCTTCCATTCTTGCCACCTACGTTACAAGCAATATAAACCAGTTCTGTCTACGTTTCCTGCTGCCTTCCCAGATAGTTCCAGAGCAAATCCCAGCTCTCTAAATCTTACGACATACTTTACATTCTGAGGAAATCCTCCCGGTCCAGATGGCCTACCACAAAGCACTTCTATGTTGGCACAAATAAAACCTTAAGAAGATAGTTTTTCTCCTGCCCCTTTGCTCTCTGATCTAAAGAAGTTTCCTACTTATTTATAAAGAGAGACAAAGAAACTGAAGGAGAGAGCAAACACAGCACGCAGGCAAAAGAGGGGTAAGGATATAGACAAAAAACTTAGGCTGCTTTGGGGAGTGGCTAAATTCCAGGCACAGGCAGAAACACATGAATTAATGCACCACATGAATATTCACTACAGTTACTTGGCTGTCCTCAGGCACTACTTCTCTGATCTTTTAATTGGTTAGGAGTAAGGTACAACTGCTTCAAATACAAAAACCTAGTTTATGTTTTCTGAAACTAAAACACAGTTTCACATGTTTCTATAAATAACAGAATTAAAACCCCCGAAGTGAGCATTTTCTCTACTAGGAAATAAACAATGTGTGTGCTAAGTGGCAAGTCACATTTCCTTTTTCCTTCTGCTTTTATTTAAAATGAAATGAAATCCACATGAACTGTAAAGAAACCAAAGAATGACCACTTCTCATTAATTCTTAAAACCTAAGTGTTAAGACTAACATGGCTGATTACAACCATCTCACTAAAGCAAAATAATAAATACAATTAAAAGAGCAAATAGTCATTTTTGTTAATTCAATAATTTTCCAAATTATTTTAAAATAATACAACTGTACTAGTAACTAACCTATAATTATTTACAACTGGTCAGAAATTCCAATTTTAAACCACTTACATTTACAATAATGTAAAATTACAAGGGAATTCAAATTATAAATATCTTTAGTCTCTTACAAAACCATGTAAAACCAGGTGAAAGTTAATGAATGTAACATGTATTTATTCTTTTGATAACTACTTCTAAGCCTAATTAAAGAACAAATTCATGAAGATAAGTGTCAAAACAGAGCTCCTGGTGGATTACCTCTTCAGTTTGTTCCTTTGATGCTTTATATTTATAGTTGAGAAAAGCAAATTTAAACCAATCCAAAGTAAAACAGAAACAACAAGACTACTATAAGCACACACACATATACCAAAAAAAAAAAATACTGTGAAATGGATGAAAACTAAACCAAACTGAAGATTAAGAACTGTGCTACAAAGATTGAGATAAGGATAAAACAATCGCAAAGATGATAAAAGATAGAGGAATGAAGCAAACTGATCTAGATTAATATTTATAAAAGCCTTTATGGAAAAAGTAGAAACCATTAAGAGTGTTTCCACAAGTGAGACTCAGGAAAGTACTTTTCTTTCAATTAATACCTGGTACAGATTCATCAAAATATAGGAGCTACTTGAAAGATTAACAGGAGTTAAGTGGGCTGGGGTGTGTGTGGAATGTGTGTGAAACAAATGACATTTAGGAGAGACCACATAGGATGAATAAAAGCAGAATGGAAAATACAGTAATACAAAAGAAACGTAGTGCCAGGCACAGACTAGGAAGGAGTTCAGATTCTGGCTACTGATGGGTGAGAGGCTCTGAAGCATACTGTACATCATCACACTTTTCTTCAATCACCAGGCAAATTTAAGACTAGTTTTATAACTCAGGTGTCAACCACCCTTCTTTACAACAAATGTAGCCCAATTAAATGACTGCTCACTGACTCCTAAGGTTAAAGGAACTATCGAGAAGTTCTGTAACCTACTGCTTTCTAACCAGTACATAACAGAAAGGCTCCTCTTAAGCATTACAGTACATGGGCTTCTTTTTGCCACCTCCCATTTGTAGACTGCAACTGATCTGTAGATTATATACCTTGGGCATTCCTTTCTTCTCAAATCAAAATATGATTTCAGGCCAGAAAGCATGTGGTTCCTAATCTCAGTTTAGTTTCTGTGAATCATCTCTCTTTACTATTACAGCCAAATATCTTTCCCAAAAGGACTACTCATTCATTCAAGTATTTGAGTACTATTATGTATAGAAATTCTTCAAGATGCTGAAGAGAATTAAAAGCAATTTTACTAACAGAATTTTACACACTTGAAATTAGAACTGAAAGAACTGATTTAAGAGATGTTACTCAAGACACAGGATTGATGGAATACGGTCACTGATCGAACTAGATAAAAAGTAGAGGAGGGTTCCCATGTGCTATTCGGACACTGAGTAAATGGTTAGGTAATATTCACTGAGATAGGAAAAAAGGAAAAGAAAGAAGGTGGGGAATGAAGAAGTAGAATGATGAGAGGTTTTGGACCTGCTGAGTTTGAGGTCACAGCAACAAAAGTGTAACCAGGCCTTGGGCTAAGATAAAAGGCCTAAACTAGAGATGTACATTTAGAAACTATATTAGGATATAACTGACAGCTAGAGTCATGAAAATTGATGACTGGGAGTGAGGAGAGAATAGAGTCAAGGCTATTTCTAGGACAGCCAGAAGGAAAGGAATGTGAAGAGAACATAGAATAAAAACTGTCAGAAAGGTAGTCATAGATTCAGGAAAAGACTAATCATTTCAAAGACTGAAAAAACATCAAAAGACAAGGACTGAAAATGGTCCACTGGATTTGGTAATTATTAGGGAACCTTTACCAGAGAAGTTTCAGTGGAGTAATAGGGACAGAAGCATGAGTGCAAGGTACCGAGTTATGACTGGGAGGTAAGAAAGTCTTTTTAAGGAATCTGGCTGAAGATGGACAGAGGCGGAAATGGAATGAGGAGTTGGGAATGAGCTGTTGATGGGGTTTTTGTTCAAGATGGAGGAGCAGTACATTTATAAGGTTTGGGGAAGGAAACAATGACAAACTGAGTTGTACTAACACAAGAGTGCACCTGGCAAAGCTCTTGGGTTAGAGAAGATGTGAAGGGCTAAAGCAGACAACACAGGCCAAAGGATGAGCCTGAAAAAGGGCCACTTTTATTTAATAAAGGGAAGAAGAGAGCAGGCCCAGATATTTGTTTTTATACCTAAATGTTTTATCTGTCAAACTGGAGACAAGGTTACCTGCTAAGAGAAGCTGGTTAAAGCTTAAGCTAAGTAGTGAAGTATGGAATTGTCTATACCATCCTACTCATCACATTGTAGGATACTGTTAATTAGCTTTTAATAAAGTTACATTTAAAATCCCTAATTAATTCATTAAAAACATCTTTTAAAAATGAAGAAAAAATAAAAACTTTCTGAAACAAAACACTGTGAAAATATATTGCCAGCAAACCTACTCTACAAGAAATACTAAAAGAAGTACTTCAGGCAGAAAGGTTATGATACCAGACAAAAACCTAAACCCACACAAAGAAATAAAACAAATGAAAGCAAAAAAATAAATAAATAAATAAATCCCTAACTATATTGTGAAGCTCTCTAGGGAAGACTCTAGAGAAGTTCTTTTTTTTCCCTCCACACCTGAAAACTACCACATGTAGCAGTAACTCTCCAAACAGTGGATGATTTAATGTAGCTGTGCTTTAGAATCAGCAGCAAAGATAGGATGAAACAAGGGACGAGACAGAGACCCCTATTACCTCAGTGCCATACAGAGGACTGCGGCTGCTTTAGCAGAACAGAACCCCCATGTGAGAAGTTACATGGAACTGGGTGGAGGATCTGGAAGAAACACTTTTAGCCAATGACTATATGATAGAAAAGACACATCTCTCTCCTACTTTCTTCACTATCCTAAATATTTCTTCCCTTTTTGGCTGCTTCTTTCTATGAATATCCTTCTTTCCTCTTTAGGACCTGGACTACAAGACTGATCAATCAATTGATTGATCTAACTCCCTGCCTTTCTCCCCACCCCTTTTCCCCTCTCTCTGCCACAATATGCCTAAAGTGAAGTATATTTTTGTTACTGCTGTCATAGTTCTAGAGATTTAGCTTAACCAAGGGGTTAGATATTTTTGCACTACTGAGCCTCAACCCAGACTTAATTTCATTAGATTTTTCTTTTTGTTTTTTTATAAGTAAATGAGCTAAAATGCTTATATTTCTCATTTTAAAAAATCCATTTTATTCCCCTCCCTAATTTTTCTGACAAACTCATAGCTTCCTACAGGTTATTTAATTCTAAACTCACTCATTCACATTTTCTCTCTCTCTCTCTCTCTCATACACACACCCCCCTGAGTTAATCACTGGCCCTTGGCAGAAAATACAAGCATGTCTTGCTTTTAAGAAAAATATTCTATTATGTAAGTTTTCATTAGAAAAATTGTTCTTGGAAAACAAAGTTCATGTGTAACTGAAAACTTATTTAATGTGCAAATAATGGTTAAAAACACAATGCTGGATTTAGATTATCTGGATTCAAAAACTGGCTTCACCATCTAATAAATATACAACCCTCTCCTCCTCTTCTTCCAGATGGTTTCATGGGGATATCCAACTTCCATAACTCAACTGGGTAATTTAATCCATTCCTTACTTTAGCTACATTATGGATTAAGAGCCCTCTGTGGCCTGGCTTAAGTAAGTCAAGTTTTTAAACTTCTCCATGCCTCAGTTTCCTCATCTTTAAAATGAGGCCAAGAGCACCTAACATATAAAATTATAGAAAATTTAAAACATAAATTGTTAAAGGGCATTTTAAAAAATGACAGTTAAGAACTAAAATAATTATTAAAATTCTAAAATAAAGGCCTGGTAAACCCACACCTAGACTGCCTTAATTCTTAAGGATCCGTAAGCTTTGTGGCACCAGGCACCTAACTGGTCACAGACCTACTGAAACAGTCTCTGAAACACCAGCAGAAAGAGATGCTGCATTATTTTACTAATTGCTTGTTCTCTAAATTCCATTTCACTATCAGAAAGTTAAAAAGACTAAATTGGAATTAGCAGGAAAGATTCAAAACAACACAAAAAATGTGTTATTTGATAACCATCTTTAATATTTGGTGAGCTTCAATTATATGCCATTCATTGCTAGGGTTTGAATAAGATGGTCTCCAAACCTAAGAAGCACGGATGAGGGAGAGAGACAAATGTAAAGAAATAAGTACTGGAGTATAATACAACACTGTCCTGATGAATAATACACAGAAAATAGTGGGACTCAAAAAAGGAAATTAGTCAATTTTTAATGAGGAGGAAGGATGAAAGTCTGGTCTCTGGAACAAGTTATTTTTCTACTAAAAGAAAAATATTGATGAGAACTTTTAAAAAAGCAATGCAACTGGAGAGCTCACTCTGTAAGCCTATAAAACATCAGGCAAAAATACAATTTCTAAATAAGATTATAGATATAACCCAAATGATATGATTGTTAAGTATTAAATATGAAAATTTAAATGATCTAAGTACATGATAAATTAGCCTACTTAAAAAAAAAAAAGAGGAGGAAGAGGCAGGGAAAGGAAGAGAGCCAGAGGAAATACATCAATTAATAACTGTGAGTTGTATCTATAAAACTCATCAACTTCATTCCTAAAACTATGTAACTGAATGACATATTTATTGCAGTGTGCCACACAAAACTGAGTTCTTTGACCATGAGCACGTTTAGGGTTTTTGTTAGGGACGGGTTGTCAAAGGAATAGCCTTAACAGGCCCATATCAATTTTGAAAGCAGACAGAATGTAATTCTTTAAAAGATGACAAGGGGTACTATTTTCTATGCATATAAAATGTGGAAAAAATTGGATTAAACATATATATATATTACAAGAACTAAGAAAATTTGCCTTCTGAGGGGATTCCCTTTCTTGAACCTCAGAGAAACTGTGTGGGATCCTGCTACTACAATCGAAACTATATTTTAATACAACTTCCATCCAATCAATCACAGGCCAAGTGCTCTGGCTGAGAATTATTGTGCAGTATATGCATCTTTATTCAGAATTTAAGTATATCTGGAAGATCTAACATATTAATTTTCCTTAAATTACTTTCATACTAAGCCCAAACTGGCAGAAACTCTCTTCCTAATTCACTTGTAAATGTGCCTTGGACACTCAAATGGGAGACCTAACACACTAGTAGATAACCTTAAAGGTACAGTTAACACATGTGTGCAAATCATTACCACTCATTTGTCAATTAATTTAGGTAGCATTATTTCTTTAAAAATTAAACACATTTTCAGACTTTCACAAAATATTTATTCATTTTACATTTTACTGAGTGACTAATTTGTCGGGCACCGTGTTAAATCCCAAGGACACAAATTCAAACTCAGTTCTTCCCACTTCAAAAAGTAAAAGATTTTAAAGGCAAAAATTAAACACAGATAATATATAAAAAATATGTAAATACTGCCTGCAAATCAATAATACTAGACATAACCTAAGAGAAAAATGTGGAAAAACATATGAATAGGCAAACTTCTGTTTGTAGGGAAGGAGGGAAGATTGATCGTCCTCACTGATCAAATTAAAATCTACTATTTCACATCCATTAAATAAACAAAAACTTACATTATGTCAACACCAAATGCTGGCATCAGAACTTTTATACACTTTGAAAGGAAGTATATATTAATAAATTACTTGGGAGAATAATTCAGCAAAATTTACTAAATTTGAAGGTACTCTACAACCCTACAACCCCACTGTCAAAAATATGCAAGGCCCTGAATAGACATGATTCCATTTACATAAAATGTCCAGAACAGGCAAATGTGTAACAGAAAGTAGACTAGTGGTTGCCTACGGACTATAGGAAATGGAGGAAATGGGGGGAATGGAGAGTGACTGCTCAAAAATACAAAATTTCTTTTTAGGGTGATGAAAACGGTCTAAAATTGAAGGTTGTACAACCCTGCAAATATATTAAAAACCACTAAGTTGTATACTTTAAATGAGTAAATTGTATGGAATATGAATTATAGCTCAAAAAAAGCTATTACCAAAACAACAATAAACCCTTCATTCAATAAGCAACCAAAAACTCTCCTTTCATAATTTAAATTGCAAATTATACCCCTTAGAAGGTATAAGCGGAATTAAAATTTTCCTCAAAGTATAAATGACTGGCAGAAGAGCCCATTGAGGCATTATTGAGTATCTGAAAAGGGCACAAGAATCACCTGAATAAGGGTACAGATGAGGGGGAGAAAAGAAGCTGCAGTTCTAAGGGTAACTTTTTCATAATGTAGCCTAGAACCAGCATTGCTTAAGAGTCTATTACCTATATTTACTAAATTGTCCAAAGATTAATGAAAATGTAATAAATAGCCTTTGTAAACAAAGATGTTACTCACTGTATCTAGATGTGTTTTAGTGAGGATGTTTTTCCTATACTGTGAGGGATCTGGGCTAAGTAGGTCAAAATCTCTCACATGGCACTCTTGTAATAGGGACAGACTTCTTGAAAGCTAGGAGAGGAAAGATGACTGGCTAGAGTGAAATTTGCAATTTGCGGCTGCTGACATTTAAGATCCCTTCAAAAACAGAAAGAAAAACAAAATGTTGAGATGATGATGAAATGTCAGCTCTTCTAAAGCATGTCTTTACAAGTGTAAATGGCTTAGCCTATTTAGTCAGCAAGAAATTGAAAATTAAAATAATTTTTACTGATCTTATGGGGGGGGGGGGAGGCAAATAGTGGCCAGAGTGCTAGGACATAGGCAGTTGTACTGGTGCATTTATGAACTGCTACAAACTTTCTGAAAAATAATCTGGCAATAGCTATTTAAATTAAATAATTAAAATTACACACACATACTCTTTTACACAACAATGTATGTAGTAGGGAAAGAAGGGACTATAAACGGATCTAAAAATCTACCAAGGTGAGATGAGGTGAAATGAAATATGGTATCTAAATATGGAATATTGTGCACTATATATCAGTGTGGTGTGAAAGGCTATTTATGAGCAGTGGATAAGTGGGAAAAGGTAGTTGCTAGTAAGGATAATATAATGCATATCTATTGTATATACAGTGTATTTTATATCCTATTTTAAAAAAAAACACAAATAAATGACACAATCTGTTTATACAGAACAGGGGTCTGCAAACTTTTTCTATAATGGACCAGAAAGTAAATACTTTAGGCTTTGCAAGTCAAAAGATCTCTATCCCAATTACTGCACTCTGCTGTTGTTAGAATGCCATAGACAGTATCTCAACAAATGGTCCAACAGAACTGTTATTTCTGAACACTAAAATTAGAATTTCATGTAATTTCATGAGTCTTGAAATATTATTCTTTTGATTTTCCCAACCATTTAAAAATAATATTAAAAATATTCCTAGATCACAAGGATGTACATACAAAAATAGCAGACTTGGTGCAAGAGCTACAGTTTGTCAACCACTGATGCAGAATGCAAATGAAACTGTTAACAAGAATTATCTTGTGTAAAGTCTGACTTGTTAAAATGAGCAAGCATATATTTATAATTTTAAAATATGTAAAATAATTTTAAAAGTATCTTCTCAAACGACAGGAATCAGTTTTAATGATAAATAATTTTTATTAGTAAGGCTGAGAAACTGTCTTCATAATGAAAGTAGGTGGTGTATTAATTTTATGACTATTTCTTCATGGCTACAGAGAGAGAAGAATAAAGAGAAAATAGAGAAGGTTAACTTTCAATTTTTATTTAGGCCCAAATTAGAGAAGTTGGTATTTCATGGTACTTCTTGTTTCAGAGAGTAAAATCTTTGCTTACTTATAGTGAGGATTCTCAAGCTGGTAGTCAAGCTGGTAGAAATGATAAAGTTCTACAATAAGGAAAAATACAATCCTTCTGAGGAAAAATATGAGACTATTCAATCAGAGTTCTATGAGAGGATAAATATATTCACATTTTAAGAAAACATTTCCTAGGCTTCCCTCGACAGAGCGTATTTAAAAAAAAAAAAAAACACCAACATGTAGTTCAAAGGACCTGATATTGTGAATAAGGAAGTGACTGAGAGACAGAAAAGAAGTTATTTTCCAAGCTTATATCATATACCCAACACTGTATTAGGTCTATGGTAGGATATTAAAGTGATATAAGAGATAAACCTTACTCTCAAGGAGCTTTCAAAGATGCAAAAATCCTAAAGAAAATATTAGCAAACCAAATGCAGTAATGTATTAAAAAGATAATAAATCACCATCAAGTTGAATTTATTGCAATCAACCAATGAAATTTATCACCTTAACAGAAAATAAGATCATGTTCATTTCAACAAACAAAAGGCATTTCATAAAATGTAATATCCATTCAAAACAAAAATGTTAAATACTCTGAATAGAAGGAAACATTTTTAATCTGATAACTACAAATAGAAGGGAACATTCATAATCTGTTAAAAAGGCATTGTGTCAGATTATTATTTTCCGTATTTCTCTCTAGCGAGGCACACATATACATAAATAAATATATGTAAGTACACCAACCCTAGTGCTCTTCTTACAATGTCACTGACAGACATTCCTTTACCAAAAAGCAGGTTCTATATTCCCTCCTCTTGTAACTGGGTAAGGTCTTGTGACTACAGTATGGCAAAAGTGATGCTTACATGACTTCTGAGACCGGGTTCTACAAAGGATATAGCTTCCACATAGCTTTCTCTCTCTTTGGCCATGCTTGGTTTAGGAGAAAACAGCCACCATGCAGTGAGGAAGTTCACACTAACCCACTCAGAGAGACCACATGGAAAAACTAAAGTAGAGAAGAAATGAGGCTCCCTGACAGAAGCCAGCATCAAAAACCAGACATATGAGTAAATTTGCCTTCAGATGATTCTTTCCCTCTACTTGGCATCTTGCAGCCAAGGTGTGAGACAACACTTGAGAGAGAAGCCTTCCATGGTGTGCCCTATCTAAATTCCTAATCTATAGGATCCATGTTTGAAATAAATGGCTGCTTTATGCCACTAAATTTTTACTTGGTTATGCAACCATAATAACCAGAACATGCATATACCAAAAAACAAAAAACTACAACATCATATTTAATGCTGAAATATTGAAAGCTTTCCTTTTGAGACAGGGAACAAAAAACCAAGGATGCCTACTTTCACCACTTCTATTCTGTACTGCAGTTCTACTCAGTTCAGTAAGACAAGAGAAATAAAGATTAGAAAAGAAATAGAACTGTCATTCACAGACAATACAATTAGGTATATAAAAATCCTAAAAACATATAGATAGCTTATTAGAATTAAGTTTAATGATATTGATGGATACAGATAATACACAAAACCAACTGTATTACTATATTCTAACAGAAAGAGAAAAAATTTTAAGATATTTACAGCAGTACAAAAAAAAGACCTAGGAATAAAAATACTGATATTTAAGACCTCTGTATATAAAATTAGTAAATATTGTTGAGAGAAATTAAAGACCTAAGTAATTAGATAAATATACCGTGTTCATGGACTGAAGACTCAATGAAAATATGCCACTTTTACCCAAACTGATCTGGAAATTTAATGCAATATGGAAAAAATTTCAATAATCTGTGTGTGTATGCATGCGTGTATGCTCATGTGCATGGATTTGATAAAGCTTATTCTGAAGTTTATATGAAAAAGCAAAGGGTCAAGAAGAACTAAAATCCTCTTGAAGAAAAGATAGAAGGGAGGAGCACTTGTTCTACTAGATATCAAGACTTACTATGAAACTATAGCAATTAAGATAGACAAATGGACCCATGGAATTAAAAGAGACTCCAAAAATAACACCCACATACACACCAAAGGCAGTATTTTAGAGATCTCGGGAAATGAGTCATTCCAATTAATAATGCTCGGTCATATGGATCTCCATATGGGGGAAAAAAATAAAATTTGACCCTTATCTCAGAACATATTTAAAATATCAATTTCAGGTAGATTGTAGATCTAAGTATGAAAGACAAAACAATAATAAAGCCTTAAGAAAATATTTAAATAAGACAGGGAAATCACTGATAAAGGAAAAGATTGATAGCAGGATCAGTCTTAAAATTGGGAATGTCTATTCAAAAAGATACCATTAAGAATGAAAAGCTAAGCCAGGACAGGAGAAAGTAGTTGGAATAGGTAACTAACAAAGGGCTCATATCCTAAATATACAAAGAATGCCTACAAATCAATTACAAAAAGACCAATAGACAACTGTGCAAGAGACTTGAATAGAAACTTTATAAAAGAGGTCAAATGGCCAACAATATATAAAAATGTGCTCAACCTTATTAGCAATCAAAATATAATTTGAAACCACATTAACATACCACTGCACACTCACCAGATGGCTTACCTTAAAACAACTAACAATATCTAGTGTTGGTGAAGATGTGGAACAACAGGAACTCTTGGAAGGACTATGTACTGCTACAACCACTACGGAAAACTATTTGGCATTATCTATTAAAGTAGAATAAAAACATTTCTTACAACCCAACAATTCCAGTTCTGTGATTATACCCAACAGAAATGTGTACACATGTGTACCAAAAAATACGTACAGGAATCAGAGCAGCATTACACACAATAATCAGACATGGAAACAAACCAAATATCCATCAGTATTAGAATGGACAAATAAACTGTGGCATATTCATATAACCAAATATCATTCAGCCATGCTACTGAATGAACTACAGCTATCTACAACAACATGGATTAATCTCACAAAGATAATATTCAGCAAAAGAAACTAGATTATAAAAGAATATATGCTTTATGAGTCCACTTTTAGATAAAGTACAAAACCAGGCAAAACTATACTATATTGTCACAAATCAAGAGAGAAGTTATTACCGAAGATGTGAGAAGGGGTAGTAATTGGTAAAAAACATAAGGAGGGAGGTCTTTTAGGGTGACGGGTATGTTCTCTTTACTGACCTGGATTATGATTACATGTGTTATACAGCAATAAAAAGGTTTCAAAATGTTGAGCTCACACCAATATATGTATATTTTTATACATATACTACTATTCTAATATGAGCACAACAAGACATACATATTTAATATGTAAAAAGTAAAAACTTGAAAACTATGGAATAAAGATAAAATAAATGATATCTAAAATGTCTTGCTAATAGAGGTAGCTTCATACTTTCAGTAGTTTGTTTCTCTGTGTGTGCACTGGAAAATAGCATACTTATTTCTTCCAAGTGAAGCAAATATTTTAATCTCATGGTTGCAATTTTCTATATTACTTTCAAACAGTCCAATACATACCCTTATTATTCTAATAGGACTCAATATCCAATACACTTATTATATTTAAATTTTACGCAGACCTGGAGAGGTGAATAATATTAAGACATGGCAAATAAACTCCTTTTTGGTTTTGCAATCATTAATTAATATTTTAGGGCATAATATATATACTTAGGGTAAGGTTCAGACAAGCCACCTCAGTAATTTTGACTTTAGGGAGATGATTTATCAGATCTCATTAAATTCTGATATTAAAACTCTAATGTGGTTGACAAAGAGCTTGAACTAAGAATAGAAGGATCAGCTGTGCCATTTTCTCATTTGTTCTCCTTTGCTTGACCTACTAACATTAAATCAATCGTTTCTTTGAAGAAATCTTTTAAAGTCACGTATCTATTTTAGGAGAATTAGATAACATGACAAATAAACATACTTAACAGCATACAGATAAATGGCAACATACTGCAATACATGGAGAGTGTATGAAAGAGCTCCACTGTCAACCGCTGTGCAGTGTGGAACTCCCTCTCTTCCTCACATGATAGATGACTATCTGACTGAATGAGGGGGCATGTCAATTGTTCTATTCAATATTGGTAATGCATAATTTCTTTTATTTAAGGTTTAAAAAGTAAATTTAAAAATTCTAATGTTTTCTCCTGCACGAATAAGAAATCATCTCACCCATCTCACTCTGAGAAACCGTTGTTGTGGAAGACAGCAGGAAGTGGCCAGATTAAAAATGCAATTTAAGTGGCTTATCCCCCTAGTAACTAAATGAAACTTGAATTTAAGGCAAAGAGAAATGAGGCTAGAATCTGGGCAATAGATATGTGGCTGCCAAAAATCACACAGGTCAGAGGTAATTGTAGTCTAAACAAGGCATTGGCAACATAAACAAAGGGGCAAAATAGATTACTGTCAGTGATGGAGCTAATTGATGGCTCTACCCTCAGCCTTCCCTTTATCTCAGTCAGCCTCTCTATCAAGACATCCAAAGAGTAACTTTCTTTAATCGACAAAAGTATATATTTGATATGGACAACTGATAGTTTTTCAATCATGTGTTGTATATTCATTATATGTAAATAAGATCATTTTTAGAGAACTCCGCTGCTTTGAATAATCTGTAACATATGGTATGAGTGAAAATACTGTGCTTATTATACAAAAGTAGCTTCAAAACAAATCTTCATGAACACACACCCCCCAACAAATTGCTGCTCCTAAACCCTTCTTATATAGAAATTTCAAAGAAGCTATTCTTGGCTGCAAAAGGGTTTCAAATGCTCCTGTACCAAAATAAAACAAAACCCCAAAGACATAAACAAATTTTTAATTTTTTAAAGCTTATGTTGAATGCAACGTGTCATTTTGTAATTTGTAAAAAGCTAAAAGAAAAATCAAATGTAAAAACTAAAGCACTCTAAAGATCTGCAGAACTTGGAAATTTATACGGCAGACCTTTTCAAAGACACCTGATATTTCCTTATGAAATATCTTCTTCAACTGATGCTGTTTCTGCAGTAATTAATCAATTCAAGGTCTACAACTAAACCTGTTCTTGGCTTCAGAATTCATTTGTTTCTATGTTCACTGTGAGTTCCTCACTGCCAAGTCATAACTGTTTAAATGATGTCAATGATAAACAAGGTAAATGCACTTCATTTAAATTTTTAGAAAAATGCACAACAGGCATTACTCAATTGCATTATACCTATATTAAAAGTTTTCACTGACTTTGGAAAAAAAAAAGGGGGGGAAGTCACTACCATACTACTGGCTGAAATCCAATGCTCAAATATTTGTCAAACTAAAGCAGTCTCAAAATTTAACGGAGTACCCATGTACACCTAGTATGGAATTTTACTGTGCTATCCAGACAGGAACCAAGTATGAAAGGCTGACACCAAAGTAATATGATGGGACAAACCTAATTCTCCTTTCCTCCACCCTTCTATCTCTTTTGTCGCACTCTGAAGGATCCATGTAAATGAGAGATCCAAGTAGTAATTCTCAAGTGTAGAATACATAGAATATCCTAGGGCCCACTTTGTAGAGAACGACGCAGTCTTCTAGGATCTCCCCAGATTTGACTCAGACCCATAATTTAATCCCAGGATCAATCTTACATTCTAGGAATTTTCCAAAAGTAAGATCATCAGACCCCAAATCAAATTCTCCATGTCTTCCCCAAAGTAAATCTACACACTCAAAAGTCAGATCAGATCCAGACCATTTTCTTGAGTGAGGCAATCTGCTATAACATTTGTTGATAGATCTGATACTTGGGCATGTGTTCTAAAGACAGCCCCAGCAATCAAGCAATGTAGTTCAAATTACCTAACTTCTCATTAACACAACAAATATATCCACACACAAATATGACCAAATGTAGTGTATAAGCATATTTTAAGGATCCCTAGAGAGCATTTTTTTCATGGGGAGAAAGCTCTGTTGAGGTCTGTATTATGTAAATAGCAATTCAAGCACAGTGAAGCCTAAAAGGCAAGTGTTAGGTTTCAAGTATTTAAAGTTACTATATGAAAAACAGTAACCATCTGTTTCCTGAGAGGGCCAAACAAGATAAAATATGCTCAACATACAACATGAAGAATGTAGGTTAGACAATTTTTTTTTTAACAGTAAAGGTTAATTCTAGGAAGAATAAAATCTTGACAAATAAGAACTGCTTTCTCCGAGAAATCTGTTAATAAACTGCCTTGATGGGTTAAGTATAATATTTTATCACCGCAGGAGGATTTATAAATTATCTTCTACAAGACTCTGTTATCCCTAAAATTATAGAATTCAAATTGTTTGACTATCCCCCTCTACTTAATTAATTATGCTGAAGCTAGGAGAAAAATTTTAAACTACCACTTATGGAAGTATACATTAGCAAGAGGGAGTGAACTGGTTACTGATTCTTAGAGTTCAGAGGAGTTCCACAACAGATAAGAATAAAATTCACTGGAAATATAATACACATATCTAGTCCTTGTACTTTGACACCAAAGGTATCTAATATGCTTTAACTTGCAGGTAGACTTTAAACAGGAAACTTACTCAGTCCAATTGTGAGCATATTGATGAAAATTGAAAATTTACTCAACTGACAAAGTTGAAAATATAATTTTTTTTCTAACTATTTGCTCCTGATGCAGTTGCAAAATCAATTAGGACTGAAGTTCACTAAATTTCTTCTAACTTCTTTATTTCCTTGCCATTTCATCGATTTCAACTCTTAAGGCTGCGTGAGTCAGAAGGATGGGATAAACTTTGCATATAACCAATTTCAGACAACAAGCAATATTTCACTGGGTTCAACAGCTTTTCTCAATTGGAAAGCAAGTCAATTGTCCAAAACTAGCATGGTTAAAAACAGTGATCCAGCCATTCAATGAAATATCAAACACTCAACTAATTATCAGGCTATAATATAATAATCTAAAACTACTCATTGTTTAAAAACAAATTAAAAAACTGTATAGAGTTGACCCTTAAACAGCATGGGCTTGAACTGTGTGGGTCTACCTATATAAGGATTTTTTCAATAAATACCTACTACAATGCTACATCGTTCGAGGTTGGCTGAATCCATGGATGCAGAACCTGAATGCAGAGGAACCACGATACAGAGGACTTACTATAAAGTTACACACCCCGGTTTTTGACTCTGTGGAGGGTCAGTGCCCCTAACCCATGTTATTCAAGGGTCTACTGTACAACACATTAGCAATAATTATAAAAATACAAAAAATGGAAAAAGAACAGGAACACACTAATGAGAGTAGTTGTGCTTATCTTGGGATTGTGGATGGCTGTTTTCATTATTTAAAAAGATGATTTCTTCTTTTCCTCCAAAGATCTTAATGAGACTCTCAGGCTGAAGAGTTATGAAAACCTAAACCAAAGTTTGGCTGAATACATGATGAATAAGGCAGGCTGAAAAGTTCCCAACAGGTAAGTTCTCAAAGAGAGAAGATACAGCAATAGAGATTCTTTGTATTTTCTATCCTCCAGGGTCAAAGGATCAGAAGGAAAAAGTAACTTATACCTACATCTGAATATCTGCATCTTTCAAATTCATCAGAAAATAAGACAGACTGATGATAGACAAGACATGTGATAACCCAAGAACAGCAAAATGTTAATTACAGAATCTAAACGGTGGTTATATAGGTGTTCTTTGTAAATTATTTCATTTTTTCTGTATATTAAATGTTTTTCATAATAAAACAAAAAAACTGTATCTGGGATAGACACATTTCTAGCAGAAAACATAAATAAATTGCAGAGTACTCTGGAAGCTTTTATAGGGAAATAAAAATGTTAAGGTAGCTGAATTTTATGAAAATCAGTTTGGGTTATAGCATTTGAATACCAGTCTGTTAAAAAAATAAGTTTTATATATGCTATGTGCAGTGAACAGATTCTTAGATCCTGTAGTAGCATAGCTAGTCTCCAAAGGTGACGCCCACAATAAGCCACACCTCCCAGAATGGATGCCCTTGCAGAGCCCTCATCTTCAAATTTGGGCTGGCCCTGTGACTTGCTTTTTGACCAACAGAAGTTGCATAACTTTCAAGACTAGATATTAATAAGCCTTGCACATTCTAGACTCTAGTTTCCTTCTTCAGGAGTACTGAGTTGTCACTTCAGAAGTCTAACGAGTCTGAGATACTATGCCAAAGAGGCCACATATATGTGCTTGGTTGGACAGTCTCAGCTAACCCAAGCCTGCCAGCCATTCAGATAAGTATCAGACATGTAAATGAAACTGTCTGACCTTCTGGTCGTATATCACCAAGTAACCTTTTTTTTTCTTACTGAGTTATAGTCAGTTTACAATGATGTGTCAATTTCTGGTGTACAGCACAATTTTTCAGTCATACACGAATATATACATATTCATTTTCATATTCTTTTTCACCGTGAGCTACTACAAGAACCAAGTAACCTTAATGGGAAAGAACTGCCTAGTTAAGCTCTGCCCAAATTTCTGACCCACAATAATGTGAAATGTAACAACATGACTGTTGTTTTAAGCTGCAAAGTTTTAAGGGTGCTTTTTTAAAAGAAGAATACCTAAATAAGGTACCTAAAACAGTAAATATAGTCCAAATTCTTCATTTTTAGAAAATGATCCATTCTCAATGAACTGAAAAATAAAAAAGAAACCTGTAAACTCTAGGCTAAGTAAGTGAGAACAAAAACAAAGAATAGGGCTAGATAGAAATATCGCTGCCCAAACTATTCAAATATATAAATCCCACTGCATACTAAAAACTCAGCTAAGCAACAAACAGCAGAGCGTTTCTTAAACCATTAAATTTGTACATACCGAGTGGTATTTATAGAAGAGAAAATGTGTTAGATGAAATTTTTGCTGTTTAAATTCATAGTGAATCCACTTTTTTTTTGGTCAGTGATCTGTGACTTCCATCTAAGTTGCTGCCTTAGTTAATTGAGAATGAACTGAATCTAAAATGCTAAAATGTTTTAAGCCTCTACAATTTAGTTTTCACTGACTTGCTGGGAAAAAGTTTAGAGATCAAAAATTTATATACATTATCCACCATTTAACACAATACTTGACAGAAGCAATAAAACAAAGTTCTATGACTATACATGTAATGGTGCATGAAATGTTGATAGAATGAACATAAAAAATCCTACATATCCAGCTTGTAAGTTATAATTGTGTGAGGAAACTGTAAACTGATGTATCTAAATAACATTGTCATTAATATCCTTAATTTTATACTAGTTTTTAGAAAACAAAAAAGTACCTGCTAAATAGTTGTAAAATATGAATTAAAACTACAATTCCTATATCTGTCCTAAAACTGAAAATTTAGTAGGTATTAAATTATTGCCTTTATTAATCTTTTATTTCTTTTATATGTATGCTTCTGGAGTTTTTTCATGCTATTAAAACAATAATCAACTATTCCTTTCTTCCAGTAAAGGTAGCAGAGCAAGATTCAAATGGCTGCTGGGAAAAGAAAAATGGGAGACATTAAGCTTTTTAAGATGAAGCACCCATTTGTAATTTGAAGGTTCATTTAAACAGTATATAAAGTGGAAAGATTCAATCCCTGAAGATTAAAAAACTATCAGAAGTTCTTAACATTAATGCAGTTCAGTTTATTTTTTTTCTTTATGATTCAACCAACGGAAAACTGGATAAATCAAAAGAACTCTACACAGCAATGAAAATGAGTAAACTATGCACTATGTTGACACCTAAAACTTACATAGTACTGTAAATCAACTAAAACTCAATTAAAAAAATAAATTTAAAAAAAGATAGTGAACAAACTACAACTCTATTTATCTTGCAAATATAATGCTGAGGAAAAGAAGTCCGACAAAAGAATGATTTCAAAAACACCCAAAATTAATCTATGATGTTAGAAGTCAAGACAGTGGTTATCCTTAGACAGGAGAAAAGAGGAGTGACTAGGCATCACCGAGGGGCTTCTGGGATTCTGGCAATGTTTTTGTGATCCAAGTTCTGTTTTGTTATGATCTGTGTACTTTTCCTATATGTATACCATACTTCAACTAAAAGCTTACACTAAGGCGGAGGGTGGCAAAGCTGTAAGATTTTAACTTTTTTACATCTGAAGCAGAGGTGTTCCTACTCTTCATTCTTATACTTTACGCTAGTATGTTCATTTGTTTGCAGAACGATGGCACAAGATGATATAATTATAGATGGTGGCTTGGAGATCACATAAGCCAAATGAGAATACAAAAACTGACTTCCAAGGTTACATAACATGGGGCCAGGACCAGGACTAGAACACAGGCCTCCAAACTCCTATTCCAGTGCTTTACTACTACATAATACTGCCAAATCCTTTCTCTAGTAACTACTTTTAAAATATCTGCAGATATGCTTTCCTATTCCTAAGTCATGATCAATATACAATGATATAATGATGCCCTAGAAGAAACACTGGAAAATGTTATGATGATACACAGAAATGTATGAAAGGGATAATATTTCACCTTACCATGGCACTGAATAATGTACATACAGGAAAAGTATATGTCAATGTCATGGCAAAATATCTTTTAATTGGATAGAAAAAAGTTTTAATGAGGAGAAAATTAAGACAGAATTTTAGCAGTGACTTGGTGGAGAAGGGAAGCTTTCTAAAAACGACTGCCCCCCCCAATAGTCTCAAACATTTATAAAACATTCTGACTTATAATAAAACTTAGTTACATAGCTAAGAATATTAACTGCAATCTTTTTTTTAATTTCCCTTCCTTCTTTAAAATGCTGAAGCAGTTAAATAAAAATTTTAAATGGATATTGAAAGGTAAATTTGGAAGTCTAATATTTAATTTAATTAATTAAAGGTGACTTTAAATATACACTAGTTCAAATTTCAACCATACAAACCATACATCACTTTGTAAGTAAAAAAAATGCAATTAGAAAGTTTTCATTAAGAAATTAAAATCAACAAAAACATTACAATCTTAATAGATGACCAAAATGGCACCAAAGTAGTCAAGTACCATGATGACGAAAGAAAGCCATTACAAGTTTACAAACCATTTTATAGGTTTAAGTGCTCTATTGCATGTCTGAGAAGAAAATATTACTGTTTGCTGCCAGTCTAAGTTTATATCACCCACCAAAACAACGGGTAAATCTTATTCTAGTCAGAACACTGGCAACAGATTATGCAGTAACAGGAACAAAGTTATACAGTCTAAATTTCATTATTTCAATGAAAAAGTATATCACTTTTCTGGAAGGACAGATTTCAATGTCTTTTATAACATTTTATTTGCAGATTTTAAATATCCAAGTCCTTTTAATAATTAGAACAGACCCTTTAGGCATGTCATACTTTAAAGCAGTGACTTTAAACTTCATTACAAAGGACAGAGGGAATTAATCCATTGGTTCAGATACTTTTAAACTACTCCAGTATATATCCACCCAAGCCAATTTCTTCATTGTTCTACAGATAATGCTCATTTTCTGGTCTTAAAACAATTTGGCCCACCTCTCTATATCCTATCTTCAGGATCCACTACCTTATTGCCTCCAAGAAGTTCTTCCTTTCATTCTACTCAACACCGAACTCTTTCTTTCCTAAACTCTCATAAGCCTCACCTCTACCATTTAGTACTTTCTACCCAGCAATATATGATTGATTTTTCTCAACTGTGCTTATAGATTGTCAAGCAAATCCAACTGCAATATGTACTATATGGCCACTTACAGAAAAAGTTTGCCAGCCCCTGCCATACAGCAGATTAGATAAAAGATTAAGATTTAGGTATTGAAATCAGACCAACCTGGGTTCAAAATCTGTCTATGCCACTAGTTATGTAGCTTGTCCCATCATTTAATACTCTAAAACTCAGATTCTAATTTTTTTTAAGACAGACGATAGTATCTATCTCATAAGACTGTTGTGAGGATTAAAAAGGATAAACATATATAAAATGCTTAGCACTATACCTAATACATAGTAAGTACTAAATAAACATGAGACGATGTCATTGTATTTTTATTATCATCATTATACAGTTGCAGGGGAATCTCTCTCAAACTGTTGGGGTCCAGGATGTCTTACTCTATATGACACAAAAGTACAGTACCTGTCTCTCTTCTGATTTTTTTTCCCGCTCTGCCTCCAGGCAACTAAAACCCATATCAAAACATGTAGAAAAGGCCTTTATCAAATACAGGTGGCTATGAAGTTTGGAAACAGTATTAATCTATGATACCAGATTTTATAGCCACCTCATACAATTGCTTCCATAGGCAATGAAACCACCTACTATTGTACTACAAATAAAATCTATATAACATTCAACGGAACTCTGCTATATTAACTTTAATTACAGCTATGTCAAGACATTTGTTTGCTTAATAGTAACAAATCAAATTTATTGAAGTTCAGAAAAATGATACTGTATATAATATAGATTCAAAATATTTTTATTTCAGATCCTATGATAAACAAAAAAGGGCTACCATAGATGGAAAGATAAATTATGTCCATTGGAGCATGAAGGAAAAAAACAACCTTTACATGATATTTCCATAAATATCTTGTATTTATAACTTATATTTTAAGTTTTAAAGGTTTAATAAACAGTCTTAAGTTCAACTTCATACACCAAGTTAAAAACTGACATATACTGAGCCTAGCTGTGTAATCCTTGGGCAAGTTACTTAACCTAAGCCTTAGTTTCCTCATCTATAAAATGGAGATAATAATACTAACTCTTTCATAAGCTTATTGTGAGGATTAAATGAGTTAATACGTGTAAAGAACTTGGAATAGAACCTGATGCAGAGTGGTGCTCAATAAATGTTAGTTATTATTATTACATATTCATTTAATTAGTTAGATTTTGATGGGAATGTTGTTAGTTTCTTGTTGGCATGCAGCCAAGAAAAACATCCTGAAAATTAGCACAGGTCACAAAATCTTTAGAAATTGAATTCTATTGATGGAAATTAGAATAGAGGTATCTTTCATCTAAAAAGATTTTATGTACATGGACTTCAGACTTTAAACTAAGTCATAAATCTAAAGACTGTCATCTTCCAAACTTGGAAATTCTGGAAAGTACTATACCACTGCCTAGTTGCTGTTGCAGTCAACAATTAGAGGATGCAATTTACTTCATTTATCCGGGTCATCCCTAGGAGAATAAAGCAGCCAATCCACGGACAAGAGGCGGGGTGGCAAAGACCTGGCAAACTACACTGTGGTAGTTTGTGGGTGGGCCCTCATTTCCTGCCCGTTTCCTCTTTTCCCCACTGCAAAGCAGTGTAAATTTCAGTGCTTTACTATTTTCTCCCACAAAAATTCAACACAAGGCAAACCAATATTATCATACAAGAGACTGCAAAAATGTCTAAAAATGCCAGAAGAGATTTAAAACATCCGTTAGGTATGAATTTAGAATTGTTAAGATGTTTAGAACCAAACTGCTGAACTTGAGGATTACTGTCTCTACAAAGAAAATGATGAATCTGAATTAGTGCCACAATTTCTGAAACCACCTTTTCATCTAGAAAGCTCAAGCAAAAAAGATAGCTTTTGATCCCAATGACCAGTAAATAAGAATTCAACATATATTTGTTAAATGAGCTAATTAATTTGCCTGATAACCACAAATTAACATTTATCCATATAAGCATTTACACTGAATTCACATAAAACTTCTTTCTGTAGCCATCTGTATAGCAAAGGCCATAAGTAATTTTAAGGAATGAGAAGATATCCAAATACAATGATCTTTATCTCCAATATTCAACTGAACAATCTACTTCTGTGACCACTCTACACCTTATCATTCAAAAGAGTTACTTATCTGAAATCTTAAAACTCATGACTTTGATCTACAACCACCAGTTCTTATCCTTCAGCTCTTTCACACTTTTCCCCATCACACTTCACTCTTCAACTTCATGGAAACTTCTGGTGTTATGCTCCTTCATTTTCTCCCTAACTATCAGCCTGTTTTGGCTTCATTTCATTCCTTATCCAGCCTAGACTCCCAAGAGCTATCCTTTCAACCGTTACCTGTAGTTCACTACAATACCTCCAACTTTTGGCTCCTGGTTCTTCCCACACCATTCTCCTTCTTTCTCAAATCTTGTCCCCTACATTTACCAGACTACTGAGAGGGTAGAGGGGATGATATGCACCACAGAGGCCACCATAAAATCCATGGCTATCAAACTCATCTGTGTCTCTCTACATTTCCCAAGTAAACTCCCACTCCCATTAGCCTCAATAACTATTTCAAATCCTCGCAACTCTCTTCCAGCTTTCAACTCCACCACTTCTACCTCATACTTACTCTCTGAATATGTCCTCACCTCTTCTTTTAAAGAGAAAATAGCAGCCGTCAGGTGGAAATCTCTCTCCCCAAATCAGCATCCTTACTTCCTTTTCTCATAACAAAGTGAAACAGCTGTCTCTTTGGTCAAATACTAATTCTTTCCCAGTGCTCCTCAGTACATCCCCTACTACTATCTGCAGAGAACTTAGGTCCATCACACCTGCATCAGACATGTGCTCCCCCTCACATCTGACCTATCTCCTGGTCATATGCCCTCAGCATACAAATATATTCACAACTTTATCAACTCAAATCTATGATTTCAAAATTTTTAGACAATTATACTACTCAACTTAATGAAAATAAAATATTCCATTTAAATGTAGTCAAAGTATGACATGAAGTATGACCAATATTTAAATAATCATCAAAGATACATCTGTCTGCCATGAAAAAGGAAGAACAGACCCAGTAACATTTGGTTAATGAAATACTAGGTTCTACAGAGAATTCAGTTATTGAAAACTAATTAACTTTAATAACACTTGGTACAATAAAGATTGGAGAAAAAAATCTCCAATGACCTGATGTTACACTTCCGTCCAGGCTTCCTGTAGTAAATACGTAATGTTGCAATAAAGCTCCCTGAAAAATGAGTCATCTTGAACCAAACATAATCAACAAGATAATGATTAACCAAAGGCTGGCACAAATCCTACCAGAATAATATAATTCAAATTCAGTCTCTTAAAAGATAACTCATGCTTAATGCTGATATCTTAGAAATGTAAGCCAGTGATGGGGCTATATAATATGTCTATATATTGACACAAGCATATGCAGAAATACATTTAAAATATTCCCATCTTAAGTTTTTATAATTATCATCATTTAGCTACGAAACCTAACAACAAATGGACTTTACAGTGTCATGTCTCTGCTCTGGAAAATTATTTCCTAATGCATTTCTGCTTATTTTAGTAAGGCATAAAAACTGAGCATGTCACATTAGGCACTATATTACTATGAATACTGTATCCTTAAAAATGTAATATACTGTCTTTCACACAAAATTTAATTAGTGAAATATCATGTAGGGCATAAGCTCTAATGTTTTATCCAGCAGCACAATGCAGTTAGCCTATACCCTCTTTCTTCAGAACAATACAAATCCATCAAATGGCTAACGCAGGATAGGAATATATCTATGGCCAAGTTAACTGGAACCTGAAGGAATGAACCTGTAATACTGACCTCAGAAGCACAGTTTCTATAAGCAATGAGCTAGCTAACCATGTAACTACTTGGAGAATTATTATATAATGTAACATTCAAACTAATAGAAAAGTAAACCAAGGTCTTTAACAAACAATGAGTGCTGTTTGTTATTGTTCATAAGGAAAAAATGACCTTTATCCCTTATCTCATACCAGATACACAAATTAATTTGAAGCATAACTAATCATAGACCTAAAGTAAAAGCACTAGCCAAAGAGAACCAATGATGAATCAGAAACTTCACCAAAAATTTAAAACTTCCTACTTATCAAAAGACACCATTAAGAAAATATGCAAGCTATATGTGGAGAGAAACAGTAACAGCACA
Organism: Vicugna pacos; assembly: GCF_048564905.1. NCBI lineage: Eukaryota > Metazoa > Chordata > Mammalia > Artiodactyla > Camelidae > Vicugna > Vicugna pacos. The sequence continues at coordinate 31,475,117 of NC_133001.1, forward strand.
TATAGCTGACAAAGTACCTATATTCAGAATGTGTACGTATAACAAATCCACATTAAAATATACATAATCCAGTAGGAAAAATTGTGAAATGAAAATAAATAAAATAATTGATATATAGAAAAATATGTTTTGTTTAATCTTATTTAAAAGGACTTAATTTTCTTCACCAGATATTGTAGGATATTCCAGTTTTAAATACACCATTAACATTAGAAATGGAAAGTTTATGATAACCATCTTTTTAATGTATTTTTATACATACGCTATAAAAATACATTACAAAAATTATTTAAAATAAGCAAAATATGAATTGCCCTAAAAATGGTAAAAAGGAAATCTTACAACCATCTGACAATAAAGTAAGATCAACACATTTGAAGATAAGTATGCATATAACTCTTAACAAATAACAAAAATGAAAAAACTAAAGCAAAGCATATAAAAATATTTGAGAAATGTGAAATGAAAATAGGCCAAAACTTAAAAGAATTTAAATCCTTTTAGACCTCATTATAACATTAGATTGGGTTTGGCTCTAAGAAATAAAATTTCAACAGTGATTTCTTCACTAGGAAATGTTTCCACTGTCACTCTAAACAATTACACAACAGACATAATTCTAAATGCTCTTCCTCTTTTAATTCTTCATCCTCAAACCACCTTTTATTAATTTTTCCTTCAGTACAATAAACTGTCTGCACATTATATAGTATTTACTATGAAGTATGTTATGATGTAGCTAAAGACCAATGTGCAGCTAATGGCTCCAACCAGCCAGACATGTCAATTTCTATAGCCTCCCAGCCATGCTCTCCACCATCTCAGAGCCTGCAAAGCAATTTCACTACTGTTGGGTTTCACTTATCACTCCTTTAGATTAGCAAAACCCTGACTGCTTTGTACAGATGTACCAAGAATCTCAGGGTCTCCTGGTAAGGACTGGAGAAAACTGAAAATGATGATAGTGGAATCAATTATTCTCAGAACTCTGAAACAACAGCAACTGCCTTCTGGGCTTTTGAATTCTAGTGGAAACCAATTATTCTAGCAAAATATACTCACAATTTAAAGCTTGAAGTTTCCAAACGATCCTCACTCATTTCTCATCCAACCCTTCACGCTGTTATAAAAGTGATGAGAGGACCATGATCTTTGCCATAAAACAGCTTATTAGTATTTGAGAGATTGAAGTGGTCAGGAAATTGGAAAGAGACATTCAAAACTAGATATTTTTTTCAAATTCACTTTGAGGTAGTGATAAAACATAAACAGTTAAGTGGCAATGAAAACTAGAGTGAAGGAAAGAGAACTGTGATACAAACAGGCAAATGAAAAGAACATACAATTAAATCAATAAATAAACAATGATTGTAAATAGACACAATTTGGCATGGCTGTCCAATTCATAATTCCCCCAGGTGGCCATGTGTGCTACCCTTTCCCTTCATTTGAGAAACTACTCAACCCTTCTCCTATGATTCTAAATACCGGTTCCAAATGAGAACTGTTACCTTCCTTCAGGACTCCTCCTACACACAACGATCAGTAGTAAGATAAAAAATTTGTGGTAAGCAGGACAAAAGTCCTGTCCTTGGATTTTTCAAACTAGTGCTAAGGGAAGGAAGCTCTGAGGATGCAGTTCCAGAGCTACAGGGATGACCCTTGCTGCTGCTGAAAGCTTATTTCAAAGAACAAAACCAAAATGTATACAGAAGTAGAGGTAAAAGGCAGAGAATTCCAATGATAATGTACATCCTTGCCCTCAATTATGTAAGTAACCTGTATTTTATTTTATGTGAAGTCCAGTAAGTATTTCCCACAGCTACTGTAAGGATTAAAAGAAATAACATAAAGGCACTTCATAAACTCTGTTTATTAGGGCTTATTCAGATTATTTAGCAAATGTAATCATTTTGGTTTTCAATAAAACTGAAATTGGACACATTTATACATATATTAAATAGAAAACATAGGTAATGAAACTCTATGTAAGATATTACTGCAATCGCAAAACAAATGCATAAGACAAGGGGTCAGCAAACTACAGCTGGACAGCCAAATCTGGTCTGCCAACGGATTTTCTATAGTCTGTGAGCTAAAAATAATTTTTACATTTTTAATTGGGAAAAATTAACACAGGAATATTTTGCAAAATTCAATGAAATCTATGTTTCAATGTCCATAAATAAAGTTTTATTGGAATACAAGCACACCCATTTATTACATATTGTCCATGGCTGCTTTCATGCTACAACAAAGTTGAGTAGCTGCCATTAGAGAAAGTGTGCCAACCCCTATACAAGACTGTAATTACACACACCAAAACACTTAAGATGATTGTTAGGGAGATAAGATTATAAGTCATTTCATCCTGTCTCTATTTTCCCAGTCTGAGATGTAATATTACTTTCTACAAAAACAAAACTTTGTTAAAGAAAAAAATTTTAAGAGTCTTTAATAGCTTCTGATTTCCGTTCCTCCACTGTGTAGCTCTTCCAATTCATCTAAGTCTTTCCCATACCAAGTAAAGAGCACCACCAAGTCGATCAGGCTAAAAAACTAGGCCTGGATAATCACGGGATCATGATTCATTCCCTTTCTTCATCCCTTACATCCATCCATCGGCACATCAACAGGCTCTCCAAAATATATTCCAAATGCTACCACTTCTTTCACCTCTACTACTCAAACCCCAGCTGTCATCTTTTACTAGTACTCCTGCAAGAACCTCCTAACTATGATCTGAGCTGGTGAGAATTTGAGGGGAAAGGGACTTAAGGTAGTAAGCTTTGGCAACAGAAGAGGATACTATAGAAAACTAACATACACTCAGTCCAAAATTTAAGTTTTATTGTTCTTGTTCTCATTTTGGCAAGGATATTCTCAAGTCTTAAAACAGTTCTTTTAAAAGAAATCTTTCAGCTTTCATTTAACAAATCTTGCTGCTTCTTTCCTGCATTTCTAAATTTAAAATCAAACTATAAATACCTATTCTGGTTGTAAAACACACCACTGGAAAAAAAAAATGAAGCCCAATTTTGACTTCTTAATGTGTCTTGTGATGTTGGTGACCAAGAAAATGGATTAACTGTTCTCTTATAGCTCTATATTTTGACTAAATAAAATTTGGTGGCTGAATTTTCCATAAAACACTCATTCTCCAATATTCAACATAAAAAATAGTAGCAAATGAAAGTAGTGTTGTATCGTGGAAAGCATACTGGATTTCTGAAGGTGTAGTATTTGGGCTTTAGTTCTTACTTCATCACACTAAATGTATGATCTCAAACTAGCCGTCTTAAATATTAAAGCTTCCTCAATGATAGAATATGGATATTAATGCTGCTCTAACTCCTAAAATTGTTACTGAATCAAGGGAGGGCATGTTCCTGAAAGTAATTTTAAAAAGTAAACTCAAAAATATGAATATAAAATGTTAACAACAATCATTGAAATACATCATTTTCTGTCAGTCTACAAAGTTTTAAAGTTAAATTTACCTCCTCTAAATTATTTTTAAAATACAAAAAAATTTAACTGAAGTCTTTACTATACAGCTATAGTAATCAAGACAGTGTGTTATTTGCTTAATGATAAATATAGCAATTTATGGAACAGAATACAGAGTCCAGAAATAGACTGACACATATTTGGTCTATTGATTTTCAACAAAGGTGCCAAGGCAATTCAACGGAAAAGGACTAATCTTTTCAACAAATGTTGCTGGAACAAAGGGGTATAAATGTGCAAATAAAGGAAACTTGATTCTTACCAAATGTAAAAATTAACTCTAAAAGGATCACAGACTTAAAAATAAAAGCAAAAATACAAACTTCTAGAATAATAGGAGAGAAACTGACATAATAAGATATATATGTTTGGTTTCTGCCCCCACTTCCTGGCAAAAAAATTCCTAAAACTCTTGCAATTTTCTGAGTAACAGGGGTGAGAAGCATTCCTTTTAATAATACCTGAGTCTATGCTAATGAGGTGACTTTTGGAGGAAGGGGGCTGGTTGCCAAAGGAATCAACCACATGATTGGAAGGTCAGAACTTTCAGCCCCATCCCTTGACCTCTGGGGAGGGGGAAAACTGGAGACTGAGCTCAATCACCATCAGTCAATAATTTGATCAATTATGCCTATATAATGAGCCTCCATAAGAACCCTAAATGATGGGGCTCAGAGAGCTTCCAGGTTGATAAACACATCAAGATGCTGGGAAGAGAACATGGCCAGAGAGATCATGGAAGCTCCACACCCCTTCCTAAGTACCTTGTCCAATGTATCTCTTCCATTTGAGTATTTCTGAGCTGTATCCTTTATAGTAAGCCAGTAATAGTAAGCAAAGTGTTTTCCTGAGTTCTGTGAGCTGTTCTAGCAAATTATCAAACCCAAGGAAGGGGCAAGGGAACCCCCCATTTATAAATGGTTAGTCAGAAGCACATGAGGTCTAAACTCACAATTGGCATCTGAAGTGGGGAGGCAGTCTTGAGGGACAAAACCCTCAGACAGTAGGATCTGCTCTAACACCAGGTCATTAGTGTCATAATTACCTGATGTGGAAAACCCACACATTTGGTGACAGAAGTGTAGTGAGTAGAGAAGAGTTTTCTTTTAGAATCTTTGTGAACTTGGGTTAGGCAAAAAAATTCTTAAATGGGACAAAAATGTACTATAAGAGAAAAAATAAATTGAACTTCATGCTAATAAACTGACAAAGTGAGTTTCATCAAAATAAAAAACTTGCACTTTTCGAAATACACTGTTAAGTAAATGAAAAGTTAAGTTGTAAATCGGAAGAAAATATTTGCAAAACACATAACTGACAAAGGACTTATATCCATAGTATACAAAGAACTCTCAAAACTTATTAGTAATAAAACAAACAATCCACTTTTTAAAAAACAAGCACCAGATAGGTAAATCCAGAGTTAGAAAGTAGATTAGTGGTTGCAAGGCTGTGGGAGACATGTATTCCAATGTTCATAGCAGCTGTATTCATAATATCCAAAAATTGGTAGTAACTGAAATGTCCATCATCTGGTGAATGGATAAACTACTTGTGGTAATATGCACACAATAAAATGTTATACAAAGGGACAAATTACTGAAACACACAACATGGATGAATCTCAAGCGTTAAACCAAGTGAAAAGCACAAAAGACCACAGACTGTAAGATTCTAATGGCATGAAATCCCAGAAAAGACAAAATATAGGGATAGAAAGCAGACAGTGGTTGCCAGTAACTGGGTGTACAGGGAAGGGACTGAGTGCAAGGAAGTTCAAGGGAACATTTCAAGGTAACAGAAATTTCTCTATCTTAACTGTGGTAGTGGATACACAACTATATAAATTTTTCAAGATCCATTCTTCACATAAATTGGCATATTTTACCACAGGTAAAGCATAGCTCAGTAAAGCCAATTTAAAAAATTTGAAATCTCTAAACTACTCTGTAGTGCCGCTCTTCTTCACCAAAATCAAGATACGATAAAGAGGTGCTTGGTGATGTTTTAAAACAAATTATTGTGAGAATTTGTTATCAATAATGCATTTTACTTAATAACAGAAATGCCAAATTCCCAAAGGGATAGAATACACTCAATTTTAAAGAAGTCCAGTGAAGTCTGGGAAAACAGCAGATTGGCTCATCTGGGTTACACAAAGTATCAGTGATGAAAGGTAGAAATAGATTAACAGGCAGGGAAAGAAAACAATTCTTAAAACCGTGCACTAAAGACACTTTTTCATACAACTCGTAGGAATGTATCTTTATCTTACCTGTTGATTTTCAAATTCCCTAATTTTCCCTAGGGTACCTGGCAAGTCTGTCAGTATCCTATATATGTAATATATAGTATAATTATGGCACAAGAAGAAACAAGATAGCAAGAAATGAGACAAGAAAAGGGACACTAAGAGGCTCCATATGAGATTCCCAAAATGGCATGAGGCTGGAAAGGTAAACTGGAGCCAGGCGGCAGGGAATCTTGGATACCAAGCGAAGAGTTTATCTCACAGAAACTGAAAATCAGTTTTTAAGCTGAGGAGTGACAATACAAATGTATTGAAAGAATAACCCGGTCGCCGTATGCAGGTAAAATGAGTGTGGAAAAGATCAAATGCTATGACATTAATTTCTAGACATGAAAACAACTGCCTAAAGTGGGTCAGAACATTTAAAACTACATCAATGGTTTTCAAACTATTGAAACAGCATCTTTATTGCTGCTGTGCAATAGTCACACCCCCGTGAGTCCCATCCAAACCATCAACGCCATCTTATAGGTGCTGCTGCTAAACAACTGCTCAGAGACAGCAAGATCTCAAACTGCTTTAAGTACCGAAGCAGGTATTAAAGTCCGGAAAGAGAGAGAGCCAGAAGGTAAAAGAAGCGATCTCATCCTGGTCATACAACCCACTGTTTGCCTCTGCCAGCACTACCACCCACGAACAGCTGTCTGGGGCTCCACAGCGTCCTGGGAATTCTCCTTAGTAACTCAATAGGGGTCCTGAATCCAGGTTGGTAAACAGTGATCTCCAGTTATCAATCTGGGGCAGGGAGAGGGGGAAAGATGTTATAGAAATACAATCAAATTCTTCCACAAGAAAATAGTAAAACTGAAGGGAATACATATCCAAACATATAAAACTACTATAATAAACAATAAAACCTTAAATATGAAACAGAAAGACAAATTAAGAATCTGAGAATGGACATCTAAGAAGGATATATACTATTCCAAAACCCTATTATGTAAGATACAGTGACTAAGATGTACAACAAAGTAGCCTTAGCACAGTTGTCAATGTTTTACCTATCTGTTTTTGCATCCCAAAGATTACTTTTCTCTAAGTTTATCTGACACAACTGACATTCACAAGGCTGTATCACCATCCATTCTATGAAAAAAGGATGCATGTTTATAATTAACGATGCAGACATTGATGTTTATACAGGAGTCACTGACATCGTAAGAGTGAACAGTTTAATGAAAACTGTTTATTGTCTATCTCGCCTCATTGTAAGCTTCAGTAGAGCAGGGATTTTTGTTTCTTTTGTTCACTGATATATTCCCAGTATGGAAACAATTCCTGTTGTGCAGCACTTGCTGAATAAGTATCTGCTGAATTATTAGATTTTCATTCTGGGAGCAATAGTTCATTTCAGTCATCAAAAGTCTGGTCACAGATATATAATCATCATTCTCATACGAAGGGTTGTAAGTTTTATTCAATCTGCTTAAAAGTTACCCTTAAGAGTATTTTTTAGCTGAAATTAATGTTTTTGTCATTTAGATTACTAATTTATGTAAAGCGTCTGACATAGTTTCTGAGATCACAGCTAACCAAATGTTAGTGCCTTTGCCTTGCTACCCCCTTTCAAAAAGTTATCAACGTGAACCTAATTTCTTGAAATGTAGTCCATAAACTACTGCATCAACAATTATTTCCTAAAAGCAAGAATATCAAAAATCACAGACTTAACCACAGGACTCAAATTCCAACAAACACATAGAAAAAGCAAATATCTTAGAAAAGTATCACTTATATCAGGTAACAGAGAGAAGACAGAAGTTATTGAATTCATTGACTTAAATTAGGATGACAGCAGGAGGGCACAACTGACAATGGTCCCTGTATAGGTTGAAAAGTGCAACCAAAGTGAGCTCTGTTGGTAGTTTATCATTTAACCAGGTGTATGGGACTTTTTAAAATAATGTACATGTCTTTCCTTTAAGCCTATTTCAAGATCTGGGAGAGCTATGGTGGGTGACCTGACCTCTATTTTTCTGCTTATACTGTAAACAAAGACGTGCATTTGAAAAAACAAACAAACAAACAAACATAAAAGACTGGATGGTGGAGGTTTAAGACAGCTCTCCTTTGTTTCCAAAGCTTCCTATACTTTACCATCACAACTCATTACTCTGGATTTTAAAAGCCAACATCATAAGCTCCATAAGGACTTTGTTTATAGCTGGAAGAGTGCTGAGCACATACCAAGCATTCAATAAATATTTCCTGAATAAATACTGCCTGAATCCCACACAGAATTATAAGCTTCATGAGAGCAGGGATTTCGAGTGTCTCATTCACCAATTTCCCACTGCATTTAGCAGAGTGTGACACAAAGAAGCGAATCAAAACTTATTTACCCAATGAATGTGTTCATGACCAGGAAACATAAAAAAATAAGTGGCCTATATGAGACTCAAACCAATAACCTTAGCCCCATTTGCAGCATTCACTAATGAATCAAGATACGGAGTTTCACAGTATGCAAGTTTCAGTGTGCATATAATTATTAAATATCAGTCACAAGCATTCACAAATAAAAATTTCAAGAAAATAAGTCAAATACTGATTAATTCCCTAGTCAATTCTCTTTATTTTAAACTCTGTTCCATAATACCCTCTCTCAAATGATCCACAATAATAGATCCTAAAAATCGAGAGTGTTGTTTGTGCCAAAAACATATCCACATTAACTATAATTGGAGAGGAATAAAGAAATAAGATGAATGCCAAGAGGCAAAAGCTATGCCCCAACTAAACTGAAAACAGGATATCCTTCAAAGTTTGAAAAAAAAAAAAAAAGCCCTCCTACTCACTCAGCAACAGAAGTCAGTCAGACACTTATCTGGAACAAATGGCTCAGAGAAAAACTCAAACAAATTTTGTCATTTGCTCTGACATGTCACTTAAAGATCAGCATAAGCAGTTGTTCAAGACCAACGTGCAAGAGTGAAAAATGGTTTAAGGAAAAACGTCAGATATCAAAACTAAATAGTTTTGTTTTAAAACAGGAAGTCATCTCAACTTTAGGAAGTCATCAACTTTGGAAAGTCAGAGAAAATACATTCTTTGGAAAAAAATGTTTAAAGAAAAAAGAGGTGGCATTCTTATTATGGACTATGACAAATATAATACAGCATAGTTTGACTCTCTGATATACTAACACCTCACTGATCCAGAGGTTTATCCTGAAAGACAAAAAAACAAAAGATACTCTTAACAAAAGAAAATACATGGCCTATAATTTAAAACATACACATAGCATCAAGTTTGTGAACTAAAAGCTCAAGTATTTTATTAAGGGTCTCATTCACAAATCTATTACTTTACTTTGAGGGGCATCTGGTATTATGTTATTTACGTATCACCAACATTAGCATTATTTACTGGGTATGAGTCTGTCCACTATACAACTTAAATAGGTATAGGCCTTGACCTTTTTTGAGGTTCAAAACAATCCTTATATAAGTCAAGCCAGCTTTGTTATCTGGTTTCCTAGCCCAAAGAGGCTTTTAAAATTGGAAATCAAAAGAAAGGCTATACTAGAAACAATAACCAATCTAGTAACTACGAGCCTATAGTACTATTTCGAGCCAAAAGGTATCACGACTTCTTAGAGAAATAGCTGATTGCAAAACTGAAATGGGAAGTGTAAAAGAAATATTTGAACATCTTGTCACATCAGAAAGTAAGCAGAGAGCACTAGGATCAGGACTCAGGAAGCAAACTGAAGATGCTCCCACAGGTCAAAGATGGGAAAATCGAAGCCTCAAAAAGAAGAGTAATGGTAGCAGATGTAAATACGTTAAATAAATAAAAATCTGTAAGTTTCAATTTAAAGGATAAACAGAAGACAAAGAAACAAATTTTAAATAATCAAAGAATACAGTCAGTATTTGTGTTAAACTCTACAGGACAAGTGTAGTTTCTTTAACAAATTGCAAAGGAAAAAAGAAAAGGGAGGGGAAATACACAGATTAAAAGACTTAAAAGACATAGCAATCAAATGCAAAGTATGAATCTTGTTTAAACCCTGATTTAAACAAACCACTGTAAAATGACACTTATGGGACAAGGATATCTCACTGGATATTTGATATTAAGAAATTGCCATCAAATTTTAAGTTTAATAATAAGAGTCCTTATCTTACAAGAGCTATAACTCAAATATTATGGGTGAGATTTTCTTAAATAAAATAAATAAAAAGAGAGAAACGGGTAAAGCACACTGACACTAAGTGACAAATAACAGCAGGGAAGACAATTATAACTATTAGAGTCATTAAGTGTATGGAGCAAACAGCCCTACAAAAATAGCAGGCACCACTGTTTTATGGCACAGAACTATGTATGTCTAATGCTCATATTAACCACCATTAGTCACCAAGAATAAGTTAAGAATATGAAAACGAATGTGTATGTTTGACTGGACTATTATGCTGTATACCAGAAACTGACACAACACTATAAACTAACTATACTTCAACTAAAAAAAAAAATTAAACTACGTTCTATATACATTGCTTAAGCAGACCAGATGTCCAAATAATAGAATACGATGCATGTATACTTGCTGAGAGGAAAGATGATCATAATATTTTACTGGGAAAGAAACCATGGTTGATTCTGCTGCTTAAATATATTTTATTTTACCCAACCCTCCAACACACACACCACCTAACAGTACCTTGCTCTAAGGTAATTGCCGACTGTTTAAATATAGAAAAAGAATAGTAACAAACATAATATTGAATGACTTCCCTTTGATAGCAATTACTTTCACGTTAATTTACATTAATGGTCTAGTCCATGTGTTTAACATAATTTTTAAGTGTAAGATAAAATATTATGAAGTTATGAAACTCCAAGAACCATAAAGAGTGTTCACTAGCTTAAAATGACTTAATTCAAAATCTCATCTGAACCCTACTTAAAATATATATGCAAGTTATTACGGGCGGAAACTGTTCACCTGAATCACCTCATTCTGATGTCAAAAGAACATGTCAAAAGAATGCAGAAACCAGCATGAATGGGCACTCAAAATGGGGGCCAACTTGAACATCAAAATAAATAATAATGAATTATAATCCATTGGGAAAAAATAGGATACCAGAGTCCATACAGCTACAAACTAATACACTGAGATCTCACGGGGAACAGAATATTTACAAAGTTTCAAGGTACCTCCTACAAAATACTTACTAATTATAAAGTTAAAAAAAGTAATTTTTACAGTAGAGAGGCCTGGCAGACACCACCTTAATCAAATGGTCAAAATAAACATTATCGGTCAAGTTAAAATTGTGTGCCACCTGACAGGATGCAATGAGACAAAACACAGCCTTCACCTCTGTGGCATTTGTGCCAAAGATACATAACTTGAATCTAGTTAAGAGAAAACATCAGATTTGGACATCCTACAAAACAACTTGCCTGTAATCTTGCAAAGCATCAAGGCCATGAAACCCAAGACAAAGACTAAGGATCTGTTCTAGACTGAAGGAGGCTAAAGAGCCATGACAACTAAATACATTGGATTCTGAACTGGATCTTTTTGCTGTGAAAGGCATTACTAAAACAATGAGTGGAACTTGAATAGGTCTGAGGGTCAGATAGCAGTAATGCATCAATATTAATTTTCTGATTCTCTTTGTTGTAGTACGGTTATATAGGAGAATGTCCTTGTTTATAGGATATACACACTAAAATGTTAGCAGGCATCAGTTCAACAACTTATTTCTCAGATTGCTGTGAGCACAAAAGAAGACACCCCCATCATCTCCTGGGCGAGATAAAGGCTGCAAACATAGGACAAGAGAGATTAGGCAATAAAGTAAACATCTGAAACAAGCTAGGTGAAAGGCAGGGACTGAGGCTATTTACCTGACACACCACTCAGTGAGGTTATAGATCATCTGGAATTCAAGTCCACAGTGGAAAGATCACTCTATTTTTCAAGAGAAATCAAAGATGCAGATTTTTATGTGAAATTTCCCAATTTTTAACACACTCAAAAGGGCCAAATAAAACATGTCTGTCGACTAAATCTGAACCACAGCTGCCTCTGGCCCAGAGGTATGTTTCTCTATCTAGGGATAAAAGGAAACCACATGATATACATAGAACATATTCTTGGAGCTGCAGTTTTTTTTTTTAAATGTGTTTCTTCCTCCTTTTTTTTTTTTTTCAATGAGACGGAGGTAACTGGATTTATTTATTTATATTTGGAGGAGGTACTGGGGATTGAGCTCAGGATCTCCTCCACTTGAGCTATCCCCTCCCCGCTAGGAGCCACAGTTTTATCCCAAAAGTTTGCCTAGAATTTTCTGGGAGAGGAGATATTTCTTTATTTTCAAATACTATGGAGTTTAAAACAAAGTTCACTAAGATTTTTAAAAAAACTTTTCATTTAAAAATAATTTCAAGGGGGAGGGTATAGCTCAGTGGTAGAGTGCATGCTTAGCACGCACGAAGTCCTGGGTTCAATCCCCAGTGCCCTCATTAAAAATAAATAAATCAAATTACCCCTCCCCGCCAAACCCCACAAAAAACAAATAAATAAACCTCAACTTAAAAAAATTGTATTTCAGGGGAGGGTACATAGCTCAGTAGCAGAATGTGTGCTTAGCATGCACAAGATCCTGAGTGCAATCCCCAGTACCTCAATAAATAAATAAAAATAAATAAACTTAATTACCTCCCCCAATAAAAAAATTTTTTAAGTATAAAGAGATTTTAAAATAGTAATTTCAAGCTTACAGAGGAGCTGTAAGACCAAGAATAGTACCAAAAAAACCACGTGCACAACTTTCACCAAATTCATCTATTGTTAACATTTTACTCATTTGCATTATTTGCACATGAGAATCCTTCCAGCCTCCCTCCTCCTCTCTATACATACACACATATACACACGGTTATGTATATACACATATATGTGTATATATGTTAAACACACACACATATATATATAACATAATTTTTCCTGAACCATTTGAGAGTAAGTTACATATTATGGCACTTTATTCCTAAAAACTTCAGTGTATATTTCCTAAGAATAAAAATATTATCTTACATAACTATCCTAAGGTTATCAATTGTAGTAAATATAACATTGATTGCATGCTTTTATCTAACCTACCATCCATATTCCAATTTTGGCAAATGATTCAATAATATCATTTATAGCATTTTCCCCTCTGAAACAAGATCCATTCTAGGATCAAGTACTACAAGTAGTTGCCATGTCTCTTTAGTCTCCTTCATTTACACAGCCTTTGTCTTTGTAACATTAACATTAAAAAAAAAAAAGGGTACACTCTCCCCACCCTTAAAAAAAAAAATAGGATGTTCCCCATTTGGAGTCCAGTGTTTCTTCATGATTAGATTCAGGTTATGCATTCCTAGCTGGAGAACTACGTAAGTGATGTGTTCTTTGCAGGGCATCACATTCGGGGGCAGACAATGTCCACTCGTGCTATTTATTTTGATCATGTACTCAAGGTGCTGTCTGATTTCATCACTGTATAGAGTTACTACTTTTTTCCCCTTGCAACTAAGAAGCAATATATGGGGAGATATTTAAGACCATGCAAACATCCTGCTCCTCATCAAAATATCCCCCTAGACTTAGCATCTATCAGTGATTCCTGTCTGGATCAATCTTTATTATAATGGTTGAAAAATAATTGTATGAATTTTTTGGTTAGGTCGACTCAATTTCTGGCTACACTCCCAGATCCCTTATGTGTAAGCACTTGGTCTCCACTTTAGGAGCACTACAGTGCAACAGTTTGAGTGCAAGACTAGAATAATCAGATGCAGCTTCCAGAAAAAACAAGTGTACTTGAGCCATGTCTTAAAGACTAGACAGATTTTAAAAAGCTAATGAGTAGAGAACCAGTCAAGACAGAGACAACCTCATTAAGAAAGCCGGGGAAAAACCACATGGTGAATCCTTCTGCAAAGTAAATAATACACCCCAGGACTATTAGTTTTAGAAAACCACATTTCTTCATACTGAGTTTGCCTGAATTACATTGATTCTATAACTATAGAGTTTTGCTGCTATTGACATTAACTGTATTTTAATTACTATATTCAGATTCTAAAAACTTTCCAAAAACAGCACAATTCACTACAACTACCTGTGATTGTTATCTGCCTTTTCATGTCTATGTCAGCCTTCCCAATTAGTCTCTTAAAGACAGGAAATAGCCACTAAATGTGTATTTTTCATCTGATCGTGACCCCTTATAAGAAATCAATTTTATACTGCCATCTAAGGCAAACATATAAAACTGAAATTAAAAGTTTCTTGAAGCAATATCATATGAAGCACCAATTATTTTATAATCTTTTTTCTTCATTTCCTATTTTTAAAAATTTTTAAAAATAGTTTCTTATTGAAGTATAGTTGGTTTACAATGTTGTGTCAATGTCTAGTCTAAATCAAAATGTGTTATACATTCATATTCCTTTTCATATTCTTTTTCATTATAGGTTATTACAAGGTTTTTGGTATATGTATTTTTATTGAAGTATGGTCAGTTTACAATATTACAAGATATTGAATATAGTTCCCTATGCTATAAATAGAACCTTGTTGTTTATCTGGTTTTGTAAAGATTTCCCTTGTAGTTCCAATTGTACAAGATCTTATGGCAAAGTTCAGTAGGTATTCTGTGAGAATTGTTCCATATGTAGATGTATTTTTGCTGTATTCATTGGAGAGGGTAAGCTCCGTATTCTTCTACTCCACCCTCATGAAGCCCCTCTCCTCCTATTTTTAACATTTGTTTTGACCCCAAATAAACTGATTTCTAAATCCATAATAGGTCATACGTAAGACCTGCACTTGAAAAATACTACCCTAGAACCTGACACAGAGTTCTTTATCAGATTCCCAATAAAGTCTGGAAGAAAGTTTTCACTCATTTCAGGTGAAATAAGAACATAATGAATTATTCAATTTCTTTAAAGAATTCTATTCTGAGATTCTGTATGATAATTTTTTGGTCTCCAAGGTTGTTTGGTGGTTGTTGTTATTGTTGTTTTTAATGAACCAATGGTAAAAGTAAAGATTGTAAGTTGCCAATTACATACTGGTCTCCCAATAATTTTCCCCCAAATTTTACTGAATCATGAAATCTCCACTGCCCTGCTGTGAGATTTCAAAGACACATGAGAGTTTCAGCCTTCAACAGGTTTATAATTTTGCCGGGAAAATAAGACATAATAATTTTAAGACTTGGAATAATTACTTCTACTTTAGGAGAAGAGATATTCTGTGGTAAGTGCCCTAAGAACGCTCCTATGCTAAAAGTTCAAGGGTGAATACTTTGAGTTGGGAATGAAAGAGAACAAATAAGGGTGCTCAGAAAGGAAACAATATTTGCGTTAAGCCTTGAAGGGTACTTCAGGAGAGAATAGTCACAAGGATGAAAAAGTGCCAACCAACTATGGGGAATAAGAAATAGGTCATTTAGGCCAGAATATGTTAAGACAGTAGAAAGAGATAATGGAGGACTTTGAGAACAAAGCTAAAGTACTTGAATTTAGTCATGAAGACAATGAAGCGATCTGGAAGAGCACGGTCAAAGCACTGCTTTAGGAAGATTAATCTGAAGCCCTCCCCTCACCCAAAATAAATTATAGACAAGTGGAGATTCTTCAGGTTATGCAATCATCCAAACACAGAAAAGTAAGTATTTCAACTGTGGTGGTAGAAAAGCAAAGTGAGGAATGGGAAAAGGTGACAAGAATTGACAAGTCATAGAAGAAATTTTAATATGGTAGGCAAAAATGGAAAGGAATCAAACATAGTTTTAAGATTTCAAGGCTGGGTGATAACAGACTGGAAAATAAGGAAAAGAAACTGATTTAGAGAAAGAGGAGCTCAGTTTCAGGTATGTTAGATTTGATGTACAAGTTGGTTTTGAAGAGTCTGTAATGGGATAGGAAAAAGAACATTGGACTCCATCAGAAAAATCTGAGTTCAAGTGGAGAAAATGGTTAGGATCTAAGAAAAAAACCTGAACACATTATTATATCTATAGTATAATTTTAACTGTGTAAACAAGTAGGCATAGGAAAAGACTAAAAACAAGTACATCAACATGTTAACATCAGTTGCTTATAGATAAACTAGAAAAAAGGCAATTTGTTTTTTTCTTCTTTTGTATTGTGTTCTCATTGGATACAAACCTGACAAATTAGGCTTCCCACCCCACTCCCCACCAAAAAAAAAAGAAAAAAGAAAAAGAAAAGAAAAATCTGGATTCTAACAGTCTTTTTTAAAAACTGCAAACTCTCTGACCCTTAGTTTTCTCATCTATGAAAGGAGAATAATTTCTTCTCTCCCAAGGTTAGCATGCAGATTAAATGAGATAAAGCTTTTTGTAAACTATAAAGCAATATGCAAAGTGAAGGCATTATACTAGTCTGAGACAGCTAAAAACCAAAGGACAAAAGATCACACACAGACACAGAAATATAGTATAGATTTCGGATTTTCCACACTGAGGTAGTAGCTGATTAAGTAGATTATTTCCTTAGACTTTTTAAAAGTTCAGAATCAATCTATCTTAAAATCAAAATACTCTTCTCAAATTCCTTATGAACAAATTATTGAAGTTTTACATGTAATAGAAATAGACTCGTGCATAAAATTAACATACTACTTGTTCTACATGCCAAACTTAAACACAAAGCAGAAGAGATCCAAGTAATATCATTCCCTAATATTTGGACTGCTAAACAAATTATTTCACGGTTTTAAAAAGCCAGGATCTATAGAGATAAATTTAGCAATCTCCAAATGTCATCTCAAAAGTTACAGGCTTGATACATGGCACTGCATTCTAAACGGTGCTTCTCCTTTCAACTCCCATTTCTCTTGCTTTACTTAAGCTTCACTATCTCTAGATATGTATTTAAAACCAGATAGTAAGCTCCTGAAGGGCAAGAAGCATGTCACAAAACAGGTATTAATCCACGTACGTGTCAAGAAATACTCCAGCTTATTTATGTTATAAATACTGTAGTAATCATTTAAGAGTTACTACTCATGTCATACCATATATTAGTAAGCTTATCTTGAGCCCTTCAAGAGACAACCAGTAAGAAATTAAAAGTTAAGAAAAAAATTCTCCAAGTAATGTTATTACATGAGGAACATTTTATATGAATAAACATAAAAATGCTTTAGACCAGATTAATATTTAAAAATCATGCACTACATAGTTCCTTTAAGAACCCAAGCGTACAGCTGAGATGAGAAATGATAGTTCTATACTGTGATGTTAAAGATTGTTTTCTTAAAATATTTCATAAATTGAAGAATACTACTACTGCACTGAGAATGTTATGTTTCTTATACTAACTCTACAATTTCATTCATTACAGTTTTTCCTTAAAAAGAAGTTTTGGAGTTTTGTTTTGCTTTTAAACTTTGGAGCCGAAAAAGTTAAAACTGACATGGTTAACTGTACGCTTTCTTTAAAGCATAAACACTGACTAAACTTATAGGCTAATTCCAAGTCTTAAAACTAAAATCTTTATTATGAAAAAGATATGCTAAAAAAACTAAGCATGAGATGCACCTAACCCCTTTCTAATGAAAATCAACTAGAAAAGCTGTGTCAATGGTTTCTCACTTTTGTACGCAGATCTGAGATTTAAAATATATACTGCATATACATTTTCTATGTGTATGTATATGTATATACTGATCTGGAGGCAGGACATCAAGACAGATTGTTTAGGGTACCTTCCCCTCACTAAGTTAAAAAAAGTTTTGATCCTAAAATGCTGCCTTTTTAAATTACCAAAATTCAGAAACTAAAACATACTACACTTAAAGAAAATTCTAGAGTACAAGCACCTGCCAGCCAAATTGCCTGAAATTCATCAGCTGCAGAGATTAAAAGCATCCTTTACTTGTTTTCAGGTAAAACAAAAGTAATACAACAGGTATATAACTTCAATGTGGCATATGTAACAAAGCCAATCACCTAAAATTCCTCTCAATTTCAAAACCACTACACAGCTTTAGCTGCCATTAGACATCTTATAAAATGCACGTAATAGTGTTTTCCTTATCTAAACACTCAACAATCAAGGGTACAGTTTGAATTTCAAAAGTTTTTCACTTTACAAAATGATGCACCATAAGATCCCTTTAAATAATCAGCTTTTCTAGAATCATTCTATTTATAAAGCACTCAGCTTTTCTGCTTATAAAAATGTAATTTTCTCATTTTTTTTCCCAAGAACCCATCTAGTATATAAAAGAAGATACACATGTACACTTCCTTGAGAATAAACACTTTCAATACTTATGACCCCAGAAGAACTTCACGTTTTGAATTCTTGTTTGGTTAAAAAAAAAGTTTTTTTAACATCTCCTAGAATACAAGAGCTTGCCTTTACATTCACGGCTCTCTTGATAAAATAAAGATCAATGCAACTGTAAGCTCTAGACTAATGAACTGCAGGAGCAGAAACAAGCAATTTGGCAAGAGCGAGCAAAGCTCTGCTTAAAGACTACCAGTAAAATATACCAGCATTACCCTTCCCCCACCCCCAACCCTTTAAGGTTTCAATTAAGTTGGGGCCTAGTTTGACTCTTTCAAGGGGGACAGAAAGAGAAAGCACAGAGCTCCTGCTGAGAAGTATCTTCATCAAGAGCAGCTCCAGAAATATAGTCAGGAACCATTTCTTTCCCTCAGTGCTGACACAGGCTCTTTAGAGACAGGCATTTCCCCTTCTGATCAATATCACATTTTGAAAAAGAAGTCTCATCAAGATACCACCCAAGGATGGCATCAAAAGAATAAAAAAATTATCAAATGAAAAAAACAAATTCAACATCAGGGTCAGCTATAACGCTCTTTATGAAAAGTGGGAGCCCCAACTAAAATTCATCTTCATCTTTCAGCTTCTCCTGTCAGTTGCTTCATGAATTGGGTAAGAAGGGATAAAGTCATTTAACAAGGCACATCCACTGTTTCAAAATAAACCTAAATGCCCCCAATTAGTGAGAAAGACTCCCACAAAACGCTTACAGAAGATGAAGCTTTGATGAGCCTTCTCAAGTCCTCAGAATCATCAGGGAAGAAGTAAAAGCTGATTCTAATTTAAGTAGTGATCCTACCATTCTTACAGGCTGAGGAGTCAACAGTGCAGATATCTCAGTCCCCCAACACCCCTCAAGACACTCAGTTTTTTGCCCTAGTGTATGATTACCTCTTTGTAAACAAAGGACAAGTCTTTCAGTTCAGTCAGATTAGTGAATAAATCCAGGCACAAGGCTAAAAAAACAGTGAAAAGTTGATGCCTCTTTAAAAGGAGCCCAAGAATGAAACAACTTCACTATGTAAGGAATTATAAGACATCAAAGGTTAGATAATGGACAACAGGTGCCTTTGGGGAGGAAAGAGAAACACTCAGTTGCCTCCTATTTTAGGATTTCCACTCTCAAAGTCCTCAAGAGTGAGAGTGTGTGTGTGTGTGTTTTCTTCCCAAAGAAAGGGCCCAAATTATTGGTTTCATTATTTAATACCCATAATGGGTCCATTGCTCTTTGACTTACTTTTTTACTTTAGATTAGAAAAAACCCATCTAATCCCAGTATGTCTGAATAAAATATGGCCTATAGCCAGATCATGCACTGAGCCATGAACATAAACCAACTAGGAATTTATTATAAAGAAATGCAAAAGAAAGGTGTCTGAATACAAGCTACCTCCACATAAAATACTCAAAATACAAATCTAGCAGCAGGTATCACATAACTGCAGTATCAGCCAAAGCAGAAACTCTTTCTCTCACCGTTAACAGTTGAGCTCAATCTTTACAGTAACCAGATTCCAATGGCCTCTCAAAGAATAGTAATTCCAGACACAGATTACAGGGCACTGAGTACCAGCCTCGAGTTCTGATCCCCTTACCCAGTTACAAAATTTACTATCTTTGGGTGAAAGGGGACACTGAAAGCATACTTCTGCCTACTCACTCAATAACCTCTTCCCTTTCTCCATTCCACAAAGACAACATATTCCAAAAATGGAGAATCCTCTCTTTCCCGGACAGAGGCCCCCTTTTCTATGGATTCACTGGGCAGGATTACTTCTCCCCAGTATGCTTGCAGCGCCAGAAAATACTTCTGCTTTCACTCCTCTCTTAAAGAGGGTCCCCTAACACAGATGCACCTCTTCCTTTCCTGTATTAAGCAAATGATGCTTCAGTGCTTCTGGTTCTCTCCACTACTGCAAAACGTTCACAGAAGTGGAAGGAGTCAAGGGAAGTTGTCAGTTACGCTGACAGATACTTAAAAGAAGACTCCAAACGCACAGTGAAGACAGGAGGGGGGGTGCCCCCTTCCCGAAGAGGGAATGGGGGTCCCTACCCTAAAAGGGAGCCTCTGCGTGGGTAAGGGGTGTCCCTACCCTGAAAGAGAGCTCGGTATGTGGGAGGGGGGAGGAATGTTGTACCCAGAAGAGAGCTCAGGGCTTGAGAAAGGGGTATCCTAACCCTGAAGGTGCGGGGAGCCGTCAGAGTATGGGGAGGGGCGTACCAGATACAGGGGGCCTCTCTGAGAGAAGGGGTTCCCACTTTGGGGAAGAAGGGCCCCGCACTGAAGGGGACGCTGGGAGGGAAGGAGGGTCTTGCAGAGGAGGTCTGGCATGGGGGAGGGGTTCTGAGTCCTCCGGAGCCCGCTGAGGGGCGGCAGGCTCGAGGGGAACATGTGCACTGAAACTGCTGCCATCCCGAGGGGCAGGGTGGAGAGCAGGCCTGGGCCGCGTGTGCAGGGAACAAGATTCCCACCCTGCGCAGGAGACGGAGGACTCGCAGCCGTACTCACCGAGGCTGCCGGCGAAACCGTCCATCTTGCGGGGAAAGCGCCGGGCTCCGGGCTCAGCGGGGCGGGCACTTCATTCAGCGGACCGACTAGGGTGGCCGACGCTGAGCCTGACCCGCTCGCTGTTTAGGTCGCCCGGCTTCGGCTCCCACCTCCCGCCTCCGTCGTCCGTCCGTCCGCCCCGGGGCAGTCAGCCACGGCCGTCCGGGCCACTTCCCCGTCAGGTTGAGAGCCGCGCCGCTCCGCCGCCTGCCCGGCCTCCCTCCCAGACAGCAGCCGCGAGCGCCGCGCCACGCCCCGCCCCCGCGCCCGCGCGCAGCGGTAGCCCCGCCCCCGCGCACGCCGTCACGCTTCCGACTCCGCCTCCCACGTGATGATCCGGAGGCGGGGTTTTCCCTACTCTTCCCTCTCACCTTGCCTCCGCCTCGGATTCCGCCCCCTTCGCCAGGGCGGGAGGCTGCGCTTGCGCGGTGGGCCTGCTGAGGGCCTGGGACTTGAGTCCTGAAACTGATTCCGAAATGTGTGGGCATCAGGCGTTACTTTCGGCCTAGGATCCTCAGCAGAGTCTAGGGACTCTATCCTGCAGCCCCTGGGGAATCCGAGGAGGTGCATCGGAGCCCCCAGACAGGAGATGGTCACCCTTGTGTTTTAGAAGGACACTAAAGAGGCAACCAGTTTCAGGGAAGAATCCGTACTTCTGGGATATCCCTTTGCCCCAGTAGAGTGAGGGAGAAACGAGGGAAAGTCTTCTTGGCTAGCTCAAGGCCACCACTGCCACAGCCGCAGGGCCCAAGACAGACCAGAAGCAAGGAATGTTACTGCTGGATAGGATCTAAGAGTTGATCTTGCCTCCCCTTCAGGGGGCATACTGAGCCATAGAAAAGACAGACATGACCTGTTCAAAGTCATGGAACCTGGTAGAAGCAGAGCTAGAACCCAGACTTCCTTACTCGCCTTGGGGTTATTTCCACCAGGGATGTGTATTGACCCCTTACAGGGCAGATCATATTATTAGGTAGTTTAGATAGACATGAACACTGGGCAGGGGGAGAGGACAGGGAAAGGAACAATTCAGAAATTTTTACTTTCTCTAAATGAGGGTCAGTAAAAGAAGTCAGTTAAAATCAAAGAGCTGCAGCTGTGCCTGCGAGGGGGCCCTGGTATAACTTGACCCAATGAACCTACCCAAAAGCGGAGTGGCATGCCAGAGCGCAGGGAAGCTGAGTTGTCAATCAGTCAATCAATCACGAAACCAGGATATAAAAACAGGAGAAACAAAGAAACGGCGCCATTTTTCCTCTGTTGGATTGGCCCGCTCTCGATTCTCGATTCTCTGGAGGGTACCATCTTTCACTATTTTTTTTACTTCACTAATAAAAATCTTGCTTATATCATGCTTTTTGTCTCTCGTCAAAAATTCTTTTTTTGGGGGGTGACTAAGAACTGAGGTAATTCTTATTTTCCTTTTTCGGAAACTTGTAAGTATGCACAGACTTCCTCTTCCTCCTCCCTTCCCCACCCACCTCTATTCTCCATCCTTCTAAAGACATTTCAGTGTTTTCCCAAGTCCTTCCTGGGACAGAGTTGTGTGGATCAGGATAATAGTAACAGGAGAAATGTAAGGTGCCCAGGAACTAAGTTGATCAATACAATCAAAAAGCTGAGTTACAAAAATGTATGAGTCATTCTAGACAGAGTTGCAGGAGAAGGAGAGAAACGGAAGAAGATGAGAAAAATGAAGCAGCAACTGTCATAATGAGAGGGACTTGGAGGAATTAGATGGTTGAAAGGACTGTTAACATTTTATCACTGTCTTGCAATATACTTTGGTGCCTCTTTAAAAATATTCCCTAAAAATCTAAAATATTTTAAACTTCTTTTTTGGATATCAGACCCATGTGTCTTCTGAATACCATACTATGTAGAGACTGGTCGTAAGGCAGCCAAGATAAATTCAAGTTACAGACAAAATGGTGTCTAAAGTTTCCTCCTTCAAAATTAAATTATTTACCCATTGTTTCCTTTGCAATGGACATTTTCATATCTGTGAGTTTCTATCAAGTTTAATCCCTTAATATTTGAGATGTCCTCAGTTCTAACAGCTGCTCTTCAGTGACAGCATGCATAACTCTTCGCCTGAGGTCAGTTAAAGGAATAAGAACTTGCATTGATATATGTGGATGTATTTTTAAGTTAAACTTTTTATTTTGAAATAATTATAGGTTCATATGTATTTGTTAGAAATACCCTTCACCCAGGTTCCTCCCAATAGTAATGTCTTACAAAACTATAGTATAATATCACAACCAGGATATTGACATTGATACAAAGATACAAAACATTCCATCATTTCCATGAACACAAGGATCCCTCAAGTTGTCTTTTATAGACACACCCATTTTCCTCCTGATACCACCCCCTCCTTCACTCCTGGCAACCACTAATCTGTATTCCATTTTTATAAATACAGTGGAATCATATTATGTGTAACAATTTGGGACTGGCTTTTTCCACTCAGCATAATTCTGTGGAGATTCATCCCTGTCATTGTGAGTAGTAATAGTTGTTCTTTTTATTGCTGAAAAGTATTCCATGGTCTGAATTATCACTGACCATTCACCTGCTGAAGGACGTTTGGGTTGTTTCCAGTTTGGTGCTACTATGTTTAAGGTTGCTATAAATGTTAATGTACAAGTATTTTTTCTGAACATTACTTTTCATTTCTCTGGGATACATACCCAGGAATTGGATAATTTGCTTGTATGGTAGCTGTACATTTAGCTTTTTAAGAAACTGCCAAAATTTTTTTAAGAAGAATGTGATCCTTATGTTTTTCTTCCAGTTTTACTGAGATATAATTGACATACAGCATACGTATGTATATTTGAAAATATACATATGTATACATATAATATGAGAGAAGGATCCACATTTTGTGGGGCCCTTTAAATACAAACTAATACAAAAATTACAAATACAGAATTAGATTAAATGTATATTTATTTAGACTAAAAAAAGGAGTCACAACAGATTACTCATTTTACGAGTTTAAATACTATAAACATTACAAAATTGAGAAATACGACATTTAATTAAATATCCAACATAACTTCAATACTTTTTTTCCTAAATTTCTTGGCTGCATATTCTTTGATTACCTCAATTTTTTTTTTTTGGCTTAGTAAATATCATTTACTGGCATCCTGCTATTTGACAAGTTTTGTACCCAGGTACTTTGTATGCCTAACCCCATTTCAATGTCACAGCAAGCCTATGGGATCAGTGCTATGAATATGACAGTAATTTTTTAAATAACTTTTTAATTATGAGAACAATAGATAATTTAGTTTTTCCTCTAGCATGATTGATCACATTTATCTTTATTACGATAGCTGGGATGCATAAAAAACCACTTCACACATATCATACAATCTGTTGGTAATATTGTTTCAGGAATTTTGATTAATCCCATTTCATGTGATTCCCACTTAAAAAAAGAATAGAAACAAAATGTATGATGAATTTAAAATTATACCCACTGAGGGATAAACTGGGAGTTTGGCAGATACAAACTATTGTGTACAGAGTAAATAAACAACAAAGTCCTCCTGTATAGCACAGGGAATTATATTCAATGGCTTGTAGTAACCTGTAATGATAAAGAATATGTGTATATATATATATATATATATGTGTGTGTGTATAGCTGAATCACTATGCTGTACATCAGAAACCAATACAACATTGTAAATCAACTATACTTCAATTAAAAAGGGAAAAAATAAAATAAGCTACAAGAATAAACTGCCCCCCCCCCAAATTATACACACTGCATTACTGAGTATATTCCTGACAGGAGAGAACTTCCATTTTGGTTTGATACCAATGAGGACCAAATTCTCTACTTACAGTTATACATGACTGATGATTAGAAGAGTCTTCTCTAGACTAGCTTCTGGCTCTTGATGTTTCCAACTCTCTGTCTCCCATACTACCCACTTACTTCCAGTGCCAGCCATGTGTTCATATCACGTTATGACCTCTAGCTCTGTACCTCCATGACAGGATGCCAGGTGAATCAGTGCAGAGGGTCATAGGAATATTCCTGGAATCTGTTGCTAGACAAAGACAGCCAGCAATAACTTAATTAAGTGACCGTAGCCCATGTAAGTATGTTTCATTAAGCCTAAAATTAAGTGTATCCCCAACTCAGCTTTCCCTTAGCCAGATACCCAAAATATCCAGGGTCCCTCCAACACCATCTGACATAAAGGGAAATGTGATAAAGAGGAGATTGTAGTGGAAAGACACTTTCCTAGAGCCAGGGAAGATTCTCCTAGAACTTTAGTTTCATTCACTTCATGATAAATCTGCCTCTGTGTTAGTTACTTTTATTTTTGCAAAAGTAATCTGTGATCATCTTAACTAGTAAAGTCAACCAAAAGTTTATTAAAAACAAACAAAAAGGACAGGAAAAATGAAATAAATGTTCATTTAAAAATAGGACAAATTGGAGGAGAAAAACAGCAGTCACTTATACACAGCAATTCCAGACTTCTGCTAGGATAGGTATTACAAAAGGTAAAGAAAGTTCTTTGCTTAAATACTACCCTTCTTTCCAAGGAACTCCCTTACCCACTGTACTCCATGACCCCTGGCTTTGCTGTTCAACAAGAAGAGGGTGCTGGGGAATATACCTTCCTTATAGGCTGCTCAGCTCACTTCCTACTAGTGCAAATATGGGATCCAAAGGTTACTTTCAACCCAAATAATCAAAGGAGTTCTTTGAGAACATAATTCCATCAAAAACTTGGTAGGTTTTTAATCTGTTTGCTTCCAATAGGAACATGTGCCAATAACCACACCCAAGGTTCTTTCCTATACATGATTCTCATGCGTGATTTATGTCTTTGCTTTCTTTCCTCAGTTCCTCAGAAGACCATACTCTTAATTAGAGCTCTTCTGCGAGTCTGGGTCTAACTGGACCTTTGTTACTCAAAGGTTTTTAATATTTTGTTTCGTCTCCCAGTGTCCCAAAGTAGTCAGCTTTCTAATCTTTTATCCCCCAAATTTCTGGACTTCTAACTCTTTTACTTCTGCTTACAAACTAGCCAGTTCTTGCTTGAGCTTTTTCCTTTCTTGTAATGCTTTACTAAAGTTAGCAAAGAGTAGCCAACACACACTATCACTCTCTTTCCAGAACCTTCTTCTAGAGCTATAGGCTTACTAGGCAAGTAGTGTGCCACCTTCTAAGTTGTCACAAGCAACAGTTGTAGCAATGCTTTTGCTGTGACATAATAGAACTCTCCAGTATTCCAACTTCCAATATCTATTTCCACACCATCCCTGACCAAACTGCAAATTCAAGGTCACATGTTTTAGGTTTTTTTTTCTCCTTAGAGCAGCATTCAACTTCAAGGCTCCATCTTCTGTATTAGTCAAGATAGGCAGACTGGTATTAAAAACAATCCCAAAATTTCAGTTGGCTTAATATAATAATTTTTTTTCACTCTTATCACCATCCAATACAAATTATCAGGGATGCTGCTCCATAAAGTCATTCAGGGATCCAGGCTTTGTCTATCTTGGAGTCCACCCTTTTCAGCCAGCAAATAGGGATGATGATAGAAGAAAAGGAGGAAAAATCAGGAAGATTTTATGATCCAGACATGGAAGTGCATGTCTCACTTTCATTCCCATTTCATGGTCCAGAATTAATTGCATGACCATACTTAACTGCAAGGGAGGCTATGAAATATAGTCTGTGTAACCATAAGGAAAAGAGAAACATTTTGGTGACAATGAATCTGAGTTTCTCTCATATTCCTTTCCATAGCACTTATCAGAGTTGTAATTTTTCACTTACTGAAATTGATTATTCAGTTAGTGTCTCACCCATTAGGTTGTATACTACAAGAAGAGCTTTTAGCAAATAGGAGACGTAGAGCATCCCAGTGATTAAGATGCAGACTCTGGGGTCATACTGCCTAGATTAAAATCTCAGCTTCACCACTTACTGGCTATGTAACATTGGACAAATTACCAATTTCGCTGTGCCTCAGTTTTTTCACCTGTAAAATAAGAATAGTACTATTTCTCCTCCTAGAGTCGCTGAGGGGGTGCAGTAAGATGATACACATAAAGCCTTAGCACAGAGCCCTGTATGTTGTAAGTACTTGGTAAGTATTAGCTGCTGTTACTATTGAAAGTGGGCTTGCTTTGTGTCTGTTTTCACTCACCAGGATACACTGAGTGCCTATTACAGAGCAGTTGAACGTTTACTAAGTTTTTTTGTTTTAGCTTTTGCTTTTATTTATTTATTTTTAACATTTTTTATTGTGTTATAGTCACTTTACAATGCCATGTCGAATTCCAGTGCAGAGCACAATTTTTCAGTTATACATGAACATACATATATTCATTGTCACTTTTTTTTTCGCTGTGAGCTACCACAAGATCTTGTATATATTTCCCTGTGCTATACGGTATAATCTTGTTTATCTAGTCTACATATGCCTGTCAGTATCTACAAATTTTGAACTTCCAGTCTGTCTGTTCCCACTCCCTCCTCGAATGTTCACTAAGTATTGACCAAACATAGAAGAACTCTGAAAACTAGTCAATTTGAATACACTATTTCAACAACCAATGCCTAACTGTTTTTAAGAAGCCAGAATTAATTTTTCTGTTTTGTATTGATCAAATTAGATCTGGCGAACTCTCTGATACTACCATAACAAAATGGAAGATTAAACATAAATCCCTTAAAATGAAAACACAGCTGCACATTATCATCCAAGACACATAAAAACCTCAATATACTAAACAGTTACCAATTCCTGGGTAGTGATTTGGATTCTTTGCTCTAGCAAAGGATTTCTCTTTAGATTATTTTCAATACAGAACTCCCCTTACCCCTTATTTTCAGCCCTTTAAGTGCAAGTGCAGATGTTAAAATATGCAGAATTTTCAGGGAGCCTAATTATTGTGAAAAGCTTAGTGTAGCTATCAAATAATAAAAATTAAAAATATTTTCTTCATATACAGAATCTTGACTCTCTGTTTGGTTACCTTCCCTTCTATGTCAAAATGAGGTGATTTTGGAAGGGGCTTCAGAATACTTGTGAAGGCACACAACACAACACCTATTGTCAAAGCCTTGATCTAAGATTTGAAGAAAAAGAAAAGATTCCTATACTGATTTCTTTGTTTTGCTCTCATTACCTAGATGACCTTGAAAAGAACTAGAAATGCTTTTTGGCTTCTTGACATTCTCTCCCTCAGACATTTTTAAAGTGATGTCAAGAGTAACTAAGGTTTTGGGGGTTGTTCTTTTTTTTAAAGAATGCTGGGCTTTCTGCTCCTTTTATTTCATTGTCTTTATGCTATTTTTAAAACTAAACTGTATGGTCATGGAATTGTGTAGATTATATAAACCTATAGTCAGCATAAACATAAGCATGAGAGGAAAAAAATGTTTTTCTTTGGCCTTCAAAATCAGAAATTAACAATATCTGAGCAGGGGAAAAAAAGGGTTCTTTTAGTTCTTTGTTTTTATAATATGTTCAACATAAGCAGTGTATGAAAGAGTTCCAAGATCTGTAAGAGGCTAAATGGCAGTGTTGTTTTGGCTTCTAACCATAAAGAATGCCTAGGGATAACTTTAAAATTATTTCAAGAGAAAAAAAAGTGTAGGAGGATGTACCCCCACGTGTTAAAAAGTAGTTGCCTCTGGGAGGTGAAATTGAGTGGGGGAAGGAAAATGTAGGGACAGATACAGGGGATTTCACTTTTACATACATGATTTTAATCATATCATTAACAAGTGTTAATTTTAAAAACCATTAGAGAGTCAAAAAATGCATTGCAGTGCACATTAATTCACATACTCACCCACAAACTGTATCTGCAGAGACTGGTTTAAAATATCATGCTTATGAAATAACTTTTACTGATCTTGGCACGATTGTTATCTTTCACCTGAAGTCTTACTGACCTCAGGGGAAAAAAAAAATCAAGCAATTAGCAGTGCTGTAAATTCTTGGCAAGAGCTTATGAGATTGAAATCTATATTGTGGGGCTCACCAAACACGCCTCACTGAGGGGGAATTGCTGAGTGGATGCATGAGTGCGTGAGTGTGTGAATTCCAACTGAGGTTAATTTTGGTAGCTCTGATGGTGTCATTCGTGACTGACTAGCAGAGAGAAGAGACCCAGCCTGGGCTGCAGAGCTGGGTTTTCCCAGGGCTGACCCAGAATTTACGCCACAAAGTGGGGCTTAGACATGTAGAGATTGTGGAACCAACTTTAAAGTTTCTTTCTATGTGCTAGGGCTTCATCACATTTACAGGATGCTGGGTAAGCCTTAATAATAGCTAATAATTTTCATCTGTCCACCATAACTATGTACTTTTTCCCCATAAGGAATTCATAGCAGCCTCTCACAAAATCGAAATTCTGCAGGGAAATACTTTTAAATAGCAATGTTATAGTGGAAAGCAGCCAATCAGGGAAATTCAACTCTCAAAATTAATAACACAGGAAGTTCTCTACTTGCAAATAAAATATTTCCAAAAGGTCATCTGCAAGTCAGCTGTTTGAAATTAGGAACAATGCTATAAATGATGGTTAGATTTCCACTTAGCCCCCAAAACATGTAGCATACTGATCCTAACCTGCCTTAAAACCACATTGATGACAACCTTACTTAAAAGTTTTGAACCAGACAGGTCTGTAATTGAATCCTGTTCATTATAAGCATCTGTGAGTGGATGTTGTAACTCACAACACCATTCCAACCTTCAAAGAGCTGATTCACAAACGCCATGGATAGATTTTATTATACCCATTTTTCAGATCAGGAAAATAAGTCTCAAGAATATATAACTTGAAAGGGGGAATATCAGAGTTTGAACCCATATCAATCCACATCTGAAGGCCAAGCTCTTTTTGCTGGACCAGGTCGCCTCATAGTCTCATTGGAACTCTATTGTGGAGATCCTTGAATGCCAGGCTGAGACGTCTACATTGTAGTCTTCGCAGCAGAGGATAAGATCAATGTGTTGCTATAGAAAAACTAACCTGTGCGTGGATAAACTGGAGGAGGCACTGGAAGTGAAGGATGCAATTCAGAGGCTGGAACAGGCGTGCAGGAACTGCATAAAGGTCCAAGAAGAAAACAGTGTGAAGGAACACAACAAATGAATGAACAAACACATCCTTGCAAACCTGGATGACAAATTGCCTCAGAAGCTGAAGGAGAAGAAGCAGAAGAAGTACCCCCAGGGGAGGGTATAGCTCAGTGGCAGAGTGTGTGTCTAGCATGCATGAGGTCCTAGGTTCAAGCCCCAGTACCTCTGTTAAAAAACAAATAAACCTAATTACCTTCTCTCTCAGACAAAAAAAAAAAAAGTCATCCAAGTTCAGCTCCCAGGAATGGAGAGAGTGGCATTAAATGCAAATGGGAATTTAAAGAGAAAAGAAAATATAGTGATTAATTGTCATTTTTTGGTTGGCCTGTGTTAGATACCCTTTCTTTCTGTGGGAAGCTGAAGGGAATCAAGAGTCCTCTTTGGCAGCTGGAGTCCAGGCACATGACCTAGACCAACTGGAAGCCCCAGCCCAGGTATTTTAATCTGGGGGAATAACACAAAAATCAGCAGTTAGGGAATGCGCTGGAAGGTGGTTGAGAAATCGAAGAGCAGCTCTGATCGTGTGCAGGGAAAGGAAGAGGGGACAGCCAGCTGCACGGCAGCGTCCTCAACAGGCTCCTCCTATGGAGTGAACTTGGCTGTGCTTCCTGTGCCCTGGACTGCCTGGGTTCCTGCCCATTTTCCATGCTTGGTCCTCTGGCTTCCCTGTCAACCCAGTGAGCTACCTGATATCCTCCCAGTGCATTCATTTTCTGCGTGAGTTAGCCAGAGTGGTTTCCTTTGTTTGCAGTTGAGAACCTTGTGTTGTAAAAACACTGCCTTCAGTTTTAAAACGGACGGCGTGGGCATCACGAGCAAATGCCCAGAAGGTAGCATCCAGCGCATGGTTTAAAAATGTGAGATTCCAGCTTAGGAGACGGTTGGGTCTGCGAATATAGATTTAGGATACTTCTAAACAGAGCCAAGGATTTAGGCCACGAAAAATTATCAAAGGAAAAGTTTTGAGAGAAAGAGAGAGAGAAAATGGAAGTGAGCAATGTGCAGAAATGGAGGGACCAACAAAATTTAGGAGGCAAGAGAACGAGTCAGGGAAGAAGCAGTAACAGCCATGGAAGGCAAATCACGCCACTGTCATATCACAGAGCCAAGACTTTAAAAAACTGACGGAAATCAGATGCTATTAAATGCTGCAGAGACCAAGGATGACGGGAACTGAGAAAGGGGCACTAGATCTAGTGTTTAGGAGATCATTGGTCTTCAGAGAGCTGTTTTTATCGTGATGGTGGAAAAAGAAATCAGGTTGCAGTGGAGGAAAGACTGGGAGGCTGGTGTGAAAGCTGAAGGAGAAAATATAGGCTAGAGTTTAAAGAAATTTGGCAGGACTTGTCTGTCTTGTTTACTGCTGTGTTCCCAGCTCCTAGACGAGTACCTGGCTTATGGCAAGTGCTCCATAAATATTTGTTTAATGAATGAATAAAGAAGAGCAGAAGCGAAAAATTAACTTGAGCTGAGGTATGATAAAGGCACACATTTTTAGAATTGGGGGTACCTAAGTCTACTTGCAAGCCAGGGTTACCAAGTCCTCTCTCCCACTTCCTCCTTGGGCTGGAGAGCATCATTTCCTAGCCTCTCACTAGTCACCTGCTAGCTGCTTTCCCCCCACCTCATACTACTATCCTCCTGACGCCACTGTTCAGTTTGTTTGTTCTATAAGCTAATACAACAGCCATTCCCTAGAGAACAACTTCTTGTCCTTATTAATTTCTTGTTTTTCTCAGAACATTCTTTCTTTCACTAATTTATACTCCATACAGAGTTAAGTCAAATATTCCTCACCCATATTTATTTTGTCCCATACCACAGTAGAAGCTCAGTAAGCTATTGTGACCTGATAAAACTAAGTCTGATTAACTGTAAACTTAATTTCACATATCCCATTAGATAATACCTTGATTGCACATTTCTATAAATTCACTATGGTCCTTTAAAACACCAAATTTTAAATCTAATATCCAAATGACCAAATACAGCATCAAGACCTTGTAAGGAAATCTTATAGAAGCATAAAGTTAACGTGGCCTCTGATTTAAATAATAAGAAACATAAAATGTTAAGATTTATTTCATTTTCAATCTTTCTCCAAATGTCATAAGTCTGAGTAAAGAACAAGCATTTAAAAGATAAATTTTAACTAGAAATGTAAGAAGTCATAAGTGGTTCTTAAGTGCAATGCAACACTTGGACTATAATTGTAAGATTAAAGACCCGGAGGGTTCTCATCCTTGTTTTATGGTTCTTCACGGATGTAATTAAAGCACATAAAGCTTTTCCAATGAATTTAAGAAACATTTTTTTCTTTTTGCCTGCAAACTTGGGAAGGAGTCTTTTAGTGCCTGTCACAGGTTCATCAGAGCAGTAAGCTGTATGGGTGTTACTGTATCAATTTGCCTTTAGACTGTCTGATTATATGGGGGAAAAAGATAAGAAGAAATAGAAAATGAATAATTTGCTTTTGATCATGTCATTCCCTTTAGTTTCTTTTCTTAGTAATTTTATGTACGTGTACATGCAAACAGAATGCATTTGAGTGCATGTGTGCGTAAGTGTGTGTGCATGCTTCGAGACAGATAGTCAAAAAGATTTTGTATCATTCCTCACCCTCCTCCTAGTCTAAAACTTGGTTTTGCCCACACTGAGTACATCATTAAGGTGGGAATGGTCTATTATGCAGAGCATTTCCAGTTGCATCGGCCAGTGAAGCTCACCATCAAAGTCCTTGCAGTCACAACAGGGGTTTGTCATGCTGGGGTCCTGGGGACTTGCACTTAACTAAACGGTTATTTTGGGATAAGGCTTCCCTGGCCACTTCTCTTCAACTGAAACTGTGACAGATGAAGTTTGGGGAAGATCTGTGAATCTGTTAGTCTATGAACTAAAATGAGAATGAGATTACCTCAGACCTGAAACCTTCTTTCCAAAATGGTGGCATTTTTGCATCAGCCTGTGCAGAGAGACATGACCTTATACAGATAATCCATGATGTGAGGCGGGCCATTCTTGCCCAAGAGTGAGTAGTCATCCCTGTGGGAAGAGCCTCAGGGGCTTCCTGGGGACAAAGGTGTGGGAAAGGCATCTTCTCATCAGTGCCAGTCTGGGTCATCCAGTGTTCTGCACAAAACCAGGCTCACTGCACTGGCCCAACGGCAGGTCAAGGAATGTAGGCAAAGTACATGAGTAGGCAAAGTACATTTCTTGCCTGAAGGAAGAAACACAAGTCACCAATAATTCTGTAGAAGATCAAGAATGATTCAAAGGCAGTACAAATTAATATGAGGAGACATTATTTGCCAGAAATCAAATTGGGAACTTTCTTAAAAAGAAAAAAAACATTTAGTGTAGGTGAGGAGGCAGGTAAACAAGTAGTTTACATATTGCTAATAGGTGTGTAAACTGGTCAACATTTCTGGAGGGCACGTTAGTACTATTTATCAAAAGCCCTAAAATTGACCACCTTTAACTTAGCAACTTCATTTTGAGGAATTAGTCCAATGGAAATAATCAGAGCTAGTACAAAGATTTGTCTACCAAGAAGTCTCCTCACCATATTACTTTTAATGGTGCAAAATCAGAAACAACCTACAAGAAGAAAAAAAGAGATTACAAAGTAATACTGTATGATCTCAGGATTACAAAAGAGATGATTGTACATACATAGATCTATGGATTAAAAAGTGAAAAAGATTGTAAATCAACTATTCAATTAAAAAAACCAAAACCAAACCAAACAAAAAAACGTGAAAAAAAAGTCTACGAAAATGTTAATAGCGGCAATCTGTGGGTTCTGGAATTATGGGCGATTTATACCTTATTCTTTGGACTTGTTTCTCTCTCTCTAATGCATATGCATTTCTTTGGTAGTCAGCAACAGTATTGTTAAAAACAAACAAACAGATAAAACAAATAAAAGGAAATGTGCAGCACTAGTCCAGGTTCTTTCAGGATTTAGTTACGATTCAGGAGATGCAGCTAAACTTCCTGCTTAGTTTTCACAACTTCTCAGTGGAAGATTTGTGATGTCAAGTGTGGGAAGTGCAGAACAGAGCTCTACGGTACTTCTAGAGAACTGCCTCCGAGGAATTAATGAAGTCAGAGACACTGAACAGCTCGCAGAGAACAGTTTGCTCCCATTTGGGAGCAGGGTTAGCAACATGGTAAATGTTTCCGAGTGGACTGTGCTTTATATGTGCCTGCCCACTTGGGGTGCTGGCAGCTCAGAGCTGCCCACGGTTATCCTTGAACTGTGAAACACGCTTAAGGGAGAGCCAGGACAGCTGGTGTGAGCACACCATTTGTCATGTTCCTCTCACGGCTCTGCCATCAACTCCGCCCCCGAAATTCGTTATGTTCCAGTGGACAATGTTAGATAAGTCAGCCTGGTCCTCTATGTGGTCTCTGTGCCCCCATCACATTTTCCCATCAATATTCCCCATAGTGATATGTAAGATCATGGTTCCCATAAGTAAGTTATGACATAGCAGGCATTTACCTGGAGCCAGCCTACCTGCTTGTGGGGGTAAGCTTGAGAGAGTTAGAGACAAGGTTTTCCCTCAGTCATGCCACCAAAAGATGGACTATTTCACCTTGCTTTCAGAGCAGAGGGAAGCTAGAGAGTTCTCTCTGTAAGGAATGTCAGTGTTTCCTCACAGCCAGACCTGCCAAAGAAAGACTACTGTGGAGGTCAAGAAAGGCAATTCTTTCGACATGGAAATTGAGACATATTTTCTTAGTGAAATCTCTTGGTAATGAGCAAATGCCTTCCTGTGTCTGTCACATTTAGCCTCTTTAAGTGCACACCCCCAGATGTGCACGTCACCCCATGAAGATGCGGGCATGGTGGTTATGGAGCCCTTCTGGGTACGATGTTTCTGGCAGGCAATTTGTCAGTCTGTATCAAAAGCCTAAAACTGCTCACACTATTTGCCATAGAAAATAGATTTCTGAGAACTTATCTTGAGAAATAATTTTTTAATATGCAAAGAAGAATATGGAAGAATGTTCACTGCAATGTTATTTACAAAAGAGAAAAATCGAAAAGAAGTCCAATAATTGGAATTAGTAAATCACAGCATAATCATGCCACAGGGTACTAAGAGACCGTCATTCATCATATATTTGTTATGTACTTGAATAATGTTTAAGGATACTAAGAAAGGTTCATGATATAAAGTTTAGTGAAAAAGTATATACCGTGAATCCTATGTTGATATAAATTCTATACACATACACGTACACACACACACACACACACACACACAGGAGGGAGAGAGATTACCCAGATTTTCCAGTTTTATTGGATTACCTTCTTTTCCCTTTTTCCAGGTATTTGCATATTCCCCAATCCACGCTGGTTTCCCCTGATCACCTTACACTCAGCAGCCCTGCTCTAGAATTCTTCCCCAGACACCTCTGGCCATCTCATAACCGTTTTTCCAGCTGGCTATCACTCTCTAACATCTACCTTACCATGAAATGTGAAAACCTTCCTTCCATTTCCCAAGACGCCGCTAACAGAAGGCTGCAATTTTAACAAACTTCATGAAGTCTTAAGGATTACAGCAGGGAATTACAGTGCAGAAAAAGAAAACTTAAAAGTGGATATTGGATATCAGTGATCCTAAAGCTCCCCTGTCAGGCTCCTGCCAGGGGCTCCCGCCTGACAGTCCCTCTCCTGAGCTCTCAGCCCCCCACTGTGGTGCGGGAGCTTGCCCCACCCTCCTGGATGGGAGTCTCCTCTAGTCTTCTGGACCCGAGTTCTGGGGCCCCAACTTCTTATTTTGGACCATCAATAGAGGAAATGAGACATTACAGTAATCTGGACAAAGGTACATCTATCCCCAATAAAAACAGCTCTTTGTGTTATTAAGTCCAAACCTCATCATCTCCAACTAAAACATCTGCATTTGGATGACTCCACCAGTTCAAGGCATCCCCAAGAACAACCGGTTGCCACTTCTTTGGGGTCCTCAGGAACATAAAAACAGTTGTCACTAAAGACATAGTCTACCTTCCATCTTTAGAACATTCAAGAAAAATTTCAAAAATTTGCAATACACAGTTTCAGATACATAATTACAACAAACACTAAATAAATTTCCACTATGCCCCAGGCACAGTTTTAAACACTGAACATACATTAATTCATGAATCTTCATGAGACTCCTCTATGGTAAATGCTATCATTAATATCCCCATTTGGATGGGAAATTAAGACAGAGAGCAGTTAAATAATTTACCCAAAGTCCCAGAGCCAGGAAGTTGTGAAGCAAGGCTATTGCTACGTAGTTTCATTCTAGAGATTTCACTACTCTTAGCTACATTATACTGCCTTGCAGGATGGAAGGAGGGGAAGAAAGTACTGCAACATGGTGACTTGAGTTTTTCAGTATTTTTCAAATGGCCTAAAAGGAACTTTACCTTTAGAATTGGGAACTAGAATATATTATATCTATAATGTATCTATACCATCTATATCCATATCTATAGCTATACCTATGAATGTGTTAGAGAAACAAAGAGCCACTCTGGGCATCACACCTTCATCTCCCTAATCCATGCTGACCCCCTCCTACTTAACCACTGTAGTAGACATCTTTTCCCTAAGAAATGCTGCTTGCCTACGTGAGTCGTCCCCAGGGAACTATGTTTATGTGACCTCATGTGTTGGCTTCAGTTGATTAAACAAGGAGACCCCCAACTCACTTCGGACCAATACAATTTTCTTACCTGAAGATTTCAAGTTGGAACTGAGAAAGCCAGCCAGTCAATCTGGGCTAGTCTCTTGTTAGTGCTGTAACAACCACTTCCCGAATTTCAGTAGCTTAAGTTTATTTCTCAATCACGTCACAGTTCAATGTAGTCAGTGGAGATGGGAAAATGCTTTGCTCCATAAATTTTATCAAGTACCCAGGCTCATTTTTCATCTAGTGGTTCAATTTTGTTTCTAAGGCTTTAGTCAGAGGAAGAAGAGGATGGAGGGGTGTGGAGTAGATTATTTTTAATTGGTCAGACCTGGAAGTAGTATGCATCACTTTTGTCCACATTTCACTGGCCATAACTCATCACAGGACCCCACCTAATTGCAAAGGATTCTGGAAAATGTCATCTAGTTATATGCCCAGAAAGAAGAGAACGGATAGGAGATCATCTAGTTAGTCTCTGTCACAACAGACACATTTTGAACTGTGGGGTTCCTAGTCTGCAATGCACATGAAAAAGCTAAGAAGGCTGGTTTGTAGAGAGACAGGAATGAAGCAGATGTCCTCAGGGAAGCAGAGGTGACAGCCCGAGAGAGAGAGAAGCGGGGATGTGGAAAATTGTCCAGTTTTCTCTTCCTGGCTTTCCACTTTGGGACACAACTTTTTTGTTCATTTGTTTTGCTTTGTTCTGTTTTCGTATACATACAATTTTTGTAATAACAGCTTAAGATATAATTCACATGTGATAAAATTCAACCTTTTTGAAGTCTACAACTGAGTTGTTTTTAGTATGTTCAGAGTAGCACAACAACCATCACTATCCAGCTCCTGACCACTTTTATCTCCCCCAGAAGAAACTCCAGGCCCGTTAGCAGTCACTTCCATCCCCCACTCTGCTAAGCTCCTAGCAACCAAATAGGATCATCCAACATGTGACCTCTTGCCTCTAGTTCTTTCACTTATTCAAGGTTCATCCATGTTGCAGTACGTATCAGAACTTCATTTCTTTTACGACCCAGTTATATTCCATTGTACAGGTATACTAATTGCTTTGTCCATTCATCAGTTGATGGACATTTGAGTTGCTTCCACTCTTTGCCTATTACAAATAACACTGTTGTGCACACTGCTGCACAAGTTTTTGTGTGCATGTATGTTTTCACAGGAGGAGAATCACTGGGTCATATGGCAACAACACTACAATTAACATTTTGAGGCACTGACACTAGTCTTTAAGAACCCTAGCTGGCCTTAAGCTACTCCAGCATCCTTCACATGAATACGTGAATTCGTTTTTCTTCTTTAATCAACTTGCGTTAGTTTCAGTAACATTATTTGCAACTTCAAGAGTCTTAGCAAAGTCACTTACTCTTGTTGCTTCTGATTTAGACTTTCCTGATTTCTCAGTCCCCTTTATTTTGGCTCTATTTTTGCCTGCCTCTTTGATAATGCTTTAGTTTGGCTTTTTTTGGCTACAAGTATCAGGCATTCATTCCAGCTAGCTCAAGTACAAGAACTTTAAGAAAAATACATGATAAGATAATGAAAGCTTTCAGAAACCCAAGAACAGAAATCATGGCGGGCTGGCTTCAGAGAAACTTGTGTAAAAGCTAGTTCTCAATTTGAGGTGGCTGGACAGAACTCATCAAATTCATAGGTGTTTGTGGTATTTCAGCATTGTAAATATAGTTCAGCTATCCTCCTTTCTGTCCTGCTAATAACTGGGACGTTCTCTCTTTACTTTC
The DNA here is from genome assembly GCF_048564905.1 of Vicugna pacos. Classification (NCBI taxonomy): domain Eukaryota; kingdom Metazoa; phylum Chordata; class Mammalia; order Artiodactyla; family Camelidae; genus Vicugna; species Vicugna pacos. Next base: position 31,513,438 of record NC_133001.1, read on the forward strand.
ACACTACGTCTCTGAGAGACAGATTCTGATTGGCCCAGCATCTCTACATATCTGGCTTACATGTCATGGGAATCTAGTCACTCTATGGATGGCTTGCCCTTGAATGAAGTGCCCACTTCCGGTCCAATCAGCCATGAAGACAGACAGCTGGATCACATGGTACGAAGCATGGCTGTTAGACCTACTTTCCCAGCAGGGACCAGGGTTTAGAGCAGTTTCCACTAGATGATACTGGGGCGGGAGGACAAGGTGATTGATTTTTTGTGTGTATAGCTGATATTTTTAACGAAAAATGGATCACTTCTTTTTCAATCAATTTCTGTCTTTCACCTTAGTAATTCTGCCAGATCTAGTTTCCTGCGTTTAATCCCTGGCGTTAACACACTGTAATTAAGCATAAGACAAACCATGGTCCCATCCCAATGCAATCCTTTCTTGCTCAATGACCTCCCTGTGAGAAGAGTTGGATTAGACATACAGGCATACCTCGGAGATATTGTGGGTTTGGTTCCAACCACAGCAATACAGTGAAGATTGCAGTAAAGCGAGTCACATGAACTTTTTGGTTTCCCAGTGCATATAAAAGTTATGTAGCTGATTAAGTGTGCAATAGCACTATGTCTAAAAAACAATGTACATACCTCAATTTAAACATACCTTATTGCTAAAAAAGCTAACCAGCATCTGAGCCTTCAGCGAGTAGTAGTGGTAACATCATACGTCACTGATCATGTCACCATAACAAACGTAATGATAATGAAAAAGTGTCAGATATTGCTAGAATTACCAAAATGTGACATTGAGATACCAAATGAGCAGATGCCGGATGCTGTTGGAAAAATGGTGCTGACAGACTTCCTTGACGCAGGGTTGTCCCAAAGCTTCAATTTGAAAAAAACAAAACAAAACAAATCCAAAACAACCCACAACATCCACAATATCTGCAAAGCACAATAAAGGGAAGAACAGTAAAATGAACTGTGTCATGTGTGCAGAGGCAATTCATCCCTTGGATGATGTGAAGAGTGAAGGAGTAGAAAGAAGGCCCTGGGAAGACCCCGATTCCTGTTCCCATCAGAGCTCCCCCATCCTCTCCCTATCTCCCATCCTATTTCCTAAAGGCCCAGAGGCACAGCAAAGGCCCCAAATGTACAGCAAGTTGTCTTCATTTGCCAGGTCTACTTCCAACAAGTCACAGCTGGAACAGGACAGGAAGCTCCTTGGGCCAAAATTTAAGCTTCAGGATGGGTAGAAAACTTGCCTTAAGTACTTTCTTTCTAAAAGGACAGAACCCAGAGATCGAAGTTTATTTTAAAAAGGAAAAATACAGGTTTTGGTATGTCAGAAGAAGCAGTAACTTTTGAAATGAAAACTTAAACTCCAGTCATTAATAAAAACTTTCCAGAATATTAAATTATGTATATATACATACATATTTTTCCATGTATAAAGCCAAAAAAAGTGTTAAACCCATTCAGTTTGATAAAGTCTTCCATTTGGAAAGAGAGTCTGATTTCTAAAGAGGGTAGGTCCATAGTCTGCCCTAATTTTATTTTTTGTTCCTCTGTTTTTTTTTTAAAAAAAAATTCTTCCCTGTGGCTAATGTCAAGTGTGGATTTGCCAGATTGTCTGGACATACTCCAAAAGAAATATCTCACCCATATCTTTAAAGAAAAAGGCATTTAGTGTACACATGTCCAAAAGCTAAAGTAGCTTGAGGGTAGGGATGAGGGCAGCGATGGAGGACAGAGGAGGCAGGGTTTCATGTTTAACTAGCAAACTTTGACCAGACTTTTTGAACCTTAGTATTTTAGGAATCTGAGTTGGCCAAGTTAGTCAAAGATTCATACGCAGCAGGAATTGAAAAAAGAAAAGATTATTTGCATGAGTTTCACACTACCTAACTGAATACGCACTGTTCCATAACTGGGCACAACACAAACATGTTTGTTTATTTTAAGGCTGTCTGCTGACCTGCATTGTGAGTTTGCTCAGCAGGCCAGCGTGGCACAGAGAGCAGAGCTGAGAGCCCAGACCTGGGGCCTCTGAAGGCAAGTGCTGGTATCTTCACTTCTAGGACTTTCTTGATGCTGTCTGGCTATCAGCAGGAACAGTCCTTAGAAAAGCTGGCTCTTATTAGTTGAAGAAGTCAGGTTGATTTAGCAATCATGTTCTCCTTAAGATTACTTGTATATTTCTAAGTATATTTCAAAAAGGCTGAATTCCCACCCAGAATATGGGTATAAAATATGACAAGATGGGGCTCGGGGTCTTTTTGCAGTGACGCCAGATTTGAGAACAAAGAGAGGTGCAGAGTGTGGACAGGGAGGTCAAGAGTATGGACTTGGGAGCCAGACTGTCTGGGTTGGAATCCCAGCCCTCGTTTTCTCTAGCCAGGCGATCTCAGGTAAGTTGCTTAACCTCCTTGAGCCTCAGTTTCCCAATCTGTACTATGGGGATTACACAGCTCTTCCTTCAAAAGCGTCATTATGAGTATTAAATGAATTAACACTTTTAAGGGGATTAGGACATTGTGTGACAGGTAGGAAAGGACACACATATTTGTTAAATAAATAAAGTGCAATACACTTATGGCTGGTGAAGCTTAGGTTGATCAGCTCAACTCCGTGTAATCAGATAAGAAAGGGCTGAATGCTAGAAACAAACCAAATTGGGGCATATCTAAATAAACTACTGCATGGTTGTACTATGAATCACCATATTAGCCACTTTTAAAATGAGGTATGTCCCTATATACTGCTGTGGAATAATCCCTAAGATATATTGTCAAGGGAGAGAGCAAGTCCCACTACAACGTATGTGGGAATAATTACAAGAACTATTTTCTATGCATCGGGCAATGTTTTAAGAACTTTACATCTATTAACTCATCTAATCTCCATCCAAGGAAGGTACTAGTTTTTTTCCCCATTGTGGAAATCATAAAAAAAAAGCAAAAAACAAAAAACAAACCAAAAAAACGAGCCTCAGAGAGGGCAGAGTTGAATCTAGTACGCCTAGGTTATTCTCCCAAACTTGTTAGATAAGTCACTCTGGACTCAGGGAGTAGAGGAAGTAAAGGGCCAGAAAGGGGACTGGAATTACTTTAATTGAATGTCTTTCATTTGGAAGCACACTCTCTTCTGACAAAGACTAGGCAGACATTAAAAATAGGGAGTATGTCTGCAGTGCACATGTGGAAAGATCTCCAAGATAGCATTTTAGCTGCAAAAAGCAACATGTAGGATGATACATACAGTAAGATCTTTCTAATGTAAAGTTTTGTGAAAGGATATACATAAATATGTAGCAAAAAGGATACACAAAAAATAGTGATAGTGATTATATTTTGAGGAGGGATCAGGAGCAGAAGAGGGAGCTTTTACTTCCCCTTTTATACCCTTTTTATTGCTTTAATTTTCTTCCCATGTATATATCACTTTCATTTTTTCAAATCCTGTTAGGGGTTATCTAGACTGTGGGATTAACCACCATTATTGCTTTCATCTTTATACTTCCCTGCATAAATAAGTTATAATACATGCTATTTTAAAAAATAAAAACAAGGCAGCATAAGAAGGAAAAAGTGCCTTCCTTCTAGCCTCAGGAGTCCCTAATGAGCCATAATCATAGAGACGCCAGACTAGTCAAAATTGGAAGAAAGAGCTATAATCACAGGAAAAGCACTCCCTCCACAATGTGAAGTATCCCAGAAAAAGCAGCAGTAAGGAAGGCAGGGCTGACTTCGAGAAAAGCAAAGTGTTGCCGTGGCAGGCCCTGCAGTGGCTGGCGTGGATGATAAGGTGAATTGACATCAGAAAACAAAACCTACCACGCAGGACCCAATGACCCCAAGAAAGAAAGTGAAGGGTCTGAAGTATAAAATCAACAAGAGGGAAAGAGGAGTAAATGCTAAAGTGATTATGACTCACAGTCTGATGGTCCTCAAGACTCAAGTGGCCTTGGAGAAACCGGATCAGAGTTGTGTAACCAAGGCACTGTGCTGGAGAAACATGATGGATGGATGATTGGGTTTCTTCCTACAGCCCCAGGTGATCCAAATGAGGTCAGCGTGACAGACCCTGCAGTCAGGCAAGATAGGGGCCTTTTGAGGCCTTTGAGAAGCATTTCCTCTCACCTCTTCCTGTCTGCCAGCACCCTGGCAGAGAGGGGCATCATTACAGAAAAATATGCATGTGGCCTAATTATTTGTCATACTCTCTCACTAGACCAGACCCCGCAGGAGAATTCCAAAGAATTGATTTTCATGGGAACAAAATACAGTAATTCATGTTGCAGTCCTGCCCAAATCACTGAAGAGATACTTTAAGACCCAAATTCCTTACATTCAGCTTTGATTTACCACCCGCTACACGTTCCAACTAGAGTCTGAAGTGAGTGGAGCTGCCCACGTGAAGCCATTTCTCGCTGATCTCTGGCAGTTAAGTGCTCAAGAAGAAAGATATTTCTTAAACTTCCTTTGGGTCTCACAAAACGAAAGCAGCCGTTACATAATAAGGGCTGTAAAAAGTTCCACGGGTTAAGAAGTCCCCGATGTTTTTCTTGCTTTCAGTCATTTTCTTTGTTTAAAGCATTCAGAAACAGTGAAAGTTCATGAAGAAAAAAAACATCTTCGGCAGGAAAATAAGTGTGAGAGTTAGTCAGCAGCTAGACTCACTCATAGGTCCATGAGGTTGTAACTTAATCTTGACAACATAGTCTTTCCTGGAAGAGCTCTGAGCAGCGATTTATCATTTTATAATTTGTGGTTTAACTTTGAGCCATAAACCAAGCAGCTGTATTGGTTGGAGGCACTTTTGAATCTTTTTAAAACCCCAGGAGGCAGGGAGACAGCTTCAAACTCGAGGCCCCAAACTCTTGGGGTTTAATTGAGAGAGCACAAAGGACAAGGTTTCTGTGTTGCCTCTCTTTTCTTTGAAAATGTATGGAATGCTCTCCTTTGTTTGTTTTAGACTTAGGGTGGGGGGAAGCCAGCTTTGATAGCTGGAGCCATGAGCTGGCCCCTCATATCTTAGGATGGCGGGTTTTCTTCTGTTCCAGGGTCCCCGGGGGAATGAGAAGCTGGAAGCTAAAAGGGGGGAAATGGGTGGAGAAAGGGGAAGCAAGGGGGAAGGGAGGAGTGCCGGAGATAACTCTGCTGACTTCATGGTTTTCCACCGGGGCCTGCCCTGCCTACCTCTGTTGACATCAAAGCTCGCTGAGTGCCTCTACGCGCGTGCTCAGTCCGCCCTGCTGGCCGCCCGCCCGCCGGTGGGAGAAGGAGTTGGCTATTAGCCGTACAACAACATCGGGGACAACATTTCTGAAATTAACTTTGCCTTTTAAAAAAAGGCAGCTCTGGGGCACCCCACGCTGGGGTTCCAGCATCCGCCAGGGAGAAAGGCAGCTTTTACAGAGATGTCTCCAGAAACTTGGGCAGCTTCCCAAGGTGTCTCGCTGGTTCTGCAGCAGCGTTGGTTGCCTGTGGGCCGATGGGTGTGGCTTTCGCAATCATGTTGGGGCGCCTGGATTTGGGAAGATCTGCCTCCTCTCCTTGGAGCAATGCAGGGCATCAGAAGTTTGCTGGCAGCGCCCACGTCTGTCACCCTTCTTTCTCCTCTCTGCACCGCCTGCAGGGACTGACTTGTTTTCCTTCCCACGTCTTTTTTTTTTTTCCCCCTGCGGAGTCCTCCCGCCTCTCCCCAGGGAGGAAGCAGAGGAAATAAGATGACCATCCTGTCTGCTGTAACTCGTGACCTTCAAATCTGCTTATCACTCTAAGCCCAGGACTAAGAGTCGCAGCAC